>NC_133430.1:21184140-24174140 GCF_011762505.2 Arvicanthis niloticus | reverse complement strand
TGTGCTTTTGACCTTGATAGAATTCTACTAACAAGTAAGACAAATTAAAGTTAAAATTAATTTTTATGCCTAAAAGGCTGTCTTTTTACACATCCCTTCTAGAGTTTTCTAAGATCCACTAGGTTTCTCTTCTTTGGTTGATCATTTTCTAAGAGCAACAGATGATATAAATTGGAATGCCTTGAAATAATGTATGTCAAATTTGTATACAGTGTGCACATTCTTTGTAATAGAAATAACCTGAACCAGAAAAAAATCTCATTCATATTTATATATATATGTATACATATTAATTTAACTGATTATATATAATATCATATATTATTATATACACTATATTATATTAATATTAACTTTAATATTAATATTAACATATTAATAATAATGTTATATTTTATATGTATATATAATCAGTTAAATTAATCTTGTATAATAATATGGGATAAATAATAACCAGAGTAAAAAAACATTATTATTATTTTTCTTCTATTTGTTTTTTGTTGATATCTTATGTTGGTATTAAGCAGTAAACATTAATAAATGTTTTCTTAAGAGTTTCAATTGTTTCCATTATGGTTGAGTATTGAGTATCAAATTAAAAAAAAACAGCCTGGGGACTATTGAGATGATAAAAATGTCGTGTGTGTGTGTGTGTGTGTGTGTGTGTGTGTGTGTGTGTGCGCGTGTGTAGAGTTTAGGAAGACAACTGATAAAATTGACATATGAAATACAACATGATGCATTAAAATGTTTATTTTTTAATCCTTTTTTGAAGACTATCTTTGTTTGATTTTATGTATATGGGTATTTTACCTGAATATCTGCCCATGTTTCAAATCTATGCCTTAAGGATGGAGACCAGAAGATATCTTTGCTCTTCACAACTGAAGTTACAGGTTGTTATGAGTCACTGAATAGGTTCTGAATAATTGAAACCACATCCTCTTCTGAAACAGCCAGTCTGTTTTAATTGCTGATACATCTGTCCAGTACCTGCTTCACCAATTCTGAAATTGTCAATTGTAGTGATTTTTACCAACAGAGAACATTTAATGTATGTGGAAATGCTTTGAGTTTCAATGCTAAGGGAAAGAGGTAATATTCACATCTGATTTATATAAACTTATAAAGTGTATGATCACCTCTGTTGAGATTGAAGATGCTTCTATAGAGTCCTAGACATTTTCATATTTCTTTAGATTTGAATGTTTCACAAACATGTAACAAACATTAAAATATACTGAAGAGATGGAGATGTATTCACATTCATAGTACCACAAACCTACTGTCTATTGTGAGGTAGACTATCTAAATAATTCACCATAATTAGAAATGAGGGTGAATCTAACATATGTAAATTCTGGTTAGTATTTTTATCAACTTGATATAAGGTAGAGTCATCTAAGAACAAGTCATTAAGAAGTAGTGCCTTCCAGAAAAAAATAGTTATTTCTCAACTGATAAAATAAGTCTATCAAAATGGAGTGTTGGCAAGCCAGTGGGGCAGTTTATTGATTAAGAACTGATGAGGAGAGTCCAGACCATTATGTATGTGGCCAATTTTGAGCAGATACTCTTGAATTGAATAACAAGGCAGGCTCAGCAAGCCAGTAAGCATAATTCCTGCATAACCTTTGCTTCAGTTTGTACCTCCAGGCTCCTGCTTTAAGTTCTTGCCTGGACTTCCATCAGAGATGAAGTATGACATGAATGTTTCAAGCTGGAATAAACTGCTTCTTTCCATAAGTGTTTTGAATAAGAATGACCCTCATAAGTTCCTATGTTTGAATGTTTGGTCCTTAGTGTATTCTCTCTCTCTCTCTCTCTCTCTCTCTCTCTCTCTCTCTCTCTCTCTCTCTCTCTCTCTGTCTCTCTCTCTCTCTGTCTCCTTCTTCCCATCTCCCTCTCTCCTTCCCACTCCTGCTCCCCCTCCTTCACTCTCTGCCTAACATCTATAGAATAGTATATCAAGCTCACAGCTACTACTTTAATACCATGCCTATCTGCTTCTCATTGGTTTTGATTGCTCTGGTGATGTTTGTATTTTGATATTAATTCTGTGTCCTCAAGAGGGGCTGCAACAACGCAGAGTGGATCACATACTAAGGAGTCTCCAAGTGAACTTTTTTCCATTTTAACTGCTCAAATAAATGCTAGAGCCTGTGATTGGTCAGTGGACAGGAAAGGTGGAGCTAGAAGTTTTAGAGAGGAAGAGAGAAGGAAAGGGGGATAAGGAGGTAGAAGAAAGATGGAGCAAAACCACATGGCCTGGAGGGGACACAATATTATAGGATCTCATAACTGGTGAATAGAGTAGTGTAGTGGTGTATCTGCCCAATCTAGACATGCAGCTTATAAGTATTATAACTAAATTGTGTGTTCTTTGCACCAGTTTATTGGGATTGGATATTACTGCAACATCTCAATATTAAGTTCATGAATTAACCCTCTAAAACTGTAAGCAAGCTTCCAATTAAACACTTTGTTTTCTAAAGTTGTCGTGACCATGGGGTCTTTTCTTTATTTTTTATTATTTACATTTCAGCTATTACTCCCACCCTGTCTCCTTCCCACAGTTTCTCATCCTGTTTTTACTGTCCCTTGCCTTTAAGAGAATCTTCACCCTCTTTCCCAAATAAGGCATCTCCCTTCTTTTCCCTGGGGTCTCAAGTCTCTTGAGAATGAGGAGTAGACACATCTTCTCCCACTGAGGCTAGGCCAGTCAGTCCTCTGCTATATATGCTCCAAAGGCCTCAGAAAAGCCTGTGTATGCTGCCTGGTAGATGGCCCAGGCTCTGGTAGCTCTCTGAGGGCCAGGTTAGTTGCATCTGTCTCTGTCAGCTGCTTGTAGGGCCTCTCAGAGGACAGCCATGGTAAGCTCTTGTCTTTATGCACATCATAACATCAGTAATAGTGTCAGGACTTGGTGCCTTCCTATGTGATGGATAACAAGTTGGGCCAGACACTGGGTTGCCTTTTCTTTAGTCTCTTCTTCATTTTGGTCCCTGCAGTGCTTTTAGACAGGAACAATTCTGGATGAGAAATTTTGTATTAACAAAATCGTTAACAAAATTTTGTGTTAACAAAATTTGTAACACTTGGGGCTCTGTCTATCTACTGGTGGTGGACTCTTCAAGTTCCATCTCCCCAACTGTTGGGCATATTGACTAAGGTCCCCCCAATTGCAACTGAGTTTGTCTCACCTCCCCAGGTTGACTTTTTTATTTGTTTGATCTCAGTAGTAGAAACCCTAAGACAAAGTAGGAGATAGTACACACAGAAAAATGCAAAAAATATTCAAAAGTCATGAGCAACAGTTAAATTACAGTTTTCATTTGTTATTTATGTTAATGTTTTATGCTAAAAAATCTCAATAAGGCGTTACTGTTTTATTCAAAATGGCAAAAATTTAAGGAATGTAATCCTTAGACAACTAAATGTTACATTATAGCTAATGAATAAATTGAATAAATCAAACCATCACTATTGATGCTTTCCCTCATCTTTTGCATTATTCCCTACCTGTATCATCAGAGATTTTATGAGTTTGTAAACTCAGTGCAGAGCTAATAAATCAATTTCAGTTTAAGTGTGAAAAAATTTACTTTATGAAAAGTATAAGCTGTATTCCTATTTCCTACAATTATAATATTTCATGCTATGTTTTCAGACAAACTGCTCCCCTCTCTTTCTCCCAATCCTCCTTCCATCCCCTCTCTAAAGTTATTATTACATATTACTAACAACTGTTTAGATAAATCATAAATAAAAGGTGTCTACATGATGAAGGCACACTGACATATTTTCAGACTTTATGGTAGCCCCCAGCCTTTGTTCTTCATAATGTGTGCTTTTTATTATTATCCAATTAATTGTAAACACAATATCGGGCTTATAGACTGCTTGGTTTTCATTTATTATGTTATGGACAGTGGAGATTTCTCCTCTGGCTTTGCTTGATACCATAAATTACTTATTAATAATTACCTACTAAAATGAATTTCAATGTTTCTCACTTGCTGCTTGAAATCCAAGATAGACTCCAGTTCAGATATTCCTAAAAACATATACAATTTTCTTTTCATCTTATCTTCCCACAAACATAAAGAGTGATGGGATTTTGGGCTTCTTGGCTGTGTCATTTTACGAGTTTCTGAACTACTTTCACCAAAAGTATAATTGCATAAATTTTTCCTGTGTGAAATTACATAATTCATCATTTTTATGCAAATAAAAATTGATTTAAACTCCAAATCCCTTTGAAAACTTCAAATGTTTCATTGAAAGTGTTAAAAATACTGGTTTAAATGTGTCAAGTTTAAGGATTATTAAATTTATTTATAGGATAATTTATAGGATAATAATAAGGATTATTAAGTTTAAGGATTATTATATTTGTTTGTGTTACAGACATCATCAGTCATTTAAACAGATGAATATATGACTGAGCTTTGTCAGCAGAAAACAGTGTGAACCATAAATAATTCTGTTATAAAATGAATTATGATAGTTTTCACACTTTGTCCCATTGAAAGACAATTGTACCAATGAAAAAAGTAATGGTAGTTATTCATATTCCTATTTTTATGCCCCTTTAACCTGTGTAATCTGAATTAATTATCATAAACTATTAACACAAACAACCAATGAAATCATACCAAGATAAATAACTGACCTCTGTTCTTTGTAGACATTAAGAAAAAATGGCATTTAGAAAAGATTGAGAGATTGCTCAGCAGTTAAGAGCACTGACCGATCTTCCAGAGGTCATGCGTTCAATTCCCAGCAACCACATGGTGGCTCACAACCATCTGTAGTAATTCACACTGATGCACACTTCTGGTGTGTCTGAGGACAGTAGTGTACCCCTATACATAAATAAATAAATAATTCTTTTAAAAAAGAAAAGATCCAAGACATACATAAAATAGACAATATTAATTAGTCTTCCATATATAGTTGATATTAAAGACTTGGAACCTACAAGTATTGATAGAAATAGCATCTAAGTCTTGTATCCAAAATTAGTGTGAAATATTTATTCAATGTCAAAGACTAATTTCTGGACATATGTTAATAGTTCTTAGAAACTGTTCTGTTGCTGTTATTGTGATAAAGCATCATGGCCAATGGAGCTTAGAGAAGAGTTTAATAGAATCTTAGAGTGTCAGAGGATTAGAGTAAATACCCATCATGGTGGGGGTGTGTAGCAACAAGTAGGCATGCTTGACTTGGAATAGGAGGTGAGAGTGTTCATTTGAATCCAGAACCATTAGGCATATAGGGACACTGGGAATGGTTTAGGCTTTTGAAACCTCAATGGCAAGCCCCAGTGATACCCTTCTTCACACAGTATCATACCTTAAGTTCTTCCCAAACACTAGGTCTAGTTGCAGCCACCCATTCAAAATATAAGACTATGCACTCAAGCTACCACAAGCCCAATTTATGGCAATCAAGATAAAGATAGCCTGAGTGCTAACCAATAGATGGATGGGCAAAGAAAAGTATCATATCACTTATAAAATGAAGCACTACTTTTGCAACGTCAAACATAAATTTGAAAGATGTTTTGGTTGACATGAGCTAACACAGAGGAGACTAATACAGAATGTTTTAAGTCAATTACTCAAGCTAACATTTTAATTTGCATATATATATGTTTATCACAAACATATTCTATATCAATTAAATTTTATCTAATGTACATTTTCATGATGATCAAACAAAATTTAAAATTTAAAGAATTAAGAGGGAAAAGTAACTTATGTTGAAAATCTCCTTATCTTCTGAAGTATGGGAAAATATATCAGGAACATTTTGCCTAAATTCTATCAATTGCACCAGCATTGATCTAAAAATACCATGACAGCTAATCCTGTAGTATTGTGGGTAACTAATGTGAGTTCTCCCCCTATTACTTTCAATATCAGGTTTGAATTCTTAAACTAAATTTGCTTTCTTTTATTATCTTAACCAATTGTTTGAATGGTCTCATATCAGCTCAGTAACAGCACAACTGCACAGTTAATTTTAATTAGCTAAATAAAATGTAGTTGGATGGCAATCAGCCAGATGGGGAATTCATAACATTGAATCTATGTTGTCCCAAAGATTACCCATAAAATAAAGAAGTCTAATTTTTTTCTTCCCATCCACTTAAAAAAAAAAGTATATATGGCTCTTTTCAATGTTTATCAGTAGCATGGTTTAGTGTACTCTTATTTTAAATAGTGGGTGAATAATGAGAGTTAATCAAGCTTGTAGATCAGATACCACACTTATTCAAAGCTTACAAAAGTAGCATACTGTCAGTCCTGTGTAATTTCAGTATAGTATGCTTTTAAATAGATAATTACCTTAAAACATCTATAAAAATAGTGTTAGAAGAAAATGGTAGAGCCAATAAAATCATAAGAGCATTGTTTGCTGGTGCAGGAGTCTTTAATAATACAGATATGTAATACTCCAAAATGTTTAAAGACGGTGCTCATATTGTTAATTAAGTAAAACAAGATGTTGATATGTACACATGCAATATCTATAGGTTTATATCCCTCAAGTTCACCTATTTTATGGTTCTTGTAATAAAATTTAAGGCTTTGTGCTAGACAAATTCTCTACCAATAGTTATACTTTAGTGCTCAAGTTTATCTAATAAAGAAGAATCTGGTTAATTAATTTCTCAAGAATATGTTATTAACATAAAACAAAGAGTGGTTGCAAGTCTTCTCAAATTAATCAGGATTAGTAAAAATAATTAAGAAAAATACATTTTTATACACATTCCTTTCTACTATACAGTTTAATGAAGCATAAAATATTACACTCATCCTTTAAAAAAAACATAAAACAAAATATTGTTGATGAGCATAGCATAGGGGTTGGCACATTTCTCTAAGGGAACAAATAATAATCAATATTGTAAACTTTTTCATTCAAATGGTCTCTGCATTTTTTAGTGGGAGGGCATTCAGGTTTGGTTTTCAACATTGATTCCAATTATTGGGTATTAACAACTTAAAGGGGGTGATTTTGATCTTCTGGTTAAAGTTTTATCAGGTCATGTCTATGTGTGAATGAGACAATACATTTGAACAGACCATCACAGCAGTTATGGGGCATTCTTTGATCACATGAGCCGTGGGAAATGAGAAGTGATTCTCAATATAAGACTGAGAAACACTCAAGGCCAACTTCAGTTTGGATACCGATTTTGGATACTGGATTTGTGATGTTTGCACTTTTGTGGAAATGAAAGGTAGATAAAATGTTTAGCATGAGAGAAATGGAGCATTCTAATTTTTATCAGATGTATGAAAGCTGAAAGCATGTGGCTACAAAGCATACCACTGATGAGGTAGCTCAGATGACAGCCACAATCAGAACAATGTCTGTTAAGCAAAATGTTTCCGTTTACTCAGACAAATAACCCATGCCTAGAAAACAGATTGCTTTTCAAATGAATTTAGCAAGACTGAAAGTAATTGACAGCCCCAGAGATAGAATTCTCCATTAGTTTACAGAACAGGTACCTTATATATGTTATTCTGAAAATAATATTGTCTCAAGCAAAGTATGCAACAATAAACTGAACAATTTACATTGGGTGACAGAAAACATTTTTCTCATTCTGTTTATAATCCTGGATGACTAAAATAAATACATGCACACACACACACACACAAACACATACACACAAACACACACACACAGGGAGAGAGAGTGAGAGACCCACATTGTAATTCATAACTTTTCAAAATGAGTAAAGAAAATACCAGTATGTATTTGTGTGTTTTAGTGTATACATGGTGTGTATGTGTATCATACTGTGCTGATCATTTGATAAGTATAATGCCTGACAAATTTAATCATTATATATATACATATATATACATATACATATATATATATTTGACCTCTATACTATATATATATACTATATATATATATATTATATATATATATAGTATAGAGGTCAAATATATATATATATATATATATATATATATATATTATATATATATGTATAGAGGTCAAATATATATATATATATATATATATATATATATATATAGTATAGAGGTCAAATAATACTTAGTAGAAGTAGTTCTGTACATTATATGAAGGTTCCAGGATTAAATCTCAAATCATTGGGCTTGCATTCAAGCACATTGTCTTAGTTATGGTTTTATTTCTGTAAAGCTATGATACTACCATAGCAACTCTTCTATTGGAAACATTTAACTAGGCCTGGCTTACAGTTTCAGAGGTTTAGTCCATCATGATCATAGCAAGGAACATGGCAGCATGGGTGCATGCAGGCCGAGATGGTGCTGGAGAAGGAGCTGAGAGGTGTACTTCTTGATCCACAGGCAGCAGAAGACTGTGTGCCACACTGGGCATACCTTGGGCACAGTAGACCTCAAAGCCTACACCCAAAGTGACATATTTCATCTAATAGAGTCAGACCTACTCCAAAAAAGTTACACTGCCTACTAGTGTCATTCCATATGGGTCAAGTATGAAAACTTAGGAGTCTGTGTGGTCATTCCTGTTCAAGCCACCACTTAACTTAACTACTTCTATAAAAAACATTTGCCTTTTCTTTTCATAATTTTAAAATAAAGGAATTTTATCTAAAAGATGTATCACACACACACACACACACACACACACACACACACACATATGGAGTATTTGAGAAGAGTTTGGCAGCATACACTGTGGCAACAGCCAGCAGGTATATAGATGAACTCAATTTATGTAGGCAGTGCTCTTTTTGGATGTGGAGTTAGCTAATAATAATGGGCTCTGCATAGTCACCATGATACCATGATCTCTGTTAACGAGGAAGAAGCATGCTCACTATTTGTTGCACCTGGAATATAGATGGGACACATCAAGGAAGCAAGAGTACAAACCCAACCCAAGTCAAGGCAAATGCAAAGGATCCTTTGGAAAAGGAGAACAGAGAAAAAAACCAAGAGGATGTGAGGAGGAAGGAAGACTCTTCAACCAGCCAGAAGGACTCTGGAGAAGCAAGAGGTGACCTTAAGGAAATGGAAACTTACAGAAGACGTGAAAAACTGTTGAAAATGAGTGCAATGCATCACTACTACTTAATCAAAGTACATATTAGGGTCTGTCAGTTTGGTGACTTCTTAAAAAGTATTCTGCACAGAGACCTTGTTTAGTTGTGTAAAGAAGTCCATCAAATCCAGGCTAAAGCTAAGATGTGACTTTGTATGGTATTAAGGTAATCCTTTTCTCATTGTAATGGAGTGCATTTCATCCCCATGACTTGTCTTTTAAAATGAAGAGAGCAAAACATTCATCAACAGACAAGCAAAGGAAAGAGGGAGAGTGGAAAAAGAGGTGGCAAGGGAACAATAGCCCAGGTTTCAAGTCTTCTATATTAAATGATTCTCAAACTGCATGCTGATATTCGTAGAAAGAAAAAATAATGGAAATAAATATTTAAATTTTCAGAATAACCAAGATTAGCCACTCTGAAGTAGTAACTGAAACAAATAAGGAAGGATGTTTGAAATTATTTTAAGATTTATTTTATATTTGTGTGTGTGTGTGTGTGTGTGTGACAGAGAGAGAAAGAGGGAGAAAGAGAGCAGTAAAGGTGTGGAGAGAGAAGGAGGGAGGTGTGTGGGTGTGGGTGGGTACACATGAATTCAGTTGTCTCCAGAGGTCAGGGAATCTAATCACTCTGAAGTTGGAGTGGCAGGCAGTTGGAAACCACCAGATTTGGGTCACAGAACGCAAAAGACAAGCCCTCTGGTAGTATATGCACTTAGGGACTGTTTCATCTTTCTCCATCACTTGCATCTTTTGAATAATTGTCACGAGCCTTGGTAGCCCAGAGCTTATCAGTATTGCTCACTCTACACACACATACAGCCAAATTCTTATTAGCAGAAAGAGAGAGAGAGAGAGAGAGAGAGAGAGAGAGAGAGAGAGAGAGAGAGAGAGAATGAGAGGATTGGGAGGCCTTTCTGAAGTCAAATTAGCTCAACGATTA
This sequence comes from Arvicanthis niloticus, assembly GCF_011762505.2. Lineage (NCBI taxonomy): Eukaryota > Metazoa > Chordata > Mammalia > Rodentia > Muridae > Arvicanthis > Arvicanthis niloticus. The sequence goes on along the minus strand of NC_133430.1, from coordinate 24,164,104 downwards.
TTGTTTCTTCCTCTATGTTAAGAGTTGAAGTTTCACTCAATCCTTTGGCTTATTTATTTCTCTACTTAAGAAATTTTCTGATGTTATTTTTAATGTAGAAACTTCAATAATTTAAAAATAACATTACACCACAAAAGTCAAGATGTCAAATAGTCATTTGGAAACATCAAAACTGGTGGAAGCTCAGTTTAAATCCCTTTCTAAGATATTTGGTGTAGGCTTGATAATTTATTCAGATTTTTTTAGTCTCCCAAATTTAGCTTGAAAACATGCCAAAGGGAATATAATTTCCCCCCATAACATTCAGTGCTTATTTGAAATGCAAATTAGTTCTTGCAGGATACTGTAACTCTTTCATTTCTACCTGCAAAACCATACAGAACAGGAATTTGTTTCACTGTTTGCCACTTTTTCTAATAGTTGAGAAAAAGTAGATTTTCTGGGGACGACTGGAAAATAATAGGGCCATAGAGATGGCTGAGTCTCATTTCCTGAACCTGCATGCTATCTCAGAATTTTATCTCCCATCTTTCTTCCTAATGTAAGGGCTAGGTGACTGACAGGCCCACATGAGAGATATATCTCTGAACTTACAAGCTGTCATTTCTTTTTTGCTAAGCAGTGCCTTTTGTTAGGGACAATAAAACAAATTCCTCTGAGATTCCATATTTTAATTCAAATCCCTGGAAGTGAAATGTTCCCATAGTTACAGCTTTTGTTATTAAGCTTATTTTTAAAATTTTTTGAATGCCTTTCTTTGTATGATAAAATGTTTATTTCCTAGGATGACTGTTGAACAGTCAATACTGCAATCTGTCACTGCGCGGTGACCTCAGCATGTTCTTTGTTAAAATCTTAAAAGAGAAATTTCTTCACTGCTTGTTGAATTATGTCCTGAGTGCCCTGGCAATTCTTCAATTCTTCCTACAGAAGTAACCTCTGCAGTTTCAGGCATAGAGCTTAGAAATTCCAATGAAATGATACACATTGGTTTAAGAGTGGCATTTATGAAGACCATTGTTCTTTATAAGACAGGTGAAGTGATCATAGTTCTCTGAGGAGAGAAATTTTATTTCATTTCAATTTTATGAAAAAGAAAGTTCTATTAAATTGTTATTAATGATAAATACTTACCAAGCACCAACTGTTCATCAATGATGGTGAGAAAGTTTGGTGAAATATAAAAGTAGATTTTATCTTTTGGTTTAAAAATATTACAGGTCTGTCAGGATAGCCAAAACAATCCTGAACAATAAAAGAACTTTGGGAAGAATTTCCATCCCTGATCTCAAGCTGTACTATAGAAAAATAATAATAAAAAAAAAACTTCATGGTATTGGTACAGAAACAAACATATTGAACAATGAAATGAATTGCTGACCCCAAAATAAACCCACATACCTATAAACAATTGATTTTTGATAAAGAAGCTAAAATCATATAATGTAGGAAAAAGCATCTTCAACAAATGGTTTTGGTTTCACTGGATGTCTAATTGTAAAAGAACTTTTATAGATCCATATTTATCACCCTCTACAAAATTCAAATCCAAATGAATCAAGGACCTAAACATAAAACCAGAAACACTAAATCTCATAGAAAAGAAAGTGAATCCTTGAATGTTTTCATACAGGAGATAATTTCCTGAAGAGAACACCAATGGCTCAGGCTCTAAGATCAATAATTGATAAATGGGATTTCATGAAACTACAAAGCTTCTGTACAAAGGGTACAGTTGATAAGACAAAACAGCAGTCTACTGATTGGGAAAAGATCTTCACCAACCTTATAGCTGACAGGGATTATATTCAAAATTTATGAAGGACTCAAGAAGTTACACACCAACAACCCGAAGAAAAAAATGAGGCACAGAGCTGAACAGCGAGTTCTCAACAGAGGAATATCAAGTGGCCTAGAAGCACATAAAAACATGTTCAAAGTGCTTAGTCATCAGCAAAATGCAAATCAAACCAACTTTGAGATTCAATTGTACACAGGTTGGAATGGCTAAGATCAAAAACTCAAGTGATAGCACATACTGGTGAGAATGTGGAGAAAGAAGGGCACTCCACCATTGCTGATGAAAGTGCAACCATGTGCAGCCACTCTAGAAATCAATATGACAATTTCTCAGAAAAGGGGGAATAGTTGTCCCTCAAGACCCAGCTATTCCACTCCTGGCTATATACCCCCAAAAAGCTCCACCATCACACAAAGACACTTGCTCAACTGTGTTCATAACAGTTTTATTTGTAATACCCAGAACCTGGAAGCAACCTTGTTATCCCTCAACCAAAGAATGAGTTTAAAAAATGTACATTTACACAATGGAATACTATTCAGTTATGAGAAACAAAGGCATCATGAATTTTTCAGGAAAAGGATGGATCTTGAGAATGTCATCCCGAGTGTGGTAAACCAGTCCCAAAAGACATCCATGGTACATACCAACTTATAAGTGGATGTTACCTACAAAATACAAGATGCACATGCTATACAGATCCAAGGACATTGGACAGAAAGGAGTACACAAGCAAGAATGCTTGACTGTCACTTGGAAGGGGGAATGGAATGATCGTAGAAGGCAGATGGGTAGAGAGAACTGGATGAAAGATGTGATGGGAGGGGAATGAGACAGGTCAGTTTCGGGTATAGGAAGGGACAGGGACTCTGTCCTTTTTGCCATAAGAATGAATGCAACTGACTGGGGCAGGGAAAGGTATCGATCTTCTCATGAAAGAGACCTTGGAAAAGGGAGGTGCCCAAGGATCAACAGGGGTGTGCTTAATTGTGACTCACAGCACTGGGGATATGGAGCTTGGAGAAGCTGCCTCCTGTGGTCAGGCAAGGACCCCAGTGGAGTGAATGATAGGGACACCAACCCACCCACAAAACTTTTGGCCCAAAATTTAATTTGTCTACAAGAAATGCAAGGATTAGGAATGGAGCATATAATGAGGGAACAGTCAACAATAACTAGTCCAACTTCAAATCCATCCCATAGGCAAGTGCCAACCCTTGAGTCTAGGATGGATGTCCTCTGAAAGGCCTGACCTACCAACTGTCTCAGACAGAGACTTACAGTCAAACAGACCCAAGCCAACAGCTTGCTGGCTCTTATGGAAGAATAGGAGGAAGGACTGCAGCCCAAGGGGGATAGGAACCCCACAGGAAGACCAACAGAATCAACTAGCCTGGATGCTTGGGGCTCTCAGATTGAACCACCAACCAAAGAACATACATGGTCTGGACCCAGTCCTCCACACACATGTGTAGTAGATGAGCAATTTGGTCTTAGTGTAGGTCCTGAACAACTTGATTGGTTGCTATCCCCAAAGCTGTTTCCTGTCTGTAAGTTATGTACTTCTAGCTCAGCTGCCCTGTCTGACCTCAGTGGGAGAGGATGCACCCAGCCTCAGGAAGACTTGATATGCCAGGGTGGGGAGACACCCAGGGGTTCCCCACCCACTCAGAGGAGAAGGGGAGGGGCATGGGAGAGGAATTGTGGGACAGGGTAACTGGGAGAGGGCAGTGAGTGAGCAGTAGAGTGAATACATAATAATAATAATAACAATAAAAAACAAAACTATTATTGTTCTGGATGGGAATCAATTGAGGCATGCATATAAGTAATTGCTCCAAAGTTATACATGTAATTTAAAGTATATAGGTAAAGATTGTGGCAATGTAGATGGAAGAGACTGATTATTTGTTGTGTTACTGTAAAGAAATTTTAAAGAAATTAAACAAAATATGTGGGGTTAATAGTAAGACTAAGCAATTATTCACATACTGATAAGACAGAAGATAATAGCAAAAGTGAAGGTTAAGCTGTTACTTGAAATTCTCCAGGTAAATAGATAATTTTCATGACAGAATGAGCTGAAACATGTATAGGGACTGTGTAGAAGGCATTATGTCTGATTTTCATTTGAGAGTATGACATGACAAGTGATGTAAATGTGTTTCAAACTGAAAAATTTTCCAAAGACCTTGTTTTTTGTTTCTTTGCTTGTTTTGTTTGTTTTCTGCCATTTTAATTTTTTATTAATCATTTTATTTATTTACATTTCAAATGTAGTTCCCCTTACCAGGTAATAGATAATTTTCATGATAGAAATGAGCTGAAACATGTATAAAGACTATGTAGAAGGCATTATATCTGGTTATCATATGAGAGTATATCCTGGCAAGTGATATAAATGTGTTTTCTGGAATATTTGGTTGGACAGTGTAGTAGTTTGAAAGAATTGGGGAGTAGGCCAGTAGTTTGAAATAAGTTATTTATGCCTTCAACGGTAAGGTGCTAAAGGCTTCCAGGAGAGTAATATTGAGGGAAGTTTGTTCATACAGTGGTCCTCAGGAGAATGCAGTCTCTCATTTTCCCACTTCTCCAGTAAACGATGGTGGTCCTCCAGGTTTGTAAGTGCCTGGAATACAATAAATATAAGACTAGCTGGAAATCATTTTACACATGAGCACCACCACTGTGTGTAGTTACTTGCTTTTTCCAGCAAAATCTTCTGATGAACATTATGATCTGAAGGAAGAAAATACTTTAGAAGAGTTGTTTGCACACTGAATGGGAAGAGATGATGTGAATAGTCATATTTTGGCCCAGGGACTCCTGATGTTGGAAGGAGATGTGACAAACATACCCTTTGTGTGAGGATCATAAGATGAGGAAGAAGTGTGCCCACAGGGCTCAGGATAAGATGTTTTTTTTTGTTTGTTTGTTTTTTGTTTTTTTTTGGGTTTTTTTTTTTTTTTTTTTTTTTTTTTTTTTTTTTTTTTTTTTTTTTTTGCAGTAAAACAGGTCCCATCATGACACAATTCAAGGGACTCACATTTCAAGGAACTTGTTTTCTCTGCTTCACTCTGAGAAAACACCAGGGAGTGAAGAAGGAAAGTATGCCTGATATCACAACACTAGCACAAAGATTTGCTGAACAATTAACCATTAATAAAAATTGCCTCCAACTAGAAAATGATTTCCTATAATTCAAATGATTTATCTAAAACTTAAGGCATTTAACTAGATTCAAACAGCAGTATTCAACTAAACTCAGAGTGTGAATCAGGGAAAAAACATTTAAAACGTACAGAAAGAAAGCATTATGAGGATGGAACTAACATCATACTATTTAATCCTCCTTTTATATAGCTTTTGGGCCATCACAATTTATATTCAGTTTTACGTGGAAATTAGATTGCAATGATATATAGATGCTATTAAGGTGTAGATAGTAGGACTATATTCTGCTTCTCCAAGAGCCACTAATTGAATTGTTGCAGTGATAATGGATAAATTTTAAATATCACTGCAAAGAAAGAAGGAGAAAAATTTCCATGTGATCCACTTAATGTTCAAGCCATAGGTAAAGCCAAGCAAAGGTATTCAACATTTATTCAATCCCTGCAACTCCCCATCCTGAAGCTGACATTTCAACTACTTTCCTAAATGATGATAAATACTCGAGGCTGAGACATCGAAAAGATAAAATTATTTTATCAAAGTTAATTCCTTCACCAAATTGTCACCTGAAAGTTTTATGTCAAAGGTGAGTGGCTAAGGCAGACTTGAATTATGTTAGGTAGACAAGAAAAGGCAGAAAGGAGATAGTGTATGAAAGATTTGTGACTATCTCTAATAGGCTTTTTCCTTTCTGACACAGTTGGCTTAGGTATTTTGCAGGAATCGGTTTGAAGGGTGTGTGGATATGTGAAAGAGAACTTGCATGCATATGAGGCATGTACAATACACTTGAGCAGCAATTACTACCTTTAAGTTTGAATAATTAGGGTTATTTTTTATAAACTCTAATTGTCCTAATTTATCATGAAGATGCCAAAAAAAAAAAAAAAAAAAAAAAAACAAGAAGGTAAGAATATATGCACAGGGCTTTGAGATTTTGTTTGAGCATGCTTCTGAAAATTCAATGACGTTCCTGAAACATTTTTCATCCACTTCTGCATATAAATTTGGCTTCAGGATCTTTATGCAGGGCATTCTCCTGAGCGATATTGGTGGTATCTGAATGTTTATTACCCAATACATTCCAAAGTGATACAACACCTTAAAATGACAAAGTACAGTGCAATAAGTCCAAATAATAGCAATATAGATTAAAATAAAAAATGATCAGCAACATTTTGAAATTAAAACGTGAGAGAAATACATATTTATACATAAAGAAGTGCCTACAGAAAAAAGTAAAGTGTGTTTATTTTTTTTCAAATATCTTAAAGCTTAACTCTTTTGTTTTCCTTCCATATATGTCATGACCAGATTGCACCTATTCATACCAGGGTAATCAATGACCTTGTGTCACATAGTATTATTTATTGTTCAATAAATTTTAGTGACATTGCAATAACCTGTTTTATTTTCTTCCCCTGAAGTTTTCCATAAGCTCTTACCACCTTCTCACTGAAGCTTTACTGAATTATTATTTTTTTTCAATCTTCAGACAATAGATTGTTATACTCACATGCCCAGTCAAGGAACCCTAGTTCTCTTTATTTCCACAATTGCTACCCATTAATATATTTCACACATAATCTATACTCTGTTTATTTCTGCTTCAAATATTATCTCTAGAAAAAAATAGAGTTTAACAAGGTTTGCTGTGTCTAGCACATGCAAACTAGTGCCTCCTATGTGAACTATGTTTCTTAGAAAGAAATCATCCCAGCACATTGCTATACTATTTTACTTGATCATAGATAAAAACCACTGTTAGGCTGGTACTGAGTCTGGGATCATTACATGAAGAGTATAAACCAGAACATGGGATTTAGAATGTTTAATTCACTTAATTTATGGTTTCTAATTTTAGGAACAATGAGAAAGGTTATCAAAAAAATGGTAACCTTCATTTAATATTAAAATTTATTTATTACAAAATTTAAAGCATTCTACAAACTTCCATGTTGTTAATTGGAGAGATATAATGTGGCACTCATCAGAAATTTATGTAAAAGAATTTGAAAATAAAAATAGAAAGTTTTAGATGGGAAAGTATGAATGAATTCTGTATCTACTATGAGTTAAACATCTGTGTCATAATTTTAGTACTCAATATTACTTTCTCTAAATCAGAAGGTATCAAATCCGAATAGTGTTATTCTTTAAAATGAATGGTGCAATTTACAAGCACTTCCTCTTCTTTGTGCTGAGATATTGTCTAGGATTTTCTTTTTTTTTTTTTATTAGATCTTTCATTTACACTTCAGATACCATCCCGTTTCCCCATTCCCCCCCCCTTAGAAAACCCCTATCCCATGCCCCCTTTTCCTTTTTGCATTTATACCTTTTTTTAAGAAATGTTAATCATAGGCTTTATAAGTTTGGTATTGTTCATATTTTTACATCAGTCCTGATGTATCTGAAAGACACTCCATTCGGGGGATCTTTAACACCTATGTCTCTTGGAATCTTTTTATTTCCCTTCCTCATAGAGCCCAGAGCCTTTAGAAAAGAGTTAGGATAAAACCATCCCATTTAGGGCGAAATGCCTCAAAGTTCTCACTAACTGGGTATTGTCGAGTGTGGGTTACTATGTGGGTTACTATCATCTACTATAAGATGCTTTTCTGATGCTTCTTATTGGAATTTACTTATTACATGGGTATAGCAATATGTCTTTATGTATCAGTCCTCTTTGGACTCATGATCTATCAAGTCTCCTGCTCTTAGCCCTTTAGCTGTGTTAGGTATTAGTCCAATTTCATAGAGTGGACCATAAATTTTATTGAAAAAAGTAGTGGATATCTGTGTCAGTATTGCAACACCATATTGTGTAGTCAATTTTCTGATATATGTCAGTGAGTTTTTAGCTAGATTATATTGATGACTATTTTTCTCCTCTGGTAGCATGAAAAGTATCTTCCAGCACCATGAATGCTACTCAGTAGGAATAATGATTCTAGTTGTGCACTAACTCAATATTTCCACATTCAAACACATAAACCAATGGAATCTTCAGCAACACAAGCCTTAAAGTGTTGTTATTTGAGTATAGTTGCAGCCTACAAAATAAAAAAATCTTCACCAATTAGACATGTGATAGAGAGTTACTATATACCACATATAAAGAACTAAAAAAATGTAAACATAATATAAATAACCCAAATTGAAAATGAAACATAATACTAAACAGAGAGTTTAAAAAAGATGAAATATAAATGGCTGAGAAAATTGATATTCTTTAATATCCAGCTTTATCACAATTGGACATATATCTTAATGACTTTATATCTTACTACAGAATATTACTGTATATGTTTCCCCAAATATATACATATATAGAAGAAATTTAAATAGAGTCACCAAATAATAAGTGTGACAGTGCCACCAAACAGATATGCCATCAAGTAAAACCATGGAAGTTATGTGTTACATCTTGTTGGCTTGATACCAAAATTATTTCCATAGATGCCCTCAGATATTAGAGCCTATTACCATATGCATTAGTTATACAATTTCCTTTTGAAGAGCTGTCTAGTTGCAGCTGAAGAAACTTCTTATTGGCAAGAGTGCTTGTTGTTTTTCCAGAGGACACTGAGTTTGGTTTTAAGGAGCAATGCTTAAAAAACAAAACAGACAAAGAAGAGGTAAGATACAGTCACATAGATTTACTCACAAATATAGATAAAAACAATCAGAGCAAAACAATGGAGATGGTAAAACATATCTGTAAAAATCAAAGAAAAAAAATCCTTCTTTACTTCATGATATCCTGTGGATATCAAGATGTGTTAAAAGGAAGTCCATGAAGCTATATGTATTCTGCTGACAAAGCACTTGAGTAATTTTCTAGATTCAATTCCCAGAACCAAATGAACTATTTGGCTAATTAAATTTAAAAAATATAAAAGAGTGTACAGATGTGTGGAGAGTGTTGTTTCACCCATGGGTCCATAGTTTGGGAAGGGCAGACATGGAGGCAAGGATTTAATATTGTATGTAATTCTTAATAATTTAGTCTTATTTTCTGAGTCATGGTATTTCAGTGAATGGGGACTCATGGAGTAGCTAGGACAGCTATCTAGCCAACTCCAGAAAACTTTTACTCAACCCATTGTCTCTCACCACTGGGCTTATGGATGCCTGGAGCCACACATGGGGTTTAAGTATCTAAACACAGGTCTTTTTTTTTTTTTTTTAAACTAGAGATGCATTGTTATTTAATTTGACCAGAGGCTAGCCCAATACTACACAATGTTAATACCTGTATCTAATAGAGAGTCATAACCTCTGCTCTCCAGGAAACAACAGGAAAGAAGTAGTAATATCATATGGAAGAAAAAAAATGTATTAAACAGTATAGAGGAGCAATAACATTCAGTAGAGTAATGTGAGCTCTTTAGAAAAAAGATACAGTCTCAGTGAACTTCAGTAGAAGTTAACAGTGTAGATGCTTACAATTGACTTCAATAAGATTCTCCAGAAAAGTAGGGGTTGAGTAGGTTACACAGAAGATGACACATAAGCTATGCCCCAATTTATGATGTCTGCTTCATGATTCAAGTGGCCCAATAACACTGACGGGGTACTCAGTGTATTAAGTGTGTTGTACAGGGTTGTGCGCATTTTCAATCAAAGTAATTACCTAACAATCCCTTTAAACTGCAAACCAGAATCTCTAAGATCATTAAACCAAGTATATAATATATAAATTGCCATGTTTTGATTCTGATTGGCTTTGAAGCATTTAAATCTCTGGTTACTAGCTTATCACCCCTTATACGATCCTATTTTAAACAATCACTCCTATTTCTGATAAAAAAAAAAAAACAAAATGGAAAAAAATCTATCATTAAGCAAGGTTACTCTTACCTTCCTGAAATAAAACATAAATGGTTTGAGGAAGTCATCCAGGGCTCTGCATGGGTTGTTTTCTTTATTTTTCACTGTACTGAATTTTTGTAAGGTCCTTTTTTAAAAAAATAAAATCTCATCTCTAGTGTATGTTGTGCTTACGAGTCTGCTTATTTGAGGCCCCTGACAAATAGCATCCAGCTCTGTTTGTGACAATTGCCAGAAGGATAGTCTGCACAATGCATTTTGATATCTTTTAATATGTGATAAATGCGGCCCTGTGTTGAGTTTACATAGCACACCTGGTGCAGCAATCCCACACAGCTGTGAGCAGGTGTGAACACTTGTTTCCCAGCATCTCTGGTGTTCTGCTCATTTGAGTCAGCTTCCTGGGTGTACTGCAGCTGCTAAATGAGTCCAACTTATCTTAATAGCAGCGATGCGGATGTGCGTGCTTTCCATCGCTGCTTAAATTGGAACAACCCAGCAGGACTGAAAAGTGACTTTGCAGTTCATCGGGGATTGACCTTCCCGGATTGAGAACGTGATTTCCTGAATACATATCTACCGATTCTGGGGTTTTTGCCAAAACAGAGAGCCCGGTATCCAGGAATGCATCAGAATGTATCAGATCTTGCTGGAGGGGAATATTCATGAACTGGAAAACTGCCAAGATTTATCCAAGAATAATGTTTAGGAAATCTGAACAAAAGGGGACAGTTTCTCTGGGGCATCTGAGAGTACAGAAGGGTCAAAGCATCTAGCAAAATCCAAACTCTGCTATCTCCTTTGGACTGCTATTTCTACCTTTACTTCTACACCTGGAGGATTAGAATTTCAGATTCCTCATAGGAGTGAAACTTTACATAAGCTGTTAGGAAAAAGTACACTCTAAGCACTTTTGATATTGATTCCTATACTTTTATTATCACTGTCATAGGCAGGATAGTGATTTAACAGCATGTAGGATGTGTTTGACAATGCAGGCAGCCAGTACTGGATCTTCTTCCACAGTAAAGAGTTTTCTTGACTTGAATGTTCAGCATGACTGATAAATAGTCTTGACACGAGAGAATAAAATATGGAAGCTTAACCAACTTTTGATTGTTAGAGAGGAGGACCCACAGTATATGCTTAAGTGGAAGTCAGTTTGTTAAATTGTGAAAGATTAATACAATCCACTGAACTTTCTCCATGACAGCATATTAAGAAGAGGAGCTATATTCTGAAAACTGTGAGAAGGAAGAAATCCTAGGAAATACTGGATAGTGCTTACCTAGCAAGTTCAAGGTCCTAGGTTTAATAGGTAGTATACCACAAACAAACCCAAAACAACAAATAGTGTGAAGTTAGCAGGTGACAATCTCTTGGATGCTAAATTTCATATGTGTGTGATTAAAATCAGACTAATCCTACCCTAAAACAAAGAAGCAAAATCTTAAAATATAATTATTACCGTCAGTGTTACTAATAATTAATTCATGGAAATACTTGGTAAATCAAGGGTTAAGAAGATGAGGAGGAGGGTATGATTTTTTACACAATGTTATTATTTTTGGCCAAAACATTCTTAGCCATGTTTACTAATCCTTTATGCAGTGTTATTTTTCAGTGTTCTCATAATCACCATAGAAGATTAAGATCAAATACTAGAACTGATTTTTAAAAGAACAGTCACTTACTTTTGTTCTCAAGCCAATTTTAGCATCCTTTCATGTTCTTTGTAATTAACATCTTGGCTCAGATGATAGATTCCTCTCCCCGGATGTGTCAAATACTGGTGTCACTGTGAAAAAGATAGGCAGGCCTCAGCTAGAGCAAATAGTACCTATGGATGGCAAGGTTGTGGGAAAAAAGTGACATTGTCAGTTGGTCACCTCTTTTAATCAAAAAATTCCTATAATAAGTTTCTTCTGCTTTGTTCTATTGTTAATATTGTACTATAAAAACAAAGGTCACTGATGACCCAGACAACAGAATCATATTTTGTTCCTTTCACTGGGGAAATGTCTTGAAGCTATCTAAGGAAGCAGGGTGAGATACTGTTGACTTGATGGCTGGTTAATTAGATAAAATACAGAAATAAAAACCTAAAACTCAAGAATTTATACAACATATAATACACATACAAACACACATACACGCACACATACACACACAGAGAGAGAGAGAGAGAGAGAGAGAGAGAGAGAGAGAGAGAGAGAGAGAGAGAGAGCCCACACACAGGATGTGATTTTGTATGTCTGCATCTGTGTAATTTGTATTTATTTTCAAATATGCATTTTCTTGAATCTTCATCTAAATGTTTGCTCATTTTTAAGTATAACAAGCATTAACAGATGAAAATATAGGGCCCACTTGAAAACATTTGGAAAAAAAGCCTTTGTTGTAAAAGAAAATAGACAAGTTTCCTCTGTGTTCATAAGAAGAAGGTCATTCACATTACAGTAAGGCAGAAAGAAAGGTTAGTTTCTTGAAGACCTGAGACAGACGTTTTCCACAACAGCTATCTTTCATCAAAACTTTGTCTGGTTCCATTGCTATCATCATTATGCATCTTAATTCTATTTAATGCCAGACCAAATTATTCTCTACTGAATCTTTTTAAATATGGAAAAGATCAGAATTTCTACAAAGTTTTCACCTTGTTGCTTAGGTTTTATCAGCGCCCACATTTTGTCATTATCATAATTTTTATAAATGCATAATTATCAAATATACCATACTTCCTGATAATAGATCTTTAAGGGAGTGAACCTATTCCAACTTTGGACATGTTTGCAGTTATCAGTGTCACATGATTTTCTAGACTGAGTGACCAGTTTCATGAACACAGTAGAGAGCCGGAATAACTAATCCTTGGCAAAAGGGAAAGGTGAGTTTATTAGTAAACCATCTTTGCATTGGAGCATTGCAACATGGCATGCAGAATTCTCATAATTGTTTTACATTCCCTGACTTAATTTACACTTTAACCTTATTTGATAATTTCTATTTTCACATTAAGGGGACTAAATGTTAAGACGTCTAGATTATGTCTCCTGGTTTATGACATTTTTAATCTGTGTGGGAATTCAGAGATATTTTAGAATAGTATAACAAGAAAATATTTCACATATTATTCTCTTAAACCCTTAAATTTTACTAAATTGCAAGAAATTGAGTCTGGGATTTTAATGACTTGCCTTGAGCCATTTAAACAGCTGTGCTTCCTGCATGCCAGCCCTAAAGCCTACAGGGAGTGTTAATGGTGTGGTTTTACCAGAGTACCTGTCTGAATAGGTGAATGTTCTGATACTCTAGTTGTTTTATTGCTTTTTCACACAAATACAAACACACACACACACACACACACACACACACACACACCTCTTAGAAAGTTAGGATTTTATCACACTTTCTATGGCATTGTGTTAGACTGAACAAAATTAAGACAGCTCATCTTCTGTTATCAAGAGCATTTTCCCATTCCACCCTCGGTACTTACTCATCAGCATTTGAAATTGTCTTTTCCACATCCTTGACAGACTGGTAGGTTATAGTAAGAGAGGGGAAAGTCAATTAAATTAATTTAAGCGCAATGAGGTCTAGGATATCCTTTTACATTTTCTTTCCACTAAGTTAAAACTAGCAATCTTAGATCAAAAGGAAAGAATGTCGTTTCCAAATAGTCTCTAAAAGAGAATATTGGCAATATTTTACTTCTGGGTTTTATAAATGTTTTTCTTCTACTTAGAACTCATAAGGTCTTTAAATAAATGTTTACAGCAAGCCAGCGGTGGCGAGGCGGCTTAGGTAGCCACCTGCAGAGGGCAAGTCCTTGCCCTGTGCTGTCTCCCGGTTTGAATCCCGCTTTCCGTGTGTGACTCTGCCCGAGTTTCATGGAAAAAAAAATGTTATTTTCACTGACAACAATGTAGACGATGTGTATGTTAATATTACACATACTCAAATCAATGCAAACTGTCATGTTTCTGGTACAGAAAATACAGTATTATTCAGGGAAAGATGGGTTTGCGTAAATGTTGTATTAATTCCAAAATCTTATTATATTCTTACCTTGAATATCAAACCGATTTTGAAAGATGGATTTGGATCTATACATCATAGACCTTCAGGGCATCAAACTGATAGAGGTCGCAGACCCAAAGAGCATCACCAACATGTTGGTAGCTTCTACCATTATCACAGTTAAACTGAGAATGAGAGAAATCCGGGCCTACTGTATATTATCGCAGACTAAAGACAACACTACACCAAGTCAATAGATTAGAAAGACATGCATGGTCCCAAGCTTTCTTGGTATATTTAGTTGGTGGGGAGTTAGATAAAAACATGTAATGAATTTGATGTAATATGGTCATTTCCACTGCAGACTAAGAAGTTGTTAAAATATGTCATGGATGTTTCACGAATTTAGTAAGAGTTTGCCAGGCCTCTGCTGTTTCTTTACATGGGTAACCTCATATTACACATTGTAAATAATAGCAGTAATTTTATGTGTTTTAAGAAGCCTTGATTGTCTATAATGGAATGGTGCATGTAACAGCAGTTTACATGGCTCTATCACATAGTAAAAGCCCAATATTATTAAGTAATTATAATTTTATCTGAAAGATAGTGTGATCAGGTATGAGAGATCTATGAACTAGACTATAAAGAGAAGTGAAATATGACAACACCCTTAAGCAAATCAAAGATTATTAGGAAAAAGAATGTATTCATAAAAATTCAAAAAATACTTGTAGGTTTATTTTGCCTACACTGATCTATCACAATATTTTTGCAGCACAATGAGAAGTAGTGATAACCTGCTTTAAAGGCAGAAGGCAAAATGAAATGAGAGACTTCTTGCATGCATTAAAGAAAGTAAAGAACTCTAAAACAAGAGTTCTTATATTCACCTATCTCCAAATAATAATAGTTTAATGTAATGTGTTTAAAAGTATAAAATACTTCTTGTCTCACTGAAATGTATTCAGTGAACGTGCAAGTTCTATATATCTCAAAATAAGTGGGCTACTTCATTTATAAAGTGTCAGATACGTTTAGCTTCCAGGCTAAACAATTACATAGGTATTGAGGTACAATTCACTAGTTTTAGAGATCTTCCTATCAGAGCAAAGCCCTTTTATTCATTTTAATTTTTTTCCTTATGCCTTGAGTCTAGGCTGTTGATTTTGGGTGAATTTTCTCCATCACAGAGTACAACATAAGAAAAATATAATACCATGTAGAAACAATAGTGACAGAACAGAAGTTCTGAAGTGGTAATGTTTTCTAAAGCAATAGATTAAGTTATACAAACTTTATAATTACCCTTTAGAAGAAAAGCCAGGTCAAATTTTAGTTCAATTAACCTCCAGAGTGTCTCATTAATCAAAACCCACTTAAAGTGATTTTCTCATTCTAAGCACACCGCTATGTGTAATGTGCTGTTTATAAATACCCAGGAAGCTTGCTGGAGTAATGTCACAGCAGTCGATTTATGCTTTTTCTGCTTATTCAATTGGTTTTGGTTTTTTTTCTTTGATCTGTCTTTGGAGACATTTATGAGGAAAGGACTAGTTGATCATTTCATGGTACATATCTCTTTGTTTACCAGTCCACTGATTTTAGAAATATGAGATACATACAAAAAGGGAAGTGAGTTTGAATTTAAAATGTGTAAGTCATGGTAGACAAGCAGCCCAGAGATTGTATCAATGCCATTACATCAGTGACAGATTTCAAGTAAGAAAAAAAAAACAAGAAGCAGCAGAAACAGATGAGAACAGTGAGATCTGCCTTCCATCCTCCATTAACATTTTTGACATCAGTTAGACATGGCTGAAGCAATAATCTCATAGCTTTCTCACTCTGCCCATCCTGTACCTGCAAGTAGATCTGAGGGAAAAAAAATGGCACATCTATAGGTCAAGACAACTTTAAAGAGCAATGTGGTACATTGCCTTATGGGTACAATATGCAAATTTCCAAAAGAGAAATAATTACATTTCTCAAATAAACTGAACTTTCACTGAATCTTTTGTCAGATATTCTATATTCTTTGCTATAATAGCATGTTTACAGCAAAGTCAGCTAGACAGGCAAAGGACTAAAAATTCTGAGGATTTACAAGATGAGAAGGAGGTGAGGCTTGGGAGGCAGCTCAGCTGATGAAAGGGTAGTCCCTGCAAATGTAAGAAGCTGAGTCTGATCCCCAGAAAGTATATAAAAAGTAATGCATTGTAACTCCTGCTGTAATCTCAAATCTGAATAGATGGAGACACAGCTATCTCTGGGAATAACTGGCCCAAATAACTTTATCAATAAGCCACAGAACCCAGTCGGAGACATTTCCTCACAAAATAAGGAAATCAGCTCTTGAGTAATAGTTGTTGGGCATGACCTCTGGCCTCCATACATATGTCCTCATAGGTGTATGCACAATTGAAGACACTTATGCACACTCACATATAACAGGACACACATTAAATATAACAGGAAATAATTACAAATGAATTGAAAATGAATAGATAAGGTAATAGATTAATGATTTATACCATATATTCTCTGTATTACAGCAATTATTTTTGATAATCCAGATAACACAAATTAGATATAGATGAAATTAGTATAAAAGAAACAATTTTTGGTGACAAAGTGATACTAATTAATTAAGGTTGGGATTGTGATAATATTCATGTCATTAATCCAAAATGGTATGTAAATATATAATCTATGAGAATAATTGGATGCATATCAAAATTTCATATTTGCATAGATATGTTTCTATATATATGCAGCTTGCATTTTCCCCATAATCTGACACATAGGATAATGTTTTGAAATTTAAAAAGACTCATTAAATATTTATTGATTCACGATTAGGTAAGTTAAAAGGCTCAGCGCACCAGGGAAAGGGGAAGACATTCTTTATGTCACAGTAAGCCATACTTAGTTGAAATGAAATGGCAACATGGGAAGTTTAGTATTTACTTTTAGCTAAGGTGATGAATACTGACTTCAAATAAGGATGAACATGGAAAACTAAATATCGTCTAACATATTTGGAAGACTCCAGTTGTTGACTGCAATTACTGCTCCAGAATCAATGTAAATGGAAATGCATTATCGTTACTAACTCAGGACAGCTCAAATTGTTACTGCTTTCCCAGTTAGAGATAGTTGTCAGTGATCTATGTGGCTTATGTTAATTAAAATGACTATTAAAATTTTACTTTGTATATTAAATATTTCTAATCACTCCTCCAACTATCTTCTTTGTTACACAGTTTCTTGATAATTTCCAATTCCAGGTAGAAGTGCTTTGTTAATACACAGGACAGAATGAATGGAACATGCATATACACACGTATGTATGAATTTGTGGTTTTTATGGAAGGAAAATTTATTTTAGTAAAGATGATTATAGTATGTGAAAGAAGTTCTATGATTTAACTTGTAATCTCAGCCATATAATGGTGTAATGATGTTTGGCAGGCAAATTATTGTTACAATTCACAAAGCTGTTAACTTTACAACAGCATTGTTATCCATTAGGCTTTAATTTTTCTAATTGAGAACCTAAGAGAGAGAACCTATATTTACTTACAGTAACATTTGCAGTTATGGTCCGATATAAAATACCTTGAGATAGTAAAGTATTGGAAGGTATGTATGATATACTCCAAATCAACTATTATGTTTTGAATGAGTTTACCTGAAGAACATTTGTAGTGGGTCTAAGGAAGTATCAAAGCCCATGTACAAAGCTCTGAAAAAAATGTGACATGGAACAAGACCTTGTAATGGCTGCCTCAGAAAAGAGTCAGGTCTTCCTCAGTCATTGTCCTATCTGGTCATTGCTCTCAAATCTTTATTTCAGCTAATTCTCTCTCAGAAATCTGACTTCTAGGAAATCTTTCTTAACTAAGATAAACATGAGTATGGCCCCTGAGAATATAGTAGTAAGATAGACTAAATTTCAGGACAAATTGTGAGAGAGAAGAAAGTTCTAATTTAAAGGGAACTTTAAAGTGCTTTCTGAACTCACAAACAGGCACACAAACACACACACCTTCTTTCTGTTTTCTACATATACCAAGCCTTTAGAGCCATGGTCTTGAATTGGTGAACAGTTTTTTGTTTTATTTTATTTTGTTTTGTTGGCGTTTTCTTTTGTTGTTTTTATTGTTTGTTTGTTTGTTTGTATTTTTTTTTCTTTTTGGACTATGATACCAGGCTATGGCAATTTATTCAATAGAATTTTGTCTCCAATGTTGATGCTTCTTTAAATTCAAAATTCAGTACCTCACCTAAGAGTACATGGTAAACCTCATTCCATTTAGCACTCCAGTTCAGCTCTGTAGCCTTTGCTCTGCTACAATGACTTTTTTCCTTTTTCTTGGCCAAAGATGTTTATTTGGCTTAGACTTTCTTTCACTGTACATCATCAAAAGAAGTCAGGACAAGATTTATTTTTCTTTTCTTGTTTTTATTTATTTATTTATAGTTTTATTCTTTAATTTGTTTTACAGTCCAGACTTTATCCCCATTCAGATATACCCTCCTACTGTTCACTGTTCAACATCCCACCCCTCCTCACCCCACCCCTACCCTCAGATCTCTCTCTCTCTCTCTCTCTCTCTCTCTCTCTCTCTCTCTCTCTCTCTCTCTCTCTCTCTCACACACACACACACACACACACACACACACACATCACCACAACCACCACCACCACCACCAGACCTCCATACTCCCTGAGGCCCTAACTCTCTGGAGGGTTAGGTGCATCTTCTCTCACTGAATGGAGACCAGGAAGTCCTGTACTGTATATGTGTTGGGGCCTCATATCAGCTGGTGTATGCTACATGGTTGGTGCTTCATTGTCTGAGAGACACTGGAGGTCAGGTTAGTTGAGACTCCTGGTCTTCCTGTGGTGTCACTCTGCTCAGCTGTTTTCAGCTTTTCCCTAATTCAACCAATGGGGGGGGGGAGGGAGCCACCAACAGTTGGGTGTAATATCAGCATCTGACTCTTTCAGCTGCTTGTTGGGCCTTTAGGAAGGCAGTCATGATAGGTCCCTGTTTGTAAACTCACCATAGCATCAGTAATAGTGTCAGGCCTTGGGGACTCTCCCAGAGCTGGAACAATGACTTTCTTAAAACTAGTAGCCTTTTCCTGGTGTTTAAATTCATTGACTTGACTACATCTTCATAGCTTTATAGCTTCCCAGTTCTTTATGTATTTAGAATACTACTGTTTTATTTTCTGTTAAGTATGCTTTTCTTTTAGGGTGATTTTCTTTACTTCTTGAGTTTTTTTTTTTTTTTTTTCAAAGTATATCCTCCTTCAATCCTTTTCCTTTTAAAATTAAGTCCAGTATACTTATTTTGTTCCAACCACTTTATCCTGCTTTCTCTTCTTTTTCTGATCTGTGTATAAAATCCCTAAATACTTCCTGCTTCAGTCACTCTAATTTTATTCTGCCTCACTTATTCTCAGTATATTTTTATCCATGGAATTTATGGATTATGTTATAATAAAGAAAGAAGCTACATAAAGAACAAGCTAGTAAAAAGGAACTAACTTTCTTTGTAAGATAAAGCACAGAAAACTGTATCTGAAATTTTTATAATGATATTTTAATGAGTATAACTTGGATGCTTATAGATAGAGATAATATTGGCAACTTTAAAGGATATAAAGTCTTGAGAACAAGTTCTAGGTATTAAGGGACTTTTCCTTCAGTGTTGAAAATTTAGTAAAGTTCTGAAGTGATTCATGTACTTTTATTTTAAGATTGCTGAGATAGTTGAATTTGTCTTACTTGGGTTGTGATGACAAGCTTATTAATCTCAATAAACAATGGATCCTAGGGATTTTATTATTGGTTTCTTACTAAAAATGAGTCATTGGCTTTTTTTCACTGCCTTTCACTTCCATATTTTCCACAGAAAGTTATCATATGACTCAATTTTATATAAGCTAAATTGTAGACTTACTGACATGTTTAATTTTCAAGTTAGTTTCTAAGTATCTAATGAAATTCTGCATTCTTTCTTTGGTTTGTCGTCCACATTTAGAGGAGAGAGTGTAGATGCCGAAGACCTGAAGCATGAGAGAATCTTCAGATATGTGGAGTAAACTTGAGTGGCTGGATCGGATTGACACTATTCTCCAGTCTGCATTGGAGATTCAAATGAATATCCAGGAATTCATTTCAGGCTTAAGTCATTAAAACATCTTTATGATTTGAAAGAATATGTTTGGAAAACTCTTAAGACAGAATATAACTCACTAAAAAATTCACTATAAGTAATGAGGTAATTAGAGAAAGCTAAGAAATTTCATTCTATTTTATATTCTGCTACATCTGAAAAAATTATGATTCACAGAAAGTTTTTGATAGATAAATGTGTGACTTAAGAAATTCTCAAAGATCAAACTTATCAATGAAATCAATATCCAGAAACAGTTTGTTATAAACAGTGCCATGTCACATACTGCTTCTAGCTACCATCTCATCCTGGGTAACTAGTACCCTGATTTCTAGGTGGATTTGTTTTGTTTTTCTTTTGTGTTATAATGTTTTCAAATGTATTATGTATACAATACAAAAACACAGGACATTGCTCAGCCATTAGAGAGCACACAAATAGTTTTGCACTGGTGTTATTACAAGTAATAATACTTTTATAGGTATTCTATTCCACCATTTAGGAGAAATGTATAAAGTTATGGCACATGGCAAAGCGTACAAATACCCTGAATTTCCTTTCAATAAATGAGACTTGATCAGACCCTCTGTCTTGTCTCCATTCTGCATGTCTCTTCCCCTCCATCCCCATTCTCTCTCTCCGAGGAGCGGAACAGTAGCTCAAGCCAGGACACAGTGGCCCCCAAGCCAGGCAGTGTGGGCCTCAGCAACAAATTATGTGTCTTCTAAGTTAGATTGAGTCAGCTCACACAATGATAATATTTATGTAAGGAAAACCTTCATTCTATGTCACATTTCTGGAACATTTTCAAGAAACACATGTCACATCTAACCATCATTTCCCTGCTTGTTCACTATAGGTTGTGCAACAAGTGCTGTCTCTTTTCTAAGCAATAATTATTAGTGTGTTAGAAGAAGAGAAAACTGACACCATCTATGTTCACTTTTACCTAGTAATGTCTCTCAGGTAGTGTTAAACACATGAATCACTATTTCTCTAGCCCTATACGCCAAAGAGATATTTGTTAATACATCTTTATCAATACCATCTATAAAAATCTATATTTTTATGCTGTAGTTAG
Organism: Arvicanthis niloticus; assembly: GCF_011762505.2. NCBI lineage: Eukaryota > Metazoa > Chordata > Mammalia > Rodentia > Muridae > Arvicanthis > Arvicanthis niloticus. The sequence continues at coordinate 24,142,995 of NC_133430.1, read as the reverse complement.
TCATCAGTCCTTACTTCCTACTAGATCTATCAAAGCACTTGACATATCTGATGATCACTTCTTGTAATCTAATTTCATACTTGGCTTCCAGGACATTTCTCCCATGCATTTCCTCTCCCATTTCTTACCACACTTATCATTAATATTTCAGTTCCCTGATTGCTCCTTCTCATCATGTATGTCTCTTAAAATGAGACTGCAGCAAAGTTCTTGGATTTTTTTCTTTCTTATTCCTTTCTAACTTTACAGTGTCTTGACTTCAGATCTCATCAATGTCCTGAAAGTTCTAAAGTTTATATCTTCTCCTGCCTTGTATCTTGATTTTCACTCTCATACCTCTTTGTCCCTGTCCACATCTCTCTGTCTATATGAATGTGATCTGAAACTTAATATGCCTTAAACAGAAAACAAGTTCTTCTTTTCGGATCTTGTTATATAGCGAGGATCTGAGAAACAATTAAAAAGTATAACACAAAATTGCACACAGAAATAGAGAGGTATCAAAAATATTTAATAAATTCTAGTGTTTTGTGATACATGTTTTATTTGAAATTTCATTTTATTTTTGCAATCCCTTTGCTCTTATTAAATTAATATCATTTTTATGACTTTAAGGTATACTTTAGTATGCATGATAAAATGCACATAATTACCCTATCTATCTGTAAAACATAGGGGTATATTATTGTGATACACAAGAATGCCAATGGGAAGAGTAGATGCTTCAACCCTGGCTGTGAGGATGTGACCCATTCTGTCTACACAGTATACCAGTGGACAGCAAGAACAAACATTTTCAATCTTAATCCAGGCCATGCCCTAGTTTCCATGAATACATGACAACCAACGTCCTTAACAGTGGCCTGGTTCTTGTCTTAATTAGCTCTCTGATCTTACCTACTCTCATTTTACTTGCTTCTTTGGGGTCAGTAAGGTTAAATTTTTCTGGTGCTCTAGAAACATGCCAATAATGTTCCTAACTTTAGAACTTGTTAGATGAGTTCGTCTTCCTATAAAACTCCCCTTATGTCTTTTGTCAAACTTTAATTTAGAGACAGTAGCATTTCAAGAGAAGACTTCAATAACTGTATCTGAAATGTATCCCATGTTTTTCTCTGCTCCCCTTATTTTTGCAATGAATATTATCATATGCTTGCTAAAATACTCTAAGATGTAGCTACTTTACTTGTTTCTTTTCATTTTTTTTCTCCTTGTCCCATTAAGGCAGCAATTTTTGCCTGATTTGTTTGCTTATAGTGTCTTGTCCAGTATTTAAACCATGCTTGATGTGTGGTTCTTCCTTGGATAGTACTGGACATATTTATGAATGAGTAGGCATATATATATATATATATATATATATATATATATATATATGTTTCTTACATAATTTCCATTTGGACAACAGAAGTAAAACCCTAAAAGCTCTTAATTATTTTGTTTCTAAATATATTCGAAATCACTAAAGCCTGAGGACTGGTCACAAGACATAATTAGCTTTGTGTTTATGGGATATGGTTTCAGAAACTCTTACAAAGGTATTTGATTTGTTATAAAGCTATGCATACATTATTGGGGAGAAGTGTGTTAATTATCTTCTTTGTAACAAAAAGAGATGTTAGAGTTGTCAATACAGAAATCCCAAAACTTTCAGGAAAAACTTCCTGTTTTGATTTGGTTTTATTGCTTGTATCTTTTGTCCAAATATTGAAAATTAATAAAGAAATTCCAAAGTTGAACAATTAATTGATCAGTGATATGTTAGCACAGATAGAGCACTGTGGCTTGGTTTTCTTTTATTGAAACCTCCAGCTTATATTGGTACCCTAGAGAAAGACTCAGGGATAAAGAAGTTAACAGAAATAGGAGTATATCTGGATGTCTTTTATTTTTCTAAATAAAAATATTTATTTTAAAATTATGGAAATCAAGAAATTATATAACTAAGAATAAATATGGAGCAGGGAGTATAAAAACAGATCCAGCTAAACATCTGCTTTAGAATAATAACTGTACCAATACAAAACAACAACAGACTTAATGTTACAATGAGAGATTACCAGGATGCATTTAAGAATAGGCACTGGGTTTCTTTTATTTTTTTCCAACCTCTCAATATAATCACATTGAATAAGTCTCTTCATTGTTTTTCTGTATTCCTTGCCTTTGAATAGACCTCTTGCTTGTTGACCCCTGAGCTTAGTGAGATACCACTGCAGGGTTACAAAATATAATTTGAACTCTAGCAACAAGGACTAATTTGAACAGTGAACATAATTCTGTTGTTAATATGTATAAATTATTATGTGGCTCAAAAGGAAGACTATAAGCGCTAACATACAACTTCTTAGGATTCATTATGTGGTTATGACCAGAGTAAAGATAGATATGTGGATAGCAAAGGCTTTACTAATAAAGTCTCAAATATAAAAATGAGAAATAGTCTAATGATTGTTCACTAAAGACCACTCACATTCCTCAAATTTTTGATTTCCTTAAATTTTATGGAAGGCAAAATTTAAGGATTATTGTGGTTTATTTTCAGGAATATATTTAATGTAATTTAGAATATGAATAGCATAACCCATGTCTGATTTACTGAAAGGGGAAATAGATACAAGTCCAAATTAATTATTAAGAATAATACAAATAGAATGGTATTTCTATTAAAATTGTGTTTCTGAAAATAAGATGAAGCCAACCAGCATGTGCCAACCAGCCCCATGCTAAGGACATGGTGGTGGATTGAGTCCATACCAGGGAGCAGGACATTCTAACCATGGGGAAAAAAATGCCTTGAAGGTATCACATGCATCTTACAGGATTTTTCTTACATTCCCCACTGGGAGATGCAAGAGTTCCAAATATTTCTGGGAAAAAATAGCCAGGAGTACATAACAGGGTCACTGTCCAGAACTGCTATGTATTTCTTTCCTCTTTGTTTTCCCATGGAGTATATTTTAGTGTTAGCCAACCACAAGAGGTGGCTAATGAGTATAGCTGTGACCCATGAGGTTATGCCAAAGTTAATCAAGAAGCAGATTGGTGGCACTGGTGATATCGTAAGAGTCCTGAAGTTTCATACAAATGCAAGAGTTTTAGTGTCATAATAGGTATGCTATGGACAATGTATTACATTGGTGCATTTTCTGCTGGTTAGAAAATATTGCATTGCACACTTGATCCTTTGCAATTTATCCATCCATAAGAGTCATCTGATCGGCAAATTATGGTCATGATGACTTGAATTCCTATGTCAGAGTCATCACTGTGGATAAGAAATTTTATCATGACCAATTTGACATGATAGTAACTGAAAGTTAAAACAGCCTTTCTTCACTTGGCACTCCATTTTAACATTTAAGAATTTACCTTGGTATCTACATGATATGTGCCTCATGTCCAAAGAAAATGAAAATATATTATCTTCATTAAAACTCAGAAATAAAATACACTTCCCTCCCTCAAAAATAGATGGTGTGAGACTGAGAAAGTCCAGGCTTCCTGTGGACAAATATCCTGACTCTACCCTTGATCTGGCTGGCATCAATACAACAGGTCTGTTGTTAGAATTCACATACATCTGTGAAGAGAGGGACTGCTCTCTAGGAAGTCCAACTAAGACCATGGGAAAACAAAACCACTTCCAAAGATTACAGGTTTGACTTAGTAGAAGAACCAAAGAAAACATGGTGTGGTGTGAAAGTTATGGTCTGGGATAGCTCTGGCTGGCTTCGTTTAGATGATGTGGCTTGCACATTCCACTCCGACCAAACACTTTGCTCTGCTTGCCTATTAACAAGTGAAGTCCTTCAGGTCTGTAACAGACTTGGCTTTACTGGGATGTGTTAACTACTCTTTCAGCAGCAAAGTAGGAGGGCAAATTAGAAAGAAAACTCTGAGGGTGAGAAATTCTCAGAAGCCAGCTTTTAAAGCACACTGCTATTTAAGTCAAGCTTGAAAAAGGAATCCATTTTGCCTGTGTCTGGCTACAGAATCCAGTCATTACTAGAACATATCTCTCTGGTTTGTTCTCAGAATGAGAATAAATTGCTAGAGGATTTTTTAATAAAATAATGTAGGGCTCCTGGTCCCTTAACCCTCTGACCCCTCATCAAACACAGTCTTACTTCCTCGCCTAATTGGTGCCCTCAGCCTCTCTTTCACTTTGTGATTGTATGTAATTTCACCTGTGAGGGAGCTAAGGGTGCTCTACTTGAGAGCAACACTGTTCATAGTGAAGTCTCTTGGACATCTTGAAATTCCCCCTTTGGAGTGAATGCTGTCATGCATGGAGAGTGACACAATTCAGAAGAGAGCTGTGTGTAGAACTCCCTGCACACTTGGGTGATAGCCTCTATAGGAAGTTTCTTTTGCTTTAAGACAAAGCAGAGTGTTGATTTCATAAGCCTTCCTGTATTTACACAGGGATGTAACTGGTTTGTCTCTCTATGGACCTCCTCTCTCTTACCTTTTGTTGTATTTTATAAGAAAGAAAGAAAGAAAGAAAGAAAGAAAGAAAGAAAGAAAGAAAGAAAGAAAGAGAAACAGAAGGCATGGATATGTTTTGTGGAGTCAAAGAATGGTGTGGGGGAGGGAGGCACCTCAGCAGGCTCATGCTGAGGCATCTCTTCCCTGTGAGGTTTATTTAGAGCATGGGAAGGGGAGATGCTGGATAGTAGAGACACAGAAAGGTAGAGAAAGACAGAGAGAAAGAGAGAGAGAGAGAGAGAGAGAGACAGAGAGAGAGAGAGACAGAGAGAAGAGAGAGAGAGAGAGAGAGAGAAGAGAGAGAGGGGTGGACCTCTATGAACATGTGGAGAGAGAGGAGGAAGGGGAATGGGGAGAGAGAAAGAACAGAAAGTAAAGAGGGCAAGAGTCAGGCACACATGGCTATTGCCAGATAACTGTGGGGCAGAGCATAGAAGAAATGCTAACACACACTCTCTCTCTCTTTTTAAATCTTTTAGCGTGTCTATATCTATACCCCTTTCTCTTTTTCCATCTTCTCTTTTAACAGCTGAGTAAATGTTGAAAAATTACTCCAAGTAGTCACCAGTTACCTGTACCTTTCAGTGTTTTCTCTAGTTCCAGAGAAAGTTACCAGTATTAAACGGCTCTGTTACATCTATTGACATGTTGGTCCTTCGAAAGATACTTTGAATTTGCTGAAAATTTCCCACGAGTTTGTGTCAGATGTAAACAATGCGAAAGTAAATATTACATCTCACAATGCTCCTTTTTTCATTGAGTCGTTAACTGAGAGAACAGTTTTGACAGTTACAACTAAGAACATAATCCTCTTCTTTCCTCTCCTCCTTTCCCTTCCCCTCCAGTCTCCTCTTTCCATCCTCTCCTCCTTTCTGTCTCCTCCCTTCCCCTCCTCCCTCCCCTCTCTTCTTCTCCCCACTTTTTCTTTTCTCTCCGCTCCCCTACCCCTCCCATCTCCTCCTTTACTCTCCTCTCCCCTTCTCCTCTCCCCTTCCTTCCATTCCAGTCCCCTTTCCTCCTATCTTCTCTCTCTTCTTCCTTTTTCCTCCTACCCTTTCTTTTACGGGATCTTGCCATGTGGTTTATTCTAGTCTTACTTTGTTCTTTCCTAGTGTTTACTTCTCTGTCCTTTCTTTCAGTATTCTGCTGCATTTTGCTGGCACCTTAGTCTCTCCTAACCCTAATTTTAACTCTCTGAATTCCTGCTTCCTATCCAATATCCATCACTAAATATACTTATTTAATCTATACTTGGGAGAATAAATTACAGATCCTGGGGAGCTGATTAAGTGAAACAAATATTTATAGGAACTTTAATTTATATTGGAATATTATGTCACTGGGTCTTTTATTGCAGGCAAACTAACATGTTGTCTTTTCTGCTTTTGTTAAGATATAAAATAAAATTTATACCAAGCTATCAATAAAACAAAATGAAGACTACCTTTTAGTATTAAGAAAACTCCAAATCTAAGGCCAAAAATAGTAACATTTCTTCAGTAAATCTTATATGACACAATACAGACATTTTGAACGACTCAATAGAGCAAGGAAGCAAACAAACTATGTAACACTGAGGCATGAATAGGGTTTAAACTGAGCTAGAAAGTCTCGTATCATTGTTAGAGATAGAAAAACACTTATAAGAGATATTAAACTCATAAAAGAACATCCACTAAGAGTTCAATCATCAAATATTTCTTTTTCCTTTTAGTTTCTACCTACTTCTATAATAGCCCTGACCACACATCCTTTCTGTTCTAGGCTACTTAGACATTAAGAACACAAGGAAGATTGTGCTATTTAGGGGCTGTTCTGCACAGGCTATCTTATTATAGAGAATTCGACTAATCTATCATTTACTTCGCTTACATATTATTGTGAATAACTCATTGTTTTCTGCATAGACATTTTCTAAATTTAGTTTTATAGTAATTTTTTTTACTTACATAAAAATCATTGTTTTTTTTTACCCAAAGAAAGATTCAAAAGCATCATCCTAGTCTGTGGTATGATGTAAGACTAAATGTGTCAAGTATAAAAGTAATGAAATAGGAGTTCATGATCATGTTTGTGCATTACCTTTATTAGATATTTAAATATTTGGGTGTCTCAGCTATTGATTACCAATAATAAAATGAGTTTGGCTTATAACATTCATCTGTGCAAATTATGGAGGCCAAACCTTAAAGTATAAGTTTAAGCATATCATAATGTTTCAGAAGGTAAAGGTGTTTGGGGCCAAGCATAATGATCCATGCTCAGTCCATAGGACCCATATGACAGAAGGAGAGAAATCATTTCAAGATACTGTTTTTTTTTAATATTCATAAACATATCATGGTACATAATACTCCTTATAAAATTAAAATATTTTTGAAGTGATAATAATTTTAGGGATTAAGAAAAAATGAGGCAGTAAATAAAAAGATGTAATTAAAATCAAGAGTGGATAGTGGAGCTGGGAGCTCCACTAGTGGGCTCAGTTGATAAAATACGTGCTGCATGAGGATCTAAGCTCATATTCCCCACACCCATGTCAAATACAGACACAAATTCACATCTGTATTCCCAGTTCTGGAAGACTGTAGACAAGCGTATCCACAGAGCTTCTAGCAATTTGTTTTAGCTTCAATTTAAAGTTCCAGGTACAGTGATGGACCTTGTATAAAAAACAAGTAGATGGAGAGTAATTGTGGATGATAACAAATGTTAAATCCTATATGGGCTTGACACACATGCACATATTTTAGCATACACTTTAGCATGCTTACTGTCATAATATGTGCACAGGGAAAAGAAACACACACACACACACACACACAAATAAACCCTTCTTCAATGTAATGTAAATGAGCATCATATATAGAGTATAGTGGTATTAATATGCTTGGTCCATGGTGAGTATCAATATTTGGACTTATGTCCTTGTTAGAAGAGGTATGCCCTTGTTGGAGGAAGTGTGTCACTGTGTAGGTAGGCCTTGAGGACTCCTATGCTCAGGCTCTGCCCAATGTAGAATGGAGTCTTCTCCTAGCTGCCTGCAGAAGGGAGTCTCCTTTTGCTGTATTCAGATCAGGATGTAGGACTCTCGACTTCTTCAGCACCAAGGCTGCCTTCATAATGCCATGCTTCCCACCATGATGATAACGGACTGAACCTTTGAGACTGTAAACCATCCGTAATTAAAAGTCTTCTTTCATAAGAGTTGCCTTGCTCCTGATGTTTCTTCATAGCAATGGAAACCCTACATCATAGACAAAGCAACATGAGGCCTTATAATTTAAAAACTGAAGAAATGATCCTGAGTCAAGTAACTACAGAAGCAGCTGAGTTTTGATATCACTCTGATATTAAATCATGCTGTTAATTTTATGACAACTTGATGTATCTGAAGTCATTTGTCATAAGGCATGTCCTTATACTCATAGATAAGTACTAGGAAACCAGGAATGTTAAACACATAGAGTTGTTGCTTCAAAGGAAGAGATGAAGAACATATTATCAGCCTGGAAACCTGGGAGTGAATGTGGTTAATCTACATCATGATCTTGTCAATATAGAGAATCTATCTTTATGGAAGGTGTGACATGTAGTCAATCTATAGAGCCCATTTTATGAAAATATTACATATTATTTACAAAGAGTATCAATGTAGTTATGTCTTGAGTTTTATTGAACATACGGGATTAAGTTAATCACTAATAATTAGCCATGATAAACTGAACTGCCTTCTTGCCTCTTACTGATTAGATCGTTTCTCTGCTGGCCTTGGTAATCACAGAGATTCCTAGAGACAACTTCAATTAAGAAAATAGGTCCTTTGCCTTACAAGAGCTTTTCAGTTTCATGAGGTTTCATTTATTAATTGCTGTTCTTAGTGCCTTAGTTGTTGCTCTGTTCAGGAAGTCATCTGCTGTACCAATGAATTCTAGGCTACTTCCCATTTTTTCTTCTATTAGATTTAGTTTACCTGGTTTTATGTTGAGGCATTTGATCTACTTGGACTTGAGTTTTGTGCACAGTGATAAAACTGGATCTATTTGTATTCTACATGGTAGACATCATGTTAGACCAGTACTATTTGTTGAAGATATTTTCTTTGTTCCATTGTATGGTTTTGCTTTCATGGTCAAAAACCAATTGTCCATAGGTGGATTGATTTATAAGGAGAAGGGAGAATGGGAGAGGGGTTGAGAGGGTAAGACAGTAAGAAAATAAAGAAGGGGGCTGCTACCAGAATGTAAAGTTAAGAAATAAATAATTAATTAATGAAAAATAAGAAATGAAAAAAGGAAAAAAATATCTCCTACAGATTGATCTGTAGGATTGCCAGCAAATCATTTTGTTGATAAAGAATGATTTAGGTCACTGTGGTTGGTGCCATCTGCAGAAAGGTGGTTCTGGAGTTTACAAGAAAACAAATTGAGAAAGGCAGGAGGAACAAGACAGTGAGAAGCAATCCCCCAAGATCTGTACTTCCATTTCTGCCTCCAGAACTATTCTTACCTTAATCATGCTTCAGTAGAGATTATTAATTAAAATTTTGCAAGCCAAATAGACTTTGTTATCATAAAGTTGCTTTTGTTCATAGTAGTTATGACAACAATAGTAAGCAAACTATAAAGCCAAATAAATAAATAAATAAAATTGCCAATATTCATAAAAATGAATTACATCTGTTAGTATTGGTATAGGATATTTTGCTGCTGCCATAAAAGTTCCTCTTTTTTAAAAAAAATAATCACCCCCAATTTTTACATGTAGGTCTTATTAGCCTGTAACTACTCTCTCACTACCATAATCACAGAGGTTTTCTTTTATAATGTTTAAATTATACTTATCTATATTTTTGTGTGTGCCCATGGGTGTCAACACAGTGTGTGTGCTGAGGTTTAAGGATGGCTTACAGTAATCAGTTCTCAGCCTTCACTTTGTAGATTTTAGCAATAAAACTCAGGTTCTCAGAATGCATCCTAGGTAGCTCTCACTACCCAAGGGTTTATTTTAGTATGTTTTTAAAAATTTTCTTATTAATCTAGACATATAAAATTTACTTTTCTATTTTCTACAGTATTCAACATGTGATGTCTCTGCCCTATGCAAATATTGTGCAGTCTACCAATATATAAATTCTCTTGTAAAGACTCTGAGACTTTCATTTCTTGAGTAATGAATCAAAGTGTTGTTGAGAACCTGGAAATTGGGAAATGTGAGCATTCCTTAGAAATGAAAGTAGAAAATTGTGTATAACATTAAGTAAGTGACAGATTCCTATGAAATGGGTTAAATATAATATTTAATTATAAGTGGAATCTTGCTTGGATCACCTTAAGTGAATATGTGTGTGTGTGTGTGTGTGTGTGTGTGTGTGTGTGTGTGTGTGTGTGAATAGCTGAGAACTGTAACTGAAATTAGAACATTATCAGTAACTGACAAACATGTAGAGACTGGTCAAGGTACTTCTGGTTCTCTGGGCAGTTATTTGTTTGCACACTGAAAACCATGTATGCCCAAGTCTGGTCTCGCAGGTAAATTCTATTGCTGAATCATTGTGATAATGTAATTTCATTAGTGAAACTTTTTCTATTGTTATGTGGTTGGGAATAATAATTTCATTTATATGTGTATATTTCTTCTACTCAATATCCATTGTTAACTTACACACACACACACATTTATTTACTAAGTGGTGGGCACATACTTAATACCCTTGATGCTACGATGATTTTACATACATGGTTGACATAGCATCTAGTAGTGGAGTTTTCCCTGGTTTTATTCTTCTCTATTCTCTTTCTTTGCATCTAAAAGGGCTACACTTCAAATTCCTCTGTATTTCACATATGCAATGATTTGGAAATGGACTCTCTCCCAAAGACCTGTGTACCAAAGACTAGGTCTTTAGCCTACTGCCCTATTGATAATGGAACTTCTAAGAAGTGGACCTAATAGGTCTTAGGTAATTGAAACTGTGTCCTAAGAGAGGATGATAGAATACCATCACATTTTTTTTTCTGCTTCTTACTCTTCAAGAGTTGAACAGCACTGATCCATGCTGAGCTCATGCCTATGATGGGTTAGGTTGTCAAAAGCCCACTTCAATGGAATATGTAACTATAGACTAAAACTATAATCCAATTTAAAATTTTATTTCATTTAAAGTTAATTATATCACATATTTTGTTGCCATAATTAAAACCTGGCTAATTGAACCAAAAATATAACCTTACCTTTTCAAGCCTATGAAAACTTTTGTTAAGGCCAATAAATATCACTGTGTGTTTACCTGATACCATTTTGCTAGTGCATTCTTAACATGTCTTATTTAGAGGCTCTGCTATTTCTATTTTGTGATTTTCCTATTTTTGTTGTTCTTTCTGTAGTATGTCTGTTTATCTAAGAAGGAATTTTTCACTGTTAAAAAAATTATCTAAAGATTTACAGTCCACAAAAAAGGTAAACAGCTTTCTGCTCATATTTATTATAGGTATGATATTTTGAAATATGTATACATTGTAAAATGGAATTAAGTTGTTGAATCCAAAATTTGACATTCTAATTAGTGAATGATCAAAATTGAAATTCCAGATTAAAGAGAAATCATAGACAAATGTTTGTTCTAGAGGATTTTGTAAACATAAAGCATGATTTAACTATAATAAAGTCAAATTTATGCTTTTGCTATCTGCATCTCAACGTATTCTTTGTGGAATGAGTGCAGATAATCACTCTGAAAATAATACAGGAAACACTCATTTGTTTCCTGTAATCATATAACTATGAAATGCACTGGTATGCCAAACACATGGGAAGTTGTTTTTCATGCCCAGAACCTGCCAACCACATGGAATAATTTGCAAAAACACATTTGGTAGTGCTATGTGGATTTTTAAAAATATTCCATGTGCAGTAGCTCTGGTGATACATAAATCAAACCAACCTGTGTTTAAATGTGTATTGAATTCACTGCAGAGTCCTTTTTGCATAATGCACTTTTGAACAAGGTCATTCTTTTCCTAAACATTCTTCACATGAGAACAGGCATGTGTTAGTCTCCTGAGCATAGGTGATATCTGCTGTATTTATTATGTAGAAAATTTTGGGAAAAGGTATCAAAAGTTTATGAGTGTATAAATGATCCCAGAATACATTACTTATAGTTACACTCTAAATATTCTTGTTTCCTTCTGTAGAGCCACTGTTTCTCCAATTATATCCAATGAATACATTCCCTTTATTTGCCTGGACTAAACTAATTCATTTACCATTGACTCGTTGTGTCTGCCTTGGAGCCACATTTTGCTGAAAGTTGCTGGCCCAGTTCTGAAGTGACTATTCCATACACATATGCATTGGAATACCCATGCACTAGAATTTTACTTCTCTTTTCATCATGAAGTTGAAAGTCAAGACACAACTATGAGGGTTTTTATTATGTGAGTCCAAGACACTTAAGAGCAGACCACATGAAAAACAGAAAGAAGGCATGTGGAAAAGAGAACGAATAATGTATATGTACTTGTTATACAAAAGCATAAAATGTCCTGGGTGCCTTTTTATTTAGTAATTCTATGCTTACTAAATTTACAGTTTTTTCCTTGGGATGTAAATGCATCTATATTGTTTACTTCAATTTGGTTGGGTATTCTAAAGAATGAAGCGTTGAGACTCATCATCTTATTCAACAGTCCTCTATTTTAATTAGTTAAAAATACAATTAACTTATTTGAATAGATGCTTAGTTTCTCATACTTCATCATTGTGTGAATATTGTAGCTCCTCTCTGTCAAAAAAACACATGAAATCATAAATACCACATCCCCACAATCTTTGGCAATACAGTATTTTTGAATTTCCTTTGGCATGCATTTATGTATAAACTGGGGTACTTTGTTTTAAAAATGGAATATGTAAATTGTTAAAAATTAAAAATTTCTTCTTTGTTCAGTGGCTAAGAGAATTGGAACACAGACACAGACACAGACACAGACACACACACACACACACACACACACATCTTTTTTTTTAACTTTCTTTATTATCTCAGTAGTATATAGAGGGTATTTAGGTCATAATGTTGGAGATTTTTGTAACATGAATGTTAACATTTTGGCTATTTTACTCATTGCTTAGATAAAACACATAACAAGAACAGTTTAAGAAAGTAAATGATTTTCCTCAGATCTTGTGGGTACATTTTATCACGACAGGGGATTCAGCAGTGGCTTGTGACAGGTACTCACATTGTATATTCAGTCAGAAATCAGACAGAGATAAATATTCTTGTTTATCTCTATTTTCTCCTTTTTATTTCTATCCTGAACAAAAGACCATATGCTGATGCCACTCACATTTAACCTAGTTTATCTTGCCTCAGTTAACTAAGTCTATAGTCTCGTTCATGGCCTATTCAAATGGTTGTCTAGTAAGTTATTCTAGATTTTGTCAATATGGGAATATATTAACCACCACAGCTAAAAATGCTCCAGTATACTCCTGAGTGTTGGGACATTTCTAAATATTCTCCTCTCTGTATATTTTACTTATCTCTGAGTGTTCATTGCATGGATTGCATTTTCATTCTGCATCAGCATTCGTGGAAAATTTGTTCTGTGGTCCAGGATCTTTCTCAGTTTATATTCATCAAAATGTTCTTGCTGTTTTATTTCTGTCTTTTCTTCAAGCAATTTTTAGCACCAGCTCCTTTCTGTAAAGAACAAAGTAACAGTGAAATGACAGCTTCCCTAGAAGCCATCTAAGTGACTTCCTACGCTCTGGTTTGTTTGTTCTCCTTAGAAAAAATCAGAGACACAAACCATGGGCTACATCTGACAGGATGCTGAGTTGAACTCATTTTTTAGCAGGCATCATGCTGTTTCAAACAGTAATGCAGGCAGAAGAATAGATTGTATCAGAGGGAAGAAAAATGATGAGATAGTATTATGTCATTCGTTAAAAACAGATCAATGTCATTCTAAAGGTAATATCTGACAATATAGTAGAGACAGGGGCTATTGTGTTAAACACTTTGGGGGCATAAAATTTTCTTGAACTGACACTGGTGTTATGAATAGTAGATGGAGCGGTTAATTGATGAAGGACAAGAAATTTATGCATGTGTAGCATTGTTTAGAGTCGGGAATGAAGACTGGAAAAATAGTGTCAGTGATTAGTTCTTTTCCATTGGACGGAGCTCAAGGTGTGCCAGTCATTGTCTGGCCATTCCCTCTGTCTCTATATTTGTCCCTGCACATTTTGTAGGCAGGATACACTTTGGGTCAAAGGGTTTGTGGGTGAGTTGGTGTCCATATCTTTCCACCAGGAGCCCCTCCTGGATACAGGAGGTGGCCATATCAGGCTCCACATTCCCCACTGCTAGGAGTCTCAGCTAGAGTCATCCACATAGACTCCCTGGGGTTTCCCTGCCCCTCATCCTGTCCCAGGTCTCTGTAAAGTCCAAGAGATGCTCCCATCCTCTGTCCTTCCTACATATGATGCCCATGTACTGTTCCTCGAACCATCCCCTCTTTCTTATGCACACCCTTACCTCCATCCACCATGTGTATTTTATTTCCTTTTCTGAATAAGATTTAAAGCATCTTTCCTTGAGCCTTCCTTACTTGGCTTTTTCGGGCCATTCGTTTGTCAACAACTTTTATTTTATTTTTTAATTTTTAGGAGACTAAACCACATGCATCAGTAGCTATGATATCTAAGAAATTATCACTAAGGTGTGTTTATAGGAATACAATAATATTTACCAATAGATTAATAAATTGACATTATTAGGATATTTTGTGCTGAGGTGAAAAAAACAATTAAATTAGATCAATTGTGAAAATATGTGAGAAATTCAAACATTTTAAAATTAAACTTGCACATATTTCAGTTGATTGGCATTAAGAGCTAAGGCACTATTGAATTCTATGCTGTTTCATGACAGCTGCATCATTTGGCTTCTCTCTTGCTTCAGAAATATTATATAACCATGAGCGACTCAAGGCCAGAAGGGAAGCCACATCCATGTATTTTACCTAAAAGCCTCCTAAGATCTAGTCATTTAAATAATACAAACATATAATTTTTATAATACAAACATCACAGATTTTAAAAACATAAGCTGTAGGAGTAGAGAAATTCATTGTGCACCATCAATATTTAACAATATCAAAATATAAATAATATTCCATTCTTCTCTTTTGCCTGCACTATGTGCTCAGTCAACCATGGCAAGACTGCCTAAGTTCCTCTCTTATTCCTACCAACTATATACTAGATGGCTATGAGCATTTTCTTCAGTCCTGAAGTTATGCCAATCTAAATACAGTATTGCCTTTACTTCCTTAACAACTTGAATTGCTTTATGAAAGGAGCAATTTGCCTAAATACCTGAGCATCTGGAAGCCTGTCTTTTATTTACAGTTTGCCTTGCAGAGAAGTCATTAAGAATTTCCAGAAAATGCCAGCTAGGTTTTTAAGATAGAATGTAAGTTATGATTCAGAAAAGCCATTTGGCTGAAGTGAAATTTTATGCAATCAAATCCCTGCAGTAAATATATTGGCAAATTATTTAAACCATTCCACAGAGTAAGGACCATGGCCAAGAAACTAAGATGGAAGGAAATTTGGGCTTCCAGAGGTGATGACTTCTTCCTCTATAGAACATATTCTGCATGACCATGGAAAGCCCAATTGTACACAAGACCCAGGGCTTACATAGTGTAAACATGCTTCTTAAAACTTTTATTACATTTTAATATAAAGACACTCATTTGTCATATGTTGTGATCTCGGGGGTCACTTAAAAGTATATATATATATATATATATATATATATATATATATATATATATATATACATTATCTTCTCACTAACACTGTATTATGAATAAAAGAAAGGGATCTCATAAAGGAAATGAACTGTACTTGCATTTCTTACATTTCTTGACTCATCTCATTTGAACACAATGTCATAACCTCAATTTGTTCAGCTATGTGAACGCTGAATCTTTCATTTCTAATGTAATATTTGTAACAGAATTTCCCATATTTCTAGTCATCTTAGCCTTAAACTGCCCAAAATTCTTTGATCGTTGCCAAACATTTGTTTCTTATTTTGATGAAATCCATTACTTAGGGCATTTGACACATATTTCTTCAGTATCTGCTTTATTTTCTACAAATTCATGATCATGCATCTCTTGATAGTCTGAAAGTAGGAGCTATCCTTTCCCCATTTAAAGGTATCTTCTACCATGCTAACATCTGCTTGTTCTAGTCTCTGCTCTTGATTTTGCATGCTTGTACTTTCTTTTGATACAGAATATCTCAGTGTTTTTGCATATGCTTTTAAAGTAATGATCTATAAACCCAATAGACCTGCTTTCCCACTGTCCCTTACCTGGAAAGACATTCACACAATTACTTTTACCAAAGTCATTGATCTTCAAAAAAAGATGCTAATACCACCTATTCCCAAATTTATTTTTAATAAATGAATACTTAGTTCTTGGAGTCTTTTTAGAAATTTGTTGAACATAAAATTTACCTTTATGGTAGCTTTACTTGCATGATCTCTAATAATTGTTGTTTCAGCTTGATAAAAGGAATGTACTTTGCAGGAAAACTCTTATGTACTTTAGCATGTATTCATTAACAGAAAGAGTAGAATGTCATGCATACACTTAGCACTCAATATGTTTAAATTTTTTATTTTATAACACTTCCTCTTCAAAGTGTTTTCATTTATTTAAATGTTTTAATCTATTTTATTTTTAGAATATATTTAAGTTCACTGCAAATTTGACTAGAATATACAGAATGTTCCAAATGTTCCCATCTGTCTTCTGCTTCTGCTGGGCTCACCTCCCCATACACTGGGCCCCTGCCCCAACATCTTTATCTAATTGTAACACCTTTGTCCTAAAAAAACCCACTATCTTATCACCTGGAATCTATAGATTACAGCAAGTAATATAGATTATATGAAGATTCAGAGTCATGGATTTAGACAAATAAAACAGTTTTTTTTCTTTGCCTATCCTATAGAAAAGATATAGAGAAGTTTCACTGCCCTACAGTATATATACTGGTCCTTGATAGCTGTGTTTTCTGGTAAGCATCAGTTATTTTACTGTCTTTATATTTTCACATTTTTTAGAATTTTTTTATTGGTGAATTTACACATTATAGCTTCTTTCACCCGGTTTTATCCACTGAGTCATGATACTGTTACATGACTAGAGAGGTTTTTTATTGTTGTCTTAGCTTTTGTTTGTTGGTAGTTTGGTTTTTTTTTTTTTTTTTTTTTTGTCCTAGACCTAAATAAAACTTCACTTCTGAATATTCCAGAAATTATCTAACCACTTACCCACTTAGAAAAATGACTTTCAGTATCTCTAAAATATTTACAAATTTTAATGAATTGACTATAAATATCTATATGAACTCTTTTCATTTACTCTGGAAAATATTGAAAATGATACTTTCTGCCCTGTGTGGTAAACATGTTTAATTTGTTAAGAACTGACAGACTTCTAAAGTGAAAATGCCATTCTAAATTACCACCAATAGTTAAAGGTTCTGCTTCCTGTATCTTTTCTGGCATATGGTTTTACAGGTGTCCAGGGTTAACCATTCCTTAAAAGGTGTATAATAGTAATTCATTGATTATTTAATGAGTATTTTAATCATATGTGCTAAATAACCACATTTTCTATATTAATATGGCATATGTAAATTTCCTTTAATAAAATTCATAAAGTTCAGGCTCACTTTTAAGTTAGCTTGTCTATATTCTTATATTTTAACTTTAAAATTTTCAATATGTGGGACAAGTGTCACTATTAGCTGCTTTTCTAATTTGTTTTGACAAAATATCTCACGAAGGCAGCTTAAGGACAAAGGAAGTTTTGGCTTACAGTTTGATGGTACACACTACTGTCTTGGCTGTGGTATCTAAGTAAATTTCTTTGTTTTTCATTCAGTTCAAAAATCTCAGTCATGAGATGGGATTACTCATATCCAGGATCAGTCTTTTTCCTTGGATAAATCACTTTATAAATGTCTTCTGTAATAAAATAAAACTTGTGCTTTCCAAACTCTTCTAAAGCCAGACATACTGAAAACAAAAATGAGTTGTCTCAGCTCTACCCATTTCTAAGTTGATGCACAAGCATCACTTTAAGTCATAATGGTCGTCTCCTAACTCTTGGTCTCACATATATCTCAAAATACATTTAGTCCAGCTCTTAAAGCCCCTCTTAGATTTCATAGTATTAAGTGTTCAAAATTCTAAAACATTTTCTAAGTATCATGGCAATTTCCTAAATGCTCCTATAAAAATTAAATAATTCCATATATAATAAGTAAAAATCAACATGACAAATACCATATACAGAGGATCATTGTCAGGATTTGAGACTTTCAAGAGTCTTAAGTGGCTCTCACATGGGATCCCAAATATTTGGATGCCTACACCTCCACGTTATTTTCCTACAGAAATTGTAGCTTCTCTGTTTGGCAGGAAACACTTTGTGTCTACAACTTTCTTTGGCAGATATTTTACTATCAGGCCATCTACAGCTTTCTGGGAACTTCAATACAATTCCCTTTCATTTTCACACATTCACACGTGACCTTGTAAGGAATCTAACCCTTTCACTGCCTTGCCTCATTGGTTTATGGTACCCTTGATGCAAGCTTTCAAGATCCTGCAATTCCTGCATCTTTAATACCTGCAAAATCAGGAGGGTTTAAATGATGCCACCAAAACTGCTGCCAGCTGAGGATGCAGTTTGACTTAGTTCTGCTGCTGTAATACCTCTGTGTGCCTCAGTCAGAGAAGGAGGGGAGTTTTCTAATGGCTAATCTCAATCAAGGAACCCTGTTTAGTGACAACCTTAATTTAAGTCTCCTTCTTTTTTTCTAAAATAAAATTCCATTTCAACAAGTTGGTTCTTTCTATGTGTGAGATCTTGTTATCAGGATGCCTTTTCTAAGGACTCAGTGAAGAACTTCAGGATTCTATTCATGAGTCTATTTTTTTTTTTAAATTACAGCTTCCTTTTCTAAACCCAGGTTTAAACAATATAGCACTCCTTTATCATATTTTTCATCTTTCTCAGCTCACTGAAGAGCTCAGTAAAAGCAGAAGACAGTAGACATGCTGTAGCTTAGATGTTTAATGTCTCAAAAAATAAATAAATGAAAAAGGAAATTCGTTATTACTTTTTATTTTCTCCCAGTATTCTGTTATCTTATGTTCTGAAACTCTTAGCCTTTTGAGAGTATGTTTTTGACTTTATTAAGTCAAATAAATCAGTGAACGGATTTCTGGATCATTCCTTTTCTGTTGCATAGGAAAAATATTCATCTTTAGATTTAAGGTAATCCAGAAAGTCTCATATGTTTTCCTCCTAGAAACATAATAATTTTGTGTTTATATGGTGTCTATGACCTTCTCTAATGATTATTTCATTTACCAATTTCAATATTATTTTAGTTTTTTCTCATATGTATTGTAACCTTAATCACATCATATATGGAATGTATATGTGAATGTGTGTTTGTGTGGGTGTCTGTGTGGGTGTGTTTACTGATGGATTTGAAAGAGAATATAGATGTTTTTTTTGAAAGGACATATCTAAATTTAGGATCAGGATCAGGTTCTGCAGAGGTATCTTTAAGAGGAGCAAGTGCCACCTTTATAAATGTAAATGAAATTATAATTGTTTATTTTGGTAAGATATAGGTGGTCCTGAATTGAGAATAAGGGCACACTTTATTGCTGCAACTGTCTCTGCTAATTCAATGTAATTATCTGCTTCCTTGTGTATAAAATTACATTAATTAAATCTGAGTTACATACCTATGGAGCCATTAGACATTTACCATAATAATGTAAGCATATCACATAAGCTTAAGGTGCCATATCCATCATGTATATACTAAGAATCTACAAAACATGTAACAGATCTTTCTGAAATCCACATATATTTATTGAACAACCCAGACTTCAGATAAATACCTTTCAATAGTAAAGAATTATTTTTAATAAAAGTATATTTACCCATACAAAGTAAAAGTATAAATAATATTTATGTAGAATTTAATTTTAACTTTAATATTTTAATTTTCATTAGAGGTTGATGTATAAAGGATTATGAAATCTTACATGAACAAATCAATATAACCTTAGTGTACCTACCTTACAGAAGATGCCCTAAAAAAAAAGATTGCTTACATAAACATAGTATACACTTTACTTTGAAGGCTAAAGTTAGTTGGACTACTTTTACTTATGATAAAATAATTTCATGTTATAGAAAAATGTATTATTAATAACAATTTACTAATTAGACTTTAATAAAGTTACTACCTCACTTGGTTCAGTAGAAAAATTGAGAGCCTTAGTGGAGAAAGTCTTGCTCCTTATGCTGAATGAGGTATGTAATGTCTTCTTTTGAAGAAGTCTTATGTTTACAGAACTGTATAATAATGAGCAGCAGTTTGGTTTTGCTTGGATGTTTATTTGTTTGTTTTGCCTTGTTCTTGAGAACCTTTTGATAAAATAGAGTGAAATATGAAGGTGTTAGGCATTTGCAGAGGGGAAACAAAAGACAGACATGACTGTGAAGACTGAGCAGAGTATAACTAGTGTTCGTATGTGGAAATGTACAGTGCTTGATTAAGTGGTTTTCTTGTTAAAAATATACATATGTTGCTATTTGTATTTTCTTGTAACTGTCTGTTTCTCTACGTGAAATGATGATTCAATGCATGAGCTATCTCTGCAAATTACTGAGAGCTGATTAAGAAAATCAGTCATGGAAACACATATACTCCAACAAAACACTGGAGTACATTGACAGTAATAAGCTACAAAGAGGAAGAAGCTAATTGCTCCAAGATGACTGATTAAGTCTATAAAATGTAAGCAGGACTTGATCAAGTAGAGGCAGCAGCAAGATGGTATTCTGAGAGATCCAAAGAGACAAGGAAATCACTGTGACCAAATGTGTATAAATATGCACAGAAAGGGCAGAATGCAGGACACATTTTCTCTTTGATGTTTTCCACAGTAGCCAGAAAGCATGGGTCTAGTGAGCTTCCCTACAAAATCATAGTTATCATTCTGTGTTAACATGTATTTTTTTAACTCACAGCTAAAGAACATGACTATAGTTTATACATAATTCCAATAGATTTACTGAACATGTAAATATTTTAATTATAAATATGTACTACTGAGCATTACAAATATTATCTAAATAATTGAAGGAAAACAAGTCGATCATATTAGGTCAAGGTGTTAGAAATAGTTTCAAGCTATAAATGTAATTTTTTTCAATCAGAATAGCCTGTACTACAGGATACTAAAGCATTACTGTATGCTATCATAGGTGGATGCTAGAAAATAATAGCACAGAATACAAATTCCAAAATTAGGGATATACTTTACATACTAAAATTATATTAAAAGCATGAAGGATGGTAAATTATATGTCAATATGCAAAAAAATACCCTACATTTGCTTTTTGGTGGAAAATATCACAAACCTTGATTGTATTTTCCAGAAAAGCTAGACTCTATGGGCTTTTTACATACATATAAAACTAGATTCTTCTTATGAATAGTAATGATAGGTGCTTAGTTAATATCAAACTCATATTTTTTTAGCAAGTTTGTTCATCAAAGGTTGAGAAAAACCTTCTTGCCACAGAGAAAAACTGTCTCGGTGGATACGTAGATGGATTTTTAGCTACGAATTAACTTAGTAAACCTTGTCAAATCTGATTTATTTATTTATTTATTTATTTATTTATTTATTTATTTACTTTTTGCAAGTATGAATGACTGGCTATTAGGCTTCTTTTCCTAAAAGTTACAAAAAAGAAGCACTAATTTTCCATCAATAAAGAGCTGGATCTGAAATTAAAAAATAATTTCTACTCAAACTGTGTCCAACTAATATAAAGACAGAGGTTTCTTCATGAAGGAAACGTTTATCCACACAAATCCAGTGAAGCCCATTTTCACATTTGAAATGTATGTATACTCTAGGCAAGGAAAAAGGCAGGAAGGAACTTTAAGAAATAAAAGAGACTCTGGAGGCTCATGCCCAAAGAAGTTTTCAATCACACTTTAAAATTAAGTGTCTCAAATCAGGATTTAATTTACAGTTTAAGATTTAATAACACAGTCATTTCATGTTAATTGAACAGCAATGGATCATTTACCAACGTGTTTAATGAGGTGTAACAACTATTGCATATAAAACATACCGACATTATTATTACACTGCCATTAAAGTTCAATAAATCTGTTTGAATAATTATTGGTATTTAAGTGCTATAAAATTGCTAACATAGCTAGGTATACCGACTTATATTTAATAAAAGAGGAATTTTATTGTAGAAATGATTAAATTCCCAGGTTCTTAGTCCTATTTTTGTTTGATGAACAAATATTCTTTAGAAGAATTTAAAGTTTCCACTTCACTGGATGAATGAAAGGGCAGAATTCATCCCTTGGTAAAAGAAGCCATTCTTGTCATTGGTTTGACACTATGAGCTTTCTTTAAGGGCAAAGCTTTCTTTCAGTAAATTAATATAACGGGAAGAGGAGTCTCTATCGTATTCATTTGACTAGAGAATCATAAATCCTTAGATCAAATATGATCTTTCCCCATGCAGAACATTGGAGAAGTGTTGCCTAATACTGTGACCTATCCAAGGTGCACCAATAAAACATTCTATGTCAGGAAGACTTTTGTTACTAGCAAGGTTCATGGTACCTTGTGACAGAAATGGGCAAATGTTGCAGAACTGTGTTTGGAGTATGAGTCACTAGACTGACATATGGAAGGTGTGATTCTATAAAGCTTAACTCTGAGTAAAACAGTAGTTATAATGCTGATGTTCTATAGAGAAGAACCACCTCAAGAGCATGTTAATGAACAGACTGCAAGAGAAGTTTAGCAAGCCTATGGTAGGTGAAACTGCATGTAGGGTTATCTCCATTAACATTGACTTGAGATAATGTCATTTAAAACATCTCATTTTCAGAAGAAATTTGTTTTGGGGTCATTTTTCTTTCTGTAATTTTTAATATTGTACTTGTGATTATAATTACAGAATTTCTCCCTAAACCCTCCTCTGTTCAAACAGTCCATGTATAACACTTAGGGGTTCCATCAAATATAGGGATTCCGTTTTCATTGATCTACATTATGTGTATATATGTGTGAATACATGTATATATGTTCTTATCTATCACTGACTTAGTCCATATAATGTGAATTCTATGTGTGTTTTATGGGTTGACCTTTAGAGATTTGACAACCAATTGTATGTTCTTCCTTGGGGAAGACCGCCTCTCCTACTGCCCGCTTTCCTCAGTTTATTGGAATAGAATCTGTTACACTTGAGTGTTATCATTGAGCTATCCATGGATAAATGGAATGGGAGTAGAATTTTATGGAAACCAGACAAGGGTGTTTCAGATAGAGAGAGGTTTAGAAGTTCAGAAGAAGTAAGCTAGTCAGCAAAATTGTATAGATAAATATACAATATATACAAATATAAAAGCAATTATAAACTAGGATTTTAATTAATTTTCTCTCTTTAATGTATTCTAGGTATGTATCATTGTGTATAGGAACCCTTTTTACAATAGAGATTTAGAAGTTGTTTCTCTTACATAACTATACTTCACTGATCAGCAGCCTATTATCATTTCTGCCTCTCATAAGTGTTGAGTGGCTTTTTCTCAGGACACATGAACAAACATGTATTCGTTCCAGATAGAGCATGAGAACAGATGAGAGAAACGATTCTAACCAAGCCTGCTGTGGTGAGACAACAGGTTTAATGGTGGTATTTATAGGAGCATGAGTGATTCAAATACAGCTGCATCACCACAAAGCCCACCACATCGTGAATGATGAGTCATGACAGTCACATTCCAGGAGTTACAGGGTAGATGTGCAGGAGGCTTGAGAACAGAGGTTTTTCTCAACAGCAATTGTTGATTCCTCATATACCCTTGAAGAGAGACCTTGTGATGGTGCAACATTCTGAGTTTCCATTCTTGTGAGTTTCTTGAGCCTTCTGAGCTTCCTTATTTTCATGGATTTTATGAGTCAACATTAGACACTTGAGTAGTAAGTATATGTTTATAATAGGAGATCTCAATGTGGTCCTAGGGCCACAAGGTAAATTAATATTTTTATAATGTATGTTGCAGAGGTATATCTTACATATTTGTCTATGACCCTGTTATTTGCACATTTTTAAAATTTTATTCCTGCTTTTACTCAAAGACAGAATTTCCCTACATCTCTGAAGAGATATCTCACAAAGATCCCTAAGAGGCAGACATTGTCCATGCCTTAAGTCCATTGTTAGCACTGAAACTTGATAGAAAGGTGAATTGAAATAACTACTTTGAGGAATTGTGGCATCATGGTGTCAAGGCAGTCTTTTCAAAACATGAACAAATACTGAGAAAAAACATTCAAAAATTATTAACATGTAAGGTAATATAGGGAAGTAACAAGAAAGATATGCTTCTTCATGTATACAATATTTATATTTACTATCTGTCGAATATTCAAATATTTAATGATCATTTATCATGAATCCAATATTCATGTTTTATAAAGATTGGTCAATATCTGCTTAAAAGGATAAGAGCTGGGGTAACACAGTAGCAGGATGCTTGTCTATCATGCCTGAGAATCTAGTTTCAATCACTAAAATGCAGAGGTCCTGAGTAATGATCTATTCTAAGTTTTAGGATAGTTGTTTGGGAAAGTAGGTCATTCTACTCAGGCATGCCAGTGTTAGAAATTCTTAGCTAAGATAAAGGATTGGAAAGAAGCAAATGTTTTAAGGAGGGAAATGCCACCTCAATGATAGTAATGTCAGTAATGTTTTAATGTACTCAAATAAACAGGTACAAACACCAGAGTCATTGTAGTAGAGGAGTAGAAATAAAATCAGTTGTAGATTCCTCATGTAATAAAATGTCCATCTTTTCTTTTGAAAAAATATGAGTGCTAGCCTTTGTGCACAGGATGAAATAATTTGATTACAATTATTTGGTAAATTTTACTGAATTCTCATGAGTCTTCCCCTTTTTAGGATCAGAATCCAGTGGCTCTAATCTAGTCATTTAGGAAATACTCTATGAACGACAAAGACAGACACATATTCATTTCTTTTAAGTGCAAGCATATCGTGATTTTTAACATATGTGGTGTGAACTGATGCTTCCCAGAGGAGGTTGATGCAGACATGATATCAGAGAGGGGTGGAGACATTGCTTTAAAGGGAGCTGATGAAGGAGTTCAAATAACATTCACCCTGGTTCAGTAAGTATTTACTTTGAGGATCCACTGTGCTCTCAGCATTTTTGAATGGCAGGTAACATTTACAAAGGGAAAGGCAAGCAACACAAGCTGGACTCAGGAAGATTTATATTCTCATGTTCTAGAAAACAAAAGATACGAGTGCAGCTGCAAGGGGTAAGCAGATGCGAGGTCGAATTCTGATGAAAAAATACCAGTGAAAACTGCAAAAAGGGTGGTGGATCAGCATGCCCACTAGGGAAATAGAAACTTTGTATGAGTTAGAAGGTATTCTGTACTTCTCAACTAAGACTGAGTGGGCAGAACCTTGTACAAGGTTTTTTTTATGTATTTTTTTCTGAGTAATTACAAGGATTGAAGCTTTTGTTACCGGAATAATGCAAAGTTACTCAGTGTTCATGTGTCTGTGGGTGGTAGGTGAATATACCACTGTGCTTAACTTGGGTTCAGATGAAGGGGAAACTATATCCTAGAGAGCAGAAGAACCAAAGTACAAACGCTAATTAGGATCTGAGCAACAATGGTCGCATACAATGGACTGACCGTCAATCTTTACACTATCAACATTAGGGCATTAGGGCAAGAAGCTAAAGCTTATCTGTATAAAATCTATTTCTAACTAAAAACTGGAACAATTTTTGAACAGAAAAAAAACCTAAGCAACAATCAGTATCTATCTGAAGAATTAAAAATCTAAACAAGTCATAAAATAAACAAAGACTATTCAGGAATTAAATATATTTTTGACCCTTAAAAAGAGAAAATAAACATTTTGGGGGATTTAGAATAAAAATCAATTTTAAGTTCAGAAGGTAATATCATATGGCTACTGATTCATGATAGGCAGGGAAATTCTTGTCCATTTCCTAGTTAGTGAATAAATGTAAGAATCCACAATGGAAAAGTAGTGAAATAATCTGAACTTATTTGTCAATAAAATACAAGGAGAGGTAGAACATGTGATGTGTTTAAGGACATACTAAATAATGGCAAAGAATGGATAAAAATTATACAATGACTGAATGTCCTATCAGATTGCAAAGAGATTTTGATGAAGTAAAATAGACTCTGACTTCCAATAATCAGGGTGTTATACCATTCATGGTGTGTCCACTAGTTTTTTGTCAACTTGATTCATGCCATCGAAGACTGAGAAATTGCCTCTATAAGATACTGATTTTGGAAAGCCTGCAGAATATTTCCTTAATAGATATTGTTGTGGGTGGACCTATGCCATGTGGGTGGTGCCACCCCTTATCTGATGATGCTGGCTTCTATACCACTTAGGCAGATTGTGCAATAAGGAGCAAGTCAGTTATCAGGAATCCATAGCCTCTGAATTAGCTGCATTCAGATTTCTGTCCAGCTTGAATTTCTGCCTTGGCTTCCCTCAATAGGTCATAACCTGTTTACTGAATAACCTACCAAAAAATAGTGTAGTTCAACTTTGGGGGTATAATTTGTAGTGAATGCGTTTCAGTTTTCATAATAGAGTCAAGATTTAAAACAAAATCTTGAATTGTTAAGTCAGAGCCTTCTGTAATAAAAGAAATTTACAAAAATCCTAAGTGAAGAATTTATCAATATTATGAAACGTGCATAAAGTACAACTTCAATCAACAGTGAAATTTAATAGAACTGCATGAATCAGTGTTTGAAATTATGGAACAATATGAAGTAAAAGTCAGTAGTTTGCAGAATAATAACTACCAGAGTGTAGGAGTGCTTATGAAAATTTAAAGAAACTGTGCCAGGCAATGTTGTTGATTATACATTTGCATCAAAGGATTAAAGCTTGAAGAATAAAGAATTATAATTATAATTCTTTGGAGTGAGCTTAGGATATGCTTAGGAAATAACTCAGAGGGTTGAAACTGTGTTTATAAGATTTTACTTTCTCCAGAAATGTAGTAAGAACATAGAGAAAACAATTAAAGAGTCTAACTAAGGGATATTATCCTGAACAGATGATACATCATTGTTAGTGATCTTAATATTTGAATTTTTTTCAATATGAATTAATTTGTAATTAAGACAAAAAGCATGTGAATAAATACATATTACGGAATGGTTGAAGGCAACACTGGGTCTTTAGCAAAAAGCTCCTTTGAATAAACCCAAGGTTACTATGTGTCTGCCTTTAGCTGCTTCTTTAGCTAGTTGGACGACACAGTCATGAGAGTCCTGTCTCATGTGTATCTGAGTCTTCACATTTCTCAAGTCTGAATAAGTAAATGCATGTCAGACATTTCCTATAAAAGCCTGAGAACCAGATGCACAGCTAGAGAGATTCTCTCTGACTTGCTAGGTCATCCCTCTGCTCATCTTCTTGTCTATTTCCTCTGGAAAGTTCTGCATCTGAATATTGCTCTTAAAGTATTGGAGGCTCACCCTTCCTTTCTTTCTTCCTTCCTTCCTTTCTTCCTTCCTTCCTTCCTTCCTTCCTTCCTTCCTTCCTTCCTACCTTCTTTCCTACCTTCCTTTCTTCCTTCCTTTTTTTTCTTCTTTTTTCTTTCTTTTTGTTATGTTGTCACATCATTGAAAACATTTTCAGATTTTTTTTTAAGCAATTGGCTATGACACCTGGTCCATGTGCTTGAATGTCTTTTAATTTGCTTATTAAAGTTTCTGTAGGCCAGTTTTGGAGAATAGAAAAGTTCTACCATTATTTTAAAAGCCTGTTTTAAACATTCTTGCATCTTGCCAAACAAGCATGAAAAAGTTACTGAAAACTTTGAACATGTTTGGAGTTAGTTATGGTGAACATATCTTAGAAACTATATAAATTTCCTTTTATGGCTCTCTGTGATAGGCAATTTCACATGTTTATTTGATTGGAGTTATTAGTTCCCAGAATTTAGGATAAACATTTTTCCTTGGTATGAGAATCTGAGTTACAGTCTCTATCATTTATCACCCATGTAGGAGCTAAGCACATTTATGTATGTATGTGTGTATGTATATATGTATGTGTGTATGTATGTATGTACATATTTATCTTTGTTCAGCCCAAGTTTAAGCAGGCATATTGGTTTGATATTATGTGCAGAGCTTCTAATACCACTTGGGAGCACAATCTTACAGAAAATCCCCGATTGCTTACTTTTACAGTTTTTCTCTCACTGCTTGGCAATAATTCTTTAGTCTTAGGTATGGAAGTAGTATTGTAGATGTATCCTTTGTAATTGGACTTTACATTTATAAACTGGTTGTGGATTTTATTAATACACATAACAACAATTAAAAACAATAAGCACAAGTAGTGAAACATTTTTCCATGAATTTTAAAGAGAGCAAGGGGTGGTACATAGGAGTGATTGGATGGAAGAGGAGATGTGGGATTTAAATAATAGCATTAAAATCTCAGAAAACAAAAATAATTACATTATTTCATATCTTCACACAACAGTATATTTTCATATGAGAAAAATGAAGAAATAAATGTTTTGTTCTGTAGATTTTTAATGAAACATTCTTATAACAACCAGAAAAATGATTTTTAGAACAATGGAGGTCATTGAGGCTGGATGTAATAACTCTGATTATTGTGATGAGTTGGAGCTCCCCATTCAAAAACTGCTTTGTTCCTTGTAATTCATGGTTTGAAGTGTCTGAGTGGACTGTGCTTCAGAGTATTACAAGTTAAAGACAGCTACAAATAAATGTCTGGGAATCCTTGGTCTGCCATCTATAGCCCAGACCAGTGCAATGTGTCTTCTTCAGACCCAGCTGTTACAGAGTTGCATGGTTACCCTGATCTGCTCCTGTTACTACTGCAGAACATGCATTGGAAGGCCTGTGTATATCAGCAATTATTAATTACTTAAACAATAAACTCTGTAAATTGTGAGCATAATTATCCCAGAGAGTCACTGAAATAGAATGACAGTAAGATCCCAAGGCAACAGGGTTTAGACTCAGATCTATTTATCTGAAGTGACTTGACAAGATGCTATTTTTTATCTCTGTCTTGAATTTCAAATTAACATTCAATTGGAAAGGTTGCACTGAAAAACGATTCTATAATAAAGGGACTTACCCCCTTCTCTTTGGAGCTGTTCCTTTGCCTACATTGGTACTGATGAATGGGACATATAGAGGTAACGGAGAAACAAAAAGTCTATTTAACTGCTCACACTGGTACCTTCTTTGCACCATGTGAATTGATGTTCTTTTGCTTCTAAACACTCAATAGTCAATCAAACACTTTAGAAATTATATAACTTAGAATATTCAGAGAATAGTTTTTAAAAGTGTATAGCATTTTCTTACTTGTAAAAGGGAGCACCATTCACTTACTTGTGTCCTCTGAACTTCTGGGTATGGAAAAATACAGTTTCCAAATAACTGGATTGATACTTGGATATAGGTAGATATAAAGTAATAGACAAATACACTAGGTGTATGAATTCTCTGGTGCAAGTTGTATAATTCTGAGAGTGCAGAGAGATGTTACTTGTTTTGATAGCAATTTTTACTGTTTCTCCAACTTTGTTTGGATTAACTTTTTCTCCTTTGTGTACTTCACAGGCAGTTAAATTGGTAAACTTAATTGCACCATTATAACTCTTGTGAAATCAATTTCAAACTCAGTGTGAGAGAAAATCATCAATATAGACTCACACTTCTCACCACAGTAGCATCAATTGCATGTGTGATGTGTAGGGATCTAAAACATCACTAGAAAATACAGAGCATGATGATTGTAATTAATACCTGCTAGAAAAAGGAAAGATCTATTTTTCTCCCCAATGTATTGATACTATCTGTTTCTAACATGTTATAGGGCAGTTTCTATGCTCATTATTACTTGGGGCTAGAACAAAGGCAACTAATTTTTCTGATTTTGTTTTTGTCTTTGTATTTGCCTTTTTGTTTTGTCTTGGTATTTTGTGTTCTTGATTTTCTTTAGGCTTTTGTCAGTTTTGGAGTTTGTTGATTTTCCTGTGTGTCCTGTTTTCTTCCATTTTCTTTTCTTACGTTTTATGGGCTAGAGACAGAACATGAAGTTGGGAGTTGTCTTAGCTTGAGTTTTACAGCTGAAAACCAAGACCAAGGCAACTGCTATAAAAGACAATATTTAATTGGTGGTAGATTACCAGTTCAGAGGTTTAGTCCGTTACCATCATGGCAGGAAGCACAGTAGCATTCCTAGAAGGCATGGCACTGGAAGTGGTAATAGTTCTACATTTTCATCCAAAAGAAGCCAGGAGCAGATTGTCCACAGTCAGCTAGGAGGACAATCTCAAAGCCTACACCCACAGTGACACACTTCCGCCAAGTATGCCACACCTTCTTCAACAAGACCCCTCCATGGTCCAAGCATATTAAAACTACCACAAATGGGTAGGGAGATGGAAAGGATCTGGGAGGAGTTGGGGAGGGGGAAGAATATGATCTAATGTATTGCATGAAAAATATTAAAGAAAAACTAAGAAGAATACTTTTAAAAATAAAATAGCCTCAAAAATAAAAATAAGTGTACTGTAGTTATAACAGTAATCTAAATATTTAGATACAGATTTGAAGTTGGTGATGAGTAGACACTGGCAGATACTCTGTAGATCATGCAACAAATAAATATTGTTAGCCCTTTTCAGAGTACCTGGGTTCAGCTAAATTTACAGCCATGAGGATGAAAGCTGGTTGATATACTACCATTACAGATTTACCATCATACTGTGCAAAAACAGAATTAGAAAAACAGACAATTAAACCAAGAAACATTGAACTCATTATCAGAGCCAATAACAAAGACAACATTCCCAATTAGTAAAAGATTTGGTGGGGTAACACAGGATATTAAACTTACCTAACCCCCAGAACCTCTTCCATTTTTATCCACAACAAACACAACATCACACAAGGTTTGCCAATATCAAATATGAATCTGAAAATGTCCAGAATTAGCCCTTCAAATGTCCACTGTCATTTACTTTTGTCCAATATTAGATTGATGTCCATACCAGTCCATGATTGAGTTGAGATAACATAAAAAACAAGGATGGTTATTATAACATTATTGTTATAATACTATTTTATAACAGCTTCTCCATTTGATTGATTTTCTAAGACAGGTTCTACAGTCTCCAGGTCCTCTTTCCTACAAAATCTAAAAACATGAGGCAAAGAAGTTTGTCTTGTCTGATATATAGGCAATCTCATCTTAATGCTGTGCACCTCAAGAGATACTCTTCTTCCAAGTCTAAGGGTCTCAGAAACAGCATGTTTCACTAATGGTTCTGGCATCCATTGTGCTTCTTCAGCATCCCGTGAAAAAACACAAACAGGCCTTCTTTCCCATATTAGTACAAGATTGGGAGCCTACCATATGCCAGAAAGCACATCCTTCCATGTCACCTGGGAATTAGTATGTCTAGTTGTAAGATATAAAACTGCCCTTTTGTATTTTTTGTAACTGATTTTTCTAAAGCTTTCTGGGCTCACTCCATAATTCCTTGACCTTGAGGACATGCAAAATTATATGTATTATATAAATTATAACATATTTTATAGACTTAACTTATATATAATTTATATTTAAACATATAGAATTACTATTTAGTGTATATGATATTATTTGTTGTATTTAATATGTATATTAGCATATGCAAATACTATTCAATGTATACAATTAAGATTTAACTTGAATAATTTATATTTAATGTAGATAACTTGTATGTATCCATACACATGCATGTGTGAATATGCATTTAGTTATTAAGGATGAGTCATCTTCTGATGATATGTGAACAAAATATACATTATATATATGCATATATATATACACACACATATATATATGTATGTGTGTGTGTGTGTGTGTGTTTTAATGTATATAAATTCTGACTTGTATGATAAATAATAGTTTATATAATTTATACTGGATTGGATCAGAACAGGCAGGTGTAATAATCTGGAGTTCATTTAATCTGGACAGATAGATCCAAGTCTTAAGGTTCTTGATTCCCTGAAATTCATTTGAACCTTAGTTTACAAAACATATATATTAGTATATATCACTGTATTAAAATTCATACTTTAATAATGTGGTTAACAGTTATTTCATATGTAACAGAAGTAGACACAAGCCTTTGAGACCTAGCAAAAGCTATAGATTTGGGTTAAAATGTACTACAAAAGCTATAGATTTGGGTTAAAACATTTTTTCCTCAATCCAGTATGTTAGATTTACAGATTGAACAGAGATTTATTTTTGGCATGGTGAAAAGCATCTTTAAGTTTATATTCAGAAGGTATCCAAAGGAAAGTTAAAATCTTGAGCTTGTGACTGAATTGAAAACTGCCAGTGTTCCATTAGCTTATCAGAATGTCATTGATACATGTTAATATTCTGAACTTTCAAATAACAATAGCACGTGGGGGAAATATGAAACATTTTCCATTTCTTTCCTTAAATTATTTCTTATATCTCTATAACTTGCATTTGTATACCTTTCAACACCTTCTTAGACTCTCCAACATTTATAACTTGCATTTGCCAACTTTAAACATCTTGCATCTTTCATCCGAAGCATTTTTTTATTTTTAAATCATCATCATCATCCACATTCTTTTACATTCTTTAAGCTTCTTCACTTGCATTTATCAGTCTCAAATCTTTTCCATAAACATTTTTTCCCTAGACTTTAACCTGCTGGATTGGATCATAACTCACCTATGTTAGAACTCACAAGTCTGCAGTGGACAGCTTTGCTGTCTCTACTGATGTCCAAGAAGGGAGAAGTGGCAGGGAGCTCCAGACACTGGGCACACAGGACTTACTAATTCTAGAAGGATTCTTCTGATGATTGATCTCCATCAGTCAATTTTTAGATACTGAAATTCCCGTTCTTTCTGATTTGTGTGAATTATGTTGAGTAAATAAAGATGTATTAATATATTTTTACATGTCATTATTCTTCAATATATCTACTTCCAGCAAGTTGATATTTTTAAGTCCCTTCCCCCTCTCCCCTCTCTGTTTCTCTCTCTGTCTTTCTGACTCTCTGTCTCTCTGTGTCTCTGTCTCTGTCTCTCTCTTTGTCTCTCTCTGTCTCTCTCTCTCACACATACTCACACACACACACACACACACACATACACAACATGTTAGGACACATTAGGAAACATAGTGATTATTAAAGTGTAGACATTCTAAAAGCCCTCTTGTTGAAACTATTTGGATTCTGAGGTCTGTCAACCTTGACTGGCTAGAATAAAATCTTGTAGTTGTAGCCCTGGAATGTGTTGCACCTTCTGCATAGTGGTTTTTTTCCCCAATGACAGACAGGTCAGCTTCATGACTGGACATATCAATAGTCAATCAAAGCCTCAGGAATCTTCCAAGACTGCATAACCCTCTGTCTCCCTTCTCTTGACACCCATGTACTTTGAATTTTGTCTTTTACCCATGATCTGTTTTTAAGAGTCTTTCCTTGGGTTTTTGCTCTTTATATAGACCCAGGAAAAGAAACTATAACCACGAGAGTGAGAGAATGAGATGATTTTCATTTTCCAAGCTCTCATAGCCTCACACCTCTTAATCCTCAATGTCTAAAAGCCATTCTTTTTATATTTAATTCAGTTTACAGACTCCAGTATATATTTGACATTTATTCGCATGGCACAATATAATAATATAAAATAAGTAGAAATAATCTACTTAATTTTAACTATCTTTCCTACATGATGTGACTTTTAACTATTTTTCCTAAATGATGTGATATCAATTTACTTTACAGTTACGTTTTAAACTTTTTATATCTTAGAAAGATTAGCAGCAATACTTACAAAGAAAGCCCATGGCTATTTTTTTATTTTATCTTATAATCAAAAAGTCCCTGATGTATCTTTATAACATCTATACAGAAGATAATGAAGCACAAGAAGTAAATACTGAATTTCTTATGAACCAGGGCAGAATTGCTAAAGAGATTAAGAATCAAAATCAGAAGCCTGGCTGAATAATTAGGATAACGCCAATGAGAAAAGACTGATCAAATGCATTTAACAACAGTTGTAAAGATTGCAAAGGAGGATGCAAAAGCATACTTGACTTAGTCTAAGAAAAAATGGCCAACAGTAGTGCTTTAATTATTATTAAAATTCAATCACTACCATTTCTTAGGCACACCATATTCTGAAAACTATCAAAATGTTCTAGATCTAGATTTCTACTTCTAGATTTTTTGGCAAACTGTTTGTTGTATAAACATGCAGTCTTCAGTTTTAATTCCCAGCACTCAAGTAAAACCCTGGCATGGTGTAACTATATTTCTTCTTCTTCTTTGGAGGAAGAGGAGACAGGATAATTCACAGAGTTCCTGTCCAGCTGACCTTGTTGAACTGGTGAGCTCAAAGTTCAGAATAGGACTCTGTATCACGTATCTCCAAGAGTGGCAGAAATAGACACTTAAATGACAAAGCATGCTTGGTAAAGCATATGCATGCCTGTACATTCACAAATATTTACATAATCATACATCATACACACACAAACATCAGAAGATTCTCGTGAATGAATTGAAAACAATGCATGTCATTTTGTTATGGTTACTCCTACCAAACCCCATCCTCAGTATTATTATCTGCCCACCAATACAAGTTGGAGACCAGTGTCTTTGTAAATATTTAAGTGATACTTGCTTTGAAAGGTAGAGTGAACATTTTATGGAAAAGGCATTTCTTATTTAACAATTAAATTGGAAAATGAAAGAGCATGTTCTAGAAGAAAAGCTAGTTCATAGCCTAATTCAATTTTTGCTGCTGTCCTATGGAGTGTTTTCCTGGACAATTTCACTGATGACTTATACTATTGCTTATGCCTTTACACATAAGTTTTCTTTCTTCTCTCTGACATGAATTTCATCTCCAGATTTTCACCAAGACTTAATTACTAATTGGAAAAGAGACAAAACTACAAGTAGCTGATTTCATAAGTTGGAGAAAACATTGCACATTGGTAAGCTATGTTGTAGAACCCAATAAATTTAGATTATCAAATGTAAGCTATTACTAAAGTACTCTGCTTAATGCAGAAAAGTTTTGTTAGCATTTGGTGTAAATGCTCTTAATGAAATATGTGATTAGTATTTTTTTAGCTTAATATTACATCCAAAGCAATGGTGTGTAATAAAAAGACCTCAGGTGGAGAAGGGGGTTTGAGTTGTGGTGAGTGCTGAACTTCACAATTTTGCACATATCTCAATGTCTTATTCCCATAGTGCTTCATAGTATCCAACCATCTGTACCCTTAAGGTGTATAAATGGGAAGACCAGCAGTCTCAACTAACTGGATCCCTGAGATCTCTCAGACACTGAGGCAGAAACCAGGCAGCATACACCAGTGATATGAGGTCCCCATCTCATATACAGCAGAGGACTGCCTGGTTTGTACTCAGTGAGAGAAGATACATCTAACCCTTGAGAGACTTGAAGCCCCAGGGAGTGGGGAGGTCTGGTGACATGGGCATGGGGGTGTGGACACCCTCTTTGAGACAGGGAGATGAGGTATGGCATGAGGAACAGTTAGAGGGCAGACAAGGAGAGAAAATAAAGACTGGACTGTAAAAAAGATTAAAGAATAAAAGATGTAAAAATACATGTTTATGTCCTTATAATTCTTAACTCTAAGCATAAATACAATGATTAATTTCTTAGAAACTTTAAGAAGGTTGTTCTGTGGAATGCACTGTTTTCTTCAATGACTGTTCTCAGCATCTGAAGTTCACTTGAGGTATGACTGCTAACATGAATGTGACTTCAAGGTCACATGCTTCCTTTTCTATTAGATGTAGGGCTTCGGCCTTAAGGTCTCCTGAGTACACAACTTCCAATAGGCCACAGTAAGTTTAGTGAAACACTTTTGGAACTCATTTCTTTTAACATTTTTTGTTTCTAATAAAACTTCATTTATACAGAATCAGAGGTAAGTATTAGCTAGCAATGTTTGGAGACAGTGGGAATGATAAGCACATTCCTGGATTGTCTGCTAACATAGCAGGGAAAGTCCCAGATACCTATATTGGGTGAACTATGAGAGGTTTGAAGAGTCTTTATTCTGATTAAACACAGCTTCCACTCAAGACAGATTTCTTGCTAAGGATGTGCTCAGAGCAGAAGGGCTGTTTCGTGGGTAAAATCTAACTCCCTAATCATTTCCAATGTGCATGTAGAGTTGACAAGATGGGAGGTAACTTAATTAGCTACAACTGAACTATTTTGATTCTCTGAATCACATGAGGAATGACCTTTTAGTTTACAGCTTTCCACTGGCCTTTTCAACTGCTGAAGCTTATATATAATGTGATCTTTAGCAGCCTCAGAGACAGGTACTCTCAGAGGAATGATAATAGCAGTAGCAGGTACTTCATCATTCATGGTAAGAACCCTGTTACAAATCACACAATAATGAGCCTGGTATGAGAATCCCAGTGATCAAAACCTGCATGTCTTATAATACATGCAAATCACAGGATAAGCTCAAAATGTGATAAATAGCTGTCTTTGAAACAATGATAATTATTTTCTACTCTTGACCAAAAGCACCTAATTGTTACATGGTGGATGCACAATGTATTTTAAACACTGAGCTGACTTACTTTGAATTTGATGTAACAGAATATTTGAATGTGTTTTAACCACAATTACTGATGAGGATTATGAATATATGCAGAATTGAAGAGCTTAATTTATTGAAGTGTATTGCTTCTATACTTATATATAACTGATACTTTTTACCTAGCATCTGTACTTTATGTATTATTTAGAATATTGTTCACATTTTGGCTGATAAAATTTCAGATTATTATTTTCTAATCCCAGTAGAAGGACCCAACAATTAATATTAAATACACAATAATTCTACTTTATGTAACAAAAATATGAAAATGACATAAAATAAGTCATCTAAAAGATTTATTTTTAAATATAACATATACAAAAAACCCCACAGGTCTAGGAAGTTTGAAGTTTGATCATTTGGTAGTATTTACTTACCATGGTATCATGAGATGCCTAAATTTGGTATCATGAGATAACCTATAATACATGAAAAAAAATTTGAATGTGAAACTAAAGAGGTGGCTCAGATAACAGTTAAGAGCATTTGCTCTTTTAGAGAATCCAGGTATAGCTATAATTACCAATATAGTACTTAAAAACCATCTGTAATGTTATTTCTAGAGAATCCAATACCAGCTTTAGATCTTGGTGGGCACACAACATATTCATTGTGCTTATACATATACACAGACATAATAACTATACAAATAAAACAGAATAGATAAATTAAATATACAAATGGAGAACAATGGTGCTTGCTTGACAATCTGGGTTCATTGTCTTGCTTGTCCCTTGACTATTTGCATCTATTGTATTGCTAGTTCCTCAACCTAGAACTGACCTTAATACATGCATGTAATTTAAACAGTATAAAGGCAAAAAAGGAGGAGGAGGGATGGGATAGGGGATTAATGGGGGGGGGGGGATGGGGAAGGGAAATTTCATCTGAAATGTAAATAAATAAACTATTGAATAAAAAAATGGAAAAATGATAACACTTGGAGAAGCAGAGACAGGAGGATTCTTAGAGCTCAGTAACCAACTAGATTAGTCTAATTAGTTTATTCCAGGCAAAAGAGTGAAACCACTGTAAAAACAAACAAACAAAAACCAAGATGAAGGACATCTCTAGTATGATACCTGAGGCTGTCCTCTTGTCTCTACATATAGATGTGCATATGCCACATACAAATGTACTAAGAGTTCATGCACACAAAATAATGGAAATTGCCTAATAAGTGAAAAACAACATTCAAGATACGTGCTGTTTATAAAATGAATCCCTTTAAAATTGAAATACTAAAAAATACAAAGCTGGTTTGTTTGATCAGGCTCCAAACCTTACTATGCACTCGGACTGAAGTTCATGTTCAGTAAAATAGAGCTTTTGTAAAATTCAACTCAACATTAAATGTGGAGTCATATTACCAACTGGGGTTTCAAAATTGTTTTTTTTTTCTTTAAAACACACATTTTGAGTGCTTAGAAAATGCAACATACACTTATTATCCTAGTACTTTTGATTTTTTTTGAAAAAAACTTTAAAGATATAAGTACTTAGACTATTTTTTCATTTAATTAAAATACTAGAATATTATTTTGTCAAACGCTTGAATCTCAGTAATACTTTTTACAAATTTTCTCAATGAGTATCTTTTTATTTTTCTTAATAATCATGTAGTATGTTTCCACCAATGACATGTGATCTCCAACCTAAAAAAAAAAACTCCTATTTAGTGAGAAATTTAACTAAAATATTATTTCAAATTTTTTTTACAACTGGCAAAATAGTTTTGAAGAACTACAAATTGCAGTGATTGTGGAAAGGGGAGATCCAGGCATTTCCTACTCAATCTACCAAGATAATGTAATTACCATTACC
This sequence comes from Arvicanthis niloticus, assembly GCF_011762505.2. Lineage (NCBI taxonomy): Eukaryota > Metazoa > Chordata > Mammalia > Rodentia > Muridae > Arvicanthis > Arvicanthis niloticus. The sequence goes on along the minus strand of NC_133430.1, from coordinate 24,104,679 downwards.
ACTGCTTAGGTATTAAAAACAATCAACTGCCACACGTATGCCTTTTCCAAAATTTGCACAATGTAGCAGAACAAAATGGAATCATTCTAAGCAGAAATGGCTGTGATCTCTGATCAGCACTCCTTTTCTCGTTACCTTGACTATTTGTACCCAGAACACGTGCGTATTTACAGATTCTCTTGGCTGAGAATGCAGATTACTTCAGTGAGAACTTGCTTAACACATGCAAGGTCCTAAGCTTGATCCCACATATAAATGGATTTGTATGCAAGCACGTGTGTGTATGTGTGTGTACGTGTGTGTATGTGTGTGTGTGTGTGTGTGTGTGTTCATGCGTGTACATGTGCAGTGTGTGTTCTGTATTTTTGTAGCTAGGCTGCTTGCTTTAATCTTACAGTTGAAATTACAATATGATAGAAAACTCAATTGAATCAAATAAAACAGCTAAAAGACATTTAGTGCATATTGGTGATATGAAGAATAATAGAGCTTTCATGAATCTGCATACTTCCTGAACAATTATACTGAGTAGTCTGTACAAAATTAGAAAGGAAAGGAAGGTTTCATACCCCTTCTCACTCCCAGTGAACAAGGATTTTAATAATGTTTCATTCTACCAACTGACCTTGGCCAAGCCATTTCATCTTTATTTAGTCTCTTCAAATGTGTCAACACACTTCTCATTGCAAGCTGGTTTTATAACCATCAAATCAATGGCATGAGGCTTGGGCAATATTAATAACTCTATGCATATGACAAAAGTAAATTTATATCCCTGATAAATTGCTTATTTTTAAAATTACTTTCTTTTAAAAATTGAGACAGACTCCCATGTAGCCTAAGTTTGCCTTTATCTTGCTAATTATAACTAGAGAACAGCTTTGAACATTATTTAATTTTCCTTCCACCTTCCTTAATGCGTAGATGACAGGCACTCACCATGATACTACTTTATATTAAGCTGAGGACCAGAACCAGGGATTGATACACTGAGCAGTACTCCATCAACAAAATGATAGCCCTCTTCTTAAAAATAGCCTGTTATTATACCTGATAAGAATCAATATATGTTTGGGGGGATAGCATGATCTTCAACTGCAAAATAAACTTTTTTTTTTTCAGATTTGTTATGGTTCACAAACTTTTCTATAGAAAATCACCAAGGAAGAGCACTGAGTCTTCTTCAGAAATAAATGGAATTTGGAAAAGTAGATGTTATCCTTCTATTTCCGTGTCAATAAGAGTAATTCTATTGTCCTTTTGAAATGCTCTTTTATTTTTTCCCCAATATGAATTTATTTATAGAAGAAAACCTTTTCAAAGCTAACCAGTTCACAGTCACTGAGACCAATTGTTTGGAATGATCTTCTCTACTTCAAGAGCTGTTAGTCTAGGTCTTTGTCTTCAACTAGAAAGTCTAATTGTTGAAATGGCAGCTGAGTTTGCATTTATGCTGCTCAAATTAAATGAGAGTTCTCTTTAAATGACCTCTGTTCTTCAACAGTAGAGCCAAGAGGAAGAAAATTCACTTAAGCTCTATAATGAAGCATGCTTTTTAAATTTTTATTTATTTTTTTCAATTCCATGGAACCATTTTGTACCCTTGTGGAGTTCCAGGGATTCAGGAGAAAAATTTTGAGTTAATGGAAAATAACTGCAGAATTATCCTATTACTCATTTTATTATTTTAATATTGTGGGTCAAAATTTGAGACATTAAAGAATATTTATGTGTCTCACTTATAAGTGAGTTTTAATTTGCTGCATGAAGTCTTAAGAAAGTACTTAGCCTACCATTCATAAACATATTTCGTAATCAAAGAAAAAATAATGACTCCCTTGAGAGCTTGTATAGTTCAATGTCCTTTCTCCAAACCCCAGACTCCTATCTGTACTGAAAAATGCACATGACATTTGCCAGTGATGCTGAAATACACTTTAGTTAATGACAGATTCACAGATGAAGGCAAATATGGTAAGATAAGGTAGAAACCCTTTTAAATATCTTATTGTCTTTTCATAAAGCTTGTCACATGTACTGATAAAGAAAGCAAGGTTTCACAAATAAACTCACAAACATACATACATGCACATGTGCCAGTGCTATTCTCATTGCTAGAATTGTGGTAATAAAATCAATGACATTTACCATGGAAAATATTAATAGCACTCACAATTATATCATAGTAATTTCACTTTATTGCCTTGAAAATTAGCTTTTGATTAAACCTGATGAACATCAATATAACTATATGCTTGAAAGCATCACACATAGCTAGTCAAGGATGTTGGCTAAGGCGAGGGACAAAAAAGAGAAGATGCCTGAAAAATCTTTGGTTGAAATGATGCTCAGGCTAGCATATTAAGATTAAACTTATGTCTGCAAAGTTTGCGGTGAAACTGTCAATGTGTCATCTATAGAATTTTGTAAACTATGAATAATGTGAAACAAATATTATCCGAGATAAAATAAAAAGAGGAGAAATAATGAGGAAGTGGTGTGTAGGGGAATATGGATTTAACACACACACACACACACACACACACACATACACATACACATGTAACTAATTTTATCCAGAATTATGCAACATACTTTATCATCTTAAAACTCTTAGTTGAAACAAAAATAATGATGTCCTGAGAGAATACAATACCTATAATAATTGCTCCTCTTATAATAATCAGTGCTATTTAGTAAGAAAAGTAGAATACATAATACTTCTCCAGTTCCCAAACTAGTCCATGTTCTTTACATATTGTAATTTATTTGATAATAATGGCAACCTCCTGAAAAAAAAAACACTTTGGAAAAAAAAAAAACTACCATGAAATACAAAGACTATGGTTGTGAAGGTTTGGAATGTTACAGTCTTTGTTAAGCCTTTTAAAGCTTCATCTATTCTTTAATCCCCACAGAAGTTCTGATGGATAATCTATTTGCTTTCCCACTGAACAAGTGCAAAAAATGTACTTATTTCAAGATTTAAATGAATGATGTCATATGGACAGATGCAAATGCTCGACAATAAAGAAGATGGCTTGAGTATGAAATGACCCTCAAACCCTATGAGGTTGAGCACTGGTGCTCAGCTTGCAGTGCTGATGAGGAAGACTGTTAGGTCTTTGAGATATATAGCCCGTGGTTGGTGGTGGCAAGCCAACTGAGACATAACTTTGAATGCCATGTTTAGGTTCTGCAGTATTTCAGTTTTTCAGTTGTTTGTATCTTGAACAACAGCTATCACTTGAGCAGCCACCTCGGCTCCTGTCCAGACCAACTACAGACTGAACTGTTTCAAAATGCTTTCTCTACTACATTAGACTGAAATTCCCTGAAACCATGAGCCCAAAATAAATACTTGTCTCATATATTGCTTCTTATATGTGTTTTCTCACTGTGTACAGACAAAATATTCCTAATGCAGAAGTATTTCTCATAAATATATTTGATTACATTGATATCATAACAATTATAAATATGGTTTCATAAACTGATTTCCTTACAGTATCTGTAGCCATTCAAAGCTGTTCAAGAGAATGATAAGTTGATAAAAGATTTTAATTATTTTTTTCAAAACGTTATTATTTTATGTGAATGGCTTTTTTCCCTGCCACAACTGTGAACCTAGTGCCCACAAAGCCCAAAACAGGAAATCACATTTCCCGGTACTGGAGTTAGAGTGTTCTGAGTAGTCGTGTGTATTCTGAGGATCAAACCTAGGTTTCGTGGAAGGACAGCCAATGCTTTTCATAACTGAGACATTGCCTAGCTCGTTACTTTAGGATTATTAATCACAATTTAAGCCTCTGATGATGACTATGCACTTATTTTCCTTTCTAAAGTATACTGTACAAGTAATACATTGCTCTCAGTTGATAGTACAACCTATATAATAAATAGTATGAGTCATGTGAGACTGATCAATCATAATAATTTCATATAAACAGTAGTGTTAGGATTTAACTGGTCACTATCAGATATTTTGAACTGTTCTCTAAATCACTGGAATATTAGTAAATGATTGACTGACAGTGAGAAAGAATGTGAGATAAACTCTTGACAGTTAATTCATAATATACACTTCTATTATGATAGAATTTAGATCTTCTTGGCAGTGTTATTCATCTTTTCAAGCCAAATCATGACTGTTCATTTACCATGCCTTATTCATATATTTAAAAGTTTCTAAATACCACGGGGCTTCTTCCAGCATGTGGCCAGATTCTATGAACTCAGTATTCTTATTTTATTTTAAGATATAGGAGGAGAGTTCCACCTGTAAACAAACAGACAAAATAGTTCAGCTACATGGTGTTATAACACCCAACTGTTTTGGCTCCACATTCTGAGGAGGCTCTCAATTGCAGTTACTCTTGTTCTTTTTATTCAGCTGTTGTCTCTCATCTATCTCTCTTCCCTGCTGTGTTCAGCTGTATGATAGTGAAATTGAAATTTCACAAGCTATGTTGCTTGTTTACTTTCTTTCTTTTTTTTAATTGGATATTTTCTTTATTTACATTTCAAATGTTATCCCCTTTCCAGGTCCCATCTCCAAGAAAACCCCTATCCCTTTCCCCTCCCCTGCTTCTATGAGGCCACCCACCCACCTACTCCTGCCTCTGCCCCAGAATTCCCCTACGCCAGGGTACTGAACCTTCAAAGTACCAAGGACCTCTCCTCCCATTGATGTCCCACATGGCCATCCTCTACTATATATGCGACTAGTGCTATGAGTCCCTCCACGTGTACTCCTTACTTGGTGGTTTGGGGGTCTGCAACCTCATTGGAAGAACAATAATATCAACCTATCAGGCCCCCAAAGCTTCCAGGGACTACACTACTTTGTTTTCTTTTAGGGATCATCTTTTGTAGCTTTTGGCAGTAGAGACACTGGATTAGCAAGGAGAAGAGAGGAGGATCTTGGTATCTCTGTCAAGTCTGAATCATTTTTTAGTAAGTACTTCTCAACAGAGAGTTTCAATTAGTAACAATGTAAGTTGGTCCGGTCTGAAGTTTCCTCCACCAGAACCATTTTTCTAGAAATAATTCAAAGAAACCAACAGTAACACTATATTTCTCCTTTAGTAAAATAAGGCATCTGGCATCTTGGTTCAAGTCCAAACTCCATTTTTTTTTCCCTCAATGCTTCAAGGAAGGTGTTGTTGCTATTCTCTGTGTTCTTAGGGCATTCTCTTTTGGTTTTGGTATTCCTAAACCAATTCTATATCGGGTACTTTGTAGACTGAAACAATGTATTTTAGGTCTTTATATCATACATCTAAAGTGTTTTGATTGATGCTAATAGCAAACATTTTGAGTGTGGAATTATTTGACAGGAGACAGTAACAGCCTAATTCTCCAAGGCCTCTGTGATTTAACAGATGGACCATTATGAACTGACCTAAAGTCTACTTTCTCACTAGCTCTTTTATACTAAGTGGATGTCAATGGGTGGTTCAGCTCAGAAGCTGGACTCATAAGGATGTTTAGTAGATCATGTGTATATACGTTGTCTTTAAAAATCATCCTTCCTATTACTTATTATTTATTATTTATCACTGCCCTTTATGTGTTTCAACACAAGTGTGCACACCAGAGGTCACTACTCAGTAGATGGTTGTCTTCATTTGAGATATAGATCCTGGTGTTGAACTCAGAACGTTATCAGCTGAACATCCCTGCCTAACCCCACCTTATTTGTGTCTTAAGATAGTAAACACTCGTTCTGTTTCTCATTTTTGTTATTCATACAAGAAGACCTTTATTTGTGAGTTATTTTTATTATTGTTTCTTACTGATATATGCTAAACAAAACCTGACTGGTAAGAATTTAAATACAAAGAAACATTTCTCAATGATGTGAGCTCTTCCCTTTCAGATTTCACACCTCCTGCCCTATGCTCTACAGGGACATGTGAACAAGTCATGGAAGGAGATTCTTTTCTTTTACCTCCACTTCCTGGTGTATGCTCCTGCTTCTTCCTGGAAATATCTTCTTTCCATCAAAGAATCACTATCTGATTAGTGGGAAATGATGTCCTTCCTGGAAACACTTTTGGTCTTTCTCTATAGTTTTTAGCATAGCACTTTGAAATTTCATGTCTTGTAAATAGAAGTGTAAGTGTTTTGTCTTTGCCTATTGTAAATGAGGTCTTGAGTTTTCTTTAGGGCCAAAACAAATAACTGTATATATTTGGATAATGGAAGTGGAACTCAAAAATAAAACCAAGACCTAAGTTAATGCTTAATATTCTTTTTATCCATGTACTTTTTATTAAATCTCCCTTCACAAAAGAGCCCATTGTATAAAGTTTTTATTTCTATTTACATGATATGTATTAATTTTCTTTAAAGTAATATTTTTCAATATATGTTTTGTCTTCTTTTGTTTGGATAGTGTTTATTAGTTGAAAGCATTTTTAGTATTTACATCTCAAATAATATAAAATAATTTATTTTGAAATTTGATTTTTAGTCCTTCTACAAACTTAATTTGCAAATGAAGAAAAATATCATTTGTTCTTTTTATGAAGTTAAAATAATTATATATACTTTAATTCCTTTACTTTAACTCCATTGTAATTTTATCTCTGTGTATGCTGTAACAAAGGGCTTCAATTTTCTATTTTTTTCTTTCTATTTTTTTATGTAGGAAAAATATTTATATTAACACAACTTTATTTGATGGTAACTTCCTTCTCTAAGGATTTGTAATGCTCTAAGGGACTTAAATAATATCATTGGTGTTTATTTTCCTATGGGTTGAATTACTAATCACTTGTGATTAATGTACAATTATAGGTTTTTTTTAGTATTATTACATTGGTCTTCATAAGTTCTGAAGTTTTCAAGCATCTTAGGTCATTAGGAACAAATAGGAATAATTCATATATATCCATGTAGTCTTCAATTCATGAAAGTTCTGTTAGATGCTTATTGCCCAAAATAATAGAGCTAGGAGTGTATGTCATATCACAATAGATACTTAAAATCCAAACAGTATATACATACATATGTATATATAACATTTATGAAGTAATTGTTATGAAGAAGTAGATAATATTTACCAGAAAATAAGTTTTGTGCAATTAGTCAGCACAGGGAATTTCTGAAATCAACCTGTTCAATTGGGTCACTTTGTTTCAAATAGGGAACTATTGTTTTAAGAGTGAGTGATGTAACTACATTGGTTTTATCATTGAAGACAAAGATTTAGAATACCTTGTGATAATTTACTTGTCAGGTCCTTGACGTCAGACATAATTCCACTGTATTTCCACAGGTAGAGTGCCATTTGTATGATCATGTTTTTGCAACCCATTTGCTAATTGTTCACAATCTACACAACCCAAGCTTCCATCGGAAGCATATCTAATATTGAATTTTCTGACTCTGTGAATATTGTCTGTTTCACTGAGACCCTTTGTATCAATGAAACAGGTCAAAGAGTATCACCATCAGAAGAACACAATCTCAGGAAAAATATACCCAAGTTGTTAACATTGTGTTCTAAGATGAAGGTTGGTTTGTATTTCCAAGATTAAAAGGACACTCATGAATTTATTTTATCCTTTTTAGTTATCCTTGAGTATTCTTCCATATAAGTTAGTTAGACTATGTATATGTTACCTTTATAATGTAGTCATCAAATTCTAGGAAGCATTATTTGGTCATCATAAGCCTGATTACTATGAGACAATGGTAATAATTTACTGTGTTGTATTCAGTGCTATTTCTCCTGATCCTGGAATAATCCTCTCTGTCTTTGTCTCCTCTGTCTCTGTCTCTGTCTCTGTCTCTGTCTCTCTGTGTCTGTCTCTCTTATCTCTTATTCTCTCTCTCTTTATCTTTGTGTGTGTGTGTGTGTGTGTGTGCTTGTGTGCATGCATGCATGTGTGGTTTTAAAGAAAAAAATACAATTTGTTTTCTTTGATTTAGTTTGACATCTCACTTCTGTGCATATAACCTCAGTTTTCTTTTTTTTCTTCTTTTTTTATTAGTCATTTTCTTTATTTACATTTTAAATGTTACCCCTTTTCCGGGTTCCCCCCGGGAAGCTCCTATATCATCCCCCCTCTCAGTTTTCTAGTTGTTGTTGTATACTTTTAAAAACTGACTATAGTAATAAGTTCTTAAGTTGTCCTTATTATTTATTAGTAAATTTTTTCTGGCCCTTGGATATTGAGAGAAACAAATTGCATTATTTCATTACAATGAATAAATTTAGCAGGCTTATGGTATTCAGGAGTTTGAATTTGTCCTGGATGTCAATAGACCACAATCAAAATGATATCTATTGTATCCATCCTGAGTTACAATGATGAAATGGAAACTATGAACCCAACATTAATTCCACAGTACTAAGTTCCTGATTGGATGGTTACTGTAGCATAACACTATAATACATGCTATACATTACTAATATACTAAAAACCACACGCAAGAATTAGAAGCATTTATGGAACTGCCATAGTACAAGTTATATTGCTATTTTTTGTTTTAATCTCAAAGGAACATTTTAAAATGAGATTCCATTCATAACTTTTCTTTTACCACTGAAAACCATCTGCTTTACTAATTCTCAGGACCAAGTACATATGTTTTAACAGAATCTTCTTATGAACTTCCAATACTTCTCCCTTTTGGGTTAGTGACCTATACTCTTTTGAGTCTAAAGTTCTATTTTGAGAATGATATGCAATCTCTTTCAAATTGACTTCAGATCTACGGTCCAGTGTGGGACAAGCCTATAAGGACAATCTAATTCCAACAGACACATTGGTTTTATCTCAGAATAGCAGCAACAATTTTAAAAGAATAGAAAGTTTTATGGAATATATCTTGTATTATAGAATTAGTTTAGAGTTCTGATTAACATAGCTTCCCTAGAGGATTTTAAGCTGTTTCAGATACATTGACAATGCCCTCACATTCCTCAGTACACAGTATACTGTGTGGTAGCCACTGAGGCTGGCTTTGGAGAGCATCTCACTCTGCCTTTCTGAATTGTATGACTATTTTTCTTTCAGAATAATCTTTGATCATTTTAAACCACCAGGAAATTCTGACAGATCCACTTTAAAGGGCCTTTTGAATATCTTCATGTTTTTCTAATCAACAAACTAGACAATGGAAGATAGACATTATCCTGCTTTTCACTGCAACAAAAAGGCATGTGTGCCAGATTTGCAAAATGCATCTGTAATGAGAAGAAGATGGGAGGTGAAGGAAGAAAGACTCTAAGAGTCACACCAACCCACTTCACTGGGCAAGGGTTCCTTAAAATGTTTCATCTGTCTCCTTTAAACTATGATTATACATTCCAGAGGAAAAGGAAAAACTACTTTCTGATGTTTTGTGCTCTCTTTTTGTAGCAGATAAAATGGTCAGAAAATTTTAAACTTCACAAAAATGGTAAGTATATATTTTAATGCAAATGTATTCTTTGAAATATTTGGACTCTCCTTATATACAAAACATTACTGCAAATTTGAATTTAATAGGATATTCCCATTTCTAGCTCAAAAACACTTTACTGTAGGCATTCAAAGAACACTCTACAAACAGAAAACTTGACAGTCACCATGGATAGTTGATGTAGACTGGAATTTTCTTATGTCTTGGACAGAGATTTTTGATCCACACAAATCTTTGTGTTTATTATACTTGTTTGAATAACTCTGAGGGGCAGAAGTTTATCACACTGGTTTGAATAACTCTGTGAGACTTGACTATCTTGTCTACCACCTACTAGCTTTTTAGATTTATTAATTAATAATAAACTAATGTCTTTTTGTCCTTTTACTCAGTGTTCTTACCTGTGAAATATGAATTAAAATAGGCTTCTGAGATGAGGAAGCATACAGTGCTTAACTTTATTTGACAAAAATGGAACATGCATGCAGCCACTTACTTCCTCCTATGTACTCCAAGTTATTTGTTAGTCATAAGAAATCCAAGGAGCTCTCAGAATTAGGTGCTAAAAATCATCCACACAAATTTCGAAGGTCACAGAATCTCTGAAGCTACGTTCTAGGAAGACTGAATAAATCTAGTATACTTTACATACATTTCAGAACTCTTTGTGTCTAAAAGTGACCATTAAATGAAGCAGCATCATAAACACAATACTCTGCACTTATACCAGAGAAGAGTTATCATTTCCTAACCTTGAGTTCCCCAATAATTCTTCCTTATAAAGGCCTGAGGGGGTAAACTGGGCTGAGCTGATGGCATTTTCTGACTGATGTGCTTTCGAGAGGCCTTCAAATTCACTTACAGCATTTTGCTAGTTGGGCACACATTTAATTTTCTTGGCACCATATTCAATGATCTGTAGCTTTGAACTCTAAGAGTGGGTTTTTCGTGGGTATTCCATCATGTGCTTTACACAGTAGAAAGCACACTACAAATAGTGGAATTCTTCACAAAGTGGCCTTAGAATTTGATTGCACACTAGGGTATAGTTTTATGATCTGCATTATGTTACATTATGTACATGCAGTTTGCCCTGTTAAATAATTATAAATCACTCTGTAAATTTGCCAAAATTTCTATATTATTTCATTCTATTTTATGTCTAAGTAGGGATAAGGTAAAATACAGAATGCAGAAAAAATGAATGCAAAATGTATTCATTTACCAGCACTATGAAGTATTTTGGGTTATATTAAATTGCATAATGAAAGGCCAGAGAGATAGCTTATGGGTTAAAAACCTTTTTAGTCCTCTAAGATATGTGATGTCAGATCCTAAAGCTCACACTGAATAATTTTCAACTACATGTGACTGCAGATTCAGAAGCTCTGACTCCCTCTTCCTATGTCTGCAGGTACTGACACATGCGATGTTTACATACAGAGGCAGACATATGCATAACAATGAAAATAAATTCAGAAACATAAACTAAATGATGGAAAAATACGACTCACCATTTAATATATGAACCTTTATTCTTAAGATATTGAGAATCAGGCCAGCATGCTGGATCAGTTCTTAAAGTCACTTTAACAAACCCTGATGACTTGGCATCCAAAACGTACAGTGTTAGAATGAGAGAAATCTATTTCACAAAGGTGTTCTCTGACTTCCACACAAGAGTGATGTCATCCTCATAGATAAACTCACATCTATTCAGGCACAAAGCCCTGAATAATTCTATTTCTAATTGGCATTCTAATGTGGAACCTAGAAACCTCACAAAGTCTCCTCCACAGAGGAAGATCTACAAGTCACTAGCAAGTTCTTGAGAGACAGACAGAGAGAGGGAAAGGGTCAGGAAGAGGAAGAGAGAAAAATGGGAGGGAGAGAATGAATTAATCTTTCTAAAAATCAGCACCCTGAGTAGTTATCCAATACTAAATGGTCAGGCATGACTAAAATAATATTCATATTTCTAACACTAATTGGACTAATTGGACACAGTTTATATATATAACAGTTAAGCACAGAGATGTTATGAATTTGAGAGGAATTGGAGGTTTGAAGAAAGAATTGGAAAGGAGAAATATCAGGGTAGAAATCATTTAACTATACATAATTTTTTTAAAAAAATCTACAATTAAGATACATATACACATTATGCAATTAAAATCCATCCCACATCAACCATAACAACTTCTTATTGTAGCAATTTTCCATTAGCCAGGACCCTCCCATATAGATATGCTCTGTAAGAGCAACAAGCTCCAATTCTCACTAAAACATCAAGGGACAAGGATATGGCTTCTTTATTTAGTTACTTGTTCTACTTATGTGTTATGGGCAAGATTTCAAACTTGTGTGCAATTATGAAATAATACTATGGAGCACAGAAAAGCTCAGCAAAGTTTCTAAGCACGCACCTAGTCATCTACAGCACAGAACTATGAGGTAAGCACATTGACACTAGTGTAAGTTTGCTTCTGCTGGTATAAGAAGGCAAATCTTATGTAGTTATACAGTTTAAATTCAGTGTTTATCTTTTATTTTGTTCTGGAGAGTGTGTGAATACACTCACACATGTATATGTCTGTCTCTGTCTGTGTGTAGGTTCGCCTCTTTCTCTCTCTCTCTCTCTCTCTCTCTCTCTCTCTCTCTCTCTCTGTGTGTGTGTGTGTGTGTGTGTGTGTGTGTGTGTTTCGATAAGTTTTCTTGTAGCTCAGTTTTTCCTTGAATTCAGTTTGGCTAAAGATGGCTTTGATCTTCTGATTTGCCTATCCCCACCTCCAACGTGCTGAAATTATAGGTACCTATTATTATATCCAGTTTACCACTTACTTTTCAAAAATATTTTTTCATTTATTTGAGAACTTCATGCAACCAGTTGAATCAGCTTCTTCCCCCATTCTTCCCCAATTCACCAACCCCTTCTCTATCAGCCCACCTTTGTGGTCTCATTTGTTTGACCTCTTTGATTTTGAAAAATCTGTCTCACCCATGCACTGTAGGATGTGTGGCCATGAACTGAGGCATGGTTGAGTTATCACGAAACACAATTCAAAGAACCTTGACTCTCACCCTCTGCCAACAGCTATCAATTACAAGCAGTTCCTACAACTTGGGTAGGACTTCATGTCTATCTCTACTCTCCATGCTAAATTTTTTATCTCTAGTTTGCTCAGATTTTGTGCATGTTGTCATCACCAGTGTGTTCATGCATGAAGATGTCCCAATGCGTCTGTAAAATATAATTTTCTTGTAATTATTATCTCCTCTGGGACTTACAATTGTTTTATCAGCTCTCCGCACAGATTCCTGAATCTCAGAAGGAGAGCCTGTGATGTAGATGTACCTGTTATGGCTGAACACTGCCCAGTTTTTAGGTTTTTTTTTTTTTTTTTTTCTGCACATTGATTGGTTGTGAGATTTTGTGTGAACTGTATTCTATTAAAGAAAGAACATTCTTTGGTGGCAGCTAGGAAATATATGAAAATACGAGTATAATACTAAGTCCTTAATAGTTGCTTCAATATCATGGCCATTTAGCTGACCTTTTATTAACTTTAAGAATATATTCATTCAGGCAGTGGTGGCACATTCCTTTAGTTCCATCACTCAGGAGGTAGATGGAAGCAGATCTCTGTGTGTTTGAGGCCATCTTGGTCTAGAGCTAGTTCCAGGACAGACAGGTATATACACAGAAACCCTGTCAAAAGAACAGAAGGAGAGAAAGAAAGAAACATAGAAAGAAAGAAAGAAAGAAAGAAAGAAAGAAAGAAAGAAAGAAAGAAGAAAGAGAGAGAACAGATGTTGAATGTATGAAAGACGAAATCAATAAGCTAAATTATAATGATGATATTTTAAAATATATACAGTTATATGAATTGTTTGAAATTTTCCTACAGTATATTTTTATCACATTTATCCCCATCTTCAAATGTTTTCTGCATGCAGCCTTGTCACTCTCACCTCCATACCTATCCACATTCGAGTTACTTTCTCTCATTTTTCTCCACTGAGTTCAATTTGTGTTGTCCTCTAATTGTGGGAGTGAAGCCTGCTCTGAAGTGTGGGAGACCTACCAAAGAGATCATGCCACTGAAGAATACTGACTCTATCTCTCATGGCAACTAAAAATAATAATACTCCTGAACTATTATTGGGATTCAGTCCCTCCTTCATACTTGTATTTCATGTGGCTTAATCTTGCACAGGTCTTAGACGTGCATGCTGCCACAACTCCTGTGCGTGAATAGGTACAGTTGAACTACTGCATCTGGTAAACACTGCTTCTTTAAAGTCATCTCCCATCTGTGATCCTTACACTCATACCTATCTCCCAGAAGATCACTGAACATTATGGGAAGGGTGCATGTTCTATTTAGGACTGAGAACTCTAGCCTTCTTCAAATGTTGAAAGGGAATCCCTGTTGAATGGTCATCCCTTCTTTTGATGGCAGCTCTGAGGAAATATTGGAAATATTTCTTAGCCCTGATGTCCATAACAAGATGTCCCCTGAAGCATAAGCAATTAATTGTTGGATATTTCTTTTCTTGAAAAAAAAAAAAAAAATATATATATATATATATATATATATATATATATATATATATGCTTAACTATAGCATTGAAAAACAAGTAACAACATACAAACTAATAATCAAAAAACTCTGGGTAAATTCAGAATTCTAATCTTGCCTCAAGAAGAGGAAATAGCATCTTATTCATAAAATCTTTCCACTACTTCTTCCCATTCAAATGGCAATTCATTTTAGTTTCCCCTATATTCATAAAGTATTTCATGTTTTATTAATTAAAATCATCACTTTGTTGTATTTAATAAACAAAAGCATCCTAGAGTTAGATTAAAGAAGTCACATGTAATGGTTTGTCTAAAATTGTCCCTCATAGTCTCATTGAATACCTGTTTACCAGTTGGTAAAAGTTTTGGGAGGATTAAGAGGTATGGATTGATAGAAAAAAATGTGTCATTGAAGGTAGGCTTTGTTTCTTTTCTCCATTATTTCTAATGTCCCACTCCTCCCTCTCCCTTTTCCTTGCAGGTCAAGATTTGAGCTCCCTTGGCACTTTCACCCCACCATCATGAACTCTAAACTTCTGAAACCCTAAGCCACAAATCAAATCCTTTATTTTATGTGTTACTTTGGGCATGATGTTTTCATCACAGCAATAGAAAAGTAACTAAATCACCCCTAAAACACTTTTCCAATTCCAAATTCTACACATCTTATTGATTTTGAACTAGTTATAATGCTCATTCTGAAGCAAAGGAACTTAGTTTAAAGTTTTACGTTTGCACTGTCAATTACAATTTTAATTTAAGACTTATTTTAATTCTTTTGAAAGATATGAAGAGTTATTTTTACTGTTACATTATTGAAATGACATTAAATTAAAGCTCTGTCATCACTTTCTTTTTAATTTTTAAACATTGTTTTGTCACTAACTTTCAAGAATATTTCTAATCGTTTGTTACAATCTTAAATTGTGGTTGGTGTTTTTGAGGCCCCTATTTTAAGAATTTAAATATCTAATTTTTTTACATATCAAATACCATAAAACAGTGGTTTTCAAATTTCCTAATGCTGCTACCCTTTAATATAGTTCCTCATAATGTGGTGAGTCCCTAATCATAAAATTATTTTCATTTCTATATCATAACTCTAATTTTTCTACTGTACAGTATCATAATGCAAATATTTGTAGTTTCTGATGGTCTTAAGTGACTCCTGTGACAGGGTCCCTAAACTCCATTGAGTTGCCACCCACACATTAAGAACCACTGGCAAAAAAATTATCATGGGAGAAACTAGGATTTGAAACACATTGCTTACAAGGTATAAAGATTTATTTTTTGCATCTTCTTTCACATCACTGAAATCAGGATTCATTTTATGATCACTAGTAGTCAGACAACAAGGGTGGCTTAGTTGTCAGTGACTGTCTGTGATTAAAGATAGTCATAGTCACTCTCAATGTCACCCTTTCATTTGAGTTATGTACATTGTTAAAACTACAGATGCTGAGTACAATTGCCACTTAAAATGTCTTCAAAGAGAATGCATTACCCTATAGTTCAGCACTAAAAGCTGTGGTTTGGTATAGTTTTCCTTTCAATGAAGTACATAAAGTAATAGTGGATTTAATGATTGATGTACTTAAATTTCACAAAATCAAATAGAGATGTGTGCCTCCAAATGCTGAAATAATATTCACAGTTATTTGTTTTTGTATTTCTAAGATCTTTTTTAAACCACAAACAATATTATACAAATTGTACAGATGCCATAAATATGTACTTTTCTGATTATACTACTTAAAAGTAAATAGGCATAATTGAACACAAAGGATGGCATGTTATTTTTCAGGTATTATAGAATAAATACATGCCATGTAGCTAAACAAAACCTGTCCTCTTTAAATGTTCTTTTTTTGATGCTTAATAAAAATTCAAAACCGAACCAAGCTGTGAGTGAGCTTTGTCAATTATGCAAAAGTCCTGCCTTACCCACACTTAAAGCACTTCTTTGTGTACATGAAAAATTCAAGAACAAATGAAAGGAGGGTTTTCTTTATTTTTTACATATAGAAGGGCATTTGGAAATGTTTTTATACTTAAAAAAGATAAACTGACCTTAAAATTTAAACAAACTAAATGCATTCTTAAATTACTTTAGACAGATTCACAATAATAAAAATGCACATTTTGCAAAAAGAATTAAATACAAACACTCAATAATTGCCTATGAAGTACTGTGTTTCTCTCTTCCCTCTGCCTAGAAAATTTCATTTACAAGCTCTCCCATTTTTACATTACTCTAATGATACTGTCTGGTATTGATAATTAATCTAGATAATGACAATCCTGAATATGATGCCACATCTCTGGACACTGAAGTGTGTCCAACATGTCATTAAAATCCTATTAAAACTTTATTTACCAGTCTCAAATTAAAAATAAACATTGGTGGTACAGAAGAGAGAATAATGATCTCATTGACCTTGTGATGTCCCTTCTTTAGATGACAAGAGCGAAAATAATTGTGAGCTAGACACAGAACACACAGTAACAGAAATCTAACCAACAGTTCTGTCAGATGTAAAACGTCTGTAGTTTCTTATTTGTCTGTAGGCAAATATGCTTTATGATGATCTACAATTAAATACTTTATCAGGAGTAAATGTTTTTCTCCTCTTTTAAGAAGTCATGCATATATTGAGCAAATTACAAACATTATGTGCACACATGATCTATAGGTATTAAGAGCCTTCTTACATCTAGAGTGATCAGGAAGTATGCCATCAATTCATAGACTAAGTGTCCAGAGACTTGCATTTTGACAGTTTTAGAACATTTACAGCAAATTTTAAGTTCTACTTTCGGCTTGAGCTTCATCCTCATCTAAAGTTACTAAAAGACTACCCTAAATCATCATTTATATGGACACAATGTCCTGTTTCCATGGGAGATTTTCTGAGTAGTAAGTGTATATTTTTAATTCATCGATTAAAGCAAATCTCAATTGTCAGAGGGAATAGCATTTTCCTATGCACAGCTCAATAGCATGTATTAAAATGTGTTCTTTTAATAATCTTGATAATGAGTAATCCAGTCTTTGAGGAGAGGTAGCTCTAATAAAGCATGCTGGGTACTTTTTGAATAAGCTTTAGAATATATCAAAACCCACACTTTCTTCAACTTGACTCATGAGATCATGTTTATACATAAAAAGATTGATTGACTCTTTCTACCTCTGGCTTGGAAGATTATGCAGCTTTGATGACTCAGATGTACAATAGTTCTAGTGAAAAGCAAAAGAAAGATTCCCACAGAAGAGCCAATTAAAAAGCAATAGATGTCATGGCTCTGATAATCAAAGTTGTACAGGGACCTGTGGCTTCATGAAGCATGAAGGGATACCATGCTTCTCAGAAGAGGAACATGGGAGAAGAATAGTCCCTAACAAAGCAACACAAATAATATTTCAAACACATACTGAGAATTCAAATATATATTCAGTATAGAACTATGGAAAGGAATCTACTGGGAGAGGATGTTACAAGCCACCAAAATTATATTTTTAATGTTAATGATTTAATAGTTTCATTCCTTTCTGACATCTGATCTATCAAACAATTTTATACCTTACTTCTTCAAAGCCCTTTAATGGAAATAGCATGTTGCTCACAAATATCAGACTGTAATTAAATGAAGAACTCCAGTGACAACTTACAAAATGCCTCAGCCTCAGGGTACACTGTACTAAGCTTGTGGAGTTTATTTATCTAAATAGAACTATGAACTAACTCCTTCTGATGGATACTGAATATAAAAGAATAAATAAAATACAAATAATTTGTGATGGTCTGTACCGATGCCATAGGTGCTGACCATGGTCTGCCAATGTAGGTCTCCTGCTGACTAGAAGCTCCCAGAGATTCCAGCTTTTGTCCTGAGGAATATAATAGTGCAGCCATAACGTGTTTGTTTAGATATTTCCAAATGAACAACTTTAAACATTTCTCCCTAGTAACAGAATGTCTAACAATACAATTCAGTTCAATCATTCTATTAAATATCTACATTTACAGTGGACCATTCAGGTTTTTTTGTTGTTGTTGTTTGTTTTTTTTTTTTGTTTTGTTTTTTTGTTTTTTTGTTTTTCAAGACAGGGTTTCTCTGTATAGCCTTGGCTGTCCTGGAACTCACTCTGTAGACCAGGCTGGCCTCGAATTTAGAAATCTGCCTGCCTCTGCCTCCCAAGTGCTGGGATTAAAGGCGTGTGCCACCACCGCCTGGCCCGACCATTCAAGAAAGGCTTAAGGAATTCATGCTCCCAGTGAAATAAGCTCATATATAAATGACTGGCCACTTCTCCAGAAGGGTTCTCCATAAGAAGTCACTGAAGGCTTCTCCTTCAGCATCTTATGTTACCATAGGTAAGTAGCAATGATATATGGAATGAAGATATAAAAACCCAGATGAGGATAATACGATCACTAATACGCATGCCCCTTTGAGGAAGCAGCAATCATTTCAGGTTATCCTCAGATTCATGGTACTTTATAAGATGGAGAAAATTCAAAATAGGAAAGAAAACAAAGGAGAATGTGACCAAGAATGTGTTTTGATATGCTTTATGATAAGGGAAAACACATATTGAATTTAAAGTTGAAGACTGAATTGAACCCTAAGTCTCAGGGACCAAGGCCCTTCTCTTCCACTGATGCCTGACAAGGCCATCTTTAACTACCTATACAGATCGAGCCATGAGTCCCCCACTTTGTGTTCCCTAGTGTTGGGGAATTGAAGAGCAGGGAGGCAGAAATGGGTGGATGGTGGGGGGATTACCCTCATAGAAGTAGAATAAGAGGGGATGAGATAAGAGGTTTGAGGGGGGAAATGGAAGAAAGGATAACATTGAAAGGTAAATAAATAAAATATCTAATAAGGAAAACAGATAATGGGTCCGGCAATTGTAGTTGAATAGTCAAGACTTTTTGTCAACAATTTACTAAAGGGATTTCACATAATCCTCAAGGACAAGGTATTGTGGAAGAGTCCCATGGAACTTTAAAAAGATTAGTGAGACATACTGTTGCTGAGACAAAGAATAATTATGACCTGTGAGCTTGCTGAGTGCCCTGACAAGGGTGACTGGGGAGCTTTATTGAACATATGTTCCTGACCCACTGTGGCTTGACTATATCCCAGATGGGACAAGCTGCCTTGCCTCAAGTTTTTAGACCTGTGGGATAGAGAATCAAAAAGAGAAATTATAATGTCTCTTGTATTCTTCTTAAAGGTGCCCAGCTATTAGGACTCAATTATATACTGGTCTAGAAATCAATCCAATATTGGAAATAACAGTCTACTTTTGGAAGACAGGATCTGGACATTGTCAGGAACATGTTTGGAAGTTAGCTGTAGCTCAATATGCTGTTACAATAGCAAAAGATAAAATTGGGACAGGATCTGGATTTTAAAAAAGGGTTAGTGCAAGTTTTAAGGCTCTTTTAATTGTCAAGCTAAAATTGGTTTTGTCTCTTCTTAATTGTAAGGTTCATTGACTGTACAATTTCCAATTACGTTAGTGTGTTGAAACCTGGCATGTCTGTTATGGGGGTCTATCAACCAGCTTTTGTCTTGCTATCCTGAGTATTATAAAACCTTGATTTGCTGAAAAAAGCTTGAAAGTGCTGGAAGAAGTGAGGTAGGATTTAAGCAGAAGCAAGAGGGTAGAGTGCTTGATTATTGCTGGTATAACAGCTTTAGTTTCATTAGTTCCTAGCACCACTGCTTCTGCAATAGAATTGACACAAGGAGTTAAGACAACTTTTTTGTTAACCATCTAGCAAAAAAATGTATTGAGTATACTAAAGGATTTTTATAGGTATCTGGAACAATAGATGATGCTCTATAACCTATTCAAATTATCTGAAGGAAGTTCAGGGATCAAGAATTAGGAATTATCCCAAGTGTCATGACAAATATCATTGGAGTAGTGTTACTTTTGAAATTCATAATGATTATTATAATAATTAGAAAAAAGTTTAAAGATACCTGTAGAATATTTGGCATAATCCTAACACCTATCTGGGTGTGTTAACTTTGGATAGTGAGATTATGAATTTAAAGAATGCTGCTCTGTTGAGCTTTGATGCTGAAGACAGTGCTGATAAAATTATCTATGGCCTGAGGTCAGTATTTGCATTTTGGTCAAACCTCAGGATGGCATATTTAGCTTGATCAGGATAGCCCTTGTCCTGGGACTACTTTTATTCCTGCCCATTGTGTTAAAGCTTGTCTTTAACTACATCACCAGGCTGGCAGCCAAAGTACATGACCTAAAACTGATAATGGACCCCCAGACAGAGTTATTAATTTAACAGGCTGGCAAGTCAAGGATGGTTAAGATTCTGCACAGAACCTTACCAACGTAAGACAAAAGTGCATTGCTTTTGATAATGCATATTCTTGTCAGAATGACCTAAGACAGGCTCAGTCTTGTTAATGAAATACAAAAGGGAGATCCTTTGAGGCTGCTTAACGGGAAGCTGACATGGACCAAAGACAAGAAAATGGGCTGCTTAGAAGGAATATGACATTGGCCAATGACAAAGAAGTAGGCTTCAGACAGGAATCTGACATTGGGCTAGAACAAAGAAGTAATTGCAGGTAGAAACCTAAATCTTAGGCTAGAACAAAGAAGTAATCTCAGGCAGGAACCTAAATATTAGGCTAGAACAAAGAAGTAATTTCAGACAGGAATCTAAATTTTAGGCTAGAACAAAGAAGTAGGCTTCAGACATGAAAATGACCTTTATATATAAACCATTAATATATATATATGTGTGTGTGTGTGTGTGTGTGTGTGTGTGTGTGTGTGTGTGTGTGTATTGGAAAGAAAATATTAAAAGGCCTTCAAAAGAGTGTGGGTATATGACACATCTATATTCACACCTACACTTGTGTGTTCATATGCATATACCAGTTAGGAATATCTTGTTGTATCCTTCACTGCATCTGGAATTCGCATATTAGGTTAATTTAGATTTTAAGCAAGAACCATGTTTCCACTTATATATTTTATATCACAAACATTAACAAAGTAAGAACCCCGCATCAGCCTCTTTACCTTCTGATGCAGGTCCTCAAGCTTGTAGGTCCTCATAATGTGATTACATTGTTGACTGACCCATCTTTTCAACCCAGGATTATATATTTTTATCCACACAAA
Source organism: Arvicanthis niloticus (assembly GCF_011762505.2). Lineage (NCBI taxonomy): Eukaryota > Metazoa > Chordata > Mammalia > Rodentia > Muridae > Arvicanthis > Arvicanthis niloticus. Next base: position 24,083,493 of record NC_133430.1, on the reverse strand, counting down.
TATCATCTATAAATTTGAACATCTTGCAACTACCTCTTTATTGGCCAAGAAAGAAATTTACAACATTTGGTCATCATCATCTGAAATCCTAGGTAACTGATAGTTCTAGGACTAAGCAGATTTTTTAGGCCCATAGTCCTCTTATTATGTTAAGGGAGATGATCATACTTAAAGATGAAATCTGGAGGCAGATTAGAAATGCTTTTCAAGATCAAAAATATCCTTTGCTTCACCTCATATAATTCTTTTTATATCATTTATGAAATCCCAGTATTGAAAGTACTCTTAAAAATTGCTTCTGTGATAGATAACTATAAACTATTTCTCTTTTAGATATTAGTAGATGATATGGTAATTGTTTGTTATGATTACATTGATTTGGGAAAGCTTCAGTTCAATAATTATTGTAATTGAATTTTTTCTAATTCTGTAAAAATTGTCTGTTGTTAATAATAAATAATAACTATTTTATTAGGTATTTATGTAATTCTTTTTAACACAATGTGAAAATTTTATTTCTCAGTAACACAGAAGTCTTGCAAAGCACAGGATTCCCAATTACCTCATCTTAGGAAATATGCATAGACTAATCAAAGAAAAAGGAAAGGCAATGTGAAAACATCAGTAGATATACATTTTATGTCTGTTAGATATATGTCATAGAGAAAGCAAGACAATGGAGAGCTACCTACCTACTGCCATCTCAAATCAGCTAACAAGAAAGTCTCTCCAGAGCTTTTTGTTTCATCTGCTTGTGCTTACACTGAGCTAACTCATTCAGTATTTATATTTATTAAATATAATTGTTATTTATTATTATAAATAGTTATTTTATTTTTGAGATTAAAATACAATTACAATATTTCTCCCCTTTCTTTTTTTCCCTTCAAATATTGCCATATAACCCTCCCCAGTCTCCTTAGAATCCATGGCCTCTTTTCTCTCTAGCTATTATAGCATGCATATCATTTTTAAGATGAAAATAGAGAACAAGTCACCAGATCTTTCTTCGTCCAGCATACTTAGGCAAAGACAACAATGAACTTCTTGATGAGCTTTATAGAGACAGGGATTTGTAGTTATAAAGGCCTACTATGAATAGACTGCTAGTAAATAGCCTGGCACTGATGACCTCATGTCAACAAAAGGCTGTTGAATGTGACTGTGGATTGAAAAGTGTCCAGGATACACATCGGCTAGTAAAATTACTTCTCCTAACCACAGGGCTATGAGCAATTGACATGGCTCCACAACTCTAAAGGATGTAGCCTAAGGGATCCTTCCCATAGAAAATCAGAACATTAGTTAAAATTACCAGATAAAAGAACATAAATGCTGCCAGTTTTATAAACTGAAAACATCTAGAAGATTGTCAAGGAAATTGTGTAAGCCATAACCGTGGGATTTGCTGACTTCTTTAAAGAATTCTGGGAAATTTTTAGATCATTTTACTTTTAAGAGCAGTTTTAGATTCACAGAAAAACTGAAAGTTCAGAACAGTTTTCTATCATTCCTCTTCATTATGAATAAGTAACCCTGTTATTAATGTTTTCTAGTGGAGCTGTGCTCAAATATATTGAATTTACATTTACCTATCATTATCATCTAGATTTCACAGTTTATACAAAAGTGAATTCTTAATATTATACATTCTGTGATGTGGGCAATTATTTAATTACAATTATTTATCATTATAGTATATCAAAAATATTTCTATGGCACAAAACATATTTGTGTTTCCCTTATCACTCTTTCAAAACATTAGGCTCACATCACCACTAATCTTTTGATGTGTCTACAGTATACTTTTGTCCTGTTGTCATAATATTATAATAATGTGGTGTGCAGTCTTTCACATTGAGTTAATTTACTTAGTGATATGTACTTAAATTTCTTATGCATCATTTCACAGCATAATAATTAGCATTGAAAAATGCTCCATTCTCCAGTATTAAACACACACACACATAAACACACACACACAAATATATTTCACCTAATGATGAACACCTGGGTAACTTCCACATTTTAGTAATAATATTTCATACTTAACCTCTATGCAAATTTTCAAATAAGTTATGTGGTTAACAAAGTTTATAGGTTCTAGCAAGAATATGTTCAAAAGCTACAAAATTGAGTGATGGAAAGGTGACTCAGTAGTTAATAGCTCTAACTGTTCTTTCAGAGGATCTGGGTTCAATTTCCACTACCCTCATGGTGGCTCTCACCATCAGTCCCAAAAACCCTTCTAGCCTTTACAGGTACCATATGCACTCTTTAGTTTCTTTTTGTTGAATTGTAGAGCTCTTTGGTATGTCGTGGATAATAATTTATTGTAAGTGTAATTTTTATTTAATTATACTGGATTGTTGCAGACTATCCCATTACATATATCTTTTAATTTTCTTCCATATACTGCTACTTTTAAGTTTTCATAATTTCTCTCTCACTAGAACTCTTTGCTTTTTAAAACTTCTTTTCCAAATCATCTATACACATTATTCAGTATATCTATAAAATTATAGAATCCACAAATAAGAGAAAATCTGATATGTTTCTCTTTGATACTAAATTTCCAATATATATTCATGTACAATTTATTTCCCTAAAATTTTTATAGACTCATTTTCTTTATGATTTAAAATAAAAGCATGCTAAATATGAATCACATTTCTTTACCCATTTGTCTGGTTATAAACAACTGAGTATGTCTCTTGATTTAGCTATTGTGAAAAATGCTGTAATAAACTTTGATGAGCAAGTATCTCTGGTATATATTGATTTGGGCCCCTTGGGAATAAACCAAGTGATGATGATTCTGTCATATCCAACCAGAAAGGCAGTCACCAAGAAAACAAAGACAGGGCCTGACCTGGTGGAAGCTGCCAGGCCTGGATCACAGGCACCATTGCAAGGAGAGAACCAGTGTTGAGGAGATGAAAGTGATGGAGTAGCAGTGTATGAGCTATGGAGAGAGGCAGAACTGGGATTATAACAGTGAGAGGGCTGAGGTAGGTGGTGGATTTTGTTGTCACCCAATGGAATCAAAGGATGGTGTGTAGCATCCTGGAGCTTAAGCAGATGTGGACTCATCCCCCACTCCAATCCCAACCCCAACAAGCTGTTTGAACAAAGGATCATCCTAGATCTCAGCAAAGACTAAGGCCCAAGATGAGGAATGGTCCACTTTCTAGATTACACTTCCTCAAAATCCCATACTGTCCCACAATGCTGCTGAAGGCCAAGTGTGGGTCCCTGGAGCTGATGTGGCTGATGTCAAAGTTGATGTCTAAGAACCAGGTCATCACCTAACGACATGCCTGTGTCATGGCCTGAGCTAGTGTGCATGGTTGTGAGTTATGCTGTTCCAGGGACCATACTTTGTGAGTGACCTGTGTTGCCACCTGAGACCATTCTGGTGACCAGATCTGGGCTGCTGTTGAGGGCCATGTCTGGGTCCATGGGTCTCTGTTAATGGCCATGACCTAAGCTACCACTGAAGGGCATGTGAATGACAGTGCTCTATGGTTCAGTCTGAAGCCAAGTTGATGTCTTTGGGCAATGTTGCCTCAGGGGCCACATCAATGTGGGTGGCCTGAATTGTCTCTTTGATCCATGATTATGTTTGAGTCTGAGCTGCAGCTGAGGGCCATGTCTGGGTTCATGATCATATTCTGGCTGGGTCTATGTTGATATTTGTGGCCTGTGTTACCACCAAAAGCCACACAATTTTTGTGGTCTGTGCTGTAGCATAAAGCTATATTGGTGTTCAAGGTTTATGCTGCCTCCAGCAACTATACTGATCTGATTAGCCTATGCCATCACCCAAGGCCAAGGTGATGTCCTGGTCATTTATGCTGCAAAGTTCATGACTGTGTCCATGGTCTTACTGCAACTGGGTGTGTATTTATGTCCATAGCTCATGTTTTTATTGAATGCCGGATGTATGTCCATAGTTCATACTGTGACTTAAAGCCTTGTTGATTTCTGTAATCCCAGTTGCATTGGATGGCTTTATCAGGGTCCTTGACCTTGCTGCAGCAGAATCCCAGTTGGTGGTCTGTGTTGATGCCAGATGTCCTTAGGGAACAAGTAAACTATTTTCAAGTGATGTAGATGACTGCAGGTGCACAGTTGAGAAAGAGTGACATGGAAGACTTCTGGGACAATCCCTAGTAAAGGCCTAGATATAAAGCCATCAGAGATAACTCTTAAAAACTGTGATAGGATGCTAGGGTGATACTGTTTAGAGTTGATGACGTCTAGCAGTGATGCCAGAGAGGAAGGACTCTGCTTCATTTAGGGGTCAGGCCACTAAAAGTTTAACCTCGACCAAATGAATACATAGATAACACAAACTGGCTTTATTTATTTATTTATTTATTTATTTATTTATTTAATCAGGGGCAGGACAGGAAAGGACTAGGAAGAGAATGTCATAGAGATGTATGATATGAAATTCCCTAAAGAATAAATCAAAATATTATACTAGAAAAAAAATCAAAACTGTCTCCGCAGGAGGAAACATACACCAAGAAGTGATGGGATGCTTATATGCTACAGTCATGCACCTACTACTTAAATTTTGCTACATAGACGTAGCATCAAATTGTCCTACACATATTTATAAGTGTATTTAAGTACAAATGTAAGATGTCACCAGAAAAATTTCTTCATGCAATGCACAGCAATTATGAAGTAACAACTAGCCAATGTGTGTTATCTAGTTTTTGATACTAAATGGGACATACAGATCATATCTCTTCCTCCTAAGCTCAGGGACCATCTCAGTAGCTGGAACATAATGACTATAAGAGACAGGGATGGTGGAAGACTGCTGGAAAACAGCAGTTTCTAGGTGTAACTGGGCTTTCGCACATAGAAACTTAGTGACTAGACCTGAACACACACAACCTGCACATGATCAAGACATTCAACATTCCAGAATGGATACAAAGGTACTCATGTCCCCATTCTTACCTGAGGAGCTCTTTGTTGACTCTTAGTAATTTCTGGGGGAGGTAAGTCAGTTTTAGGTAAAACTGTGTCACCCTTGATCATTCAGTCATGCTCTACTACAAGATCTAGTACCTATGAATTTATGGACAGCATTCACTGTACTCGGTGAGTATAAATAAGATAAAAGGGGACACAGATTTGAAAGGGTGAATGTTGAAGGAAGGGGAAGATTTGCAAATAAATATGATCAAAAAACATGTGCACATGTGTAAATTTCTCTTAAAGTTAATAACTATATCAATGTTCACACACTTGTTAATACAACCAACAAAAGTGTGGGAAAGTATACAAGCTGAAAGGAGCCATGTCTCCTGGTAAGAAATTATCTAATCAAGTCACTAAGAAAATTAGTATGGAGGTCTGAAATAAGCTAATCTCAAAATCTTACTCTGACATACCACTCCTGCCTAACAGCCTTTCATTAAAAAGATTTTCTACCAATATATAGTGTTTCTTTACATTTGCTGATCCTGTCTTTTACAGAAGAGAAAATCTTATTCTAATGAAATTCACCTTAACTAAATCTTACTTTAGGTATTGCTGCTTTGGTGTTCCAACTTCAAATATATTTCTAAACATAAGATTATCTAGATTTTCAAAATTTTATCATTGAGTTTTATAACTTTGCAATTTACATTTATTCTGTGATCATATTTTACACATATATTTCATATATGTATATATAGCACATATATTTATTTACATATTTACAATAAATACATATTTATATATACTTATGAATAAGTATATATACATGTACTTTATATATATTTATACATACATAATTATATATAAATAAATGCATATAATGTTCATATATAAATATGTAAATTATACATTTTATTCATAAGCAAATATTTATTTATAGATATATTTATATATTTACATATTTACTCATAATATTCATTTATAATTTTAAATTTATATATTTATTTATATATTATTGTTTTTGCACATAGAAATTTCATTGTTACAGTATTAAGAATTAAAAGACTGCCTTTGCTATACTACTTTGTCTTTGCTTTCCTGCCTGAAGATGTCATTTTACTATACTCAATTGGTGCTAAATCTTTGTTTCTTCCCTTCATTTCATTATCTAGTCATTATCATATAGTAATTTCTTCTTTGGATTTATTTTCATTTTTTGATTTTGCTCCATAGTGTGTGAGTATATAACCTTGAGTACAAGTGTTCAATAAGGCCAGAAGAAAGCTATAGATGCATGTAACTAAGAGTGACAGAAGGTTATGAGCTACCTACTCTGGGTGCCTGTATTGAACTTAGTCACTCTGGAAGAATATAAACGGCTTTTAATTTCTGAGCTACCTCTCTAGCCTTTCACCGTTTTACAATTTTGACATCAAGTAATTTCAGTTTTCCAAATTTATTTTTCTTTCATATTATATTGGTTACTTTAGTCATTTGTATTTCTATATAAATTATATAATAAATTTATTAAGGTCTATGGTACTACATCTGCCTCTCTCCCATGGGAATCCTGGCACTTCAGCCAAGTAAGGCAGGACAGATTGGGGAATGGAGTTAGTCCACAGCCTGTTTCCCTTGCAGCTGCAGAAGCTAATACAACATGCAGGACCAGAAGAGAGAAATGCAGTCTAGGAAAAAGGCTGTGGTTCCTAATCTCCTCACTGGATACCCCAGTGTTGCAAGTGAAAAAGTAACTCAGGAACCAGGTCTAGGGTCCCGGTTTCCCCTCTGGTTCATTTGCATGCAGAGCAGGAAGGGGAAAGTAGAGTTCAAGAAGAGCAGGACCCAGTCTAATTGGGAGCAAGTTCCAAGAACCACAGGGGCAGGGGCAGGGGAAGAGAAAGGGGCGTCTTTGGAATTCTTAGTGTCTCTCTGAGATGATCCTTGCTTGTCCATATTGCTTTATTAGTGGTGGATTTGGGCACACACAGTTTATTAGAGTGAACAAAGGATTATACACTTTAGGGGTGGTTGTGTGAGAATATCCAGGAAGGGAAAGCCATTGGCTGAAGGCTAAAGTTATCTAGATACCTCGTTAGCATAGAGAAAAAGTGTAGGTACTATGCTATGTGACTGAGTGTTAATTGTTCCTCTTGATGGTCTCAGAGCAGGCATTAAAGTCTGGGAGGGGTAACTCCACTCCTACTAACTCACATCTCTGAGATTCCCAAGGTTTGAATTCATCCCACTCCACCCGTTCTTATGCCTCTCCAGTAGCATGATCCCATATACCCTATAAAGGTCGAGAAAATAAACTGAAATGTTGATTTCATCGATTCTGAGGATCAAATAGTGAAGCATTGACCATGAAGCATTTACTTTTTTAGATGGAGCGTTTTTCTATAATTAGTGTTTATATTTTTATTTCATCAGTCTCATGACTATTTCCTAAACCACATTTACATATTTCAGTTAAGTGGACTATTCAAAATAATGTTTCTGTTAGTTCAAATTTATTTTGGTCAGTATTACTGTGCAGCAGTTTTGTATCTCAATCTTGTATTTTTATTCTTTCCTATAATTATTTAATTCTTCCAGAAATATTTCATTTTAATTTATTTCATATTTTATAAAATGATAACATTTATATGTGAACAGAGACACTTTTGTATTTTCAGTCCTACCTGAATACATTTTATTTTCTACTTAAGTCTCATATTATTAATAATTATATTTGATTAGATTCTAAACATTATGTTGAAATTTGAAGTTATTATTGGTTTTGATTATAAATATTTTCTTATCTCTTTACTGCATACTGTCATTTCTGTTTATCCATTGTCAAATTGAGTGAGTTATTCCAATTTCTAGTATAATAAGAGAGTTTTGTGAATAAAAGTTAGCTTTTATCCTATAATTTGTTCTCTATTGATCAAATAACTACAGATTGTGATAAATTCTGTTTTCTTTTTCACTTAATTTATTTTATTTAGAAATATTTTAGCTGGGGTGGTGTTGGTGCACGCCTTTAATCCCAGTACTTGGGAGGCAGAGGCAGGTGGATTTCTGAGTTCGAGTCCAGCCTGGTCTACAGAGTGAATTCCAGGATAGCCAGGGCTACACAGAGAAACCCTGTCTCAAAAGACCAAATATATATATATATATATATATATATATATATATATATATATATATATTAGCTAATTTTGAGATTTCAGACTTGGAAATATGACATTAATTGGAAGAACACTACCTAGTCAGCAAATAATTGGTGATTTCTTAATTTCTTAGCTATTGAATGGTGACTAGTCCACTGCATTCAGAAGCACAAATATTTATATACATTTCTGATATATGGATGTTGGAGTCTCCAGCTAGAGAAATGCACTACTGCTCCAGTCTTTCCACTTCTACTACATTTTGTATTGCACATTTTCGTTTTAGCTCTGCCTTGTTAGATATGTAAAGGTTAAAGGTTATTTTCCATTTTTGCCAAATTGGTCCTTTATCACTTTGAAATGATCCACCTTACTTCTAACTTCCTCCACTTTGAAGTTGGCAACAGAATAGTTAATAACTTCCTTCCAATGACCATTTCCTGTAAAAAAAAAAAGTTTGTTAACAACTGATCCCCTAGTTCTCTTCTTTATTTTTGAAACTTTACTGGCATCTGTTAGGATATAACAGTAATATTTTTTGAACTTCTCTTGGTACCTTAAAGTTCTTATATTTAGAAGCACTAAAGTGACTCAGAACACTGTATATTGTAGTTTCTGATAGTCTTTATGATATGTTTATTTATCTCATAAGAAGTTCCTTGCAAAAATAATTTAGACTCAAAATTAAAATTATCCATTTTATATTCATTTCTTGTACATGGTAGATGAAGATTCTATTGCTAGTAACTCCAAACCTAGTTATGCTATTGAGATGTGGTACAGTGATAGATATATGATTCTATGTCTTCAGATACAACCTAATATATACATTATAATCAAGTAATTACAACTCTCAAGTACCATCAAAACTCCAAAAACTTCCAGGAAAAATTGTTAAATGTTTACTTTTAACATCAAAATATTTGAAGGAAGCAAAAAATTGGTAAACACATTTCATGGTTATATTTTCAAAGACAAACAACAAGTAAATAAATTCAAGATATAGAGCTTTTTTAAATTACAAAATATTACAACAGAAATAACACAGTATTGATTTTTTAATCCTTCTTTTCCAGTCTCCTTCATGCCTGAGTTCATATGCTTCAAAGATGTCCAAGGTTGAGATGCAGATGCCAGTGTCAAATTCATGTGCTCATCACATATATCAAAGATTGAACACTGAAACAATGCTCAGTTTAGACTATCTACTGTTACAAAATTCATTTTAAGGTCACAAGGAATAAAATTCTTACAGTTTTCTATCTCCATAGTATTCATAGGTCCTCTTGTTCTGGGAGGTCATTTTTGACCAAAATTTTAAGGCAGCATTGAATTATATAGAAGCAAGGTCCTAGGTAGAGCAATTGAAGATATTTTTCCAGTTTAGGCTGGCAAGAAGAAATATCACCACTGTCAACAGTTTCTCCTCCGCAAAATCAAACTTTTTATAATTGAGCTTTTACGTTATCACAAGGAGTAACTTATAGAGAATTTAGAAACTCATTTTCCCACTCGAAAGAGCTGCAGTCCAGCGAGACTTTAAGTAATACAGGTGCTATTTTCTCTTATCTGGTGATTCTTTTGAGGTGTGTTTAAAGTTCAAGATTCTAGTGATGAGCTTAATTATTTTTTCACAAATCAAGAATGCTCATTTTCGTTTTACTGTAGATGTTAGGAAAAAATTAAAAGCATGTGATGCTTAGTGTCTGATTTTAGGAGTTTAAATGCTTGAATTTGATTGTAGTGGAAGCTTTGCTGATCTTTACACCGTGGGCTTCCTTGACAGTATTTGCTGTTTTGGAAAAGAATCAGCGTTCTGCTGATCTTTCCAGAAATAAAAAATCAAAGTGAAAAATAGACTGGCATCATGCATTTCGCAAAAAGGGTAAAAAGAAAGCAAGGCATCAGCAATATTCACACATAAAAAGGAGTGCATTAGAAGTTGGGTGACTTGAATTATTTTTAATATATTTCTGTTATACTAAAGTTGCAATTGTCCATGAACTTTTAGAATAGCTGATAAAAATGAGTCAGGCAGTAATTGAAGAAACAAAAGAATCTGATGACCTTGTTGCTTAAGTCCATACAAATCAAAACTAATCCATAGCAATTACTGCTTAGATGTCTCCTCTGTGGTCATTCATCTCCAGGGATTACAATGCAATGCACACTTTCATATGGAAAGGGTATTCTCAGTCTTGGGCTGAAGTTCATACTCAAAGTGTAGCTTCAGCAATGATATGTCCTTCGCTCATACTAACAAGAACTTCATTCAAGCTGTTGGGTTTTGTTTCACCTCTACTAATATAGAAATAAGTCTCTTCACATACACACACATCCAGGTAATAAGAGTAAAAGTTGGATGGGTTCAATGAGAAAAAATTATTTCTGGTCTATTTTGACTTATTTACATGGCAAGTATTTTTTTTTTTTTTGGATTTTCTCCATCCTAATACTAATTTAGTCATTTATTATTAAAAATGTAACCAACCTCATTGAATTTTATAAATATTTCATTTGTCAGGGATCCACAGAAATTGTCACTCTAATTTTATTGAGGTTTTACATGTATTTATATTTATGATCTCAGTTCATACTCAGAAATTAGACTTCCAGTGTTAGTGTAATTATCCTCAGTTTGTCAGCAAAATCTGCCCCTTAGAGAAATTAAGCTGCTTCCTTAATTTCACACAACTTGAAAGCATTGCAGGCAGGATGAAGCTAATCACAGTCTCATCATCCTAAAAATATATTCATCTTGAATGTTAATAAGCTTCTGTGTTTACGTGCATTTATGTTCAAATTTGGAATAAAATATATAAACTTGTAGGTCACTTCTTGAAATAGACTGTTTCACTCCTACACACCCTATAAAATTCACAGTTCATTATTTTTAGAAACAGATTGAATTTTTTTCCCCCCGAGGCTTCATGTGTTACCATTTTATTCTTCCTTCTTTCTTCTATGCTATTTTTCTCATTAGTAGAATAGAGGTAAACAACTGTGTTCTTTATCTGTTTCATCAGTCTCTGAATTAAAGACAAAGACAGTTTTAACTGCCTAAACATATTGTTTGTTTATTATAAAGCTAGGACATGGAACATAAAAGCTTGCTTTGTTTATATATATATTCTATGTGGGGTGTGTGTGTGTGAGTGATGTGTGTGTGTGTGTGTGTGTGTGTTTACATATATATTTCCCCCATAGAATACCTGAGATGGATGGACAAAGTTAGAGAAAAGTACAAAGATTGGACTAACTAGTGATGCTTGGGCTTGGAACTGACAGAGTTCCAGGATAACACTTTATATTTTCAACCTAAGGAGCACTGCCCGTTATTGGTAGTCAAGGAGTCAGGGTAGTGGATTTCATATTCAGTACAGATAAAAAGTAAGGGCTTCCACCAAAGGAAGTAGAAACAGACCCTAATGTATAAAGACACAATTATACTTTAATTAAAGACAAAAAAGATCAAGACACAAAATATTTCCTAGGCTACAATGTGCCATGTAGGTTGTAGAACATCCCCATGCCTCTCTATTCTAAGTAAGGAGGTTATTTTGCTTAGAACTCTTAAGCATAAGTTATGGTTATTGAATATATTTTATACTTAGGAATTAATATGAAACTAAATTGAATATATTTTATACATAGGAATTATAATGAAATTTTAAGTCTTCTACAAAATTAAATGTTAATCATGTGATGATATATGGAGGATTAGGATTTAGGTATTCCACAATGAATACACACATATGTGCATGCACACCTGTGTGGGTGCTGGGGGCTGGGAGAGGTGTTGAATCACAATGCATAGTAGTTTTATTTGACAATACAATCTGAAAGAATAAAAGAAAAATATAAATTTGCCTGAAGCATGTAATATGGAAGTAAGAAAATAATTTGCAGTATCAAAATAAAAACATAACTGTATATCTGAGATTCACCATCACCCATGTTTGCTTTGTAAATATTCCTGGTAATCTAAGCTATGCTGTCAACACTCTTTCCCTTTTTCAATAACAGAATCATAAAATGAATTGGAAATATAGACTTTAGATACTTTCTACACAAGCAATACTTAAGCAAAATAATTGGTGTATTGGAGGCATTATAATTGAAATAATATATAATTATTTGTGTTGCCAATTATATGAGGACAAATATACCCAAAAGTTAACAGTCAAATGAAACATGATACTCACTGATTTGAAATTATAAGCAATAAAAATACATGAGAAAAAAACAAACACATTTCACATTAAATATATTTTTCTGCTTTCAAAGTGTCAGGCATTGACATTCACCTTTATTGACACATAAAAACATTATTGTAGATTGTTATGACACATTATTTCTTGATGCCTTTTCTTCTTAATGACTTTTCAAAGACAATAGAATATAAATTGCTGCTAGCATAAAACCCATTTCTAGCAAGAGATAAAAGCATTTTCTTGGCTGCAAGAAGTAGATATTTCACTACCTGCCTCAGGCAGAATACGTTGAATTTTATGCCTTCCATTATTATTTGAGTAATGTTAGTTTTGCTATTTTTCTTTAGAGAACTAAACTACTAATATTATAATTTTTGAGCAACCAATATCAGTTTAATGAATGAGATGTAATTGTAAAGCTTTTTAATAAGCTATCATCTCAAGAATTCTTTAATAAAGTAGCCACATCAGCAACTTAAAATGGTTTCAAAACTTTATCCTAAAATGAATTATATGCTATTCTAGGAGTCTTGGACAATAAATTCTTTTCTCACATTAGTTGACTTTCTATAGCTTCATGGTCTGGCATTTCTTTATAAAGAGTAGTTTTATAAAATAAAACAGAGAAAAAGTTACAATTCACTAATTGTAATTTATTAACAGAATATATATATGTGTGTATATATATATATATATATACACACATATATATATATATATTTAAGTTGTAGCTATTAAGCTGATTTCTGAAAGTATATAAAAGTGATTCAACTGTTCAGAACTTAATGTCAGTCTCTGTGAGACCATTCATGTCCAGTGTTGGAAGTGTTATAGACAAAGTAATTGAACACAGTTGTGTTTGATCACATTGTTAGCCTTAAGATTGTGTTATTTAAAGAAAAATCTCAAGATTGTACTGTGGTGGCTCGGCCTTAGCACATCCCTTTTATTCAGTGGCTTTCTGTTTACCATAAACAAGTAGTTGAGATGTGGCTCACTCTTAGCCCACATTTTTTTTAATCCAAGAGCCAAATAAATCAACTCTAGATCAAGAGGCAGAACAAGTAACCAGGCTGACAAGGAGCAAACGGAAGTAAATGGAAAGGAGGGTCTTTGAGGTGAAGGATATTTAAGACAACATGGAGAAAGAGATAGGTTTTTTTTTTTCTTCTGGGACATGGATGGAGCAAGAAGGTTAGCTGAGTGTTTTCTCTGTCTCTCTGGGTTATCAGGTTTTCACCTCTGTAGCTGGCTCCTGAGTCTTCATTTGGTAAATTGAATGGCTTGGGAATTTCTGTTTTTAAAGCAACACAATAGGGCATTGGGAGTGGGTAGTATGATTAGTGCAAAGAAAATTGCTCCTAACAATGTAATGAGCAAGATGACTGAGATTAAAACAATTCCTAAGGTTTCACAAGAAGAGATCGGTACAGAAAATGTAAGGTAAACATTCTGGTCTAACAGAAAATGTTATGTCTCCAGAATATGAAGTTCTTCTATCAAACTTAAGTGTGGAAGTGAGGGAAAAGACAGATGAAAATTTCTCACAAAATTCATTGGATATTGCTTTTAAAAATTGGATTTATTGTAAATGTTACATACAAGCACACAAAGAATGACTTTATGATAGGACACTGCTGTTTGTCAAACTAACCAAGTTATGACTACTGATATGACCAATTTATCACCTATATTGGTAATGATATCAAGAAGAGTTCTAAAACCAGATATTTGATAGATATAACATCATTTCATGTACCAAAGTGTAGAGGCAAACCTAAAATGACACAACTTGCCATAGGAAATTGACTTCTCCTGTCATATGTGTTCAGCTTCTCAAACTTGCTTAATACACTCAATATACTGAATAATTTGCACATAATATATACATCGTTCTCTCTCTGTGTGTATATGTATATATATATGGAAGGTACAGATGAATAATACTTGCATTTATAAAATTTTATTTCACTTCAAGGTCAGAAGCATTTTGGGCATAAATCTCTATATCTCTGTCTCTTTCTTTAAAATCATGAACGCTAACTAACTACCTGTAGTAAGCAATTAGAAAACAATGGTGGAAAACACTTTTTATAGTTAGGCTTTACCGTTTTAATTTATATACTGTATCTATTAGGTGTGTGTGGAGGGAGTCTTTTCTTGTTCATAGTAGCAAAGATACAGAAACATATGTATATGGAGCCTCTACATTGTCAATCAATGTATGGCTTAGACAAAAAACATGTATATCTTCAAATGTAATGGTTTTAATCATGTGATGTGGCCTTCTTAATCACACTATGGAAATTGTCTGCCCTTTGATAGACTGAAAAAACAAACAAAATCATTAACAGTAGATAAGGCCTCCATTATTTGAACCATTCGATTCTGTCTAGTGTAAAGGCTAAAGATAATATATGATAATATATACAAGTTAGGGTTCAGGTTCCACAGTTATGTATTTTCAGCTTAAAGTGCAAGGAGGGCTGATGGTCCAACTATAGTCACAACTGTTGTTTCAAGGGAAGGAAATAAAAATGAGGACAGACTGATGTGGGAAGAAGGCAGAGGTGAGAAGCACCCATTCTATCAATTGTAATGCTAGCTGTAATGGCCACTCAGTGCTAGAAAGTATGGTGAGTTAGGCACCAGAAAAGGCTAACAGTAGCATCCAAGCATCAAAGGGGTGATGTTAAATGAAAGTCAGGTGAGAAGGGAGAGAAATTGCTGATTGGGACTTAGCTGAGAGATAGGATTGTGGTTGGCCTTGTGAAATACAAATATCTCCTCAGAGAAAAGAAAGTATAGGGGATGGGAGAAGGGAGATCTTCCTCAAAATTCTCTCAATTTGATTGCTACTCAAGATGCTAGAAAAAGAAAGGATATCAGATATTTAGACACATTCATCGTATTTCATAACATTTACAAATTAAAGCATTTGGATTTTTCCAAAAGTTCCCCCGGCCATTAGGAAGAGAGTGTGTTGCTCTTTACAGGAATTTTATTACCATGTGACAAGAGCAGAAGTAAAAAACATTTATTAAAAGTGGTTTGTTTCTTTTGCTATTGCTTTCCCTCTAGCTACAAAATTTGTTTTACAGAGTGGCTGTTTTGATTAGCTTATAGCTTGAATGATTCATTCAAAGATGAGATGTGCCCAGTAAGTTCTCACGGGTGGCTTATAGAGTAAGAGTTGGATATTGAAATTTTGTGGATTATAGAACTATTTCTGAAACTCTTCAGTACATCTTACATGGGGAAAGAAGCTTGCTTTGAAGGGTTCAAAGCAGCATGAAACCCTGTGAATTACAGTGCGTTTAACTTGGCTCATCCCTATTACTGACAACTCAGTGGCGAATAGCTCACTGTTGGCAGCACCACTACTAAGTTACATCGCTGTAACTTGTACAAATCATTCTTCCAGCCAAGAAATGGTATCATATATCTACATATAGTTGTATCTATTAGCAAATTAATAATGGAAATAGTTTTATAAGGATAATGGAAATAGATTTATAAGGCAATATGAAATGACCCTTTCATGTTCCAACTGCTACACAGTTGAAAGAGGGGCCACATTGACACTGAAGATAATCACTTAGCAAGGCACAGCTTCCTCATAGGTAGGTGAAGTACAAAGGCTTACAATAAACCCTCAGGAAGGTAAGGCATATGATGACCTTTGCTGTAGTAGCGACCACACTTGTTTTTTAAGATTAATACACATCACATTTGCTTGAAATAATAAAAATAGAGAAAACATATGAGACAGAAAAAGCACAACATTGAATAGAGATCAGGAGATCAAATAGAATGTAACAAAATCAGGTTAATATTAAGAAACATGAAAGTACAAACTTGGGTCCTGGACACAAGCCATTGGTAATTAAATGAAGGGATTCTGAACTGTTGATAGGAGAAACTAAATCAGCATTTTCTGACACTTGTATTGTTCTCAAACAGGCTTTTTGATATCTGACCCTTTTGTTTTACAAGTGTCCCTAATTCATTCTGATTGAATGGATTTTCCTCACTACAAAGATGCCATATGCCAAAAAATGACTGTATTGTCAACAGAATATGACAGGTATTTTCACATGCCTTTATATTCTTCTCTTTATTTCTACTTATACCTTCCAAGTTGAATGTTGAAACTTATATAAATGACTCAAAATCTCTAAATAAGATTGCAACCTTGTTTAAGTTTCTAGAAATTTTCAACCAAATTTACCTACTAAAATTATTTCTGTTTCTATTAGCACAATTAAATGCATATTGTATTAAACCAATTTAAAATTCTTTTCATTGTCTATATTTTTCCTTCATGGTCCACAGTTCCACATATTACTGATAATGTAATGGATAGGTTCAAGTTCATGATCATTAATCATTAGAATATTCAAAAGAAAGAATTACTGGAAAGTAATTGAGTATCATGTTACAACAGTGAGGCCTTTATACCATGATCATATCATAATCTTTTGTCTGCCAGCCTGCACAACTGTAAACTTAATGATTGTGTATTTCTCATCAATAGCCCAATGTATGCTCTTGAGTTATAGGAGCAGAATAAGAGCTATACCTTCACTAAATGTCCATGCACTTTGGTTCTAAAGAATTTAATGCAAAGTTTACATAGTTATAAATATTATATGTATGTGTATGTGTGTGTATGTGTATGTATGTGTATGTATATGTATATATATACAAGTATATATATATATGTATGTGTGTGTACACATATATATATACATATATTTACACACACATATATACAAATATATACTTATATATATACATACTTTTGTATATGAAAAAAACATTTAGACTGTCTTCAACTGCAAATTGCTAACAGAATAAACTACCAACTAAAAAGTATACATGGAGCTATCCAGGACTACAGATACACATGTAGCACAGGATAGCATTATCTGAAATCAAAGGAAGGGGAGGCCCTTGGTCCTGTGGAGGTTTGATGCCCCAGTGTAAGGGGATGCTAGAGCGGTGAGGTAGGAGTGGATGAGTGGGCGGAGGAGCATGCTCATAGATGCAAAGGGGAGTGGGGAGAAGGGAGATGAGATGGGGAAGTTGTGGAGGGGTAACAAGAAATGGGGATATCATTTGAAATGTAAATTATATAAAATGATTAATTTCAAAAAAAGAAAAAAACAAAATAAAAGAATGAGTACATTACAAAAATGAAATGGGTTTATTGATTAAAATGTAGCTGCTTTTACTTTAAAATGAAGTGAAATTATTGATTAAAATGTATCTACTTTTACTTTAAAATGAATTGAAAGTAAAATCAACAGAGAATGTTAACAGTTTTAATGACCGATTTTAGTTTTAAATTTTATTTTGCATCATATTATATTTTTATTTCAAAATTTCAACCAAGTTCATAAGACTGGATTTTCTCAGAACTTACACATTTTTCTGTTACATTGAAGGTGTCATTTTTCTATTGGCAAAAATATGAAATGATTCACAATAGAGCCATCTGATTCTCAGCTAAGGTGTCAAGGAAGAAGAGTCATTCAAACCTTCCCACATATAATAAGCATGAAAACTGGGTTACATAAAAAATATTTAAAGGAACCGGAAAGTATGACAGAGACTACAGAAGCTAGAGGAGGGAGTTCACTCTTGTAAATATATAAATACAATGAAAGCTAGAAACAATATCAGTACTTTCAAATTAATAGCATATTAAATGAAGTTGTGTATCTAAAGGAATGAAAACAGAACAGATCTGGAACCTGAAGTGGGGACTTACAGAAATTGCTGAAACTGGAATGTGATACCAGAAGCCAACAGGAATTTCAGGAGATAATGATCAATATTAAAGAGTAAATCAATGTGAAAATACAGCATTATATGGCTATGTATGGCTAAGTATTTATAGTTTTCCTTATTATTCTTAAAAATTTAACTAGTGAGAGAGCAAAACCTATGATATTGTTAAGATACTAATAGCATGTATATTACAATAGGCATACATTACTGTTCAAGGTAAGCTTATATCTGGGAATACATTGAATATTTTGTATGTGTGTGTGCATGTGTGTATGCATGTGTGTAAGTGTGTGAACTTTCATGAGAAATTATATATTAAGTAGGTCAACATAGGTTAAAGATAATTTTTAAATTCTGTTCATTAAAACAAAAGAAATGTAGTTAAAGAATAAACATAGCTATTAAAAGTGAATACTAAAAGTAGCTGACTTGAAAGGACAGAAAAAGAAGGGAGGAAAATTGTAAGAAAAATGTAAAACAAATAAAAATAACAATTGGAACATATTTTTTTCTGTTTTACAAATCACATATAGAGTAAATTGAGAAACTGCAATCCTTCCCAGTGTCTAAAGCAAGAGTCAGTCATAAGTTGCTTAAAAGAGATACAAGGTAAATACAAAGCATGGTTAGATTCACTGTGACATGAAGAAATAAACTGTCTGACTACAGTAAGCTGAAGCAAGTTGGAGGTTTCCTATGTCTTTCTGACAAACCCACTGACAAGTGAGAAATACCAAAGAGAAAGAGTAGCATGTAGTAGTGACATTAATATTAATGTTAATGACATTAATATTAATGATAATGACATTAATAATATATATCAGTATTTTCTTGATAATAATAAAATTATCTATAACATAAAAAATATGTTATTATCTATAACATAATAAAAGTAACAAGACCACAGAAGTTCTAAATGACCTGGCTCACCGCCTGCCACCTGTTGACATTTTTAAATGTCTACGTGAGCAACCTGTAGAATAGACATGCTGTGAGATATGGTAGCAAGAGAGAAGTCTCTAAATACATCATTTCAATTCCTTCACGAGAAAATAAGACGTGAAATGGAATAGTAGTGCCATGTGAGGATCGAAAGAGTAAAGTCATTAGAAAGTAAAAAAAAAAAGATTGAGAGTGTCATGTGACACAGACACGTGTGTTTGGTAGAGGCAAGACCCATGGGATGACACATGATGTTCGGAGAGAGTATAAGTAGAATTCAATGGGCAGTGACAGGGGACGCTTGCCTAGCTAGCCTTGCAATCCTTCTTTTAGTTGGTCTTCTGTCTTTGCCGATCCCCACTTTGTTAAGAGGAGCACAGCATAGAACTTCTGGCATTCCAGCTGGTTCTGGTCACGCCTGTTGACTCTTGCAGATTCCTTGGTGACCTGGCTGTTTCGGCTGCTGTTGATTTGTGTTTGGTAGTCTGACACTACTGAACTGGGCTGCTGGTATCCTGACAAACAGAGATTGGAATCTCCTCAAAGAACTACTTTTAAACAAGTCAATCCACATCAGCTTATCTTATAACATCTTTTCTTCCTTACCTATGGACAATTGGCTGGAAGGGGAAAGGGGGATGGTCGAAGCACTTGAGAACCCTTATTAAACTAGTTTTTTTTTTTTTTTTTTTTTTTTTTTTTTTTTTTTTTTTTTTTTTTTTTAAAAAAAAACTCTAAGCCTACAATAAGGATTGAGAGAAAGAATAGTCATTAGAAAATAAAAAAAGATTGAGAGAAAAAATATGTCATGAATCCATGAAAGGGTAAACATTAAAAAGAAGTAAAATTAAAGAAAAAAAAACAAAAAACAAAAGGTGATTTTTAAAAATAAATATCAAAAAATTGTTCATATAGTGTATAAGTGGTCAAAATCATGCTAACTTCTAAACACAAAGAGGTAACAACACTGTGCTAGGAGGATATTATTGTCAGTTTGAGAGGATCTAGATTGTCCTAGGATACAAACTTCTGAGCACATCTACCAACAAATTACTTAGATTTGATTTGCTATCAGCAATTATTTGTATTAGATTTTGAGGAGGAAAGGTCACTCTAAAAAAGAAAGACTATTATTTTTTTTAGATCCACCTTATATCTACTCGCTGTCCCTTCTTCTTCCCCCTCCCCCACACAGATTTTCCCCATCCTCCCTCTACTTCTCCCCTGGGAAAGTGGAGACCCCCCACTCCGGATATCCCCACATGTTGAAGTAATTACTTAAAACGGTGGCTCCCAATCTGGCTTGTGTTACAGAGCTGCCATGTTCCCAGCAGCAGCGTACTCTCAGCCACTGCTATGCTCAGGCAGCTGGAGACACTAGCCCTGCCACCCACGAGTTGCCAGAGCGGGAGATGGCTCTGCCAATCTTCCACACTGTCTCCACAAGTCTGGGCTGAGCCCAGACCATCCTGCCATCTACACAGGCCTGGAAGAAACAAGACTCTAATGTTTAGACTATCCAAAGGCTTTATATACTTGGTAATGCTCAATAACAAGATGCCCACACAATTAGAGATGTATGTAACCCAATACCCAACCTAGATATATCAGCTACCTTTGACTGCTAGAGACACCGAACATCTGTTGCCATGTTCCACTATCTCTATTTCTCTCACCTTAGTTCCTCCCAACTTGCGGGGAAAATATGTCGCTACACCCACACCCTGGCATATCCAGCTAGAAGAACATATCCCACAGACAGGCAACAGCTTTTTGGATAGCACCCCTTCTCCTGCCCCCATCCAGTTGTTTGGAGTTATGAAGACCAAAATGCACATCTGCCAGATGTGAGACACCAGTTGACCTTGCCCTAAGATGGCGCTGGCTGCCTAAACGCCAAGTTGTAAACAGGCCCTAATTTGGCATGAGGTTGTTACGTGATATGGGCCATCTGACGTAGGTCACTGTAGAGTTGCCACGTGGCGGGAGTGCATTGGACTGCTACAGGGATTTAAGGCAGACACGGGGAAGGCTCGGGGGGCCACTTGTCAGAATCTTGCTGAGAACCTGAGTAAACTGCTTTGGGAAGGACTCCATTGTATTGTGTCTTTCTGCTAGTCAGATAGCGGCTTGACAGCCAGATATGTTCAGGAAGTCCTTAGTCCAACCTGTGTATACTCGTTGGTTGATGGTTCAGTAGGGTCTCTGAGAATCCCCAAGCGTTCAAGTGAGTTGACTCTGTTGGTCTTCCTGTGGAGTTGAAAGACACTTCTTTTCAGATTGTTTCTCAGTCAAAGTAGAGAGCTAGAAAACTCAACAACAAACATCAATCTCTGCTTTCTGACTGTGGATGCTCCAAAACCATCTTATCCTCAAGCTCCTCCCAGCATGACTTTCTTGTCCGAATGGACTGTAGGCTTGAACTATGAATAGAATAAACCTTCTCTCCCTCAAGTAGTTTTCCTTTCAGGGATTTATTGTTCCAACAGGAAAAATAACTAGTTCTATTCCCAATGATGAAAGCACACTTATTGTATACTTAGCGATTGCCCTTTTAGATAGCTTTGGTTTTGTTTAAGAGTGTACAAAGAAAAGACAAAATCTGCTGAGCATTGATTTTTATGATACAATCAACCACCAGTTTCCTCCATTCCCAGAATTACTGTGTGAAACAGACATTCTACCTACGTTGAACACAAAAATCATGGGTTTCCAAACAACTCACGGCATGCTCTCATTGAGTGGGAAATCCTTTCCTAGGTGTCACAGATTTGAAGAGTCTGTTCTTTGTAGCAATTCATTCCTCACTGGTGGCAGCTGCAAGCCAGAATAATTTATGAACTTATTAATAAAAATGAGTTCTAGAATATACTTTTACTAAGTAAAGACATGGGTGTCATACAAATGAATGAGAACTAAAGTTTAGAATTAAAAGAAAACAGATTTATCTTAATTGAACGGAAAATAATTTGGTTAGTTTTGGGCAGCGATATCCTTGTTAAATGTTTAACAACTTTCTTCTGATGTACAACAAACAAATAAACTTGTCATTAAAGAATTTGATCAATCACATTTGTGAATACTCCCAGACACATCAATTTTAAGTATATTATCCCTAAACTCAAAATTGTGACAAAATACACAATAGATTCTGGCTCTTACCAGCTTGTACAAACCAACTGAATTATCTCACTGTTTTTAACCTAGTTAAAAATCAGAGTGGATAGAGATTTTCAAAGTTGATTTCATTTCACAGCTTTTGTGTTATTAGCAAATTTTTTGGCAGGTGTTAAAGTAAGTTTAGTTTCATGGTGCTCATTAATAGAATTTGAAACACATTAGCAGGTTGGTGTTACAGGAGGAAAATTTCCTGATAACAAGTTGAGTTTAGCACATCAACAGCACAGGTGACTTTAGTCTTCAAATAGAACCATTTATTTAATAGGACATTCAGAGAACATACTGCATAGTTGTTTTTTTTTTTTTTTTTTTTTTTTTTTTTTTTTTTTTTTTTTTTTTTCTCATTTCCTTTTATAGCTCGTTTTTTCATCCTTCAGGAAATACTAATGCTATTGTTTGGACTTCTCTATAACCTCTATTTTACATTCACATTTCAGAAGCCATTTTGAGGCTATTAAAAGTGTCTCCTCTACCCCCACCTTCAAGTCATCCACTCTAAATAAAATCAATGTTTGATCTCTAAAATATGTCCTTGACCTGTTCTAATACAATGACATTGACTGGTGAGTGTCTTATCCAAAGTTGAAGTCAAAAGTTTCCTAAAGAGATGTCCTACAGACATAATAGACATACAATGAGTTAATGCATCCTTTCAACTGTATCTGATTACTTTTTTTTTCTCACTATCTGGTCAAGCCTTGCCACTATGCCAATCACACCACACAAACCTATTCCTTACACCTAGAATCCCCACATCATCCATAATTTTATTTCCTTCCTCTTTTCAAACATTATTTATGCTGTACAGTCATACATCATGCCTTCTCTTGTTAAGCTTGCACTTTTTCCTACTCAGTCCTATTCTGATCCTGACTCCTATACTCCCTAGTCTCCTTCTCTTTCCTACTACCATTCTTTACAACATCCACAACAAGACAGTACCTACAACATTTACCAGAGTTATCATCATCATCATCATTTTTCTACTACTATATACACTCAGCAAAGGTATCTTTTTATGGAATACTGCCTTCGGTAATTTTCTATTACTTTGATAAAAACATCAAGACAAAGGTAACTTATAAAAGAGTGTATTTTGTGCTTATACTTTTAGCAGCTTAGATTCCATGTCCACCTTAGTGAGAAATATGACAACAGGGAGTAGGCAGGGTACTAGGGATAAGCTGAGAGCATGAGACAGAGAGAAATAACTAGGAATGGTATGGAGGTTTGGAAAGATCAAAGCCTACTTTCAGTGACAGATTACTGAAAAGAAGCTCACATCTAATCTTTCTCAGAGAGATCCAGAAAATTCAGATAAAACATTCAAATATCTAACCTCATGAGTCCATTGCCATTCCCATCACCATAGATATTTTAAAAAATACAATTATAGAAAAATGCAATTATATCTTATCTTTAATTTTGAAGTTTTGTTTTATGGATAAATTGTTTAATGATTGTCATAGCAACTAGCTTTGTCAACCAATTTTAACATTTAGAACGAAATAAAAAAAAACCTTTTCTCTGAGCTATCTTGCACAACAGATTTATTTATTGTTTTCTATATTACCCATGCATGCTGTTTAACAGCAACCAAAACTTATATGTTTAGCTAAATGTATGCTGGTGCCAACTAATCTTGACCTAAACCATCTACCTTCTCCACTTTCTAGACCCTAGTAGCTACTGCACAAAATCAACAAGATCTTGACTGTAAACATGAGTGGGATCACACATTATTATCCTTTGAGTCTCCCTTATTTCACTTCCTTACATTCTGCTATAATCATTTTTATTGCCATACATGAAATGATTACACTCCTCTATGACTGGGCAGCCATCCATTATTTTCTTGATGCATTCATACTGAAAAGGGGCTTTATGCTGATTGCAAATCTTGGTTATCTTAGTATTGAAGTTCAAATATAAAATGCTAATACTTTTGGGGGAGGTGATAATCAAAACATGAAATTCTTTGATTATGTAGAAGTTTTTGATGAAATTATTTGATGATGTTTCTAATGATTACATTCTGAGAAAAACTGTATGTTGCCCTTATTTCACTACAATTTCTTGCCTGTTTTCAGGGCATTATTTTTCCTCAGTGTTTATGTTGATTTTAGATAACTTAAAAACAAATTTTAGATTATATGAAATGGTAGTTTTGATTTGTGGCTCATTGATGAATAATTATGATAAAGATTTTTTAATTTTATCTTTGAGAATAAAGATAAAATTATCTTTATCTTTAGTTAATTTACTCATTTGAAATGATTTGATTTTTCTATTGAATAGTTGACATTTCTTCAAAGATTTAACTTCATAAGTTTGGTATTTATCCATACACATAGCTGCAAATACTTCTCTCAATCTATAAGATGTTTCTTCTGCTTTTGAGATATGCAAAAATCCTGACCTAGATTAGTGAAATATTTTTCTTATGCCTACTTATATTAGTTTTATATTTTTCAATTGTACATTTAAGCACGTTTATCTATTTAATTTTATATATAATAAGACAATGACATCATCTATATATTTTAATATAAGAGTATTCATCTTCTCAAACTTTAATCCTTGAAATGTCTGTCCTTCTCCTCTGTGGATCTACAGTTAATTTTAGTAACAGACAGTTTACTTTGTTGGGGAATGTTTTGTATGCAGGTACAAAGGCAGTGTTCCATCCCTGTGTCCATTGTGTATGGATACACACACACACACACACAAATCCACAAAGACCTCAAAGCAGAAAATAGTTAACTATTTTGGCTTTTATCTGGGTTCTTTAATTGGACTTCATTGGTATAAGTATCTATTTTATGTCAGTACCATTTTATGTGGCTTTATAGTCTCTTCTTATGTTTTGAAGTGACTGATAGGATATCTCAAGGTGTTGTTCTTTTTGTTCAAGATTTCTTGACCAGGTAAAAATTTTGCAGTTTAATGCAGAGACCACAATTATATTTTCTATTTGAACAAATAATGTCACAGTATTTTGATGTGGATTATAATGTAACTATATATCTTTTGGGGAAATATCACATCATAATAATGATATGAATGCTTTTCATTGATGAAGTTATGGGCTCCCCTTCAACTTGTATTTAGCATTTCTCATTAATATTTTATATATTAATATATTATAATAGGAGTATTTCTAACATTTTTGTTTAAAAATATAGTATTTTTCATCTATTATAAATGCTATTTTTTAACTGCTTTTTCAGAAATTTGGGTGTTGCCGGGCGGTGGTGATGCACACCTTTAATCCCAGCACTTGGGAGGCAGAGGCAGGCAGATTTCTGAGTTTGAGGCCAGCCTGGTCTACAGAGTGAGTTCCAGGACAGCCAGGGCTACACAGAGAAACCCTGTCTTGAAAAAACCAAAAAAAAAAAAAAAAAAAAAAAAAGAAAGTTGGGTGTTACTACATAAAAAAGTTACCAATGCAATGATACAATTGATCATAAAAACAAAGAATTAATATTTTGAGAGAGATGCTGAGAAAAGTTGACAAGATATTATCTAGGTTAAGGAGGGAAAAGGATTATGTTTCCAATAACTTTAACAACAACATAGAGACCATAATCAAACAAAAGTCATGAAAAACCTATTATAAGCAACTATATAACAACAGAGTGGAAAATCCATATGAAATGATATGTTCCTGGAAACACAGAATCTATCATAATTGAATCTCAAAGAAATATAAAAGTGAACTGACAAATAATTTGTAAACAGATTGAATCCACTAACAACCTCAAAGCTAAATTCTTTCAAGCATTTAAGAAAAAACTGATATTGATGTCATATCCACAAATAAAGATGAAGAACATGTAGATTTTCAACATCTTATATATGACAGATATTCTATACCCATTTTCATATAAGTAGAGACATAATGTATTTGTATTAAACTCTCTCAACATTTGAGAAACTAATCTCAGTGTCTCAATCTTTTTTTCATATTACAGTCATAATATGACTTCCTTTGTGTAAATGAATTTTTTTCAGAATAAATATTTTAACATGAATTAGCTAGAATATAATCTGCCTAAATTTTCATTTCTAGAAACAAAATAAGGCTAATAAGAAGATAAGGCTAAGTTACTATGATGGTGTTTATACAAATTACAGTAGTTATTATTATCTTTCTATGTCCTCAAAAGAACTTATGAGTATTATATTTAACCTATATGAACAATCATGTGTATAGGTGTTATGCCTATATGCTTGTTTCCCATTTGCTTGGAATATCCATGGAGGTCAAAAGGATCTTGTCTTTCAGATTGTTGTGAGCTACAATCAAGACACTAGGACCTGAACTGGAATGTTATCTACAGTAATGAGTGCTCTTAACCACTGATCTATATGTATCTCCTACCCCTTAATATATTTTTGATACTGTACATTCTAGTGTAGGTGAACATCATTAATACTTCTTTGTATATAACAAATGAAATTCATACTTGATGTTCTGGTTATCATGCAGTATAATATATATTTATAAGCTTTAAATGTTAGATAAAACCACAATTAAGTCACAAGAAAATCTACAAGGTGCAAGATCATGCTTTTTTGTCTAAAATTTATTTAAAATTAAAAAAATAAATTCAGTTATTAATGATTAAAATAAATTAATAAAATAATTAATTAATAAAATAATTAAAATAATTACCAATTAAAATTAATTTAATTTAAAATCCACACCCCCCAGCCACCTGGAGATATTCTAGCAGTGCCAGTATACATAAGGGACTGGGAAACAAAGCATATGTCCTGCTGTTTCCTTGCAGTGTTAGGGAAAACACAGACTGTGGACCAACCATTATGGACTTTGTCCTGTCTTCTTTTGGCTGTGTACCAGAAAGTACTCTGGGCATCTCAACTGAGAAACAGGGTACAATATGGCAGAACAAAGCCACTTTTGGAAATTGGAAGAGTAGTTTGGAATGAAAGGGAAATAGAGGGCTGCAGTAGAAGTCATCAAAAGTTCCCAAAGGTTCACAGCATGTGAGACTGGCGTCTACAAAGCCAGTGGGCAATGCAATGAAATTTTAGCTGCTTCATGTTATATGTGAACCATCCCCTTCAAAATCATGTTTTATATGCTGCACTTGGGTTGGTTGCTTTGAACATAAGTATTATGAATGACTTATCAATAGGAGAACCTGAGTATGCATTTATAAATTTCCTAAAAAAATGAATATTTTAGTTTTAGAATGGATAAGCCAAGCAAGTGATTCCTCACAGAGAATGGATATGTTTGACTAATGTTATACAGATAACTGAACTAAAGAAATTTCAAGAGTTTTGAACCATCCCTCAGATTTGCACAGTTCTGGGTCTCTGTCCACATGGTATTGTGCCATAATATTTATTTTTAGAGATCGAAACTTTGGCTAAGATGCTCCAATAATTTCTTGAACTTGAATAGCTGTCACTTGGTAAATGTTTGGGGAGATTTAGGAGGTGTCACCTTTCTGGGAGAAGTATAGGCTTTGAGGTTTCAAAAGTGATATTTTAGGTTGTTTTCTCTCTGTTTCTCTCTGTCTCTCTCTGTCTCTCTTATCTCTATCTCTCTCTATCTCTCCCCCACCCACCAACTACCTCTGCTTCCTGATGTTAGATCAAAATATGAGCTCTCTGGTGCTGGACTTGTCTTCATGTCTAGTGCTTGCTGCCTTGATTACACATAACAATGGTCATGGAACCTTATCCCTTCCTTTGGAAACTTAAGCCCCAAATAAATCCTTTCATCTGTATTTGTCATTGTCATAGTGTTTTATTGCACCAGTAGAAAAGTAATTACTACAGAAGCTGAAACCTGTATGCAGCATGAATAGACACTTATTGCTGTCAATGCTGTCTAGGTATCTTAGGGTAGAAACTGCTATTTTTAAGTTCAAGGAGAACTTTCCATGAATAGGAGAAGCAAATAATTGTTCAGTAGTGTATAAATATTTCTCCAGTGAAAATAAAGTAATAGGAAGTATCCATGAAAAGCTTCACTACTAGATGTTGGATTAAGAGATCTCATGGTTAAACCAGGCTGCTCCAAAGTCTTCAGGACAGATGAATAGCATGTGCAGTCAAATGGTGCAGTTTAGCTATAAAATGCATTATTACTCTGACATTATTTCTCCCCTCATAGTGTTTTTTTTTTCAGAAAAAAACAAGTCAAATATTTACCAATGCTTATATTAGTGACATCCAAAAATACCTTCCTGTCAACATCTACATTCTGCTTTGAAGCAAAGCATGACAAATGAAGCTGTGTCTAGTTTATACTTAAAACTACAACAGGTTTACTCAGACCCTTCTGTCACGTTTTCCATCTTCCTTTACATGTTATCTACTTAGGGTATTAGCACTCAATGCCAGTTATTTGGAATTGCATATTTGTTTTGGTAATCTCATTGCTGTCATTCTCTTCTGTACTTGTAACAATTTCACATTGCCATGATGATACATTATTCCAAAAGAAGCCTTGGAAATGGTGGCACATGTCCCTGTCAGTGGAAAGCTCCTCTGTTTCTTGGTTTCTCATCCAGAAGTTGTTTAATGTAGACATGCTTCAAAATCATTCAGAAAACTATAAAATTATAAAGATGATTCAGACAGTACTCTGATCCTTAAATTGCAGCTCTAAAAAACAAAGCCTCAGAATTTGTAGTTTTAATAAAAAAAACAATGAATACATGCCAATGATATATAATCATTGCTAAGAACAAACATTATGTTTTCATATTTATGAGTATTCTTCTGTGTTCTGTATTCAAGACAGAAAGGTAGACAAACTTGACTCTGTTTTGGTTTCACATATGTTTTGTATTCTTTTAGTATTTTGTTCTTGGAAGTGTGGAGATTAGATGCTTTTCAGAGTAATACCATTCTTGAAATTAAAACTGAAAATAGATGACCACTATTTTCCCTAAAGGTATAAAATTAAGATTGCAGGTAAGCATGTTAATAAACACAAGACTAGGTCCTCAGGAGCACAGGTAGATGGCCTGTGTGGGTATTTTGCACTATAGTGTTTACTACACAAAATTAAGTTACTTTAAAGTTGTGAATCCACGTAACATCTTCCCATTGGGGCTTTATTAATCACTGAACAGTTTCTATCCTTCCTAAGCTAGAAGTAGAGACAGCAACCATTTCTCTTAGCTTGTCAATCCTACTCTGTTACCTGTAATGTATAATTGGTCCATAACAGGGGCATGGTTTGACCTTTTCATACAAGAACTGCAAATGTAAGTAAGAAAGGTCAGTGTGGCATGCTGGCATCATGACATGCATTAGGAAAACAACTGGATCACTCTAGGGAGTTGATTTTGTTCTATTTTGGCCTTGAAAATATGGGGTTGATTTTCTATAGAAACACAATTTAATAGTGTGAGTTCTTTTTTGCTTAAATTATCTTAGTTCTTTTATAAAAGGGTAGACTCTAGGAAGTGGTGAGATATCTCACTGGTTAAGAGAGCTTGTTATGAAAACATGAGAACATAAATTCAGATGGCAATATTGACAGGAAGAGCCAGATATACCTGCAGGTACATTATAACACTACCCATTGATAGGGGCATCTCTGAAGCTTCTAAACAAGTTTCAGACTTAGTGAGAAATATTATCTTTAAAGAATAACGCAGAAACAAGCAGAAACAAAGAAAGCAGTATACCTGATGTTCTCATTTTCAAAATAGTACTTTCTTTAAAACACATGATATATGTGTGTGTGTGTGTGTGTGTGTGTGTAATGAATGCAATATATATTACATATACATTATTTGTATATACATACATATACATATGTATGTGTGTGTGTTTGTGTACATAATGAAGTGTGAGCATTAATGAAGAGCTTTGATGCACTCAATACCTAGTTACTAATTCTAGCCCCAAATGCCCACCAGATGGTAACACACTGGGGCAAGCCCTTTCAGAAATAAGTACTTTCAGGCATTAATTGTTATTACAATCTAATTTCTCTGGTTCAGAAAACCATTGGTTACTATAGCATAAGACCATAACTACATATTTAACTGGAATTGCATCTTCATTTAAGTAGCCATTTGCTTAAACTCTTTTTGACTTCTAATAACAAGACTTTCTGTAGTTTATTAAAGATTTTATATCTATTTTTTAAAAAAGGGACCTCAACTACAAAGTATTATGATTACATTACAGATTTGGCAGAGGGCTATAAATGATGTACTTTCCTTCCAAAGAGCCTATGAATTCACAAGCTGCTGTCCATGGACTGAAGAAAATAATGGTAAGTGGTTTATAAGGAATCAGAGAAACTTTCAATGTTGAACATCATTTGGTATAAACTCAACAAAAATTCAAAACTACAAGTTAATTTTACCCATAATCAATATGTTAGCAGCATTTATAAAATAAAATACTATAAAACAAAACAAAAAAAACCTCTTCATGACTCTATTCATCATGTGACTTGATAACAATAACACATCAAAGTTGTGGTCTTTTGAAGGTACTTACTTATTCACAGAGTTCAGAAAGGAAAAACAAGAAAAACAGCTATCATGATGGGCTCTTCCATTCTCAGTATAAAAAGGTTTGAGCTGAAATGTTCACTTTACTCAAATTTATTATTATTGTGTTTTTATACTCTTTGTAATGTCAAGTACTTAGAGTATGTGAAAGTCAAACTAATAGTGTTTGTAAGTGGGCACTTAGCTTGACATGGAGAACTTATCAATTATTAGTGAATGTGACAATGCATATGCATCCACATTCATGTGTGTGTGCGTTTGTGCATGCACAGGTGCATTCACATGAATGTGCACATGAGCATGAAAGTTTTGAATATGAAGTTAAGGAGCAACTCTGAAGATAAAACAAGGAGGCTGATATGAGGTAGGTAGAGACAACTTAAAATAAGAAATTAATTCTAAGCTTCTATGAGATACAACTAAAAAGAAAATATTCAGAGGAAAATATTTCTTAAGAGAAGTTTTCATTTCTCCTCATGTCTGAAGGTAAAATTTTAAATCTAAGAGCCATGGGATATGATTATCTTATTTTAATTTCCAAAGGTGGATTTACCCAAATAACTTGCTAAAACCATAGCTGAGGGATCATATTCAGTAATATATGGACATAAGCAATGCAGGTACTTCTTGTCTTGAAAAACCAGAATACTTCTACTGATGTCCAAATAAAACTTTATAAAACACAGCTCTTTTATCTGACATGTTTGCATAGATGCTGTCATCTCCTTTTGTGTAATGTCCCTGTGAGGTATTCTGTTATTAAAATTAGTACCAAGCACGTTTATATAAGTGGAAATGTGCTGTTAAATTTAGTTGTTACTTTTCTTCTTACTCTTTCAAATATGATTAATCTAATTTTACCCTGGCAATCATTTCTGAGATGAAGTTAATCCTTCTACATAAACACTAAACTCTGTGGAAAGAAATGGAAACCAGACATAATTTAATGTTCTATTTCCTCCAACTATTTCTAGTGTATCTCCAAGCATTTTATTTATTGATTTTTATTAACTAAGTTCTACAGAATTATACCCTGGGTAAAATTTCCTCAGAATAAATTCTAAAAATTATAGACCATGAAAAAGATGAAAATAATTAAATGTTTTCTTGAGTAACTTTGTTTTGGACAATACCAAATATGTAAATGAAGTATTTTATTAGTCTCATTCTCTTCTGCAGCCTCTGCCTTTACCTTCTCTTATTTCTAATAACTGAAAATTTGAAGAGGATTTA
The DNA here is from genome assembly GCF_011762505.2 of Arvicanthis niloticus. Taxonomy (NCBI): domain Eukaryota; kingdom Metazoa; phylum Chordata; class Mammalia; order Rodentia; family Muridae; genus Arvicanthis; species Arvicanthis niloticus. Next base: position 24,051,501 of record NC_133430.1, on the reverse strand, counting down.
AATGTTTTGATTATGTAAAGGAAATAGTATTTTCAATTATTTCAAAGAACGACTTCAATAGAAAACATGGACTCTTTAAGTAAGTAAATGAGTAAATGAATGAATAATTTCAAAACACAAAATCTAAATCTAAAATTGGTAAACTAATATTAAATTATAGTGTATACATATATATGTGTGTGTGTGTATATACATATATATGTATGTATATGTATTTATGTATAATTTTGTAAAGAAATTCACCCAAAAGCTTCAAATGGCATGTATAATGTGCTCTATGTTTTGCCAAAATTTTAGCAATAAGATAAAATCTTGAAGATGGCATCTTATGATTTCAAATGAAGAGATGTAGTTTATTTAAGCAGTTTGAGTGGGCATTAGAGGAAAACGCTTGAGTCTAGTGTTGGTTATTCCCAAAGTCTAAAGGGGTTGCTTTGTGTTGCTCATCTCAGAGTCTGTGAACAATGAACACATGGGAGGAAGGAGTTCACCTGAAAACCAATGCGCCCATTGGAAGAGAGAATATTTCCCAAAATCGAAGAACACTGAGATGCTTGGATGTTTTCATTTCCAGGGGATATTAATTTTCATGACCCAATTCAGAGACCTTTAAAAAAGCAAATTAGATTATATTCAACCTGACCATTTGCATTCAAATACATTTTTTATGCTTTCATACAAGGTATCAAAGTGGTTATTTCTCTTTGATATATTTTTCTTTATAACAAAAATTGATTCAGCAATAGAAATCTGTAGCAGAAATCTGTAGAAATATTGTAACAGGATATTTTTCCAGCAAGTTGGGAGGAGCTAAGGTGGGAGGAGTAAGGAGAGGAACAGGAGGAGTAAAGAGAGGAAGAGGAGAAGGAAGAGGAGGAGCTAGGAGAGAGAGAGACAGAGAGAGAGAGAGAGAGAGAGAGAGAGAGAGAGAGAGTTTGGGTATTAGGTTTCACCTCTGATTGTGTGGGCATCTATTGAGCATTACCAAACATATAAAGCCTTTGGATAATCTAAGCATTAGAGTCTCATTTGTACCTAGCCCACATGGATGGTGGGATGGTCTGGGCTAAGCTCTGCCTTGTGAAGACAGCATGGAAGATTGGCAGAGCCATCTCCCAATCTGGCGTCTCATGCCACCATTTTAAATATCTCTCACAACATATTGGTAATACTTTATTGATATGAATAGTTATACATCGAAGTAGAATTTTGTTTGGCTCGACAAATTATAAGGCACACAGGGAATAGTCCTTTAAGAAGTACACAGTTTTGGAAGATAAAATAGAAATGACCAATTAAAAATCAGCTACTAAAACAGATTAATTAACATATGCCTTAAGAAACATGTGAGAATTTCATGTACCAAAACATATGTGTAGTGTTAATGCATAGCCAAGTGACTGATCTTGTTAATTCATTCTTTTTGGTTATATTAAAAATAATGCCCAACATTGAGAACAAAATTCCTACTCACTCTGGGATGTTTGTAAGTGTCTCTGCACCTTAAAGAGCTGAAACATCATTTGCGTCTGCTACTCTGCAAACATTCAAGAGGATTCCCTTAGTTATGTTCATTTCACTATTTCATTTTATAGAAGGACAGGCATATATGGGAAGATATGATCCTATGTTTTCTCATGGTTGAATAAATTTGGAATATTCACATTAGGCAGCAAAATCAGAATTTGGATCTTAAAGGACTAAAAATGAAAAATCCAAGCTTCGGAATTATACTGACTAGGACCTACTTAGTAGATGGTTGGATGGATTTGCAGAGGTTGTTTCTATTCCAAATGGTCCATAAATTTAAAAGATCCATATATACAGTAATTTCAGAATACCATTGACATCACATTTCAACTGAGTGTGAATAAGACCCCTGACAGTTATGTTGACATTGGAATGAGAAAGATGTTAGAGATTCAGTAGCAGAAGGAAAGTGTAATGAATTGAACCAAACACTCAATTTTAAAAGGCAATTGAAAAGATGCTTTTTTCATTAAAACTATTTACATGTATTTTTAAATAGTGTATAAAACATCCTCCTAGTCCCTATCCACAACCCCCCCTATACACACAATGAATTATCTTGGATATGTAAATAAAATGATAAGAAATATATATTATTAAGTCTCTCAGGTAGGATGACTTAGAACTATTAATTTAATACTGTACATTGGTGAAAACAGCTGTTGTAAATTTTAGATGCTGCAAATATCATATTGGGGGAAATGTGAGCTGAATTTTTTCTGTTTATATTTGTGACTTTTGTTCTCTGTCTTATGCTTCAATAAAAGGAATAAGAGCAACATTAATGATTCCAGGGCTGCTAAGATTATGTTGGCAGTGCTGTCTTCTGCTTTGCTTGGAGAGTACATGTATTTTTGACTCCTTAGGAAGGGAATTCCTTCCTCTCTTCAATGTTCTTGACTGCTGTTACTTTGTTGATTTGTTCAATGTTCTTGATTGCTGTTACTTGTTCTGTGTTACTTTGGACATTTCAGTCATCACAAGGCTTCTCAAACTTTTGCAGAGTATATTATTCTGGACCCTACTAATGAGTTATTCATTCAGTCAAAATTTAGTAGTCATTCTGTGCCAGCAACTTCCTAGACACTGATTCAGAAAGATTAATAAAATTCCACCTACCTTGAGAGACAGAGTCCTAAATGGAAATTCCAACAAAGCAGGTGCTGCTGTTAATGTAATGTAAGTGTTGAGAGAATGAAGTAATTATGTGTCCTATATACTTATATAGCTAAATCTACCCACATAAATATAACAAGGACCATGTGAAGAGTGCTGTAATAATGAGCTTGGGTGGTTGTTGTAGTCTCTTAAAAGCATAATAAATGAAAGATAAATAAATTTTCCTTTGACACTTCTACTCTCTTAAGTTCAGCTTCATTTCTCTCTTCTCCTTTCCTGCTAAAGTCCTTGAAAACACAACGGATATTCTCTGTTTCTCAGTTTTTTTTTTCTTTTCTAGTTCTTTTTTGGTCTTACTTGGATTTACATTACTAAGCTTTTAGAAAGAGATTCATTCATTTACTTTATTTTTGTGCTGTTTGGCTAAAACTCAGGCCTTAGTCTATGTAAACTAAGTCCTTCAGTACTATATCAAGCTGTGGTGAGATTGTTTTTAAAACAAACAAACCAAATGCTACTTTGGTCTATTGTCAGAGATTTGATGGGCAGCTTCAAAATTGTTCTTTTAGGAAATTTTAATCTCTGAATGCATTCTTACTACATTGTCACAGATTACTCTCTTTTTTGTGGGTTGGGTTATGTCTTCTGGACCCAAACCTTTATAATTAAATCCTTGATATGTTGATCCATTCTCCAACAGTGGTATTATTAGCCAAATTACAACCTTTGTTTGTCTTTTCCATTCATGTAACGTTTTCCTATGTAAATTCATTTTTACTCAAATTCTCTCCTACTTTCACTTCCAGATGGATTGGTGCATCTTTCCATTTAACATATCATTCTGGTGTCTGATGTGCATGAAAAGCTGGAAATTCTACAATAAATTCATATTTAGTTCTCCTGCATCTTGTCCTTTGTGTATGTTTCTGCCCATAAATTGATGGGGTCATACATCACTTGCTCGTGTTGAAACACCAAAAGTGTATCATTATTTTTTTTCATCTACTGTGTAGCTGCTGTATCTCCTCAGAAAATATGACACCTCTTGTTCCAGCATAAATTCTAAACCAGAATGTGAACAATATATTCTACAATAAACTATGGAGATCTCATTACCAAGTCTACTCTCAACAATTCTGCATTCTCAAAAGATGTCTGTGATTCAGTGTGACCTCTGGTACTTTGTACATTCCAATTACCACCCAAACAATATACAAGTCATCTTCTGAGAGCCAGAAAAATCACATGTCTTCTTTAGTTTCATACATAACAAACCCTAAAATTTTTACCATCATTCTCACAGGGCTTGTGTGGTCCAGACCCTCCTTATTTCTCTAACCTGAATTTGCTCATCCGTGTTGCTCTGGCTTAACTGGTTTCTTTAGTTGGTTTGCTCTCTTCAATATTTTTTTCTTTTCCTATATTTATTCCTTCTTGATTATAATGTGTGGCATCATCTTAGGGTAGTATCATTTAGTCAAAAAACCATTTTCCTAAAGTGTGGCTAGGTATTCACAGTTTGGGCAGAGTCATCTGTGGCTAGGATATGTTAAAACCAAAAGCGTCAAGCAGTAGACATAGGTTTTAAACAAAATGTAACTGTGACAAATGGACATCAAAGAGTAGGTGGCAGACATTTGCATTTTCACTAATGGAGGATTTTCAAATCCTTTTGGGTATTTCAGAAGAAATGGCAGTAGATAAAAGCTGTAATTCCTTGCTAGGTATGGTCCAGAGAATGACCTACAATAACTATGCTTTCAGGTATAAGTGAGAGAATTTACTATGTAGCAAGAGACAGTAAGATAATAACAAGCAGAAAATGTTGGGAACCGCACTAGCCCCATGTTAGGGCGGCAAAAATATGTCGCAGCGCGAGCAAAATGTTGAGGCACGGGCTGCCCCGCATTTGGCGGCCATTGAATCCCGGCCCAATCTGCCGCTCAGGTACGTGGGTCGGGGTTCAGCAAGAGAGAGAGTGAGGACAGCCTCGAAGAATGGAGACCAGACAGAGTGCGATTCAATCCTGTTTATTCTTCAGTCTCTCTTCCTAGTCCAAGTCCCAAGTCTAGCTGTACTCTCTAAAGAGTCTCTCTAAAGAGTGTATCTAAAGAGTCTGATTCTCTACTGTCTGCCTCTGCCTTTTATATGTCTCACTTCTAAGCCATGCCTTTTGGTCACACCTTTAATCATGCCCTTAGGTCTTGTCTCTAAATCTGATCTCTACACTTCTAAGTCACACTCTTAAGTTACACACCTTTAGTCTCACACACCTTTAATCTCACACACCCAAGGTATCTAAACCAAGATTATCAGAGTGTGCTCAGCTGTTGTAGGCTATTGTAATCCAAGTCTCATGTCAGGGTATATGGCTCAAGATGGCTGCAAAGCTGTTAGCCGCTTTCTGCTAAAAGTCGGCACCCAACAAGAAAATATAAGGTGATGATTGTTGGAGCGACCCTCAAACATTGTATATTCTGGCTAGAAAAGAGTTTTCAATTATTATTTGGAGCCAGTAGCACCTGCTGTCCGAGTATGTAAATGTCACTTCCTCACCTGTAAGTAAGGCAAGCTGCCATGAGGAAGATGACCTTCCCTAACCTAGTAGGTTAGTAAGAAATGTAGCTTTTTGTAGCTCTGGAAGCCAGAGCTGGGTAGAAAGTATAGGGGCTGAATTTCCAGGTAGGCTGAGCCACAGACATGCAGAAAGACAATGGAGGAGAAGAAGAGGAAGCAGGTGGAGCTGGAAGCAGTCAGTGACAGAAAAAAATAAGCTTATGATATTGGGATGAGCCACAAATATGGAGAGACAGAACCTGCAGAAAAGTCGAAATAAGTTAGTTGTTAGTTGAGAGACTGCCCATCGAAGAACCAACAGCTTTAAACTACAAAGATGTCTCTGTGTATTAGTTAAACCTCAAGAGTATCATAAAAGGCCTGCAATTGAATATGAATATGAAAAAGTAGTATCAAATTTGGTACTCAACATTTAGCAGAGATTACAGTCCATAAAAACTGGTTGGGGAGAGTATGCTAAAGCATGCAGCAAAAATTAACCGAGGAGGTCCCTCTGAGTCAGTCATCTAGAATTCCCAGCTAGAGGCCTGGGCATAGCAGAGCATCCTTTTGGGTGAAGCTTCCAAGTACAACAACAAATTGCAGGAGCAGATAATGCCATCGTCTTTGACAATTAAGCCATCCATAAGAAACCAACAGGGAAAACAGCCAGATAGCTGGACTTCTAGGTTGAACTATCTCTTCACAGATACACTTTCTACAGCTGAACTCCCAGCTTCCATTCCCATAACTGGCATTTTAAAATTATGAGATAAGCAATAGTAACTTCTGTTAGGAATAATTTATTCCTTAGCTTTAAAAGACAGTGCTTTTAAATCCCACAGAAGCTTGAATTTTGACCGTTTTCTTTTACTAAGTCAGCATGGTCAGCCAGACACAGGGTAGGGCATTATAGAGGGCACCAGGCAAAAGAATCCATGGGTCTCAAGTCTGAAACAAACAAAAAAATACCACATGGGTCTGTGGTAATGACATTTTAGACATTTTAATTGATCTCATTTAAGGCTTATTTTAGAATTGGGATAAAAGGTAGAAAACAAACCTCATACTAAGTTTATTTTGGACGTTGAGTAAGAAATGCCTGCTTTAATTAAGTAAAATTAAAATTCTAAACACTGAGTTCAATTAAAAAACAATGCACTGCAAACTTTGGCCTGATAGTCCAACAGAAGTGCCATTCAGCTGTATGTGTTATACACCTGAGTGTGTGTGAGTGTCCGTGTGAGTACGTGTGATCCTATATCTGTATGTGATTGTATGCTGCATGATCGTTGCCTGTATGTGTGGATATACATTGTTCCTTATGTACTTGAAAAATTTGAATGTGTTGGAACTAAACCAATTATATGTAGATGCTCAGTAGTTCTTTAAGTACTTCTGAAATGCTTAAATGAGTGAAACTTCTCAATTTTCTTGTTTTACAGCCAAGGGACTTGTCTATCATAGAAAATTTTAGATGGGAACATCATGTTGATGTTAGTTCCAAATTTAGCAAACTGTCACACATAGCTTAATTTCCATGCAATATTTCTATTGTCAAACGTAACTTCTTTGAAATATTAAGCATATATATGTACATATAATGCATATAGGTATTCAATTATATATATATGTATATATATATATATATATATATATATATATTATAAATAAGTAATATATATTATTTGGTGTAATCATGGATATATTATGCAGTTTGTAGAAAAATAACACAACAAATTTTAAACTAATACAAAACTAATACAATAATTCTTGTAATTGGGAGAAATTTAAATAGCTCCCTTTGCTTTACTTAAACCAATAATCTTAGTGTTAAAAGTTCTCTCCATCATGTCTCCTAGCTAAACAATGACAGCTAGAGCCAGTACTGGGAACTATAATGATTTGGCCTATATAGCAGTGTTCTAGCAGTAGTGCCCTAATAAATTTTGGTGCTTGATTTCCATTGGCTACATTGGATAAACAGAAAAAAAAAAAAAACCTGTCTCTTCCTGTGTATGCTTACTCTAAGAAAAACTCCCATATGTATTTAAAGGGTCCCTTCACATTTTCTTATCAGTGGAACTATCTTGCTATCCATAATATCGTTTGGGCTTTCCCCAAGGACTTGTTCCGTTCTTTATGACCCTTAAATGTGACATTCTGCTGCTTTCCTCTTTTGCTCTTGAGAGCCATAACAATTGAAAGCATTTGAAGGATGATAATGTGGCCCCACAGACGACTTCAGTTTCTATAGTCCCTCTTGTTCTTTCTCTTCTTTGAGGCCAGTTTTGACTCCTTATCACCAGACATACCTAGTTTCTATACATGCTTTGAAGTGCTTACATAGCAAAACGTCTCCTTTCCCGAAGACATTTGCCTACACGTTACCTCCTACTATACTGTCAAATGACTTCTGAAATATGTGCTAGCTCTCTTACTCCTTCTCCCAGCTCTGTAGTGTTGGTACTTTCATAATCTGCATATCAGAAACTGGGTAGGAAGCACAGGTATTCCAGAAATATCATTCCTGGAACAGAAGCCTGAGATGCCTAAACTTGAAAATCTTGTCCTACTCTCTTCCTGTTCATTGGGAAAGAATAGTGACGAGTGGCATCGGGTTCTATCGCACAGAATCTAAAAAATGAAACTGGTTTTACTGAGATATGCCCCAATCAACTGATCATGTATATGGAATCTATAAATGTAGGATGACCTGCAAGCATTAAAAATTAGATGTAACACAAGTCTTTTGTCATGTTTATGTATTTACAATGTCATTTCATGTGCAACAGAAAAAAATTATGTTCTGGTGCCAAGATTCATGCTTTCCACATATTGTCCTATATTTACTGTTATGTATTCATCCTCCACATAAAGAAATGTTATCAAATATACTTTCTGTGATGTATCTATAAGAAAAAAACCTAAATTAAGCTTTTTACTGACATGGAAATGTGAAATATGCTATGCTGAATCACCTTTCTTCTCGTAAGCTGCATATGCTTAAAAAGAAAGAGCCAGCAGGAATGACAATGTGATTGGGACATTCAAATTCTAATACTTACAGTACTGAAAGCGAAAGTAGCTTGCATTACATTTTTCCATTGTTCCCATGGACACAGCGGGATAGATAGAAAGACCTTGATTATATATGATTTTGGCATCAGAAAATCAATGGTCTTGAAACCTTTGTATTTCAGAATAAATTAAAAATAATTCAAAATCATAGCATCTATCATACACCTTCCTTGTGGCACAGAAAACTACATACACACAGAGGAATATGTGTAATATAAAAATAATATTGCAAATATTGCACACTTGTATTGCTATACCTAAAATGTTACGCTAGAGGGCAGTGTAACTATGATCTTTTTCCCTGTGTCAGGTATTCATCAAATTTTCTGGTACTTTTATCGAATAAAGAATGTATATATTAATTTAAGATAAACGACATGCTTTTGTTTGAAAAGCACTTAGCTTGTACTTGATTGTTAATAGATCTGAATTTTTTAGAGCCTTGATACGTATACAGAAAATAATTTAGTTCTTTTTTTTTTTTTTTTAAAGTGGTAGAGAAAACAAATATAAACCAAATTCTTTCCTTTGCCATGATACCTTCAGGCAAAAACCTAGAAATAATGTGTATCCATTAGCTTGCTCAGAGGTGTAAGAATTTCTTTACATTCTAATGAAAATAGCTTACAAGACGAGGAGAAAGATTTCAATCTTGTTTGAATCTTGTTTGAAATGTAAAAAGAAATTACAACGTATTCATATTAATTTAAGAGAATGCTTGTAGGTTTTTCATTTAGGATCTTCTCAAATATGGTGTTAATTGTCCGAGTATTGAGCACAGAACTCTCCCAGTAACTGAGCTAATGTATAATAGAAATCTCAGGTCACAAGAACAGATTACCAAGAGGGAAAGAACAACAGAGCAGAGTGGAATCTGGCATGCCCTAGATTGTTAATCCCACACCCCAAGTAAAACTTAAAAGAATATATTCATGAACAGAATACCAGGAACAAAATATGTGTTCACTTCTTGTGGTGATACGAGATATCCAATCTAGATTATAGGCAGAACTGCCTTAGAGGTGAATTATCCGGTTTCAACCTCTCAGGGGTGGATAATAGTTCACCTGAAAAAAGTGTAATTGAAACATGTCATTTCTGTTACTTTGTGCTCATTTGATAGTTGTTGCCTCTGGTTTCAGTCCATGAGCCACGGATGGTATGACCAAACAGATTCTACAATATCCAGTAGCCCCGTAAGGTCATGGTATCAAAAACACTGCTCTTTATAAAGACCATATTACCTTCTTTACCATATTGTTCTTTCTGCTTTTCATTTTGATTTTGTAAAAATTACATAGACAAAAGTTGGATTTCAGAATCAGCAAAACGAAGAGGCAAATGCATAGGGGGAAGTCATTTGGTTCAGTATCCTTGGATAACTTTGGAAAAGATAGTTATCCCTATTATTCATCTCCTGGTCCTATGCTGGAGAGTTTTCTGAAAGACAATTAAAGCTATCTGAACAATTGCTCTTTATCTGTGCCTCAGTTCACCGAACATTTCTAAAATTTAAAAGTATGCGGTAGACATTTCTCTACCATAACAACAGTGAAATTGTCTTTGTAAATGTCAAATACCTGGCAATTAGTGAAACCAGGCGTAAAGGTTTGGTTCCTATTAAGTGTTTAAGTGATATCTAAGGATTTTTTTTTAGATATCTTTGGTTCAACTCTTTACAGAAAGCAATTAAAATACTTTTGAATATGAATACATATTTATAAATACATATATATGAATGTATGTACATATTGAATTTTATTTTTTCTTACTGCTATGACAAAAATATCCAATAAGATATGATAAAGAGGAAAATATGTTTTTGTCTTACAGTTTAAGGGTACATTTCATCATGATGGGCCAGGTTCCTCATGGAAGATCTAGCTTCAGTGCCATGTGTATACACATACTCTTTGTGTGTGTGTGTGTGTGTGTGTGTGTGTGTGTGTGTGTGTGGTATATGTTTGGGCTATCACACATCAAGATACACATGTGGAATTATTAGACAAATGTGGGCATTAGTAATATCTTTCCGTCATGTGTGTTCCAGGGACTGACATCAGTTTGTCATATGAGAAATCTCACATAACACAATAAGACACAATATTTATGAGTTCCTGATGATAGAGAGAAATATAAGTGAATAACTAATGCTGACTGAGGGCATAGATACTCAAGACTAAACAAAAGTCATATTGTAATAGCTACAGGAAGTCATTGTGAGAGATAAGCAAAATCAAGAGAAGAGCAATGGTGAGGGAGAGGATGTGTGTAACCATAACATAATTCCATGATCAATGTCTAAAAGTTCCATAAGGAAAAGTAAAATGTCATAGTGAAGAACTTGTCTAGTACGACATTGTCCTGTTCCTATTCTTAAGATGTGTTGACATGAGGCTTTTGATAACCTTGGGCAACTACAACAGTGATATTTGGTTACTTTTGTCCTTTGTCATTTTCAAGAATAAACCTCAATTAAATCCTGACAGAGCATACAAATTCTACTTGAGTGAAATCACAAAACATGTGACAAGATCTCTTTAAAATGGTGATAAAGAACTTATTTTAACTTAGAAGAGACTACAAATCACCTGGCAACTGGAACGTAAAATGCTGGATTTGAAACGGAGACAGAACAATGGCACATAAACACATTTGGTTCCAATAAGGTCAACAAATCAGTTAATGGGACTCTCTCAATGCAGGTTTTATGGACTGAATATGAGCAAAGGTTTATAAAATATTAACCTTAAGGGAAACTACACCGGTGACATATGAGTACTACATTAATTGGCACTGTTTTTATAAAACATTTTTTGTCAAAATAGAAGAGATGGAAACTAAGACAGAATTTTCATGAGTCTGAATTCAGTCTACCACACAGCAAGGTCTTTTCTAAAACAAGCATAGTTGAAGGTGATAGGCTTTCAACATATTTGCAGAAGTAATCTAATTTTTACTGAGAATAATTATATAAGTTGGTTATTTATTATTCTACCCATCTAGTAGCAAGCCTGCTGCATGTTTTATCAGCCTTATAACATAAAGCATTCTTCTCGTCTCTCTAACGAGGGCCCGTTACCAATTACAAGGATTCTATCATTTGCCCAAAGCAGAAAGTTTAAATTAGTTATTTTAACATATTCAAAAAGCTTTTATTCATTGACTTAATAAATTCTTGTTTTATACATATTTTGTCTACTTCTCAGTCTGTAAGATAAGATTACTCTTGTTATTACATAGAAAAAGAAAATCTAAATTTGAAAATATTAGAGATGCAATAAAGGTGGTTTGTTTCAGACTATTTATGATTTTTCCCTGGTTCTGTGCAACCTCTCTTTCTAAATATTATGTTGCATATAACAAAAAAGAGTGAATGGAAACTTTATCCTTACTTAAAATGAGCACACAAAGAATAAATGTATATGTTGTCCTAATTAAATCAATAACCTATTTAATTTTTAAAGTACAAAGTAAGAATATATACTTTTCAATAAGATGTATAAGCATTACACAATCTGGCGACTAATCCATAACAACTTAACAGATGTTGAAAACTCAAATTTTCAATATTCACTTATTTCATATCTAAGTTCTTTTCCATATATCTGATTTGTTTTTGCTCTGGCAACAAGAACAATGTTGGGCATAATTTGCTTGTTGAATGACACATGAAGCTAAGCTTGAGGCTTTAGCTCTATACTCTGGAGATTCAACTTTATTTATATTCTATGGTGAAGTTATGTGGCTTTTTGAATCACACTATGTCTGTGTGTGACTCTGAGAAGAGGACCTTCCTACAGGGGAGAGTTCACAATTTCAGAAAAGTACAGGAGGTGTCAGATCTTCCTTAAAGAGAACATGGAACAGAAAATTTAAAAAAATTGTTAGCTATGTTGTTCTTTTCAGCAATAGATATCACACTTGGGACTGTATCAAGTGGAATTATGATGTACAAACAACTCTACAGAAAAGATTTGTAACTTTTTTCTAAAGAATGTGAACCATCAGAAAGGGGCATCGTCTCCCAACATCTGACATTTCTCAACTACTTTCTGGGAGTCTCAGAACACACTCTGAATGCTGATGCACTTGTCTCCAGAGTTTCAAGGTACCTAGATGTGTTTAATACACAGAGCCCTGTGCAGGCACCATTTGCTTCTGTACAGAATTGTGTGGACAAAATTGAACCATTGCTGAAAAATACTACTAACTCTATCGAAGTCAAGATAAAGCAAGTGAGAGTCAATATTTTATCAAGACAATAGAACTTCTTATGTGTGGATAACACATCATGGTGAGAAAATGAAGAAAGAAAACAGAAAGACTAACATTTTATGGACTAATTTCTCTGAGAATAGGCAAATTGTTTGCAGGAAGATAATTGAAGAGATCATGTTCTATTATACCAAACACATTTATTCAAATTGTAGCCTTGGAAATCAAGAGATATCAGCGAAGAACTGTTATTTTATATCAAAAGAATATTTTCTAAAATGTATTAGTCCAGTCCAGAAATATATAATCCCTTCCTTCTATGAGTAGAGTATGGTAATAAATTGCAAAATGAAAGTAAGGTATGTTTACTAGTTTTCAAAAAAATGTTTAAAGAATAGCTGTAAGGTACCCATAGTTGGGAAAGTGTTTTTTCATGCAGCCCTTCAGGGCTCAGGCCATTTCTTTAAAACCACATTAAAAACTGTGATGGATTCACCTTTAACATGGTTCTGAAAATTGACTGCTGATGTTTTATTAAATGGATGCATAATCAAACTGCTTTCAAAATACCTAGGTGTATGTATTTAAAAATCCTTTTAAACTGACTCAGCCCAAGGACATGATCACAAGACCACTCTCATAGTGGTAGATTGTCAAAGAAGAGATTCATAATTAATCAAAACACTAATAATAAGAGATAATAATATGGCTACGTATCAGCCTTACATGTGGCATTTGTATCATCCCCTTAGAAACCCAGGAAGAAGCTGAGTGGTGGTGGCGCATGCCTTTAATCCCAGCACTCGGGAGGCAGAGGCAGGCAGATTTCTGAGTTGGAGGCTAGCCTAGTCTACAGAGTGAGTTCCAGGACAGCCAGGGCAAAACCAAAAAAAAAAAAAAAAAAGAAAGAAAGAAAGAAAGAAAGAAAGAAAGAAAGAAAGAAAGAAAGAAAGAAAGAAACCCAGGAAGTATACCAAAGATGGTGGAAAAACCAAAAGTCAATAGAAGAAATACTATAGAATACCGTTTTCTGAATATAGCATAGCTGTTAGATTCATGAATACACAACAGTTGTGATCACCTGCATAAGAAGTTTATAAGCACAAACATAGTCAAACACATACATAAGTCCACAAATACATAAATAGGAAAACACATACACATATACATTCACACAGATGTTCGTAAATCACACACACACACATAAAATCACACATTCATACAAAAACACATATAAAAGGAGAGAAGCAACATATTCGATAATTATATGCTAAATCAGTAAATAGGTTACACCTTCCAAGTGTACCTCAATTATTAGGGCACATAGCAAAATATTTAAGTAAAGGAAATTATTTCATTCAATAAGGTACAGAAAACACATATTTAGAGTATATACGATTTGGCCATGTGTTGAAAATGTTCAATAATTTTAAGCAAATACCTATATGTGTCATTATTTTAGGAACATGAAAATTGGAGCATGCCTTCAAGTCATCTCATGCTGCTTTTACACCAGCAATGTTGTTATAGATTTTGTTGTTCTTACAACATTATGAAGAGTTTATGGATTTGCATATCATCTTTGCACAGGTGTCATGCTAATCTTTTCTCTACCACTCCAATTGTAGCTTATATACTTTTTATTATTATTATTAATTTATTCATTTATTTATATGCCAAATGCTGCTACCCCTCCCGTCTCCTTTTTCAGAAAGTCTCAACCCCTGGTCCCCATCCCGTTCTTCTATGAGATGGTGGGCCTGCCTGGGTATTCCAGCAGCACCTGGCATACCAAGTCTCTGCCATCCTCTCCCATTGAGGCCAGGCAAGGCAGCCATTAAGACTAAGCTGCCTGTGTGCTACATTTGTGCCCTGGACCTCGTTCCACTAGTGTTTGTTCTTTGATTGGACTCAGAGCTCCAAAGGTTCCAGGTTTGTTTATTCTGTTGGTCTTCCTGTGGGGTTCACATCTACTTTAGAGCCTTCAATCCTTTTCCAAATTCATCCATTAATGTGCCCACCCTCCATCTAATGTTTGGCTCTGTGTATCTGTATCTGTTTCAGTCAGCTGATGGGTAGAGCCTCTCAGAGAACAGTTATGATAGTATCATTAATAATGTTAGGGAATGATACTTGGTCATGGGATGGGTTTGAGTTGGTCTGGTTATTGGTTGGACTTTTCTTCAGTCTCTGCTCCATTCCTGCATTTTTTTTAGATAAGACAAATTTGAAGTCTAAGGTTTTGTGGGTAGGTTGTTGTCCTTTTCCCTCCATTGGGGGTCCTGCCTGGCTATAAGAGGTGAACTCTTCAAATTTCTTGTCCACACTGTTAGGCATCTCAGCTTAGGTCACCTGCATTGACTCCTGGAAGACTACCTTATTCCAAGTCTGTGGGACTTCCTACAGATTCTATAACCACCCCCATCCTCTCACCCCACCCCCCCATAGACTCTGGGCAGCGCAGATTTCCATTTATTCACTTGGACCTCTTGGCCTCACTCCTGTCTCCCTCCACACTTGATCCTGCCTCTCCATTCTACTCACCATTCCTTCTCCAGCCCAGTTACCTCCCTCCATTTGCCTTCTATGAATTTTCTGTTCCCCTTCTAAATGCGATCTTTGTTTGGGCCTTCCTCCTTGTTTAACTTCTTTGCAATGTGTATCATGGGTATTCTATATTTTATGACTAATATCACTTATCAGTAAGTACATACCATGCATATTCTCTGTATCACTGTATCACCTCACTTAGGATGACATTTTCTAGTTCTATTCATTTACCAGCAAAACATATATATATATATATATATATATATATATATATATATATATATATATGTATATATACATATATATACATATATAAATATATACATATACATATATAAATATACATATATAAATATATATATATATATGTGTGTGTGTGTGTGTGTGTGTGTGCATATATATATATATGAATGAATAGTATTCCACTGTGAAAATGAACCACATTTTCTGTATCTATTCTCTGGTTGAGCAACCTCTAGGTTGTTTCCAGTTTCTGGAAAAAAATGAATAAAGCTGGTGTGAACAGGGTGGATCACATGTTTTTGTGGTAATGGTGTAGCATCTTTTGTATATATAGCCAGGAGCTTAGTAACTGGGTCTTGAGGCAGAACTAATTCCAGTTTTCTGAGAAGCCACCAGATTGATTTCCAGCATGGTTGTACATGTTTGCAATTGCACCAGCAATGGAGTAGTATTTCCCTTTCTACACATCTTTGAGAGCATGGGTTGTCACTTGAGGTTTTAATATTAGATATTCTGATTGCTGTAAGGTAGAATCTCAGGGTCATTTTGATTTGCATTTCTCTGATGACTAAGGATGTTGAGCATTTCTTTAAGTGCTTCTCAGACATTCACAATCCTTTCTTTGAGAATTCTTTTTTGAGTTCTGTACCTCAGTTGTAATTGGATTGTTTGGTTTGTTGGATTTTAACTTTTTGGGTTCTTTATATATTTGCATATTATCCCTCTGTTGATATAAGGGTAGTGAGATCTTTTCCCAATCCATAGGTTACCATTTTGTCCTATTTACACTATTTTTTGCTTTACAGAACATTTTCCGTTTCCTGAGGTCTCAGTTATTAATAGTTTATCTCAGTGCTTATGCTATTGGTGCTATGTTCAGGAAATTGTTTCCTGTACCAAGGCATTCAAGGGTATTTGATACTTTCTCTTCTATGAGAATTAGTGTACCTCATTACATGTTAAGGTCTGTGATCTACTTGGGCTTTAGTTTTGTACAAGGTGATAAGTATGGATCTATTTTTAATCTTCTACATGTAGACATCCAGTTAGTCCAGCACCATTTGTTGAAAATGCTTTCATTTTCCCATTGTATAGTTTTGCCTTCTATATCAAAAATCAAGTGTTCATAAGTATGTGAGTTTATTTCTGGGTCTTTGATTCTATTCCACTGATCAATCTGGGTGTTTATGTATCAATAACATGCTGTCTTTATCACTATTGTTTGTACTACAGCTTTAGTTCAGAGATAATTATCCCTCCAGAGGTTCGTATATTGTTCAGGATTGTTTTGTCTATCCTGCACTTTTTATTTTCCATATAAAGTTGAGAATTGCTCTTTCAAGGTTTGTGTAAAACTGTGTTGGAATTTTGATGGTGATTACATTGAAACTGTAAATTGCTTTTGGCAAGATGGTTATTCACTATGTTAATCCTATTGACCCAGGAGCATGGGAGATCTTTTCATCTTTTGATATCTTCAATTTCTTTCTTCAGAGAGTTGAAGTTCTTGTCATACAGATCTTTTCTTTGGTTGGTTAGAGTTACAGCAAGATATTTTAAGTTATTTTTGTCCCTTGTGAAGACTGTTTTCCCCAAGTTTCTTTTCACTACCATTTTATCATTTGTATAAAGAGAACTACTCATTTCTTGTTCCAGCTGTATACTTAGTGGAGGATGGCTTTGCTGGGAATCAGTGGAAGAGAAGGGCCTTGGTCCCTTGAAGGCTGGATACCCCAGTGAGAGGGAATTTGAGGGTGTGAGTGGGTAGATGGGTGGGGACACACCCTCATAAAAATAGGAGGGAGGATGGAATAAGGGGTTTCTTGGGGGGATGGAGAAAGGGAAAGGATCTGAAATGTCGATAAATATAGTATCCAACAATTTAAGAAAAAAGGAAAAACAAACAAAAAAATCCCAGATAATGCAAATGGCTATTGCAGTCTATCATTTGAGACTTTTTGGCAGCAATTTAATATTATCTATATTACTGGGATTCCTTATAATTGTCAAAGACAAGGGACTGTGGAAGGGGCCCATGAAACTTTAAAACAACATCTTCATAAAATAAAAGATGGTGAAGTATATCGCGGTATACCACAACTTTATTTAAATCATATTCATTTTATTTTAATTT
This sequence comes from Arvicanthis niloticus, assembly GCF_011762505.2. Classification (NCBI taxonomy): domain Eukaryota; kingdom Metazoa; phylum Chordata; class Mammalia; order Rodentia; family Muridae; genus Arvicanthis; species Arvicanthis niloticus. The sequence continues at coordinate 24,034,070 of NC_133430.1, read as the reverse complement.
TAATTTAAAAAATTGGATGCCAAGAAACATTCTGCTGATGTAGTTTTATATCCAGCCACTTTGCTGATGTTGTTTATAAGCTGTAGGAGTTCTCTGGTAGAATTTTGGATACCACTTATCTATATTATCACATCATCTGTGAATAGTGATACATTGATGTTTCCTTTCTAATTTGTATGCCCTTGATCTTCTTTTGTTGTCCTGTTGCTCTATCTACAACTTCAAATACTGTATTGAAAAGATAGGTACAAAGTGGGCAGCATTGTGTTGTCTCTGACTTTAGTGGGATTGCTTTAAGTACTTTCAAGTGTACATAAGTAGAGTTGGCTTTTTACATAATCTATTGAACACATACTTTGCTGTTTTTACTTTCTTGGGTTTGGGATACTCTTCCCATTTTACTTCTGTTATTATTATTATTATTATTATTATTATTATTATTATTATTATTAATTTATTTACTTTAAACTATACTTTACTCCATATCTGGTCCACTCTCCAACTGTTCCACATCCCATACCTCCTCCTCACTCTCTGTCTCCACGAGTATGTTCCTACCCTTCCACCCCACCAGATCTCTAAACACCCTGGGGCCTCCATTCTCTTGAGGGTTTGGTACATCTTCTCCAACTAGACCCATACCTGGAAGTCCTCAGCTGGTGTATGCTGCCTGATTGGTTGTTTAGTGTCAGAGGTCTCAGGGGTCCAGGTTAATTGAGACTGCTGGTCCTCCTACAGGGTCACCCTCAGCTTCTTCCAGCTTTCTCCTAATTCAACCACAGTGGTCAGCAGCTTCTGTCCATTCATTGGGAGTAAATATCTGTATCTGGTTCTTTCATCTGTTTAGTCTTTATGATGGCGGCCATGATAGGTCCCTTTCTTTGAGTGCTCCATAGCCTCAATAATAGTGTCAGGTCTTGGGGCCTCCTCTTAAGCTGGATCCCACTTTGGGCCTGTCATTGCACCTTCTTTTCCTCAGGACCTGCTTCATTCCTTTGAGTCCTGAGAGTCTCTCTCCTCCCAGGTCTCTGGTATGATCTGGAGGGTCCTCCAACCTCCTACCTCCCAAGGTTGTCTGTTTCTATTATTTATGCTGGCACTTAGGGCTTTAATTCTTTTCCTCAATCCAATACCAGATTATGTTCCCTTCTCCCTCCACATCTCCTTTCACTCCCAGGTCCCTCTCCCCCCAACCCCCTTGTGGTTGCTTTCTTCTTCCTCCCAAGTGGGAGACATTCTCTCTTGGGCCCTTCAGCTTGTTGACCTTTTGGAATTCTGTGTACTGTATCTTGGCTATTCTGTACTTTTTTGGCTCATATCCACTTATTAGTGAGTACATACCATATGTGTCCTTTGGAGTTTGTGTTACCTCCATTGTTGGTGGGATTGCAAACTTGTACAAGCACTCTGAAAATCAATCTGGAGGTTTCTCAGAAAGTTGAAAATAGATCTACCTGAAGACCCAGCAGTATCACTCACTCTTGGGTATATATCCAAAAGATGCCCCAACATGCGACAGGGGCACTTGTTCTTTTATGAAAGGAGTGACCTTGTTCATGATAGCAAGAATTTCGAAACAACCTAGATGTCCTACAACAGAAGAATGGATACAGAAAATGTGATTCATTTACACAATGGAATACTACAGCTATTAAGAACAAAGACATCCTGCGTTTTGCAGGCAAATGGATTTAGCTAGAAAATATGACCCATTTTACTTTTATAAGTAAATTTGTTGGGTATCTCTCTTGAAATGTTAACTTTTCCACTCTGTCTATTTTACAACCCATGCCATTATAAATGGTTCAAAACAAATATTTACTGTTAATTGCCTCTGTTCTAGATTATGCACTTATTTGTATGATGAAACTTGTGTTTAATCCTCTAGATTCTCCTATGTGTAGCTATACAGTAACCTTTTACATATGATGTCCCAGCATAAAACAGATATTAATATAGCCATTTTACTATGTTAATATTAACAATTCATGAGCATGGGAATCTTTCTATACTCTGATACCTTCTTTGACTTTTTTTCAGAGACTTGAAGTTCATGTCATACAGGTCTTTCACTTGTCTGGTTATAGTTACCCCAAGTTATTTTATAGTATTTGTGGCTATTCCCTGATTTCTTTCTCAATCTGTTTATGGTTTGTATAAAGGAGGAATACTGAGTCTGTTAGTTAATTTTCTGTTACATGGCTAAAGGTCTTTCTCAGCTGTAGGAGTTCTTTGATGGGGTTTTGGAGTCAATTATTTATACTATCATATCATCTGTGAATAGTGATAGATTTTTTAAAATTTTTTATCTCTTCGATCTATTTTAGGTATCTTATTGCTCTACTTAGAACTTCAAGCACTATATTGAAGAGAGATGGAGAGAGGAGAAAGCTTGGCCTTGATGCTGAATTTAGTGTAATTGCTTTAAGTTTCTCTCCACTTATTGGCTAACTGTATATTTACAGTGTTTGGGTATGTGCCTTGTACCCTGATCTCTCCAAAATTTTAAACATAAAGGTGTGTTGGATTTTTCAAAGGCTTTTTTTTTTTTTGGTGTCAAAAGAGATGATCGTGTGTGTGTTTTTCCCCTCTTTTTAAAAATGTTTATATAGTGAATTACAATGATAGATTTTCATGTATTGAACCACCCCCACATTACTGGGATGAAGTGAACATGATCTCAGTGGATGATGTTTTTGATGTGTTCGAGGATTTATTTTGTGAGCATTTTATTGAGTATTTATATCAATGTTCATAAGGGAGTTTGGTCTGAATTTCCTTTCTTTGTTGAGTTTTTTTGTGCTTTAGGTATCAGGGTGACTATTGACTCATAGAATAAGTTTGGCAATATTCCTTCTGTTCCTATTTTGTTGGAAGAGTTTAAGGAAAATTGGTATTAGCTCTTTGTAAGTGTTAACAGTAAAATTGGCCATCTTACAAAAAGCAATCTATAGATTTAATGCAATCCCATCCAAATTCCAACACAATTCTATACAAATTTTGAAAGAACAATTTTCAACTTTATATAGAAAAATCAAACAAAGAAAAACATAGTTAAAACAATCCTGTACAATAAAAGAACTTTTAGAGGTATCACCATCCCTGACCTCAAGATGTACTACATAGCAATAGTAATAAAATCAACAGGGTTTATGTTTCTATTGGTTTAAAAATGTTCCTATTGGTACAACAGCAGATAGTTTGATAAATGAAATTGAATCAAAGACCCAGAAATAAACCCACACATCTATAGACACTTGATTTTTGACAGAGAAGCCAAAAACATATAATGGGCGAAAGAAAGCATCTTCAACATATGGTGCTGATTTAACTGAATATCTGCATGTAGAAGAATGCAAATAGATATATATTTATCAAGCTGCACAAAGTAAAGTCCAAGTGCATCAAAGACCTCAACATAAAGCTGTATTTACTAAATGTCATAGAAGAGAAAGTAGAAAATAGCCTTGAAGGCATTGGTATAGGGCACACTCCTGAACAGAATACTAATGGATCAGGCTCTAAGATCAACAATTGAAAACTGGATCCTCATGAAATGGAGAAGCTTCTGAAAGGCAAGGGACACTGTCAATATGACAAAATGGCAGTTTACAGATTGGGAAAATATCTTTACAACCCCTACATCTGTCAGAGGGCCAATATGAAAAATATACAAAGAATTCAAGAAATTAGACAACAAGAAACTAAATAACCTCATTCAAAAAATGGGGTACTCAGATAAACAGAGAATTCTCAGCAGAGGAATCTCAAATAGCCATGTAGCACTTACATAAATGATCAAAGTCCTTTTTTCATCTGGAAACACAATTTAAAATGACCTTGAGATTCCATCTTATACTCATCAGAATGGCCAAAATAAAAAACTCAAGTGACAGCATATGCTTGAAAATATGATAGGATTGTAAACTTGTACAACCACTCTGGAAATCAATCTGGTTGTTTCTCAAAAAATTGGAAATAGTTTTACCTGAAGACCCACATATACCACTCCTGGTCAAATACCCCCAAAATACTCTACTATGTTCATATCCAGAAACTGGAAACAAACCAGATGTCTCTAAAACAAATAATAGATACAGAAAATGTGGTTCAGTAACACAATAGAATGAATGCTACTCAGCTATTAAAAACAAGGATATCATGAACTTTGCAGGCAAATAGATGGAACTAGAAAATATCATTCTGAGTGGAATGAGGTAACCCAAACCCGTAAGGACATGCATAATATGTACTCACTTTCAAATGGATATTAGCCATAATGTACAGGATACTCGCACTACAATGTACATACCTAAAGAAGCTAAACAAGAAAGAAAATCCAAGGGAGTATGCTTGAATCTCACTTAGAAGAGAGAATAAAATAGTTATAGGAGACACAAGGAGGGAGGGAACTGGGTAGGAGAGGGAATGGGTAAGGGAATGTAGGGTACAGGATCAGGTGTGGCATGAAACAGGAAAGAAAGCCAGAGGTCCACAAAAATTAATGTAAATTGGTGACTGGTAGGGGTGGTGGGATTGGGGCATCTCTAAAACATGCAAGATATCTAGGCTGAGGGAGGTTCCAAGGAGTTAATGGGAGTGACTTTAGTTGAGATTTGTAGCAGTGGGGATATGGAACCTGAAGTGGCCACTTACTGTAGCCAGGCAGGGCTCCAATTGAAGGGGTAAGGACAACAAAACGTTCAACCCAAATCTGTCCTGTATTCAAGGAATGCAAGGAGAAAGTTGGAACAGAGACTGAGGGTATTAGCAACCAGTAACTGGTCTGACTTGAGACCCATCTCACGGGCAAGCACCAATCCGTGACACTGCGCACAATACTCTGCTATGCTTACAGAAAGGCATTGCTACCTTCTGAAAGGCCCTATCCAAAAGCTGATTGAGAAAGATGAAGAGACACACCACAAAACATTGTACAGAATTTGGGTGTCTTAAGAAAGAGTTGAGGTAAGGATGGAGGAACACAAAGAGGATAGGAACTCTATAAGAAAACTAACAGAGTCATCTAAGCTGGACCATTGTGGGCTCTCAGAGTCTGAAACACCAACCAAAGAAGGCTGGACCTAGGCCCCCACATGTATGTAGCAGATGTGTAGCTCTGTCTCATTTGGGTTTCCAAATAACTGGAGTCAGGGTTGTCCCTAAATCTGTTGACTGCCTGTCAATCCCATTTCCTTAACTGGGCTTCTTGCCTGGCCTTGGTAGGGGAGCATGTGACTTAATGTACAGAGACTTAATGTGCCAGAATGGAGAGATTCCAAGGCAGGGGCTTCCACACTGTCAGAAAAGAGGAGGTTATGGGGGAAGAGACTGTGTGAGAGCAGAGCTGAAGTGGGGATCATGAATAATTAAACAAATTAATTGGAAAAACGGATATGAAAGCTCCTATTGTTTGCATTATTTCTAAAATATTCTCATGTGATAGACATTTTGAAATACTGCATTGATATCAGAAATATTCTATGCAGCAGAAGCTACCAAATAACCTTTGATATTTTGATAAACCCTCTCAGATTCCATTCACACATTTGGACATTTATGTAAGTCATGTGTTTGCTGTGGGAAGTACCCTTAATTACACATGCTGTTTTGACATAGTATTCCCTTGGCAAGTAAAACTCCATCACTGAACATTTCTGTGTTAACTGAAAACATCCACTGAAGCATGAACTTCATTTATTCAAAAGAAGGGACTTGGGAATAGGAATGAGTAAGTTTGGCTTATCTTAGGAGTTAATAATGTACACAGATTTGAGAGAGAGAAAGAGAGAGAGAGAGAGAGAGAGAGAGAGAGACAGAGACAGAGACAGAGACAGAGAGAGACAGTGAAAGATTGAAACATCAAGACTGAATGAAAGGTAAAGGAGTGGAGCCAATTAAACTAGAAGCAGAATGAGTAAGGAACTGAGCACTGAATTCCAAGAATACTGTAATAAATAAATGCCCAAAAATCTCAGGAAAAGGTCTGTGTCACAGGAAGCAAAAGATCAACAAAGAAAAAAGTAAAAGATAGGCCGTGAGTGATGACAAAGTCAACCTCATGGTAGAAGGGGAGGAACTTTCCTGAAATCAAAGATAGTACTTTTTCTCCAGAATCAGCAAAGTGACTGAATGGAAAGGGACACAGGAACCATATATTGACAAGATGCTAGATGCATGAAAAACTGGTCTACTTATCTTGGGCCTAAATCATTTATTAACATTTAAGTGTCATATGGCCCTCACTGAACTCTTAGGCAACTAGGAATCATAAATAAATATAAAAATATATAGTAAAGTTTACTAGAGGCTTTCTAAAAAATTCAGGTATAAAAAGTGGATCCTTAAATTTATGAATATGAAATAGTAAAAAATGTATTAATGTGCAATTACTATGTATTTATACATATAAGTACTTGATGTAAATAATATAAAATAAACAAAATGTTATCTGTAAGAGATATCAACGAGGTCCATTCACAAACTCCAAAAATAAAAGATATTATAGTTAAATTATTAATTGTGCTAAATATAATTCTATTACAACCTTCATTTACAATTATATTCTTTGTATGAATACCATCTCTCTATATAAACATCCTAACAGTATAGACTGTGTTTGATCAGGATGAAGTACTAGAACTTTGCTCCACATATCATGGTTAAGAAATTCTCTTTACTAATCAACAATATAGAAAAAGTTCACATTATTGAGTTACTTTGAAAAGCTCACTTCAGATTTTAGTTTCCACCAAAATGATAGAGCTTTAAAATTCAGGTGATAACCCAATGATAATGATATGAGGGCAGACGGAACAGAGACATGGAAGTGGAGTTTAAGCAAATTTTCTATGGCATTAAAGAGCTAAATATGTTGGCCTAATTGTCAATTTGACTATATTACAGCCTAGACAGATTAAACTTCACTCCTGGATATGTCTGTAAGGCATGTCTAACTGGTTAGCATGTGAGCCAGTTCATTCAGCAACACTCATTGTCCTCTTATTGTCCCTTTTTCCAATTTAAGACATATCCGTCTCCTCTTCTAAGTTCATAGTATGTCTTGGGTCTTATTACTCCTGAGATTGCTAAATGAACACTTAATATATTTATTTAATTTATACATTTCAACATTTGTAGATGTCATCTTTATCCATTCTACCATCTCATAAAACTAGAGCTCCCTGTAGCTACATGAGCAAGGATATCATTCTTCAGTCTCTGACGCACAGTAAAATTTCCAAGTCGAGTTCTGGAATAAAGAAAAAGATCAAAGCCATTGTCTTAGTTAGGGTTTTACTGATACGAACAGACATCATGACCAAGGCAAGTCTTATAAAGGACAACATTTAATTATGCTGGCTTACAGGGTCAGAAATTCAGTTCATCATATCCAGGTAAGAGCAGGGCAGCATCTAGACAGGCATGGTGCAGGAGGAGCTGAGAGTTGTACATCTTCATCTGAAGGCTGCTAGTGGAAGACTGACATCCAGACAGCTAAGGTGAGGTTCTTAAGCCCATACCCACAGTAACACACTCCAACAAGGCCACACATACTCCAACAAGGCCAAACCTCCTAATAATGCCACTCCCTGGGCTGAGCACATACAAACCATCAGAGCCATCATGTCCAACTATTTCCCTATACTTGCTAAAATGATTTTCATTAAAATTTGCACTAAAACTTTGTTCCAGGTTTTACATGTTTAAGTCACAATTTTTTTCCCATAGGCAAATTATATCTAATATTCCAGAAATGTCTGACAAACCTAACGCAATGTCTTTCTTGACATTTTGCATCTCCTGATTTACATTTAAAGTTTGGTCTGTAAGTATAACTGAGGTTCAATCATAGAATTTGTTCTACTGTGAGCTATACTCTGCTTCTAGGTGTAATTTGTCACAAGCACCAAAATATGACAAAAGTGATGGCAAATCTTGCAATCTTCATGTGGAAGGTGGCCAGCTACCCCTGACACTATGTGCTTGCATATATAGATCAGAGAATCTTCCTATATCTACAGACTAGATATCAATTCAAATATCTGCATAGATACTTGATTGAGTTATTTGTATATTAATGTTATTATTGTATTACATAGTATTGCATATCTAATATACCTTGTTTTATATCTATAGTCTTCTCTTGAGCAATTTTGCATAGTTAAATAAGCTCATATTTGTGTCCTATTAGATGTACACAATATAAACCTTGTTTTGTGTATATTACATATCTCACCATTGTAGGGCCTTATGAATATATTTATATGTATACTGTGTGTATATATGTTCATATATATATATATGCATACATATATATGTATACAAACATGAATACAATGTACTATTTATACTCTAAAGGCAAAGATCATTAAAGAAATGTCCAAAATGATAATAATATTGTTGCTTATAAATATTGAGGTCAACATATAGTCAATTAAGTTTCAGTGCCTTTTGTATCTGCTGAAATTGAAATAATACACACACACACACACACACACACACACACACACACACACGGGAAACAAACACCCAAATAAAAACAAATGTCAAAAACTGGATCAAAGAGATTCATATATAAAGCAACCACATCTCTTCTTAGTGATGTTCACACCTCGTTCCAAGGCTCTGCAGTGACTCAGATACCAATATTGGCAATAACATAATTGAATCACCTATTTTGTTCCATAAAATTCCCCAGACCTCTGTCTTTCTGCCTGCCAGTTGAATTGCTTTCAGTTGGAATCAAATAGAATTTGCCACAGTACCGTTCCAGACTTTCTGTTTGTGGGTGTGTATTTGAGATGCCTCCTACAGACTTATTTATTTCCCACATACAGGTTTTATTTTTATGCAATAAGAAGCTAGTACAGAAAAACTAATTCTCTAGTCTCCAAATATATATAAAAAAAAATCTATTATAGGTGAAAAATGAAAGCTCAAAATTTTTGGAGTGCTTTATATAAGAGTGGAAAAACTGTAATTACCTGCTAAAAATCTGAGAAATATATTTTATAATTCAAAGAGATGATGAGATACAATTCTGAGTATTTCTTGACTTGTGTTAAAATATACAAGATAGTAAAATGAGAAAGATATTCTCCTAAACTGTACTGGTATTTATCATTAAATTCTTATGTAATTGGCTTACTTCAATAGTATTTCAAACATGAATCATAAATATTGTCTTGCTGCAAATTCACATTATTACATATAAGAGTTTCCATTTCTTGAGAAATCTTAAAACAAAAGAACCTATATTTTCAGAGTAAATTGGAGGCTCACAACATAAGTGGGAATATACAAACTGCAAATATTGTAGCTCCTGTCAGAATCATAGCATGGAGAGTTTGTATACTCTTGCGAGGGACCTTACTACTATGGCTTATTTAAAACTGACATGGTAGCAAATAGTTGTCTATATACTTACATGAATACCCATAGACAAACGATACTCTCATCTTTCATCAGAATTTCACTTAGACCTAACTGAATCACAGATTTGTGGATGTTCAAGATGCCCAGAATAAATGGAAGCTTCTAATTCAACCATGAATGGAAAATTCGTATACAAACCCTCTAAGGCTCTTGTGGAGCAGAGAGGGAGAAGTGTCTAAGAGAAAAAGAATGGGGAAAGAATTGTAGGTTGACATCTCAAGGATTCCTGGGAAATGTCACTTGTCTTCAGTTGTTAAAAAAAAAAAACTGAACTCTTCAACATTTGTATGGGTAGCTCTAAACTAATGTCCACACAGATTCTTCTGGATAGTCAGAGGATCACAAATTTATAAAAGAAGATATAAAAAGATATAAATATGGAAAATGGACTGGCCAGGAGTTGCAGGGAATAACAGTAAGAGAGGGTCAGGATGATATAAACAAAATTTTATATATATATATATATATATATATATATATATATATATATATATATATATATACAAAGAAGACATTGAATCCATTTAAAAAGACAAATAAAATGGGATTGGAGAGATAGCTTAATGGTTAAGAGAGTGTAATGTTCTTCCTGAGGCTCCTAATTCAGTTCTGAGCACATACTGAGTAGAGTATTTTGCAACTCCTTATAACCAGCATCAAGGGACCTGGCACCTCTGTTTAATCTCTGAAAAATTTGTTATACTCACACTATTAATATACTCATATACAGACATGCACACACTTATCATTAAAAGTAAAAACAATTTATTTTTAAAAGAAAAATAAACATTGTGGTTGGAAAACACCTTTTAATGAGAGTTCTTTGCTTTTTTACTTTCTTTTTATTAATCCTTCCATTTGTATACATCTCAAATGACATAATCCCTTCCCAGTTACCCTTCCTCAAATCCCCATCCATATCTACCCTCTCTCCCATCCCCTTTGCCTCTATGAGGGTGCTCCTCCACCAACCCCGTCATTCCCACCCCATCGCTGTTCCAGCATCCACCTACACTGAGGCATCAAACCTCGACAGGACCGAAGGGCTCTCCACCCATTGATGTCAGACAAGGCCATTCTCTGCTACATATGTATCTGGAGCCATGGATTTTTCCCTGTACACTCGTTGGTTGGTGGTCCAGTCCCTAGGAGCACTGGGTGGTCCAGACAGACAATATTGTTCTTTCTATGGGGTTGCAATGTAGATTTCATATTGTATGTTGAGGTTGGAATCTTGAATGTTTCCAATGATCTCATTTCTTAAACAGTTGGCAGAAAACTTGGAGAGTTATTTTGAAGCCTATGAAGCCTTTATGATAGGTGGCCTGGCAGGTAGGTCACTTTGGATAGGATTTGGGTGTTTAAACTCACCCCTACTGCCTACTGTTTGCCACATGCTCCTGTGACCAGGGACTGAGACACTTTGTTATATCTTCCTCAGTTTGTTGCTCTAACACACGGTGCTCTGAATATTCAAACAAACCATTCACTCTTGTAGTTATTCCTGTCAGAAGTCTTATCATAATTATGAGCAAAGTGTGCAATAATGCTTCTATTGTTGTATTTCACAATTTACTGTTTTTCTAGTTCAAATTTTGAGTAGTTGTATGCCCTACAGGGGATAGTCTGATACTGAATTTTCAAATTAACCTGATTTATAATAGGGCTCACCTTTGTTATATCCTCAGTCCACCTTTGTTTTTCACTAGCATGAAGAAAGCCTGCGTCCTACAATCACTGGTTGATATTGTCCCCATGTCTGCTTTGTCAGTCTTTACAACTAAAAGATGAGGATTACACTGAGAGAAAAATTATGTTTTGTAGCCACTGGGTCACTTGATACGTTTTATATGGTTATACTGAGGTGTTATATAATTTGGGACAGCACCATCTTTCCCAGTCTCTATAATTTATTTTCAGTCTCTATAATTTTTCTGAAGAGTTTTCAGAGGAGAATCAATGTGAGAGCACTGTAGAGAGATACAGTGTTTTTTCAGAGGCAGACAGTATTTATAATTTTGTAGAAGTATCAAGAAAGAGTTTGTTTATGAGATAAAAAAAATTGTGGGTTAAGATAAGTTAAGATAGTGTTTTAGTGTTTACTAGGATGCACTTCAGTTGCTAATTCTTGGAATGAGTTATAGTATCAGATGAAATTAGTAGAGAAACCCCAGTGATACTCTTCATCAGCAGGATGTGGATCCAGAATGGATCACAAATCATCTGATTGTACTATTGACTGTGCTATTACCAATCCATGTATGAGGTGGCAGGCATGTTATGTGCTATACATCTTATTTATACATTGTAAGTAAGTAACTTTAAATCCAGTGTGCTCCTTAGTTTTACAGACTGTATCCTTTTATATAAGGATCATGCTGATTTATTGAGTGAAGCTCATGTTGACAAGAATGACAGACAAGCTCAGAGATGACAGAATGTTCTATTTGGATCAGTTTCAATACTGGTGTCTGGAGTTCTGCTATTTGAACACTTGTTCTGTCTCTCTTCTACCTCAAGGCACATATCTTGATAAACTTTGGATTTTAATATAATATAATATTATATATATATATATATATATATATTACAAAATGTTTGTAACAGCAATAACTTCAGAATAATTTTAGCAATTACATTTTTGTGACAGATAGCTTTAGATCATTTCCCTATTTTTATATTAGTACATTGGGTGGCAATTACTTATTTGTTCAGCCATCTTCTTCATGGTTAATGTGTGCAGTATTTTTATTATATATATTAGTTTCCCTTTAACATATATTTATTTCATATGTCCTGTGATTCATAAGTTGTATACTCAATGTGTTTTACTGATAAAGGTGGATAACTAGAAATATTTATAAAAAGCTATGAGAACAGCGTAAGTAAAGAAATGTATAGCATATGGGATACTGTTCTTTCTTTCAAGGACATAACCTTGCCCAGTTTTAGTTCCTGACAAAACTAAGTAGTAGAAGACAAAAAATGTCCAAATCAGAGGCAAAGAATTTCAATATTCATCCAAATAGCAGTAGATACAGTTTACATTTGCTACTGTAAATTTTTCATGCTTCCAAGTCTCACAGGCATGACACAAAGGACCCATGATGGATGGATGTCTAAACACAGTACGCTGTGTTATAAGAAGAAAACCCTGAGCTTGGTGATGTTCTGCTTGTATAGAAAGCCTGCACTTTGTCTGGGGGGAGACATTACCTCATCTCTCAAGGCTGTTTAGTAAAAACATATGCTGATCAGTGGCAGGGGAAAAGAGTGGTGAGGGTTCTAAATTCTTGGTACATCCATCAAATATATGCAGAAACTCCAGAGCCCATGGTGTGTTCAGTCTTTCCTGACAAATGTAGTTTCACTGATGCTCCTACTTAAGTCATGTTCAGGGAACATGTCTTTTCTATTCTATTTATTTTCAAACTTATCATATAATTCATCAAATATATATCACCCATTAATATGTTACAATACTCAATGAAAATACATAAGAGGCAGGCAAGCATTACTATTATACATTGTATATCTGAGAGTTTAGTTGCTGTATTTTATTGATCTATCCAATTTAATGTAACTTGAATAAAAAGATGTATTAGTTATGCATCACTTCCTAAAAATATCAAAGTTCCACTTAAATATAATTTAAAATTTTCTGTAGTAAACTACCTGTCATGTGCTCTTCTCATCCTCTGCCCCAATTTCAATAACACTAAGCAGATCTTGATGAAAGACCATGTATCCCTCCTTCCTGTAGAAGCCATCAGATTCACCTCCTAACCCAACCCCATTTTAAATTGTGTTTATAATACCTAGAAGCACATTTTATCCAAGATAACAAGTAGCGCTATGAATACAAATTCCAGAATAAATCCTTAGAAAGAAAAACATAGCCATAACACTCTCCTAAGAACCAAATAGAACAACAGAAATTCAGTAATAAAATCACCACCTAACAAAAACAAGAACAGATAAGCAGCTAGAATTAAAATCATCCCAAACATAAATGATTAGATGTAGTGTAAAACCACAATAAATAATAGACATTATAATATGTGTTCACTAATGGGACAGGGGAGTAGAATAGATAGTTCTAGATGGATGTGAGACAAGGAGAGAATGGAACATGAGAATCAAGAGGAGAAGTGGAGGCACAAGAGGAGGAAATGAAAGAACCTGGTGAGAGACAGTCACAGTAAGGGCTATTTGAAGGGAGGTATAGAAACCTAATGTATAGAAATCAACATAAAATATTTACATATATTTAAGTCTACCTAAAATAAATCACCTAATAGTGAAAAAAATCAAAGCCCCTACTAGATATCTCTTGTCACTAAATGAACTTTCTAGTCACAGATATGGATTGGATGTAATTGAGTTGTTGATCAAAGGAATTCCACTAGACTCCCCAAATAACATTGGCTATGGACAAGATTTTGGTTGCTGTCCACAAACTGACATCAAACAGAATAGCTGAAGACAACACCTACACAACGTATTGATCATGTCAGTGTCTACCAGGTGCCTACATAGAGTCTTCTCCTCTATGTGCGAGTGTGTCTGCTATTCGGTTCACTACCAAAGAAAAAATGTAAACATCAAGTCAGCCTCAAACACTTTATGATATGCTACCTGTATGATATCCTAATTTAATGTTGACGAAAAGCTTGTTTGAGTAAGAAATCAGTATCTTTGTTGACTTAAAGACAACTTTATGAAAGTGAACCAATACCCTACACTGCTTGAATGGCCAAGAACCTAAAAATAAAGAGCCCATGGATATGAGTAAAACCAAGGGCTACTGTTCTAGAAATTATTTTTAAAGTAGCAATAAAATTAATCCTAAAAAGATTCTGTTATCATGAATAGATCTGTGCCATTTTCAGGCCAGTATCAGAGAAGTTTTATCCTGCAGAAAGTGTGAACAAATACAAAGTCCCTCAGCCAGACATTATGTAGAGAATGAGAGAACTTTGAACATTCAGCCTTAAATGCTATGTCTTCATCAAATGACAAAGATCCCTGTGGAAGAGTAAGGAGAAAAAGTGTGAAAGCTGGGGCAGGACAGATGGAAGGTACGAAGTAAAACAGACTCAATAAATCAATATAATCAATATACACAGGTACTCACAGAAACTCACAGCAGGTACAAGGCCTGCACAGGTCTGAACCAGTTGAGGTCCTAGAGCTGAAAAGAGAAGATAACACATGCTCATTGGTAACCAGAAGCAATCTCAAACTGATGACCACCAACAAATAAAAATTTAGTTTCCTACAAGAAGATCTCACTGGGGAAATAAACCACTCTTAATGGTAGGCTACACACCCAATAGCATATGGGCAACAGAAAAATAAAGTCAAAGTCATCTTTGCAGGTTTTATATCTTAAAAGTCCTTCAAGGGCTTTTGTTCCCCTTCCTCTTCCTCTTCCTCTTCCTCCTCCTCCTCCTCCTCCTCTTCTTCTTCCTCCTCCTCCTCTTCCTCCTCTTCCTCCTCCTCCTCTTCATCTTCCTCCTTCTCCTCCTCTTCCTCCACTTTCTCTTCCTCCTTATCCTCCTCCTCTTACTCCTGTTCCTCTTCTTCCTCTTCTTCCTTCTCCCCCTCCCCCTCTTCTTTTCTTTAATTATATCTTATTATTTTATATTTACTTTATTAAATACATATATTGTTTGCTTCTTTTTTTAAACCAAAAACCTTTGTTTATGTGTATGTGTATATATTATAGTTTCCAATTGTGTCTTAAATGTGTGAATGGGTCTGTTTGAGGTTCTTGTATTTTCATTAGGCCCCTTTCCTTATGTTTATTTATTTTGTCCAATTCCAATCTGTTAGTTTTTATTTATCAGACATTATTATACTTTTACCCCTTAGAAGCCTTTTTGTTTTCTAATGAGGACCAGGATAGGGTGGATCTGGGTTGACTAAGGACTGAGAAGAACAGAGGAAGATTTTTAATCATCTCTTCACAGATATCATTATTAAAAGTTCCTACTGAATTTATTTTGACAAACATAAATCATGTGGACCTTGTTTTTTTTTTAATAAGGAGTAGATGATATTTCTTTTTGGAAATTTTTATGCTGAATCTTTTAAGACAACACTAGGAACAAACAATTAAATGATTGATGAAATTATTCAGGAAGAGAAGTCAAGGTATTTTTCCCTAAATTTGACATAAAAGTTCATTAAGTATGAATGGGAATAAAATGAGGAATATGGTGGGGAAGCTCAAGTCAGCCTTCCTTTTATGTTGAAATAATATTCTTTCCATAACCTTTCTGGGATGTTGTGGAGACCTCTGACTATGAGCTGTTTTCTCTTTGCTTCTCTCCAGTGTTCCATCTCTAGAAAGGGCAGTGTGATACAGTATTCAGTAGAATCCAGGCTCTTGCATATGCTAGATCTTGCATACTTTTTATCACTGCCTTAGGTATATATCTTTCTCAAACAAAAAGTAGCTGAATTTCTTCTTAGAATTCAATATAGGAAGCTGTCAGGAGCAGACAGGTCTCTAATCATAATGAACATTAATACAGAAATGTTTGTCACGTCAATTCTGTGGATTTCTGATGTTTTGAAAATCAACTATGCATGTAAGTTAATCTGGACTGTTGTCTGTTAACTCCACTCAGCTATTTCTAAATAAAACATAGAAAACACCCTAACAATAAACTCCAAGCCATGAATTTGCTATAGTCCTTTAACTCATAGGCTGACCATCTCAAATCAGTTAAAAAGTTAAAGAAGGACTGGGTCTAAGCCTTGTATTCCTAAATGTGTTATACTGGTACAATGCCTATGAGAGTAACAATATTCATCTCACTTTTATATCAATAAGAAGCTCGTACCAATGAAAACCTTAAAATTTGTAATCAAAGTAAATTGGTGCCATTTAAGAATTTATATCTTCATCTTGATAATAATTATACAGATTTCTACTAATAGGTTATGGCTATGCAATAAATCCTAGCTAATCCTCTCTATTCCCACAAAACCAGTACTTTTCCCTAGAAAGACAGCCCAACATTTACCATCTTAGTCCCTAAGCCTAGGGAATAGGGGCGCTGACTCTTCATTAGCTTCTTCAAGCTGATTATGGGCGTTGAGATATTAGAAGAGGAGTGGAGGGAAGAGCAAGTTGATAAGCCTCTGATGCTGTGTCTTTACTGCCTCCAGATGGAATTCCCGGACCTCAGAGGTTTGAGCAGGTCTGCCCAGCTTGCTTGATGAGTAGATACACCAAGGCTGATCATTCTGCAATATACAATTCTCAAAACAAATTTTAGTATCAAGATAGTTTTTTTTTTTAAGAGGGCTGACATTTGGAGTTACTCCAGCTGTGGTGAGACACCCACTAGACAAGAATTGCCTTTTTCCTTCTACAGACAAATTACTGTACAGAAAAGGACACACTTGCAGAATAGTCAACTGATTATATCTGCCTAGACAGAATAATCAGCCCTTAATAATTCTGCAGCACTAAGGTCTGTCAGATGATCCTGGGCCAGAAGGCAGAACAGATGCTCCAAAGTTTTGTAGTAGAGGGAGTGTCCAGGTGTTCAGAGGTCTCTATAAATTGGGTAAGTTTTAGAAGCTATGATTTGTGCTTCCCACAATTATAGTTAACTCAGTCATTCTGGATTTCTGATGGGGTTGAAAACTTATTGCTATTTACCTTGAGAGAAAAGATTTGAGTGGATTGTTGTCATCTGACATTCATCCTAAAACCAAGGAAAAAGCCAGGTTCAGAACTAAGTATTTTAGTGAGGATAGATGACAGAGGTTCTGGTTAGTCAACAAAATGATGGACTGGGTATTAGGACTATCTTGTACCTCACTGGTACAAATTGACATAATTATGCTCTAATTGTATTTTGAGAGAAAAGTTTCATTTTAACAGAAATGGTGATATGTAGGAGGAGCTAAGGTAGGAGGAGTACTGAGAGGAAGAGAAGGAGTAAGAAGAGGAGGAGAAGAAGGAGAGGAAAAGCTAGGTGATGAAAGAGAGAAAGAGGAGGGAGACAGGGAGGCAGATGTTCATGTATCTCCACCAGTCAAAGATAGTTGATATATCTAGGTTGGGTAGTGGGTTACACCTCTGATTGAGCAATACCAAACTTATAAAGCCTTTGATTAACATTGTTAAAAAAATGTATAAGTGCAAAAAGTAAGAGGGGTAATGGGATAGGGATTTTCTAAGGGGGGTGGGGAAAGGGGATGGTATCTGAAGTGTAAATAAAATATTTAATAAAAAAAAGAAAAAAAACAACCCCCCCAAAAAAGTAGCTGAATTATGTGTCTTCTTTCACAATTATGATTAGTCAAGGGCTGAAACTAACCTATTGTGTCAACCTGATGTTTACATTGCATGATATGACACACTATACTTTGGTGATATTAAATCATGAATCCCGCTATGTCCTCTTATAATTTTCAAGTAACTTACGAAAAAACATACTATGCACTTCCTGCCATCCACATCAGTGTCTACATTTGGTGACTGTACATGGGATGGATACCATGGATACCCAGGTGGAATGGTCTCCAGATGGCTCCTCCTTCAATTTCTGTCCCACACTTTGTTTCCATATTTGCTCCCTAGAGTATTTTTGTTACTATTTCTAAGTAGGACCGAGTCATCCACACTTGGTCTTCCTTCTTCATGAGCTTCATGTGGTCTGTGAGTTGAGTCTTGACTATTCCAAGCTTTTGGGCTAACATCCACTTATCAATGAGTAAATACCATGTGTGTTCTTTTGTGATTGGGTTACCTCACTCAGGATGATATTTTTCAGTTCCATCCATTTACCTAAGAATTTCTCGAATTCATTATTTTTAATAGCTGAGTAATACTCCATTGTGTAAATGTACCACATATTTTTTATCCATTCCTCTGTTGAAGGACATCTGGGTTCTTTACAGCTTCTGGCTATTATAAATAAGGCTGCTATGAACATAGTGGAGCATATGTCCTTGTTATATGTTGGAGTATCTTCTGGGTATATGCCCAGGAGTGGTATATCTGGCATGCTGACAAGAGCCTGATATAGCTGTCTTTTTAGAGGTCTGCCGGAGGCTGACACATTCAGAGGCCAATGCTCACAGCTAACCACTGATCTGGTCAAGTGTTTCCCAATGGAGAAATTAAAGAAAAGATTGAAGGAGCAGAAAGAGTTTGTGGCCCTATGAGGAGAGCAACAATACTAACCAACCAGAGATCCCCAGGGTCTAAACCACCAGCCTGGGAGCACATATAGAGAGACCCATGACTCCATCTATATATGTAGGGTAGAATGTCCTTGTTGGGCATAGGTGGGAGAAGAGATTCTTGGTCCCATGAAGGATGATCACCGAGTGGGGGGAATTTGAGGGTGGGGAGGTGGGAGTGGGAGAGTAAGTGGGGGCACATCCTCATAGAAGCATGAGGAAGGGGGATGGGATAGGAAGTTCCTGGGTGGTGGGGTAAGGGGGGTAAGGGGGGCAAGGGGATAAAATCTGAAATGTAAATATAATATCCAATAAAAATAAATTTAAAAAAAAAGAAAAAACACACCAATATGTTTTGTTCAGTGACCTCAAAACTATATTATATATTTTAATTACTGTCTTGAAGATCCTTTAGGAAGTATTAGGAACTGAAGAGGAGGTGATATATCACTTTCTCTGTCTAGTCCTCAATTGTAAAATATTTTTTTGGAGGGGGCAAAAGTACGTTACTGGATAGATATTTCTGAATATGTCTTTCCAAAACTCAGACACTGGATTCCTACCTTCAACAAGATGGAGACTTAGGTGGGTTTAGGACCTAATAGGTCATGATGGTGGAACGTCCATTCATCAGGTCAAAACGTTGGTGTAGGAATTCTGAGAAGCATTTTCAATGTCTTTCTATCTTGTAAGCACACAGCAAGAAATGTGCATTTGGTAATGTGCATTTCACAATCAACCTGCCTCAACAATATTTTTATCATAAGCCAACCCATCTGTACTTATGATACATTATAGTAGACAGGATTAATAAGACAGGAAGACTGACTTACATTTTTAGGAATTAGTTGAAAATAACAGTTGTGTAGGAAAGAAGAAAAGGCCAAAATAGCACCCAACTCATCAGTGTATGAAGATCTCAGACTATTTTCAGCAGTACAGTTATTATCCTGCTTTCTTCTCACATCTTTGCTTCTCACATATCCTTTTTCTTCCCAGAGATCTAAATCTTGGTCTCACTTTCAGAGTTTCAAATTACTTCCTTTCCAAAATTTCAAATTTGTCCCTAACCTGTGCCAAGACCATACTATATGCAGCTTATTTCCCAGCTGCCCTGTATCTGTAGGATTTGCTGTCTTTACTTTTTTTTTTTAATCTAGTGAAGGTAGATGATATCACTTCCATCCCATCATCAACATTTTAATGGTGTAAGAAGGATCTTTATGAAGATTAATGCATATTAAAAGCACTGTTTTTCATATCACAAGTATCTATCTAAATTCTAGGGCAAGGTGGATTATACAAAAAAATTTAAATATGCCAACAACCATTTTAAGAAATCCTAGTGACTCTCCACAGTGTTGTAATTAAACTTTCTTTATACTGGAAACCCTTTGTTAACTATAGAAAAAAGAAAGTGGAAATAAAAAATAAACCTCTTCTCCTTAACAGCTGCAATTGATAAAAAGGTGCTTCAAGAAAGGAAAAGCCAGACAAAAGGGGACTCCTGGTTAAGACAGTGAAGTATACAAGAGTATGGGTGAAAGAATATTCTTCATAAAGAGAAGAAAAAAATGCTTTATAGTGCTTTGGCATGTTATTGGCTCTTGGCTGGGAGAAGGCTCTTTATTTCTTATGCTTCAAGCAAGAATCATTTATTCTTAAGCAGAAAATGTGTGATTTAATCTTCCATTTTTTTACTTCTAGTTAATGAGTTGATAGATGCCCAAATCCTGAATCTTTAGATATGGAAAGATAAATGTAGAAATGTCCCTGTTCTAACTATGTTTGTGAAGTCTTATGCTCAATGTGCTAACCATGCTTCCAAACTCTGAGCCTGGCTTTTTCCTACATGGGAAAGCTCTGTTCTTTAATGCATTTGACATGTTTTGATTCATACTAGGGATTGCATGTTTTGTTAGGGCCTCTGTCTCTTTCTCTGCCTTTTTGTCCTACTGGTCCTCTTATTTAATCCTCCTCCTTTTACAACCTCTAGTTTTCTTTCTCTATAGAAATATATATTGACTATATATAGAAGTAACTGATCCATTTAAATGCATACTCATTGTTATAGATATGAGATAATCTCAATGCTTCTGTAGATAACACTTATTGCATGTTCCTGGAGCAAATACTAATCACTCAGTGAATATATATCCTGATACTCCTTTGTCTTATTTTACCTATCAAAATTTTACAAAGTCTGTTTATATACCTGAAACTTCTATTGAAAGAATAGTCTTGTTTTGCCTTTAAATAAATTTACATTTTCTCTATGATTTTACATATGTATTTTAAGAGGTATTAGACTGGGGATACTTATTTTATGTAGGTAGTAAAACAAATTTTATAAAATGCAAGTAGATTTTTATTAAAAATCACATTAGGTGATCCTCTTGGCTCAGTGCTTATAAATGAGGGCTTTATGTAATAATAGTTAATCTTGTACACTCAGCACGTAGACCAGAATTTGAATCCTTTTAAAATGACAAAAGGTATGTATAACTTACTGTCTTGGTGTCTGTAAAACATTAATGATAGTCTTTCTTGTAGTCCATTTTTTATTCTAAGATTGTGTGAAAACAATTGCAACTCTGAGTTTTATGTTACCCCCAGGTATATTTGTATAGAGCAGTACATGAAGTAAGCATTAAATAGATAACTAGTTGTCCTGACTTCTTTCTCCAAACTTTCCTCTGTTTGCTTTTATACTTTGTCTTCTATTTCTTCATGCTTGAAAACATTACATTTTCACCTAGGTTTTGTTGATTGTTTTTTGCATTAATGAACAAAACCCACAAGCTTCTTAATTTAAATTATTATTGTCACTCTTATTAATGTTACTGAATCCAAGTTCTAGGGCTCAGATCTCCTAGCTCCCAGTTTCATATCTAGTACTCAAATCACCATTCATTTATGAGTTATGAACAACCAAAGTTTTATATATGAACTTCTGTGATTATATATGAAATCTTTCAGCTTTTAAAACCTAGTATTTGAATATGAGGGATATAATGGGAAAGCTGAAAATTGTATTTTTTTTAATTATTTTTAAATTTTAAATTTAATCACACCACATGCTTTTTTTTTTCAAATTACTTTTGTGTGCCTATTCATGTTGTCTCTCAAAACTATGGCCTATTGTGTCTCTAATAGCTGTTACACATGTATTTTAATTAAAAGTGATGACTGTACCATAAATCAGTTCTCTTCTTTCTCTTCCTAAGTATTTAAATATCACCAGCTGACATTATTAGTTGGATGTACACTTTAAGTATATGTATATGCATATCAATGTGTTTTCTGTATCTCGGGTATTAGATAGCCAAGATGGAAGAACTCTTGCCTGAGGAAGGTGAGGTCTCCTGCTCTCCATGATTGTTTTTTAAATTGCCTGAAATTGTCTAATGTTGGTGTAACATAGGAGATGTTGCCATCGATTTTAGCATGTCTATTAGCAACATCAGGCATACCGTGTAAACAGCCATTATTGACACATCATGGGTATAGCTTCCTGACATTTCTAGGTTATGCAATCTCACAGCAGACTTCCGGTCCCTCTGACTATTACAATACATGTGTTTCTATGTGTTCTTTGAACTTTAGGTTCAGGGGTTGAATCATAGGTCTATCATTAGGTGCTGGGCACCAGAGGATAGCCTTGCTAAAACTGTGAAAGTTTTTTGAGAAAAAGCTGGATATCAGCAAAGAATAGCAGATAGTAGAATTATTAACTGTTAAAATCTTGTCTTTTATCTAAGAACAACAATAGGCTTTGGAAGTATCATTTTCTTACATATCAGAAAGGGCACATTTCTGATGTTATGATATATATATATATATATTGCTTCTGCCCAGAACAATGATGTCCGTAATGTAAGAAATTTTGTATCAGAAGTTATTCTTAGATGAATGAGTACATGTTGGCCTGTAAAATTTTCTATTACCTTTTATCTTCCTCTAATATTCTCAGGCATTTAAGATATATAGGTCTTATCCAGTAATATGTATATTAAAAGAGTCTGTATTTGCCAAGTATATAACTTTTTGTAGTAGCAAACATAATATTAACTGTTTCAGTTATTTGAAAGCTGCATCCATAGCAGATCATATAATTTCTTGCTGTTTTTGATACTGTGCAGAGTGTTACAAAGGCTTTTCATAGCTAGAAGAAAACTTATATTTCTTACCTTTTATTCTCTGAGAATTTCCTTTTATAACTGTATAAATGTATTCTTCCTAGGGTATCTTGGTATAAAAGAATCAAAATTCAATCACTATTTGACATAAAAGACTTAAAGTTGATAGATATAAGGCCAGCACTTCTGAGCCATCATCAGTGATCTTAGGTATGAGTGACAGTTTCAAATGATTTCCTGAAAGGACAAGGTGCTGTATATGGTATGTACTATTATTGATTTAAAAAAAAAAAAAAGGAAGTGTCTCTTTCCATGCTGTAAATTGCTTCAGCAAATCTGAAATCAGTGAGTCTACTATATTTTATGAATATATTATGACAATAAAACAAGCTTTTGTATATTTACAATACATATATTTTTCCACAGAATTTACACATTTAAGATGCAGATGGTAGGACATTTCTTGGACTCAAGGTTCATACTATCACTCAGTCTCATGTGTAAGATTTCTTCAGTAGTATGGATGGAAGGCAAGAGATCTACTGTAGTATATGGCAAGGAAAAAAGAACAAGGGAGTTAACTTCAGAGCAAGTATAATAGAATGTGCCTTGCCAAAATGGTTTAGGCATCTGAGTAAAATCCAGTGGTTAATAGCAAATAAATTCAGTAGAGCAACTTTGGAGAGAATGATATAGTCCAGGCAATGGTGGTTTGTGCTTTTTTAATAATTGGATATTTTATTTATTTGCTTTTCAAATGTTATCCTCTTTTCTGGTTTCCCCTCTTCAACCCCCCTTTCTGATCCCCCCTAACCTGCTTCTGTGAAGGTGGTCCCTCACCTACCTAACCACTCCCACTTCGCTGCTTTGGTATTTCTCTACACTGGGACATCAAGGCTACACAGGACCAGTGCACTCCCCTCCCATTGACACCAGATAAGGTCCCTTCAGCTCCTTCAGTTCTTCCCCTAACTCCTCCATTGAGGTCCCTGTGCTCAGTCTGATGGTTGGCTGCCAGCATCCGCATCTGTATTGGTCAGGATTTGGCAGAGACTCTCATGAGATAGTTGTATCAGACTCCTGTCAGCAAGCACTTCTTGGCATCCACCCTAGTGTCTGGGTTTGGTGTCTGCATGTGGGATGGATCCCCAGGTGGGGCTGTCTCTGGATGACTTTTTCTATAGTCTCTGCTCCAATTTTTTTTTTTTTTGTTGTTGTTCCTGTATTTCTTTTAGACAGGAGCAATTCTGGGTTAAAATTTTGGAGATGGGTGGGTGGACCCCATCCCTCAACCAGGGGCCCATGCCTAATTCTTGGATATTGTCTCAACAGGTTCTCCTTCTCCTTTCTGGGGAATTTCAGCCAATGACATCCCCGTGAAATCCTGGGAGGCTCTTGCTTTCCTCTTATCTGGGACTTTCTAGTTGCTATCCTCAGTTCCCCATCCCCCATTCCTACACACCTCTGTTCAATTTTCTGACCCTCTGTCGATCTCCTCCATCTCCCCCCATACCTGATTCTTCCCCCTCTTTTTCCCCTCCCCCTCTTCTCTTCCTCTCATCTTCCTCCTGCCCTCTACTCCTCTTGAATATTTTGTTCCCCCTTCTAAGTAGGACTGAAGCATCCATTTTTTGATCTTTCTTCCTCTCCAGAGTCATGTGGTCCGTAAATTGTATCTTGGGTATTTCATGTTCTTTGCCTAATATCCACTTTTCATTGAGTACATACTATGTGTGGTCTTTTATGACTGAGTTACCTCTCAATCAGGATGATATTTTCTAGTGCCATCCATTTGTCTGCAAATTTCATGAAGTCATTGTTTTTTGCTGCTGTGTAGTATTCTTTATCCATTCATCTGTTAAGGGACATCTGGGTTGTTTCCAACTTCTGACTATTATAAATATAGCTTCTATGAACATAGTTGAGCATGTGTCCTTATTACTTGTTGGAGCTTTTAATCCCAGGACTTGGAATGTAAAGGCAGGAAGATCTCTGTGAGTTCAAGGCCAGCCTGGTCTTCAGAGCAAGTCCCTGACAGCTAAGGCTACAGAGAAACTGTTTCTGGAAAGGAAAACAAAAACACAAAAGAATGAATGAAAGAAAGAAAGAGAAAATTAAGAAGAGAGAATAAAGCATTAAAAGACAAGAAAGTATTTTAAAGAGAAAATACTAAACCAATTACAAGGCATAAAAAGGAATAATTGGAAGATTCATGTATAGATAATAATGACTTTATTATGTAATGAGCAACCAAGCCTGGTTCTACATACCTGTAATTCCAACATTCTGGAGGCTGAAGCGTAAGAATCATTGTAAGGTCAGCCTTGGGTATATAGCAAATATTGATCTCAAACATTATGTCACAAAACCAAAGGGTGATATAGATGAGAATACAGATAGAGAATTGAAACTGTCATTTTCAAATGAATAGCTGAAATAGAAGAAAAGAAAATATTAGGGTAAAAATTAATAATTTATCAAATGCAAACACTTTTAAAAGTTAAAAAAATTCAAAATATTATTATTGTATTATGAAAATGTAAGTTTATGTGAAACTAGTATTCTTAGAAATAATGGAAAGCTCACATTGGTTACATGTTTTCTTATCACAAAACACAAATCACTTTAAATGTTTATCAATTAATTTAGCTTAATTTTATGGCAAACACTATCAAAAAGTAAAATACACACAATTATAGTCACACTTTTATCATTCAAGAAGCAAAGTAAAATAAACACACATAATAATTATCAACAAATTGATATTAAAAGGGAAGAAAAGCAAACATTGCCTAAATTATAATCCGGAATCATTGTAAACCTGTAATTTTAATTTTTTCAAGTCCTAACTTTAACCATGGTTCTTAAATGCTTTTACCTTCCTTGTAACTCAGCACCAACCAGAGGAAGTGGGGGAAAAATGATACAGGGGAAATAGACACATTTAGAAGATTTCTTTGGACCAATTCCAGTCTGTGTTGTTTGGAAATCAGCAGTTCATTTCATAGGTTAGCCATCAGAAGCAGCTCAATCCACTTGCAAACACATTAGGGATACATCAGCAGTCCAGTTCAGCAGAGTCAAGTTAGCAACAGCAGTGACATGACCTAGGATTGACAGCCAGGCCTCAGCCTTGGCTCAATTCAGCAGAAGGGACCAACAGGAACCCCACGAGAAGTTCTTGGCTGTGCCTCTCTCAGGAAAGCAAAGATCACCAAAGATGTAAGACCCAAAAACATTGCACAAGCTGTACCAGCAAGCCATGCTCTGTCCCTGTCACTCCATGGAGTCCTATTAATACCCTTCAAATATCACATGTCCTCCACGTGCCTTGCCTCAGCATGGTTCTTGCCTCAGCATGTGCATCCAAAGAGTGTGAGTCTGTGGAAGTGGCAGCAAACTTCAGCACTCCATCAGAAGTTTTCTGTGCATTTCTTTCTATGGAATCCCAACAAATGCAACTCAACTATGCAATTTAAGGTGGACTAACATGAGTCATGTTAGGAAACCATTCGTCATCATGTGTCTTTTCACATGTTTGCTTTAGCAAAACATCCTGTCTCCTGTGTCTGCTTCAGCTAAATATTTCTTCCCAAGTCAGGCTTAGCCTTTCACACCTGTATCCACTTTAATGAAATGTTCCTTCACATATTTGCCCCAGCAAAACTCCATCCAACTGACTTTCCAACGGACCCTTAATTTTCCACTTCATATTCCCCTTTCTGTCCTTTTCTCTAACACTAACATTCTACACACAATGGAAATATTTATAAAAACCATTAAATTTTTAATAAATGGTTTATGTACAAAATAGTCAAACATTAGCCTAACAAAAACAACCTTAAATTTCTATCAATAAACAATGAACAAAAATCCCTAAATATTTATTAATATACAATAATTTATACAAAAACTTTAATTTCTATTAATATACAACAATTAAACAATAACCCTTAAACATCTATTAATATAGAATAATTAATATATAATAATTCAACAAAAACTTAAATTTTTATCAATAAATATTTAAGCAAAACAACTTAAAACCCTAGATACCAACCAAAACACATCAAGAGACAAAACTACCTACTATTACTAATGCTATATTGAGCTTTCATACAAGAGGTTAGTATGACTGTCCTCTTAGAGGCTCTACCAGCAGCTGACAGAGACAGATACAGATACTTACACCCAAGCATTGGACTGAAGTCAGGAACCCCTATGAATTAGGGGATGGATTGAAGAAGCTAAAGGGGAGGGCAGCCCCACAGGAAAACCTGCAGTCTCAACTAATCTGGACCCCAGGGAGTTCCTAGAGCCTGGGCCACCAATGGGGCAGCATACTAAGGCTGGTCTGAGGGCCCTGAGACATACAGTAGAGGACTGCCTGGTCTGGTCTCAGTGAGCCTAATTGAGACAGAATGTAAACAGAGAAAGGATGAAACTAACAGATTTTATGAATCAAATGAACCTAAAAAAAATCTACAAAACAGTTCGCCAAAACACACAAGAAACCTTCTTCAAAACTGACCAGATAGGGAGTCACAAAGCAAGCCTAAACAAATACAAGATACAAGAAAATCGAAGTAATCCCTTGTATCTTGCCAAACCACTACGGAGGATTAAAAATAAGAAATTCAACTGGGATCATCTCCAAAGGAAACAATCAGTTCGTCAAATTGATCTGGAAGCCCAAAGAGAGCTGGAGACTCTGAAGAGGTGGGAGACTCTGAAGAGGTAGGAGACTCAAGTCCAAAGCAAGGAACAATGCAACAGCATCTGAGACAGCAAATCACAGTAAGATACCCCAAAGGACAATTCTAATTATATAGACAGACTTTTCCTGCATTAGAAAATTGAAAACTCCATTTCAGATCCCTTAAGCTTAAGGGTAGGAATTGAGGGGAAAAGACGCTACTTGAAGAAGCCATCACAGTACTTAAGCAACTCCAAGGATCACTGGAGTAAATCTCTCCCTATCATAAATTGCAACCTTTATATTTTTCACCTCAAAAAAGGTTGAAAAAAGAACTATACCACAGGAAAAAATAATTATAACACGAAGTTTGAGAGACAAGAAACAGAGGAAGTAATACAATAGATGTGGTGGTTTGAATATGCTTGGCCCAGCGAGTGGCACTATTAGGAGTTGTGGCCTTCGAGGAAGTATGTAGGAGTGGGCTTGGTAACCATTCTCCTAGAAATTCAGTCTTCTCCTTTTGTTTAAAAGAGGTGCCTTGGTCATGGTGTCCGTTCACACCAGTGAAACCATAATACAAAAGAAAATGAATAATTGTGAACCTGAGGTACCTATTGAAATTGAGGATCAAGGTAGACAGCCAACTGACAATTGGTAAGAAGCCTGGCTGCTGGTGTGGATCTGGGCATGGAATGCTAGTGCCTAAGTGTCTAGTTTATGTGTGGATTCATAAAGATCTAATTGTACTTTGATAAACAGAAAGGAGGAATGAGAACTAGAAATCGATTGAATAATGCTTTGTTAACTTTACATATTTGAATGCCTATAAGGTAAGAACAATAGCTGCTAAAAGAAACTGGATTATAGAACAAACTACTGAATGCATCAACCTTTATACCTTAAAGGTGTTTTCACATCAGAAAGGAAGTCAGGGAAAGCGTTAGGTTGGGAAAAATATTTCTCTATATTTCCACATGTGATGAAGGACTCTGGGTTCTGAAAGGAGTGAATTGGCTTGAGCTAAGCTGACTCCATGACTCTGCAAACTAGTAATTCAAGACACCAGGGCTGAGCTTCTAATTCCCAGAACTGGGCAAGTTGGTTACTGAAACAACCATGTGTCTATGAAAAAGGGACCCCTCCCTAGCTTGCAAAAGAACACTTAGCCAAGCTTGCAGCTAAGAGATCAAGAGCTACCCCTTTTTGGTGTGAAGCAAGAATAGTTAGTCAAATGTACATAGAATATATACAAGACCCTAACCGATCAGAGCATCACCCAGACACCCAGAGATAAAACCCACAAGTCAAGTTGTAGATCACCTACCCCTCCCTAATGTTTCTCTGTTTTGGCTTTAAAACTGAATCTGCAGATACAGTTAGGGTCCTTCTATTCTAATGGAATCAGGCCCCAGCATGCATGAATTTGTTCAATGAATGATTGTTTTTTGCTTTTTGCATATTACTTGAGTCTGAGGTATCATTCTTCAATTATTCATACACCCTAACAAGTCTCACCAAAATTCATAAATATAGCACATGAATAAGAGAAGCTTTCACATGAAATGAATGACACAATGTAGGAATTGATGCAGAAAGGCAGCAACAGAGACAATGCAGAAAGCTGACACCCCCCACCCCCCTTACACGAGGACAGCTCAATAAACTGGCTACAAAAGAACAGATCATTCATCAGCCTGGCAGCCTAGAAAAGCTTGATGCTGGAATGGACATTTGCTGAACGACTGCATTTAGGAAAAGTCGTCGGTTAAATGGATCTTCATAGAAACATTCAGAGTGTTATGTTTGTAGGATTGATATTTGTTTCTGTTGTAAAAGCTAAGCTCTGTACAACATTTACCTTAAACAAAAAAGGAAAAGTATAGAGATATTTTAATACAGTAAAATGGTTTCCCTGGCAAGAGATCACCTCCAAAACTCTTCTAGGTCTGTGTGATCCATCTGGAACACAGACATGCCGTATACCTTTAATCTCTCTGGCAGTACAGTCATGCCCTTAGTATATACCTTTAAGCCAAAACAATGGAGGTAGAATTAGTTGGAATAAGAAAACAACCCTGTTTGAAAGTGATGTCTAATTAACGGGCAGAGAAAGTGATGAATCAGACAAACAACTAACAGAATGAATTGGAGATAGGATGCACCAAACCCTCACGAGAAAGAACAGGATAGAGAGGCAACTTAAAAGAGGAGAGTAGGGAGAGTCAGTCAGTTCTGTTGTGTTCCTCTGAATCCAGAGCAGTTCATTTGAGTGGAATTCAATTGAATTACACACAGACAGTGGAGTTCAGAGGCAGTTTTGCCAAGCAGAGCAATTAAGTGAAAAGCTAAGAGGCCACAGTTTATATCTGTCAGCTTGGAAAGGAGTTTGAGCCAGAACAGCTAAATTGAAACAGCCAGCCAGGATTCAGAAAGAGCTAATACTTGTGGCTTATTCAACAGTAAGCCTCCAAGACTACAATTACTTCTAGCAAATAAAAGATACTTTTTCACTCAGTATCATCTTATTCACATTACACCCCGGGGCTAGCTAGCTACATTCTTCATGAGGAACTGTGCAATTAGTATGGAAGGGAAAATAGTACAAATAAAAATAAGCATGAGCCTACCATGACTGACAAGAACAAGATTTTAAGAATAAGATTTTAAAAGCACACAGAATATATGATAGAACAGGTATTTTACTTTATGTTAGCATAATCACATTAACTATGATTAAGGTTGGAAAACTAGTGTCTTCCGAATTGTTTTGCTAATGAAATATTCCAAAGGGAAGGGTCAAGAATGGATTAGTATTCTTGTATTTAGCACTTAAAATTGTGCTTATTACAACCGAGGATACTGAGAGTTTTAATTTTTAACTTTTCGTTGGCTAAACTTATAAGCCTCACGGAGATTATGGAAAGTTAAAACTAATCAAATGTTATAACTTGTTTCAAACAAGCACGTCACTACACATAAGTGGAGACACTTTTGAAATTGGCTAACTGATTTGTCTCATCAGTCAACTAAGACAATTTGGTAAATTCCATTTGCCTACCAGATTTCCTCATGGATATTGTTTCAGTTGGGGGTATACACATTTGAAAATTAGGGCAAACAAGTAATGAAAAAAAAAAGCTTTGTATTCCAAGAAACCAAAATTAATTTGTACATGCAATGGCATTTCGCCCAATTTCATAACTACCAAAGTGTCCATGTGGATATTTTATATCTTTCCTTCCAGTATTTCAAAGTGTACTTAGGTACTCTTTTGTACCTAAGTTTTACATTACACTGAATTCTATGATTTCAGGAGAATTTTTATTTCTGTTATGTGCCTCTCATCAGTCTCCTCAGTTTCTCTCTACTAAGTTCAAGTCATCCAATCCCAACAATTTATCTATTGTATTGTGATAAAAGATTTCAGGGCATATAAATCATGAGATAGCTGAGAAGGCAAAAGAGACTGAGGTTGCTACATAATCCCGAAAAGAGGGGGAAAGGGATCATAGGCTCTCACAGAATTTCTTTTTATTCCTTACATTCAATGCTCATAATTATTTACTCTCTCAGTGCTGAACATTTAGCCTTCCTGATGATTAGACTAGGAAGAGTCATAGTAACTTTAATTTTTTTCAAACTCCTATTTTTAATGATAGTTCTTAACTGCTTTAACCTTCTGATTACCCACACACCAGAGGTAGTCAAAAAGAAAAGACAAGGGAAAATGGACCTGTTTCTTTAGAAAGGGTCTTTGGAGCAACTCCTGTCTGTGTTGTCTGGAAATTAGCAGTTCAGTTCACAGGTCAGCAGTGGCAGCTTGATCTACATGCAACTACTTCATGGGTAAACCCGCAGTCCAGTTCAGTAAAATCAGGACAGCAACCACAAATCAGCCACAGCCAGGCTTCAGCCTGGCCCAGTTCAACAGGAGGGCCCTGTGTCTCTCTCTGGGTAGAGATCAGTCAAGATGAGAGACTTACAAGCATTACACAGCTCGCTGTACCAGCAAGCCAAGCTCAGCCTCTGTCACTGTATACTGGGTCACTTTATACTCTCTCCAAATATTATGTGTCTTCCAATGGTCTTGCCTCACCATGTGTCTTGCCTCAGCATGTGTGTGTATCTGTCTCAGCTGACAATTCTTTGCCAATCAGCCCAAGAGAGTTACAAGAACCTGCTGCACATGACCAGATTGTTGTGTCTTTCTCTCTATGGAGACCCTACAAATGCAGCTCAATTTCTTAATGTAAGGTAGACCAATACATGCATGTCCTTAGCAGAGCATCTTCCATCATGTGTCTTTTCACATGCTTGCTTTAGCAGAACAACCTCTCTCCTGTGTCTGCTTCAGTGAAATAGTCCTTCATGAGTCTGCTTTGTCTTTCACCCGTGTCTGCTTCAGTTAAATGTCTCCTCACGTGTTTGCCCCAGCAAAACTCCATCCAACCAACTTTCCAAAGAACCTTAAGTTACCATTTTAAGTCACTTTTCTTGCTATTGTCTAACCAAAATTAAAAATCAAAGAATTATTTTTCATTGTCTTTTGCTATTGATAAGAAGAACATGGGGGGGGGGGACAAGGGGAAACTTTGTTTATCTACAGCTATTTCTTTCTCAATTATCTTTATTTTTTCTTTGATTAAGACAATTATGGAACCCAGAATAGCTTTTTATTATGTTCATAGGAAATTTGAAATTGTAATTAAGCCTTGTTCAGGCATTTATTTTGAAAAAGATGTAACCTAGAATAGCTTTCGATTATGTTCATATGAACATATTTCATGAACTGAACTATGTAGCCAATTTTGATGAATTATGCTACAGAGTTAAATATGGATAAGGTAAAGCTTAGATGGTGTTTTTAAAGAAAAATCTGAAGGGTTTAATTTTAACAGTGAAGATACAGAACCCAGATGCTGGAGTGAAAGCCTGCTAGTTCAGAGAGACAGAGAAAGCACCTGCCTGACCTTCCTACTGAGCAGAAGGAAAAAGCTCTTTCTCCTTCTCCACACTGTCTTCAATACCCTTAAACTCAGCAGTCCTTTCCTTCTACTTCCTTATGTTCACTGCCTATCTACTGGTTGGTTGCTTAGTTCTTGTTTACAAAAAAGCTCTTGGGCTAAGGATGTGCACAAGGGCTGAACTACACCACAACTATCTGTTTACAATACACAGACAGATCTTGGATATAAGGTGAATGCTAGTGTTTAGCAAGACAAAAGATATCCTGTTGACATTTTGAGCATTTGAAATAACCAAGAGTTGATGATTCTAATCTCCTTTTACAGACAGGCAAACAAAGTGTTTACTTATTTAAGACATGTAGTTTTAAATTTGTTTTTGGTTGTGGAAACAATCTTCAATTTTATGAGGTGTAAAAGGTCTAGGGAATTCATTAACATAATTTGTACCTGATGAATTTTAATCTTCGGAAACATCCTCCTGACTCTGAGTACAGGAGGTGGAAAACAACAAAACAAACTGAAGAGAATTAGAAAATTATCCACTCTGTGAATTTTTTTGTGGAGAGAAACAGCTTGCTCCTTTGAAAAGATGAACTTCCAGAGCAGTGGAATCTCACAGGCAGTTGTGAAGTTCATCAACTTTAAAGGAGAACACTGCTGTTCTACACATCATAGCAATCAATCAAATCATGTTTCCTAATTCATTTATAAGTCATGATCATTTTTACAAAGAGATGAAACCCAAAGTGTTCTGTAGTACATCTAATAGTATCCCATGAAAGAATGTACTTTTTGTCATTTTGTACTAAAAGATGCACAGAGGACAATGAACCTTTCTCTCCATATGCTTCCTTTTAATTATAAGCACATGGGTATGGGGGTGGGTGGGAGAAAGAAATATCTGATTTCAAATGTTTTAAGATTAATGCATGATTCTGATAAATTACATAAATGAGCAGTATTACTGGCAGCCTTATTATTGCTGATTGTTCTGAAACAAAATTATTTTTATTTTGTCTTTAAAAGTAAAGGTTATGGAAGAGGCTGAGGAGGGTGACCCTGCAGGAAAACCAGCAATCTCAACTGCCTGGACCCCAAGGATTTCTCATACACTGGACCACCAACCAGGCAGCATACATCAGCTGATATGAGGCTCCCAACACGTATACAGCAGAGGACTTCTGGGTCTGAGTTCAATCAGAGAAAATGTACCTAACCCTCAAGAGATTGGAGGCCCCAGGAAGTGAAGAGGTCTGGGGGGGGTGGTGGTAAGTGAGAGGGGCTGGGGACATTCTTGTAGAGACAGGAGAAGGAGGTATAGGATAAGGAAAAGTCAGAAGGTGGACCAGGAGGGGGATACTATCTTTAAAAAAGGCAAAAATAATGTAAAGCTTAATTTTACAAAACTACTTTGAAAGTCTTTTAAGGACAAAAAAAATTATCAACCAACTGAACACACTCCCTTTCATATATTTTTAATGTAGAATATAAAGTATCAGTTTCATTATAAGAATTTAAAAAAAATCATTTTTTAAATTTGGTGCTATTATTGTTCATTTAATGCATACATTCCTTACCTATGCCTTTGATATCTCCCTTCGAATCCATACATTGTGCATATCTTATTTTCTGCACTCACACATCACATTCATTATAGTCTCCCCAACAACTCATTTTCTCCTCTCTGTAGTTGCTTTTCTAATTTCATACTGAGAATTTTTATTTTTAAAACATAATTTAAATATGTTTTTATTAAGGAATTGCAATTCTGGAATAGTTAATTTGATTGATTATTTATTTATTTTTATTTATTTATTTATTTATTTACTTACTTATTTACTTACTTATACTGTTTGAAATTGCTCTCTGTCTTCTACAATATGAAGTGTTTGTAGTTAAGACCTTTCGAACCAAATGTGTGGTCAAATTTCGTCTTGTGTTAGTCCATTTTTTGTTTTGTATTTGTTTAAAAGGATCTTATCTCTTTTCTGTTTCAATATTTTTTATGTGTAAGAGCAAAGTTAGTGTTGCTAGTATGTACATAGATGTAGGGCCAACCATGGGGCATCAGCAACCTACCAGATGGTACCACTGTAAAGAAAAGTGACTCTCTACTCCATTAACTTTAAGGCTCATCAGCTAAGGATAGGTCACGAGGAATACTGTCTCATCCATGCTCTGGTTTTAACTCGGATTGTTTTATCTACCCTACAGTTGTTTGTTTGGATAGGTATGTAACAGTTCTTTCATGGCCAGAACACCAAGTTCACAGCCTCCATCTCTATTCTAAGATTTTCTTTGAACCTTGGGGTATAATAGTATTATAGTAATACAGATGTCTCATGGGCATTTTCAATTCCCACCCCTATCTGAGGCAGATAGAGAAAAGCAGTATGATTTCTCTCTTTTATTGATTATCCAGAACATTGCTAAGTCATGTAAACGATCAAACAAAAACAAAGAAAGTTTTAGAGGAAAATTTTATTGAAAAATTTAACAGCTAAAGGAGATGCGGAAGATATGTTTTTTAATTTCATTATGTGTAAGACTATTTCTTGGTTATAGCATCATTTAATTTTCAAATTAACCCTCTCATGAGAGGGATGTTGTAGTTTTTAACCTGTGCACTATGTTTCAGAGAGTCTCTCTCAATGAACAAGAGTAACCCCATTCTCTCATTTAACAGAATCAGTGGAAGGAAGTAGAATATTTCAGTCATCAGCTAAGAAATATCACAGGTGACTTGACCCATACCCCAGCCCAGCCTTCTCTTTGGCTCTGTTGATTTTCAATTCCTTTTAATGTTTGCTTTCATGGAATGACTTTTTCTGCTCAGAACTATACGATAATAAGTATATGCTGTTGCAAGCCAAGCTGTTTGTGTTACATTGTTACACTCACCCAGGAAATGACACAGTTAACATTTATAGATCATATCCCTAGATCATTTCTCAACTTTATGATTAAGAATAATGTTTGCCTTGGCAAACAGACTAATAACTTTGGCCAATGGATAACTTCTATATATACTAAGTTAGTAGATGAAAAACATGGAATTTGGGTGATTGCACAATTGTTCTACAGAAGCCCCCCCCAAAAAAAAAATGCCTGTTGTTCCTAGCTGAAATTGGATTGGTGATGTCTCAAGCCAATGACCAAGTTAATGTCAACAATGACCTTGTTTGAAGGATGTGAAATTAACACTTGTCTGGTCCTAGTCAATGTATTTGTTGGATATTTCTACCATGATATTTGGTTACATTGTACAAGTATAGAAACAAATGCATGCAGTTCAACTTGAGGATATGGAGCTAGAAATTAAGATGACTACTATTATATCATATGTAGTGATCAAGGACAAATGGTGTGATGTATAAGTGAATATGACAAAGAAATGCTCTAGAAAGACCCATATGTGCTTGAGAGTAATACAAATTACTTGAGAGGTTAGAAGAATGAACTTTGAAAAAATGTTCTTTTTTTTTATTAGATATTTTATTTACACTTCAGATGGCATCCCCTTTCCCCATTCCACCCCCCACCTCCCTTAGGAAACCCCTATCCCATGCCCCCTTTTCCTTTTTGCATTTATACATTTTTTAAAAGTAATGTTAATCATAGGCTTTATAAGTTTGGAATTGTTCAAGCAGAGGTGTAACCCACTGACCAACCTAGATATAACATCTATCTTTGACTGGTGGAGATACTGGAACCTCTGCCTCCCTGTCTCCCCCCTCTTTCTCTCTTTCTTCACCTAGCTTCTCCTCTCTTTCTTCTTCTCCTCTTCTTACTCCTTTTCTTCCTCTCAGTACTCCTCCTACCTTAGCTCCTCCTACACATCACCCTTCCTGTTAAAATGAAACTTTTCTCTCAAAATACAATTAGAACATAATTATGCCAATTTGTACCAGTGAGGTACAGGATAGTCCTAATACCCAGTCCATCCTTTTGTTGACTAACCAGCTCCTCTGTCATCTAGTCTAACTAAAACATGTAGTTCTAAACCTGGCTTTAGGATGAATGTCAGCTGACGACCATCCACTCAAGTCTTTTCTCTTAAGGTCAACAGCTATATGTTTTCAACCCCATCAGAAATCCAGAATGACTGAGTTAACTATAATTGTGGGAAGCACAAATCATAGTTTCTAAAACTTAGCCAATTTATAGAGACCTCTGAACACCTGGACACTCCCTCTACTTCAAAACGTTGGAGCATCTGTTCTTCTGCCTTCTGGTCCAGGATCATCTGACAGACCTTAGTGCTGCAGAATTATTAAGGGCTGATTACTCTGTCTAGGCAGATATAATCAGTCGACTATTCTGCAAGTGTGTCCTTTTCTGGACAGTAATTTGTCTGTAGAAGGAAAGTGGCAATTCTTGCCTAGTGGCTGTCTCACCACAACTGGAGTAACTCCAAGGATGCTCAATTTCTTCTTAGAATTCAATATAAGAAGCTGTCCAGAGCAGACAGGTCTCTAATGAAAATGAACATTAATACTGAAATGTTTGTCATGTCAATTCTAAGGATTTCTGATGTTTTGAAAACCAGCTATCCATGTAAGGTAATCTGGACTGTTGCCTGTTAACTCCACTCAGCTATTTCTAAATAAAACATAGAAAACACCACAACAATAAACTCCAAGCCATGAATTTGCTATAGTCCCTTAAATCACAGGCTGACCATCACAAATCAGTTAAAAAAGTTAAAGAAGGACTGGGTCTAAGCTTTGTATTCCTAAATGTGTTATACTGGTACAATGCCTATGGGAGTAACAATATTCATCTCACTCTTATATCACTAAGAAGCTCATGCCAATGAAAATCTTAAAATTTGTAAACAAAGTAAATTGGTGCCATTTAAGAATTTATATCTCCATCTTGATATTAATTATACAGATTTCTACTAATAATTAATGGCTATGCAATAAACCCTAGCTAATCCTCTCTATTCCGACAAAACCACTACTTTTCCTTAGAGAGACAGCCCAACATTTACCTTAGTCCCCAAGCCCAGGGAATAGGGGCACTGACTCATCATTAGCTTCTTCAAGCTGATTATGGGCGTTGAGATATTAGAAGAGGAGTGGGGGGGGGGAGGGAGAGCAAGTTGACAATCCTCTGATGCTGTGTCTTCGCTACCTCCAGATGGAATTCCCGGACCTCAGAGGTTTGAGCATGTCTGCCCAGCTTGCTTGTTGAGTAGATACACCAAGGCTGATCATTCTGCAATATACAATTCTCAAAACAACTTTTAGTATCAAGATAGTTTTTTTTTTTTTTAAAGAGGGCTGACATTTTATTAAGAATGTTGGTTCTAACCGCTTTTCTATTTTTTCCCCTCTTTTATTGGATATAATATTTACATTTCAAATTTTATCCCCTTACCATATTTCCCCCACTACCCAGGAACCCCTTATCCCATCCCCCCTCCTCCTGCCTCTATGAAGGTGTTTACCCACCTACTCCCAGCCCCCCTTCCCACCATCAGATTCCCCCCCCCCCCGTGCTCAGCCATCAGGGTACCAATGATCTTGTCTCCCACCTATGCCTGACAAGACCATCCTCCCCTACATATACAGCTGGAGTCATGTGTCTCTCCATATGTGCTCCTAGGCTGGTGGTTTAGACCCTGGGGAGCTCTGGCTGGTTGGTATTGTTGCTCTCCTCATGGGGCCACCAGCCCTTATGGTTCCT
Organism: Arvicanthis niloticus; assembly: GCF_011762505.2. Classification (NCBI taxonomy): domain Eukaryota; kingdom Metazoa; phylum Chordata; class Mammalia; order Rodentia; family Muridae; genus Arvicanthis; species Arvicanthis niloticus. Next base: position 23,995,920 of record NC_133430.1, on the reverse strand, counting down.
TCAATTTACTCTCTAACTCCTCCATTGGGAACCTTTGATCAGATTAATGGATAGCTGTGGGTATCTGTCTCTGGGGGACCTCTAAGGAGATAGCCTTATCTAGCTGCTGTCAGCTTTCCCATCCTGACATCCCTATCAGCGTCTCTTTTTGGTGACTTCCCATGGAATGAATACCCAGATGGAATGGTCTCCCTACAACCCCCCCTTCAGATTCTGTCCCACACTTTGTCTCCATATTTGCTCCCTTGGGTATTTAGTTACTCCTTCTAAGAAAGACCTAGGCATCCTTACTTGTTCTTTCTTCTTCATGAGCTTCATGTCGTCTGGTAGTTGGATCTTTGTTGTTTCAGCTTTTTGGGCTAATCTCCGCTTATCAGTGAGTAAATACCATGTGTGTTCTTTTGTGATTGGGTTACCTCACTCAGGATGATATTTTCTAGTTCCATCCATTTACCTAAGAATTTCCCAAATTCATTATTTTTAATAGCTGAGTAATATTCCATTGTGTAAATGTACCACATTTTTTGTATCCACTATGCCATCTTTCTAATTACATAACTATTTTTATTGCAATTGATAAAGAGTTTTATCATACATTGATTTATGCTTCAAACTATTGATATTTGGCCCATGTTCTTTCTCATCATTCCCATTGGCCAGTAAAACTCCTGGAATCAGTACTGTCCTGTGACAGATGAGGCTCTACTGCAATTTCATACTTATGAGAATGGTACTAATCTCAGTTTGATTAAGGGTTATTTTATTTCCACTGAACATTCTATGAATGCAATATAAATTCTTTTCCATATACAGTAACAATCATGATGAATATTTGAAGTGATGGGGTCCCTGCACATTCTCAATGATATAGTTGATAATAAATAGCATTTTCACACTGCTGAGCTAAATATAATCAAGCTAACAAGTATTGCCTCCTATGACACATTTACAGATTAACCTAGATATATTTCTCAAACATCATGAGCTCAGATCTCTTTGCTTATGAAAATAAATGCCCAGTTAGAAGATGGGGAACTCTGATCCAGGCTATAGACATGTGTGACTACTAAGGAGGGAATGAACTCTGCTACCTCAATAACAAGGCTCTTTTATTTTATTTATTTTTTAATTTTTCTCCAAAGTATGTCCTCATTTTTTTAATCAGGACTACCAGAAAGTCATGGAAATATGCTTAACTACTTCAACCAAATCATATAATCTTTAGGCCTCAAGTACATTTTTAGAGATAAAAATGCAGATCTTGAATACAAAAATTTGTGACTGTGGTACCAACATCCTTCCTGACCTCCTTCCCTCCTTGACTCTTACATGCCCCCATTCATTCCATGAAAATGATGAATTTTCCTTCTCTAGGTTGGATTTCTAAAATAAGACTTTGTTGCTTACGGTACCCTATAATTACGGAAGTGCCCTTAAGAGAAAGATTGAGCATAATAGTCTTAGCACTTGACAGGTTTTCCATTTATGTTTTGGCTTCCAGATGCATTTTGAGTTTAATTCATGATGCTATTTTAAGAGACTTACCTCAATTCTAACATTTTGAAGGGCCTATGAAGGTTCATGATAATGGTAGCCAAAGGTCCTTTTAGGCAAAGACTTTTTATTCACAGTATAGGCAATTTTGAATGAGTTGTCTGTTTATATTATCAATGTCTTAACTGGTTTAAAATACCTGCTTAAACATTCTTTGTTGACTTTTAGGTCGACTTCGGTCTAGCTGTAAAGAGAACAATTATAAGAGTGTGGATTCTTTTTGTTTTTCTGACTGTTTTATTGATGTGTTTGTTTTTATTTTTACTGAAGCATATGATATCATTAAAAAAAGTACATATACTTATGGGGTTCCACGTGGCTCTGCTTTGGTAATGTTCCAATGAGAACAAATGTATCTATGTCTTTCTACATTTATCATTTGGTGATAGTGAAAACATTTGCAATAGCTGCTTCTAGCTTTTGAAATATACAAGAGATAATCACAAATACATCATGACTTCACTCTGCTACAGCTCACCAGAGGTTTTATCCCTATCTTCTGTGACTTAGTTCCTTATGAATGATCTTGAAGAAATACTTCTTTGTATCATTATAATATTAAATGTTTAATTTTGGCTCTCTCTGCAACTAATGATTGGCTGTGTGTCTCTTCTCCAATCAGCTACCAGAGGAAGCCTCTCTCTGATGACAATTGAGCTAGATACCAAATGGTAAATCTTCATTGTATCCCTTCCCTCAAAGTTCAGAACTTGGGAAACCCTATGCTAGAGGGAGGGAGAAGTAGAATTATAGAAGCCAGAGCAGTGGAGGACACCAGAAAAATAGGGCCAATAGTATCAATTAAGCAACACTTATAGGGTCTAACAGAGACTGAAACTGCCATCACGGAACCTCCATGGTGTGTACTTGTTCCTCTACAAGTATGTAATGGTTGTATTGCTTGGTGTTATTGAAGAATATTTAAGAGTGAGGATAGTGTGTGTATTTGAGGAAAAAAGTAGGTGGGGGGTGATGGGAGGAATTGAGAGGTGGGAACTTTATCGAGATATGCAAGGAGGTATTTTTGTTTGTTTCTTTTTCCTTATATATATTTTTAAATTCACATTACAAGCCAATTGCACCCTTACTCCCTCATTTCTCAGTCCCATACCCACAAATTCTTAACCCTATTACTCTTTCCCTCTCTCCCCAGAGAAGAGGTAGTGTTTCTTGGGTACCAACCCACCCTAGGGCATTTTGTCCCAGCAGGACTAAGCACCTCCTCTCACACTAAACCCAACCAGGTAGTTAAGGTAGAGGAAGGGGATCCAGTGGCAGACAACAAGGTCAAAGAGAGTTCCCGCTCTAGTTGTTGGGGACCTACATGAGACCAAGCTGCATATCTGCTACAAATGTGTGTGTGTGTGTGTGTGTGTGTGTGTGTGTGTGTGTGTGTTTAGGGGGTAGGTCCAGACCCTACATGCTCCTTTGTTAGTGGTTCAGTCTTTATGAGCCCCAGGATCTTAGGATAGTTGACTCCTTTTGCAGTGACCCCACTATTCTACCAGACTTCTTGAACTCTGAGGGATGCCTGACCATAGATCTCGGTACCCCTTTCCATCTGCTGCTGGATGAGCCTCTCAGGAGATAGTAATGTTAGATTTCTGTCTGCAGGTATAGCAGGGTATCAATAATAGTGTCAGAGTAGGCTCTCTCCCATCGGATGGGTCGCAACTTCAGCCAGTCAGGATGTTTTGTATTCAAGATTTTTTTTAAGTTTAGTTTATCCTTTGCCTTTTTCATGTTTTCTAGAACATTCTACTGAATAATTAGTATGGAGCTAATAGATGTTATATGTATTCTCTAAGATTTTTGTGAACATACAAGTATTATCACATTTAGTCCAACTTTAAAATTGGTAAAATAAAATTACAAATATAACCAACCATTAGAGGCAGGATATGACAATTTTTGTAAAAGAATTGGGCATATTTCTATAGTGTTTGTTTCTCACATACTACTCACTTATAATGCCATTGCTTTTCAGTAGGTTAATCTTCATTAACTGTAACTAAATACGTGTAATATTATTCTTTAATCTAGACAATTACATATGATTATTACTGCTGTTTCTCAACTAACATTGCAAAATACATGGGAGAAAACTCTTGAGGCTCCAAAACTAGATGAAGTCTTACAAAAAATTATCAGCTGTTGATAGAAGACCAATTAATCTTCCACAGAGCTAAGCACCTGATTACTTATCCAATACCAAAAAGTCAGTCATAGAAATTTATACATATAAACAGGTAATATTATGTAGGAGGAACTGTAGTGGCCATTTCTGCATAAATGGGGGCCACAGCGGCAAAGGCAACTTCTGTAGGAGGACCTAATTGACGATTGCCTGGGAGACCAAAGATTGCTGATGCAGATAATGCTAGCCAATTGGGAACTGCTGCTTGGAAGAGATGCTTGCTTGGAACCAATGGGGCAGGGTTGGAGCCCACTCCTCTTGGGGGTTATTAAAGCAACTCATGTTAGGCAACCTTCATGAGGATAGCTTGCTGCAGAGTTCTTACCTGTTCTCAGAGTCTCTGCCATTGAATCCTTGTCACCTCATCTTCAATCCCCACGGACAAGCATGGTCCAGGGCACAGGCAGCAATACTGAATCAGTAGGTCATATTTATTCTTTTTATGTATATGTAACAACAATTATTAGAGAAAAATCAGACCCAGTTAATTAAGGAGAGAGGGAGCAAATGCAAGGGGAAGGAGGGAGAGGAAAATGATCTAATAAGATTTTAATTAAGCTAAATATATAAAAAATGTTAACGATTATGTTAAAAGTCAACAGGGATGGGAATCTGCATACAGTTTGTGTGTGTGTAAAATAAGCTTTGAAACATTCAAATTTGTAACTCTAAGCTGTCATATTCTTATGGTTGTTTCTGTGAGAAAGGTTATCAGAAAATAATATCACAAATTCGATTGGATTATTTATCCATGTAGTATTTTTTTTAATTCTTTCAGTAATATCTCTGAGACGAAAATAAAATGTGGCTATAAACCAGAAAGATAGACAGAGGATCTCACCTTCTTGTTTTGCATGTATATATTTTTTTAAAATACATTGCTCTCATTCAAAAGAAGAAAGGGGGAGGCAGAAGACAACATGTAATCATATTGTGATAGTTTTAAATAGTTCATGAAGTAAGGAATAAATAGTTTTATGTAAACAAACCTTATACTAACAAGCTTATTTTTCATTAAGCAAAAAATTTTTAAAGTTTCTCAAAGTGCATGCAGAGTTGAATTCTTTCTTTGTCCTTGATTCATAATGTTCAGGTGATATTGCTCAAGGAAAGAACAGGCAGAATAATGTTGCAGTCAATCATAAATCTATCACTAAATTCCCAACCTTGAATCACATTGTGGATCATTTTAATCAATAATAAAGATGTGGCTTGAGAAAATAAATATAGACATTAAATTTTATAAAAGATACTACTGTTGATAAAATGAAATTTCTTACTTTTTTAACTAGACCAATAACAAATAAATCTTTCTTTGCTGTTTGTAAATAATAAAAATTTTCATACAATATATTTTTATTATATTCTTTCCCCAATCCAATTCCTTCCAAATCCTCCCAGTCTCCCTATAAATATGCACATGACTTAATTTCTCTCACTTTAAAATATACAAATGAAATGATAAAATAAAATAAAATAGCACAACAAAAATAAAATCATGAACTCTCTTTTGTATTGGACCAGGAGGAACAAAGTGTATGAAAGCCAGAGGTGACAGGAGACAAAGAAATAGGCCTTGTAATTCAGCAAGACAGAAGTACATATAAACTTAACATGAACAAAAGAAGCATACACAGTGCCTGCAAGGGTCTGCACCAGATGGGGTGTGAGAGCTGAACTGAGATGTGGACACAGACCACATTCCAAACCCAGGAGGTATCTCCAGTTGATAACTACATACAAATGGAAATTTAGTTTTCTCCAATAGAGGCTTACAACAGAATGGAACTACTCTTAAGGTTAGCCTACATGGCCATCAGTAGATAGATGGCCAATAAAATGAATTCAATGGCACCTTGGGTCGTTCCTTCTCTTATAACATTATTTTAGGGCTTTCTGTTTTTGATTGAATTTTATTTTACTGTATTTTAATTGATTTATGTATTTTCTTTTCTTTTTAAAAATATTTTGTTTACGTATAAATCGTTGTCCCTCTCACCCGAACTCCCTCCCACAGTTCCTCTTCCTATTCCTCCTCCCCATTGCCTCAGAGAGGGTGCTCCCTGACTACTAGACTTCCTTCCTCTTCCCTGCAGCCTCATGGATTAAGTACATCTTGATTCACTAAGGCCAGACCAGGCAGTCCTCTGCTATATATGTGCCAGGAGCCACAGACCAGCTCATGTATGCTCTTGGTTGGTGGCTCGGTCACTAGGAGCTCCCACGGGTCCCCTTCATAGATGTTTTGGTTCTAATTTTACTATTTTTATGAAATTGCTGAGCGTGAGAATTTGGGTCTTTGCATCTCTATCTTTCTTGTTTTTTTTCTTGGACTTTTTTCCTTATGTTTGTTTCCTTTGTCCTATTATGCTATGCTAGATTTTATCTTATTATATTTTATTATATTACTATTCCTTAGAAGTCTGTTTATTTTCTTATGAAGGACAGAAACAGAGTGAATTAGAATGGGCAATGAAATCGTGAGGAATTAGGAGAAGTAGAGGGAGGAAAAATATAATTAGGACTTGTGTGAAAAAATCTATTTTCAATAAAAGCAAGAAAAAACAGAAAACAAGTTAATTAAAATACAATAAGTTATGGTATATATAAATATGTCTACTGTAATGTGTGTATGTGTGCACATAAATAATATATTCAACAATAATGGAACACTAATAAGAAACTTTAAAAATAAGTTTTATAAAGGCATGACCATACATTAACTTAAAGAATTTTAATATCAAGAATGAAACAACAACCTCACAAAATGAAATAAGTAACATTTTAAATAATAATCCCAAAGTATCAAGAAGCTAAAAAGTATCTAAGAGTACAATGCAGAAAATAATTTTTTAATTCAAAAAATTAAAACAATATTGCTAACGTGTCAATAAAAGATGAAAAGTAGAAAATTAAGAGAAAAACAAAATAGTTCATTATCCCACCAAAATCATACACAGTAAAGAAAACTGAGGAAGTAATATAATAGATCTAAAGTTTCTTGTTTACAAAAAAAGTTATTAAATGCAAATAAGCTTCACTTAAGTTACAGACAGTTCAAAGGTAGACATTAATGGATATCTTATTATATTCTGTGTATACATTGTGATTTTGAAATTTAAAAAAAATAGTATAAGTAAAAATATACAATATAAACCTACTTCTAATGTTATTTAATTATTTTTATTATTCTGGAGTTTATAGTATAATTATACCCTATTCTTTTTCCTTTCCTTTATCTAAACCTTCAGTTATACTTTCCCTCTCTCAAATTCATGACCTATTTTTTCATTACTCTCAAGGAAACATGTACTTGCAACAGACAGAGTTTCTTCGAGAAAAATAGTAACTCATCCAAACACATAGTTTTGGACACTAATAAAACTTTAAAATATCTTTTTATATCATACAAATCATAATAATAATCTGAAAATTTATAAAATTTATATCACACACTAAGGAATAAATTATCTAAATTTTTACCTTAAAACTTTATTTTAAAAAGCTTAATCAAGTTTCTGGCTTTTCTAACTACACTAATCAAAATAATAAATATCTCAGGATGCTCCAGTTTGAGTTTGGCCTATCCCTTGACACTTGAACTTCTATAAATGAGAGGGTTAAACATCTAATAAATTCCTTTTTGTAGTACATCACATTTATCATATATCTATTATCTATTTATCTATCATCTATCTATCTTATCATCTATCTCTCTATCAATCTATCTATCATATATCATATATCTACCATCTCTTTTTGTCATTTTCTACTTCATCATCATCATCATCATCATCATCATCATCATCATGATCTCTCAAAACATTTAGATGCTTTATATGGATTAGGTTTTTTATATTTTCTTTTTGAGTTTTGAGATTTTAATTTTATTTTTGAATTAGTTTTAAATTATTATGTAGTTATTACAAATTTTCACTTCACCTTTACAAATAACATAGGAAGACACATATATTTTCTCATTGTCTGAAAATGTGAAATGCTGGAAAAGAAAACACATTATTTTTTACTTGTACAATCAGTTGGGTTTTTTTTCTCCTCAGATAGAGTGAACATTTAAAATCTGTAGTTTTGATCCACAGTCCTGTAATAGTAGTATGGTGCCTTCAATTCTGTTGGAACTTAAAACACTGCCCGTAAAATCCTGCTTCTGATAACTCATCATCACCCATGTGAAGACTGGAACGGTTTCCTTGATGTCTCTCCTGTGTCATCTTCACTCCAGCTCTTTGTAATCATCATAAATTGCTTTCCTGATGATGTAGCACTCTTTATAAGATCTGTTATAGAAGAGATGGTGAGTATCATATACTACATACTTTTATGGTACTGGTCAAGTGGCTTCCTGTAAGAAATGAAAGCAAGTGGAACAACAGATGTCATATGAGGGTGAAAACATGGGAACAGCAGCCATCTTTGCTGTATTTTTGTTGTTGTTGTTGTTGCAGCTATTCTACATGAATGTTGATGACATTAATGTTCTTCAAGTGTAAGAAGGCTGGAAAGAGGAACCATTATATAGACATTACTTCTATGTAAGCTGTTCAATCTTGTAGAAGAGTGTGTGGTTCAGAAAAACAACTTTAGAGAAGACATTAGGAGTTTTCAAATGTGCCTAGATGATTACTAAAGGATATAACTCTCAAGAGCTATCACACTATACAATCATAAAAGACATAGTAGGGAAAGGAGATTGATTTCTTGCCACTTTTAAGAGAAAGAACACAGATGGAAAGCCATACACAAATTGATGACAGAATCATCAAATTGTGATTATAGAGACTTGGATGAAGTCTGGTGCTACTATGAATAGCCTTAATATTTGTCAGGTAAATCATTTAATGATTCACATTATTATTTAATGTTATGTTTTTCTTTCACTAATAAAATTAGAATTTAATATACACAGTTACAATTTCAATTTAAAAAATCAACTCTGTCTTTCCCAATCATTTGAGCTTTACGTGAGGTTTTTACATATTATTCTTTAGGTAAGGTTTTTATATATTACTCTTAAGATAATGCATAATGTTGTGAAAAAGGTGCATTAGACATTTATTATCTCATGTTATAATTTACCCTAATAATCAATAGCACATGAATTTACTTAATAGTTTTCTTATTTTCTACAACTTTATAAACAATGTAATTAAAACTAATATGGATACAATGATATCAAACTGTTTTTCTATTAATCATACAAATATTTTAATTTGTTTTTTTTTTCTTTTAATTCTTTCATGTTAATTTTTTGGATACAACTCATTAAGTTATAATCTGGGTCAAGAAACAAACAAAAAATCCCAGCATTTCCACGAATTCCCTCCTTAGTCCATGTTTTGGTAAGAGAAGAATTAGAGATGAGATGTCTTCATGATAGGCATTCATAAGACAAAACATATCACAGCTGTTTGTAGAAAGCTTATGCAGATGTTCAGTATTTGTGTATGCAAATTTTAATACATGTTGCACACAGAAACTGTTTCCATTTGTTTTTACAGCAGTACAAAGTTTACAAGTATCTTACAGCCCTAGAGGGATTACAAAATTCAAAATTACTTGTTTTAATGGCTTTTGTATTTTAAGATTAATTAGTCATCTAGTACAATACTATGATTTAACATTTTCTTTACTTGTGACTCACTAGGCTCTTGCCTTACTTTTTTTTCTTTTACAAAATAAAATCTCATATAAACTGTAAAGATCATTTGAAGGTATAACTGAAAGTTATTAAAAACAAATATTAGTGGATTATCTCTTTCAAGAAAAGGAGATAACTCTATTTTCTTTAAGCTTCGAACCAATTTTCTCAAGATATTAAAAAATCTAAGTATTAATTATTAGAAAATTATAACACTATAAAATGAACAAATTTAAAATTTTTCATCTTCAATCAGCACATTTTAGGTTGACTATACGGTGTAACAGTACTTAAATCTTTTCATACATCAATTCCATTACCTTTTCTGGAAATGAGACAAAGTTGTATGATTCATTATAGCCTTTAATTTATAGTAGATCATTTTAATTATTAGACTTTTCTAAAAAATATAATTGTTAGGAGATGGATAAAAGACATCAACAAAGGGTAGTGTCCTTGAGAATTCATATATGACAGTATTGTTACAATGACGTGCTGGAATAAGAAAAAGTGGGCACAAGTTTCAGGATCATAGGCAATAGACACTTGAATGTAACTTCTGGATGCTAGTCTCCTTGCTTCTCAGCCAAGTGCATAGCCTTTCTGTAAGCTCATGATGTACTGAGCTTTGACACATTTGAAGGCATGTTAACTTAGAGAGGAGGCAAGAGAATATGGACTCCAGCCCTCAAAACTCTCCAGGAGGAAAAGTCTCTTCTCTGAAAATTATTACCTGAGTCATTTTATCAGTTGGTAGAGAGCTGGTGAGCACTCAGATATGCTTACCCAACTGGCAATTGTTCTAGTTGTTAACTCTTCACTGCAGCTGGGTTCTACTATTTATGTGAAGTTTATATTTCTTCTTTGTCTACTTATTGAATCTCTGCTCACTTTATTCACTGTTCAGGTTTTGATTGCATATATAATACTTTAAATGCCTTGAATGTGGCAGAGAGTAAGATAGTCTGCTTACAATTCTATTAATCTTAATTTATCTGTTTTAAGGTCAGCCATAGGTGAGAAATTAGTACATACTCAATGATTGTCAGAGTTCATAAAGGGTCCTTCCAATTTCTATAGATTTCGATAAATCCATATTACAACTCACACCCTGCATTTTACATTTCATCCCCACCCCAATAATGTGTTCAAGAGTTATTAATTAATTTCAGTAAATCTTTTATTAATTTCCACAGATATTACCACTTATGGCATGTGCAAATTTAAACTATTGCTTGGCACCATTTTTGAAAAGTACTTTTAATATTAGCCTTTGGACTAAAAGCATGCTCTAAGTCATGTCAATACAGATAGGTTCTGACATGCTTTGGAACCTTCCAGGCAGGTTGAAAGATGACTCTTGACTGGGCAATGTATGTTTGAGGAGAACCCAGCCTATGTAATCATATCGACATGGTTATTAAGATACTAGGTATTTGTTTTCTATGGCTACCGTAATTTCATCACTGTTGGGTTTGAAGACTCTCAAAGGTATTTTCAGAGAAAAATGGCATCTTTTTGTCAATTAAAAAAGACACAAAATTTTCTATATTCATGAACATGCAGTCATTTTCTTGATATAATCAAATTGTGTTTGAATTATAACACCATTGGTTAATATTCAGAATTTTGTAATAATTGTAGTGTGTTATATATAATTTTTCATTATTGTCATTATTTTTATAGAGAAGATTTATCCATCATTTGCCACATGTTTCTTCTACTCAGACCCCTCCATACTAATGTGCTATCTCAAAGACCTAGTTTACTCTATCTCTTTGGTTAGTTCTAAACGTATATTAACTTGATTGGGAAATATCTAGAGTTATTTGTTTTCATCTAAAATGCAATTTTTATTGTACTTAATATATTAAATGTAAGAATCAACTCAGCTGAGATTAAGCACATCTGTGAGACCAGTTTGAATGATAAGAATAAGCACATTGGCATTTATCACTTAATGGCATAACATTAAGGATCAATGTATACATTTGCACTGGCATCAACCATATTCATCCTAGATATGATTTATACTGATAGTACCATTTAGATGTGATGTTGTGGAACAATATATAGTTTCTGATTGAACATGTACCATCTCTCTGTGATACCAAAGCACACATATACATAATGAATTTTTTTCCTGTCATATCACAGCTTGATATAGACAACCATTTGTCTGACATGAGTCGTTAATTTGTGGCTTCATTATCCTTATTTAACAAAAAAAAATGAGTCTATTGTGCTTCATTTAGAGTTGCTATAAGAAGACAGTTGTGAGAACAGTTACCAAAATATTTAAATATGTTTGAGTAATTGATATTTTTTCAAATCCAAATGAACATTATGACACTGTATAACTGTACCTACCCCATTCTCACTTGAATTTTTGAGTGAATTTTATGCTGAAAAAACCACAAAAATTCATTAGAATCTGAGATAAGTATCATATTCCTCCAAATCTATTAAAGAATCAAAAATGCTCTAGTATAAGAAATTTAAGTCATGACTCCCTCACCCTTCCCCCAAAGAATCAACTGTCTATTATCATAGTTAATATGGAACCAAGGCAATTGAGGAATCTGGTCATCTAATCAACATTTAGAAAAACGTATTATTGAAAAAGATACGCATGTTTTGTTAAGGATGGCACACATATTTGAATTCACATATTTGAGTGTATTTTCCTGAAAGAGGTAGAATATTTAGAAAGGATTTTGAGGTGGTGACCTGTATGGTTTCAATACCTTGATCTTTCTGCCTGAAACTTTCAGATCTGATATGAGCACTCACCTATGACTCCAGTGCAGTGCTTGACTGTCTCTTGCTTCCTGCCATGATAATCATAGACTCATCCTCTGAAACTGTGGGCAAGTCTACAACTAAATGATGCTTTGTCATTTATGAGGTCATGGTGTCTCTTCACAGCACTAGAACATTAACTATAACAGTAATATGTATATGTGTCTGTTATCATAAATACATATATGTATAATATAATTTTCTTACATAGTTTGCGATTGAATGCATACATTGGAAATTCAAAGTCAAATTATGACAGAGGATATATTTTTTAAAAGACTAGCACAAAAGTGTCAAGCACAAAAAGAAGTGAGTAGCCATGGATTGCAGATGGAATTTTCCAAAATACTAACCATTAGTTCTGTAAGGGAAGTGTTTGATTTTACATGAGCATTTGTGTTTGGAAGTTGTCTTAAAGGTGCCTTGTTTTTCATTGTTACCTAGAAAATCAACTATTTTTACTCATGAGTCCTCTTGTTCACATTGCATTTAACAGCCACTAGCTCAAGGGGAATTTTTCTGTCATTTTGTCAGCTAAGGATATCTATTTTTATTTCATTTAATGTAAACCTAGAAGAAGTATTATGTGGTGACATTCAGATTTTTCTTTGTCTGTTTCTATAACTATGTATATTATGTGTATTGGCATTAAGGACTGGGTGCTATAGATTTTTTTTTGAGTGGATGTTTATATCCATTTAATCATACTATAAAGCAAACAAGCTGGTCACTTGAGTAACTTTGCAAGCCTGCCTGGTGATGTGGAAATGCACAGATACCTAAAATTGTCAACACTTCATCAGCCCACACTTTCTCAATAGTCCCTAATACCCACCTGTGAGCCATTCCTACAAGTTAGCAAAAGCCCCATCTGTCCCTATTTGGAACTGTCCTGTGGATTAGACTCTTGCATCTGTCTACTGCTTAATGTTATTTCAATTTAGTATTCCCTGGTAAGAAGTCAAAGTTTGCTTTCAGTAGGGGGAGGACCTATGAGAGCGTGTTACTCTACCTCTCCTTGGAGATTTGCTGTAGCCAAGAACTCAGGGTAAGTTTTATGAGAAGGACTGGGCTCACAAACCAGTCATCATACTTGAGAGCATGGGGACATGGTAGACACACACACACACACACACACACACACACACACACACACCAACAGAGTACCTCTAGGGACTCTCACTCTGATTTTCTCCCCTAATCACAAAACCAGAACATCAGAGAAACTTCTAGATTGACACGTGGATTTAACATCCCTGGTTATATCCCCGCTTTCCCAAAACATCAGCCTGAAACCTGCCTTTGACATTTCCTGGTGTCCCTTCCCAACTGCAGGCTGGTTGCTTGATTCACTGTGTATCATCCTTCTGAGTGCTCCTGAACTCAAAATCAGAAACGTCCATGTGGCGACATATTTAAGCTGTCACATTAGAAACAAATTTGCAAAAATCTTTTGGTGCAGTTTGCTGTTGACACTTCAACAGAAAATCTATTTGCACACACAGTGTGCCGCAAAGGCCAATGGGACATTTCCAGACTCAAGGTGCTACCTCGTAAACAGTCTCAAATCACCTAAGCGTGTCCAGGGACCCTCAACCATGACCTCTAAGAAATGTCTGTTTGGGACCTGAAATATAATTTTGTCAATTTGGAGGTAGATATTTATGTGTGAGAGTCTTGACAGCAGAAACTGCACTTACTTTAAGTGGGATGACTCCCTCCATGAAGCCTGCATAAATACTCACTTCATCTCCTACAGGCAGCTGCTTGGATACAAGCATTTAACGGTTCTGTGTATCATAACAGCTACATGCAATGCACCATGTCATGAGGAAATAGATGCCAAGTGTTTTAAAATCCTTCTTTAATGAATTGTACTGCTGAACTACACAGATATTTAAAAAAAATATATAGTGCTACTTCAATGATCAGGCAGTAGGTACATTGGCAATTGTAAGTGTTGGTCTGTAATTCCATTTATTTTCTATAAGAATTTGGTGTTAAGCAGTAGCAGTCTGCCTTTGGCCACGACATTATGAAATGTATTAAAAGGTTATTCTCTGTTGTTTTAGGTTAAATTATTAATTTGGTTTGTAAATTAACAGGTAGGCGTTAAAAAATAATAGCTCTGTCTGAGACATTTTATTGTAGGATTCTAAAAGATGCATGGAAACCTAGAACTTGTATCTTAGTGATTTAAAACCTGTTCTGCCCATAATATACTGTATATTTGAATCCCAGCACCACTAAGTAAAAAGGTACTCAAGGAATGCTCAGATCCTAGGACTAATACTTAGCAAATTGATGTTAATGTACCACGTGGATTCCATAATTGGAATCCAAATGAAAAGTAACATTTTCTCTTAATCTAACTGGCATTGATAAATTAATTGGGTCTAATAACTGTGCTTTGCACCATTCTCTAATCTAGCATTCTGTTAACATAGTTAGTGTTTTTTCCTCACTATGTCAACTAATAATATCTATTGAATCATCTATATTATAGATCCTGTAAGCATTTGGTCTAGCTCAGAAGAAAAAAAAAATCTACCAAGATTCTGGAAATCTTAAAATGAAGGAATTTATCTCTTCACTGGTAAGTGTAATTAATCAGTTGTATGTATAGAAATAAGGAGTACAGTAAGCAATGGGATTGAGATCAATATTCTGTATAAGAAGTGTAGGGTTAGAGAAAACATATCATATAATTTATGTTAGCCTCCTTGGAAAAACTTGGGCAGAATTGGAATTGATTTCTGTTTTCATTTGGGAAAAGCTTTTCAGGTAAAAAGAAATGAATACAAGGGTCTTTGGTCCAAGGAAACCTGCTGTGTTGGAGGAACATAAAAAAAAAGTTGATTTTTCATATAGCCAGGTTTGGGATAAGCATGGTAGGCGGTAATATCAGAGCTGTAAAATAATAGGGTAGAGAGAATAGTGCAGAAGTTTGGAAGGCACTATCAAGATTCTGAATAATATAGTGTTCTTCACAGTAATAAAGAAAGAAATACCATACTGGTGCGTTTGAATAAGTGTGCTAATAAACTTAATTAGCTGAGAAACTTAATTGATATAAACTTAATATCAATGAAAGTAAAAAGATAAATAGATTTTAGCAGGCAGATAGGAAAGTATGATCAATTTAGATGTTCACAATATCTAGCAGAAATGGCTGGAGTAACTCAACTGAGACAGCAAAGAATAAATGAAAGGTAACATCATCAAATCAGGAGTGTGCAAAAGGCAAGCAGAAACTGACTGGCAAAGTCATGTTGGAACAGCCAGCTGGAGTCATCAAGAACTCATGGCAGTTGTGTAAGCGCAGGGCATATGCCTTTAATCCTAGCATTTAGGATTAACACCAATGGATTTGTGTGAGGTAAAGCCCAGCTTTGTCTGGTTTACATAGTGAGTTACAGTCTAACAGGGATATCCAGTAAGACCTTGTGACAAAAAAAAAGTGGAAAAAATATGCAGGGCAGGGAGCATAGTGTCTCCATGTGTAAGGCTTCCAATTTAAAGAACAAATAGCAAGGAATAGATAGAATAAATATATCATCAATTGAGGTATTTATAATCATTCATCAGAAGCTAAATAGAGAACCTGAAGCAATTAGCTCTAACTCCCTAATGAACTTTCTCTTAATGGATGAGATTCCTCTGGCTAAAATTTCAGCTCCCTGTTCCTGCTCCAGGTATTTTTATGTTACAGAATACACAATAGTAATTTCTGTTGGAAATAGTTTATAGTCTGTTTTGTTTTGTTCATTTTTGCTGATTTTTCTCTCTGTCACAGAGTTAAGGAGTAAGATCATAATATGGGAGAAAAGAAGGGTCAGAAGAAACTATAGAAATATATGGTGAGTTCATGCAATCTTTACCCTTAACCTTTCTGCTGAAAGTTGAAAAAAAAAAATACTGACCAGCATAAGATGGTCAAGATAAGAATTTTGAAAAAATTTTTTTGAAATATGTATGCCAGAGATTGTGACGTTCTTCATGCTCCAAACATGAATCTACTTTCAACAAGCTGAAATAGCACATGACAATTACCAATATAACGTAAGTTAGATGTTGTTTCTGGGAATCTCCACCATCTCCCACCCACTTTATTATTAGATCCAGTCGCTTGTTTACTGTGTTTATATATTTTTTTTGACTGTGCCTGCATTGATTTTTTAATACTTAAAGAAATCTTCATTTATTGCATCTAATTCTTAACAATGTGGTTTGTATCTTTGAGAAACTTTGAAAAATTGTGTCACACCATCTTATTCTGATCAATATTTTTTTTTTCAGTGTCAGCAGAAAAATTAAGGGCTAAGATTGCATGGACTTAACATATATCATTATCATATCTTCCAACCCTTCCTTTCTCCAATGTTATGGTCTTACTACTTGACTTCTAGAAATTTCCTCCAAGAATAATTTTTCCTTTTCTTTTGCTTCTGCTATCCACCAGCTATCCACAACTTCAGCACTATTTTTTTTTTCTGTTCAAGAATCAATTAACTATAGAGAAGAGAAAGTGATATATGCACCTGTAGTCCTAGGCTGAGGCAGAGCTGACTTCAAAGACAATGTGTGAAGCAGATGCTACATTAGAAAATCTTACAAACAAAATAACAAACATAAGCAACCAATTAATAATATACATTTTCGCCGGGCAGTGGTGGCGCACGCCTTTAATCCCAGCACTTGGGAAGCAGAGGTAGGAGGATTTCTGAGTTCGAGGCCAGCCTGGTCTACAGAGTGAGTTCCAGGGCAGCCGGGACTACACAGAGAAACTGTTTCTCGAAAAACCAAATATATATACACACACACATTTTCTCTTAAAGAAGTACTTTTCAAAGTATTCAACCCATAACAAATATATTCTCCTTTTTCTACTGAAACTTTATAAACTTTTCTCTTAAATCTTTCTCCAACCTGGCTGGTCTTGCCATGCTGGATCAAAAGATTTTCATTGCAGAAAAGGCCTTTATTTTAATGACATTTGTAGCATACAAGTCACAATTTTATACGTGCATCCTAGGCACTTTATCTATTGGGCAAACATATTTCCAAAGAACAGCTGTCTAACTGAGATTGTCTCCAACTTTGCATGGATTAGGAAGCAATGCAGATGAAGAAAAGAATGTGAAAATAATATTCCATGCCAGTATGATACGTGCGCCATCTTTCTATTGTGCATGTGTTTCCAGTAGCAAATTATTAAACAGTCAAACAAATGTAGATTAAGTCATTGCTAAAAATTAGCATTGTTAATACAGAAGAATGTATTATAGCATTGTTTCACTGTTAGAGTGTACAAATATTTTGGCCTGGATAAACCCAAGACAGATTTAATGTCACATAAATGTTTATATATTTAGAATTAAGAAAATAGTGTTAAAAGTAATAATTAACATCTATTAAGTAGAATGATTGTTTTTAAGTAATTATCTTTTGAATAAAATTTCCAAAGTAAACTACTAATTATATTAAAATTCATGACATTTAAAAAATTTTATCATTCCATTCAACAATAGTTGACTAAATCACAATATTGACTTGAAATTAATACTTTATTTTATTTTTTACACTCTGAAATATGTTATTTTTTCACATTGAAATATAATAGAAGATGAAATTTGATACAGTCAGAGTGTAGAACATAGTATACTACTAACATACAAACTCTTGTATTGGTTAATGAATATTCCATTTAATATTTATAATGTTATTCTGATGCAATTTTGTTTGAAAATATAATATTTAAATTCTACAATTTTAGAAATATTCATGTCAGCACTCCAGTATTTTTTTGTCTAACACAAGTTCTGGAATCTTTGACCAACATGTCTTCAGCAATCCCTCTTGCTCCAGCTGTTGGTATTATCTATTCTACTCTCTGCTTCTATGTTTACATCATTTCTACTGAGATCACACACTCCTGTGTCCTCCTAGACAATGCTATTAAGTATAATTTCAGCCATGACATGGTAAAAGAGAGAAAATATTATTTCCAACGTCAGAAACAGCACAAAGATGTCTTCTCTTGTCATTTATCTTGTCAATTATAATAAACAATTTGTTGATATTTTTAGAACTGGACAATTAGTAAAGAGAGTAAACATATTTTTTAAATTGAAAAGTAAGAATGTGATTATTTTGATTTGCAGATGAAATCATCTTTTATAGAAAATTCTAAGGAAAATACACAGAAAAATATCCCACATTATTTTTGAAGGATGTAACTTTTTACTTATATACCAAAACCATATTTATTTCCACATTTATTTTCATCTAGACTTTCTAGAAATATTTAACATACTGATTGCTTGGCATCTGCTTTCATGTTTATGTGCCTCTGTGTGTGTATGTGTGTGTGTGTGTGTGTGTGTGTGTGTGTGTGTGTGTGTGTGTGTGTTTTAGTGCATTTTTTGTATAGGTGCATGTGAAAGCTAGGAGTTGACAGAAGCTCTAACTGTTGTTATGGACATGTTATGTTGTATGAGATGGCATCTAACTTGACATTGAAGCCCTGTATTCTCCTCCTCTCTGTCCGAAAAGAATCTGGACACTCCTCTGCATGTCTAATAACATTGCTACAGTAGGCTTCAGCCACACTTGATTTTTACATAAGGTATGTGAATTTAATTTTGGTCCTCACGTTTGAACAAAAAGAATGGAGGGCAGGTAGAAGAGGAGAAGAAGTTAAGTGGGATTTAGGTACATGATGTGAAATTCATGAAGAAACAATAAAAAGTTAATAAATAAATAAAAACATGTATTAGATACACTTTATACCTGAACAAATGCAGTGGGACTCTGTGTAATTGAGATAGTTTTAAATCTATACTTGAACATTATAAAAATAGATTGTACTTCATACATTTCAACAATATTTCTAACACTTATAAAAATATATGCTAAAGTTAAACTCTGTATAAAATAACTTTGAATATAAATATTAAGCAAAAGCAACAGAACATTTCCCCATCACCTTTTAACTTATCTATAATTTTCATCCATCCATCTAGCCATTTTATCTAAATAATAATAATAATAATAATAATAATAATAATAATAACAATAACAATAACTTCAATTGTGTTTGAAGGGAAAAGAGCTGGATCTTTGCTTCTTAGGAGAATTTGTCTTACCTTCAAAAGCATGGTACAACATTCACTCAGTGCAATAAGCATTCCAAGTAGTAATCCTCTTGTTAATCTCTTGGTGACTGAAGGTATTGTTATGTTAATAGGTGACTATGAGACACATGACAATGAAAAGGTCTTTTAAATGATTTATTCTTTATCATATTTAATTATGCATCCGTGAATTTTTCTGTGTGGGCATATGTGTAAGTGAATGCACATGCCTGCAGAAACCAAACAGGGCATCAGATTCCCTGGATTAAGAGTTACAGGTTTATTTGGAATGCCCACAAGGTCCTGGAAGAAGAACTTACAGCATCTGGCAGAATAGTAGGCAGTCTTAACCACTAAACTATCTTGTCAGCCCATAGGTTGTTTTTGAAGATTGCATACATTGAAATATTGCTCACGCCGGGGGTGGTTGTGGTGCTGCATGCCTTTAATCCCAGTACTTGGGAGGCAGAGGCAGAGGCAGGCAGATTTCTGCGTTCGAGGCTAGCTTGGTCGACAGAGTGAGTTCCAGGATAGCCAGCGCTACACGGAGAAACCCTGTCTCAAAAACAAAACAAAACAAAAAAAAAAAACAAAAAAAAGAAAAAAGAAAGAAAGAAAGAAAGAAGAAAGAAAGAAAGAAAGAAAGAAAGAAAGAATGAAAGAGAGAAAGAAAGAAATATTGCTCACTACTTCCCTATCCCCAAATTTTGCTGGATTCGTTGTCTTCTTAAGGTCATTATTGCTATGTTACAGAGCTCTGTTTCATAACAGAACAAGAAGACAGCTGGCAAATAACAATCATGACCTTTTGAATGCAGTGAAATCCAGTAAAAGATTATTTTAGCCTTCTTATGTGTGATTCTTTTTTGTTTTGTCAATTTTTCTATTATTGAAAATATATTTTTGTACAATACATTCTGATAATAATTTCCTTCTCTAAGACCGTCCTACCTACTCTCCCATTCAAAACCATTCTCTTTCTATTTCTGAGAAAACAAATGACAAAAACAAAACAGGTATCTAAAGAATACTAACAACCAAACCAACACACACACACACACACACACACACACACACACAACCTGTAAAATTTAAGTAAAAACCCTGCGATAAAACATTCTGAGAAAAAGAGCTTTTAAAGATGTTGCTGAGTTCATTTTGTCTTGATAAATAGAACCTTCTGTATTCTAAAACAACATTCTCTGACACTGTTATTGATACTCTGTTATTCGTGCAGATAGGAGCATATTGTCCTCTAAGAGGCTCTACCCAGCATCTGTATCTGACAGATATAGACACCCACAACCCAACAGTGGTTGTAGCTTGGAGAATGTTATGGAATAATAGGAGGAAGTATTGCAAGGCCCTGAAGAGAATAGAAACTCCACAGGAAGACCAATAAAGTAAACTCACCTGGACCCTTGGGGCTCTCAGAGTCTGTACCACCAACCAAAGAACATTCACAGGCTGGATGTAAGCCTCCTGGCACGAATGTAACAGATATGCAGCTTGGTTTCCATGTGGGTCCCAAACGACTATAATGGAGGGGTAGGGGGGACTATCCCAAAGATGCTGCCTATCCACTGGAAATGCTCTACTAGCTGTGCTGACTTGTCTGTTCTCAATGGGAGAGCAAGTGCCTAGCCTCTCCTCAAAGAGACTTAAAGTAATAGGGTTGAGAGATACTCAGGTGGGCCCTACCCTCTTAGAGGAGAAGGGGAATGGGAGATAGTGGAAGGATTGTGGGAAGGTGTGACCAAGAGGGGAACAGTAAAGCAAAAAAGTAAAGCAAGGAAGTAAAGCAGACAAGAATTAAATTAAATAACCATTATTGAAAGAAGTCAACTCTATTGGATAATGGAGGACCAATCTGAGTTTCCTTAATAATTGGAACTAATTTCAGACTCTTGGCAACATCCTCAATTTCTCGGTTCTCCTGGTTTTATTTTTTTCTGTATTTGAACTATAAACTATAGCAATTCATACATGACAAGGATTTTGAATATTTACAAAGATGCAGTAAGCGAATTCTATGCACAATACTAAATGTGTTCAACTAAATCTTGCTCACTCTTTCAGTATACATTAAAAACCTAGCATTGAGACCAGACTAAAGGTCTCAGAATAATGACTGGATAATAATACGTTTTAGGCCTTTGCCATTATGCCCAATATAAGGCTTTTCTTTATGGCACTTAGAAACAGATTTTGTTACACAGTTGCATATGAAATATCACATTTTGAAATGCTGTATCAATTGTGATTGAGCATATGGACTCACAGAGGTCAATTATGCACTGTGTTTTTCCGTCCATGAACTGATCTTTCCAATCTTTGGAACGGAACTTTTGCCTGGAGCTGTGTTTAATAATATATTAAGCGTCAAATGCATGAGCATGGTGCAAGCACATTAAAGTTTTTAAGTACCCTGAATTCCAGGTTTTATGTACCTTCATTGATTTCCTTTAAAAATTTTAGGTATTTAAATACAAAAAATTCTATCATCTTCTTAGTAGTTTGTATATTTAACATAATAGATGTGTTGCATCTAATTTTTCATCGGTGATGTTTTGAGAGTAAATATATTTAAGTTCTTCATACACAAAAATTAAGAATTTTTGAAACATAAATAAATGAAAATGGTTATTGTCAGGTATTAAATCTTAAGCAGCTATGATAGCTGCTTTAGTAACATAATCAAAGGTTAAACTCATGATAGTTTTTAAAGTAACATCATCATGAATACATTCAAATTAATGGGTGAATTTTATTTCTTCTTCACACCATCATGTGCAATCCAATAGATGTTGTCCATCTCTAAAGTACCAATTAGATGCACAGACTAAACATTGTTAAGCACTGGGAAACAACTGTGTGTAGACTAATCACCAAGCACACACCAATAAAGTAATAAAAATGAAATCTGACCCTGTCATAGAGCTTCTTTCTGTTTGTAATACTATCAGAAGTAGAAATTATCATTATCCCCTGGAGCTCTGCCCCCTGGAGATCAACAGAGGACAAAGGCTTCAGCAGGAAAAACCTTCCTGAATAGGTGGTCCCTATTTGAGAGAGTGGAGGAAGATTAAGAACCCCCCGCCCCCAAAAAAAGCAACATTCATAGTATAGTTTAAGTATATTGGTTTTTCTGGGGAATGCAAAAAACTGCATATCTAATCATCAATTTCCCTACTACTGGGAACAGGTTTTATGATCCATCAGATCTCTTCAGTTTGGTTTAAACAAAGATATAGAATTTTTCACTCTTATTTTCAGTGTCCTCAATGATTTTGGAGACTTGAGCTTCATTAAACACCCCATGTCACATTTGTGCACTGACTGCTGTTTGTGACTCTACACGATTTCTTCTTGCTGAGTTGGGTAGAAATGAGAGTGCAGTTTTCTTTCTAAGCAGTAGACTATATAAAAGGTGATGAGATGCCACTTTTGATGAATATAGTATGTGTTAGGGGACAGAATGCCACATGTTCATTTTGCACCTATAGCTCTATGCTCTAAAATAATATAAAGACATATTCACTTTGTAATTTTGAAGAAGTCAACATTTCTATCATAGTGTGCCTCTGACTAACACCAAAGGGAGTGTGAAGTCAGGAGATGTGCATTGGCTGCTCTCACACAGATGAAGACTTCAGTTCTGCCAAGGTAAAAATAAGTTCACTCATCAATCTGAGTGAGAAGGAAAGCAGGTCTTTCAAAGTCAAGCCTCCACATTAGTTAGTTACTGCTCAATTGAGGCTTTGTATGAGCAATATATTGGGACACATTCCAGATGCTTGTTTGTCATTTCCTTTATTTATTGAGATTATAATGCAACCACATAATTTCCCCCACTTTCTTTTTTTCCCTGAAAACCCACTTTGCTCTCTCTAAAATTCATGGTCCCTTTTTGATCTTCAATTGTTATCTCATGAAAGAATAAACAAACATATTCTCTCCCCCCCCCCCGCCTCAAGTGTAACCTGCTTAGTTTTTCTAATGTTTCTTGTATGTATGTTTTCAGAGCTATGCATTTGGTGTTTGATAATGGAGGGGTGGTCTACCCTCTGGTATCTATTTCTCCCACTATTGGCATTCCTTAGATGCCTATAGTTCTTTGAGTAAGGTCAAGGCCTTACAATTTTTCCCTGTCAACTTTAGCAACTCTATAGTTAATTCTACATTGTTGCTGAGTGGGTTAGTTGGATAAGCAGGAGCTGTTTAAACTTGATGAGTAAATATTTTATTTTTTCAATATAGAACAATGCAATAGGGTTTCCATGATTATGACTAAGAAAAAAGAATTCTAATATAATGTAAAGACTTGTTAATAGTACGCATTTATGGGTGTTTCTTATAGTGAAGGTTGACCTTAGCATGACTGGGTAACTTAAGCAATAGCAGTCAGTTGTATAGTACTTAAAAATGTGAACTTGAGTGAGATCCAAGCTACTCTCTAGTATCTTGGCTTGTGATCCTGTGTAACTCATATGAACTCTTCATGTTATCGTAACATCAAAGAAGCTTTGAAGTTTGAAACTGTTAAAGCATACTCTATATTATTGCAATAAATCATAAATATTTGACAAATAGACCTCAGTAAACATGACCTTTTTAAGGGTTTGTAAATATCACTCTATTTTTCTTTGTCTCTCCCATCCAATTTAGAAGATACATAGAATACAAATGTTGCTCAAAGATTAAACCAACTTGTCATCTGTATTGAAAATGTAAATTATTTTTCTCTCTGAATAGTCAATATTTTTAAGCATTTTCACATATGTTCATTGCTGAATGCTTTTAAATGTGGTAGAAATGTATCTATTTTTAAAAATTCCCTTTTAGGTGCTAAACATACATAAACACACACCCGCACAAGTACACACAGGCATATACACACACAGAGTATGTTTAAATGTGTAATTATATGTGTCAGAAATTAGAACCAATTTCTAAATACAGAAGGACTGATAAAATTTTACCAAAAGATTTTATTCATCATATCTACTATGCTTAGATTATTCTAAAATTTTGACTTAGTTGCTTTTATTATACTTACAACACTGAACAATATTACTTTTAAAATTATTTTATGTGTAACTAAATCTTTAAATATGTGACTAATTTCATTGACTCATACCAGGCAGAGTAAGACAGTGTTTCCTAAGCAAGCATAGAAGATAAATCTTAATACCTAATCAAGAAATGCTTAGCAGTTCATTTTCACATAGAGATAGAGACAGAAAGCTCATCTTTCTTTTTCTCTCTCTAAAGGCACCACTTCATAAAAACAGTAAATTGTGTGGGTAACTTAATAATGAGACCGTTTAAAATGCAGGTAACCTTGCTTATGTTGTCACTATTTATTGAGAGATTATTAGTAATAGGACTATTTTATATGGAAAATTATTAATTTTTTTTGCTGCCACGTTTGAATAGTTTAAAATGTGTAACTGAGTCTCCTATCTCATGTAAAGTTTTATATAATTGTTAATATAATCAGTGAAACCACAGATGTTATTATCCAAGTGAATATATGTATATATCGATATATTACAAATGTGTTTATTATGCCATAACTATATATTCTATTTTAATAGCATTATATCAAATATATTTGTGCATATATATACATATATACTTATATACATATATATAGATATATTACAAATGTGTTTATTATGCCATAACTATATATTCTATTTAATAGCATTATATCAAATATATTTGTGCATATATATACATATATATATATATATATATATATATATGTTTCTCCACAGGTTAATTACTAGGTAAATTTTTATTTTAAGTTCCATTGTTATTATTTACAGTGATCTATAGAAACTATCAAGGATTGCTAACCAAAGCTCATCCAGAGAAGGTGTGGAAATATTGATATATCTCTTGAACTCTAATATCTAAGATGATTGTCCAAGGTATATTGGATTTCTGAAAGTTATTTCTTGCCTCTTAGATTTACTAGGCCAAAATCAAAATTAGATGTGATTGATTAGATAGACATGGGGGGGGGTCAAAGAGAACATATATTGTGTTATTCATAACATCATTGTATTTTAAAATACATAAAATACATTGTATTTTAAGATATACTTATGACATGGGTACAGGAATATCTGGATGTACATAAGCATAGTAGATAACTTCATTATATATATATATGTTTTTCTGCAAGTCTTTTATATTTTTTTTTATTTACAAGATTGCTCTGCAGTGTATTGCCACTATGATGTTCTTTGAAAAACTGAAATGGAAACTTCAGAAAACAAATAGGCTACTTGAGGCACAATAAAAGAAAATAATGCATCTGATTAGAGTGAAGGAATGCATGAAGATTGGTATGTCCAAACTGGGAGTTAGTGCATTTAGTTTAGTTTATTCATGGCTCAATAATTCCCAAGGACTGCCATAGTATGGTTTTGGACTGAAATAGACTTGGACAGCAGATGATGATTTCTTTTTCATCACAGAAATGTCTTTTATTTTAAAAGTCACTTTGTCAAAAGGCTTTACAATATTTCCATCTTGATATTAATCTTTTAATATATCTTAACTTTCATTTTGTTGTGATGGGTCATTTCAAAATAATACACATAATTAGGAGAGTTAATAAAATTTTCTTGAAATAAATCTTCAGTGGCATACTATTCATTTGACACTATGTTTAAAATAGAAAATTACAAAACATATCTTCTTCAACTTCTACCTAAAAAGTAAAATTCAGAATTCAGAACTTTTCACAAGAATAATTAAATCAAGGCTTTTATGAAAATGTTATCAGCAATTGGATCTCTGGGAACACATATTTAAAAGGGGCATTTGAGGGGTAGTATGAAAACCTAATATAGTATAAAATTTTTAAAATAACTCCACAATTGAAAGTGATATAAATGAAATCACCAAATAATGGGAGACACAGAGTCCCAATTGGCCTTTTCTTGTCATCAAATCAAGCCTCCAGTACTTCATTTAGATTATAGCTAATTGAGTTATTGCCCAAAGAGTTCCCACAGAAATCTTCAAACAGCCTACACTGTTTCCAAGGTCTCATCGCTAAAGACAATGCCTACATGACTCATTGAAAATTGAGATATTTGGGCTCATGACTATATACAGCCTTTGCCCCTAGATTCAGCTATCTTTGGCACTGGAAAATACTCTGCATAGTCTCAAAGGCAAAATTTAATTAGAAAGCCAGACTCAAACTCTTTGTCTACAATGCTGTACTGTCTGAAAGATGTCTTAAGGCAATGGTGGCACAAAGCTTGTAAGAGTAACTAACTGATAATTAATTTGACTTAAGGTCCACTCCAAGAGCAGTAACCCACACCTGACACTGCTTGGGGAAACAAGAACCTAAGAAAAAATATCAGCAAGACCTAGGGTAAAACCAACTAATACTGGTCTAAAAACAACAACAACAACAACAAATGTGATAAAATGACTCAGTGATATTCTGGTATACTCATAGATCAACGTTTTGTTCAACTATCATCTAAGAGGCTTTATGAAGCAGCAAGAAAAAACTACAGAGACACATAGGCTGGAATTACACAGATGGTGAAAGACCCAGAAATATTGTCTTAAATGGGATTATTATATCAAATCCTTTCCCTCTGAGCTCAGGGAGCCTCACTGGAAAAAAGAGAGTGAAAGAACCAGAGGGTCTTAGAAGACTATAATAAATCAATACCTTCTAAATCTACAGGGGCAATATTAATTAGAATTTACAGAGACTGCAACATCATGTTCTATACCAAGTCCTCTGAGGATACATTATGGCTTCCAGTATAGTGTTTTGTATGGGATTCCTAGGTGTGCAAATGACCAGGCCATTGATTGTTGGGCCTTCTCTTGGACTCTCTTTCATGTCATGGTTTGCCTTGTCGAACCTCGATGTGATAATTATACTTTACCTTATTGTATTTTATATTGTTATAGTTTTTGAAAAATGATTGTTTATTGAATGAATGCACATATACATAAAATAATGAATGAATGAATGCATGAGTTAATGAGTGAGTAAGTGAGTGAGTGAGTGAGTAAAAATCTAGCCACTATGGTAAATGATAAAGCTGAACTGTCACTTATACCAGTTGGAGTGAAAAAAGAAATGCCAGATTTTCCGAAACAAGTGACTCTGAATGTAGCAATCATTCTAAGGATAGTTGACCAACATATAATGGATTCCACAGTCTTTCTTTGTCTATTTTTTATTTGGAAAGATGTTGGAAGTTTACTTTGTTTTTTTTCCTCTTGGTGTGGTTATACTCTGATTTTTTTTAGCGGGGAATTCTTGCTATTATACTGGGTTGTTGTTGGCCTTTTGAGAAATAATTTAAAGTTGGCTTAGTAAGAACAGAAGAGTATCTGGAAAAGCATGGGGGAGAGAAATATTATCAAATTGTTTTAAATAACACAAATATAATAATAAATAAAAAAACTGATTATAAAATATAAAAATTATTTATTTTATAAGCAATCATATTAAAATGCCACAAGAAAATGACTGCTATCTATTTATAAAGTCTAATCTAAATCTTAATACTTCTGCATTTCTTGCTGTTCCATAGGAATTAACCTTAGTATAAAATCTTTTTAAAAACATCTCATTATGAATAAAGAATTATTATCTCTTTGGCATATCTCTTTTCTTATAGAAGTGTGAGATTATACTACAGATGTTGTGGCTGTTTCAAGCTTACTGAATCTCTTACATACAGGATCGTGGTAATGTTCAGGTCCAACTTATATCTGTCATCAGAATACTACATAGAAAGAATGTACCTGTGACTTATTTCATATGTGCATATTTGTAAACAAAATCTATACCCAAATCATTTACCATAAATTCCAAGTTAACATAGTTATGAATAATTACACTTACCACAATTACACTTTAAACTAATAACAGACAAAATTATTTGTGTATTTGTATATATGTGTATATATATATATATATATATATATTCTTTTTCTTAACTGAAATTCATATTTTATCAATATCTTTAATTTGTTCATACATTTAGAAGTTTTTATGAATAAGCATATTATTCATAAAATGATATTAAATGCATTTACCCTTTAAATTCTCTGATTGTATTAGCTAAAGATATTCCCAATATCAGTTCAATTACCTTTTCTTTTTGGTAACATTAATTGCATTTGAAACTTCTAGAGCATTTGGTACATTTTATTTCTAATATTCTTTGCCATGCATGTTTCTGAGGCCTGAGGACATAATCAGTTTCTGTACTCGAAATTTTATCTACCTATATATGCACAAATGAGCTATGACTAGGAAGTTTGTGATCTAAACGTTGACCTTATTATTTTTCTCATAATAGCATTTTATGAAGTTAAGTCTGTGTAGTGCTCTATATAGATTTATTATTCTGTATGTATTTTAAACTTCTCAAGGGCCTCCCAAGATATGGTTATCATCTATTTAGGATATATGGTTATAACTGCTCACTTTTCCTTGTAGGCCTCTAATGGTATTTTTAGACTTCAAGGCAGAGGGCTGTTTCTGAGCACTTGCAGATAATAAAGGCTTCAATTGCTTGCAAATTTTATAAATACTTGCAAGTTATTTATCTCCTACTGTGTTGAAAGTCAAAGAGTGCGGGACTTTTCTACATCGTTGACAAGAATTTAACATCAATTTTATGTTCAGACCTTTGTTGCTTACGCATGAGCCAGTATATTTAGGTAAAAGCTGAGTATGACTGAAATCCATTGACTAATGAGTAAGACAATCTACTCTTTATGTTTGATATCTCAAGAATGAAACTGACGTATCAGATCATGATAAATGCCTACAGGGCAATGACATACATGAATCAATATGTATTGGTAAAGACAAAGAGTAATAATTACTTTCTAGATAATTATATTACCTTGTGTTTCTGATCCTGCTTCAATTTGAAGACAGGTCTTATTAACAAATTAAGAGCAAGACTGATGATTTCATTTGTTTCCTGTTTTATTTCATTATGTTTTTTTCTGTTTTTACCTTTAGTTATGGTTTTCAATGCAATATTTTTTGTCTACATAACCTATTAGCATTTTAGTCAAACATTTATAGTAAATTATTAATGAATTCTCTCCAAAACACTCAGGTTAATAATACACTCAATGCTGACAGAAAATGAGCCTGCCGAGAAGCGAACTTCTCTCTGTATCTTTATAAATGGACATATTAATCACTGCAAAAAGAAAGCCATAATGGAGGAAAGGATGCTTTAGAAACTGAGATGGGGGATGACAGGAAATCATTAGAAAAATCAATAGGTTTAAATGACGAAACATCAAAGCATCACACTTCTAAGAAATGTACAAATATCAAGTAAGCCATTTCATTTTCAGAAGGATGTATTATTGCATTATCCTCTTATGAAACAAAAACGGGATTACAATATGAAACTTGATATTAAGAAAATTAACATAAAATTTAATGTCTTACAGAAAAAGAGAAATAATACTGAATTCCAAGAAAATGGAAATTGCAATGGATTACTACAATCCATTTGAGACTCTTGCCGATAGAAGTACCTTTTAAAGTCTGCTTACAAGTTTCTGCATGCTTCTGAAGCCTGCAGATTTGTAGGGGTTTATACAAGAGAATGTGCTTAAAGAAGGTATTTCTAACCACATATTGCATGTACCCTTGTTCTTATGCTAAAGTTTTCAATATGGATATCTAAAATGCATGGTATTAGTTCTAAGAACTTAAATGAGAGACACCGATGAAAATACCCTTAAAGTGAGTTTTTGGTGACTTATAGTGGAGAAAACAGTGAACGACTCACATTCCCAAATAACCATGAACTGTGGGGGCAGTGAACTGTACCAAAAAAATCTTAGTAAATTTAAATGCGTTTGGAGGCCCGAAACCCAGAGAGGATGATTGGAGCTTCACCTGCTTTCAACCAGGAACCTGTCACCCTGTCACGTAAATACACTCTACATAGGAACATGACCTATGGTAAGGTAGATCAGAACAAAGTTCTCTATGCTAATGAAGTACCTACGGGCCTTGAGAATTAGCCAATAAGCTTCCTTTCTTAAAAATTTCTTCCATTAAAAGGTATTTAATTTCTGGTCCACCTTGAGGAGGTGGTATTCACCCCTTTTCCACAATGAACAATCAATCAGTTTGGAAAAAATGGACTGTCTCTCTCATCAAGAACCATCATGGGAAGCATGGAAAAAAAAAAACCTTCCTCTATGGAGCTATGCCACCTACATCTCCTTCAGAAGGCTTCTCTGACCTCCCAGACAATCCCTGCTAAGCTAAAAAACATTCCTGATGAGCTAAGCCATAGTTCCTCATCCCACTGGCCCCAGGCTCCTCAACCTGTATACCCAACTGTGTTCCCAACACTCGGTTGTTTCTGGATGTCCAGGAGTTTAGAATGCCCTGGCTCCAGGCTCCTCATTGCAGGCCGGTGGTCCCCCTGCACAGTTTCCAAAGGTAACCTGATGACTGGGAGTTAGGTAACCCCAACTTCAATCTTCCACATGTTAGGCTGCATTTTCCCACCCTCCAAGATGTGATTCTGCATTTCCCATAAGTCCAGCACCTTGACAATGGGTGTAGGGTAAATGTAGTCTAGCTTCTCCATGCTTCATCTTCCCAGTGGTATGCCCACATCCCAGACACCCAATGGGCAAAACCATAATGAACAATCATGGTTTTGCATATTTTTTAAGAATGATGAATAAATAGTTAACTTTATTTGTTTAAATTTTATGTATGTCACTGTATATTTTTTTTTGAAACAGAACCCCAGATGAATGTTAATCTCTAGTTCTCCTAAGGCACTGAACAGTGACACATTATTTCTCCAGTGAATCAGAGCCAATAACACAAACAGACAGGTGGATACAGATATATCAGTGGAGATTGATTAGAGTATTTGTTTAGGGAATTACCCTAGCTGAGAAATCTCCTGACAGGTTACATTCAACTAGAGTTCCTGAACTCATTCCCAATATGACACTCTTGGAGCTATTTGGGAAGCCAATATTTTCAGCTAAAATGGTTGAGAATCAAGAGGCTGTTGTTGCAAGTTATGGATCTACATTTCAAGGCCTGGAGGTCTGGTATCCAGGGCCAAGAGATGCTGAGTGAGATCTTGCTATAGTGACACATTTCCTTAAGCTATTGGCCTTGTCAGATGATTTAATGTTGAGTGCTACTTGATGGCATATTCTCTCTCCCATTACATTCAGCTTCATATGGAAAACTCTGGGAATAGCTTCAAAATTCTATTCATAATCATATTTTATCAGTGTGGAGGATATGGGAAATATAAATGTCCTCAACTCACCAATGCTGAGATGTAAATTGGGTCACTTTGCTTCTAAAAAACCCAAATATTGGAAGTTTCATGCCCTGAATAGTATTTCTGTTATTTATAATAGGGTTTGAGTGCCACTAGGTCTGGGGACCTGTTGCATTTAGGGTAAAAATAAATAAATAAATAAACAAACAAACAAATATCCTATTGATTCATCTCAAATTCTGGAAGAAAAAAACAAGAAGAATTAAAACACAAAAGTAATAAATGAAATAAATAATGTTAAGAAAGGTTTTAGTTAAATGAAGATTTAAAACACAGTGCTTAGAATCAATCAAGTTCTTGGAAAGAATAGACATCATTGACAAAACTCTAGACACATTAACAAAAATGAAGAGATAGAAAGCATAAAGTAATAAAATTAGAGGTGAAATGGAGAAAGCTATGAACAGAGTTCAGTGGAATCTAGAATCTTTTTAGGAAACAGTCTGAAATTTTTATTCAAAAATTGATATTGCATAAATTCCTACACAGTTTTGACCTTCTAATTTTGAATCAGGAGACGAACAATGTTAACAGACTCGGAACAATTAACAAGACTGAAACAGGAATTTAAGATCTCTAACAAGGAAAAGTCCAGAGAGATTTACAGCCAGATCCTAGGACACCTTCAAAGAACTATCACAAATATTTACACAAAGTAAAAAGCCAAAAAACACTACCAAATTTATTCCACAAAGCCAGCATCACTCTGATACCAACACCAGATAAGTACTAATACAAAAAGAAAACCATAAACCTATCTATAAAAAAGGTTTATCTTTAACATTATGGGAGATTTTTCTAAAAAAAAAAAAAAAAAAAATACAAGAGTAACCCCAGTGATTAAATCTTGATGACATCTTTTGAACTTGAAATGTTTATTGCATTTTATTGTGTAACAACTTTAAAAGGAATAGTGGCTTAGTGTGTGTTTTGATGCAAACCAAGAGAAATGACACAAATGTCAGTAATCCTAATTTAGTCATGTGTAATGACAAATTTGTTATCCTTGGTTAATGCGGACATAGAAATAATATTTGTTTACAAAGGAGAGATAGACAGAGAGACAGACAGAGAGAAGGGGGAGGGAGGGAAAGAGGGAGAGGAGGGAAGGAAGAAGGGAAGGAGGGAAGGGAGAAGGAAGAGAGGGAGGGAGGCCAAAAGAGAAAGGAGGTGAGAATGTTTTTAACATCAATCATCAGAAGAGACTTACAGACCCTTGTCTAGCATTATGAAAGACACAGAACTTGGCTGATATGCCTCACTTCACCAAGATCTTTCATTCTAATTAAACTTTGAGACTTATAATATAAGAATGATCCCAAAAATTATACTCATTCTGCAATTAGTGTCTTGCAATTCATTGTCAAGATGTTGTCAAGATGCTGGATTTGTGGAATAGATTTGGTAGATTTTTTTTTTTTTAACTTTTTGAAAATGTTTGTAGTTTTTTGAAGGATTCATGTGTATATACATCCATTCTCTTTAAGGCTACATCATTAGTTTATAAAACCTCTGTGTTTTATGAACACTGATACCTGCCATAATGAATTATTTAAATGACCTGTGTTTTCTTAAGACCTCAATTCTTTAAAAATGTAACTTTTGTCTTTTCCTTGATTTCTTAGCATATAATAGACTTAAACTAGTCACTAGGATTCATTTAATTAACTTTTTACTTTACTAAACTCTTTGCTCTGTTTGAAATTTTGCTTTGTCATTTTTTTGGAGCACCACACAAACTAATAAACCAGTTTCTATTTTTCTAATGAGCTCCTCCCGTGTCGCCCCACGCCCATAAGAGAAACACGAGAGACGCAATTCGGGTAGTTACTGCAAAGACGAGGACTTTTTACTCTGTAACACACACGTGGAAAAACACGAAAGGATGCGGAAGGAAGCGGGAAGGAAGCGGAAGGAAGGGGAAGGAAGCGGAAGGGCTGAGACGCAGAAGGGGCCTAGTTTAAAATACACCCTAGAGTGACGTATTCACTTCTGATTGGCTGTTCGCTCACCACCCAATATTACACCTCGGGATTGGCAGTGACTTTGGCGAGCCTTTTGCCTTTGCAGCTGCGCAGATAATTGTTTACTTCTGGAGAAGACATGAGGCCAGCGCCATCTTGGGATGGCAGATTATACCACTGTAAACAGTGGCTTCCTACATATTTTCATCAACTTATATTGAAAAATAATGTTCCAGTTAAAATTTGCAAGTCTTAAAGTAAGAGAGAGCTTATTAGCTATTAGGAAGAAATCCAGGAGGAAGTTGCAGCATAATTTAGCAGCAGAAAGTAAATAGGCTAAAAGTATTCTTTATACATGTATTAAGATGTCATGTAAACCTTGTTTGTATAAGTAGAATATATTGATAAGAATTTCTATGTCTGAATTATTTTCTAAGTGCTAGTCCAGTCATATTATGAAAGTTTTGTAGCATATGCTTTGATTATCTCATTTAGAAAAATAAAAGGGCATTCAGAATTTTAGAGAAAATGACTTTGGAGTGGTTAAACACTGAAGATAAAACATATTGCTAAGAGGAGTCTAGTCTAGACACTGCATATTATGAAAAACTGTGATTGATCAGTCTTTCATGCTGTGGGAGAAATACCATTTTACAAGCAGCAGAAGTCATTGTTCTTAGTGCAAACACACAGACAGAATCACCTTGTTCTGTACCTAAAACAACACTTAACCAGCACACCCTGTGAGGCACAAACTGAAAATTTACTCATTTTTAAAAGCAAGAAGACTTCAATCTTATAAACTCATACAATCAGATTGGGACCAAATAAGTTTAGAACACTAAAAGCATTTCAGAAAACTAGTTCCAAGAATTGCTTAGCATACCAGCAGAGAAAGAGCACACACAGCCCCTAAAAAAAGGACCCATAGCATTATGAGAATGAGGCACTCCCACAGTCGTGTGTGTGTGTGTGTGTGTGTGTGTGTGTGTATGTGTTTTGACAAGCACATGCATGCGCAACTGTCCAAAACACAAATAGAGAACTTCTGACTGACTCCAGGGTCTATATCTCAGGTAAATTGCTAATATTGTGAAGCCTTCCCCTGATGTTCTCCACTTACATAGTCTTTGGTGCATCTGGTTCTCACCTTAAATCTTTCCTCAATGGTATCAATACTGCTGAAGCTTGACCTTATCTGATGCATGGTTCAGCTACGGAATCTTCTGGTGGTTTCTAAGAGGGTTTGTTATCAAACCTTCTATACAGATTGCATCTGTAATTTAGTGTACCTTACTCTTCTGTTTTTAACTACTAAAACATTTCCAGGGCCTGTTTAACTCTATTATACCCACTGTGTAGTGAATATATATAACTTGTAAGTTACAGATATATGCATTCATACATACATACAAATAATTAATTACTATTTAATATATAATATGAGATCTGGGAGTTAATGTGAGTAGTTAAGATTGGAATAAAAAATGCATTATCAGCCAATATCCAACGCTGAAGGAATAGCAGAAAAATTTATTATTATGCAACAATTTTGACCCTGTGAAATAAAACTAAAGGGTTCATCATTGTTTCTGACAGTAGTTTCATGACATTTATTCCTTTTTTCTGAAGCCATGTAAACTAATGCATGTCTCAGCACAT
The DNA here is from genome assembly GCF_011762505.2 of Arvicanthis niloticus. Lineage (NCBI taxonomy): Eukaryota > Metazoa > Chordata > Mammalia > Rodentia > Muridae > Arvicanthis > Arvicanthis niloticus. The sequence continues at coordinate 23,960,575 of NC_133430.1, read as the reverse complement.
ACATGAATTTATTTATTATAAAGAACTAATAAAGATTTTAAATACCAATATTTTATTTATTTATTTATTTATTTATTTATCTATTTACTTATTTATTTATTGCTGAGTTGAACATCATGTCTAGGCTTTGTGGGCACTTTCCAATGTATGTACACATAGGTATATCTTTAAATGTGTTGCAAGCATCACATATAAACACATAAAAGACTGTCAACAAGATACTCTTCAAATGAAGACACTGGTTACTAAGCTTTACAACATGATTTCAAACAGCCGAACTCACATTGTGTAAGGAAAGAATATACTGCCACAAGATGTGTTCTGAAGTCCATATACATGTTTGAGTTGTTAGTGTGCAGATACTCTCAGAAACTCACACACAAACACACACACACATAAACACAAAACCGCACACACATGTTAGGAAGAAAGATAGATGAGGAATACATAGATATAGGTGATAGAAAAATTCTTTTGAAGGTTAAGCAGTTTTTATTTTTTTTATTATGGAGAAATTGTGAACAACAGCTTTGAGAAAAATAAAAAATGGTTGCTGTCCTAATTTAAATGAAGTAGTGTTTCTTAAAGCCCCTGGTCATGAAAACTTCTTACCCTCTTTTTCCCATTGGCTAATACTCCAGAGAGTTTGAATCTTTGCACTTGTCTAGCAGAGTATCTTCTTATCCCAAATCCCCATCTTACTGACTCAGACCTTATTTAATGAGTATCCTGGAGCTTGAATTTCCCTCCTATTATGAACTTGGGATCTATCACTAGGAGATTGCCTATTACTTTTCTTTTTATTAATAATTAATTAATATTTATTTAAAATAGATTCTTCTTTAATACAGTATGTCCCAACCACAGTTTCTCCTCTTTACAGTCCTCCCAGCTTTTTCCCACCTCCCATCTTCCCTAAATCTACTCCTCCCTCCATTTCATCTTTAGAAAAGTAAAGGCCCCCAAAAGACAGCAATGAAACAGTACAAAAAAAAAAAGATACAATAAGACAAGGCGAAAGCATCCATATCAAATTGTATAAGACAACCCAATAAGAGGAAAAGAGTCTCAAGAGCAGGCAAAAGATTCAGAGACACCCCAACCCCCATTATTAGGTGTGCCACAAAACCACCAAATTTACATTCATAATATAAAATCAGAGGATCTGGTGAAGACCCATACAGGCCCCATGCTCACTGCTTCTGTCTCTGTAAGCCCATGGGGGCTCTGTTTAGTTGTTTCGGTGGACCATGTTCTATCTGTATCCTCTATCCCCTCTAATTCCTATAGTCTTTCTTCCTCATCTTTGTCAGGTTTTCCCAGTCTCTAAGAAGTACCTAATGGCAACTTCCAGGTTAGATTTTCTCTTCCCATGTATGCCAAAAAGACTAGAATGTAGGGGTAATGATCCCCAGTCCACATCAGCTTTACCTCTAATGAGCACACAAAGTTCAAATCAATGAACTGAGTTGAAGTTATTCTCAGCAATAGACACCCACTCTCAGTTTTCAGAGGGCGATCTTTTCTCCTCTCCTAGCATTAGTGTGGGTTGTTTTGGAATTTCCTTGGCATCCCCTCTGATAGCAACTCAACCAAATGTAACCCAGTCTCACCACTAGAATTCTTGCTTGGCTATAAAATACAGCTCAGATTCCAAACACTACATTACTAGGAATGCTCACCAGGGTCATCCTTACATATTCCCGTAAATTCCCAATGCACTAGGTTTCCAACCACACTCAAAAATGTTCTCTAATTTTAACTGTATAAAACAAAAATAATAACAACAACAACAACAACAAAAAACTTTTGACAGAAAGTAAGTTTAGTATGTATGTATATCCATATCATTTTAAAATCCAATGTACAGTGATCAGTGGACAGTAAGATGTTTTCTTTAATTTTCTGAAAGAACTATTCTGACTACAATTTAAAGAAGCAACAAATAAACTCTTCATTCTATTCTGATCTCATACTTTTATGCCTCATCAAGGAGGAAGTAAACACATTTTCATAGTTGAACATGATCAAGCATGAAAATCCAAATTCTCTCATTTCTTAATATTCAACACTAGGTGGTTTACAAATCTAATCTATTGTAATGAGTTCACTGAGGAAAATTATGCTGTTTAATATTGCCTAACCTGAATGAAGAATTCATCAACAGTTGTTTTCCAAATCAATGCTGTATGCTGTGTTTTACATAATCATGCAAATTACTGTTTTATCTATCTACTCTACTTAATGGATGATATTTAAAGTAACTCAGTACTTGTTGTCAAGGCTTAAATTACAAGGGCATGTAGTAGATGTCTTTTGGAAATATTAAGTAAAAACCAGTTAGCAGGCACACTTGGGAGACATGCATATATTCCAAATAGTTTAGCTTCATCTAAAGGTAAAATTAATTTCTTACATGGCAAACATATATATAAATATATATATATATGTATATATATATATATATAAATCATATATATATGATAAATATATATATATAAATCATATATGTATATGATATTTGATCCAATATTTCATCTATGAAGACACTGATTATATTTTTAGAAGATGTAATTACACAATATGATCATTGTTATAATCAAAAGTGTAATTCTGATCTCTCTTACACTTAAAAGTTATATACCTCAATGGTCTTATATTTCATTACAATCATCCTAATATATTTTATGTGAGTGTATGAACATACATATCCCAACATGGGCATGGATATGTATGTATGCACTGATATATATATATATATCACATATATATTACATATATATTTATGTATATATATCTTATATATATTTATATATATATATCTTATGCAAGTATATATGGATTAGTGTACATATATCTATATTTCTATACATTGTTATATCTTTCTGCTCTGCAATTATAAAATATTATGATATAAATATTACAGGAGTAAAAAGTTATGTGCTAAAATATGTAGTCAAAGAATCATCAAGTAGGGTCATGACTGACATTTGATTGCAATGGGAGTAACTTTGTAAACTAGCTTAAGAATGAGTTCCTCTTAAACTAATTTTATTTTTTTAAAAGGATACAGTAACTTAAGGTTTGAAGTACAGATGTGCCCTAGTGTAATTATAATTAATACTGCCCAGCATGGATCATTTAATTTAGAGTTGATGCAGAAAGAAATACAAAACTTTGCCAGAGTAGCTAGCTAGCTCAGTTTGTATACCAGGGAAATCAATGCATAGATAAAGACAAAGACATAGATACACACACACACACACACACACACACACATATTTATATGTATATGTACAAGCACATAGAATATATATGAGTTGTGTATGTGTTTGAACACATTAACATAAAGTATTTTATGTTCATATGCTCATATAAAATAATTTAGCTTGTCTGTAATCTGTAATGACATTTAAAATCTCTGAGGTATAAAATCTTAAATGTGATACATATATATATATATATATATATATATATATATATATATATGTGTGTGTGTGTGTGTGTGTGCATAGTGCATATATATAATACATTATTATACATATTATATGTATTATATTATACATATTATACATATATGTAATATATATCTATAATACACACACATATATATACATCTATAATACATATATATATTTATGTATATATATCTTATATATATTTATATATATCTTATGCAAGTATATATGGATTAATGTACATATATCTATATTTCTATACATTGTTATATCTTGCTGCTCTGCAATTATAAAATATTATGATATAAATATTACAGATACAGTCCATACTACCTTACCAAAAAAAATTTAAAATCACAATAGATAGAAAAATAAAAGCATTCTATGTTAAAGCCAAATTGAATAATATATGTTTATAAATCTAGCCCTATAGAAAGTGCTAGGAAACAAACATACAAACAAAAAACAAACAAACAAAACAACAAAAAATAGAAAGTTTAACCATACCCAATAAAACATAGTGAAAAAAAATTCAAGAACAGAAAATTAAAAGAGAATACACACACACATATACACACCACCACCACCATAACCAATACCACAACAACAACAGCAACAAAATAATAGAATTCAGTAAACAGTATCAGTTATCTAAATTCTGTGATTAAAAAGGCACATACTAACAAACTATATATAAATCCAAGATCTGTTTTTCTGCTTTATCCAAGAACCACACATTGACATTAACGATAGGCATTACATCAGGATAAGAAAACGGAAAAAGGTATTCGAAACAAATAGAGCTATAAAGCAAGCTGATTTGGCCAATTTTATATCTAACAAAATCGATGCCAAAATCAAGACAAATTAGAAGAGAAGGGAAAGAAACTATATAATCAGCAAAGGAAAACTCAGGCAAAACGTCATGGCTATTCTTAACATTAAAACCATGGAAACCAAGTTTACAAAACAAATACCAGTGTGGATTATGGTCTATTCTTATAACCCTGTATTTAAGGTGATCTAATTACACCTGCTTGCTTTTAATTCACTGAATTATGTAAATAAGAACATATTTTTTAAATGTTTCATGTTTTCATATAAATGGGACTACACAAAGGTTTCCTTAAGAATCACAGCTAGTGACAGACCTTGGGTGGCAGCTCTGCCCCCAACATCCAAGAACCCAGAGGAAGCAGGGATCCCAGGTGCTCGAACTCAGGCAGTATCTTAGGTAAGCAGACAGCAGGGCCCGCCCTAAACAGGGAGTAACTGGGAACCAAAAAGACCCAGGAAGTCACTCCCGGCCTGGAACACTGGTTCCTTCCGGTCTGGGCCAGAGCACTGAGCAGATCTTGGGTGGCAGCTCTGTCCCCAACCTCCAAGAACCCAGAGGAAGCAGGGATCCCAGGTGCTCTAATTTGGACAGTGTCTTAGAAACTAGTTCTCAGATCTGAGGCCTAGGTCAGACCTCTGCCAGGTCTGCTGTTGTGTGGACCCCGGATTCCACCTGAGACATACTGGAAGTTCCACTCAATCCAGATCCACAGAGGAACAAATGAACTCAGAGCTTCAGATATTCTAGAGGAGACACTGCACCCAGGACAGCAGACACCTAGCTGGACTACTACCTTGGAGGCACCATATCCTGAGGCATCCTAGAGGTACCACTATAATCAGCGCATCTGGAAAAGATCACAGAGACATCTGGACCCCTAGGAGATCAGACACAAGCTAGATAACTAGAAAGACAGGCTTCAGTCAGAGACAGCAAGTACAGGCAGCACTAGAGTTAACCAGATGACAAAAGGCAAGAGCAAGAATGTAAGCAACAGAAACCAAAGTTACATGGCATCATCAGAACCCAGCTCCCCCATCAGAGCAAGCCCTGAACACCCCATCACACCAGAAAAGCAGGAATCAGAATTAAAAACACTTCTCATGACGATGATAGAGGGCTTTAAGAAAGACATAAATAACACTCTCAAAGAGCTTAAGGAGAGCACTGGTAGACAAATAGAAACCCTTAAAGAGGAAACACAAAAATCCCTTAAGGAATTTCAAGAAAATGCAACCAAACGGGAAAAGGAATTAAACAGAACCATGCAGGATCTAAAAATGGAAGTAGAAACAATAAAGAAATCACAAAGGGACAATACCCTGGAGATAGAAAACCTAAAAAAAACGATCAGGAGTCATAGACACAAGTATCACCAACAGAATACAAGAGATGGAAGAGAGAATCTCATGTGCAGAAGATACCATGGAAAACATTGACAAAACTGTCAAAGAAAATGCAAAATACAAAAAGCTACTAACCCAAAATATACAAGAAATCCAAGACACAATGAGAAAGCCAAACCTAAGGATAATAGGTATAGATGAGGGGGAAGACTCCCAACTAAAAGGACCAGTAAATATCCTCAACAAAATTATAGAGGAAAACTTCCCTAACCTAAAGAAAGAGATGTCCATAAATATACAAGAAGCTTACAGAACTCCAAATAGTTTAGACCAGAAAAGAAATACTTCCCACCATATAATAGTCAAAACATCAAATGTACAAAACAAAGAAAAAAATACTAAAAGCAGTAAGGGAAAAGGGCAAAGTAACATATAAAGGCAGACCTATAAGAATTACACCAGACTTCTCACCAGAGACCATAAAAGCCAGAAGATCCTGGACCGATATCATACAGACCCTAAGAGAACACAAATGCCAGCCCAGACTACTATACCCAGCAAAACTGTCAATCATTATTGATGGAGAAACCAAAATATTCCATGACAAATCCAAATTTACACAGTATCTCAACACAAATCCAGCACTTCAAAGAATAATTGGTGGAAAACTCCAACACAAGGAGGGAAACTACAACCTAGAAAAAGCAAGAAAGTAATCTTCCAAAAACCCCAAAAGAAGAGAGTTACACAAACATATCTCCACGGATGTTAGTCCAAAAGCTTGGATTAGCGAAGACTCAACCCACAGACCACATGAAGCTCATGAAGAAGGAAGACCAAGAGGGGATGCCTCAGTTCTACTTAGAACGAGAAATAAAAATGCTCAAGGGAGCAAATAGGGAAACAAAACATGGAACAGAAACTGAAGGAGGGGCCATCAGGAGACCTTTCCACCTGGGTATTCACCCCATGTACAGCCACCTAATCTAAACACTATTGTGGATGGTTGGAAGTGCATAATGTGAGGAACATGATATAGCTGTCTCCTTAGAGGTCAGCCAAAGACTAAAACACTCAGAGGACAATGTTCACAATTAACCACTGATATGATCAGGGGTTTCCCAATGGAGAACTTAGTGAGAGGACTGAAGGAACAGAAAGGGTTATTGACCCCAGGTGGAAAGCAACAATACCAAACAACCAGAGCCCCCCAGGGTTTAAACCACCAGCCTGGGAACACATAGGGAGGGACCCAAGACTCCAGAGGTATATGTAGGGGAGGATGGCCCTGTCAGACATAGGTGGGAGAGGAGTTTCTTGGTCCCATAAAAAAAGAATAAAAAATGAATGAATGAACACACAGTGGGGGGGGGATGTGAGGGCGGGGAGGGGATAGTGAGGGGGGTAGGTGTGGTCACTGCCTCATAGAAGCATGAGGAGGGGGATGGGATAGGAGGTTTCTGGGTGGTGGGAGGAAGTAGGCTAAGGGGATAAAATCTGAAACGTAAATACTACAACCAATTTTAAGAAGCGGGGAAAAAAAAGTCTTCAGAACCAACATATTTTAAAAAAAATGTCAGCGCCCTGGGGGTGGAAATTTTTTTTTTTTCTTAATACTAAAACTTGTTCTGAGAATTGTATATTGCAGAATACACAGCCTTGGTGTATCTACTCATCAAGCATACTGAGCAGACCTGCCCAAACCTTTGATGTCCTGGAATTCCATCTGGATTCAGTGAAGACACAGCATCAGAGGCTTATCAACTTACTCTCCCCCCTACCCCTCTTCTAAAATCTCAACGCCCTTAATCAGCTTGAAGAAGTTAAAGAAGAGTCAGCGCCCCTATTCCCTGAGCTTGGGGACTAATGTGGTTAATAATGGTCTGTCTTTCTAGGGACAAGTAGTGGTTTTGTTGGAACAGGGGGGATTAGCTAGGACTTACTGCATAGCCATAACCTACTGGTAGAAATCTGTATACTTATTATCAAGATGAAGTTATAAATTCTTAAATGGTACAAAATTTACTTTGATCTCAAATTTAAGGTTTTCATTGGTACGAGCCTCTTATTAATATAAAAATGAGATGAATATTGATACACTCATGGGCATTATGCCTGTATAACACATTTAGGAATACAATGCCTAGACCCAGCCCTTTTTTAACTTTTTTAACTGATTTGGGATGGTTAACCTATGAGTTAAGGGACTATAGCAAATTCATATTTTTGAGTTTATAGTTAGGGTGCTTTCCATATTTTACTTAGAAATAGCTGAGAGGAGTTAACAGAAAACAGTCCAGGTTACCTTACATGGATAGTTGGTTTTCAAAACATAAGAAGTCCATAGAACTGATGCTACAAATATTCATATATTAATGTTCATATTGATTAGAGACCTGTCTGCTCCTGACAGCTTCCTGTCGTGGATTCTAAGAAGAAATTGAGCATCCTTGGAGTTACTCCAGTTGTGTGGTAACAGCCACTAGGCAAGAATTGCCTCTCTCCATCTACAGACAAATTACTGTCCAGAAAAAGACACACATGCAGAATAGTCGATCAGTCCTTAATAATCAGTCCTTAATAATCCTGCATCACCAAGGTCTGTCAGATGATTCTGGGCCAGAAGGCTGAAGATTTGATGCTCCAACGTTCGGTAGTATAGGGGCTTTTCAGGTGTTCAGAGGTCTCTATAAATTGGCTAAGTTTTAGAAGCTATGCTTTGTGCTTCCCACAATTATAGTTAACTCAGTCATTCTGGATTTCTGACGGGGTTGAAAACTTATAGCTATTTACCGTAAGAGAAAAGATTTGAGTGGATGGTAGTCAGCTGACATTCATCCTAAAGCCAGGTTCAGAACTAAATGTTTTAGTTAGGATAGATGACAGAGGTGCTGGTTAGTCAACAAAATGATGGACTGGATATTAGGACTATCTTGTACCTCACTGGTACAAATTGGCATAATTATGCTCTAATTGTATTTTGAGAGAAAAGTTTCATTTTAACAGGAAGGGTGATGTGTAGGAAGAGCTAAGGTAGGAGGAGTACTGAGAGCAAGAAAAGGAGTAAGAAGAGGAGGAGAAGAAGGATAGGAGAAGCTAGGTGATGAAAGAGAGAAAGAGGGGGGAGACAGGGAGGCAGATATTCATGTATCTCCACCAGTCAAAGATAGTTGTTATATCTAGGTCGGTCAGTGGGTTACACCTCTGATTGAACAATTCCAAACTTATAACGCTTATGATTAACATTATTTAAAAAAAATGTATAAATGCAAAAAGGAAAAGGGGGCATGGGATAGGGGTTTTCTAAGGGGGGTGGGGGGAATGGGGAAAGGGGATGGCATCTGAAGTGTAAATAAAATATCTAATAAAAAAAAGAAAAAAAAAAAAAGAATCACAGCTAGTGGTTGTTTAGGAAGGTTACAGAGCCTTTATGAAGTAGAGCCCTGATGGAAGAAGCGTGTCACTAGCAATGGACTTGCAGAATTAATATTTTCATCTGACTTCTTGTCCCTTCCTCCCCCATTCTGCGCCATGTGCAAGTGAACAGTGATCTCTGCTTTCTGACTGCTACTTTGCACTCAGGTTCCTAATCCTATGCTGGCCCTGTAATGATGGGCTCTGGAACCAAAGGGAATAAACCCTTTCTTCTCTTGATATCTTTTACTCAAGATACTTCATCAAGGCAATAATATATATGAAAATGTCATGTCAATAAGTTTTAATTTCTACAGTCACAATGCTCCTTTTCTCTTTGTCTGTGAGAAACCAAGAAAACACACTGTGACAACAGCATAGGCAAAGAGAACAGCAATAAAATGCAATGACATGTTCAAAGATGATCCCGAAGTCTTCCTCTTGGAACAATGCAAGAGAAGCTTACACTAAATAGCATTGGCACATAGACGGCTAGACCGAGCTGTTCTTCTTCCTTCTTGGAAGAAATGGGAAACACAATACTCACCCTGAAGATATAAATACACATTTTTACAAGCCAAAAAAGATTAAAGTTTTTAAATTCTTTCTATTTTTTAAATATTCTTTCAAGATAAAAATATAAATGTTGAAAAAGTTTACATATTATTATGAACGTCAGGTGCAGATGACTATCATTATAATAATGGAACCAACAGACTGATTTATTTGAATTAAGCTAGGCAGTATGTGGAGAACAGTCTGTTCCCATGCAGTAAAGCAAAGCTGTCTGACCTTTAATGAAATTAAAACTGTGAACTTGCCTCATTAGTCACTTATTTAAGCTAAATTAGACAGTGTGTTTATCTAGTATAATTACACTGTCATCTAACATTTAATGTAAAAAAAAAAGTTAAGATTATAAGATGCATTGTCATGATCCCAGAAAAAAATAATTAATTCTGAAAGTTGTCATTTACTTTCACACACACACACACACACACACACACACACACACACACACACACAGGCAAACAAGTTTATTGAGAAGCTGGTCTCTCTCTGGTGTGCAAGTTCACTGTCCTGTAGGAATGAGGCCAGGGAAGTTGCCACGGGCAAGGAAATAGTGGAAAGAGGGCAGGGAAAGAGAGAAAGTGAGCAATTGCCTAAAGTAATCTACTGCCTAAAAAAGTATATCTGAAACATGTAATTTTCAAATTTATTTTTAATAACATCAATACAATAATATAATAATATCAATAATACTCCCTCAGTAGACTACTATTTTTTTTCTATTATCAATTTAAGGTGCAACATATGAGTGTGTGTGAATTTGTTTAAGAGCAGGAGTGTATGTTACATATGTTAGTAAAATGAACAATCAAATAATTCAGCATGTGCTATGTTATAGAGCTAAAGTATATCAGGTAAATTCAATGTTACTAGAATATGGAAAATCAATACTTAATGACTGATTGTTTTGGCTAAACTTGTTGGTCAACGTGACTAGTTCTGAACTAAAATCTAAGGAGCTGACCACCCCCCCCCCCCAAAGTGATTATTTTTTATCACTTTAAGTGAGAGGATCCAAACAAAATCTGGCTATATTGAGATCGAAAACACCATGCTGTACAAGTCTTGGACACATTTTTCTGGTGACAATCCACATAAAAGGGACATGGGAAAGTAAGCTATCCTTATCAACCTGCCAGTCTTCAATCTCACTGGCCAGTTCATCTGCCCTGTGGCTATGTCATTCCTTTGCTGGTATTAGAACCTATTTCTTCAGAATTCCAGTGTAGACTAAAGATTAGCAGGATTTTAAGAATTGTTGACTACAGCACCAGGTTAGGACTATGGGAACATTTTGTGTCTTTGACTTAATATTTTCCATTTTCTTGGAATTGGTGGAGACACAGCCAGTATTGGACAACCAGGTTCTTTTAGAGAATGGTGAATTATACACTAGCTGAAATCATACTAAGAGTAGGATCTCATGATTTACTCAGAAACTAATTATCTAGTATAGTCTGAGTACTTAATTCTATGAAACAAAATAACATTTTTTTTTAAATATCTAGATTTTTATTTGGGATACTAAGAACAGGAAGGCCACATCCCCTCACCACAAATGAAGGACTCAGCCTGGCCTACCAAGAGGGAGTCCTTTAATAGAATTCACAGACAGGAGACACAACAGGTCAGCACTCTGCTTACAGACCCAGGTCCTTTGCCAGCTGATGCAATGGCCTCCCCAACCTGGGTGTGTGTCTCAGGGTATAGATGAGACAGTTTAAAAAACACAGCTGTACTAATTCTTCACTTTCACAGAAAAGAGAAACTTGGAGAAACAACTCACTAGAGAATTTACACAGAGCTGAGTCTGAAAGCCCACCCCTAGAGACGCTGATGCTCTCCCTGAGCTGTGCTCTCTGCTCAGTAATTGGCAGACACCACATGGAAGGCCCACGTCAGTCCACAGAGGAACATGTTGACTTAAATAGCTGTACCCAGCAGGGATAGAACTTATTTCTACATCTTATAGAAAAGCAAATGCTTTAAGATAGTAAAGTATTGTCAAAGTTTCATCTGGACAGTGACTATCATAGTCAAAATTTGAATATAGATATGAACAACACAAATTCAGAATTCTCATCTTTTGGATGATTTCTTATAATTAAAAGTGCATTTTTACATCACTAAAATTCATGTATATAAAAGTGATGATGTTTGTTGTACATATTTCCAAATATTTAAATAACAACTAAATGATTATGATCATTATCATACACAGAAAAAATTATCATAAAATAAATTAACAGAAATATTTTTTTCAAAATTTTCAGCAAATTTATAGGTGAGAATAAAGGTCCCTTTTTGTTTGTTTGTTTGTTTGTTTCAGGTGTGAAAAGAGTGGCATACCTCATGTTCCCATCTATACATTATTTTAGGTGCGAATTTCTATTTTCTTCAGAATCAATAAATAGTCACAGGATTTTCTCAAGGGTGTGAGAAGATTAAGTGATACAACACACAGTTAAAACCAGATTGGTTTTTGAAGCATTTATTTGGGAGCAGGCAAATTCTAACAATCTGTGCTGATCCAACCTGCATCAACACTTATGTGTGCAAACAGGCATTGATTTTAGCATCAAGGGCCTATCCTAAACCTCTGAGAGGCAAGCAATAGATACATCAATAAAATTTATTATTTTAAAGTTAGTTATACTACCCGAACCAAACATTTGATAAGAAACTTCTTGTTCCTAACATTTATTTGTGCTTTGTTTTTGAATTTTGTCTGTTGTTCTTGTGGAGAAGGCCTATCAACTCAAGTAACCTATGGATACAACTACCTTTAATATATTTATATATGATATATGTATATATTTGTGTGTATACATGTATTTATACATATATACATATATATACATACATATACACATATACACATATACACATATACACATATACACATATACACATATATACATACATACACACATATACACATATACACATATACACATATATACATATATACATACATACACACATATACACATATACACATATATGCATATACCCATACACGCATACATGCATAAACACATATACTCATATACACATATACGCATATCTGCATATCTACATATCTATCTACATATCTACATATCTACATATCATCTACATATCTACATATCTACATATATACATCATATATACATATATACATACATACATCATATATACATATAGACATATATATTGTGTGCAATTTTAGGTAAATATAACTGTCTCAAGGATTTAAGAGGCTATCTTGATGTTATTTGTTCTTCATCCCTTCTTTTCTGTATTGACCTTCCTCCCTCTTCTCACCAAAGAACGTCTACTATGTTTTCTTCTATTTTCTACTTATCAGCTGTATTCTTTTCTCGAACTCCCACACATCTTCACCTCTGATCTCTTTATACTTTCCTAGAATTGCCACCCTATACAGAATACTCAGAAAAAAATGACTGAAATATTGATCAGTGAATTAGTGGATAGTAAAAATAAGAACAATGTAAATATAAAAATAAATAAAATCACAAAATTGGCAGGTAAATGAAGAGGCCTAGAAAAGACTATGTTGAGTGAGATGACTCAGACTCAGAGAGATGAATTCTGCATGATGTTGCTTATCTGTCGTTCATAACCCCAAATCCTCACATGCGTTATAGAATATTCAGTTATAACTGTGGTTAATGTATATTGACATTACTCTGAAAAAGGAGAATGATTCTGGAGTGCTTATTGTGTTAATAAAATTAAAATTATGATGCCAACAACCTTAAAATCATCAGAGAATAAAACAAAATGCAATAAAATAAAGCAGGCAAAAAAGAAATGCAATGAAATGAAAAAAAATCAAAGAAAACTGAAGACAGAGTACTGGGTGAAAGAAGGATGTCAGTAAAGAGAAGATACGGAAACAGGAGACGATGGAAGAAACAGATAATTATAATACATTGAAATAACATTTATGCATTAAAATGTCATAATAAAGCATATTAAACTGTTTGTTAGCTTTAAAATAGTTAAGATATATGTCTATAAACTTTTTTAAAAAAAATTGACATGGCATTTTATTTAATGCTGAGAAAAACTGAAGAAATACAAACATATATGTGTTTCTTCTAATAAAGGACAAAGCAATTTGAATATATATCTAGAATATTTTCAGTAAAACTGAAACTTACATGTACAGTCATAAATAATAGGATTCATAAAAATTGGATTTTTTTCTCATTTTTATAGAAATGGAATAATTTAATAATATTTTAAAGGCTATAATAAATTAAATATTGTATATGTAATCATTACCTCATATGAAGAGAAAATATAAAATATTTTTATATATTCTGAAAATATAATGAAATTAATGTCAGATCTTTCTCATTTGATTTGGTTCAGTCTGTCAAACACAATTATTATCTTTTTTTTTTTTTCATGATTAGCAGGGTGTTTGATAGACCCCTTATTTCTTTCACTGGTTTCCTGTTTACTTTGTGGTCAGTACTGGTTAGTTTGTTGAGCAGTTAAACAATTGCTCATTCAGCAAACTATTTATTTGAAAGATCAATTTATTGGTTTATCAGTTAGTGTGGGTATCACCCAACAATAGGTCTCTTCTTATTTAATTCAATCTTTATGTTGCTAACATGCATGTTGGTTTTATCTGTAAGCCAAAGACATGAAACAAATAAACAAACAAACAACAAACAACTATGAAAACTCACAATGATTGATTTAAGCATCCATTTTCCTGTGCATTGACTTATAGTATCTTAATTTCTTTATATTTTAGGTGTACTTGAGTTTTTTGTGATACGGCACATGCCTTATGCAAAGTAGTAGGCACAGCTTTAAGGAATCAAACTTTATTTAATATATAAAGTTTAAGTGTTGAGATAATGAATTCTAAATGTGGTAATGAAGAAATGATGCAAAACATGTGAGATGCAGAACAGCTTTTGGATAACTTTTAAAAATTCAGATTTCTGTTATTTGAAAACTAAGACAAATTACTACATCACCTCTAATTTTCTTCTTTTTCACTTTCTTTCTATTCTGGATATTAATAAAAACCTTCCATCTCAACTTATAGTATATTACAATTAAGGTGACAAATGTGAGCACTAATACTGATGCAATTTACAAAATTATCTTTTTAATATATTTCTGGGTAAAGTTATCTTATATTGTAACCATTTGCATGTGGGATGGGTGTTTTTTATATAAGAAAATATTATGTAAAGATAACGTTACTATTCTTTTATCTTCAGAACACTTTTTATATAATTTGTTTTACTTGAGAGATATTGTGAGGTTAAAAATCAAGTGATACTCAGGATTCATCATTGATATGCTTGATTTGGAGATACTTAGACTTTTTTTTTTTTTTTTTTTTTTTTTTTTTTGGTTTTTCAAGACAGGGTTTCCCTGTGTAGTCCTGGCTGTCCTGTTGTGTGTTTTTTGTTTGTTTGTTTTTCTTTGTTTGTTTTGGGGTTTTGTGTTTTTTGTTTGTTTGTTTGTTTTTTAGACAGGGTTTCTCTGTGTAGCCCTGGCCGTCCTGGAACTCACTCTGTAGACCAAGCTGGCCTCAAACTCAGAAATCTGCCTATCTCTTACTTAGAGATTAATAAAGATCTTCTCCTGATTTTTACCTGCAGATTTTTCATAGAGAAGGAAAATAGTCTGAATCTTTGATGTATTCAGAACCAGAGAATAGCTGGGGAATTGTGGAAAATTGTAAAGCCTAGCTTTCAGAGACTGTGGTTCATTACCCAAAACTCTGGATCCTGTTTGTGAGTTTTGTTTTGTTTTTGTTTTTTTTTTGTTCGTTTGTTTATTGGTTTCTTTGGTTTTTATTTGATAATGAACTTAAAAGCTGCACTCTCCTGCTGTCAGAAGCATGTTATTTCATATTGCTCTTTAAAATTTCATGCTACAAATCATGATGATCTGAAATCTCCAGAAGTGTGATCCAAGATGAATTTTTCTGCATTAAGTTTTTATTACATGAAGCCTTTGAGAAAAAGCAAACTATTGTAGAAAAGATGGTTGGTAATTTTCCAAAATATTTTTGTAAAATTTACAAAATGGTAATGTGTAACTGAAATGCCACAATATCTACTGTTGTCTGTTTCTCCTGAGCAGTGCTGTTGGTCATATCCTCCATAGTGAGTTATATTATTTTTTCTGCATTTTCTGATCAAAAGATTATCTGTGACAAAAATCCTTTGGTTATAATCATGTACTGTCTAAAATCTCCTCTTCCCCTGGGTTCAATATTCATACACCACTACTGCAAGCTAATACCAATCTCCTGGTTTACCAGATTTTAATATCTTCATTCTTGAAATGAATGTATTTATAAATGGCAATATCTATAACTTTTAAATGACAGTTTTATTTATTCTTTAGTATTAATGAACCAAGAAGCGCTGCCAGAAGTCATAGCATAAATCTCTGGTGAGAAGCACAAATTGTACATGCTTTCAGGGTTTAATGTGACATTCTGGTATATTTAATGAGCAAGTCAGTAATATTAGTATACTGCATCCACCTTCATCATTTTTCCACTTTGGGAATATCCAAATCTTTTCTTCCAGCTAACTTCTAGATATGGAGAGCAAACAAAATGTTTATTTTCTATGTAGGCCTAGTTTTCCTTCTCAAAATGATTTTCAAGTAAGACATTTGGTTTCAAAAATTTTTAGGGATGAATAATATCCCATCATGTAAACAAATCATGTTTGCTTTTATAGTGTCACATAAACATATAGGCTTCATATCTAGATAAGTGTGGTCAGTGCTGATATAAACAGAATATATTCCTCCTTCATACTCTGATAGTCTTTGGACATCCTTTGAACATATATTCAGTCATAATTTCTAGATCTGAAAGTCATTCTATTTCAAGTTTGTGATGAGCAACCATTCTTTTTTCCATAATAACTGTACTCCAATTCAGATTTCCACAAAGGTGTATAACAATTTTTATATTTCTGAGATTCTCCATATTATTATTTTTGAATGATCAAAACTTTCACTATGGAGTGATGTTTCTTTGTGGTTTTGATATGCATGGTCCTGATGATTAGGGTTGTTAAATGTCTAGTCATGTTACTGCAAAATATGGATCTTTGGGAGAAATCTGTTTTCAAAAAGCATTTGTTCATTTTAAGCAAATCTGTTATTGTTTAGCACTTTATTTTCATTACTTTCTTATACATCATGAATATAGTTCCCATCTTCAATGAATAATTTCTAAACTTCATTCATATTAAATTCTCATTAGTATTATGTTTTCTCTCTGTAAATATTATATTTTGGATATGTTTTTATTATAAAACATTATAATAGTAAACATCTTTCAGGTTTATGGAAAACATTTCATATGTACCAAAATCTTTCTACTTCAGTTGCTAGTTTTATGTTTCAACAGAGTTAAAGAGCCAGTTGTTTGCTTAAGTACAAACTTTTAAGTGCCTGTAAGGGAGACGTTTCTGAGGTAGATTACTTTAAATCAGCAGAGTTTGCATGAGTAGATTAGTTTAGAGAACATGTTCATGACTCCCCCAATCACTTTAAAGCAAAGACAATGGTCTCCTTGAAGAATAAATTTTGGCTCTGTGCTGCCTTCATACTCCAGATTCCAACTCCAATTCTTTCATGAATTTGTAGCTTGCCATACTTCTCAAGATTTCCAACTAACATACTTTATGAAATTGGTCTTTTCAGTGAAAAGTTAAAATGTCATAAAACATGGAAAAAATATGGAGACTATTGTCCTTTGTTATTTTATACCTAATGCCTTTTGTAATGATTTATAGACATTATCTTATGTTATTTGTATATTACTGAAATACTTTGTCTAATTATTATAATATGCCATGAATACAATAATAATAATTAATAAAAGTTAAATAGTTTTCACTCAGTAAATAATGATACATATGACTTATCCTATGTTCAGTCATTTTGAGAATTTGCAAAGTCAAAGTCTATTTTATGGAATTTATAGGAGTATCTGCTACACACATGGCTTCCCCATGGGTGGCAGATTTTCTGGGACATAGCCAAGGGTTATTTGGTAGAGATCCTTAGTCTGATCTTTCCATTTCTGTTTCATAAGAAAACATTTCAATCACTTATAGTCTTTGCCTTTTGGAACAAATTTTTCTTTTATGTACAGAAATCAAATTTGAAGGAAAAGAACTATCACCTATGGTTGTTCCAAAGTAGATGAGAAAAGTTAATATGCTAGTATGTTTTAGTATGTGAAAAATGCCTTTTGTGCTGAAGGGAGGGTGTCACACATGACACAAGAACTATTGTTGACAGGTTGTTACAGTCAGAAAGAGTCAAATAACACAGAGTTGGTACTTTTTATGTTTCTCTGTCTCTTACTTTTGTAACTGTGCTTACAGAAGCATGGTTTTTAATTAAAATTTGGGGTTAACCAATCTTTTTTATACATTAATTCAACTAATATTTAGGACTTTACTTTTGATAAATTGGTAGATTATTACCCCTTTTTACACATAGAGAAACCTACATTTCAGGCAGAATAAATGAAGTCAGATTCCTACACTCACTGTGCAATAGTGCTTGCATTTATTAGCTAAGATGGAAATTTCATTAAATACTTTTTACTTCTAAAAAAATTCTTTCTGTTGAATAATTATCAGGTGAATATTTGTATCTATGTGTATATGTACAGATTAGTAAGATGAGTTTTTCAGGGCTTTCCATTGTTCTTACAACCATAATAAATATTAGGATGTATATTTTATCTATTTATTTATATCATTTTTCTCTACCTAAACACTATGGCTGCCTGAAAAACTACATTCTTATTCACAGTACATCCTCTTTGATGTTTTTACTGCAAACTGAATAAAAGTAGTGGCACTTCTGAATCTTTCTGAAGAATGTAACAATTAAACAGTGGTAATTTCTAAGAGTTAAATTTACTTTGTCATGTCTAAAAGTTTACATATTTCACCACAAACCATTTGTGTAATTTTTTAATGTGTATGTAGAAATGAAAGTATTTTGTTTAGTTAGTAAAATGAAGTTTTGTCTCACATTTCATATGTAGAACTTAATTATACTTCCACTGAAATATGTATCTAAGTAGTAATTAAGTAGAGATTTCTGTGGTAGGTACTTGATCCATTCAAGTGATCAACCTGAGATGTGAGCAGACTATTCTTTAGCTTGATTACTAAGTGAGAATAAGTGTTGCAGTGGATTCTTTCAAGAGACTAAGTTTCTCCAAGTTAAGTGGTTTGTACCTTACTGTTTATCAACAAAATTCAATCTTGTCAGTGGATATATTTTAGAACAGTGTTTACAGGTAACCAGGAAAGGAAGTTGGAAAATACAACCAATAAAAAGAGTATCATAAAAAGTATGTGACGTGGTGTGACACGGAGACACCTATGACTTCATCTTGAAGTATTTGTATGTTTGTCAAAGTGATTCTAACTGGGAGTCATAGAATTAGACCATAATAAAGATTTATTTTGGCTCCATAATAAAGATTCTCATGAAATGTAAAGGGAAAATTCTATGTTCATATCACTTAAATAGTATATTACATGTAATAAGTTTCCTCAACAGTCTTGCATGTTTGAACACTTGGTCACCAGCTGGTGATGCTGTCTAGAAAAAAAATTAAAGATCCATTAAGAAGTATAGCCTGCACTTGGGGCCCTGTCTATCTACTTGAGATGTATCAAGTAGTGCCCTCTCCCTACTGCAAGGCATTTTGGCTAAGGTTAGCCCATTTAGACCTGGGAGTCTCTTACATCCATCTAGGACTTTGTAGAGGGTCTCACCTCCCACCCCTAGAAGCTGCATATTTTCATCCATTCTCCTGGCCTTTTGGGTCTCCTATTCCTTGTCCTCCATACCTACCTTCCCACTTTCCCTACCTCCTCTTTCCTACCCAGATTGTTCCCTCCCTCTGCCCTCATGATTATTTTCTTTCTACAAGTTGGATTGAAGCATCTTCACTTGAGCCTTCCTTCTTGTTAAACTTCTTATGGTCCATGGGTCATATCTTAGGTATTCTGTACTTTTTGGCTAACATCTACTTATCAGTGAGTACATATCAAGTATGTCCTTTGGGGTCTGTGCTGCCTCACTCAGCATGATATTTTCTGGTTCCATCCATTTGCCTGCAAAACTCATGATGTCCATGTTTTTAATACCTGAATAGTATTCATTGGTAAATGAACCACATTTTCTGTATCCATTCTTCAGTTCAGGGACATCTGTGTTGTTTCTAGTTTCTGGCTATTACAAATCAGGGAGCATCCTCTAGGAGGTATAAGGGAAGAGGAATAGGGTGAACAACTCTGGGAAGGGAGACCAGGAGTGAGGGGCAAGTCTATGAGACACAAATAAATAAACTAATTAATTAAAAAAGAAGTATAACCTTTTGTGTGAGAATGTCCAACCAATGACTGGCCCAGCTTGAGATACATCCCATGACATGGAGCCCTGACACTGATTTATTTCACCTTATTTGCAAACAGCACCCTAGTATAACTGCCATCAGTGAGGGTTCATTCAGCAACTGGTGGAAACTGATGCAGAGATCCACAGTAAGTCATTAGACAGAGCCTAAGGAATCTTGTGAACCTATTGAATCAATAACGTCTAGAATTTTTTGAACCTATAGAATCAACTTACGTGGCTTCATAGGGTCTCCTAGAAACTAATTTACTAACTGGAGAGCATTCATGGGTCGAATATAGGCCTTCTACATATATAACAGTTGTAGATATGGGTCTTTATGTAGGACTCTTAAAGGAGGAGCAGGGGCTGTCTCTCATTGCATTGCCTGCCTTTGGATCTCTTTCCCCTAACTGGGCTGCCGTGTCTGGCTTCAATGGTATAAGATGCACCTAGTCTTACTGAAACTTGATATGCCAAGGCTGGTTGATTTCCCTGGGAGTCATCTCCTTTTCTGAGGGAAAGGTGGAGGAATGGATGGGGAGAAGTGAGGTGAGTGGGTGGGACTTGTAAGAGCAGAGGAAACTGTAATCAGGATTTAATGTAAATAAATAACTTAATTAAGATAAAAGGCATTATCGCCTCACTATTGTAAATGATTCATTCGGAGAAAGGCCATGAGGCTCCATGGCTTTATCCCATTTCTTCTTCTCTCCTGGCTTTCTGTTAGCTAATGCAAACTATCATATTAGCCACTACTACTGCAACTATGGCTTTCCTACTGGCATCAGCTTCAAATTGAAAGTCATCATAAACGTTTTCTGAAATTGTTTCTTGATAGATATTTGGTCACAGAAAAACAAAAAGTAAATATATTATGCAATATACTGGAAATCTTTTCTACAGATTTCTTGGGCAGAATTCAGAAAAGCCAGTGAGAGAATGCAGACATTACTTACCAGAAGACAGACCATAGTCATTCTGTAGATGCTTTCAGAGCATAAGGTGGGAATCTCATAAGAACAAAAGAGATGCACAGATTCAGACAATTCAGTTTTTCATGCCAATTGTTTGATCAGCTATCAGAGATGTTTTAGGAAACTGAAAACAGAACAAATCAAAACATCAAGAACAAAGAAAGAAGATAGAAAAGAAAAAATAAGAAAAACTAGTCATTTAGGGATGTCTCATCATAGAATTATTCATCTATTCTTCTTATTAAGGGAATATCCTTAACTAGATATCATTATTTCAAGAAAGACTAATCTTTTAACAGGGGCTTGAGTAATATTTTGGTAACATTTTGAATACAAGTCCCAAATTTGATCCAAAGCACCATGAAGAAAAGCAAAGAATATAACCAAGTATGAACATGATCATTAGAAGGTGTGTGAGGATGAAATGCATTCTCTTATAAAGTCCAGTTTAATCTGTCCAGGAATGATTTGTAATTGTGAATTTTACATAATATGTCAAAACTACCTGTAAAATGTCTTTAGTACTACAAAAATTCAAGGAAAGTGAACTGTAGTTTTACATGAAGCACTTTATAAAGTAATGTATTTTATAAAGGAATATTTCTGTGTGATATATTTTTATATTGTTGAGGCTGTCTACAAGAGGAAAGAAAAATATTTATGCATTACTGTACTATAAAATTTCATTTAAATATCGCAGTGAGAGAGAAATAAAATGAATTTGATAGGAATTCCTGGGTAGGAATTGGGAGAAGTAGAGGGAAGGAATCTTTAATCAGAACATATTATTTTCCTGCAATAAAAGAAGTAAAAGTCATATCAAAGGTAAGGTATGCTCACATATACTTGTAGCCCCAGTACTTTCAAAGTGGAGGCAGAAGGATTATGAGTGTAGGGTCTTTCTTGCTCACAGGTAGTCTCTGGATCAGTCTGGACTATACTTCACCCAAATAAATAAGAAGTCTCATTGATGGGTATTTTAAAGAACTTTATAGAAAATGAACTTTATAAAGGTAAATATGCATCTACAAACAGGATCTATGTATGTTGGCATCTACCTATGTTTTCCACTGAGGTAAAGTTCCTCTACAGAAGTTTGATGATCATGGGACCATCTATAAATGTCAAATTATTTACCTATAAGAAGGTATAAAATATTTTATGAAAAATATAAGTATTATTTGATAGGAAATCCTACTTAATACCCTCTTAAAAGCTCATAATATATTTGCTATTTTTGTTAATCTGAGAATATCATACAATGTATTTTTATGGAGATAAAGATGAATCTAGAAGGAATTAGGGGAAAATATGGCATTAAAATAAATATCAAAAAAATAAAAGGAATGTGTTCACCACTTGGGTTGAAATTTCTACAAAGTGGAAAATTTGTCCAAAATGTGTTTCAAAAATTCATAATAATTTATCTATAAACTGAGTAATAGCATGTTAAGACATGGATATATATCAAGGACTCATGAGTAAAGCTATCAAATATTTTGAAACTATGATATTTATTCTGTTGTTTTCTCACTACCTTCTGGTAGTGAGATTTATTTTTTTTTAAAATTAAAACAAACTCGATTGTTCTCAATAATTTACATATCTTACAATTTACTTTTCATGGAAAAATACATTTAAAATTATAATTTAATAATGTTGGTAACATTTTTGAAGTGAATACATTATCTATGTGTTCAGTGTTTTGGTCTGTTTTGTGCTATAATTAAAGAAAAAAAGTTGAATAATATTCAGAAATGCAGAGCAGATATTGCTTCTTCTTTTTTTTTTTTTTTTTGTAAGTCCAAGTTAAAGATGATTACCACAGGACTGAAAAAAATCTAGAAAGAGAAAAAAAAGAGAAGTGGAGGAAAGCAAGGGATGAGAGAAAAGGAGGCCATATCAATCTTTTATTAGGAGTTGTTCTCCATGATAGTCAACTTCTTCCTGTGATAATGTCAAAAATCCTTCTAGAAGGGCCGAGATCTTATGATCTATCATCCCTTCATGGTTTTACTTTTCAACACTGATGTTTCAAAAGCACTTTAAGACCTCCCTTCCTATGTTGTTTCCTTCAATAAATTGTTTTTTTATCTATTTGGTTTATAGATAATGTACTAAAAAACAGTGAATAAAACAGAAGAATCAGAAACAAAAATATATTCTCATTTTCAACAAAATTGGCAAATTAACAGAGGAAACATTTGATATTTGAAAGTTTTAAAATAACAATCTTAAATCCTATTATTACAATTTCTAATACATAATTAAAATGTTAAGGTAGTATGGGCATGACTCATGGCCATGCCTATGAAGACACAGAAATATAACTCACAGACTCAGGTATAAAACAAATACTCACTCTCAAACTAGAACAACTGATTGAGAGTGGGGGAAAATTATGTTTATCCTGAAGTCATAAAACAGTTCACAGATCAGACCTGTAGTTTATAGAAATATTTATGATTATATACATTTATTCTCACAATCTTAACAATATTTTAATTAATGTACAACATTTTAAAGTTTTTGCTTTCTCACTCTTTTTTCTGTCTGCCTCCCTAATTTCCACATCAATATATCTACTCAACAAATATTAATATTGTAAGATATGACATTAATAATAATGTTAAGAAAGAAAAGAATTATATTCAAAACCTTTGATAACTGTAAACATCTTTTCTTATATATTCTTAGCACTATCAAAATAGTTCTGAGTGAATTAATAGGCAATAATATATATTCAGTATTTGAGATTTCTTTTTCAGTGTAAATGAGCTGCTACTTGCAGAAATGACAAACGTCTGACATCATATGCTTTTATTTATCTTTTGAGTTACCTAGTTACCACTTAAAATCTCTTTGATAATGTACTAACAAGTCACTTTTAAAACACTTTGTGGTACTTGAATCTCCCCTTGGAGTTCAATACAGGTGGCTTTTAACATACAAGAAAATGTAAGAAGTTTTGTGAAGCAAATAAAAACTTCAAAAATTTACTGTATATACATTTCCTTGGCTGAAAACATTACAACTCAAATAATTAGCTATGTCACACAACTATTCTTTATTTGGTAATGTTTACTTCTGGGTAATAGTCAAGGTAGATTGCTCTTCTATGACTCCTGTAAAGACTACTCTAGAAAGGTACATTTTGATTACTGCTCAGAAGAAATGATTTGATTTAATAAAAGCTTGGACAATGTTTTTTTTTTAAATTTTGGTTGAGAAACAAATAAAAGCACACTTAGAAGTAATAATAAGAAAGAAAGAAAGAAAGAAAGAAAGAAAGAAAGAAAGAAAGAAAAAAAGAAAGAAAGAAAGAAAGAAAGAAAGAAGAAAGAAAAGAAAAGAAAAATAAAGTCCTAAGACCTAGATAAATGTATTGAAAAGAATAAACAATTTCTCAATTATGTTGGAAGAAACAGTTGAAATCATCTAATGATTCTATAATGGAACACACTTCTGGTCTGTAATGAGAGTCATCATGTCTATCTAAAACAAGTTTTTAACTACATTGTCAGGCAGGTCCTTTGCTTTCCCAAACTGTCAGTATTCTAATATAAGAAAATATGAAGTATTGTCATTGTGTCTTTTTTGGTTTTGTCATAAAAAAATAATTTTTAAGAACTTTAAACAGCCCATATCAAATCATTCTTCAGATTTAAATTTTTCTGTATGGAAATGTTTGTATTCCTTCTTAATATGTAAGTAGCCAGTGTTTTCATACCTCCATTTTCTCTTTATGAGAGTAGAAATTAAATTCATTGGTGAGGAGGTATGGAATGGAAGTGAAGTCTAGTAGCCATGCAGAGCACACAAAGCAGCCAGATTCAGCATCCAGGCCACTGAGCTTTCCAACATATGTTATAGCATCCTGTGACTTATTCACAGCACAATTGACTTGACTCTTCCCATCATAAAAATGAAAATCTATAAATCATTCATCTTTCTACATTTTCAGACACAAACTTGGAAACATCTGTGGTGTTTTGCTTCTCATTGCAATGTTCATACTGGTCGTAAAGTGTTTGGCTCTCCCCATCCCCGGAGCCTGGATTCTGTTTTCTTAGGATCTACTACCTGAGCAAAAGAGAATATTTTTGACAGATTTTTTTGGTAACTTCTTTTCGTAAGTTTTCCCTTGATAAGTTTTACTTTTTCTCCAGTATTTCGTAGCTAATGACAGCTATGACCTAATAGCAGTGGAAAGCACCAGCACAGCATTTAAAGAGCCAACATCTGGGGCAGGAAAGCACAAAGGAAAACTGATATATTTCATCACTAAGTGAAATGGAATACCCAAGATACTAAACTGTTCCAATAATAGAAATTGCTTTTACTTTAGTCTTGGATTTTAGGAAACAAAAGACTTTTTGGCTATAATGCTAAAGGGACATAGCCATACCTTTCTTACATTGATGGGTAAACTTTTTTACCCAAGCTTTTCTGTAATGTAAGTGAGAGTGTTTTGGAGAAGTAGATACATCTATAAAATAGTACAAATTCTATTAACACATTTTTTCTTTAAATAAGGTAAATCTAACATTGGCATCTTGATGTGATGAAGATTAACACATTTGATCATATTGATTTATTGTGTGGAATCATTTTTTTAGGCAGATATTTATTTTGAAGGATCCAACCCACAAAATTTATAAGAAAAAATGGTTTCAAGTTGACTTGAGATTTCTCATGCACAAAATTTGAGTGGGAATCTCATTTTGATGTTTTTCAGGTAGTTAAAGGCAGGGAAGTTGGCTCACAGGGTAAAGTCATTTGCCACCAAATCAGATGACCTGAATTCAATTTACAGCAGACCCAGTGTACAATAAAATAATCAAAGATGATCTAAAGGCTACAGATTGTTGACTGACCTCCACATGCCTTCCATGAAATCTCTATGAACACTCACGTGTGCACACATACACAAAAATCTTAAAAAAATAAAAGACTGCTGTGGAGATGTTTACAGCATTGTGAACATTATTTTGTATAAACAAAAATTAACATTCAGTAATTATGGGTGAAGAGTTCTCTTTTTATTATATTTTTCTGCCTAGGTTTTGTTTTAGATGCAATATGCTTTCATAGCTTTGGACCAGGTAAACCAGCCTTTTGGAAACAAAGTAAGCATATGTCTGTCATTCATTTAGATATACAATAGGAAAAGAAGTGCTCCAATAAGCACTTGAGAGCTAAAAAGGGAACATTTTCTGTAAAGAAAATGATTAAATTCCTGTGGAAATACCTAATATATAGATCATCAATAAATTATTTTACCCATTGAAATAAAATGGGTTTAGTAAGCCCGGCAATAAAAGAATTACTGATAAAAGTCCGGTCAAGAATATGTTTAATTGAATTGCTCTCTCTTCAGAAGTAGAAGGTTAATTGGCTTTTATGAATGTCTTTGTTATTAACTGTGCCCAATAAAATACTTTACATGAGACAAAAGCTGATTCATTCGATCTAAAAATACATTAAAGTATGTAAATATTTCAAGAAAAATGCTATAATAAAAATTAGAGAACAGTGTAACACTGCCTTGATATTGCCTGTTGCCATTTTGGTTTGGATTGCTATTAAGACAGATTAGTTGTCTTCTCTACCACCTGTTATGTATAGGTAGCTTCAGAGTTAAACAGTTCTGATATAGATCAAACAATGTATAAAGAATTAGTCTTTATAACTCTATACAAGAGAAGAATAATATTGACCCTCAGAAAATAAAGTTACACATAAGGAAAGTGAACAGAAATTACCACAGCAACAGATTTGATTTTTTTTTTTGTTTGTTTGTTTTTGTTTTTTTCGAGACAGGGTTTCTCTGTGTAGCCCTGGCTGTCCTGGAACTCACTCTGTAGACCAGGCTGGCCTCGAACTCAGAAATCCGCCTGCCTCTGCCTCCCAAGTGCTGGGATTAAAGGCATGTGCCAATTAAAGGCATGCTCCACAACTGCCCGGCCAGATTTGATGTTTTACACAGGGCATTTAAGCATTCCAGAATGGGACGGAACTGATCTCAATTTGGCTCCATGGGAAAGTGCTGTAAACCTGTAAGACTAACACCAACTAGGAAGTTTGAGATAATTTCAGGTCTGTTTATTTTAGAAGATTGTGAGTGATTTTTTCCTTTGTTTTCCTCTATGTTTTGACTCTCTGTGGTCTGAGTAGGATTCTTCTGCCACACCATCCAGTCTTGATGTACTGTGCCACTATAGGACCAAGGAATGTCCAATAATGAATCCTTAGAACAGTGAATCAAAACAAACTTTGCTGCCTTTATAAGTTGATAATATTGGGAAATATATGGTATTAATAAAACATTTACTAATGCAGAGACATAAAACTATACGATTTAGCCTAGTAGAATAATGGATAAAATATAAGATGAAAAATGAGAAAGGGATATGGATACATCAAACGGCTCTCAAGAACAAAGAAAAAGGTACTTTGTTGATGGTAACTCAAGAATTGTGAAGAGAGACCCTACAAATCTATCACTCGGAAAACAGGACACAACTAGGAAATACTGTGTGTCTCATTGATATAGTGTGGGTTTCAGTGGTGCCTAGGGAAGAATTTTTTCTTCATTCAGAGGGGGAGGATTATAATCCAGCATGGCTGTTCTGGCAAGGAATCACTTCTAAACCTTCTAGGTCTGTATGATCCAGTTAGAATAAAGAAATGCCTTCAATTCCAGGAGACAGAGGCAAGTAGATCTTTGAGTTCAAGTTCAGCCTTGTATAGAGCAAGTTTCAGTTAATGAAAATTTCAAGTCCAGTCATGCTGTTACACACCTTTAATCCCAGCACTCAGGTGACAGAGGCATGCAGATCTCTCTCTGAGTTGAGTGCAGTCAGTTCAGTTGAGAGCAACTGAGTTCTGTTCAGTTCACTAAGTTATTTGGAAATCAGTTTAGGGCAGGAATTGAGTTCATGGCAGTTCAGTTTGTGGATGTCAAATTGAAGAGTTCAGAGGCAGTTTTTCTTGTGACAGTTTTACAGATAATTTGCATAGAGAACAAGCTAGACACTACTCAAGATAGAATGAGCTGCTTCTACTCACTGAGTAACTTTATTTGTCCTCATATTCTGATTTAAGAAACTATAAATAAAAATACATGAACTAAGCAAGAACTTTAAATAATGAATTTTCTATTCCTTTAACCGCAATAAGTACCTTAAATACTTATTAGACTATTAATACCATACATTAATTTGTTTTCTAATACTAAGTAGACATTACAGGAAGTTTGTTTTCTAATACTAAGTAGAGCTTACAGGAATCTCTTTCTCTTGAGGACTAGTGTGCAGCACACTAATGCTCTTATACCATTGGTTTTTCTCTTGCGGGGGGGGGGGGGATATGTGTTCTTCTCCTCATACGTCCATCTGTTTTTATATACTAAGACATGAACATATACGATTTTGATTTTGGAAGTATTTATTATGTTTAAATGTGATATAATTATTTTTATTTTCAAAACTATTAAACTCTGATCTAATGGAGGTAATGGAAGAATGTCGAATTTTACATTCTAATCTGCCCTGGGTGTGGATCCCACTGTGGGTGGGTAGATGACTCCATGATTCAGAAAGTTGTTACATCTCAACTGCAAAAAGACATTCCATCCAAAAAACCTATCATGTGTTTCTAGATCAATAAATCTCTCAGTTATAGTTGGACCAAGTAAACTAGGACTCCCCCTAATTCTTTTTGACACACATCTTTGCTAGTTAGTCTTAGCTTTTGTTATTTTTTCAACACATGAATAATTTCACATTACAGATTAGATGATACTTCACTACAAAATAGTATTGAGTATTGATCTCCTTAATCAAGAATGAAAGGAAAATATTACAAAAATAAAACCTTTTCATTCCCTCGTGAGCCTTGAAGGAGCTCTAGGAACTGCATCTCTGACATTTTTTGCTCAAGGAAAGAATGAGTTCTTAATTATCTGACTCCACTGAGCTTCTGAGCTCTGCATAAGTAGCACTGAGGATGTTCCACATTCAGCTTTCCATGCTGTGGCTTCAGAGAGCTTCTGGGTAGGTAGGTAGAGGAACATCTTAACAGAGGGAAGAGTCACTAAGAATATGCTATCAAATGAGGCTGAGCTCAATGTATTTGAAAAAAACTCTTAATCGGATTGTCAGTTAGTACTAGAAATCTTTCTATCTTCTGTTTTTTCCTTACATTCTTCTATCTCATTGCTGTATGCCTTTTTTCTGACATAGCCTCTCGAGTGTCAAATATTTGCTCTTAAAACAGTCTTCCATTCAGCCACTAATATCCATCCTTTGTTTCCCCTTGTCTTAAAGAATCAACTCTTCTGAATATGCAAGTTTCTATCCAAATATGCAACTCTTCAGAATATGCAAGTTTCTATCCAAATCATGTCCTTCCCACCTTTCTCTGAGATATTGTACTTTGTTCTGTTTCTCCTCCTAAATAATCAAAGATAACATAACTGTTGTAATAGAAAGTTCATATATGATAATATGTGCAAACATATTCAGGAAACAAGCTGAAGACGGGTGTATAATCTGCTATTTTGTACCATAGTTATTCAATAGCACATAATTGGAGACAGTCCTATGAAGTAGTTAATATATGCATCATTCTCAGAATTATTTGCATTTACAAAAAGAAAAGGGAAATGATAATGAATAAACATGTCTCTGTTTTAGAAGTTCTGAGGTCCAGTTTCTAGTTCAGTTTTTGATGCCCAAGGGGATTCTCTTAGTCCTTTGGACAGATTCTTTAAAACCAGCTAGTCCAGTTTCTTTGACTCCTCTTTCACATCTTTGCCATTCAGAAAGAATATTTAAGTTCTCAACATGAATATAAAAAATTACCCTTCCTGACTGCTAAATGGGTACTCAGCAATAGGCCTGATGTGCTCATCACACTTACTCATAAAAATAGAAGGCTGGATATTACCACTAGTATTTTTATAGTTTAAAATCCATGCATGACAAAGCAGTTACATAGTCAAAACCCAAATCTAGGATTGTAAAACAAACAAACATTTCTATGTTGACCTGTGTTATAGTTGTGGTGGTATTGATGGTAACATGACCAAAATCTGGACTTTAGTATCATCACCATCATAAGAATGAAAAATCCTTCCAAAGGACAGTTTTGTTTGCTTGTTTTTGTCGAGATTATGAAATATGGTATTGCTCCATAGTCCAGGATGACTGCCAAGGACCAGCCTCAGCACGGAGAGGAGTTGTGAGAAAAGAGGTGTCTGGGAGAGATGGCGAACAAAGACTCAAAGTTAATTCGTGAATCTGAGCTGAGAAGCTGTGTTCTGCTTGACACAACTTTTCTTTTCCAGTGTGTTTCTCTCTATGTTCTGCTTTCTTTCTGGAGATTTCTCTGTCTATAGTCTGTTTGCTTGCTATTCTCAGAGATCTCTCCATGTCCTGCTTGCTATTCTGAGAGATGTCTCTGTCCGTGTCCTGCCTGCTCCTGTGTGTGAGTGTATGCCTGTGTGTGTGTGTGTTTGTGTGTGTATGTGTATGTGTCTGTCTGTCTCTTTATCTGTGTGTCTGTCTCTGTGTAACTTTTCCAAACAGTTTTTTCGTTTTATCATAAAAAATTTTCTGGATAGCTCATCTACTGCAGAATACAGGCCCAGTCTCTTATTTTACATTCAATCCAGTCATTTACGCCAGGTTTTCTTTTGATTATTTTATGACTCAGCATCCCATGACCCTAGCCCTCTGATTCTTAGGAGATAGCAAGCATACATTTTTTTTCTTAACATTGCAAAAGAATTCAGAGATCTGTCTGCCTTTGTTAAGTAGAGATGATAAACTAGTTTGATGGGACCCTGGCCTGAAATCACCATTTCTACCACACCTGGGCCTAACCTTGCTCTGTCCTAGGCTAACCTTGAACTCAGGAATCTGCTTGCCTTTGTATCTTTCTGACAAGCTGGCTCATAGTGCTCCTTTGTTCCTTTAGATTCACAAAGCATCTCATAATTCATATTGCATCCTTATATTTTCCATAGTTTTGAAATAATAAATATTTTAATAAATAAATGAACTCTTATTTAGAGCTCCTTCCCATAGCCTTAAGGGCTGTCCCGAAATTCTCAGTGTTTCCAATTTTGCTGATACATTAGTCACACCTTCACCTCCTGGATGTGTGCTGTCTGATTACCATGGAGTCATTAACATTAACAGAGAGGACATTCCTCAGAGGAATGTGAAAAGATATACATTATTATAGAAACAAGCCTTATATCCTCAGCAGTCATCAATACTCGTGGAGGGTCACACCAGGGCAGAGTCCAGGTGCAGGAATTGTGTCATTCTGTCCCCACCAGGGCCATGCCAGGCTCCACGGATGACTTAGAAGTCCTGAACATCCTGCATTCTCAGCATTGAAATCAAAAGCATGCGTCACCATCCTTAATTTCTTCTAAAACTCAATGTTTATTTTCTTCATTCTAAACTTTAAAATTTTTTTACATATTTTATCCTAAAAAATGAGAGAGAGGTTACTGAAATTGATGCTAAGATCCTGGAAAACTTCTAATTTAGGGAATATCCAAAAAGTACATGATTTAAATTTTTAATATCTCTAGTCTCTCTACAATTTAATGATAATTTAACATCAAACTCTGTACCTCAAAAGTCACACTAATAAGCCGGGTGGTGGTGGCACACACCTTTAATCCCAGCACTTGGGAGGCAGAGGCAGGCAGATTTCTGAGTTCGAGGCCAGCCTGGTCTACAGAGTGAGTTCCAGGACAGCCAGGACTACACAGAGAAACCCTGTCTTGAAAAACAAAACAAAACAAACAAACAAACAAACAAACAAAAAAGCCACACTAATTCAGAATCAATCATAATTTTATAGCCTGTTATTTGTAAATGGTGGTAAAATTACAATTTTGTCTTTAGTGCATTTAAAAATTCAGAGTATTCCTTATCAACAATGATGAAGCATAAACAAAATTAAAAAATATAAACTGCTGACAGGCTCCTTAAAGATGGTCCATATTAAATCATAGTCTTTGAACATGACCCACAACTCATCCATACTATGTGTGAATGTATTTGGTTACACAACCAAAAATAATAAACAAAAGTTGAATAATCAGAAGACTTTGCAGCTGGAATATCACTTCAATACATATAATATGAGCACACTTTTTACAAGGGAGTGGGGAAAATAGTCTCTATAAGAGTGACAAAATGTGATTTCTAAGTCATGTGCTGAACCTGGTGTGGCTCTGGTGGGGAGAGAGTGACATAGTTCCAGTGTCTGGACAGTGCCCTGGTGTCACCCTCCAAGAGTGTTGATGACTACTGAAGTCATAGGCTTGTTTCTGTAATAATGTATATATTTTCGTAATCTTCAGAGAAATGTCCTCTCTGTCAATGTTAATAACTTCATGATAATCAGAGAGCACACATCCAGTGGGTAACATTTATTACTGTCTTTGAAGGTCACTATGATCTAAAGAGAGTCTTAGCCTCTAAAAGGTAGAAAAGGTAAGTAAGTGAATCTTACCCACTAGCTTGCTGAAAATATCAAAGCCATAACAGCAGCTGGATGGTAATTTAGTGAGACATATTCATACTTCTCTGTCTCTGTCTCTGTCTCTGTCTCTGTCTCTGTCTCTCTCTCTCTGTCTCTCTCTCTCTCTCTCTCTCTCTCTCTCTCTCTCTGTTTGTGTGTGTGTGTGTGTTGCTATATGTGTTTTCATCTCTGTAGTGGCTAAGAGAGAATATTGGATCTTTTGCCACTAGAGTTATAGTCCGTTGTGAGCCACCTCAAGTAAGTGCTGGGAACTGAACTGTTGTCCTTTAGAAGTGTAGTGACTACCTTATTCATTAAGACATTTCTATGCCTGTGTGCTCTGTTAGTTATTCCACACTATGAAGCTATACAATTGTACATGTATGGTGTTGAAAGCTGTTCTGTCTCCTGTTATACATTACACTAGTCTCAGGAAAGAATATAGTCATTTTTATGAAATAAAATTAAAGCTAGAGAAATGATTCAGCAGGAAGGAGCGCTTACTGTTCTTGCAAAGGATTCAGGCTTCTTTTCTAGAAGCCAGTGACTGATCAAAATGATATGTAACTATAATCCTACAGTAGCTGATAATATTTTGGCTTCTTTAAGCAGTGTTCACTGATGTTTTTCTATCATACATACAGGCAAACGTTCATATATTTTTAAAGTAAATAAAACCAACATGATTTAGGCACTATGATAGACACTTGGCAATATAGATATAGATAACTATTAGATGACATTGTCATGCAAAAGTTTTCCAATAAATGCCATAATAATCTTTAAAAATATATATGTATCATAGTATACTCTATACATAATAGAATATTCTATATAATGGGATGAAAGTCATGAAATCTATATACATGGAAATATGGTTATAAACATGAAAAGAAGAACAAATCTATACTATTATTGCTATTATATAAATTATACAAGTATGTGAAAAATATTATAAAATAGAAATGTAAATAGTGTCTAATATTATTGTCACACAATGCTCCTTATTTAAAACCAAGATCAAAATCAGTCATACAAGTAATGGGAAACTGACTCTCAGACACTTAATTAAAGCCAAATTAGGTGCCACAGAGAGGGCAAAACCCCATTCTTCTTTCTCTTTGTCTTTTATTATTACCTTAGCTTTGTAGGGAGCTGGGTTTCTACCACAAGCCAATATCAATAAAGTGAATGAGGTTTTTCAAGGTGAACACAGTTGCCACTCTGCTCTGCTTCTCTCCTTCTTCTGTACCAATGAGACCCAGGAATGTGTCAAATGTGCACTCAGATCCAACACCAACAGAGCCCGAGACCCACCCTTTGCTTTCTGGCTGGTGATAGGAGACAAGGTGTCAGGTTGAGATTCTAACCTGCCCCTGGTGGAATAAGGAGGTGCAAATTAGTGTTCACTTTTCTGAGAAAGTATCAGCAGGGCTGAGAAGAAGGTCAACTTTCACCATACCTGTCTGCAGGAAAGCAGAGTGAGTCACTACTGCATACCTCCTAGGATACGTGTGTATCCCAGTAGAGGCAAACATCTGTACCTGCCTGGCTTGTTATTACTCCTCAGGGAGAGTTTTGCAGCAAACCACAGATTCCATGGGAGAAAGAGACTAAAAACATCCAGCTTTTTAAGAATATAATTGTGGAGGCTTCACAATGCCAAGAAAATCACAATATGACAAACAAACATATCAACAGATGCCAACAGTAAGTCGAATCATATATTGTCATAAAATGTCAAAGATAACACAACAGCCATCATAAAAAAGTTTCAACAGTTATGAGTTTACATGAAGAAAAATATATGGAAAAATCTTATACGTGCTATTAATGTTATAAAAAGGAAAGGAATGAAAATCTTAGGACTGGAAATATCAGGTGTCTAACTAGATGTCATATTAGAGTTAGATCATACCACAGATACGTAGTTGAGCAATTGTGCCTTAGTTCTAAACTGTAAGAAACAATCATTTCAAAGAATCCTACTCTTGCTAATGATGTTTAAAATACTTTGGATAAAGACATATAATAGCTTCTTCATGGTATATCATTTCTTCTCACTGAAGCCAATCTTCCCACTTTCTCCATAGTGCAGTAAATAGCAATTATGTCACTACTATCTCATTTCCCAAGCATTAAAGAGACAGCTCTCTCTCTCTCTCTCTCTCTCTCTCTCTCTCTCTCTCTCCACTCTCTCTCTCTCGCTCCTCCCTCCCTCCCTCTTCTCTCTCTTCTTCCTTCCTTCCTTTCTTTTTTCCTTCCTTTTCTTTTTTTTTTCAGATTTCTTTATTTATTGGATATTTTATTTACATTTCAGATGTTATCCCCTTACCCAATTTCCCCCTGCCCAGGAACACTCTACCCCATCACCCCTCCTCCTGCTCCTATGAGAATATGCACTGTACACCTCCCGGACTCCCACCTCCCCACCATCAAATTCCCCCCATTCTGCGGCGTCCAGCCTTCATCAGGCAAGGATCTCCTCTCCCACCTGTGCTCAACAATGCCATCCTCCCCTAGGTATACAGCTGGAGCCATGGGTCCCTCCCTATGTGCTCCCAGGCTGATGGTTTAGACCCTGGGAGCTCTGGTTGGTTGGTAGGTATTGTTGCTCTCTTCATGGGGCTGCAAACTCATTCAGCTCCTTCAGTCTTCTCTTTAACTCCTCCATTGGGAACCCCTTGATCAGTTCAATGGTTAGCTGTGAGCATCCACCTCTGAATATGTCAGACTCTGGTAGACCTCTAAGGAGACAGCTATATCAGGCTCCTGTCACTGAGCACTTCCTGACATCCACAACAGTGTCTACTTTTGGTGACTGCACATGGGATGGATACCCAGGTGGAATGGTATCCAGACAGCCCCTCCTTCAGTTTCTGTCTCACACTTTGTCTCCATACTTGTTTTCTTGGGTATTTTGTTGCTCCTTCTAAGAAAGACCTAAGCACCTTCACTTGGTCTTCCTTCTCATGAGCTTCATATGGTCTGTGAGTTGAATCTTGGGTATTTCAAGCTTCTGGGCTAATATCCAATTATCAGTGATTGAATACCATGTGTGTTCTTTTGTGATTGGGTTACCTCACTCCGGATGATATTTTCTAGTTCCATCCATTTACCTAAGAATTTCTCGAATTCATTGTTTTTATGGCTGAGTAGCAAAATGACAACCAACAGATTGGGAAAAAATCTTTACCAATCCCACATCAGATAGAGGGTTAATATAAATATATACAAAGAACTCGAAAAATTAGACTCCAGACAACCAAATAACCCTATTAAAAGTAGGGTACAGAGCTAAACAAAGAATTCTCATCTGAGGAAACTCAAATGGCTGAGAAGCACCTAAAGAAATGTTTGGTAGTCATCAGGGAAAAGCAAATCAAAAGAACCCTAAGATTCCACCTCACACCAATCAGAATGGCTAAGATAAAAAAACTCAGGTGATAGTAGATGCTGGCAAGGATATGGAGAAAGAGAACACTCCTCCATTGTTGGTGGGATTGCACCCACATTGAAAATCAGTCTGGCAGTTCCTCAGAAAATTGGACATAGCATTAGCTGAGGACCCATCTATACCACTCCTGGGCATATACCCAAAAGATGCTCCAACATATAACAAAGACATATGATCCACTATGTTCATAGCAGCCTTATTTATAATAGCCAGAAGCTGGAAAGAACCCAGATGTCCTTCAACAGAGGAATGCATACAAAAAAATGTGGTACATTTACACAATGGAGTAGTACTCAGCTACTAAAAACAATAAATGTTAAAAAATTATTTCTTCCTTTCTTTCCTCTCATGTAACGTATGCACTCATCAGCCTGAAATAACTTCTTTTTGTTTCTTCTTGCATAGTTAAAAAGCCCACTATCAGCAGCTATTCTTAACATGTCTACCTTTCTTCTGGATAGTTCTAAAATATAAGGAAGGATCTTTTGTACAGAGAGGCCTGAAGAAGTTACCCAAACCAAAATTAAAGCACTACCCTGAACAAACTCTTTCCCCCTTAATTATAACTTAGATAATCTAATCTACTTCCTATATGATTTTGATGGAATGGGAAAAATGGCTCATGTTGTTACAGTAAACTCCATTACTTCCCCTCCTTCTTAATCCTATTTTGCAAAGTATATGACCTAGAAAAGTATGTGTATAAAATAATTTTTATACCTAATTGAACACTTCAAAAGCTGTTGTGTCCATGTTTGTACATGTTGGCACATGTACAAACAACACATTGTTATCATCCCCGCCACCCACACACACTAAAGTATTGATAAAAGTTTTACATATACTATGATTTTCTTGATAAAATGGTGCCAGTTTGGGAATAGAAAACACAGTGACTAACCTTTTTCCTCCTTCACCCTGTGGCTACACAAGGCAATAACTGGAGCAGATGCTTTTGGAGAAGGGAGTGTGTAGTTTGAATTTCTTCCCAACACCACAGAAGAAAGCAGAGGGCATTTTCTCAGTTCACTTAGGTGTGGAACTAAAAAGAAAGAAGCAGAAATGAGGCTTGAAAGTTCTTCTCAGCAAATATGAAGCAAGGTGGCAGGAGCTTCAATATACTGTGGCACTGAAAGAATGCTTCAAACTGATCATCATAGCCTCAAATCCTCTGCAAGGGTCTCCTCACTAAGGCATCCTAAATTACTTTCAACAGTCCCTTCCACAGTGCACTTTCGGTCTTTCAAAGTGGCTGCTACCTTCCCTAAATGATCAGACAAGTCCAAGGCTTGGAAATATTTTTGTCCCAAACAGACACATAT
Organism: Arvicanthis niloticus; assembly: GCF_011762505.2. Lineage (NCBI taxonomy): Eukaryota > Metazoa > Chordata > Mammalia > Rodentia > Muridae > Arvicanthis > Arvicanthis niloticus. The sequence continues at coordinate 23,923,197 of NC_133430.1, read as the reverse complement.
TTTAAAATCTGTTCTTTCTTTTATTCCCTAACAATGTTTGATTTCATTTGGTTTCTTCTTATATTTCTAACAATGTGCTTTTTTTATGTTATCTAAATATTTAACTAGTAGTTCTCCTAGTATTAAAGACTTTCTGTGCGTTTCTCCGTCTCTCTCTCTCTCTCTCTCTCTCTCTCTCTCTCTCTCTCTCTCTCTCTCTCTCTGTGTGTGTGTGTGTGTGTGTCTGTGTGTGTGCGTGTGTGTATGTGTGTGTCTGTGTGTCTGTGTGTCTGTGTGTCTGTGTGTCTGTGTGTCTGTGTGTCTGTGTTTCCCAAGGAAGGCCTGAAGAGGCTGTCAGACCCTCTTTGATTATGGACAATTGTTAGTCACATGAGATACATGCTGGAAATTAAAATTTAGATTCTGTTCCTCTAAAAGAGAAGTGGTCTTCTTACTCACCGAGCAGTGTCTTTTGTAGCCTCAGGATATATCTTCTTTTATTTTAATGGAAAGGACTTTGGAATCCCAAACTTTTAATTAGATAAAAATTACGAGTTCTACTTAATTTTAGTGCTTAACTGAAAGGGATCAGATATTCCCTACATTGACAAAACACACTTGGATTTGATTGGTTGGTTGTTTTCTTTACTCTGTCCTCCTTCTTTTGAAGGAGTCATTACTTATAGCTTCTCGGTAACATTTCCTGCTATGGAGCAAACAGAACTTTTAAGGTGTATGGGCCTTAAAAATGTTCACTTTTTCTTGTTTTAAAAAACTCTGTTACTTCAATTTCCAGGAAATACATAGCTGGATTGCTTCTGATTCTTATCTGGGCAGTATTTCTAGTGGTCAGAGCATGGCACACCCATAATCAGTGCTTACTTGTGATGGACAAGGAATTTTATTAAGAGAATAAGTATAGGTCTCATTGTTTATTTGCTTTAATCCAAATAGGCTTGATGTGAGCAATTTTTTGCTTTTATGAAGTCCACATTTGCTTTCTTTGCTCTATTACTGAAACAGATTTCTTCTTCTTCTTCTTCTTCTTCGTCTTCTTCTTCTTCTTCTTCTTCTTCTTCTTCTTCTTCTTCTTCTTCTTCTTCTTCTTCTTCTTCTTCTTCTTCTTCTTCTTTTTGCTCATGTCCTAATGCATTCTGTATCATTTGAAGGATCTAGTTCATTAATGTTGTATCGAGTAATCCAGGTCCTTTCTTCCTTAATGATGTAAGAGCTACAGTGCAGGTGGGAGCTATTAGTTCTTTCTTTCTCTTCTTGCTCCTGGGTATGGAATCTTACATCACAAGTCCCTAAAAAAATGAGATTCAGCTTTTCCAAGCACCAAATTTTATGTATTGAGTACAGCTGTGTCAGTTTCTTTATTTCCACAGACTGCCTGTCACATCTGACTCACTCTCTGATTCATTTCTTACCCTGCAGACTTAGGTTTCCATGAAGCCTGCGAACTCACCCATGATTTCTTGGTGCTAGTTTTCTCACAAGATTTATCCTTAAAGAAATTATCTATTTGTGTATGGTGGCCTTGCATCTTCCAACATAGTATGAATGTCGAGGTCAAAAGGCAATGTGAAGAACCAGGTTGTCTCCTCTCATCATGTTGGTACTGGGGAATGAACTCACATCATCGAAATTAGTAGCAAATGTCTTACTTTCCTGAATCATAAAGCCATATCTAGAATTTTATTTACTTGTTTATTACTGCTTGATTCACCCAGTTAACTATAACTGGAAAGAGAACATAACTGTATTCATTTAAAAATAGTTTGTAATATAGCTGCCATATAATATCACACATGATTAATTTACATTTGTAAATTATCTCATGGCTACAAATCAGATCAACTGAAAAGATATTACCTGTATCTTAGAAATTACAGTATTTTAATAACGTATTTTCTTTTATTTTATGTTCATTGGTATTAGGGTCAGTTTCCCTGAAACGAGAGCAACAGATAATTGGGCACTGCCTGTTGGGTGCTGGAAATTGAACCCCAGATTCTATTTAAGAGCAGTCAGTTCTCTTAATCACTGAAGCTTCTCTCCATCCCTCATTTTTTCTTTAAAGTATTTAGTTATTTGATGTGTATACCTGGCAACATGTGTGAGCAGGAGATCATGGAGGTTACAAGAAAGAATTGGAACAGGAGTTACACGGGATGTGAACCACCATGTGGATACTGGGACCCAATCCCTCTCTGAGAGTACCATGTACTCCTGGAATTTTTAACTTCTACCCTAGGGGTTAAACAAAGTGTGCCATTTCAAAGCTCTCCTTTCATAGTTCACCTATCACTAATTCAAGCTTGTGGAAGAAGTAGATGGGAAGCAGAAGTCTAATGGAGAAACAATGGTAGTGCTTGTCTAGACATCAGATATACGTGTCCATTTTCTAAGTTGTGCTTGCAACTGGGGACCTCCACAGTAAAGCCCAATGGCAGGTCCCAACACTCATGCCTGCTCATCAATGATCTCAGAGGCATGACACTCTGGATCCACTGTAGGATTAAAGAAGTTTGAAGAATGGACACTGGTTTTGTGTAGAGGTGAAGTGAAATGTGAGTTTCACGAGTACATGGATGGATGTGATAACCATATGACTAAAGTCTAATTACTCACATGCACTTCCATCTTCTAACAAAACATTTATCAGGCCTTATTCTCAGAGATATCACAGGGCAAGGGACATACAGTCATCTAATGTGTGCGTCACAAAATAGTTCTGTCTTCCCAAAAGGATGCCATTTCTGTCTTCTAAATTACTACTAATACGAGATTGGGGACATCACACATGTGTCTGTGTGTTTTTCAAAGGAAACCCAAAACTGGTAATATATATATATATATATATATATATATATATATATATATATATATTTATATTTGCAGTTGAGATTTTTTTTTTCTATGTGGACCCTAAATGGGGCTCATGAGAAGTGTCAGGTGAAATTGGCCCAGGTTTCAGAGGAACTCCCTCTCCCTGTTTCCCAAAAGACATTTAAAAAAAAAAAAAAAAAGATTTATGACTCCAGGTGAAAAGAAACCAGAGATCTGTGACTCTAGACAAATTCAGCTTTTAGTTTCTTGTTCATTGAGAATCTAAAAGGAAACCGGATGGTTAGACAGGGGTGCACACGGTTTCATGTTTCCATAGATAAGACGGAAAGTCTTGCAGAAAATGTGTAAAAACCATGCTTGAATCAGTGCCTGCTTATATATGTGCATTCTCTCTCTGAAGGCAATAGTTCACTTGTAAAAAGCCAAGCACATTTTGTCCTGAGTTTAAATGTCAACAATATTTTATTAATAGTTTAGAATTCCCCATTTCCTCAATTAAAACAAATCTTGATAACTTTTTGCCTTACTCTCCATTGTGACTGAAACACTATCCAAGAAATGGAATTGCTCCACGTTCCAAAGTGTTCTCTCCAGTACTGTGGACAGGAAATCCAGTCATGTCTGCCATACAGCCCTCTCAAGGAATATAATTCATTAAGGAATTAGAGCTCCAAGTTTTTAGAGTTTTTCTCTGCTATGGAATTTTTAATATAAAAGGCTGAATCACGGTGTCTGTTTGTGATTTAAAAGTTCCCAAATTGAAGACTTTTGCAGGTGCACGCTGGCATGTGGGTGGGATACAGACTACAGACTAGTTCACATTTCAGGACCAAAGTACAAAATGGGTGTGGAATGAATCCTCGCTTGCCCCATTAACAACTGGCCTCATAGGCAACATCTGGAGTTCTCATAGGTATTTTATGACTAAAATAGCAGTAGTCACCTCACTATTGGCTGTAGTCCTTCAGAGCTAAGAATCACAACAGAGTCATTGAAAGAACAGTCTTTTCCTTGATTAAAGGGGACTCAAATATGTTTCCCTTCCCATTTATGAGGGATTATGAAAAACTATAAGCATTTTCTCTCTCTTCTGTTTCTAATTGAGCATATTAGAATGTTTGACAATCTCCTTTTCTGATGGGAATTAGAAATGAAAAAAACCTACATATCTGATCATCTTTCAGCTGGACCCCCATGTGGTTAGCCCTACTGCCCTTCAGTCTAGAGTGTCAAAGTTCTTGTACTACAATCAGAAATCTGCAAAGTGAGGTCTGGTAGGAAAAGACACAGGCGTTCTGTAATATGTTGAAATTCATTGGCACATAATGAACTCAGTTGAAGACACTACAATTGACTATGGTGTTTTATGGGTAGTTTTTCTCTCAGAACAGGATTACACGCTTTTGTTTTGTTCATGTTATTGAGATAAAGCACCTCAAAAATATTGAGAAAAAATTGAAATTGAAAGAGATTCCTGAAGGCTTATCTTTTTTCTTGCTGATCTTCCTTCAGAAAGTCATTTCTCAGCCCTTTATAGAATGTCAAACATGAATAGGACCGCAGAGCTTTTCCTTATTGCAATGATAGAGTCTGTATGTGTGGAATACTTCACAAAACAGTTTTCTTCTTGCACAGAGAAACTAAAGCAAGTAGGACATAAAGTGAGATTAAGCATTCTGACACCAGGGACAGCGCTGGAAAACCCATAACTGGGAGCTACAGAGACAAAAACAGTGAGAGGCAGAGATACAGACAGAGAATAAGAGAAGAATGGAGACTGAGACAATGAGAGATTATCAATTCTTTGTTGGTTTTAAATATGTTCCATAAAATATTAGGTTATGAAAATTTGTGGTAAGTACATAAACAATGAGAAATTAAGATATTAAGTTTTTAAGTGGCGAAAAAGGGAACTACAAGATCAATTTTGTTGAGTACATTGGGTGACACTAGACAGCCATGTAAAAGATAAACGATAAATGTTCTTTTTTAAAAAAATGAATGAAAATTTCTATATCCAAAATATATGCAATATGGTTGAATATTAAATAAGTTCTTTAAAATTTTTATTTTACTATATATATGTACATATATATATATGTGTGTGCATGTGTGTGTCCCTATATATGTGTGTGTGCATGTGTATGTGCATTTGTGTTTGTGTGTGTGCATTTGTGTGTTTCCTTGCCTATATGTAAATGCATATGTGTGTGCCACGTCCAAACCCATTGATGCCTGAAGAGATAGTTAGATCCTCTAGAGGTAGACATATATAGGATTTTGAGCTGCTATATGAGTTCTGGGTTCTGATCCTAGGTTTTTACAAGAACAGCTATTTCTTTTAACTACTAAGCCATCTCTTTACCCTCTCTTTGGGAAATTCTGAGTGGTGGTTTTGTGGCTGCAGAGCTGTAGGACCTGTGGAACTGGTAGCGAGCAATGGGGGGCTTGAAACATGTCCAATCCTTGGAAATCTAATCTTGATATCTGCATAAGTAGGATCACTACTCTCCTGCCCTGGGCCTGTGGGTTGCCAAGCCCCCATACCTAGAAAGTCACATAGCCTGGTATCCAGGTTAAACCTCTTCTCATAAGACTATGTCTGGAAGCACCTTTAATTACTTCTTAAACAAATGAGGCATCTCCAGCATTCTGTCCCAGCCGATGATATATACTCACACAGAAATTTCCCACCTGCTCCATAAAGGTTTAAGCAGTCTTTGTTTCCCTAATTAAATGAACTGTCTCACTGGAGATGTTTCTTGAGTTTTTGTTCTCTTTGTGCTCACAGCCACCTGAAGTTGCCTCTGTTCCAGGTCCACTTTGCGTCCTTGCTCAGGATCTACCAGTACCAAACACAGACTGTTCTGGACCACTCAGGGGGACACAGAGCTAGAAAAACAGCCAATCATGTCTGCAAAGTCAGTTATAAGTAATATGGTGTATTAAATCACCACCATCTGAGATAATAAAAACAACATAACTAGTTGAAGAGTAGTTCTACCTCATCTGGTATGGACTAAATAAGTATAAAAATTATATAGAAGCCATTCTTCATTGTTGTCTTCATAATGGGAGTTTTAGGATACCTTTATTTTAGCTGAGATTTTATATCCAATTACAAACCTTAAGAAGTATTTTATATACAATGGATATTAAATGTATGAAAAAATACATGGAATTTAGAAATAAGAACTTGTTCTTGCCTTGATTAAAATATGTTTTACACATATGGGTGTTAATTTCCTTTTATTTCTCATTTATCACTTTGGAAGCTGTGAGAGACAGGAGATGCACAGAGCAAACTGAGAACACGGGGCAGTAGGATAATTTAGTTGAGTCTTAACACATGTACTTGTTTCCAGGAAGTAGAATCTTTTGCATGAAATATAACTGGATTCTGTTAATATTAATAATGTCATCTAGGTACATTAAAAAGTTTTATCAAATAATTGATAATGCTATTTGTTTCTAAATAAACTGATAAGAAGAATTTCTACTTGTTTCTAATTCATTTTGAAAATTAAACTATATTAGACACCCCCAAATTTAAAAGTGAGGTAGCATTTTTTGGTCTTTAAAATAGAACTATAAATTAGTGGAAGTAGTCCAACAATCACAAGTTCACACTGCAATCAGTTTTGCAGACTACATTTCTTCATGTACATCCACTTGTGGGTTCACTTTTCTGTGTTCTTTGTCACTAAATTTCACTCTAAACTTTACGAACATGAATGACTCACTAATTACTCAATTAAAAACACTGCATCATTAAGGAGGTTAGTTCTAAATAATGAATAGTGATTAAAAAGAAAGAAAGAAGTAATGCAAGATGTGGCTCAAACACGTTTAAAAGACTGATGGAAAACAAGTTTGTCCTTTCCATGTAAACCTGGTTGAGCATCATCTGTATATTTTTGTGGTCTCTACAGCTCTGAAAAAGCAGGAAATGTTTTAACAATTAGAGTGAGCAAATTGTAAGGGGAAATATGGTAGTGTGTTACCAACAGAGGCTTTAAATAAAACATTCCTTTCTTAATGTAGTCCTGATGTTGATCCATCTTAAACAAGTTGGGGCCACTGCATCGCCAAAGGCAAGCATCAAATTTACAATAGTTTGATAATGGTAAAATGAAATAGAACAAGAGCACAGTTATGATGCAGAAAAAGAAGGCATGCCTATATGTACCTTTAGGTATCTTGTTGGTTTTCTTTGAGAAAATTATAGAATAGAATCACTTCAGAGTGGTGTGTCTGTTCCATATGCATTCTTTAAAAATCTCCAATGTTCCTAAAATCAGATACTTATCCAATTACTATAGAACATTTGGAAATATAAACTTGAATACATGAGTTACATTCATTTATGTTTGTTAATAAGGATCACATAGAATGTATAAAATATAATTAATGCTGAGTAGAAAAAAGAGACACTGACTGCATACAATCAGAAAAGTTCTAAAACAGTTAAAATATGTTAAAAGTATTTATGTATTGTATTAGGATGTTTTGTTTTAGGAACTTGTTTTAGGTTATTTAATTAAATCAAGCAAATACACGTATTTAATAATTTTTATGATTGATAATCAAGGCTATTAACTCAATTAAAAAATCAGGCTGGGGTAGCTCCAGTGAAATACTAGACGATTAGTTACAAGCTAAAGTTATGAACATCATTTCCAAGTTAAGCTGTTTAACGCTATTTGATATTATTTTCTCTTAGGAGAAATGTTATTTCTAGGTTGCATTTAATATGTAATATTGAATAAAAATAACTTTAGAGGTAACATGGATATACTTTCATGATAAATTAAGGTAATGAGCAATGAGACACCTACTTGATTACCCAAAACCAAGCACTCTGTCCTAAGAATGTACACACAAGCAACATCCAATAGACTCATCACATTATATTTATATTCATGTGATTAGATATCCATGTATATAACAATAATAACCAAAAATAAGGTTATTTATTTGAGAGAGTGTATATGTGAAGGTAAGAGAATTCAAAGGGAGTAAAAAGAAGGAAATTATATAATTTCATTGACTTAAAATAAAACAAATATAAAAATAATGCATAAACAACAAACTATTAAACCTGGCTTAACAATAAAAGAAAATTTGTCTTTAGCCAAGATCTATATTTAGAAGTGTAGAGTGTTATAGGTTATTACTTAAAACTCAGGCCTAACAGTCAAACATAATGGTTGGAGCTGTTTTCTTCCACCTTAGTTAACATCTTGACCTCCATTCATTAAGTGTTAATGGTAGTCAGGGCTCAGTTACATTAAATAACAACCTAGGCTAATGATGTGATCTGCATTAATGTCAAGGAGATTGTTATGAGATAATTCTCCCAAGGCTTTCCAGGCAGTATTTGCTTTTAAGTCATAGTTAGCTAATATCCATTTTTTAAGCCCATGTCCTGTGCTGACTAGCTTCCTCCTCCCTCTACCCCAGGCTTCATTATTTATCCTTCTTTCCCTTGTAGTTCAAAATAATTTTGAAATAAAGAAAGTTAATTCACTACTGACTTTCCTACTTAACAAAAATTTTCATAAAGGAATAAATAAATAAACAAATAGAATAGATCTACTTGAATACCGAGAAGCTAGTAGCTATTATTAATTTATTCTCTTGTATTTGCACATGGATGGACATTGCTTTGTAAATCACTGAGTGATTTCAAACATAAAATTTGTTATTCAGTCTTCAAGGGAGCCTATGTTGCTAAATCTGTAGATATCTAAAGATATTTTTCCTAGATGTAGTTCTTTGAACCAATGTCTAGTTATGGCTATACACTGTGCAATATTTTAACCAATGACTCAGAATACACAATAATATATAGCATATAGCCCACATATGTTGCAGCCTATTCATAATTGTGATATACAGTATATTATATGACATCTTCAAAGCAATGACACAATCGTGTAATACTGTTTTCATAGTATGTCCCTATTGCTAAATATTTAAATTTAATAAACTTACATTTTTGCTTTTAGCTATAGTAGTATTCTTTAAGTCTGCTTTATTTGTGTAACTATGTTGCTTTCATTATAACTAGCATCAATGAATTATGTACAATTATTATTAATTATAGTTAAACACTTTGATCATTCATTAAACTTCTAACTTTGACTTGTTTCAATCAGTAATACTTACCACTATTCTGTGCATAAATTTTGGCTCTAAATAATTGTTTTGTATGGATAATGATTTTATGACTATAAAAACTGTGTGAGTGCTAAAAACTCTAAATTTTAGGTCAATATATACATCTATCCAGGGTCTGAACTATGGCATTCAAGTTGTTAATAGATTTAAAGTTTTTAGTTATGAGGATTTTTCATGCACATTTTATATAAATGGTTTGATTTAGAGAAGAATGTGTACATACATTTTCATTGTATTTGGAAAGGGAAGCACTTTATACATTTTAGCTATGACAAACATCCATATTCTGTAACAAATAGTTATTTCATCCAGAAGCTAGAGTACATTTAAAACACTGTCAGAGTGTAGGACAAAAACAGAGAGAGTGCATTAGAAGTTTAACCAATCTGACTCATGATCTGAGAACCTGTTCTACATGTGGATTGCATCAACTAACTTTAGTGGCACTTGCAAACTTCCCTTTTCTGTAACTGTTTCTTATTAAACTCAGAGGGATCGAGGATAACTTTTTGCCATAATTTATGACATTTGTGTCTATTTGTAACAGTTGTAAAAATACAGCATAACCAGGAAACATCGTAAAACACTCATAAACTCTTGTGAAGGCAGCCAAAAAGCTCAACTTTCCAGAGCAGTTAATGATCCAAATGTGTACACAGTATCCCTCAGCAGAGGCTGTGTGAAATCTGTGAACTATGTAATGCATCATAACAATCACTTAAGGTGTAAAAGAGAAAAGAAAAATCAGTTTTGCATAAAACAAAAATTTATATAATAGAAAATATCCAATAATTTTGTCACTCTCAAATATGATTTTATGAGAAAATATTTATATTACCACAAATATCAATCATATTTTACCTTATTTTGAATATTTTTCTCCTAAGAGGTTACAATTTATTAATGTGGTATAATACTCCAATATGCTTAAGTTTACTATAATTGGAAATTTAGCTGTTTTCCTTATGGAAAAGGGTATACAAAAATTGTATCAGAGACAACTATATAAGAAATTACAAATACAGGATATATACACTAACAAATCACCCGATATATTTTTGGATACGTAAAACTATTCAGCTTAATTTTATTGGGGATGAGGTAGATTTTCAGGTTTATAAATGGTATCAGAAGTACTTTTGTTCTTGGCAAGACCATTGTATAGTTCATTTCACTATAATACATGAAAATAATTCTTCTGGTTAAGAAAAGATGCTATGTCGCGGACAGTTCTTATTGCACCTAACTTATTTTTTATTTTCTTATTTCCACATATGTCAGAACTTTTGGAAGGTGCGAGGCTGTTCTAAATGACCAGAGAAGGTCTGCCCTGTAGTATGATTACAGTCATCAGACTGATTTTTTTTCCCCAGAAGCTGAGCTTTGTGGTAAAGACAACGACAAGATTATGTAGCTTCTAATTTAAATTTTTCCTCTACTGAAAAAGATAAGCATTGGGTAAGATTCTTTGTCTATTTGCATTAGCAATAGAATTCCCACTGCTATGACTACATGCATCTCACACTGATGCCTCTTTCTGGAACCTAAAGATTGGCCCATCAGAAAAAATACATTATTTACACAGGTTAAGTACAGGCAAGAATAAAGTTATAATAACTGATGTATCAATGAGACTTATTTTGAAATACCTCCTTTCCAAAGAGTGCTTTAATAAAATACTGGAAGGAAACAAACACATGAGGATTGTTAGTGCTACTATTATATCAATATTAAAATTGATGAGATCAGTCTCTTCATGATTGGTTATTGTGATATACAACAGTGTAACTAAGGACAAGAGACATTACAAACTAATTGCAGTGGAACAAGTTTAAAAAAACCAGTACCTTTCCTCACAGCTCCACTGGAACCGAACCTGTAACTCTGAGCTCTCTTCGCTCATTATGTAACATGGATGACCACATGCACTCACTCAGTGGTAAACAATGGGTATCTGTAAATATGCAAAATATTGAAGAATGGTATTTTGCAAAACTTCAAAGTAGAACAGGAAAGAAAAAACACAGAAATAAAACATATCTGTTTCCTTTCTGTAAATTGAAAGTGTTTGGAACCAGAGAGATGGTTCAGCTTTTAAGACAACTGCCTTAGCCAAGCCTCTTTAACCTGAGGAATCCAAAGGCAGAGGTAATCTGAACTACAAATTCAAGGCCAGCCTGGTCCACAGAGTGAGGTTTAGGACTGCAAGAGCTACACAGAGAAACCCTGTTTTAAACAACAAGAACAACAAAAACAAACAAACAAAAACCCAAAACACACAAAAAATGAAAAACAAAAACAAAACAAAACAAAAGACACTGGATTTTATTCAGAAGGACCACAGGTCAATTCTAAGGACTCACATAGAAGCTCAAAACCCTATATAACATTACTCTAATCTCAAAGGATTTGACATCCTCTACTGGCCTCTTTAGGCACTTTGCAGTCATGTGGAATATAGACATACACTAGGCAAAACACTTATATACAGAGAGAAAGACACACACACACACACACACAGAGAGAGAGAGAGAGAGAGAGAGAGAGAGAGAGAGAGAGAGAGAGAGACTAATTCATTGGAAGTATTGAGTATAAGAGACCCTAAAGTACTTTATTCTGTACCCACAACTGCATTACCTGTACCCATGTATAAGTTTCTATATCCATAAAGACAACCACTGAAGTTGATTAAACCAAAATTCTCTGAAAACAAATTTTAAAATGTTAAGTAAAAAAAAAAAAAAAAAAAAAAAAAAAAAAAAAAAAAAAAACCGAATTGGAAACTAAGATGAATCCAAGACCAAATGTCCTCTGTAATCCTATTTTCTCTTTAGTCACCAGAAATACAGAATATTGACATTACAGAATGTAAACACATCCATGACACTTACATCATTATGTTACATGCTGTTAATCACTTCGCATGCTGTGAAATCTACTAACCTGCTATAAAATGCACACGTTTTCTTATTTGGAAATGTTTCAAGTTAGTGCCTTTTTTTTTTTTTTTTTTTTTTTCTAAAAATGACCTGAAACTGAAGTTTTCAAGACATGGCTAAGCATTCGTGACACTTCTCAAAGTGGGTCAGCATTTCATGTGTGTCCTAACAAGCGTCTATCTCATAACTTTCTGCCTCTGTACTATATGCTTCCAATTTACTCCCAAACTGACAGCCTCATTATAGTTAATTGAGAGATTTCTCGACCCACATTAATTAAAAAAAATTGTGTTAAATAACACCTCAGACAAAGAGGCGACAACAAAGAGGTCATCGCTGAAGAGATTTCTGTCCTAGATTCTGTAGGTAATGGCTAGCTTGCAACACTGAATACACTCATTAAAGCTATAATGATTAGGGGTAATAGGAAAGATATTTTGATGGACATTACAGCTGATTGTTTCATTTGTTTTCTTCTTCATCATTCTAGCCAATTGGTTAGAAATAGTCATTTGCTTCTTTAGAACTTTATTTCAGGACATCATTTTAGTCGGCTGTGTACTTGCAGTGGTAAGCTCTTTCTTACTTATACGTTTTTATTTATAAAAGTAGGTCTGATTGAATCAATGTGCTATCCTCATTCCCGCTGCCACTCTAGATATTCTGAACTAGTTATTAAAGTTATATAATCACAGTAAAGTCTTGCTAGTTCCTATCCCATAGAATACATTCTTCCCTGTTTTGCAAATCTCATCTTTAGCTTTATTCACTTACACAGTTTTGTTTTCTAATTACCTTGTCAGGAACTACCATTCCTAAAATATTTGGGATATAATTTTTTATTTAAATTATTTTTTTTCTTATTTAATATTTTATTTACATTTAAGATGCCATCCCCTTTCTCCATTTCCCCTCCCTAGAAAACCCCTGTCCCATGCCCTCCTTTCCTTTTTGCTTTTATTATTTCAGTATTTTACTTTTTTCATTAAATAGGTAGACTTATCTGTCTTTTGATGGTATTTTGTACATACATGTTCCAGGACTTGTAAAATTCATGTCTTTCTTACTACTAATATGGATTACTCCATTAGAATGGTGTATTTGATATATCTTTTGTTTCTTTATTTATGCCTGTTTAGTCTTATCCTAAGAATCTATAAATAAATTTGTTTATTTGATTTTTTCTTTTTTTTATTTATTAGATCTTTTATTTATACCTCAGATGCCATCCCCTTTCCCCACTCCCTCCCTTAGAAAACCCCTATTCCATGCCCCCTTTTCCTTTTTGCATTTAAAAAAAATGTTAATCATAGGCTTTATAAGTTTGGTATTGTTCAATCAGAGGTGTAACACACTACCCAACCTAGATATATCAACTATCTTTGACTGGTGGAGGTACATGAACATCTGCCTCCCTGTCTCCCCCGTCTTTCTCTCTTTCATCACCTAGCTTCTCCTCTCCTTCTTCTTCTCCTCTTCTTACTCCTTTTATTCCTCAGTACTCCTCCCACCTTAGCTCCTCCTACACATCACCCTTCCTGTTAAAATGAAAATTTTCTCTCAAAATACAATTAGAACATAATTATGCCAATTTGTACCAATGAGGTAGAAGATAGTCCTAATACCCAGTCCATCCTTTTGTTGACTAACCAGCACCTCTGTCATCTATCCTAACTAAAACACTTAGTTCTGAACCTGGCTTTAGGATGAATGTCAGCTGCCAACCATCCACTCAAATCTTTTCTCTCAAGGTAAATAACTATAAGTTTTCAACCCCGTCAGAAATCCAGAATGACTGAGTTAACTATAATTGTGGGAAGCACAAAGCATAGCTTTTAAAACTTAGCCAATTTATAGAGACCTCTGAACACCTGGACACTTGCTCTACTTCAAAATGTTGGAGCATCTGTTCTTCTGCCTTCTGGCCCAGGATCATCTGACAGACCTTAGTGCTGCAGAATTATTAAGGGCTGATTACTCTGTCTACTCAGATATAATCAGTTGACTATTCTGCATGTGGGTCCTTTTCTGGACAGTAATTTGTCTGTAGATGGAGAGAAGCAATTCTTGCCTAGTGGCTGTCTCACCACAACTGGAGTATACTAGCTTCTTTTTGTTCTAATGCTTTCAGGTTTGCTGTCAAGTTGTTAATGTATGCTCTTTCCAATTTCTTTTTGTGAGCACTTAGAGCTATGATTTTTCCTCTTAGTACTGCTTTCAGTGAGTCCCACAAGTTTTGATATGATGTTTCCTCATTTTCATTTGAATCTAAAAAGTCTTTAATTTCTTTCTTTATTTCTTCCTCGACCAAGTTATCATTGAGTAGAGCATTGTTCAGTTGCCAAGTGTATGTGGGCTTTCTGTTGTTTTTGTCCATGTCAAAGACAAGTCTTAGTCCATGGTGGTCTGATAAGGTACTAGGGATTATTTCAATCTTTTTGTACCTGTTGAGTCCTGTTTTGTGACCAATTATATGGTCTATTTTGGAGAAGGTGCTGAGAAGAATGTATATTCTTTTGTTTTAGGATGAAATGTTCTATAGATGTCAGTTAAGCCCAATTGGTTCATAACTTCTGTTAGTTTCATTGTGTCTCGGTTTAGTTTCTGTTTCCATGATCTGTCCATAGCTGAGAGTGGGGTGTTGAAATCTCCCACTATTATTGTGTAGGGTGCAATGTATGCTTTAAGCTTTAGTAAAGTTTCTTTTATGTATGTGGGTGCCCTTACATTTGGGGCATAGATGTTGAGAATTGTGAGTTCCTCTTGGTACATTTTCCCTTTGATGAATATGAAGTGTCCTTCTTTATCTTTTTTGATTACTTCTGGTTGAAAACTGATTTTATTTGATATTAGAATCACTACTCCCGCTTGTTTCTTGGGACCATTTGCTTGGAAGATTGTTTTCCAACCTTTTACCCTGAGGTAGTGTCTGTCTTTTCCACAGAGGTGTGTTTCCTGAATGCAGCAAAATGTTGGGTCCTGATTACATATCCAGTCTGATAGTCTATGTCTTTTTGCTGGAGAATTGAGTCCATTGATATTAAGAGATATTAAGGAAAAATGAGTGTTGTTTCCTGTTATTTTTGTTATTGGCAGTGGAGATATGTTTGTGTAGCTACCTTCTTTTACAGTTTTTGGAAGATTACTTTCCTGCTTTTTCTAGGTTGTAGTTTCCCTCCTTGTGATGGAGTTTTCCACCAATTATCCTTTGAAGTGCTGGATTTGTGTTGAGATACTGTGTAAATTTGGATTTGTCATGGAATATTTTGGTTTCTCCATCAATAATGATTGACAGTTTTGCTGGGTATAGTAGTCTGGGCTGGCATTTGTGTTCTCTTAGGGTCTGTATGATATCGGTCCAGGATCTTCTGGCTTTTATGGTCTCTGGTGAGAAGTCTGGTGTAATTCTTATAGGTCTGCCTTTATATGTTACTTTGCCTTTTCCCCTTACTGCTTTTAGTATTTTTTCTTTGTTTTGTACATTTGATGTTTTGACTATTATATGGCAGGAAGTATTTCTTTTCTGGTCTAAACTATTTGGAGTTCTGTAAGCTTCTTGTATATTTATGGACATCTCTTTCTTTAGGTTAGGGAAGTTTTCCTCTATAATTTTGTTGAGGATATTTACTGGTCCTTTAAGTTGGGAGTCTTCCCCCTCATCTATTCCTATTATCCGTAGGTTTGGCCTTCTCATTGTGTCTTAGATTTCTTGTATATTTTGGGTTAGTAGCTTTTTGTATTTTGCATTTTCTTTGACAGTTGTGTCAATGTTTTCCATGGTATCTTCTGCACATGAGATTCTCTCTTCCATCTCTTGTATTCTGTTGGTAATACTTGTGTCTATGACTCCTGATTGTTTTATTTTTAAGTTTTCTATCTCCAGGGTATTCTCCCTTTGTGATTTCTTTATTGTTTCTACTTCCATTTTTAGATCCTGCATGGTTTTGTTTAATTCCTTCTCCTGTTTGGTTGCATTTTCTTGCAATTCCTTAAGGGATTTTTGTGTTTCCTCTTTAAGGGATTCTATCTGTTCTTTGAGAGTGTTATTTATGTCTTTCTTAAAGTCCTCTATCATCATCATGAGAAGTGATTTTAATTCTGAATCCTGCTTTTCTGGTGTGATGGGGTGTTCAGGGCTTGCTATGATGGGGGAACTGGGTTCTGATGATGCCATGTAACTTTGGTTTATGTTGCTTCAGTTCTTGCGCCTGCCTTTTGCCATCTGGTTAATTCTAGTGCTACCTGTACTTCTGTCTCTGATTGAAGCCTGCCTTTCCAGTTATCTCACTGGTGTCTGGTCTTCTAGAGGTCCAGATGTCTCTGTGATTTTTTCCAGCTGCACTGATTACAGTGGTATCTCTAGGATGCCTCAGGATATGGTGCCTCCAAGGTGGCAGTCCAGCTAGGTGTTTGCTGTTCTGTGTGCAGTGTCTCCTCTTGGATATCTCAGGATATGTTGTCTGACAGTCTGAGTTCAGTTGTTCCTCTGTGGCTCTGGGTTAAGTGGACCTTCCAGTATGTCTCAGGCGGAATCTGGGGTCCACACAACTCAGACCTGGCAGAGGTCTGGTCCAGGCCTCAGATCCGGGAGATGGGCAGAAGGGGGGTGCTAGCTGGCAGGGCCGGGGGGGGGGGTTATCTGCTGGAATCTGGGCACTCACAGCACCCAGCTATGGGCTCAGGGCAGTATGTGGGTTTTCCTACCTAATTCTGGCTGTGGGTTCTGTGGAGCCTCCAGAATGTCTCCGGCGGGATATGGGGTGCACACACCAGCAGGCCGGCCAGGGAGAGGTCTGGTTCAGGCCTCAGATCTGGAAGAGGGGCAGGGGCAGAAGGGGAGTGCTAGCCAGTGGGAGCCGGGAGGGGGGTATCTGCTGGAACCTGAGCACTCACAACACCCAGCTATGGGCTCAGGGCAGTATGTGGGTTTTCCTACCTAAAGCTGGCTGTGGGATCTGTGGAGCCTCCAGAATGTCTCTGGTGGAATCCGGGGTGCACACACCAGCAGGCCTGCCGGGGAGAGGTCTGGTCCAGGCCTCAGATCCAGAAGAGGGGCGAGGGGAGGAAGGGGAGTGCACTTGATTTTTTCATCAGAGTATCAACAGCAATTTTATTGTCAAATCAGCAAGCATTGGTTTTGTGGGCAATTTGTTTTTACTTACTTGTCTTTCACTGTTGCAAAATTTGATCATTTTTCACTGCATTGATGACTAAAATATTTTTCTTATTAATAAACTACTGTGTATTAATGTAGTTACTAATAAAATGTATTGATATGATTGTGGAATTTAAATATTATGTTGCATATAGTTTGAAAGTGGCCATGGACATATGATGCTCAGAAATAGTCTTTATAATATTTTCACATGTGAAGTTGGGCCATGGGACAAATGATAACTTAAATTGTCCAATGCTCACAAAAACTTAGAAATTTTCCTCTGTTACATTAAGTAAAAAAACTGTTAGCATTAAGGAACCAAAATACTATATACTGATTGAAAATGCAGAATTGTTCCAAATGTCGCCTCTGGGGATAGTGATGCATAATGCCATTAACTTAAAGATCATATTGTACAGTATGAAGAACAAACAGGACATAATTTGTTTCAATGTATCCTCTGCTACCTATTTTTTGAGGAAAACACTGAACAAAGCATACAAATATGATTCACTATATTTACCTGTAAGCTTGGAAAGGCACTCTAAAGTGTGGCTTGCTTCAATCAATGTCATAGAGAAGAGATAATATTCATTAATTACTTTTCTTACTTGGAAAGTGGCTGAATCTTTTCACTAGTTCATTGTTGATGATAAAGTCATACCTCAATTTATCAGTAGATTAGTTTTAAATCTTTGAGTCTTTGGTAGAAATAAATATATTTCTTTCCTAGAGTAAATATTACATTAGTGGTAATGATCTTGAGAAGAAAGATATAACTTTTAATATATTGTCTGTTTTTTGAATAGAATAAACAGGTATTAATATTAAAATGAGAAAAATCCTACACACTAATTGAAATCTATGAATTGTACATATTTGTAATTACTAGATACAAAATTTAAAAATAGTCTTAAAATGTAAGAAAGGTGCTGTTATTGTGAAAAATTATTATTTATTTTCCATGACAGATGTTGAGCCCAGGAACTGATACACTTGAGTATTTTATCACTGCACGGTGCAACTAGTAAAGCCCAGGCACTCTAAGTAAATCAATCTGAAAACTTTAATGTAACTTTTACTTATATATTATTCTCTAAACTTATCTGCAAAAACATGAATTAATTCTAATGAATATATTCCAAATATATTTGAGGCTAAATTGAAAAAAAAATAATTGAAAAGAGTAAAGTGCCATGGATTTTATTTAAGAAGCTTGGGTTGGGATGTGACTCAGAGTAGAGCATTTGCAAAGCTTATACAAGCCATGAGGGTCAATAAAAAGGACACGAAACAAGTGATTAAGATGCTTCTCTTTCTCTGTCTCTCTGTCTTTGTCAAATTTTCTCTCTTTCTCTACTACCAACCCCCCCTCTCTCTCAGTGTGTGGGTGTGGGTGTGTGTGTTTATGTAAACATTGAGAGACAGAGAAACATAGAGGGATGGATACAGATCGAGAAAGCAGTAGAGGGAGAATTAATGTAAAATTGACATTATTTAACAACAATTTTCAAAAACAGCAGAAGAAAGCAGTATTGATCTTAGTACAAAAGGATAGACAACATCTTCTCTGGTCACACAGGGAATTAAAATTAAAACAAACACATATACAAACACAACCATATAGAGTGTATGGGACCCAGTCAGCATGTGGGATCTACTTACATTTAGAAGTCTTTTTTTAAATTTTTTTTAGATATTTTATTTACACTTCAGATGCCATCCCCTTTCCCCACTCCCCCCCTTAGAAAACCCCTATCCCATGCCCCCTCTTTCTTTTTGCACATATACATTTTTTAAAAAATGTTAATCATAGGTTTTATAAGTTTGGTATTGCTCAATCAGAGGTGTAACACACTACCCAACCTAGATATATCAACTATCTTTGACTGGTGGAGATACATGAACATCTGCCTTCCTGTCTCCCCACTCTTTCTCTTTCATCACCTAGCTTCTCCTCTCCTTCTTCTCCTCCTCTTCTTACTCCTTCTTTTCCTCTCAGTACTCCTCCCACCTTAGCTCCTCCTACATATCACCCTTGCTGTTAAAATAAAACTTTTCTCTCAAAATACAATTAGATCATAATTATACCAATTTGTACCAGTGAAGTACAAGATAGCCCTAATATCCAGTCCATCATTTTGTTGACTAACCAGATCCTCTGTCATTTCTCTTATTAAAACACTTAGTACTGAACCTGGCTTTTTCCTTGGCTTAAGAATGAATGTCAGCTGAAAACCATCCACTCAAATCTTTTCTCTCAAGGTAAATAGCCAGGATTGGCTATGAGACTATAAGTTTTCAACCAGAAAATCCAGAATGACTGAGTGAACTATAATTGTGGGAAGCACAAAGCGGTTACCAGCATCCACATCATAAAGGTAATAATTGCATGGACCTCCAGTACTGGATTCTGTCATTTTCTGGATTCCACAGAGAATCTGCACTCAAACACACACACACGCACACGCACACGCACACGCACATGCACACGCACACGCACACACACACACACACAGTCTTTTAGAATAAAATAAGTGTAAAAAGAATTCCTTATTAAATGTCTGTCTGTATTTTCCTAAGCCATATATAATATTTTAGGTTTCATTTTCTTCATCAAAATATGGATCTATAATAATAATCTTAGTGGAATATCATAACAAATATAGATGTCAAGAAAAAGTATCTTTTAAATATTTGTTCTTTAAATATTGTCACTTTGGGGAAATGTCTTTCAAAAGTAGGTTTCTCCACTTAAGTGTAGTTATTGTGGGAAAAAAGGTTTACTTTAGTATAATCTGAATGCTTAAGTAAATTCAAAATATAGATATACATAAAGGATGAAGTTGATGAAGTCCTTTCATAGCCTGTTTTATATATTTTAAATTAAATAGGAACTATTGATCTGAGAAGAAAGTGAAACATAGCAGTTTTTGCATACAAAGGACCTTCTAGCTTCTTTTCTTGTTGCTTTGATAAAATGTCATAACAAGAGGTTGATGAAGACTGTTGGTGATTAAGAGCACTGAAGTTTAGATCATCACACCCATAATTGGTTTCTTACAAACTCTAACTCCAACTTATGCCCTCTTCTATGATAGAACACACACACACACCCAAATATATATATATATATATATGTGTGTGTGTGTGTATATACACACACACATGTGTGTTTATATATCAATATGTATATATATATATATATACACACATATATATGCGTGTATATATATGTGTACATATATGTATATATATATATACACACATATATATGTGTATATATATCAAAATGAATCTTTAAAAATAATAACCCAAACTCAAGGAAAATGATATATTCTAATTATATTGATCATTAGCAGATTTTTGAATAAACTTACAAAAAAGTGTTTAAGCACTTTAATATGTAGCTAATAATATGTGGCATCTATGGGATGTGTCCAGTGACAAAATTTATATCACAAATTTTGTTAATCATAATTTAAATATGTCATTGAGCATGCAGAAAATGATTCTGTTCACAGATGTTGTTTTCTTTTTTGAAGTTTTCCTCTAGCGTGCACTAGTCATTCTTTAAAAATAAATGCTCAAAATCAATAGCAGCAAAGACAAATAATTTAAGATATTTACTCATCTAAATGTTCATAGACAAATTCTGCTTTGTATAAAGAACTAAAGAAAACTATTCAATTTATGATTGGAAATATTTATGATACCTGATGAGCTAAAGTCCATACCGAAGATAAAAAAAAAATTAAAATCCATTACTGTAACAAAAAAACTAGGTAATGCCATTGTATTTAGCATATTTCTTGCAAGCTGCATTGAAAAATGTTTTATGCAGACAAGTTACATAAGACTTTGAAAATAGGTGTAATTTTGTGATATAAATTACAGAAATGTATATGTAGATTCCATTTTGCTAAATTAAATACTCAATCAGGAAGCCAAACTGTAAAAGAAGAAACTAAGATTTCTAGCCAAAGGTAGGAAATACAAGGGAACTAATATATTCCATGCTCACAGATGAGAAAGCTGCTTTTTTATAATTATAACAATGAAAAAATTTTAGCTGTTTAAAAGGCCATTATACCAGGCACTTCTGGCTCCTACTTTAACATAGGCATTCAGTCTCAAATATCCAACAAAATTTTAAAAAAGAAAACCAAAGAATGTAGATCCATATCTTAAGAGATTTAATTGACTCTAGAGTAGACATGAAGGACTGCTGTACCCTGAGAGACTGATGAGAGCTTAATCTTTCTGAGACCAAAATTAAGTGGAAGGCCAATGATAAATCATTATCCAGTGAGACTAAACATGACACTCAAAGTTAAAATACATAATCTTAGTGGGAAGCCCTAAACTAAACATGAAAAAGAATGGTAGTATATGCTGAATTTTGATTTGGGGCAAGCTAAGTGTCTCAAGAAAATCAGATTATATATATATATATATATATATATATATATATATATATATTCACCTTTCCATCACCATTGAAACCATAAACCTCCCAGACTCACCCCAGAAATGAATCTACCAAATCTACCAATCTACCCCATTTAATGATAGGAGAAGAAGAAAAAAAGATGAAGTTTTGTGCTCACCAGAGGAAACTTTCTTTTTTTGGAAATTGCCACACCCTGTCTGAAAAGGGTAAATCACCTTTTATGAAACTGAAGCAGAAAGATGGTGGACTGGAGTAAACCTTGATGATGCCTTTTAGTTATACATACTTATTACTTTGTAGTTAAACATGAATGTATGATATGGCCTGGAAAGATGGACTAAGGAAGATATGGTCACTGGATCTTTTAACTAAATAAATCTGCTCCTTATTCAGTTTTAAACTATTCATTTGTCCCTTTAATTGATCTATTAAGAAAAGGTGACACAACATGAATTGTCTCAGGATCTGACTCTAACAACTTCACTGCGACCATTTTCTTTATGCTTTTAGTTTAAAATATTCTCCCAATGGTCTGTGTTTTAATTCTTTGTCACAAGTTGCATTCAAAGAGGCTATTGAATCTTTAGCAAATGGTATGTTCCTTGTAGACCTAACTCCATATAGATCAACTTTTAGAGGTTATACCCTGATTCTTGAATTTAGTGCTCAACCTGGTAATTTGTTCACAGTAAGTCAAAAGAAATTAGTGCCCCATATAATACTACATTAAAACAACAACAACAACAACAAAACAGGGTCTTTCTAAAGTCCTGGTTGTGCTGGAACTCTCAATGTAGACCAGGCTAGTTTTGCACTTACCTAAATCTACCTGTATCTGCATCCTTAATGATGAAATTAATGGTTTGTGCTATCCTGTCAGTCTAGTTCACCATGTATCAGAACATTACAGTTATCCCCAAATAGGAGACACTTTCTGATTTCACTATCAAATGGTGGAATAATTTAGAATCAAAAGCATTAAATTAATCATCCAATGTTGTTGTACATAAAACCCTAAATGCTCTAAACATGTCCTGTTCGAGACTGGGATATATAGTGTGCAGCCTGGGGAAAAAGAAAGTGTTATATTAAAATCTAAACAAGAGAAAAAGCAAAGCAAATACACAATGCCATGCAAAGATAGAGAAATCCACATTCTTTTGGATACAAGGGTATGAGCAGTAGCAGAAATACTCAGGGGACTGGGCAGTGGTGGTGCACACCTTTAATCCCAGCACTTAGGAGGCAGAGGCAGGTGGAGTTCTGAGTTCGAGTCCAGCCTGGTCTACAGAGTGAGTTCCAGGACAGCCAGGACTACACAGAGAAACTCTGTCTCAAAAAACCAAAATAAATAAATAAATAAATAAGAAAGAAATCCTCTGGGGATTCAATAGTGACAACATATATTTAATTTAAGTATCATACCAAAATGTGATATGTATCTTCTAAATAAGCTCATTTGAATAAAAAGCAAACAAGAAGAGGCACAAGGTAGTTTGGATGTACACAAGCTAACACAATGAGTAAATGCATGTTGAATTTCACAAATTTCCTTATGTATACTCTGTCCACAAACAACCAGAATGATAAAAAGTATTTTAAATAATGATAATATTCCCACCACAATCAAAAATAGAGTTTGCAGCTGGATATATAGAACTTTACACAGTGATGCATATGTTGATTATACTAGGAAAGAAGTAAGATAAAGATGCAACCATAGCTTTAGTCATTACCAAAGCATTATGGGAAATTTTCATTCCATCAGTGATAAAGAGAAGTTATTAGCTATCAAAAATTACCATAAGGAATAGAGAGATTATGTAGAAAAGAATTAAATAAGGCTGACTACAAACTTCCTATTTGTCAAATGATAAAGATTAAATGTCTGCCAGAAATAAAGAGAACATAATTCTAGTATTATATACCATCAAACTGACACTCAAAGCTGAGTTTAAGACATACAGAAATAAGGGGAGCATATTGCTATCTGAATAACACTAAAAGAATTTGAATATTATGAGTTCCACAGAGAAGAATGAAAACACAGAGAGTGAATATTGTTCAAGAATCACTGGGCAGCACAAAAAGTCTGTCTGGGCACATTTGTTAAATTGACTTAAAACTAAATCCTCATTTATGACTTTAATAACATGTGACTAAAACTCTATAATAAGACCAGTGAGAGAAAAGACAAGAGGACATCAATATTTGAGAGGATTTCTGAAATACTTTAGTTATGAGAAGTATACTAAAGAGCTAATTATGCATGTGAAATATGTATTATTCCTAAAAGTATTATAATCTTTTTTGTACCTTATGAACCCAAGATAGAAAAGGAAGATATTTATTATTCTAATATTTTATGGGATATGTTGAAAAATAAGGGAAATACAAAGAAAATGATACAATCAATATAATGTATATATCTCACAAGTAACCACAAAAATATTTCAAAAATGTATTCAGCCCATAAAGTTATCTTCATATTGTATTATGTCATCAAGAATAAAGCAGGATTAAGAGCAGGGAAACAGGAAAGATTTGTTGAGCAAATTAAGCTCTATGAAAAAGTCATCTGGTAATAAGAATAACACTAATCCATTGCCAGCTAGAGTGAAGCATTGTGTGGCAGTTTATCAGAAATATGGAAATCAATCTACCTTAAGATTCAGCTATACCATTCTTGTGCATATAGCAAAAGGATCCTTCATCTTATTACAGAGGTACAGTGCAACCATGTTCATTGCTGATTTATTCATATTAGATAGAAATTGAAAACAACCTAGTTGTTCATTAATTCTGGAATGGATAAAACAGTGTGGTATTTTTATTCAATGAAATATTACTCAGATGATAAAAAGTAAAATCATAAAATTAGCAGAAAGGTTAATAGAACTAGAAAATAAAATTATCCTGAGTAAGTTATTCAGGATCTTGAAAGACAAATACGATTTCTATTCAATTACATGCAAATGATGGCTGTTAATACATTGATTCTCAAGCCACAATCCATATAATAAGGCAGGTTGAGTAGAGAATAAGGAACTACTGGAAAAGAAGAATTTTCCTAGGATAGGGAAATAGAATTGATAGTCGTAGATTGACAGAGCATGGATACTGAATTAAGAAAACGAAAGAAGGAAGGGGAGGGGAGAGGGCAGTGAAGAAGGTAACACATAGAGCGAAAACTAAAATTTAGGGCCATTTGAGGGATTTTATGGAAAGTTAATTGTAGGAAGAGATATTTAGAAAATGGCAGTGGGTCTAGCTTGTTCCTTGGCAGCCACCATGTTCCCACTGCCCCTTGGCTCTGACCAGGCTTCCACTATCTAGATGTGCAGGCCCTGGTACCCACAAGATGCCAGTGTGGTGGGATGGCTCTGCCAATCTACCACTCTGCATCCACAAAGCTTGGGTGATCCCAAGATAATATCTGTCATCCTCGCAGTACCCTGTAAAAATGAGACTCCTAAAGCTTAATGATTATCTAAAGAATTTATATATTTAGAAATGCTCAATCAACAGGATGATTGTTACCATTTTGATACCTCTAACCCTTTGATAGAAGTTGCTATCCAGGACAGCTTTTGACCCATCCGTAGTTCTCCATGACTGATAGCCTCCTTCTTCTCCTCTTCTCCTCTTTTTTCCCTCCCCTTCCTTTTTGTCTATACCTCCCCTTCCTCTCTTTCTCTCCTAGCTCCTCTTCTACTGACTAATCACTGAGCTCCACTGCGAATACAATGTAGCAGAATATCCTTCTACAGGTAACACATTAAAACTTCCTACCATAATGTGTGTGTGTGTGTGTGTGTGTGTGTGTGTGTATGAAGGCTATATAAATAACATTGCCAAATAAATTTACTGGAGAACCAGAACTCCAAACAGTGGTCATTCAGGGTCAAATGAAGTGTCAAGTACTACGAATGGGTTACATTAACTCAAGTTGTTGGCCATTGTAATGCATGAACAATCTATTAACAAGCTATTAACAGAGATATTAGTGGTTAATCAAAAACTGATGGTAAGGCTCTATTGCTAAAGATAACACCTATACAATTCATTGAGTACAAAGAAGTTTAGCTTGTTCTTCAGCAGACCCTTTACCTATACAAAAAAAAAAAAAAAAAATTTATGTCACTAGAGTTTTTTTTGTACACTACCAAAGGAGAAATGAAAACACTAACAACAAATCAAATGACCGGCCTACAAGATACACTGGTGCAATAATACTACAAAGCTTGTAGGAGTAACCAACCTATGTCTGATTTGACTTAAGGACAGCACCATAAGTTAGAACACATACTCAGAGCTGCATGGGTGGCCAAGTTTTCGAGACTAGAATGCTCAAAGACATAGAGGAAAATGGAATATTATTCTACTGTTAAAGGGATGAGGCAATAAACTGTCTACTAATGACATTCTGCTATACTTATGGATCCATGCATTGTTCAGCTATCATCAGAGAAACTTCATCTTGCACCATAAGGGAAAAAGCATAGAGACTCACAGCCAGACAATATAAATAGAATGAGAGACTTTGGAAAACTGAGCTCTAAAATGATTATCTTCATCCAATCCCTCTCCTCACTGGTCAGAAAATCCTTCTATAGAAGAGGTTGAAAAGCTTAAGTGCCAAATGGGATGGAGGATATGAATGAGACAAGGCCTTCTAGACTCAAGAGAAACAAAGCACTTATGAACTCACAGAAACTATGGCTACATGCACTGAGTCTACATGGATCTGTATCAATAGAATCTTACATCAAAAAGAAAAAGTAGACATGTGCTCCCATCACTAACCCAGATTATATCTCTAACTGATTGCCACTATAAATAAAGGATTCGCCTTCTGCATGGGAGTCTCACAGGAGAAACAAATCCCTGTTAAGTGTAGTCTACATGCCCAACAATTGATAAACAGGTCAAATGAACTTTGTAGCATCTTTGGCAGTTCTTTGTCTCATCATCGTTTATTCGTTCGCTTCTTCTAAATTATAGCTTCTTTGCATATATAATGTGGTTTCCAGTACTAGGTTTTCATCTGATTTTTGAAAGTATGAAAAAGTTGTGTTTTTTCATTTATATTAAGTTAAGGGACTATAGCAAATTCATGGCTTGGAGTTTATTGTTGTGGTGTTTTCTATGTTTTATTTAGAAATAGCTGAGTGGAGTTAATAGGCAACAGTCCAGATTACCTTACATGGATAGTTGGTTTTCAAAACATCAGAAATCATTAGAATTGACATGACAAACATTTCTGTATTAATGTTCATTTTCATTAGAGACCTGTCTGCTCCTGACAGCTTCCTATATTGAATTCTAAGAAGAAATTGGGCATCCTTGGAGTTACTCCAGTTGTGGTGAGACAGCCACTAGACAAGAATTGCCTCTTTCCTTCTACAGACAAATGACTGTCCAGAAAAGGACACACTTGCAGAATAGTCGACTGATTATATCTGCCTAGACAGAGTAATCAGCCCTTAATAATTCTGCAGCACTAAGGTCTGTCAGATGATCCTGGGCCAGAAGGCAGAAGAACAGATGCTCCAACGTTTTGAAGTAGAGCGAGTGTCCAGGTGTACAGAGGTCTCTATAAATTGGCTAAGTTTTAGAAGCTATGCTTTGTGCTTCCCACAATTATAGTTAACTAAGTCATTCTGGATTTCTGATGGGGTTGAAAACTTATAGCCTCATAGCCAATCCTTGCTATTTACCCTGAGAGAAAAAATTTGAGTGGATGGTCTTCAGCTGACATTCATCCTAAAGCCAGGTTCAGAACTAAGTGTTTTAGTTAGGATAGATGACAGAGGTTCTGGTTAGTCAACAAAATGATGGACTGGGTGTTAGGATTATCTTGTACCTCACTGGTACAGATCGGCATAATTATGCTCTAGTTGTATTTTGAGAGAAAAGTTTCATTTTAACAGGAAGGGTGATATGTAGGAGGAGCTAAGGTGGGAGGAGTACTGAGAGAAAGAGAAGGATTAAGAAGAGGAAGAAAAGAAGGAGAGGAGAAGCTAGGTGATTAAAGAGGGGGGGGGGGGAGAGACAGGGAGGCAGATGTATCTCCACCAGTCAAAGATAGTTGATATATCTAGGTTGGGTAGTGGGTTACATCTCTGATTGAGCAATACCAAACTTATAAAGCCTATGATTAACATTTTTTAAAAAATGTATAAATGCAAAAAGGAAAAGGGGGCATAGGATAGGGGTTTTCTAAGTGGGGAAATGGGGAAAAGGGATGGCATCTGAAGTGTAAATAAAATAGCTAATAAAAATGGGAAAAAACAGTAAAAAAAAAAAAATAAATGTTTGGTTCCAAAATGATAAAAAATAAAAAATAAAGTTGTTGACTACTGACTTGGAAAAAATTTAAAATTAGTAGCTGCTTTATTTCAATAATAGTTGTCAAAATTATAAATAATAAATCACAATAATAGATAAGCCTGTTTACCTTCAAATGTTATAGAAAAATATTGGAGAAATGATAAATTTTGTCTGTCATTAGACATCTAGACTGCAATTGGTAAATATGCAATGCATTTTTAAAGTATAAATACCCTTTCAATAATTATACTTCTAGGAATAGATGTCACATAAATAAATGTAATGAAAAAATATATGTCTTTTTTTTCTTATTAATTTACATCCTATTTACAGTCTCCCCAGTCACATGCCCACCAATCTCCTCTCCTTCTCATCTGTTAAGGCGGAGCCTCCCTTAGTTACCAACTAAGGGAACCCTGGAACATCAAGTCACTGAATGTCTAGGCACATCTCTCCTACTGAGGCCAGACAATCAGAGAAAAGAATCTGGTGATTCTCAAAGTATAGATTAATGAGAATGTGGATGAAAACATGCAACAAAAATATAATAACATATTCATGCAGAGAATTGCCACAAAGCAAACTAGTTAACAAACTAAATAACTGACATGAGAATCACTGTACCTCATAACTGCAACTCTAACAAGTGAGCATATTTCCTAAAAGGGTAAATTAAATTGTGATTGTTGCTACATGGTAGCATTTATGCAGTTTCATACATTTAAATTAATACACATATGCACATATTCATGTATATATACATATAGATCCTTTAAATATTTTTTGCCCTCAATTAACTTTAGTCTGCTCTACTACAATAAAAACAATATCATTCACAAAAGACATAATGTTAGATTTAGATTCTATGTTCATTTGATTGTGTTTAATGTGCATATTCATAAACAAGTACTTCTTATGAACCTGACAGTTTCACTCTCAAGTCCATTTACAAGCCTGCACTGCATTTTCTGACTCTTGAGACAGTGAGTTCCCTTCTACATCTTCATCTGGGAATTTTATTAATTTTTTTTATTTTACTCAGACAGTTTTATTTCTGTGGAGTATTTAGAGTTTTTTTTTTTTAATTTTGGTATTATAATATACTATGTTTTATGATGAAATAGGAGGGTTATAAATTTGAGGCCAGCCTGGGCTTTATGATAAGACTGTGTCTCAACCCCAGTGAGATGCAGTTGCTTTTGCCAGCTTTTCCAAAAGTAACTAAAAGCCATGAGATCATGAGTAATGGTTACTATTTCAGGCTGCCTGAAACTGACTAAATGTATTCTAACCTTGGTTTTAATTGAAAATAGCACTTTCGACAATGTATAATTCTAGTTATAGATGTCACATTAAAGGGTATAATGGGTCATTCTTTTCTTGTATTTTTTATTAGTAGCAAGAAACTTGAAGATTCTCAGTATATACATTTGTTCGAGTATCAATAAAAACATATAATAAAAATGAACATATAATATTATATCCATGCAGGGAAACACTGCCTACCATTGACCTCTCTTTATCTGAATTTTACTCTCATCCTATAAAGTGGACTAATAAAATGTTACTCCTAAGTAGATTTTGACCTAGTAATGATTCAAATCTCCCACTAGCCTAGCATAGTCCTTTAGTTATTAGCTTTGACATTCAAGAAGAATGTGCTGACCATCTTCAGACATCACTAGAAGAGAGATTCATTCTACTTTCAAGCATAGCATCAGGTGGATTCCATATTATTGAGAATCCTGCAATAGTTTTCATATTCATAAATCAAGATAGTCATGTCATACACACACAGAGGCAGCTTTGAATGAAAAACTCAAACACTGTAGCTCCCCATCAGAGTGTTACTTGTAGGTCACATATTTAATTATGGGAAACTGACCCTCTAAGTTACTCAGTATATTATGATTCTTTTACAGAAGTGTGTGACTTACATCATCAACCTTATTATTGTCTTGGGTACAAATTATGAAAATGTGTATATGTATAAATAACAATCTTGATAATATTTTTTTTCAGAATTCTTCTTGAGAACTCCCTTAGTTTGGAAGTAAATTTTGCACATTCAATTATAGTCTTATTTGTTTATGCATTATAAACTCTCTTCATTTGTCAATTGGCAAAGTGGTCATGAGTTATATTTGCTTCAGTTCAGTACTTTGAAATCAGAGGGCTATCCCAAGAGCTTGTACATCTACAAATGAGTGTTATCTATATAAAAATTGTTTAGAGTGTCAGTGTATACCTCTGTGTGATTATGTCAACCAATGGGAAGTTTATGTCAACATCAACATTTTCATTTTCTTAATTGCACAAATACCTATTACCAATTGTAAATTATTAACTTCTTCCTGGAAGAATATCCAGAGATATTCATAGATTCATAAAATAGCAAACATGTGGTTATTTTAATCCCTGTGATGATTAATTTTAATCCAAGTGTCTTATAAAAATAATTTTCATACTATCAAATAACCTCTGAAAAGGGTTGAATGAGGCACTTATTGATGGGCAAAGAAGTATGTTATTAGGAGTCATTTAATTGCTATGTTCCTTTAGCAAAATAATATTATGTTTTCTCCTAGCCCCATGACCTGTCTAGTCTCAGGTTCTTGGTCACTTTATCAGTGTAAACAGGACTTATTTCATATGAAAACTAGCAGACTGTGGCACCCTTCTTTAGACCTTCACATGTTCAAGCCCGATGGGCTATCAGAACTGAGAAAAGAACTGGAAAGAACTGGGGTGGTTCGCATAGGATTGGCTCCTAAAGACTCCAGTGATTGAATGACTGGGCCATAGGAAGCAGTATTATTAGGAGGGATGCCTTTGCTAGAATAGGTATAGCCTTGCTGGATGGAGTGTGTCACTGTGTGCTTCCACAGGCTGTGAGGTCTTAGAAGAAAGTCTGGCCAGTGTAGCACAGTCCCTCCTTGCTGCCTGGGGATCAAAATGAGGACTATCAGCTCTGCTTTCAACACCATATCTGAATGCAAGCTGTCATTTTCCTGCCATGATGATACTGCAGTCAACATCTGAAACTGTAGGACAGACAAATGTTTCCATTTTAATATTTGCAGTGGTCATGGTGCCTTTTTCACAGCAATAAATCCCTAATAAGACATGGACATAGGGTCCCAAACGTAACCAAGGATCTTTTTGCAACTAATACTTGCTGGTAAATGAATAATTTTTTTTCAATGAAGTGTCAGTAAGTATATTAACTGAACTCCAGAGCAGGTCCCATGCTCAAGAACATTTTCGCAACAGAAAATGAAGTTTATGTTCTTTTATTTTTCTCTTCTTATTTCCACATTTCATTCTGTTTTCTCCTTGTTTTGTGTTTTATTGATCTTTTACTTGTTTGTTTTGACTGTCATCTATTGGATTTTATTTATTTTTAATTAGAAGACAGAGAAAAAGAAGGAAGGAAAGAAAGGGAAAGAAAAAAACAGAGAAAGAGACAAAGAGAGAGAGGGGGGAGAAAGAGAGGGAGAGAGGAGGAAAGAACATGATTAATGTATATTTTATGAATTTTTAAATAAAAAGGAACCAATCAAATAAAAAAAAACAGATAAACATGAAACAAGGTTAACTTCTCATTGTTCTTTTGATAGAAATTTCTGGAAGAAATTTTTTTACTTGAATCTCAAACCCAAATACTGAGTTATTAGTTAAGGTGGGGCATTACCTGTAGGAAAAGGGAAAAGTATATTTCCATGTTGAGTGAATTTATTTTCTTGACTATGTAGGACAGAAACTAAAGTTTTATTCACAGTTGTCAACTGGAGAAAGGGGTTTTGGCTTGATGAAATTGATCTCTATTTCTTCTTACCATTTTTTTTAAAATCTTGTACCTAGTAGACCCATGTTGGGACATGTATACATTACTGTGTCTTTGCTTTTCAAGAGGTATACGAAAAACATAATCTGTCTTATTGTGCCTATAGGTAAATTAGGCCTACTTACAAAATAAACCTGCACTAACAAGAATTTTAAAAGTATCAATCTAAAATGTAAATGCTTCTTTGGCATATAACAACTTATCTACAGTAATAAAGGCAGCAGAGTACTAGTGTTGAGGGTCATTTAGAATTCTGGCATTCTCTGGCTATAGTACCTCACCCACATGTTTCAAAAAGCTAAAGTCATGATGTAGAAACATAAACCATTCAAAACTCATTAACACAGTACAACCGTTTTAACTCTGGAACTGCATTATTCTTTAATTTTTTTCTGTATTATCACTAACATCCTAGTCAGATATTTTAGAACACATATTTTAATTTTGCAAATGATACTTTTTGTGTTTAGCAAATACATCATTTGTCAAGATTATTTAAATATTGGAAAATTGTTACACTTTTCTAGACATTCACAGCTTAAAATTTATGCAGATGTATGTATACATCCATATGTATATATTCATATATTATACAAAGCATGTTCTTCATCCTATTTGATTACAAACTGAAAATATTTCCAAGTTTTTCTGTATTGAAAAATTTGAGACTTTTCCTCATCTGTAATACCTTGTTTATAATACAAGATTATAACAAATGTTTATACACTTGGCATGTATTAAATATAACAAGAAATCTGAAAATAAATTTACATATATATATATAAATTTATATTTATACTTATATACATATAAATATGTGTAGAGGTTATATGAAAAAAAAACAAATATTTACCTAAGAGACTCAGAGATCTGTGGATATTGGTATGCCATATGCCATATCATTGAGGCCCTAGACCTAAGAAATTTAAAGGGGCAACTGCATATATACTTACAAATTTAGAAAGTATGCTTCAGACATGAAATGACCTTGGGCTAGGACAGGGAAGTAGGCTTAGATACTCTGGTCATCCTGATAAGTCCTTAGAAACAGTGATGATGGGAATGTTCATGTAATTGGGTTTAATGCCTTGCTTTTTCTTTGACTATTTATGTTTATTGTCTTGCTTGTTCCTTGACTATTTGCATCTATTGTATTGCTAGACCCTCAACCTAGAACTGACCTTAATACATGTATGTAATCAAAATGGTATAAAAGCATAAAGGAAGAGGGGGTATAGGATAGGGGGTTCTAGGGAGGGGAAATGGGGAAAGAGGATGACATCTGTACTGTAAATAAATAAAATATCCAATAAAAAAAATTCAAAGCGACAACTGCATATAAAATTTTTTAAAAGGCTGTAGTTTATAGTTATGTAAAAGGTAACATCAGACATTTAATAATTTACCCACTCTACTCTCCCTCAGGACTGTCTAAGAATTAAGGCACCTGTTCATTGTATCTGTATTTTGTCCAAATAACTCTGTCAATACTAATCAAGATGCTGAAGAGAAACTCAGCAAATATTCATCTCAGTAAACAGAATAATTTATTAACCTCTTAGATACCACCATCAGTTCTAAGAAAATCATAGAAACAACACATTCAATTTCAGATGTTGGACTCCATGTTGGCAGAGCAATTAGAAATATCATGAAACAAAATTAAAGTCTATCATTATTATTATTATTATTATTATTATTATTATTATTATTATTATTATTAATTGGTTACTTTATTTATTTACATTTCAAATGTTTTCCCCTCATCAATCCTCCCTTCCGTTTTCCTCTGAGAGGGTGCTTCCCTACACACCTATCTATCCACTTTTGCCTCACCCCTATAGCAGACCCCTATGCTGGTGCATCTGGCCTCCACAGAACCAAGGGCTTCTCCTCCCATTGATGCCAGATAAGACAATCCTCTGTTACATTTATAGCTGGAACCATGGACCCAACCATGTATATTCTGGTTGGTGGTTTATTCCCTGAAAGCTCTGGGGGGTCCATTTAGTTAATTTTGTTTTTTGTATGGGGTTTCTATCCCGTTTTACTTCTTCAGTCCTTCCACCAACTCTTCTATTGTGGTCCCTGAGCCAGGGACCCCAATGAAGTCTTTCTTGTAAACAAAACTAAGGCTTATTTTCAGACATTCGCTATGTCTATCTCCAAAAGTCATCTTCTCAGATTTGGTCTTTCATTTAATTTTAATTTGTAGTTGGATAAGTTGTATGAAATTGAGATTTGTTAGCAATGAAATTTAATAAATTTAATAAATTTAATGAAGTTTGAGTGAATGTACCCTCCTGTTTCAAAAAAAAAAAAAACCACAGAATGAAAAATGATCTCATACTCTCATGGTATATATATAGTGTTTGGAAAGCAGTGATTCTAATTAATTAAATATGTTTTTCATAATTGCTATTTAGTTAATGACTATGAGTAAAATAAGACATTATCATAAGATATACTATGTTAAATGCTCATTATTTAAAACATATGTTTAAAGAAGGATCAATTATAAATCAATCTTTTTAACTTAAATAACCTGCAATAAATAGATCCATAGTAACTATGTGTACATTCTTAACACATGATACTAATTTCAGTAAGTTTATATTGTATGGTTAAGAGAAAAAAAACCAAAATATTGTGTTTACATTTCAAATGTTATTTATACTATCAAATTTATTTTATCTAATTCTCAATTTAATTCTCCATAAAAGGGCAAATCTTGTGGTTGCTACATTTGAAGAAAAACAATAATTCATCAGTGTAACTTCTGGAAAGAATGTCAAGTACCACCATGCAATCGACTGCAGTATTTTGTGAGGGATTATACAACCTGATCCATTCTAATTTACATTTAACTGAAACTGTTGCTATAAATAATCGTGAGTGCAATTCTTTAGAAAGCTATGTCATCATAATTGCACTTTGATTTATATCCATCCAATAACTGACAAGTAGATATGTTATTACCTGTTTGTCTCCTTGTAGCTCTAAACTTTATCACCAAATTACCTGTAAAAAAAAAAAAAAACAGTATAAACTATAGTGATTCAGTCTTTAAGCCTTTGGAAGCTTTAGTATAATAACTAGTAATTCTTTTATGATCTCGTATGTAATATAATCAAGTGAGACCCACCCTTCCTTGTTTTCTTCAGCTATTCTGTAGCCATATTTTCATTCTGCTAACATCTTAGTTTATGCCTGTTCTATGAAGATGAGTAAGTTGGAATAATACATCAGTTGTTTATATCATGTGTAAATCATAAGTACAAGACCCTTGTCTTATATGCCCATATAATTCAAATTTAGGAGGTGCTAAATAAGTTTTGGTTGAGTAAATCATTAAAGGAAAGATTAATTCTTCTGACTTGAATTTAAAGTAGCATATCATGTAAACTGGTTTTGTCTAAGTTTTACCATCTATTAAATAGCATAGTTAAGTTTGTTAACGTCAGCTTCATCTATCCAGAAAAAAAGTTGCTGTATTAGAATACATAGAAGCATCAATTCTGTCCATTAAAATTCTGTGTTCATTTTCTGTGTCCTGAATTCATTTAACTTCTACATATTTCTTGATACAATTTATCCTGTGTGTTCTGATTTGATCCCCACATATTTGGTAATGAGACATATGCAGTTCACTTAAGACAGCTTGTCTTTGGTATCTTTGATTTAAATCATTTAAAATGATCCAGTGTTCTTTTGCAAGTGAAGTTAGTCTTATAAAGGACTCCCATTACTTTAGTGGAAACTATTATAATACAGACATACAGTCTTTGTTACATAACTTAGTACTAAAAGTTTTGCTTTATTCTGCTTAGTTTTATTTTAAATTCTTTCTTTTAAGAAAGAGGAGGAGTGGTCAAGACAGGGTTTCATGGCTATTCTTGAACTCACTCTGTAGACCAGGCTGTCCTCTAACTCAGAGATCTGCCTATCACTGCCTCCTGAGTGCTGTTATTAAAGACACGCACCACCACTGCATGACATTATATTATCAATGCATGATTTCTAAATCATTTCCCCTCTTTTTGAAAACAGATTCTTTACTCATATAATATATTCTGATTATAATGTCCCCTCCCTCTACTTTTTCCTATTCCTCCTGGCCTCCCCTCTCATTTAGGTCATTAGAAAACAACAACCTTCCAAGAGACAACAACCACACATAACAAAATAAAACAAAGTAAGATAAAGTGGAGAAAACATTATTATATAAAACTTGGACAGGTTAACCCAAGAGAAGAAAAGAGTCCCAAAAGCAAGCACAAGAGTCAGAGACCCACTTGTTTCATAGAAAAGAGTCCTATAAAATGTTAAGCTAATGGGTATAATATATAAGGAGATTCCCTGGTGCAGACCTTGGTAAGCTCTGTGTTTCCTGCTTCATTCTCTGGTAACTCATATGTGCCTTATCTAGTTGATGCAGAGAGCCATGTTCTCCTGGGATCCTCTAACTCCTCTGGCTTTTCAAAATTTCTACCCACAATAGGGTTAAAAAATTATTTACATTTATAAATAATACAGTAATTTGAAAGTGGAAGAGTTACAATAATAAAAATCATAATTAGTTAAGACCCTTTTACCCATTATCATTTGAACTGTAGATATAGCATGCTGTAATAATATCACATTTTAACTATTCTTGTTTTTATAATTATTGAGAATATAAATACTACCATAAAAGTTTGGTCTATATCATTACATTATCTGTATAAGACAGTTATTTCATCAATTGATCTGTTAATTTTTTCAATAGTATTACAATGAGCTTAAACATGAATTTATGTTCTTTCTGTCTCTCCATTCTCTTAAAAGATTATTCAAAGTTCAGCAAGTGATTTTTGTCACCTCTTTATCTAAGTGCATTCACATCAGATCAGGATTATTTACCATAATATCACATTTTAGAAAATTTTGGTTTGTTTGGTTGGTTTGGTTGGTTTTGGATTTGTTGTTGTTGTTATTGTTGTTATTTTTAGTTTCAGTGATCTTAATTAGAGTCATCTTGCTTTGTTCTGGCTTCTCATATGACTTACACGGTTATACTTTTTTTTTTTTCTTTTTTGTTGAGTTTTTTTTTCCCCCAATCCTGTGCTCTTTTTTCTTGTTTTAATCTTATCTTTCCACCAGGGAATGATCGTCAACTCAATTACAATTTTCATTTAAATAATTTCTCTGACTATTCCAATTAAATTATTTTTTATATGCTGGTATAGTAAGAAACAGATTAATAGAGAATAATCATCAGGTTTGTATGTTTTAGAGGAATTTCCTGAGGACATGAGCTTTGACAGAATGCTTTGTTTCTCTTTGTTTCTCACTCTCATTAATTCTAATCATTTGAAAATGTCTTCTTTTATAGAATCCCTATTAAGAACATAAGATTAATATTGAGAATGAGTCTGAGAATTAGTGTTCAGAATTGTCTGGAAATAAAAAATAACACAAAAGTATGTTGTGTAGGATTGGCATTTATTACAGCTAAAATCCCTATTTATGAGGCATGAAAAAGTAGTTAATTTGGTCATATAAAGCTTTAGTCAAAGGAAGATTTTATTCAAAATAAAATTTTATCACCAATTTTCCTTGAGCCTTGCAGTTTTTTTTTCAAAGGACAATTTTCTCTTTTAACATTTGCAGCTAATGGTACTGTAGAAGAGAAAATAATGTATTTCCTTTAGCCTTTACTAATCACAGCTGATGTTCCTGTAACCAAAGGCAATTAATAAGAGGAAACACTTCTTTTCACTGGAATTTTATATAACACAGGAAACATATCAAAGAGCCAGAGAACACTTTGTATTTCATGCTCTAGAATGATAAAAACAGCCAGTCCCAGACAGCCCTGATTAGGAATAAAAGAACAAACAAGATATGATACGCTCTAACATTAGGAAACATAGAGATTTCAGGACACTCACAAGTCTATCCTGTCCAGATATCTCAATGGCTCTCAAAATAAAATAGAATAAAACAGGTATTGCATGAAGGGATTACAGACAGACACTTTGGGGAGATGCATGTTAAATAATTTTATTATTCTTAGCTAGCAAACAGAACAAAGCAAAAATTAGAGCCATGTTTTTTTTCTGTCGTTTCATGATGTGAGTCCCATTCACTTTCATGAATATACCTCGATTCCTGATACATTTTTTAATATAAATTAAAAGGATAGAAAACCCTCGAGATGTTTTACTTATTGGTGTTTTTAAATATAAACACTCAACTTGTTCTTTGACACTTTAATATATACATATATGTGTACATATTATGTATATATATATATTGTTTGTTTGTTTGTTTTGTTTTGTTTGATTTTGAGAGCCACTGAGATATCTGAACAGGATAGTCTTGTGAGTATCCTGAAATCTCTGTTTACTAATGTTAGAGTGTATCTTGTTTGTTCTTTTATTCTTAATCAGGACTGTCTGGGACTGTTTGTTTTTATCATTCTATGGCATGGCACTTTTATATATATATATTTTTTTTTCTGATGATTCTAACCTCCAACTATCTCCTCTTACCTCTTACCTCTTTCATGGCTATTCTTTATGTATTTCAAAATTTTTGGTGGTATTGTGTTGGGAGCCGACCTTTAGCAGAAAGTAGCTATCAGCTTTGCAGCCATCTTGAGCCATGTACCCTGACATGAGACTATGATTACAATAGCCTACAACAGCTGAGCACACTCTGATACCATCTTGCTTTAGATACCTAGGACTTTCCTTGGGTGTGTGAGATTAAAGGTGTGTGAGATTAAAGGTGTGTGACTTAAGAGTGTGATTTAGAGATCAGATTTAGAGACAAGACCTAAGGGCATGATTAAAGGCACGATTTACAGGCATGGCTTAGAAGTAAGACATATAAAAGGAAGAGAACAATTTGGAGTAACAAAGATTCAGACACTAGGAGTAGGAGTAGACATTTGACACTTGGAAGAGAACTAAAGAAAGAGTACAACTAGGAACTAGGAACTCAAGACTTGGGATTTGAACTAGGAAGAGAGACTGAAGAATAAACGGGATTGA
The DNA here is from genome assembly GCF_011762505.2 of Arvicanthis niloticus. Classification (NCBI taxonomy): domain Eukaryota; kingdom Metazoa; phylum Chordata; class Mammalia; order Rodentia; family Muridae; genus Arvicanthis; species Arvicanthis niloticus. The sequence continues at coordinate 23,884,412 of NC_133430.1, read as the reverse complement.
ATCACACTCTGTCTGGTCTTCATTCTTCAAGTCCATCCTCACTCTCTCTCTTGCTGAACCCTGACCCACAGACCTGAGCAGCAGCTTGGGCCAAGAAACAGTGGCCACCAAGCATGGAGTGGAGAGGGCTGCAACATTTTTGGTGCCCGAACGTGGGCTAGTGCAGTTCTCAACATTTTAAGATGCCCAAAGTGGGCCAGCCTAGGCCCCAACATTTTTTGGCGCCTGAACGTGGGCTAGTGCGGTTCTCAACAGTATTGTTACTATACAGCCTTCCATTTACTCCTACTTTATGTTACATCAACTAATAATTCAGTTATTTTGGGTTAATTTTATATTCATAAACCATAAATTTAACATTACACCAAAGAATATTTCTTTAAAAATGTTTTCTGGGAAAAATGGTTTCATTGGATTTTATGTAGATTCTGTTTTCAGTTAAATTTAGAAGTTGAAATGAGAAAGTTTGAGTAAAAAAAAATCTCAAATTTTGTATTAATTTATTTATGAGGAGTTAGAGATAGAACTGAAAGAGCAGAAAGGGTTTGCAACCCCATAAGAAGAACAACAAAATCAACCAACCATACCAGCCAAACCTCCCAGGGACTAAACCACCAACAAAAGAATACACAGGCAGGGACCCATGTCTCCAGCCGCATATGTAGCAGAGGATGGCCTTAACTGACATCAATGGAAGGGGAGGCCCTTGTTCCTGTGGAGTTTTGATACCCCAGCATAAGAAAATACTAGGGCGGTGAGGCTGAGTGTGTGGCTGGGTGGGGGAACACCCTCAATAGAAGCAGGGGAGGGGGATAGGATAAGGGGTTTCTTGTGGGGAGAAACCTGGAAAGGGGCTAACATTTCAAATGTGAATTTAAAAAAATATCCAGTAAAAAGAAAAAAACAAAACAAAACAAAACCCTACTTTTTTTTCTGTTGTTTTATTTAATGTAAAATTGGATCATTTACACCTTCTCCGTCCTAGTTTTTTCAGCTTACTCTTCATATATTTTGATGAGGAATATGCCATATATATATATATATATATATATATATATATATATATATATGTGTGTGTGTGTGTGTGTGTGTGTGTGTGTTGTGTTTATTCAGCATTGCGGGTATTCTAGGGCTGACCCTTATTAGATAACCAATCATGGAGTGCATTCCTGGGTAAGATGAATTCTCCTTTTCTCATGACTTTTTTGTGACTTTTAGGTCTTCATCTAGGAGTGGGAACCCTGAGATTTTCCTCATATATATTGAAATAACAACTAGTGTTGGAATTGTTCTGGTCTTGTATTAAAAGTCATGTTTCAGAGTTCATGGATATAGCTTCTATGCTACAGCAGGAAAAAGTACAATTACATAGCGAATCCCTTGTTTTTCTGGCTCTTAGAATCTTTCTTCAGCCTTTTCCTTGATGTTTGTTCTATCTTAGAGTCTGTTCTGTTGTTTTTAGAATGAGATTAAAGATTATATTGGTTTAGGATAATGGCAATTGTTTCTTTTCAGCTCTATGACCTTTAAGTCAGGTAGTTGGCTAAGTTTTCAATAACAGGCAAGATTTCTCTCCTGCTAAGCAGACCTTAAATTCAATTAGACAGCCTTTGTGAGCCCCCTACTTTTATTCTTAGGCTACTTTGGGCAATTTACATTCTATTTCTTTAACTCTTATATAAGTTTTACATACTATGTAACTCTTTTGAGTATGTGAATGCTGAACAGTATAAATAAAATTTCAGAAATAAACCAGAGTAACAGCAGTTTTCATGGTACTTACTAAGTTATTTAAATTATAGTTGTTTCTAAAGTTCCCAGTGATGTGATTTTAAATAATTCAATTGATTCCATTTGTATAAACCTTGTGGATTCTTAAGATATTTCCTAGTGTGATATAAATAATGAAGTCCCATTGAATATTTATACTTACGGTTTTAGTCTGAGCTTTGGGAAATACAGGTAATAACAACAACAACAACAAAAAATAGGAATTCAGGCTCATTACTGGATTTGATTGATTTGGAGGTTTTTAATTAATCAAGAAGAAAATTGAAATATTTTCCTCCAAATATAATTTAGTTGTAACCGTAAACATCAAGAGTATCAGCATGGATTCATATCCACTAGATCCTGCAGTTATCTTGATAACCAATAAAGTCTTCTTCTAAGGTGACTGCTCTCTTTACTGGCATGTTTGTAATAAGAACTTCCACCTATTAGGTTACTTTGTTTGGCTTAAATTTTCATGTTTTTTTTGGTTCTTTAATATATAAATATTACCACTCAATAGTAGTAAGCTATAAATATGTAAATATAGAGAGTTACAAAAGCAAGGGTTTATAACAGTCAAAGGAATTTGGTTAGCAAACAAGATGTAACCTGGTTAAACCACTGAAATTTGAACTGCTCTGTAATAGAGGTGCACCACAATCTGGTACATACGTAACTGAAGAAATCTCTCAGTATGCATGTGGAGGTTTATATTAACAACCATGTTTATTGCTCTAATATTAACAGGAGCCAGAAGAATGAATCCAACATCCATCAACAAGAGAGTGGGAAAAATGTACTATGCACATATAATAAATATTTATTCTACCATAAGTAAGAAAATAATTGTCCCATTGAAGGACAGCAGATAAAGTAAGCATATTGATATTAAACAAAATAAAACCAGCTCAAAAATTTTTACTATATTTTTATAATATATGCATGTGTACAATCTGAAACTAGAAAGAAGATTATTTGGAATATAAAGAGGATAAGTAAGCATGTCAAAAGAGAATACAAAATTGTTTTGGTGATAAATGTGAACAAAGTATATGGCATATACTTATGAAAGTCATGATGAAGCCCATTGTTTTATATTCTATATTTTTAAATTAAATACAGAGAACAGGCTGATGGTTTCTAACATCATTAGGGAGTGGTTCTAACTTGAAGCTCAGTTGTTGTCTTGAGATGCTTATCAGTGTTCTTATTTTACCTGTCTTATTTCCCATTCTCATTTTAGACGCTGAATTTTAATCTAGTCAAATTATGTGTTTTCATCTGACCTTTACAAATGTGTACTAAAATATAAGAGTACATGCTATGCTTAATTAAACACCAGCTTGTTTTGAAGAAAATGATCAGTTTCAATTTTATCAAGTTATTTGGGTTAAAGTCTCTGAGTCTGACTGGGGCTAAAGAACTGAGGAAAGCTAAAACTTAATGGTTTTCTTTGATTTATAACTTTCCTTTATTTCCAAAATAACCTTCATAGAAAAGGAAATTACAAGCTTGTATAGAAAGACACTCGACTATTTCCACTGGATTGCCTGGTTTCAGCCCAGCAGTAAAAAATGGAGCTTTTCAATCTATTAGAAAAAAATAATAATGGTTGGAACCTGAGCAGTTATACAAAACAGAAATTGGCTTGGCCCAGTCACTCAAATCCTGTTGCTTTTATTGGATATGGTTTCTCTCTCAGTAAGTGCTTTTTGAGTCACTGAAGCTGGAACCATAGCTACAGACCCTTGGTTTTAGAAAACAGTCATACAGAGGTACTGCCAGGGCTCTGAGCCTAAAAGGGAATTCTGAGGAGGAATGTCTGGGTACCTAACAGTCAAACTGTTTATATAAAACCCTGTGCTCTATGCATTATGTTGTTAGTGTTGAAAGCTTTTCTCTCTCAGAAATCTCTTCTATTCTGAGCCCTCATACAGGTTTTTTTTTCCTAAATTCTTTTAGTTCTTAGTTTTTGTTCTTGGTTTTGTTTGGAGACAACAAGACAGATAGAGAAAAGAAACAAACCCAGAATCATAAGCCCTTTTCTAGCATATTCTGGTGAGCTGCTCGGTGAACTAGTTTCAGAAGTAACCCATCCCAGAGGCAGCCTTGACAATTCAGAAAATGATCATTTTGAATTATTCATGACACAGTCACCCTTGACATTCTGAACATTGTGTTTGAGAATAGAAGAACTGAACAAGAGATGGTAATGGTCATTATTATGAAGTAATAACTGCTGTTCAGATGGTTAGGAGCACCCAGAAGGAGCAATCAAGGATAAAATGGAGCTGCAGTACATTTGAAAGATTTCCATACAAATGTCTTTAAGAAGTATAACTACTTTAGGTAGTATTTATTTTCTATCCTATTCAATTTATTGGATATTTTAGAGGAGATTTTCTGATCATGTTCTATTCCAGGCACACCTTTGGGGTACACTCACAGATGTATTTTGGGAAGCTGTATGTAGAACAAAGGCTACGTAAATCAATTAACTTGTAATTGTCCTTCATGCAGAGGCGTGAATGTCTTTTTCTCTGCATCTACTTTATTCCCAGAGTTTCAAATAAAAGGAAGAAATGAGACAGGACCTTTGGGTGAACGAAAGCTGAATTTTTAGCAAGATTTGTTACACTGCTGAGTTACAAACAACTCAGTAAAACACTGAGGACATCTGGATCCAGTAGCATCCACAGCGCTAACTGGATTGGGTAATATGTAATTTTAATAACTGTGGTTTACATTAAGCACATACATAATCTCTTGTAAATTTCAATGACTTCCATTAACTTACTCATATCTGAATTTTAGTGGAAAGTGATTTTGGTTATATGCCATATTGCTTCAAATATGATATGCAATGGATGGGGGAGTGTTAGAGATGGTTTGCTGGCCATTCTTGTCAGTTTGACTACATCTGGAATTAACTAAAACTCAAGAGGTTATATATCCCTGTGAGAGATTTTTCTTGATTAAATCATTTGAAGTAGAAGAACTACTTTTAATACAGAAATTTGGAGGTAGGGAGACTCACCTTTAATCAGGACCACACCTTCTTCTTGCTGACTATGTAAAGCACATGGATAAAATAAGCTTGCTTTCTTTACCTTCTTGTCTTCCCTTTCACTGAGAGAAATTAGAGAAATACTTCTTCAGGACTTTAGCGTACACCAAAGACCAGAAGATATATACCTAGTTACTTGGACTTTCTCTTGTTAGACAGCCATTGTTGAATTAGCTGGTCTACAGCATATATAATTTTCATTCCTTCAGTTATGTTCCTCTGGAGAACACTGACCTAGTCAGATAGTATGTGGAAAGATTCATAGGTAATGATCAAATACAGATCCTCAACCAAATCTCCTATCTTTCCACGACTGTCAAGTAACCTAAAAACCTTCAATCTTTAGGAGAGCTCTGACAATTGCTTAATCCAGTTTTATAAAATATTTAAAGGACAGATTAGAATAATCGGTTGTGATTGAAAAGAATTATAATGAAAAGGAAACTATACAGTGAACAGGGTATGTGTTTATGACTGAAATCATGCTTAGTTGAGAGAGTGTTTGTCTCCTATACATGAAAGCTCGAGTTTGATGCCTAATACCACACAATCTGGGGATTGTACTGCAAACGTAGATTCTTAATACACAAAAGCTGGAAGCAGGTAGGTCAGAAGTACAAATTTATTTATAGGTAGACAATGAATTTGAGGCCAGCTTTGTCAAACAAATAAAAAGAAGGAGAGGGGGAAGGAAGAGGAGAAGGAGGAGAAGGAGGAGGAATAGGAGGAGGAAGAAAAGGAGGAAGAGGAAGAATGAATATATTAGAATTCACATTTGTTACTGCACATACTATGAAATAACTTGTAGCTTTCTGCCACGACTTGATTCTATGGCTTTGATTACTTTAACAACTCTGACCACAAAATAGATTTGGGAAAATTCCAGAGTTCAACATAACTAAAGAAATTCAAATAGTTTTCTATTATTAAAAATCATATTCCTTTAATTATGTTTGTAGCATTTGTTGGAGCATTAATATTAGAATTTGAACCAATTTTAACAGTTACAAAACATTTCTTTAAATTCTTGTTGCAGTGAGTTTCAGCTCTCACAGGAAAAGATAAAAGTTTATGGGACAAAGCCCATAGAAAGATCTTAACAAGAGAAATAAAGAATTTGAGTATGAAAAAAAATGTTAAGGACTTAAGAGACCATTAGGAAATAGACCTAAATCACAGACTTAAGAGATCATTAGGAAATAGACTTAAATCATAACTGTTCATTCTTGAAAACTGCACAGAAGTGCTTATAAATCCATTGTGATGGTTTCTTTCTCTATATAATTCAAAATAATAGGCTTATAATATTAAAAATAAATGAAAATGAGCACTTCCTCTGAAAAAGTAAGAGCAATTATGTGCTACTTATTTTGAGGCTGGGAGCCAGACACATCAACTTAGCTATCTGATTACTCAAATCAAAAAGACTCAACATATGTAAGTAACATCATCTTCCACGGGACTTATCTCCTACTATTTTTCCTCATAATTTACAAGCTACATTTTTCTCTTTCTGCTTTTCACATATATGAAAATACTTCTCATTTATAGCCTTTTCAGTACTTGGCCATCTGTTTCAATAATTGCAATACAGCTTTTTAAGGTATTTTAGTATTTAGACATCAAATTGAGTACCAAGTTTGGGGATATATGGACTTTTAAATAATTAAGTTATATAACTTTAGTTAACTATTTTTATGTTTCACATGTCATGTCTTTAAATGTTGTATTGATGTTTTAAGATTAATTGTTTTATATGCATAATATAAGTACCATATATTTACAGGAGGATTAGTTATAAATCAAGCTTTGTAAACTTAAATAAACTGGAATAAATAGATCCATAGTAACTTCATGTATATTCTTAACATGTAATACTAATTTCAGTAAGTTTACATTCTACAGACATGACATTATTCTCTCCCTGAGGTGTATTTTTAATATATATCAGAGAAATTAACAATATGACATATTTTATAACAAATATTTAAATGACAGAAAAGTATCACATTGAGATTCATGTCTCTATTTACATGGATTACATTCAATATTTATTTTGGTCCTTCTATTTAATTAACATTCTCTCATAACGTTTTCTTAAACTGATAAGGTGTCCTGAACAAGACTACATTTTCTGTGTCATAGCCATGCATGTGTGTGTTATGCTTTCCTCGTAGACAATTTTAATGTTTGAAAAGATTTGAATAACGAACTGCTACAATTGTGATGTTTTCACGGGGACCATCATTGTAGTACAGAAATGGACAGGACCCAAATGTGCTGAGAGCTATCAGTAATAGGATACTGATAGTATTTTTTGAACATGAGAATGGAAAGAGCTTTGCAAATAGGTCTCCAGTTTCACTAAGTTTTGTTACCTGAGGCTGCTATTGTGTCTCCACACTTCTTTTAAAACAAAGCCAAATGTGTTGATATGCTTTTCCTCACAGGTCATTAGTCAAAAAAGTTCTACGCTCCACATGTCTGCCACTTGTGTACTTCAGTGTGGTTCTTTCCTTTATGTCTCTGAAATATAACAGTGACTTTTCAAATGTGAATATATCACTTATACTGTTCTCAAAATAATCTTAACAAGACTGATTCTAGTTTCTCTCTGCCTTCAATATGTCAATGAATATCTAGGACAGATAAATATTTTTATCAGTCTTCAGTAGTATGTAAGTTGATATTCTTAAACTGAACTTGTGTTTCATAAGCTTATAAACTTGATTTCTTTAATAAAACTTTGCTCTTGGAATATTGACTTTAAATTAAAACTGTGCATTTCATTATGAACACAATTTTAGCTGCAACCTACCAAACTATATTTTTATATTTTTCAATTATTTAATAACAGATTTGACATCATTGAGAATTTTCTTAGATTAATATGAACTACTTTATACAATGTTATATTTGAAATATAGAAAATACATTCCATGTAATTTATGGAGTTAATTATTTTATGTTTTTTGTTATTGAACATGAATTGATTATAGAAGTAAAATATGTATGTACTTATATATGTACATATAATGTATGTATGTATGTATGTATACACACATGTGTTTATACAAGCTGGGTAATGTTTGGATTATCTGTGCAAGTATTAATGTTTTAGCCACAAAACTTTTTAGAACAGAATCAATAATCTTTTCATCTGTACTTGAAGAAATTCTTTTCTACAATATTTTAACACTTCAAGATTCCTGGAATATACACATCTGATTGATATAACTTTGAATAACTAACTTCAAATTTAAGCACCCAAAATTCCAATAATTTTTTGTTAGTTTCATTATTATTTTGCTCTTTCCTGGTTTTAGTGTATTTAGCCACTTTAGCCCTTCAAATACCACTGCCTACTTGATGAATATTTTGCCCACTTAATTCAAGATGTATACTTACATAGTGGACTAGCTCCTGAACATAGTTCAATGAATTGAAAAGTTCATTATTATATTGTTAATATTTCAATGTAACTGATTTAGAAATATTGAATTCATATTGTCACTGAATTCATGTCCATTTTTCATCACGACCTTGATATTTAGTCTTAGCTTTCATGTCTTTTACTCACTGGTATTGTTTAGATTTCTAATATTTTATTTTATCAAATATATTTGATTTTTTCCCATGATTGGTTTTTATATAAGATATTCTATACTTTTCAGGTGGCATGGAGTCAAAATTGTATCAGTCTAAGTGAAATTCAGAGTTCAAAAATATGATGAGTATATTGAATATATAGCTCGGGTTTTGAAAAATAAAAATATTAGGCTCATGCTCTTTTGACTATTTTCTAGTCAATTGTCTACTATGTTGACATTTCAGTTATAGATTCAAAGCCATTTATCTGTTTTCAAACTACTAATAAAGCAACTCTTTGAAAATATTTACTACATTATTAAGACCTATGGTTTCTTTACATGTTAGATCTGGACATTTTTTTTTTTAATTTCTAAATTGTGAATGTAGTACTTTCACTTTTTATTTCTGTTTTGTGCATCTTATTTTTATTTATACAAATGTAATTTATTCCTTTATCATTATATGCATTAAAATCCTATCTTAAAATACTTGTATAAAAATTCTGGCCCATAAGTCATAATGTCTTTCTATCATTTTCTCCTTATAATATGTCTAACTTGTCTTGGATTATGTAGTAGTGTTTTAAATATTATATTACTGATGCATTTGGTTCTTTTTCCACTAGTGAATTTGTGTTTTTATTTGTTCAAGGCCCATGCAACATTTGTCTTAATTTTGAAACTCCCCTAATTTGAAAATCCCTAAATTGAAATTTCAATATGCATTAATTCTGTCTTTTCCCCAGCTTTTATCCAGATTCTTAATGTTTATTCATGTCTGATGTAAGTCTGTTAGAAAAAGTTAATAAAATAATTTGGTTTTCTCCTTCACTGCCCCAACTTTTAAGGTTAAATCTTGTTTTTTAAGGTTTCCTAGAATCCGGTGCTCTTAGCAAACAGACTAGGCATATTCCTACTTCATTTTAACTGCCCATTAAAGAGATGAACTTGTTGTATGCTATGGAACTAAAATCATAAAAGATGGGTAGCTCATTCCTTTGAATTCTTTTAATAAAATGGTATTTTGCCTACATAAATTGTTAACATGTAGCCCCAGGCTAGCCCCAAAGTTATAGTTATCTTTCAGCCTCAGACCTGAAAGTGCTAGGATTAAAATCACATACTACCCCTCCAGGCTTTATTTCATTGTAAACTCTTTCATTTTCTAGAGTTTAACAATCTAAAATTTTACACAATTTTGCCCAGGAAAATCTGGGTCATATTTATTGCTGTTGTTTTTATTTTATTTGAATTTTTGAATTTATTCATGTAAAGGTAAAAAAAAAAAAAGTGCCATTTACATTATCCTGTTTCTGTTTTCCCAGATCTGGGATTACTGATACATGTCACCGTGTTGGCAGTTTAATCATTGGTCTTAGAGACTGAGCTTGGATTCTTATGCTTGTGTGGTAAGCACTTTTCTACTGAGCTATCTTTTCATCCCTAATATTTTCTTTAATTAAAACTTGTGGAGAACTGAATGCACCATGATTGTTTCTAAATGTAGAGCAGTAATGCTTTTTAATGCTTATGTACATTGAATACTTCATAAAGTTTTAAAAAGTGACATTAATTTAAATACATTCATAGTCACTAAGTGAATTATTGATAAATAGGACATGAGGGCTATTGTAGTCTTGATGGAATTGCTTTTATTTGATAACAGCTTTGGGGACTCAACAATTACAATTTTGTAAATCAATTCTACTTGACATTAGGTGACTTATTGTACAAGTGATAATACCCAACAAAGGGGAGAGAGAACCTGTAGAGCCATACCCAGAGGTTAAGTATGACCCCTGGTTGAGTGATGGGACAGCCACCTATCTCACAAATATTAACCCAGAATTGCTCCTGATTGTTTAATTTTAAAGTGAAAACATAATCCATGACTTTTGTAACCTTATATTAAATATAAACAAGTTAGGGACTCAATCAAAAATTTCAATTTTAAAAATACATTTTTTCATGATATGTTTCTTTCATTTTCTATCTAAAGACCTACGTAAATTTATTTAAATGAACAGAAGACTGTATAATCTTTACTACATATCTAAATGTAAAACTGAACTTGGTGAACATGTTAGTTGTAGAAAATTCTGATCTGCCTGTGTTCTTGTAACTGTGGCATTTTTTTACTGCAACAGTTACATCCATGCAATCCTCAAATGAACTATTCATTCTAGAATCTCAATTTAATTGTCTATCTTCTGTGACCATATATGATATAAGCACAGTACTATTTAGTTGAAGTGAACTAGTCACAAAAGGATGAACTAGTTAAAGGGAATGGTGTTGACTCATCTTGAGTCTAAAGAAATGAGCAATAGCTACTCCTTAGTGTAAAAAGTGTATAGGAAGGCTTATCATGGAAACTTAGTAAATGTACACACAGGAGATCCTTGCCTGCTTGTACTGTGGTCTTTGGAATAGGAACACATTCAGTTTGCTTCCAGTGATCTTTGGAACAGGGCCAGGATTCTATACACAACATGTTTCTGTTCGTTGACTTTCTGAGCAGAGAGGGAACACTCTTTCATGAAGAGCTGGCCTATTGCCTTTGGATAAGAATAAAAAAATAATGAAACTGTTTTCTAGGCAAGGATGAAGAATATTAAACCCAGGAAATCTTTCTTAATCAGTAGGAGGATTCATAAGGTGCTGATTCTATAGTATGCTGATAATTTAATAATTTTTGTTGAGTCACATAGATAAATAAATGTATTTTAAAATACATCTACATAACTGAATTACTCCACTATTTAATACAAATATTAAGATATTTGTACCTCTGATGGAGAAAGAATCTTCTTGTACAACGTACTTCATGCTTTACTTGCTCAGCTAATTGGGGATCTCAAGGGCATTAATATCATACATCAAAATTTTGTCTATTTCACATGCAAAAATGTTATTGGTAACATTTTTCAGAACTGATTCAATATACTAAATGACTAGGAAGGTCCATCTGTCAAAGAAATTATATTTTATCAACCATTACTTTGTGTGTATTGTGGTTATAAACCAGAAGACATGCTAAAATGGAAAGGAAAACCTCCCAGAGCTCACAAGGCCTCAACCTAGACAAAGAACTATAGGACTAGGGAAAGCTGAGAGTTGGGAGAAGTTTTCTTCCCCAGGGAAGAGCACAAGTGTTTATAAACTATGAAATGATCATTCTTGAAAATAAAATACATGAAGAGAGAGATGGATGTTTGAGTGTAACATTATCCACACAGAGTAGATTGTGTTCATGTATTTAATAATATATTTAATGTACATATGTGTATAACAGCAATGAGATAGAGGCCAAGAATTTGAAAATCAGCAAAGGTGGGATTGCATGGAAGAGTCTAGAAGGAGAAATGTGAAATAGGGAAAATGATGTAATTATAGTCACAAAAAATTAAGATACATACTTAAAAATGTTTATATTTTACAAATATATTTAATTTTTAAAATGTGTATTCATATACATCATATGTTAATTGTTTCTACCTCATCTTAATCAATCATTCCCTTTCACAAATAATAAATCTTAGGTTTTCGTGTGAAAATAAATATACTGTTCTTCATTTGATGTTATATTAGTCTCCTGTGGATAAAACCCTTTCCACTATATAAAAGAGTACTTCATGGGACATCAGAAATAACAACGAAAATTCTTACTCCAGACGTTTCAATTCTAGAAATAAAAACATTAAACTGAAGTGGTTTGTGAGCTCCTGCTGTCCCAGTGAGGACCAGAGCCAAGGACTTCACTTGTACTCACATTTAAGTTTATGATTTTCAGTGAGAAGATGGGGAGTGAGAGTATTTCTGTAATAGATTCTTTAGTTTACTCTGATACAAATATATGGGTAATCAAGGCTGACTTAGACCTAGCAAACAAAATCTTATTTACAGAATGTCTGATCCCATGATGTAAGTACCAACATATTGTTCATGTGTAGATATATCATAAATTAATATAATCTTTAAAAACAGTATAATAGTCTTAATATAGACTAAGATAAAACAGATACATCTGCTTAGTTCTAATATAAGTGCAAATGGCATTTGCAATACTCAAGATAATGAGGAATAATTATAGAGCCATAGATTTGACTATTACATTTGCAAATATTATAAGGTAAATTAACGTCCATACTATTTTCTTAGTGTGAAATACCCTCCACATAAATCTGTATTTCAGCCCTAGGTCCCTATATGGTAGGGGGCTATTTGCGGAAATTGTAGAAGCCCTAGGAGATAATGCCAAGTAAGGGGAAGTTGGTCACTGGGGGAGCTGGGTTATATGGGTTCATGACTATCATTACTTTCTCTCTGAGTTCAGTGCTTCTTGGACTACCAAGATGTAAGCAAGCATGCTCTGGTTCCCAGTGCCAGTTATGGGTTTTCATTACCTCTAAGATGCTTTTTCTCAGCACAGAGGGTCAGGAAACTGAACCGAAATATGAAGCAGTAAGTGACAGGGAACTGGCAGTAGCCACTAGAAAGTCCCATATGACAGGAAAGCAAGAAGTTCCCAGACCCCAACAGAGATGACATTAGCCGAAATACCCAACAAAGGAGAAACAGAGCTTGTAGAGACCATCTCCAGTAGATAGGCATGGCCCCAGTTGAGAGATGGTGCCACCCACTCATCTTAAAATTTTTAACCCAGAGTTGTTACTATCTAAAAATATGTAGAGACAAAAAAATGTATCAGAGACTGAGGAAAGGTCATTTAGAGACCACCCCACCTAGGGATTCATCCTATCTACAGACACCAAACACAGAAAATATTTCTGATGTCACAAAGTACTTGCTGACAGGAATCTGGTATAGCTGTCCCCTGAGAAGCTCTGCCAGCACCTGACTAATACAGAAGCTGATACTCACAGCCAACCATCAGACTGAGCCTGGAGACTACAATGGAAGAGCTAGGGGAAAGACTGAAGGAGCTGAAGAAGATTGCAACCCTATAGGAAGAAAAATAATATAAACTAACTGGACTCCCCCAAAATTCCAAGGGACTAAAGCACCATCCAAAGAATACATGCAGGGACTCATGGCTCCAGCTACATATGTAGCAGAGGATTTCCTTATCAATAGGAGGGGAGGCCAAAGCCCTTGATCATGTGGAGGCTTGATACCTCAGTGTAAGGGGATGCTAGAGTAATGAGGCAGAAATGGAGGAGAGCACCCTCATAGAGGCAAAATGGATGGAGAATTGGATGGGAGCTTTGCTGAGAGGAACAGGGAAGGGGGTCAATATTTGAAATAAAAATAAATAAAATAACCAATAAAGAAAAAGAAAAAAACAAACAAACAAAAACAGTGAGCTAAAATAGATATTTCTTAATTTGCTCCTAGAGTACATTTTGTCTCAGCAATGAGAAAATTAACTAATATAGCATGTTAATAATATTTTATCATCAATTATTTTTTAAACAAAGTTTTCTTGAAGATAATTGGAGTGCATAGTAGCGGCAATTACCAGGCAACAACAATAATAATCACCTACCTATAAATGTTTATTCCATATCTGACTTTGTTTTAAGTATTTTCTACGTCAGATGTACCTGAAATTCTTCTATATGTGAGAAGATTATGTGAATAATGGGGCAAACAATGAACTCAGGATACACAAAACAGTGAACATAGATGGTATGCCTTCATAGAACATAAACTAAAATAAGAAACAATAGAGTATGTATACTTTCTGATTTTTGTATATTCTGTCTAATAGTCTATTGATATGAAAAATTACTTAAATGGAAGGCTAGCTAGCAAAACAAAATAGAAACAAAAATCACTTTTTTGGGAGTTAGAAGAATCATTGATGTTAGTGGTCTCACATATTAATGATGAGATTTCTGACATGATAAGGCTTTTAGGAACCAGTCTCTATGAGTTGGCATGATATTACTTGCTTCGAAGGTTGGTAAAAAAAAATGATCTTAAGAAATGTCATTATAATAGGTTGTCATAACTTGGTTTGTATAATGTTCTCAGGAATGTTCACTGCAAAATTAGAAACATCTTAAATTGTAGGCTATTTTAAAACATCCAACTGTGATTTAATCTACCTCTTTGATAATTATGAAGTTAATGAGTACTTTCATGATTTTAAAGTGTTATTAAAATAAAATTGAAACAATTTTGTAATACAATGTAACAAAACTTTATATTCCAAAATGCCACAGAGAATTTGAATTAAATTAAGTAATGAATAATTTTTCCTTAACCAGTTTTTCTCCTTGTCATTAAATAACTCATTCAATTTACTTCAGATTCTTTGGCATGACTTAATGCTAAATGCATGTCTAATATCTAATGAATTTTAAACTGGTGACATGATCATAACACAGAACTTGTTTCACCATCTATAAATTTTATTTACGTTGGTGGTCAAAGTTTGTTTTCTGTATGGTATGTTTTCCATTTACAGGAATTGCCTCTGAGATTTGAGATTAACTAATCATCCATGAGCTAATTTATGCTAGTAAGCCAGGTTTGAATCCAGATATGTGCACATCTTTCAATCATTTGTAGAGTCATAATTTCCCATGATGAGTCTCACTCATCATCCACAATGTGTCATGTGACTCATTAACTTAATATAGACGTGGCTTCGCCATTGAGTTAGCATTGTGATTTATAATCTGTCATAAGCCAAATGTCTGACAGTGACACTAAAAATTCATGTAAAGCCATTAGTATGAGTTCACAACTGGGCAATTTGCTTAATGTTCAAGAACCAGAAACCAAAAGCCGTTCTGCATATGTCTTCAGTTATGATTCTGTGGAGATGCTGAGGCCGAGCTTTGGTGCTCACCTTTTACAAGTGCTGTGGTGTCCACCATTCTGAAATACTTCTTCCTGAAATAATAATTGTTGTTATAAATATGTGAATATTTTGAAGGGTCTCAAATCATATGTATGTACTCAAATGAGACAGATGAGATACATGTGGCATTTATTTATTCCAGACAATGTGGAGTAATTAGATGTTGCACTTGTTAGGCGAGTACTTTGCTACTGAGCCAACCCACAGTCTAGACAACTAAAATTTTGAAGCTTGTGTTCATATCATGATCTAGCTATGCATAATACTAGCATATTGCCATGAAGCAGTGATGATACATATCACACTTTTTAAGTGTCTAGTTTCCTTAGCACACTACTGGTTCTAGTGACCTTGTGTGGCAGACTTGTATTGCTTATTGTGAAGAGATTTACTCTTAAGGATGTGTATGGCAGTACAAATGAGTTATTGATTATGGAAGAATGAGTTATTGATTATGGAAGAATGAGTTATTGACTATGGAAGAATGAGTAGAGACAATTTGACTTTCTTGAGGCCTCCGTCTTTATTTGAAAATCATATTGAAATACTAGACATTATTGGAAGAAAAACCTACAGAATTTTAAAATCATACGGAAGCTCTCAGACTAGAGAGTAACCAAAATAAAGTGCTTACATCATCACATGGGAAAATGGAGATAGTTATAGAGAAGCAATGGAAACGCATAGCAGATGAAAGGAAGAGAAACATTAACTAAAAGTTTTTTTTTTCCTGCAGCTTTATCCCACTTGGTAAAAAAATAGTTACTTTCAAGGGTGATTTCTGAGGGTTTTCTAGGCTGTGGTGACAAGAATCATTCTTGTTCCCAAGCAAAGGCTTAAAATGTGTGCTTAACAATGAGAATTTTTACAGGGCACTAAGAAAATATTTGGTAGGCATAAGTAGAGCTTGGAGATTTAGGGAAAGAAAAATCCCAGAAGACAGGAAGTTCTGCACAAATATGACAAAGTAGAAAGCAACTGGGGGATAGCATAAAAGTCTTCTGTCTGGAAGGAAGATGGAAAGGCAAACTGCTTTATCTTGATCAAGTGGTAAGAAAGAGCCAAGAGTTGGGTTTTTTTTTTTTTTGTATTTTTTAAATTATTATTGGATACTTCATTTATCTACATATCAGATGTTATCTTCTTTACCAAATTTTAAGCTAGAACAAGAAATTAGGCTTCAGACATGAAAATGACTTTGGGCTAGGACAGGGAAATTGGCTCAGATATTTTGGACATCCTGATAAGCTCTTAGAAATGGTGATCATGGGAGTGTTCATGGAATTTTGTTTATTGCCTCGCTTATTCTTTGACTATTTGTGTTTACTGTCTTGCTTGTTCCTTGACTATTTGCATCTATTGTATTGCTAGTCCCTCAACCTAGAACTGACCTTAACACTTGCATTTAAATAAAATGGTATAAAAGCCAAAAGGAGGAGGGAGAATGGGATAGGGAGGTTCTAGGGAGGAGAAATGGGGAAAGGGATGACATCTGAAATGTACACAAATAAAATATCCAATAAAAAAAGAAAAAAATGGAAAGAAAGAAAAAAAGTGGTATACCATCCATCCCACTTGGAGAATGTGATGCTCCTAGGCTTTTTTTGTGATAGCAATAGTAGCTGTCTGATCTTACTTGTTAGTCAATACTTGTATAACTATGTACTGATGTGGCAATGAGGGTTTGGGGTTCATTTATTCGGGTAAGGGGAATAATAGCAAAGACAGTTTGCAAAACTCTTTTTTGGATCTTGATGTTCTTTGTTAAAGATCTGGGTCAAACAGGGTCTGAGGATTGAAATTTGTAATTCATGTACTTGGGATACCATGGAAGATGGGTTGTTGTGGGTATCAGGCCATACAGAGGTCCATGAGATACAGACTAGCTTGAGTTACATGCCTAGATACTGTCTTAGAAAATGAAGGAAAAAATGTAATTAGTAAGAGGTTTTTATCCTAAGATAAAAATCCAGCTCATCACATAGTAATGGTTTGCCCACCTTTTATATGAAAAATAAATTGCATGGCATCTTAAATATCAATAAAATTATGGTTGCATTTGTGATTATGTTAAGTAGAAAACAAAATAATATTTCATGATAGACAGTCATGCTGTAAGACATGTACAGGATGATTTAGAGGTAAAGGCAACATTGAACTTGTCTATTTATGTTCAGGTAGACCTCTGCTCTCTTATGATACCATGTTAACATAATCCCAAGAAATTAGATGCTAGATACTAAAAACATCATTTTCTAAATAAAACATTGAAGGTGTATCAATCCTTCACATGAAGTCACTGCTCCTTTTTTAAATGTACTTAATCAAGAAATTAATACTAGACAATTGGACAAAATATCAGGCTACATTGTACCTCGATGTTTGAAGGCTTGCTTCGTATGAATTTTCACTCATGATGGCTTTGGTAATTTCAGCACACAAAACAACCCAAAAAAAGGTACATGATGAAAACACCATATACTATATTTTATAATACTCAGTTTCATATTTGTTCCTGACTTCTGACTTCATAGAAATCGATATGTGGGTCCCAAACAACTAGGGCACAAGATATCCCAAATGCTGTTGCCTACAGGAGCCTAGCATAACTATCCTTTGAAAGGCTCTACCCAGCAGCTGACTAAAACAGATGCAGATACAGACAGGCAAATATTACATGGAGGTCCAGGACAATTATGGAAGAGTTGGGGGAAAGAATTGAAGGCCCTGAAAGGGATAGGAACCCCACCGAAAGACGAACAGAATCAACTAACCTGGACCCCCGGGAGCTCTGAACAGAGCCGCCAACCAAAGAGCATACACGTGCTGGACCTAGGGCCCCGGCACATGTGTAGCAGTTGTGCAGATGAGTCTCAGTGGGTGTCTCATCAGGCTGCAGTAGGAAAGAATGAGCCTAATCTACTAGAAATGGATGTGCCAGGGTGAGGAGATACTCATGTGAAAGGCCCAACCTCTAAGAGAAGAAGGGGAGCAGAGATGGAACTAGGGAATCTGGAAGGAAGAGCAGTGTCTAGGTTGTTAATTACTTAATTACTTAATTAAAAAAGAAATAACAAACTAGTAATAGATACATCTTGTAATAAATTTCACGTTGAAACAATAAATTTGCATCTAAGAGTAGAACTCATTAGTACCTTCTGTTGATTTTCCTATTAACATTACCATATGTAATTTTTTTTTTTTGGTTTTTCGAGACACGGTTTCTCTGTGTAGCCCTGGCTGTCCTGGAACTCACTCTGTAGACCAGGCTGGCCTCGAACTCAGAGATCCACCTGCCTCTGCCTCCCAAGTGCTGGGATTAAAGGCGTGCGCCACCACCGCCTGGCTACCATTTGTAATTTTATCCTTCTGTTTCATCTGAAGTCACCTGTATTGTGTCCTCTTTGTCCTCCATTTCAGTTGAACTAGCTTAATGCCTCCTAATGTATGGTAATGAGATTATAGTTTTCTTATCACTACCTTTGGTGGCTTCATGGAAACATGCTAACATATGTATATGTAAGTGCACACCAGATTTTATTCTGCAAATTTACTTTTGTATAGTGGTAAACTCTGAAAATATGTTTACCACAAATAATTCAATAATTCATTCTCTCTCTCTCTCTCTCTCTCTCTCTCTCTCTCTCTATCTCTCTCTCTCTCTCTCTCTCTGGGTGTGTGTGTGTGTGTGTGTGTGTGTGTGTGTGTGTGCGTGTAACAAAGGAGTTTGTATCTCAGCTACAGTTTCTCTGAGCAAACCAGATAAAACTGTTTACCAGCTTTTGGATCATCAGAGGATCATGAGAATTTGAAAGCCATTACCTTACAGGTTTGAGGAAGACTACAGGAATTTAATCTGATTCTCTGTTTAGGGTCGTCTTTGAAGACCTTTAGCAATTCATAAAAATAGGCATGTAGCCTCTAGAGAAAGTAGAAACCTACAAGATGTCACAGTCTCATTGGCCTGAAGACCACAATGTGAAAATTCAGATGTCTAGACACTGGAGAAAATGAACAGAAATGTAAACATTCAATTTCCCAAATATTTTGTTCTAAAAATCCTTAATAATTCTTAAATATCCTAGAGAAACTAAGTAGCAAAAGCACTTAACTAGTGAATTACCTAATTACTAAAAGATTATGCCATTTTCGTAAGTGTAAATGGAAGTATGTTGATGATGCTTAAAATTATTGATTCCTACCTCAAACAGACTACATATTCTATCAGAATAATTTATTTTTCTTTTTCTTTTTTCCAATTCTGTATATTTTACTTAAAAATAAAATCTAACTATAAAATAACCTGATAAAAGTTAAAACAATGAATGTATGAGTAACACTAATATTGAATTTTAATGTGCAGGCTTTATATAGTTGTGATTCATGTCAATACATGGATTGATATTCTGGACAGAACATTGTATATGGAATGAGGTAGGAAATGTGAGTTCAAATACATTGACTCACTCAACTTTATGAAGTTGTTCAGTAGGTTTATTTTTCATGCCACACAAAATTTGAGCTTCACCTTAACCCTATGAATTATTAGCATCTGGTTTCCATTTTGGAAAAGGCATTGATTTCAGGCTCATTGATGTTTTGTGTAATACATATAATATATTCTTTTACAACATACATTTCCAATTCAATGTAAACAAGAAAAAGTCTTATCCAAAAGAGATATTTGAAAGAAGAAATTGGCAGACTTCCCCCGATCATTGGAGCATAAAAGAGTAAATTACTTTAACAGCTGACAAGTAAGTGGCTCAGGCTCAGTGAAGTCAATGGGTCAGATATATTTTTCAATATTTATAAATAAAGGTAGATTACACCAATGGAAACTAGCCAGAATATTTCAACATGAAGCAATACGAGTCTTTGTACAAGAGTTGTTTTCCCCATTTCTGAACATTTTCATCCTTTATTATGTGATTCATCAAGTTAAAGAGATTTCTTAAACCTACTTTGATCTCTCTACATTTGATAGGATATATATATATATATATATATATATATATATATATATATATCCTATCAGGTCAAAAAATTAAATAATTCTTTAGTAAACAAAAGAATTTCACCCAGGAATTGAGAGGACTCTGGGGCCCATTGATACTCTTTTCACCTGGGCTCAACCTTGGATTCAAAAGTCTTGCACAAACACTACTAATATAATTTCTAATAATTCAGGACCAAATTCTCTTGGTAAGTTTATGCCTCCTTATATCTTATCTAAGACAATGAAATGCTGCCAGGATTCAATATCTGTTTCCTCAGATTCAGTTTCTTAGGGGTCAGATTCACACTGATGAAAGCCTGTTAACAAAGCCAGTTTTATTTCATACAGAACAACTGTGCTTGGTTTACCTTTGGACCTTTTAACTGTTCTGGTGGTCCCACAACCTCACGTACCACTTTTGATCATACTCCCATCTCTGTAGTGGAAAAAGTTGTTAAAAGTAGACAAGAGTAGTCAAGACTGAACTCTTTCCCTGTAGGTAGAATAGGTTACTGTCTGTCCTTGATACTTTTCTCTAGGATCTGGCTTTGATTCTGACAGTAATTAAAATAAAGACTTTTAGATTTTTCTGACAATCATAATATGCCATATGGATATATAAAAAGAAATACAATAAGGCTTCTGAGTAATTAAACTTAAGATTTCCCTCTTGAATATATTATATATATAATATATGAAGCTGGGAATAAGAGAGAGCTGCATAGCACTCTTCCAACTCCTCCTTGCCCCACATCAGGTCATTTCCTATAAACAGATTATGAGCTTGTTACTCATAAGACAGAACTCAAGTATCCTCATACAATTTTTCTTTTTTTCAGGTAATTGCAACAAGTCTCCTATCGATTTGCTTACAAAGTTAATTTTACATAAAAATTACTGGAAAGAATTAAAATTCTGAATTAAATAAAATTGAAAACCTCATTGTAAAAGATATGCTAAATGTTAGAAGCTTAATAGTTACAAGACAGGACAGATAACATGAAGGCGGTTTTCCCAGGAAGAGGTTTATCCATTTCACTCTGGATGTGCTGACCCTGAGATTTCCATCCAAGTAGGAAACTCAACTTCATAATTTGTCGTAATGAGGACTATGCTCACACTCTCCCATGAAGTTTAAAAAACAGTTATAAACTTTAATAATAACAGTTTTACCAAGACAGCAAATTAATTAAATAAATGTTTAGTATTAAATGTGGGCCTATAAGCAACACCCATAACATAAAATTAATAGGATATATTTCAAATGAAACATGGTTACATAAATAAATCTGATTGAAATATCAAATCACTTAAATTGTTATTTGTCTTTTGTAATACTCTTTTAGGAATATCATGTCCCCAGAGACAATTTTATCAAAATTTTCTGTAGTGTAGAACACCTGGGTTTCTGTTTCTTTGACTCAAATCTACCAGCATCTCTTGAAAGTGAACTGTGGTCAACCCAATTTTTAATTAAAAAAAAAATCTAGCTACTGTTTTATATCATACCAAAATTACATGGCTTGATCATAAAGCATACCAACAGTATAGCACTTATGTGTTATTCTTAACAAAGTCAATCTATTGCATGCTCGTAATAGGGAGAAGAATGTATTTGGACTGTTGTATCTGGGTAAGGTGATGGATTCTCAGTAAAAAAAAAAAAAAAAAAAAAAAAGAGCTGATTTAAGCTACAGCCTATAAAACTGAAAAGTAACATCACTGTCCTGTATTTGTTTACCATCTGCCATGAAATTACATCCATCTATTTCAGGAGAAAAAAAGCCAACAGAGATAAATCTAAGTTCACTAAAAAGAGTTTGTGTTTACGGCAGTGCCCAGCATGCTGGTATTGCTTAATAAATGTCAGATCTGATGGATAATATTCATTTAGATGTTACATGCTTGCTTTTATATTTCCCACTGCAAAGCTTTGAATTATAGGCAGTGCAGTTAAATGTCTTTATTCTAATTTAATTTCACAATACCTAATTATGGAAGCTTACAATATTTAGTTTAAGTGTCTTAGGACTAAAGAATCATTGCTATTTGTATTTTCTATTCAATTGCACACATGCCAGCAAACATTTATTGCAATCTCTCAGGAGCAGGCAGGAAGATGCATATGGTCCAGGAATTACAACTCCCATCTTCAATAACATCCCAACCTAATGGACGAAATATATACAGATGTAATTAACTATAAACCTATGTATCATTTAATTCATTATTTTGAGAGCACACATTTTGCACATTTATCTACTTTGGATCCTTTAAGACATTGTTTTCACCTCATCTTTAATTTTAAAAGTTTTCTTAAGCGATATTTCGGCTACTTTTACTATACAGTTCAGCAGGAACCACGGCAACATGTTGGTTTGAAATGAGTTTGGGAATATTGCATTAAACTTGTATTGATAAATGGATAAAATTTCACAATATAAAAATACATAGCAGTCACTATGCATTGAGAGGACATCCCACTCTAAATGTTATAACCAAGGAGTGTTGCATAAAGTAAAATTTACTCAAGACTGAGTAAGATTCTAAGTCTAAAAAATAAGTGCATGAAGTAAAATAAATAACTCCCTTTATCTATGAACCTTAAGTTTTTCAAAACAAAACCAAACAAACAAACAAACACCATGGTAAGTCATTGCATTTTACCATGTCGTACAATCTGCTTGGAGTAACATGTTTCTCATTTAGAAGGTATAACTTTCTGATTTTTTTTCAACACTTATTTTTACATGGAGCTCTCATTAAGGAGAGAATGTTCCCGTAAAATGGGTATTTCTTTTGATTAGGAATAGGGAGAATAGGCTTTTTCAAGCCCAGGTGACATAAAGTTATTTCTAAACACTCACAGAACTATTTTTTTCCTTTTAAAAAAATCAGTTTGTGAAACTACTTTTCTTTTTTTTTTTTTACTTGAAAATATTCTTTAATAAATATCAAAGTTAATTTACTCCTCTGGTATTTAAGAAAACAAAATATCTCTTCAAAATATATAGAGATTATACAAAAACTTTGACCAAAGAACCATCCTTGTGAATCATTAGAAATGTTATACAACATAATCATATATGTGATACAAATTTTTACCTATTTTTCTGCAAAAGATATTCACTAAAGAGTTTTTTGGAAAATGAGCCATGCATGCAGTAATATTTCAGTCTGAACAATCAAATTGTCAGCTAATTAAAATGGAACAGAAATGAAGGTACAAGAGACATTAAGTAGTTTTGTCAAGAAAAGATTGTTCATCACCAGCTAAAGTCAAAACATCATTGTAATCATTGCTTATATTTTTATGGAACAAGAAATTCTCTTCTGTGTTCTATGATTTTAAATTATGCAACCACTGTTATATTGACAATATTTTGTCTTATTTTTATTAATAACTGTTATTTTATTTATTTACACTTCAAATGTTTTCTCCCTTCCCAATCTCTCTTCTGCAAATCCCCCATTTCATCCTCCTCCCCTTAACCTTGAAGAGGGTGTTCCCCAGACTCCTGCCTTATTTCTCTAGTGTTCCTGTATGCAGGGTCATCAAGCTTTCACAGGACCAGATAAGGCAATCCTCTTCTATATATGTAACTAGAGACATAAAGTCTAAGTAATTATACTATGAAATACTCAAGTATATTATGAAATACTGATATTACCAGACACCAAAATTTCCCAGAAGGCTACATAGACATAATAAAAACAAACTAAACAATTTCAAAATACAGCTAGTATTAACAACTTAGTACCTCTAAATTCTAGCTCTGCAATCTGGACTCTGGCACTATGTATTACTGACATAACTATGCTGTATCTTTTATTTTCAAGGACATGTGATTTTCTTGGAAAAGAACACATTGCTGACCTGTGGTCCAGTCTTCTCATCTATAAAGTAGGGTGACTGGAATGCCTCCCTGAGAGAGATGGATAGAGACTCATTAATACAAAAAACAATCTTCAAGTGGAGTCTGCTGATCATGCCCATCCAGCCTTTGATTTCAGCTCAAATGTCAGTGTACATTTGTAAAAATTTTTTACAGACAGATTATTTCATTCATTTATAAATTAATAGATTCCTAAATATAGCATAATAGTTAAATTAGGTACTTCTTAATATCAGTAGATGCCATGAAGTATAAAAGAAAACAGTCTATATCAATATTAGTAAAGCTATTAATTTTATTAATGATTAATTTAAATATAACTAAGGAACAAAATTTGGCTGAATGCTACATTTTCAGAAAATGATATTAAATTTACTGTGTAAACTATTCAAATATAATTTTAAAAATATATGTAAGGTAGTGCTCCTTAATATTTGATTTAAAATACTATCTTGTATATAACAAGTAATTTACTTCTCCTTTCTTGTCTATACCTGAAATCAAACTGAAAATATGTCTAGAAGAAATTCTTCACTAAAAGTAGTATTCAGCATTTGAACTTACATCTAGAGTTATTTCTATATTTTTATGTTGGAACATCATACATGTTGGAGGGTGTAATCTCTACAGTTTTATGTCTGGCTCCTCAGAAGTTTCAATAAATATACACCCAATTCATTAGATACAGAATTAAGATTGATATTTAAAAAGAGTAACATTGGAAAAAGTAGTCAACATTTTAAACATTTAATTTGCAGTTTCATCTGTATATATTTACATAGTAAAGTATATTTATCATCATCATCATTGATATTACTATTATGGATTCTGGTTAATGGCTCTGTTGTTCTTCCTGTGTAGTTCCTGTCCCCTTCAGGAACGTGCACATTATGTACTCACTCATAAATTGATACTAATCAATTTACAGGATACCAAGGCTACATTCCACAGACTGAGAGAAGCTAAACAAGAAATAAAGTACCTTTTTAACTCTTAAAGTTAAGACTCTGAGGACCAAATAAAGAACAGTAGAAAAACATTCAGGATATGATAATGTCAGACCATATTTTTAAATATTGGTTTCCCTTTCTATGTGAAACTGGAGAAATACTGCAATGATATTTAGAAAGGCACAGTGTGAACATTTTTTTAAAAAAAGATTTGCAAATAGACATCTTAAAAATAAAATGTCAAAAATTGTATTATACAAAGTCATGCATTAGGTACAAAAGTGTAAAAGTTTCAATTGTGGCTTATGCAGTATTCAAAAATTAATTTTAGATATTCTGATATTTATAACATACAATAACAGCATATAGCATATGCATATTTGGGACATCATAATACTTGAAAGCTTCACTTATATTTAGCATAATGCTATCTTTAGATATTTATATTAGTAAAAAAATGATATATCCAGTAAAACCACATACAGTTCATATACTAATATAATGCGTATTACAACCTAATCACCAGCTTAATGGTTTATTCAGTATAGTGGTTGTGTCAGGAATAATGTATCTACTATGCAGAAAACCTTTGATTTTTTATGCATTCTCCTTAATCTTTCTTAAGCTCATGCTGATAACTCATTTCATGACTTATTCTTGTGTCCTCAAGTTGTCACCAGGTCGTCATGTGTAGTTATATATTGAAACCGTTTCCAAAGTTTTCTTGGCATCCTGTGTCTTTATATAATAACCTAAATTGATTTTCAGATAAGAATGTGAAGCTTTCAATTTGAATTGATTTATCCTTTCAATAAAGCAAAATACCTTCTTAAATAGGCTACGACTTTACAAAAACTCCACAGGATGCTCAATTCTGAACTGTTATAAATTAAGTGATCCTTTTTGAATGCTTAGAACATCAAAGATGAAAGTACCTGGTCTTGATGTTCAGTGGAATAAATTTTTTATGCCATTAATGAAGTATTGAATGTTTGCAGGAGGAAGTTCACTCAAAACAGAAGAGACATGGTCAGTGAAAATATTAAACAGTACACTTCAGTATGTCTAAGAGGGATGCATAACTTTGTAACTAATAGAATTATGGAAGATAGCAATGAAGGAGATAATAAATGAGAGAGATTAGAGCAATGTCAATTGTACACTTGTTTTCTATAGGCATGAGAGATTCCAGATGAGAAAGCTTTACTGATTCTGAGTGAACTGGTAGATGAGAAAAACTATTGAATTATGAGAAAAACTATTGAATTAAAAATTTGAAATTCAGCTTTCTTCAATTTCCTTACACACACACACACACACACACACACACACACAACACATACATTGGCCAAGTTATATAAAATGATTATATAAATAGGAGTGATTTTATGTTCTTAAGACTTTTCAATAGTAATTTTGCACATTATTTTCTGTAACCCTTCCTCACTGTTTAGAAGCTCTGAATAAATATGACAGAGCCTTTAGATGAGAATATCCTTATCCCTAATTATATTTACATGATGTTTCATGATGAAAAAAATGTTTCATGAAGAAAAAAATCTAATAACTTCTCATAAGACACAGAGATATCGAAGAATTTTACCACATGGTATTACTCTAGTGAAAAAAATAGAATAATGTTTTCACTGACAAATTAAAAAGAGATATGTATATTAATTAAGATGTAAATCTCAACATTCAGAAGTATGTCTACTTTAAAGCTGATTTACAACTGCTAGAGAGATTACAAAGGATAGAAAGGAATTATAAATTCTGAATGATGTAGAATATTCTAGAATCCCAAACAGCTTAGTATCAAGATATGCACAACTGATAGCACTTCCAGACAGACTCTAGAAAGTGAATTTTTTAAAAAATATACATTTCTTGTTTCATTCCCTTTACCCACAAAACTATTTTAAACTCTATTAAAAAACTATGTAAAGTACTGTAAAATTATTTAGTTTGTTTTATTTATCTGAGTATAAGTATTACAGACATATTCTACACATTTGCATTAATAAGGTACTTATTAGTAAAATACTTTATTAATCTGGCTGAGAATATGGCTCAGTTCATGGAGTGCTTGCCTATGAAGCACAAGAAGTTGAGTTTGTTCCTGAACATGCCTGTGCAATAGCGGCAGGAGTGTGTGGGTGCAACCTATCACACACTGATTAGATTTTGGATATCCAGGAAATAATTGTCAACAGAAAGGTAGTTGTCTAAAGTGCTGAGAAAAGTTGAAGGCTAAAGGTTCTATTCCAGTCTATAATTTATATCACTTTCATGAAGTCTCAGGGAAGTATTTGAGCGAAGAATTCAGAAGTATGAAAATGCTAACTACACAGCTGTGAAATTCCATCCTCTGGACTATACACAGCCATTATAACTACACATATTTGTTGGGAGCTGCGTGAGCGTGACAACATTCACCATTACAAGATGGCGCGGGCATCCTGTCCTCCCACTAGTAAACAACTGACTGCGCAGGTGCAAAAGGCAAAAAGCGAGCCAAAGTCACTGCCCATCCTGGGGCGTATTATGGGTAATGAGTGAACAGCCAATCAGAAGTGAACACGTCACTCTAGGGTGCATATAAGCAGTGCCTTTTCCGGGCTTTGGGTCTTTCCGCTTTTGCCTATACAAGAATAAAGCCTCGCTGTGGTAACCACCCGAACACTGCCTCTCGTGTCTCTTTTGCGGGTGAAGGGGACACGGAGGGGCTCAGAACACATATTCACAGCAGCTACATGTACAAGATTAATTCTGTCAAGAGAGAGTCATGGATAAGAGAAGGGTTCATCCATTGTACCACTTCCTACTAAACTACTTTCTAATGTCCTCTTTTAATTACTATTGTTGTAGTTTTAAAAAAAATAACATGTCTAATAACAACTTGAGAAGGAAAGGGTTCGTCTGACTTACAATCCATCACTGAAGTAAATCATGGCAGGCAATCAGGAACTCAAAAAAGAGAGTATGAAGGTATAGAGGAATTCTGTTTACAGGTTTGCTCATAGGCTCATATTGAATTGCATGTTTTTGTACAGTAAAGTCCCATATGCCATTGGATGTTGCTGCCTATAGTGTACTGTAATATTCTATATCTGGTTGCAATCGAAAATATGTCCCACAGACATGCCTACAGACCCATCTGATGAAGACAATTCTATTGCTGTGGACAGGAAGCTCCAAGCTCCAACAGATAACTGTAGTTAGCTGTAGTCAGACACATGACTTTGCTTACACTCAATTAATCACAGAACAAATATATTAGATACAAAGATAAAAAAGATATTTGTAATGTGGTAATAGGACACTAGATATAATGGGACATGGTTAAGAGTGAGAGTATTACTCATCTATTAAAAACAATGAATTCATGAAATTCTTGGACAAATGGATGAAACTGGAAAATATCCTGAGTGAGGTAACCCAATCACAAAAAAACACACATGGTATTCACTCACTAATAATTGGATATTATACCAAAAGCTCGAAATATACCCAAGATACAACTCATAGATTACATGAAACTCATGAACAAGGAAGACTAAAGTTGTGGGTGATTCTGTCCTTCTTAGAAGAAGTAACAAAATACAGGAGCAAATATGGAGACAAAGTGTGGAACAGAAACTGAAGGAGGGGCAGTCCAGAGACAGCCCCACCTGGGTATCCATCCCATGTGCAGTCACCAAAGGCAGACACTATTGTGGATGTCAGGAAGTGCATGCTGACAGGAGCCTGATATAGCTGTCTCTTTAGAGGCTCCAGCTGTATATATAAGGGAGGATGCCCTTGTTGGGCATAGGTGGGAGAGGAGGTCCTTGGTCCAGTGAAGGCTGGATGCCCCAGTGTGAGAAAATTTGAGAGCAGAAATGTGGGAGTGGGTAGGAGGGTGGAGACACACCCCCATAGAAACAAAAGGAGGGGAGGTGAGATAAGGAGTGTCTGAGGGGGAGGGAATGGAGAAAGGGATAACATCTGAAATGTAAATAAATAAAATATACAATAAAAAAGGAGTGGGAGTGATTAGAATGTATTTTGTACATGTGTGAATATATCACAAAATAGATTTAATTTATAAAATAAGTAATAAGGATCACCCATTAGAAATAATGTTGCAGAACAAAGAAAATTTTCTAGATGTTATAGATTCAGCTAATGGACATAAGTAATCTGTGCAATCTATACTTTGAATTTTGCATGGCTAAACAAAAATGAATGCTGATTTAGAAAAGCATGGGAGTAGGTTAGGCAAAGTCACTCCTTTTAGAGCTAAGAAAATTTACATCATAAGAAAAAATTAGATATTAACACAAGTGGCAATGACAGGAAAAGGAATTTTACATTCTGGAATATCACATAACTGGCTATTACTCATCACAGTTTATGTTAAAGGTCAGCAAACACTTTAAGTGTATGGCTTGGATACAATTTGTCCCTGAAGGTTTTTTTTTTTTTTTTTTTTTTTTTTTTTTTTTTTTTTTTTTTTTTTTTTTTTTTTTTTTTTTTGTGGTGAAAGTTATGTCCCAATGCAGGGAAACTTTGTTAAATGGAGTCTAGGCCAAGGTAGCTTGGTTGAGATATAATGTTGGAAGGAATTGATTCTAGTTTCCTTGGAGTAATCTAGTTCTGAGAGTGTTATAACAGAGCAAGCCTGCCTCTTGACCCTCTCCCTGGGTTCATATCTTGATATGTAATATTCCCTCCTGTTTATGATCATTAGATGGTGTTATCTTTTGTTGGGAGGTAGTGGGAGTTTCACTCAGCAAAACCTAGCAGAACAGGTTTGTGTTCATGGACATTTAGCTTCAAAAATATAAGTACATAAAATCCCCCTTTCCTTGGTAAACCACCTAGCAATTTAATGATGTAATCTGAACCAATACAGGGATACAAGAACATAATCTTTCTCTGTAAAATGACACTGTAGAATAGAACAGTGTGTTTAGTAATTTTTAAACTTTCTTATGCTGAAGTTTGACTCAAGTATATTCTATAAAATTTGGCTGCTCCCAATATGGTAATATGTTTTCTCTGTCTTCCAATAGAGCAAAATTTTTAATATAGAATGTTTCTAAATTTATTCAGGTGTTCAAGAAGTTTAAAAGAGCAAAATCATTTTAGCATTAATATATAATTAAGGAAAACTGGGGATACTGAAATTCTACATGCATAATGAAGTTCACCATTTTATACAATTAATATTAGTGTAAAGACTAATATTATTTTAGTTGTTGGCACTTGACATTCTTCCCTAATTATATCAAGACTAATAGGGCTCAAAGCATGAAGCAGAAGTTCTCTAAAGTTCTCTACCTCCTCCAAGACAAGGATTCCTCTAAACAGAAAGAAAAACTCCTAAGCAGGGTAATCTACTACAATATTGGGACCTGACAACCCAACTTGTCCTGAATAGAATTCTTCTCTCAGATTACATGTTTGAACATCTGCTTAGTCACAGCCTTCTGTATGAATCAGTAGTCACTCAATCTCTTGTTACCATAAGGTGTGGCTTGCACACCTCTGCTATTTTTGCAGTGTTTCTAAATGATATTTGTTTGAACCTACGTGGCACAGATCATATGAGATTGCATTAGTTGTGACCTGCTCTGTGAGTGATTTCACAAGTGTCAGTTGCTTTACTTTCAACAGTCTATTGAACCCCAAAACTCTTCACCATGCCTTACAACTGGTTAAATGGGCAAACAAAATGAAACAAAACAAATTAATCTTTTAAAAATTATTTAGGGATTTCATTTAATGTACTTTGTTCTTTTACCCATTATCCATTTTCCTAAAATCTCTCAGATCTACCCTAAATTTTGCCTTGCTTTCATTTCTGTGTCTTAAATAAAAATAACTCACTGAATGCAATTTCTGCAACCCACATTCTTATTAGTATAAAGTCATTCACAGAAATGTAGCTGACCTAGAAAATTCCTACCCTTACGGGAACCTGATCCTTCCCAAGTCAATAGCAACTCACTTAAGGATAAAGGCTCATGGGCTTCTCCCTTTGTCAAGCTAGAATATTTATTGGATTTATCCTATGTATGTCTGTTGAAGGCACCATAGCTGGTGTGAGTTCATGAGTTCAACTGTCTTGTCTGAACAGACAATTTCATTTCATTCTTCACTGGCTCATGACCCTTAGAACCTTTCTGTCCCTCTTTTGTAATGATCTTCAAGCAGGAAGTGTGTAATATAGCTGTTTCATTTGTACATGAACATTCTACATTGACTGTTTTCTGTAGTTGTATTATTTCTGAGTTTCTGAATTAACTGCCTTTCACTTGGGGAAGACAACTGCAAAAGCAAACAAAAATCTTCTCTAGCTAGCTCTGATTTGTGGACTAATTTATTGGTAAAGAGACATTTTTCATTTTTATTTTATTTTAATTTTTAATTATTATTTATTCCATTCATTTACATCTCAAATGATATCCCACTTCACAGTTACCCCCTCTACCAACACCCCATCCCATAATATCACACTTCCTGGTCACCCCTCTGTCAGGCCCCCTATCCCACATCTACCCTTCTTCTTCATTTTGCCTGTATGAGAGTGCTCCCCCACCCACCTACACTCTCCCACCCCACTGTTCCAGCATCCCCTACTCTGGCGCATCAAACCTCCACAGGACCAAGGGCCACCCCTCTCATTGTTTTCAGCAAGACCATCCTCTGCTAAATATGTGTCTGGAGCCAAAGACCCCTTTCAGTACACTCCTTTGTAGGTGATCTAGTCTCTGGAAGAACTGGGTGGTCACGCTAGCCTATGGTGTTCATTCAATGGGGTTGCAATCCCCGTCTAATCCTCCAGTGGATTAATAGTTGGTTGACCTTTCAAGACTCAGAACCATGAGTACATAGATGCATTTTGCAGTATCAAGAATACATTTCCTTCTCTAGAGTTGACTGTATATTCAATCAGAAAATGGTGGATTACCTCAGTGTCATTTCTGCCACTATTGCACTGAAGGATACTGCTTGCCACATTGATCATTATTGCAGTTCATAGGGCTCAAGGATGGGTAATGTTGATATTTTCTACTCCAGCTGTAGTCACATCACCTTCAGATGTTATGAAAACTAGCCAGCAAAAAGAAAACTTCCTGGTCATACCTACTCTATTTGTTTATGTCCCATTTAACAAAGGGCTTGTTGTCTTTGGTAGTGGGATCCTATCATAAACTTTTGGTGAGAAAACAAAAGCAATACTAATGGGTTAAATTGCATATGTGTTTTCTGAATAGCTGGGCTGCACAACCATCTGTGATTAACAAGGGACTACCACCATTAAATCAAAACTATGTTTCACAGGAATGTGATTCTGATTATCTGAGATAGAAAAACACAGACACAAAACCAAACAAACAAGCTAAGCTGTGATTAATAGGAGATCAGCTTTGTGATGTTAAAATCTTCTAGAATATATTTCACCATGGTAAGCACACAGGAGCTGTGATTCAAAGGGTGTCCAGAATATATCCTAAACTGGAATCCAAATTTGATAATCTGTATACCATTTGGTGCTGGTCATCATGGAAATTGCCTGATCAGAGCTGTCATAATAAGCATCTGAATTTTGGCATTTTAAGAGGCCAGGGGAGGATATTGGAGAAGGAGAAGACTTAGTTACAGAAGAAACCTGAAAACTGAGGGGATCATTGAGACAATCTGAGGCTTGAAGCTGTAAGAGGTCAGTAGATAACATGGGTAATGGTGTAGCCTCAGTTGCAAAGAATATTCAAAAACATTGGAGATACCAGGACCATGAGACCACCATTAAGGACATTAACAGCTTTTGTGAAGAGATCAACAGAGCCAAAGAGTCAAGCTCTGTGTGCTGTGTTTTGTAAAGATAAAGATGTGGGACTTCTGCAGAGCTCAAATTTTCCTGAATTGGTCAGAGATGTTGGGTATTAAGCTACAGAATTTGATTTCTAATTCTTGATTTTTGATTTACTCTGATCTAATTATAACCGTGCCCTGGTTCTTTCATTTTGAAATAAAGTATTTATCTTGTTTTTGATATTACATTAGGCTACAGTTAAGAAATTGAATTTTTAAAGAGCCCTTGGGCTTTTAGTGTGCTAAAAATTTTAATAACTGTGAGATTATTAAAATTAGAATGTGATTTGTATTGTGATATTTACATGGACTCTTGGGACAAGAAAAGGGTGTGGTTTAAGATTTAGGTGTTACAGTGTCAAGTTGACAAGAGGGAGATTTGAAATGGTTACAACAGGCTTGTGGGTCCCTTGGCCCTAATCTGCCATTGTTTTCCAGTGATGTCAAGATGTAGAGTAGCTGGGGACCAAGGTCTTGGGCTATATTGAGTATGAGAGATATGAAGTACTCCTGAAACTCTTTCAGAGGACATCTTGTTTATTGGAATATCAGGGCTTGCTTATTTAGTTAAAGTCAGGTGGGAGAGAAGAGAAAGGACAAGGGAGAAATAGCTGAAGTGGGGACAGGGACCTTCCAAGCATATCAGATATATTAACAGCTTGATAATCACATGGCTTTGGGGAAGCCAGTTCTGTGTTGGGGAAACAGAAGTTTAGTTGGATGTATCATGACATGGATGTTGTCTCTATGGAGGGTAATAGACCCAAACCCAATTTGAGTAGAGTGTGGCACCACTCCTGAAGTATTCTCTCAGAGATGTCAGAAGCATAGGCAACATTCTAGAGTTTCTCATATGGATTGGGAACCCACAGTGGTTGTCTATCAGATGCTGTTGGAAAGAGGGAACCTATATTAAACAGCTTAACCTTTTATGGTTTAAGCATCTGTCCGGGCCCTGAAAGACAAATATTATTAGTGCTTTGATGAGAATTTATCAGAGATACTGCTTTCTGTAGTAGAAGGAAATAAATACTGAGAACTATATCCAGATGTGTATAGTGAGAAGCCTGAAACACTCAGACCTAAGATGGATGTATCCATCACATTCTTCCTTTCAGGGCTCAAGGATTTTGAGAGACAGTGGGCATGGAGAAAATCAAAGAAATAAGGCCCTCTAAGCACAGTAGAGTAAATGGTCAACCCACAAACTCTGTGAGGTCTTTGGAAGTACTTTTTCTCATAATGTTTTGGCAGGGCATTCTGTTAATCCTCACAGGTCCAGTGTATACATACTATGGTCTTCAATTTTGTGTTTTCATAAAATATGTTTGTGTGTGATCATGTATGTCTCTGAGTTTTTTTGTTCTCTCATGCTTTCTCTTTGGCTCTTCTTCTTCTATTTGTTTGTTTGTTTTTACCTGTTTTGATGTGTTTTCTTTTTATCTTTTATTTACTTTGTTATTTTTCTTCAGGTGCCTACCTGTTTTCTAAAGAGAAACCAAAGGGAATTTATGATTCAAAAAGGGAAAGGAGATAGAGAGCATTTCAGAGGAGTTGAGGAAGGGACAACCTTAATCAGAATATACTGAAGAAAACAATTATATGTTTTAATAAAAGAAAAAATAGAAAATATATTTCTCTGTGCCCCTAGTAGAAGCAGGTCTTCCACCTGTCATAGGTGGTGACAATTAGGTAGAAATGTATATCTCTGTTGTCCATGTCAGCACAGACAGGACAAGTGGTATGTCTAGCTGTCCCAGACTTGTCAGAGTTAGCTCATCAGCACCTCTTACACTGTGTGGAATCTGCTCCTCTGAGATGCCTATGTGAAGGGTGCTGCCAGTTTTGCACAGTTCTTAGACATCAACATTATATAAGAATTAAATATATTTCAGCATGTGCCAGGCTATGTGTCTGCCTTGCTGCTGGGGTGTCCAGTGCACTGCCAGCATGCTGCTCAGGGACAACAGACTACAGTTTGTAATGTGGGTCCTCTGTCTGTGTTTTACTAGGTGGAAAAGAGTGGGGTCTTGTGGGCAGCTGACAGAAGGCCGCTATCATCTTTGCAGCCATCTTGAGCCATATATCCTGACAAGAGACTTGATTACAACAGCCTACAACAGCTTACAACACTTTGATAACATCTTGGTTTAGAAACCCAGGATTTTCCCTTGGGTGTGTGAGACTTAAAAGTGTGTGACTTAAGGGCGTGACTTAGAGATCAGATTTAGAGACAAGACCTAAGGGCATGACTTAAAGGTGTGACTTAAAGGCATGGCTTAGAAGTGAGACATATAAAAGTTGAGAGGCAGACAGAAGAAATTATTATTAGGTATTAGGCACTTGGCACTTGGAGAAAGAACTTGGAATTAGACATTAGACACTTGTACTTGAGACAAGCACTTGGAGAAAGAACTTGGAACTGGGAAAGAGACTAGCAACTGAAAGTAGGATGAGGTGCTAGGAACTAGGGACTAGGAACTCAAGACTTAGGACTTGGAGAGAAGAAGAGAGAGTGAAGAATAAATGGGATTGAATCACACTCTGTCTGGTCTCCATTCTTCCAGTCCTTCCTCACTCTCTTGCTGAACTCTGACCCACTGACTGGAGCAGCTTGGGGCAGTGCAGGCTCTAACAGTTTAACCCCCAAGGCTTTTGGCAGTGAGGGTTCCAACATCTGACAGACCAGTCTACAACATTTTGGCCCCCAAGCATGGGGCAGAGCAGCTGTAAACATTTTTGACGCCCAACATGGGGCAGCTCGGACCACAACAGGTTCTGTGATGATTGCTGTGGTTCCCAGTCTCCTATGTACCTAGGCACTGCTGGCTTACAACTAGGAGTTGGGAACTGGGTCCCTGGTCTATGCTTCCCCTCTGAGCACCCAGGTGCCAGGCAGGAAAATGAAAATGAAGCCCAGGGGAAGTATCTTGTTTAATATTTAGGGGTGTGAGAGTGTAGCAGGTCTGAAAAAGAGGAGGGCTTCCCGGGGAGGTTGTACACTTGGCTGTTTGAGACTAAGGCCTCCCCCTACCAAGATCTTTGATGAAGAGATGGTCTGTGCTTGTGGTTCACTCAGGTGATCCAGGGATTAAATATCCTTTGTAGTAAAGAATTCCCAGGAAGGGAAGGTCATTGGCTGAACACTCAGGGACAATCTAGATATCTCACTAGCATACGGAACTTCAAGTTTTTATGCTACATGACTGATTGCTATGGTTCTCTCATTAGGGAATCATGGTTACCTCTTTCAGTGCAGGTAAAGTTTGACAAGGAGCTGGCCTACTTGTTCTCAATTTTGAGTTTCATGGGGTTGGAGTTCACTCAATCCTAAAAGTTCTGTCTGGTGGCACAGTTCACTTGCCCCATAATCATGATTCAAAAGCAGTTGTTGAATAAAATAAGTCTCTTTAAAAATAAAATTTAATTTCTTGTTTAATACAGTATACATAATTTTTCACTTGATATGAAATGTTCATTTGGAAGAATATTACAACTTACAGTCAAAAGAGATTTAAAAATAAAGGAAAAATCATGACTGAAAGAATAAACTATGTAATTTCTTCACTTTATAGTTCTTATTATTACCCATACCCACACTTCGAGTGCTTCATCAGGTTATACTCTAGAAAAAGTCACTCTAGAAAATCATTCTAGAGAAAAATCAAATAAGCATTTAATTTGAGGAAAAGCAAATGAAGACAGATTTCTTCAAGCATTTTGAATTCAGTATTCTTATTCAAACTTTTCAAAAGCATTAGATGCAATGTTTGTGTTTGCTTTAATACTCTATTTTCCATTTTTTTCTAACTGTGCTCATGTGAACAATAGAAATGCTGAAGATATAATATTTTGAAAGGGAAAAGAAACAAGTGGATCTAAAATATATTTATGGAGAATATTGAAATGATACTGAATACAGTGTATGCATTATAAACTTCAGAATATTATCTCAGAGATATAGAAAGTTAAGATGAAAACCTAGTTATAAAGAAAAAGAATAGTAAGTGAATAACAGAGTAAAAATTCTTTATTATCATGTCACATAATGAGAAAAATTGACTGGGTAATATACAAGCAATTAAGGAGACAGAAGAAATGAAAAACTCATTGACATGTATGAGAGTGTTCATAAAGTTATCCCAGCTCAAATTTAGAGTACTTATATGCAAGAATAATTACTAATCTATAGAGCTGCTTTGGGGATTTATCAGCTGTCAGTCAAGGGTATCAACATGCTTTTTTTTTTTTTTTTTTTTTAGAAAACCTAATATAAAATTGAGAGGAAAGTAGGGAATTGAGTTTTCTGACAAATAAAGTGATAATTTACATTGTTTTAAAAATGTTCAGTTCAGTATAAACAGTTGGTACTCAGTCCATAATTAAAGGAACCTGAGAAGAAATTTGGGTGCTATGTATAGCAACAGAAATGGTGTCTCCTCTTTAAAAACTGAGAAGTTCTATCCTTTCCATTATCCAGTGATGGATAACTGTTCACTTAAAGCACTAAAAGGCCCAAATCATGATTTAGTGCTCCCTTAAAAGTGAGTAACATTAAAGTCAATATTAAAATGTTCAGTTCAGTATGAGAGAATATCATACAAGGATCAAATTGTAGCAAAAAATTCTTTTAAAGAGTGCTCTGGGTCTCTCTCTCTCTCTCACTCTCTCTCTCTCTCTCTCTCTCTGTGTGTGTGTGTGTGTGTGTGTGTGTGTGTGTGTGTGTGTGTGTAAATGAGTAGAAGTGTCTACATAGACCAGAACAGAAGAAGGTATCAGATGTCATGGAACTACATTCATATGTACTCTAAGCTGCCATACATGGTTGCTAGAAAACAGAATTTATATGCGATGGGAGATTTGTATAAATTCTCAAACAGTGAGCATCTCACCAGACACTCTGCATTGATTAAAGTCTCATTCTTCCAGCAATAAATTTCCAAAAAGTTTTATCCAAGCTTTTAAACTGAATTTTCATATATTTGGGTGTGTGTAAGTTTAAGATAAATCTTATGAGTTCAACCTGCATTTTATGACTGAATGATTTTAGGACACAGAGATTTTATTATTTTTAATTTTCAAAGTATCTTCAATGATTTTTGCATCTATGTTTTCTTCATAAGATTAGTAGTAACATTACTGAGTACTTTAAGGTATAAGGTATATGATGTTTGTAAATAAAACATAGAAGATTGCAGTATGCCTTTTTAAATTATACTAGGAACATTTTAATATAAAGATTATGTTATAGGATATCTTTGCATAATCTTTTCAATTTAGTAATTACAAAGTGTAAATTAAAAAGTTAAAATTACATTTAATGATTAGTATTTGATCCATAATAGTAATTCTTATATGGCTAAAAGAGTAACTAAATTTTTAAGTATTTTTTCTGTTTTTAAATTGGAGTATAGAAAGTGGCCAGTTTTTTATTTACCCAATCAATTATGTTTGAACATTAATTTTAGAGGGCTTTATGATTTTAGATTCTAAAACACATTTCAATACTAAATCTTACCATTATTAAATTTAATAAAATAGGGTTAAATTAGCTAGTTTTTTATATTTTTAATATATTTTTGTTTTTTAATTATATGTATCAGCATGTTTATATGGGAAAGTGAATACATCTATATGCAGATGCCTATGTAGTCCATCAGAGTATCAGATCTCCTGGAGTTAGAGTTATAAGCAGAAGTGAGTTAGACCTTACAAGAGTAGCAGGTACTCTTAATTGCTGAGCCATTTCTATAGTCTCACATTGATCTCTCTAGTCTTTGTTGATTTCTCATGGTCTGTATAAAGTATTACAAATAGTTACTTTAAATGTTTCAAAGTCCTGAACAATGTGGTATATTTGTATTACAGATGAAAACACTAATGAAATGTGGGAGAGAAAAACAGTTTGGTGACTATTGCATGCATTAATTATACAAGATCAAATGGATAAAAACTGTAACAACTATTCTGGTATTATTATTATTATTATTATTATTATTATTATTATTATTATTATATAATGTATTGTGGTCCTATTTATCCCTCTAAACTCCTACCAGTTGTACTTCCATGACTTTACTTATCTATCTACCTTTGTGTCCTCTGATTTTGGGGTGTTGTTGTTTTTGAACTATCAAGTCAAATTTGTTCTATTGATATTTTGGGGGTGTATAGCCTTTGGCTTTATTATGGTTGACTCATCACAAGCAACATACTTCAAACTTACTTTTCCTGTCTCAGGAGTAATCAGCTACCAATATTTCCTTACCTCATGACGAAATTTCATATCTACCTTCCTTCTCCATGATGACATTTCCTGATTTGTGCCTGAGGTTATATTTGCAAAAAGTTTACATGTGTAGTTATCCTGTTGTGTCTAGAGGGCACAGTTACCTAGTATTCGTCAACACCCTCTATCTTTTATAGTCTTGCTCTTTCCTCTTCCAACCTTTCCCTGAACCTGGAAGGAGTAGGTGTGAGGTAAATATCTCACTTATGGCTGAACATGTCACAGACTTATCATTAGCACCTTGGCTAGTTGTGGATCTCTCTGTTAATCATCAGATGCTACAAATAAAAACTTCTCTGATGAGAATTGAGAGCTGTATTAACCAATGAGTATTATAATAAATCTTTGGAAGTTAGTTTAATGCTATGTCCATTTATCAGAATAATAGAATTACCTTCTGTCCTAGAGCCTATAACATGTCTTGCCATATTTTATAGCCCCAGAATGTTGCAAGGTATGAGTTTAATCATTTTTAAAAAATTGTCAATGAAATGAGAGGGTAGTTGTTTCATTGCATAATATTCATGCCACTATTGCACTAGTGGACAAATCCTGTCTGGAAGTTGTTATAGCAATTTTCAGGGTTCACATCTGGGTTAAAAATTATGATTACTCCTCCAGTAGCATGAATAGCACATTCTGGTATTATGAAAACTCACCAGTACAGATAAATCACCCAGGTCAGTACCATCTTGATATCTTTGTATTCTGTGACTTAAATACTTGATATGTTCATCAATAGGGTATTAGCAATTTCTGAAGGGCAACCGAAGAACTGAGATTAACTTGTAAGGTTTGGGTATCTATTGGGCCACATTAGTAATGCCCTGTATAAAGTAATCCATTAATAGCACTGTGCTCTTAAATTATCAACCTGTGATACATACTAGGATATTGTTTTCATGTAATAAATTAAGTATATTTAATATGTACATAATATATAATACACATCTTGAAGCTTTCATGGTAGCAGGTAGGTTTACATATGGCTTTTCTAATATTCTTCCCAATTTAGGATTCTAATGGAGAAAATAAAATTATATATTATAAATAGTGAATGAGCAGTATAAAATTCCTAAATTGTTAGTAGGGAGCATTTGTTGAACATAAATTAACCTATATTCAAATTAAAAAAAAAAAAACTTTGCAAAGAAAAAAAATTAGCTTTAGTTCCAAATGAAGATATCACTAGTAACAAACATGGTTACTTAAATCAAAACAATAAAGGCAATCATCATTGTCATGAGAAAAAATGTATTTAATGAATCAGTAGCATGCCTACAAGATCTCATAGAAGTCTCGTATGACAAAGCAACCAATGGACTCAGTATTTCTAACATAATTCTACCTTAATATCTTTTATAATAATAGCGAGGGAGAACTACTTGTCTTCATTCCATTTCTTCTCAGATTCCTTTCTGCCTCATATTATTTAAAATACATCTACTCCTGGATTCAATATCAAATCAATTCATATGGCGATTACCCTGAATAGTGAATGTATACTGTAATAATTGAATTATACAAATATATCATAACAGACTTTATTTTCTTTACAAAATAAATTGACACCTTGATTTGCTTTCCTTGTGTTAAACTCTTTTCCATTTTCACAAAGAAAAGCATGTATAATTTTAGTGTATTTTCTAGAGTTATTGTAATTGTTTGTTTTTATGTCTTTAAAATTAATTTATACACTTACTTTACTTCCTGATTCCAGATTCCAGCTTTTTCTTCTTCTTTGCCTCACAATCCCTCCCTTTCACCCCCTTCACTCTCCCTCTCTCCCTTTCTGATCAGAGAAGGGGAACCCTCCATGGATATCAACCCATCTTGATATATCAAGTTGCAGTAGGACTAAGCACTTTTATTGAGCCTAGACAAGGGAGACCACTTAGGAGAAAGGGGTACAAAGGAAAGCAACAGAGTCATAGACAGCCCCTGCTCCAGTTGTTAGGGGTCCCACATGAAGACCAAGCTACACACCTGTTACATATGTGTGACGGCCTAGGTCAGTCCCATGCATGCTCTTTGGTTGTTGGTTCAGCTTCTGTGAGACACTAGGGGCCTAGGTAAGTCAATTCTGGAGATATTTTTGTGGTGTCCTTGACATCTCTGGCTCCTCCAATTCTTTCTCTCCCTCTTCTATAAGGAGGAATACATAGTACAGGGAAGAAGCAACTGAATAGAGAACTGAATGATATTATAGTTTAATTCAGAATAAGATAAAATAAAGGAAAACTATTCAGTGCTAGGAAATAAACTTTCATAATAGCGAAGTGGTGTCAAAATAGATGAAAATTCTTCATGATGTTAGTGGTAATGATAAAATAAATGTATTGATGGATATGAAATAAAAGTATCAATTAATAGGAGATGAAATAGTCAAGTTGTTTACCAATAACGCATCATAAATCATTTAACATACAAATGAAGTACAGCAATATGATAGGTAGTATTAGATCATGCTATTAAAGTAAATCTATATATTTATCTGGGTACTCATGTATCCATATAGTCAGTTAGATTGAACTTGAGAAAAATAGTTGTACATAAGATAAGGAGCAAGCTTTAAAGCATTTAAAATATAAATAAACACAAATAATTAATATTTGGACTTGTATGTTAAGACAATGGAAGTCACTGTAATATTGATAAGAAGTGTCCTTTAATTTCAGTATCCATAAAAAGAGTTTCATGTATGTATTAGAAGGATTCCATTAGATAAAAAAAATAATCAAATTTGAGATTTCCACTTAAAATTATCTTTTCATTGTAAATAATAAGTGCAGAGAGACTACTTGGTGTCAAGGATATCAAATAGCTATAATACATAAATATAGCCCACTAGTCATCAAGACATTTACAAAAGTGGTCATAGAAGCAATGATGAATGATGTGAAGAGTGAGCCACAGAAAAAAAGTCTCTGAAAAAAATTAGATTATTTTTTAATTGAAAAATACACCTTTTTCTCACATAATAAATGCTGATTAAAGTTTCATATGCCTCTACTTTTACACAGTTCTTCTATGTCCCCTCCTTCATCCTCCTCTCAACTCTCCTGCCTCTCCCCATCGATTCTCCCATTTCACTCACCTCCCTCTAACCATAATTATCCATTCTATTTTCATTTCCTAATGAAAAGTACCTACTCTTGTTTAATCCCATATTCTATGTGTAACATCTGGGGAAATACCAGAAAATTTTGTGAACATAACATCAAAAACATGAAAAACAAACCACAAATAGATGACTAGGATTGTGTTGATCTAAAAAGCTTTTGCAAAGTACATACAAAGATGATACCAGACAGAGGACAAAAATAAAGGTTTGAAAACATACATATGACAAAAGGTTGCTACCAAAACACATTGAAAATTTCAAATAAAAAACTTTAAAAAAATTGAAGATATACAAATGAATCTTGGGTGTATGGAAGAAATATGTTCACCACTGTCTACTGTCTAGCTCAGACATTGCTCCTCAGGCCAGAGTAGCCTTGAGGGAATCCAAGAGCTTCCTGCCTTCCTGTAGAAACCTTTGGGGTCCCCAGAACTAACCAGCTTGGAACCCCATCAGACCACCTATCTTAGTCGGATCTGCCTACCACCCCAGCTGGTTTGCCTGGGATAGCCTGCAGAGTTAGATCCTCCTGCCACACCAACTGTGTCTGACTGGGATATAGCCTGCAATTAGGGTCTGCCTGATGCACAACCAACAGACTAGAACACCCTGACCCAAATTGTGAGGTCCATATCCACTCACGCCACTTTCCTGAGAAGTTGTGCTGCCATCAGGATGATTCAGGCAACACCAGGAAAAAACAGATTCCTAAAGGACAACATAAGAATACAAGGAACAAATACCAAGGCAAATTGGCACCGTGAGAGCACAGCTATCCTACCATAACAAATCCTGGCTATCCTAATGAATGTGAAGCATATGAAGCAGATCTCAGACCCAATCTTACAAAGATGATAGAGGCCTTTAAAGAAGACATTAACACATCCCTTAAGCAAATACCGGATTACCAATCAACCAGGTAGAGACATTAAAAAGTGAGGCAGATAAATATAAAGAAATGCAGGAAAATAGAATTAGAGAGGTGAAAGATATGAATAAACTGTCCAAGACCTGAAAATAGAAATGGAAGCAATAAAGAAAACAAAATTGAGGCAATCCTAGAGATAAAAAAACCTAAGAAAGAGAACAGGAACTACAGATATAAATATCAACAACAGCTTACAGGCAATGGAAGAGAGAAGCTCAGGTGTAGAACATACAGTAGAATGAATCAATATATCTGTCAAAGAAAATGCAAAATCAAAAAAGTTTATAACACAAAACATCTAGGAAATTTGGGACACCATGAAAAGACCAAAACTAAAAGTAATAGGAAAAGACAGAAAAGGAAGATGAAGAGGAGCAGGAAGAGGAGGGAAAAGAGGAGGAGGTGGAAGAGGGGAGGGGAGAGGAAAATAAGAAGCGGTTCCCAGCTCAAAGGCCCAGAAAATATTTTCAACAAAATCATAGAAGAAAATTCTCCTAACCTAAAAAAGAGAGATGCCTGTAAATAGTGTCAGCCAAAATGAGTACCAGCAGAGTAGTATAAAAAAAATACAGAAATACCAAAATAAAAATACTGACCTCAGGCCATGGGTAATTTTATCAGCAATATCTGCTGCATCAATGCTCAGCAGAGCAGCATTCTTTAAAGTCATAATCTCACTATGCCAAGTTAAAACATCCAGAGAGGTGTTAGAATTATGCCAAATATTCTGCAAGTGTCTTTAAACTTTTTCCTAATTATAATGACTATCATTGTAAATTTTAGAACTAAAACAAATCCAGTGGCATTTGGCATGACACTCAAGATGGTCTTTTACTCTTAAACTCTGAACCTCCTTCCAAAAATTGGAATAGGTTAAAAAGCATCAATCTGTTGCTCCAAATGTATATCTAAATACTCTTGTATATTCAACACATTAGTAACATTTTTTTTGATAAATGATTAACAAAAGTTACTGTCTTAACTTCTTTTGTCAAAACAATTGCAGAAGCAGTGGTCCTAGCAGTTAATGTAATTAAAGCTGTTATACCAGCAATAATCAAGCCCACTATGCATTTGGCTTCTGCTTAAAGACAGACTCATTTCTTCCAGTACCGACAAGGTATATTCAAAATACCAACGTTCTGTGATACTCAGGGAAATAAAACAAGAGCTGGTTGATGAAGCTCTGTAACTGACATGCCGTATTTCAGCACACTAAC
The DNA here is from genome assembly GCF_011762505.2 of Arvicanthis niloticus. Lineage (NCBI taxonomy): Eukaryota > Metazoa > Chordata > Mammalia > Rodentia > Muridae > Arvicanthis > Arvicanthis niloticus. The sequence goes on along the minus strand of NC_133430.1, from coordinate 23,839,878 downwards.
ACAGTTAGGAAGTGTACAATCAATGCAACTTACATTAAATACTGTTAAAGAAACAAAAGTAATTTTAACTTGACAATTAAAAGATCCTTAACACATGTACTAACACATGTTTGAAACCCAGATCCTGTCCCAAATTTACCTCTTGCTAACATAACATCTTAGAGAACTGCAGCTAACTTCCAAATATGTCTCTGAAAATGTCCAGAACCAGCCTTCCAAATAAAGACTGTTATTTCCAATATTGGATGGATTTCTAGACCAGTCCATGATTGAGTCTAAATAACTGGTCACATTTAAGAAAAATACAAGAGTCATTATAACTTCTCTTTTTGATTCTCTGTTCCACAGCGTCTCAAAACTTGAGGCAAGGCAGCTTGTCCAATCTTGGGTATATGTAAGCAAAGATAGGTCAGAAACATATCCAATACAGCTTCCCAGTCACCACTGTCAGGGCACTCAGCAAGCTCACAGGTCAGCATCATTCTTTGTTAGGGCATCAGCATGTCTCCTCCATCACTCTGGTAGCCACCATGCTCCTTCAGCATTCTGGGAAAAAAAAAAAAAAAAAAAAAAAAAAAACCACAAACATGCCCTCTTCCCCATATTAAATACCTGATCAAGATCATGCCATATGCCAGTAAGTGGATACTTCCCTTTCACCTATGCATAAGTATGCCTAGTTGTAGAGCGCCATAGACACTCAGCAGAAAGTTCCTTGGCATTAAAATTTAAAAAATTAAAATAAAAACACGATTTAAATAAATTTGTGGTGTATGGAGATATACCTCCCCTTTTTTTATTTTATGAAGATATTGTTTTAAAGTTTCATGGACTCTTCCTCAGTCCCTTGTCCTTGACAATTATAAGGAATCCCAATAATATGGATAATATTAAATTGCTGACAAAAAGTCTCAGATGCTTGACTGCAACGGCATGTATAGCTTGATCATGCTAGCCCTTTTGTCCTGGGGAGATGTTTTTATTCCTGCCCATCATATTAAAGCTTGTCTTTATATGCCCATCAGCATGTTAGCAGCCAGAGTACATGCTTAAAACTGAAAATGGAACCCCAGACAGAGTTATTATATTAACAGGCTGGCAAGCCAAGGGCAGGTAAGATTCTGTCACCTAAGACAGAAGTGTATTGCTTTCAATAATGCATATTCCATGACATGCAAGGAAGGCATTCTTGGCAGAATGACCTAAGACAGGTTTAGTCTCATTTATGAAACAAAAAAAAGGGGAGAGGCAGAGAGCTTTTGTGGTTGCTTGGCAAGAATTTGACATGAGCCAAGGACAAGGAAATGGTCTGCTTGGCAGGAATATGACATTGGCCAAGGACAAGGAAGAGGGCTTCAGGCAGGATTCTGACATTAGGCTAGAACAAAGAAGTAATTTCAGACAGGAATCTAAATCTCAGGCTAGTCAAGGAAGTTGTCTTCAGACATGAAAATGACTTTGGACTAGGACACGGAAGTTGGCTCAGATATTTTGGTCATCCTAGTAAGCCCTTAAAAACAGTGATCAAAGGAGTGTTCACAGAACTTTGTTTATTGCCTTGCTTGTTCTTTGACTATTTGCATCTATTGTATTGCTAGTTCCTCAAGCTAGAACTGACCTTAATATTTGCATGTAATTAAATGGTATAAAAACAAAAAGGAGGAGGAGGGTAAAGTAGGGGGTTTCTAGGGGGGGGAAACAATGAAAAGAGATGACATCTGAAATGTAAATAAATAAATTATCCGATAAAAAAGCAGAAATACATAAAGTGATCTCTTTGTAAAAGTAGAGCACATTACAATGCAGCTATTTAGAGTAAATCCCACATAAGACACTGTTTATTTTTTAAAATAATAACAACACTATTGACTCAGAGTCTTATACAAAGGAATCTGTGAATTAAATAAATTTGTCTAGATCTATATCATCCATTAGAGAAATCATATTACTTCTTTATATCTCTCTGATTTCTGTTTCACTTACTAATCACTAAAGAAATTCACTTAAAGAAATATTTGGAAAAAAAAAAGAAATAAAAAAGAAAAGAAGCCTTTATTTTTTAGGAGTACAACATGTAACTAGCCAGCAAAAATGGCACATACTATCTCTCTGGGGCAATTAAATTGAGGCATTAATGTTAATACAATACTGTTGTCTTTAAAAACCTAGCTGTGAGCAACTGTCCTGATATTGAGCTTCAAGATAAAGTTTTAAAAAGTGATTTCAGTTGGTGTTATTAAGACATTTAGACTTTAAAATTTAAAAATATTCACTTGGAAATACATCAGCAGCTGTGAAATTATGAAGTATTGTCAGCATTCTTAACTCAGTTCTAGACATATAAGTTTGTCTTTTCTGCTTGGCAATTTAAAATTGCAAAGATTTGTGAAAATCTAACAGTCAACTGTCAGAGCTAAATGTGTCTTAGTCAGCCTACTCTCTGAGGAATGCTTCTCATCCTATAATAAGAAGTTATGCAACTTGCAAGGAAAAGGATTCAATGATCCTTCCCAGATATAAAGCATATGAATTAAGACAGTAATCGGCACAATAAGATATGTTCAAGGGTGTATAGTCAAGGTTATATCTCAGGAATGTTATATCTCAACAACCATCTAATTAGATATAGGGCTTAGTAATACCACATTTCTAAGTCAGTATAATGTCCAACTACACTCTTACCCTTAAATCCACAAAGTGTAATTGGTACCTCTAATCAAAGAAGACTGTTTTGCAGCAGAGAACTTCAAAAAACTTATAACTGATCAAAATGTAGGGGTAAATTGATCCTGAAATGCTTATTCTCAACTGATTTAAGCACAGCACAATCACTCCAGGTAAGGTTAGAGAAATATTGAAACTCAAAAATTGTTCTTTAAAATTTGCTAAGGTCTGATAGTGCCGTTTTCTGCATTTGTGTGTGCATGATATTATTACACACAAACATGAGTGCATGTGTGATGCTGTTTCTTTGCATGAAAGACAAGGGTAAGAAGGTGTCCTTACATGTGTCCATGACTAACTAGAAAATTCTCCTCTGACTTTTGTTTTGTTCACCTGAGAAAGCTACCTGTTTGATGTATTTTTTAGTTTATTATCTATTAATTTAGTTTTTCACCATTAATGCTCCAATTAGAATGTAAAAGACTTTGAATAATGGGAAGTTTGACCTTTTTTTTAAGCTCCTTTAAGAAGCTCAATCATACTTATTGAATGGGATCATGGAAATACGATTTTCATATTTATCTTTTCACCATTTTTGGTACTTATGTTATAAGAGGAGATTTGAAACTAACGAATTAAAGTTAATTTAGAATACTCATCAAATTTTCTCACACATGTAAACAATACTAGAAAAATACTGATATCACCACTGTTAGGTCTCAAATAAAAAGTTAATCACAAATTATTGATAGGGTATTAATATATCATTTGATCGAGATACTAAATGGAATACTGTTTAATAGTAAGAATAATAAAAATCCAAGCCAATGAATGCAATATAAATGAACATAAAGTTATTTTTCAGCAACACAAAGCAGAGGAAAATTCTTATCTGATTTTATTCATATCTGAGTTCAAAATAAGCAAAGTCCATCTATACTATTGGAAAGATGCACTATGGCTACTGAGTTGTAATGTAGTGGCATTTTAGGACAAATAGCAGAGTGTGAAGCTCTGAAATGCTGCTCTGTTGGATACCATTTTGTTTGCGGATTCAAATGTGAGTGACACTTCTTGGAATTATTTTCCTATTTGCTCCTTTTATTATTGTTGTACACTGGATATGTAACAAGTTCAAAAGTAGTAGATATAAACATGTGTTCTTCAAAATTCTTCACAGATACTGAATTGATAGAAAGAATGATGCCTTGTGGCTCTAAGACATCTCCATGTCTGATCATGCTTTGCATACTAAACCTAACAGCCATCAGAGACTTCAGACCCACAATTAAGATTTACAGTAGCTCAGAAAAAGTAGCAGATTTCAGAATACACTTTGTTCAAGCCACCATTTGCAAATGGTAAAGTGGGAATTTCTAATTTTACAGCTGATTTTAAGTGATTGTTTCATACCAATATCTCAACTGTACAGGGCCATCATTCATTTTATAATTCTACCATTCTTTCAAACCCGAATATGATATAACATTAAATTTCTTTATATGTTTCTAGTATTGTTTACTTTCTTTTTTCTAGCAGTAAAATCTTGCTCTTCATTGTCAGTGTTCATTGCCTTTAGTTGTTGACTTCTGAAATGAGTCAGAAAACTCGCCATCCATGAGCCTCTTACCCTTTCTAGTGATATTTTGTGCTTTAGCTAAATGTTTACTTATAAAAATTACTTCCAAGAAAAAGCAAAGCATCCCTTTCATATGAGATCAAATTTAACTTTCACACAACAGATGGACACAATTCAGTTATCTTTTCAGGGAGTTAATTCATTTTACAATTTTATATGTATATGATTATACATATAATTATATACATATATAATTATCAAATTATATACATATTTATATAAATTATATACATATTTAGTTATCAAAATAACTAAAATGAGCTGTTTTGACTGTCCAATGTAACAATCTCAAACCTCATTAAAAGCTTTCTGTAACATCACATGTAGAAGACTAACTGCAAGTTTAAAAAAATGTATTATCTGATAGTGTAGTTGCTTCAGAAAATGTACGTTCATAGATTACCATTGACAAATAAAAGTGAGTCAAGTGGGCACAATATACAACAAAGAATCTCAGGCTCTTCTTTAAGCAATTTATCCAGCAAAAACAATGAAGATGAGGCAAAAGTTTGAGTAATAAGTATTTTTCTGAAGAGAGAGAAGGAAAGTGCAGACAGCTCTTCTATAGATGTGAGCTAAGATGATTAGACATTCTAAAAAATGTTAGTATAGTAATACTTGGAGCCTGTGAGTATTATCTTTCATAGTAGAATGGACTTAGTAGATATGATTATAAGTTATTAGACTTAGAATGAAACTAATTCCATTTATTATAAGAATAGATCATAAACACAATGGTTAATGCTATTTTAAAATGGAAGTACTGGAAGATTTGACATATAAAATAGATGTGATTTGATGGGTAAAGACAAAACATAGGACATGTCACATTTGGCAATAGTACAATCTATGAGTGCATCCTTTTAAAGCTGCAGATTCAAAGATACAGATCCCTAACTAGAGTAGAGGGGCTCTACGTATTGGCTCATATCTTAGTTTGGGCTACCACCAAAAATCATTTCATAAATTCTAGGATTAATTATTCTTCTTAGTTTGTGGCAAGCTGTCAAACATGTTATTGAAAATAAATATCTGGGTGAAAAAAATTAAAAAGTGAATTTTGGACTTGTACAAAAGCAAAGGTAAAGTTTGTAAGCAGAAATGATAAAATGAACCAAAACAAGCAATGACTTTCAGTTTGTTTTTTTTTTACATCAAGGAAAGTAGAATGCATGCATATTGTACTTGTTATTGCATAGGAAAATAATGCATGGAAAATAGGTCAATTGGACCTTCATAAAGATACTTATCCAACTTAAATAAACTTAGGTTTTTCTTTTGCTTTGTCATGAGTATGCTGTGTCAGAAACACACTTTTGTCTTTCCATGATTTAATAATTTGTTAAATAATAATAAACTCAATTGATATAGTTGTTTTATTGACCAAAATTTGGTAGCTACTCACACTTTTGCAAGATAGTACTGTCTTGGAAGAATTCTTTTTAATACTAGTTTTAATCATTAACAGTGAATCTCAAATCACACATCACAGAGTAAATTATGTAGATAGGCAGACAGATAGATAGATATAGATATTATCTATCTGTTATTTATTATCATTCATCTAGCTGTCTATTATTATTATTTATTTGTCTGTCTGTAGTTAATATCTACTGTCTCCCTATCATCTATATATTACCTATTTATTATCTAGTGATTATAGCTAGATAGTGATCATCTACCTGTCTGTCTATCTACCTGTCTGTCTATATCTATCATCTATCTATCTATCTATCTATCTATCTATCTATCTATCTATCTATCTATCTATCTATCTGTCATCTATCTATAGTTTTACAGAGTCAAGGGGTTACAATGAGACTTTAGATAATAGACCCAGGGAACTTGGTAGACAGTAGTTCTAGCAGTGCAAAGAGGCATGCAGGCAAATTGTAATTTTAATAGGCTAAATCAAGAGAAGTGGAAAATCTAACTAAAGCACCAGGAAGAGTTGGGCACTCACTGCCTGTTGGATGCCCAAGATGGGTAGTCAGATTCCAGATTGGTGGGGCACTCTGTAATTGTTATTTTCCAACCTACTTATGATGCTGAATTAGAAGAGTTTCCTCAGTCTAATATATCTACTTTAATATATTCATGAACCCTTATAGTTTTAGATCACTCTGCTTAATTCCTAAGATGGAACTGTCTATTCCACATGTAGTAAGTCATTAGGAATCTGTAGCATACTATTACCACTGGGGTAACAGTGTAATTGTCCTCCAGATGCAGAGTGATCATCCATGTTCAAAATTAGTCCATGGAAGCTTATAAATAGAATTTTATCAAGACAGTGTTCATTTTTAAAAGGCCAAATCAAAGCCTAATTTCAACAAAATATAGAAAAAACAGAATTCTAAACTTACTATAATGACACAAGAAAAAGGGTACTTGGATGTCATTGTTTATTTTAAGCTAATATAATATCATCATTATTATTTATAATAAAGGGAGTGGGGAGAAATTGTCTTCAGCAGTAGATGTCAGTGTACAAATTCTAACTCATCAAATGACTGTGTGATCCTGGAGCCATTTCATTTTTACATTCAATTTCATACTTGTAACTATAGATAGTTTCACAGGCCTATTGAAAAAGAAAAAAAAAATTATGCAGTGCTTGGCCAAGGGTTTGATTAGAATCACACTCAGTCACAGTTGAATGTCATGTTTCTTTTTAGCATTAAGTTGACATTTTCTATAAAGTCTGTTAGATTGCACTCTACCCAGTCATATGACCACAAAAGATGCAAAGGCTGATCCTGTCAATGATGATGAATCTTAGTAAAGTAAAAAATGATGCCATAGTCATCAGAAGCAGTCCTACTTACATGTGCAAATTGTCTTGAAATCACTGATTGGATCTCTGGTTACCAGAACCTTCTGTCTCTGATACACGGATATAAATTTGAAAAATTTCTGCATCCCTTTTAAATTTACCTATCAAATTCAAGAACTTTATAAACTCAAAACATGATCATTAAAAATATTTTGCCATCAATTTCAGACTGAATTTTTGCTTTTGTTTTTTTTTTTGTTTTTTTTTTTGTTTTTTTTTTTTAATTTCTTTTTAATTTTTTTTTATTAGATCTTTCATTTACACTTCAGATACCATCCCGTTTCCCCATTCCCCCCCCCTTAGAAAACCCCTATCCCATGCCCCCTTTTCCTTTTTGCATTTATACATTTTTTTAAGAAATGTTAATCATAGGCTTTATAAGTTTGGTATTGTTCAATCAGAGGTGTAACCCACTACCCAACCTAGATATATCAACTATCTTTGACTGGTGGAGATACATAAACATCTGCTTCCCTGTTTCCCCCCTCTATCTCTCTTTCATCACCTAGCTTCTCCTCTCCTTCTTCTTCTCCTCTTCTTACTCCTTTTCTTCCTCTCAGTACTCCTCCCACCTTAGCTCCTCCTACACATCACCCTTCCTGTTAAAAGGAAACTTTTCTCTCAATTAGAAAAAAAGTTTCTATACAATTAGAGCATAATTATGCCTATTTGTACCAGTGAGGTACAAGATAGTCCTAATACCCAGTCCATCCTTTTGTTGACTAAACAGCACCTCTGTCATCTATCCTAACTAAAACACTTAGTTCTGAACCTGGCTTTTTCCTTGGCTTTAGGATGAATGTCAGCTGATGACCATACACTCAGATCTTTTCTCTCAAAGTAAATAGCTATAAGTTTTCAACCCCATCAGAAATCCAGAATGACTGAGTTGACTATAATTGTGGGAAGCACCAAGCATAGCTTCTAAAACTTAGCCAATTTATAGAGACCTCTGAACACCTGGACACTCGCTCTACTTCGAAACGTTGGAGCATCTGTTCTTCTGCCTTCTGGCCCAGGATCATCTGACAGACCTTAGTGCTGCAGAATTATTAAGGGCTGATTACTCTGTCTAGGCAGATATAATCAGTCGACTATTCTGCAAGTGTGTCCTTTTCTGGACAGTAATTTGTCTGTAGAAGGAAAGTGGCAATTCTTGCCTAGTGGCTGTCTCACCACAACTGGAGTAACTCCAAGGATGCTCAATTTCTTCTTAGAGTTTAACATAGGAAGCTGTCCGGAGCAGACAGGTCTCTAATGAAAATGAACATTAATACTGAAATGTTTGTCATGTCAATTCTAAGGATTTCTGATGTTTTGAAAACCAGCTATCCATGTAAGGTAATCTGGAGTGTTGCCTGTTAACTCCACTCAGCTATTTCTAAATAAAACATAGAGAACACCCTTATAATAAACTCCAAGTCATGAATTTGCTATAGTCCCTTAACTCACAGGCTGACCATCTCAAATCAGTTAAAAAAGTTAAAGAAGGACTGGGTCTAAGCTTTGTATTCCTAAGTGTGTTATACTGGTACAATGCCTATGAGAGTAACAATATTCATCTCACTCTTATATCACTAAAAAGCTCATGCCACTGAAAACCTTAAAATTTGTAAACAAAGTAAATTGGTGCCATTTAAGAATTTATATCTTCATCTTGATATTAATTATACAGATTTCTACTAATAGGTTATGGCTATGCAATAAACCCTAGCTAATCCTCTCTATTCCGACAAAACCACTACTTTTTCCTAGGGAGACAGCCCAACATTTACCACCTTAGTCCCCATGCCCAGGGAATAGGGGCGCTGACTCATCATTAGCTTCTTCAAGCTGATTATGGGCGTTGAGATATTAGAAGAGGGGTGGGGGGGAGTGCAAGTTGACAATCCTCTGATGCTGTGTCTTCGCTGCCTCCAGATAGAATTCACGGACCTCAGAGGTTTGAGCAGGTCTGCCCAGCTTGCTTGTTGAGTAGATACACCAAGGTTGATCATTCTGCAATATACAATTCTCAAAACAAATTTTAGTATCAAGATAGGTTTTTTTTTTTTTTTTTTAAAGAGGGCTGACATTTTATTAAGAATGTTGGTTCTAACCGCTTTTCTATTTTTCCCCTTTTATTGGATATAATATTTACATTTCAAATTTTATCCCCTTACCATATTTCCCCCACCACCCAGGAACCCCTTATCCCATCCTCCCTCCTCCTGCCTCTATGAAGGTGTTTACCCACCTACCCCCAGCCTCCCTCCCCACCCTCAGATTCCCCCCCCTCAGTGCTCAGCCTTCAGGGTACCAATGATCTTGTCTCCCACCTATGCCCAACAGGGCCGTCCTCCCCTACATATACAGCTGGAGTCATGTGTCTCTCCCTATGTGCTCCTGGGCTGGTGGTTTAGACCCTGGGGAGCTCTGGCTGGTTGGTATTCTTGCTCTCCTCACAGGGCCACCAGCCCTTATGGTTCATGGTTCCTTCAATTTACTCTCTGACTCCTCCATTGGGAACTTTGATCATATTAATGGATAGCTGTGGGTACCTGTCTCTGGGTATGTCCGACTCTGAGAGACCTCTAAGGAGACAGCCTTATCAGGCTGTTGTCAGCTTTCCCATCCTGACATCCCTATCAGCGTCTATTTTTGATGACTGCCTATGGAATGAATACCCAGACACAATGGTCTCCCTACAACCCCCCCTTCAGATTCTGACCCACACTTTGTCTCCATATTTGCTCCCTTGGTTATTTAGTTACTCCTTCTAAGAAAGACCTAGGCATCCTCACTTGTTCTTTCTTCTTCATGAGCTTCATGTCGTCTGGTAGTTGAATCTTTGTTGTTTCAAACTTTTGGGCTAATCTCCGCTTATCAGTGAGTAAATACCATGTGTGTTCTTTTGTGATTGGGTTACCTCACTCAGGATGATATTTTCTAGATCCATCCATTTACCTAAGAATTTCTCGAATTCATTATTTTTAATAGCTGAGTAATATTCCATTGTATAAATGTACCACATTTTTTGTATCCATTCCTCTGTTGAAGGGCATCTGGGTTCTTTCCATCCAGCTTCTGGCTATTATAAATAGGGCTGCTATGAACATAGTGGAGCATATGTCTTTGTTATTTGTTGAGGCATTTTCTGGGTATATACCCAGTAGTGGTATAGCTGGGTCCTCAGGTAGTGCTATGTCCAATTTTCTGAGGAACCGCCAGACTGACTTCCAAAGTGGTTGTACCAGCTTGCAACCCCACCAAAAATGCAGGAGTGATCCTCTTTCTTCACATCCTCGCCAACATCTACTATCACCTGAGTTTTTGATCTTAGCCATTCTGACTGGTGTGAGGTGGTATCTCAGTGTTGTTTTGATTTGCATTTCCCTGATGACTAAGGATGTTGAGCATTTCTTAAGGTGCTTCTCGGCCATTCGAGTTTCCTCAATTGAGAATTCTTTGTTTAGCTCTGTACCCCATTTTTTAATGGGGTTATTTTGTTGTTTGGCATCTAATTTCTTGAGTTCTTTGTAAATATTAGATATTAGCCCCCTATCAGATGTAGGATTGGTAATGATCTTTTCCCAATCTGTTGGTTGCCGTTTTGTCTTGTTGACAGTGTCCTTTGCCTTACAGAAGCTTTGCAATTTGATGAGGTCCCATTTGTCGATTCTTGATCTTAGAGCATAAGCCATTGGTGTTCTGTTCAGGAACTTTTCCCCTGTGCCTAGGTATTCGAGGGTCTTCCCCAACTTCTCTTCTAATATTTTCAGTGTACCTGGCTTTATGTGAAGGTCCTTTATCCACTTGGAGTTGAGCTTTGTGCAAGGAGATAAGAATGGATTAATTTGCATTCTTCTACATGTTGACCTCCAGTTGAGCCAGCACCACTTGTTGAAAATGCTGTCCTTTTTCCACTGGATGAATTTAGCTCCCTTGTCAAATATCAGGTGACCATAGGTATGCGGGTTCATTTCTGGGTCTTCAATTCTGTTCCATTGATCGTCCTTTCTGTCTCTGTACCAATACCAAACAGTTTTTATCACTACTGCTCTGTAGTACAGTTTGAGGTCCGGAATGGTGATTCCCCCAGAGGTTCTTTTATTGTTGAGAATAGTTCTCGCTATCCTAGGTTTTTTGTTATTCCAAATGAATTTGTAAATTGCTCTTTCTATCTCTATGAAGAATTGATTTGGAATTTTGATGGGTATTGCATTGAATCTATAGATTGCTTTTGGCAGGATAGCCATTTTTACTAAGTTAATCCTGCCAATCCAGGAGCATGGGAGATCTTTCCATCTTCTGAGATGTTCTTCAATTTCTTTCTTGAGAGACTTGAAGTTCTTGTCATACAGATCTTTCACTTGCTTTGTTAGATTCACTCCAAGATAATTTATTTTATTCGTGGCTATTGTGAAGGGTGTCATTTCCCTGATTTCTTTCTCTGCCTGTTTATCCTTTGAGTAGAGGAAGGCTACTGATTTGTTTGAGTTGATTTTATATCCAGCCACATTGCTAAAGTTGTTTATCAGGTTTAGGAGTTCTCTGGTGGAAGTTTTAGGTTCACTTAAGTATACTATCATATCATCTGCAAATAGTGAAATTTTGACTTCTTCCTTTCCTATCTGTATACCTTTGACTTCCTTTTGTTATCTAATTGCTCTAGCTAAGACTTCCAGTACTATATTGAATAGGTAAGGTGAGAGTGGGCAGCCTTGCCTAGTCCCTGATCTTAGTGGGATTGCTTCAAGTTTCTCTCCATTTAGTTTGATGTTGGCTACTGGCTTGCTGTATATTGCTTTTACTATGTTTAGATATGGGCCTTGAATTCCTGATCTTTCCAAGACTTTTAACATGAAGGGATGTTGAATTTTGTCAAATGCTTTCTCAGCATCTAGTGAGATGACCATGTGGTTTTTCTCTTTGAGTTTATTTATGTAGTGGATTACATTGATGGATTTCCGAATATTGAACCATCCCTGCATTCCTGGGATAAAGCCTACTTGATCTTGATGGATAATTGTTTTGATGTGTTGTTGGATTCGGTTTGCGAGAATTTTATTGAGTATTTTTGCATCAATATTCATAAGAGAGATTGGTCTGTAGTTCTCTTTCTTTGTTGGGTCTTTCTGTGGTTTAGGTATGAGTGTAATGGTAGCTTCATAGAATGAATTGGGTAGTGTTCCTTCTGTTTCTATTCGATGGAATAGCTTGAAGAGGATTGGTATTAGGTCTTCCTTGAAGGTCTGAAAGAATTCTGCACTGAAACCATCTGGCCCCGCACATTTTTTGGTGGGAAGATTTTTAATGACTGTGTCTATTTCTTTAGGCATTATGGGACTGTTTAGGTGGTTTATCTGCTCCTCGTTTAACTTTGGTACCTGGTATCTATCTAGAAAATTGTCCATTTCCTCCAGATTTTCCAATTTTGTTGAGTATAGGCCTTTGTAGTAGGGTCTGATAATTTTTTTAATTTCCTCTGTTTCTGTTGTTATGTCTCCCTTTTCAGTTCTGATTTTATTAATTTGAATGCTGTCTCTGCGCCCTTTGGTTAGTCTGGCTAAGGGTTTGTCTATCTTGTTGATTTTCTCAAAGAACCAGCTCCTGGTTTTGTTGATATTTTGTATAGTTCTTTTTGTTTCGACTTGGTTGATTTCAGCCCTGAGTTTGACTATTTCCTGCCGTCTACTCCTCTTGGGTATACTAGCTTCTTTTTGTTCTAATGCTTTCAGGTTTGCTGTCAAGTTGTTAATGTATGCTCTTTCCACTTTCTTTTTGTGAGCACTTAGAGCTATGATTTTTCCTCTTAGTACTGCTTTCAATGAGTCCCACATGTTTTGATATGATGTGTCCTCATTTTCATTTAAATCTAAAAAGTCTTTAATTTCTTTCTTAATTTCTTCCTTGACCAAGTTATCATTGAGTAGAGCATTGTTCAGTTGCCAAGTGTATGTCGGTTTTCTGATGTTTTTGTCCATGTCAAAGACAAGTCTTAATCCATGGTGGTCTGATAAGGTGCTGGGGATTATTTCAATCTTTTTGTATCTGTTGAGGCCTGTTTTGTGACCAATTATATGGTCTATTTTCGAGAAGGTACCATGAGGTGCTGAGAAGAAGGTGTATTCTTTTGTTTTAGGATGAAATGTTCTATAGATGTCAGTTAAGTCCAATTGGTTCATAACTTCTGTTAGTTTCATTGTGTCTCGATTTAGTTTCTGTTTCCATGATCTGTCCATAGCTGAGAGTGGGGTGTTGAAATCTCCCACTATTATTGTGTAGGGTGCAATGTATGCTTTAAGTTTTAGTAATGTGTCTTTTATGTATGTGGGTGCCCTTACATTTGGGGCATAGATGTTGAGAATTGCAAGTTCCTCTTGGTACATTTTTCCTTTCATGAATATGAAGTGTCCTTCTTTATCTTTTTTGATTACTTCTGGTTGAAAACTGATTTTATTTGATATTAGAATCGCTACTCCAGCTTGTTTCTTGGGACCATTTGCTTGGTAGATTGTTTTCCAACCTTTTACTCTGAGGTAGTGTCTGTCCTTTCCACAGAGGTGCGTTTCCTGAATGCAGCAAAATGTTGGGTCCTGTTTACGTATCCAGTCTGATAGTCTATGTCTTTTTACTGGAGAATTGAGTCCATTGATATTAAGAGATATTAAGGAAAAATGAGTGTTGTTTCCTGTTATTTTTGTTATTGGCAATGGAGATATGTTTGTGTAGCTACCTTCTTTTACGGTTTTTGGAGGATTACTTTCCTGCTTTTTCCAGGTTGTAGTTTCCCTCCTTGTGATGGAGTTTTCCACCAATTATCCGTTGAAGTGCTGGGTTTGTGTTGAGATACTGTGTAAATTTGGATTTGTCATGGAATATTTTGGTTTCTCCATCAATAATGATTGAGAGTTTTGCTGGGTATAGTAGTCTGGGCTGACATTTATGTTCTTTTAGGGTCTGTATGATATCAGTCCAGGATCTTCTGGCTTTTATGGTCTCTGGTGAAAAGTCTGGTGTAATTCTTATAGGTCTGCCTTTATATGTTACTTTGCCTTTTTCCCTTACTGCTTTTAGTATTTTTTCTTTGTTTTGTACATTTGATGTTTTGACTATTATGTGGCGGGAAGTATTTCTTTTCTGGTCTAAACTATTTGGAGTTCTGTAGGCTTCTTGTATATTTATGGACATCTCTTTCTTTAGGTGAGGGAAGTTTTCCTCTATAATTTTGTTGAGAATATTTACTGGTCCTTTAAGTTGGGAGTCTTCCCCCTCATCTATTCCTATTATCCTTAGGTTTGGCCTTCTCATTGTGTCTTGGATTTCTTGTATATTTTGGGTTAGTAGCTTTTTGTATTTTGCATTTTCTTTGACAGTTGTGTCAATGTTTTCCATGGTATCTTCTGCACATGAGATTCTCTCTTCCATCTCTTGTATTCTGTTGGTAATACTTGTATCTATGACTCCTGATCGTTTTTTTAAGTTTTCTATCTCCAGGGTGTTCTCCCTTTGTGATTTCTTTATTGTTTCTACTTCCGTTTTTAGATCCTGCATGGTTTTGTTTAATTCCTTCTCCCGTTTGATTGCATTTTCTTGTAATTCCTTAAGGGATTTTTGTGTTTCCTCTCTAATGGTTTCTATCTGTTCTTTGAGAGTGTTATTTATGTCTTTCTTAAAGTCCTCTATCATCATCATGAGAAGTGATTTTAATTCTGAATCCTGCCTTTCTGGTGTGATGGGGTGTTCAGGGCTTGCTATGATGGGGGAACTGGGTTCTGATGATGCCATGTAACTTTGGTTTCTGTTGCTTACGTTCTTGCGCCTGCCTTTTGCCATCTGGTTAATTCTAGTGTTACCTGTACTTCTGTCTCTGATTGAAGCCTGTCTTTCCAGTTGTCTAGCTTTTGTTTGGTCTTCTAGGAGTCCAGATATCTTTGTGATTTTTTTCCAGCTGCCCTGATTACAGTGGTATCTCTAGGATGCCTCAGGATATGGTGCCTCCAAGGTAGCAGTCCAGCTAGATGTCTGCTGTTCTTGGTGCAGTGTCTCCTCTTGGCTATCTCAGGGTATGTTGTCTGACACTCTGAGTTCAGTTGTTCCTCTGTGGCTCTGGGTTGAGCGGACCTTCCAGTATGTTTCAGGTGGAATCCGGGGTCCACACAACTGCAGACCTGGTAGAGGTCTGGTCTGGGGCTCAGACCCTGCAGGCCTCAGGCCGGAGGGGGGGCGAGCAGCAGAAGGAGCGTGCTAGCACCGGCTATGGGTTCTATGGATCCCCCAGAATGTGTCTGGGGGGCTCCTAGGTGCACTCACTCTCAGGCCTCAGACTGCAGGAGGGGCGAGCGGCGGAAGGGGCGTGCTAGCTCTGGCTATGGGTTCTATGGATCCCCCAAAATTTGTCTGGGGGGCTCATGGGTGCACTTACCAGCAGGCCTCAGACTGCAGGAGGGGCGAGCGGCGGAAGGGGCGTGCTAGCGCTGGCTATGGGTCTATGGATCCCCCAGAATGTGTCTGGGGGGCTCCTGGGTGCACTTACCAGCAGGCCTCAGACTGCAGGAGGGGCGAGCGGCGGAAGGGGCGTGCTAGCGCTGGCTATGGGTCTATGGATCCCCCAGAATGTGTCTGGGGGGCTCCTGAGTGCACTTACCCGCAGGCCTCAGACTGCAGGAGGGGCGAGCGGCGGAAGGGGCGTGCTAGCGCTGGCTATGGGTCTATGGATCCCCCAGAATGTGTCTGGGGGGCTCCTGGGTGCACTTACCCGAAGGCCTCAGGAATTTTTGCTTTTGTATACTTAATAAAAGTTTATTATTTCAGGATAAAGTCTTACCAAATGTAAACTTTAAAAAAATCATATTACGAACTCTAGAAATCAAAAATTCTTTGAAAAGTACAAACATAGGTCAACAGAAAAGACAGAATGAGATTATAAAATAGAGTGTTTTGGGTTGCTTTCTTGTCATGACAAACAATAGGCTCGAAAAGATTAGAGAGGAAAGGTTTTATTTCTGCTTATATTTTTAGGTTAGAGTTCATAACTAAGTAAAGTCAAGGCAGGAACTAAAACAGTACCTGAACAAGAACCCATGGAGGAATGTGTAGGAGGAGCTAAGGTGAGAGGAGTAAGGAGAGGAAGAAGAAAAGGAAGAGGTGGAGCTAGGGAGAGCAGAGATGTAGGAGGATGAAGAGCCACGCAAGTATGGAGAGCAGTCCTGGGTAACAACTTATATTTAGGTTAGCTAATTGGGATACACCTCTAATTGTATGGGCGTATTGTTATTGAGCATTATCAAACTTATAAAGCCTTTGACTAATATTTAAGCATTAGAGTCTCATTTTCTTTCTGGGCGTGTGTGGATGGCAGGGTGGTCTGTGCACTGCCCAGCCTTTAGAGACAGCGTGGAAGATTGGCAGAGCCATCTCCCATGTTGTCATCTTGTGGGTGGCAGGACTGGTGTTTCTGGGTGGCCATTTCTAGCTATGGAGCACACATGACATCTGGCTGAGAAACATGGCTGCTAAGCTACACAGAGCCACCGCAACTTAGTCAACTTGACCAGTGGACATTTTAAATAATTATTTATACAGGAATGTTGCTTATTGGCTGGCTCATACCCAGGCTCATGCTCAACTAAATTTTCTTAATATAATCTAAACCTACTTGCTTAGAGATAGCGACAGCCACAGTAGACAAGGAACTACTACATCAATCATTAATCAATACATGGCCACAGAATAATTTGATTCATTTTCCCACAAATGACCATCGACTATGCCAAGAGCTGAAGCCAACTTGATTACTCCACTAATCATTAACTTGACGTGCATACATATCAGTGTTAATCCACAACATTTTCATTCTTTTTTGTCCCCGAAAACCCGTTAATATCATAACATACAATATAACAATGCTTTTAATTTTTTTAATTTTTTATTTTATTTTCTGAGATTATAATATATCACATCACTTCTCCCTTAATTTTTCTGCCTCCTAATCCCCTCTATAAGAAAATTCTCTCGTCTTTTTGCTTTTAGTAACTTAAAACTTCTGATTATTTTGGGAGGCATTAAAAAAAGAGTGGTACATGCAAAAGAGAAATAATTTCCCTTATAATTAGTAATCTCTTTTCTTGTAAAATGTGAAATGATATGATCGGAGTAAAGATATTGTTACCAGGTTAACAATTTAACAAATGGGAAGATGGACATGTTTACAGACTTTGAAGTAGCTAGGTTTGCAGAGTTCTTCAAATAAATCAATGCAGAGTGATATAGAAATCAGCTCTTTCAAAACTGCTGGGAAAATTATTACTCAATTTATCAAATAAAGAATGTTTCTTTATTAATTTTGTTTTTGAAAAATTACTAGGATAGTTCCTGTCACTTAATGATTATTTAGTTATAAATATATTACCAATAAATTCCCTAAACTGCATTGGAGTACTTTGTCTTATTTGATTCTCTGTTTCTTTTACCATTACCCAATTGTTTTAGAATAAAATATAATTTCATTTCCATGGTTTGGCTGACATTTGTAATTACTGAGATTCTTCATTTATAAGGACAAATACTGGTAAGTTTATAAAATAAGACAGAGACTCATAAATTATATAAATTGAAAACATTATTTCAACTGTGTATTGCATTGCACAAATGTAATTGATATATCTTTTTGAAAAAGAATTGAAGACTAACAATACAATAAACAATCTTTTCTTCATTTTCTATCTCATTATTTTTCTCTTTTCATTATATAATTTATGAGTAAACTGTACATTGCATTAATAAAGGTATAAAAAAATAATGATTAAACACTAAAAAAAGAAAGAGTAGCAGACATTAGAGACCAGAACATGTAACCCCAAATACAACTGTGCATGACCATAAAGCCATTTGAAACATACTTCTTAAAACCATGCTGTTGTTATATTGATTATTTGCAGCAGAAGATACTTGAAGAACTGCAAATGGAGAGAAAAGTTCTTTTTGAAGCTCATTCTCCTACCTTAAAAGAGACACTCTAAAAGTACTCGAATTTCATCAACCCAACACCTCTGGGGAGGCTTCACCCTCCTTAGATAACAGGCTTATCCTAGGAGAGCAGATAAGAATCCATTACCTGAGCTACTCAGATGTTCTTTCACTGTCCCCAACTGTTATAAAGACTCTCCTAAATGGAAAAGTTCTGTTTCCTTTCCTTGTTAACTTGTTGGCTATTGTGTAAGATATGCTATAAATCCACATGTAAATGCAAAGATAATAATTCTGGGAAACTTTTATTTAGATGTTCTGCTTATAAAATAATACTATCCAACAAATATGTGAATGTTTGGTTTTAGATTACTTTATAGATTCAGCAATCTAACATAAGTAAGACATACGGAAAGTATTCTTTGTCTTCCAAAACACCATGTGTTAGCAACACCTTCATTTAGCATTGCTCAGCAAACATATCCAAAGGTAATTTCATTATAGAAACAGAGTTGATCATATTTAATTTACCACTTCCAATTAATTGAGATCTCCAAATTCTATGCAGTTTGCTGATAGTAAATCTAAGCAAAACATTCTTTAACTTTAAAAATGTTTGGCAATAATTACATAAGTTTATGTTGTATATTGTGATATATATAAAATTTAAAAAATAACCTGTGTCAGATATTATTTTAATGCATATAATATACATATATGGAATTATTAGTGAAGACTAATGTGTTTATTATACTAACATTTTCTTCTTTTAGGGTCCACGAAGGTATAAAAACATCAGATCACCTTGTGACATAGTTACAGGAGGTTGTGAGATTTTCATGTGGTTGTTGGGAGTTGTCCTCTTATTCCATTAAAGAGCAGAAATCATTCTTTACCAAGCCATCACTACTCTCAACTACTCCCATTGCCTTATTTAATAACTTGGAGGTTTCTTTATTCCTCTTATCACATTTATTTATACTTTAATTCTCAGTTTATTATTTTGGTTTTAGCATCATTAAATACAAGATTTTTAAGTATTTAATTTTGAATTAAACTTAAATGTAATATTTTTCACTTAATATTCTAAAAGAATTAACCGCTTTTGTTGTCGGTTTTTATTTTTGATATAGTTCTTTGTCCTTTACTTACTTTCCTTACTAATTTTATTACATCAATAAACACATAGTATGTAATACACACACAAAGACTCACAGTATTTATATATATATATATTATATATATAAATATCACAGTATTTATATATATATTCATCATAATATACAAAAACTGTATATATATGTATATATACTGTTCATAATATATTATATATATATATATATATATATATATTCACTGATATCTCTTCATGAAAGTTCTTGTATTTATTTTAATTTATATTTTTATTAAAATGAGAAACTTTACTCTTAAATTCTTAGCATGGATGCATTTTCTATTTTTTGAAGTGGCAAGCATTTGGATTGTCTTCTGATGGAGCCAATAAAAGACAAAGAGAAGGCTGATAAAATTAACCCTTAAGGAAATTTGCCTCTTCAATGTTGATCTTGAGGTAAGAACATGTGTAATTAAGCCCTCACCCAGAGAACATGTGGAACCACAGAGGGTCACCATTTTTAGTCCACATCCTATTAGAGACATCCTGTCTTCAATTCAATTCATGTAAATCATAGCTGGGTTCAGTGGGAGCTTAATGACAAAATAGTAGTTAATATGAAAACTCTTGGTCCTATTCAGTAATTACCCACTCAATAGTAATAGAGTAGAAGCTGTGTTTGTCACATAATATTAGAATACAGGATGCTTCTTTGCATGCATAAATTTGAAAAACACAAAACAATTTAATACCTATCTAAATTAGATTCATCGACTCCTAGTAGATTAGAAGTTACCTTCCCTCTTTAGTCCATGTTTTTGAAACTACTGACATATCTAAATGAATGAAATTGAGCACTCAAAGCGCAATTTACAATAGGTCATTTTCAATTTTGTTCTATTTACAAAGAAACTTGGAAATACTTAATTTACTGTCAGTAAGCAATATTTTAACACTTTCTATGTCTTTATCAAGAATTAAGAAGCTGGTTGTGGAGTCACATGACTTTACCAAACTTTCTAGTGTCAGAGACAGGTGAATCTTTTTCAGTTTAAGGCTGTCCGAGTACACAAAGCTGTTTTTATACCAACCTGAGGTACACAGTGATATTTTCTCAAAATAAATAAGTAAACAAATAAAAGGATCACTAAAAGAAGCAAGCATGTGACTTGAGGAATTAAGTCTTAGAGATTCCTCTTATTTAGAAATTTCATTTGGTAATTCAAAGTCCATAATTTCTCCAAAAAATCTTTCAAAGAAAAAAAACATTAGTAGAGTATGCTAATTTCATGAAGTCACATAGCTAGGGGTGTAAGAACCCCACGAAGGGAGGACCTCCCTCAAGCCTCAGGAATTCACGGCCACCCGATAACTCACAAGACACCATTCTTGATGCAAACAGCAAGAGGTATATTTCGGGATCAGTCGACTGATGATCAATTCATAACCCACTCAGGAGCAGAGGAATTGACAATTCAGCCTGGTGAGAGGAGATCATATATAGAGGAAAACCACAAACCAAGAGGGGTGAGGGGGTAACTAAGAAAACATAACAAAACAAGTAGTGAAAAGTCTCCCCAAAAAAGTCCCAACGTGTAATTTAGTCAGAGTCATGCGGAAACATCTTGTACACTAATTTTTTGCAAGAATGTAACCTTGCACAACCATCTGTGCTTTGGGCCATCCCCACCTACAAGTGGATTCTCTTCCCTGAGGTCTGAGGAATGTTAATCAGCCTCTCCCTTCCTATCCTGAATGTTAATCCAGCAAGTGTCCTCTGACTCAGGGATAATGTACCCCTCCGGAATGTAGACTGTATCCCCGGGCAGTGAAGGCCTAAAATCTTACATTTGGTTCCACTTTCTTGGTGGAACTAGTATTGTTCATAAGTTTTCTATACCTTTCATTTATTTTCATATGTTTTCTATACCTTTCAGTGGGAGATGAAGAACTGAAAGGATATTGCAAACAAGAAGGCATTTTAGTGTTATTGAACAACACTGAACTTCATAAAATTTCTTTTGTCAAACCTCAGGAATGGCAGTAAATCCTTTGCTTAACACCATTAGGCAGATCTGGCCTGAGGTCATCTCTCAGTTTGATAATGAATTTTTTTAAAGTCAACAAAGCTGACTGCAACTGAATGAAAAAGAAAACATTTCTAAAAACCGTAGTTATTAATAGTTTATTTGATTCCTTTGGTACAATCTGTGAATATATTTATCATATTTATGTGTCTCAGAGCTATTGAGCTGAAGTGTAGTTGAAGTTTGCATTTGTAACTAAAATTAATTTCCCAATTCTACTCTCTGACAGCTACTTTGAAGTGCTATAAATCCCATGACATGTTCATCAACTTTAAGTAATTACTAGTAAGTGACAAGCAAATATTTTATTTTGGTGCTTTAATTAGTAATTATAAAGTAGTACATTTCTTAGTGTGTAATAATAAAATAACAAATAGCTTAAATCCTTTTTAAATTGATCTTTTTACTTTGTTCCCAGTAAAAATTATGTATAAGAATTGAAAAAATTATAGTATGCAATGCAGCAAGATCGATATTCCCCAGAATCATGTCATTTTAATTGAAAACAAGAAATCTCAACTTGCATTCAATTTCAGTAAACTCCATTATATTACCCCATCTCTAGAGATATCAGCATTTTTATGTTTTAATATTACATTTCACATTTTTAGTCCAAGTAATCAGTATCTTGTTTTGCAAACAAAACATTTCTATGCACATGGACATTTATTACTTCTCAGTAATGTTTCACATTCTTGTAAGAGAGCTAGCAGGTAGCAGCAGATCATTTATATAGCAATATAGGAATGAATTATAAGGTCCTTATATGTGTGACAGGATGCAAAATTAATGATTTCCAAAAGTATGCTAGTAAATATGTTCTGAAAATAGAGAAACCTATAATTGTGTTTATAATTGATACCTGTGTTTCCTTGAAGGGTATCTGCCAAGCAAATATAAAGAAATGAGAGATGGAAGTAAATATTTACATAGTCCAATTGTCTCCTCATACACACACATATATATATATGTATATATATACATATATATATGTATATATATATATACATATATATATATGTCAGTATTAAAGTTTAACTTAAAATAACAACTGAGACAATAGACATTTCATGGAAGTTACATTGAGCAGTAAGTAGAGTGGAAGTCAGTCCTTCAGTGCATAAAATAGAGAGGGGAAGAGGGAAGTAGGAACTTAATTCAATAGCTTTGTAATGATTTTTATGGTAAAAAAGTAGGGTGTTCTTCATCTCATTTGTGTTATAACTAATGTATCAATTTGTTCCTCAGTATCTCACTGTTAAACCCAAGATGCCAACTTTGATGTAGATTTGGATTATAAAATATCAAACAAAGAGCATAGGCCATATCATAGCCCATAAAGTAGTTAATCATTTAAAGGATAGTTATAATTTGTACCTACTGCAGTCTACCAGCAAGGAATGATAGGAAATTTAGTATAATCATAATAAATGTAGTGGGTGGATATGGTTATGGATATTTAGGGTATAAAATAAAGGAAGAACTTGTATTTTTTTAGATTATATCATTTTCTCCTTCTTATCCTCCTTCTAATCCTATTATACACACTCACAGTGTTCTCTTTAATTTAATAGTCCATTTTTCTTTATTGGCTGCATAAGTATATTTATCTTTAGCCTTGGTCTTAAGAAAGTTAGAGATATAAAGTGATTTGATAAAAAGAAAATATTGATGGTTCCATGTTTGAGACAAAGTAGCCTTTTCTTGGGCATGTTTAATTCATGTAGTTGATACAACTTATGTCAGGGATGCTGAGTAGACAGAGGGTTATGTAACTTTAAAATTCTTAAATAAAATAAAATATCTATAGTCAATATTCCATAGAATTAATTTTTTTTTCAGATTTGCCAAATTAGATGACATTGTTAATATATTCTAGGCAAAGTTCTAAAACCTTTATTTTAAAAAATGAGTAAAATAGTTGTATTTTAAGCAATGTTTTAAGAAATATAAAACAGAAAACACACCTCAGAGTTTCATTTTAATAAGAATTCATATGATCATCATATTTCTAACATAAAAGTGAGTGAAGAACTTAGTAAGAATGAATTGTGGTAATAATTATAACATTTTTGAAGATATGCTAAATATAACTTTTATTTACCTATAATCTATATGCAAAATAGATTCTAATAGATGCAGTTTGTATTAATCTTTAGTTTATCTCTAAATACACCAGATTGCATTTCATGACATAATGAGTTTGTATAATGAGCATATCTGAAAAGTTAAGGACATGGAACTAATATGAAATGGCTAAGGAAAAAAATAAAATTGAAGCACATCAAGTACTACAGTTAAATGAGCCACCAAAACCACAAATTTAGATCAAAATATCAGGAATATGTTTTATATTAAGTAATATCTCATGATATCTAATCGCCATGGGTTATCAGAAAACTGAGTAAAGTATGATTAAAAAGTACATTTCTGAGGAGTTCCTCTTAGATATTCCACTTGTCATTCAAATTTTTTGTCTGTAATTAGCCATAAGGGCAGAAATTAGCCTGCAGGTAATTGTACTTTTAATGGGTTCATTGAGCAATGACTTCATTACTTTTCCCCTAAAATGTAGGGACCTCTCTCCAATTCTATGCCCAACTACCTCATTATGACACTCTTGATATTCAGCATCAGTGTGCTAAGTACAGACTATATGGGAGTCATAGTTTTAAATATGTGAAGGGCAAACGCTAAGTGTGTACCCATTGCTGTAGTCTATAGCTACTGTATCATGATTTTTCCAAATTTAGAACAAGAAATGATGATCTTGCTTTTAATGTAGTTATTGTGTGCTTCAGGAATGCAATAGTATCAGACAGTCTCATTATTCTTTACCACATTTAGATAACAGTAACAATAGCACCTGCATCTACTTTGTGGACTCACATCCTATACTTATTTGCATATTGTTGTCTTATGAAAGATGACTGTTGAACACAGCACCATAGTGGCTTCTGCATGGGCATAACTGATACATTGGTGCTGGAAACCTCAAAACATAAGCCAGGTAGGTGCTGTATAACCTTCTCACTTAGCTTTGAAAGACACTTGTATTACTGTCCTTCAGTCTATTGGTTAAATGAATTACAAGGACTGTAGTCAAAATACGATGATCAAAAACTTGTGAAAATGTCAAAAAAAAAAAAAAAAAAAAAAAAAAGCCCAGGTGTGGGGGGGAAGTAGATAAGCAAACAATAGAAAAGCAGGTGTCTATAATTAAATGCTAACTGATGAAATAAAGTAGTGATTGTAGTTAGAATGCTAATGATGAACATGTCATAATATTCATGAGATAATATGTTGTGGGATCTTTTTAAAAACTAATTTTTATATTTATTTAATTGTGCATGTTCATGTGCGTGTTTATGTTTATGTGGGTGTATGGCACATTTTATTTGTATCTACAGAGGACAAAAGAGTATGTCATCCCTAAGAGTGAGAGTTAGAGTCTATTATGAGCCACTCTAGTTAAATGTTGATAATGAAACTCAGTACCCCGGGGAGAACAAAAACCTATTTTAGCATGTGAGCTATCTTTCTAGCTCGATATTGTGAACACTTTATCAGGTGAGAATATATAGCAACATATGATAGCCAAAATATAATTGTTTAAAGTTTCAAGAAGTCCCTCTCAATTTCCAAAATTTTATTAATATAAGAACTATACTTTGTATATCATATTATGTATTCTTGAGAGTGTTAAAGTTTAGATACCAATGAAAGGGATCATGGAAGAGAGACACAAAGAGAAAATGAAAACACAAAAGGACATGCTAGAATTATCCAGCAGCCCCACTGCTTTGTAATTAAACAGCTATTAAAACACTATTACAATATTAAGGGCTCTTGGTCAACAATGTTCAGTATAAAGAAATGTATAAATGGCACAGTAGAAGTGTTTGTAAAATTTAAACAGAGAATTACATATTATCAAGAGTTGAAATCACTGTTTATCTGATGACCAGAACCCGTGGAACAGAGTACAAGCATAAGAACATAACCAGGAAATGTTTGCTTTTACTATTTATTGTTTGTTTTGTTTGGGTTTGATGTTGGAGGCTTGAGTCCAGGACCTGACAGAAGATGAACAAATTCTGTATCTCTGACTTGACAAGTACAAACTGATTTCTTCATAACCAGGTTTGAGGGCAGTATATTGATTTAGGATTTGAATTTACTTAAAACAAATTTAAAAATATGTCAAAAGTTTGCTACAAGAAAGGATTTAATTGATCAAGGATTGCACTGACTTTGGGATTAACATCTCAGTTACTGCAATTGAAAAGAGACACAAGTAATGTAATAATATCTGGGCAGGGAAAGGAATACAAACCTATTTAATCTTTGTATATGTTAGTTCAAACTCATCTAGCAGAGATATATAGTAATGAGGAAAGCTATATATAATAAGCTATATATAATAAATATTATATAATATTATATTATTATATAATAAAGCTATATATGATAGGCTGAAATAGAGGGATGTAGACAAGTTTTCTAGTTTGTGAGCCTTATAAATGATTTTATTTTTTGTTTGTTTGTTTTTATTAGATATTTTATTTATTTATATTTCAGATGCCATCCCCCTTTTCCATTTCCCCTCCCTAGAAACCCCCTATCCCATCTCCCTCCTCCTTTTTGCTTTTATACCATTTTAATTTCAGTATTAGTTTGAAGAACTAGCAATACAAAGGATGCAAATAGTCAAGGAAAAAGCAAGAAAATTTCTAAGTCTCTAAGCCTACTTCCCTGTCCTAGCTCAAAGTCATTTTCATGTCTTAGCCTAAGATTTAGATTCCTGTCTGAAATTACTTCTTTGTTCTAGCCTAATATTTAGATACCTGGCTAAAATTACTTCTTTGTTCTAGCCTAAGATTTAAATTCCTGCCTGAAATTACTTCTTTGTTTTAGCCTAATGTCAGAATCCTGCCTGAAGCCCACTTCCTTGGCCTTAGCCAATGTCATATTCCTGCCAAGTAGCCCATTTCCTTGTCTTTTGCCCATGTCAGATTCTTGCCAAGTAGCCACAAAAGCTCTCCACATCTTCCCCTTTTTTATTTCTTAAATAAGACTTAGTCTGTCTTAGGTCATTCTGCCACGAATGCCTTTCTTACCCATCATGGAATATGCATTATCAAAAACAATGCACTTCTGACTTAGGTTGGTAAGGCTCTGTACAGAATCTTACCTGCCCTTGGCTTGCCAGCCTATTGATATAATAACTCTGTCTGGGGATCCATTTTCAGTTTCAAGCCATATACTTTGGCTGCCAACATGTTAGTGTCGTTAGAGACAAGCTTTACATGATGGGCAGAAATTCCCAGGACTAAAAGGCCTAGCATGATCAAGCTATATATTCCATTCATGAAATTTGATCAAAATAAAAATACTGACCTAAGGCCATGGTAATTTTATCAGACGTATGACTTTACGTTTTAATAAGGAGTTTTTAATATTTTGACACCTTTTGTAGCCTATTGTCCAAAGATAGGGGAGACAAGATATTAGATATGATAAGGTGATATTGACCTGTTTAGAAGTAGTTCCTTAGGGCAATTTTAATTTCTCAGTATAACAAAATTATAGTTTAGTTGTGTTAGGATAGCAAACATGAATCAGCAGTGGTGGCAAGATCTAGTAGGAAATGCCAGGCCTCTTCACAATTGAGACAAGTCAACAAGAACGATCAGGAACAGCTAGGGAAGCCAGAAGCACTATGTTGTGCATCTCTCAACTTGAGAACAATAAAGTGTTGCAAAGCTAACTATGTAAGCTTACCTTTACTATATATTTGTTTTAATAGTGTTGTATAATGATAAATAGTCATGCAGCATCCCCTTTGGTACTTTTGCATTTTAGTGCCTTCTTCAAAACAAAGACTATCAAGCATAATTGGATGTTAGTAACCATTTTCTCAAGGTTGGAATCATTTTATGAACCAAGAAGAAATATCCTGGAGTTATATTCCAGAAAATGAGTATACTTAGAATGAAGAAAATACTTGGTACAAGTTAATTTGCTTCTGATTGGGTTTTATTGATCTTTAGTAGAAGGTTATTTCTTGAATAGGGTCTAAAAGGTACAAGAAGCAACAAAAAACAACAACAGCAAAAATTTGGTCATCACATGGCCCTGAGGCTGTATAATAATAGTTTCAACTCAAATGTCCATAAAGTAGAATAAAACTTGTAATTGAGAAAACATTTTTTTTATGAATGTGATACCAGGAGATATTAGGTTACAGTAGGGGACCACAGCAGGGTTTCAGATTCTTGTGTTCCAAAACAGGGAACTAAAGAGTGACAGAAGCAGAGGAAGTTTGAATATGAATATATATATATATATATATATATATATATATATATATATATATATCCACAGGTGCTTAGAACTGTCTGTGTTTATTATCCCAAGTACAGAAGTATGCCAAAGATTTATGTTAATCTTTGGATAGAAATTTAAGTTGGTCATGAGACATAGTATGCAGAGGTGGATACAGACTCAGTTGAAACAGAGAGGAAGAAAGCCTGGGGTGGGGGGAAATATATATATATATGTCCTTTCCAAACCATAGGCTGTCATATGTAAAGAAAAAGCTTTTAATAGGACAATAGATGTAGATTCACAGAGAGCAGGAGTATTTATGTGACAGTGAGAGTATATTGCATGGTCCAGGCTTTCTTCCTCTCTGTTTCAACTGAGTCCATGGTTACAGTATGTGCTGTTCTTTTTGCTGCAGGGGCCCAGTGACAAGTAAGAGGAGAATTGAAATGTTAAGTCCATTTTCTGAGGTGTAGGACTAGTTCCAGAAGAACTAACAGGTAGCTGATGAACAAGTTCTGTTGGTCAAACTAGAGGATTGTAATTACCCTCTTAAAGTAGAAAGGGTAATTCAAGTTAGCTCATAAGCAGTACAGAGGACAGGGCCAAACACCCAAAACAATTGGATGTTCCCTGCCTATTAGTCCACTGAAACACACTGTTCAGGTGAAGGTTGATATAGGGCCTTGACGATGACAGTGTAAATGTTCACATCTTCATAGTTCCAGGTAAGGAAGTGGTAGCCTCATTTGGTTTGTTGTATCTGACAAGGTATTAGGAATGGTTTACCAGATGGGATTTTAATGTGCCCATGTGTTGCTTAAATCTCAATTTGTCACAATATATTTTCAAGTTAGTATCTTTTCTACTTCCAGGAAAGAGTCATCTAACAGTATGTGTCAAGTTGGAAGTGCTGGATATATGGCACTGTTCACACAACAACCTGAATTCACACATATCATCAATATGCAAAATGAAGTCCAAAGCAGCTTGTCAGATGGAATCTCAGGACAAGACAGTCTTAAGCACAGTTTGATATGATATGGAATGAGCAGAGGTAAGGGCACAAAGTGATATCAAGAGTTAATCATAATTATGGCTTCAGTTATTTATTTTGCTAACCAGCACTCATTGAATATTTAAACTGCTCCAGTTACTCTGCAATGATTTGGAAAGCTTAGTCAGAAAGATGAAACAATAAATATGGCACCATTTTGAAACCATTTTTTTATGCAGAACTTTCAAAACAAGTACATTCAGGGCATCAACTTGTTGAAGCGAAATGACTATCTAATTGCTCCTCTTTATAAAATAATGTCTTGAGAGCTGAGCATACAGGCTCATACCTTTAATCCTAGCACTTGAAGGGCAGAGCCATGTAGATCTCTGTGATTTAAGACTAGCCTGGGCTATATAGTGAGTTCCAAGACAACCATGACTATATCATAGACCCTGTCCTAAGAGGGGAGAGAGAGAGAGAGAGAGAGAGAGAGAGAGAGAGAGAGAGAGAGAGAGAAGAAAGAAAATAAAAATGCAGAAACATTTTCAGCATGATGCATTAGTAGCTCTCTTGTCTCTGGATTAGGCAGCAGCCATTGTCCTCTGTCTTAGACTGGGAGCAGCAACTGGCTTTTCCAAATACAATACAATGTGCAAGTTGCCAATATGTTCCAATGTGATATTGACCAGTGGACACTTCATAGATTTTGTCTCCTGCCAAGTCTGGAAAGCTTTTACCATGAGCCACTGTGAGGTGAACAATCAGTGCTGCTCATTTGCTCACTTTTTCCATCTACCAGGCCTGCTTACTAAACTAGTTTAGAGAGAAAGAAAAATTAGACAGATGGCAAAAGAAAGGAGTTGACTTTACAACACTAATTGAAAATTATCCAGACACTTCTCTAAAAAGAAGTAATTGGTTATTCACCACAATCTACTATTCATCTTACTTTTTAGTATACCCCAGAGATTTACTTTAAAAGGAATGGTTGATTAATTTTCTGGTATTTTCCAGACCTCTTATTCTGTTTATTTTATATGTGTTTGTAGACCATGGATCTGTGTGTTTGCTAAGTTTGCATCATGAAATATATATATATATATATATATATATATATATATATATATATATATATATATATATATATTGTACTTAAGTGCAATAATGATAAAAGTATTATAGCTATTACTTGTCTTACTTTTCTATTTTTTGAATCATAATTGTAATGTATATTTAAAGGTAGAATATCCCAGAATATCTGGAACATGTCTATTGATTTAGATAATTAAATAATTTCATTATATTAAAATTAACTACTAATTCTATATAGTCAGACTATTTCAGGACAAATATTTTGCTCCAAATGTGTAAGCTTTTACTGATGTTGGTAAGGTTCTTAAAAACAGTAATTAGGGCTATCAGGATTATGATCATTCTGCCTTTAAACATGCATACAACTGTAGTGATTTAATGTTCAAGTTTTGTAAAATTATGTTATGTATGAGTGTTTCAGAACTATAGCCATTGTTGAGGAAATTGTAGATCAAAGTGAAGAAAAATATTTCAGAACTAATGAGGCAATATAAAAGTACTCAAATTTTGCAAATCATTTTTTAAAAAAATGATATGTCTGTGTTTCTGGTAAAAAATATATTTTAGTAGAAATAAATGAAACTAATGTAATTTACTTTTCTGACGTTTATGTGTTTGTTTTCCTTTCCCATTTAAGTTTACAGGAATTATAAAACTGAATTAGTTGGAGAACCATTCCTGTGTTTAAACATGTCTGCTCTGTAATTGCTGTGTATTTCCTGACAAGAGGTCACTACTGAGTAGCAATGCATCAGAATTTATATTTAAGTAATATCTAATTAACAAAATATAATCAGATGGCAGTACTTTATAATGGAAGCCTTTTTGAAATCATGTTCAAATATTTTAAAAGAAATATAGTTGAAAAGTAAGCTCTGAGCTGCCCAACCAAATCCTGTAGGAAGCTGAGAAGGTGTATGAAATTTTACTAGACATATTCAGCACTGTTATTAAAAGTAAATCAAGAAAATATTTAGTATTATTGTTAATGATTACATCAAATTATTTATCTATATTTGCATGATAAAATTACAATTTATAATTTTAAATAAATTATTTTTAATAAATTGATTAATTATTAAAATAATGATTAAATTTTAACTGCAGGAGGCTGAATTAGTGATTATGAAACTTGTATTACATATAATGGATATATATTAGAGAAGGAGAATAAAAATATTTATGGCATCTACCAAATTTATCTTTTCTTTCAAATCAAGAGTTTTTTTTAGAATGATGTCTAAATAAAAAAATAGTAAATAAAAGCAGCATACAATGTAGAATATTGCCTTTTTAAAGATATTTGAAAGTTATTAAAATATAAGTCATATCTAAGGATATTATATATATATATATATATATATATATATATATAAATTTACAGTTAGATAATGGCATGGCAAACATATTGAAAATATTACCAAATTATTTTTGTACACATATATTAAACTTTCAAAGAATTAATAAAAATAATTTCTTAAAACACTATGTTAAGTAAATATATTTACATTCATGCATTACATAATCTGTGGCAGAGTTTTATATAAAATATCATAAGAAGTACACAATGTGTTATCATAGCATTTTCTTTTTTATTTCAAAATGCATTAATACATCTATTTTTGATAAAAAATAATATAACATTAGCTTCATGAAAACTTCAGAAAAACCAAATAACAATTAAAATTTTTATTGGTTTTTATGAAGAATGGGTAAAACAGATCATCTGAACTAATTAAAAACTTGTAGTCAAAATGGAAAATTTACTTCTCTTTCTGCTAACTTTCATACTACAAACTTTACACCAATCTTCACTTGGTTAGCCAGCCACATCAGAGTATATCATCATCATTCTTTTATTTTATTTTTTTTAAATTCTTATTGGATATTTTATTTATTTACAATACAGATGTCATTTTCTTTCCCCATTTCCTGTCTCTAGAACTCCGTATCCCATTCCCCCTCTTCTTTTATGCTTTTATATAGGCTGCTTGGCAGAAATATATAATTGGCCAAGGACAAGGAATTAAGCTTCAGGCAGGAATCTGACATTAGGCTAGAACAAAGAAGTAATTTCAGACAGGAATCTAAATCATAGGCTAGAACAAGGAAGTAGGCTTCAGACATGAAAATGACTTTGTGCTAGGACAGGGAAGTAGGATCAGATACTTTGGTCATCCTGATAAGCCCTTAGGAACAGTTATCATGGGAGTGTTCATGTAATGGGTTTAATGCCTTGCTTTTTCTTTGACTATTTGTGTTTATTGTCTTGCTTGTTCCTTGACTATTTGCATCTATTGTATTGCTAGATTCTCCACCAAATTTATCTTAATCTATTCTCATACTATTGAGTTATCATATAAGCCTATATTTAGATGACTAAATAATATTAAAAAAATTGCCTTGGCCAACTTTGCTTAATGGAATGAGCTGGATAAAATTTATATTGATATGTGTATATAACCATACACAAGCACATAAAAATAAAACTGTGTTTATTCAGATAAACACTTGAGTTTGAGGTCATTTTATGTATCTTTCATAGCTTTCCAGTAGCAAAAGGTGATTGGGAACTAAAAAATGTCCTGAAACCATGAAAAAGTAAAATGGTAAGTAATGACAGATTTTAATAATGAGAAGTATAAAAAAATAAAAGAATGAATTTTAAAAAGGGAGATTTGAGCAAGAAAGGGATATCATGATGATAACTACAGAGAGTTGAAGTTGGAATCGTGTCCATTTCTCTTTGTATGTAGAGTGCAAGCCACATGTTTGGCACATCCAGAAAGCACAGCTAAGCTATACATCAGAAATCAAATGAATCCAATAGGAAATGATGTCTCAAGAATTCCTAACAAGAGCAGCTAGCGAGACCTTTGTCAATCGTGAAGTGAGCTTAGTTCTACCTGCTTTTCAAGCTTTAACCTGAAATATCTGGAACGTCAGCTTTGGTGGGATTCAGTGTATCCGGCCTATTAGGAAATCTACTTAGGTACACACATGCATACACAGAGAGATCAAGTTTTAATAATAAAAATAAATCTCAAGTGTTTCTAACAAGAGTTCTTCTACTCATCTATCAGTATTCTATTGCCTTCTCCTCAGAATCCCACCCACCGTTTAATAATAGTCTATGACCTTAAGTACCCACTATGAAATATTGCCCCTATGTTGTGTAATTGAGGAGTGGATATAGAGGTGAGATAGATAGATAGATAGATAGATAGATAGATAGATAGATAGTCAATTAATTATTGTTTTAATAATCACTATGAAGCAAGTGTATAGATGTATTAGAGGTCATGTTGAATAAGACATGCAATTAATATGAAGATAAAATTACTGCCAGGTTGAATATTAGAGTTCTACTCTGAACTGTCATCAAAAAATACCTGAGGAAATAACAGAATGTTGATTCCTTTCATTTTCATAGTGTGGGAAGATGATTTAGGTTCATATACTATGAAAAGGTGAAGTAGTTAAATGTATTTCATCAACACAGCACAATACCTTGTTTAGTTGACCATCAGAAAGACAGTCGCCTTAGCTATAACCTTTAGATAGATAGTTGATATGGTCCAAAATAAAAGCCCAGAAGTAACATTTCCAAGGTTTTAATGTAAGTATATAAATATAATATGAATATACAATATATAAATATAAATATATAATATATAAATATATAAGTAAAATATAAATATATAAGTTATATATAAATAATAATTGTCACAATGAAGCTAACAAATGTAAAACATTTGTTAGAATATTAGTAAATATTTTAAAAAGAAAATATGTTTACAAAAGAATACTGAAAATAATTACTTCCTTTTTTTCTTAAATACATTTATTCTACTGTCTCTTAAAAAGTCTTGAGGATACATAAATAAAACATTTCACAAGTATGGAAGTTTCAAGTTTGTATGCTTTCATATAAGCTTGTTCATCTCATTCTTGAATGTAATTGGAAAGCATGTAGCCTGCTGAGAATAACTAGCCAGTGGCATCTTTTAAATATATTTCATTTGATGCTAACATTTTGCATGAAAGCATCTCTTGCTTTATAGTTATTATTTCATAGAATCTTCTAAGCAAACCATGATTCGGAATACATTCTAAAAAATTCCCATTTTTCAAATAGCTCTTAATCATTTAACTGTGGGGACAGATATTAAACATAATTAAGATACTATTTACTTATATTGTATGTTCTCACCAGTGCCTTTAAAATGATTTATTTGAGTATCATGAAATATTTTAAGTATATTTGCTTATTTAAAGTTAACATTATATATCAAAATAATTACCTCCATAAATAGCCACAAAATTCTGTCACATACAACCTCTGAATGAACACTATCTTCAGCATAGAAACTTCTCTATATATTAACCAAAGTTAATCTATAATGTACTGTGATGAATCACCAGTCCATTTTACAGTATTGTAATTAATGTCAAATTAGGGAGAAGATTTGTTTTGATTAAATATATATTACACTGTATCTTTGTGTAGTTCAAACATGGGCTCCATTTTTTTGTGCTAGAGCCAGACATTGTTTCATCCAGTTGGTCAGGCCATAGGTTCATGATACATTGGTATCTACATAGGTAGATATGATACATTGTTTGTTTGTTTTCTTGTTAATGTGTTTTTTTTAATTAATTTTTTAGTATTGCATGTACTAGATTACAAAATTGTACATATACATGAATGGAAAAGAAAATTTGATGGTTTATGAGAATTAAACTGAATAAGTATATGTAATATATTTGATGCTATTAATGTTGTGCTGTCGGATAAAATAAATAACAAAAGAGGTGCTCGATCCAAAGTCACTAGTAAAAACAGAAACCTCTCTGTATACTAGAAACTGAGACGTGAAACCTTAAGTAACTGAAATACCTTTTAAGCCAGTTCTTACTAATTCCAAATTAAGGTCTTAGGCTACTAAAATATCTAGTCATCAGAGTTCCTACATCAAAGTGTTAAAAATACTACAGTGTTTATCTTTTCTTTCTTGTTTTACCATCCCTCATTTACTAGACAAATAATTCTCACCCATGACTAGAGTTGATTTATAGAAACTAAGTATGTCCACTGAAAGCTAGTATCCAGGTCATGCAGGGTAAAATAATTTGGTTTGCAATATTAATTTAGACAATACTGAAAAGATTATTATTTTTTAACAAACTGATAAATATTTCTGAGAAAAATAGAATTAACTAAATAATTAACCAAATTATGTATGAATTAATAATTAAATTCATTTTTCTCTGATTCAAAGCTAAACAGTTTGGAGACTAGCACTCAGAATTTAAGTATCTTCTTAAACCTTTCAAGTATAGTTCATCTTTTAAAGGACATGTTTATAAAATACTATTTACAGCATCTCAAAACTACTCAAAGGACCTATGACTTGCTTAGATTCCAAGAAATTGTCAGTGTTTAATATTAACAACTACAAAATATTTTTATAGAACACAAATAAACATTGAAAACATTTGTAAAACAAAGTCCATAAAAGACCAGAGGTAAGGTTAGGCTGCCCAAGTAAGTTCTCATGGTTGCTCAATAGACATGTCATTACTTATTGTTTACCTGTGACTGCTGGACAAATATTAGTGAGATCTCACATTTAGAGATTCACTCTTGTATTCACCAAAATATTCATTTATTTATTTTGTTTTCTTTCAGATACTTTTACAATAATATTCTTTGCTTTTCAAAAATCTTAGAAAAAACTCAGTGCCAGTGCACCAGATTTATGTCACAAATTGAGCATACCACAAAATGTTCACGTCCATAATTTTATCCTACAATAACACCTGCTCTACGACTTTGACATAATCATGCTCACAAAATGTTCCAACATAATTTCTAGGTAAACTGTAACTTTATAATGAGCATGCTCAGAATAGCGCCAACCTCATAAGTATAGTCACACATGATTCTATAGGCTCCTAGCATGCATTACCCATGTTTCTTTATTCTTTTTTTTATGAAGTCATTGCTTTGCAAATAAATCCTATGCTCTCCTTCGTGCAATCAATTGTGTCTTTTCTTTCTAGTATTTTTTTGCTGTGCTAATTTTTGCCTTGTTTTC
Source organism: Arvicanthis niloticus (assembly GCF_011762505.2). Lineage (NCBI taxonomy): Eukaryota > Metazoa > Chordata > Mammalia > Rodentia > Muridae > Arvicanthis > Arvicanthis niloticus. Next base: position 23,804,068 of record NC_133430.1, on the reverse strand, counting down.
ACCAATATGGAAAAAGAAGAGCAATATATGTTAAGCATTGTCAACCATTATGGTTACAAAACCTCAAACAGTTTTTTTTTTTTTTTATAATGGTTAGTTAAAAAGTCACAAGAGACCTTCATTTTTATCCATTATTTCTATAGGACAAGCCAAGACTGGATATCCCCAAACCCCATAATAAATTCATATTATATTAATTTTGCTCTTCATAATAATATTATGAAAAATTCATTGTGGCCAATTACAAGTCTACATGTCAAAGAAATACTCTTTTTTGCAAGATATTTTAGAAGTTACATCTTTAGGAGCTTACAAGATCAAAACTGGAAGTGTGTCAGACTGTGAATGTATTGAATTTTCAACTCTGTTGAAATATTCTGTGCTCAGTCACAGGGAAACAACAGAAAAATGGTGTTAATCATGAAGGCAACACTCATCATTATATCCAAGGTAATTCGTGGTGGTCTATATATAAGCACTATCCATAACTAAATGAAGTTGAAGTGCTTTCTCTGAACTACTGGCAAAACTGTGAGGTATCTTATATCAAAAAGAACCCCCAGCCGGGCAGTGGTGGCACATGCTTTTAATCCCAGCACTTGGGAGGCAAAGGCAGGTGGATTTCTGAGTTCCAGGCCAGCCTGGTCTACAGAGTGAGTTCCAGGACAGCCAGGGCTACACAGAGAAACCCTCTCTCAAAACTCCCCCCTCCCCCCCCAAAAAAAAGAACCCTGGTGGTAAATGGTAAATAAAGGGTTTCAGTAAAAAACACCAATTTAGAAGTTCCAGCATAAAACCAGACAGAAAAATACATAAAATAAAATATTCTGCATGTTTTCATTAGTAAAATACTCTGATTTCTGGTAAATCTTCTGCAAATAACAATTTCCAGATTAATAGATTAGATTATGCAGAAGAGGAAGCTGTATACGACAGCTGTCAGGTTTCTCTTGGTTGTCTTCTTATACAAATTATTTGAGCAGAATATAAGTTTAAAATTTATTTTTAATCTGTTTTTACTATGTTTTGGTTGCTTGTATAATTCTATTGAGCACAAAGAGTTAAGTCTGTCTGAACTGAGTTTTTGTTCAGTGTTAATTTTCAATGTAAACCTTTCCTATAACTATGCAAATAGTAAGATTTACTGCATGCTCAAGTAAAATAACAAAGATGAAATATTCATTATAGTTGCATACACATATAAATATATAAAATGCATATTGTATTTGTTTACATTAGGATTTACTATACATTTTTAAAGAATTTCTTGCTCACACTCATCCTTTTATAGCTTATATAGTTTTCCAAATGTGTTCTTCTTAGCACAGTATTATTTTCTCTTTACTATTTATACCTATATGATCTGACCATGTGATCTGAAAAGTAATTGAAATCACAATTCAATTGCTTCATCATCTTGAAGACTGGAATTTTAAAAAAGAAATATGATGGAATTCTACAATAACTTTCATAAGTGAAGTTATATCATTGGCAATAGAAACCTATTGCCAATATCTGGTGCTAGATAATATCTGGTGCTAGATAATAGCTTAAAATTATAACTAATTGCTTTGTAGTATAATAGGAACAGTGATGTTGAAAGGGTAGGATATGACCCTGTTTTGTGCATAAATTAATTGTGTTCTACTGAATTGAGAATAATGGAAGTGTTCACATTATTTTGAGTTTGATCTATCACCTAGACCTGTTCTTTCTTCAGCCAATGATAGTATGTTTGGTTCACTAATTCCGATAAAGGATAAATCATTCACACACTGATGACGATATGACACAAAAGTTGTTGCCAAAAAATATGTTCATGGGACATTTCTGCCTGGATTAACTAATAGTATGCAAGGTCTCGAAGGTTGTACAATTATAATTATTTATTCTTACCTATCTTCAAACAAATATCAACAAATATTTTGAATGTTGATACATAAAATACTCACTTTATTGTAACATTTGCATATATTGTTTATTTCATTTACTCCTATCTCTGTGAAGAATAGATATTTGCTGAATAATTATGAATAATTATACTGTATAAAATTATGCTTAAGAATAATTATGCTGTATAAATAAAGAAAGATATCTGCGTATTAAACTGAGGCAAATTTGTACAAATATCTTCTGCTTAAAGCTTATTTTTATCTATATGTATATTTATATCTGTCTATATATGCACATGTGGGTTCCACAGAAATAAGAAGAAGAGGGACCTAGCTCTTTGGAGACTGAGTCACAACTATGGTATGAGGTGCGAGAGGTAGTTTCTTTAAACCATGCTTCATTGCAAGAGCATCCAGTGCTGCTTAACAACTGAGTCATCTTTCCAGCACCTGAAAAAGTCTTAAAATATGAGTCAAATTTATAAATACAGGGAATATCTTATATTGATTTATAAATATAGTTTTTAAAAAACTCAAAAATACTCACAGTCAACATTGTTATTATTGAACTAATGACTGTATACAAAAATGTCATTTGAAATTATTCTTATTCTATGAATTTTTCTAAAACAATTACTTTGAGGGAGAAATTAAACTTGATCAACCCAAAATTTCTTTCTCTTTGAAACTGAAATTGTTTAGAGTCAATTTCAAAGCATCAGAAAATTTGTAAAATTTATAAAAAATATAAAATATGTACAAAATAATTCCTGATCTTTCATCCTAGTATTAAATTCAAGAATGCATAAAGATTCCTTCTAAATCTCAATTGGGTACAATAAGCTAGGAAATATAGCAAAGCTTAAAGTAGTTCAAAAAGGTCCACCAACATCACCAAATGATTATAGAAATAACTGGGAGAAGAAGGTGGAGGAAAAGTAATGCAATCTATTTCAATCAAAGCATATTAAATATAAAATACAGAAAATTTAATGTTTGTTGTATGATCTCATCTCTACAGAGAATCCATTCTATAATTGTTTGTTAAACTGGACAATGACATATTCCTTTACCCCAAATTTGTGTCAAGATGACAAAGTTAATATTTTATGCATGCCAAATCTGATATAACAGAAGACAGCAGTCTCTCATAGCTGCTAGAGTGTGGAAGAACTAGAAAGCAATAATCTTGGATGGAGATTACAGATAAGTATATTTTCAGAAACATTTTCTCATTCCTTTCTACAGCTACATTCTTTTTAGTTTCTAAAAAAAAAAAAAAAAAAAAAAAAAAAAAAAAAAAAAAAACTAAGTCCTTTTTGGCTGCTATTTAGCCAGAATCCCGTTAGAGTGTAAGCTAACTGCCTCATAAATAACATCCTCTTAGCTTTCCCTTCGCACCGTTCCAGTTCTGTATTTTGTCAGCAAAAGTCCTGTTTTTAAAAATAATACTTTGGCCATCTGCTTGCACATATGTGCTACACATCACTGAGTGTTAGATTCTCTCCAAGTTTTATAGATGGTCCCACAACCTTGAATGTGTTTTCTCTCATAATTAGCATTTTACAACCACATTAAATTGATCACAGGTAAACTGTTTCATTTTGGTGTGTTATTTTTATTGTAATCAAACTACTTGCTGGAAACTGATTTTGTAGGCAGTATATTTTAGTTATAAAGAGTTTTCTTTCTTTTTTTATAGCAAATACATTATTTTAAAGGTCACACTTGTCAGACCTATAAACTAAATCCCAGACTTGCAATGTAAGACATCCCTCATAGGAACCATCAGTGTTTACATTAGGGTGAAGAATGTTATCTTAGCATTCCAACAGCTTCAATGACTGATGATGTAATTTGCAACTGCTACAACTGGCTCCTCCCAGATGTGAATGAAAAGAGTTCAGCAGACAAGGATTTCATGTACAAGTTTGATGATGTAAGTCATAGTAAGTCATACACACATACATATTCACAAACACATATATTGATACAGAGACATACAATCACACACATACACACACATGTGTCAAGAGAGAGAGCTAAGAGAGAGAGCGAGAGTGAGAGTGAGAAGAAGAGTGAGTTTGTATTAAACTCCCACTGCTTCTGGAAGACAAGATGAACACTGATCATTTGTTCAATGGTATCTCAAGTTACCATATCTCAACTTTGCACAGGCTCACTTATGTCTCACTTATTAATAGGTAAATTAAGGAGAATTTTTTTTTAACTTGCAGTCATGCCCAACTACATGACGGTTAAAACTTTCCAACTCCCGATTGGACTTTCTTTTTTTGTTTGTTTTGGTGTACATTTTTAGGTTTAAATGTAAGATATGAATACTTCCAACCCCAATGTTCTATCACGTAGTGTACCACCTAAATGATGGTAACATCTTTTTAAAAATGACAAATCAAACTTATTGAAATGAAATTTATTTCACGTAAGAAAATCTTATAAGATTGTCTCCCAATAGTACCAGAGATAATAAAATATATCAGGAAGCTCTTGAGAAAAACAAGAAAACTTCTGTTCTACAACTGTCTTCTCATATCTACCATATTTACCAAAACAGGTGAATCTTATCAAATATGTTCACATGATAATAACACAAGGCTAGGAAATGTAAAAGAACAGGTAAGAACTAACTTTAGTATAAACAGTGTAGATCAGGAGAAATTTAATGAATCCCAAATAAAAGGACAAGAGATGGAAAGAAATCAAATATCTGTAAAATTTTTAATTAGGAAGGATAAATACTCTCATTTGAGAAGCTCTAATTTGCAGTATATAGTAATGATCACAGAGTCCAGAGTGACCAAGGTTCAGAACAAATTGAATGGGAGTCTCAGATATACAATACTGTGACATTATGTATACACTAAATCAACAGTTTACAAGATATAGTGCATGTCAAATGAATTTATTGTAATTTAAAAACAGAGAAGTTTGATGAGGGAGGATAAAATGATATAATCTTATCATATGATAGGAGATGATTTCTCACATGGAAAAACATGCAGATAACACAAAATAAGTACTATAAAACCCAAGCAGAGTCACTTGGCAAACCTAATGTTGTACTAATGCCCTTTGCTGTTTGAATATCATATTCCACATTCATATAAACAAGAAAAAATAGCTTCAACAATCCTGTCAGATGGTTTTAAAATTCCAAAGTCAGCTATATTTCTTTTAAACAATTCCCAACAAGAATTCTACCTCTCATGAATTGTTCAGCTATAATCACACAGATTATCATATTCAAATAATGCTTATTGCACATTATGTCTTATTTTATATTTGTCATGTGTCAGGAATCTGTAAAAATTATGTTCACATACATGCATATATATATGTGTGTGTGTGTATACATACACACACACATATATATGTATATATATATGCACCTTTGACACTGAACGTCATTTTAAAAAATTATTTCTTTTATTTTTGAAATTATAATATAACAATGTCATCTCCACTTCAGTTTTCTTGCCATAACCATCCATGTGTTCCTTCATTACCACTTTATAATTCATAATCATTTTTTCATTAATTGTTGTTACATGCATATACATCCCTAACTACAACTTTACAGTCTTACCTGTATGTAAATATTCAGGGTTAAATTGTTGGTACTTGATAACTAATAATGTGTGCTCTTCCCTGGGGGAAAAATTACTTCTTCTGCTATCCACCTTTCTTAGTTGTCTAAAGTTCTTTGTGCATAACCAAGGCCTTATGGTGTGTATATACTATATTCAGGCATAATGAAATGTAAAACCATCAACCTGCCAGGGAAATGGTTGGAATCAGAAAGCATCATAGTGTGTGAGCTAACACAGGCCCAGAAAGCCCAATGTCACATGTTTTCTCTTATCCAAGGTCCCTAGCTTCTGCTCTTCAGAGGTAAGTACAGATTCAGGAGTAACTGCAGAAACTAGAAAAGTATACTAAATTTAAGAGATACCTAAGGTCTGGAGAAATGGAAAAGTATTCATCTGTACATACTGCTCTTACACATGACTGGAATTCAGTTCTCGGCATTCATATCAAATAGTTCATAAATGCCTGTAACCCATTTTGGAATATGATTCCCACTTCTGGCCTTCTGGGCACCTAAATGCATGGTGTGGACATACACTCCCATACACACAAATGCATAAAATAATTTAAATGTTTCTATAAAAGTTATAAGGAAATCTTAAGTGATTACTTCCTCAATTTGGTGTAGTGAAGGTGATGTTTCCAGTAGCTATTATTTCTGTTGTAATTCATATTTTAATGCACATTTTAAGTTATCATTAAATTTTAAAATCATAAAATGTCTGTTTTTATGCTTTGACTCCATAGGAAAAGAGGGGCTATTCTCTATTTACTAAATTACAGGTTGAAAGATCCCTTATCTTGCAAATACTTACTGTTGTTCCCAAGTTTGATTTTACTTGAGTTTTGTCTTCATGAAGTTGGAAACTGCTTATATTTCTCATTTTCATTTCACATTGATCTATGGCTGTCTTCCAAACCCTTAATGAACAAACACATGAAAAATCTGAAATTCTGTTAGTTTAAATTAAGACATTTATGGACTAACTTGCTAGAGACTTTGCCTACATTCTAACTTCTTGTATTAATTCATTATTTATTTCTGGTGATTAATACATTTCAAATGGAGACCCGTAACCTAATGTCCCAAGTACACATGACCTTGATGGATTATATCGTTATAATTATTATTATCATTATTATTTATTAATTAGTACTACTACTACTATTTATCATTATCATGTTCTTTAGAGTATATTCAGTTGAAAGTTGATTTTTTTAGGCCAAAGAATTCAGAAGAGCTGAGTTCCTTTTTTACAGTAATTTTCTATGATTTATTAAAAATTATAATTAATACATTCTTAACATCTGTATACAAGGGAATTAAAAGTTCCTTATTGTGTAAAAGTGTAAGTGTATAGTTATTTAGAAGAATAAACTAAGAGTTCTATATTGCTCTACTTAATTTTCTCCTTGCAATATACTAAGTAAAATTCTTTTTCTCCCTTAAAAAAAAAAAGGTTTAGTAATGAGGTTAAATGTGTCCCATTATTAATATTTAGCTACTGAGAATTCTGAAACAGAGCAACCTGAGTCTGAAAAGATGGCTCCTTCGGTGTGTGCCTGCTCTTCAAGATTAAAGACCTGCTTAGTTGGAATCCCAGCAACCAATTAAGGAACCAAAGTTAATGGCTCACACCTATAATTGTGGTTCAGGGGACAGGGAGCTAGAAGAAACCCTGAGGCTTTATTGTCAGCTTGTTTTGTGGAATTGATGAGTTCCAGGTTAGATAGGTGATCTGTGACAATGAATAAGGGAGACAGAAGCTTAATAAGACACTAGATACTTGTTAACTTCTAAACTCCACATGGTAATGCAAACTCATGCGAATACTCACATATACCTTCAAATTCATCTATGTACACCACATCTACACACACACAAAACTGGAAAAATGGAAACTTGAATGCATTCTGGTGTTTAACATGCTAAAACATAAGTCAAATTTTGTAATAATTCTTTCTGTAGTAAATGCAACGCACATGACATTTACTTCCTTTTAACATTTTTCTTATTAATACTAATGAATCTTATTAGTTTCAATGTATAATACCATCACTATTCTATAGGTACGGTGTTTGCAAACATTATCTTTTCAGTTTGGAAACAAAATAATAATGACAAAAATGGAGAAGATGGTGTGACATGTAGGACAGAGAGGGTAATTAGAAATCTTTAAATCTGCTCACTGTGTAACTCTTAACCTATTATTGCAACAAGTCAGCAATAAGTTTATTTATATTTTTTCAAGACAAATATTATGCAATGGTAACATCGCCTTTCTAATGTTATGTCATTAACAGCACTTGAGTCCATTGCAAGATCCTCGGGGTGGGGGTTGGGAGCGAGCTCATGTGTGTTAATGGCTATATTTACAGTCTGTCCTATTACATGCCCAGAGGCTCTTAAGACCCACATAATTAAAAATCCAGGTTGTGGTGATGAGGTTTAGGCTTACAAAGGAGTCTTAGGAAGTCTGGGTTTATTCTAATTAAGTGAACTCCCAGGGAGCTAAATGACATCCTGTGCTTGGCAAACTCCCTGTGTTATAGTGTGGCGTGATATCTGTGAATGTAATGTTCTGGGGATGAGCCTTCAAAGCACTTGAGCCACTTAGACCCTCTCCTGAATTAGTTTCTGCAAACACTCTGTCATTTGGCAGATGCTTTGCAACCTGGGAGTGCATTTCATTTGATATCACATAACTCGATAACTACAGGATTTATTTCTCTTTACATAAATTCCCTCCCTTCTTTTAGCCTATTATTTGAAACACTTGAATTAATATCAAAAGCATTTCCTATTATAAACTCTTCAGGACATTTGTATAGTAGGATGGCCTGTTTTCTAGAGGAGGGGGGTGGGATACAGGGAGGAAGTTGGGTTGTGATCAGTAATAAGGCTCTGTAAAAGAGACATATTTTTTACTTTTTTAATCATACCACTTTTGCCATGTCTTAATGAAGTGGGGGAAATTTTATTTTGATAAAGATTCTGTACAATATTGTCACATCAGTAACATTTTTAAATAACAGGCATGGTTTGTACTATAATCTACTATGTATATCCTGAAAAGTCAGACAACTTAAAGGATTTGACCAAGTTTAAGCAAGCTTTCCATCTATATCTCAGAAAACTATAGCCCACATTTTCAGGGATACTTACAATAGTTCAAATCTAATTGGTTCTTTTATCATTTTTCAGTTGTATCTTCAACACAATATGAAGGAGAAATGCACTGAATATGAATGTGAGCTTTGAAAACAAGAAAATATGAATGGGAACGTCAAGTTGCTTTTTTCGATAAATCATGGTCTCACTTTAAGGATTAACTCCTGAATCAATAACTTGAGAAACCACAATATTAAGCACAAGTAAACAAAGAGAAGCTTCACCAATATCCAATGTACAATAAGTGATCAGCAGTAAACAATCACAGTTCAATAACCTAAAAATAATAATTAATATCCTAATCCATATGAGCTAACACTAAAAAGGATTTAGAGATGTCATCTTTGAGAAAACTAAGAGAACATTACAACTTTATAGTTTCTGAAATCTGGAATTAAGTTATTCAAGAATAATTTTTAATAGTGCAGTAAGAAATGAATTGCAAGAATCACTGTAATTACCATTTTCATGTAGATAGCACAATGTTATTTTTCCATCTTTAGATTAAGTTAATCTGTAGACATATAATAGAAAATATTATATCGAACTTATTGTGTTGACTGAACAGTGTTACTGAAGTTTTGTTGTATATATAAATCTGAGGAACAAAAAAATTAAGATTATCTCAATGGATGCCATTTGAATTAAACACAAAACAAAGTAAAAACAAGCGAAAACTAACAAGCAAACCAACAAAAATGATTAATGTACAGGCTTCAGTATTCTGATATTCATTGTAATTGAAAGCACCAATAGTTTTACATTCATGGATAGTTACATCTTTACCCCTGTGGTTCATTTACTGGATACTGCCAGGCCATTGTGATAGTTTAGTTGTGACACATACCCTGCACTCTGAACATTAGATCACCTAGCTACACTCTGATGGCACTGTTTGAGGAGGTTTAGGGAAAGCATCCTTGATCAGAAAGTGTATCACTGGGAATGGGACTTGAGATTCAAAACCTCCAGCACTACTAACACTGTTCTTTTGTTCACATCCCAAGATGCAAGTTCTTAGATTGTTATTCTGGCTGCTTGCCTGCTTCTAGCCACTAAATTTTCATAGGTAACAAACTATTGGACTCTTAGTTTTCTGAATTCACGAGCAAGAGTAAGCTGTCTCTTCCATAAGTTACTTCTGGGCCTGGTGTTTTACCACAGCAACAGTAAGGTAACTAATACAACCATATTAGCTATAAAGAATGTGATCATGTTCCAAAGCATGCTCATTTGGGGAATGATGCAAGGTCCTAGAGATCAAAGACACTGAGTTAAAACTTAAGTCTATATAGTCTCTTAGGAACTGTATGTTAATTATTTTCAAATAAACTACCTATATATTTATATTCAATGAAATACATAATTTCAGATAGAATATGTTTTAATTTAATGTATTTATTTACAACTTTCACATATTTGAAATTTGTATGCCTATGATGGAATATATAAGTTTTATGTCTGTCTGTCTGAGTAAATATATGTTAGTATCAACTTACATTTTGTGTACAACAGATAACAAAACTATACCTATCTAATAGAATTGGGAAGGGCACAACTATTAAGTTACAACAAGAAATTAGTATTAATGACATTTTTATTTAAACTTTCTATTTAAATTCATTTTAAAAATGTATATGCTATGTTAATCTATGCTAAAATGACATTGACAATGAGGCTGACATAAATTTCTGAGGTGTACTTGGATATTTTCTCCATATTTATTATGGTGGTAAGAAACATAAAGCAGTGCTTATTTCACTGTGTCTAATATTGCCTTACATAAAGTGAGGATAAATTGAATATAATCTGTCATTTAGATAGTTGCCATCTTAACTGCATGGGTGAAACTGTTACCTTTTTAAAAAAAAATACAGTAAATGAGGCTGGCTAATGATTAGCTCTAGGTAGACCATGTGCAAAAGATTAGAGCACAACAAGTGATGACAACAAGTCATTAATAAATGAAAACTACAAGGAAAGTAAGTGAAAAAAGAAGTATTGTTCAATCTTTGACTGGAAATAAAGAAGAAGGAAATTATTTTCTAAAGGGGGGTGAAAATACTATTAATATTGACATCTGAGAAAGAAATATCCATGGCTTAAGTTTGGACAGTTACAAACAGCATCTAATTGTTCAATTAGAAGCGTTATGGAAGCAATGTGTTTTGGTACATTTTTACCAGCATCTATGGTATATGCGCTGTTCTAATCATGCCAATCCTCGGTGCCATTCTGTAGCTACAGCAGACATATTTTAGTACTTAGGTCTAGTAATTCTGTACTATGTCCACCCTTGAGGGAACTCCCTGTGCCTTAAATTTGCACTGTGTTACTAACATTTACAAAACGCCACTTTAACCAAGTAAGTGTTGAGAAAAACAGCAAATGCTCTAAGATTTATTTGCCTATCACTTTGTAATAAGAAAACATGGTCTCAGATTCCATACAGTTTACAACAAATAAAAAAAAAAAGTTATGATACCATTATAGGTTTTGGTATTAATTTTAAACCAAAAATTCCACTCAGTTTTACACAAATGCTAAATATGAGTCAGGACACATTAACACATATAGAAATCAATGTGACAAACTGTACAAACTTCATGCTTCAGTAACAAACTGTGGTAAACTCCGAATTTGTTACTGTGATAACTACATGGCCACCAAAAAATAAAATAAAAATAAGAAGAGTGGCTGGAGAGATGAGTCAGAATTTAAGAGTACTTACTGCTTTTGTACAGAGCCTGGGATCATCTTCCAACACCTACGTGGCACTTCTGGACTGCCTTTGACTACAACTCCAGGGATTCTGATGCACTTTTCTGGCTTCTTTGTCATAATCATCTAATTCATAAAATACTCACTGCAGCTTGCTCTTGATTTTAATCTTTGGATAGTTGTGTCTGATGGTTGGAAGTAATGCAGCGTTTCATAGTTTCTCAGCCACTTCTGGAAATGGCTAAGGCCCCAGGAGAAAATCATTTTCAGGATTTCCTTTATTAGAACCATAAACTCCAAACAAAACTCATCTTGGTCTTGTTTGCACATTCACATCTTTCTCTCTTTTTAAAATCTGTGCTCAGTTTAAACTTAATAGTTTTTTTGTTTTTGTTTTTTTTTCTTTTCTCAAGGTCAAATCCACTGGATTTAGCAAAACTGAGATAACAGTGTCCATTACATGCTTAAGATATCATAATAACTAGTCATCTTTAGGAAAGCTATTGTGAAATGATTAATAATATATGTCCCTTAAATAAATTAAAGGTTTGTAATTTTAGTTAATTTGCTCCATGTGGCATACTTAAATGAGATCAAAATTGAGATTTGAAGAGAGATTGTAACACCAGACAACCTCATCTTAACGACTGTAATAGAACTTAAAACATTTTCAACAATATCTCTTGAGTAAGACAATTCAATTTTTTGTTTTTAAGTTGCCATGATAAAATTGTTTTCAAAGTTGATTTTTATGTTATATATGTTATCTTTGGTAAGTTATATTGAATTTCAGGTGAATATTTTGCCTCCATTTTGAATGCAAATAAAAAATAACTATTTGTTGGAGTATTTATTTAGGAATAAAACTCACTAAATAAAAAGGATAGCATCCAAGTATTCCTTGGAATGAAACAGTAATGACATTTACTTTCTTATTTTTATTCATTCTACTAAAGTTGAATCATAGCCCCAAACACTCTTGTTTAGTTTAGGCTTTCTGCTATTGAGTTCTGGTTTTAAGTGTTTTTCTTTTAATTTTTAAATTTTATTGTTTTGCTTGCTTTTGGTTTGTTTGTTTGTTTGTTTGTTTGGGGGCTTTGAGGACAGAGTTTCTTTGCATAGCCCTGAATGTCCTGTAACTCACTCTGTAGACCACCTGGTCAATAACTCAAAATATTCTCCTACCTCTGTTTCCTAAGTACTGAGACTAACGGTATATACCACCACCACCACCACTTGGTCTTAAAGAACTGCATTGCTCATGTGTGCCTTACACTTAAAAATTGGTTTTGCTAAGCTATATTCTAGTGTTTTGGGGCAAATATCTTTTAGTTTATAATAGTAAAATATCAAAGGATTCATAATCTCTACTATTACTAGAATTTATTATGTTAGTATATTATATGTTTTAAAATACTTTCATAACTTAGAAATTGTTCTTTATTTATTTTAATACATTACCTATCACTAAGAAGTGTAGCAAAAAAAGCAATACATAGAAATACATCAGTTCCCATTTTAAGTTCCGTGGTTTAAAAGCACAGACCCACAAATACCAAAAAAAAAAAAAAAAAAAACAATTGCTATTTCTTTATCTTATTTTTATATGGGAAAAATCAAGGAACTCTTAGACATTCATATTTGGGTTTAGCTTTGTGACTACTTTTGGCTAAATACAAGCTTATATGTCTTTTCAGTGTGCTACTTTTGTAGATTATATGTTTTGAATTGTATATAAAAATGTAAAAGTATACATAAGTATGATGAAGAAAAAGGAATGAAGTATATTATCATAAAAAATTTTATAACATTTTATTTTATCATATCATATGTTTTGTCTGGATAATATATCTTACAATTATTTTACTGTGACAAGATAAAGGGTTGAATAGTAGTTTCAGGAGCTAGGGAAAGAGTTGTATTTAAAACTTCATTTTGATGTACTTAGTATAGTACTAGCACAGCACCAATTTTTAATATTCATAAGGAACTTTTCTGAGATTAAATACAGAAATTGTACACTTTGTATCATGTATAAAATTTTAGATCTACATCATTCTAAAAAGACTTTCCAGGTACATATGAAGACTTGAGTTCAAATCTCCAGAACCATGGAAGTTTGATGCAGCATTTATATTTGTTATCTAGGTGCTATTGCTTCCAGGCCCATGCAAGACTGAATGTGAATGAAACATCATCTCATAATAAGGGGGAAAGGAAAGCCTGACAAAAAATGTTGTCCTATAGCATCTACACACTACAAGTGTGGCCCACTCACTCTTGCATTCCAGCACACAAATATGCACACTGACATAAAATAAATAAACAAAAACACACCCTTCCCCAAGACACCAAAATGACAAAAAAATGAAAAAGTTGAGATAGTTTTACCATTAATTTCCTACTCTCATTTTAGATTGCAATAGATCATATTTCTAAAATTTTATAATTATAAATAATACAAATATTATTTGTATTTTTTTATAAATAATTATTTATAAATACAATAATTTAATGCATTTAAATTTATAAGATCCCTTATAAATATTAGAATTTTTTTCTGTGCTGGTACAATAAAGGGTATGTCAAGTTGACTCATAAATACAAGTATTTCATTTTCTAGTGCATATGAGAGTTTTTAGACTATGCAATGTTCTACTTATTGTATAATAACAATATCTCCTGAAAATCACTGTATCAGTATCAATAAAATGTAATTTATTGTTGAGAGACTCTGAAACTCTTCTGTGCCTTGAAAATGTTCCAATCATCTTGCAAGGGGATGGCCATACTCAGGGTAACTGAAGGCTGGGTGACAAAAATTGTTGCTGATGATCAGTAACCAGCAGCCATTTCTTCAAATAACGTTGACAATGGAATTTGATGCACTGGTGGTTTCACAATTGATTGCTCTGTAGCCTGTGACAATGTGTGATGATATTTTACCCATGATACATCTTCTATTTGAATAGGAGGAAAGAACTCTTCTGCAGCTTCCAGTGATGTTCTTGTTGCCTCACCAGCAGTGTTGACCCCATCTGTACCTGGACTAGACTGTTTGTCTTTCCTCCTTACTTTTCTCTAAAAATCAACTCCTTCCTCACCCATTGAAGTTTTATTGTGTTATTTCAGAGCTTAGTCAAACTAAGACTCCTTCTCCAAGTCTTGCTCACTCACCTTCCCCACATATGCAGTTATATCCTCCAGCAGTGTGCAAAAGTCATCCAGAAAAGTGGATTCTCCCAAGGTCCTATTAATATCTATATCTTCACCAATTCACTTAAATTGTAAACATTTTTAGTATCTACAGTGACCATTCCTTACTTGAAGATATATAATTAGATGTATAGTTAGCTATGCTAAGACCCATCAGGTAAATCATCATCTCAGGTAGCCGCTGTGTCTCAAAGATATAATGTTTAAATTGTAAGACTCTAAACTTGAATTTATACATGGATCTATGAATTGTGTTGGTTGAAATGGACACTTTAACCTTTTGTCTTCAGTATAACTCTGTGATGACAAGTATATTGCCTAAAAAAAGAATAGTAATTTTAAAGGCTATTTTTTTCTGAGAAGCATATCTCAATAGTTACATTAAGACATTAAGTAAAACATGTTATATGCACACATACTATCAACCTAGTTTGTGGTTCTACTTAAACACAGGCAAAATAAATTCAGTGTAATTCTTAATTGTCTTGGAACGTTTGAAAGTATAAATGAATATTTGGGTTAGCGTAAAGTCACAAGCAGAACTTTCTCATACAAAGGAGAATTCTATAATGTTTCAAGCCCAGGCATTAGCTGCTCTCTTGTGGTGACATCCTAGGTTGTTCCTTTGAATAGAAGGCTGCCTCACCTGGATGAATGTTAAGCACAACTACCTTCAACAATGACCTTAAGTAAATACCTAAGTTTCTGGCATAGGGGTGTGTTGAAGGAGATGCTGTTGCTCATTGTGTCCATATTAATAAAACGTTTTGCAATGGTAGAACCCTGAAGTCTGAGGAAGGAGGACCACATGATTATATCTGCCTTGATTGCATGTATTGTTGAAGATGAGAGTGAGGTATGTAATAAGACATTTTCTTAAAAAAATTAATCATAAATAAAATAAAGCAAATGTTTATTAATTCCAAATAATAAGCTTTGTCTTTGTAGATACAATTTATATTATTACTCTTTTAAAAAAAATTAAACGTCTTGTTTATATTTATTTTACCGAACATAAGGTTTCATGGAAACATTTTTGTGCATTAGCCTTTTCACATATGTAAATTATTCATCATGTAATTTGATTGTAATGAACAAAAGGTATTTTGATGAATATTGATAAAATGTAAAATCATCCATTTTGCAAATTGTGTCAAGTTTCAAACCGAAAAACATTTCATAATCTTTATATCACACACAAGTAGAAATATAGCATGTGTTCATTCATTAAAATAAGCTTTTTTGCTTATACTTAAACTATTAATAGCCTTTTTAAAAAGAAATTTTCTCCAAAAATAAATATTCTTAGATAATGACAATAGATACCTTTAATACTGGAGAATTCTCTCTAGTAGTCCTAAGTGAAAAACTTTTGCTTGCTTTCATTCTGTGATGTATTAGAGCAAACTCATGGACCAATATTTGCTAGGTAAATGCTCTGCCCCTGAACTGCAGCAACAGCACAAATATTTCTCCAAAAAGTAATTAATTCATCGAATAATAAGAGAAAAATGGATGATGATGTGAATCTTTCATTCCTGGTGATGTGAATGACTAAGAGCAATAGTAAAGAAACAGTTAACTTCATCCCAGATTGTGAATAACTATGTGATGAAAGCTGATGACCTATCTACTACAGGTCTTTGACCCCTGAGCCCCATAAAATTTCACCCTCGGGTCTTCCAGCTGCCTTATAATTACAGTGGGTTCATCTTGATTCACTTTCCCATGGCAGTTTCCTGCCACAACATTTTAAATCACCCAAGATTCCCTTTTGAAGTTTACAGAGAGGGAGATCCTTACTACCTTGTGTTCACAGTAGAGGTTTAAACCAAAAAGGTAGAGTTCACCAGTATATAATATATTTTAATAAGTTCCAGAGTTGCTTACTGGTCTACCACAGTGAGATCCTGGTGTTCTACCTCCTGCTGCTACTGTTTTAGATTTAAGATATTTTATTTTCCTGATATCAATTTCAACTATGCAGGAAAAGTTATTTTTCCTTTGAATCATAATACTAACAGCAATATGTTAGCCAATATATGTGGGGCTTAAAGAAGTACTGCCGACTCCCTGAAAGTTGCTTAATTTGGCAGAAAGCTAACAGTTATTTTTTCAAAGGATGTAGGAGGAGACCTTGGCAATGGGAGGTTTAAGGGGAAAGTTACACCAAAGATTATACTAACATTAGTTTACATTGAGCTAATCTCATCCAGGTGGCACCAAGTACTAGCCAAAGCCCAAATATCAACAAAAGTGTGGCCATAGGACTCACTTTGATGCTAATGTGTACAGTGGATTTCTCCCAAGACATTTTCCTTTTGGACATTTCACCTCTAGAAAAGGACAGTCAAGAATATTCTCTTGGATTGAATTATTTAAATTAATTTTAGCAAATTAAAGATTACAATATGATCATATATATGATAATATATGACAACACTATACATGTAAAAGAGGTCTAACTCAGTATCTACTTAGCTGATTACACTATAACTATAATGTTTTCTGCTGTTTACAACTGATTTATAAAGTTATCAAATGTCTAAGCTGTTTTTTTCTCAATAACTTTTTTTCTAAATATTATAGATTGGTCATTTTGATACTTTTTATAAAGTTGTGAAATGTGCAAATAAAAATTTGTTTTCAATGTTAAAATTTAGAAACTTATTTTAGAACAGAATATCCCATCACATAGATTTAACTGAAATTGGGGATGCCTTTTGTGATAAGTTCAGGATAACTGCAAGGGGCTGGGTATATTTGAATGTAACCCTTAAAGGCAGGGTGATGTGATTGGATAACAGAACTGTTGATGTTATGGCATTCATTCTGTCTAGTAGCAGAAAGAGCATGATTAAAGTACTGTTCATTTCAGCATTTAGTCCCCAGTAAGATTTATTATGTCTGAAAATATTTCAGACTTGTAGCAGTAAATAAGAATGGAGGATTAGAAACTTAAAGGAGGAAAAGATATGTATGACTCACATAAGTCTTCAGAAAATATGTCCTGGAATTTCTCAAGAGGTCCCTATACTGGATAACGTCTCAATTTCTTTGTGTAGATGTTAGGGATGTATTAATATACTATCGATAAAATGTTTAATTTTTTTATATGAGCCATGTTCACTAAAGAAACAACTGATAGAATAAATGCATATTACAAAGAGGATTTACTGCACTGTCTTGGACAGTAGAGTCTGAATAACCCAAACATGGCTGTTGACATTCTGGGAAGCATGAAAAGTCTCAGTAGTCCAACCTGGTCCAGAAGGCATGGAGGTTTTCTGAAGAGATGTTTTCTTTCATCCACAGTGAAAGAATAAAGGGTTGTGCCTTGTTCAAGAGTCGAAAAGGCCAAGCAGGAGCCTACTCCAATGTGAACACATTAGGGTCTCTTTATTACAAACTCAAGTTTGGGCTTACTCACTACTGACCCATAGGATGGTTTGATGAAGAAGCCCAGAACTCTCATCTGGATAAGGTTTTATAGAAAATTGAAACAAGTGAGGGGGAATATGGGTCCACATTTTGCCCTGGGGTACTGGACAGGGTCACTGGGGAGGTGAAACATGGGTTGCTGGTAGACTGTGTTTAACCAGTACCATTGCAATGGGATGCTGTGCTTTAGGGAAGCATGAAGATACCACTCAGGGGGTGAAAAAACAAAGTAGGATGTAGGATGCCAAATCTTGGGTTCCCAAGCTCCTAGGCATATAGTTGCTGCTGAAGTGCTGCACAGAAAAGTCAGAAATGAAGAATCAGGGGTCCACAGGCCTGCAAAGAGAGTAATGGGAACTCCTGCTTAGTTTATTATCCTTAGCTTAGAATGGTTGTCTGGGAATGCAGAGAAGCTTTCTGCGGGAGACTCATGCAGTGGATTGGTAGCCAAAGGCTTTCTCCATACTTCCCATGGCTGTTCTTGATAAAAGAAACAGTTTATGCTTATCTATATCATTTCGCCTGGAAAAATGGATGCATACCAACTCCTCAGGGTTGTCAGAGAAAAGATACCTTTTCCGGATAGGACTGTCTAGGAAGGGAAGCTTATTGACTAAACCCTTAGAGCTTCTAGATACCTCAATTCCGTTCTCAATTTATGAGGACCCAAGATACAGAACAATAATAACTAGCAAGGAGGACGCTGCTGCAGCCATTGATAAAACTTGAACTTTGCCTTCATTTACTCCTGACTCTGATACTGTGATTCTGTCTTTATTCTATCTAGACTTGTCCATGCTGTCAACCAAAATGAATACAAATCATTACCACCATATTTAGCACACAAATGGAAAATAATACAATTTTTTTTTGTTTCTGTATTTTTGGGTTTTTTTTTTTTTTGCTTTGTTTTGTTTGTTTGACACATGACCTTACTGTGCAGCCCCAGATGATTTAGAATTCTCTATGTAGACCAAGCTGCGCTCAGACTTACAATGACCTGTCTGCTTTTGATTCCTAAGGGCTAGTATGAAAAGTATGCATGACTCATCGCCATTTATATTTCCTGGAAACTGTGGTAGTTATTGATATGAAAAGAGCATTTAAGTTATGAATAAAGAAGAAATAATGTGTAATATTTTACTAATTTTAGTCCAAATATACTAGACCTAAACAACTATAAATTCTTTCATAGCAGAGAGGTCTTGGAAATAATCAAGGAATTTAATACATGATGTCTTAAACTTGATCTACATTTTTTTCCTTAGTGTCTAAGTGACTGTGACAAACAAGCTCATGAAGATCAAATCAGGTTTCACCTTAGATATGAGTTTGAAAATTGTGACTTTTAAGAGTTCTGTGGATTACCAAACCTGTGTTCTTTACGGAGAGGATGATGTGAGAAAAGATGGGACATGAAAATAGAAAATTCTCTATCATTAAATGAATCAACCAATCTGTAATTAATTTGTGTTTAAAATACATTTATAATGTAGGTTTAAAATCAGTAATGGCCTAATTAAATTATTTGGGAGATTAATAATGGCAGCCTAGACTACATTTGCTTGAGAAATTATCCTGTCAAGGCTATGATTGCATTAATTTCTTCAATTTTGAGTGTTTTTTTGGTTTTTGTTTGTTTACTTGCTTGCTTGTTTTGGTGGTATATTTGATTAACTTTTCTACTTTCTCCCTTTTCATATGTAGTAAAGAGTGTTATCACATAAATTGATATAAATCACTTTTGAAAATGTTTATAGAAATTGATTACAGATAATTCTCAGTTGTGACCAGGGAAGTGATCATAGCATAAACTCTTGACTAGTAAAACTCTTGATGCCATGAGAATTTAAAATATAATGAATCATTTGAGAGAACCATACATGTGAGACAGTGGGAATAGGTATGAAAAGTATTATCAGGGGATAAATTGTTCTATGTTACAAGACACTGAAGCCTAAGATAGTCTGTATAGCTTCTACTATAAAATGAAAAAAGACATTAGAAGCAAACCCTCTTAATGTATGCTAAAGCAGAAGTTTGTCTTCTTTTCGTTCCTGGGTTGAAAGTCTTGCTTCAGCATGTTCTTTATTTCCCAAACTTACAACTTGTCATAGTGCTGAGAACAAGTAGTTGAGATAGATCACTTTTAAATTTGAAATCTATATAAACACCTTTCTCCCAAAAGCCATCTAAGAAGTAAGTGTTAATGTTTGTGAGGGATTGATACCATCATTTTCTAATGATGTATACAAGTGGGGAACAGAGAATCGGGTAAATCCAACAACAATATCTTTCATATATGTATGAAATTGTCAGAAAATAATTTAATAATGAAAGAAAGTAGAATATAAATAAATAATATTAAATGTAAGAAAACAAAATTTGTTTTTTAATTCACTGATATATATATATATATATAATTTTATTTTTGGATATTTTATTTACATTTCAGATATAATTCCCTTTCCCCAGGAAGCCCCTATCCAATCCCCCCTCCTCCTGCTTCTATGAGAATATGCCCCCACCCACCCTCCCACTCCCAACTCCCTACCCATGATTTCCCCCATACTGGGGCATCCAGCCTTCACTGGACCATTATTGTCTCATAGAGGTCTCAGTTTACTAAAATTTCATTCTCTGTTCCCTTGATCATTTATTTTTGTTCATTAATTATCCTAAATTAGTAAACTTCTCTGCATCAAGTGTTAGAATGTCCATCTTTCTAGACACTTCCTTCATAGACTGTTTAAAAATACCTTGACCTTTTTCTTGTTAAAATTGGTTTGTGTTTCTCAGCATACCGAATTACATTTTTTATCATAGTGTTTTCCACACATCTCACAGCATACCCCTTAGAAATTCAAATAGTTGCTCATTAAATTTTCTCAAAAATAGGCCATTTTCTCAAAAAATTGAGGTGTCTGTTTCCAATGTAAATGAAAGAAGATATCATTGTGAAAAATGGTGATGACTTCTTAAGGCTATGAATTACAGAAAATGCAACCTTTTTGTTAATAGAAGATGTGCAAAATTTATTTGTTTGGCAACATCACATGATGTACATGATTCAAAGAGGAGATTAAAGTAGGGAAGACACCTGTCTCTTTACCAGGCACTAAGAAAAAGATACCTTCCTACAAGCAAACAAACAAACAAAAAGAATTGATTAGAGGAGGAACAATTGGAATGGCATATCTGAATTGGATGTGTGTCTTCTTAACCTTCAGTTATATTCATAAGGACTATACCCAGTTTTTGATCTATCAATGGTAGTTTAGAAGTTATTAACTGATTAATAATTTTACCAAATTATCTCAAACACAACTCTTGAATGTCTGACCTGTCAACCATAACTACAAATCAATAAAATTTCTTAAAATTAACTCTCTACCAAGAAGCATAGTATAATCTCAAAAACTAAAAGAAATATTAAAAATGAAAACAATAAAAATAAAAATGTTGTAAACCTTGAGACCTAAATGATGAGCCATATCTAAAATGGTAAGATTTAAAGAGATTGATACAATTTTAAGGATTGTATTCTATCTTATAATTATTTTATGTGCTAAGAGTCCATTACTTAGCCATGTAAAAAGAGTTAGCTACTAATGAGCATATCCCTTTGGAAAACAAATAGGAAGGTTTAGTATCTATGAAAAAGATTTTAATGAATGATAAACATTCTTCATGGACAAGAAATACTTTTGCCAGTGTTTTGTTCCAAACTTGTCTGTGTCCATGAGGAGGAATAATAGCACCAAAGGAAGTTCTTATTGTTGAGATCAAAAAATTAATTGAGTATTTGCAAATATCTGTACTATAAAACTTCAGGAATAGGATAGAATGTTAGAAACATAAAAAATTTGGCATAGTAAAATTTTGTTATGAAGATAAGGTCATTTCCACTATATCTGAACAGGAACTAGACATTGATTATATGACAATATTAAATAATGTAACTTCATTTTTTTCATTGAATATGCATTCTACACAGAAATACATATATACATACACACATACATGCACACATACATACAAAATCAATAAAGCAGGAGAATGAACTTATGTAGCAGGATGCAGAGAGAATGGCTTAGTATGAATATGTACATGAGGAGTAGGTGAAACACGTTATGAACTATTTGAACTCATTCCAGCACTAGTGACCCTTTTGCAAGTCCAGATGTTTAAATGATGGCTCGATTGGGATGTGAGGGATTATAAATATGTCCCATCTGCTGCTACCGTCTGCCCATTCTCAGAAGGTATAAAATCACCTATTGCACTTGGCAGGCAAGCACTTCCCATTAAAAGGTAACCCAAAACCTTCCCTGCAGCAAAGTCTTTCAACATTTATCTACATGGAATAGATGAAGGTCAAGACCATCACTCTGTTAATGAATCACTGGGTAGAAGTATGCTGGGAAATTTTTTATGACTCAATTGAATGATGTAAATCAAATGAATCATAAACAAAGTGAGAGAGAATTTAAATCTTTAACTCTAAACATTCAAATCTATATTTGCTACACTGGATATATGATAATACTTCTACTGCAGTAGACACTTTTCTACAAGTATTTAAATTTCTTGATAATGTGCAATTTCAACATTTAAATGTATACTAACAGCTGTGGCATTATTAATAGTAATATTATATTAAGATTTCATGGTTTCTGCCATCTAGTATTTTCTCTTTCTCATTTTTACAATTTTTAATCACCATGCTACTTTTGTTTGTTATCAGCTTTCTATTTCATTAGATATTTTGACACAAGAGATCATGAAAAGTATTTCTCCCATTTCATTACATACAGTTTGCATCAAAGTCCCTAACATGCAGTAGATACTCACAAAACACATTAAAATAAGTACAGATGAAATATATCGTTTAAATTGTCCAATGGGATACATATAGTATGTATAACAACAAAAATAAACAGAAAGATAACTTCAAATTTCAGATATTTCAAATTTTATTACTTTGAACATAAAACCTTACCATGTATGTTTACATAGATTACAATTCAAAAAGAGTGACAAAGATTATAATTCCTGAAGTGAAGACCAGGCACTAGTGTATACTAGTCTGAGTATACACTAGTATACACTAGTATACTAGTATATTTTGCAGAGTGAGTGTACACTGAAGCATTTCTGTTTGTGTGAAGAAAAGCTCTTAATAGATAGATTGATAGAAAGATAAAAGTGCACAGTTAAAATGATAAAAAGAGTGATGATATATAATGATAGATATAGATTAGATAGATTAGATAGATATAGATTAGATATAGATATAGATATAGATATAGATATAGATATAGACATAGACATAGACATAGACATAGACATAGACATAGACATAGACATAGACATAGATATAGATATAGATTAGATAGACATAGATATAGATATAGATAAGATATAGATAGGATATAGATAGGATATAGATATATAGATATAGATTGGATATAGATAAGATATATATAGATTAGATATAGATAAGATATAGATATATAGATATAGATTAGATATAGATATAGACATGGACATAGATTAGATATAGATATAGATATAGATATAGATATAGATATAGATATAGATATAGATATAGATATAGATCTTCCCTGTTTCTATGAAGGTGCTCCACCATTCACTCACAAATTCCTGACTCATTGCCTTTGCATTTCTATATGCTGGGACATTGAGACTCCACAGGACCAAGGGCCTCCCATGCTATTGATGCCAGATACATCTACATCTATATGTGCATGTGTATATACATATACACACATATGTATAGATTATAGATGGTTCTAAAAGTTGTAGACAGGACTGATTGGTAGATCTTTCTATGCAGACATAAACCATAGCATTATTACCCTCTCAGAGTCTCTACCCAGCAACCAATGGAAAAAAGATGCAAAGACTCGTATCCAAACATTAGATGGAGCTCTCAGCAGACTATTTTTGTTGTTATTTTATTTATTTACATTTCAAATGTTATTCCCCTTCCCAGTGGTTTTCCTTCCACAAACCCCTTATTTCATCTACGCTCCCCCTTGCTTCTATGAGGGTGCTCCCCCATCCACTCACAACTCCTGCCTCACCACCCTAGCATTCCCCTGTGCTGGGGCATTGAGCCTCCACAGTACCAAGGGCCTCCTCTTTCATTGGTGCCAGATAAGGCCATCCTCTGCTACATATGCAGCTGGAGTCATGGGTCCCTCCATGTGTATTCTTTGGTTGGTGGTTTAGTCCCTGGGATCTCTGGAATGTGAGGGGACCCTGATTGGTTGATATTGTTCTTCCTACAGGGTAGCAAGGTGAAGGACCCTTCAGCTCCTTCAGTCTTTTATCTACCTCCTACATTTAGATACCCATGTTAATTCTGCTGGTTTGCTGAGAGTGTGTGCATCTGCATTGGCCAGGTTCTTGCAAAGCTTTTCAGGGGACAGCTATACCAGGCTCCTGTCAGCAAGTGCCTTCTTGGCATCAGCAATAATGTCTAGGTTTGATGTCTGCCGACAAGATGGATCCCTAGGTGAGGTGGTCTCTGGATGTCTTTTCCTTCAGTTTTTGCTCCACTCTTTATCGTGCATTTCTTTTAGACAGGAGCAATTCTGGGTTAATATTTTTGAGATTGGAGTCTACTCCATTCTTCAACTGGAGTCCATGCCTAACCACTGGATGTGGTCTCTACAGTTTCTCTCTCCCCTTTCTTGGGTATTTCAGCTAATGTCATCCCTGTTGGGTTCCAGGAACCTCTTACTTCTCTGCCACCTGGCACTCTAGTGGCTACTCCCAATTCCCCTCCGCCATGGCTACACACATCTGTTTAATTTCCTGACCTTTACACGTCTCCTCTCTTCCCCCACACCTGATCCTGCCCCCTTTTTCTTCCTCTCTTCTCTCCCTCCCAGATCCCTCCCTCCCTCTACTTCCTGTGATTATTTTCTCCCCTATTCTAAGTAGGACTGAAATATCCACACTTTGGTCTTTCTTCTTCATGAGTTTCATGTGGTCTGTGAATTTTATCTTGGCTATTGCTAGCTATAAGGTTAATAGCCACTTATCAGTGAGAGCATACCATGTGTGTTCTTTTGTGACTGGGTTACTTCACTCAGGATGATATTTTCTAGTTCCATCCATTTGCCTGCGAATTTCATGAAGCCATTGTCTTTATTGGCTAAGTAGTACTCCATTGTGTAAATGTACCACCTTTTCTGTATTAATTCCTCTGTTGAAGAACATCTGGGTTGTTTCTAGTTTCTGGCTATCATAAATAAGACTGTTACGAACATATTGGAGCATATGTCTTTGTTATATATTGGAGCATCTTTTGGGCGCTCCATCTTTATGCCCAGGAGTGGTACACATCCTCAGGTAGTACTATGTCCAATTTTCTGATGAACCACCAGACTGATTTCCAGAGTGGTTGTACCAGCTTGCAATCCCACCAACAATGGAGGAGTGTTCCTTCTTCTCCACATCCTAGCCAGCACCTTCTGTCACCTAAGAGTTGGGCACCTGGGAGATTGAGGCACCTGAAGAGGACAGGGACTCCACAGGAAGACCAACAGAGTCAACTCAGCCTTGGAGACTATTGGAGGCTCTCAGAGTCTGATTCACAAAACAAAGAGCCATCAAGGAATGGACCTAGTTTCTCT
Organism: Arvicanthis niloticus; assembly: GCF_011762505.2. Taxonomy (NCBI): domain Eukaryota; kingdom Metazoa; phylum Chordata; class Mammalia; order Rodentia; family Muridae; genus Arvicanthis; species Arvicanthis niloticus. Next base: position 23,778,347 of record NC_133430.1, on the reverse strand, counting down.
GTACATATGTAGCAGATGAGTAGCTTGGTCTTCATGCATGTTTCCAAACAACTAGAACAAGGACTAACCCTGAGCCTGTTGCCTGCTTCCTTGAAGATCCCATGCCCCTAAATGGACAGCCTTGTCTTGCCCGGGTGGCAGATGACGTGCCTAGTCCTGCAGTGACTGTATGTGCAGAAGGGGTGAGGGCTTGACACCTAGAAGAAAGCTTCCCTTTTGAGAAGGAGCGAGAGACTGGAGGGATGATTTGGGTGATACTGGGTTGTAAAGAGAATAAATAAACAAATTAAATACAAAATATTTGAAATGATTTACTTGTAGATATGATGTAAAATTAAATGAGTTTTAATCTTACCCTATAAATTACCAGTTACTTCATTTAGAACATGCTTTTTGGACTCAGCTATATATATTTTTTTTTCCTGGAAAATTAAATCAAAATATCACATGACTTTTTTTTTTACCACCAAATGGCATAAAAGCAATTTATAAACTGCAAAGTTATAGGCTAATATTAATACATTTTTATTTTCAACTATAGCTTAGCAAAAGAAGATTCATAAAGAACTAATCTTCTAAAATGATTGTAATTATATTGTTTTAATAGAAAAATATGATATTCAATTATTTATAGAATGGGTACAACATGCCTATTCACAGAGTCATAAATCAGAGTGAAACTCTAAATACATAAATTGTATCATAACTTTGAATTCATCTGTTTATATGTACAACTGAATATATTTCAACTATAGATTATTTGAATAACAAGATATATTTTTGATAGAAAATATCTATAAATCTTTAGTCAGCAAAACTAAGTCTAAACTCTTATAACTGTATATCCTCAAACCTGTTTTTAAAAATGTTGTTTCGTGGGTTAGTGTGAACTCAAAATAGTGATTCAGCACTTTAAGTTTCAAAACTGCCAGTAAAAAGATTATGAAATGATAAATGTTAAGGATAAAATGTGCTTTAAACTATTTCACCTTTAATACAAGACATATCATAATTGGTTTTATACAATTATAACATTTGCCTTAATGCACCCCACTAACAAAAGAGTCGCATTTATTATGAATTAAAATAGGATAAGTTATAAAATTAATTGAAATAAAAGAATTAATTTGTCAAATTATTTTATTCAAGTAAACTTTTATTGATGTGAGAAGGGCTAGTATAAATTATCTGTAGAATTCCTTTACATTATAGATTAATAAGCTAAGGTCAACTGATTGATATTAATTCATTAAATCATACAGTATTTATGCACACTGGGCTGTGTGCCTACTGTCTGACAAAGAAGAGAATGAAATAAAGGTAAATAAAACCTTGATGCCTTTCAAGTAACTTAAATTACTGAAGGATTTCTATAATAAAGAAGATTAAATAACTGAAGAAAGAATTCAAACATCAAAAAAGAGAGAGATGGGTAATGATTTCAGTTAAAATTAGGAAAAGACTCTTTAATAAAAATTAATCAGTAAAAATCATCCAGTTTTGTAACCTCACGAGTGGACACTCCATTGAGCTTCATAGGAAGTCGTGTGTCATAAAAAATTGTGTGGAAGCATGGTATCCATAATTTGCTGAAGGATAAATCAATGTCTTGGATTTATATTTTACTCAAACTGTGAATGAATATGTTTTTCAACTGTTACTGTTTGAAGGTAGACAGGAAGTGAATCCTTGGACCCAATTAAAGTAAGATTTTCTGGAGGATGCTTGTCACCTAAGGGCTGTGACTATGAGGTGAGTGTTGAGAGTCAGAGGCAACAGTTATGATGGAAAACAAGAGAGAATGGTTTAGTGCCCTGGCATTTAGGAAGGAAATCTTGAGAGACATACATATCCGCTGCAGTTTTCATTAGCTTTCTGAGTCTTACAACAGAAATACCTACAGAGGCAGCCGTAGGAAGCGAGGTTTCAGTTTGAGTCCACCGTGGTGGGGAAGATATGACTTTAGGATTGAGGAGTCCTTGGTTACACTGTGTCTGCAGTCAGACAGCTGAGAGAATAAACACTGCTCTTCATTTTACTCCCTCTTGTTTATTCACTCCTGGACCTGAGTTATCAATAGTCCTGTATCTTCTGCAGTTGCTCTCGGTGCATCATCATAGGTCCCCTCAGAGGTATGTTTCCATGGTGGATTTATTCCAGTAATGTTCACAGTGAAGACTAACCAACACAAATAAAAATAGTCTTTAAAATATGCTAGAACCATGACCAATAAAAACAAGATGCAGAAATGATTTTAGAAAAAAACGTTGAGACCTGGTTTGAGACTCAAATTACACAGGTACAGAGGACTTGTAGGAAAAATTCCAGTGTGGCAGCAGAGTCACAGATAAGTACCTTCCACAACACAATTACTGAGACCAGCCCACAGACAAGCAGCAAACTGAGTGAGTCACCATTGTCTAGAGTTCCTCTGTTCTTCATAGCGCCCTTCATTATGACCAATCACATAAGCCTTCAATGTTACCGGAGATTCTCTATGGAAACCCCCAACCTGAAATCATTTAAGAAAGTGAATTTTGGGTTAGAAATATCAGGCTGAGCTCATTAACACAGCACAAAAGCATTACATAGACTAGATATCGGTTGAATGTCAGTATATACAATGGTGTCTAACAATGTTATCAAAAATCATTATTTTTGATGGTAAAATAGTCACATAAGTATTTGACTGTATATTTCCTCCTGTGCAAATTTAGACAATGACAATTATGTTTCCTAATTACAGAATGCCAAGTAATAAGATAAATATAATAATCCACAGATAACTCTGTACTAGTAATTACAAATGGTTGAAACAAATAATCATGAAAAAATCAACACTTTGTCAGGTTAAAAACTCAGAATACAGCTCTGGATTGATTGCTCAGTGCTTAAGATAACACTTGTTATTGTTACCGTTGTTGTTATTGTTAGTGTTATTATTTTTATTATTCTTACAGGGGACCCAATTTGATTTCCAAGCAATGATGTCCAGTGGCTGACAGTCACAAGTAACTTCAGCTGCATGCTATCTATAACTCCTCTGCACTTTGACTTGCATGAACATATTCACTCTTTCATACCCATACACATGCATGTACACAAACACACAAACACATGCACACACTCACACACACATATAAAATCACAGTTAAAAAATAAGAAAATTTAAAACAGAGAATATTGAAAGATTAGAAAAGTAGATAAATATTAACAAATATGACAGTTTGGTCTTTAGTGTATAAAATCATAAGTAAATAAGTGAATAGTTAACTGATATATAAGAAAAAGAAGATCATGGGAAATGTACAGATATTCAAGTTTTAAATCTATATTATTTTAGTATTTATAAAATAATTTAAAAATTATTGATTAATTGATTTGCTGATTGATTGATTTACCAGTAGTTTTATAAACTTTATTCTGGTCAGCATTTGAAGAAATTATTGAAATTATTTAATTATTTAAATAAAATATTTTAACAATATGCTTGAATTATTTGTAAACCTTCTTTAAGTATTTTTATTAATGAAATCATTAGATATTTAGATGACAAATTATTAAAATAAAATTTTTATTTTCTAAACGTCATTTTTTATAATACAATTTTAATTAAATTTAAATAAATTGCTTCTTTTTTCTCTTCTTTCCATTAACTTCTAAGCCTACCACTTTCAAATGAAAGTTTTTCAAAAATTATTATTTTTACACAAATTTATATATATATGCAAAAATATGTAAATACAACCATACAGCCTGATGAGTTCTTTATTATTTTAGTGCAGACCACTGTGTACCTGATAACCAATAAGGGAACTCAGTCCTGAGAGATTTATTTTTCTCTCTAAGCAGTCATTAGTTGCTTACAGATTTTTGTTTAGGGATGTAACCCCTTGAAAATTCCTCTTTGGAGTTAGCCTATCTGTTGATATTTTCATTGTTCTAGTCTTTTTTTATGCAGGTATTTCTAGGAAAGAATACTTCACTGCAGACATCCTTGTATTCTGGCTTTCATAATTTTTCTTCCTCTTTTCTGCCATGTTTTCTGAAGCATAAATACAGGAGTTGTGTTGCAGAGGTATATATTTGATTTGGGGGTCTCCCACAAATCCCTTGATCTCTGTGTTGTGTCTATTTGTGCTTTTCTTGTAATAGACTCCCTTTGCTATAGGAAGAAGCTTCTCTGATTAGGTATATTCGCTACTTTTATCTGTGTGTACAAGAACAATATTTTGAATATAGTGATATAGTGAGGCATCATGCTTTTACAGAGTCTCTTCTAAGAACTATGATTTCCCTAGGTAGGAAAAATGATGGTTACAGAGTCTCTTCTAAGAATTATGATTTCACTACTTTTAGGTAGAGGACTAGGGTTCTAGTATCAGGCACAATTTCACTCCGGTTAAGTGGGCTTTAAGTCTACAACTGTTCATTCCCAACAATACGTGATAGATTCTGTTGTACCCTTAGGGCTATCTTGTTTTGCTCCCCATAGTTCTGGTTTACAGGTGTTGGTGTTTGCAGAGTTCTTTCTGGCACATGTAAGCTAGACTCTAGGAAGGAGGTTTTACATTTAGAATTAGTTCTAATAAGCTTGAGTCCTGTGTCCTAAATCTGTGGTATATTCCACCATCGAGGCTTAACTTCAGTCTCTGAGACTCACTCAAGGACAATGGCAAAAACCTGTGTTGTTTTAGGTGTAGCTGGAATTACCTTGACTAACCATTTATCAAGATATTTCTCATGCCCAGTACTGGGTTTGGTTAGCCTTAGAATCTTCCTGAAAGCATTGTTAGATCAAGTGGTAAACTTCAAATAAGACTTGTTTGCCCCTCATTCCTGCTTCTTCTGAATTGGCTTTGCCCTGCTCTCCAGCTAGAATCTCCCTTCCTAATTTGGTTTTTGTTGTTGTTGTTGTTTTGTTTTGATTTTTTTTTGTTGTTTTGTTTTTGCTTCATATGACTTACACCTTCAATTTCTTAATATATTATAAAAGAATGAAAAATTTCTCCATATAACCTGATGGATATTTCAAATAATGTAATTCAGAAGTCATATACTAAAATTTGCAGAAGAAATTTTACTCATCTCAGAGCTTATATCTTTCAAGATAGGCCAATTTGGACAAAGAATTATCCAAAATCTTCTTTGAATGGCTGTTGAAAAATGATACCTAGATGACAGTAGTTAGCCTACTTTTAATATTTTTAAAACTCTCTTTCTAAATTTCTTAGTGCAATTATTTATTTTACTATATATATATATAGTAAAATATATATATATTTACTATATATATTTATAGTAATTATAGTATATTTATAGTATTTATAGTAATTATAGTATATTTATATATATAAATATATATAGTATATATATAAATATATATAGTAATTATACTTTATAGTATTTATAGTATATTTATATATATTTAATATATATATATAAAATATATATATACATTTCCACGGGGTGTTGGAAATCAGTTCTTGATCTTCTGAAAGAACAAATGTTTTTTAACCAGTTTGACATCTCTCCAGCCCTGTTTTCTTTGTTTTTAATATAAGTAAGTATTCTTCTAGCTTGAAAGAAATACAACATGTAATATCTTTGAAATCAAACAATAAAAAGATACAATAATTACACACAGACAGAAAGAGAGAGAGAGAGAGAGAGAGAGAGAGAGAGAGAGAGAGATTTTGAAGGATACCTAAAATTGGGTAGGTTTGAAAAGAGAAAAGAATAAATACCAGGTTATTTGTGTGTATATACATATTTATGCATATATTTATACATGCGAGGATAAATGTATTCATGCTATTCATGCAAATACATAAACCCAGTAATTCTATTATAAAATTTTAGTGCTGCTTTAATTCTTACTATTTTAATGCAAATGAGAGGCACTTATTTACATAGGAAATAGAATAGTGTGCTTTCATGAGACACCTTCAGTTTAGTTGCTAAGCTTCCATGTGACTCTAAGCACTCTGTGCTGGTATGTGCTTAGTAGACACTTCCATGACACAGTGATTCAATTTCATGCTTAATTCCATCCCATTACCTGGCTGCCAGTCTTTCTGTGGCTCTTTACAAACAGGCATGGGCTGGTTGTTGTGAAGAAAATTCCATCCTGGCAATCAAATTCTCTTTTCATTAAGTAACAGTTGAGCCAGGGCACTTACAAAGGGCTCCACTCCACCAAGCAGCATACTCCAGCAGAGCCAATGCCAGTGTTGTCTTTTCTTGGCAATAGTAAATACCACACCAATGTTAATAGCCCATAAATCCTCAATACACAATTAGGAACAGTTGTTAGAAACTGTTGTGTGGGGGGTGTAATGAGTCCAACTGTTTGCTGCAGCCCAGTGGAAGTATCCATGATCTTTTAGTTCTGTTTCTTTTGAAAATATTTAATCTGTTTTACTCACAATTGATTAATTTCTTAACAATCGAGCACTGCAAAAACAAACAAACAAACAAACAAAAAACCAAAACCTCTAAACCAATAAATGTCTGCAACATATTGGTATGTATTATTAACAAAATATAGAATTAAAAATAAAGGAAAGACTATTGACAAACTAGAAATAGGGGAGTAGTTTCCTTATTTACTTTTGCAGAATGACTGAGTCACTCTCTTGCTGACTATTCAATTATTTGCTGAGCTGCACCTGTTTGGAAATTGAAGCTTAATTATGTCCTTTGAAGCCCATCGTGCTCATTAGCATGCTACAAAACCAGCATGAACTTTGATGTCTAAACAAAGCCCTCATATCTTGAGGTCTAGTAAAGGTCTAAGTGGGCTAAGAAGGAGATCTGAATATCAAAGGCAAAACAAGGTTCAGCACAGGATCCTAAATCTCCAGTTTATTTTCCTTAAACCCAAAGGATTGCTTTCATTTTTAGGCTTTCAGACATTATCCACTGCCTGGGGATGTCGTTTTAATAAGATCAATGTACTCTATTGAGTGTAATTGTCTTGTAACATTTGCCTGGCCTGTGGAGAAAGTCTGTAGCAACGAGGCCAGAGAGAATTTCAACCTGGGTTATGGTGTGCTTCCAAGTGAGAAAAGTCAGAGAAATGAAGAGGAATTGAGCCAAGTTTGTATGCTATTACTGGACTTTGGTGTGACTTTTACAGAAAAAAATTGGGTACTCTTATTACACATGAAAATTGGAATCACTGTGAATTGCTAAAATAATAAAAATTGTTATTGTCAGATAAATAATATTATTCAAACAAGGTATTTAAATGAAGATGTTATTTAATTTTTTACTTTTGTAAATATTATTATTAGAATATGCACACCTGTTTATACAATTTATAAGAAACTTAGTTCCATAAAGATATGAGCTACTTTATACTATAAATGGCCTAGCAAAAAAAATTAAACAGCATAATAATAACAGTCAAGATATAGAAAACCAAAGGGGACAGAAACAAATACAGAGTTATGAAGATGTTATTTAGACAGGTACTTCAGTTTTGCAATTAATACAACAAGCTGCCAAATGCCAAAATCTTTCTAAAGCTTTTGTATTTAAATTCATATTTTTAATATACTATGTATATGCCTAAAATATCCCAAAGCATAAATGGCCTTTGAGTAATGTTTTACAATAATAATATTTATAAGAAGATCAAAATTATATTTTACATATTAGTTTTGTTGATCCAGACTGTCATGTAGTTTAGAATGGCCTAAAATCTCACTATGTCCCTAAAAATTAATTTTTTAAAATTATAATATAGTCATCCTATTTCTCCTTTCTTTTTCCTTCCCCTAGACCCTTCCATGAAACCCAGCTGTCTCTCTAATTCATGCAATCATTTTCTTTTTGATACACACAAACACACACACACACGAATAGAACTTGCTCATACTATGATGTAATGTTGTGAATATTGGGTCTCAGAGATGACCACTTAGTATTGGATAAATAATTGGTACGTTCTTCCCTGAAGAGGTCCATATCTTCTGTGTTTAGTATTTTCCAGTTACCTATAGTTCTTTGCCTAGGATTAAACACATTGAGCTAGAATTTTATGTTAACATATAATAAGTATTAGTATGAAATCATCACATCTTGCCTGACAATTCTCTCCACAACAGGCATTGACTAAAAAGTCATCATCTGAGGTTGTCCAGAGGAACCCCAGAGTTTTATATATTATTGCTATTTTTCTTGGTTAATGTACAGAAGTGAAAGCTAAGTCCCAATTGCTGAAGAAATCATATACTTCTGAAACAAGACACAAAGAATCTGAACTGGATTTGACCCAAAGGTCTCCTCTTAATTAAGGATTAGCTTTCACAGTATAAAAAGGCACTTTATAAGCTTCAAAGACAGGGAAGCAATCAAGACTTTTACCCCTTTATGATGCCTATGAACCATTACCATATCCATAGCTTGGTGGTAAAGAACAGTGCTCTAATTGTATTTGAAACCTAAGGGAAACCATGCCTTGTACTAGAAACCTAGCCAACTTTCTGGGGCTAAGGAAGTCAGATATCAGGAAGGAGAACTAACCACCGACACTTTATTAAACCAGCATAATCTCTAACTATATTCTGAATATTTGACATTGTACCCATATGTAAGTATAGCTCTCACCTCTCATCAAAGAAACTTTGCACCAGACTGATACCAATAGAGAAAAGTACAACCAGTCAAATGTAGAATACAATATGCCATATGGTGCCCTGCCTCCACTAATAAAACTACACACAATATCCTGAACACAAAATTCAGGGATCATTGTGGGAGAGAAAGTAAAAAAATTGTAAGAGCCAGAGGGATAGAAAGGTGTGTGAGAGAGATTGTGTCTCCTGCTAATTTCAGAGGTCTACAACCATGAAGCCTGTCTAAACTGTCTAAACATAACTGTCTAAAAGGACCTAACCACTCAGTAGTAGTTGTAGAGACAGAAGAATTAGATGAGAGAAATAGTGTGTAAACTTGATCAAAATATACAATGTGCATATGTGAAATTAGCAATCAATAAAATCTTGAATATATCTTTCTCAGCATTTAGTTCTCTTCTGTTCATAAAAAAGAAAAAATGTTATTGACAAGAAAGAAAGAAAGAAAGAAAGAAAGAAAGAAAGAAAGAAAAGAAAGTAAGCAAACAAAACAAAACCAGAATTTTCAGAACATTGTTTCCTCTATTGAATGATTTCTTTTATTTCTTCCTCAAAATATCACCTTTATTTTTCTTTCCACAGACAGATTCATAAAATAAAAAAAAAATTATCTGAAGCACTTTTATAAATGCATTAGTAAGTACAGCCTCTCTGACCATAGCAAGGGTGAGAACTCTACAATGTGGTTAACTTTTCACATTTCTTCTCTTGTACAGGCTTGCGATTTTTGGTAAATCTATATAAAAATTTGGTTACTTCAATCTATGGAATACCACCTAAAATTAGAAGGCATTTCATTCTAGAATATATCCCTGACTTATTCTTTAGCTTAATGTTGTCTATCCAGGACTTACCAGACATAAAGCTGAGGCAGACAAATGGATCTTATTATATCCACAATGCTTCTGAACAGATACTATTTTAAAATAGTATAAAATTTACTCAGAACTATATCTTATACTTGACACTTTTATGGAACTTTAGCTGCTCAGCAACTTCTTGCTGAAACATTTTTGAAAACCATTATAGCATCACTGTCCTATGAGAGGCTCTACCCAGCAACTGACTGAAACAGATGAAGAGACCCACAGGCAACCACTGGATGGAGGTTAGAGACTCTTATGGAAGATTAAAGGATGAAATTTAGAAAAATGTGAAATTTTAGAGAATGTTAATATAAGCAAAAAATAAACCCTCAGAATTATGCAGGTAAAAGGTTTAATCTCTCTCTCTCTCTCTCTCTCTCTCTCTCTCTCTCTCTCTCTGTGTGTGTGTGTGTGTGTGTGTGTGTGTGTGTGTGTGTGTGCGTGCGTGCATGTGCACACTCAGCTGTAGGGTATAAGAATAACTTAGGGATCATAGAGAAGGGAGAATGAAATCTTAAGCAGAAGTGAGGAATAGAGGTAATGTGATACAGGACCTGAGAACAATAGAGAGATGCTTTGTAGAGAGGAAGGATGCTAAGAGGAGAGGAATATGTCACATTTGAGAAAGAAGTCAGAGGATGGGAATAGAAAAATAACAAGCAAAAATAACAATGAAAATGTCTGAAATATTATAAGAAAACATAATATTTTATAAGTAATTTGTAGACTTTGAAAATTTAGAAAAATATTTTAGTGCTCTCCTTCTCTAATAGGCAAGTTATGACGTATTAATCCATAAATCTATGATTTTAAATATTTTCATAAACCTTTCATCATACAGTTACTTATAAATTAAAAATCAGACTTTCTTCTCAGAGTTGTCAAAGAAGTCAGCATGACTAAAAGATAAAGTTACAATTCAAACACAGAATAATGTACTATCTGCTAATATTTAACAACAGTGCTGAGCATAGTGTGTGTATCTGGACACACAGGACAGTCCTATTAAAGAAGCAACCATAGAAACCATGTAGACTAAAGACTAGTGGGAGAACAGTGGGTGGGAGAGAAAATAGAGTTCATATAGATATCACTTCACCTATGACCTTTCCAAGGTTTACCTTCTTTTCACAAAATACAGAAGCTCTAGTATTTCTTGTTTGATTTTTCATACACAGAATTGTGGCCCATATTTTCCATAATATTACACTTCAGTTCACTTTATAATGAACATTTATAATGTGTGTTTTCAGGAACCTCTAAAAATCACACATGTTGAATGCAAGCCATTTGACCTGATCCAAAAATGGAGAGCAGGCAGTTGTTGTAATGTAAGGTTCATAATGCCTCCTTGAGTTTTTTTTTTAATGATACTATTAATTAATATCAACACGTAAACCATGAATTGTTAGTTGTCCAGAATTACTGACATATCAATTTTTAATTTATTTTTCATTGTATTGTATTACCATAAGCTGGATACAAGCCTATAAATATCATAGTTCTGAACCAGAACTATAAGAGAACTGGCATACTTGATTTCCTGTGTTGTCAGTATGATGAACAACTTATAAATACAATTCTGTATCTGCCAAGCCTGTTTAGTTTCCTTAAGCAACATGGGTGTAATTTATAAACTGAAATAAATCTTACTTTAGGAGGGTATAAAGAACTATGAAAACCAAAACATTAACAACATATTTAAAAACTATTCCATGAGTATAACTACTCTTTATGCAAAGAATTTGCATAAGCTATACTAGAGACATCCCTCCTTGGGGTTTACATTCAAAGTTCCTGAAAAATAAGTCAAAGAGTAAAAATTAATAAATTATTGTTAAAGATTTTTTTTTAAATAACATCTTTGGCTTTTCTGAGTACACATTTAAAATCCACTCTACTGAGAACACAAAAAAATAATTTTTATTCATTTTTTAAAATGAAATTTATGACCTGTATCTTAGTTAATTTTCGCATTCTGGTTTTATTCATTTATTTATTTATTTATTTTGATTTTTTGTCTTTCTCTCTGTAATCACTTTTAAGAGACTTAATGTAATGACTGCTAGGCTTTTTTTTTTAATAGAGAACTTTCAAAGTATGATCAAATAAATATTTATTGAGTCATATTTTGAGAAAAAGAAATGCAGAAAAATTAGCTTGAGGTGAAGTATACAATTTTCTTTCTATTCATTTCACAATAGGGACAATTAATGCTTAGATGGCAGAACAATGGAGTTGAAAGACTCTCTGAGATGTTCCTCATCATATCTAACAATGCAGTCTTCAATCAGCCCAAAGAACGGAATTGAATTTTTCACTTCAAAAAGATTTTTTTAGTAACGTTTCCTGAACCAATATGATTAAATTCTGACCTGAAAACCTTCAAAATAGATGACTCTTCTTTAAACTTCAAATCATTGATTGCTTAAACTTTTTAACCATTTATTCTTTGGGTCAAGTCATCAGTCTGTCTACTATGGTGATTCTCTCAATTCATATCGAAACCATATAGCTCAGTGAGAAATATGAAATGACCAGAATGCATCTGATTCTTGTTTTTATTTTCTTTTGTTTATGAATTTTATAAATGGTTGTAGTAACATTCTATTTTGTAATTTCAATAAAAGAAGTTCTAAAAGGTAAAGAAAACTTGTAAGATGAAAGGGTCATTTACAAAAATGCTTGTATTTATTTTATTGTTTGTGTATATGCATGCATGTATATGTGCAAGTATATGTGTGTATGTGCATGTGTGTAGGCATGTGTGTGTGTACGCTCATGAACATTTAGAAGTCAGAGGACAACTTCAGAAATCTGAATCTTTCTTTCCATTACATGGGTTCTGATATCAACTTAAGTTGCTATAATATGACAGTCAGCACCCTTACACTCTGAGCCATTGCCTCTGCCCTCATTTTTATTTATTTTTCAGATATTCAAAGCCCTGCTCCTTTATTCTCAAACATCAGTACAAGAATACGTCATCAACATGCACACAAGCAGTAGCCACTACAAAAATTTTCACTCTGTTATAAATAATTGATTTGTTTTTTAAACTATCTCAATTTTTCAAATCTGACTTTCATTATATACATATATATATGCATATATATGCCTCTTAATAATGACTAGACTCATTTTGTTGGTAAATAAAAGGATATCCTCTTCATCTCTCACTTCCACTTCATCTATGACAACATTTGCTGTAGAAAAATAGCCATATGTTTTTGTTTTATGATATCCCTGTCCTCATGCTCTCTACTTAAAGAATTTTACACTTTCCAAATTCTCCACATTAGTACAAAGTAAACATTCAGAAGACCCAATGATTCACCTTTATGTATTTTTGTTTCAAAATAGATTATCACATAGATGCTTTTTACTGGAAATCTTTGCTATGTGGCACCAACCTAGACTATTTGTCAACCCAGCCTTGCTCCCCACAATGTCCATTATGTGGAGACATTCCTGTCACTTTTATTTTTCTTTTTCCATGCTCAAATAGTAGGAGCCATGGTATGAATTTAGTAAGAGGAAGAAGAATGAGCCTGGAAAGAAGAACTTAAAATAATCTCTTTCAAAAAATAACAAAGCATATCTATGAATATACATTTATTTGTTTTGTCCCTCAGTCTCTGATAATCCAAAAAGTCCTTTTTTTTCTTATCAATTATTTTACAAATATAGTTTCTCCCCCTTTGGGAAACCCAAGTGTATTTATTAAAATTCACAAATCTAGCTGTGATCTGGGCAGTCAGAAGGGTAATATAAGAATTGGTACGTAGAATTACTGTCAGCCACATTTGATAGAAAGCCTGTCTAACAGGCCGTGAAACCACACTTACAAACTCAGCATAAGGAAGGTAGAGGAAGAGATCCATAAATTTGGTATCACCTTCAGATAAAAACAAGTTGAAAACCATTGTAGGCTGTATCACACTATCTCAAAGAAAATGTAAGAAAGAAAATAAATAGAGGTAAAAAGGAAGGGAGAAAGGAAGAAAGGAAGAAAGGAAGGAAGGAAGGAAGGAAGGAAGGAAGGAAGGAAGACAGGCAGACATGAGGAGAGACAGAGATCATGAAAGAAAGAGACAAAGAGAAGACTATACTGTTAGAAAGTCATAATCTTCTGATAAAAATTGTGATCATGAGTGAATGTGCATAGGTGAGTTTGTGTGTAACCTTCAATGATATCTCTAAAATATTAATCTTTACTTTAAAGTTTCTGTTATATTAGATTATTTTAATACAAATATGAAGATCCAGGAAGCATTGTGATTGCATCTCCCAGATCATAAACCTGTCATCATTTGGAGAACAGATAAGTAGTTTGGAGAACTACTTATAAACAGATAAACAGTTTGGAGAATTGTTCTTATTTTCTATATATGCATGAGAGTAGGTCTGTAAACTTGTAAAAGCCATTTATAATCAAAATACTCATTCAATTAATTCTGTTCTTGATATTTTAATGGCTTGGCAGTATTGACCATAATATGGTTTTATAAGTATTTTTCATAAAAACAAATTGTTGTGATTTGAATAAGATTGGCCCAGGGAGGAGTATTATTAGGAAGTGTGTCCTTTTTGAAGTGGGTGTGGCTTTGCTGTAGAAAGTATGTCATCGAAGGGGTGGGGTTTGAGACCCTCCTCCCTGTCATATGAGAGACAGTCTACTCCTGACTTCCTTTGGCTGAAGATGTAGAATTCTATGCTCCTTCTCCAGCACCGTGCCTGCCTGGACTTTGCCAGGCTTCTTGTTATGATGATAACAGAGTGAGCCTCTGACCCTGTAAGAAAGCCCCAATTAAATGTTGTCCTTATCAGTGTTGCCATTGTCATGTGTCCTCACAGCAATAAAACCCTAACTAGGACACATATGAATTATTTTAAAATATTCATTTTTTGTTAAAATTAGGAGATAGAATAAAGTCACAGAATATGTTGCCTGGAATGGACCAAAAGACAAACATGATAGTTTGTTTTGCCATTGTATCAACATGGAGAGATGATTTAATATGTATTTAATACATATTAAAATTTTACTATTTTAAAATTTTACTATTATTTCTGATGAAAAATATTAACCATCATAAATCACCAGCATTACACCTGACAACAGAGGAGACATTTGTAGATTGATGAGCAAAATACCTTAATGAGCCTTCTTCATGAGGAGTTGCTGGAACATCCATTTGTTTCCCATCAGTTTTGAGGAATATATCAATAGATGGTAAAACAGAAGGTAGACTATATTGGCAAAGAAGAAGCTTAGTTTGAAATTAAGTTAAAAAAACAAAAATGAAAAGCAATGCTATGACAAGAAAGATGAAAAGTGACATTCCACTCAAAGGAGAAATAGGAGGAAAGAAAGAAGATAGCAGTGGTCCCAAAGATAGCCACCTGGGTTCCTCAAGGACCAACTATGTGCATTCAGTCTAATCCATATATACATATATGTATATACATATATCATATATTTATATATTTTATATAATATATTTATATATAAATATATTAGACTGGATGTACATGATGTATATATATTATATATATACATACATATACATGTATATATATTATATATGTATATAATTGTAATATTATCCATGATATATATTATATATCTTGTTGTAACTCTCCCCATAAAAGTAAAAGATCTATATGACAAGAGCTTCAAGTCTCTGAAGAAAGAAATCCAAGAAGCCCTCAGAAGATGGAAAGATCTCCCATGCTAGTGGATCAGCAGGATTAACATATGGGTGGTTAGGTGAAGGAGGGAGGAGCACCCTCATAAAGGCAAGGGGGGGTGGTGAAAGGGTGGGGAGTTCGCAGATGTGAGACTGGGAACAAGGAAAACATTTGAAATGTGAATGAATAAAATAAACAATTTTTAGAAAGGGTGAAATAAGATCTGATCATCAAACAAGAGATAAGCATCCATATGTATGGAAAACAACTGAGCTAAAGAGGAAATGTGAAAAAGACCATGGTCCATGGCGTGTTAAGGACGAATGTGAAGCAGAAAAGAAGATCCCCGATGCAACAAATCCAAAGAAACATGTGCCAGAAAAATAGGAATAGGAAAGAATTGAAAACTGGTTAATAGGATAAACAATGAGTGACTTACCTTACAATGATGTGTGTGTCGAGGGGTTACTGTTTGGCTATGAATGTTAATTAAAATGTAGCTTTACATTATTGTCAACATAGAATAAATACTGGTTTTTATAAAGATAATATGACTCCATGTAGAGGAAAATATCAGAGAGAAATATTCCCAAAACAAACATGTGATTTTCTGCATATGAAGCCAATTATATGCATATGACACACCATGAGTGTGATAATAGTTGCAAAATGACCTGAAAGAGTTGGTTCTCTGGAGGATCCAACTCAGGTCATCAGAATTCGCAGCAAGCGTCTTTGTGTATTCATCTCAAGATGGATTTAAACTTTTACAGTGTCTGCTACATAGGATTACATTTTAACATGGCCACTGTAGTCTGTTTCTGAACAATTAATGATCTCTTTAGTATCTGTGGGTAATTCCACACAAAAAATATAGAAATTACTGGCAGTGGTAAATTTTATTATTTTAGATGTTATGTTTTGAATATTTTAATCATAATAAAATTATGTAAAATAAAAATCATTAAATACCTTCCATCACAACTATACTTCTTTTACTTTTAGTTTTCTATTTTCATTTATTTTAATTAGCCAGTGCAAATGTAGAATTTTCATTGGATTTGCTAACATAGAAATGCTTTGCTTGTTGTTGTATCATCTTAAATTTGTGACCTACCTGTTTTCTCTCATGTGTTGGACACAAGCAGGAGCATCTACTCCTGGACCTCTTCTGAATTTATTATGCCCACCCTTTTGTTTACATACTTAAGAAATATCAATGAAAACCCATTAGTGTTTTGTTCTGATGCTTTGCTTCAGTCTTCTTAATTAAATTTTAATTGAGGTATAAACTTCAATTAAAAAGATGAACAGCTCCTCACAATCTATACCTACATGTTTATTTCACAAGTGTCTCTACCTTGTTTTGTGTTGTATAATGTTTGTACTCAACAAAATAAGCTGAAGTATATAATGGTATATTTTCAGAGCTGGTGAAATTGCTCAGTCAGTAAGTTCTTACCACACAGGCTTAATGACCTGAGTATGTATCCTTAGAATTGACTCTAAAAGCTGGGCATGATACTTCCAGCCTATAATCCTAGAACTGCAGAGGTGGGGACAGAAAGAACAGGAAGATTGTGAGGCTTGCCTGCCAGCCAATCTAGTCTAGTTGAATCTGTGAAAAACCCCACCCTCTCAGAAGAAAGAAGAGGGAGTGGGAAACTGGGAAGAGGAGGGACTCTGAGAGAGGGAGGGACAGTGTTCAACATCTCAATAAATAATTGAGTAAATAAATAAACAAATTTTTTTTTAAAGAAAGGATTTTGAGAAAAAAAAACAAAAAAACAAAAAAACAAACAAAAAAAAAAACTTTGAGTTTGAGGCCAAACTGTTTCTGAGTGATTTACAGGGCAGCCATGGCTACATAGAGAAACTATGTCTTAAAAAAGAAGAAAGAAAGAAAGAAAGAAAGAAAGAAAGAAAGAAAGAAAGAAAGAAAGAAAGAAAGAAAGAAAGAGAGAGAGAAAGAAAGAAGAGAAAAATGAAATCTCAATATTGTTAATAGTGAATAATCATTCCTACTACTAATAGGAATTTTGGTAGAGATTTGGAGATACCTTTGAAAAGTAAACTGAAACATTGAAGGAGTTAAATAGTTTCTAATTACTACTTCATGGAATAAGGATAAATTCTATATATTTCTCAAAGGGACATTGGTGTCTAGGCTTATAAATATAAACATGGAGTTAATCATGTCATCCTCAGGATAAGTTGTGTTATAGGTATCATAGGTAATGTGTTTGTATTTATAAACAGAAGCTTATGGTATTAAGTTTTTATTTATGGATCAAATAACTATTTTGATTTAATTTTTTATATGAGGTTTAAAGATGTTTCACTTATGCTCATGACCTATAAACAGTTTTACAAATGATGATTGTTAAACAACAAAAAAAAAAGAACGAATGATGATTCTTGTTAAAAACACATAACTAGGAAAAAGCCAAATACCTTAAGATATTTAAATAAATTTGCTATCTAGCTAGTCTATTTCAACAGCTTACTACTAACAAGATTATTTGTTTGTTATAATCTGAAATGTGGTCAGAATTTTTATTACATCTTGTTGAAAGAAAGAAAAGTCAAAATCAAATCAACAGTGTCCAATAAATTAGTTCATTTTGTATTATCTAATAGTAGGTGTACCTGTAATTGTAAACTGGGTAACTCTTAAATGTAATACCGTTTGTTAGTAATTTTCTTATTAGAGTGAAAACAAATTATTAAATAAATGTTGTGATTTCTGACATTGTTTTCACCTTCTCAGATTAGTAGACAATTTTTATTTGTGATTCTGGTTGAATTTTTGATTGAATGTTATGGTTAATGAAAATAAAAGAGCCAGAAAGTGGGACAAAAACCTGGGAAAGTGGTTCAAACTTCGATGGTTTTTGGAGTATGCTTGAAGTACTAAGCTTGAGCCTCAGTATAGCCCAGAGAAAAATGCTATGGAACTTATTCTTCTGTAGGAAATAAGGGGAAAAATCAGTAAAAATAAAACAACAGAAATAACAAATTTTTTCCAAAACTTCTTTATACGTTTTAAATTCTTCAAATTTTACATTTAGTGTAATTTAAATCTAAAAACCCCAAACTGTTTAAGCTTTTGTGTCATTAGTATTTAGTCCCCTGCAAATGAGTTTATAATAGAATCTAACTTTATACCAAATTCTATAATTATTCTAGGAGTTGTATAATTTTGTGTAATAATTATAAACCTGAACAATGTTATAAAAGAAAATCAACAAAAACCAATCCTACATAAAGTATTTCTTTCTCTATACTTTAATTATAAAAATTTAACATCATAAGAAGTATAGGTTTTTTAAAATCTTCAGTTGGTAACTGTAACAATAATCAGGTTTTATATTTGTTTTCCTTCTAAACTAAGTTTATAACATTCAAAATAACTTCTGTATTTTGTAAATCTTGGAAGGAAGATAAGCACTCACAACATGTGAAAATGTAAAAAACGTCATCTTTACATTTTGTAGTAGAAATATTAAGAAATCTGTATTGTGCTTTTTGATTGCATTAATAGATAACTAAACATTATATAAATTGAAAATTAGGAATATCCTTAATCAACTCGTTGGTATGAGAGGATGATACTAACTAGCTTGTGTCACTACAAGCTCTATAATTCAGGTGAAACTAGTAATGTTAATACATTTTTATTGTAAGTCTTCCATGCTGATTACATTTCTAGATTCTTCTTGATAGCCTATTTCTTGATGGCTCTATTTCTTCTCACCAGTATTCCCAGCAACATAGATGCTCTTCTCAGGCAGTGATTCTAAACTCAGGACAGTTTGACAGTATGCACACTTATAATATTTGCGACAGTCAAGAGAGAAAACAATTTAATGAAAAAAGACCAAGATTCCTGACACCGTACTAAAACTAAAAATACTCAAGACAGCAACAAGGAGAAAGAGCTAATGTTTTAAAACAGTGCTGCTGTTGTTAAAATATTCTGCTCTACATATGGATCTAGTCTTTCTGATATGATAGCCTCAAAGCATATTGAATACTGTGTCTAAACTATGTACACACTGAAGTATGTACATAGTATAAATACACATCAAATTTTTGAAGCTCATTGAGTATAAAACTTCCATTAATGATTTTGTAAGTAACAACAATGGAAATTATGTAATTTTACATTTATTACATTAACATAATTCATTTCATTTCACTGCCCTATTGTACCCTATTTTAAACTACATGTGTGTCTTCAATTGAACAGTGTTTATACAAAAGTACATACTTGTATAACCTGAATAAAGAAATTCCTGCTTTGGTAGAAGGTTCTATTGTTTAAATTGTCTAATGTAATACCTAAGAAAGAAATACATGGAACACACAACTTGTGTGACTAATTTACCTGAGATATAAAATTTCTTTTTAAATTTAAATTAAATTTATTTTCATTAAAATTATACACAAATGATCAATGCAAAAGTCTTATACTTCATAGGCTTTATAGATATTTTAGTATTCTATTCTAAGTAAAATATCTAGTTATTATTATTTTCTTCGAATGCAACATACCCAAAAGTTAATAACAAGTTGGCAAGGTATTTTGATGCTATTCAGAAGCAGAGCTGGAGTCAAGAGCATCTCTAGAGCTCTGTATACTCACCCTGGGGGAAGAATACAGACTAAGAGACAGATGCTATTGTGAGAATGGAAAAGCAGAAAAGGACTGGCAGCAACAGGTGTGTTATAAGAGTGATGATGTATAGACACTGAACCTACCTTCAGTGACTTACTCTTCAGTGTTCTAGGCCAGTGCTTCTGAAGATACATCATCATTCAGATACATCCTCTAGAGTTAAGCAGTACTGGGAACCAGCTATGTTCCAGCTCAATAAAGCATCAAGTGTGAACACACTCATCTAGGAAAGCTATAGGTTCTGAAGAGAAAGTATAATTTTGAGGAATTTTGTAAATTCTGAAGATATGGTTTTTCTGAACCAAAACAATATTAATTTAAATCTGTTTCAGTTGAAATATAAAAGCTTATCAAACTTACATAAGTATCAACACAGATAAAGATAGCTAATAAACACCATTACTAATTACACAATTTAGTTGAGATAAAAATTTGTAACAGAATCACTGTTTACTTATTTGTTTTTATTAACTTTTGAAACATGCTCTTACTAGTCTGGTCAGGAATTCACAGAGATAAACCTGCCTCTGTCTCCTGGTTAAATGTATTTCACCATACCCAGCTCCCATAACTTATTTTAATGTTTTACCTTTATGTGTCTCCTTTTACTAGTTACTTTACTTATTATATCCACTCTGCTTTGATTTAGCATAATAATGTGCCTCATTAAAATGTAGATTGCTATATACCATTACTAGGATCTGAACACTCGGGAAGTTAAGGCACTAGATCCCTAGTTCAGGATAAATTGTGTTACATACCAAAATATTGTGTCAGTAGGACAGAAGGAGCAAGAGGAGGAGAAGGGGGAGAAGGAGGAGGATGAAGAAGACAAGGATGAGGAGGAAGAGGAGGATGAGGAGGAAGAGGAGGAAGAGGAGGAACAAAAACAAGAAGTTCAAGAACAAGAAGAAAGGAAAGAGAACAAAAGTGAGAAGGAGGAAGAGAGAGAAGTAGAGAAAGAGGGTTAGAGAGGAAAGAGAGAGAGAGAGAGAGAGAGAGAGAGAGAGAGAGAGAGAGAGAGAGAGAGAGAGGTGAGATTTAGGGAGAGAGAAAGAGAGAGATAGACTTACTGGTTAACAAAAGTGAGCATGGTCTAAATAGACCAGTTCAAGAGCTCAGAATTTGTAGGACAAATGTTGTTATTTACGACATTGTAATCCATTACTGATCTCTAAATTCAGACTACATTTGCACAAAAGGAAACAAGTTCACTCATCTCCTTATGTGATAGTCACACTGATCTGCATCCTCTGTTAATTGTCATGCCCTGGATATAAAAAAATATGTAACTTAAGAAAATGTGAACTGATATTTAAATTGTTCTTCTTAGCATAGTCTTTTAAGAATCATATGAACCTATCATATCAGAAATGTATTCCATTTTGTTTGTAAATATAATTGATATAATAAAAATATAAATATGTAATTAAATATAAAATATATAAATGTCAGTATAAATATAAATGGATATGATTCATTTTGTATATTTTATATAATATTCATTTATAATAAATATTTTGATTACAAATATTTTGAAAGTTTTCTATTTGAAAGCTAGATATTTTTAATTTATATGTTAGACATTGTAATTAAAGTGACTTCTCATTAAGATTTTGTTTTTTTCAAAGTTTTACATATTTATTTTGTACTTACCAGTTCTATTTATATTTTTTGATTATTAAAATAAGTTAAAATTTTATTTAACAATAGAATTCACATATTATAGTATGGACTTTAACATTTTTGAGTATTTTAATATTTTTAAAAATCCTCAGTTTTAAAATTTTTTATAGGTTATTTTATTTATTTACATTTCAAATGTTATTCTCCTTCCTAGTTTCCCTTCCATAATTCTCCATCCCATATCCTCTCCCCCTGTTTCTATGAGGGTGCTCCCCAAACCACCCACTCCCACTTCACCAACCTAGAATTCCCCTGTGCTGGAACACTGAGCCTTCACAGGACCAAAGGCTTCCTCTCTCACTGATGTCATATAAGGCCATCCTCTGCTATATATACAGCTGGATCCATGGGTTCTCCATGTGTACTCTTTGATTGGTGGGGAGCACTGGAGGGTCTGGTTGGTTGATATTGTTGTTCTTCCTAAGGGGTTGCAATCCCCTTCAGATCTTTCAGTCCATTCATTGGGGTCCTTGTGCTCAGTCCAATGGTTGGCTGCAAGCATCAGCATCTATATTGGTAATGTTCTGGCCAAGCCTCTCAGGAGACAGCTGTATCAGGCTCCTATCAACAAGCACTTCTTGGCATCCACAATAGTGACTGGGTTTGGTGACTGCATATGGGATGTATCCCCAGGTGGGGCAGTCTCTGGATGGCCTTTCCTTCAGTCTCTGTTCCACTCTTTCTTCCCTCCTTTTCTCCCAGTCCTCTCCTCCTGCCTCCCCTCCTTCTCTGCCCATCTACTCCTCCTTTTTCTTTTGTAAAGTGGTTGAGTCCTATGGATATCAAGCAGCCTTGGCATATACAGTTGCAACAAGACTAGCTTCATCTTCTATTGAAGCTAACCAAGGTAACCCAGTAGGAGGAAACAGTCCCAAAGACAGGCAACTTTCTGTCCCAGATTTTCCTCTCTCCTCTATTCCTAGTTGTTCTCCCTACTTCTCCTACCAATCCACTCCTCTTGTCTTTCCTTTCAAAAAAATACAGGCTGCCCAGGAGTGACAACCAAACATGGCATATTAATTTGCAATAAGACTAGGCACCTTCCCTCATATTAAGACTGAATAAAACTAACTAACGTCAGCTTATAGAGACTCACAGAAACTGAAATTATAATCAGAAATCGTCCATGGTTCTGACCTAGACCCTCTCATATATGTATGGTTGTATAGCTTAGTCTTCTTATGGGACTCCTAAAAGTGGGAACAGGGGCCCGACTCTGACTCTTTTGCCTGCTTTTAGGATCCCTTTGCTCTCATTGAGTTTGTACATTACATTTTATACAATTATTCACTTGAGTCATATGATCATATAGCCCATGTTTATGTTTGAAGATAAGTTTATTTAATATTTTCTATTTTTCTTCTAAATACTTCGTTTTTATTGTTCACATGGCATCCTTGAGATAATCGTAACATTAAACTTCCTGACTCATGTGACAAATGACTTCCACATGATTTATCACAGTCTGTGAGTAGCCTTTCCATTGTGCAGAGTTTTTTTGAATGATTAATAAAAACTAGTTTATCAATCTTTTATTTGTTTGCTTTTTTTGTCATATTCAAGAATTGATTGACTGTTTCAAAGTCACATAGGTTGTGGCCCTATTTTTCCTTTTAGAAGCTCTATAGTTTTAGAATGTAATCAATACCTAGAGAATGACTTGAGATGTCTGTTGTATAAATGTGTGGAGAGGATATAAATTCATATTTTGATACATGAGTTTTCAGTTGTCCTCCTATCACTCAATGAGAGGAATATCATTTCCCTCCTATAAAG
The DNA here is from genome assembly GCF_011762505.2 of Arvicanthis niloticus. Lineage (NCBI taxonomy): Eukaryota > Metazoa > Chordata > Mammalia > Rodentia > Muridae > Arvicanthis > Arvicanthis niloticus. The sequence goes on along the minus strand of NC_133430.1, from coordinate 23,754,999 downwards.
TATTGAAGCAGACATTGAAAACCAACAGTGCATTGACCTATTGCTGGACACAGCTCCTTCTCCAGGTGACAAATGTACATATCCTATGCCAGTTCCCGTTTTACCACAACAGCTTTGTCTTAGGCATAAAAATAATGAAGTAGGAGCCTTTCAAGTTGATTTCTCTGAGCTTTCCACAAAGTGAGCTTAACAGGTTTATACAGGGATTTTAGGATTATCTTATCAATTGCTGTTAAAAAAAAAAGCTAGTTGGTATTTCATGTGAAAACATTCCTTTGTAAATTTAAAGAAGACTGCCATTTTAATGAATTTGTTTTTCAATCTCTGTTAGTCACTTATTGCCACTGTGATAAAACACCAGATCAAATTCATTTAAGGGAAAGAAGATTTAGCTTGGCTCAGAGTTTCATACATTTTAGTTTATAGCCAGTTACTTCATGGATGTATGCTTTAAATAAGACAGACAACACTGGAAATATAGGCTGTTCATGTCATTGTGGCCTCAAAAACAACAGAAAATTCATACAGAACACAAGGCTTCCAAAAGCACATGTCCAGTGAACTACATCTTTCAAACAGGTGCCAATTTATTATAGTACATTCATCATGACCTCTAGTGACTCAATCTATGAATAATGCCAGTCCCTTTATGGTACTTCCCAGTGCCATCAGCTGGAGATAGAGCCCTTATTAGAAGCATGTATATTAAAATGTTGTAAGACCCTGCTGTTAAGGTCACAGTCTACCACTTCCAGTTCAGCTCTCTGAGCTCAGCACAAAATGGAGGCCCTTTGTTAGTGGGACTTCCTTTTTACTGCCTGATCTTATCTGGAGATTGTCTCTAAGCACAAGTTCCTGGCATTGAGGACCCTCCCCCCCCCCCCCCCCCACGCCCCCCCCCCCCCCCCCAGTGCTTTTGCAGCCCCACACCCTCCTTACAGCTTCCCCTTCCTGTCTAGGGTCAAGGCTGGGCCAGGTTCTATTCTCTAGCCACAGTATCATTCTTGAGTAAAAAATTCTCAGAATGTACAGACTGATAGTCACCTGACCCTGTGGAAAGTCCGAGGTAAAGTTCAAGTTCATACATGTTTTCTAGCCAATAGATTTAAAGGTCAATATGTTTAGCCAATATGTTTAAACTGTAACCTTGCTGATGTAACCTGTGCTCCTAAAAAGTATAAAAACTGCTTATAATAGGCATTTGGGGTCACCTTCTTGTCAGTCACCTAGAGGGACTGATTGAGAGTTGACCCCAATGCCCTTGAAAATAAACCTCTTGGTTTTGCATCCATCTACATCTCAGTGTCTCACTGGGGGCATCTCAAATTAAGTACCACTTACTGAGGGTCTGGGCCATACAACATTATCTATAGGGTGGCCTTATGTAAAGCTTCCTACAAGTGCTGCAAGATTCAACCAGGAGTCTTGCTCATCCTTCTTGACTTATGATAATTAAGTATTGCATTATGACCAATTAGGTCCTCCTGCCTGTAACTCCACCCCACTCCCCAAAAAGCAAACAACAAACACTGTGAGGAATGGCACATAGCCCAAGGCCAGATTAAAGGTTCAACTTCCTCTCTTCTAATAAGAACCTGTCTGACAGGTTCTTGGAATTGCTTTTTATGTTAATGAAACATTTCCACCCTTGTCAATAATGTATAGTCTCCCTGGAAATCCATCACCTATCCTCAAGATTTACATAGCCCTTGTTCAACCCAAATGAATAAAGTTGAGCTGTTTCACTGAAGCTGATCCCAGAAGTACTTACAGCCATTGAAATCCTGCCCTCTGCTTATGCTCCCTTTGTCCTCAAGGGTCAGCAACAAAAGAGAATAGAAGGCTTCACCTCAATATCACCCTTAAGCACTGATTATTCCCATTTATTTAGCTCTTCTATTATTTCTGGATTCATTATTTGGTAGCTTTTTATACATTTTGTCTTAATTCTAGGGCTAAATTTATTCCTAATTATTGTATTTTTAATGCTGTCTTAAATAGATTTTAAAGTCATCTTCAAATTGCCCATTTCTATGGTACAAATATAACTAATTCTTGATCATTTAAACTTTAATCTTGCTGACTTGTTTCCTGGTTATACTTGTTTTTTATTGTATAGAAGTGTAGGTTTTCTCATAATAAGATCAGGCCATCTGTAGTCTGAGTTCTCTTCTATCCTCCCATCCACTTTTAATGCTTTGTTTTCTGACCTGATTTATCTGGGAATGAAATTCTTATAAAATATCCAATTTGTATTGCTAAAACAGATGTCTTTGAACATTCTCCATAGGATGGGGTGAAATGTTGGATCTAAGTGCTGGATTTTGTTTCTTTGTTCTCTTATGCTTTTGTTTGTTTTGTTCCTGTTGTTTCTGTTTCCACAGATGTTCTCACTAGTCTTAGAAACTCTTCTGTGATTCACTGCAAGTTAGGAAATTTTACCAAGCATAGTCTGTCAGTCTTATTTCTCTATTCTTCACAGATAAGAGTTTAGAAAGAGCTTTACTGAAGAATAAAAATCAAAGGGTGGTCAATTACACATTTAAGAAATCTTTAATATACCTAATTTGTATAACTGACTGCTACACAGTTTTGAATACAAATAACCTTATATAATCCTAAAAATGAAAGTTGCTTGATGAGTTTGTGATTGTTTGCATATATCTAAATTAATGCCCATCAAACTTGTCTTATTTCCTATTTTCACTAAAAATATTGACTATACCAATTTATTATCATGTTTTTAGAGAGGTCAATATCTTTACAAGTATCTACAAAAATCAGGATCAGACTGATGATAGTAAGACATCTAGCCTCATGGAAAGAATATTTTCTGGTTTTTAACCTTCCCTAGTATAAAAAACAGCCAGTGTTGTCCTACCAGGCCTGTGTTATGTAAATCAATGTAATTAATCTGCACATATATGCATATATGTATATATATATATATATATATATATATATATATATGTATTTGTTTTATCAATTCTGTTCCTCTAGAGAACTCTTACAAACTTTTAATACTTAATTTTTTCGGCTGCTTTTTTTTCATGAACATTTAGAGAGAGAAATAAAAAAAAAAACTTTGGTCCTAATCTCATAAGACAAACATATTTCTCTTCTATATTTTAATATTTTCATGAATTTATATTTATATGCAGATCATAGAGATGATTTTTATCATTCTCTTGCACTTGTATGTCATTGTACCTTCGTTGCCTCTTCTTAGAAGGTTTTAGAATTACATTACAATTTCTTAAAATTTTAAGTATTTCAGAACTAAATGCCTATATTTTTTAAATTTTTTGAATATTTTAAGCACTTGTCTACAATGAGTAGGCCAGCCCTTGGGTTGGCTTCAAAAGTAGCCATAAAAGTAGAAAACAGTTAGGCTTTGCAGTATTAGACAAAGGAGAAAATCCCAGTGAGCCTCACTATGCAGGAGCAACTATCTTGGGCCTTGCCCAGGTTGACTTGGACCCCAGTATCTTTTATATATTGAAAGAAAGTCACAAATATAAAAGGTCAAGATTTATAGCTATAATTAGTGATGATTTTCTCTTAATTGAAATAGGTGTGTTTAAGGCCAATTAATTGGTATTTTAAAATACTCTCAAGAGAATTTCCAACAGAGGAATCTTGAATGCCTGAGAAGCACTTAAATGTTCAAAGTCCTTAGTCATCAGGGAAATGCAAATCAAACAACCCGGAGAGTTCACCTTACACCAATCATAGTAGCTAAGATCAAAAATTCAGGTGATGGCACATGTTGGTGAGAATGTGGAAGAGGAACATTCCTTCATTGTTGGTAGAATTGCAAACTGGTAGAACCACTCTGGAAATCAATCTGGAGGTGCCTCAGAAAATTGAAAGTAGATCTACCTGAAGACACCATGATACCACTCTTGGGGATATACCCAAAAGATGCCCCACTAGGCCACAGAGGCATGTGCTCCACTATGTTCATAGCAGCCTTATTTGTGATAGCCAGAAGCTAAGTTGGAAACAGCCCAGATGTCCCACAAAGGAAAAATGGATACAGAAAGTGTGGTTCATTTACAAAATGAAATGCTAATCAGCTATTAAGAAAGAAGACATTATGAGTTTTCCAGGCAGATGGATGGAAGTAGAAAATATCACCCTGAGTGAGATAACTGTGACCCGAAAGGACAAATATATTATACTATACTATACTATACTATTATATTATATTATATTATATTATATTATATTATATATAGTCACTAATAAGTATTAGCCAAAAGAGTACAGAATAGCCAGGATACAGTCCACAGAACTCAAGAAGATTAACAAGCCAAAAGGCACAAGTGAGTTTGCCTCAATCCCACTTGGGAGGGAGAAGAAAAGAATCAAGGGGGTAATAGGGAGGGAAGAACCTGGGTGGTAGTGAGGAGAGGGAAGGGAAAAGGGGAACATGATTAGGTATTGGGGGAAATATAATTGAATCCGTGAGGGCCAGCAGAAAGAATGGAAACAGGCAACCATGGGATGTAAGAAGGAGGAGGACCCTCTAGACTGTACCAGAAACCTGGAAGATGGGAGACTCTCAGGAGTCAGGGTGGGGAGGGGGAACTTTGCTCTACAGTAGGGAGGGGGGACTTGTAGAGTCCACCTCCAGTGGAGAAACAGGACATCAAGTAGAGGGATGGGGTGGTTCAAAAGTGCCTACCCAGAATTGTTCCTGTCTGAAGAAACTGTAGAGACAAAAAAAAAAAGAAAAAAAGAAAAAAAAAAAGAAAAAAAAATGGAGAAGAGACTGAGAGAAAGGTAGTCTACTGATCAGACCAACTGGGGAACCATCTCAAGAGGTGGCTCCAAGGCCTGACTCTTATCAGTGATACTATGTGTGTTTCCAGACAGGAGCCTAGCGTGGCTGCCCTCCAAGAGGCCCAACAAGCAGCTGAAAGACATAACCCAGGGACCGCTATTGTTGAGTTACTGAAAGGTTGGAAGAAGCTGAGGAGGAGGATGACCCCATAGGAAGACCAGCATTCTCAACTAACCTGAACCCCCTAGATCAAGAAATGAGCCACCAACCAGGCAGCATACTCTAGCTAATATGAGGTCCCTGACACATATACAGCAGATTACTTCCAATTCTGCCCTCATTGAGATAAGAAGCACCTAATCCTCAAGAGACTTGAGGCCCCAGGAAGTGGAAGGTCTGGTGTGATGGTGGTGGTAGGCAGGGGGCAACTTTGTGGAGACAGGGAGGAGGAGGAATGGGGTGATGAACTGTCAGAGAGGAAGCGCACACCTGGAACAGAACAATAACTGGAGTGTCAAAAATGATTAAAGATAATTTAAACAATACCCTTAAGAAATTATTTTATCCTTAAGACAATACCAGAAGTAATGATAGAGCAGCATACAAAAATCTGTAGTATTAATATGTATCTTCTTTTATGATCTTACTGCCAGGCCTTCCTCTGGCTCCTAGCAATTCTGTACAAGAATGCATCTATCATTAAACAGTCACAGAGTACATGATGTCTACAGTTATATCATCCTTTTGCTCTTTGTATAGATTGTCTTTTTCTGTTTTTGTTCTACTGTGATATTTATGTAAATTTAGTAACTGCTCAGACAGTAGGAGCTGTTCCTTGTGATACACAATTTTCTTGGATGGGATGTTAAAAGCTTTTGTACTCAGAATGGAGGTTAAAATGATAGCAGCTTGAAGCTTCCATGCTGTTCTTCATGCCTCCGAATAACAAAGAACACTGCATGATCAGTTTTGAACTCTATAGCATAAGCTAATTTTAACTTTCCCAAGCAAGAATAATGGCACAACATAGAATAAATGGCACAATGGAGAGTATATGCCATAAGTAAAAATAACGTAGAGAATGACAAAGGAGAATAAAATCCAATCACCTAAATTAAGCTATGAAATTTGTACAGAAAAAAATAAAAGAATACCAAGTATGATTGCTAAACTATCAAAAAGGAGAATAGACATGTATTCACATGCAAACAGTGAACTTTGTGACCTTTGATGTAAATTTGTTTCATACCCTGTCAGTGAGTGTAATTTTAATCAGCCTTGATTATGTCAAAAGTATTTGAAATCTGACAGTTAAAATTAGCTATTTCTTTACTAGATACTGAAAAGAAGCTGTGTGTTGATACTGTATAAATCTCTGCTTATTCAATGATGTTGTTTCCAGTCTTGTAAGCACTTAAAGTCAAATTTCGTAGAAAGCATGAATAGAAATTAATTCTTAGTGTCAAATAATTTTATTTTTAAAAGAAAATAAAAAACTATTGTATCAAATTTTACCATTTCATGAAAAAAATAGCATGCCTGCATCATCAAGTTATATTGTGAAAACTATCTAGAAGCACCACCACTTCAACTGACTTCTGAAGGATAAATTGAAACAATAAATAAGTTAAAGGATAACCCATATAGGAGGAATAGTATAGGTTTTCATTACTAGCATGGGAGAGTATGACCACATCAGATTCTATCAGTTATATTTACAGCCCATTCCCAGGATTTATTATCTTATAGCAAGTGTCTGTTCCTTCCTTTGTTGTCTTTGGTATCTATCTATCTATCTATCTATCTATCTATCTATCTATCTATCTATGTATCTATCTATGTATCTATCTATGTATCTATCTATGTATCTATCTATGTATCTATCTATGTATCTATCTATGTATCTATCTATGTATCTATGTATGTATCCATGTATGTATCTATGTATCTATGTATCTATGTATCTATGTATCTATGTATGTATGTATGTATGTATGTATGTATGTATGTATGTATCTATCTATCTATCTATCTATCTATCTATAGCAATCTCTCTCCTCTTTGATTTGGCAGACTGTAAGTGACTAGCAATTACTACCCTGGGCTGATGACATATTTGACTTAGGGATCACTATCACACAATTGCATTCTGATTAGGCACTCCAAACTGTGTTTCTCAGTGTCTTTGGAGCTACCATAATGAAATGCCCTAGTAAACCATTCCATTTTGTGAGTACATTGCTTCCCTATTTCATTCTTTTCCTTTTCCTTTTCCTTTGCTTGCTAGGATGACATTAAGTATGAATAACTCACTCTTAAAATTCTTATCTAATGGTTGTAGGTAAAACTGAAACTATAACAAAACAAAATGAAAGGCGCTCTGAAAATTGAAGATGGGAACTGAAGCATGGAATAAAGGTAGAGTTCTTAATGGGCTTAAGCAAGGTCAAAGTATTGTCTCTTTTTTTCTAGCTTCTCCCAACACCTTCATGTAGGTGTTTGCATAAAATGCACACACACATACACACAATTTAGGCACAGTCTTTTCATCTTTTATAAAAAAGTAAAACAAAAATATTTTGCAGAAATAAATGTAATATTCAAAATAAAGATGTCTCTTCCAGAAGGTATAAGAAAAAATATATAAGGTACATATACATGCTTTTAGTGATTAGCTTATCAAAACAAACAAATGAACAAACAAACCAGACTTGTGAGAAAAGTAATGCCAGTTTAGACTAAATTAAAATCAAGGTTTTCTGCTGTGTGTAAGATTCTGTATAAAAGAGAGAGAGAGAGAGAGAGAGAGAGAGAGAGAGAGAGAGAGAGAGAGAGAGAGTGATGGGCAGAGTGGGAGAAGAAATTGTGAGACACAACCTACTTGTCAAAATATACAAATAGTTTTTAAAAGGCCTCTATAAAAATAAAACAATAATAATTCAAAGTGAATATGAAGAAACGGCCTTAATAGATCATTCCCAGAGGGCAGAAACAGATAACAAGCTGTTTGACTCAGTTTCATCTTATATAATATTAAATCCACATACTAATACACCACTAGGATGCCTAAATGAAGAAATGCTGGCATTGATAATACCAGGAAAGCTTGAAGAAGTACAAGAAATTTTGTTCTTTGTAAAATACAAAATTATATAGTTATCTTGGAACCATGTGGTAGTTTCTCACTGAGCTAAAGATAGTCCTAAGACACCACCCAGAAGTACACTTCTAGACATTTGCAAAACTTATCTATAAATCTATGTTCATAGATGAACCTACATGAGAGAATTTGTAGAAGAGCTATTCATAGTTATAAACCCTGAAGCAAATAAGTCATTCTCTAGGACGTGAGTGTATAAATAACTAGTATACCAGACAACAGAATTTCTCAATTGATTTTAAATGTGAGACCATGAAGTCATAAAACTTATGGATGAGAATTGAAAACATTTCTTGCTTTTTTTAGATAATATGCAAGTATGAGAACATAAAGATTCCTGTGATAATGCATTATATTAATAAATATGGTATTAATTCATGTTTAACTTAATATTGCTATGCACATGAAAGTTTGGATAGTTACTTACATGCATGCATATGCACAAGTTAGTATGTACATATAATTTTTCATGTATTTCAAATAATTTTTCTTTTGATACCAAGCTTATCTAGGTCTAACATACAGATAATGATATAATTAGTTTCTAAATGAAGAAATTAATGGGTATTTTTATATGTATGTCAGAAGTCTACTATGTGTACTTTCTACTACGAGTTATTGTGCTGCTGTAGAAAACTGATATATGCTATGAGTTAGGACAAGAGAGGTGAGCGGGGCAACACAGAGACATTTGGAGAAAGGATATGTGAATTTTGATAACCATTGTTTATTATTATTATTATTATTATTATTATTATTATTATTATTATTATTATTAATCTTGGCCAGATGTCATTTTCTCTGTTTTCCCCAGTGTTTCCTGCAGATAAATCCATGTATAAGCAACTGTAAAGCCCAAAGCTTACACAGCTTGCACAAATTTTGCTCCAGTCTATTCAATACATTGTGACAAATTGACATTTCCAAACAAGGATTCAGGTATATCTGACTGCAGATATGAATACAAGTTCCAATTTTTCCCCATATTTTCCCCCAAAGTAAGTTATTTATGACACATGATTTTAGGCCTTGTCATTTATTGCATATTTTTCAAAGTGTTTCAGGTTAATAGCATCTCACACGATATTCCAACAACAAAATACCTAAGTTAGGTTTGGTATTGAAATCTGCCCAGCTTCCCTAGCATGATCCTATGTGTCAGATGTTTGTGAATCTCGTTTTATGTCTGATCTCCTTGTGTTCCTTTTTAAATAGAAAGATTGTGAAGTCTTAATCTAAACCATTTGTCATTAACATTCATTAGTATTAAAAACAAAACAAAAGAAAATCAAAACAATAGCAACAACAACAACAACAGCAAGAAACCTACCTTTTGGTCTGATGAGATGGGTCATCTTATCCCCGGGGCACTCAGCAGCAGAGAGAGGCAATGTAAAGTTTGAAGTGAATTCTTATGTTCAAATCTGCTGACACATAAACTTGAATACTTATTTTGAAATGTGAACTTGTCCCAGTATTTTTAATATATTGGATCAAGCACAATTTTTGATTGCTGTGAGTTTTAATGTGAACAAAGAAATGCCACTTTGAACATGTACGGGAAGATAAGTAATTTCTCTAGTTGCTAAATCAGAATCACAAATATAGGTGAGGTCTGCAGACAACATAGTTAACAAATACCCTGAAAACTTTTACATTACATAATTTATTTATATATTTATTTAATGTATGTATATGTGCTTGCATATGTGTGTACAGTGTTGTATGTTTGTTTATGTGTCTTTATGTATGTTCTGTGTCTTTGTGCATATGTGTTGTATTTTTGTGTTTCTGCTGTGTCTGTGTGGTTTTTTTTTAAGGAGTGTGTGTCTGTGTCTGTGTGTGTGCATGTGCGCATGCATGTGTTTATGGATCTTTAGTATAGTGCTGATTCTCGTAAGCATTCATATTTGAGATCTGCTTTGTTTTATTTTATGAGGGGCCTTGTTTTGATTAAACATGATATGCTTCAACCCCTACAGGTAAGAGATATGGTGACTTACCAAGAAAGAACATAGATATTTTAATTAGCATCACTTGATTATGAATTGAATTACTTATTTTTCCTCTGCCTGGTCTGTCAGCTTTCTCAATTGCCCTGAGCTGTCTGGCTGTAGACCGCTTTAGGTCCACACAATCATCCTGGACCTGGATCTGGATAAATGGTTTTTGATTCAGAAATTCCACCAGCTGCTCAGGTTTTCTGGCTACCTTTCTAAATGTTTCTCATTCAGTATATGTCTATGTTTTTTTTATTCATGACTTTATGCTTATTATTAATTTTTTTTAAGCCAACCTCCTCTAAACCAAGTAAACTCACATCTGCTTAGATCAAGCAAAGGCTAGACCAGATGTGACCTGTAATTTGTCGAATGGGAAACAAACACAAGGCATACAGCCTTCTGCCATCTGTTGATGCAGATAACAGAAGGCCAGGCCTGGCATTTCAACAGAATATCCAACTGAGAAAACTGGTGAGAAAAAGCATCCATTACATTTTTACCCTTTCTTGACTTGACAGTTTCTTTGAACAAGGTGAGGAGAAAACAGGATTATCTTCTTATGAAGACATTGCCAATATAATATAAATATTTGACCTCTGTATGAGGCCCCTCTTTTGCATTAAGAGCTTCACCATGCCAAGATTGCTTGTTTTTTTTTTTTTTTTTTTATGGTACTGAATGTTTATTATCTATGATTGTCAGAACACAGAGTGGCATTGGCTATGATTGCAAAATTCCTATCGACCTTTTCATGAAATCCCCTAAATCTTCTCTTGGGAAGATTTAACGGTAATGAAGCATGTGTTACCAGCAATAGGAACAAAGGCCAGGATGCCATCTAGAATTTGACTCCTGGTCTTACATGGCCAGAAAACACCTGTTTTGCAGTTTTAGAAAGAGATCAAAAAACAGAGCAGGTGGCCCTGGTGGCATAGACATGTTAACTTGGACCAAACTTTCTCTCCTGACTAAACACTGTCATTCTTTTCAAATTCAGCAGAATAACAATTCCCTTCCTCTGTATATACTCACAAAAGACCTTTCTTGATTATTGCATGGAGCTATGACATATTTCAATCTATGGTTTTATAAGGCCCATTACATACTAAAATATCTATTCTAAGACATCCTTTTCAGTATAATAAACATTTTGTTTATATATATTTTTTACTAATAGTAATAGCCAAGGATTAAAAATAGTCTTTTACGCGAGACTCTTGGAGCCCCCTGATTTATTAAATTATTTATTATTCAGTTGCAACAAAACTTAGATTGTTTCAAAAATTTTCTCTTTTGTTCTAATAATTGTCTTTTAAAACAAAAATTATTAAATGTAAGAAAAAGTAGCTTTTATGAGATTCAATAGTATTATTTTCTAGTTTAAGAGTGCTTTTACCCCCAAGCAACAGAATCTGTGCAGTGTAGTCTTAGAATCAGTGACTCTTCCCTGTGAGTGTCCTGTATCATGAGATGTTACAGTTAAAAAGGTTAAAACTATTTTACTTTCTTTCTCCTCACTCCTTTCAAACACTGGCAAATGAAAACCCACCAACTATCAACTACTTCAAATAGTATATGATATGCAAGGACCCAAGTTGCTCTTCATGCCTGAGGACCATATTGTGTACCAGGGAAGGAAAGCTACAAGGAAAAGCAGCCTGGTGCAGAGGGCCATGTGTGATACCTGTAGGGACAACAGGGGTGAAGATTCTCTCAAAGAGAACATTTCTCAAAGAAATACAGAATGCCATCGTCATAGGGTGGGACATGAGGAGTGAGTTTGCATTTGTACTAAAATTTTTGATAAATGAAATTTATCATTATCATTCAAGGGAAAATTTAGGATAATTCCTCTTAGAAATAAGAATATTTATAAAATCTAATTGCAACACATCCTTATGTATCCTAGTACTGTGACTTCTTCGGGATTAAACTGTGAGCCTCCTCCTGTAAGGAGAAGATTAACAATAGTTCAGAGTCCTCCTTTCCATGTATTTTCAAATAAATTATACAGGCTATTGACATTGGTTTGGGTTGTTTGCCACAACTTGAGGGTAAGACTCTATTGCTAATGACACAGCACACTTTGTCACAGAACTTGCAGAAAGAAGGATGGCCAGTAACTGACTCATTGGTACTTAGGCTTTGCAGTAGTTTGGTACACAGTCAGGAGCTATTCAGGCTCAAACTAACCTTTGTATAGATACATATTGGCCATCAGATAGTGCTTCAAGTTAAAGTTCACATGAGATCATCAAGATAATAAGTAAAAGATTTTGGCTTCAATTTGGGAAATTTCAATGATAAAAAGACTCTGTGCTAGCAATTACATTACATTTTATCTAAGCTCCACCTCACAGTTATCTGGCAATATCCAGGTATGCCTGACTCACTATAAAAGGGGCTGCTTGCCCCCTTCTCTCTCTCTTGCTCTCCTGCCTTCTTGCTTCCACTCTGTCCTATTGCCCCTTCCCCCTCTCCCCATTCCCCTTTCCCCTCTCTCTCCAGATGCTCATATCTGGCCTCTACCCTAATCTGTCTCTCTGCTTTTCTCTGATTCTATACCCTCTCAACTGTTCTCTCCATGCACTGAATAAACTCTACTCTATAGTATACATTATCCTCTGACTGGTCCCTCAGGGGGATGGAAAGCCTCATCATGGGCCATGGAGGCATCCCCTTTCCCCACATCTTACCTTACCACACCTCCACCAAACATATTTCTTTTTCCTTATCTTTTTATAAAACACAACACCTTCTAACAAAAGCAGAGCAAACAATTAATAGAGTGGTGTCTTATTCAGCCATTATCAAGAGAAGGTTCCTTCTGCAGTAGATGGAAACAAATACAGCAAAACATAGACACACACACAGAGAGAGAGAGAGAGAGAGAGAGAGAGAGAGAGAGAGAGAGAGAGAGAGAGAGAGAGAGAGAGAGAGATTGAGAGAGAGAGAGTTCTAAATGAGATATCACCATGAAATGTCTTCTCTCAGAGCTCAAAGAAAACAGTGGAGGGGGAGGTAGAAAGAATGGGAGAAACAAAGGAGAGTGAAGACATCAAAAGTATTGAATTAGACCTTCTAAAATAAGGGAGCAAAGCCAATATAAACACACAGCATACAATTTAAGGTCAGTAATACCTTGTAATTGCTTAGAATACTGAGGTGATACTATGGTAATATTTCCTTTATTGATATGTTACCTCCAAGGGATGGGTTAAAATTAGTTTTATCTAAAATGGAAAGGTATATAATAGATCTTTAGAATAAAGGAAGTATTACAAAATATAATACTTGTCAAAAGAGTCAATTGGAAAGTAGCACACTGTGAAAACTGGAAGATAAAACATGTTTGACAATAGGTAGACTAAGAATAGAATAGACAATATCTTGCCATAGATTCCTGTAGAAAAATAGGTGTGTTGGCACATTATAAAATATATAATTTCTCATTATATTTTCAGTGAAGTGGAATGTAATGCACTGTCTAATGAATAATCATGAGGGGAAAATTAGAAATTCTATAGTTTAATGTAAGTTTTGAAAACTATGTGTTAATATCAGAGAAATAGAGTGGTTGAAAGTCACTAATATATGTTAATATTTTGGGTATATTATAAATTTAAGGTGAGAACTAAATTTGTATTTTACATGTTTGCTTACTATAAAAATAAAGTACAAAAAGGAAGTATTTGGGCTTAGTAAAAATTTGTTATGTTGTTCAAGTGGTACAAACATATGGAACAAGGAATTTGAGGTCATCTTAAAATGATTACTCAAGCCAATTGAGGATTCATTCTGAATAAAGGAGAAAAACATGATGAAAACTGTGAAAATCATGATGAAGACAGAAGTTTGATAAATTGACAGTTGACATAAGCCATTGTCTTAGGTATGATTTCTATCATTATGAAGATATCGTTTCTAAGGCAATTCTGATCTGTTGCTTGCAGTTTGAGAGGGTTTAGTCTATTGTAATCATGGTGGGGAGGCATAGGCAAACAATACCAGAGAAGTAGCTGAGAGTTCTACATTTCAATCTGCAGGCAGAAGGAAGAAGAACACTGGATCTGGCTTGGGGTTTTGAAACCTCAAATCAAAATCCCAGTGATAAAAATCCATGCAAACCACACCAACAAGGTCACACCTTCTAATCTTTATCCAGAAGTGTCACTCCCTGATGATTAAACATTCAAATATATGAGACTATGAGGGCCATTCCTATTCAAAACACCACAGCCTTTCAGAGGGTGCTGTGCACAGAATGTTGAGGGACTAAAGCACCTAAATTGAGGTTATTTAGTGGGGGGTATAATTTGTGATAGAGTTTAAGACTGAAATTCTAACTTGAAGCAATCCCACTAAGATCAGGGACTAGACAAGGTTGCCCACTCTCACCCTACCTATTCAATATAGTACTGGAGTCCTAGCTAAAGCAATTAGACAACAAAAGGGAGTCAAAGGGATACAAATAGGAAAAGAAGAAGTCAAAATTTCACTATTTGCAGATGATATGATAGTGTACTTAAGTGACCCTAAAACTTCCACCAGAGAATTCCTAAGCCTGATAAACAACTTCAGTAAAGTGGCTGGATATAAAATCAACTCAAACAAATCAGTAGCCTTCCTATACTCAAAAGAGAAACAGGTTGAGAAAGAAATTAGGGAAATGACACCTTTCACAATAGTTACAAATAATATAAAATATCTTGGAGTGAATCTAACCAAGCAAGTGAAAGATCTGTATGACAAGAACTTCAAGTCTCTGAAGAAAGAAATAGAAGATCTCAGAAGATGGAAAGATCTTCCATGCTCCTTGATTGGCAGGATTAATTTAGTAAAAATGGCCATCTTGCCAAAAACAAGCTATAGATTCAATGCAATCCCCATCAAAATTTCAAATCAATTCTTCACAGAGATAGAAAGAGCAATTTGCAAATTTATTTGGAACAACAAAAAACCCAGAATAGGGAGAACTATTCTCAACAACAAAAGAACTTCTGGGGGAATCATTGTCCCTGACCTCAAACTATACTACAGGGCAATAGTAATAATAACTGTATGGTATTGGTACAGAGACAGGCAAGAAGATCAATGGAATAGACTTGAAGATCCAGAAATGAGCCCACATACCTATGTACACTTAATGTTTGATGAAGGAGCTAAAACCATCCAGTGGAAAAAGGACAGCATTTTCAGCAAATGGTGCTGGTTCAACTGGAGGTCTACATGTAGAAGGATGCAAATCAGTCCATTTCATATCTCCTTGTACAAAGCTCAAATCCAAGTGGATAAAAGACCTTCACTTAAAACCAGATACACTGAAACTAATAGAAGAGAAGGTAGGAAAGACCCTCGAATATCTAGGCACAGGAAAATAGTTCCTGAACAGAACACCAATGGCTTATGCTCTAAGATCAAGAATTGACAAATGGAACCTCATCCAATTGCAAAGCTTCTGTAAAGCAAAGGACATTGTCAATAGGACAAAACGGCAAGCAACAGATTGGGAAAGGATCTTAACCAATCCTACATCCGATAGAGGGCTAATATCCAAGATATACAAAGAACTCAAGAAATTATACTCCAGACAACCATATAACCCTATTAAGAAATGCTCAACATCCTTAGTCATCAGGGAAATGCAAATTAAAACATCCCTGAGATATCACCTCACACCTATGTT
The DNA here is from genome assembly GCF_011762505.2 of Arvicanthis niloticus. Taxonomy (NCBI): domain Eukaryota; kingdom Metazoa; phylum Chordata; class Mammalia; order Rodentia; family Muridae; genus Arvicanthis; species Arvicanthis niloticus. The sequence goes on along the minus strand of NC_133430.1, from coordinate 23,739,361 downwards.
CATAGCAGCCTTATTTATAATAGCCAGGAGCTGGAAAGAACCAAGATATCCCTCAACAGAGGAATGGATACAAAAATTGTGGTACATCTACACAATAGAGTATTACTCAGCTATTAAAAACAATGAATTCGAGAAATTTTTAGGTAAATGGATGGATCTAGAAATTATCATCCTGAGCGAGTTAACCCAATTACAAAAGAACACACATGGTATTTACTCACTATTAAGCAGATGTTAGCCCAAAAGCTTGGAATAGCGAAGACTCAACCCGTAGACCACAAGAAGCTCATGAAGAAGGAAGACAAAGAGGGGATGCCTCAGTTCTACTTAGAACAAGTAATAAAAATACTCAAGGGAGAAAATATGGAAACAAAACATGTTACAGAAACTGAAGGAGGAGCCATTCGGGAGACCATTCCACCTTGGTATCCATCCCATGTGGAGTCACCTAAGCTAGACACTGATGTGGATGGCTGGAAGTGCATGCTGTTAAGAACATGATATAGCTGTCTCCTTAGAGGTCATAGCTGTCTCCTTAGAGGTCTGCCAAAGACTAACGCATTCAGAGGACGCTGCTCACAGTTATCCACTGATATGGTCAAGGGTTTCCCAATGGAGAACTTAGAGAGAAGACTGAAGGAGCAGAAAGAGTTTGTGACCCCAGGAAGAAAGCAACAATACCAAACAACCAGAGCCCCCCAGGGTCTAAACCACCAGCCTGGGAGCACATAGGGAGGGACCCATTACTCCAGTGGTATATGTAGGGGAGAATGGCCTTGTTGGGCATAGGTGGGAGAGGAGTTTCTTGGTCCCATAAAAACGAACACAAAGTTGGGGGGAGGAATGTGAGGGTGGGGAGGGGTGGGGGGGTAGGTGCGGGTACTGCCTCATAGAAGCATGAGGAGGGGGGATGGGGTAGGAGGTTTCTAGGTGGTGGGAGGAAGTGGGGTAAGGGGATAAAATCTGAAAGGTAAATATAATACCCAATTTAAAAAAAAAGAGATGAAAAAAAGGAAAAAAGAAAAAAAAGAAAGAAAATAGATTTAATAACCCAAAGGGAAGGATTTAGAAATTTAGGAGGCAGTTTATGTTAATGGAAACAGCATTATAGAAACTGGAAAATCACATTCTCATAAGAGCACAATGAGGTGGGGATAGGATAAGTGGTTCCTGGGTGGTGGGGGGGATGGGATAAGGGGAATAAAATTTGAAATGTAAATATTACAACCAATTTTAAAAAGGAAAAAAAAAAAGAAAAGTTGTTAGAACCAACATCTTTTAAAAAATGTCAGCCCTCTAGGAAAAAAAAATGTTTTCTTGATACTAAAATTTGTTCTGAGAATTGTATATTGCAGAATACACAGCCTTGGTGTATTTACTCATTAAGCATACTGAGCAGATCTGGAATTTCATCTGGATGCAGTGAAGACACAGCATCAGAGGCTTATCAATTTACTCTTTCCCCCCACTCCTCTTCTAATATCTCAACTTCCTTAATCAGCTTGAAGAAGTTAAAGAAGAATCACCGGCTCTATTCCCTGGGCTTGGGGACTAAGGTGGTTAATATTGGTCTGTCTTTCTAGGGAAAAGTAGTGGTTTTGTTGGAACAGGGAGGATTAGCTAGGATTTATTGCATAGCCATAATCTATTGGTAGAAATCGGTATAATTAATATCTTGATGAAGTTATAATTTCTTAAATGGTACAAAATTTAGTTTGATTTTAAATTTAAGTTTTTCATTGGTTCGAGCTTCTTATTGATATAAAAGTGAGATGAATATTGATACTCTCATGGGCATTGTGCCTGTATAACACATTTAGGAATACAAGGCTTAGACCCAGTCCTTCTTTAACTTTTTTAACTGATTTGGGATGGTTAGCCTATGAGTTAAGGGACTATAACAAATTCATAGCTTTGAGTTTATTGTTAGGGTGTTTGCCATACTTTATTTAGAAATATCTGAGAGGAGTTAACAGACAACAGTCCAGGTTACCTTACATGGATAGTTGTTTTTCAAAACGTCAGAAGTCCATAGAATTGATGTTACAAATATTTCTATATTAATGTTCATTTTGACTAGAGACCTGTCTGCTCCTGACAGCTTCCTGTTGTGGATTCTAAGAAGAAATTGAGCATCCTTGGAGTTACTCCAGTTGTGCGGTGACAGCCACTAGGCAAGAATTGTTCTTTCCGTCTACAGACAATTTACTGTCCAGAAAAGGACACACTTGCAGAATAGTCGACTGATTATATCTGCCTAGATAAAGTAATTGGTCCTTAATAATTCTGCATCACTAAGGTCTGTCAGATGATTCTGGGTCAGAAGGCTGGAGATTTGATGCTCCAATGTTCGGTAGTATAGGGGCTTTCCAGGCGCTCAGCAGTCTCTATAAATTGGCTAAGTTTTAGAAGCTATGCTTAGTGCTTCCCATAATTTAGTTAACTCAGTCATTCTGAATTTCTGACGGGGTTGAAGACCTATAGTCTCATAGCCAATCCTGTCTATTTACTTTGAGAGAAAAGATCTGAAAGGATGGTCTTCAGCTGACATTCATTCTAAAGCCAAGAAAAAAGCCACGTTCAAAACTAAGTGTTTTAGTTAGGAGAGATGACAGAGGTTCTGGTTAGTCAACAAAATGATGGACTGGGTATTAGGACTATCTTGTACCTCACTGGTATAAATAGGCATAATTATGCTCTAATTGTATTTTGAGAGAAATGTTTTATTTTAACAGGAAAGGTGATATGTAGGAGGAGCTAAGTGGGAAGGAGTACCGAGTGGAAGAGATGAAGTAAGGAGAGGAGAAGATGAGGAGGGGAGAAGCTAGGTGATGAGAGAGAGAAGGGGGGGGGCATGGAGGCAGATGTTCATGTGTCTCCACCAGTCAAAGAAAGTTTATATATCTAGGTTGGGTATTGGGTTACACTTCTGATTGAGCATTACCAAAGTTATAAAGTCTTTGATTAACATTTTTAAAAATGTATAAAAGCAAAAAGGAAAAGTGGGCATGGGATAGGGGTGTTCTAGGGAGGGGAAATGGGGAAAGGGAATGACATCTGAAATGAAAATAAAATATAAATAAAAAAATTAAAAAAAGAAATTTCAGAAAAAAGACTGAAATTCTAGGTAGGGTCAAGATTTGCCATAAAATAACTGTTTAACAGAACAGTTTTGTTGGAACAAAAGACAAGAGAATCACTAAACTGAAATGCCAATTTGCTGGAAGTCTCAATAGTATAGATGTTGAAATAGCAAAGTATTCTGAAAAAAACTGAGTATACAAAGAGTGATGATAATGTAAGAGATTTAACTTTCAAAGCAAAAGGAAAAGAATCCCTTAAGAGCTGGAGGACGATTACTAAAACCCAGGTTACTGTGCTTTATACTCAGAATCCATGAAATGTAAGAATATGATTTCCATAGGTATGAATACTGATAAATACATAAAAGCTGTCTGAAATTCTTTTTAGCTGATCAGCAGAGATGGAGAAGAAAGACTACCTCTACAGAAGTGAGACTTTACTTAGGAAACCCATTAACTATTGACAAAACCAGATGGGAAGATAATGATGTGTGTGTGTGTATATATATATGTGTGTGTGTGTGTGTGTGTGTGTGTGTGTATACATACATATATATACACACATATATATACATATATATATATACACACACACATATATATATATTCATGATTTTTAATTCTTCTTGTATGTAAAATATTTTGTTGTTTATTGCTTGCAACTTACAGAGGGCACAGAAGAAGGAAGTGGGAATGAAAGGGAAGATGGTATCCAAAAGTTATAAAGTAGTAACACCATTGTTAATTATGTCAAGTAAGTACCAATGAAAAGGAAATAATTTTTCTGATTATCCTAATTCAGACTTTGGTCCTTTGAACTGAAGGTAATGAAGTTTTCTTATCAGAGACATATTTTTTGGTATGTTATGTCTACATATCAAAAGAATGACTACAGTTTACACAAGCATGATTTGTCTATACTTCTTTGTATTCACCCTGTCACACTTAAGGGTGAAAATCCCATTCAAATAGGCATCAATTCAGTTGGGAAAGGCAGTTGTATATTATGTTCACCATGTTTGAATATAATGGCACCATAAAACGAATCTGACATGGGCCAAAGACAAGGAAATGGGCTGCTTGGCAGGAATATGACATTGGCCAAGGACAAAGAAGTAGGCTTCAGGCAGGAATCTGACATTAGGGTAGAACAAAGAAGTACTTTCTTTGTTTGGCAAGAATGTAAATTTTAGGCTTCAACAAGGAAGTAGGATTCAGACATGAAAGTGACTTTGGGCTAACACAGGGAAGTTGGCTCAGATATTTTGGTCATTCTGATAATCCCTTAGAAACAATGATCACAGGAATGTTCATGGGATTTTTTTTTTTATTGCCTTGTTTGTTCTTGGACCATTTGTGTTTATTGTCTTGCTTGTTATTTGACTATTTGAATCTATTGTATTGCTAGTCCCTCAACCTAGAACTGACCTAATGCTTGCATGTAATAAAAATGGTATGAAGGCATAATGGAGGAGGAAGGATGGGATGGGGGGCTCTAGGGAGGAGAAGTAAGGAAAAGGGATGACATCTGAAATGTAAATAAATACAATATCCAATAAAAAATGGATAAAAATAATATAGATAGATGTAAAAAACATAAACATCTATCAAAACTGCTGGAAAATAAATGTGTAATTTTAAAATCTGTGAAGTCTCGAAAAACAAAAAAAAAAAAAAAAAAAAAAATCTGTGAAGAGACCCATTCTAGTGTACTTTAATTTAACTCCAAAGTAACAAACTTCAACAGTTTGTTTTGAGAGTCATAAAATAAAATCCAAAATTAATGTTATTTTAGGAATATTTTTATTTGTTGGTGCTTCCTCTCTGAGGCTATGTCTGTGTCTATTTGTTTTACTCTCTTATCTGTCTCTGTCTCTTTATCTGTCTGTCTCCCACATTCTGTATCTCTGTGTCTGTCTCTGTCTGCCTCTGTTTCTCTTTTTCTCTTTCTTTTTCTGTGAATGTGTGTTTATATGTATGTGTGTGTGTGCATGTGTGTGCAATAATTAGGAGAATTAAAAACATTAACTATCACATATATCAAAGTCTGAGATTATCCATCTTCTTCATTATTGATTTGTGGTCATTAAAAAGTTCAGGTAAACCTTGATCAGAATATAGTATATATGAAAATAAAATAATTTTAATAAAAAAATATTTGTGTCAGTATAATTCAAGGCTAAAAATTATCAAGAATTATAATTGTACAAAATGACAAGTGCAACACCTATGCTTGGCCATAACACTGAATGTCACATCAATGTTACATGGGGAAATTGCCTCATGCAGGTGGTCTGATGAAGTTGTTCTCATTGTGATTTTGATTAGCTTTGTTTCTGAAGCAAACAAAGTTTTGTATTGGAACCACCTCTGTTTTTCCTAACTATCACAGAGTATTTACAAATACTTTCTTTTTGGTTTTGTATGATTTTGTTCTATCTACTCTGAAAATAATCATTCTGGGACACACATATTTTTGTCTTACCAAACACTGTAGTCTTTTGTGAAGTGGTAACTTTAAAGTCTCATATATTCTGTCTCTCCTCCCTCATTCTCTTCATCCTTTTCCATTACTATATTATTATCAATTTAAAATTACACAGTGAGGTTTGTGGACTGGAAATACTGTTTTCCATATACGTCTTCCCACCAGGAGAGGTCATTACTCATATTAAAGAAAAACAAGAAAGTTTAAAACCAAAATGATCTGGAGATGCTGACCTAGCTTGGAATGGATTCCCACTGATGCTTGGATGAAAGTCTCTGCGTAAGAGGAGTAAAATGAGGGCCATTTTAAAAATATGATGAAGATGTAAACTGACAGAATCTGGAAAGCAGAGTATACTTGAGTCCCCTATCACAGATAGAGCGCCCCCTCTGAAGTTGTGCCAAGCATCCTTCCCATAAATGAGATATCTGTAGGATCTCAGGATATTGGCCAAAGCAGCTGTGTTTCTTTAAAATTTGTTAGTTTTGGAGGGAGATATGCTATTAAAGTTCCAGATACCCCAACACATTTTTCTATTTCATTAGGAATTGACTGAGAAATAAATTCTCCTGATTCTGCCTTATTTCGACACTGAGGAGTAATCCGTCATCAGTGAATATGCTGGCAAAAGGGTCTTGTAAAGGCAGGAACCATTCCAAGTAGGAATTAATGGGGTGCAAAAAATGATCTTTCCATATTCTCAGCCTTCATCAGGGTCAACAATCTAACTTTAGGTGGGTCTGCAAATCAATTAAGCATGAATCATACATACGGGTAGAATGTGACCTTAACAAGTTGTCTTGTCTGTGTCTAGATGTATCCATCTGGTCTGTGAAAAGAATGTTCAGATGATATAGCAAAAAAAGATTATGATTTCAAGGGGATCAGTCATAATGGCTCCCTATTTTCCTGAACCTGATAAGTTTAATCCAAGTTGCCTGGGAGGAACGAACTCATAAAATACTTTATCTGAAGCAAGCGCAAAAATACTCATAAACTCAAAGGTTAATCACTGCTCCAGAAGAACAGATGAAGGATACAGGGCAGTTTTATGTTCTTGTATTGTTCTGCCCTTATTAATCACATTATGAGTTGCATTGAAATATGTGCCTGCACTTCGTTTTAAAACTCTCATAGAGAGACAAACAGATGCTGTAGAAGAGGACGGTAGGATTTATTTAACCAGTTCTTCCCTTTCAGAAGAATTAATCCAGGTGAGAAAATTCAGTATGGTGTCTTTTCTTTTAATAATTTTGTTTTTATATCACATTCTATTGACACTTATTTTGTATATTTTTTTAAATTAAAATTTCTTCTGTTCCGGGCTCCAGATACTTGCTTCATTTATCTGTCTGTCCACTCAGCTTTATTTTATAGTGACAGATGAATAGTTTGATCATCTGTGTAATGATCCCTTCAAATTCACTAACCAGCAGAGAAGTGGATGGGAGAATTATGATAATTGTGCTACTGTTGATGTCGGCAGACAGATTCATCTCTGACTCTCACTTCATGCAGGACATAGTTGAATATACGAAAACATAAAGGATTCATGTAGGTATAAGCTAGAAAATGTATGAAGGAAGTTCTTGATACATTTATGTCACATTGTGATCCATTTGCATATGAGTAAAATGTGAATTTTAATACATCATAATAAAAAAGTAGGTTCCTTTAGAAACTACCAGGAATAAACCAAGGAAAGTTCATTCACAGCTATTGAAAGAAATCAGTGATAGCCAAAAAAACCTTCTGCTTTCAAAAGCAAATAGCACATTGCAGAAAAGAATAATAACACAGAAAGTCCAGAATCTGTCCAGGAAGGGTTAGCGTGGTGTGGAGAGAACTTTCCTTCTGTGGGAAGTACAATAGCAGAAGGTCTGATCAAAGCAACTGCTCAAGACAAAGACCTTGAGAAAATTTATGTTATTCTGTCAGTAACTAAATAATACTAAATAATACTAAACATACTAATTAATAGGGAAATAATGAATAGGAGTGAAATAAAAACACTGTAGAGAATGATTCTACCAGAGGCATGGGTGCCTGTAAAACACTGCTTTTAAGACACTCGAAAAGAGTAGCTAGAATCAGTCATTATTTACATGATTTAGACTTCAGGAGATAACTCAGTAGGACAGTGTTTACTGAGAAAATTATATATATCTGAGATCAGACCTCCGGCTCCCATATAAAAGTGTGCATATCTGAGACCACAGGACTGGAGAGGAGGGCAGACATAGGAGGGTTACTTGCCACCATATCTGAAGATTCAAGCTCTACATCTAGCAGGACAATAATAAAGAGGGTTATATATAATAAAGCCAGTCAGACACCCACCCTTCTTCTCTGGTCTTCACAAACATGTAATATTGTTGAGCACACAAGTCTCCTCACACACAAAGATCCCTTATGAATTGGCAACTTAACCACTTAGACTCTTCTTTAACCACATATAATGGGAATGTAGAGCCTGAGACTATACACTGAAACCTGGCCAGTAGATTAGCTCTAGACAGCCAAGAGTAACCAATTTGTTCTAGCTCCCACCAATTCTTGAATTTTACTACTGACAAAATTAATGAAAGATCTGGGGGATTGGAATGAAACTGTTTCCAAGGGTCAAGCGAAATATTTAATTGTATCTTGAGCATTAGTAGATAAGTGCTTTTATTTACTGAAGTGTTGAGTTATCTAACCATTGATTAGTTGCTTCTGTCTCATAAATAGGGCTGCATTGTAAATGCACATATGCATATATGTGTTCATTTTTTCCTAATGATAATATTTGTGTAGAATGAACATTTTTTAATGTTAAATAAAAGGATTTAAGCACAATCTGATATTCAAGTATGATCCAATTATTTTTGTGTTGCAGATTCCAGGACTGTAAGTCCTAGAACTCATTTATATTAATGAGCAGGTAAAGTTTGAGTTATAATAGCTAATAAATAACTTCATTTATATTATATACCACCATTCAGAGTAGCTCTGGTGTGTTTTCTTAGGCAAAATGAGAGCCCTGTTATATGCTTGCTCAAAGTTTTAAAAGGTATCAGTGCTATGGCATTCAAACCCAGTGGTTAGTCCTGTTACTAATGATTTAAGAAGTAGTCAGTGTCCTCATTTATCAAAATTTGAATTGCATATTTTAGAATAATTTCCTCAGAACTGAAGTATTTATATCATGATATTGAAACAGTGTCCTCTGCCTATCCCGTTACTTGCTTGTACTAATCTCTCAGATTGTGTGCAGCTTCCACTATTACATGATCAGCGTGAAAATATTCAAAGGTTTTAGAACAGTAAATTTTATACAGACATGGATAAGAATAATATTGTAAAACATCTGCTGTAGTATTCACCCAGAGATCAGGCTAAGTTAGGTTTGATAACAAAGTACTAACTGGGTAACAAAAAATGCAGGCATAAGTGTAGGGAAACTACTGTTGATCTTTCGGATCACTCTCTATGTCAGAGTAGAGACAACACAATAGTAGGGGCAAGGTGGAAGGAACGAGATTTTCTTTTCCCCTGTAAATATTCCTTAGGACAGCTAGACAAAGAACATGGATTTCTAATCTGTTATGTAGGCTGATAGAGAAATAAAATATAAAATATATAAAATATAGAGAAATAAAATTATATCCCAGGAAATTAATAGCATTTCAGTGCTGACCAGAGATAAAGATAATGGCCTGATGGTAACTCTTGTGTCTTTCTCCAGGTATGAATATGGAGTAACCAGAAAGCATCCATCTGGAGTGAATTGGTTAAAGGGACAGAAGCCTGTGATCTTAAGGTGAAGCAGTTTCTGTCCCACACTTAGTCTCCATATTTTCTCCCTTGAGTATTTTGTTACTCCTTCTAAGTTATGGAGACAAAGTGTGGGACAGAAACTGAAGGGGGAGGGGTGTCTGTCTACCTGATTTCAATCCTCAGGACCCACATGATAGAGGAAAGAGCCAATGCCCACAAGCAGTACTCTGACATACTGTATCACATGTACTCACACACACACACATACACACAAAATAGATAACAAATAAATAAACGTTTAAAATTAAAATTGATATTCATTAATAAAATTGATAATTAAAAAAAGAGAAGCAGTGTTAAAGCAACAGGCTTTGGTTCAGTCATGTGTTTTACTGTCAAGAAGTTTAGTGTTTACCAACAGCTACCTTTCTGATTTGGGACACGGCATTTAATTTACAACTTTTTCCACTTAGTCTTTAGGTATTGTTACACAAAAATAAAAGAAAGTGTCAAATTAGTGAATTAGAAACAACAGAAACAGATTATTACAGTTCTCCACATTAGAATCTTTAAAATCTGGTATAGCAGTTCTTAATGTAGGAGGAGCAATGCCTTTGAAGGGACAACGACCTTTCACAGCCATTGGCTAAGACCATCAGAAAACACATGATATATATACATAAGAATTCCTAACAGCAGAAAAACTACAGTTTTGAGTTAATCATGAAAATAATTTTATGGTTGGAGTTCACCAAAACATGAGGAAGTATATTCAGGGGACAAAGCAGTAGGAAGTTTGAGAACAACTGGTCTAGTACAAACTAGTTTGTACTAGACCAGTTTAGTAGGGTAGGAAGGTTTGCAGTCCTTTGCAAATAGCACTTGCCTTCTGGATCTGGCAGGGAAGGAAGAGCCTCTATGAACACATTTCTAAGGGAAGTACCTGCTTTGCAAGGGTAGAACCCTTGCCATCTAATTATCAGGTACCCAAGACCATTCCTCTGGGAGATAGACTTCAACATACAAATTATGGGAACACAAGTATTTAAAAGTCATAGTAATTTGTTTTCTTCAAACTTTGAACATATTCTCATCAATTCATTCTTTCCCACAGAATGTTTCTTCAGGATACAATCTATGATACCTGAGTGTTACCTTTAAAAATAATTTGTGTTCCCCAATTTAGAATGTTAACTATGTATAGTCCAATTGTCTTTTTGTTTTTTGTTTTTTTGTTTTGTTTTGTTTTCTTTTCTGGAAATCTGAGTATTGTTTCCTCTAATTTTAAATTATTATTCTGCATACATGTGACTTCTAACTTTTGGTAACAAGTTTATTGTTAACTGATAACAGAAAATGTTCAAATTTCAATATTCATGAAAAAATTTCAGTTTGACATTAATTTTTTTCAAAGGATGTTCAGTTAGATTTTACAAACGTATTTTGTGAAATTGTTGGTAAATTTCAAAATATCATTTGTCATATAATGTAGGTAACATGAGGATTTACTAACACCTTAAAACTTTCCCCTGTAAGTTTTATTCTAATCTAGTTACTGAATATAATTTATAAATTTCTTTGCTTATTTTGATTTTTGCCAGTTGGCATTAACTTAAATCAACTATTATGACTGCATGCTACAACTGAGAGCATAAAATTAATATTTGTGAATTTGAATTTTACTATTGTTTCTTTTCATATGTAAATAAAGGTAAAACTTGTGTATATTTACTAACAGGAATACAAGTACACACACAATCTTATAAGTAATATTCTTTAAATAAATTTTATTACAGGGTCTAACATTGAAAAGATGCTGCAAATTATTCATTAATCAGTTGTTTATATTTGTTTTTTACTTAACATGATTTTGATTTATTTTAAAGGAATCTTGTTTTATATAGACAGTGGTTAAGAATACTATATCAAATAGTACCACCCAATCTCTGGGGCCAATGCTTCAAAATTAATTATTTGATTAGCTGTTGTGATAATCTGTCTTGATTTAGTTTTTAAATATATACCAAATGTCTTCTACAGAGATTTTTAATAAGAAATGCCTATAATGCCAGGAAGCAAGATGAGAACCTTTTCAATTCCTCAGGGAATTTTGGGTTAATTATTGTTTGTAGATCTCAGGTTGTTTTGATTATGTTTTCAAGAGAAAATTAGCTGGAGAATAGAATGTCAGCATGAAAACATCATACAGATATACAACAAGAAGCTTTATATAAGAAAAACTGCAATGTAGTGGAGCATGACAATATAGATGATATTTAATATTAAAATAAAACAAAAATTTCTAAGGGAACAAGTTGGTAGTATTATACTTGTTGTATAATTGTTTATAAAACTTCATATGATTGACAAATGAACAAAATATACCATGAACAGGTCTTCTGGTACATAGCATAATCCTGGCACTCCAATGATGAGATGTAGCAGGAGTAAAGGTTTCAGATTATCCTTGAAATTTACAGTTAGTTGAAGATTCAATGGCACTCATGATCTCTTAGCTTGTCAAAGCAAGAGGGAGCTGGAGAGATGGCTCAGTAGTCACAAAGCTCTTGCTGTTCTAGCAGCAGACCAAAAACTGGGATCCCAACATCCTTGTGGGAGCTCCTAAACACTATACTTGAAACTTCAGAGGATCCAAAGTGTTCTATGGCTGGCTGACGACACAACTGTACTCACATGCATACACACACACACATATAGACACACAAGTAAAAATAAATTTTAAAAATAAAATCACATAGAAAACGTTTGTATCTATATTATATATGACAGACAGACAGACAGGCAGACAAAGATGCACAGCATTACAGAGAAGAAAGAGAAAGAGATAAATCTGATGAGGCAGAATTAATTAATCAATTATGCTAAGGTGATGCTAAATTTTAGAATCTTCAAATTGTCGTCATTGGATTAAGATCATAAAATATTTTAACATATGAAATATTGCTCACCTGTGGTTCTATATTATATTATATCAGTGAAGCAAGATAAGAAATTGAAAGGAAATCAGAATCTCCACATGACAATAAATTTAAAAATGTATTTCTTCTAAAGAAGAGCATTTTCATGACTAAAACAGATGATTTTTCAAAAAGTTCCACTTCCTTCCTGGCCGTACTTATTATTCCTACAGATTTAATCAGATGGATCTTTTAATAAGTCCTGTTTACTAAGTGTAATTTTTAAGAATTTATTTGCCCAATTAATTTTGAATCATATATTTATTTTCTCGTTCAGTTAATCCTTGTTAGTAGAACTGGCCAATAAAGTCTTCTCTTTAATGATTTTAATTCTAGATTTACATTTGATATATTTTTACTTCTGGATATATATTTGAAAATACCCAGGATTATATTTACATTGTTATTTTATTAGTGAGTGGTCACCTTTGTCTGTAATTTTGAGCAGTATACTTGTAAAGTTTTTAAATAATTGCTAATTTTACTGCTCCAGACTATCAATAAACAGTGACAAGCATTAAAAGAAGTGAGCCCATAGAGCAATCCATTCAGCGTTCCTGTTTGTAAGCTCTATGGATTCCTTCACCTGCCTATGCCTCAGATATTAAATGTTCTCTTGGTCTTACTGAATGCTCTGCATCTCCCATAACTGAAACACTTTATGTGAGCTGCTCATTTATTTATCTTTTCAATGTAATAGTAACATTTTGCTATAGTACATAGTTCATATATCCATAATGAGTATTCATGATTTTATTTTAGATAGTGTAATTGACATTTGTGGTCTCAAATAAAAATTCTCATCTTGTTATCTCTGTTTACAAAGCTTAATATCCTCCTAAATCAGGTCTTTAAGTTGCAGCCATTCTGATGTTTTCTGTATCAGAAGGTGAAAAAAATCTTGTACTAATCTTTGCCTATTTCAGCCAATAACTTTGATAAAGAAAACTTCCTTCCTAAGAATCATTAATTAATTAGTAATTATTAATTAATTATTATTAAGGATTGCTTCAAAGAACCTTCCTAAGATATACAAGACCCTGTTTTCAGTTCTGCATACCGTAAGCTGGCAAACACAAACATTCCACTTAATATATATTGATTGACTATAACACTTACAAATATAACTTTTGTGTGCAACAAAATAAAGATTGGGCACATAAAAATATACAAAATGAACACAATGTGGGACTATAAAATCACATATCTCTCCTAAATTACTTCTTATTTTTTAAATGGAAAACTCTTAATCTTGATTTGGTTGTTACTCAAAATATTAATTTCCTTTCAGGTAACCACATGCTTTTGCCCTTGAATGTCCTATCACATAACTTTGCAGATTTGCATAAGAAAGGGATCACATATTGTGTGTTTAAATGTACATCAATCAGTCCTGTTGTGTCTTGAGCAGATTATTTACTTGAATTCATACAGGATCTCTGGTTGTTATATCTTTCTGCCTCCTCTTTTACATAGGTCCTTGATTCCTGCTGTGTTGCTTTGCTAAAGACATTCCCTTCAAAGGAGTGCTCCAATATATGTCTCACTCTGTGCACATGATCCTGTTTTGGGTCTCAGTTGTAGCTCTTATACATGACAAGAAGAAGCTTATTTAGTGATGGCTGAATGAAGCCCTTATCTATTGGTGAAGTGGGTGTACAAGGCTAATATTGTCAACTCCCTTTAAACTCCTCTTTTTGTCTTGAATCAATGTATGTATGAGTGTGTGTTATATGTTTGTGTCTATTCATGTGGGTGTGCATGTATGTATGCTTGTGTACATTAATATGGAGGTCAATATTGTGTACCTTTCAATCACATTCCTCATTATCTTTTGAGACCATATCTCTTAATGAAACTGGAATTTAACAATTGGCTAGGTTGAGCCTCCTGTCTGTGCTTTATTAGCCTGACATATCCAGCTCTTTCCCCTTAGCGTTCCTTTCATATGTATGCTAGGCATCAGACCTCATGTGTGCATGCTTGCAAAGCAACATTTTGCCTACTGATTCTTTTTTACAGGATAAACCCTAACTTCCACATGGCTTATAGTAAGATTCTTGCAGATCAGATGTCTCAGAAAAAATGATTGAAACGCTCTATTATTTATGCTTCTGGAAGGTTCTACACTTGTACAAGATTTTCAGATCCATGAGTACCTAGCCTATAGAAACTGACAGGTGTTTTTATTTCTTTAAAATAATAACAATCTTCTCTACCAATCTCTAGCCACTGAGACATTCATTAGAATAAGTGTCAGTGATTATATATAAATTCACATATGAAAATTTGCCACCCTAACATTGTCTTCCACTCACTCTGCAAGCACATTTGAACTTTGAAGATGTGTTACACACTTCTTGCAATTGAAAACAATTGGACTGCAGCTAGATAAATGCTCACATATCAGCAGATTGAAAAATTGTCATGAACAGTATAAAGATAACACTTATCACTAATGGGACATAAAAATGTCATTCCCAGAGTAGTAACGTAGCTGTTAAAATTGCTCTGGGGAGGTAGAAGCAATTACTGTTTCCCACTGACCTCCAGGCTAGTCAAGTTTCTCTAGTTGAAATTATTCATTGTAAACAACTGACTAAGAACTGAAAAAGAGATAACTCATGTAGCAGTTAATATCTCTCTTCAGTGGGACAAATTGATCAATCTCAAACAAATGTATTTCATGACTTCTATAAACAGCAGTTTCAATAAATGGGGTATCAGTGTTAATTATATTTAACCTTTATAACAACTTGCTTCATTTCAGTTTAAAGATTATCATTTATAAAGATATATTGGAAAGTAGATCATATGTATTAAAATTTCACAGTTTATATTTATTATTTTCTTCCGTAACTTCCATATTCACATTATTCACTCTATAGTCTCAGATGAAAACTATGTCACATCTTGGGCTTGTTTTAGTATTTGTTGGAATATATATATATATATATATATATATATATATATATATATGTATATATATATTAGAATAACAATATATTATTACTTTATTATTGCTTTTTGTTCAAATATTCTTTTCTTTTTTTATTTTAGAATAACGAAGAACTATATATTGGCTTTGAATTCCCATATTGATATCTGTCTAATCAGAAAGATTAGTATGTATTAACATAAAAATCTTCTATTACAAAAAATGCACACACTTAAAATTTATTGAAATGACTTCAGGTTTTTTGAGTGCAGGATCAGCTAAACAACCAAGCAGAAGGATAACTATATTTAATTTTTTCCTTCTTCCATGAAGAAATTTGATGACTTTAGCAGCTGAATTCCTAAAAATAAAGCCGATTGACCACATCTGCTACAAAGGTTGTCTTCCCTTGTCAGCCTTTGGTATAGTAATCTGAACCTATCACTGAATGCCTAAGATAATTAGTGTGTGACAGGTTAAATTGTGAAAATTAGAGTTTGAAGAAAGTGCTTGATAGTGAATTCAAATTGAAGTTCTAAGACATTACTTGATAATGATTTCATTCAATTTGGTTATGTTAAAAAAATAAGAAAAGGTTCTCAGGCATGATTTCAAATCTTTATTTTCAAATTGAGAGAAGAAAAAACTGTATTTCATATGTTTCTTGGAATCATGATATCCTAGAAGGATTAAGCAGAACAAAACTATTCACCTTGTTGCTGCTGGAGGCATATAACCTATGGCCAGAGACCTTATGCAAGACATTCACTTTACTTGTATACTTTAAACAACCTGCTTCCTCTTGGCTCCAAGTCCTGCAGTTTTGATTAGTTCCCATTAATTCAATTAAAAACACACCAATGGTCAGGTCTTTCTATATGCATAAACATTTACAATCTGTCCACTTTCCATCAGTCCATTAGCTGACAACACAGTCATCAGTTCATGACAATAGAGGATAAACTATAAAACCTTTCAAATAAAGTCAATCATTTTTTATAATATGGTATATTTTAATATGTGCTTTAGGCATTTTGACATATCACAAATAAATAATAACTTTGAAATTCAACATTATTTTGAAAACACATTTTCTGTGGTGGTTTGAATAAAAATGGCCACTGGAAGTTCATAGAGACATTATCTGAAAAGATTAGGACATTTAGTCTTATTGGAGTAGGTGTAGTTTCGTTGTTTCTGGGATGGGGCTATAAAGTTTCAGAAGCTTAAACCAGGCCCAGTGGCTTACTCTCTTTTACAGCTGCCCACCAAGACAGAGAACTCTCAGGTACCTCTCCAGGACCACGTGCTTCTATACTTCCAGCCATAGTGATCATGGACTAAATGTCTGAGTGTGTAAGCAAGCTCCAATTAAATGCTTTCTTTTAAAGAGTTGCTGTGATCATGCCCTCTCTTTCCATCAATAGAACTTTGACCATACCACTTGCCAGTTGTCTTCTCTTGGAAATAGCATGGGTACCATATTGCCCTATTTATCTTATTGCCTGTTTTACTACATTGTAACTACACACAGTCAGATTTAAGGAAATATCTATTCACCTGACAAAGATAGAGCCCCAGAGGCTAAAGAGAGGACATTTTACAAGTCCATCTGGATAGACTGATCAGTTCATCAGGAAAAGAATGTGTTATACTCGGTCATGAAATCATGATGTGTACCAGTGGTGTCACTGAAAATTCACGCCATGAAAATCAGCATCACAGAAGACTGAGGCTATACAGCTTCAAGCAATCACACTAGCGGAGTATTCTCAAGTAGGAAGTAATTTGTGTCTTAAAGAACTTTGGAGAAGAATGGAACATCCTGAAGATATAGTGAAGCATCATGTACTTCTCCTTCCTTCTATTATTTTTATTGTTTTTAATATTTTAATAATAGCAATGCATTTTAGTTACATTTATGAACTTTTATAAGTGTATATCATTAAACTCTGTTGATATTTATCCATATATATCCATATATATGTACATATATATATATATACATACATACATATATATGTATATATATGTATACATATAAACATATATATATATATATATAGAGAGAGAGAGAGAGAGACAGAGAGACAGAGAGACAGAGAGACAGAGAGAGAGAAAGTGGAAATGAACCAAATCGATAGTTCATAGAATAAGAAATACAAATAGGAAATATATGTTTGGACCCATTTTCAACATCCTTACCCATCAGAGAAATGCAATTAAAATTACATTGAGGTTCTGCCTCATCCAGTTAGATTATCAGCAACAGCAACTAGAAAATAAAACTGAAATGAAATGGTAGTAAGAATGTAGGAATAATGTCTGGTGGTATGTAAAAGAACCATATGGGAATTAGCATACACTTTCCTGGAGGAAGTAAAGATGAAATTACTACATAATCCAAGGTATGGTTAACTTAAGTCATTGACCCATTGACTTTAATCCTGTGATGAGGCACTATAGTATGGCAAGGCAAAACCCTGTTTTATCATGAGCAGTGAAACAAAAAGAAGGGAGCAAAGTTTACGTTTCCTTCAAAAGCAAATCATTTGAGGTTTGCATCTCTCAGTAAGCCCCATCTCAACTCAGTAAGTTTCTATAATTTCCTAGCTGCATGGTATTCTTGAACCAAAACTTTAAGATTTTTATGATTAGGAGAAATGTCACTTTAGAACACATACAGAGACCAAATCCTATTATATATTGTTCTGAATAAAACAAAATTTTGTGTCTCCCTCAGATTGAGAATGTGATTTCTACTGATTGCCTTTCAAATGGGCATTCACCTGCCTTCAGATTGAAATAGAAATATGAGGTCTTTTTGAGGCTTAAAACAGTCGATGGTTTTACTTAACAATATCTCTCCTAGATCTGTTCCATAGTTTCAATCATCTGAAACTTTTCAACCTCACAATTTTATAAGCCAAATACTTACATAAATCACTCTGACACACACACGCACACACATTTATATGAATGTGTGTGTTGTTATTCGATTTGTTTCGCTGAGACAGATAACTAATATAACTATAATACAGTTCTTCTCTACCATAATTATTTGGCAGACAAATTAGATGCCATATACATTTTAAATTTGGCCAGTTATTTGAGATCTGTATTTTATGATTCACGGTATTGAGATATTGTGAGCATAGCTTTTGTAGGTTTTGCTAACAATCTCCTTTTTATTGAATAGTGGTTGGAAACAGCTCTGTATTACAATTAAAACAATCAAAAGCTATTTTATTTATTCAGATTTTCACTTTCTCATTCATTTTCCAAAGGAAACCCTCATGACTATTTTCAGTAATATATTTTTATGAATCTTTGTTATTTGCCATCATCATAACACTTATAATCTAACATGATTCTTGAATTACCTCTTTTCAGAATAAAATGTGTATTCTTGTTTGTATTCAGTTTAGGTGAAACTAATGAATTGTTTGTTTATTTGTTTGTTTGTTTGTTTGTTTATTTTGGTTTTTTAAGACAGGGTTTCTCTGTGTAGCCCTGGCTGCCCTGGAACACACTCTGTAGATGAGGCTGGCCTCGAACTCAAAAATCCACCTGCCTCTGCCTCCCAAGTGCTGCCCAGCTCTTGTTTTTTTCACATGCTATGGCTTTGTAGTAAAAATTCTATATAATATTGTTTATATAAGTCTATTCTCATCTGGTACTTTTTTACAGAGGACCTTGAAAATGATTAAAGTAATTGCATTATAAAAGATGCACATATATTGAATAAGACTCATAATCACTGGTTCTTTCATGGCCATGGAAGTACATGGAGCAAGTGATGTACAATTCAGCTTGCTGCACATACATATGATATACATTATTACTTTTTAGCTTTAGGTTTCTAGGTTTTATGGACTGCATAGTTTCTTTTATACAGCTAAGATTTAATATAATAACACACACATCATTGTCGTATTGTGTGATAAATACTTAAAGGACAGCATTGGAATACAGAGGAAGATTAGCAGGATGAAGGATCGGTGAAAACTTAAGGTAGGTGGCTGATGTTGACAGAAGAAATATCATGATTAAAACAAGAGACATAGGCATTTATCATATAGAAAACTGGAGCAAGTTATTGTCAATATGCCAAAAGAGATTTCAGGATATGAGAAATATAAGGCTATAAGTGTCTTTTCACATTAGTATTTATATATTATGTAATATAAATCATTATATTCCATATTTTAAAAAGTATTTGTTTCAAGCATAAACTGAATAAAGACTTGAAACTTCTTTAAACAATCATATTTTTGAGGGAAAAATGGATAAAATGAGAAGTATAGGCTTACATTATAATAAGTGCTAAGTTTCTCAAGTGAATCATTCATGTAACCATCACAATATTTTGCTAATCTCCTATTTCTTACCTTTCCTGGTCCCATGTATTTCATCTCACTATCTCTTGCCCCTGGAATAAAGCAATACGTCCCATTCTCTATGGCTTATTTCATTTAAATTTAGTTTATAGGATTATACCATCCTATTTTACCCATTTGAATTTTGAGATAATTTAATTCTCATACAAGTTAGGCTCCTATGTACGAGTCATTGGATAGATAAAGGCTGCCTTCGTACACAGTGAAATAAATGAACAAAGTCCATACCCTTTAAAGGAACTCTTTTTTTTGCAAGTTTAAATTCTAGAGCACAACATTTGTTATTTATTGATTGGAAAAAATCATATGTAAGAATCAAGATTGTATGTATTTGGTCTTATCTGATTTTCTTTGCTCATCATTATTATTCTTCCTATCACACAGGGAATTTATGCTCACAAATATCAAGGGATATAGGATATTACTTCTCTAACAGTTAACAAATTTTCCCCCAAGGAACAGTGACGGATCAGTCTACAGTAACATTAGGTGACTTTATGTATAAATCCTAAAGGGCTGATAAATGTGTTCCTAGTTTTACTGCTTGCTTTGAATTTTATTATCTTTTATTTTTTTTTAAAAAGCAATAATCACATTTTAAAAATCTTTATTTTATTATTTACTATTTGTATGTAGGCACAGTGTGTGTGTGTGTGTGTGTGTGTGTGTGTGTGTGTGTGTGAACCCCTACATATTACAGTGATGTGACAGTCAGAGAACAATTGGTGCGAGAAAATTTTCCCCTTCTACTTTGTGTGTCCTAGAGATCTATCTTAGGTCCTCACACTTGGCAGCAAGCAGCTTGACCTGCTCAGCAAGTGGCCAAGCCCAACATACATGTATTGCCTTTCAAGATAGACATAAAGAGGGAAATTGTGGGCTTCTAATTATTAAATATCTTAGATAATATAAAACCAATGTATGCCTGTCAAGAGTCATCTAGGATAGGCTAAAATTAGCAGGTGGCTTTCCTGGAGATGACCCACACCTTTGTATAGTCTGCAATGGGTAGCTCTAAGAGGAAAATCCAAAAGAAACTTCACCTCAGGATTGCTCTTGAAGCTGATATGCATTGCTTGACATTATGAAATTAACATAATAGTTCCTGGGCATAAGCCTACACCATTGAGCCAATTTCCTGCAGATCAACATAAAGGTGAGTTTTCATGAATTAATGATGTTTAGATGAATTAATGGTTTGATAGAATTCCTGTTTTGATTCAAATAATCTTAAGAAGAAAGTTTCAAGAGATGGCTTTAATTGTTTTTGTGGAAAGATATAATAAAGTTAGAATCAAGAATAGAATGTGCTCATTTCTCATACTAGTAAATAAAGGCTGCATAGTACAAAATACAATGAGCTTTCATAATTGCACTAAAAGAGATACAGGCTTAGGGCAAACTTGTGTTCAAGAAAAAAAAAAATAATTCAAGTCCAAGGATGATACCACAGGTGTGCACTATAAGACAAGGCCATATGAAACTGTTGCTTTGAACTTATAATGAACATATTGAACAAAACACACCTTTGACCTTAATATCAACATCATTTTGTAGCTACTGTTTTGTTTAACATTTTATCTATGAGGTAATTTTCTAAGAACTTTTGTCTATATAAAGGATTAAAAAAAAGAAATAATAATGGCATAGTGTGGTGAGGTGGTTTGCAGACCTCTACCCCATCCATCCATCCATTCATCCATCCATCCATCCATCCATCCAAATGTATATGTCTCTGTGTTTATATGTACATATGTGTATATGTATATATATTTGTATATGGATATGTATATGTATGTATTTTAGCATATATGAATACTTTTGGAGTTGATTGAGACAGATAGTCAGTCCGGGCCAGAGATTGGATATATGAATGTATATGATGAGTCTGTGCATATTTATCTTTGTAAAGGATCTTAATTCTTTTACTTTCCTTCTTTTCTGGTTCACAAAGAGTTTACCATCCAGGCCAGTGATGGGCTTTGCCTGCCTGGCCAGAAAACATGGAGCAATAGCAATAAATCCTTTACCTAATCCCAGGATACATCTGCTTCTGGCCTCAGTATAACTACCAATCACAGAGTGTAAATATTATTTAAACTTTGGGCATACCAAGTCTTGCCCCCGTGGAGGCTCTGCCCAATGGGCTTCCTTCAAAAGAGAATCATCAGTGCTCTTGGCAGGCTCTGAGCACATACACCTTTTTAAACTGGGAAAATTCATTTCTCTATAGTGATTTATATTTTTTATTTCAACTTCCAGCCTGAATGATCAAGTTTCTACATCTCCTTGCCAACACTTGTCATGTTTGGTGTTAGAGTTTAGACATCTAATTAGGCTATAAAGTAGCACTCTTGTGACAGTTTCACGACATTGATGTAATGACTAATGATTCTGGACATTATCTCAAGTGATCATTGGTTTTTCACAAACTTTCTGTAATTAAATTAGCTAATCATCTGGCAATTTATTACCAAGGTCCACACTGTCTGTCTGTCTTTCTTCCTTTCTTCATTCCTTCCTTTCCTTCTTCCTCCCTTCTATCCATCCATCCTTCCTTTATGTATGTATGTATGAATTATGTATGTATATATGTATGTTTTGAGTCACAGTACATTATTAGTTATACAATTTTAAAATATTTTATCATTTTTGAATTTCCAATTCATTCTGTTGTCTTTTTATTTAATAAAAATATCGTAAGCAAACAGGCCAATGCATCAATTCCATACGCATTATGCTTGTAATACATAAAACTTCAAGGCTCAAGCATTATTTTCTTCTTACCTCATGTTTCTCAGTTTTAAACTGTACATGTGTATCTGTGAACATTTTAAGCTAATTTTAAAAAGAGCTTGAGGCATGGTTACACATTCATAGTTTTAAAACTCATGTGAAATTTTTACCCAGAATTTGATTAATCAACAGTATCAAAACTATGTTAGGGTTTATAAAAATGACTCAGCAGTCAAGAGAATTAGCTGTTCTTGCAGAGATCCTGTGTTTGATTCCCAGAATCCCCTGAAGGCACATAACCTCAACTGCCTATCTGTAATTCCAGTACTGGAGATTCTGATACCCTCTTCTTGTGTCCACAAGCACCACAAATGAACATAGTATGAAGACAAAACTCAGGCAAAGTACTCATATCTAAAAATTTTAAATATTACAGAAGTAAACATATTTCTAAATTCTGTATTCCATTGTGAATATGTCTATATTGACATTAGTACCATGCTTTTGAATTTAAATCTTCATAGTTTTTAAATGCAGAGGTGTTCTTCCATATCAAAGTATCTCTTTCTTTAGTTTAAGTCAACTCAAATATTTAATAAAATCATAATGCAGAATTTTTACTAAAATCACTTTTTATCTTAAATGTGCAGTGTGAACCCTGGGATGTACACTATCACTGGGATTGGCAAAATATGATTACTAGTGCAATCATGGCATTGCCAGCTACTATATTATTAGATTAAAGTCTACTACATAAGACAAACTTCACACTTCAAACTCAAGACAAAAGGCTATGGATGGTTAGTCTACAAGGCCTACCAGAGAGTTTAATATTATTTTTCAGTGCATATAATAATATACTGCCAAGTTCTTTTTATATTCACTGCAAATACAATCAGTTAACACACACACACACACAGCCCAAATGCTCATAAATTAATGTGTCTCTCAAACAGCTTTACAGAAGTTTCATTTTAATTTTTATTAGCTATTTTATTTACATTTCAGATGCCATCTCCTTTCTCCATTTGTCCTCCCTGGAAAACCCCTATCCCATCTCTGCATCTCCTTTTTGCTTTTATATAATTTTTTTTAATGTTAATCAAAGACTTTATGAGTTTGGTAATGCTCAATAACAAGATGCCCATACAATCAAAAGTGTGACCCAGTACCCAACCTAGATATATCAACTATATTTGACTGGCAGAGACATGCGAACATCAACCTCCATGTTTCTCCCCTCCCCCTGTCACCTAGCTCCTTCTCTCCTTACTCCTCCTCTTTCTCTCCTTACTCCTCCCACCTTAGCTCCTCCTGCAGATCACCCTTCCTGTTAAAATAAAACTTTTCTCTTAAAATACAATTAGAGCATAACTATATCAATGTCAGTAAGGTACAAGATAGACCTAATACCCAGTCCATCATTTTGTTGACTAAACAGAACCTCTGTCATCCCTCCTAACTAAAAGACTTAGTTCTGAACCTGGCTTTTTTTTCTTGGCTTTAGAATAAATGTCAGCTGAAAACCATCCTCTCAAATCTTTTCTCTCAAAATGAAGCCAGGATTGGCTGTGAGACTATAGGTCTTCAACCCTGTCAGAAATTCAGAATGACTGAGTTACCTGAAATTATGGGAAGCACAAAGCATAGCTTCTAAAACTTAGCCAATTTATAGAGACCACTAAACATCTGGACAATCCCTATACTACAAAACATTGGAACATCTGATCCAGACATTTCATTTTAAAGTAATAAGTAGAGATACTTCTGACTGATCAATATGAAGAATTATGAGGCTATGAAATAATCTAGACAGTTTATCAACTTTTCTTCACTAAGTCTCAGTGATCATCAGAGAAGAAATGGATGCAAAGATTTTAAGATTTTTTAAGGACCCAGAAATAGTGTATATCTGAGGTGAAACAATATATGCTGCACATGAAAACACTGTTGCACACATGAAATTATAGAGGTTGTAAGTACATGCATATGGTCTATACATTATCAATCTAGCCAAAATCACATGTATAGGGTAATTATGAAGTTTCACCTTAACATAAGAAACTATTAACAGTAGATGTCTACTTGGGCAAGGAAAGGTTATTTTCATAAAAATATAAAGTTCCTGAGAGTATATTAGACTATTCCTTCTTTATTATCTGTATAATATTTGCCAAAGTTCCATGTATGCATTATAAATTACAGATACTATGATATCAAAATGTAATGTCTTAAGAACAACACAATTTAACTTTATTGTACTTGAATTCTTTGAGAAATATTGATTCTGATGTCAATGTATCATTTGAATGTATCAGTTGATAATGCCATTGCCTTGAAAATGTAGACTTGAGTTTTATTCCCAGAACTCATACCAAAATAAAACAGTGTATTGTGGTATGTATCTTTAATCTAAAAACTGGAAAGTAGAGATAGATCATGGGACATATTAGTCAGCCATTGTA
Source organism: Arvicanthis niloticus (assembly GCF_011762505.2). NCBI lineage: Eukaryota > Metazoa > Chordata > Mammalia > Rodentia > Muridae > Arvicanthis > Arvicanthis niloticus. Next base: position 23,714,514 of record NC_133430.1, on the reverse strand, counting down.
GTTTATTTGGTAAGGTGTAGGTCATTGGGAGACCATGATTCAAATAAAAGTTAGATATTACCTGAGAAAGAGTACCTTGTTCATTCTCTCTCTGTCCCTCTCTCTCAGTGTGATGGTCTGTATATGCTTAGGTCAGGGAGTGGCACTATTAGTTGGTGTGGCTTTGTTAGAGGAAGTATGTCTTTGTTGGCATGGACTTTAAGACCCTTGTCCTAGTTCCCTGGAAGTCTGTCTTTTAGCAGCCTTCAGATGAAGATGTAGAATTCTCAGCTCCTCCTGTGCCATGCTTGGCTGGATGCTGCCATGCTCCTGCCTTGATAATGGACTGAACCTCTAAACCTGTAAGCCTGCCCCAATTAAATCTTGTCCTTATAAGAGTTGCCATGGTCATGGTGTCTGTTCACAGAAGTAAAACCTTAAATAAGACATTCAATAACCTGAAAACAGAAACAAATATGTATGTACACACATCTCAATGCATTTATTGAGTAGTCAAACCTATGAGTGGAATATTTCTTCTTCATTTATATTATATTTACTCCTTATGTTGTAGTTTCCAATGTCCATTTCTTTTCCATTCATGATTAAAATAATATCTTGGAATATAAAATCATAAGTTTTTGCTATATGATTTACAAACAATACCCTTGAAGTTTGCAGCTATACAAGTTACTCATTTTTATATTAATCTTAAATCATAATAAAGTCAATCATTTTCCAGTTCTTTTGTTTGTTTGATTTTTGAACAGTTGATGAATTATTCTAAGTATATTATTTACTCTAGTTTTGGAAGTATATTTTTCTGTTTTTTTCCCATGTATTATTTGACCTTTAAGTACCACTAAAATAATAGGACTGATAATAGTGTCTCTTCTCAAGAAAGAAAAAAAATCTTTCACTGTCAAAATGGTATAACTAATTTTAGTTGTAAGCTTTCTGTAAATAAAGATTATCAAATTTGGTACATTCTTATGCACTCCTAATTTAGTAATTTTTTCTTGAATTTTTGATATGTCTATCACAAAAGGACATTAGTATATCTTGCCAGTTATTTTATTTACCATCTTGACAAGATATACTCATTGGTATAACAGGCACATGAATGCTGTCGTGAAACCAAATGTTTTCTGACTGGATTAAAGGCCTGCTTAACAATCATGATGCAATTCATTGACGAGCAAAGAGAAATAATTTTTATCAGCATAGAGCAAAGCAATGTACCTCAAATTTAGTTTTAGTTTTTAAGATAAAGTCAAATAATTTTATAAGTCAAAGGGCAAGAGTGGTGTTCACAGATTTGCTTTGGGATGCTTTTAGAATCAGGAGTGCAAATATAGGCAGAGGAAGCAGCTGGGCTACACAGAGCTTTAAAAGATGTTTTTGAAACACTGAAGCCAAGACAAATTTTCCAAGCTCCCCATTCTTGAGTTGAGCAACCAGATTTTGCTCATTTGTATTTCCTACGACAACTCTCATTAAAAACATGAAGACCCCAGAAATGGGAGTATGGCCACAGATCAATGTTTTCTTCCTTATATGGAGGCAGATTTCAAAGACATTGAAAGTTTCAGCAATATCTGGTTACACTTCTCATGAAGTAACTCACATTTACTGAAGGAAGCCTGTAAGCATTTAAATGGAGTGCTTGCTGTAATATCAAACATATATATATATATATATATATATATATATATATATGTGAAATCTGAGATAATTAGATAGATAATATTATCACTGATAAAACAATGAGAAAGTTAATTATCACAGAATTAGTACTGAAATCAATCCATTTCATGAATATTTTCCCAACTCTAAATGAATATTGGAACTTCTCAGGAAATATTCCAACAAGTCAACTTCCCTAATCTATCATAATCTCAAGTGATAAACAAATAATTTTTGGAGATAAGTAACATGTAAAATATTTATAGAAATGATAATGTATTATTTTAACATCTAGAACTGAATTTTATGAAGTATAGAACAGAATAATTTGCCTTTAATTTTATGTAAACAAAAACTTCATTATTTTCACATTGCCTAAATAAAACTTGTGAAAAATGGAGGGTTTTTTCCTTATCAGGTACCTTTTTTGAGAAACTTTCCTAAATTTAGGGGTAGAAGCTACTATAAAACAATATGTAGTTTACAGTACAACTTTTAAGGTTTAGTTTGTGTATGTATATATGTGTATATAAGTACATATGTATATATTATATGTGCATATGTGTATTTGTATGTATTTAGCTTATATATGTATATATTAATATGTGCTCTCTTTGTGTGTGTGCGTGTGTGAGTGTGTGTGCGTGTGTGTGTGCATGTGTGTGTATGCATGGGGGTGAGTCTCTGATGTGGCTCGTAGATGGAGTTCAGAAGGCAACTTATAGACATTGGATAATATATGTCTCTGGCACTAAACTACAGGCATCAAGATTGACAGCAGAGGCCTCTACACTTTTGTTGTATTATGAGCTGTCATAGCACATTTTTAAAAGTGAGATGTGAACAGAAAATATTTTAGTACATATTTACATATTTTATTATTGTTGTTGTTTACAATTCCAGCACAACTCAGTTTTTTCATTAACTCTAGCCTTCTTAGTAGCTAAAAATCATTTTGTAGCTTACCTGCCTCTTTAAAAAGCTGTATGGATGCCAGGTTGTGTTTGCAGACAGAAACCTGATATTGCTGTCTCCTGAGAGCCTCTGCCAGAGCCAGATAAATACAGAGGCAGAGCTTCTCAGTCAACCATTGAACTGAATGAGGGGTCCTCAATGGAGAAGTTGGAGAAGGAACCGAAGGAGCTGAGGGAGTTTGCAGCCCCATGGGGGGAGCAACAGTGTTAACTGACCAGACCCTGGGAGCTCCAGGAAACTGAATCACCAACCAAAGAGTACACATGGAGGGACCCATGGCACTGGCTGCTTATGTGGGAGAGGATGGCCTCATTGAAAATCAGTGAGAGAAGCGGCCCTTGGTCCTGTGGGGGTTCAATGCCAGGGCAGGAAGGCCAGATTGGGTGGGTGGGGGAGCACCCTCATGAAGGCAGGGGGACGGCGGATGGGATAAGAAGTTTCCAGAGGGGAGACCTGGAAAGGGGATAACATTTTAAATGTAAATAAAGAAAATTTTCAATAAAAAGTATGACTATTCATTAATGTAAAAGATAGTAGATAGAATATAGGATGCTGCTTTCAACTGTATACTCAAACAACATGTGTTTTCCCTGATGCACTCATCCTGCTGTCAGGAGAAGAGATGTTGCGTTGATGTGAACAGCAGCCATGTTTAAATCAGAACCTGTAGCTCTGATCACACAATTCATGTACTAGTAGCATTTGGTTTCCTTTTAGTAAAAATTTCATGATGGCCACTGTTTTTTTTTCTTTTTTCCTTTTTCTTTTTTGTGTAAAAACACAAAGAAATACAAATACTCAATTCTAAGTTAAATCATCTAACACTTAACTATATCTAACAATTGAAATCAAGTGAGAGTTCTTATTTATTTATTTATTTATTGGCATGGTTATGCTTGCCTACTTTTATTTTATTTTTGGATTATACATTATTTTAACCAATCTGCTTTTATATCTTTGTCTCAATAATAAGACAAAAGCAAGAGAGTCCTGTTCTTCATGTACATCTTAATATAAACTCATTCATATTTAAAACAATCATTTGCCTTCTCTTTCCAAGTACAATTTATTCTAAAAGGTCATAATGTACCATTTCTTTTAAACATGAGCATATCTGATAAGTTAGACAAAATAAAGTCAATTAAAACTACGTATCTAAAATAGAAATATCTAGGTAAGTTTGCATTAGCTCTTTTCTGATATCATCCTTAGTAAGGTAATGCAGTCCCCAAAGGACATGAATGGTATGTACTTACTGGTAAGTGGCTATTAGCTATATCATAGAATACCCATGATACACCCCACAGACAGAAAGAAGTTAAACCAGACTGAAGGCCCAAATGAGGATACTTAAATCTCACTTAGAAGAGGAACTAGTAATGGGAGTCTGAGGGGATAGGAACCTGAATGGGAAAGGGAAGAGGGAAGCAGGTACAGGGGCAGGATCAGATACAAAGGAGAGATAAGAAAGAGCCTCAAAACGCCAGGAGAATGGGCAAAAATCAGCAGGCAGTAGGGGTGGGGGTGGGAGGTGGAAACCTCCAAGAAGTCTCAGTGACCTGGGATGGTGGAGGATCTCAGGAGGCAATGCAGGTGACCTTAGCTGAAATGCCTAATTGTGGGCACTTGGAACCTGAAGAGGCTACCTCCTGTAGCAAGTCAGCACACCCTAAGTGGAGGCATAAGTATAGCAACCCACCCACAAAAATTTCAACTATGGACAAAGATGGAGCAGAAACTCCAAGAATGGTCAACCAATAACCAGCCCAAAGTGAAACCCATCCCTCGGGCAAGTACCAATCCCTGACGCTATTTATGATTCTCTGGTATGCTTACAGTTAGTAACCTAGCAAAACTATGAAATAGAAATTTCTGGTTTCTTTGGAGACTCTGTTAGGTTATGATGTTTTGCTGGAACAGACTAAGGTGAAATGATGTTTTGGTACAGCAAACACGTGAAACGACACATGCTGTTTAGAAAGGGTATAAATATGACCCCACAGAAAGTGGAAACTCAAGCTTTGATTCTTCTTGCTCTGCCTCACAAGTCCTTGCTGACAACACACATGTTTTGGTTCATCTTACATTGCATTGCTGAGCTTCACTTGTGACTTCATAGAAACCCAACAAAGAACTTCTCATGAGATTCCTGAAGCATTTTGCCACTTCCGCAGACTTGGGGCAATTGGTGAGCCCCACAGTTTCTTCTGGATTGAACTGCCCTTACTTTTTCATGTGTAGTGTTTACTAGTGGGTTAGACTGAGAACAACAAAGATTGGAACTACCCCTAAAGAACTTTCTTAAAACAGTGTCCTAGTAACATTTCTTTTCTACTACCTCTGGTGGGAGGTGAAAACGTTATTAAAGTAGGCTCTGAAAAATATGTGTCTACATAACTATCCTCTGAGAGGTTCTACCCAGCAGCTGACTGAAAAAGATACAGATACCCACAGCCAAACACTGGACTAAGTTCAGGGGCCCTTATGGAAAAATTAGAAGAAGGATTGGAGGCCCTGAAGTGGATAGGAACTCTACAAGAAGACTAATAGTGTCAAGTAACCTGGACCACTGGGAGCTCTGAGCCACTAACCAAGGAGCATGCATAGGATGGACCTGGTCTCTTGCACAGAAGTATCAGAGGGCTTCCTAGTCTGACCTCAATAGGAGAGGATACACCCAATCCTGCAGTTACTTGATGTGCCAGAAAGGTCCACCCTATCATAGGCAAAAGGGAAGGGATGGGGGAAAGGCTCTATGTGGGGGAGACAAGGAAGAGACACAATTTGGGATGTATATAAATACACTTTTGATTTTTAATTAAGTAAGTAAGTAATTTGGGGGGACATGGTATGTGGCAGTCTCTTTAACTGCTTTTTCATAAAAAAGGTACAGGGTCTACACATAAGGAGTATCCAGTAAGACCAGGAGCTGAAGATAGAAGTAATAGCACTGAATGAAGAAGATGACATGCCTAGACTCATAAGTTGATCATGTTATTGGGAGGTAGTGTGTGTGTGTGTGTGTGTGTGTGTGTGTGTGTGTGTGTGTATTTCTGATCCTTTGTTGTCTTATCTGCTTCCTGACTTGTTATGGTATAAAAAGCTTGCTCTTGTCCTTCTGTCATGATATTATACCTTGCTTTGGGGGATGAAAATAATGCAATTATCCAATCAAAAAAGTACAAGCAACAGAATGCTTATGTAGCTTAAGTAGAAATCCAATCTTCTTTTAAATACTATTTTAAATGCTATTATTGTCTGTGTAGGATGTTCATAGAGGCTCCTGTGCTGTAGATTTGAACACATATTAGCATGCACTTGTGATTGAGTTCCGGTAGTCTTGATTTCATTTAATGTCATTCTAGTAAAGAAATCTTACAGAATGGACTATTAGGGTATTGGGCCTAGGAAAAGCAAGCAAAAAAGGGATCTCTGGAGACTTGTCACTGAATGTTGGATCATGTTCCTCATTCCTTCCTGGACACAAGGTATATAAGCTTCTCAGTTGTATCATGTGACCTTTCCATGATGTTTCTTTTTTTTGTAGACCTAAATACAGTGTCTCAGTTAACTATGGATTGACACTGTTGATAGCCAGAGTCACAATGTATTTTGTCAACTTTTAATTTGTTTTCTCAAGAACTATATAGCAAGAACTGAAAGTTTACTAATATAACTACTCACTGTGATATAAAAAAGCCATTTACATAGAACATGAGAAGCTGGGGAAAAGCCTGCAATTTCCTGATAACTATATCCATAATCTCCTAATCTATGGACATTGCATAGATTTATTATCACTTTATTTTTCTGGGGGTTTTTTGCCCTAGATTTTAGTAAGTTGGCACAAAGAAATATATAATGCTATCAAATATGAGAAAAAGTATCAAATATAATGTAAATAGGGGCAATGATTAGAAATGTTTACCTTTCATTTCCCATGAGCAAAAATTGATCTATTAGATCTAAAGTACTTACCAAAAGGTAACAACAAAAATTACCATCAGCATTCTTGATATCACTTACAGTAGTAACTAAAGTTTAGTTGAACATTACAGAGAAACACCATTTTGTAAAAGTTATTTATTTATTCTAGAATGATTAATAGACAACCTCTAATTCGACAGAGAAAACCTATTTAAAATGTTTACTTTCCAAAGGTCACCTTCTTATTTTGAGTAAATTACTTGTTGAAATCAACATCAAGAATTTAATTAGTTGCTTGTTTTGAATGAAATTGAAAGGGTACTGGCTAAGTTATAGTATATAATAAGTGACATCAATATTGCTGAAAAATTAACTTTCAGGTTTAACTAATCTAAATAAATTTTATAATATAAAAAATATTAACACAATATAAAAATTTCCTATTAAACAGTCTTCCACATTTTAATATTTTTTGATGAAACAACAGAAGCATAAAATACATTAAAAAGCATGAACAACAGTGTCAAGCAAAGTACCTGATTTGGCAATTAGAGAAATTGAATGTGCTTATCAACAGGATATGTGTGAAATTTTTCTGATAAAATCAACAGAACCATTTGTTTTTTCAGCTAAAACAAGAAGTCACCATTAATGAAAGTCCTCATTATTCTGAGAGTTAAAAATTTTAAGGATAACTTAGCCTGTATTGAAAACAGTATATTATAATTTAAAAGTGTCTTTCATTTTTTTGACATTACAATGTACCACTTAATTTCTTCTATTATATGACTTTTTCCTGAAATTCCCCAATATATCATACACACCTTTTGTTTTATTTCAAAAATTTTGGTCTCATTTTTTATAGGTTATAATTTCAAGTATATGTGTGTGCACATATTCCTGAGTACGTGTTTGTGTATGTGTATATATATACATATATGTATAAATAAATATATATACACATACACATATATCTATCATACACATATGTATATACACATATATGCATACATACTCAGTCTATATTATGTTACTTGTTTTCACAGCTATATACTGATCTGGATGTGTCAGGGAAAAACTCATGAGGTTTCAAGTCTACACAAAGAAATACAGAAAATGAAGAAATTCTGTTCTCTGTGAAAAGGCACACCAATAGTTTACAGAATACCAAGTAGTCAGTCCTGAAAACAAAAACTATACTTTGTAGGATTACTTGATACATTTTTGAGTCCAGAGTTTTTGGAAGTGGAAGGCTGGAATAATAGTTCAGCATTTGAAAGCTCCTGCCACTTTTACAGAGGATCAAAGATAAATTGGCTCACAACTGTCTTAGCTCCAGCTCAATGGTATCTGATCCTCTAACCTCTACAAAAACCTGACCTCTACACACACATGAACACACACACACACACACACACAAACACACACACACACACACACAAGCATACTAAACACAGCAACAACAGAAAGAGTGAAAAAAGTGAGTGAGAGAGAGAGACAGAAAGACAATTGGTAGGTGGATGAATAGATGATGGATAATATCTATATCTATATTTAGATAGGTAGATAGATAGATAGATAGATAGATAGATAGATAGATAGATAGATAGATATAGATAATTGCTTTGAAAATCAAACAACATCTGCATTTTCTGAACTTGGGAATATAGCTTAAACATATTGTATATTAAAAAAGATGTTTATATTTTTAGTTTGTAAACTTATTTTGCAAGAGAATTTGTTTGTTCATCAATGAGTTTAACATACAGCATTAAACTCAAGTTTAAGTCTTAGGTAATCTTGGATAGTGCTTCAGAAGAGCTACCATATTAGCAGAGATATTATTTAATAATCACTGTAAAAATGAATTTTCCCAAAACACAAAATTTTCTGTTTTATTGAGATAAAAAATGATTGACTTATTTACTTCACATGTAACCAAACAAATTGGAACACTTATTCCAGGTAAGCTAACACTCCAGTATCCTAGATACATCATTAGAATATGAGGGGAAAATGACAGTATATAACATGAGCAAAATATCTTTTTTATATTTAGCTGCAAAAGCTGAATAGAGTCTAAGACATTAATAGACTCTGAAAGTTATTCATATAATTGCATATCACATACTCAACCTAATTATTCTCAATATATGAATTGGGTATAATAATTGGATACATACTTGAATAATAGAATTCACTTATGCTAATCTAGTCATGTGTATCAAACATTCTAAGAAGTACAGATATGATGAGATTGTCAACCACATTGTTAATATTTGTTAATCTTTACTGTTTTCAACTTTTGAAAAGTAACTTGCCAAATTGATTCTTATCACAAAAAGAAATATAACTGATTTTATCACTTTGCAAGTTGATTTGCATAAAACATAATGACTTATCACCCACCTTAAAAGGACCTTCCTTCATCAAAAGAATGTTATATTGGTCTGTGGACAACCAGGTAAATATCTCTTCAATCACCCAGTTTTCCTGATACTCTATCTTGTTTCTCTAATTATATGATACAACATTAATCAAAACAAGAAGGGAAGGATCTGTTGTTGTTTACAGGACATAACTTGCCATTGAAGGAAGCATAGGCAGAAAGGCCAGGCAGATTCTTGAAGCACAAACTTCTCATAAAACCCTCCTTATTGGTTGGCTTCCAGACTCATGCTCAGCTGTTTTTCTTGTGTAGCCCATGGACTGTACACACTAATGGTCCCTCCTCCAATAATCAGTAATCAACAAAATGCTCTAAATACATGCCTACCAGTTAATTAAATGAAGGCAATTTCTTAATTGAAGTTCCATCTTCTCTTACCTTACCTGTCAACTTGATGACTAAGATTAGCCATGACAGGGAGGCTACATGTTACCATGCTGCCTATTACATTTTCATTGCATATTGTTCATTTATATATTATCCTCTACTAAAATAATTGCACAAGAGGCATCAGATCTATTTTGCTTTACTATTTTTTGAAGACACATTGTTAACACTACTCAAAAGACAAGCAGTCATATAATTTCATATTTAGCAGCATCTTGCCCGCAGCTGTGGGGAATTGTACTCTTGCCAAATAGTCTGTTGCATTATCATTCCAGATTGGGCTTATTAGCTGGATCATACATACTAACATAGATCTTGAAATTAGCAATAGACTCACAAACCTTTAACTCTTTGAATATTAACACTTTGAATACCCTGTTTCAAAACCAGACCAGTGCACTTGGATAAACTATCTTTTTATAGGGCAAGAATAACTAGAAAATGTACACTTAACTTAGAAAAAACCAACTCTTTAAAGAATTTTAGGACAAGTTCAGAGAATTTTTTGGTTTTCCTTTCCTGACACTGACTCTGTTTTCATGGCTATATTAATACTGCAGAATCTAAAAGCTATGGTCATGATTTTGATTGAGTTTCTATACAATGTAAACACAAAACCAAATAAAAAGATTCTGGGTTAACCACTAAATACAACAACAAAAATAAGAATAATAAAAATATAATTTGGAAGGGCTGAATTTTAAAACCATTTATTTTTTCTTTGAAAATGTTATAGTCCATTATAAATTGTTTTGTGTGGATAACAACAGCATAAGGTTATGTTTTTCTATGTATGAAGAGGTTGTTAAAGGTTTAGACAGATTCTAGACAGTGGGAAGTGCAGAAATTTAGAAACATATTTACTACACACATACATTTTAGCTGTCTCTCAGATGAGTACTAAGTGCAATTATTAAAACTATGAGTACATTTTTAAGTCTTATAAAAACAGAATCTTCATTGAGGCTCCTTGCATGCCTCAGTATTCAGTCAGTAAAGCATGCCATTGTAGACATAATGGCTTTGCAGATATTAGCCAAATTTCTAGGAACATTTTTTCCTGCTATGGATAGGCCAAACCTACTCCAGCTTGGGAATGAAACTCCACCTTTAAAAAAATGCCTGAGAATTCTACTGCTGAACCCAAGCTACACAAAAGTACCAAGAAGGACCCCAAGGCTTGTCTTTGGCCCATACCCCAGAGTTATTCCCTATATACTTTGTATTAACAATTAATCATAGGATAGTCTGATTGTTTCAAATGTACTTTCAGATCACACGTAGTTCACAGATTTGCTTCAGAATACCATCCTCTCAGTTTACAATAATCAGTGTATTAGATGCTTGCCAGGCTGGACACCCTTTGACCTTCTTCCATTTCCTATAAAACCTTGTCTTGCTGAGGGTTCAAGGCTGCTCTGCATTCCCCTTCTGCTGTGTCAGGGTTTGGTTAGAGGAGAGCCCAAGCCCAACTTATAATAAAGAGATCCTAATGTGATTATGTTGGAAATGGCTCCTTGGTGGTCTTTTGTGGTTCACAAGCTTTTCCTGGCACAACATGACCTTGATCTCCATCATTAACAAATAACAATTTTTCTCCATAATTCACTGGAAAGTGCTAGAATCCCATATTAGTCAATAGATCATTCTGCAATTAAAAATGTTGTTCTCAAGTGTGAATCAGGAAGCACTTCAGAAATTCAACAGGTCAATCTCTTCGGCACCTGCCTTCAAGTGTCTCAGAGTTCTCAGATTTTTCCTCTTCTGTATCCAGATATTACATGATTATAGCTCAAATGAAATAGAAAGGACTTTAGGAAAGTTAATTCCTAGGTTATCCCAGAGTGGAAGAGAGGAAATCTTAGATATAGAAAGTAGAGGAGAAGAAGTTAATGACATAATAGGCAATGTAATTTATGGACCAGCCCACCATCTCTATCCTCTTGATCACTTAAACAATTTTTGTGATATATATATATGTGTGTGTGTGTGTGTATATATATATATATATATATATATATATATATATATATATATCACAAAATATATAATATATAATAAATATATAATATATAATATATATTATTAATATATAATATATTTTATATATAACATATATAAAATATAATATATTGTTGGGGGCAGACTTTTAGCAGAAAGCGGCTATCAGCTTTGCAGCCGTCTTGAGCCATATACCCTGACATGAGACTTGGATTACAATAACCTACAACAGCTGAGCACACTCTGATAATCTTGGTTTAGATACCTTGGGTGCGTGAGATTAAATGTGTGTGAGATTAAAGGTGTGTAATTTAAGAGTGTGACTTAGAAGTGTAGAGATCAGATTTAGAGACAAGACCTAAGGGCATGATTATAGGTGTGACCAAAAGGCATGGCTTAGAAGTGAGACATATAAAGGTGAGAGGCAGACAGAAGAGAGATGAGAGAATCAGACATTTAGAGGAAATATACTCTTTAGGGAGACTCTTTAGAGAGTACAGCTAGACTTGAGACTTGGACTAGGAAGAGAGACTGAAGAATAAACGGGACTGAATCACACTCTGGTCTCCATTCTTCGAGTCAATCCTCACTCTCTCTCTTGCTGAACCCCGACCCGGACCGGAGAGGCAGCTTGGGCCTGGATACAGTGGCCATTAAGCACGGAGTGGAGAAGGCCTCAACATTTTAGGCCGCCCAAACGCTGGGCAGCCCGGGCCTCAACATTTTGCTCGGGCTGTGACATTTTTTGGCGCCCAAACAGAGACTAGTGAGGTTCTCAACATTTTTTATCAAGAAGAGTAGTTAAAATATTTTGTAATAGTACATAGTTGCATACAAAGTAGAAATCTCTAGATTTAATCTTTCGCTATTGTTGCTGTTGTTGTTTATCACATGTAAATCAAACAATGTCAAGAAATCTCAGGAGTCCTAGGAGGCTGTTGTAGTTTTGTAGAAGAGTGACTCCTTAAAGTAGTATTGAACTTTCACTTCACTTTTTCCTTAATCTACAGCATAGTATATTGTCTAATTCCACTTGGTAAAGGTTCAAATAGTCCAAAAACGCTTTCTTTGGCTTCCTTAGCCTTTTCTTGATGAGTCTCATCATACCATAACTAAGTTTACAAAAGCTCAGATTGAGCCTCTGATAGAAGAAGCCAACTTGATACACTGAACATACTGTTTTATAACATAAATATCACTAAACATCTAAATTAACTTTACTCCCTGAAAATATTAAATATTTTAACAAACTTATGCATATTAAGAACTATCCTCACAGATACTTGGTGCCAGATAAAAATTAATTTCAAATTTTGTTGTTAATGATAAAACTACAACACACACACACACACACACACACACACACACATGGCTACTTGAGATATAAGTTCAACTATAGTGATTTGGTCTTCATAATGAAGATGGAATTCTTATATTGTTTCCAGTTAATAGAATTTTAACTCCTTTTCAGTGATATTGACATAAAATAGAACATTGAACTTAAAACAATACATGCAACATGAGGAGAAATCATTTCTTAATAACTTAACAAATTTCTTTACTTAATTATGCTGTATAAAATATTTCTGGTTAACAGTGTGTTCGAATTGTTATACAAAGCAAGTTAAAGACAGCTTTTTCTCCAAGAGACTATAGTTAATATGAAGTATGTCTCTGAAATAAGACACATATTTCAATTTGATTTAATAAGAAATTGTCACTGCAGACCAGTCAGGAAGTATGACTTCTTGATAACCTATTTTGGACATTACAACATCTTTAAAGAAAAAAACTAAAGCTGGGGTATAAATTCTTCTTGTAACTCTCTGATATTTATATTACAGCTTGATGATTTTTTTTTACTATATTAAAATTAAAACATTTAAGTACACATGTTGAAATTTACCTATAATTCCAGCATTTAAGAGGCTAACATTGGGAAATCATGAATTTGAAACTAATCTAGGCTACATAAAATACTTTCTCAAAATAAAAACAATAATTTCAAACTAATTTTAATATGCCACAAATATAATTAAAGTAATGAAAACCAAAACACCATCTATATACTTGTGATAGGAATATAATTTATTGTTAATAACTAATCAAAGTAATATGTGAATAACGTTAATACACTAATTATAAGAACAATATAGTTAGACAAAAATTAGTTAAAAATTTGTGTGAAAAAATTTGAAAACCTATTATAATCTGAATAAGTATAAATTCTTTATTACTGTCTATAAAATATAACACATATGCTCAGACTCACAAAGATCAAAAAGTAATAATATACTATATTATCAACTGTGTTGTGCTTTTATTGAATAAGATATAAAGATATTTAGATAAAAGTTGCAAAATAAAGCTGGAAAATTTATAATTCCAAATATAGTAACCAGAACCAATAAATATGTCCTAAAAATTAAAATACAATTTGTACAGAAAATCTGTCTTGAAGGCACCAAACAAATGTACAATTTCATGTGTACATATTGTAGGAGACATGTAGAATAATGTTGAATATTTATCACCATGAAGACAAAAAACCCAAATGATAACGTGACTATAGAATAAATTATAGTCTACATCATCAAACCAAAAAGTAACAAACTCTTCCTAAATTTATGCATCAAACAATGAGTAAGCAATCATTCAAGAGAAATGTGGGGCATAGGATTTAGAATCTAGAAACAAAGAATACATATACATTATATTTGTGATTGTATATTCTAATTCTAAACAACTCGCTATGCTCATGAATACTTATCTTAAGAAAATCTCAGCATAAGCATTTACAGAATTCTTAGATACTTTTAAAGAACTGAATTTACCAATAAATTTCTATATTCCTTCCAAAATAATACACAATTATTCCTAATAAATATGTACTAATATATTTTCTGAAATTTTTCTCACATTAGGTGTTTATTTATCATAAATTAGTAATGTGTGAATCTCTTAACTATTGCACAAACACTTAAAGTAGTTTGATGGTATTGAGTTATTTTTATTTTCTTTAAAGTAAACTAATAGTTCATGGCTATGTCTTGAGGCTAAGATTTTGTTTCATGAGGACTCTGGAAGACAATAACATACTAGTTTATGTGGTACTGAACACAAAACTATTCAAAGCTTACAAAATAAAAAGGTTATAAAGCTCTTGTCTTTTAATTATTATTTTTTTCTGTACTTTATACAATGCAGCCTGGCAGGGAATGACAAAACCAAGACAACTATGATAAATTATCTTGAGACCACTCCAGAAAAGTTGAGAATCAATGTTCAAGAGAATATCTATTAACCAACTCTTCTTTAATTCAAATACTACATACATTTTCTGAAGTGAGAGTTTTACACTTAGTCATTGAAGAAAACGAAATCCTGGAAAATCTTTTCTCTCTTCAAGTAAGGAGGTGACTATTTCTATAATTAGTTTCTAACTAATGTAAGATAATTTCTAAGTAGTTGAGAGTCATCTTTTTTCATTATTGTGTTTGTTTGAAAAACCAAATAATCTACTATCAATAATATACATGGACTATTCTTAATGATGGGACTTTTACCAAGTGAAGATACCATTTTATCAGATGTTCACTCTACACCAAAATCGGGATGGTGTATTTTTATTTTGATACAAATATCAACAAAATTTCAGTTTTCAATCTCAGATCCAAGGCTTCCACAACATTATCAAAATTAGTAAATACATAAAACATGCCAGAAATAAATTTGACTAGGTCTTGATTTTTCAGAATTTTTTTTCTAGATTTCTTTTCTCATGACTAAAGTGCTCAGCATCCAAAAAGTATTAACTAAAATATGTTTTTAACCTTATACTTTCTTAATTTTATATTTGTTTATTATTCATATACATGCATTTAACCAGAAATAAAGTAGGGTTTGCAATGTAACTACAGATAATCAAATTAAAATTCTGGATTGAAACATAATGTACAAAATAGCAAAGAAAGGATGCTCAGTTTCATTAATCATAAGAGCCTTACAATAGGATGATGAGAAATTAATTAATAATTACTGGAATTGATTACATATTTTATTTTTTTATTGGATATTATATTTACATTTCAGATTTTATCGCCTTACCCCATTCCCCCACACCCAGGAATCCCCTATGCCATCCCCTTCCTCCTGCTTCTATGAGAATGTGTCCCCACCTACCCCCCTACTCCCATTTCCCTACCCTCGAATTCCCCCACACTTGGTGTCCAACCTTCATGGGACCAAGGATCTCCTCTCCCACCTATGCATGACAAGGCCATCCTCACCTGCATATACATCTGGGGCCATGGGTCCCTCCCTATGTGCTCCCAGGCTAGTGGTTTAGATCCTGGGGAGCTCTGATTGGTTGGTATTGTTGCTCTCCTCATGGGGCAGCAAACCCTTTCAACTCCTTCAGTCTTCTCTCTAGCTCCTCTATTGGGAACCTTTTGATCAGATCAATGGTTAGCTATGAACATAAACCTCAGAATATGTCAGACTCTGGCAGACCTCTAAGGAGACAGCTATATCAGGCTCTTGTCAGCATGCACTTCCTGACATCCACATCAGTGTCTACCTTTGGTGACTGCACATGGAATGGATACCCAGGTAGGATGGTCTCCAGACAGCCCCTCCTTCAGTTTTTGTCCCATACTTTGTCTCCATATTTTCTCCCTTGAGTATTTTGTTACTCCTTCTAAGTAGGACTGAGGCACCCATACTTGGTCTTCCTTCATGAGCTTCTTGTGGTCTGTGTGTTGAATCTTGGTTATTTCAAGCTTTTGGGCTAATATCTACTTATCAATGAGTAAATACCATGTGTCTTCTTTTGTGATCGGTTTACCTCACTCAGGATATTTTCTAGTTCCATCCATTTACCTAAGAATTTCTCAAATTCATTATTTTTAATAGCTGAGTAATACTCCATTGTGTAAATGTACCACATTTTATGTACCCATTCCTCTGTTGAAGGGCATCTGGGTTCTTTCCAGCTTCTGGCTATCATAAATAAGGCTGCTATGAACATAGTGGAACATATGTCCTTGTTATATGTTGGAGCATCTTCTGGGTATATGCCTAGGAGTGGTATAGCTGGGTCCTCAGGGCTATGTCCATTTTTCTGAGGAACCACCAGACTGATTTCCAGAGTGGTAGTATCAGCTTACAAACCCACCAACAATAGAGTAGTGTTCCTCTTTCTCCACATCCTACCTACTACAGCATCTACTATCACCTGAGATTTTGATCCTAACCATTTTGCCTGGTGTGAGGTAGTATCTCAGGGTTGTTTTGATTTGCATTTCTCTAATGACTAAGGATCCTGAGCATTTCTTAAGTATCTTCTTGGCCATTTGAGTTTCTTCAGTTAAGAATTCATTGTTTAGCTCTGTACCCCATTTTTAATAGGGCCATTTGGTTGTCTGGAGTCTAATTTCTTGAGTTCTTTGTATATATTTGATATTAGCACTCTTTCTGATGTAGGATTGGAAATGATATTTTCCCATTCTATTGGTTGCCATTTTGTCCAATTGACAGTGTCCTTTGCCTTACAGAAGCTTTGCAATTTTATGAGGTTCCATTTGTCAATTCTTGATCTTAGCACAGAAGCCATTGGTGTTCTGTTCAGGAACTTTTCCCCTGTGCCTAGGTATTTGAAGGTCTTTCCAAACTTATTTTCTATTAGTTTGATTGTATCTGGTTTTATGTGAAGGTCCTTTACCATTTGCACTTGAGTTTTGTACAAGGGAATAAGAATGGAATGATTTGCATTCTTCTACATGCTGACCTCCAGTTGAACTAGCACTAATTTCTAAAAATTCTGTCCTTTTTCCACTGGATAGTTTTAGTTCCTTTGTCAAAGATCAAGTGACCATAAGTGTGTGGGTTCATTTCTGGATCATCAATTCTATTCCATTGATCTTCCTGCCTGTCTCTGTACCAATACCATGCAGTTTTTATCACTATTCCTCTGTAGTACAGTTTGAGGTCAGGGATGGTGATTCCCCCAGAAGTTCTTTTATTGTTGAGAATAGTTCTCGCTATCCTGGGTTTTTTGTTATTCCAAATGAATTTCAAATTGCTCCATTTCTATGAAAATTGATTTGGAATTTTGATGGGGATTGCATTGAATCTGTAGGTTGCTTTTGGCAAGATGGTCATTTTTACTAAATTAATCCTGCCAATACAGGAGCATTGGAGATCTTTCCATCTTCTGAGATCTTCTTCGATTTCTTTCTTCAGAGACTTGAAGTTCATGTCAAGCAGATTTTTTACTTCCTTGGTTAATTTCACTGCAAAATATTTTATATTATTTATGGATATTGTGAAGGGTGTCATTTCCCTAATTTCTTTCTTAGCCTGTTTATCCTTTGATTAGGGGAAGGCTACTGATTTGTTTGAGTTGATTTTATATCCAGACACTTTGCTGAAGTTGTTTATCTGGTTTAAGAGTTCTCTGGTGAAAGTTTTAAGGTCATGTATGTATACCATCATATCATCTGCAAATAGTGAACTTTTGACTTCTTCCTTTCCTACTTGTATCCCTTTGACTTCCTTTGTTGTCTAGTTGCTCTGGCTAGGACTTTCAGTACTATATGGAATAGGTAAGGTGAGAGTGGGCAGCCTTGTCTAGTCCCTGATCTAGTGGGATTGCTTCAAGATTCTTTTCATTTAGTTTGATGTTGGCTACTGGCTTGGTGTATATTTCTTTTACTATGTTTATATATGGGCCTTGAATTCCTGATCTTTCCAAGACTTTTAACATGAAGGAATGTTGAATTTTGTCAAATACTGTCTCAGCATCTAGTAAGATGATCATGTGTTTTTTTTTCTTTGAGCTTTTTTATATAGTAGAATCCATTGATGGATTTCCAAATATTGAACCATACCTGCATTCCTAGGATAAAGCCTACTTGATCACGACAGACGATTGTTTGATGTGTTCTCTGATTTGGTTTGCGAGAATTTTATTGAGTATTTTTGTATAGATATTCATAAAAGAGTTTGGTCTGAAGTTCTCTTTCCTTGTTAGGTCTTTGTGAGGTTTAGGTATGAGCTTGATTATAGCTCCATAGAATAAATTTGGTAGTGTTCCTTCTCTTTCTATTCTGTGGAATAGTTTGAAGAGAATTGGAATTAGGTCTTCCTTGAAGGTCTGATTGAATTCTGCACTAAAACCATCTGGTCCCAGACTTTTTTTGGTAGGGAGGCTTTTAATTATTACTCCTATTTCTTTAGGGGTTATGGGACGATTTATATGGTGTACCTGCTCCTCATTTAATTTTGGTATGTGGTATCTGTTCATAAAATTGTCCATTTCATCCAGATTTTCCAATTTTGTTGAGTATAGGCCTTTTTAAAATTTTTAATGTCCTCAGTTTCTGTTGTTTTTCTCTCCCTTTTCAATTCTGATTTTATTAATTTGGATACTTTCTCTGTGCCCTTTGGTTATTCTGGCTAAGGGTTTATCTATCTTGTTGATTTTCTCAAAGAATCAGCTCCTGGTTTTGCTGATATTTTGTATAGTTCTTTCTGCTTGTACTTGGTTGACTTCAGCTCTGAATTTGACTATTTCCTACCATCTACTGTGCTGTCAAGTTGTTAGTATATGCTTTCCTTAGTTTCTTTTTGTAGGCACTTAGAACTATGAGTTTTCCTCTTAGTATTGCTTTTATGGTGTCCTAGAAGTTTTGGTATGATATATCCTCATTTTCGTTAAATTCTAAAAAGTCTTTCATTTCTTTCTTTATTTCTTCCTTGACCAAGTCATTACTGAGTAGAGCGTTGTTCAGTTTTCACATGTATGTGGGCTTTATATTGTTTTAGTCATTATTAAAGACCACCCTTAGTCCATGGTGATCTAATATGGTGCAAGAGATTATTTCAATCGTTTTGTATCTGTTCAGGCCTGTTTTGTGACCAATTATATAGGGTCTATTTTGGAGAAGATACCATGAGGTGCTGAGAAAAAGGTATTTTCTCTTGTTTTAAGATGAAAATATTCTATAGATATCAGTTAAATCCATTTGGTTCATAACTTCTGTTACTTTCTTTGTGTCTCTGTTTTGTTTCTGTTTCCATGATCTGTCCATTGCTGTGAGTGGGGTGTTGTAATCCCCCCCATTATGTGTGAGGTGCAAAGTATGCTTTGAGCATTAGTAAAGTTTTTTTTTTTTTTTTTTATGTATGTGGGTGCCCTTGCAATTGGGTCATATATGTTCAAAATTGAGAGTTCATGTTGGTAGATTTTTCCTTTGATGAGTATGAAGTATCTATTTATCCTTATCTATGAAATATGAAGTATCTATTTATCCTTATCTATGAAATATGAAGTATCTATTTATCCTTATCTAAGTATCCTTATCTATTTTGATTACTTTTGTTTGAAAGTTGATTTTATTTTATACTAGAATGGCTACTCCAGCTTGTTTTTTGCGACCATTTGCTTTCCATCCTTTACTCTGAGGTAGTGTCTGTGTTTTTCACTGAGGTGCATAACCTGTATGCAGCAAAATTTCTCGGTCCTGTTTATGTATCTAGTCTGATAATCTATGTCTTATTGGTGAATTGGTCCATTGATATTCAGAGATATTAAGGAAAAACTGATTGTTGCTTCCTGTTATTTTTGTTATTGGAGATGGAATTATGTTTGTGTAACTCTCTTTTTTGGGGGTTGTTGGAAGATTACTTCCTCAATTTTTCTAGGTTGTAGTTTCCCACCTTGTGTTGGAGGTTTCCATCAATTATCCTTTGAAGTACTGGATTTGTGGGAAGATATTGTGTAAATTTGGTTTTGTCATGGAATATCTCAGTTTCTCCATCAATATTGATTGAGAGTTTTGCTCGGTATAGTAGTCTGGGCTGGCATTTGTGTTCTCTTAGGGTCTGTATGATATCAGTCCAGGATCTTCTGGCTTTTATGGTCTTTGCTGAAAAGTCTGGTGTAATTCTTATAGGTCTGCCTTTATATGTTACTTTACCTTTTTCCCTTACTGCTTTTAGTATTTTTTCTTTGTTTTGTGCATTTGATGTTTTGATTATTATGTGACAGGAAGTATTTCTTTTTTGGTCTAGTCTATTTGGAGTTCTGTAGGCTTCTTGTATATTTATGGACATCTCTTTCTTTAGGTTAGTGAAGTTTTCCTCTATAATTTTGTTTACGATATTTACTGGGCCTTTAATTTGGGAATCTTCACCCTCATCTATACCTATTATCCTTAGGTTTGGCCTTCACATTGTATCCTGGATTTTCTGGATGTTTTGAACTAGGAGCTTTTTGCATTTCACATTTTCTTTGACAGTTGTGTCAATGTTTTCCATGGTATCTTCTGCACATGAGATTCTCTCTTCTATCTCTTGTATTCTGCTGGTAATTTTTGCATATATGACTTCTGATCTCTTAGGTTTTCTATCTCCAGGGTAGTCTGCCTTTGAGATTTCTTTATTGTTTCTATTTCCATTTTTAGATCCTAGATGGTTTTGTTTAATTCCTTCATCTGTTTGGTTGTGTTTTCTTGCAATTCTTTAAGAAATATTTGTGTTTCCTCTTTAAGGGCTTATATCTGTTTACCTGTGTTCTCCTGTACTTCTTTAAGGAAGTTATTTATGTCATTCTTAAAGTCCTCTGTCATAATCATGAGAAGTGATTTTAATTCTGAATCCTGCTTTTCAGGTGTGATGGGTTGTATAGGGCTTGCGATGATGGGAGAACTGGGTCTGATGATGCCATGTAACTTTGGTTTCTGTTGCTTATGTTCTTGTGTTTGCCTTTTGAAATCTGGTTAACTCTAGTGCTACCTGCACTCACTATCTCTGACTGGAGCCTGTCTTTCCAGTTATCTTGCTTGTGTCAAAACTCCTCAGAGTCCAGATGTCTCTGTGATCCTGTGAATCTGAGCTCTAGCTGCTCTGAATACAGTGTCACCTCTAGGATGTCTCAAGATTTGATGTCTCCATGGTAGCAGACCAGCAAGGTGTCTGCTGCTCTGGGTGCAGTGTCTCTTCTATGATGTCTCAGGATATGGTGTCCCCTGCTCTGAGTGCAGTGTCCCTTCTAGGATATCTCAGAATATGGTGTCTTCATGGGAGCAGACCACTTAGTGTCTGCCCCAGGCACAAGGACCAAGTGAGGTGTAGAAGGGTAGTTTTATTTGCAGGGGTGGGGTTTGAGTGCCTGGTGGGTCCTCAGCACCCTCTACTTCCAGTGGTAGCTCTGGGACATAGCGTAGTAGGAGTGTGTTGTTACCCACTGCTCTGAGCTCACTGGCTCCTCTAGGATATCTCAGGATATGGATATGATGTCTTCATGGGAGCAGACCAGCTAGGTGTCTGCCCCAGCCACAAGGACCAAGCAAGGTGCAGAAGGGCGATTACATATTTTATATGAATAAAAATATAAATACAAATATTAGTATATTCTTTTAGCTATGATACTGTACTGATATTGGTTATAATTTAAAAAATTAAAAATTACTTAAGAAATTTATTTCATTAAAACTGTGTCTTAGCGTATTTAGACTATTTCACTATTCACAATACATCGTCAAGAAGGTACCTGCCTGCCATATTTTTAAGGCTTAATGCTACTAAATAATGTCAACCATATCAAACTCTAATCAAACAAAGGGTATAGATTCTTGTGGGTAATTTGTAAAGTGGGAGCTACATTCTTGTTGATTGGTTGCAGAAGAATGAAAGGTGGAAAGCACAGAATGGTAAGGTGAAAAGCAGGATGTATAAATTTGAAGGTCATTTGAAGATGACTAATATACACAGAAATAAAACCAACTTCTTCATTTACAAAAGTATCAGAAAACTATCTGCTGGAATTTTTGTTTATTTGTTAACCAAAAAAGATGACTAAAATAGAGAAACAGTTTCCATGTACAATTTCCTGCACTATTGATTTATATTAACTTGCTGGTGACAGTTACATATCTCTGGGCATTTGTACTTAGGCAGTAGGAATCTTTAAGCTTAATATTTAACCATCCTCATCCATGGTTATATATGAGAAGTGATAAGAGGAATAATAATTTTTAGTAGTTTCTGTGATAATAATTTTGTTACAATCAGACATATTAGTTTTATCTAAAATGACTAATGTTTCCTAACATCTGCAAAACTAGTTGTATCCTGAGGGCACTCTGGAAACTACTGTAGTTACTTACAATAACTTAAACCATTCCCTCTAGCTACCACTCTTTGAACTGTGACATTTTCTGGAAGACAAGAACAAATGTCTATTTATTCTACATAGAGGGACTGTCCAAGAATCAAATCAACAGTTATATAAAAGTCCTACTTGCTGAACCAATGAGTTCGTGGAGAGTACAAATAGCAGCAGGGGTGAGGAGTTATGTCCATGGTAAGTTCATATCTTAATATTGAGGACAATAACTACTGTTCTTAACATAGATCTTCAGTTCATTGGTCATTATTTGTTTTGTCTTCACAATTTACTGATGTGTATTACACAGTGCCTCAAATTTAAGTACTGTGTTTTAATTTTTTTTAAAATATGAACTGCAAGCATAATAGAGTATCTATTTATAATGTCAGGAATTGGTGCAGGCCCATGGGATGTGTCTCAAAGTAGGTCAGTCAATGGTTCCCCATTCCCTTAGTCTCAACTCCACTTTTGTCCATGTGCATCTTGAGGGTAGGACACATTTGGGTCAAAGATTTTGTTGCTAGGTTGGTGTCCTTATCCCTTCAATGAGAGTTCTGCCTGGCTACAAGAGGTGGTCCCTTCAGGTTCCATATCCCCACTGTTTGAAGTATCAGCTAGAATCACCCCCATAGACTCCCTGGAACTTCCCACATCCCATATCCCCTGCCCACCACTGATTTCTGTTTGCTTTTCACCCCTCCTCCACAGACAGTACAGCAGAGGCAAAAGCTGCAGACATTTCTAGACACTTCCAGAAGAGAAATGGATTCCACTCTAGGATTATTAATATATAAGATTTTATGTTGTAGGGAGTCAACATACAAAGCCAAATTAGAACTGTTTTAAAGTGCCTTTAAATGCGACTGGATTTTAGACCAGTTGTGTTCAGAGGTGTTATATTCCAACAGTACAGTGAATGGCATTGCACCAAGGTCCTGACCTTAATATTTATAATTTAATTTTTCATAAATAGAAGTCTTATACCAGTCTGACAACACATCTAGCTTCAATGAATTTTCATTCTTACTACTGCCTGATTTGTTGCCTACCAGGATTGGTACCTGCAAGGGTCCCACAACAACAACCTACAACAACAACAACAACAACCTACACCTAACACTGATTGGCTGACTAAGTGTAACAGACTAGATATCTCTGAGACCTAAATCAAACACTATGGCTCTAAATACGTATACATCAATAAAATGTTTCCTAATGACATTCTGCTATGCACATACACAAGTCCTTCATTCAGTTATTAACTGAAAAGCTTTCTCCTATAGCATACAAAAAGAAATGAAAAAATCCACAGACAAACATAATACAGAGAGAGAGAGAGAGAGAAAGAGAGAGAGAGAGAGAGAGAGAGAGAGGACAGAGAGGCAGAAACAGAGGGAGAGAGTGACAGAGAGAGCATTAAAGAATCAGAGAGAAAGAGAAAGAAAGTGGCACAGAGAGAGGATGTGTTTGTGTCTCTTTAGAAACCACAGCTTTAAATGAGATGATTCAACAAAATCCTTCCTCTCACAGCCCTTGGAATCCTGTGAAAGATGAAGCAGAATGAATGTGAGAGAAGAGGAGGTGGGAGAAACAGAGAGAACAAGTCTCTCTGAGTAAATTAAGCAGGGCTCAGATGACTTCACTGAGACTGAAGTAGTAAGCGCCAAGATAAGATTGGTCTGCACCAGGTCTTCTGCTTATACATTATAGCTCAGCTTGGTAGTTTTATGAGACTCTTGAGTGTTTGAATGAGTGGGTCTCTATACCTTTGCGCCTACTCTTGGAGCATCTTTATTTTTGTGTGTAGTCCCTTCCAGCCTTGACAGGATATTTTTGTTGTTTTATCTTATTAAATTTTAGTTTGTCAAAAAGGGACACAAAGTCGTGGGGTTAAGGATGTAGGACCAAACGTTTAGGGAATATAGAGTACAGAGTTGAGGATGAATATTATCCAACTATAATTAGGTACATTTCTAAAGGTAAGTAAATATATAACATTTCAAGATTTAATATTTTTAAAAATCTGTATGAATGCCTTAATGCTTTCTTAACTTTGTCTTCATGTATTTTCTTAGTCAATGTGTCCTATTACAGAATCAACCACCTTCATACTTTGAATGAAATAAGCCAATAATGCACATATATATTTTCTTTTCAGTATATACACAATAATGTTCAAATGTCACATGTTATAAGTTAATATCTACTTTTGTAATATTCTCACAATATATAATGATTCAGAGTCATGTTTATAGTCATAAGTGTTGCAACAAATCTTATATGAAAATAAAACAGCACATTACCATGACTGCATACTCAAGCTAATGTGCCATCTGTATGCAGGAGTCTGCTGCCTTCCACCAGATACTGCATTGTAACTTAGTTCAATCAAATTGATGCTTCTACCACAAAATCTGAAGCCAATGTCCATCATAAAAACATATATTATGTTTCAAATATAAATTAATTCATTTTCCTAATGAGTTATTTATGAACATTTTAATGTAATTGTTGCCATTGAATAGATGTGGGCTATCAATAGCCACTAACAGATTACTGTTACTTTCAATGGAAAGTCATAATGAATGTCTGTTACGTTGAAGAATGATAACCAGAATGACTTATGCAATGAATACCCTGTAGTCTTTCGATTTCACCAAAAGTATGAAGAATAAATCAAAGAAAGATATTATGCTGGGTAAATGCTCTTAGATTTTAAAACACAGTTTTATTCAATGGGAGCTCTCTAAGTTTGTATATTTTTAATATATAAAATAAAGGCAGATTCTTCCTTTTATACCTCTAATAGACAAACACTTAAAAGCAGAAAATACCAATTTATTTTAATTACAGACATTCACCCCTTCATAAGGGGTTATTTTAATTTGATAATTGAAGTGGTTGTTTTAATTTGATAGTTGCTGGGGAGAAGTATATTCACATTCTTTTGAGGACGCTCCAACGGGTAGCTTTTCTATGCTCTGGTGTTTTGTTTGACATCCATACACATATACTAATAGAACTAGTGGGTTAGCTAAAGAAAAAAAAAGATGAAGTTAGAAAATTAGTATTTAGGTGGGTATGTGAACAAGCAGATTGAGAGAAAAGGAGAATATGTATTTTATCTTCTTTGTATAGCCTTACAAAATCCTTTTTAAAATGTAAATGAAACTAATTTAGAACATCACTAACTTTTCTGTTAGCAACGAAAGACAGAATGCAAATGTTTAGAAAAAATTTGCTCATGACTACTTCAGTATAATATTACAATAATAACTCTATAATATAGAAGTTCTACTCACTGGTATATACATTTAAAGCTTTTGAGAATTTTGATTCATTAGTCGTGTTTCTCACTGCTACAATGCTCAGGGATGAAGGAGGTTATAAACATTCAAATACTAGAACAGGAAAAATAGATTTATGAATATTTTTAAAGTGGAAAGAATTTTAAAGAAATAACAATGAATAAATTATAGCTAGATTTAAAAACCTGAATACATTCTATACATTACTTTGAGAAAAAAACATTTTACTAATAATAGATACACATATTTTAGACAAAACTTTGCATGGCTGGAGAATGCAAGTCACGCCAGTGTGTGTATCTTTGACGGAGAATCCAAATACCAATGGAAGATCCATAGTAAATTACAGGACCTCTATTTGTTCTTCTGATTTTCAACTTTAAAATGTTAATGCTTATATGTTTATTCTTTTATTATTTATTATTCATAAACTTGATACTTTTCATAATAAATTCTATTTTCACATCCTTCTCCATAAACTAACAAACGTTCTGTTTTGCTCTGTATCATGCTTAACAACTGAATGAAAGAACTATGCAATTTCCAGGAGAAGGATTCTCTGGATGGTTAACTAAGCTAACCACAGAAAACAGAGTTACTGTTCCTGAAAAATAAATTTGGCCACCTCATTTTTCACCTTGTTTGAGGACTCAAACTTTAAATAATCCTTATTTGTTACTACCTCTAGGTAAACTCCTTTATGTTAGTATCTGCTGCTAGAATCATAAACACAGAGAGAGAGAGAGAGAGAGAGAGAGAGAGAGAGAGAGAGAGAGAGAGAGGAGAAAGAGTGGGAGAAACAGAGAGAGATTTGTGTGTGGTGCAGTAACAAATATTTCATTTATTTTCTGGTACTATCATGCATATACTCTTCTTCTTATACTCCTGCTGAAATTTTTACTTTATTCTCTACTTTCTATTTTTATTATTGCTGAAATCAATAGGATCATATGAGTAAATCTTGTGTGTGCTAGTTATAGTTGCCTATCATGTTTACTTGCCTACTTACCTGGTTAGTAGCTTCTCCATCATAGTTTAAGATGTTCCACTATAAACTGTCCCCAACAACTATTAATCTCCCCTCAACAATTGTTTAGCTATTTTTATTGGATATTTTATTTATTTACAATACAGATGTCATCTTCTTTCCCCATTTTCTCTCTCTAGAAATCCCTATCTCATTCCCCCTCCTCCTTTATGCTTTTATACCATTTTGATTACATGCATGTATTAAGGTCAGTTCTAGGTTGAGGGTCTAGCAATACAATGGATGCAAATAGTCAAGGAACAAGCTAAACAATAAACACAGATAGTCAAAGAATAAGCAAGGCAATAAACAAAATTCGATGAACATTCCCATGATCACTGTTTCTAAGGGCTTATCAGCATGACCAAAGTATCTGAGCCTACTTCCCTTTACTAGCCCAGGGCCACATTCATGTCTGAAGCCTATGTCCTTGTTCTAGCCTAAAATTTAGATTCTTGTCTGAAATTATGTCTTTGTTCTAGTCTAATATTTAGGTTCCTGCCTGAGATTACTTCTCTACTCTAGCCTAAGATTTAGATTCCTACCTGAAATTACTTCTTTGTTCTAGCCTAATATCAGATTCCTGTATGAGGCCCACTTCCTTGTCCTTGGACAATGTTATATTCCTGCCAAGCAGCCCATTTCTTTGTCGTTGGCCCATGTCAGATTCTTGCCAAGCAGCTCCAAATGCTCTCTGCCTCTCCCCCTTTTTTATGTCATTAACAAGACTGAGCTTGTCTTACGTTGTTCTGACAAGAATGCCTTCCTTACCCATCATGGAATATACTTTAGCTATTTTGAATTCCTAAGGTCATACACAGAATCCCAGGTAATTCATCAATAGTCATGTTTTGCTTATCTGGATCACTCATGACTTTCTTTAAAATATTGCCCTCATAGATGACACTCCCTATAATGATTAACAAATTTCTTTATTCTCCTGCACTTTTTAAGGTTTGTCACTGTCCTAATTGAATGTTAATTATAGGTCCTGGTGTCTAAATTGCTATAATTCACATCTTTGTCATATTTAGGTAAAATCCCAATTACTTTTTAAGCATACATACATACATACATCTAAAATACATACATATATACACACATATTAAGAATAAATAAAATGACTCAAAGTAAAGGTATCTTTACTGGATGTTTATTGATTAAACTCTTCTACAATGGGCCAAAGAAGGCATAGGCAATATTTAACAATAGAGGATTTATGATGTCCCTCTGCCTCATAAGTAAGGCTATGCTGGCATCTTTTGGGCTTCCTTATGAAATTCATGATGCCAAAATGAAACTTATGAATATTTTAATTCAATCAACTTATCTCTTTCACCCATTCCTTAACTTATTGGTATCAATTCACAAGCAATTTTACAACATTTAGATGAAGTAAACAATTTCTCTTTCTTTTGAATTTCTTTTAAGTGATAGTTGTCCATTTGCATACATTTTTAATATTTCATTTTTTCCCTTGAAAGACAGGGGCAGAAATAGAAACCAAAAGGCAATCTTTTGTGTAGATTTATGGATTAGTGTTTTATGGTACTTAGGACAATGAACAAATGGCTATTGAGAATTCAATGAACGTACATGTCTGTTTGTGGGCTAGATGGCTAATCAAATGAGAGAACCATCAAGCCTGATAACCTGAGATAGATTCAAGTTTTCATGTGACTGTCACATGTGGGTCAGAGTATACATGCAACTACACCCATACATGTGCATCTACACTCATACACATCCAAATGCAAACACAAATATATTTGTCTTTTTATTTATTTATTTTTATTTATTTATTATAAATTAGCACAAATAAAATGTATCATTTTTATTTACTTAGAGCAGCCTCAATGGTACCCAAGAGAAATCTATAGCTGTAGAATCAGTTATGTACATTTAGCCTGTTGTATAATGATAAAAAGGTTTTCCAAATGTATTCTAAGAATTAATATAGATTAGTATTTTTAAAATTCATATTGAAACTCATATGAAATGATACTCCTTACTATAGTATGTATGAAACAATAGAGTTATTTTCTCAAATTATAATTATATAGCTTACGGTAATATTTAATAATTCCATGTACAACCCTTATCTCTCTGTCCTGCCTTGATTCCAATCAACTAGTAGTCTTTAACTCATTTTATGAGCAATCATGTATGGTAAAATATGTAGAAATAAAATAATGACTCTTTCATTTGACCTTTATTTTCTGAGCCTAAAATAGTGTTAAATTGCCCAATATTTCATAACAAATGTGTGTGTGTGTGTGTTGTATGTATGTAAGAGTATGCATTGTGGTCAGTGGATGCAATACTTTGATCATTTAATTGAAAATATACTTGTTAGGTTTAATCATCAATTTAATGCTCAGTTCTATAGAAAACCTCTACAATATATAACATATTCAATAAAATAAGCCTACCTATCTGAGGAATTGAGGTATTCATTTATTTGACATAGGCAACTTTATCATTAATGCATGGTTGGCAGAATTATAATAATTTAACATAACAAAACCATTTTCCATTACAGCTCAGGTAACATAGCAATTTAATTTTTTGCGATATGTATAACTTTGATGCTCATTATGTGGCTAGTGTCTTCAATCTTTACCTCAAGTCATTTTGCTTTAATGGCAGGAAGAAAAATCTGCATATTAAGAACCAGAGCAGAACAGATTAATTGTTTTTAAAACAAGCCAAGTTGTACTTCATTTTATGCTTTTGTCTAAATTGAAGATTCTCATGAGGTATTAGACAATTTTCTCTTTGTTCAAAATTTGCAGTCAAGTATTTTAAGCAGGAATAGTTCAAATTAACAAGAAACATGGTCACAGTTTAGACTATGAAGCTAACAACATTAATGAGGTGATAGGTGAATGAAGATGATTCGGGGTCTCTTACTTTTAGGAGAACATCTCTCTTTTTTTGTTCCCTCAGAAGACATAAGGTATTTTTATTTTAATTAACTTTTCCAATTATAACTTTGTATGACATCGATTCTTCAGCATATGACTTGGAAAGCAAAATCACAGCTTGGAAAGTTCATACTTAAATAGTACTTAAGATTTACCATAGTCTAAAAAACCAAATGTGCATTATTCAACAAGTACCCTTAAATGCAAATGATGGTCTGCTTTAGTTCATTGTGTTTTTCAAAAACAATTGGGGGATGATAATTTGTTAAGCCCACCTCCAGCAGAAAGACAGGGCATCAACTGAGGGATCACATTGCCATTCTATGGTCAAAAACTCTAAATCATAATTGTTTCTGTCTAAAAAAACTGCCAGACAGTGGTGGCACAGGCCTTTAATCCCAGAACTTGGGAGGCAGAGGCAGGTAGATTTCTGAGTTCGAGGTCAGCCTAGTCTACAGAGTGAGTTCCCAGACAGCCAGGGCTATACAGAGAAACCCTGTCTGGAAAAACAAAAAACAAAAAAACAAAAACAAAACAAATCAAAACAAAAAAGAACTGCAAGAACTGCAGGGACAAAAATGGAAGAGCCTGAGGAAAAGGAGGTCCAGTAACCAGGCTTTATACTATTACTAAGCCTATGTTAAGAAAAAGGGACCTGTCATGATTGCCCTCTGAAAGATCCAACAAGCAGCTCAAAGAGTCAAACTCAGTTGATTACACACAATCAATGGACAGAACCTGCTGACCCCTGTGGTTGAATTGGGTAAAAGCTGGAAGAAGCTGAAGAAAAGCGACCCAGTAGGATGACCAGAAGTTTCAACTAACCTGGACCCCTGAGATCTCTCAGACACTGGGCCACAAACCAGGCAGCATACACCAGCCGATATGAGGCCCCCAACACATATATAGAAGAGGACTGCAAGGTCTGGACTCAGTCAGAGAAGATGTACCTAAACTTCAAGAGACTGCAGTTCCCAGGACTGCAGTTCCCAGGGAGTGAGGGTGCCTGGTAGAGAGTGGAGACATACGCATGGAGACTGGTGGAGTAGGTATGGGTTGTAGAAATAAAAAGTATATATATATGGCTTCTTATTTTTTAATATTGTATATGTATATATATGCACATATATATTATATATGTGTGTGTGTGTATACATATACAATATTAAAAAATAAGAAGCCATATATTCTTAGCTGATTTTTTTCACTGTTTTTACTACTTGTGTGCATGCTTGTATCTATTGGTATGTATATATGCATCAATACAGATGTGTCTATATAGGTACATGAGATTTTAAGGAGAAATTCTGGTATTTGGTGTTGGGGGCCAACTTTTAGCAGAAAGCAGCTATCAGCTTTGCAGCCATCTTGAGCCATATACCCTGACATGAGACTTGGATTACAATAGCCTACAACAACTAAGCACACTCTGATAATCTTGGTTTAGATACCTTGGGTGTGTGAGATTAAAGGTGTGTAATTTAAGAGTGTGACTTAGAAGTGTAGAGATCAGATTTAGAGACAAACCCTAAGGGCATTATTAAACGTGTGACCAAAAGGCATGGCTTAGAAGTGAGACATATAAAAGGCAGAGGCAGACGGAAGAGAATCAGACACTTCAGGGAGTACAACTTTGAGAACAATTTGGAGTAACAGAGATTCAGACACTAGGAGTAGGAGTAGACATTAGACACTGGGAAGAGAAAGGATTGAGTACAACTAGAAACTAGAGAGACTGAAGAATAAACGGGATAGAAACACACTCTGTCTGGTCTCCATTCTTCTAGTCTGTCCTCATTCTCTCTCTTGCTCAACCCCAACCCGCGGACCAAAGCGGCAGCTTGGGCCAGGATACAGTGGCCGCCCAAACGTGGGGCAGCCCGGGCCTCAACATTTTGCTCAGGCTGCGACATATTTTGCCCGCGCGAACGTGGGACTAGTGCGGTTCTCAACATTTTTTGGCTGCCCGAACGTGGGGCTAGTGCGGCTCTCAACAATTTGGATCTCTGTTTCCCATAAAATTGGGGGTACAGGGCTACAAACAGCCATGCCTTGTCTTTGATGTAAGTGTTGGTGCTCTGGATTTAATTCTTCATGCTTAGCAAGTGTTATTAACCATATATCCATGCTCTATTTCCAATTTTAAGTTATGTTTGTACTAATTGTCTGAGAATTTCATACATCATACAATGTTGTTTCACTGTATATACCCATAACTCCACACCATCTAATACCACTCAGACCCACATTCCAGGTCCATACTTCCTAATGTTCTGTAGGTTTTTTCTTCTATTAGTGTGATTTTTGGATGAAGATATACTTATAGGTATAGTTATCTGCAGGAGCTTGGTTGAGCTATAAGAGATGACACCCTTAAGTAAAATTAAATTCTTCTCTCAGATGACATTGGTCTTGAGCCTTCATCCACATAATGAAATATTAACTGGTTCGATTTTGTGCAGGTTTTGTGTAATCACACACATTTGCTCTGAGTTTTAAAGCATAGATGTCATAGATATCCACAAGATACTGTTTTTTTTATGATGTTTTCCAGTTTCTATCTCTTATAATCTTTCCTCTCTTCCTTCAATATAATCTCCTCCAAAGAAGCGTCTTTGACATAAATGTCTTATGCCAGTAGTTTCACAAGTTGGGGACTCCTATCTTAATTGCTGTCCTTTCGACTCACCAAGAAACTTCTCTGGTGATCTCTAGGAGTTTACTTAATCAACAGATATAATTATTTAGAATGAAGTTTTATACTATACCTATCTTGTAAAATAGTAGTAGCATGTGTTAAACATATTTTTTTCAGCTCAAGAACGTGAGGTCTCCACTATGTTTACTGTTTTAAACAGTAAGTACTCTAATATGTTCCACTTTTCAAGTGAAGAAATTGGTACAGTAATGATATAAACACATCAAAAATCATGCAATTTATTAACGGTAGCTCTAGAACTTAAAATCATGTACCTAGATTCTGTATCATATGATCAGTCATTAGAGTATAGTTTTTAAGTTAAGCAGTAGATATTTTATTGACTCAAAATATTTTCTTTCCTTCTCACTGCTTGCTTTTATGACCTGGCTTCACCAAAAAGGACAGTTAACTCTAGCAAATAAAAAAAACTAATTTATTAAATCAACACTGTATAAAGTAGCAAGGCATGAAGGAGCATCAGTATTGGGATGTGGTAATAAGAAGGAATTGTAGTTATATTCATAGAACTACATTTAATTCTGATACTTGTCTAAAAGAATTTTATTGTTTGCATTGAACATATTCAAATAATCATATAGCTGTTTCCAACCACAGTTTAATGTAATATTTATTAATTTATATATCTGTACGCCAAATATCTATTAAATGTCCATATGAAGAGTGACCCCAATATATTGTTAACATTGTAAATATATAAGCTAAAGATTAAAAAGTTTTAAGATATTCTCATATTATAGGATATGTGGATAACAATTAATTATCTGTTGCTTAAATTATATTTGAAGGCAGTTCAGAATAATCTTAGAAAGACTGTGACATGAGAGGTTATATAGGGTCACATTTTCCATAGTGCTAAAAAAACATTTGTTTCATTGCTTTATCACAGGAAGGAAAAAATTGTCAGCCAAAAATGGAATAAGGGCTGAGGAAAGTTAATCTTCTAAAACACACTGTATTTTTTCCATTTCTGTCAGAAATTTTCGAGTTTCAGAAACTATCTTGAGCAATAAAATGAATGCTATGGTACTAAGCTTTATGCGTTGACTAAAGAGTGCTCATATTGAGACATTTTTGAACATGTGACTGATAGATGTTTATGTACATAGTAAATATTCAATGTACAGTTTTCAGCTAATCAGATTGATCAGATATGCATTAGGGGAACTGAGGTGAGAGAAGTATTGTGGAGAAAGAAACCTGAATGTTAATGATGAAATCATAAGGACAGATGAAGTGGCCAAAATGTCCTGTGTAGAACTGCTACAGAGGTTTTTCAAGATTTAACCAGAATGATCCACATGCATTCCTCAGGCCACGCAGTTTGTTTAGGTAGGAATATCACTCACATAAAATACTGAAAGTTAGTTTCAATAATCAGTGCCAAGCAATTGCTCCTAATAGGAATTTTAATGAAAAGAACATTAAAATACTCTCAATGTCCCTTAGCTTCTAATGTTCCTTTATTTCCTTGAAATATCCCCAGATATGACTTTCATTATCAAGGTACGCAATTGACTTATGTCAATGAGGGAGAAGGAGAGAGAGGGGACTGTGACATATTTGTAAATTTGTTAAGTATTCATGGTTTTTTTTCTTGTTAATCGGACTTTGCTTTAAAGTGATGTCCTTAATTTAATGAAAGATCTAAGAACAAAGGTTGAAATGACTCAACTTGAAGCCACGTGGACCTGTCTTCATATTCCCAGAACTCACATATAACAAAAGGGCAGTGCATGCATTTCTATCACCAATCCAAGTACTTACAAGTCCATCAGAATAACATATTCCAAAAGCTTCTCCGTCAATGAAACATTTTAAATTCACACACTCTACATTAACATATTCATATACACAGATAAAAATTTGCACAATCATTTTTGTGTGTTTATGCACAGCACACAAAGCAAATGTTTCTATTATACACATGCACACACACACACACACACACACACACACACACACACACACACCCCACACAGACATATAGTCACATAGAATCACAGGAACCATATTTTAGACTCTAGAACTTGGCAATACACACAACATATTTTCTTTTTTATCTTAACCTTTAAAATATTTTGTTCAATGGAAGTAAATTGCATTTTGGTCTACCTAATGTTAATATTTTCTATAAGCTACAATATATTTATTTATGTATTTGGGTTTTTTTGCATTTTTATAGTTACTGTAATAAATTTAGAAAGAAACAATATACATTGGCTTAGAGACATGAGAACAAAATGTGTCCAATGCATACAGTGAACAAATCTGAATTGTTTTCTAAATGAAGTATATCTACATTCAAGACTATATATATCAAAAATATAATACTGACCATGTGCCCCTAGGATAATAAAAGTAAATGTAAAAGATAAAATGCAGCATTGCAAAGGATTTTTATTGTGCTTATTGTTTTATATTGAAGGCCGTTATTCTATTGGGAGAAAACTTTATCAAATGATTTTTTTTTTTTTTTTTTTTTTTGGTTGCTGTATGCATTGGTCTTCACCTATCCCTGGAGATGAAAAAATTGTGTTTGTCGCTTTCCTTTTTCACTTGTGCTTTGTGCATGATTCATGTATGGGTTCTTGTGAGTGAGTGCACAGTGTGTGTGTGTGTGTGTGTGTGTGTGTGTGTGTGTGTGTGTGTGTATGTGTGTGTGTGTGTGTGCATGTGTGTGTTTGTGTGTGAGTGTGTGTGTATACAGACATGTGGATGTTAGAGAGTGATGGTGGATATATTTTTCAATTGCCCTCCCTTTATTGTTTCTTTTAGAAAAGCTATTTACTGACCCCAGAGATCACAAATTTAGATACAAAGGCTGGCCAACAAACCACAAGACCTCTTTGTCTTTATAACTTCCACAAAACAGAGTTCAGAAGCAACTATCATTAATCTTTACATCTCTAAACCTCGGTGATTCCCAAGTCTTTTCTTAAAACATGTTCCATATTTTTCCCAATGTCTGTTTAGAAATGCTGTTTGAAATTACAAAGTTTAAAAGTCCTGTTAGTATAATATAAGCCTTTTAAAATGAAAAGTTCATTTAAACCTTTAAAGTAGCAAAGTGGTAGAATGAATGAATACAAACAAACATACATACATGCATACATACATACACAAACATATGTACATACATGCATTTATTACTTTAAGGAAGTGTTAGGATGAACAATTGAAATCTAGGTAGAGACAATCATATGCAGGTTTTAACATGATGCAATGGCACACATTGCTTCTCATTTTTTCATAAATAGTCATGAATTTTTTTAATTTTGTGTCAGTATGGGAAGACTCATTTCTCTGTTCATTTTCTCATTGAGCATATAATTGTGTTTCCTCTTAAGATGTCTGGGGACAACAGATCACTTTGTACCTATCAGTTATTAGGAATATTAAAACCTCTGGTTTTTGTCATTCTATCCCAAGTAAATAGAACAGCTGGAACTAAGCAACAGCTGCATGTACTCTAACAAGGACTTTATGTAAATTCTCTTGGCTATCAAAGTTAACTAATATTCACCACTGTCTACACCTTCCTATTTTCATTACATTTTTATTGCTGTATCAAAATATCTTGACCATGGCAACTAATAGAAGAGGTTTTACTTGTGTTTTATGATTCCAGAAGGTTAGGGTCCATGGTGGCCAAGACAAGTAATGGAAACAAGAACCACTGAGAGATCCAATATTGAACTCTTTCCTCCAGTAGTGTGACAGATTCAAATTCTCTCCAAAATGCCACTCATTTAGACAACTAACAAAGTATTCAAGTGGTCAATAATTACAGGGATATTTCATTCTATCACACGCCCTAAGAGTTATATTCACCTGTGTAGATAGGCCTAAGTCTTTAATAAAATTTAGATGGAAACTAGAGTCTAGGGGAATTACTCACTTGTTAAGAACACTGTCTGCTTTTAATAGCTAAATACTACTCAATTGTGTTAATGTACCACATTTTCTGTATCCATTCCTCTGTTGAAGGACATCTGGGTTCTTTCCAGCTTCTGGTTATTATAAATAAGGCTGCTTTGAATGACTTCATAAAATTCTTAGGCAAATGAATGAAACTAGAAAATATCATCCTGAGTGAAGTAACCCAGTCACAAAAGAACAGGCATGGTATGCCTCAATGATAAGTGGATATTAGCCCATAAGCATGGAATACCCAAGATAAAAATTTACAGACTACATGAAGCTCAACTAGAAGGAAAACCAACATGTGAATGCTTCAGTCCTTCTAGAAGGGGAACAAAATACTCACGGGAGGAAATGCAGAGACAAAATGTGGAACAGAGACTGAAGGAAAAGCCATCCAGAAACTTCCCCACCCTGGGATCCATTCCCTATACAGGTACCAAAGCCAGACACCATGGCAGATGCCAAGAAGTGCTTGCTAACAGGAGCCAGATATTACTGCCTTCAGAGATGCTCTGCCATAGTCTGACAAAAACAGAGGTGGATGCTTGCAGCCAACCACTGGACTGAGCACAGGGTCCCCAATGGAGTAGTTAGATAAAGGATTGAAGATGCTAAAGGGGTTTGCAAGTCCATAGGAAGAACAACAATTCAACCAACCAAATCCCCCAGATCTCTCGGGGACTAAACCACCAACCAAAGAGTACACATGGAGCAACACAAGGCTTCAACTGCATATGTAGCCGAGGATTGCCTTGTTGGTCCTGTGGAGAGGCCCTTATTCCTGTGAAGGCTTGATGCCCTAGTTTACAGGAATGCCAGGGTGGGAAGGTGGGAGTGGGTGGGTGGGTTCAGGAGCACCCCCATAGAAACAGGGGGAGGGAGGATGGGATATCTGGCTTCTGGAGGAGAAACTGGGAGAAAGGATAATATTTGAAATATAAATATTATAAAATATCCAATAAACAAATACATTAAGAAAAATACTGTCTGCTTTTCCAAGATATTTTAGTTCATTTTCTAGCACTTACATAGTGGCTTACAACTGCTTATAACTTGCTTAGTTGTAGGGGATACATGCCTCCTTCTGGCATTTTAGGCCCAATAGACAATTATGGTGCTTTTATTTACTTGTAACACAACACAAATAAATAGGAGAAGTTAAAAAGTGAAATTCAAATAGGTGTGTTAATTGGTTTGAGAAAATGTGACCGTGAAGTATCCAAAATACATTTATAGAATTATCTTTTTTTGTTTTAAGGTTTTTCAATGTTTTAATGGTTTAATATTTCAAACAACAACAGGCTTTATTCTGAGATCTTTTAATATGTGCCAGGTCATATTTGCCCCATTACATTTTCCCATTACATTTTCCCAGTTCAATCTTTTCTGTGTCTTCCTTTTGTCAACTATCACCATCCATCTTTCTCGGTATATTATTACTTATTTACACAATAATTTACATCAGCATTATTTTTATAGAAGTATGGGTGAGACTTTAGTCATGAAATTAGCACCTTACTGGTGGGTATACCACTGAAAAAATTTCTTTTATTCTTCCATAAACCAAAATGAAAAGGAATTTTATATATATTTATAAATACGTTTGAAATTTTTATTGAGAGTGAGACATATGTCAGACTGTTGTTGAGAATTTATACACATAAGTGAATAAGATATAAAAAATGTTGTTCCTATTTATTTTGGGATACATATGTATGTATTTGTAAGTAAAATTTTATCCTGTGTCAAGTGTTGTAATAAAATATAAAATACAATAACACATCTTGGATTGATCGAGACTATAAGTGAGAACTATGTATAATAGCTAAGGCATATGACATTTAAATGCAGCAACCTGAATCAAAGAAGAGAATTTTCTAATAGCAAGGAACTGCTGACACTGTAATAACTTGGCATGCTAATGGGGAATAAAACATCCATAAGGCCAGGATGTACACAGCAGATACAGTATGGTACAAATGGGTAGCTAAATGGTCCTCAGAGTTTCAGCGTAGAGGCTGGTCAGAAAGCTAAGAATAGTAGCTTTAGTATGTCTAAAATGAGGTGACACAGAATGTCTCTAACCAAGAAATGACAGGAGATAACACATTGTTTTGAGAAATGATTCTTGAGCCGAATTAGGAATGGAGTCTGGAGAAGAATCAAAGGTGGAAATCAATACGCTGATTAGTATGGAAAGCAGTGCTGACACTGGAGCTACTTTCAAACTTTTAAAATTAATCTGCTCATGTACTTTATAATGATAATCAGATGACACAAGGATAGTGATTAGCTATACAAAGAAAAGGAGAGATTGCTTTTATTTCTCCTTTCATGCTGATTAGAATGCTGGTCCTAAACCATTTAGTTGCAAAACTTCAAAAATGAAAATATCTGAATATGTATCAAAGTGCTCCATGTATGACCATGATGTGAGAGAACATGACTTATTCTCCTAAAAATAACATAATTTTTATTTTTCTTATTGTTACATAAAATTCTACTGTGTCTATGTATGAAATTTTTAATTTCGTTCAACAATTAATGACTATCTACGTTGGTTTCACTTCTCTGCTATTGTAATAATGCAAGAGTAAAGACTGATGTACAGATATCTCTGTAGTAGAATATGGGGTCCATTGTGGATATGCTCAAGAGCTGTAGAGCTGGGTCAATATGGCAATTCTACTTTAAGCATTTCTCAGCCATTAAAGGCTAGGCTCACAACTAAAAATATATGAGAACATAATTTGGAACAAGTATGATCTTACCCTGAAGAGAAAGATGCTTTTCCCACATGATTCTCCTTTTACTTTACTTTTTGCTTAATTGTACAGAAGTTTTTATCCCCTTGTATGAGGTACAGACATTAGACAGTCTGAAACTAAAATAAAGCTTTTAATTTATGAGATATATGTATGAGACTATTAACCATTTCTAATCTACTGTAGTGTCAACTGACTCTTCTATAAGATGCATGTCTGTGTCTCCATGAGAATTTAAAATATACTTCAGTTTTTTTGTTTGTTTGTTTGTTTGTTTGTTTTTTTTTTTGTTTTTTTTTTTTTTTTTTTTTTGGTTTTTCGAGACAGGGTTTCTCTGTGTAGCTCTGGCTGTCCTGGAACTCACTCTGTAGACCAGGCTGGCCTCGAACTCAGAAATCTGCCTGCCTCTGCCTCCCAAGTGCTGGGATTAAAGGCATGAGCCACCACTGCCCGGCACTTCAGTAATTCAAATTCCTGTTCATTTTGCCTTGGTATAATAACAGTGGTGGGACACCATTAAAATTTACATTGAACTTGAACTTTTCCTACAGAAATATTTGCATAAAATTTTTCTCTGTTTCTCTTTCACTACACACAAAGGAACTTTCCTGTATGTGCATATTCCTAAGGAGAAACCAGGATCTAGTTTCTCAAGTCAGTAGTCACTTGGTCCAGGCTGGAGATTATGCTTTATCTTTTCATCCTTTCATCCTGTCACAGGCAGCTTTCTATGTGTAGTAGATAAAGTCCTAGTTGTGTTTTAGTTTGTTTCCCACCACCACTGGATTTAGCCAAACAGACTGAACAAAAGAATATAGGAGAATAGGTCAAATTTAACATGCATCTCTTCTGAAGCATTTATTAGTTCCCTGCTCTCTCTCCAGCCATAATACCCTACCATGGGTCTATCTCCTTGCAGGTAACCCAAAGCATAGAGTCAACCACATGGCTTCTCTCTCTCTCTTTCTCTCTCTCTCTCTCTCTGTCTCTCTCTCTGTCTCTCTCTCTCTCTCTCTCTCTCTCTCTCTCTCTCCCTCTCTCTCTCCCCTCTCTCTCTCTCTCTCTCTCTTTCCTTTTGTTTTATTTTTTTTGTTTTCAACACACATAAGGCTTTAATATTATAAGTAAAACCTAAGAGCAGCATAACCAAGAAGAAAGCAGAAAGCAGAAAACAGTACTGTTGAAAATGAAATGGAGCAAGATAAAGAAACTCTCAAGAAATAAATACACAAAACAATTAAATCATCATTGATAGACAAATTTAAGTAATTTTAAAGTAATATCTTTTATAAAAATGAGAAATATTTTAAAGATGTTACTTTCCATTTTTGATAAAGTAATGGAA
Source organism: Arvicanthis niloticus (assembly GCF_011762505.2). Lineage (NCBI taxonomy): Eukaryota > Metazoa > Chordata > Mammalia > Rodentia > Muridae > Arvicanthis > Arvicanthis niloticus. Next base: position 23,673,919 of record NC_133430.1, on the reverse strand, counting down.
ATCTGCTATATTTTTAGGAGAAAATTATTTTATATTTTATATTATTTTATTTTATGTTTTCCTGATGTCTGCTTTTGAATCCTAGTTTGCCCAATGGCACTTATTTGGTTCTACTTACTTTATTTTCTGATATAAATAAACAGAAACAGTATTGTTCATCTTGACAGAACTTCAATCAATATCTTTGCCTGGCTACTTTTTTTTTCATTATTTCATACCAATTAGTTTAAACAAAATGGAATTGTTTAGCATGCAAATAGTTTGCTAGTATCACTTTAATGGCCTATGTATGAGATATAAATACACATTTTATATCAATCAATGAGATTCAATGATCAATTAATAAGATAAAATTGTGATTAACATATTTTTTCCTCAAATTGTATTGTCATTTTATTAGGGAAAATAAAAATCTTTAAAGTTTGACCTAAATTTGTTTCTGCTTTTCATTTCAAATTATAAAATATAAATGATATAAAGCTTGACAGATCACAGAAAATAGAATTTATTTTCTTTTCTGACTCAGTGACTACTTATGTTCTGAACTCAACTAATTGGTGAGAGCTAGATCTGATGGTGAGGCTTATTACATGACACCTTAGCTCTTTAGCATTTTCATTTGTTTTACCTTAGACTTTTAGTTTTCCAGCCTTTGCTAGATGCTGACTGGGTGATCCAGCTTTGTCCATCTGTTGCCATGGTAAACAACATGAACAAAAGCAATCAGGTGAGAGACAGGTTTGTTTGGTTTAAACTTGCAGAATACAATCATGGAAGTCATTCAAGAATGTCAGGAAAACAGCTCAAGCAGGAACCAAAGCAGAAACCATGAAAGAGCACTGACTTTACTCCTACAGGCTAATTCTCAGTCTAATTTCTGATACAACTCAAAACCACATTATTAGGAGTGTTGCTACTCATAGTAGCCTGGGTCCTGCCATATCCATCAATTAGGGTTATTTTCTAAAAAAAGAAAAAAAAAAAGAAAAAAAAAAAGAAAAAAAAGACATTCTGATCTGGAAAATCCATCAAGAGACTCACATTTCAAAGGTGTAAATAAATCTAATCAAGCCATTGTGTTAATGGTGTTTAAATACAGCTGATGTCTTTTTTAAGGCTGCTTTCAAATTGATGGGAAAATAAAACAATATAACTGCCTGGTAAACCAAGTACATGGTATTTTTACCTGGACAATTTGCCAAAATCCTGGGAAGGAAGATGGTTGCTGGAATGATAATGTGGTATGGGCATTCAATATTTTTAGGGGAAAGGATTTGATTCAATACAAATTCCACTACCAGTCAAAGAGTAAGTATATAAAGAAGTCATTTGGGAACAAACTCGTGGGTGCATGGCTAAGTGAATGTAAATTCTCTTGGGCTCTTAGAAAGTGGGGACATTAGTGGACAGGGCTGGAATTTAACTGTAGATCAAATTATTTCCTGCTGATGGGCAAACTACTTCATACTTCTGATCTTCATAGAGTAACCACTTACTAGTATAGTTTTGTGAGATAGAAGCCTTGTGAACATAAAAAGAAATTTTAAATGAATCTGTAGATAAAAGGTAGTATATAAAATGGCCTGCAAATCTGCCTGCAGGCTTTCCTTAGTGCTTGCAGCCAGAACCATCCATGTAGTTACCAGATACATAGCTCCTGGATGCAGGGAAATTTCTTGCTCGTTTCTTGTCTGGTGGTATTTGCTCCTAGAATTTACCCTCTATTGCTTCTCCTTCTCTTATGTCTTTTTCTTGCCCACATCCCTTACCTTTTCTTCTGTCTCTCTTCACTCTTTTGTTTCCCTTCTTTTTCCTTTTTCCTTTTGTTCTTAGTTTATTTCCTATCTCGCTTACCACACATCTCTTTCTGGCTTTCCTCTATACTCTGTTTTTCTTGCTATCTCAACTCTTAGTTTATTCTTTCTTTTCTCTACTTCTCTACCTCTCTCCCTCTCCTCCTCTCCTCATCTCCCTTCCCTCTTCTTGCTCTGCTTCAATTACTCTGAAACCATATTTTATATAAGCTTCAGGTCTTTGAATTTTATGCTCAACTCTTCCATTTATAATAAGCTACCCAGTGTTTATACTGGGCCCGTCTTACAACCTATAACAGGAGTCTCATCTTCAAATTAATGGAAGAATAATCTTTATTACATCTGCACAATTATTTTACAGAACTTTTTAGACTTGCTGAAGAATAAAAAGTTATACTTCTTGGGATATACTTACTCTCTCTTTAATGCATTTATAAGAGTTGCTTATTTACTTCTATCTAAGACTTTTGCTGTCGTACACATAGACTTTAACCTAATGCTCATGTCAGTTTCAGAGATGATTACCAGCGTCATGAGTCACTCTATCTTCTGAAAGTAAGAGAAGTTTATAATTAAAATTTTGCAAAACAAACTATATGTATACATACATATATACATAACTATACATATATGTACATATATATAATCAAAACTTTATAAAAATAGAATCAACATAAAGTTAAAGTAGAAGGAATTTATAGAGAAATGTTTTCCACACAGCTGAGTAAGTAGTAACATAAAAGAAGGGAAAAGGAGACAAGATATACTCACAGATATTTATGGAGCAGTTTGCTAATTATGTGGAAGATATTACTAATGAAAGTGATCAAAGACACTGGCTTAGACTGCAGAAAGCTTGAAATTCAAGTGGGAACTTTTAAACAAATGTGAGGCCTGTAAGAATCAATCTCTTTCAGAAGATTGTGTTTTGATGAACACTGGTGAAATTAACATCCAAGTAGGAATTTAATCCATCATAAACTAGAAAGCATATGATAAATGAATCATGACCAGCTATGGTTTTGGTAGCTCTATAACTATGGGCTGGCTATCAATATGACAACTGGAAATATGGGTAACCTACATACTTGCACATCTAGTTGGCTCATAGCTCATATGTGGTTTTTAAAAGAATAGCCTAAAGACCCTTGTTGGGCCCCATTTTGTCCCTGGTTTGGGCCTTGAAGACAAACCTGAGCCTGGTTTGTGTTTCTGCAGCCTTGTGGGAAAGTCTAAGCCTCACTCAGGTTTTGAGACCTGTCTCAGTCACTTCCATACTGGGGGCGACTTAGAAAGACCTGCTTATTAAAGCTTTGCCATTGATCCTGTCAGTCACTCCACACCCTCTATCATCCTTCCCTTCAGTGTGCTTCTTTTGGGCTGTCAACACTCCCCATTTTGCTCAGACCCCTAGAGACCTGGCAGACAGAGACCTCTATTCTCTCACCTGGATCTGCCAGCAAGGAGACAACAGACCCTTTCATACCTTCATACCTTCATATATGTATGGAAGTAAAGATAATGAGTAATTTTCTCTTTAATTTCTATCTGAATAAATACAAATCCTTCTAGTATATAAAAGTTAGTTTTTGAAATCAACACAGCTGTAATAAGAAAATTCATTTAAATATTCTATGATTATTTGCTCCTTGACATAACTATTACTAACCTCATCTTAGTTTCTCATAGAATAGGGTAGGACATGGTCAGGGATTGTGTAGGAGAAATGTGTAATATATCTGATCTAAAAACATATATTTTTAATGTTTAACCTTTCCAATAAAAACATTAGCTTCATGACAATATATTTTATTTCAGATAGTAGTTAAATTATCTTAAGATTTTCCAAAGTGAAAATATATTTACCAGTAATCAAAATAACCAATCCAGTTAAATGATTGCCAACATAAAATCATGATATAATGAAAACTTGCTTAAATTTGAGTTATTTCATAGGTTCATTATCAATATAAACATTGATTCCTTAAGTAAGAAAATATTTCTTAGTAATATTGCAGACTTTTTCTAGACATTGAATAATTCTTTCAGGTAAAATTCTGAAAGACCATTCCTGTTTCTGTGAATAATGTTTCCATTTTTGTAAATGGATATCACACTTTCATCTCAGAAGAGGTGGCTATATTGATTTTTCAGCTGCAGTATGGAAAAATGGAAGCTATAACTTAAAACCTAGACCATAACAATGGTACTGCTCAGAATTTAGGTCTTAATGGTTTAAAGAGGTTTATTTCTAGATAAAATACAACATAATTCTGGTGCTACTCACCAACCTGCACACATACGTACATCCTGCCCAGACCAAAGTATGGGGAATTTCTGCCACCCAAGGGACATGACATTCATATCATGTCCAATTCAATATGTGTGGCAATCACCATTTGTACATTTAGCCTCTACCAATTTTTTGCCCTCAAACCAAACAAGAGGATAGAAATATCTAGTCTATCCCATCTATCTATCTATCTATCTATCTATCTATCTATCTATCTATCTATAAATCATCTATCTATATATATGATATGGCATCTATATATACATATATCTACTGATACATACACATATATACATATGTATACATATATACATATATACATATGTATATACATACACATATATACATATGTATACATATATACATATATACATATGTATATACACACACATATATATGTGTATATACATATATATAATCCATCATCCCTGTTTCTATCATCTATGTATATATGCATATATCTAGCTATATATATGCATATATATGTATAACTAAACATCATTGTATTTGTATTTACTATACTATCATCTATCTTTAATATATGAATCAATCTGACTTACTAATTTCAGTATACATTTTAAGTAACACTGTATGCTTTTGCCAGTTTTGATATTCTATTTTATAAAGCTAATTGTTCACCTATTTTTCAATTCATAAAATTTTAAAGATTAATAAAAAAAGTATTTAATGGTAAAGATAAAGTAAAGGTTATTTTTCTATAAATGCCAGCCCAAATGTTTTAATAATTATATGGAAAGCAATGTATACTTTTGTATAATAAGCACTATATTCTACTAACTGACTTAAGTCACTAAATATTCTATATAAAAGCAATTTTATATGTTTTCCCAATACTTGTACATATGTATTTTTCTATAGTAATACTAGTATAATTTTAATGATAGATTTGTTTATTTTTCTTTAATAGCCTACTAGATTATGTTTATATGCATGGTACTAAGGTTTGGGGTACACATGCATAGCAGAATTGTCCTGTCATTTAAAAATTTGATCTTTGTCATATTCATTAATATATAATGCACTTTGGATTATACATTAATCTCATAAAATGTACAGGTACAACTTGAACAAAATTCAAAATCTTTTCAAATAAAGTTCTAAATATGGGGAGATGTTTGAAGATTTGTATGTAGTGTTGTTACAGTGTCAATTCATCTATGCTTCAATTACAGATTAAGCACATTTCCAATAATATTCCAACAAGTGGATTCATAGATCAAAGACAATTTATATTTGAAACACATTTTACACACTATGTGAGTCTCTGTCTACGAATTCATTCATAGGACTAACAAATTACAAACTGTGATCATCAAACTGTGACAATTGTATTTTAATATATAAGAATAAAATGTCAATACTCTATTGTAAGTAATCTGCATTATCTTTGAATTGCTATAACATAATCTGAAAGTTGATGGTAACTGATTATAAAAGTATATTTAATATATATAAACATTAGGATTTTTCTAATCATAACTGATATGCTAAGAGATGTGTGAATAGGGTCACATAAAATGACAGCTTAAATTACAAAAACAAAAATGAGCATATCAAAAGACTAATGGAATGAATCAAAAGTAGTGATGAACTTGGTAGAATACAATGCAACTGTACCATAACAGCATTTAGAATTCCACTCCTTCCTCTTTGTCAGAACCTGAGGCTTTCTTTCTGGTTATATATATTAAAGATATTCTTTTCTATAATACTTTGTATTTACTTATACTATTTCTGTAATTTTGTTTCAACATGTGTGTGTTTGTGTGTGTGTGTCTTTGTATGTGTGTTCTTATTTTCTATTTTACATGATATTTGCAGTTCTGTTTATGTCTACATGATTCAATGATTCTACCATTAAAGATGAACAGAAAGTGTAGTTTTCATTTTCTTTAGCAGTGTATTTTCCCCTCAAATCCGAGCTTTATTTCTGTTCAAAGTACAATTCTGTCATGTTGGTACTGAAGTCATTTCCAGACTGTATTGTCAGATATTTTTTTCTTTTGTCCACAATTGTTTTGATTTTTTTCTTTCAGCACTTTGTATCATGCCAGGTGACACTAAAGCCAGACAATGATTATAAACTCTGTAGGATACACACTCCTGGTAGTCATACAATAGATGAATTGTCCACAATTACGATACAGAAATATTTGTCTGTTCTCAGTGAGTAGTCACAAATTGTGAAAGAGCTGGGTTATGTCTCCACATTCCATCCTGTGTATTTATGCAAATTCACTATTTCTTGGCATTAGAGTTAGGATACAGCTTAGTATTATCCATTTCTTTTCCAAGACAGGATTCTATGATCTCTTTTGAATTATCATCTTTTATTATACAATAGAAGGCTTTCTTCTGCCATTGAAAAATTTAAACATTAAATAAAAAGGATATTTTAATGCAAGGATATTTTGAAGTCATATTATTTATAGATATTCCAAGTGAGGAGGCCTGGTCTTAATATTCTCATTTTGTCTATTCTTAAATCCCAGTTTCCTGAGAAAGTATAATACCACTAGTCAAGGTAAACTATGTAGCTGATATAATAGACATAAGCAATTAAGACTCTAGACTCTCATGGTCTAAAGGAATGGTGGCCACATTTCCGAAAATAGCTCCTACTATGTTACCTTTTCTTACTTCTTGGGTATGAGAAGAGAGTGAAGTAGTCATAAAGGCAGAAAGCCGAATACAGCTTGAATCACACCCTAGTTAAATACTAGTTAAAAGGCTGGAGAAAATCTCACATGCCATTGTGCAGTAGGTCTTACTATATTGTAAAAAATAAGGCAGCTTTCAATTTATGTAAGGTTTACTCATCAAGAATTAGGGTAATCATCTCTTGAGTCAATGCTCAGATGTGCAGTTTGAAAATTTTGATGTCAGTAAATTTGGAAATCATAACATCCTCAAACATGTTCATCAATTGATTTCTCAACTACTTTTAGTCCATTTTTTACTCCCTACAACAGAAATTCACATCTCTGCATCTATCCAGCACCAAATTTATAAGAATAAAATATATCTCTATAGAAAATAATTTGAAACACAGAGAACTACCAGTATTTCTATAGAATCTTTTAAGGAAAGACTAGAAGAGTGAAGGAGTCCTCATTGAGATTTAACTTTCGTTCTATTCTTCTCTGTATTTCTTAATTTTATGCATTCCTATTTTATAAAAGGCCCAGATACTTCCAACTTTATTAGATCATTATTCCTAAGCCTAGCTAAAGTTAAGGTATCCTGACAAAACTGTCCACTCACAAACACCAGAAAAATAGAAGTTGGATTCAAGTATCTAACTCTGAATTTTGTGACATTCAAAATTTTAACTCCTGTCCTGTAATCGTTTGAAAGTTTACAGTTTAGATAATTTAAAGCATTATAGTTACGCTGAATTATAATTTGTAATTAAAAGCAATTACTATAAATAGGTCTTCTGTTATTACTTGACCACATGATGATTGCAGAACATTAATATAAATGCCTTTCAAGTATATAAAACTTCCTAAAATGATTCTCTGCTTTGCAAAGATCACTTGGGGCATAATGTTTTCAATTTTTGTTAGGCAAGATCTTTTCATGGTGATCCAAATGTAAGTCTTTTGAATTTGGCTTTTGTATCCAATAACACAAACTATTTCCATCAAAAATCAAGGAGTATGAACATCTCAATGAGGAGTAATGCAGAATGGAGCCAGAAATTTACTATTTAAGAAAAAAAAAAAAAAAGCATAACGCAAGAGAGATTTTATTGAAAGAAACTGAAAGAGTCAGAATGGAGGCCACCATTTTGAGCAATTAGGTGCAAATGGAAAAACTAAATAAATTTTAAAAATGAATGATGAGGATGTCTAGCAATGAAAACTTTTATTTGAAATTAGTCTTCCCTGTCTTTTGAATGGATGAAAGTATTTTATACTCTAAAACCAAAACTGGATTAGATAAACATACAAGTGATCCAATTACAAAATCTGCACATTTCTGACATCTTCATAGCCTCATGTCATCACTTTAATATCAGTAGTAAAACATGAAAGCTATGAAAAGACATGGAGTAATTGTTTTGTGTTAAGCTGACCTTTTATCTGAGCCATGTACTCCTTTGCGTAATCAATCAGCCCTCACTTCTACCCGATTCCAAATCATCTATTGTTCACTAGCCTTCTTGATGAATGTAAAGCATTGAAAGCTTTATTCCCTAAAGGTCAAAACAAAAAGAAATTATTAAAGTAACACACATTATTAATGTGGGCTCATGCATTAATAAGAACAAGTATAACTTCTCAAACATTATTATAAAAGTTCCTTTGGAGTAGGAGATGTAATATATCTATGTTTTTTCTTTTTATAAACTTTTATTTTTGAGAAACTTTCACATGTATAAAATTTTTACAAAGATCCTTCCCATCTCAAACTGTCCACATGTTTTCCAACATATTCCCCTAGCTATTTCATGTCACCCAAATTTTTGAGTTAACTAATAAAATCCATTTAGTACTGCTCATATTGCCTGCATGTATTTGTGGGTGGGGTGTTGATTAGGGGCATCTATGACAGAATGGGAAATATACTGTTGGATAAAACTTCAAAAAGAGTGATTCCCTCTCTTTCATGAGCTACCCACTAATAATGGTCCCTGAGTTAGAGGTGGGTCCCAGAGTTGATCTACCCATTCATAACAGGATTTTGACTGACTTAATATTGCATGGATCTTGTGCAGGTAGTTATAGCTGCAGCAAGGTCATGAATGCTAGAACTATGTCATGTACAAAAGACAGGGATTCATTGCATTACTCCTTATGTCACATTTCCTACATTCTCTCTAGCTCATCTTCTGTGATGCTTCATGAGCCTGCACATTAGACTGAGTGTTTTCTTATACATGACTCACTTAGGATCACCACTCAATCTCTCATTATTAAAATTTTAAGTCCCACAATTGATTGTTTTCTATTTACAAGATGAATTTTATTTGGAATTTTTTGAGAACAACCAATGTTTACAGGTATAAGCAAAAATATAGAGAAGGCAATTTGACAGCATGGGCAATATAAAAGGTAAGAAAACACTTAAAACTGGCTTCAATGTTTTTGGCCAACAGTAAAATGCAAATTAAAATTAAAGACTTCATCTGAGAGCAATCAGAATTGTCATTATTAACAATACCCATGACAACCTATGCTGTTGTGGAAATGGTGAATGAGACTCCTATATGCAGTTGATAAGAGTGTAAACTAGTAAAATGACTTTGGAAATCAGTGTAGACATTTTCCAAGAAGCAAAAATTAAAGCTATGACCCAGCACTATGGCACCTAGGGATACACTCACCCTGTTTTTAATCCTGGATGTAGGAAGTATTATTTAGGGATAGTCATGGAAATGGGGGCAATCAGGAGAGAGGAGAGAACATATAAAAAGCATATGCACTTATTACTTTTCATCCCAGCTTAAAAATGACAGAAAAATGTGAGAATACATATGAAATAAAAAAATAAAACAGAAAATCCTAACTGTTAAACCATTAAGTTATGATGGGGACAGAGATGGGGAAGAGTATAGGACAATATGTTTACATGGAAATGCCACGAATTAGCTTCTCTTGAACTGGAGACCTTAAAATCTCCAAGTGAACATGAATATATTTTGAAGTAAAGAATAAGAAGAGGTTTTAAGTCAAGAATATAATACTAAAATATGAGGCATTAGGATGAATTCTATTTTAGTGAATAATAAACATACATAGAGAGAAAATCTTGACATATAGAAATAAATTTAATAGAACAATATCAATTGTAAAGGTGATAGCCCATTTGTCTTGTGATAAGAAAACGTTTTAATCTAAGTGATTTATAAGAATACAGCCTTATTTATCAATATAGTAAAATCCAAGAAGTCCAAATTCAAGTTGTCAAATTGGTGACCAATGAGACATTCATTTTTGAAGATTGTGTCTCATTTTTGTACATATTCAGACTCTAAGGGAATTGATTATTTTTTTTTCTGATGCTTTCCTTTCATGACTCAATTACTTACTAAAGACCCTACTTCCCACTATTATCCAATTGGACAATAAGATTCAAAAGGTAAATTTTATGGGATATAGATACGCAGACCAAATTATTACAGATATTACAGTGCTTTAACTGAAGAACAAGCATTGCCAACAAAGAGCAGGAGTGAAAAGAAAATAAAGCAATCACTGGCAATATCAACAAAAGCAGGTACCCACCAATCTATACCTGGTGCATCTTTTGTTTGGTTTGTTGTTTTTTGTTGTTAGTATTTTATGAAAAAAGTTTTGGTATTTGGTAATGGCTGTCCAGAAAAATAAATGTATTCAGAGATATCACTGATACTTAATAGTTTCCAATATGGCTTCATTAATTCATAATCATCTTTGACATTTGAAAGATCTAAGCACCCTTTGCACAAGACAGAATTCTGCTGTCTGTTCACATTAACATTCTCAGGAGGATAGTGCAGGCCAATGAAGAGACTCATTTCTACAAAGACCACACATTTAGTTCCAAAGGGGAAGAATATGATTCACTGAAGTGTAAAGTTGATCCCATTTCAGATGGGAAGCCTACAACTTTTAAGTAAGTAAACTTGATAAAAACAGAATATTTAAGTGAAGATTTCTTGTAATCTCCTGGCGTTTCCCCTCCCTCCTTTAGTTCTCAATGAGAAAAAAAATCTGAAAAAGAATGAACTTGCTTGTGAAAAATCTAAACAATTAAGATGTCACCAACAAAATTTATGAAGTGCTGGCGCAAATCTCAATATTTTATCTGAAAAGGAGGATTTCACTCTCTACTGTTCACAGTTAGTACTTTCCAGTGCGATTTTTTTTTCAGTTGTGTTTAAACTGAACCAAACCACCCTGCAAGGAGCTACATTAAACCTTGCATTTAAAGGGTCCCAGCTAACAGCACATGAGGCACCTGAGCAGCTTCTCGGTGACTAAATGCTTCATGTTCAGCAATTTGTCAATGTTTCTGAGTGATTGGTGAGTACATCAGACATATTTTTATAACTTCAATAAGCACAACAGAGATATTACTTGTGGAAATGACTTTGTAGTCTTTTAAATTTTAATGTGTTAAACTATTGACTCCATCTCTTTCAGTCTTAACATTTATTAAATATCAACTCTTCTGTACCATGATCTTCAGTGTTCAAAACCTTCAATATTATATCTTTTTTGCAGAGAATGGGCTTATTCAAGATCACCCCTTTCTATGTATGGACCCATATCTAACACCACCTGCAGTTTTATGGAGTAATAATATTTCAGAATATATTTCACTTATGAGCTCCCTAATGTTGCTGCAGGTAAGAGAACCCTCGGAACAAAACATCAACTAAAACACTTACCCTCTTCATGTCTTTTTTATTTTAGAGGGGATGTCTACAATCTGAGGTAAAAAATCATGTTTTCTTATATTTCTGACAGATTTAAATTTTGTATAGAAAAATATTTAAAAATCAATATATAAATCTAGGTTATTGATAATGATAAAAGAATTGACCACTACTCAGAACATTAACACAAAGAATTAGGATAAGTATGAAACAAGAATCGATAGTAAACTTTACTGATGCCAGCAGAATAACCAGAAATGTTTGTATTTCTAAAAGTTTCTAATATAAACAATTAGAAATAGAATGAGGAAGTCGCCTTAAGCACACACAGCAATGGAAAGCTGTACCCTGTAACCTGCACACCATTTTACATCTCACAATTCTATTTGAATGCCTAGAAACCTGACAGCAAAAAGGGAAAACAAGGTAAGACCATAAATCTCGATACCCAACCCAGGATCAGAAAATTGGTCCCTGTTCTTGTAGTCCATTTTCCTGACCACAAATCCTCCAGCATTTTTGATGCCAATCCAGCACAAGAGAACACAAACAACCATGATAATAGGAACATAAAAGGCAAGATTAACACCAAAACTACAGAGGTAACACATGAAAAAAATCGAAACAAGCAAAAGAAAAGAAAACAACAACAACAAACACAGGGGCAACTCACTACTGGACCGGATAAACCACTAGACAACAGAACTCCAGGCCACTCTGCTGAGAAGGCAGAGAGGGAACAAATCCAAAACACAACCCTCTTGCAATAATAAAATTAAAAATTAGCATCTAAATCTATATTAACTATACAACACAGATGGCTAGAGCCTAGCTTAATAACACAGTAAGTGCCAGGGCAATATGGCACCACCAGAGCCCTGTTATATTACTACAGTAAGCCCTGGATATCATGACAGAGCTGAAGCCTGAGAAAATGACATTAAATCTAACTGTATGAAGTTGATAAAGGCCTTTAAAGAAGAAATGAATAAATCTCTTAAATAAATACAGGAAAACACAATCAAGAAGCTGAAATAAATGAATAAAACAGTTCAAGACCTGAAAATGTAAACAGACACAATAAAGTAAACATAAACTGAGGGAATCCTGGAGATTGAAACATAGGGAAGAGAATAGAAACTACAGGGAGAAGCAGCATGAACAGAATATAAGAGATGGAAGAGAGGTTCTCAGGCCAAGAAGCTCTTAAAGACTGCTGGTGTATCTGTGAAGTGTTTGCAAGTGGCTTGAGCTCCCACTGTTGACCTGTGAACTGAACTGCTGATTTTCTGACAATGCAGATGGAATTTGTTCCAAAAACCATTTGTAAACAAGTCCACTTCCAATTAATCCTTGTTTCCCCACTACCTCTGGTGGGTAGTGGAATAGAAGGGAGGTTAAACACTTAAGAACTATCATTAACAGGTTTTGAAAAATTTAAAGTAACAGAGATGAAACCTGAAGAGGCCAACTCCAGTAGATAGGGCCCCCAATTGAAGGATGGGGCCATCCACCCATGTTCAAAATTTTGACTGAGAATTGTTCCTGTCTAAAGAGAATGCAGGGACAAAAATGAAGCAGAGGCTGAAGGAAAGGGCATTCCAACTTGGAATTCATCCATGCGTAGGTACCAAAGCCTGACACTATTACTGCTGCCCTATTGTGCTTGCAGACAGGAGGCTTTGTTAGCAGCCGACTGAGACAGATGCATATGCTTATCATTGTCGATTGGACTGTGGTCGGAGACCTTAAGGAAGAGTTAGGGGAAAGATTGAAGGAGCTGAAGGCGATGGCAACCTCATTGGCAAAACAACAGTATCAACTAATCCAGACCCCTGGGAGCTTCCAGAAACTAACCCACCAACCAAAGAGGATAAATATAGCACATATATAGCTGAGGGCTGCTTTGACTGACCCTACTAGGAGACGATGTGCTTAATCCTGTAGAGACTTTATGTCCCAGGAAAGGGGAATACTGGGGGTCAGTGGAGGGTGGGGGAACATTCTCTCAGAAGCAAAGGGGAGAGAGTATGTGGTAAAAAATACTTGGGAATGGGAAACCCAGAAGGGAGCAACATTTGTAATGTAAATAAATAAAATAATTTAATAATAATAATAATAATAATAATAATAATAATAATAATAATAATAATAATTCAACATATTTAGTCATCAGGAAATGTGACTCAAAATGATTCTTTTTAAATTTATTTTTTATTGGATATTTTATTTATTTACATTTCAGATGCCATCCCCTTTCCCCATTTCACCTCCCTAGAAAACCCCATCCCATGCCCCCTTTTCCTTTTTGCTTTTATACAATTTTTTAAAATGTTAATAAAAGGCTTTATAAGTTTGATAATACTCAACCAGAAATGTAACCCAGTACCCAACCTAAATATATCAACTATCTTTGACTGGTGGAGACACATGAACATCTGCCTCATGTCCCACCCTCTCTTTCTCTCTCTCATCACCTAGCTTCTCCTCTCCTTCTTCTCCTTCTCTCCTTAATCCTTCTCTTCCTCTCAGTACTCCTCCCACCTTAGCTCCTCCTACATATCACCATTCCTGTTAAAATAAACTCTTCTCTCAAAATACAATTAGAGCATAATAATACCAACTTGTACCATTGAGGTACAAGATAGTCCTAATACCCAGTCCATCATTTTGTTGACTAACCAGAACCTTTGTCATCTCTCCTAACTAAAACACTTAGTTCTGAACATGGCTTTTTTCTTGGCTTTAGAATGAATGTCAGCTGAAAACCATCCACTCAAATCTTTTCTCTCCAAGTAAATAGCCAGGATTGGCTATGAGACTATAGGTTTTCAACCCCGTCAGAAATTCAGAATGACTGAGTTAACTGAAATTGTGGGAAGCACAAAGCATAGCTTCTAAAACTTAGCCAATTTATAGAGACTGCTGAACACCTGGACAGTCCCTATACTACAAAATGGAGCATCTGATCTTCCGCCTTCTGGCCCAGGATCATCTGACAGACCTTAGTGATGCAGAATTATTAAGGGCTGATTACTCTGTCTAGGCAGATATAATCAGTCGACTATTCTGCAAGTGTGTCCTTTTCTGGACAGTAATTTGTCTGTCGATGGAAAGAGGCAATTCTTGCCTAGTGGCTGTCTCACCACAACTGGAGTAACTCCAAAGATGCTCAATTTCTTTTTAGAATCCAAGACAGGAAGCTGTCAGGAGCAGACAGGTCTCTAATCAAAATGAACATTAATACAGAAATGTTTGTAACGTCAATTCTGTGGACTTCTGACGTGTTGAAAACCAATTATCCATGTAAGGTAATCTGGACTGTTATCTGTTAACTCCTCTCAGCTATTTCTAAATAAATATAGAAAACACCCTAACAATAAACTCAAAGCCATGAATTTGCTATAGGCCCTTAACGCACAGGCTAACTATCTCAAAACAGTTAAAAAAATGAAAGAAGGACTGGGTCTAAGCCTTGTATTCCTAAATGTGTTTTACAGGCACAATGCCTATGAGAGTAACAATATTCATCTCATATTTTATATCAATAAGAAGCTCGTACCAATGAAAACCTTAAATTTGAAATCAAAGTAAATTTTGTACCATAAGATTCCATCTTATATCAGTCAGAATGGATAAGGCAAAAAAATCAAGAGAGTTCATGCTGGTTAGGACATGAAGCAAGTGGAACACTCCACCATTGTTGTTGAGGGGCAAATTTGTACAACCATTTTGGAAGTCATTTTGCTGGTTTCTCCGAAAATTGGGAATACCTCATGACCCAGCTATAATACTCCTGTGTATATACCCAAAAGAAGCTCCAACCATACCATAAGTCACTTGTTCAACTATGTCCATAGCAGCTTTATTCATAATTGCCAGAAACTGAAAACATCTGCAATCTTCCACAACCAAAATGTAATTTAAAATAAATCTGCTACATTTACAAAATGGGGTGTTACTCACTCATTGAAAACAATGGCATCATGCAATTTGCAAGTAAATAAATGGTACTAGAAAAAAAAACCCTGAGTGAGGTATCACAGGCCCAGAAAGACAAACTTTGCATGAACTCCCTTATTAGTGAATCTAAGTCATAAATTACAGGATAAACATGCTGCAAAACAGAGACCCAAAGAAGCTAAGCAACAAGGAGGGACCAAGAGGTGAAACTTGCATCTTACCTGGAAGGTGAAATAGTTTAGACATTAGGATTAAAAGGAGGGAAGAGACTTTGTGGATGAGAGAGGGAGTTTGGGAACAAGAAAGATGAGGTGGGGTCAGGACTGAAGGAAAGATTAGTAGGAGAAACAACCAGAGTGAAGAGCATCTCCTGGACTTATTAGAAACCTAAGGCAATAGAAACTCTCAGGAATCTATAAGGGTAACCTTAGCTAAGATCTGTTGCAATGGAGGATATTGAGCCTGAAAGGACCATATCCTATAACCAGGCAAGACTTCCAATGGGGGGATTGGGATATGAACCCAGCCATTAAACGTTAGACCCATAATTATCCTGCTTACAGCATATGCAGGTGTGTGTGGGCAGGTGTGAAGCAGAATTTGAGGGAAGGGACAACCAATGACTCGCCTAGCCTGAGAGCCATGCCATGAGAGGGAGCCCACTTCTGACAGTATTTATGATATTCTTCTATACTTGCAGACAGGCATCTAGCATAAATCTACTAGGAGGGCCTTCACACAGAAGCTGTTGAAGGGGAATTGTTGCAGACACACTGAGTGGAGCTTGGGGAATCCTGTGGAAGATGAAGACGACGAATTGAAGGAGCCAAGGAATGAAGAACACCACAAAGGAACCTATAACATTAAGTAATCTGGACCCAAGGGGCTCATAGAGACTGAACTGCCTATCAGAGAGCAGAGATAGCATGGACCTAGGCCTTTTGCAGTTATGTAATAATTGTTCAGCTAGGTCTTCATACGGGACACCTAAATTGGAAGCAGTGGCTGTCTCTGACTGCATTGCCTACATTTGGATCCTTTTCCCCTAACTGCGCTGCCTTATCTAGCCACAATAGAAAATGCACCTAGTCTTACTGTCTGTAACTTGCTATGCCAAGGCTGGTTGATATGCATGGAAAATCTCTCCTTTACTGAGGAGAAGGGGAGGATGGATTTATGGTAGAGGGATGAAAGGGACGTACTGGGAGGAGGGACAAGAAGCTGTAATCAGGATATAAAGTAAATGAATAATTTAACTAGTAAACAATGGAATAAGACACTTAAAAATATTTATTAATGCTCTAAGAGAAAAGTTAAATTTTCTTTTAAATTTTCTTTTCTACTACACATTATTAAAATTGTATCTTTTAATAAACATATCAAGAAAATTGCATCTTTAAGGAAATCAAGAAGACAGCTAAAATACTTTTTCTGATTTTGGTAATCATGGAAGATGATTTTTATATGATACCTAATCTTATGTCCACAAGGCAATTTTATATTATGAATCCTGAGGTTTTCCTAGTAAAAGGACAGCAATTATTTAAATCTAAATTAAATGTATGGCACAAAAACGAAGAGGGAAACAGCTTGTCAACATGTGACAGCCACCTGCCAAATTAGAAGTGAACAATGATAGTAAGTGAAGGCATATGACATGAAATCTGTTCCTGGATCTGAGGATGATTACATTTGGCAACACTACACACTTGACATGGAAATACAAGAGGAAATTGAAACTAAGGCTATGTGAAAGTGCATAATCTTTCTTCACAGTCTAAAACAGAGACACCTCTGCTCTCAGCTGTAAAATCAGTACTTGACCAAATTTTAAAGGAAATTTCACTTCTCGTTGGTAGATCTTCTGATTTTTAATAAATTAATATCATTATTAAAGTAGGTCATTATTTATTTCCCATCTCCTGGTACTAATTTACTTCCTCATATTCTGCCATGCTTCATGCAAATATGACTCTGGAATAGTTACTTTTCTAAAATAATCAAAGGCTACAGATCATGTGAGAATGCAGAGGTAATGGAACATTCATTTCTACCACATGCTGAACAACTTTACATAAGGTCCTTCTTTACTGTAAATATTGATTCAGTTGTAAACCAGAGAGTAATAACATCCATCCTTTGTGGATAGTCAATGCATTGAATTCAGTGTGTGTGTGTGTGTGTGTGTGTGTGTGTGTGTGTGTGTGTGTGTATACACATGGGTGTTTTCTACTGTGAAGATGTGTTGAGGTCAACTCTCAATGTCAGTTGTCCATCTCCACTCTTCTCCATATTATTATTTTTTTTATTAGATCTTTCATTTACACTTCAGATACCATCCTGTTTCCCCATTCCCCCCCCCTTAGAAAACCCCTATCCCATGCCCCCTTTTCATTTTGCATTTATACATTTTTTTAAGAAATGTTAATCATAGGCTTTATAAGTTTGGTATTGTTCAATCAGAGGTGTAACCCACTACCCAACCTAGATATATCAACTATCTTTGACTGGTGGAGATACATGAACATCTGCTTCCCTGTCTCCCCCCTCTATCTCTCTTTCATCACCTAGCTTCTCCTCTCCTTCTTCTTCTCCTCTTCTTACTCCTTTTCTTCCTCTCAGTACTCCTCCCACCTTAGCTCCTCCTACACATCACCCTTCCTGTTAAAAGGAAACTTTTCTCTCAAAATACAATTAGAGCATAATTATGCCTATTTGTACCAGTGAGGTACAAGATAGTCCTAATACCCAGTCCATCCTTTTGTTGACTAACCAGCACCTCTGTCATCTATCCTAACTAAAACACTTAGTTCTGAACCTGGCTTTTTCCTTGGCTTTAGGATGAATGTCAGCTGATGACCATACACTCAGATCTTTTCTCTCAAAGTAAATAGCTATAAGTTTTCAACCCCATCAGAAATCCAGAATGACTGAGTTGACTATAATTGTGGGAAGCACAAAGCATAGCTTCTAAAACTTAGCCAATTTATAGAGACCTCTGAACACCTGGACACTCGCTCTACTTCAAAACGTTGGAGCATCTGTTCTTCTGCCTTCTGGCCCAGGATCATCTGACAGACCTTAGTGCTGCAGAATTATTAAGGGCTGATTACTCTGTCTAGGCAGATATAATCAGTCGGCTATTCTGCAAGTGTGTCCTTTTCTGGACAGTAATTTGTCTGTAGAAGGAAAGTGGCAATTCTTGCCTAGTGGCTGTCTCACCACAACTGGAGTAACTCCAAGGATGCTCAATTTCTTCTTAGAATTTAACATAGGAAGCTGTCCGGAGCAGACAGGTCTCTAATGAAAATGAACATTAATACTGAAATGTTTGTCATGTCAATTCTAAGGATTTCTGATGTTTTGAAAACCAGCTATCCGTGTAAGGTAATCTGGACTGTTGCCTGTTAACTCCACTCAGCTATTTCTAAATAAAACATAGAGAACACCCTTATAATAAACTCCAAGTCATGAATTTGCTATAGTCCCTTAACTCACAGGCTGACCATCTCAAATCAGTTAAAAAAGTTAAAGAAGGACTGGGTCTAAGCTTTGTATTCCTAAGTGTGTTATACTGGTACAATGCCTATGAGAGTAACAATATTCATCTCACTCTTATATCACTAAGAAGCTCATGCCAATGAAAACCTTAAAATTTGTAAACAAAGTAAATTGGTGCCATTTAAGAATTTATATCTTCATCTTGATATTAATTATACAGATTTCTACTAATAGGTTATGGCTATGCAATAAACCCTAGCTAATCCTCTCTATTCCGACAAAACCACTACTTTTCCCTAGGGAGACAGCCCAACATTTACCACCTTAGTCCCCATGCCCAGGGAATAGGGGCGCTGACTCATCATTAGCTTCTTCAAGCTGATTATGGGCGTTGAGATATTAGAAGAGGAGTGGGGGGGGGGAGAGCAAGTTGACAATCCTCTGATGCTGTGTCTTCGCTGCCTCCAGATGGAATTCACGGACCTCAGAGGTTTGAGCAGGTCTGCCCAGCTTGCTTGTTGAGTAGATACACCAAGGCTGATCATTCTGCAATATACAATTCTCAAAACAAATTTTAGTATCAAGATAGTTTTTTTTTTTTTAAGAGGGCTGACATTTTATTAAGAATGTTGGTTCTAACCACTTTTCTATTTTTACCCTCTTTTATTGGATATAATATTTACATTTCAAATTTTATCCCCTTACCATATTTCCCCCACCACCCAGGAACCCCTTATCCCATCCCCCCTCCTCCTGCCTCTATGAAGGTGTTACCCACCTACCCCCAGCC
The DNA here is from genome assembly GCF_011762505.2 of Arvicanthis niloticus. Taxonomy (NCBI): domain Eukaryota; kingdom Metazoa; phylum Chordata; class Mammalia; order Rodentia; family Muridae; genus Arvicanthis; species Arvicanthis niloticus. Next base: position 23,654,168 of record NC_133430.1, on the reverse strand, counting down.
TCCCTCCCCACCCTCAGATTCCCCCCCCCCTCAGTGCTCAGCCTTCAGGGTACCAATGATCTTGTCTCCCACCTATGCCCAACAGGGCCATCCTCCCCTACATATACAGCTGGAGTCATGTGTCTCTCCCTATGTGCACCTGGGCTGGTGGTTTAGACCCTGGGGAGCTCTGGCTGGTTGGTATTCTTGCTCTCCTCACAGGGCCACCAGCCCGTATGGTTCACGGTTCCCTCAATTTACTCTCTAACTCCTCCATTGGGACCTTTGATCAGATTAATGGATAGCTGTGGGTATCTGTCTCTGGGTATGTCCGACTCTGAGAGACCTCTAAGGAGACAGCCTTATCAGGCTGCTGTCAGCTTTCCCATCCTGACATCCCTATCAGCGTCTATTTTTGGTGACTGCCTATGGAATGAATACCCAGACACAATGGTCTCCCTACAACCTCCCCTTATGATTCTGACCCACACTGTGTCTCCATATTTGCTCCCTTGGTTATTTAGTTACTCCTTCTAAGAAAGACCTAGGCATCCTCACTTGTTCTTTCTTCTTCATGAGCTTCGTGTCTTCTGGTAGTTGAATCTTTGTTGTTTCAAACTTTTGGGCTAATCTCCGCTTATCAGTGAGTAAATACCATGTGTGTTCTTTTGTGATTGGGTTACCTCACTCAGGATGATATTTTCTAGATCCATCCATTTACCTAAGAATTTCTCGAATTCATTATTTTTAATAGCTGAGTAATATTCCATTGTGTAAATGTACCACATTTTTTGTATCCATTCCTCTGTTGAAGGGCATCTGGGTTCTTTCCAGCTTCTGGCTATTATAAATAAGGCTGCTATGAACATAGTGGAGCATATGTCTTTGTTATTTGTTGAGGCATTTTCTGGGTATATACCCAGAAGTGGTATAGCTGGGTCCTCAGGTAGTGCTATGTCCAATTTTCTGAGGAACCGCCAGACTGACTTCCAAAGTGGTTGTACCAGCTTGCAACCCCACCAACAATGCAGGAGTGTTCCTCTTTCTTCACATCCTCACCAGCATCTACTATCACCTGAGTTTTTGATCTTAGCCATTCTGACTGGTGTGAGGTGGTATCTCAGTGTTGTTTTGATTTGCATTTCCCTGATGACTAAGGATGTTGAGCATTTCTTAAGGTGCTTCTCGGCCATTCGAGTTTCCTCAGTTGAGAATTCTTTGTTTAGCTCTGTACCCCATTTTTTAATGGGGTTATTTTGTTGTTTGGCGTCTAATTTCTTGAGTTCTTTGTAAATATTAGATATTAGCCCCCTATCAGATGTAGGATTGGTAATGATCTTTTCCCAATCTGTTGGTTGCCGTTTTGTCTTGTTGACAGTGTCCTTTGCCTTACAGAAGCTTTGCAATTTGATGAGGTCCCATTTGTCGATTCTTGATCTTAGAGCATAAGCCATTGGTGTTCTGTTCAGGAACTTTTCCCCTGTGCCTAGGTATTCGAGGGTCTTCCCCAACTTCTCTTCTAATATTTTCAGTGTACCTGGCTTTATGTGAAGGTCCTTTATCCACTTGGAGTTGAGCTTTGTGCAAGGAGATAAGAATGGATTAATTTGCATTCTTCTACATGTTGACCTCCAGTTGAGCCAGCACCACTTGTTGAAAATGCTGTCCTTTTTCCACTGGATGAATTTAGCTCCCTTGTCAAATATCAAGTGACCATAGGTATGCGGGTTGATTTCTGGGTCTTCAATTCTGTTCCATTGATCGTCCTTTCTGTCTCTGTACCAATACCAAGCAGTTTTTATCACTACTGCTCTGTAGTACAGTTTGAGGTCCGGAATGGTGATTCCCCCAGAGGTTCTTTTATTGTTGAGAATAGTTCTCGCTATCCTAGGTTTTTTGTTCTTCCAAATGAATTTGTAAATTGCTCTTTCTATCTCTATGAAGAATTGATTTGGAATTTTGATGGGTATTGCATTGAATCTGTAGATTGCTTTTGGCAGGATAGCCATTTTTACTAAATTAATCCTGCCTATCCAGGAGCATGGGAGATCTTTCCATCTTCTGAGATGTTCTTCAATTTCTTTCTTGAGAGACTTGAAGTTCTTGTCATACAGATCTTTCACTTGCTTTGTTAGATTCACTCCAAGATAATTTATTTTATTCGTGGCTATTGTGAAGGGTGTCATTTCCCTGATTTCTTTCTCTGCCTGTTTATCCTTTGAGTAGAGGAAGGCTACTGATTTGTTTGAGTTGATTTTATATCCAGCCACATTGCTAAAGTTGTTTATCAGGTTTAGGAGTTCTCTGGTGGAAGTTTTAGGTTCACTTAAGTATACTATCATATCATCTGCAAATAGTGAAATTTTGACTTCTTCCTTTCCTATCTGTATCCCTTTGACTTCCTTTTGTTGTCTAATTGCTCTAGCTAAGACTTCCAGTACTATATTGAATAGGTAAGGTGAGAGTGGGCAGCCTTGCCTAGTCCCTGATCTTAGTGGGATTGCTTCAAGTTTCCATTTAGTTTGATGTTGGCTACTGGCTTGCTGTATATTGCTTTTACTATGTTTAGATATGGGCCTTGTATTCCTGATCTTTCCAAGACTTTTAACATGAAGGGATGTTGAATTTTGTCAAATGCTTTCTCAGCATCTAGTGATATGACCATGTGGTTTTTCTCTCTGAGTTTATTTATGTAGTGGATTACATTGATGGATTTCCGAATATTGAACCATCCCTGCATTTCTGGGATAAAGCCTACTTGATCTTGATGGATAATTGTTTTGATGTGTTGTTGGATTCGGTTTGCGAGAATTTTATTGAGTATTTTTGCATCAATATTCATAAGAGAGATTGGTCTGTAGTTCTCTTTCTTTGTTGGGTCTTTCTGTGGTTTAGGTATGAGTGTAATGGTAGCTTCATAGAATGAATTGGGTAGTGTTCCTTCTGTTTCTATTCGATGGAATAACTTGAAGAGGATTGGTATTAGGTCTTCCTTGAAGGTCTGAAAGAATTCTGCACTGAAACCATCTGGCCCCGGACATTTTTTGGTGGGAAGATTTTTAATGACTGTGTCTATTTCTTTAGGCGTTATGGGACTGTTTAGGTGGTTTATCTGCTCCTCGTTTAACTTTGGTACCTGGTATCTATCTAGAAAATTGTCCATTTCCTCCAGATTTTCCAATTTTGTTGAGTATAGGCCTTTGTAGTAGGATCTGATAATTTTTTTAATTTCCTCTGTTTCTGTTGTTATGTCTCCCTTTTCAGTTCTGATTTTATTAATTTGAATGCTGTCTCTGCGCCCTTTGGTTAGTCTGGCTAAGGGTTTGTCTATCTTGTTGATTTTCTCAAAGAACCAGCTCCTGGTTTTGTTGATATTTTGTATAGTTCTTTTTGTTTCGACTTGGTTGATTTCAGCCCTGAGTTTGACTATTTCCTGCAGTCTACTCCTCTTGGGTATACTAGCTTCTTTTTGTTCTAATGCTTTCAGGTTTGCTGTCAAGTTGTTGATGTATGCTCTTTCCACTTTCTTTTTGTGAGCACTTAGAGCTATGATTTTTCCTCTTAGTACTGCTTTCAATGAGTCCCACATGTTTTGATATGATGTGTCCTCATTTTCATTTAAATCTAAAAAGTCTTTAATTTCTTTCTTAATTTGACTATTTCCTGCCGTCTACTCCTCTTGGGTATACTAGCTTCTTTTTGTTCTAATGCTTTCAGGTTTGCTGTCAAGTTGTTGATGTATGCTCTTTCCACTTTCTTTTTGTGAGCACTTAGAGCTATGATTTTTCCTCTTAGTACTGCTTTCAATGAGTCCCACATGTTTTGATATGATGTGTCCTCATTTTCATTTAAATCTAAAAAGTCTTTAATTTCTTTCTTAATTTCTTCCTTGACCAAGTTGTCATTGAGTAGAGCATTGTTCAGTTGCCAAGTGTATGTCGGTTTTCTGATGTTTTGTCCATGTCAAAGACAAGTCTTAATCCATGGTGGTCTGATAAGGTGCTGGGGATTATTTCAATCTTTTTGTATCTGTTGAGGCCTGTTTTGTGACCAATTATATGGTCTATTTTCGAGAAGGTACCATGAGGTGCTGAGAAGAAGGTGTATTCTTTTGTTTTAGGGTGAAATGTTCTATAGATGTCAGTTAAGTCCAATTGGTTCATAACTTCTGTTAGTTTCATTGTGTCTCGGTTTAGTTTCTGTTTCCATGACCTGTCCATAGCTGAGAGTGGGGTGTTGAAATCTCCCACTATTATTGTGTAGGGTGCAATGTATGCTTTAAGTTTTAGTAAAGTGTCTTTTATGTATGTGGGTGCCCTTACATTTGGGGCATAGATGTTGAGAATTGCAAGTTCCTCTTGGTACATTTTTCCTTTCATGAATATGAAGTGTCCTTCTTTATCTTTTTTGATTACTTCTGGTTGAAAACTGATTTTATTTGATATTAGAATCGCTACTCCAGCTTGTTTCTTGGGACCATTTGCTTGGTAGATTGTTTTCCAACCTTTTACTCTGAGGTAGTGTCTGTCCTTTCCACAGAGGTGCGTTTCCTGAATGCAGCAAAATGTTGGGTCCTGTTTACGTATCCAGTCTGATAGTCTATGTCTTTTTACTGGAGAATTGAGTCCATTGATATTAAGAGATATTAAGGAAAAATGAGTGTTGTTTCCTGTTATTTTTGTTATTGGCAGTGGGGATATGTTTGTGTAGCTACCTTCTATTACGGTTTTTGGAAGATTACTTTCCTGCTTTTTCCAGGTTGTAGTTTCCCTCCTTGTGATGGAGTTTTCCACCAATTATCCTTTGAAGTGCTGGGTTTGTGTTGAGATACTGTGTAAATTTGGATTTGTCATGGAATATTTTTGTTTCTCCATCAATAATGATTGACAGTTTTGCTGGGTATAGTAGTCTGGGCTGACATTTATGTTCTTTTAGGGTCTGTATGATATCAGTCCAGGATCTTCTGGCTTTTATGGTCTCTGGTGAGAAGTCTGGTGTAATTCTTGTAGGTCTGCCTTTATATGTTACTTTGCCTTTTTCCCTTACTGCTTTTAGTATTTTTTCTTTGTTTTGTACATTTGATGTTTTGACTATTATGTGGCGGGAAGTATTTCTTTTCTGGTCTAAACTATTTGGAGTTCTGTAGGCTTCTTGTATATTTATGGACATCTCTTTCTTTAGGTTAGGGAAGTTTTCCTCTATAATTTTGTTGAGAATATTTACTGGTCCTTTAAGTTGGGAGTCTTCCCCCTCATCTATTCCTATTATCCTTAGGTTTGGCCTTCTCATTGTGTCTTGGATTTCTTGTATATTTTGGGTTAGTAGCTTTTTGTATTTTGCATTTTCTTTGACAGTTGTGTCTATGTTTTCCATGGTATCTTCTGCACATGAGATTCTCTCTTCCATCTCTTGTATTCTGTTGGTAATACTTGTATCTATGACTCCTGATCGTTTTTTTAAGTTTTCTATCTCCAGGGTGTTCTCCCTTTGTGATTTCTTTATTGTTTCTACTTCCGTTTTTAGATCCTACATGGTTTTGTTTAATTCCTTCTCCTGTTTGGTTGCATTTTCTTGTAATTCCTTAAGGGATTTTTGTGTTTCCTCTCTAAGGGTTTCTATCTGTTCTTTGAGAGTGTTATTTATGTCTTTCTTAAAGTCCTCTATCATCATCATGAGAAGTGATTTTAATTCTGAATCCTGCTTTTCTGGTGTGATGGGGTGTTCAGGGCTTGCTATGATGGGGGAACTGGGTTCTGATGATGCCATGTAACTTTGGTTTCTGTTGCTTACGTTCTTGCGCCTGCCTTTTGCCATCTGGTTAATTCTAGTGCTACCTGTACTTCTGTCTCTGATTGAAGCCTGTCTTTCCAGTTGTCTCGCTTTTGTTTGGTCTTCTAGGAGTCCAGATGTCTTTGTGGTTTTTTTCCAGCTGCCCTGATTACAGTGGTATCTCTAGGATGCCTCAGGATATGGTGCCTCCAAGGTAGCAGTCCAGCTAGATGTCTGCTGTTCTGGGTGCAGTGTCTCCTCTTGGATATCTCAGGGTATGTTGTCTGACACTCTGAGTTCAGTTGTTCCTCTGTGGCTCTGGGTTGAGCGGACCTTCCAGTATGTCTCAGGTGGAATCCGGGGTCCACACAACTGCAGACCTGGTAGAGGTCTGGTCTGGGACTCAGACCCTGCAGGCCTCAGACCGGAGGGGGGGCGAGCAGCAGAAGGAGCGTGCTAGTGCTGGCTATGGGTTCTATGGATCCCCCAGAATGTGTCTGGGGGGCTCCTGGGTGCACTTACCCGCAGGCCTCAGACTGGAGGAGGGGCGAGCGGCGGAAGGGGCGTGCTAGCGCTGGCTATGTGTTCTATGGATCCCCCAGAATGTGTCTGGGGGTTCCTGGGTGCACTTACCCGCAGGCCTCAGACTGCAGGAGGGGCGAGCGGCGGACGGGGCGTGCTAGCGCTGGCTATGGGTTCTATGGATCCCCCAGAATGTGTCTGGGGGGCTCCTGGGTGCACTTACCCGCAGGCCTCAGACTGCAGGAGGGGCGAGCGCCTCCATATTATTTTTTAAAAAAAGTTTTCTCAATGGTATGTACTCACTAATAAGTGGATATTAGAAAAAAAAAAAAAAAGAAGAAAGTAAAAGCACAAAATACCCAAGATACACTCCATAGAACTCAAAAAAGTCAACAAGCTGAAGGGCTCAAGTAAGGATGCCTCAGTCCCACGTGTAAGGAAGAACAGTCACAAGGGGAGGGGGCAGAAAGTGACCTGGGAGGGAAATTGGACATGGGGTTTGGCGGAGAAGAGGGGAACCTGATCTGGTATTGGGTAAGGGAAAAGAACTGAAGTCCTGAGGGTCAGCAAAAAGAATGGAAAGAGGCAACCTTGGGAAGCAGGAGGTTGGGGTGATCCTCCAGAATGTACCAGAGACCTGGAAGGTGAGATATTCCCAGGACTCAAAGGGAGGGGCCTTATATGAAATGTGCTACAGTGGGGAGAGGGAACTTGTAAAGCCCACCTCCAGCAGGAAGAAAAGGCATCAAGTAAGGGATGGAGTTGCCATCCCACAGTCAAAACTCTGATCCATAATTGTTTGTCTGAAAGAATTGCATGGATGGGAATGGAGAGGAGCCTGAGGAAAATAAGGTCCACCAACAGGCCCAATGAACCTCCTTGTTTCTGTCTTTTAATATATTCTGGGAATCAAATCTCAAGTCCTCATTTTTGCATAGTAAACACTTTAACACAAAGACACATTCCCAGTCAACCAGTTTATTTTTGTGTTTCAATTTTTATTTATTTTCACAAATAATATGTACCTAGAATGTTCAGCCATTTACAGATTCTTTAATATTTTGTTTTTATTATCTTAAATAACTGATCACCTGCTGAACATTTACAAAATGTGAGCATATTATTATATAAACAATTGTCACGTACTGATAACCTATCTTACACTACGGTTTTGACATTCAAATGGAGGAGAGGCTTCTTATTTCCTCTCATTATTAATATTCTCACAAATCACATACTAGACAAAGGGAAAATTTTTAACAAAGAATAAAAGGCAGAGTATCTTAATTTAGAGATGATCACTGAGGTTTAATTTTTAAATAGTAAGATGCTCAAATTTGAAACTTTCAGTTCAAAGGAAATGGTAAATCTCTATGGGCTGTCACCATTACAACCACACTCTAGAACATTCTCTAAAAATTCTTCACATCCTTGTTAATCCACTTATCTCCCCAAATGACCATATTCTTTGCATTCTTCTCATGGCTTATTTTATCTCCTCCAGTAGTTCTCTCAAAGGCATTTGTACTATGAATAATTTCTTCTATTCTTGATGACTTAATTTCTTTGAAAGACTAAATTTGATGCCTTGCTCAGTACCAAGGTTTTGTTACTGAACATTATTATATTTTATAAAAGTAACCTAAGTTTTAATCTTTTGGTATATTTTAGTTAAAAATAAAGTCACATTGGCTACACATTTACTCATGCATATAAATATAAATCCCTGATTTTGCACATTAGTATCTATACTCTAATGTGGAACAGTCCCCAGAGTGACTACATAGACTATATTACCATCAACAATGCATATATTTCCTTTTCACTTCATGTTATCTTGTTAGTTACTTTCATTAAAAAACAAATTGAAAAATAACTTAAGGCCATCTTGTTTTAACTTCTCTTATCATTATCAATGTTTAACATGTTACTTTTCCATGTTCCTAACAGAGTATGCCTCTTTTGTTGTTTCCTTCCAGTCTTTCCTACTTTCTCCTGTCTTCCTGGCCCATGTCCTCAGTCCTTCTTACAATACTCAGTGACATTTTTTCTACTTTCATATCACAAATGTTCAATTATTATCACTAAAGTATCCCTTACACTCTCTTACCCAATTTTATGAGTCTAGTTTCTTGACCTTAACTCTCACATATACAGGAATATGTTGTTAAGATACTTGTAAGAGAGAGAACATGCAGTATTTCTCTTTCACTGACAATTTACTTCATTTAGCAGAATATCTTTCAGGCCCATCCCTTTTTCTGTTAATATCATCATTTCAGTATTATCTGGAAGTATATCATTACTAACAAGTTCATTCAACCATTCTAACATTGTGGTTATTTTTTTTTCTTTTAGTTATATGTTGTGCATTTTCTTCGAGTCTTTTAATATTCACTTTAAGGCAAAACATGATATTGTTTTTCAAAACTCTAATGATCCAATTTGAAAAGAAAGTATGAGTTGAATTACTTCCCCTCAACACTGAAATTTCAGCTTTACTATCAAGTGTTCCAAAGTTTGATTGTGTTTGAAGATAGTAATAAAACTACTGCTAGGTAATTAGGGTAGTTCATAACATTTCAGGTCTTTCTTAGAAAATGGAGTTAAAAGCTAGATATCCAGCTCAAGGGAAGGCTCCAATGCCTGACACTATTATTGATGATACGGTATGCTTACAGACAGGAGCCTAGCGTGGCTGCACTCTGAGTGGCCCAAGAAGCAGCTGAAAGAGCCAGATGCAGATACTTGTACCCAACCATTGAACAGAAGCCAGGGATCACTGTGGTTGAATTAGGGAAAGGCTAGAAGAAGCTGAGAAGGAGGACAATCCCATATGAAGACCAGCAGTCTCAACTAACCTGAATCCCTGAGGTTTCTCAGACACTAAGCCACCAACTAGGCAGCATACACTAGGTGGTACGTGGTCTTTGACACATATACAGCAGAGTATTGTCTGGTCTGGCCTCAGTGAGAGAAGATGCACATAACTCTCTAGAGACTTGAGGCCCCAGAGAGTTGGGAGGTCTGGGGTAAGTAGATGGTGTGTGAAGACATCCTCTTATAGATGGAGGAGGAAGAATGGGATGAGGAACTACTATAGGAGGGTGGACAAGGAGGAGTATAACAACTGGACTATAAAAAAAGATTAAATGCTACTATTACTACTACTACAACAAATACTACTACTACTAAATAATAATAATAATAATAATAATAATAATAATAATAATAATAATAACAGTAATGATTCGGAATGGGAAAATATAAGCATAGGAAGGAAGGAGCTGCATGCAAGCTAAATAGAAGCATCTAAAAATTATCACTCATAAAGTAACTGGATCCAGAACTTTCAAGTCCAGCTGCATGAGAAACTACACGTCTGTGGTTTAGCTGCCCAGTATTTGTTCCTTTTTATCACTGATCTAGCAAGATATTATAATGACTTTCTTTATAAATTTTTCTAAGAAATCTTTTTCTAAGACTTAAAGCTGTTATCTAATGATTCTTTCTTCCCAATTTAAAGATCTTTTTTACTGTTTGGATTTATAAAGATTTACTTTTCTGTGCTAAACATTATTTTAATTTTATTTGTATTTATGCTTCTCTTTATGTTCCTTCTGCCATGCCCAACTGTGTGGGTGAGTGCACACGCACATGTGTGCTCAGGTACACACGAATGTATGTATTCAGATGTGCAAGAAAACCATCTAATCTGATAGAAATGTAGTTCCAGGTGGTTGATACCTGCTTCACTTTAGTGTTAGTAATTAAACTCATGTGATCTACAAGAATAGTATTTATTTTTCATTTAGGTTCTTTTTAATACTAAAATAAAATAAGATAAAACAAAACTATCATTCTGTAATTGGCAAAATAAACAGAATGAAGCAGTCCAAGAAAAGTCACAATGAAACCTTTTGTTTTCATGCTCAGGAAACTTCCACCCCTACCCCACCCCCAAAACAACAACAAAAACAACAACAACAAAACCTACTACCTGAAATCTGTAATATATACACAGAAGAGTAAAAACAGAAAAGAAAACTAAATAAAATAAAAAGGAATGATTACACAATTTGTAATGAAGTACTACACTGACCTCTGATACTAAAACAATGAACAAAACCCAAAACTTAGTAGCATCTTTTTGGACATCCACTGCTAAGCATTAAACATTCCCTTATGAGTTGTTTGTTTCTCCATTGAGTTTAACTTAGAGAAAATTAAAATTTCATTTGCAAATGTTAATCAACTGGAGTTTGTTTCTGATCTAAGGATGGAAGTATGTACCAACCTCTCTGTTCAGCTCTAAGACTTTATCTGGTGCAAACCCGTGCAAGCCCTGTGCATGCTTACTCAGTCTCTGTGAGTTCATATGTGTTTTTGATTATGGATTTTTGTGGATTCTCTATCCCCTTAGGCTCTTACAATCATTCTGGCTCCTCTTTGATGTGGTTCTCTGAGCCCTAAGGATAAAAATTTGATGGAGACTTCTTTAGTGCTTGAAGTTCCAAGTTCTCTCAACCTATGCATGATGTTTGGTTGTTGGTTTCTGTTTGTTCTTACCTATTGCAGAAGGAAGCTTCTCTATTGAAGGCTGAGCAAGACAAGGATCTGTAATTATTTTAGAATATTGCTTCATAAGAAAATTTGCATCTCACTATATTTTTCTTGTTTGTATTGTTGCTGCTGCTGTTGTTTAGGAAAGTAGGATTCGGTTTACCATAGGTCCCAGTGCTATCCAGTTTCTGTTTTTTGCTCACCAATCTGTGTTAGCTGTGGACTTTATCTTGGGTCAAGTGAAATTAGAGATTGGTTGGTTACATCCACAAGCTTTGTGCCACCATTGTACAAGCATAAATTGCAGGCAGGACACTAACCTTGATCAAATGGTTTATGATTGTCTTAGTGTTTGCAATTCCTTTTCGGTAGAATATAGAGTAGCTTCCTGTACCAAAGATACTAGATGAGGGCAAAGACTACTTAAATAACCATTCTACTTTCATCTTCCATGAGTGTGTATATGCTGTCTTCACCAATAGGGCAGTGCTATCAGTTTAAGTAGGGCAACCTATAATCTTCACAATTGCCTAGGTTCTTTGGGAATTTACATAGGACCCCTATGGCCAACAACTCAAATAGATATAATCCCATTTTGATGCTGGAAGCTTCATTTGGGACAAGAGATGGCCAGCTGTGGCTCTGTCTCCTCCATTATTTGGTGAATTCATTCAGAATGTATATATGCATTATGTGTATATGTATACACATAATATATATATATATATATATATATATACATTCCATATATATGTGTGTGTATATATATATATATTCCATATATATGTGTGTGTGTGTATATATATATATATATATATATATATATATATATATGGAAGCATACTGTTTTAGCTTTCCATACTACCCTTTACATGATCCTTAATTTTAGCTGTCTCTCCAGTACTCATTCCCTTGTCTACCTATCACCTCTTTCTTCTTGATCCTTCTATTCCAGCCTCTTCCCACACCATTATCCATCCATAAGTATTTATTCTATTTCTGTTTCAGAGGGAGATCATTCTGTCCTATCCACTCCCTTCACCCTGTATCTAATCTCTTTGTTTCCATTGTAATTTGGTTATCATTGAATCAACAGCTAATATCCACATATAGGTAAATATATACCATACTTGTCTTTCTTGGCCTGGCATACCTAACTTGAGATATTTCTTCTTGGACTATTTAATTGCAATTTTTATGATTTCTGTACTCTCCCCCCATGAGCAAGCCTGAAGAGACCTTGGTTACCACAACAAGGTCAAGTGACGGGATCTAGGTGGAGTTACCCACCTTGGTTTCCCGGAACACAGCAGAACTGCCCCTGGGCTTGCCTTGAGGCATCTCCGGCCGTGACCTGGAATGGACTATGGACTATCCCACCCATCTGGAACCAGGAGGGGTTGTGGGTTGGGTCTTCCCCTTTAAATTGAGAGCTAAACATTAAAGCTTGGGGCCTTGATCAGAGAACTTTGTCTTGGCCTCATCTCTTCTCGCCCTCCAGCCCCTTTCATTCCCAGCCCCCCTTTCAGGTGAACCCAGTTGACTTGTGGCCGCGGGCGGCTACAGAGTGGCGCGCACAACGTGGGACTTGAAAACGGGGGACCGAGCTGAGGAAAGCTGTCTTAGGTGGAGCTCCACGGTAAACAGGACTAAAAAGGTATCCCACACACTTAGGAAGTAGCAAACGGTATTGAAGCTAGCGCTAGTTAAATTTTGAAGGCCGTGTTTGCAGGAAGTGTGTTTTGGGGGATAGGTCTAGGTCAGATAGGTGTTGACCCGACGCCTATTCTGCCTAGGGGGTGACAGCGAATTATGGGCCAGGAGAATTCTAAAAGGGCATTTGCCTGCAGCCTTCGAGAGCTGCTTCAGACGGGAGGAGCTGGGTTGTCAGATAGTGTGTTGGAAGATTTTTTGGCAGAGGTAGATTCATGCTGCCCATGGTTCCCTCGAGAAGGAACGTTGAACAAAAAGACCTGGGAGACGGTCGGAGAGGTTTTGAAAGCCACCAGGGCAGATTATAACACCCTCTGTCTTTGGAAACTGGTAAAAGATGCTATTGATAATAAAACAGATAAAGAGACCTCGCAGGTGTTAGCTATTGCCCAGGCACAGCTTGAAGAGTTCCAAGAACACCCATCAGAAAGCCCTTGTACAAAAAGGGGCACTCTCAACCCTACATCAGGGAAATGTAGACCTAGTACACCTTCTCCAGCTCAGATAAAAGAATTCGGAAACTCTGGTAATAAATCAGAGCTAGAGAAAGGAGCTGATTTGAAAATAGGGGGATTCCAAATGCCACGAGGAATGGCCCCCTCCCTATGCACCTTCTGCTCCACCTAGGGTCCTTGATGCAGCAGAAGCTGCCCAGATGGACATGAAGGCATATAAATTAGAGATGGAAATTAAACTGCAGAGATTGACTAACGAGCTACAGGAGTTAAAGTGTCAGTCAGGTGCAAAAAGGATCGATGATTCTGGGATACGTCAATCGCCATTAGAAAGAGCTGTGAGTCAGGCTCGCAGGGATGGGCAGGATACATCTGACGTGTTAGCGTTTCCTGTATTGGAAGTAGTTGATCAACAGAACCAAAGAACTAGACAATATCAGGCATTGGAGTTTAAAGTGATAAAAGAGTTGAAAACTTCGGTTTCTCAATATGGGCCTACGGCGCCCTTCACACAAGCTTTATTGGATACTGTGGTAGAATCAAATTTAACACCCCAAGATTGGAAAACCTTGTGTAAGGCTACTTTGTCAGGAGGAGATTACTTGCTTTGGAGCTCAGAATGGCGTGAGGCTAGTAAGAAAACTGCCGCGATGAATGCTCAGGCAGGTAATCCTATTTGGGACTTGAACATGCTTTTAGGAGAAGGTCAATATGAAGGGAATGCTAATCAGGTCGAGCTGCCTCCAGGTGTGTACGCACAGATTGCAATGGCTGCTCGCCGTGCTTGGAATCAGTTACCTACTAAAGGGGATGTTAATGGGAGTTTATCCAGCATCAAGCAGGGTCCTGATGAATTATTCCAGGACTTCGTGGACAGGCTGCAAAAGACAGCTGGTAGAATTTTTGGAGATCCTCAGTCAGGAATTCCTTTTGTTACACAGCTGGCCTATGAGAACGCTAATGCAGCTTGCCGCGCGGCTATCAGGCCTTACAAGGCAAAGACAGATTTACATGGATACATTCGTCTTTGTGCTGAAATTGGGCCCTCTTACAATCAGGGTCTGGCCATGGCCGCTGCTTTTCAGGGGACCACTATACATGCAATGCTTGCACAGAACTGTAAAGATAGAAGATGTTATAAATGTGGAGATACAGGTCATTTTAAAGGTGACTGTCCCAGGAGAAAGGGCGTGGACTATCAACCAGGTCGCATGTCAGGAATTTGTCCTCGGTGCAAGAAGGGTCGTCATTGGGCTAACAAATGTAATGCTAAAACAGATAATCAGGGCCGTCCCTTGTCGGGAAACGAGTGGTGGGGCCAGCCCTAGGCCCCCAGGAATCCACAGCCAACAGCTTATGGGGCCATGAAGCTGTTGCCAAGTCAGGGAAATCTATTTCAGAACTTATTAGAGCAACCCCAGGAAGTGCAGGATTAGACCTTAGTTCCACTACCCATGCTGTACTGACACCAGAAATGGGAGTTCAGACGTTGCCTACAGGAGTTTTTGGGCCCTTGCCTCCAGGGACTTGGGGATTACTTATAGGCCGAAGCAGTAGTATTGTAAAAGGATTGCAAATTTATCCAGGTGTTATAGATAGTGATTATGAGGGAGAGATTAAGATCATGGCTGCTTCCCCCCAGGGCGTGATAACTGTGCCTGCTGATAAGAGAATTGCTCAACTTGTTTTGGTTCCTCTGCATCCACTCCCTTCCAAGTTTGTTAAGAATGAGAGAGGACAGGATTGTTTTGGTTCTTCTGATGTGTATTGGGTTCAATCTATTACTAATGAGAGACCTACTCTTAAGTTAACAATTGAGGGAAAAAGTTTTGAGGGTCTCATGGATACAGGAGCTGACATCACGATCGTGAGAAGACAGGACTGGCCTTCAGCTTGGCCTTTGTCTGATACGCTCACGAACCTTCAGGGAATTGGCTATGCTAACAATCCAAAACGGAGTTCTAAACTCCTAACTTGGAGAGATGAAGAGGGGAATTCAGGACAAATTCAGCCCTATGTGATGCCGAAATTGCCTGTCACCCTCTGGGGAAGAGATCTTTTGTCACAGATGGGTCTTATGATGTGCAGCCCTAATGAAACAGTGACTAGACAAATGCTAAGACAAGGATTTTTGCCTGGCCAAGGACTAGGAAGAGAAGGGCAAGGTATTAAAACCTTTAAAGCGTCCGAGCCTCATACTAACTCTAGAGGCTTAGGGTATTTTCCATAATGGCCACTGTCTTGCCTGCATCCCATGCAGATAAAATTCAATGGCTTAATAACGTCCCAGTGTGGGTTGATCAGTGGTCATTGTCTAAAGAAAAAGTAGAAGCTGCTTCATTGCTTGTGCAGGAGCAATTAGAGGCAGGGCATATAGTAGAATCTCAGTCACCTTGGAACACTCCAATATTTGTTATCAAGAAAAAATCTGGGAAATGGCGATTGTTGCAAGATCTAAGAAAGGTTAATGAAACCATGGTACCTATGGGAGCTCTACAATCTGGGCTGCCATCTCCAGTGGCCATTCCCAAAGGGTTTCATAAAATAATAGTAGATTTGAAAGATTGTTTTTTCACTATTCCCTTGCATCCTCGGGATTGCAAGAGATTTGCTTTCAGTGTTCCTTCTGTTAATTTCAAGGAGCCAATGAAAAGGTATCAATGGGTAGTTCTTCCTCAGGGCATGGCTAATAGCCCTACATTATGTCAAAATTTGTGGCACAAGCCATTGAGCCTGTAAGACGGCAATGGCCAATGATGTACATCAGCCATTACACAGATGACATTCTTTTAGGTGGGAAGGATCCTCAGGAGTTGCTTCTATGCTATAGAGATTTACAGCAAGCATTAGCTGATAAAGGTTTACAAATAGCTCCTGAAAAGGTACAAACTCAGGAGCCTTATGATTATTTAGGCTTTAGGCTTACAAATCAAGCCATTTGTCCCCAGAAGATAATCATCCGCAGGGACTGTCTAAAAACTCTAAATGATTTTCAAAAGCTGTTAGGTGATATCAATTGGCTTCGTCCCTACTTAAAGCTTACAACAGGAGAATTGAAACCTTTATTTGATATTCTCAAGGGGAGTGCTGATCCTACCTCCCCTCGATCCTTAAACCCAGAAGGATTGTTGGCCTTACAACAAGTAGAAAGAGCCATTGAGGAACAATTTGTTACTTACATAGATTATTCCTCACCTTTACATTTGTTAATTTTTAATACAACTTACACACCTACAGGATTGTTGTGGCAAAAGGCTCCCCTCATGTGGATACATTCAAAGTTATCCCCTAAACGTAACATCCTACCGTATTATGAGGCAGTAGCCCATATGATTGTACTTGGAAGGAAACAGGCAGTGACTTATTTTGGCAAAGAGCCAGACACCATTATTCAGCCTTTTAGTGCAGATCAAAATACTTGGTTAAAGCAACATAGTACAGATTGGTTGCTTGCTCAAATAGGATTTAATGGCATTATAGACAATCATTATCCTCCAGATAAATTGATACAGTTTTTAAATGTACACGAGGTTATATTTCCTAACATGACTTCTTTGCAGCCTTTACATAATGCTCTTTTAATATTTACTGATGGATCCTCTAAAGGACGAGCAGGGTACCTCTTAAATAATCAACAGGTAGTCATAGAGACGCCTGGACTCTCTGCTCAACTAGCAGAACTGACAGCAGTTCTAAATGTTTTTCAGTCGGTAAGTGATGCTTTTAACCTCTTTACTGATAGCCTATATGTAGCTCAGTCTGTCCCTTTGTTAGAAACTTGTGGAGTATTGCAGTTCAATACTCGAGCCGGATCTTTGTTTTCTCGACTACAAAACCTCATTCTTACCAGAAAAAATCCCTTTTATATTGGCCATATAAGAGCTCATTCTGGTCTTCCTGGGCCTTTAGCTGCTGGCAATGATTGTGTTGACAGAGCTTTAATAGGAGAAGCATTAATTTTGGATCCTGTTGCTCTGGCTAAGCGAGATCATGAAAAGTTTCACCTCTCTCTTTTCTTTTTAAGTTAACTAAGACGGGGGAAACTGTACTCTCCCCCCATGAGCAAGCCTGAAGAGACCTTGGTTACCACAACAAGGTCAAGTGACGGGATCTAGGTGGAGTTACCCACCTTGGTTTCCCGGAACACAGCAGAACTGCCCCTGGGCTTGCCTTGAGGCATCTCCGGCCGTGACCTGGAATGGACTATGGACTATCCCACCCATCTGGAACCAGGAGGGGTTGTGGGTTGGGTCTTCCCCTTTAAATTGAGAGCTAAACATTAAAGCTTGGGGCCTTGATCAGAGAACTTTGTCTTGGCCTCATCTCTTCTCGCCCTCCAGCCCCTTTCATTCCCAGCCCCCCTTTCAGGTGAACCCAGTTGACTTGTGGCCGCGGGCGGCTACAGATTTCTATTTTTTTCTGTTAGGAAATATTGTGTAAATGTACCACATGTTCTTTATCCATTCTTCTGTTATGGGGCATCTAAGTTGTTTTTGATTTCTGACTATTATGAATAGAGCTGTAATGAACATTATGGAACAAGTGTCTCTGTAGGTAGAATTAGGTGCCCTTAAGGTATATGGCCAAAAGTGTTAGAGTAACATAATGAAAAACAGATGAGCTTACAAAGCACTAAGCATTCTTAACCACTGAGCAATCTTTCCAACCATAATTCAGTTTTCTATTATATAAATAATATTATGTTCCAAACATATATACAATTTTGTGATTTTATGTTTTCCATATATTTGCATCAGATATTCTAACATCATTGCTGAAATTTCTTCTTTATACTCACTGAATTATTTTTTCTGTTTCGGGGAATGCTTTCAAAGTACGTTTACACTCTTCATTCACATTCATCTCATTGACTGTGCTTACAAAAATACCATGCATTTTTTGTCTCCAGATATTCAAGGTATTGATATAAGAAATTACAAGTCTTTTACATTTGAATGTGTTTCAACTTATTTTGGCTATTTCAGAATTTACATTTCCCAAGTAAACTTTAAGAAAAACTTGCTAGTATTTTTCTTAATCATGCTAACATTTGAATTAGAGTCATTGAGTGTTTTAAAATTTTGAGGGGACTCCATCCCCATATATTGGTTCATGAATCAAAAAGTTGCTTTAATTAATTTCTACTGAGGCTTCTTTTAGTATTCTCCATGATATTTTATGGATTAAGTATGGAATAAATATGTATATTTATTAATTTTAGTGTTTTTAAATTTTTTATATGCATGACTGTTTTCTCTGCATGTATGCCTGGAGAACTCTGGCCCTCAGTGTCCATGGGAGTCATAAGAAAGTGTCAGATCTCCTGGAACTGGTATGATGGTTATTGTTGGCAGTGAGGTACCCAATGGGTGCTTTTACTGGAACCACAATACAATACTCTGGAAGAATAATAAATAATACTAAAAACTGAGCTATTTGTCAAGTTCCCATTTTTATCATATATGTATATATATATGTGTGTATAATAACATATGTCATATATTATAAATTATTATACTATTATCATAATACAATGATGTTTATAAATAATATATGATGTATGAATGTGCTTTTCACTTAATTTTTTAATTTGAATTTGTTAGTTTACACAAATGTGTACATGGATGTATCTACATTCTTCAACTGTCAGGATGGCTACAATGAACTATTAGTTAATTATGCATTTACTAGAATTTTCATAATAAACTAATATAATGTACAGATGTTTTTCCCATGTAATCTGTATGCCATCATTTTGTTTGTTTTTCTTATTGTATCTGTTAAAAATTAAGTACAGCCTGGTATGGTAACACACTAATCCTAAGGACTCACTGGGCAGAGACAGGTGGACCTCTGTGTATCTGAAGTGATCCTCTGTTCATGGTGAGTTCCAGGCCACCTAAGAATGCATAATAAGATCACACCTCATTTCTTTTGAAAAATGTTAAGTATATAGAATAAAATTACTTAGAACTGCCAATCTCAGTTCAGATGTCAGAAAAGAGGAACATCAATAATTTATTCCACTGTGGCATAAGCTCTAGGCTTCACACTGTGTATCTTTTACTGAACTATTAAAAGAAAGATAGCAGGTATTTTCATGTATTTTGTATGCTGCCTTTTAAAGTCTTAAAAACAGCTTTATTTAAATTTTAATGTTTAAATTTAAATTGATTTAATCATGCAACATTGGAATAAAAGTCTTCCTAGAGATGGTACATTATTTCCTTTATGTACATAGATTCTTGTTAATATTTTAATGTAACTCTTTGTTCTCATGCGTATGAATACTGCATGTGTGTGTCTCAATCTTGTGATGCCCTAGTCATATTTTTTGCTTAATGATTATTATGATCTCAAAAATATTTAAAATTATTTGTTGTTAATAATGTATGTTTTCTGTGAGAACTATCATTGTGGTTTTGTATAAGTAGGAATGAAATAGAAGAGAAGAATAAAAAAGCTGTCTTAACATTGAACAAAAATAAAACCTTTTCTTGATTCAGTTCAATGACTTGTCAACATGTTTGTGGGTGAGATTTTCTTGTTTCTTTACATTGACTGGAATTGAAGTACCTGCTTTTGAGATGTTCATGAATGTTTAAGTCTTCTACTTTTGTCTACAACAACATACGTTGCTTGGAACAGTTTTTAATGCATTTTCTTTTCGTTAGATATAGCAGTATAGAAAGACTTCATTCAGTCAAATGTTATTTATACCTTAAAAAGTCAACTGGACTTCTGTTTTCCTATATGTACATCTTTCTTAACAAACACATATTGTAGAATCTCTTTGTGAACATTAACAAGAAATTCAAGAGTAAAAGGTTCCTCCTTCAACGCTGTCTCTAAATTTCTATTGGGAATGTGTGTGTGTGTGTATGTGTGTGTGTGTGTGTGCACAAACATGAGTGTTAGATCACTAGTGAATACACACCAAATGGGCTACTGGAAACTGGGACCCAACTGAAATATTAGGTAACTTAATGAGTTATTTTGATGAGTATATCTTTGTTCTAAACTCTTTATTTTGGATGACTGTTTATTGTACATTCATTGCCATTATAATATGAGCTTCTTTGCACCACGACACCCCATTCATGAGTAAGGAGTTTTGCCTCATACAAACAGTTACAACCACATCAGTGGATGACAAATTAAAAACACTAAATAATGAAATAAAATAAATTTTTCTTACTTTTTCACTTATTTTCCTGGGTATCTCCTTATAGTAATAAATTATATTGATTGACTCAATATGTAGATACTGATATAAATGTAAGTATATGTATAAAAGAATAGATTTATGATATGTGAGATAAGCTCTTGAAAATCATAGCTGGAGATAGACTGTTTGACTAATTCTTAAGAGGAGCTTTTCTAAATGTATTTCCTAAAATTCGTTTTCACAGTAGCATTCTTCAGTTAAGTAAATGACCACAATGGTTTCATCTAATCACTGAGTTTAAAAAAAAAAAAACCACTCCACATCTACAATTTTCTCACAAATGTACTGAAGCACTTATTTTTCGTGAGCATCTCATTACTTTGTATGCTGACTACTGCTAGACTGAGTGAGTGCTGGGGAGGTGTGCAAATCTATTGCTAGTCGAATCCTTTGTCTTCAGAGTCTACTATAGTCCATGTATTCACACAGAGCAGCTGCTTCTGAGGACTAAACATTATACCTAAGGTAGCCTGCTCATCATGTCTTTCTCTCATATTCCTCCTCCTTATCATAATATAAGTCACCCAACTTATAGTTGACATTAAGATTCTCATAAAATCTGGGCTGAGTTTGTACCAATCTGCATACCCATGTTCATAGACTCTGTAAGGATTCTAACAAATTCAGACCATGTATAATTCTGGATTTTTAAGACAGAGAATTCATTGTGTTTGTTATGAAAAGTAAAATAATAATAATAATTTTACGTATATGAATATTTGCCTGAATGTGTATCTGTGTTCCACTTGATTGCTAGTACCCTCAGAGCCAGAAGAGAGAATCAGAATTGCCAAGACTAGAATTACAGATGGTTGTGAGCCAACCTGTGTATGTCAGCAATTGAACTCTGGTCCTCTAGAAGCAGCTGATGCTCTTAACTAATGAGCTATCTCTTTAGCCCTTGGTACATAGTTTGAAAACCTTCCAGTGTCACATGTAGGAAATGACAACGAAAATCAATTTAAAACTATAAGGAAAGATGAGAGAAAACATTTTTATTTCTAGAGAAGTAGAAAAGCATTCTCATATTATGTTTTGTCCTGGAGCTTTAAACAGCAGGTTTCACATTTAGACCTGTGAATATTACAAGGATGAGAGGGAAAAGAGAATAGCTGACATTTCTAAGGAACAATTCTGATGGCAGGAATGGCATTAATAAAGAAAGAGACATAGGGTGCCAGGCAGGATCAGGAGACTTTATTTGATCGTTTGAAGTGAAGGACATGGGAATCTAAACCAGTGGAGAACTTCAAATGCCAAGATATAGAATTTTAAGTATTGTGCTATGGGATTTTATAATTAAATTTTTTCATGACTAAGTAAGTAGCTCATTTGTCTGCTATAAGTTTGTTCATTATAAGCTATTTATCATTTTTATTATTTCTGATATAAGAAACTTGTATTTATTATTTTAATTATATATCACATAGCAAATATTTATATAGCATTTTATGCACATAAATATACGAAACATGCATATGACATTACTGTTATATCTAAGCTACACTGAATAATACGTAATTAATATATTATATAAACTTAAACACTGACACTCAGAAAAATCCAATTACTATAAATTCATAGAAGTATACTTTTTCTTTTTTTTTTTTATTTTTCTCTAATACAATATATCCTAACTGTAGCCTTTCTCTCCCACTCCTCCCAACTCATCCCATCCCAGATCCACTGTTCTTCTGCTTCCCTTAAGAAAAGAGCAGTCCTCCTAGGGATATAATCCAAACAGGGCATAATAAGAAGTAATAAGACTAGGCACAAACAATCATATTAAGGCTGGACAAGGCATCCCTGTAGGAGAAAAACAGTGCCAAGATTAAACAAAAGAGTTAGAGATACCTTCATTCCCACTGTTAGGAGTCCCACAAAAATCCCAAGCTCAACAACCACAAGATATATGTAGAGGACATTGTTTGGGCCCATGTAAGTTCCATGATTGTCTTATCAGCAGCACTAAAATCTTTACCTCTGTCTTTCTCTGTCTTTTGAATTTCAACCCAAATGTCTGAGCAGTAAAACATTCAGTTGATGTATGGACCACAGATAACAGATTCCACTTATGTCAAACATTCAAGTGACTTAGTCCTCTTTCTTGTATTACAATGACAATGATCTGATTTTAATTAATCACAATCTCTCTAATTCCAGATTTGCAACATTGCCCTTGGTAACAAGAATGTGAACCTATACACTCGATCTTCGAGAAACTTAGAGCTTGCATGGATGACAAACAACTGTCAGTCTATTCCTGAAGTCATGAAATTGATGAACCTCAGTATCCTGGTTTGGAAAAACAGTGCGTCTTTTTACTCATTTACATTGAAAATTGCTGCCAAGCATTCAAAGTTAAATGATGCTTTTCCCACCAGTATGAAATGCAAGCCTTTTCTGTCTCACCTCATATTTTTAACCATGGAGATCAGTAAGGTTAGTATTTTTAAAAAATATATAAAATAATTGAAAGCTATTCTTATTTCAGAAAGATCACTTTTATTATTTTCAGTTGCTGCATAGGAAAAGATATTTTTAAAAAAGAACAAGGAGCACAAGAAGAAAGAAAAACACTGAAACCACGAATCTGTCATATATTCACTTGTGTCGTGTAGCTACAGATGGTAAAACTCTGCTTTGAAATAGCACACTGTTTTATCCCATCTGTAAGGCACTGTGTCTAATATATTATTTTTCTTCCCTACTAAGATCCAGTCGCAGATAATTGCAGAATTGGGACATCAGATACTCTGCAGCTTTTCTGACTAAAGGGTATATTATTATTTAACCTCTTTCAATTATTTATGTACAGGGAATGAAATAGTGCCCACATCATCATTTCATGAAAGAACAGATGAAATACTGTCTAAGCACTGCCTAACAAACAATATTTGTATGTGATATGTATTTATAAATTTCTTATATGTTACTGTTTAAGTAATTATTAATACAAGTGCTACTAACTCAACTATAGGGTGACAAATTCTAATCCTGTTACCATTATTTTATAAGAAAGTAACGATGACTCAGGTATAGTGCCTTATATAAATTTGTTATCCTGTACTTGAAAGAGATGGTGGGGAACCGTGATTTTAATGTTTGTGACAAGATTTAATAACATAATAACTTAGACCAGTCAAAACTAGAGACTCACAGTATATGCAGATTGACATTTTAATAATCTGAAATGTTTGATGTTAAACACCATTCACTTTAAATCCTCTTCTTTTATTCATATAGTCAAAAATATTTATTCATATTATACTATGACACTGATCACTGAAAATCATTTGTAAACTTTCCCTAAGAAGTAACAAGTCACTTCTATTTATTTTAATTCTGAAAAAAATCAATTCACTATATAAATTGTAAGAGAAAAGCAATGAAATATCTGAGTCTTTTATATCTGAAATGAAGTAGGAAGAATAGTCCAATATAATACTTCAATCACTCCATGAATTGGTAATAAATGAGTCAGGCCTATTCTCTCTCTTGCCCAAGTATAAAGAAGAGAATATAATATGTCACATAAAGTTGCTATTATTAAACACAGAGTCATGAAATATTAGAATTGTTTTACGATAATTTGGATGTTTTAGAACATATACAATGTCTTCTCTGTGAACTACTACTTTATTTCATTGTTTATTCATAACCACCAACTCTTTTACTTTCAGGATAAAATAGCCACCTAAAAATTAATCACTATTATTTCTTTAAATGTGACTACTTCACAGATTATTTATTTTTGTCCTAGAGTTTGTCTTACTGAATGACTTGTCTATTCATTCTTAATCCTGCTTTTCAGAAATAGGGAGGGACATCCGGCTTGGATACCTATTGACCTTAATCTTAAGTGCACTGTGGCATTCCTGAAAGTCAAACCAGCATGGCTTTCAGTTCTCCATTTCTGAAACCCCATATTTAATCTCAAATTTAAACAAAAATTGTATTTGTCTGCTTTATTTGCCTCAGGCTAGAAATTCCTTGCTTGTGAGCTATCCACTGTACCACAGCCCTTTGCCGTTTCTAAACACTACTTCGCTCTGAAGAAAATAAAATAAATATAAAGGAAACTTTTGATGATTTTGTAAATGGAGATAAGACTGGATAAAAAGAAATAATCACTCACAAAGTTTTTAAACTAACTGCAATTATATGCACATACTTATTTCTCAATTTTTATTTACATATGAACACATGTATAAATGGTAATATTTGTCATTAATTAGACATATGAAATCTAATCTTTTCTAAAAATTTTTGCATGTTTCTACTGAAAACTAAATTAAATTATACTAGGCCTCAGTGTTATCACATGCGTATAATTTCAAGTCCATGAACATCATAAGAGTCAGATGCAGAGCAAAGTACAGAGATTGTGATCTCATTGTATACCAGATCATCATATCTGTTAGTATCTGAAGGACTGGGACCCTCAGTAAGAGTTGAGTGGGTATTAGTAGATATTGATACTTAGACATCTGTCTATTTACTGTGCCAAGACATGACATTTCACTGTTATGATAACCTTTTATGTGTATTAATTTCCATGAAATGTGATTCTAACCATTCCATTTAAGACTAAAACCTAATAACACTTATTCACAGATATCTAGACATCTTCCACTTTCCATTTTATCCTCTTTTAAAGCTGCTAAAAATAGCATTTGAAAAACATTAACAACATTAACATTTTGAAAAATAGCAACAATGTGGATGTAGGAGGGTGTTTTTTTAGCACTAATTATTAAAACAACCCAAGTGTGTTTTTTTACCATTCCCATTTGCATAAGGATTCTTTGCTAGATTTCAGAGAAACAGCGATTAAAAGTAAACCTTTACAGGGTCTTACAATCACTGTGAGTGGAATAGCCAAAGAAATTTGATATGAGCTATTTAATGTATTAGTCATTTTACTGAAGGTATATTTCATAAGGACATAAGTGTTTTATGAAGAATTGCACAAAATTAAGCACTAAGCCTATATAAATAACAAAAAGTTGAAAAAGTTCTAACCTTTGAGTTATCCACTGTTAATAAGTCTCAGCAGGAGACTTATTATTAAGTCTAAGCTTAGCAGGAAAGGTTGAAGTGCCTCTTCACAATCCTGTATGTCTCTTATTTGTACATAAGATAATTATCTGAAGCAAATATTTCACTTTTTTTAATTGTTCAATTTTACTCTATTTGGAATACTCCTAATTTTTTCTAAAAATGAACAAAAGCAAAAGTATATGTTTTCTCTATGTGTCCCCACCAAAGGTGTCAGAGAAAGAACATTCTAATATGAAAGTGATAGATTCAAGGACGATAATCCTTGTCCATTGCTCTGTTCATGAAGGAAATAACAATTAGAAGGAGTAGGTTTTCAGGAGTGTTGTGAAAATTTGACTTCAAGGTACTATAAGCATGAATGTTCCAGTATCTAGATCAATAAATCCAAATCCAGAGTATATAAGTGTATAAGCAGAGTGAACCATCATTCTAATGTAATTTACACACAGAAATATATATAAACACACACACATACATACACACAAATATATACATAAATATACATATATACATATACATATACATCATATATATACACATATACATACACATATACATACACATATACATATATCATGAAGCTAAGAATGTTAGCTTATCTACTTTGACATATATGATATGTATAGTAGGATAACTCCTTAGTGGGATTCAGAAAGTATCTGCTCACAATATGTGTGTCTTGGCTAAGTATAGTGGCACACACCTTTAATCCCAGCACTTGAGAGAGAGAGAGAAGCAGGCAGATCTCTGTGAGTTCATAGCCAGTTTTGTCTACAGAGTAAGTTCTAGAAGACCCTGAACCCAAATAAACAAACAAACAATGACATAATGTGTATCTCTTTAAAAAGTAAAATATAAAGAAGACCAATAAGAAAGTGTGTGGTGTGTGGACAATTCAAAACACATAAAGTAATAAACAAAATAATATATTTGAGAAGAAAAGTTTCACAAATATTTTAGTTTCCTGCAATATTTTGAAGGTTAGATAGACATTATCTGAAAACTTCTGATAATGTTGTCAATAAAACTGTAAATTTTCTTGAGAAACTAAGGAACTAATTGGTGAATGGAAAGAAACACATTACACCTAAAAGAATATGCTTAAATTATTTTTTTCAAAAATAATGTAAAATTAACTATAGTGCTGCCTTTTGAACAAGTACTCTTATAAGCATGTTGGTTAAAAATCCTATTATAGAAAAAACAGTCACCTTAATCCCCTTGCTGATCAAGTTCCCAAATTGTCTTTACTCAGCTACGTCACATTAATACAATATGTTTGTAATAGAAGCTTTTTCTTAAAATTTCTGAGTGAACTACCTTTGTTTTGGTATTTAAACATAAAAAAAATGGACAACCAGCCATACTTGTTTGATACCCCTGAGAAGGCTGTACTTTCTGAAAGGAAAAACTGAGGAGAAGTGGATGAGGAGTGAGGAGTGAGGAGTGAGGAGTCGGTAAAGAACGTTGAGGAGAGGAGAAAAGGGAAAATGTGGTCAGGATGTAATATGTAAGACAACAAATTAATAAACGCAATGGTCAATGTCTCATACATACACAGTGCACATGCACATTTGAATATGTGTTTGTAAGTGTGAGATGCATAGTAGTTTAGAGGAAAGAGCTAAATATTTTACATACTTCGATATGATAATAGCCCATTTTTTTTAAAAAAAAAAATGTAACAAAAATGAATTGGTTCTATGGTTCAGTTGGGACAATGTTTGCCTAGCATGCATACCTCTTTAGGTTTAATCCTCAGCCTTGTAATCCTGGCCTGTGGGCGGTGGGGAGGTTACACACGCAATTCTAGCACTCACGAGTTAGAAGCCCAAAGAGGAAAAATTTGAAGTCATGGTTTGCTACTTAAACTTCAAAGTAAAATCTGAATAGAAAAAAAGAAAAAGAAGACAGAGAATATCAAAGTAAATTTGAATGAAATAACATGTAAGGTAATTTTAATAGTGTTAGTGAAAAGTACTATATAGATCCATTAGAATAAATGTGTCTAGGAAGTCATACGTGACTGTCTCATTAGACATTCACCAGCAATAGAGGAGAAAGGTAGGGAAACTGTGGCTGGTGGCTGGGCAGTTTTGCTAAAAAAAAAGAAACTTTCCCTTAAGTTGCATGTTCCATTTTCATCAGACTTGAGCGTTTCTCTTCTCATTGCACTCTGATTAATTTTTAATTATTTGATGGTTTGGAAACCATAGAGAAAAATGGAAAATGGTGGTCTTATGTGAGCGGAGGCTCAAGAGGCCCTAGTTCTTGTGAACAAAGTCTTGACAATGGTCACCTAAGGAGCTCTGCATAGCTGGTGCACTGCCAGTTCCAGGCTACAGAGGAAGCAAATTAAATTACAGAAGTGTGAAGGACTCAAGGCTGTTCTGATTAGATTTTTGCCACCTAAACACAAGGTAGGTTCATCTGGGAAGAAGGAGTCTCAGTTTAGGGTAAGCATCCATCAGACTGCTTTGTAGGTAAATCTATGGAGGATTTTTCTGACTAATGATTCATGGCAGAGAGCCCAACCCATTGTATGTGTTGCCAGTCCTGAGTAGATGGTTCTGTGTTGTATACTAAACAAGGCACAAGGATTAAGTCAATAAGAAGCATTTCTTTCTGATATCTGCTTCAGTCCCTGTCATGGTCTCCTGCACCAACTACCCTCAGTACAGCTCTGAGAGTTGTAGGATAAAATATGCTTTGTTCCCCTGATTGCTTCTGGTCATGCTGTTAATTATAACAACAGAAATATCCAATGACTTAACTGGCCATACATAGAATAACAGTGATGAATAGACAGTTTTATTGAGAGTGGGTGACATTTTTAGTACAATGTGATACTCTAGAGAGCTGTACCAGAAAATTGACTTATTTATTAATGGGATATCTTTTTATGATATTCTCTCTTTCTCTCTGTCTCTGTGTGTCTGTCTCACTTTTTTCTTTCTGGCTATCTATCTCTCTATATGTCTCTCTCCCTCTCTCTCTCTCATGGTATGTCTTTCTCTGTGTCTTTTTCTATGTGTATGATGCTGTGTGTATATGTGTGTGTTTCTATGAAATGCAGGCTTGCATGTACATGAGCTTGCATGTTTGTGACAATGAGAAGTGAACTTTAGGTAAACCTCTGCACTGTGCATTAATTTTTGTTGTAGTTTTTTGTTTTGTTTTTATTTGTTTGATTTATTGTTTGTTTTTTTTTTGTTTGCATGCTTTTTGAAGCAGCAGCTTTAAGTTTTAGTAGATTAAAACTCTAAACAACTGGTGTTCCTCAAAAATATAGATGTTAAGAGAGTAATATAACCATTCTGGTAGAACACTACATTGCAGAAAGTAAAAAGACCAATCATAGAGAAAACAACACAAGTTGACCTCATGTTATGTCATGATCATGACAGTTTCACATTGTCATTTTTTTTAGTGGTTAAATGTGTGTGTGTGTGTGTGTGTGTGTGTGTGTGTGTGTATACTCAATGATTTTATTGTAACAAAGCAACTTGTACACTTCAAAATTTAAAATAAGCATCTTTTTCCTTCCAGTGAAAGCCAAAAAAGATAAAGAAAAAGAAAAAAATAAAAAAAGAAAACAAAAAAAATTTAAATAAAGTTAAAAAAATAAAAGTAAAGTTACATCAGAGAATGTAACTCCTAAAGGTTCTGTTAAGTCTCTCCTTGAGAAGCAGTTCTCAAGTCATCATCAGGAGAGAATTTTACTTTAAAAGTGTCACCTTGAACTGCAAGGACGTCTACTAAACACCACAATTAAACATGCCAAAGGAAGAGCCATGTTTGCAGATGTCCACTTACCACCCCAGAGACCTCAAACCCATCCCTGGTAACTGTTTATACCCTGCTTTTTTCTTTTTATTAAACAAGAGAAAGTAGACAGACACATGTTGGTAAATGCTAACTGTCTATGTTCACATAGAAACTCAGTATAATCTCTAGGCCCAATAAACAGAGAAAAGAAGAAAAGTTAGAATTCTATACACTACTACACAGAGGCCTAGCATCCTCCAGCCTCTAGTAGCAGCAAGGAAACTGGATGGCTTTTCTTTTTTCCCACAGAGCATGGCTGTGGTGTTGAATCCATAGTTTTTGAGACAAGAAAGGATAAAAATGAGTTTAGAACAGAAATGTAGAGATTCTATTCCCCCACAAATTAATTGAGAACTATGATGTTGAGACCTAAAATCAGAGCAACTGAACACAGAAGGACAGGGCAGAAAAGTCTGAAACCTATACCCAAGGACTGGAGAAAATGAAGAAATAAAAGGAAAATAAAGAAAGTTGAAATCCATCAATCTTCTGTGCTACTCATTTTCACCTTCATCCTCCTCACCTTCTTGCCCTTCCTATTCCTCCTCATCTTCTTCAACTTAATCCTCATTAGATTCTTCATCAATATTTTCCAAACCTTTCTCCTTATTGTTACCATTATCATCATTTTCTGCCTCTCCTTGCTCATCATCTATATCTGGAATCAAATAGTACTAAAAGGAATTTGGCCAAATATTGTCTTTGATAACTTCTTCTAACTCATTAGGATCTGCATCAGAATATTCTGTAAGCAAGGTAAAGATGCTCTCTGGGCTCTTTGGGCTGCCTCTTTCTGCTGGTCTTATTCTGTGTTTTACTTGAGCATTTTGTCAAATTCTTTCCAGATTTCCATTTGATTTCAGTGGATTTAAAGACAAGTCGCCATTCTCATTCAGATGCAAGTCTTTGAAGAGAACTCTATTTTCAAAGTAAGGATTTTCATCAAAATAAAAAAATCTATTCAAAACGGCAACCAACAGGGAAAAGATCTTTACCAAACCCATATTCCATAGAGGCCTAATATCCAATATATACAAAGAACTCAAGAAATTAGACTCTAGACAAACAAATAACCTCATTAAATATGGTGTACAGAGGTAATCAAAATATTCTCAACTGAGAAAACTCAAATAACCAAGAAGCGCCTAAAGAAATGTTCAGCATCCTTAGTCATCAGGGAAATACAAATCAAAACAACCCTGAGATACCACCTCACACCAGTCAGAATGGCTAAGATAAAAAACTCAGGTGATAGTATATGCTGGCTAGGTTGTGAAGAAAGAGGAACACTCCTCCATTGTTGGTGGGACTGCAAGCTGGTACAACCACTCTGGAAATCAATCTGGTGGTTCCTCAGAAAATTAGACATAGCATTACCTGAGGACACAGCAATACTATTCCTGGGCATATACCCAGAAAATGCTCCAACATATAACAAGGACACATGCTCCACTATGTTCATAGCAGCCTTATTTATAATAGCCAGAAACTGGAAAGGACACAGATGTCCTTCAACAGAGGAATGGATACAAAAATGTGGTACATTTATACAATGGAGTATTACTCAGCTATTAAAAACAATGAATTTGAGAAATTCTTAGGTAAATGGATGGAACTCGAAAATATCATCCTGAGAAAGATAACCTAATCACAAAAGAACACACATGGTATTCACTCATGTGAATATTCACTGATAAGTGGATATTAGCCCAGAAGCTCGCAAAACCCAAGATTCAACTCACAGACCACATGAAGCTTATGAAGAAGGAAGACAAAAGTGTTGGTGCTTTGGTCCTTCTTAAAAGGAGTAACAAAATACTCAAGGGAGCAAATATGGAGACAAACTGTGGGACGGGAACTGAAGGAGGAGCCATTTGGAGACTATTCCACTTGGGTATCCATCCCATATGCAGTCACCAAAGGTAGACGCTGATGTGGATGTCAGGAAGTGCATTCTGAGAGGAGCCTGATATAGCTGTCTCCTTAGAGGTTTGCCAGAGTCTGACATATTCAGAGGTGAATGCTCACAGCTAACCATTGAACTGATCAAGGGGTTCCCAATTAAGGAGTTAGAAGACTGAAGGAGCTGAAAGGGTTTGTGGCCCCATGGGGAGAGCAACAACGCCAAACAACCAGAACTTCAAAGATCTAAACTACCAGACTGGGAGCATATAGGGAGGGACCTATGGCTCCAGCTGTATATGTAGGGGAGGATGGCTTTGTTGGGCATAGGGTGGGAGAGGAGATCCTTGGTCCCATGAAGGCTGGATGCCCCATGTCTGGGAATTTGAGGGTAGGGAGGTGGGAGTGGGGTGTTTTGTGGCACAGCCTCATAGAAGCAGGAGGAAGGGGGATAGGACAGGGGGATCCTGGGCAGGGAGGAAATGGCGTAAGGAGATTACATCTGAAATGTAAATAAAAGAGCCAATAAAAATTAATACATAAATAAATAAATAAAATCTTTTCTGTAACTTGATTTAATTCCATTGAATTCTGTCACTTCAACTTTAGTCAAACTTTTTGTCTTCCCCAAGCAGTACAGAGACTTGTGGATGTTTGACAAATGCTGTTAACCAAAAATTTGGGATTTTGACCATCTATTCTGAGCACTTCTAAAAAAGTTGGTTGACAGAGTTTGTTATATTTTTGTTCTACTTTCAAAGCTTCTTCACTGGCTTCTTCATTAAGTCAGACTATTTCATTTTGTACTTCATCAATATGTTCAATTGCTTCTTGCTATTCATTTTTTCCCCTTCAGCAGGCCAGGAGAGGCCGAATTATCTTCATCTTTGGAGCAGCAGCCAGTCTGGATTTTTGGGGCTGAAGCAGGATTACAGATTACTATTTCAGGACCATGGTATGAGGAAGTGGTCCAGGAGACAGAGGCCAGTGCCAGATGTTCACAGCAAGAAGAAATTCTTAGGAACTCACTTTTTCTCTCTTTCTAATTATTTTATTTATTTACATTTCAGTTTTTGTCAGGCCTCCCTGTTTCCCCCTCCCACAGTTCCTCATCCCATTCCTCCTACTTTGGCTCTAAGAAGGTGCTCCCTCTTCACCCAGGCCTCTCACTTTCCTGGGGCCTCAAGTCTCTCCAGGACTAAGCACACCTTCCATTGAGGCTAGACAAGGCAGGGTCTTCAAACCAACCTGTGTATGTTCCTGCTTGGTGGCTCAGTTTGTGGGAGCTCCCGCAGATATGGGTTAATTAAGACTGCTGATCCTCCTATGGAATTGCCCCCCTCCAAGCTTCTTCCATCATTTTCCTAATTCAATAATAGGGGTTCCTGACTTCAGTACAATGCTTGGATTTGTTTCTGTCTCAGTCAGCTGCTAATAGGGTCTCTCAGAGGACAGCCATGGCAGGCTCCTGTTCATAAGCACATTATAAATTCAGTAATAGTGTCAAGCCTTGGTGACCACCCAGAAAATTGTTTCCGAGTTACACCATTCATTGGACTACCTTTTCTTCAGTCTCTTCTACATTTTTATTCCTGCGGTTTAATATAGGAACAATTCTGGTTCAGAAATTTTGACCATTGGTTAGTAAGCCTCTACTTGCTGCCTTCTTGTCTATCTACTGGAGGTGGACTCTTCAAGTTTTCTCTCCTGAGTGTTGAGAATTTTAGCTAATGTTACCCCAACTGAGCCCTGGGAATCTCTTACCTCTCAGTCTCTGGGACTTTCTATTGGGTCCCCTCCAGCCTCAAGGCTGCTTATTCCCATATGTTCTACTGATTCCCTGAGCTTCTTCCCTGTTCCCTCCCATACCTATTCCTGTTCCCCTTTTGCCCTCTTCCTCCCCTGTCCCACCAAGGTCCCTACCCACCTTCCTCTGTCCTCCA
The DNA here is from genome assembly GCF_011762505.2 of Arvicanthis niloticus. NCBI lineage: Eukaryota > Metazoa > Chordata > Mammalia > Rodentia > Muridae > Arvicanthis > Arvicanthis niloticus. Next base: position 23,621,202 of record NC_133430.1, on the reverse strand, counting down.
TGAATATTATCTTCCCCCTTCTAAGTGGGACTGAAGCATCCTCACTTGGGCCTTTCTGCTTGTTATACTTCTTATGGACTGTAGGTAGTATCCTACATATTCTGTGCTTTTTGACTAATAATTACTTATCAGTGAGTACATACCATGTCTCTTCTTTTGGAGTCTGAGTTACTTCACTAAGGATGGTATTTCTAGTTTGACCCATTTGCCTGAAATGTATGATGTCCTCATTTTTTAATAGCTGAATAATATTCCATTGTGTTCTAATAACATTTTCTGTTTCCATTCTTCCACTGAGGGACATCTGGGTTGTTTCTAGCTTTTGGTTGTTACAAATACCAGTTTTTGTGACAGAGATTCTCATTGGTAGAGATCTTCTCATTAGATTAAGGTGGGTAGGAAAAACATCCCCAAAATCCACTTCTGACTCAGCATCTTAACTAAAAGTGTGTTCCACCGGGTCCTATTAATTTATAAGGGTTCTGGGAATCAAATTCAGATGTTCATTCTGGTGCTTGCAGGCATTTTCCTAACTGAACTATCTCTCAAACCAGACATTTTGTTATTGTAAGTGGAAAGAAAAATATGCATAAATTCTGGCATGATCAATTTATGATTATTTTCATATACCAGGCTACAACAAGGCAGACATAATACAAAACCATTACATTTTATGTTATGAATGAACTCTAAAGCAGCAAGCATTTGTGTGAACTTGATTAATAATGTTACTGTTTTTAATTAAAATAAATCATATCCATTTATTTTGAAAGTTTATTGTAAGATTAAAGTTTTTCTGCATTTCTCACCTAGAAAAGTTTTACCATGATCTCACTTCACTTGTTATTGTAAATTCAAAGTAATGCATGTAGGTAAATGATGTCTTTTGTGTGATTCATAATTTAAGCACTTCTGCTTTTACTGCTCCTTGAAGAACAAATACAATGCCTATTCCATGCATAGACATATTCATACACTTCTGGTACCCAGCTTATATTTTTCATTTCGAGCCATGGATTTTATGTATTGTATGCAATAATTGCTTCTAGCAATGTAATGCTTTACCACCTTAACATAATCATAGCTCAGTTACTTAATATTTTTACATGGCAATACCTGTCCTGGATGACTATTATGTTGAGTATTATTATAATTCTCTCTATTCATGCCATTGTGCTTTGAAGATGTATACAATAGAACTGGCTTCTATCCGCTGAGCAATTAAATAGAGTATTACGAACAGGATGAAGTGTTAGAAGACCCTGCTGATTTACTAACAGAATTTGAGCTTAGCTTAGATGCAGCCACAGCCCTAAGCTCTCTAGGAACAACACACACACACACACACACACACACACACACACACACACACATAAACCAACAAGACATTTTATTTAGAATAATGTGAGGCAACATGCGTTCTTTACAAGATCAGGTATTAATTCTCTGCTCATTAGAAGATTATAATAATGTGGGCCATTCTAACCAGGTTTGACAGTGTAAAAAGACAAGGAAACAGGAAACATATCAAAACATCCCACCACCCTTAGGTTCCTTTCAGGAATTCTGCTTTGGCTGTCTGCTGATCAAGTTCAAATAGAAAGATAATAAAAACTGGCATTTGGATTTTGATTTCTAGTCAAAGCTCAACAAAAATCTGCTCCCCTCTCTTTCTCTATTCCTCTCCCTCTCTCTCCATTCCTCATCCCTCCTCTGTAAAAAAAAATTATCTTCTCTGAATTTTTATACAGCTTGTACGCATTTATTGTTTCTTCACATGTCTTGAATAGTACGTATGAGGGTGAGTATTTTGCCATCAATATAGAAGTAGATGACATTTCTTTTGCACTCTGGCGAGTATAATGCTTAATAAGAATTCCAATGATTATCAAACTCAGTGTTAGACTGAGAAAGAGTTCTATCCTGATTGAGCTTCCTGGTCCTTCTGAAACATGAGACTATGTTCCTTCAGTTCCAGACACTGAAAATGAAGACTAATTAAAACAATGACAACATTTTTCCCCTTGTGGAAGTGACAAACTTCATCTCAAACCATGATTGAGATTCTTGAATTTATTGATACTGATGGCCATACCTTATTGCATACTCTAGTTCCTTCAAGACTAACTATTCAAATTATATTCAAGAAATGACTAGATCAAATTCCTTCATTTTAAGATGGGAATCTGTATTAATCGACTTTTAATCAGCATAACAAAATATCTGATTAGTTAACTGTATCCACTAGTTTATTTGCAGCTGTATCCACTAGTTTATTTGCAGGGTTTTTTTGTTTTGTTTCGTTTGGTTTCGTTTGGTTTTGTTTTGTTGATTTTTGTTTTTGTTTTGTTTTGTTTTTGTTTTTGTTTTGTTTTTGTTTTTTTAGCTGTAAGTCCCAGTGACACAGAGTAGGAGAATGCATGTGAGCCTGTGAGACGAAGAATCACAACTCAAGTCAAGAAATAAGGTCAGAAGGACTAGTCAAGCACTTTCTCTTTGTAAATACTCTCTGCAAGAACTACCAAGCAATTGCAGACAAGCCACCTTTATGTCTAAAGAACACATCTCTGATGACCTCAATGTTTTTTCTCAGTGTTTACCATTTTAATATCACTATCTTCTAATAGCATCACCATGGAGACAAAATACTCAACACCTGTACTCCTGGGGACACCAAAACAAAAGGCAAACAACAGCAAGGACAAACCTAAGTATAATATTTTAACCCAGTTTAAAATTCCTAGTTACTAGACATGATTATTTATAAGCTATCCAACGCATAGTACTTTATGGCAAAAGCCATAATGGGATAATACAATACTAAGTTTCAATTTTATTTATTTTTAATTTAATTTAATTTATTTAATGTGTGAGTGTTCTGCTGCAAGTACACCTGCAGGCCAGAAGACGGCATCAGATCCCCTCATTTGTGCCTGTGGGCTACCACATGGTTGCTGGGAATTGAACTCAGGACCTCTGGAAGAGCAACCAGTGCTCTTTACTGCTGAGCTATCTTGCCAGCCTTCAATTTTATTTCTTATGAAACTACATAGGGAAAAATGTTTCCAGAACAGAGTTTTACAGTATTTCATTCATCATGAGAAATACTCCATTCACTTCATTTCAGACCCCTGTTGTCTAGTCAGTCTCCCTGTATATCCAGGGTTTAATATTCTTTGCATATTCATGAGAATAATTTTTAATTCTACTTAACACAATATATTCATTTGTTATTTCAAAATGACAATGACTCTCTTGTATATGCCAAGTATCTTTAAACTATCTTATATGGATAATGAAGTCATTCTTAAAAGTGAATGTGAATCTTGAGCAGTTCTATACTTACCAGCAACAAACAGATATGGTCTCCTCATTTGCAATTATGCATTTTCCCCTTTCTTTCTTAGGCTAGTCTTTCCCTCCAGTCCTCACTCAAGTTTACAAGACTGTGTCATTCAAGTCAGCACTCCTTTCATCTCCCACATTTAAAGCAGACATGGGATTTTGTTGTTGTTGTTGTTTTGTTTTTTTTCCTACTAAGTTAAGACTATATCTCATACTTTTCTGTTGATGTCAAAGTACATAATTGTTTTATGTCTGTCCAATTAAATGATAATACATTTGAAAGAAAGAAAGGATATGTTTTTTCTTTCTTCTGGTAATGTCCGCTACACCATCTGGTGACAAATCAGCATTCTATAAATTGGGAACAAAATTCTTCACTAACTCTATATTGGATAGAGGGCTAATATCCAAAATATATAAAGAACTCAAGAAATTAACCTTCAAAAAATCAAACATCCATATTGAAAATGGGACACAGAGCTAAACATACCAACAGAGGAATATCAAATGGCCTAAAAACACTTAAAGAAATGATCAATATTCTTAGTTATCAGGGAAATGCCAATCAAAATGACCCTGAGATTCCACCTTGTATCCATCAGAGTAGTTAGGATAAAAAACTCAAGTGACAACACATGCTGGTGAGAATATAGAGAAAGAAGAAGAATCCTCCACTGCTGGTAGGATTGCAAGTTAGTACAACCAGTCTGGAAATCAATCTGGTGGTTGCTCAGAAAAAAATGGAAATAGTTCTACCTGAAGACTCAGCTAACCACTGTTAGGCATATACCCAAAAGGTGCTCCAGCATACTATAGGGACATATGTCCCACTATGTTCATAGCAGCCTTATTTGTAATAGCCAGAAGCTGGAAATATCCCAGTTGTCCCTCAACCAGAAAATGAATACAACACATGTGGTTCATTTACAAAATAGAATACTGTACAGCTACTAAAACCAGGGACTACATGAATTTTGAAGGCAAATGGATAGAACTAGAAAATATCATTTTGACTTAGGTAACTCAGACCCAAAAGGGCATACATGGTATGGATTCACTGATAAGGGGATATTAGCAAAAAAGTACAGAATATCCAGTATAAAACTGACAGGCCATAACAAGTTTAAGAAGTAAGGCTCAAGTGAACATGCTTCAATCTCACTTAGAAGGTTGGGGGGCGGCGGCAAAATGACCAAGAGAGGCAGAGCACAGAAGGTCCTGGATGGGAGTGGGGAAAGAAAAGGAAAAAGGAAAACAGAATCAGGTTGGTGTGGGGGACAGGAGAGAAACCCAGAGGGCCAGGAAAATGAATGGCAATATGTAGCTTCTGGTGGTGTGAGGTGGGGAGACCCTCTAGAAAGGTCAGAGACCTGGAATGTGAAAGACTCCCAGGACTCAGTGGGGTAGTAACTTAGCCAAAATGCCCAACAGTGGGGAGAGGGAACTCAAAGAGTCCACCTCCAGTAGATAGATAGACAGAGCCCCAAGTGGATGAACCTTGTTAACAACTTACATTCAAAGTTTCTCACCAAGAATTGTTCCTGTGTAAAAGAACTGCAGGGAAAAAAGTGGATAAGAGACTGAAGGAAAGTCTGTCCAGTGACCAGCCCAAGTTGGGATCCATTTTGTAAGGAAGCTTCAAGGCATTACAAAACATTACTATTGATGCTATGGTATGCTTACTGACTGGAGCCTGAAATGGTTCTCCTCTGGAAGTCTTTACCAGCTGACTGAGACAGATGCAGATACTTACACCCAAACTATTGACTGAAGTAGGGGACCCCTATGGAGAAATATAGAGGAATTAAGGGAAGGACTGAAGGAGTTAAAGAGAAGGCTGACCCCATAGGAGAACTAGTAGTCTTAACTAACTAACCCCCCTGGAAGCTCCCAGAGGCTGAGCCACAAACCAGGCAACATACTGGTCTGGCCTCAGTGGAAGAAGATGTGTGTAATTCTGAGAGACTTGATGCCCCATGTAAAGGGGAACACCCTCAGAGGTAAGGGGGAGGGGAATAGGATGAGGAACCCTGGGTGGGAAGACGGAGAAAGGCAATTGATGAAATGTAAACAAATAATATAATTATTAAATAAAAACAACAAGCCCCCTAAAATTATTAAATTTTAGAGCAAGAAATTTTATGATGAAAATTTTAAAAGTCAAAGAATTACATTTACTAATGTCTAAAAATATATAAAAATATTTTTATATAAGTTTGTAAATAATAGTTTTTAGATATATCATATAATCTTGTTTTCTACTTAATTGCTAGGTATTCTGTATTTTCTCTTAATAAACACATTTTTCAAACCAAATGAAATATTTCTATATATAACAAATAAACTAGGTATTTTAAAACAAAAATGTCAATTAAAACAACTGATGATTCCATGGTCAACGTTCTGAACTATTGCTCTACAGAAAACAAGAGCTTAAACTTTATATCAGAAGGTCTAGGCTGCTATTTAGCTTCCACACAGAAGTAAAGTTCATAGGAAATGAATCAACGTCTCATGACAACCTGCAGTTCCAGATGATGTTTCATCTATGCATTTAGACAAGTCTAATCTTGCCTTCCAGATTTGAATTTTTCTCTTCTCCCAGGTGAGTGTGTCTATCCTTTTTCGTGTAGCCTTAAAACAATGTTATAATCTCACTACTGCTAGTCTCAAAATCTAGAAAAATATTTAGTGTTGTTTTTATTATAGTTTTATTTTTTTGTCTTTAATCTCTGGAGATAAATGATGTTTGACCTTCAAAGACACAGATAATTTTGGTGACCTTGATCTCACACTGGATGTATGGTTTGTCTTGTGGAGAAAATTAACCTGGTAAACATATGCAATCATAAAATCAATAGTTGACATGTTGCATCTTATAGGCAACTGTCAAAAGGAAAAGCTACCATAAATTCCAACATCTGTAAAATGTAAATTCATAGGGTATTAAAAGTCTTTAAAATAATACAAAGCAGAATCTAGTCAGAGGCATACAGTGAAGATTGGCAGGATTTACATCCTAACTATAAATTTAAATACACTAAAAGTGAAGTATCTGATTAAAGCATCTCTGCCTCTCCCCTGTGTTTATTCTCTGTTTTCTAAAGTGAGGCAAATGAGGATACACCAGGCAAGACTGAAGTCTGGAAATTTTCTTCAAATCTTGACTTTGGGAAAATATAAAAAATATGCTTATAATCTTATAAAAGTTCAGAAAAACATCAAGTGTTCTTTATTTGTCAAGACTTAATGCCCCACTCTTGATGTTCACTTTCTAAAATAAAACTCTAAAATTATGTACATTTTTGGGTTAGAGAGATACCTCCTTTAGCAACTTGCAGAAACATGAGGAGTGGAGCTGTTCGAACACATGAAAAATGTGTTGTACTGTACAGGTGACGATATCTGTCTAGCCAGACTAGAACATTCAACAGTCTCCATGTTCCCTCATGGATTCTGATTCAAAATGTAAGGTGGGTGTCTAGAGAGATAATTTTGTGGTTAAGAGCACACGCTGTTTCTCTAGAGGACTTGGGTTTGATTTCCAGTATTCACAAGGTGACTCATAACTCTCTGGCACTTCAGTACCAGCAGATCTGATGCCCTCTTCTGGCATGGATACTATTCATTTAAATGTATCATAGACATGTATGCAAGAAAACTAAAATATTAATAATATATTGAAACACACAGTATACTAAAATTGTTTTTATGTGTAGATCAACTATCACTCCTGCAATCACATTCAGAGATCTCTGACTTAGTTATATAATATTATTGTATTCATATGTTTATTGTTTTTTTATTGTTTTTTATTTTGTGTTTTATAAAAAAGATCTTAGCGTATCACATTTTGTATTTGTCTTCTAGTTTATTCTTCTGTTTGCTTCCTGTCCTCACTCTTTAAAAGGCAAACTTAATCAGTCTTTATAATCCTTTCATACTCCCTCAGACTTTCATGGGTAACATGACACTAGTACACATCTTCTACTTCCATCTGTGTCACAGACATAAAAACTACAAATGTTAGCTCAACCTTTTCCTCTGGACTGTAGGAAAACAAACAAACAAACAAAAATTCTGTCAATCATGAGCCACTGTATATGAGATTATTGACTTAGAAATTTTCAAATGTAGCAGAGGATGCCCTTATCTGACATCAGTGGGTTGGGAGGCCCTTGGTCCTCTGGAGGCTTGATGCCCCAGTGTAAGGGAATGCTAGAGTGATGAGGTGGGAGTGGATGAATGGGTGAAAGATCACTCTCATAGAGGCAAAGGGGAGGGGAAAAGGGGGAGGGTATGGGTGTTTCTGGATGGGTAACCAGGAAGTGGGATATCATTTGAAATGTAAATGGATAAAATGATTTATAAAAAAGAAATTTTAAAATGAATATCAACAACCCGATTTAAGATATTCACACAGATGACTCTATATCCCTTCCAAATTTCTATTGAGACCTCTGCTTCTCTAGATTTTCCAAGACAGCTGTTTTATAAACTATATAGTACAGTCAATCTGTTGAAACCCTCAAATTGTGTGCTTACTCAGAGAAATAGAATCTATCTATGCTGTGGTTAACACTGTAGGGTCATGCCATAGGTGTGATGCGGAAGGAGAGAATCAATGTTATCTGATGAAAAAAAGCCACTGCTGAAAGGTTCCTTCAATCTGACCTTTGAATGGAGGCTGACAAACTCTGCTAGACAGCCCTTTATGAGTGTGTGACCACAGGGGAGGGATAAAAGGGTCTTCTAACAAAATTTTTTGGAGTATCAAGAAATATTTACTTTGCAAGGAAAGTAGAAAGACATCTTTTCGGGTTCAAAGATGCACATCAATAAAAAATTCTCAGGAAATTCAACTGAAGCTCCGCAGGTCACCCAAATACCACAGTGACAGGAAAACTGACAAAAAGAGAAAAGAAGAGTCACTTGCCATTTCCTGAGAAAGCTGTTTACCCAGAAATCATAATGGGGATTTCATGTCTTCACTCTTGAATGTATTCTGAGGCTTAGGAATGGGATTTTCTGAATCTAAAATGCCTGCTGCCTATAAACCATTATGTTTGTCAAGAGTTTAACAGTTCCCCTCTGTGTGAAGGTAAGGTAAAGGGAGAGCTGGCCTCTAAACTTGATAGCTCCTTTCAAGTTTGCTTCCTTTATGATGGTCTTGCCCTTTTGGAAACACCTTCCCTGACAGCTCTGCAGGTTATCACACTCAAAAGTAATGCCAGGGATTTACAGTGTACTTCATTCTGCAGAGCTCCAGGGATTGGGAGGCAAGGAGCGGGTAAAGAGAATAGAAGAGATTTGGTAGGCTCCTCAGACTTGGTTGCTTGTTTTTAACTTTAGAAGAAAGTTATAGAAAAAAAATGAATATTTCCTTTTGGAAAATTGTGCCAGTTCCTTTGCAGGTGGTTTTTTTCTCTCTTTTAATTAAAATTCAGATCTATAAATTATTTTACTGAACAACAATGATATTTGCAAAGTTTAATAAGAAATTTTGATCATCGAAGAGTAGCCTCATTTTTAGTTGATTCATTGCCTAATATTGAAAGGATTCCACTATTAATTATCACCAGCCTTATAGCATCCTTTTGTAGTCATACTGTGAGAGTTACCAGCGAGAATTGTTTACAAAGTATTTTAACAACTGTGGTATAGAGAAATGGGCAGAATTCTTCAATTGCAGTTAAGCTATACAAGAATTATGTCACAGCAAGAACAACTGTAGTTTTTGTAATATGGATATCAGGTCTATTGTCTTATGATGCTACTGAATATGGATATCAGGTCTATTGTCTTATGATGCTACCAATAATGTGAGGGTCAGTAATTACATGCATTCCAGTATGTCATTTAATTTTTTAATTTTAATGAATCTATAATTCTCCAAATAATTGCTTTCCAGTTTTGTTTGTTTGGGTTTTTTTTGTTTGTTTTTATTTAAAAATTTTTTGGGGGAGTGAATCTGGAGTTTGAATTTGAATTCCACTCTCATACTGATGGCCTCCTCCTCCTCCTCCCCCTCCTCCTCCTACTCCTCCTTCTCCTCCTCCTCCTCCTCCTCCTTCTTCTTCTTCTTCCTCTTCCTCTTCCTCCTCCTCCTCCTCCTCTCCCTCCTCCTCCTCTCCTTCTTCCTCCTCCTCTTCCTTCTTCTTTTGGTTTTGGTTTTTAAGGACTTGTTTTATTGGAGATTTTTTTCTCTATTATGACTTCTAAACATGTGCCTGTATTTATTTTATCTACCCATTCAACTATACTCCTCCTAACAGGGTGGGAAGGGAAAATCCCAAAATGTGATACTTAATTAGTCCTGCATTCCTCTCAATGTTATTCCTAACTTAAAGTACCATAAAAAAGCAATTTCTTGTCAGAATGCATTTTTATTGAATTTCCTCTATGCTTAACTTCAGTGGCACTGCCGGTTCTCAGAGTCTTGCTTCGATGTCTACTCACTGGCACAAATTATTTGTATCACATTTCAGGAAACCATCAGTGGAGCCTTCTTGTTTCCGTTGATTAGAGAGTCAAATCTTTGGTCCCGATCTTAAGTGCAAAGGCTGTCCAAATAGACGTGTGCTTTCTTGGTAAATGAAACTTACATTTCTTGTATTGTATGCTGTTCTCATTTCATCCTTTTGCTTTAGTTTTAAAGACATGCAGGGAATTGTATTTCTCGAGGATAACCTTCCTAAGGCCCTCCTGATATGTAGCTTTGAAATAAAGACCCCCTATAGACTGCTAAGCATCTGATTCGCCATAATTACTACCAGAGAAGTAAAAACAAAGTTTTGTTTATACAGAATATTAAACAAATATCAAAAACTCCTAAGGCTAAGTAGCCAATTGTTTGCCATAGTGTTCACATCTATAAAAAACAGATCATTTATACTAAATAGCATATCACATCAAACTTGAGAGCCTGCATTTTCTAAATACCTCAAAATCATCCTTTAAAATTAGATAAAGAAGCAATAGCATTAACTAATTGTGACTTAATAGGAGTTTAGGTTTCTCTGAGGGGCTGTGTTATGTCTGATATTCCAGTCAACAATTACCTGTCTGTAAAACTGTCTGTAGAGGAAGCAAAGAGACTATATAAATATATGAGTTAGATTTTGATCGTCTCTTTCACTCTTATCATTTTAGAATGAAGGCATATTATGCAAAATGATGCTTTGAGTAATGGTTAAATTAATTAACTTGTGAAGTATTTTTAATAAATTCTCTTGTGTTTCAGGAATTTAAGGAAATTCAACAATTCTCTAATGTTTGTGGAAAGGAATCTTAGGAAAGCACTTAAGAACATAGTGATTCATATTATATGTCTAAAACAACTGTTTGAAAGGTTCATTTTCTAAAAGACAGGGTGTATCTGCACTGCTGACGCTGAAATAATTCTAAGACTAAAATATATTTATGAAAGAGCTATATAATACAAGGTACAAAGCACATGGGGAAGTCTCCAAACTGCAAACAAAGAGAATTGTAGGCAGTCATTTGGGGAATTTTGTCTCTAGTAGCATAGCTGTGCACCAAACTTGAATTTAGACAGGAAAGTAAATTAGGGAAGACACTCCTCGTTGGAAGGTATTCATAGAAAGCACGTGAAGGCATCAATGAGCCTGGGTAGCAAGAAGATATACCACAATAGAAGATTCAAATGCATAATAAAAGGTTCTATCTAGTATGTCAGGATAAAGGAGAATTTTCATACCATATCATCAACATTATTACAAAAATATCATTTTCTGCAAGGTCCAAAACTCCATTCTGCTGATGAGTGCTTTTGACTCTCTGACTTTTCCTCTGTCTGTATTAATTCTATATAAAACTCTCTGAATTTCTGGTAAAACATATGCAGGACTTCGATGATTTCCTTAGATACCCAAGGCTGCCATTACCATAAATTACTTTGTGGAAATTTAAGAACTAAGACATTTTCATTATTCTCTTGGCTCAGCTTCACTAGGTTACTCTGTAGAATGATGTTTTCAGGTATGTTTCAGGAGATTATATTTCAGTAAGTCCACTCTGGAAATTGGCAAAGTGCTTAAAACAAATGAACAAACAACAAGCAGATGTTTGTTTAATGTTAAGATGTTCTTCTTAATGAAATATATTTTCTGTCATGTTATTCTTGGATACATTAAGCTTACACATGAAGACACAACTGTATGATGATGCAGACAGAGATTATTTGAGATGTGCCATTAAAATAGAGGACATTTTTAAAAGGCCTTACTACTAATGTTTATCAAACTTTTCAGTATAATAACAGTATCTTCTGTATTCACATACTCCAACACATTTTGACCAATACATGTAAATGCATGGCAAGTATTACTATAGAATTTCACTTATTGATCATAATGACATCAAAATTAAGAAAATTTTTATATAAGTCAATACCGAATTTCTCTAGTAGGTAGAATATTAGTTTCATTGTCAACTTTCCATAATTTAGTTTCTTTCTAAATAAAATATTTTACACATCAACAAACCTTATCAACTTTTAAATGCATAATACAAATGGTACATAAAAAATAACTTCAGAAATACATAGGATAATTTTTTAAAACTACAACTAGTATATGGTAAGTCTCTCCATGTTTAGTAAAGAATATTTTTGATTGCCTTTACACATATTTTGTGTTCATGTGACTTATCTCTAGGCAAGACATCACCATTTAATACTGTCTACTTTCTTTTATTTGACTTCTCATTGATTTCCACTGCATCCACTGCCTTTATCTCCATTTTAAAGCTTCTGATGTTGCAAGTGTTGAGTTCTTGATGAGAGAATTCTCACATTTATCATTTTCAAGCCACTTTGCCTGCATTGGTGCTCTGATGTTCAGTTTGATATGGAATGTGTTTAATACGCTTTTCCATGTGTCTCACACATGTGGTGCTTCTTGTAGCAACTATCTCCTTTGTAACAGGAACAGATCTCAAATCTGAAAATGATCCTATAGTTGTCCAGAGTTCTTTATACTGGAGAATTGCAATTTTATTCAACTTTATGAGTAATAAATAGATGTCTACTGTTTTTCCATCCTGTAGAATGTAATTTGTGATTATTTCACTAATATTCATTTCCCAGAAAGATCTTAAATTAATGATGGTTTCTCACTTACAGATAATACTGTTAGTTCTGATTGAGGTTCCAAGATGGAAAAAAAATGTGACTATCAAAGTAAGTTAACAAAACAAAATGCAAAATTTCACAGAAAAATCATTAAAATGTGTTAATAACATCAACTATTGAAGAAATGTTTGAATGTACTCTTAGAAATATACATTTTGACAATAATAATATTCTATAAACCTCTTTTTGTCACCACAAAAGAATATTGTTATTATAGGTAGTATTGAGATTATAGAAAGAAACCATGAGTTTGAATTGTAGGATCTATTTAAATGTCAGTTAAAATATAAGATCCACTAGTAATGAATTTAGAAAAAAAAACACAATGAATTAATTGGGCAGTACAATTGTTATTCATGACCATGAAGGAAAAAAACCAACTTTTGTCAGTGAAAATACCACAAAGAGAATGGAGAAATAAAGTTATTGTGTTAATTTTCTCTAATGCAGGTTTTTCTGATTCATAAATATCTCTTTCATTATTTTTAAGATTTTTTTCTCAGAATCACTAATTAAATGGAAACCTAGAAATACATACATGTTCTTTTCAGCAGAACATGCTAGCCTCTATTTGAGGAGGAATTATGAAGATATACACTTAACTCCACAACATAATGACATGCTTCCTTCTATTTTCTGTGCTTGATTCTAAGGCTTTGTTTTAATGAAGAAAAACAAAATCCCCCAAGAAAAATCAATCAATCAATCTAAAGCACTTTATGACCCCTCTTTTTCTTTAAAAAAAAATGAAAGTTGGAATGTATACTTATGGATTCTAGATCTAATCAGAGTTGGTGTCTTTATTGGCCTACCACTCTGTCCACATTAACACTAATGAAGTCTATTCAATTATTTTTTTTTTTTTTGTCGACAGTATGCAGACTGTCTACCTATTATCTGTTTTCCTAAAACTCTGTTTAAAAAAGGAAGTCTAAGCATTCAACCACTGGCAAATTTTACATTCAAAAGACATCTTTCCTAGTACATTGTATAAATGTAGAAAAGAAGTTACATAAATTTAGGCAAAGTTAAACATTAATAATACATATTTCTCATTAACTGTGAATATATAAATACTTCTCAAAATATTAATGCACAAAAGCTTATATTAGTTCTTAAGTATGTATAGACACAATGCTAATTCTGTATGTTTTATGTAGACGTGTGTGTGTGTGTGTGTGTGTGTGTGTGTGTGTGTGTGCATGCACACACATGGATCTGTGTGACATGTATTAGCGAGTGGACATTGGATATTAATATCAAAGTCTTTTTAAATTGTTCTTTATGTTACTTTCTGAGACAAAGATTCTTGCTTACCCTTAAGTTCTATAACTGGCTCAGCTGGCTTTCCAGCAAGTCTCGGGGATTTTATATCTCTGCCACCAACAGATTGGGGTTAAAACAGCTTGCATTTTGGTACCATGAAAGGTAGTCTTCTGCAATGGGAGCATTCAGTTTAGTTCCAAATCTAAGGTATAACAGTCTTGTATCTGAAGTGGATGCTTTCTTCAGGGATGGTGAATTACCTATTATCTAAGTATCCAAAGCAAAGAGGCAGCCAAACTATTATGCCTCTGACCCATATGACCAGTATAACACAATAAGCCTACAGGCATAATGATGGTTCACCTTCCTTGGTGGTAACCAACAGCTCTTTATTTGAACTTAAGACCTGATAAACAAGAGGGAAACTAGCCGTGGTATTAGAAACCTAGCTAAGTATTCAGTGATAGTGAAGTCAGAACTATTTCAGGAATGTTTACAATCCCTAATTTACTAAGCTAGCATAATCTCTAATTATTTTTATAAACATTGGTTCTTTTCCCCAGAGATAAGCATAATCCTCAATGCTCATCAAGAAAACTTTTCTTTGCAACAGAAGGAGACAGAACACTACAGACACCCAAATCCAGCCAAAATGCTGAGTTTGGAGTCTAGACCCAACAGGAAAAGCCACAAAGGATCAGGGAACATCACAAAAGAGAAAGCAGAATGGTTTGTATGTATCAGAGGAACAGGGAATTTGCTATAGGATTGTGTATCCTAGTGATATCAGAAACTACACCCACAAAGTCTTTTAAGTAAAATAAGAACAGCATTAACAAACAAGCCAAAGTGAACTGAGAAAATCCCATGAAGCCACAACCCTATATAAGCAACCTTAAGCACCTGAGATGACCTAGGAATGGGATAGGTACTCTTTTTCAGGTTAGAGCACATCAATAGTATATCCAGTGGCAAACAATAAGTCCTGAGAACACTCATAACAAATGTTGTTATACACAATGAACAGGTATTTAATGATATATTTATATATGTGTATACAAATTATATATCAAGGTAGTGATAATTTTTTGGAAAATAAGAGGCCATAAATTTGAAGGAGAGTAGGGAGGCACATGTGGAAAAGTTTGAAGAAAAGATCAGCTGTTAAGAATGAGGACATTATGAGTTTCGCAGGCAAATGGATGGAACTAGAAAATATCCTGAGTGAGTTAACTCAGACCCAAAAGGACACGCATGGTATGTACTCACTAATAATTGGATATTAGTGCCCCCCGGAAGTACAGAATACCCAAGTTACAGTCCACAGAACTCAAAAAGGTCAACAAGCTGAAAGGCCCAAGTGAGGAAGCCTCAGTCCCACTTCAGAGGAGGAGGAAAGCAACCACAAGGAGGGATGGAGGAACCTTGAAAAGAAAGGGAATGGGGGAGCAGGTGAGAGGAGAACATGATCTGGTATTTGATGGGGGAAAAGGACTGAAGCCCTGAGAGCCAGCAGAAAGAATGGAAACAGGCAACCTGGGGGTGGGGTGTAGGAGTTTGGAGGGACCCTCCAGAATGTATCAGAAACCTGGGAGGTGAGAGACTCTCAGGACTCAAAGGGAGGGACCCTAGATGGAATGGCCTACAGAGGGGAGAGGGGACTTGTAGAGCCCACCTCTCACATACAAACAGGGCATCAATTGAGGGATGGTGTTGCAATCTCATAGTCAAAACTCTGACCCATAATTGTTCCCGTCTGAAAGAACTGCAGGAATGGAAATGGAGAAGAGCCTGAGGAAAAGAAGGTCCAGCAACAGGCTCAAAGTGGGATCCAGCTCAAGGGGAGGTCCCAAGGCCTAACTCTATTACTGAGGCTATGGAGCGCTCACAAAAACGGACCTATCATGACTGCCCTCCATAAGACCCAACAAGCAGCTAGCTGAACGAGTCAGATGAAGATACTTGCACCCAACCAATGGACAGAAGCTGCTGACCCCTGTGGCTGATTTAGGGAAAAACTGGAAGAAGCTGAGGAGGAGGACGACCCTGTAGGAGGACCAGCAGTCTCAATTAACCTGGACCGCAGAGATCTCTCAGACACTGGATCACCAACCAGGCAGCATACACCAGCTGATATGATGCCCCCAACATTTGGGTTCAGTCAGAGAAGATGCCGCTAACCCTCAAGAGACTGGAGGCCCCAGGGAGTTTAGAGGTCTGGTTGGGTGGGTGGTGAGTGGAGACATTCTTGTGGAGACGGGGGACCAGAAGGAGTTATAGGATGTGCAACAGTCGTGGAATGGACTTGGAGGGGAAAAAAGTCTGCACTGTAAAATGATTAAAGAATAAATAAAAATGAAGAAAAGAGAGAGACAGAAGTAAAACCAAAATCAAACAAAAATATTTGGCCAAGTTATATGATGTTTTGAAAAAAAAAAAAAAAGCTGCCGCAGTTGTGGTATCCAAAATGAAATATGGAGTGTAAAAAATAAAGAAAATAATAATAATAGTTTAAAAAAGTAATAAAGGGGAAAATGTTTAAAAGCAAAAAAAAAAATAATTGTTGTAATTAAATTATAACCTCCAAATTAAAATAAAAATTATATAAACTAGAAAATAAAAACATATTTACCACACCTGAATTTTTATGTAATTATTAGGAATCTAAAGTAACGTTTTGATGCTTGAGATGCAAGCATCTTACCTATGGTAACGGACAGTAGTACAATTTTTTAAACATTCACTATTATTTTCTAATTTAATTATTGCTAAATTATGTAAAACACATTTCAGTGAAGCAGGTAGTTCTTGATTTTTTTCAATGCAGTAACACAAAACAGTGTTAAAAATTATGGCCAATTATCTAGAATTTTCAGATGATTAAAATAGCTGAAATCTGTGGCTGAAGTGCCAATATGAATATGCTAATTCTCTTCCATCTAGAAAGGAATAAAACAATGAAGGAATTATGCTGTCAAAGGCTCTTAATATAAGTGAACATATTTTCAGAGTTACCTTTATTTGTATGAAAAACAAAATCCTGCTTCCTTTGTGCATGGATTTTATTCTTAGTTATGTTGGTCAAAATTTACGTTCTGGATAACCGTATTCTGCATGTTTTCATGTTCTGACTTCACCTAAGGCTGGATAGTTCTGGAATGAATTGTAAAAACCCATGACATAACATCAATCTGGTTACATTTCTAAACTCTGTAAGAATGAGTTTCAAATCACAAGGTGTATGATTCTTGCCATCAAATAGAATTTGTAAAAAAAAAAAAAAAAAAAAATATTCTCAGTACATGTAGCACATCATGAATATTGAATAAGTGTACTGAAAAACAAATCATTGACAGGACTTCATAACAGCAAGGAACTCCAGGAAGTGAAGAGTTGCCAACATTTAGTAACATCCTTAGATGTCTGTTTGTTTACTAAGGAGAGAAAGAAAGGGTGTGGGGGTGTGGCTATGAATGAGAGTGGAAGAAGTACTGGGAGTTGTATGACAGCTAGGGCAGGGAAGAAGAAGTGGGTGGGTGGGTGGGTGGATGGAAGAGCACCCTCATAGAAGCAGGGGGAGGGGGAATGGGATAGGAAGTTTCTGGAAAAGGGGATAACATTTGAAATATAAATTATTGAAGTAATTATTTAAACCAGCTGTTAGTCAAGCCTAATATCTAAACTGTGGCAGCTCTGCCTAGCTCAGTTGCTATGTTCCTCCACCAGAGGCCACTTGCTTGCCACAGTTAGAAATGGTCAGCCAGAAACACTAGCCCTGCCACCCATGAGATGCCAGTGTGGGAGATGGCTCTGTCAATCTTCCATGCTGTCTCCGCAAGGCTGGGCATTGCCCAGACCATCCCCCCATTCATGTGGGCCCAGTAGAAAAATGAGACTCTAATGCTTAAATATTAATCAAAGGCTTTATATGTTTGGTAATGCTCAATAACAATATGCCCATACAATTAGAGTTGTTTCCTAATTAACCTAAATATAAGTTGTTACCTGAGACTGCTCTCTATACCTGCGTGGCTCTTCATCCTCCTATATCTCTGCCCTCTCTAGCTTCTCCTCTTCCTTTTCCTCTTCCTCTCCTTACTCCTCTCACTTTAGCTCCTCCTACAGTAAATACATTGTATGAAAAAAAAAATCTAGTTTCAACAAAATGAACATTTTATTATCAATATAAAAACAATAAAACTGCAAATGATCATTTCAACATGGCAATTTGGATTATAAATTGTATCAAAGTATTTCTTACTTTCTATTTTCATTCATTATTTTCTCATATAATACATCCAAACTGCAGCCTCCCCACCTTCTCTCCTCCCGGTGATTCCTCTATTTTCTCTCTTCCCCAAATCCATTGCTCCTCCATTGTCCTTCAAAAACCATTTCTTGCTTCTTCTCTGCATTGTATCTTTAAGGATCAGCATTTAGTTAGTCTGAATTTATTTTGTATTGGCTGTGGCCAATTACAAATATTTTAATTTGCCATAATTGTAATTTATCGATTAATTATATTAATTATAGAGAATACAGTAACTAGTCAATACTAGCAATTAAGTGAAAATAAAACAGCCTAATGTTACCTAGTTATTCAACTATGTTAACTAAAGAGTTTTATTTTTATAAGGGTTGGATATTTGGGAAAGTAAACACTCACCCAAAATAATATTTCTAGCAATGTCCTTTCATCCTTTCATATTCAGCATAGAATATTTTATGAAGCATATTAGTATTTTAATTGCATACTTTGAACCATAAGAGCTTATTATAATATATCTCTAAGTGCTCAAATTGAGATAATAGATACTAAAACTGAAAGAGCCCATAAATCAGTTTTCAGTCAACTTTTTGGATGCTGTACTGAATACAATTTCAATTCTGTGAGACTTTTAACTTGCTAGTCTGTTAAAGGCTAAAATTACAAAAAAAAATCATTAATTAATCCCACTTAATTAAACAACATATATATCAATAGAATAAAGTTATTGTTTTATTTTCTTAATGTATTCTTTAAAACACTGATAACAAAAACAGCAAAACAGCACTTTTCTAGAATCTCTGGTATTTAAAATAGCATAAGCCTAAAGCTAGAGTACATATTATTCCTAATATAATATATTTTAATATTGCTTTTTTATAATATCCAGCTAGTCACAAAATATTTAAAGAGAAACATAATTCATAATCTCATTAAAATAGAGTACTGTATGACTATTTAGAAATTAAGGTTCAAATGTGTATGCTTTTGCATATGTTAAAATTTATTTCATTAAAAGGTGAACTTAAAGTACACTTAAGATCTTAGGAAATGGTCAGTACCTGATAAAATGATAGATCATTTAATTTGTAAATTTATAAAGTGATGTGTGTACATACAACTGTCAAACAACTTGACTGGTTCACATTTTAACCATGTAGCAATACAGTTTTTATATAACATCCAAATGCAAATAGATAGCTTTACTAAGAGGGAACATGATCTGGACTACAGAATATACCTGAAAATAAATATAATAATAGTAGTAAGTAGATATTGGGGAAAAATACATCATCAATTTCAAGAAGAAATAACTGGGTGCTTAGAAATACCACATGGGGAGTTTTAGACATAATTGTAAACTGATATAAAATAGACAGTTTGTAGATGAAAATAAGTTTGAACTAGCAGACATGATGATAGCTTTAAAAAAAAATACCTGTATTAGAAAGCTCACACATGCACACTGCATAAGCTCATGCCTGCACCAACACACACACACACACACACACACACAGAGTCACAAAGAAGAAAAAGAGAGATTAAAAATGGAAAGTTGACCTTGTGTCCTCCAAAGCTGAAACAAAACAAGCTAACAGTAAGCCAAAGTGAGGGGAAGAAACCCTTTCTTTCCTGAGAGCTAGCTCTCAGAGTGAAGAAAGGTGATATGCAACCTGCTAAGCAGGAAAAGCAATCCACAATCTGAGGCAGCTGTAGGCTATGAACCACACAGTGACCAGATGGCAAGAAAAGATGCAATAGTGGCACTTATACTCTTGTCGTGACCAACAGCCATCATATTGGATTCAGGGTCCACTCAAAAGGGCAAGGCTCATGTTTGATACACTGTAAACTTAGCCGACAACCTGTGACTGGTGTGGCCCATTGACAGTGGAACAGAACACACTCTTGTCACTTCTCTAAACAAGTATACTATAGAATTGCATTCTACATACTTATTTTTATACTCACCCATAAGTGAAGTCTGAACCCCTTATCAAAAAGGCTTCCCTTTGCAGCAGATTACAAAGCTACAATTGTTCAAAATACAACGTAAACAATTGTTTGTGGAGTATTCAGCCCTAAGTGATACTTCTACAACCACTATATCTAAGGCAGCAGAACTATTCAGAGGTGGGAGCAGAATAATGGCAATATCCAGAAGGTTAGAACTCTGCCACTGAACTCTACTTGCTTCTGCCCAACATTTCTATAGTATTAAATTACTATAAATAAATTTCAGCAAAAGGTTCTTGCTATCTGCCCCTATGTTCAGGGTTCTGGAATGAAAGACACACACAGTGTTTATATTTTGATATGCGTTAAAGTGCACAATGGTTGAACCACTTCCTAAGCTTCATGTGGTTAATCCACTTCCTACCCATAATCCCAAGTTATTACTTACTATACAAGCAGCTAAACATCTCTCTTCCTGTCTACACAAACACACAAACACACACACACACACACAGGAAAATATACCCATGAACTCACAATAATGTAGTTGCTTACAATAAAATAGACTTGTTCTAATCACTACCTGGGTTTGAGACCAAATAAAATAATTCAAGCTTGTCTGACAGTCACTGTATTTCTAGTTCAAAAACAAGATAACTTGCACAAAGCTGTGGTAATAAACATGATAAAATCCCCTCCTCAGATGTATTTGATGTATCTCTTACTGTGATGGCACATTGAGTCCTTCCATAAACGTTTGCCAAACCCACATGAAGCAGATTATTGAGTTCTTGTTTCCACTGTCAATATATCGGAAGAACCTCTTGCTTTACAGATCTCAGCTTCACGTTCAATATCCCCTGAAGAACTTAACCAGGGGACTGGTAGATTGCACTGCAGAAACATTAATATGTTTGAAAGTATAAATAAACAAAAAAGGCTCTTGAGATTTAAAGAATGAAATATTATTGTTTCATGTTCTTCTAATGCTTCCTAACCCCAATGTAGGACACTCTTTAGTCCTATAATGAACACATTTGTGAGCAGAGGAAAAAAAAAATGGCTCGTAGTCAGGGGATGAGTTCCTGTGACTGTTGTCTCCACCTCTGTCATGCAACCAATGGTATGAAATAAAGACAGCAGAGTTTGTCAAAAAAACTTTCTGTTGTCTGCAGTGGTGGCTAATACTGCTTAGGGATTGATGAACTCGTTCATAAACATTTTGGCTTCCTGTATCTCCTGCTTTTATGTGTATATAGTACTCCAAGGATACATATGTTCTAGTGCTCATTATGCCTGATCCAGAGAGAACCACAAAGCAGGATTTGTATGAGAGTAACAGTGCCCTTTCTTTTTTTTTTTTTTTCTATGATACTTGTGCCTGGCCTGTCTCTTGCTATTGCTTCTTAAAACACCACATTTTCATGTTATTGTCATATATCTATTTCCTCACACACTGGCAATATATAGCCCCAAGGCCTTCATCCTCATTCACACATATACACCTAGAACACTTTTCACTGTTAATCCCTAGTCCTTCAATATAAGCAAAACCTGTGCACAACCTCCTATATTCCTCAAGCACTCAGTTATAGGCAGGATTGGCAGTTGAGAGATGAGAAAATAAACATTTAGCAAACCCTGTTTGTTTACAAAATCCATGAATTGCTACCCTTATTTTTCTCATACAAAGCCCAGAATTTCTAATTGCTAAAATTTGTATACTATGTGATACTTATAACAAAGGTGCATATAACAAGAGTTCATTACCTCTTCATATATGTGAACTACATATATGATATGTATTAAACAATATGAACAATATGCATATATAATATATAACATATATTAAACTATATATACAGTTTAATTGGATTTATGAGCATGTGTGTGTGTGTGTGCATGTGTGTTGTTATGTGAGAATTGTAGTTGTAGATACAAATTGAGTAATTTTGAATTCAGTTACCTGGGTATGGACAGAGTTTTTATTTACCCAGTATTAATTTACACATAAGTTGTTTGTCTCATAATTTTCCCATCTTTTTTAAAAAATGTTTCATGAGCTGTAGATGAAGAAGCTTAGATGAACCCATTGTGACTCTGTTCCCCATGATCCATTGATTTCTGCATTGTGTCCAGTTGCAGTTTTCTTTAATGACCTCAATTGGTTCTAAAGAGAGGCTTCCTTGATGAGAGAAATCACCTACTGTTATTTATTGATATATGGTTAAGGCTTAGAATGTAGCAAGAAATTGTGCTGTCTAGCAGAGTGGTGGTAGAAGATGATTTTGATAGGTCCATGACCTCACTAGTCCTAGGAACCTGGCTAGATTTCCAGTACTGAGTTTCTTTTACCTCCCATTGAGTGGGCCTTAAGTCTAATTAGATAGTGGGTTTTTTTTTTTTTTTTTTTTTTTTTTTTTGCTATTGACACAGGAGTGATACTTACTGTACCTTTATGAATATCTTGCTGTTCTGGTAATTTTTCTGTTTTATGCCTGTTGCAACTGGGTAGGACTGCTTACTTGCCTTCTTTCCTTGGCAACTTTTACAGTATTTTTGGAACCAGAGAAGCTACACATCAAGAAAAAGGTCAGGTAAACAGTATTTCCTTTGTCAAAAATGTGGTATAATTCTACGTCTGGTCTTAGCAATAAAATAGATAAGGCCAATAGATAAAGCTAAATACTTACTGTCCTGTTTAAGGATCCGGGATTGTATAAGCACCTTATTTACCAGCCAATCATACCTTCATCTCTCTAGAAGACATAAATATGAAATAAATATCACAAAATTAGAAACAAGGCTTTCTTAGATACATGCTTCTGCATTTAATGTTAGAAACATGATTAAGGCCTTGGTAGATTTCTTACTTAGCTTGTGTCAGAGGAGATCTATTCATCTGCAAGCTATATATTCACAAGTTCTTAGAGTAGGCACAGTATTGTAATGTTATTCTAATGAACTGTATTTACCTCGATGATCACAGAAATTCACCAGAGCAAATGAATGTAGAAGGCCCAAGAAACCTCTCTGAGTCATCTGATCTAGCGATTCTGGAACTGGGAAAAATACGTTTAAAAGGTGGGACAGAAGGAAGCTTATCTTTTCAATTTAGTCTTTTTACTAAAGCTGTTACGCTGTGTTCAGTAATAACAGGAACAATCCTATATAGCATGTGCTTGTGAGCAAATAAAAAAGGAATCAAGAAGAGGTACAATAAATGGTCTCCTAAGCAAAAGTCAGGCTGAAAATGTCCTCACAGCACACCCTGCTTGTCCAACACTCACTCATTCTACAAATATTGATGTTGCCGACACTGTTTCAAGACTTAGGAATACTTCATTGGAAAGACAAGTGTGTTATGTCTTAGTGCGGATGTAGGAGAAACAGACATTACTATATAAATATTGAGTAACTTCAGAGAGTTGCTTTTAAAATAAAAAGGAGACGATATCATTCAATACAGTTTTATACGGCAGGAGAACAAAGGATTTAAAGTTAAATAAAAGCTCAATTTCTTCAGCAATATGATTCCACTTGGTGTGCTTTTATGTAATTAATCTTCAAGCCCTTCCAGTATACTCACCTATAAAACAGAGTGATAAAGATTATATAGATGTGTAATTCTTGCAGAAGATGCAGGAAATATAAATGACAATGAATACATTCATGCTTTGTGCCAGCATTGTGTTAAATGTCTTACCTGGCACTCTGATTTTAACTGTCAACACATTCCTAGGATATACACACTACCCCAGTACCTGTCTTAATACAAAAAAAAAAAAAAAAAAAAAAAAAGCGAGGTGGAGAGTGTGATGAAGAGATGGTTCAGCAGCTAAGATTGACACTTGGTTCTTCAGATTACCTGAGTTCTGCTCTAAGCGTATTTGATGGGTGTCTTAGAATAACTTGAAACTCCAGCTCCACAAACCTACATGGAGAAACACATACTCAGACATTGAAATTTCATATACAAAATAAAAATTAAACATTTGTTAATTTAGAGACTAGAAGAGATAGAAAAAAATGCTTTAAATCATTCATTTCACAAATGTCAGAAATTACTTCAAGATTCTCATCACCCACATTGAGAAGATTATAAAACACCATGCAATTTCAATTCTAGGGGATCAATTGTTCTATTCTGACCTTGAAGAACACTTGGAAACACATGTACTTATACGCAGAGACAAATAAAATGAATCTTTAAAAAAAGTAGAGCAGCTGATAAATAATGTGGCAATTACGTTTATCTAATGTTCTGATCTCCAGTGGAGATCCATAGGTCCAGGGGTAAAATTATGACCTCTTCTTTTTCTTAACTAAGACTTCTTTACCCAACAGAGTTGAGATTGAGTCCTTAAATATGTAAAGGCATTTTTCTTTGTGCATAAATCATTCTGAGAGAATAAACATGCTAAATAAAATCAATAAAATTCAAGATTGATTGTTCTTGTTGTTATTGCTTTAGAGTTTTTGCTTGTTCACCCTGGAGAGGTTTGATAGAGAGAGAGAGAGACAAGATATTTGGAGATAGAAAAAAAATCAATGTTTCATAAAACCGGCAAAATATTTGTGCAGATCCCAGGAGTATATAGCACGATGTGGGGATAAAGAAGTAAGTCATATGAGGGGCTCACTTATTATCAAGGGGATTTATCTCTGCTCTCTGGGACCAGCATGTTTGTAAAGTCAATAGTCCTTTCAAAAACAGCATTATGAAACTACTCAACGAGTACAGAAAAAGTTGAGACAAACTAGTGTTATGTTACCCATTTTCATAGAAATACTTAGTTTTATCATGTTACTCCCAGGTAAATACTTTGATGGAAATGGTAGATTTGGACCACTGTGAATAAATTAAGGAAATATATACCAACATAATGGTAAGTGTAATGTTTGATATGATATAAACAGCTCACTAACTACAAAAGCATAGATTTGAATCAACTTGATGAAAGTAAGATTGAGAGTGTCAAGGAAAAGGGAAGAAGGAGAAAATAATAGAAAGTGAAGGTATTCAGAATAACACATTATGAACTTAAATCGATTATGATAGTCTTTCTATTTCTGGCAAGTAGACTCAACCTTAGTTGCATTATCTGGAGCCATTGCCTCATTATATAGACATAATCTCCAAAGAGAGATGATATTAACAGCATCTACAGTAATACAACATGCACTGTCTGTCCTTCAGTCTTCAGACAGTTTATCTCAGTTAGAAGAGCACAGAGCTCGTTTCTATAGGCAGCACCATCATTAAAGTACAAAGCAGCAGAGAGATTTGAAATGAACAGATTAAGCATGCCTGTCACTCAGGCTGGCTGTGTGCAGTGGCTAATGCAGGCATCTCTGCTCTATTTGAGCCAAGTCTCTTGGGAACAATTTTAAAAGTGTGACTTAAATGGACTCACTGAAAATGAGTCTGCACAGGGCAGGCACTGAACATGTCATGTGAGAATAAGGCTGTTTGTTTCAGAAAATAGATGACAATCTGAAGCCACGGGAAACTAAAAGAAAACTATTCAGAATTCAAAGCATTTAATATTATTACAAAAATTAATTAAAAGTGATATCAACCTACCACTAAAATCCATAGATATTTGTATATTAAAACTATGTCTTAAAAGATATATAACGTGCATGTAACATATAACACACGCAACAGATATAGAATCACACATACATACACATACACAGATGAAAGCTGACAGAGAACTCTGATATGAAATGGATCAGTAAATCATTGAGTACTGGGTTTTCAAGTAATCTTTTTGTATGTTGTCATTGAATAGAATATATGCAGGCTCTACTTATCTCCTTATCTGCAATTATTATAAAATCAAACATCAGAATTACTAATCAGAGAGGTCTGTTTTCTCTGACAGCACTGGCTTGAACTCTGTAAACATTTATAAGCCATTCTTACTTTTTAAAACTTTATTATACATTCCAATAATTGGAGTAATGTGTAATTTCCATGTTAATTAGAGGATCCAAAGAGAAATCACATACAGGAGTAGATCACCAGATCGCAATAAGCACATGTTAAAGACCACATCATACTCATTTAGTTTTGCCTATTGTCTTTGATGTAACTATTTTTTAAATTGTAATCTAAATCTTTGACTAAGAGAGAAAATTTTAAGGTATAAGGATGATTAAATAATTTATAGGGTTATTGGCTAAAAATATTATCTTAAAATTAAATGATTTTTAATATCAAATATATTGTAAAAATGATTTAATATTCTATCATTAAATACATCACCCAATAATTCCAGCATATTTAACCTAAGACCTTATGTGAAGGAAAATATTTTTAAATATATTACATACCATATTCTACAGCCTCAACTGCCAATGAGTTTTGACTACTTCCCAAATCCAAGTCTTATACACAAATCATAGTGAAGTAGGTTGTGAAATCTGTCACCCTTTTTATTGCTAGGCTTGACTCAAATGATCCGTCCACTGAGTAGATATTACCCTCCTATATCACCACAAAACAGGCATCTCGCCCAAAGATGAGGGATCAAAACTGATGATCTTTATGATTGGATCAGAAAAAGGAAGTGATGTTTTTCCATCAACAGCTAGCAGCAAGATGCTGACCTATGCCAGAATTTCCAAATACTTATGAAGGACATTTGTGGAGGAAAATGAAGTTTAACATTAAAGGGCAGAGATCGGGCATGATGGCAGATATGCACATAATTGTACCCCTGTGACTTGAATGGAAGTATAAAAAAATTCCTTGCAATATTCTATGAAATGTAATTGCTCATTCATGATGCATATTTTACTTAGTTACTTTTTTTTTATTAATACCAAACTTTGAAAAGCTCCCTGTTACATTGCAGGTAACATTTCAAGACGTTACAAAAAAAAAAAAGAAAAATAGTAATTTGAATATGACACTTTGGGAAAAGGTTAATGTCATGTTTTGAAACTATAATTTTTTAGTATGCTTTTTAAAAGTGGCATATTTCACAAAATGGTACAGCTTATCCTTCTCAAGGTCTCTAACAGAAATGTTTTTTAATCAGAATGTATTCTGTTTCTATTTTTAACCATTCTGTCCTGAATTCAAAAAATTACTATTATACATTTTAGTAGGCATTCAAATTGATCAGCCCTGACATGTTAAGTCATATTTCTCTAATTTATTAATTGATTATATACGTGTTCTACATTTTTAGAATTTAATATTGTCCAAAACTCCAGAATTGGGCATATAGTTCTGGTATGGTGCTTTTCTACCTTTTGTGAGTTTCTAGGTTCAGTCCCTACTATAGGAATGTAAAATAAGTATCATGCATAACTAAAACTACTTCTTACCAAGATACCATTTTCAGCAATGCTCATAAACATCTAACTCAAACTAAGATAAAATAATTTAGCTTAATGGATCATTAATATTACATGGATAGTATGATGTTGGTAAGCATAAACAACACTCCACAACAGGAATCATGATAATAAGTAATCAATATAAGTTCAGTATCTCCTTCAGGAGCTATCACATTTTGGAATCAATTTCCATTAAAAAAAATCTACCATTTCCAAGTACCCTGATTCAGTTTCTAGCACTCTAAAGGTTACATACAACCATCTCTAACTCCAGTTTCAGGGCATTTAAGGTTTTATTCTGACCTCAGATACCAGACATGAACTTGGTACACACACACACACACACACACACACACACACACACACTTAGGCAAGGAAACACTCATACACACAAAATAAAAATAAAGTATTTTATTATTATAGATAATATATAAACCCTTTTTGGATTCTCGCAACTATTATAAATGGCACAATAAATCATATGTCACATAGTAGGTACTGAAGTCATGGTGCATTCACCAAAGAGTTAGGAAAAGTGGATGTCAGCCTACAATGCTTGTGCCATGTGAAGAATTCCAAAGTTCTTATTGAGCTATAGATGTATTCTGAATATATTATCATCCAAGTATATATTTGAAATAATAGATATGCATTAACATAGCTATGCATCTATATAGAAGATAATCATTCTGAGACAACAGACACCATTTGATAACTTACATCAAATTTCTATTCAGATGTTTAGACTCTCAGTGCTCTCTTTTTCTTTCTTTCTTTTTAATGATGTATTTTTAAAAGATGTATATATTTTATGTATGTGAGCACACTGTTGTTCTCTTCAGAAACACCTTAAGAAGTCACTGGACCCCATTACACATGGTTGTGAGCCACCATGTGGTTGCTGGGAACTGAACTCAGGACCTCTGGAAGA
Source organism: Arvicanthis niloticus (assembly GCF_011762505.2). NCBI lineage: Eukaryota > Metazoa > Chordata > Mammalia > Rodentia > Muridae > Arvicanthis > Arvicanthis niloticus. Next base: position 23,592,927 of record NC_133430.1, on the reverse strand, counting down.
GCAATCAGTGCTCTTAACCAATGAGCCATCTTTCCAGCCCCACAGTGCTCTTTTCAAGAGGTTATTGCACATATCTCTATATCATTTGGAATTGTAAATCTTTGTAAAATTTGAATATTTTAGTAAAGTAAAAATTTTCCATGATAAAAGATGTTTATTTAAAAATTTAATATATTTTTCCTAGAACTTCCTAGAATAATAAGTTTGAAAATGATGAAAATCTTCTTGGAAAGGCTCTTAGGAGTAACCATGAGAATTTCTTAATTAGGTTATGACTGGGTCCACCATGTACATTAGAGATGAGGACAGTATCAAGGCTTGTTTGATGTGACTCGAGGTGGACCACAAAACTCAGAAAACTTATTACTTAAAGAAAAGCAACAGAAATCACAGCTGCCAGTCAGTCCTTCATCCACACACTGGAAAGTGTAACACTGAAGCAGGACAGATAATTAACCTTGGTATGAGATATTAAACATCCTACATGACACTACTGAGAAGCAAAGTTTAAATTCTAGCTAAGTCGTTCTGTACTCTGAAGTTCTATTGTAAAGAAATATATCTGTAGGCTCCAGGTATAGCTCAGAGGACTAAAAACTAAACTTTTCAAAGGCCAGTGAAGTTTTAATAATTATTAAACAAAATGGCCAATCAACAAATGGCTAATGAAATGAATACATGTTTCATAAAAGAAGAAACAAAAACAGCATATGAGTATTTAAAACACATCAACATTTTAAAGACATGAAGTCACCAGGGACAGGCAAATAAAAAAGAAACTTTGACATACTATCTCACTGCCACTCTTCATATCCATCTTAAGGAAAAGTAGCAACACAGGTTAGAGAAATGATTAAGTGGTTGAAAATAGCTGCTGCCCTTACAGAAGAAATGACTTAGTTTCCCAGTGCCCATATCAGGTGGCTCAGAAGCCCTTGGTAACTCCAGCTCCAAGAAAACCAATTCCCTATTCTTTCCTTCATGGGAACTTTCACACATTGAGCAATACTCATAAAGATGCACACAAATAAATATAAATAAAATTAAGATTAAAAAACTGACAATTTCTTATGAGATGTGTATAGTAGAGTGGTGGTGGATTAAACTAATATAGGCATTTTGGAAATCACTATGAAACTCTCTCTCTCTCTCTCTCTCTCTCTCTCTCTCTCTCTCTCTGTGTGTGTGTGTGTGTGTGTGTGTGTGTGCATTTTTGTCTGTCTTTTAGGGGGAGGAAGGTGAGGGAGGTCAGTATGTCCCTGTGTAGTATGTGATTAACTTTTGTCTCTCCTGAGTGCATATATGTTCAAAGGATTCCATATTCTACTGTAGAGATATTTGTAAGGCCATATTTATTACTTATCTATTCATGAACCAAGAAAATAAAACCAGTCAAGAGACCAAGCAAATGATTAGATAATGAAAATAATGGATATACACAAAATGAAATTTTATTCATTTTTAAAACAACATGAAGTTATGAAATTTGCAGGAAACATATGGCTCTGGATAGCATAACATTAAGCAAGGTGATTTCCCTCACAAACAAGGGAAAATATCATTTTCCATATGCAAAGACTGTCTTCTGATATCTAACAACTAACACACATATATACAAGGAAGTACACACATGTACACAAACACATGTATGTAGTATGTATGCTTGTATGTAGGCACAGGTAATGCCTACAAAACTAGGAGAGAGACTAAAACAGATGATAATAAATGATAGGAGGGTAGATAATAGGAAATACATGATATGGTTGAAGAAAAAAGACTAGAGGAGATGTAGGCTACAAAATAATCTGGGACCAAAGACATGGGAGAGATTACAAGCAAGAGGCATCTACTAAAATACATTTTTATACCATATTGATTTGTGACACCTTTTGTTCTTTTTTTAAAATATTCAAAACTAAAAACACATAATGAGTTTCTTTGAGACTCATCTCAGCTGTGACTCAAGTCTGAAAAGAGTGGCCTATGTAAAGGTTTGAATTTGCTGAGCTCAACAGCAGGAACATGCCCATAGGATCCTGTTCAAATTGATCATTTTCAGTAAGAAATGTATTTATTTTATACAGAACACTTTGGACTTAACATAAAGTTAAAGTTAAAATTCACAATGTCATTGTAGTTCCTAAATCATGATTTGAGTATCTCTCATCAAGAAGGAACGCTCAAAAAGGTTTACAAAGTATCAATGCACTGTTTTAATATTTGAAATTCATAAAATGTGGAGTCAATTGATTAAAAAGCAAAATTCATGAAAACATTGACTCATATGATAAAATACTTACTGTGTAATCAAAAAAAACTGAGTTCATATTCTGGCACACCTGTATGTATGTAAAGCATTTTTGAGAGGGAGAGACAGGTGGTCCTTAGGTGTTCTGCTAACCACTGTATCCAGGTGGTGAGTACTGGTTTAGTTTGGGTCACCATCTTTAAAAATAAGTTGGGAGTGATTGAAACACTTGACAATAACTTTTGTCTAATGTGCACATGCATGTGTGTGCATGTGTATGTGCATACTTGCACACACACACACACACACACACACACACACACACACACACACCTGCAATCACTGCTTTCCTCAGTACATTAAAATAGATTTACTTTGTTAGTGAAAATGTTATTATATTCCTGTCACATTATACTACCAATCCCCTGTAAAAACACATAATTTAAACACCCAATGAAAAGAGTCAAAAGGTAAATAAAACCAAGAAACCAATTAGTTCAGTGGTTCCTCAGAAGATTGGACATAGTACTACTAGAGGACCCAGCTATAGCACTCCTGGGCATATACCCAAAAGACGTTCCAACATAAAACAAGGACACATGTTCCACTATGTTCATAGCAGGCTTATTTATAATGGCCAGAAGTTGGAAAGAACCCAGATGTCTGTCAACAGAGAAATGGATACAGAAAATGTGGTACATTTACACAATGGAGTACTACTCAGCTATTAAAAGCAATGAATTCGAGAAATTCTTAGGTAAATGGATAAAACTAGAAAATATTATCCTGAGTGAGGTAACCCAATAACAAAACAATACACATGGTATGTACTCACTGATGAGTGGATATTAACCCAAAAGCTTGGAATACTCAAGATACAATTCATAGACCACATGAAGTTCACGAAGAAGGAAGACCAAAGTGTGGATGCTTCAGTCCTTTTTAGAAGGGGAAACAAAATACTCACAGGAGGAAATATAGAGACAAAATGTGGAACAGAGTATGATGGAAAGCCATCCAGAGACTGCCCCACCCAGGGAACCATCCCATATACACTTACCAAACCCAAACACCATTGCAGATGCCAAGAAGTGCTTACTGACAGAAGCCTGATATAGCTGTCTCCTGAGAGACTCTGACAAAGCCTGACAAATTCAGAGGTAAATGTTTGCAGATAACCATTGAATTGAACATGGGATCCCCAGTGTAGGAGTTAGAGAAAGGACTGAAGGGTCTGAAGGAAGACCCATGGGATGAACAACAATATCAACCAACCAGACACCCCTGAGCTCTCAGGGACTAAACCACCAACCAAAGAGTATACATGGAGTGACCCATTGCTCCAGCTGCTTATGTAGCAGAGGATGGTTTTGTCGGGCATCAATGGGAGGAGAGGTCCTTGGCCCTGTGAAGGCTTGATGCCCAAGTGTAAATGAATGCCAGAGTGGGGAGGCAGAAATAAGTGGGTTTGTAGGGGAACACGCCCATAGAAGCAGGGAGAGGGAGGATGGGATAGGAGAATTCTGGAGGGGAAACCTGGAAAGGGGATAACATTTAAAATGTAAATAAAGAAAATATCCAATAAAAAATTAGACTATCAGAAACTTCAGGCTAGGACATAAAGATGCAAAGGCAAGCAAGTCAGATGAGAGCAAAATAGACATGTTTTCTTAGGCTGAGATCCATTTTCTTCTCCAATATCCTGCTGTACAACCATATTCATGTAAATTTAATATACCTCAAACAACAGAATCCTTCTCAGCACTTATTCACATGCTTAATGACTGATGAAAAATAACCCCATGAAGGAAAAATGATCATGGGATTAAATTTGAATATCTCCAATATTTCCTAGCTTTAAAACAGTAGATACATTAATGGGAGCACATCCACCTCTATCTCCTCATCCACCAATATACTATAATAAATTTGAATTAAATATTACAAGATAGCAGTCTTTGAGATTACAAATTGTTTTTCAATAAAACAAATATTAAAACACTAGAGAGATCAGGAGAGAGACAGAGAAGGAAGGGGCAGTGGTAGAGGAGGAGGCAGGAGAGAGAGAGAGACAGAGAGACAGTGAAACAGAGAGACAGAGAAACAGATAGAGAGAGCAATGTATCACCCATGGCATAGAGAACTTTAGTGAGACATGGTCAAGCAGCTCAAATGACAGACTGCCAGTTTGTGGGAGATAAAAGTTGGAAGCCATCTAGGTTTCAATCAATACTTCAGGCTCTGTAGCATAGAGCGAGTTAAGACTCTTTACACTCATACACACATTCTATAATGGTTTTAAACATTCTTTGGGAGAAAGAAAATCCAGTCATGCACAGTAATAATATTCCTTAGTCCATGGCTTTAGAGGTCTCCATTATCCCTTCATGCCTCCTCTTTTCCTCTGTACCAGTGTTTCCTTAGATAAGTTCACACAGAAAATAATTGACAGTTTTTGTCTTAGTATGAACATCTCAGAAACATTTAACATGAGCTCATATGCTAAAGTATCTACTATAAATTTTAAAGGGGCAGAGTTTAAATATAACCCTAGGAGAGAGAAAATTGTTTGGAATTCTTTTCAGAAAACTGGATGTCAGGATCTACTTTTATAAAAGACACACATTTCTGAATATATTAAAATAGGTCAATGAGAGTCTCATCCAACATATGACTTCCATTTGTGTTGTAAACCCCTCCACAGAAGGTGACAGTTGGAAATAAGTGAGATAGCACACGGTTTTTGTTAACATTTTTTACATTTATTTATTCACTTTACATCACTATATCAGCCTCCCCTCTCTTCCCAGTTCTCCCTGCACAGACTCCCCTCAATTGCTCCATCCCCTTTTCCCCAGAGGAGGGCTTCCCCTTCTCAGAGATAAGACCTATTAAGTATCCTATAAACTGTGACATACAAACAAATACATACCCTATTCTAGCCTAATGACTTTAAAGGATAAGTGAAATCAACTTTGATCAGAAATGGTTTACATAGGTTTGATGTCTTGCTAGTTTACTTGGTTGTGCTTCAACTCTGCAAGTACTTATTGTTATTCCCCTTACCAGATCAAAGCTTGGTTCCTAAAATGAACACTAGTGAAGTTGAAGTAAATCGTTTGGAGAAACTTACTTAAGTTATTTATTTTGCTTTGAGAAGTTCTACAAAATTAATATGGAAGATTGCCACCCTTGACATCTAAGGCAACAAATTCCCTTTAAGCCAATAAATCAGATTTTTATTTTTCAGTAAATTAGAAATATTTTTCTATCCAAAATTTATTCAGTTATTTTTTACACAAAACTCAAAAAAGAAGCATTTTCATATTAAAGGTGATTCATGAAACATATTAAACTTCACATCCAGAAAAGTGGCACTAAATCAATAGTGACTATTTGCTTGACTAGTCAATAATTTTCAATAAATATAATTCAAATGGTTCCCCCAACGGAGGCTATCACTTTCATGCTGAGACTCTCTTTAGGCACTGCTGTTACTGATGGAATAGATGTCTCATTAATCTGTAAGAGCAAGCAAACCAAGAATCACGTACTCATGAAAAATGCTGTTTTGCACTGGTTTTACTATCTATCTAGTTGGTACTCACAGAAGTTGAATTCACATGAGACTATGTAAAAAATAGAAAAATATAGAACAATTGAATCTAGGCAATGAATATATTGGTCTATATATTAACAATGCCAAGAACACCAGAACAGCATTGCAGCCCTATTATAAAACACCAAATAATTTTGTATTGCACCCTTCCATTTGGATATTCAATCAATTTTGGCCAATTGTTAGTCCAAATAATGAACAAAGATGCTTCACAAAATAGTTCTTATCCAGTCAGAAATTACACAGTTTTAAATTTATTTTGGTAATATTGAGAATTAGTAATATATATCTTAAAAATAATGATATTCCTAAGTAAGTAGTGAAAAGCAACATTTTAAAAAATTGGAATTATAAGAACTGGAGAAGGGGTTTGATGGTGAAGGATTTTGCTGGCCTTTCACAGGACAAGATTTGTTTTATCTCAGTATTCATTTTAGGTGTCTCATAACAACCCCTTACTCAGCTCAAGGTAGCCTAATTCTCTCTCTCTCTCTCTCTCTCTCTCTCTCTCTCTCTCTCTCTCTCTCTCTCTCTCTCTCTCTCTCTGTGTGTGTGTGTGTGTGTGTGTGTGTGTGTGTGTGCATCTGTGTTTCTGTGGTGTGTGTGTTTCTGTGTATGTCTATTTATATAGGTATATATATACATATGTGTATATATACATATATTTTAAAATAAATATATAAGAGGTTTAGATCTTTAAACATTAGTTATTAGCACTCAATACCTATTGCTACATTTCTATGGCCACTGTGAATTTTTAGTTGAGGTACTCACTAAGATTGCACTGTAGATATTTGCATTTAAAACCTGGGCATTAAGAGCAGAGCATATTAGGGTAGCCAAAAGAGAAAAAGAAGGGGGCTTTTCTACTTAGCTAAGTATTAGAAATATGCCACATTCAGCAGATGGCATTCTTCCACTGATTTCTGATTATAAATAGTGAGTAAGAAATATAGATATATCTTAGTAGTATTGGGGTTTTTTTCTGAGGGGTACCAAAATATTATTCAATACAGAGTGGTGAAGATGGCCCAGAGGATAAAACTACTTGCTGCACAAGCCAAGAAAAGTGAGTTTGTAGCTTGGGTCTTTTGGCGTAAAGGTCTCTCATCTTTATACTCATGCTGCTGTATCTCTGTCTTTGTGTCTCTGTATCTCTGTCTCTATCACATATACATACATATATTCATACATACATACATACACACACATACATATACAGAGATTTGTTACAGTGTGTTCATATGTGCATGTTCATTTGTGCATGTGCATATTGAAGATGGCAGATGGCACCTGGTGGTTTTTTCCATCAAGTTCTACTTTGTTCACTATGACAGCTCCTCATGCTCAAAACAGGGCCTGCAGATTTATGTCATCAAGCTAGCTAAATTGCCCCGAGAACCCTTATCCCCAATTCTTAGAGCACTGGGATTGCAGAAGGACCCCATGTTCATCTGGCCTTTTATATGTGACCTCCAGTGATTACACTTGACCCACATACTTTATTCACACAGCCAATACACGAGCCTTAATTTCTGTTCTTTAATAGTCCATACTTTAGTACCAATAGAAAGTGTAACAGAAATCACTCTAGCCATCACATTCATAAACCCACAAGATACTCTAGCAGACTGCAGGCAGCTTGGTACCCATTTAAGTTTAAGTATTTGGCAGAAAGAATATTACTTAGGCTTCACAGTCACTCTCCATGCTACATTTTTAAAAATGTACCACATGACTCCCTCTCATAAGCTTTCATTGCCCTCTCAGCTAGTCTAAAGAATTGGTATCCATATGTATAAAAGTCTGTTCCTTTTACTATTTAAGTAGGCGACATGGAGTTTACATAGCAGTTAGGGGGTAGTGGAAAGAGTGGATCATTTCAAACGTTTATACAGCAAAACAAACCAACAGTCTGTCCCTCTGAGAATGAAACTACCAAATGTTTGCTGCTGTTAAATGGATGCGCTCTGAAGCCTTCCCATGAGTTTGCTTTGACAGATGTCTGCTGATGGACATTTGCACAAAAGTCTCTGGAATGCCTTATTTTATACCCAGTGTCAGTTGGCACATTGCTTTCTTATACCTTCTGTGTTTCCATTAAATTAGGCTGGAAACAAAGACTCCTATTTACTGAGCAAATTCTTTTCTTTGTGAAATGGTGAACAATTACGACCATTACCCTGTCAGCCATTTCTAACTGCTCAATTAACAACAACAGCAGCAGCAACAACAACAAAAAAAAGCCTCCACACTTCTCACTGAATAACAGTTATGCCAAGTGGAGTCTGCCTTTGGCATACAAGAGTATGAAAGTATCTAATCAACATGGGGAGAAGGTGGAAAGGCCGTTCATTTGTAACTTTCCTTAGGATGCTGAGAAAATCAATTCTGTTCTGTAGGTTGTTGGAAAAAATGTCATGTCCACATCCCAAGAAAGAATATCCCATAAATTACCAAACAAAATCACCACGAATATCAAAGAGGTAGTAGGAAACCATGTTTGGATGACTTAGCATCAAATATAGAAAATATACAAGTTGTACATGGACTAGGATTTATTTTAGCTAATACTTTAATGTCAATATATTCCAGACATTTTCAATTCCAAAAACATGAAAAAAAAAGATAATACTAAAAAAAAACCTGCCATAGTCTCTAATGTTTTATTCAGAGGTGTTCTTTTGCAAATTTTAAAGGTGAGGCAGCCCATATACATAATCCTCATCTCAGGCACATTCTAAGATAGAAAGATTGGCAAGCATAAGGTTGTTCTCAGTTCCCTGAAAGCCCTGGACTATGTAGCAAGACCCTGTCTCTAGAAATCTATCTATATAAATTAAAAAAAAATCATACATGTATACATACATACATATATACATACATCTTAAAATAAATTTCAGATGGAAAAAGAATTGCAGGCAACCCTCAACCTGCAATGTATTTGAAGCAAGAAGTAGAAAGACATGTGACCTGCATTGCAGTAAGATCGTATTCTTCAATATTTTTTTTTCTTTTTGAGAAAGAAGATAAATCATAGTCAGTGCAGCAGAAAATGCCAGGAGCTCTTAAGATTCGGTGTATCTGTCATCTGCACATCCCAACACAATCTGAGTTCATGAGACAGTGGGAAAGCTGCTATCTTTACTGGAGGGTACACAGACTCAGAGTATTAGTTTTACTTCATAATTTTGTAGGGGTGCACCGAGGTCAGAACTTGACCTTGCTTTCACTTGTTTTTCTTAGCTTTTGGCCCAGTTCTTAGCCTGCTCCCCACTCTATGGATTCTTTTATTTTTCCTTAATAGTTTGCCCTTTTCATACACCCAAAAGATGATTCACCATGCAGAGAGAGACAGAGGGAGAGACAGAGACAGGCAGAGAGAGAGAGAGAAAGAGAGAGAGAGAGAGAGAGAGAGATAGAGAGAGAGAGAGAGAGAGAGAGAGAGAGACAGAGACAGAGAGACAGAGAGACAGAGAGACAGAGAGACAGAGAGACAGAGAGACAGAGAGAGACAGAGAGAGATGAGATGGCCAGGAACACATGAAGAGAGATGGGCAAAGAGAGTGAGTAATGAGGGAGAAAGGGGATGGAGAGAAGAGAGTAAGGAGGGCCAAATAACCTCTTTTATGGTAAGCCAGGCCTATCTGGCTGTTGCCACTTAACTGCTGGGCAGAGCCTAGCTAACACCATGGGCTAGCACAAATCCCTGACAGTGTTGATGAGACTCTATTATGCTTGCAGACATGAGACTAGTATGGCTGTCTTCTGAGAGGCTCCACTCAGCCACTGATTCAGACAGATGAAGACTGCCATAGCCGAACAGTGGATAGAGCTTAGAGACTCTTATGGAAAAATAGGAGGAAAGATTGCAGCCCCTTTGGGGATAGAAACTCCACAAGAAGACCAACAGAATTAACTAACCTGGACTTTAGGGAGTCTCAAAGATTAAACCATCAATAGTTAGTTTATTAATCAAACTTTATTATGCACTTATAAATATATAGAACTAAAACACTGAACATAGTGGAAAAATGATTTTTCCATTCTCTATCTCTTCACATGTACAGTTGACTCCCTGGGAACCTGTTTCTGGACATTGAGTGTTTCTAGACTATCTCATGTTTTAATTTTTCTTTATTTATTTTCTTATTGTGATTACTTCCTTCCATATGGTTGCTTTAAAAATGTGAAGAGGAAGTTTCTGGTTGTGTCATGTACTGCAGACTTACGTGGTGTTTTTCTGAGAGGCAAGACCAGTGAAAAGACATGTAATGTTTGGAGAGAGTATAAATAGGATTCAACAGACAGTGGCTAGGCAACGCTTTGTTGGTGTTGCTTCTTCATTTCCTTTCATTGGGAGGCATGGCTGAGAACTTCTCCTGGTGACTCAGCTCTCTCTGGTGGTTCCCACTGCCTTGTGCTGATTTGAAAGAATCCTGGCTCTTTCTGCTGAGTTATGTCATTGTTACTGATTCCTGTATGATGTTGTGAACTGGACTTCTGGTTTTCTGACCAAAAGAGAATAAAATCACCCCTAAAACTATTCCTAAGTAGGTCCATATCTCCTTGTCTTATTTACCATCTTTCCTCCTCTATGTTTGGACAATGGGCTGAAAAGGGAGAGGTATCAATGCATTTAAAAACCCTTATTAAAGTAAAGATTTAAAAAAATCTAACACTACAGGATTGCATTCTAATTTTTCAGTTGGAAGTCCAAGTCGGGATTTTTAGCCTTCATAATGCACACCCATATGCTGTTTATAATGTCTCTTAAGCATAGTCAGTAACACACAAGGTATATACTTCATTGTATTTTCATGTACATTCAATCAAAATGTTTTCTAATTTACCTTGTGACTACCATACAGCCTTATTTAGATTGCATACGTTTAAATATTTCCATTTTCTTTCAATCTGGATACTTGCATTAGTTATGTTATACTATGGGAAATATTGCAGCATTTCAGATCTTACAGTCTTTATAAGTACACTGGGTATCTTTTAAAGGAACTCTGATGACATTCAAAATTCACTTCAACATACTTTATGATGTCTATGAGGTTATCTATATGAATGCCCATACTATAAATTCACTAGTGTTGATATTTGAACAATAGACATAAGTTAAGGATTTTTCTGCTGCTATTTTATTATGAATTCCTGAGAATGGAGTGCACAAGTTAAATTGTTTTGGTTGTTTTAAAGAGTTTATGTAAAGAACATCAGTTTTACTAAGGTTATAGCCTCCTTTTTTTTCCTGTTTTGTAACATTTTACTGGAATACTTTTTTTTCTTTTTCACCTGAAATCGTGTCTGTCTGCTATATCAGTTTTCTTCCTTTGAGCAGAATAACAGGGCATAATGTTTCCCAGTCTTCTATTTTATCCTATATAACTTTATATAAAGTATAGGCTTCTTATATACAGTATATAGTGCCCTGACTTTCCTTTCTTCTGTTGAACACAGCTCCATTCTAACTCGGCCATCTTGTTCTTGTGGTAGGCTACATAATACATCAGAATCTTGGACTGAAAGTTGAACTGGGTTATAATCGAAGCTCTTATTCCATGCATAGTTTTAAATTTACCACAGGACCCAAATTCACAACGTTCTTTATTGTGTTTTTACATCAATAAACTCGGACACTCTATTAGCAATGCTTGGCCTGATATGCTGACCTGATATCTCCAAGGTCCTAGTATAGCCATAGCTCTAAGAAAATATGATTGCCTGGCCAAATGAGATAGAACTCTTATGATTTTCTTACTGTTGTTGTTTTTTTTTTTTTCTCCAGTCAATAATTTCCCAAGAGTGTCCAATGGTTAGAAATCTCAAATGTCCTTCAGCTCCTTCTCTCTAACTTCTCCATTGGGAACCTTTTCATAATTTCAATGGTTAGCTGTGAGCATCTGCCTCTGAATATGTCAGACTCTGGCAGACCTCTAAGGAGACAGCTATATCAGGCTCCTGTCAGCATGCACTTCCTGACATCCACATCAGCATCTACCTTTGATGACTGCACATGAGATGGATACCCAGGTGGAATGGTCTCCAGATGGCCCCTCTTTCAGTTTCTGTCCCACACTTTGTCTTCATATTTGTTCTCTTGAGTATTTTGTTACTCCTTCTAAGAAGGGCCGAAGCACCCACACTTGGTCTTCCTTCTTCATGAGCTTCATGTGGTCTGTGAGTTGAATCTTGGGTATTGCGAGTTTCTGTGCTACTATCCAATTATCAGTGAGTGAATACCATATGTGTTCTTTTGTGATTGAGTTACCTCACTCAGGATAATATTTTCTAGTTTTATCCATTTACCTAAGAATTTCTCAAATTCATTGTTTTTAATAGCTGAGTAATACTCTATTGTGTAAATGTACTTCTTTTTTGTATCTATTCCTCCTTTGAAGAACATCTGGGTTCTTTCCAGCTTCTGGCTATTATAAATAAGGCTGATATGAACATAGTGGAGCATATGTCCTTGTTATATGTTGGAGCATCTTCTGGGTATATGCCAGGAGTGGTATAGCTGGGTTCTCAGGTAATGCTATGTTCAATTTTCTGAGGAACCACTAGACTGATTTCCAGAGTAGTTGTACCAGCTTGCAATCCCACCAATAATGGAGGAGTGCTCCTCTTTCTCTGCAACCTTGCCAGCATCTACTATTACCTGAGTTTTTGATCTTAGCCATACTGACTGGTGTGAGGTGGAATCTCAGGGTTGTTTTGATTTGCATTTTCCTGATGACTAAGGATCTTGAACATTTCTTATGGTGCTTCTCTGCCATTCATGTTTCCTCAGTTGAGAAAACTGAATAATTCTTTGTTTAGCTCTGTGCCCCATTTTTATTAGTGTTTCTGGAGTCTAATTTCTTGAGTTCTTTGTATATATTGGATATTAGCCCTCTATCAGATATGGGATTGGTAAAGATCTTTTCCCAATCTGTTGGTTGCTCTTTTGTCCTATTGACTGTACTTTTCCTTACCGAAACTTCGTAATTTTTTGAGGTTCCATTTGTCAATTCTTGAGCTTAGAGCATAAGCCATTGGTGTTCTGTTCAGGAACTTTTCCCCTGTACCCAAGTATTCAAGCTTTTCCCCAACCTTCTCTTCTATTAGTTTCAGTGTATCTGGTTTTACGTGAAGGTCCTTTATCCACTTGGACTTGAGCTTTGTACAAGGAGATAAGAATGGATCAATTTGCATTATTCTATATGTTGTCTTCCAGTTGAACCAGCACCAGTGGTTGAAAATGCTGTCCTTTGTCCACTGGACAGTTTTAGCTGCTTTGTCAAAGATCAAGTGACCATAGGTGTGTGGATTCATTTCTGGGTCTTCAATTCTATTCCATTGATCTTCCTGTGTGTCTCTGTGCCAATACCATGCAGTTTTTAATCACTATTGCTCTGTAGTACAGCTTGATTAAGGGATAGCGATTTCTCCAGAAGTTCTTTTATTGTTGAGAATTGTTTTCACTATCCTGGATTTTTTGTTATTCCAAATGTATTTGAGAATTTCTTTTTCTAACTCTGTAAAGAATTGGGTTGGAATTTTAATGGAGATTTCATTGAATCTGTAGATTGCTTTTAGCAAGATGAAAGGGTTTGTGGCCCCATGAGGACAGCAACAATACCAACCAACCAGAGATTCTAGGGTCTAAAGCACCAGCCTGGGAGCACATAGGGATGGACCCATGGCTCCAGCTGTATATGTAGGGGAGTGGGGATTTAGAGGGTGAAAAGTTGGGAGTGGGTTTAGGTGGGGGCTCATTCGCATGGAAGCAGGAGGAGGGGGGGGTGGGACAGAGGGTTTCTGGGTAGGGGGGAATGGGGTAAGTGGATAACATCTGAAATGTAAATAAAATGTCCAATAAAAAAAGATAGCTCCAGGTGAATACAATTAAGCAAAAGGATATGTTTTTATTTTGATTTTACAAACACAGGGAAATAGCAGAATATTTTAAAACAATGTTAGTAAATTTCCATCTTTTTACTAAAATGTAACTTATGAACTGTTAAATTCACCCTAACATAGAGCTTGTGAGGTCTGGACAAAGGTATTTTCAGAAAACATCCAATTAAAATATACAACATTTCTAGAAAACAAAATCTCAAATGTCATTTAGCATCCTAATTTCAAGGGTTTATAAACTGGCAGTAAAATTACTATTGATATTTGTGTTACAAGAAGAATGGTTTCTCTCATCCTATTTCAACTATTTCTTGTGAACAATTAATAACAGCCTACAAGTGGGCATGTGCATGTGTACATTTATATTATATGTCTTGTAGCAAAGAATAATCAATGTCCAAATGTTGTATTTTCACCCTTCTTAGGCATGTTGTGTGCTGACTGACAGAATGTTAGTTGAGATGAATTTTTTTGGTTATCATACGTACACTTTAGCTCAGGAGAAGATTGAGAATAACTGAATATACTTTTCATTTTAGGATGGGGTTGAGAGTTTGAAGGTGTTCACATAGATACTCCTGAATACATAAATATAATCCTTTCCATTTTTATGTTACTTCTATATGTTTTCAGGGTTAATAATTTGATATTAGAAAACCAATTGGTATGCCCTTTCCTGAGGAGACAATTTCTCCAGCTCTCATCATTTCTTAGATTCTGGTATCTCTTTTAGGATTGAAGCATCCTGAGACTTCCCATGCACATTGGTATGTCTGTTGAAGGCATCTTTGTTCTTCTCCTGTTCTGCACTCCAGGAGTTAAATATGGAAGAGTGAAATGATGTCATACTTAGAGATATTTAACTGGATGTCTGCAGATATGCTGTTAAATGCAGATGTGCTGCAGGGGATAAGGGGGCTGTGAAGATTTGAGGTCAATTCAAGCCTTAGATGAATCTTTGTTAGATACGTCTTGAGTCTTGACAAAAGCAGAATCAGCAAGACTCAGTCACCATTAACTATTCTTATGCTACAGCCATTTTTAGAGAATAGGTCTTTATTTCTCCTATCCATCTACAGGTCATATATAGAGTTACACCAAGCTCATCCTCAAAGCAGAAGTCAAGAGTCTTTCTTTCACTTCAGTAAATAGATAACTTCAGAGTTGTCAAAAGGTTGGATGTAATTTGTTTTTGTGGTCTCTATTCGTCTATGTCTTTAGTACATTTCTTACAATAACTGTGAATTTTCTGAACCTGTATGTCAAGACTGCAATACTTACTAAGAAGAAAAAATAACATAGTACAATGGGTAAGGGTTAAAGAGGATTTGAAGAATGCACCCAGGTCTTGATGCACATGGCCTGCCAGAGAACTGTTCCCTAATTTCATGTTTTTCATTGTTTTTTCTTCTATTTTGAGCGATAAGTTTTGAAGATTAAGGATATAGGATAAGAACATCTTATGCACAATTTGTTTAAAATATTTGCTGGAGATATAAAAATAACAGAAAAAAAATCCTGTGGGCCTAGCAGACTCATTAGTGTGAAATGATGTACCTGGTTCCAAAAAGACGTCGAAAAACAGTATGGACTACAAGCCAATTCCAAGCAGTTTGAATTTATTATTTATGATGCCAGTTAAACAAGGCTAATGTGCACTGCAAAAGTGGTTATAGCAGCTCTGCAATATTAGTAGAAATTAGTCAGATGTTACCAGCTCAATACAAAGTGAATTTGCTAAGGTTCAGCAAATGACAGCTTGGCTGAGTTAACATGACAGTTGAAAGCATTCAAGCTGTTTGAGTATTGGCAAGTGGGTTGAGAACCAAAGTCAGCATTTATCAGTGTTGGAAGGAAATTAAACTGAAAGCTGGGAGGAGCAGTAATGAGCCGCAGCATTTTACCTCCAAGCAGAAATGTCCCCAACCTCCTCTTACTCCCTTCTAATCGGGCCCTGATTAGATTCAAGAAGAAAAAACAAACTGTAAGGGTCACCTTCTTGGTATTGTATGGATGCTTCTCTAGTCAGCTTTTTTTTTTTTTTTCTAAAACTGGATGCCCTAGATTACCCTCTGGCATTATGTCCCACCATACAGGCTTCTTATTATGTCGCTTTCCCAAGGACATGACGTAGAAGAATCTTGATTGGCAACATGTTGTTGACTGGTAATTTACACTGCTGCCAAAAAGTGTTTAAAATAGTATTGATTTTTAAATATAGAAGGTCTTCCTCATGAATATATTAATGATAAAACTTGTTAATTCTTAGGCATTAAAATACTATTTTCTGTTGAAAATTATATAGCACATCAAGAAACAGAGAATACATAAATATCCAAACTTTCTACATAAGCACATATTAGTTTATCTTTCTACAATTTCTTTTTGTGGTAACTACATATAATTACACATACTGTAGGCAGCGTTACTCTAGTCTAAGGTTTTATGGCTGCATTGGTTTTCCAATCACTCCAATGGAGGTCCTGCCTGGTTACAAGTATATGCCCTTTTAGTCTCCATATTACCTATTGCATGGAATCTTAACTAGAGTCACCCTTATAAATTACTGGGGAGTTTTGATTGCCCTTGGTTTCTCAAATCTAGGTGTCTGCACGCTTACTAACTCTATCCTTTCTCTCTCCATCCCATCTCTTCCATTCCCATACACAGGCTATCTTCCACACAGTCCTGTACTGATGGGAGTTCACAGTACTGATAGGAAGTGTACTCCATCTCTTGAGATTAATTTTGGTTGAAAGATTTCTTTTTAATCATTAGATATTAGAATGGTTATTTCATGTTGGTTTTTTGGGGGGTGGTGTCCATTTACTCAGAAAATCTTTTTTTTCTGGCCCTTTACGCTGGGGTAATGTCTGGTTTTTTTTTTTCTTTGTTTTTTTGACATGTGTTTCTTTTATTCAGCAAAATGATAAATCCTGTTTTCACATTTATTCTGATAGTTTGTGTCTTTTTATTGAGGAATTGAGTCCATTCATATTGAAAGGTATTACAAAGGAATGATTATTAATTCCTATAGTTTTGATTGTGCTGGTGGTAGTGTGTGGGTTTCATTTGTGTTGCTAGTGTCAAAGTATTTATTTTCTATATTTTCTCCAGTGTAGTTAACTTCCTTGGGTTTGAGCTTTTTCTCTAATATTTTTTGTAGGAATGGATTTCTGGATAAATATTTGTTAAATGGGTTTTATCATGGAATATCTAGTTTTCTCCATCAACAGCAATTAAACGTTTTGTTGAGTATAGTAGTCTGGGCTGGCATATGTGGTCTCCTAGAGACTGCAAGGCATCTGCCAGATCATTCTAGCTTTTAAAATCTATGTTGAGAAGTCAGGTATAATTCTACTAAATGTGTTTTTTATGTTACTTGACCTTTTTCTGTTGTGGTTTTTCATATTTTTTTTTCTGTACATTTAGTGTTTTGATTATTAAATGGTAGGAGGGTTTTCCTGTTTTTTGGTCCAACCTATTTTGTGTTCTATAAGTTTCTTCTACATTTAGATACACCTTTTTCTTTTGGTTAGATAAGTTTTATTCTATGATTTTGTTGAAAATATTTTTCTGGGCCTTTGAGCTTGGAATCTTCTCTTTTTTCTATTATTAATATGTATAACCAGAATTATTCAGACATATTAGTGATATAAATAATGAGACCAAGGCTTACTAACATTTTAAAACTTAGGTCTTCTGCTAGGCAGTCTCCCAACTAATCAATCCAGACTAATCCTGGGCTACATCTCAACAACTGACCAGGTCTACCTCTCTTCACTGCTCTGTTCCACCTGTCTACCTTCAAGTTCAGTGGGGATCTCCTGCCTGAAATCTTCTCCCAGAGTCCCTATCTCTGCCTAGAAGTTGAGCTCTCCACTTTCTGTTCTGTTACTAGCCTTCAGATATTTATTAAAACCAACCAGATACAATTCTAGATTCTGTTATGCAGGTGAGAAAGGAGCTAATATTTACAAAATATGAGATGAGTGATGGGTCATTAGCTCTCTGCAGATACAGAATTAACAAATGAATATATAGAGACACACTTTCACACATTGTACAACAGTTTTTCTTAGGTTTGGTCTTTACATAGTGTCTCACGTTTCCTGATGGTTTGTGTCAGATTCATTTTATATTTAACATTATTATTATTATTATTATTATTATTATTATTATTATTATTATTATTATATTTCAGATTTTATTCCCCTCCCAGTCCATACCTACTTCTGAAACCCTGTCTCCACAGGATGTCTCCACCCACCACCCATCTCTAAACTTCCTGGGGCCTCCAGTTTCTTGATGGTTAGGAACTTCTTCTCTGACAACCCAGACACAGCAATCCTCTGCTATATATGTATATAATCCTCATATCATCTGGTGTATGCTGCCTGATTGGTGGTCCAGTGTTTGAGAGATCTTGTGGGTCCAGATTAATTGAGACTACTGGTCCTCCTACAGGGTCATCCTCCTCCTTGGCTTCTTCCAGCTTTTCCCTAATTCAACTACAGGGGTCAACAGCTTCCATTGGTTGGGTACAAATATCTACATCTGACCTTTTCAGCTGCTTGTTGGGTCTTTCAGAGGACAGTCATGATAGGTCCATTTTTGTGAGCTCTCCATAGCCTCAGTAATAGTGGCAGGTCTTGGGGCTTCCCCTTGAGCTGGATCACCACTTTGTGCCTTTAGCTGGACTTTCATTTCCTCAGGCTCTTGTCCATTTCCATTCCTGCCATTCTTTTATACAGGAATAATTGTGGGTCAGAGTTTTGACTGTGGAATATCAACCCCACCCCTCACTTGATGCCCTGTCTTTTGCTGGAGGTGGGGTTTACAAGTTCCCTCTCCCCACTGTAGGCCATTTCATCCAGGGTCCCTCCCTTTGAGTCCTGAGAGTCTCCCACCTCCCAGGTCTCTGGTACATTTTGGAGGGTACCCCCAACCTCTTACCTCCCAAGTTTGCCTTTTTTCATTCTTTCTTCTGGGCCTCAGTGCTTCAGTCCTTTCCCCTACCCAATATCAGATCATTTAACACTTTTTTGACTGATGTAATAATTTCTTCTCTGATATCTCTAACACCTAAGATTCTTTCTTACATTTCTTATATCCAGTTGGTGAGGTGTGCATATATTAGTTTCTCTCCTCTACCTAGCTTTTTGATCTTCAGGATTTCTTCAGTTTGTGTTTTATTTCTTACTTCTATTTCTGTTTTCAGATCATCAGTTTGATTTATGTCCTTCACTTGTTCTACTGTATTTTCCTGTATTTCTTTAAGGGGTTTATTTATTTCCTCTTTAAAGGCATCTGTCATTTTCATAAGATTGGATTTAGGCTAATTTTCTTGCACTTCAGCTGGGTTAGGATATCTAGGGCTTGCTGTCGTAGGATATCTAAGCTCTGGTGGTGCCATATTGCCCTGGCTCTTGTTTATTATATTGTGAATATAATATAATATTCATAAGATGGCCTTTAGCCATCTGTTTGTTCCTGGGGCTGGCAGGCCTTTGGGAATGCAGGCAGAGCTGTGGGCTGGAAAATGGAGCACAGGGGAGTATGTGTAGTCTCCCTCTGTTGGGTGTGCTTTAGAGGGTGTTGGTAGGCAGAGGATTTGACAGCCTTGTCTTACCTGGTTATCTTTTGTGCTGCTAGCTTCTGGGTATGCAAGCAGAGCAGTAGGCGAGACAATGGAGCAGAGGAGACAGGACACAGTTCCAGGAATTTGGCTTTTGAAAGCTATATTCATTCAAGTTCCATCCATGATAACTTTCTGCTGTATATCAAAATCGGAATGCTCCAGAAACACTATTTTCTGGTTTTGTTTGTTTAGGTGCCAGTCACAGAGTCTAGCTAATACTATTTTGCAATAAATTTATCTCTCTTTGAGATCTTTATTTCTCTACCTGTACTGTTTTCCTAGTATCTGACTGTTTGCCCAAGAGATAAAACAAAACAAAATGAAACAAAAAAACAAAAGCCAAATCAAAAACAAAACAAAACAAACAAACAAACAAACAAAATCAAGAGGAACAAAAACAGCTTTCCCTTTGTTATCTAGGGACTCAAGACCTAAATGCATTAGTTTTTCTCGGATAATTGCAAACACCTATCCAATTTAGGTAGCCTTGACAAAACTTATTGTCTACAAGACTGGGGGTCATAAACTTCAAATCAGTTGATAGCTGGATTGATTCTGGATTACAAAGTCTTCTCCTGACTGTCTTTTGTTATATGCAATGGCTTTCTTTTCACATGCTTGTAATCAAATTTCCATGATTTTTACAGACCTCGAGCAATTCACATTACAGTCTACTATTATAAGCTCTCTTTAGCTTGATTCTTTTTACATACTCTAGTTTATAGTGAATCTGTGAAGGAGAAGAAGGCTCACAAATTGAATATATAAACCAAGAAAGGGACACATTGCAATCCCTCTGTGTCCTGAAAACTTAATTATTTGATCGTCCACTACATCCTCCCCCCTACCATCCACTCACAGAGAGAGAAAGTATCAGAAAATTCCAGAGGAATCCAAAATCAGAAAAGAGTCATCGATGCTCTAAAAAGAAACTGGATTAGAATGGTTGCACTGTAGAGACAACACTCAAGTAACCCAGAGGAAACTCAGCTTTCAAAAGCAACCCAGGAAGCTTCTAAATTTACAGACAACCAGATCTCTTTGTACATGTGAAAGGATTACCAAAAGTAAAGTATACCAGGGGTAACAAAGAACTTGCTTTTTCATTTAGCATATGGTAATACATTCCTAGTCCATTGACTTGACATTGTGCGATCCTGTCTAACCCTAACTTCATGAACTTCGTTCTTGTTCTGTTAAATAACCAAACACAAATGACTATTCTGATTTGGCATGCCTCCATCTATTCAAACTCATCCATTACATTTCCTTTCTGTTTTTGGATTTTAAGAATTTTTTTTAGGTGAAGGAAATGTGCACCGACCAAACGGAGAGGCTGTGTGGATTATGTGATTTTGAACAGAGGTGAGCTATGCCTGAGCTTCTGCAGCTTCTGTTAGCAGCTTCTGGAGAAACATGATACTAATTAATTACAATCTATAACTGTTTATTGATTCACTTTGGGCAGGATTACTGTCCCTCCCTTCATCATCCAATTCATTCTCCCAACTCCCCCCAAACCATACAGAGACAAAGAAAAAGAAAAACAATTCAAAAACATGGCCACAGGTCATCTTTAATTCTATACCAAAGCTTGTTTTCATAAATACTTCATAATTGAAACCTACACCCAATTGTTCTCCCCCCAAAGGAGAACGGCAGGCTAATGTAGCAGCCGTAAGTGCAAAGCTCCTTAAGGAGAGAATTGAGAGATGGTGGAATATGAGGATGGTTGATGGGAAAATTTGTAAAGCACACAAGAGGAACAGCTTGATGACAGTTTCACTTTTCGGTCCTGAACCTTAATTAATCAGACACCCTGAGTAACTCACTGAGAAACAATAGGAAAATTCTTCTCAGCGTTTCACAGATTATTCACTCCTAATCTACGGGGACTTCTGCTATTATTTTTCTTTCTTTGTGTGCTGCAGCTTTGTTGCCTTGACATCCACACTCAGGAGTTATTGTCATCAAACCCAGCTCTGTCTACATATATAGTTAAACCAACTATGAAGCACTTCTCAGACTTTCCACAGTTCAAAGCACCACTGGCAGCCAGCCAGCCTTGAAAGATGAACTGTCCCTCAACTTGATGAGTGTGACTGCATGTGTAAAAGGAGGCTTGGGGGTGAGATAGGGAAGGCTTCCAATATATAGAATCTGAGAGGAACGAGATTTGAATGCTACTCTGAGTGAAGGAGAGACCTGCACTCCTACTAAAGGGAACAAATGCAACTGATATTGTTATGACTAGGTGCAATGATCCTAGAAATAAGAAAATTTAAATCTCAGTCTCTCCCTCCCTCCCTCGTGTGCGTGTTCGTGTGTGTGTGTGTGTGTGTGTGTGTGTGTGTGTGTGTGCGTCTATATGCCTGAATCAGGCATTATAAATAGTTGTGGTCCACTGTACGTGGGTGCTGAGATGGTAACTAAGGTCCTCTCCAAGGGAAATATGCACAGGTAACTGCTAATCAATTTCCATTCCTACCCTCTTTCTTTTTCTTCCTATCTTTTCCCCTGTACCTCCTACCTCTTTTCCTCCTACCTCCTCATTTCTCTTCCCCTTTTGTTCAAAGAATTGTTGCTGTATTATTAACTATAACAACAAAAATATATTAATAATGATCTCATTTTTCCATGGATAATTTAGAAATCATAAGTATCTGGAACAGAGACAGAAAGAAAGGCCACCCAGTGACTGGCCCAGTTTTGGGTCAATCCTATGTGCAGGCACCAAACCCTGACACTATTACTGGTGACATATTGTGCTTGCAGATAGGAGCCTGGCATGACTGTCCTCTGAGCGGCTCTTATGCAGATACTTATAGCTAACCATTGAACTGAGGTACAGAACCCCTAAGCAAGAGTTAGGGGAAGGTTGTAGAGTTGAGGGAGATGGCAACCCCGTAGGAAGGACAAGAGTATCAATTAACCTGGACCCTCAGAGTTCCTAGAGACTGAGCCATCAACCAAAGGACATGCATGGGTTAGTCCGTGGCCCCCTGAATATTGCCTTGTCTGGCCTCAGTAGATTTGCCAAATCTTGTAGAGACTTAATGTCTCAGGAAAGGGGGAAGTTGGAGGAGGCATTGAGAAGGAGAGGTTATATGAGACGGGTGGGAGGATCGATAGTACTCTCTCAGAGGCAAAGGAGAAGAGTAAAGAACTCTTGACATGGGGACCATGAAGATGGGGCAACATTTGTAACGTAAATAAAATGATTTAATAAAAAGAGAAAGAAATCTTAAATATTGGTGTCCTGCTTACATGTTTACTGTTAGGACAAAGCATCTTGACCATGGTCTCTGATGGATAAAAGAGTTTATTGACCCTTATAATTTTAGAGGGTAAGTCCATGACTATAAAAGAAGGGGAAATGACAGCAGTCAGGCAGGCATCTCGCTTGAGCAATAGTTGAGAGGTTATATCCTCATCCAAAAGCAAGAAGCTGAGAGACCACACTAACTGGGAATGGCCTGGTCTTTTGAAACCTCTAAGTCTACACCTAGGAAAAGTATCTCTTCTGGCAGTGCAGCATTTCATAATACTTCAAAAAAGTTCCACTAATCTGCAACCAAACTTTCAAGTAGATGTTTAAATATAAGAGCCTGGGGAGACTTCTGATACAAACCACCACAGTTAGTACTCTTGGAATCCAAATACCAATATTTGAGGCCTGAATCAGCAGCCCTCTCTTCTCGCTGTCAGAGAATATATAAATTAGGGGAATTCCAATAAATCTAGAGGACCTGAAGTAACACTGGTTCTGTTAGTAAAATATTTGAAAACATAGGACAAGTTGTAGTTTGTTTTCAATTTCCCCAAACGTATTTTTTTTTTCGGTTGTCACCGTGGGTTCTGTTTTGAAGTTCTAACTTTAGAAAGGCAGTGAACAACAGCGTAGAGAGCATTTCAGATATTTCAGAAAGGGGGATCATGGGAGCCAGAGAGCGAAGGTCTTATCAAAATCTGTGTAATTAGCTAGAGCAGAAGTGGTGGTAAGAATCAACTCTTACCCTAACCATTCATTCTCTGTTGCAGGAATTTTTGCCCTTGTTAATAATATATTCAATTCTAAAATTCAGACATACTGCCATGCTGTGGGGAGACCTGTTATCTCCATGAAATTTTCCGACTAATCATCTGTGGAAATTCTGTGGTACAGAGATCAGAAGACAATGTTTAAGTTCTGAGTGACTGAACCCAATGAAGAAGAAAAATTAGTAAAGAAATAATACAACATCCTCACCCTTCTGTGACAAGATTTTCCACTGCATTTCAATGTAGCTTCTCAGAATGCCTGCAAAGGGCTGAGTTTTGTTGATCAAAATTAATAACTGAATTTATTCACATTCCTTTCTACTGACTGATTCACTGCCTCATACTTTCTATCAATCACTTCCAAATATACTATGTCTATCACTCAGACCAACCCAATCTAGTAGAAACCTCCAGTTATACCCAGGTTTAATGCTCTAGGTCTTTGATTGTATCTTCTTGTTCCTTACTTGCAATTTTCATTCTAAAATGTTTTGAAACAATAATTATTTTAAAATATCAGGAAATCTAAAAGAAAATAAAGATATTTTTCTAAATTCTATCAACAGAAGAAAACCATTTCATCCCATTGAAGACACATTTTCAGAATTGTATATGTGCATATATATGCAAATTTATATGTGATAGAAAATTAAATAATGTTATATACCATGATCTATGTTCATAACTTTTTTTTTACTTACTACAGTATGGAAATCTTTTGGGATTCATAAATATTTTCTTATAATTTTGTACTTACATAGCGTGAAGTGTTAATTTGTTCTTAAGAGAAAAAGTTTAGTATTTTGGAAGTTATTTTTATTATTTTATACTAATATAATCATTTTTAAAACTAGCTTTTACCCCTCATCAAGAAAATTTCTCTTTTCAACTGATAAAAATAATTATAGAAATTGATAACCAATGTAATGCAAAGCTGTGAAGACCAGTCCCAAGTGACACGTATATTATATATTTTTGTGCATAAACCTCAGGGATCACTGTGGAAGAGGAAACAGATATATTAAAATCCAGAGGAACAGTGTGTTTGTTGTGAAATTGTGTCTCCAAGGAATGTCAGCAGTTACGCACACAAAGTCACCACCATCATGACTGTGTACATGTGAGCTGAACAATGATAATCAACACTAGACATGCTAACATAGTTGGGATAAAGTTCACAAAGTCTAAAGCTGATATAGAGGCCTGCAGGTAGTTGGGAAAGACAGAGTGGGTAGCATAGTGTTCTCTAGGAAAAAGCAGGGGAAATTGATGTCCCTGTAGCAAAAGGTCACCCCTGAAATCAAACCTATGATGAGAGTATATCGACAGAGCAGGTTATGTTTATATGTTTAGACAAAACATGTACACAGATAAATGCTGCAACAGCAATTAACAAAACACAGACCATGAATCGAAAGAGAAGAGGCAGGGTATATAGGAGTGTTTGGAGGGAGGAAAGACCATTAGTGTGATATTATAATTCCCCCAAATTCTCTTTGAATAGGTAAAAAATTTTATAATTTTATCAGCAGGGAAAAAAGTCAAATTTCTCTAGTATACACTATTGCTAATGTCCTTGAGCGACTTTCTTACCTGATCATTTGCCCTTTCTATAGTTTTTCTTTTCTTACACATGATTTTATTTTTACTTTTATTACTTTAATTTTGAAAGTCTGAAATATTTCTTAAGGTGATGAAGTCAGGAAAATTTTATATTGAATCAACAAAGAAATATCAAGCACAAATATTTAACTGGGGGCAGCAGGGTCAGTCACATAAATTTAATCCTAAGATTACAGCATTACTTTCATGAAGAAGGAAAAAAAATTATCTAGTATGTAAGGATGAAGGCAACAAAGCTTTTACAACGGAGATTATACCAAGCTATGGTATTTTTGTAAACCAAGAGAAAAACACAGAACTGAGAATCAATTTACAGGATGGGCTTAAATATTTGCAATTACTGAATCCAAAAAGGGTTGACATTAGCAGTCTATATGGACCTAGGAAACAACACTCAAAAAGCAAGTAATTTAATTCAAGAGGGATGAAAGATTGTCTGTTTATGACTATCGTAAATTTAGCGGGCACCCTGTTTTGAGAATGGAAAAACTTTTGCTGTGAACTTTTCAACCTAAATTTCTCTGTGGTTGAAAAGCATCTCCAGCAGCTGCCTGAAAATTCCATTCTTAGCAGCTGCTGTGTTTTGGGGGCTAGAGGAGAGGTAAGAATGTACCAAGGGATTGAGGAAGAAAGGAAATAGTGCTTTTGGAAGTAGGGGGAATGGAGTTTTAACAAGATACTTTCCTGTGGGTTTTTTAATGTACAAGGGAAAGACTTTAAACATGGGACTTGTCCATAATATCTTAAACAACAGTATCCTGTCTGTCTCTATCAGGCTTCCTAAAAGAATAATAGAGCTCTATGTTAACCCTATGGAGACAAGTTAGTCTTTGATTTCTTGTGTGATGTAAGTTGTACAATGATTCTCTTTGCTTTCTGAAAGAGGATTTCACATTTTCTGGGGAAACTGACTTATATCAGAGGAGAAAAGGTAACTCTCGGAGACATGATTCCTTATAGTTAAGAATACCAACAGTTGTATAAGGCAATTGTTTTGACCAAATATAAAAGTATGAATAAAAAACTAAAAATGAAAAAAATTAGAAGGAAGGGGTATAATAGTAATTTTTATTCACTTGGTGCAATTGTCATCTCAGAGTATTACTGCCTCCATCTGCTAACCTAAGCCTAGTCCTAGAAGCTTCTAGTGTAAGCCTCAGTACAACTATTATCTAGGACTAGAGTCTTTTCATCCTTTGAGACATAGTGATCTGTAAACTCACACTTTCTAGCTCTTCCTGAACTCTGGCTGGCAGTTCAACAGAGCTGTCCTAAACTCCTTTCCAAGCTGACTGATTCAATCTGGCTTCTCTGAGCCTCCCAGAATTGCTCTGCTTGGCCCCATAATAACGTTGGCAATATATTCTAAACTTCTGATTCCTTCTCATTCTCTGGCATTTTCTATCTTCACCTGTGTCTAACTTGTTCTCTCTCTGCAACATGTCTTTCTATAACTACCAGTAAAGTTACCTCCTTCCTGTTTCTTTTTACTTTGCCTCTTCTTCCTTTCTGTTCTCATGAGAGTTGGGTATGTGCTATTCTGCAAATCTTTCTCCGATTCATCACTTTGTCTGCCACTCAATTATCCATCATTTTCAAATATGGATGCTTCCTTCTACAAACTGACTTTATCTCCATTGTTTTGAATTAAAGGTATGTGACAAGGCTGTGCTGTATTCTAGCCAAAGGTATTCAGAGTGATTAGGGCTGATCCACACCACAACTAGAAGAAGGTATATTCAGTAAACAACAGAATTTCGGGGGTCACAGTCTGATCAAATATCCTGCAACAAGGGGACAAAGGAGAGAAAGAATTAAAAAGAAATAATTATTAAGAGGTGAATAGGGAGGAAATAAGCAAAATAGGAAGAAAGATGGGAAGAAGTAATATAAGACACTTAACATTAGGCTATTCATAAGAAAGTATCACTTGGAATATCACAGTGTCTCACTACAAGAAATATTTATCACTATGTCCACCCCAGGGTAATGAATATTTAAAAGAGGAGGAAGTGTGACATATAAGCAAAGGTTATTTTCATAGATTCCAGAATCTTCTATAATTCCCATGTTAGTAGATGTATATCATACCTAATAGACATCCATAATTTTGTCTAATGAGGATAATCTTAAACATATTTAGTTGCCCAAGTTTCCATATCCAGCACCATTTCTTCACTCTCATGTACAATGTAGGCAGATTTCTAACACTGTGTTGACCAAAATGAGATGAAAATATATGTGTTCAGCATTTCCTGTGACAATACTTGTAAGAAAAAATATGACTGGGGAATCCAGGGTTCCTCTCGCCATGCTGTGGGCAGTAGACAGGGAACACTCTGGGTTCCTCCATCTGGAAGTTGGGCCCGGCTGCTCATTAACTAAAAGCCTCTCCACGGTTCCTCACGGTTCCTCACAGCTGGTCCCAACACACGAGAAAGTCCTTGGGTTTCCAAAACCAGTTTATTGACATGGCGAATGGATGGATACCCCAAAACCCAGGGTGGACCTGAGTTAAATAGGGAAGGGAAGAAGGGGGAGGGGGTTGTGGAGGAATGCTTATTTGGCTCCACCCTCTGGCCTTCAGGTACCATATTAGTATGTAAATCTCTCTAGGGCCAGTTCATCACACCCTCCTGTGTACTTGACTGAAGGGTGAAGGTGGAATGGAGATTAGACCTTGTGTTAGGCCTGACACAAGCCTATTGTAATATACCTCTGTAAACATCTCAATGATGGAGAAGAGGTTTGTGAGCCATACACAATGCATACTCAGAGCTGGAAATATGGTAATGTCAGTGGAGTTGTTTTCATACTACAGCAGAAGTGGGAGGAGGGCTCATCAGCCTATTGCCTTGAATTCCAAATAAGTCTCTGCTTTTCCCCCTTCTCTCAATTCATGTGGTTTGAAGAAGGATGCTTGAAGTGTGTTGGAGATAGAAAGTTAACTTTATGCAAGATTCTGATACAGATTCCATGCTGGGATGGAACTTTTTGGTTACTTAGATATTATTGAATCTTACCCTTGCTACTTAGTGACTCCTTATTTATATCCTTATGTGTAAATCCAGGAATATGCTGGTGTTCCAAGTTGGACTTAGGTAGAGTCATTACTATGGTTTGTCATTGGCACCGTCTGGAGTGAAGAAATATCTGTTTGTGTCTCCCACAAAATGTTACACAGCACCTCTTTCTTTGAATCTACTGTTTTACCTAGATGCAACATCTTGATACAATTCTCATTACTTGGAGTATTTCTAAAAGTATTTTTTTTCAAAAAAGGAGAGCCAGCCACATAGTTTTAGTTCTAAGAAGTTTTACAGACACTTGTTTGAGCCATAAAAAGCTCATCAACCCAATACACTTATTCCAGTTTTACCTTGTAGTTTCTGCAGGCCATTGTAAGATATGGAAGTCTACTAAAAATGAATCAATCATGTGACCCTTTCCATGACTTTTCTCACATGCTTTCCATATCCCAAGTGAAGCCAAATGATCAGTCTATAAAAGATGGATAGAAAATACAGGTACAGAGATTTCTTCTACCTTTAAAATGATACAGAACCCAAATATGTACTGCACACTTTCAATCTCAGAACTCAGTATATAGAGAAAGATAGATTTTTGTGAGATCTTGGTCAGCCTGGTCTATTTAGTAAATCCCATGTCAGTTAAGACTACATAGTGAGGCCCTGCTCTACCGAAATAAACATGTACTTTTTAAATGAGAAAATTCTGTAAGACTTATAAAATAAAGGAAACTCACACTCATTAATAGAAACAATAGAATCAGAGCAATGATAAATTGTTAACATCATCCATTGAGTGAATATTTATTATGTGACAATAATAGAAAAATATGACTTTCTTTTAGTCATTTTATAAACAGATATTATTACATGGTTGCACAAGCCAAGTATCATGTTCTTTCAAGAGAGTCAAAGAATCCATTTACACAAGAGACTTGTTTTATAGGTATGTTAAGTCTAAAACAAGAAGAGATTTTATTTCTTTCTTTTTAAAAAGATTCTTTCTTTTTAAAATAATTATTCACATCCCAAATGTTGACTGCCTCCTGCACCCTCCTAGAATTCTTCATCCTAGTCTCCCTTCCCTTTGCATCTGATAGGGTGCTCCTGCCTTTGGGCATTCCACTTCCCTGGGGCATTAAGTCTCTACAGGATTAGAAGCATCTTCTCCCATTGACAGCAGAAATTGCAGTCATCTGCTTCATATGTGCCTTGGAC
Source organism: Arvicanthis niloticus (assembly GCF_011762505.2). NCBI lineage: Eukaryota > Metazoa > Chordata > Mammalia > Rodentia > Muridae > Arvicanthis > Arvicanthis niloticus. The sequence continues at coordinate 23,563,597 of NC_133430.1, read as the reverse complement.
TTCAGACCAGCTTCTACAAGTTATTTTGCAAGTGGCTTAGTCTCTGGGAGTTCTTAAGAGTATGAGTTAATTGACACTGTTGGTGTTCCTATGGCATTGCAATCCCCTTCAGCTGCTTTAATCCTTCCCAAAACTCTTCCATGGGGGTCCCAGATCTCAGTCCAATGTTGGCTGTAAGCATATACATCTGGCTCAGTCAGATGCTGATAGAATCTCTTAAAGGACAACCATGTTAGCCTCCTGTCTGTACCCAAAACATGGCATCCGTAATACTGACAATATTTGTTTCCTGCCCATGGGGTATATCCCATGTTAGACCAGTCACTGGATGGCCTTTTCTTTAGTCTCTGCTCCATTTTTGTCCCTGCATTTCTTTTAGACAAAAAGAATTGTTCTTTTACGACAATTCTTGATCAAAAATTTTGAAGGTGGGTTGGTGACTCCATCCCTCTACTGGGCTCCCACTCTATCTATAGGAGGTACTCTCTTCCGGTACCATCACCCCAATGTTGGGCATTTCGGGTAAGGTTATCCCCACTGAGTCCTGGTAGCATCTCACATCCCAGGTCTGGGACTTTCTAGAGGTCCCCAACTCCCACCCCAGGCAACAGCATATTTCTATTCATTCTCCTGGCCCACTGGGCTTCTACCCTCTTCTACCAGGTTCCTCTCTCCCTCTGCCTCCCTTGATTATTTTGTTCCTCCTTCTAAGTGGGGTTGAAGCATTCTTACTTGAACTTTCCTTCATCTTAAACTAATTGCAGTCTGTGGGTTTTATCATGATATACACATAGAGTGGAGAGAGAGAGAGAGAGAGAGAGAGAGAGAGAGAGAGAGAGAGAGAGAGACTATAATAGATCAGTCTCTTTGTATACTGGGTCACTATTCTGCCACTTGCCTATATTTCAGACCCTTAAATACATTAAATTGTATTGTTTTCACTGAAATATAAAGACATTTGATGTGAAAGGGCATAATTTTAAGAGTGAAGTTTCAAGGCACCATGAGTCTGTTCGGTACAAATGCATGATGTAGAAATACGGTCAGGAGAGTGAATAATTTGATCATAAAAAAAAAAATAATAAACTAGTTTAAGTTTTAATTGTTCTTATTGTATGTACAATGGATATTTGATTTTTAAGAGAATACAAGCTAACTTTCTGTATTCCAGTGTTGATATAAATGTTCCCTTTGTCTCATATGTCAACTATATTTATATTATCTAAAAACATTCTATTACAGTATTCTTTTTAAGAGATAAGCTTCCATAATTGTTGTATTTGAAAATTCAAAAGCATAAGTCCTCTTTCTTTGTTTAGATAGTCACTATCTTCGAAGGAAAGTGTACCTTTCTATTCTAGGAACTGTTTTTAGATGATGTCTTAGAAAATGTGATAAATGTTGTTACCAAAATGTAGAAATATACTTGATATAGTTTTGGATTAGAGGAGACTAGGAAACGAAACCTGCCAGAATTTTCATGTCCTGTTTTTAAAGTAGTGATGGAGAAAAGAGATGGTTAGTTGGCATTGTCTACTTGAGCAGATTTAAGAGCACCTAGAAGACATCCCTCTGGATGTGACTGTGCAGTGTTTCTAGAAAGTTACACTGAGAATGGTGAAATGATAACCAATGTAGGCAGCACTATTCAAGGAAATGGATATGAGTTTATTAACATTTATTAGCCTTTATTTGCTTCATGGTTGATGGATCTACAATCCCCACCATTCTCCCTTCCTTTCCATGATGAACTGTAGTCAGACTAAAACACTCTCCTTTCTCTTTTAAATTTTTTTTTATTGTTTGATTATTTTTTAGTTATTGTTTGTTTATTTTTCAGATATTTTATAACAATAATGAGAAAAGTTACATAATAGCATAATAGTTGTGGTGTTCCTTTTATTTTTATATTTTTTAATTTAAATATTGTTCAGGTTATAAAAATATTATTGTGAATAATTTGATCATAAAAAAACTTGTTTGAGTTTTAATTGTTCTTATTGTATGTACAGTGGATATTTGATTTTTAAGAGAATACAAGCTAACTTTCTGTATTCCAGTGTTGATATAAATGTTCCCTTTGTCTCATAAGTCAACTATATTTATATTATCTAAAAACATTCTATTACAGTATTTGTTTTAAGAGTAAGCTGTATTTGCACCACTTACATAGAATTGTTTTTATGTTCAATGAGCACAATTTATATTTACCTACTTTTGTTGGACATGAATGGGTAATTAAAGTAGAACATAAAGAAATACATGAATAGAAGAACACATATTCAGCAGTCTATCTCCTAATCCATAAAGTAGGAGACTTCATTATGTAATTCTTAATTTGGATATTATCTCTTATGTAGTTGTTTTATAGACAAATTGTCATACATGTAGAATGTAAAAATCACTAGTTACACATGCATAAAACATTGAAAGAAACACAGCAATCATCCCACTTGGAATAAAATGATAATTGTATGAATCAAAAAGAATTTTTAAAACTAAAATAGTTAAACCTAGTTTATACCTAATGTATTATAAGAGTTGCCTCACTGGACCTTCTTTTTCTCAGGCTTTCTCCATTTTTGTCTCTGCAGTTCTTTCAGACAGTAACAACTCTGGGTCAGAGTTTTTGACTATGGGATGGCAACCCCATCCCTACACTTGATTGCCTGTCTTTCTACTGGAGGTGGGCTCTACAAGATCCCTCTTCCCACTGTAGGACATTTCATCTAAGGTCCCTCTCTTTGTGTTCTGAGACTCTCTCACCTCCCAGGTTTCTTGTTCATTCTAGGGAGTCCTTTTATCTACTACCTCCTGAGGTTGCCTGGTTTGATTCTTTCTGCTGGCCCTCAAGGCTTCAGTCTGTTTCCCCCACTCAATACGTGAACATGTTCCCCTCTTCCTCTCCCTGACCTCTTAGCCACCCAGGTACCTCCATCCCTCCCTCATATCTCCTGTGATTGCTTTCTTCTTCTTCTTCCTGAGTGGGATTGAGGCATCCTCATTTGAGCCCTTCAGCTTGTTAACCTTCTTGAGTTCTGTGGATTTTATCCTGGGTATTCTGTACATTTTTTGGCTAATGTCCACTTATTAGTGAGTACATACCATGCATATCACTTTGGGTCTGAGTTACCTTACTCAGGATGATATTTTCTAGTTCCTCCACTTGCCTGCAAAACTCAGGATGTCCTTGTTCTTAATAGCTGAGTAGTATTCCATTGTGTAAATGAACCACATTTTCTGCATCCATTCTTCTGTTGTGAGACATCTGGGTTGTTTCCAGCTTCTGGCTAACACAAATAAGGCTGCTATGAAGATAGTGGAGCATATGTACTTGAGGTGAGGTGTGGTGGGGCATCTTTTGGGTATATGCCCAAGAGTACTATAGCTGGGTCTTCAGGTAGATCTATTTCCAATTTTCTGAGGGATGTCCAGATTGTTTTTCAGAGTGTTTGTACCAGTATGCAATCTCACCAGCAAAAGAAGAGTGTTTCTCTTTCTTCATGTCCTCACCAACATGTGCTGTCACCTGAGGTTTTGATCTTAGCCATCCTGATTAGTATAACATGGAATCTCAGGGTCATTTTGATTTTCATTTCGCTGATCACTGGGGACTTTAGAGGCCCAAAAGGAGAGGCCCCAGGACCTGACACTATTACTGATGCTATGGTATTCTCACAAAAGAGGCCTATCATGACTGCCCTCTGAAAGACCCACAAGCAGTTTAGTCAGATACAGATATTTATACCCAAATAATAAACAGAACCTGGTGACCTCTGTGGTTGAATTAGGGAAAAGCTGGAAGAAGCTGAGGTGGAGACCCTATAAGAAGACCAGCAGTATCAATTAACGTACACCCCTGAGATCACTCAAAAACTGACCCCCCAACGAGGCAGCATATACCACCTGATATGAGACCCCCAACTCATATACAGCAGAGGAATGTGGGGTCTGGACTCAGTCAGAGAAGATACTCCTAACCCTGAAGCAACTTGAGGCTCCAGAAAGGTAGGAGTCTGGTGGGGTGGAGGTGGAGGGGTGGGGTCAACCTCTTGGAGACAGTGTGGGGTGGGGAGGACATATTGGATGTGGAACAGTCAGAGGGTAGACCAGGAGGGGGATAAAGTCTGGACTGTACAAAAAGGTTAAAGAATAAATTAAAACAAGAAAAAAGAGAAATGTAAAACAAAAAGCAAAAAGAAATGTTTAGCCAAGTAGTATGATGTTTTGAAAATAAAAAAAAAAAAAGTTTTCCCAGTTGTAGTGTGTTTTCACAGCAATAAAACCCTAACCAAGACACCCAGAAAAAATGGTGATTATATTACATGCTTGATTCAATTGTTTGTATTTTTAACCTGTTTAGTGAGTTAAAGGTATATACTAGTTCAGCTAAAAGAAAACATTGTGAAACCTATTATATATATTTAAATATTTTGAAATTTCTCTAGTAACTAGCATTTTTAGGTCTTGTTCAGGCTCTTTAATGTTGATTTAAATTTTATTATATATGAAAATAGTGTTTAATTACAGTAACTGTGGAATTTTTGAATGAGTCAGTAGATATCATCATTAGCCCACAGATTACATCTGGAGACATCATTCAGTCTAGAAATTTAGATAAACTTGGTACACTGTCTTGGATTCACTAACAAAAAAATTCAGAAACTTTTAAAAAATTTCAGAGCATAACTGTTACCTTATTTCTTCATGGGTATTATTTTTTAGCTGTTCAATTTTAGATTTTTCTCAGATTAATTATTGGGAACAAACAAACAAACAAACAAACAAAAAACTAATTTCATTTAGGGTTTTGCCTCCAAAAGTAACATCTCTTCCTTTAGGTTAAACTGGCTTCATACTCATAGATTCCTGGCTTAACCTTCCTAGTATTAGGATTATAGAGATATACCACTATTTTTAAATTTGTTGACTCCTATACACATATGTCTACTAAACTGGCAATTTCGAAGTTTCTACACCCATTCCATAGTCTCATTCCATTGGCCCAGAAACACTAGAAAAATATTTTTTTTCTATGTTCAAGATCTTCTGATTGCCAAATCATGCTTCTACTATTGCCTGGACAAAGTTCTTAGTCAGGAATTTTTGTTTTTATTTTGATCTATAGAGAACTACTGATCACCAGTAATAACTCTCTCAATATTTCTTTTTTTAATAAATTTCTATTCAAAAAGCATCAGTGTAAGTTTTCAAAAATCATCAGAGAGCACGTGTTTCCCATTGTTACAGGATCTTCAACAGCACTTACCCTAGCTAGTGATACTGTTTTGCATGATCTTAAAAACAAAACAAAACAAAAAAAAACAAAACAAAACAAAACAAAAAAAAAAAAAAAAAAAAAAAAAACCAGTGCCTTAATGATAGGGCTTTAGAAATGACTCCCACCCCCCTGGTCTGTACCTTTGTTTCTGAACTTTCCAAAAATAAAAAGACGTCTGTTACTTTTAGGCTACTTTGCATGTTACACATAATGGTGGGTCATTAACTCAGGATTCACAAGCCAAAATTATCTGTCCATTGGTCCTCTTTATCATTTTGTTACAGAGATGAGACAAGGAACTTACACAACAAAATTGAAAAAAAAATATTGCTTGTATCACTTATAGCATTAAACCATCTTTTATTCTCAAAATACAGGTTAACTCGATCTAGTTCATATTATACTCTGTCCAATGGCCTTTCTGTATACATTTAAGCACAACTTTTGTGTATTTATTATTACTATTTTCTTTTAAAGTATTTCTCCCTCACCTACACTTGCACCTCACTCCTTAATATATAGCAATCCCTAGATTCTTACTCCTAAGGCTTGGTTTCTAAGACTAGAAGGAAACCCAAACCTGCAGATGCTAAAATCCTTTATTGAAGTGATGCATTTTTAGTATGTAAGCCATACACATAAAGGTTAATCATCCCTATGCTATTTTAAAATACCTAGAACAATGGAGATGATATGTGACCATCTGTTATTGCACCATTTTTAGGGAATAATGGAAAAAATAGATGGTATCCTTTCAGTAGAGACACATTTCTCCAAGTGTTCTGACTGGTCATTGTTAGCCATTGAGTCTGCAGATATAGAATCCACAAATGTAGTGGAGTGGGCTAAAAGAATCCATGTCTCAGATAAATAAGCACTGTATTCTTCTGAGATACATGGGTACCATTATTATTTCTTCTTCTTCTTCTTCTTCTTCTTCTTCTTCTTCTTCTTCTTCTTCTTCTTCTTCTTCTTCTTCTTCTTCTTTATTTTTGCATATGTTAATGTTTGACATAATGTATACCAGTCAAACATACTAACTTTGTTGTTTAAGCCTTTCAATACAAATTAATAATAATGGAGGATTAACTCCCTTTTGCTAGAGTCCCAATAGAAGTTCTGTTAATTGCTTAACAGAGAAATATAAGAATTAATATAAGGAAGCAACTATCAAAATTTTGAATGGTGTACCAATATTATATTTTCAAAAATATTAAGTACCACAACAATGGACTTGCAAAGTGCATTTGATATTTTTGTTCCTTTTCTATGTATCCACATTGAAGAAAACTCTCTTCCATGCTTTTAGCTTTAAAGAAATTAAGTAATGGAAGAAAACATTTACTCTTAAGTATATTTTTATGATTAGCATGATTTTAATAGTTGATTCATTTCTCCAAATCCTCTTGTAACCAGTATGCACAATAAATTACAGTGATTATTTCAGAGCTGAAACACTAGAGGTGATTTTTTTTGTTTGTTTTGTTCATATAAACCTCTGTGTATGACAAAATTTCACACCTTTTAATGGTAAAGAAAAACTGAAAGATGTCCTAAAGTTCTAAAGCCACTCTTAGTGCCATGAAACTTCCAATGTGTTCCATTAGTCAAAGTTGCTATAAATCAGCATTGAAGTCCAGTTAAACATCTCCACTGAATCACTGTGACAGAAAGATCCAGTTTGCACCACTAGGTCTGCTTTCCAGATCCCTTACCTCCTCCATGTTATAGTAAACTTGCACATAGAGAGGCCAATTAGGACATTCTCTGTTATCTTGGATCATTGTGTTAGGGTTTGATTGTGATGAAGAGGCACCCTAACCATGACAACCCTTATAAAGAAAAACATTAAATTCGGGCTGGTTTACAATTCAAAGGTATACTCCATTAAAATCATGGTGGAAATCATGGTAACATGAAGACAGACTTGGTGTTGGAGAAGGGCCTGAGAGCTGTACATCTTTTTCCACAAGCAGCAGGAAGAAACTGAAACACGAGGGGTGGCTTGAGTATCTGAGACCTTAAGTCCCATACCCAGTGGCACATTTCCCCAACACTGGCACTTTACTCTATCAATGTCACATCTCCTAAGAGTGCAACTCCCTGTGGGCCTTTGGGAGCCATTTTCATTCAAACCAGCACAACTATAGTTTCAGTGTGTGGAAAATCCCTCTAGTGTACTAGAGGTCATTGAAAAATATTTGTTTCTCATCTCCATTTCAGTGATGTTACCTACTGTTGGGAGACTATTTCTCAATTCCTAGCACTTTCTAGGTGGATTTAAAATTACTCATCAACTGTTTTCTGAATTCATTCACCCAGCTGTTTTTAAAAGGATGTATTTAATGTTAGAAAGTTCTTTTGACTAGTCATTTAAATGCTTCAAAGATGAATGTCTCAAACTATGTTGTACTGTTTATATTATTTGACATCTGTGAAGGGTTTGAGATTGATCTGGTACTCTATGTCAGATAGTATCCCCACACCACCCCCACATTTCTAGTATTAATGAGCAGATAGGATAAACTAAGGTACCCTTACAGTAATGTATAACAGGTGTAATATGAGCTTCCCTTGTTCAGGCACTATATTCAGTATCCCTGCAGAAAATATGTCCAAAATTTCATTCAATTTTTCAAATGCATAATAAAGAAGTTAGAGGAAGTGAACAATTGATGATGTCTCTTAAAAGGGACAGTCATCAGGAAATGAGACCCCTCTTCTCTCTTCTCTTGCTCTAAGTATGTTGAGTTACGTATTTTAGTTAGATCTTGCAGTGTCTCAGCAGTACAAAGTCCTGATTGCACATGGAAGGAAATGGCTTCAATAAAGTACCCTTGAATTGGCTTCTCTCTGCCTTTAACTCATCCATCATTGCCTCCAAAGCAGAACTCTTGAGAATATTCTAAAGTAAACAGTCTCTACCAAATACCTGTCTTGTGTTCTGGTTCCCAATAAGACTCCATCTAAGAGGAACAAAATTTGATGAAATATTCACATACCTTCACATATATACACAAGTTTTATTTAATACTAAGAATATTCATGGTAGAGAATTATCAAGAAATCATAGCCAAGACAAGAATACTCTAATGCTTAAGTCATTTCTAGCATGTCCCCACCTCTGCTGGGTACATTGTCAACCCCACAAATACCTCATTACACCATTATCACAAGAATAAGCATAAATGTACTTTACTGCACATCGGATAGCATATCAGTAAATTTTTCCACTGTGGTTTTTGACAGGTCTCAAAAAGGTTCATAATAGCTTTTCCCCCAAGGAAACTACCACCATTAGTCAGAAGTAATAAAACCTTTTAGTAAAAGGGAAATTGGAAAAACCTTTATATTCTAAGTACATTTCAAAATCATATACATTTAAACTTCAGTTTTAGTCTTACAGAATAAATTACTAGGTTGATGATCATAGTAGAGTCATGGGCAAACAGGTGCTGGTAAGAATTTTAAGTACCCCAGCTTTTCAGAGCCTGGTCTCTGGAACCCTTATGTCTGAGTGAACATTTTCAGTAAGGCTGTGCAAACATATTTTGAACGTGGTGTATTCTGACTGGTGTAAGATGAAATCTCAGGGTTGCTTTTCATTTTCATTTCCTGAATGACTAAAAATGTTGAACATTTCTTTAGGTGCTTCTTGGCCATTTGAGTTTACTAAGTTGAGAATTCTTTGTTTTGCTCAGTACCCCATTTTTAAATAGGGTTATTTGGTTCTCTGGAGTCTAATTTCTTGAGTTCTTTGTATATATTAAATATTAGCCCCCTTTCAGATGTAGGATTGATAAAGATCTTTGCCCAATCTCTTGGTTGGTATTTTGTCCAGTTGCCTGTGTCCTTTGCCTTACATAAGCTTTGCAATTTTATGAGGTACTATTTGTTGAACATCCTCTTAGAAGTAGGAAAGGGGAAATGGGGTAGGGTTTTTTTATGGGGGAAACCAGGAAAGGGCATAACATTTGAAATACAAATAAAGAAAATATCCAATTAAAAAAGGAAGGAAAAAGGAAAGAAAGAAAGTGGTGTTTTTTAAGTTCAGGAAGCTGGCAACTCCTGCAGTGATCTTGTAATTTTTGGAGGGCCATGATTTGGAGTGTTTCTTTTGTGAAGAAATGCTCACTTAAGTGAAGGAGACTAAACATTGAAGCTGAGGTTAGATAGTTCCACCCTCTATGAGCCTGACCAACTTAAACTCTTAAGAAAGAATATGCAGTGGTATCAATAGAGCAGACAATTTGCTTGAATGATAGCTGTAATTTTGATTTCTCTCTTTCATCTTTTCCCATAGATTCTGGTTACTGATTAAAAAAATGGAGAAACAGGCTGACAGTAGGAGTAAAAGCAATATATTGTTGCACCATTTCCAAGCAAGCCCAGAAATAGGCACTTCCAGAGAGGAAGCAAGAAAGCTTACTCACTTGAGATTTCCAGAAAGGTTTTGTTTCTGAAAGGCTTGGAGTCTGCAAAAGATGCCAATTAATAGTACTGCCTTGGCGGGCTAATGTAAACCTCAGATCATTTGAGGTTTTCCCTTCTCTCTTTAAAATTGCATCTTGTTCTACAAATTAGTGTAAATATTGAAAGCTATATCCCTCCTCCTTCGTAATTCTCATTTACATTTACAGGAAAGTAGAACAGAGAACATAAGCTGGGAAATGGCACTCATTGGCAAAGATGCTTTATTCTTCGAGGTCTGTGGATTAGACCAAGGAATTCAAAGTTCTGAATACTAATGAACAGATACTTCATCACTGTTCCAACACATAGAGCCCTAGATTTATCAACAGTCTACAGACCTGTTTTGCTAAAGGAAATGGTTTAATGGTGCACTTATGCTACATAAATAAGACATATGTACAAGCCAGGGGCATCCATAAGGCCAGGGGAAAATAGCAAAACTGGGATGTGTTTTCCTTGTCTGTGTGCTAACTCAGGACATTAGTTTTCAACAGGAAATTCATTGTTCCAAATAATCCTGTTCACCATTGTTTCCTTTTTAAAAATGCCTTGGTCCACAACATTCTGACAATATCAAATATAGCCTCCACTTCTCTAGACTAGATACTAACTCAATATAGCTCACTGATTCTTCTCAGTATGCGTTAGCAATAGCATGCTTATACATGAGTCAAAGATAGTTATACTACACATAAAGGGACCCAATTTTTAATAGCGTCCAATTTTATATTACATTTCTCCTTTGGAATTTATGATACTCTTTGTTAAATTTTTACCATATGTCTGAAATGTGTGTTTGTTTTTTTTTTTTTTTTAATTTTGTTTTGTTTCCAAACTGCCCTGTAGTCTACAACTTAGCACTTCCAATGATAACTCTTATGGATCAGCTGCCAATTGATATTAAAGCCATTGCTGTATTCGCATGTAACTTTGAGAATAAAAATTCCTTAGCAAAATATTTGTTTTCTGACATGGCATCACCTCCAGGGGGGAAATGAGAATGTGCCATCAGAAATAAATGAATGAGTTCAATTATTTAGTCACAGTCTTAAGAGAACAGCTACCATTTCTAACAATTTTTACAGCATACTCTGGCTTTCACTGTGTCTATAAAGTTGAATAGAATTGTTCTTTTTAATTAGGAAGCATTATAGCATGGACAGATTTTATGCCTCAATATTTTACAGTGGACAGTTCATTATTTGAAAGTAGCACCAGGTGAGGGTTTTGTTGTTCTTATTATTGATTTTGTCTCATCAACCTAAAGTTGGAATTCTTTGAGGGGACATCTAAGTGGTAAACCTCTCCTTGCCACAATGATTCACTCTTTTTTTTTCTGCTCAGTTATTGTGACTACAGTGATAACAATGTGTACCTAGGCTATAATGAATTCTATAATATCATTACCAAGCTATCTGGGACATTTGTTTATTTCTTTTTAGTGAAATCTTTAGTCAATCTCTGTAAAATATACAACGGCCAATAACACAGAGCACTTCTCTCAATATTGTGGTAAGAGAATCCCTTGTTAAGGTGATGGTGGACATAGGAACTAATCCTCTAACTATACAAAACATTGCCAGAATTTAACTGAAAGAACTTTATTTTGCCTTTAAAGGGGCAATCAAGTTACAATTCCTATTAATGGTTAAAACAGATATTGGGTTGAAAAGGAATATTCGAAATAAAACATCAAGTCAAGAATAAAGTGAAAATTAAACAAGAGGCTTTAAGCTTGGTGTGAGATAGCCAAGCTGATTAGATAGGGAGAAGGATAGTACCCTGTGGGAGAGCAAGAAGGCAGATGCCAGTCTCAATGGGCTCCAGTCAGGACTCAGGAAATCAGCTACTGAGGAGCCTGGATAAGGCATCATTACCCCTTCCCATTATAAACGTCTCAAGTTTGCTGTTGGTTATACGTTTATAATATTCTAATGTTTAACCTAATTAATAATAATAATAATTGAATGAATAGTAGGTGATGATAGCTTCTAAAAAGGACCTCTACTTATCTCAAGAAGTGTATAATCCCATAATTCCTTAAGGGTAGGTAATAAGAGTGGGGAGAAATTACAGTTCATTAGTTATATTACAGGTAAATGCAAATGTTAGTAGCAGCCCTTTTCCATTGCCCCTCTGCTGAATACAACCTCCAGTATGAAGGATAGAATTACTTTCCATTTTTATTTTTCATTTACTGCATAAATAAACCTTGATTACCCTCTGGCCCTATTTTACTCTGGTGTTAATTATTTTTCACTAAAGACAGAACACACTACTCCTTGGGATCAGAGGGCACAGTGCTCCTCCTCCGTAGAACTGACAAATTTGGCTACCTATTAGAAATATTCCTAAAGGTTCTAAATAAATAGTGTTGAACCTTATAATGAAGTCCAAAATTTAAAAAGGATGCAGATAAACAGCTATTTCAAAGAACATCATCATCGTTGACTAACAACTTAGACGATGAGTTAAGTGCTACTTTTACTTTTTAATTTGAATTAGATGTTAGCTAGTAGCATACACTTAATACTAATTTGAATAAAATCTAATGTATGTTTACAAGTGAGGCTTTAAATAGTCCTAGACAAAACTGTAGATTTGTGCTTTTATTCAAAGAAATTTTGATTAAGTAAGTGTGCCACATATATTCTATTAGTAATAGATCAGAGATATTATTTCCTGTAAGAAAAACATTCAAATGCTCCAATTAAATTAAAAGGTAAAATAAAAGTAAACATCCTGGCATGGAATTTAAAGATTTACTAAAGTGTTCAAAAATCAGGTTGAGTATAACAGAATTATATTTAAAAAAATTTTAAATTTATTTATTTAAAAATATGTTGTCCACTAAGAGTAGGCAAACCCTATATAGAGCTCAGTGAGTCCTTTCTCTACCATATGATTATATGAGGAAAATATGGTCATTTCTGTGGGAATGCAGAAAGTTCCTCCAGGCAGGAAGTTAGGCATGGCAGCTGCTGTTGCTACAGTGGCTCATTAAAGGCCTTCTCCATAGTTCCTCACAGCACAGCCCCAATGACATGTGAAAGTCCATGAGTTTTACAGGCTTTATCTTCATGGCAGATGGTCGGATGGTCACTGGATCTGGATGGACCCCCGTGAAACTAAGGGCAGACCTGAGTTAAATAGGAAGGGAGAAAGTGGGGAGGTCTGGGGAAGAATGCTTAATGGGCTACACACTCTGGCCTTATTAGTATGTAAATCTCTTGAGCCCAAGGCCTGTAGTCACACCCTCTATCTGTGGAGGGGCTGGTAGGAGCCTTGCCCTACTTGACTGAACAATGTAAGTTAATGGGGTTCCATGCCACATGTTAGGAGCCTGGATTCTGGGAACTCAGCAGAATAAATGCCTGTCCCTTGCAGGGTCTCCGGGCTACTTCCAGCCAGCTCTTCTACCAAAAACCAAGACCCCTTTCACAGCCCTATACATTTCTTCACCAAAAAAAATCTTTTTTTGGACTGACTGCATAAAATTCTATAGTTTCTAGTGCACAATTAAATGCAATTAAAAATTGAGATAGTAATATGCAGATTAATAGAAACTGGTGGCTTGAATTTGGAATCATCTTGTCTGCCTGTATTTTTGTCATAGCAGAGTGATTTAGATAGACAAAGATGTTACAAAAATTAGAATAATTACAATTTACTTAAGAGATGAAAGTTTGAGATACGGCATCTGAAAAACTGTAGATTATTCTCTATGTGAGATTATTCCCAAAGGAACAGCAAAGCTTTATAAATAACATAGAATTAGGAAGACAAAGCTTGATATAAATATATATAGGAGAAAGAAATCAAAGCTCTGAAAAGGGAACTTAATTTATCTTTTTGTTTTTCATATGATGGTAGCACAATAGTAACAATAATGATTCATTTGTAAGGATTGAAACAAAGCTAAAAGAACCATATTCTTACAGTTTATGTTACTTGAAAATTAAATTTGATCAGCCAATTCATAAGTTTTAGGATAAGTGAAGTATGTATTTAACAGTGAAAAATTACTTGGTAGATAAGATAACTAAAACAGAAAGATGAAAATTTAATCATGACTTTACAGAGAGCTCAAACTTGATTTTGTGTTCTTAGCTCTAAAGTTCATTTTATCCTTGCCAGTGCACATAACTAAAAGGTCAAAGAACTATGATCTCAGAATCCCCAAACCATGTATAATGCAATTAATTTGCTATCTATAGGTTATCACTGGAACACAGCTACTTACTTAGGATCTTCCTACTATTGCTATTGTTTCATTCCACAGTCGTTGACTTTCTAGGGCCTCATTTTGTAGTTTTACAGAACATCATCATAGCAAAATCCCATGAGAGAGACTTATTTTTTGATAGACAAGAAGCTTTGAAATGAGGTGTCAGGATCGGAGATGACTTACAGCTGGACATCGAGTGGCCTACATTTTCTAGCTGGTTCCCTCCTCTTAATGTGTCCAGAAACTCCAATACTAGTGCTACCTGCATGGGACCCAGATTTCAACATACAGTCTTCTGAGCAGGCATTTTATGCCTAAATTATACCAGCTTTCACTTGAGTGAAGACATAGAAATTTCTGCCATTTTGTTTTATCATATAAACAATTTAAGAAGGTTAATTATTTTTATGCAAAAGTTCCCTAAGTTTTGTAAAACACACACAGTTATACTTCAAGATTTAGCTAACATAATAAAAACTTATAGTCCTACACAGTAATATTTTTCTTAGGATGACCTAATATTTTGAGCCTATCCCAATTATACATGAACCTGTTGAAAATAAAACAGCCCCCTACATCTTAAAAATTGCTCAGCAAAAGATTAGGAAAGAATGGAAAAGTATATCAGACATGGAACATGATCAATGCATAGACATTTGAGTAGTTTGTTCTTCTCTGGGGCATTTCCTGTTTCTTAGTCATTATGACAGACTTTTGATAAAGTTTAAATAATTTATGTACTTGAATGTGTTGTTGTAATATCAATAACAACATGACTAGAAATAGGTTTCCTTTAATTCTTCCTTTACCACCTGCTCCTCCTACTCTTTCTCCTCCTTCATCTCTTTATGAAAGGGCAAACCTATTCCATCTTGGAACCATCCTCCATTTTAAAAGAAAAAAAATCCTGAAAACTTGACCTGCAACTGAACCCAAACAACACTCAAGTACCAGGAAGGACCCAACAGCTTGTCCTTGGCCCATACTCCAGAATTACTCCTTAGCTACTTCTTAGCAACACTTAATAAAGATTAGTCTGATTGTTTCAGATGTACTTTTAGACTGTTTGTGATTGTTCATGATCTTGCTTCAGAACACACACCTATTGGCTTACAATAGCCATTCAAGTTGGACTCCCCCTCACTTACTCCCATTCCCTATAAAACCTTGTCCTGCTGAAGGTTCACGGCTGCTACACATTCCTGTCCTGCTGTGTCAGGGTTGGGTTGGAAGAGAGCCCAAGCCCAAAATTATAATAAAGAGACCCCAATTCAATTATATTTGAAATAGTTCCTTGGTCGTCTTTTAGAGTTCACAAATGCTTCCTGCCACAACATTTATCTTCATCCTCTTCTGTATTCTTCTAGAATAATTTGGTATGTGGACTTAGTTGGTTTTTTAAATATTTTTATTTGTGTATTTTCTGTTTAAAGATACAAGAGATCTAAACCTAAATATATATTTTTAAGGTTTTTATAGATACTTTTAGATTTTAGTGGGACAGCTATTAGTTTTTCCATTCTGTTAGAGTGTCAATATTGCAAAACCACTGAAGAGTCAGGTGGGGATTCAATAAAGAAGATTATCCTGTTTTGTTGAGACTGTTCTAAATGCTTTCAGTATTTTTTTTGGTAATTACATTCATATTTGTATCATATCCATACCTCATTTTCTTCTTTTGTGTTTTTCCATTTACATTTAAATATTTTCCATTTCTCAAAACATACCCATTCCTTTTTATATACTATTTTTAATGACCATTGAGTTTAATAGAGATCAACAATGATCATGGATCTGAGGTGGGTAGTACCTCTTTGTACTGAGATATGGCTAGTAGTTAAGAAGCTATAGCCATGAAGAAAATTCAACCCTCTGCACTACCGTAATTCAATGTCAATACCTTATAAATTATTTTAGCATTAGTGTGAGGCTTCATCTGTGATTGAGTTATGAGAGTGCTGAGTTTGGGCAGGCATTCAATGGTATGTGTAATGAGTAGAAGAAAGCACTTCCTAGGAATATTCCTCATCCTTCCTCTCATACATCACTCATCCCACAAGCATTCCTTGAGCCTTGGAGGGGAGAGCACTCAATTTTTACTAATTCTCAACACTTTGATTAGCTATGAGATTCTGCATTAACTATTGCCTGCAGCAAAAAGAAACTTTTCTGATCAAAGCAGAAAGAATTTCTATGTATTCTAACCTATGAATATGAATATAAATATTATCATATGAAAGCTATTTTGACAGCATCTTCACTTTTCAAAATAACAGTAATAGGTGCCTCCTAGAATCCAAGACCTCCTAAGCAACAGGCTAACTGTAAAAGTCATGAATTTCCTCCTGTGGAACTAGCCTTACACCCATGCAGAAAACATGGTTAAGCATAAGAAAAGTTATTCTATTATTACACTAGTGGTCATAGCTTTCCTAACAGGTCAGAATTGTAGCACAAGTTGTGCTACTATGTGCACATGAAGAAGAAGAAGAAGAAGAAGAAGAAGAAGAAGAAGAAGAAGAAGAAGAAGAAGAAGAAGAAGAAGAAGAAGAAGAAGAAGAAGAAGAAGAAGGACTTTCATTAACTACAAAATTTATCTAGAGGGATAAAATCTCCCAGGTAAATACCATCTAGATATTTGTCTACCCTACAACCAAAGTATGTAGTGAGATTCTATGCTTAAAAAACAATCCCATGTGTAGAAGAATTTTAATCCAGCAATATGGCTGCTCTGGCAATAGGAAACATCCAAAGACCTGTTAGGGCTCTGAGATCTGGCTGGAATGCAAAATGCCCTTGGAACACACCTTTAATCCCCAAAATGACTTCTAATTCAACACTTGACAAAGTGACTAATCAGAAAAAGAGGTCTCAGAATGAGTCAAATATGGGATATGCCCAATTCTCCCAAAAACAGCCCAGGAAAGAGAAGCTATCTAAGAGCAGTGGAGAGAGTGAGAATGAATCAGTTTAAGCAGTCACTGGAGTCAGTTCACTTGAGTGGACTTGAGTGCAGTGTAGTGAGTGTGATATAGTGGAGTTGAGTGAGTTCCTTCCTGAGTTCATGCAGTTCGGTGCAGGTCTTTAGAGGCTGTTGAAGCCAAAGAATAAGAAGTAGGCAAAAGATTGGAAGAAATTGCCAGAGTTAATTAGAGGTCAAGCAGAGCATTTCAATAAGTTCAGAGAAGCCAGATTGACTCAGTCAGTGTGGAGAGGAATTTGAGCTGAATTAAAGCAGTGAGTCAGAGTTAAAAAAAAAGCTAGAAATGATAAGCTTATTCAGCAGAAAGCCTCTGAGATAACAGTTACATCAGGCAAATAAAAGTTACTTTTACAATTGTGAATTATTATTTAGAAACTCATAGGAAACATCTAATTCTGAATATTATATTCATAATGGTGACTGATGGATCCCCTAGCATATATTTATAGTTACCTTCATGTGGTTGCATGAGAAGAGACTCATAAAAGAAACCAAACAAAACAAAATTAATAATATGCTGTCACTTATTGTTACAGCTGAAGTCTTATTTGTTCCCAGGATGTTCACTTTTGCTTTACATGCAAAATTAGTACATATTTCCTCTCAGTGCCAAGGTGTCATTATCAGGTCTTGCAACCAGCTAGATTAACAACTGATTAACTAATAGACAGAACATATTATTATCTTGCACTCATTAATTAACTGCCTTCCTAATAATAGTTTCAGGACTAATTTAATAATCCTAACCAAAACCAACAAACACAAATACAAATATTTTACAAAATATATCTATTTCTATCATGAATTACGTGATTTTAAATTATGAAATAGCATTGAAACTCTTTAAATGAAAATCACTAACATTGGAAGAAAATAAGAGTCATGCCTGCTGCCATGTGATAGGGAAAGATACTCAAGGCCTCATCATCATGAAGCACAAGCAGGGGGATGATACCCAGAGTCGCCACTACTAAAAGCAAGTATGCAGTGACTAGATGAGAGAGGAAGAGAAAAGAATGGTATGTGCACTATGAAAAGAGGCAGAGCTGGAGATGTGAGGGTAATGAGGATCAGCCTGATGTGAGTAGCCTGTACTGCCATCTGAGGCCATGATGAAGACCTGCCCACTCCTGCCACTGAAGACCATATCTATGTCTGTGACTCTACAAGAACAGGGATCTGTGTCTTTGTCCATCGCACATGTTATTCCCAAAGGCCATGCAGATATTCCTGTTCTGGGCTGATTCCTGATGCCCAAGGGCTGAACAGAGTTGTTCCTGTCCCTTGCTTGGGCAACATGGGGATAGACTGACCTAAGGGTCTGACAGAAGAAGGACTGGCATCACGTCTCCAACACCATGTGGTGGCCTAGGCACAGGAGAGATCTTCCCAGCCCCACCCATGCTAGAGAGCTGACCCTGATGGTATCAGCACAGTAGTGCCAGTTCAGCCTCTTATTAGTTGCCACAAGCAAGAGAGCTGGCCTGGCCCCTTAGCCAAGAGGGAGAGCTAACACTGGTTGGGGGCGGGGGGCGGGGAAGAACTGGAGGCCTGAACAACACAGACACCACCGGGGCTCAGATACAAGACCTTGTGATGGCCCATCTCTATGTCCAACCCATCTATGATCTTCTGAAGTGCATAAAGGGGCCAGTCCTGAAGAACCCAAGCAGCAGGATTTCCATGACACACAGCAACAGTATCTGAGAGGATTCCCAGTAAAGATCCAATATTGAAAGGGTAGCAGAAGCCAGAGGACTTAAACAAATCCAATGACTCATTGCAAAAAACATTTGCAAGTAAAGCTGTTTGGGCGAAAGGGTGTATTGTGTGACACACTGAGACACACTTCAGCTTACTTAACAATATGATTTTTGTTTTGTTTAATGTTATTTTCTTTCTTTGTCTCTTTTTATTTTATTTTATTTTATTTTATTTTCCTTTTGTTCTCTTTTGTGATAGAGGTTGCAAGGGCAGATGGCTGACATTGAGGAATGGGGAGATGAGTGGGATTAGGATGTGGAATGTGAAATAAATAAAAAGTTCTAAACAAAACGAAACAAGTCACTAATTTAATATTCTTCCACGAGACCAGCTATTTCTGTCAAATATCAAGCTAAATTTTCTTTGTAAATACATTAGAAAACAGCCATAATAGGATGTGAACCATTGCATTGTAAATGAAGTTTTGTACATGATATTTGTTAATATCTGTTAATATTATCCTCTTTGTGATATAAGTATAAGGATATTGTAATGATTATTCAAAAACAAACAAACAAAACCAAAACTATAAACTAGTTAAAAAGAATGCCTTCCCTTTCTCTGGACCTGAATTATGGTAAATAAAACTGTTTTGTAAACAGGACATGCAAGCTTGTGAGAAGAAAGGTATATTATTTCTGTTTCTTTAGTAGCTAATTAGTCTTAAGTTGTATCCTTTCCCTCCATGAAGAATTTCCACTCTTCAGGGGATGCCTCTGAACTGAGTGTATCCAGAAGCATGCTTGCTCTGTTTAATTGCCCTCACAACTTCTCACAATTTGCTTATAAAGTGAATAAATTCTAAAAAAAAAAAAAAAAAAAGTGCATTTTACTAAAAAAATCTGCCACTTGTTATAAAATCTCTATATCTTAGCTATCAAAATTCATCTGCAATTTGTATTATGTAATGCCTTTTTACCTAAATAGAATTTAGACACTAATGAGACTCCATTTAGCTATTTTTTCAACTTGAAAATATAAAAATTTTCCTCGACTGATTTGTCTTTTCTAGGTAGCTAAAATATCAGTTTACTTAGTCTACAGAACTCCAAAGAAGGAGAAAACAATATCAATAATTGAAGGTACATTTTGAATACTTCTTTTCCAAAATCTTTGGTCTAGATTTAATTCAGTTTTTCAGATATATTTTTTTTCATATTCTTAGTACTGCCTTAGTAGAGTTACATGTAAACTTTAGTTATTTTTTCTATACAAGTTAGCCAAAATCCTAGATATAATTTTATACTTTATTTTTTCATTCAAGAAATAGTTTTATGATGTTGAATTTTCTACTTTTGATATTTTGATAGCATCCATGAAAGTCCCATTTAATGAGTATTTAGAAACTCATATTTTTAAATTGGGATGTTCAGTCTGTAAAAACAATTACAAAGTGGATACAAAATGGATCAGAATGTAGGGTAGAAAACAGAAAGGTGAAGGATTGTGTCTAATGAGGAATTCTTCGTCTGGATCAAAACTTCCAAGGAAATTTTTCATTAAAACATATTTCTTATGAGAAGACACATTTTTGTCATGTCTGTGCCATCATACCACTTTGTGTAAGATAATCCCTTGTACTGTGGGGCTGGGAAGCATATCTTGTAACATGCTTCTTTTACAAGCAGAGATAGATAGATAGATAGATAGATAGATAGATAGATAGATAGATAGATATAGAGATATACTTGATATATATTTATATACACTCTCTCTCATATCCTACTAAACTATTTCTTTGTGTATAAATTCTACATGTATATTTCATGACTAGGAAAGTAAAATCAGAACTTGGAAGATATCCTCTGAAATATTTTACTAGAGATACCTTGATAAGGCACAAAACTACTAAATAAAATTTATTACCTCCAGGTTTTATAATTTCAGAGTAAAGATGTTAAGGTTGTTTCCATTCTAGATTTTCTTTTTGACTGGAAGATGGCGCACTTTCTTCCAATCATATATACTTTTTTCATTTACTTTTTTTTTTACATTCATTATTGTTATAAGCCCAGCCGTTATGTTGGACAAGGATCTGTTCTTATACCCTCATCATTACTTAAGTAACTAGATCTGCAATGACTCTGGATCCAGATTAGATCATGTTTCAGAATACAAGGCATTAGAAATTTAGACACAGGGATTTTAAATACAGTACAATTACAAGATCCATTGTCCAAAGCAAGCTGTTATTCCATTCTTGTTTTCCTCCAGCAGGATATGACAAGCTATTTTCTAACTAGAGTCTAGAATGCTGGAGCCATATGTCTTCATTGTTGTCCTCATGGGTTGTGAAAGCCCAGCACCAGCATCTGCATCTGATGGTAATACTTACTACTGTGCCTCCATTTTCTCCTCTATAGGATGGAGCTGATTATACTCAACATCACCATCACACTTAAGCACATTGCCCATGCTAAATTGTTATGAATCTTCTTATTTCATATGTATTATAAACTGACATTATAAATAAGTGTCCAATTCTGGATAGTTGGCAATACCCTTTGATTTTGGATATTTCTAATGCTATGCGATGACACATATCTAGGTTATGAAGACATAGATACTCATTCACTCATTTGGAATGCAAGAATAATTTTACCAAGAAAGCAATATTTCAGTTTTTGTGTATGCCTCTGATAATCACAAAAGACATGCAAATTACAAACAATTCAGTCTCTGAACTTAGGTACCTTCATTCTATTTCTGTTGATTATCTACTTTGGACCTTCAATTCAGTCTTATAGAAAAAGGCAGATATAAAATAAACTAACCACATTGTAAAATGGGAATAAGGCAAGAACACATCGTACTATTCGAATCTACTCAAACTTTCAGCTACGATAAATAACTCTATTCTATAAATAACATTAAGATCATTAAAAATGCATTCTACTAGTTCATATTATATGTTGGGTTTGTATGTGGAGTCTGTACTATTCTTATTACTTTGACTTTGGGGTTATTTTATTCACTATAGGCCCAATTAATTTGTTTCTAGACCAAAATCTAGATGAGTTAATTGTAGATTCCATTTTATTAAAGTCATATATATTCATGTTGTAATATATTTCTTATAAGCCATCCTATCTAAGATTCAGGGTATTATTACTTTTTCAAAAATGACAGCTAAGGAAAACTTTAATAGGTTCATATTACCAAACTTTATAGACACAATTGTGAGGATAAAGGCACAATCCAAGTCAATTGACTGCAAGACGAGATTACATTGATGAATACTCTGTTACTGGATTAAAATAGTGTCCATGTCAACTCTTAAACATTCATAAAAGATTCCTTCAGCACTACTTCTCGTCTTTAGATTCTCTTAACCTAAATATACGGTCATATAAGAAAATAAATCTACAGTCAGAAGCATTTATTAAAAAAAATAAGGCTATTTGTTATGCAACTAAAATGCAATATACTATCCAAACAAAATGTATTGATGAATTCTGATATTCTAAAGATATTGCTGATAAGTATACATATATTTAAGTTAATTTTCCTGGGTTCTGATGCATTTGCTTTTGAACTACAACCTTGATTAGTACTAGGCTTCTTCTTATTTCTCAAATGTATTTGATTTACCTCAAAGAAAATGTTCCTAAATTAGTTTAAGATTTAGCTATATATTTCTAAAAGAAATCAACAAGTTTGAATCTTAGTTCTTATACATTGGTTTGGCTAAATTTAATAACAATAATTATTTATATTTGACTTTGAATTCATTTTTTGTAATGTGAGAGTTACATTGGAAATGCATTGGAAATGAAATAAGACATTAGCAGATGCAAATAATTATATATCAAATGGGGAAATATTGTATAGTTTATAAATATAATAATATGTAAAAGGTATGTATTATGTACCTACAAATAAATAGAATATTGATAATGAAATATCAAATATTAGTACATCTGTCCATCGAATAACTTGCATCTACTAATATTATGCATTATTATGACAATAATTTTTATTTATATAGACAAATGTTAGCATTATATAATAGAAGATCTAAAATCTAAGGCCTATGATATTAGATATTCCAGAACCACTGAACAGGTGAGTAAAATGTAGCAATATTACAAGATATCAAAAATGTGAGGACTTTTTGTTTCTTTACGTGCTTTAAAGCTACACAGCTTATTTAACATTACAATTAGAAGTGTGGAGCTAGAGAAAAGGGATACCAGTTAAGAATGCCTGCTGTACTTCCAGTTAGCCCATATTTCATTCAAGCATCCAGATATGGTTGCTCACAACTGCTTGTAATTTAAATCTCAGGGAGCTGACATTCGTTGATGGAACACACACCCAAGTGATTATATATATATATATATATAAAATCACATACACAGTCATGCAAATGAAATAAATCTTCGAAATAAAAATATTATTAAGACTATTATCAAAGATATCTAAGAACTAAAAGTTTGTCTTTTGGGACAAAAAAAGAAAGAATATTGACAATTTAAGAGAAACATAAAGTAATTCTGGCATTATTTTCCTGTATATTTATATTGTGCATTCATTTTTCTCCTACTAAGATTACATTGTATGCTCTAAGTATATTTGTAGCTTTCAGAAAATAAGATTCTATAGTTATAAACAAATCTAAAATGTGACAACCTTCTAATTTGGTTTTATTGTATTTATATTTTCAATATCCAATCTTCTTATCTATGTAGTTATATTTATAATTTAAGAACGTAAGGTATAAACTGGAGTAGGATAATGCATATAAAATATTTTGAACAGGTTAAATGCATATAAAATATTTTGAACAAAATCATTTAAGAATATTCCTTAAATCTGTGGAAATTGATATCTATATGAACATAGAGGACAAACAATAACACATGATTTATGAGCAGAAACAGTAAAATTCAGAAGAGATTGATGCAATGTGCTTCAAGCCCTAAAAGACCACAAATTACTGTATCTGGCAACCAATTGTTTTAGAATGAAAAATAAAAATCTTCTACAATCAAAAGGCTAAAATATGCCAGGCAGTGGTGGTACACGCCTTTACTACCACCACTTGGGAGGCAAAGGCAGGTGGATTTCTGAGTTTGAGGCCAGCCTGGTCTACAGGGTGAGTTCCAGGACAGCCAGGGATATACAGAGAAACCCAGTCTCAAAAAGAAAAAAAAAGTCTAAAATACTTCATGATTTTCAATCTAGCCGTGCAGAATATACTAGAAAGAATATTTCTCATTGAATATAAAGAATATGCACACCTGGAGAAAAATATATAATGCTAGGCTAACTGTTGTTATACAAAATAAGATTAGGTAAATAATAAGTACCAAAGTAAGGAGAAAAGATCAATAAATACACATCCTCAAAAATAACTCTAAATATTAATAATCTCTACATCTCGAGAAAGGCTATCCAAGTAGACTGGAGAAGAGAATAATACATGAAAGCACTATGGAAAAAAATTACTTTCATAAGCCTATTGATGTTTTAATTATACAACTCTTATCTAGATTAAACAATGAAAGGGAGGAGAATATAGAATTAATGAAATTAGAGATGAACACAGATATCACATAAATTTCACAAATCGTGATTACTTTAAAAACTACATTCTACAAAGTAGAAAACTGAAATAATTTTTAGATTTATCTTGCCCACTAACGTTAAACCAAAAAGAGATCAGCAGTTATTTATGTAACAGTACAAGAAAATGAACTTGCAATTATATATATATGTATGTATATATCTCATTATATATATGTATATGTACATATATAGACATCCTATTGACAACAATCCCAAATTCAGATGGATTGACAGTAGAACTCTTACAGAATTTTGATCAGAACTACAGCCAATTTTTCTCTAAATATTCCATAAAACAGAAACAGACAGTGAAACTCCAAATTTATGTTATGAAGCTAATATTACCCTATTGTTCCGAGCTAGATAAGGCACAACCAATCAAGAACTAAAAACACCATCCCCGATAAACGTAAATGTCGTTTTTTCCAGAAATGCCTGCCTGGTTCATTATATTCAAATTCGTAAAGGTAATAAATCATGTGAGTAGTCTCAAAGAGAGAATCATGTGACCATCTTTGTGGGTAAAGAGAAATGTTTTGACATTCTCCAACATTTCTTCATGGATTACTTCTAGAATGAATAGCATTGATTGTCAAAAAATAACTTGAAATATATGGTAAAAATTAAGAAAAAAAATTAAAATATTTATGTTAATACCCACAGGAAAAATGATACTTCCAGCTTTAAAGAGTTAATTCATTCTTAGTAATGATAGAGGGCGAATGGGAGACACAGCATTACTCACAATGCTAAGAAAAATTTGTGGTAGAAATGTTCCATTTGTACTTGCCTGTATTTCTAGATATCATATTATGAACTAAGTTATTTCTTTTGTTCACTTTTTTTTTCTTGCCACATATACCAACCACCATGTGGATGACACATCTGAGGGAAATCTTAAGTTATGTGTTTCATTTTGCTATCCATCTGCCACAAGACTGATGGACTAAGAACTGTAGATTGTCTTGTTAAATTTTACCATGAAGATTCTGGCCAGTTTTCTCCACTTGGAACACTTTTCTACTTTCCCGTGTCAGATGATGACTTTCTTATCTCTTCTCAAGCAAGTTGTTACTATATTCAAATTTTCTAGTAAATAATTATTCCTCATGATAAGCTTCCCCAGTTCTACCTCTTAGGTGCCATTGGAAGATGACCTACTGTAATGGCTAACCTTGAGTGTCACGTGACACATGGGGGGGTGGAATGGGAGGGGGAAGAAAGCCAACTGAGGAAATGATGTCATCAGATTTGCTTGAGCTCTTCGGTCCTGTCTTATGGTTTTCTTTATTGTTTATTGATCTTAGAGGACTTGCCCCACTGTGAGCAGTACTTTCTCTAAACAGAGGGTCTGGGTGTTCAAGAATGATAGCTGAGAAAGCCAGAGTAAGCAAGTCAGTAGGCAGTGTTTTCTTATTGGATGTTGCCTAAAGTCACTGCCTTGAGTTTCTTCAATAACTTTCCTCCATGATAACTTGTAAACCAAAATAAACTCTTTCCTTCCCAAGATGTCTTTGGTAAAATAAATATTTTATCAAATCAGAAGACCCAAACTAGGATACCTAAACTATATATATATTTTTAAAAGATTTATTTATTTATTTATTTATTTATTTATTTATTTAATGTGAAGAGGGCATTAGATCCCATTGCAGACGGTTGTGAGCCACCTTGTGGTTGCTGGGATTTGAACTCATGACCTCTGGAAGAGCAGCCAGTGCTCTTAAGCCCTGAGCCATCTCTCCAGCACCTAAACTATTTCTTTTTCTTCTACCTTTAGTCCATTAAATGTGTTATTAATTCCTTTAGATGTATCTCCTTTATTTATACTTCCTACTGTAAATAGATAAACTTTGAAAATTTTACTGAGAGATACTATTTCAGTTCCTGACATCAAGTAATCATTTAATAAACCTTTTCTGAATGTTTGAAAGGTCTTCTGTACTGAATATATATGACGACATATTGTCTTGAGGAAAATTATATTTATTTTTGAAATGGGCTTGTGATTCAGGGAGACATTTTATTCTTACAAGTATCTTTGAACATGAATCAAATTATTTGATACAAATCTTATGCTGTTTTTGATCAAAGCCCATACAACAATAAAGAATGTTGCATAAATCTTCAAATAACTTAGAAAGTTCTAGATTATAAATTTTCATATAATGTAGACATTACTAGTTGAACTCATAAAGTTAAGTTTATTTATCATGAATAGAGCATAGGATTATAATACATGAGCATCTGTTGCAAAACAAAAACCAACACATTATTTTCACTAAGAATTAATTCTCTTGATTGACACCTGAAGGAGGCTGGTGCAGGTTGAGAAAATAATTGCAAATAATTGAGAAAAGACAATGCATGTGAATTGTTAACAATAATCCATTTATGCTAATTTGAGGTCATTACAAACCTAGACTAGTAGACCCCATATGCTAAACGTGTAAAATATAATCTTAACTTCGAAGATTGTACAATCTCTATCATGTCACAATATTTCTCAATATTTAATATTTTACACTGAAAAACAGACTGCTTCTAGATGCACAGTAAGATGCATTGGGAAAAAAAGCTAAACTTTATACTAATTAGTGTGAGGTGCACCAGTGATTCATATTGTTCTAGGGAAACAGTTATTTGCTTGAAGAGCAAATATAACTTTCAACATGTTGAATGCAAGGTTAACCAAGCATACAGCCATTTATTTCTGATCTTCTAAACACTTGGAAAATTGTACCAGTTGCTTTAGCAGTAAAGTTTCTTTGAAATCAATCAACCTGAAGAAAACTGAGCATTCTGCATGCCCTAAAAAGAACCTGTGAAGACTCTGAGCACAGAAGCATCTGACTTCTTAACTATCAACTGCATTATTCTACTCTGATTGAGGCAGTTCATTATCAATTATAGGAGTTTGTTCCTAGGTAATCAATGAAGGTTAAAGAACTTTTTCCTTCTAGAATTAGATCCCTAATGAATACAAGTGAATTTTAAAGTGGCCTTCTGAGGAGCAGCTGCTTTAACTATTGTTTATGGAACAGCCGTGCCGTCATGCTTGTTTTTTGGCATTGAAATAGAAATGAGAGTGATTTGCATAAGTGGAATATTATTTGCTCTGTTGATTATTTTCCCTCATTTTCTTTTTCTGTATACTGCTCATTTGTTTTATTTTAATGATAAGTGATTTCCAGGCAGAAAACAACTGTGTGCTATTTTTTGACCTCACAAAACAGGCTAAAAATATGTTCAGAGGAATCAGAATTAGATTAGACTTTGTTTTAAATTAACCATAATTTTTTTTATTTGAGCATGGTCAGAAATATATTTAAGAAATGAAGACAGAAAGGGATAATGGAAAATAAAGTTACAACTTCATTTGAAAATAGATTTTATATAGTTTTCCAAACAAAACATGATGTTTGAGAAGCTTAATGTCACATTCTATAAACTGTCTTAAAAATGTAAGAGTTTTGCATATTGTTCATCTAAGATTTCCAATACCTCTTCCACAGTGATTCTCAAGGTAAATGAGTATTGTGTTAAAATAAAACAAGCCGGGCAGTGGTGGCACACACCTTTAATCCCAGCACTTGGGAGGCAGAGGCAGGAGGATTTCTGAGTTTGAGGCCAGCCTGGTCTACAGAGTGAGTTCCAGGACAGCCAGGGCTACACAGAGAAATCCTGTTTTGAAAAACCAAAACAAACAAACAAACAAACAAAACAACAACATCAAAAAAAAAACAAATGTATTCTACCTACACTGTTTTTTCTGTGATTTATTTAGTAATTTAGTTGTTTCTCCTTAAATTTATACACTAAAAAACCATTCCCTCACAGCTCATAAAAGAAAATTGTTTGGAAATGTAATCAATTTAAAGTGATGACCTTTGAATAGGCTCTAACTCACCATAGCTCAGTGGAAAAGGAGATATATACATAGAGAAAAAAATTACATAAGGAAACACAAGCAGAGAGCAGTCTACATGGACCAAATCCCTTCCTAGAGCCTCAGACAAAGCCAGGCCCACTGATACCTCTATCCCAGAATGATTTTATCCATAACAGATAAAATATATTTCCATAAATATTGCTTTACACACTATAATATTTTTAATAGGTGACCTCAGCAAACTACCAAGAAAATATATGTTAGTAATGAATTAGCTACAGTATAAATGTTAATAGTGTTAAACTTACTTATTCTCTTACTGAGAAACAAAAGATGTTTTGTACAACATCCTCATATTCTCAGTTCATTATTCACAAAATATTCAGGGCTTTCTAACTCATTAGAATAGTTGCATTAAAGCACATAAAATACAGTAAATGCTGATCTAAGTTTTTAGCCTCCACTAAACACTTCATAAATTTTGGAGCCTATAAGGGTTTACCAATTTACCAAATCAAAATGTTTCTAAAGTATTACTTACCTTGAAGAAAGCACATACCTAGAAATCAGCAACAATTCTAAAAATAAATATTTACAGATAAATTATATATATATAGTCTTCTTTCTATATATATACACACACATAAATATATAAATTATATTTATTATATACATATAATCAAAATTATATGAACATATTTAAATTCACAACAGGGTGGATTCCATCAGTCTTGTGAAATATGATCTTGTAGTCCTATATGTAATACATTTCTCACCATTATCATTGAACTTAACTGGTAATTAGAGAATATGAATAATTTATTTCAATTATTTGACAAATTATATTCAGACATGCATTGGGAATTCATTCTAAGAAATGCATCCTTTGGAGATTTTATAAGTGTTGAACATCACAGAATACACTTACATAAACTTAGATATCAGTTACTACACACTTTGGTGATATGGTTTATGTAGAGTATAGTCAATGGCTTTATGGTCAGGATAAACTTAGGAAAATGTGATTAAGTCAACCACAAGAGCGGTGCAAACAACAAAATGATAGAACATACAATATTTATAATGCTGTTGCCAGTGTATCATTGTATATGGTATTACAAGTGCAGGTACATTAAAATGATTATATAAACATTGTACATGAGATGCATAAATCAGAAACCTATTTATTATCTTCAGTTATTAGACACTGTATATAGAGTCATATTTTATATGAATGCTTGTTAAGAATTTTTTATAACCTGTAAAAACTCTTTATTTGTGAAAATAATTACTTGCATTTATATGTGTGTACCATGTACATGCCTTGTGCCCTTAGAGGCTAGATAATGGCATCTGCTCTTCTAGATACATACAAATTGTTGTGAGACTCCAGGTCGATGCTGGGAATTGAACAAGAGAGAAAAAGAAGCCATTGGTCTTAACAACTGATCCATCACAGCAGTCCCTAAGTGTTTTGTTGTTGTTGTTGTTCTTTTGTTTAACCTAATCATTATAACTACAAATGTATGAATAATATGAGGAACCTCAACATGGCAGTGATGATGTCTTCAGGGACTATAAGAGTTCAGCTCAGTCACACACACAGAGTGCTATCACATTATATTTTTGAAACCAGATCATGCATAAGAACATCGTGACATGTTCTTTTTATTTGAGTCATTTAATTTCTTTCTTCTTATCTATTCACTGATATTCAAGCTTCATCTTTAGATCATTTGAAAAAAGGTATGAAAAGTTTTTCATAGAAATTGTGCTTCTAGGTGACTGTCCTTTACAATTCCCTCACTGTCTGTAAAGTGTGTAAACTACGCTATGAAATATTCAACAAAATGCAGTCTTGATGTCTTTGCTGCTAGAGACCTCTATTTTGCAAAACAGATTGTTTGCAACTGTGTTCCCCTTCTGCCTAATGGGGACCCTGGGGGGATGTTGTTGGCTTTGAGATTCAACTACATATTTCCAACAAATAACAGTGTTGAAGCGAATGCAATCTGATAGCAATAGACATTATTCAGTGATTTCTGAGTGGAATAGGTTCATATTTCTCTTTCCTTTGGGGGATGAAGGAAAAGGACACAGGGATGTGTCAGCTAAAGCCACATGTAAGCAAAGGATTTCAAAAAGTAGTGAAGCAGTTCATGTTCCTTAGAGTCAAATGGGAGTCCTAAACTGTCAAGTTTAGCTTCAGTAGAAATGGGTTTCTCTTTGGGGACCAACAGACACATGCATTTGCCTCCCATTGGGTTTGCTGATACAGCAACCATAACCTAGTAGGTACTGCATGAGACTGCCAGAAGGATGAAAGCAGAAATAAATCACTTCACTCCATTTGGTTTTTAAACCAATAGCAAGAATTGATGTTGCCTTATGAAGACCACAATGCTTTCCAGGAACTGAGAAAAAGAACAAATTGCTGATGGTGCAAATTAGTATTCTGTACAGAAGCAAACCTTAGAAATTAGCAGGATGTAGGTTGGAAAAGCAATAATCTCCTAATATGAAACCTGATATATCTTGTACACTGAAATTTCATGATGTAAACGATGCAAACTTGTCCATATAACAAGAAGCAAATGCACTCAGTTCAATGGTATTATTTCAATTTAATGTGTATTTTATTTTTTATCACTTATGTGCCATGCATTAGAAATGTAGAATCCAAATTACAGCCTCTGGGTGCTAAAGTTAGAGCTTAATGTCAGAACTAAGCAAGTCCAAGGTAGTTTCCAGAGGAGGTCTTAAATCGTAGAATAGGCACCAAGTGCTCTGAAACAAGGAAGACTTCCTAGAGACTTAAGGAATTTGCAAAGGATAATCCCAGGAACACTGGCTAGAATATAATTTGAATCCCTTAATTGACCTAAGCTAGAGTTTTGTGAAAAAGAGGTTACATTGGAGATTTCATCTAGTCCATAGCCTAGGAGATCTGGGAACCTGAGGAAGAGGAGAAAAGGCTATAGAAGTAAAAGGGAATGGAGGAAACCAGGAGAACATGACTAACCAAATCATCTAAGTAGAACTCACATAAACTCACAGAGACTGAAGTTTAAGCACAGGGCCTGTGTGGGTCTGCACCAGGTCCTCTGAATATCTGTTATGGCTATTAGGATTAGGTTAGTGTTTTGGTGGGGACTTCTAACAGTGAGAGGAGGTGTTTCTCTCACTTTTTTGCCTGCTCTTGGGATTCTTCTTCTCCCATTGGGTTTCACTGCCCAGCCTTGATATGAGGACTTTGCCTGTCTTACTGTATCTTTTTTTTTTTTTTTTTTTTTGTCATGTTGGTTGTTTAGGAGGCCTGATCTGGAAAACAAATGGAGAGGGGAAGTGTGGGATGAGAGCGTTGAAGGGAGGGGAACCTGTGCTGAAGATGTATTTTTTGAGAGAAGAATCTGTTTTCAGTAAGAATAATATTTCAACACAGAGAACATTTAAGATCTATTACTAGGCTAGTTTGGGCTTTGAGAAATGATTGGATGTAAAGAAGGAAATAGGAAAATATAAATGAGAATGTAAGAAAGCTCTAGCTGTATTGATTAAAACTCACAGTCACTATAAGGATTCTTTGACACCTGGGAGAAACACGGAAGTACTTAAATACCCTAGCCACAACTTTTTCTTTATGTAAAAACGTATTTCATTTACATTTATTTTCATATATGCCTGGCTTATAACTTTTACTGTATATGTATTAATTCTTTGAGTTTAATGCATTTTAATTTGATCATATCCATTTACCTATCTTCTCATCAATTCATTTTCCTCTTCATTATTCCACACCAACCCAACTTGTGTTCTCATTGTTTTCATTTTGCTTTTAAATCTATCTAGTCTCACTAGTGTTGCCTATGTACTCGCATGTGTCTGATCATCTACTGTATTATGTTAGAATTAACCTTAACAAACTTTTCCTTTCCTAGAAAATATCAGTTATCAATAGTCCCTCATCTAGGATGACAAAATACACAAATGAAAACCAATTAATCACATTTTATCATCTATACATCCCATTGAGGATCAATGTCCAAAACATATAAAGAAGTCAGAAAACTAAATAATAAGAAATGAAATATCCCAATTTGAAATGTGGAAACATTTCTAAATAGAAAATTATAAATAAATAATAATTAAAATAGAAAAATTGAAAAGCAATATGCAAATGCCCAAAAAAAAACCACATCTTCAATGCCCTTACTCATAAGGGAAATGCAAATCAAAATTACTTTGAGATTTCAAGGATCATTTGAGGAGTAATTTGGAAAGCGAATAAAATTGAAGCTTCCAAAAATGTATACATATATGAAAGCAATATAAATAAAAACAACCGAATAATGCAGGAGACAAAGCTCTGGACCAGTCATCTCTTCTCACTAAATGAAGCTTCCCTGTTTTGGTCTATCTATAATTGAGATGTTGGCTAAAGGGTCCCTAGAGGAATCCCCAAACAACTCTGACTGTGACCGGAACTATGGATTGCTCTCCATAAATTGACGGCTAGGCCGCATTTTTGAAGACAATATCTTCCTTCATTATCATTGAACATAAAGAAGACAATCTGGAGTCTACTGGTGCCTATACCTCTACATTCTAGCATTTTTGGTAAAGGAAGATATATTGTAAGCTACCAAAAGTGAAACTTAAATGCCAAATTAGCCATTAGCTCTGATAAACAGTGGTGTCCTGCCTACAAAATATGCCAGCACAATGGTGGCACAACGCTTATGAGAGTAACCAATCCACATTTGTTTTGAAGGAAGGCTCACTCTAAAAGATAGACACCATACACAACACTTTCAGGGTGACCAATAACCTGAGATTAGATTGTTGAGGGACCTAGGGTAAAGTCAAATACTATTCCTATTAAAATAAATAAGTAAGTAATATAGAAATAACATTATTTCTAATATATTTCTTCTCTGTTCATAGATAAGTGCCATACTCATCCACTGATAGAAAAGATTTCTCCTGCAGCAGATGGGACCAAATACAGAATTTCCACAGCCAGGAATTTTGTAGAGAGTGAAAGATCATGTAAGCCTCATCCCTAAGTGGGATAGCTCCATCAAATCTATCTCACAGAGGCCAAAAGAGTCCTGGAGAAATGGAAGTTTAAGAAATGTAAGAGCCAGTAGGGCTGGAAACCATCACGAAAATAAGGCCCTGTAAATCAGCATGATTAAGGCACATATAAACTCATATATAGTTGTAGCAACATGCAAAGGACCTGTACAGTATTGCCCCAAATGGAATCCTACAGTTGTGAGGGGAAAAAAAAATCCACATATCCCCATCTATAATCCAGAAGCAACATCTAATAGATAACTAACCACTTGCAAACAAATATTTAGTTTCTTCCATGAAGTCTCACAGGGAAAACAAAGTACTCTTGAGGATATGGTGTATTCCTAGCAGTAGATCCCAACAGAAAATGAACTCAAGACATCTTTTGTGGTTTTTTGACTCTTAATTTCCAAGAAGTGGGTTTCCTTTCTGCTTCCTTTTAAATTTTATATTATTTTCATTTTTTTATTCTCTTCTTCAACTCAAAAGGTTCTTTGTGTACATACTAGGTTTTCTGGTTTAGTGTTTTTATAGGATTTTTTAATATATGAACTAGTGGGTCTCTGATTCTTGTCACTACTCTTGGGCCCTTTTCATCTGCTTGCTTTGTTCAGTTTTACTTTGTTAGTTTTGATTTTATCTTATTTCAATCACTTTGAAGCCTTTTAATTTTCTGATGAGAGATAGAAAAGGAAATGAGTCCAGAAGGGAGGGAGATGGGGAGGAGCTGGAAAGAGTACAAAGAGGGAAAAATATAATCTGAAATTATTATGTGAGAAAATAATAAATTTCAAATTAAAGGAAAAATGTCTGATGGCAGGGGTCTTTGTGTGTTCAACCATCCTCAAAACACTAGAAAGTATGCCTCCTCCATCAATGGGATAAGGATAAAAAAACAAAATAAGAACTAATAAAAGACTCATTTTGATAGGTAGGTAATTTTATTTTTCTTCACTTAATCCTATGGCTTAAATGGTCCTTCCAAAATTCAAGATGAAATTTAATTGCCCTTATAACAGCAGTAAGAGGTGTGACCTTTAAGAGGTCATGAAGGATTTTCCTTTAAGAGTGCAGTAACGTTTTATTAAGAGACTAAATTCCTAATAGAGGGTGAGTTTAGCTAAATTTATCATCTTAGTTTTCTCTAGGCTCACTTTAACTTCTATCATGTTTTACACAGCATACCCCTTATTACCCGATGCCTGTGCCTTGATAGTCAACTTCCAAGCTTCTGAAGCCATGAGAGAGGAATTAATTGGTGTGAATATCTGTGCTTACATACTTGCTCATGTGTATACATATGTGTGTACATTCATGGGGATGCCAAAGGTGTAGGTTAAGCAACAATTTCTATTCTTCACCACCTTGAACTGATTTGGTCAAAGCCGATGGACAATGAGCTCCAGTGATCTTTCTCTCTATCTTTACAGCTTTGGAAATACAGGTGCATACCACCATACTCAGCTTTTAACATGAATTCTAAGGATCTAAGTCCAGTCCCTTACATGAGAGGGAAGTATATTAACCACTGAATCATCTCCTCAGCATCATCAATCTATCTGTAAATCATTTTCTTTTTTTTAGCATTTATTCATAGTGGTAGAAATTGACTAAGGCACCATGTGAAGGAATGTCCAAGGAGAGGTACATGTATGTTTTGCTTGTTATTAAGAGAGAGAGTAGAGTAGATGATAGATGTAGCAAGTTCAATTTGGACCACATGTTTGTGGTTTAACTTACAGAAGAAAAAATATGGTAGTTGTGGGGAATTCTCCTAAAGGGAGGTGAAGCTAGGAGGGAGAACGGGACAGGAAAGAGTTTGCCGATTGATTGGCAGGAAATGAAACTCCTGCCTTGCAATTTCCAGCTTCTGTGTGAGGTAAGCACAATAGCTCCTTGAAAATAATCCAGGATGTGGCTAGGTCAAGGATTTGCAGAGCACAAAGTAAGTTAGAAAACACGAAATAACTATGGTAAAGAATAAAAAGATGCCACTTAGTAACACTTGGTTACTGCTGCCAAAAGTCTTTTATTCTGCAAGAAGGAAAATTAACACTGATCTCTCATTTTATGTATGAAGTGTCTTAGCTTCAGAATCTTTGAAGGATAAATTACAGAAATGCCAAGGGAGCTGGTGAAAATTGCTCAGACCAAGAATTTGAAACTGCATGAATGAAATATCTACCTGTCTTTGTATCTAAGTTTATATTGCCCTGTTGCAGAGCAATTTATTGGTTAATTTATAAATGATCAACAATTTATATGTTCAGCAGAAATACATATTTCTAATTTTAGAAATGCATACTCTTGGAAAGTTAGATGAAGGTTAAAAACTGAATATAAAAGAAATAATAAGGGGATGGGAAATGTGTACATAACTGAGATGTAGTAAGTAACAATAAGGAACATAGAAAGGGTGACATGATTCATAATGGCAAAACACCACCAAGAATTGCAGGAAACTATGTGCTGTCGTTTCTTGCTTCATGCTTTTATTTCTAAATAATTTAGTGCCACTAATAGATAAATTGGTTTCCATATTCCCTGACAATGCAATTAAAATTTTGTTCTTACCTCTAGATTATAATAGAGATACTTCTAAATTAAATATGAATTAAAACAACTAAATGAGACATTAAAAATTAGTTGGGCAAAGGGGAAATATGAGTGTTATTAATATAATGAATGTATCATTATTTTGAGATTCCGTTGTTAGATATGACTTGAAATATGTGGCCCATCAAAAGTATTCACCACTCTCAGCCTGTTGTGCCTATACTTCAAAACAAAGGCTTTGCAAGTTTGATCAAGTTAACATGGCCCCAAACCTGGCTGGAGTAAGACATAATTTAACCTGTGCTTTCTATACCAGTGAAGGTATGGTTTAGGAACTCACACATGTAGCACACATGCAGCACACATGTATAAAGGAAGAACCTGGAATGACTGATCGAGAATGACATGTCAAGGAACACTGAAAGTTTATAACTCCTCAAAAACTATCTATAAATAAGGAGGGACCATCACAGTGTCTTCAGAGAATGTTACCCTAACACCATTAGTAGCAGAGAGCTGATTTTAAGGCTTTTGGGTAATATATTTCTCTTGTTTTAAACTGCCCAATTATGGTCACTCTAGGCAACTAATACATCATATGAACTATTCAAAAATGCTTACAAAAAGCTCAGCAGTGGCCAGGAGACAAGTCCCTTTCTGGCTCTTTATTTGTTAAGCCAGATGGCTTTGTGTTCTGAGTCATTCCTTTTTTTTGCTGTGGTTTTCATTATCAAAGACCCCACCATTCCTTTCTGGTTTAGAAAGGCTTTAATTCCCAATTCTAAAATCAGAGCACTTCAGCACTGGGCCAGCATACCAATCATCTCTGAAGACTCAAAAAATGTGAATGTGTCCAGAGTTACGGGCACTTTTACAGAGGAGGAAACTAGGTATTTAGGAAACTTTTCATTCCAACAGTTGACCCAGCTTCAGTTCATCACATTTGACTTGGTGAGTTTTCTGTATTTTATTAATTTTATTCATTCGAGAACATATATAATACATATACATACATACATACATACACACACACACATACATATATATGGAGAGAGAGAGCGAGAGAGACAGAGAGAGATTAAAGACTTGAAGACTTTTTTCCAAAACACTGTTGAATTGGTGAATAAGTTTTGGAAATCAAATGATCAAATGCTCTTTTGTAAACATTAAGCATCAAGGTTACCCAACAATTGCACTTCTTTAATAGAAGAACATATTCAGAGTGACAAACAAAGGTTTTAGACATTCTCATCTCTCTTCCATGTGTATGTGCACACTTATTCATACATCAAATCACACATACAATCCACATACCTACACCTTCCCCCCAGCCCCCCAAAAAGAGTAAAGATGGTCAGGAAGCAAAATGTCCTCACATTTAGTTTCTCATGTATTAGACCACATATTAAACATTGTTTATTGTTCTTATTAAAAATTTCTAACACTGAACTAAGAAATATT
Source organism: Arvicanthis niloticus (assembly GCF_011762505.2). Classification (NCBI taxonomy): domain Eukaryota; kingdom Metazoa; phylum Chordata; class Mammalia; order Rodentia; family Muridae; genus Arvicanthis; species Arvicanthis niloticus. The sequence continues at coordinate 23,526,309 of NC_133430.1, read as the reverse complement.
TTACTTCTAGTAAAGGATTAAGAACGCAAAGTCACACACAAAACCTTCAACCCAAAATGTGTCTTGCCCAGGATATGTGTAGGGACAAAGATGGAACAGAGACTGAGGGAATGGCCAACCAATGACTGGCCCAACTTGAAACCCATCCCATGGGCAAGAACCAAGCTCCGGCACTATTAGTGGTGCTTTGTTATGCTTGCAGACAGGAGCCTAGGATAACTATCTTTGCAGAAACCCACAGCCAAACATTACATGGAACTCAGGGAGTCTGTGGAAGAGCTGAGGGAAAGATTGAAGAACTCAAAGGTGATAGGATCTCTACAGGAAGAACAACAGAGTCAACTGACCTGGAAATTGGGAACTTCCAGAAACTGAACCACCAATCAAAGAGCAAGCATGGGCTGGACATAGGCCTTGCCCCACATATATAGCAGATGTACAGCTTAGACTTCATGAAGGTCTCCCAACAATTTGAAGCAGTGACTGTTTTGCCTGACATTAGATCCTGTTTCACTAAGTGGGTTGCCTTATCTGGTCTCAGTAGGAGATGGTATGAATAGTCCTGCAGTGACTTGATGTACCAGGGTAAGTTGATACCTAGGGAGAAGGGGCTATGTGACAAGGGGGTTAAAAGAAGGGGGTTAGTAGGCAATTGGGATGTAAAGTCAATAAATAAATTAATTTGTGGAATAAAGAAAATGAAAAAATATTTTAATAACTCTAATTTAGATATTTTCTTAGATTTTAACTACTAATCTAGCCAACACAGGGTTGTTATCTAAACTATCTTTCTGAATTCAAATTAATCTGCTTTCAAAGATTCTAAAGTGAACTCTTCCTATTTTTTCTTTCCAATTCAGCATCAGCCTAATTTCTCTTATGCATAAAATTCAACATCAAATGTCTAATGTGTATTTAAAAGATACTTACTTGTATAATCAAACTTATCTTTTTTAATAAGTACAGTACCCAGTGTATATTTGTCACATCCTATTTTAATATCAGTGTGTGTCCTCTGCAAAAAGACAAGTATAAAATAGATTTTAAAACCTTCTACTTACATTACTGATTTCATCTTCTTTGCTTTTATAGTCATCCTTGATTTCCTCTTTCTACTCCAACAGAGTGTCCAAAGTCATTTACTTTAGACAAAACCAATTTTTTACAATACCATGACAATAGATTTATAATTTTCAATATAACAAATGCTTACCCTGCAACAACTTAAGAAGTGCTGGGGAATTGCTGTGTTTTCCGTGAGTTTGTGTGTATCTGCAGAATCTGGATGGCCTTGAGCAAAACTACAGACTCACACTGCAGCTTCAGTTGTAGATACAGAGCTAAAATTTCTTAGAAAGATTGGTTGGCATTTAATTTAGTTTTTCATGCTCTGCTCCTTGACCCCTACTGGGAAATGTGTCTTCCTTTTGAGTGCACCTAAATTTATGAATCATCTGCTTGACAAATAATCATGTAAATTAATGACACTTGATAAATATGCCTTTTACAATTGCAATAATGACAAAGCTGTGCTTTGTTAATGGGGCCATTTATAGCCCACTAATTTTAGATCAGAAATAATGAAGTTTATTTTTTTCTGTAATTGTTTCCAATGTCCTTGCTCTGTCTTTGAGTTTGAAATGATTGTGACTGTGAAAGAGACTTCTTCACTAATGTTATAAACATTCCTCCAGTACTATCTCTTAGTTGATTTACATACAATTTACATTTTCAGAAAATACATATTTATGGTTTAGCACTGATACACTGAGACCGAACAAGAACCCTTACACTGCTCATCACTTCTGACTTTATTAAAAACACTCCTGATTATTTTAAGATCATTGGAGTTTGGCTTTTTTCAAAACAAACAAAGCAGGACGAGAAACAGCAACATAATTAGCTATTGCTTTGCCTATCTACTTTTCTATTAGAGAATCTCTTGTTCTTTTGGACTCAACATAAGACAATCTATTGTCAGTTGTTCACTTGTTTCCCTCTATCCTTTAGACCATCCCTTCTTGGTCATCAATTGCTTTATTTTTAGAAAAAGTATTTCGCTCCACTATTCATGTCAATAGCTCTTGAGATTTCCCTATCTGTGATCATGATACATATAGATTGGATATATCACCCATTCCTTATGAATTCACACATCATTGGCCTTTATCATTCATTTTTTTATTCTGTTTTCTGAGAACCACTCTTGGCTTCTTTCTCTATGAAACCTCAAACTCTGTTCTTGATTGACATTCTATTTTCAATCTTATCATGGAAAGTAAAGAAATATTTCTGATACTTATATCTTGGTAATCCCCCCTTTATCTATTGTTTTTCTCTGTGGGTAATTTCAATTAAATACATATTGTATATTTAGAAATCATCCCAAATATTTAGTCATCTGTACCACTTAACAATATCTCCAAGTACAAAATTTTATAGATAATTTTCTCCTACAAACTCTTGGACCATAATCTTAAACTTCCAAACAATGAGTACTCTCTAGAGAACATTTTTCTTGCTTTTTTATTTAAGCATCTCTCAAAATGTTTCTTCTCTAACTTCAGCTTCATCTTTAGTATTATCTGGGAAAACTCTTCTGCATTCCTAGTAAAGTTTTCTATTCTCTAAAGATGAATTGTTCCCATGCTTCTAAATTTGCTTCCAAAACTTAATGCCTTGTTGTTTAAAATTTATCTGGGAGATAAAACAAATGGCCAACAGTATATATACACCTGCTTTCTGTTCTCTGCATCTTCAGCCTCATTTTCATCAGCACCCTCCCTAATACCTTTCCCCAAGAAACCGACAGTAGTATTACCATCTCTTGGACCTTTATAATTTCTTCATTGATGCTTTATTTTTGATGCTTTATTTTTGAGTCTGGTCATCAACCTCAGTGACAAGTGTTTTATCCACTGAGCCATCTCCCAGGCCTACATTCTGGATTTTTATTGTCTTCTGTCAGGCATCTCACTGATTTCTTTTTTTCCCCTAGATTGTTATTGCGATTTACCCTACTGTACTCCTTTACTTAGGTATATGTGTATTGGTCAAAATCTCATCATCTCCTTATCCTTAGACTCTTAAACACTCTGCTTTAGAAGAAACCACTCGATTCATCTTCTTGATGTTTCATATCAAAACTTTTAGCAGTTCATTGCAACATTATCTGCAGTCTCCAAAATTGTCTCAATGGTGAAACAAGTAGTGGACACACAGACAAGATAGCATTATAACTTTTTATGGTATAAGAAGCAGCATGGCATTTTTTTCCTTCTTTTACATATTGCCCAGTCCTAACTTTCTTATAGCATAAAGTATTAGGTTTTATTAATATTATATTAGTAGAAATCACCAAGGAAGTAAGAGAACACAATAGAGAGCTCATTCTAGAATATATTGTCAAGGTTCAATTTCCTTTAAGTATAATTGACTATTTGGCAAGTTCTTTGTGAGCTCCTAAGATCAACATTTTAGGGTCTTTGCATGCAGGGGAGAGTGGAGGAATAGGCTCTGTCATTTGATGGTTGTGAATATTTTGAAGGCTAATCTTGGTTATCATTTTGATATACTTAGGAAGAGAAATAGCAAATAAACAATTGTCTTCATCAGATTGGTTTGTGGAACTGACTCTGAGGCATTTTCTTGAATTAGGAAAGACCCAGTCTATTGTGAGTAGTATTGTTGCTAAGCACTTGGGACCAGGCAGTTTAAGAAAGGAAACTAAACATGAACCAGGAATCAAACCACTAAGTACCATTTTTCTGTGCCTCCAATACGCACCATGAATTCCTATCTTGGATTACCTCAAAATGGCCTACCACATGTTATTATAAGATGAAAAACCCCTTCTCTCTTCAAGATAATGTTGGCAAGGGTGTTTATCACAGTAACAGAAACTAGAAGAAATCAAATAAAGAATTTTTCACCAATAAGTTTACTGTCCTTGCAGACAGTGTTATCTAAGGTAAACATAGCCAGAAGGGAGGATAGACCTGTACTTATCTGCTAATACTCCAAGGTCTGTGTCCTTGAGAACAAGGCTTACTTATTGCCAAGAGCAAATTTTTGTAGAATTAGTTGTTTCACATTAAACTGCATTTACCAAAGAGTTACAGAAAATTGTTGCTCTTTGTATGTGTCTAAGCTATATTTTATCATTCTGATTTGATTTAGGCAGATTATTTTACATTTACCTTATGGCATCTCATACATCTAGATTAATTTACATTGAAATGTTTGATAATTCCTTTTTTTTTTACAATTCTTGAATATTAGGTTATTTAACATTGTGATTACAAAGCGATTTAGGGAAGTCCAAAACGTTTCTTTCATGATCACCAATTCCTAATTTAATTCTATTGTGCCAAAATTACCCTCCAGTTTTCTATTATGTAGTTGTCAAGAGTCTATTAACAACTATGTTTTGGCTCTATGTATGGTCTGCGTCAGTGTGAACCATAAACACTTCAAACATTCAGTATCTGGAATGTTGGGCTATGGTGTCACACCAATACCATGTATGATTATAGAAGAGAAAAATCCAGGTTGTGTTGCTTTCAGTTCCACTGTTGATATGTTTTAAGTACATTTTAGAAAATACTGTGATCAGAGAATTCAGGCTTCAACTGTAACTCCAGACCTATCCATTCCTTTAATTCTTCTAGTTGTGCATCTGTTTGAAGATTTTTCTCATCAGAAGGTATACAATGAAAATGACTGTGACTTCCTGATGAATTACACATTTTTTTTTCCTTAAGAAATACTTTTCTCTAGCTATGGTATTCCTCCTATCTTATCTTTTCCTGTGTATTCAAGCAGTGATTCCCCTGTCATTACAATGTATATAAATTTTTCCTTCTATAACATTTAACTATCAGCAATCAATGTTTGACACTTAAAAGGTAATTTTCAAAGATAACACTTAGTTGCATCATGTTTTATTATTTTAGTAATGAGGCTGAGAGTACAGACAGGGAGTATGTTGAAATTATTTTTTCCAATATATACAATATTTTGTTATTCTTTTGACTGTTTGATATTTTTGTACAGAATAAGTCGGTGTGATCTAATACTATGTATTTTGTTTGTCTTTGGATATCTGTGCATTTTACTTTGTATTCAATAAAAGAAGAAAGGCCTGCTGTGATCAGTGCTGAGTAGAGTTTTTGGGTTTCAGCTGCTACTCTTACAGTTCTTTTCTTCTGTTTAAATATCTAAGCACACTTATGATAGAACTTCTATGAGAAACTTGGATGTAGATGCTTCACTATTAATAAAAAATATGAGCTCATTTTCTGAATTAATATTTCTTCAAAAACAGACCTGCCAATACCAAAAAATATACAAACAATTTTTTAGTTTGATCCATCAAAAAGGAAATATAAATCACAATCAGGATGATATACCATCCCACCACTGCTAGTATAACTGCTGTCAAAAAAAGTCAAAAGAAACTATAAAGTGTTTGTAAGAATATATAAACAAGAGAGAACTGTCTATTTCAGATGAAAACTAAATTTATATGACTATCATGAGAACCAAATGGCATGTTCTCAAAAATAACAGCAGAACAACTGAATTTCCAGAGGGTAAACTATTATCTAGCACTTAATATCTTAATATATAGAAATCTATTAAGAGACATATGACATGTTTGTGAAAGAGATATCTGCACTTTGGTGTTTATTATGGCATTGTTTATAACAACAAAAATATGAGGTCAATCATCTAACAAAGAATCAATGGTAAAAATGTTATACATACACATGTAGGGGATCACTTCTCAAACTTAATATGAAAATAATATTTTGATTTGTAATGCCATGGAGAACACTAGACTCTCTGAAGAAACCAAGTACAGAATGACATACTCCGTTTGATTTTTGTCCCAACTGTAATTAACCTATGTGATTTAACCTCTGTGACATTTAAAATTGTAGATACTGGGGCCTTGAAATTAGAGAGGAGGCTCTTAGCTGTCTCCTTAGAGGTCTGCCAGAGTCTGACATATTCAGATGCAGATGCTCACAGCTAACCATTGATTTGATCAAGGGGTTCCCAATGGAGGAGTTAGGAGAAGACTGAAGGAGCTGAAAGGGTTGTGGCCCTATGAGGAGAGCAACAATACCAACCAACCAGGGATCCCCAGTGTCTAAACCACCAGCCTGGGAGCACATAGGGAGGGACCCATGACTCCATCTGTACATGTAGGGGAGGATGGCCTTGTTGGGCATAGGTGGGAAAGGAGATTCTTGTTCCCATGAAAGCTGAACACCTAGTGGGGAGGAATTAGAGGGTGGGGAGGTGGGAGTGGTGGGGTAAGTGGGGGCACCTCCTCATAGATGCAGGAGGAGGGGGGATGGTATAGGGGGTTCCTGGGTGGTGGGAGGAATGGGGTAAGGGGATATAATATGAAATTAAAAAAAATAAAGAAAATAGAGAGGAGAATTAGAATATAGTGCCTTAAAACAAAGCTCCAGTTAAACAATAAGTTTAAAAAGTAAATAAATATATGAAAATAAATTTCTATCTGATAATATATTCATTTTGTTTATAATAGTCATATTACTCAATACCTCTGAAACAGAATCTACATTAAATAAAATATGTAACCAAAACTTTTTGAAGCATATGACCATGACAATGAGAAATAGTCTGATTAATATTTAAAAGTATCTTTTATAACATGCATTCTACACAGCATATATGCACAGACCTTTATAATCATACTAATATGTACACTAACATCAATAAATTAGAAAAATGTTAATTTGCATATAATCAAATTTTTTATGAATAAAAACATTTTCTACAATCATGAAATACTAAATTTTTACAAACATTTACTTTGATTTTTATTTTATATGTACCAGTATTTTGCTTGCAATTTTTTCTGTGCAGCACTTACATGCCTAACACCCAGAGGGTTAGTAGACTATGTTAGATGATGCCCTGGAACTGCAGTTATAGATGGTTATTAGCTGCTTTGTGGGTACTGGGAATAAGACTAACCTAAGTCATCTGAAAGAGCATCTAGTATGCTGAACCATTAAGATATCTTACCAGCACCAACACATTAAAGTTTCAATAAAAGCTGTTCTGTTACCCTGGAAAAAGACCTAATATGATATACGTCTTCTCACTGAATAATGCTGCCATTACCAAGAGTAAGACTGGAACATTGTATGTTAAAATGGAATGCTGGTATTGACTCATGAGAGAAATAGCAGTTCATGTTAGAAGACTTGAGTTGCAGTTCTTGATTTCCAAGTTGTTGACTAATATATTTCTCATGCTTTGGGAATATCATTAAAAATCTTCCTTAGAACTTTATCTGGCATCCCTTAATATAATCACATTATATATTCATTTCTGAGACTTAATGAATATATGGGCACATTATCTAACCAAAAGTTCATGACCCTGCTTTCAAATAATTATATTATACTACATTAATCTTTCTCTCAGATTCAATTCAGCTCTAAGGCTCTCTGAACCATTAAAAGGACCTTGTGAGCTCACAATATATTTCTTAAATAGTGTAATATCTGCATCCAGCTACGTACAAATCTAACTTAATGTATTTGCCTCATGAGACTTCTTGCGTTTTATATTATAGAAATTTTCTGTGCTTTCCTCTGAACCTCATAATTACATTGAGTCCTATGTAATCAATCAGAAGACAAAAGCATCCCTTCAAAATGTTTTAATTAGTTATAAAGAATCAATGATTATTTTAATATATTTTAAAGATCTTTTAAGTGTGTCTCAATTATCTAATTGACTCCAGTGAAACATTCGGAGGTCTCTGACATATTTTAAACACATCTAAAAGGAATTTGTAAGATTATTTGAAGTAATCATTATGATCCATGGGAAGAACAACTCTAACCTATTACATATGAAAATCTCAATCTACTTTAATGAAGAGTCCCATGCTTGCAAACACTGGTAGCTGAATTGCTGGTGTCTTAGCATTTTTATTGCTGTAATAAAACATCATGAACAAAATCAATTTGGTGAAGAAAGGGTTTGTATAACTTATACTTCCACATTACAGACCATCATGGGAGGAAGTCAGAGCAGTAACACAGTTGGAGGCAGGAACTCAAAAACATTTCAGGGATGCTGCTCACTAGATTGTTCCTCTTTGCTTGCTCAAACTGATTTATTATAGAAATCAGGATTGCCTGCTTAATGGTGGTATCACCTACAAGGAGCAGGATTCTTCCATACCATTCATTAACCAATAAGATAATACTATGGTAACATTTCTCAACTGAGAGTTTTTGTTTCCAAAAGATACTGTCTCAAGTTGAAAAAAAAATGTAAAACACTTAATTGACTTTTACCTCCCTAAAATGCTCCAAAGGTACAAATATACAACATGCAATATAGAAGTGGACATTTTGAACATAATTGGTGACTTTGAGGGTGCTTCAAGAAAGATGAGAGTAATAATGTCTAGTGGTTAATAATATAGGCAGCATGCATAGTCACTAAGCCAAAGTTTCAAAATGAGGGTGAACTACTACTCAAGACATTATGGATTGGATAAATTCATAATGACATTTAAGTACTGCCATTCAATAGTCTCTGGGAAACTTCAAGGAAAAGAATTCCCGAATTTCTAATATTTTTTCAGTTTTTTTTCTCCCATATTCTAACAATAGGTAGTTACACAATTCTCTTAGCTAAATAACCTACTCTTACTATTATGATCTTACCCATTATCTTGCATCTCAAAGGTAGAGATGGGAAGTATTGTAGATATTAGTATCTTTTAGGGTACCCTCCAGGACATAAACATTAAAATTAGCCATTTTTAAATTTTAATTTGTTCATTCCCTTGATCTTTTAATTCCCTATTCCATTCTACTAAGATCACAGAAAAATTTTTTTTGTTGAAAACTCACACTGATCTTTATCTTAGAGCGTTCATTTGTTGTGCTGTTATTCTAAACTTATTTTTGTGCATTGTAATTTATGTACACATTATATACAAACAATAAGAACCTTACCATCAATATCATCATCACAATGGATGTTACATATTTTGTTTGAATTCAGTACTTATTTGAAACCTACATTGAAGAGAGAGGAAAAAAGAGTACAATCTATGTAAACTCAAAAGTTAATTAAACTCTCTAAGACTTATCCTTTTAAATGTAACAGTCACAAGTTTGGATTGTTTTAAAATTTAAATAAAAAATATCATAGACTTAGAAGATATGTGTGTAATATATATGTGGCAAATTTTAAAGTGAGTCAAACATGTGTTTGACTTGGCCAGAGCATTTGCTAATGATGTCATCATCTCACTACACTGGCATTCCCCTTCACTGGAGCATTGACCTTCACAGGACCAAGGGCCTCTCCTCCCATTGAAGCCCGACAAGGCCATCCATTCTCTGCTACATATGTGGCTGAAGCCATGGGTCCCTCCATATGTATGCTTTGGTTGGTAGTTTAGTCCCTGGGAGCTCTGGGGGGTTTGCTTGATATGAACAGAGACATCTTATGTTCAATAGGGAAAATGTCACACTATTTCATAGCAAGGAGTATACATACTTACTTATTTACCTAATTAATTAATATTAATCAACTTATAGCATTATTTATTTCCAGTGAACATTTAGTATACAGAGACTTTTACATAATCTTTAATGACTGGATTTCTTTCATTAGTAATATATGTTAAAAATACATTCATGTAATAAATATTTACTGATTATAAATAATAATAGCTAAATTAATGTTACTAATAATTAATTCTTTATATCTAAGTTATGTTACTGAGGAATAATTTCTATTGAATACTGTACATATCTTGTCTGTATTTTGTACACCTATCTTTGAGTAGACCTTTTATTTTGTCTTGAAGAACTAAAGCATCATTCAAATGTTATCTCAATGGTTAGTCCTTTTGAAAAATTGGCATGTAATTTTAAAATGACTGGTTCATTTTGCTTTGTCAGAAGCAGGTGAATTCTTATAATTTATCTACATCCTTACCAACACTTGTTATTACCTGTCTTTCTTTTAAAATCATATCAATTAAGTGCTGTTCATCATGGTTTGGTATTAGGCTTCCATACCACACAAAGGTTTACTCATCATTATAAATTCTTTTTGACCATATGAATATTTTCTTTGAAAAACCGCTTGGTAAAATTTTAATTAGGTCATTGCCAATATGTCATTGAATTGCAAGAATAAATTAGCACATGGTGTAGAAGTCATATTTTGGGGAGAGAGGTCTGTAGTTCTTGATTCTCATTATATTTCCAGACAAAACTCACTGAAGAAATTCCCACCGACCTTGCAAATGCTTAGCTTGATCATTTTACTTGTCTTTATTTGGAATAGTCAACTGAAAAAGAGCTGCATGAAGGGCACATGGTCCGCAATATTGCAATATTCACGAGCACATTGTAAGTAATGACAAACAAAGGAGTAGGCGAAGTTTGGTATTTTTGGATTAAAAGTACTGCTAAGATTAAGTTTTAATAAATATATTCAGGTCACTCTACATAGAGTGAAGAAAAAGTGTTTGACTATTAGAGTACAAAACCCTTTTAGGGTTTGCTTTTTGTTCACTGTTATGCAGACAGCAGAGTCATTTTTAATGTACAGGAAACAAAGCAACAGAGAAAAGATGCTTGACACTATGTAAGAAATGAACATGTCCTGTTAAAACTGATATTTACACTTATGCATGTTAAGTTAGCTAGTTGTTGAAATGGATTACGCATTTGAGGAGAGGCTTAATAAAATTTATTAGCATATGATATGTAAAATTTCTAAGACGGAAGAAGGACTAGATAAAAAATATCACAGTCAATAAATGGTGTTATTTAATTCCTAAACTTTAGCATTGTTTAAAACTTATACCACCCTTGTATAGATTTTATGTTTGTGGGAGCATTCTGTGGTCCCTGATTTTAGTAAATGAGAGTGTTGTGCTCTTATTGTGTTTGCATACCACAAGTGACAGGTAGTATTCCCAACCAAAAAAAAAAAAAAAAAAAAAAAGTGTTTTGTTTGTTTTCTGTTAGCAAAGAAGTATTCAAAATGTGAGATGTAAATCGAGACAGACTATAAAGTGAAATCTGTCACAGACATTAATCACTATTCCAATGTTTGCTTGGCTCTCATGAGATAACTTGTTAAATGTCATTTTTCTAATGCATGATCATGTTATTTTACACATTTACACATAAAAATAAAGTTTCACTTGTTTTTAGCAAAATCTGGAACACATCAAGAATCTAGTTCTCAGCAAGATATTTCTGTGGTTTGTTTTAAATTTTACCATAGTATGCTCCTGTCAAATCTTGCTCTTTATTTGGTGGTTGAATAATAAATCAAGTCTATAACACTTTGATTTCAAACATCCGTTTGGGCTTTTTATAGAACGTGGTGTACTCAGAATTTTGCATTTTCTGCAGCAGTAATAATGTAAAAGATAATTGTAACACTGTAGTGAACTGTTCGTATTTGTTTTTCAAAATGTGCCCGAAGAACAGTTAATATTTTATTTCTTAAAATATATTTTGAGGATCAGCCACTTTGATTTTGGAATTAGATAATTGCTAACTGAAAATATTCAGAAAACGGATTAAGAAGAATGAATGATCTGGATATGGCCACTTAAAAGTAAAATATAAGAAAGCACAAATATTTATCCTGGAGGGAAAAAGATGACTAACTCCAAACATTAAAATTGTCATTAGATGAGATGTGAGATAAAGGCTTTTTATCTAATATTTATAAAGCAGAAAGTTAACATAGTTGTTAAAAGAAGGGCTTTATTAGAAATTAAAATATTTCTAAATGTATTTTTGCCAAACAGATCTGTGCCCTTGAGTAATGCTTTAGTAAGTGTGGGCAAATATTCCTACCAAAATCCTCTCACTTTATTATTCCACATTTAGCTCTAAAAAGTTTTATTTTTAATACATACATACATACATACATACATACATACATATTTTTTCCTGTGTAGTGTGACATTGTTTTACCCATTCAAATGGAGACTATATATAGCTGGGTGAAGATCTTTGGAAATAAAATTATAGAAATTATGACATGGCAAAAAAATGCTTTCTTTGGTAGCTCAGTTGACTTGAAAGTTGAATGTTATATTAAAATATACATTGAAATTGTGCAAGATGAGCAATTAAAAAGACTACATTTTAAAATGTTTTTCAACAGATGACAGGTCCACACACATACATTTTAAAAATCAAATCATTTCTAGAGTCAGTGAACTGTCTCAGCAGTTAATAGTGCTTGCCATGCAAACTTGACAAGCTAAGTCCTTGGAACCTATGTCCTCTTGGACTTTGTTCATGTTTACAGAGTCAAGTGCAAACTATTCGCAGTGAACCAGACCCCACCCCCAAGAGCTCCCAGGGACTAAACCATCAACCAAAGAGTATACATTGAGACACCCATGGCTCCAGCTCTGTATGTGGCTGAGGTTGGCCTTGTCTGGCATCAATGGGAGGGGAAGCCCTGGGTCCTCTGAAGGATTGATGCCCCAGCTTAGGGGAATGATAGGACAGTGGGGTGGGAATGTGAGTGGGTGGGGAAATACCCTCATGGAGGCAGGAGGAGGGGAAATGGAGTGGAGGGGAGAGGATTGGGAGGAGGGGATAACATTTGAAATGTAAATAAACAAAATATCCAATTAAAAGGAAGAAGAAGCAAAGTTTGGTTTCCAGCACCCATGGTGACCTGATGTTTCAGCTCCAGGCAATCCAGCACCCTCCAGTGACTTCCAGGCCAGCCAGGAGGAACAAGGAATGTATTTAGAACTCATGGAATGAAGCCCAGCACCTGTTAGCAGAACCAAAATAGGTGTGTCTCAGACAGGCATGAATCTGATGAATACGTGTCCTGAGGACTTTATGGTGTTGTGGAGTTTGGCTATGCTTGTTCCCTTCACAGCCCTCATAATCTGAGAATACTTCGAAAACTTTAAGAGGACTTTCAGCCCTTCACTGGACAGTATCACGGGCACTCATAATAATAATGCTTGATCTCTTTCAGGCATTGCTGCTGCTGCAGATTAATGATTCAGTCACCACCTTGGAAAAGAACTTAAGACATATGGACTGTGAGCAATGACCACCACCCTTAGAAAGCATTTGGGAAAATAAATTGTTAGTGAAGCTAGAGAAAGTTGGTTTTGCTAGTGGCTCTGATGTAGAAAATCTTAGGGAACAATTTGAAGTTCAGTAAAAAAAAACTCTTCTATGAGTTGAGCTAGGGAGTTTTTGAGGTTAGAGAACAAGAACAATGGCAGCATTGACTGATGTCACTCTTGCAGAAGCTGGTCTTTGACGCACAGCCATCTGCACACACGAATTCAACACAACAAGCACATGCATACACACCTCTATGCACACAACGCCAATTAAGAAAAACAGAATAGATCTTGAGAATATTTGAGAAAATGAACTTAGCAAGATCTCACAACACAGAATTATAGATGATTTTACTACTGATTCAACAACCCTCAGATTAATACAGACCAATAAAACAGGAATTTAAAAATATAATTGCAAACTTCCTTTGATATACAGTTAAGCAATTAACTTTGTGGTATATTCCAGAAAAAAAAGTATCTTTTGAGAATATTAGTAAAGATTTTATTTCTTACATGTTATGAACCTGAGTGGTGAATTTACCAAAAAGAATGATCAACTTGTATAAAAATTATTTCAGATCACAATGATAAGAATGGTCCCAATGATTTCAGAAAAAAAATATAGTACTTAATATAAAAGCATGTGTACATGCATAGAAAAATAAACACTTAAGCGAATAAATAATAATCAAATAAAATTTAAAGTTTTATATATATTCAATGTAAAATATATCATTAGTAAATGTGTATATATGTTAGTAAATGTATATGTTACATTGAAACAAAATACATTAATTTATTGTGTATAATACATACATGAAGTTGGGAAGATTATATTTCGTTTTCTTCTCTATGTTGTTCTGAAAGAAAGCCTATATGGGTTTTTTTGGTAGCTCTGAGAAGCAAACACAAATGTTTCCTGTTCACATACAATTTAAAATGTTACCTTTCTATGAACTCAAACATGAGTTTGAAGTGTATATTTACACTAATACTGCATATATGTTTGTGTTTATGTAGAAAAATGAATGTAAATCCCAATTACATAATTTAAACAAATAAATTTCAAGGTAGATACTTATTTGATTAAGTAAACATAGAGCTACTATTTTGCAGTAGATAATTGTAACATTTTCTATAGGACTGACTCCTATTGCTTTTCTTCTAATTCCACATTGAAGAAGGTCCACTCTTTAATACAGAGTGTATGCTTTAATTCTTCATTTTCAAATTATTTAGCACTTTAGACTATATTGTTAATTAATACCAATAAGAATTCAATCTTTCATATCATCTTTTTTTCAACAGAAAATAAAAAATTCATCCAATGAAGATTATGTCATTACTGACTCATCTGCTAAGCCTCTTAATCATTTTTAAAATAAATATTTAATATTTTACTAAAAATTTAAGGTAAGAAAATGATAAATAATTTTAATGTAATATGTTGTTAGTTAGAAGAATAGGAGTAAGTAATCTAAAGTTGACATTTCTTTAAATGACAAAGAGGTGAAAATTATCCTGACATGAAATGTATGAATTAGTCAAATTACCACTTCCTCCTTTGTGAGTACTAGAATCATTCTTAAACTCCAAATAACTATAATTATCGTAAAGAAAGCTGAAAACCACATGATTCCATTCATATCCTAAAATGATATATATAATATAGAGAGATATATAGATACATAACATATAATTCTAGTGCTCAAACCATTTAGAATGCAAATGTAAAAATTCCATGGTTTTATGACCACTGTAGGTAGTTGCTAACAAAGATAAATGGGGCTTTGAAAATAAAACTTAGTGGTTTGATTCTTTAAACAGCAAAGAACTGCATATTGCCATGAAACATGTTTTTTAAAAATATGTCAATTCACATGAAAGGTTCAGTTTCTTAGTTACGTACAGTTTATATGTAGCTTCACAAGCTGCCAAAGGCATCTGTCTTTTTATTCTAAAACACATTAATTTAAATAACTATATTGGGGCTTCTAGAGATTTGAAAATATGATAGCTCATAATTTTATCTTTTCTGTAATAAAATTCTTATGTTTGTGATTGTAAAATCTTAAAAAGTAGTGAAACTTTCATGTAGGTGGGGGAAAAAGAGAGAGAGAGAGAGAGAGAGAGAGAGAGAGAGAGAGAGAGAGAGAGAGAGAGAGACTAGCTTTAACTTTTCGATAATAAAACAGATCTAAGTAATGTATGAGTGGCACATGTACATATATGTGTGAACACAGGTGCGAGTTCAGATGTTTGGAGATCAATTAAAAGAAGTCAAAGTTAGAGGGAAAAGTAATAACTGAAAACATCCATCTTGGTTTGATTCACATTAGTTTGGTTTTCTACCTGAAGGCGTTTTCAAGATTATGTGCTGTACAATGAATATCGTTTATGTGATATGTGTTCCAGGGTTTGAAGTTTCTTTATGGGACATTGGAATGTTTGCAGATATGTATTGGAATGATAAGGTGGGA
Organism: Arvicanthis niloticus; assembly: GCF_011762505.2. Classification (NCBI taxonomy): domain Eukaryota; kingdom Metazoa; phylum Chordata; class Mammalia; order Rodentia; family Muridae; genus Arvicanthis; species Arvicanthis niloticus. Next base: position 23,510,667 of record NC_133430.1, on the reverse strand, counting down.
CATTATTTGCATAATCAATACATAATCATGTTTACCTCTGTTGACCTATAAATCCTTCAAAGTAAATCTCTGACATGAAGCAGTGAGCAGGCATGTGTTAGCTTTATCTGACTTACATAGGAGAATCTCAAGTCCCCTGCATTAAAAGTGACAGCAGTGATGACTTCAGTCTCCAGTGCGCCAGTTGTTCTTTTAATTAAAAGCTTATTGCACGTGTATTCAATTTTTAGGCAAAGGGAAATATCAGAATCCCAACCTAGTGCCTCAGACATGTTATGTCAGGTACTCACAAGGCTGAAGGAGGAAGAGCATGGGTTCTGGACCTGCCTGTACCTACAAAGAAAATTCAAGGCCAATCAGTACAACTTAGTGAAATCCAGCAAATAACTAACAAGTAAAAAGAGGGTTTGGGATATAGCTAAGAAGTACTGCATCCATTCTTCACATATGTGATTCTAGGTTCAACTGCTGGCAACCTAAAAAACAAAATCAATTTTAAAAGAAAAGAACAACATACCAGAAACAGTGGCGGGACCAGAAAGATATACTCTGGTGATGGTCAGGTTTCTGGTTGGTATCCTTAAAACATAACCTCCCGAATGACCTGCTAACTAGTACCAGCATCTAACAATGACTTATGTCCTTAAAGTCTCTCTTTGGTTACATGAAGAAACATGGTTTTGTATGCTAATGCAGCCCATATTTTAGTAGTTGCATCACATACTTTATCATTTACGTGTGATGTTGGTTTCTAAACTCACCTTCATTGTCGCTATAATCAAAGTCAGCTTGACTAAGAACAAGTGTTAAAACCTTTATGATCTATATTCACTCCAATTGACAGACTCAATCTTTCTTTTTTGCTATCTTTTTTATATCTGATGTAAAATGAAAGTGGAATTTTTTTTCTTATTTGTCAACCTCAATTCTTTAATCACTGTCTACTTATACCTTTGACATAAATTTGGTCAGATATGTGTAACTCTTTCATCAGTCAAGGTACCAACAGTGTTTTGCTACCTGCTGTTACCAACAGTAGACCTGGAATCAAGCCTTCATTGTACATATATATTTGCTGAGTTATTGATAACATGCTATTCAAAAACATATTTTTCTTTCCTTTTTGAAATGTTTTTAGATCTAAAGATTCCTTGCTATTATGGTTTAATTGTTTAGTCATATTTTGTGGAAAATAAATGATTATAAACATTTTTACATAGAATTGTAGGTAGGGATGAGTGGAAAAGTTTTCCAGGAATAACAAAATGTATTTTCTATTTAAATATTGTCTATTTTTTTGTATTTTAGTTTGCAGCTTTTGATGAATAGCAAAGTTCTTTGTTTCTGAATTACTTAGATTTTACTCACCTCGTTAAAACATCTGTACTTATTCAATATTTTTTAGCTTGCAGTGTATAATACTATTGTTCCAAACATCTGTTCTGTAATTAAAATGCTTCCTTTCATTTCATATATCAAAGGCAAATGAAACTAATATCCATAAGTCCTACTGCTTTCATTAATTCTTTTGAAGATATGTCTGTGTTAATTAAATGAGAATACGAATGTCAAAAGGTACTGCTTCCAAGCTTACTCATTCCTAACAAGATTAGTTGGGATTAGACAGAAGTAAAAGGCTAAAATATTTTAGCTTTAGTGATTCTTTGTGTGAAATACTTAAGCATTGTTTACTTTGTCTCTGGTGTTTTATTTGTTCTTTATTCTGAAAGCAATCACTGCTGTGTAATGACAAGAAAAGGGGTCTCAACAGCTGGCTACAGATTTTCTGCCTATGTAGCTATTTGAATGTGACACCAGTCTGCTTTCCCAGACATCAAAGTGTCCCTGGCTGGATTTGACATTGGCCACATTCTTCCAGTCTCACCACAGAGCATCTGCAAAATTTACCCCTACTCATCTGCTTAGTGTATGGATCACACCACAGAAAATCTGAGTTCGTTGTTTGAAATAAAGGGGCTGACCCAAAAAAAAATCCTCCCAGATTCCTCCTTCACTAATCCTTTGCTGTGGAACACCAAGGACAACATAAAAATGTATTTGAGAGAAGTGCATTTTGAGCACAGTGCTGTTCTCAAAATCGAAAAGAGCAAGGTATTCTACGTTAGAATACACATGTCAGTCTTCACTTGGCATTCACTATAAATAGTTCTGCATGCCAAGAAACTGCTCCCTGGGGGACAGAAAGAACTGTAGGATAATGCTTTCTATCATATGTAGTCTTTGTATCCTATACAATATTGTCAATATCTTTCTAGCAATCTGCATTATAATTTCTTCAGCAAAGTTTAGGCTTGTGACTATTAAAAAAGACATATGGAGAGATTCTATTGGTGGTTGCAATTCTTTTTAATTTCACATGAAATGGAAAAAATAAATAAATGGGTATTATCACAATGTTTAAACAATGTAAGATAACAAATGATACAGTGGTCTGGAGACCCTATGGCTATCCACAAAAAAAAAAAAAAAAAAAAAAAAAAAAAAGAATTTCCATAGACAAATCTGCACTCCTGCAAAAATACTATTACCAAATGACTAGATAATACTAGAATACCAACTTACATATTTTTAACAAGATAGTGAAATTAAGTCACTAAGAACTTTTCAGTTCTATTTTTAATCAAGCCTCTGGATCAATCACCATAAAGTAGATAGAGTGCACTTGTATTTTGTATTGTTTCTTTCTTCAGGCTGAGGTTGCATGCATGCACTTTTGTCTACACCACGTTCAACCACTTTCTCATACTGGTGACTATTATTACAGAATATTATACATGTTCTGCCCTGCTGATACTATAGCAACTTTCACATGTGTAAGCTTTCTAGTGCATAAACCCTAAAATCTCTTAGTGTGCATCACAACTGTTCAAAGACCACCTTCTTTCTGGCATGTCAGTCATTTTGTACTTCCATTAAAAAGGATCACAGACAATCTAAACTGTAAATATTAGTGATTCATTTTATACAGTTCTGAATATGGTGAAGTTCAAAAGTCACCATGACCTCAACAGATCTCTTGTCTCACGAGGGTCACCTCTTGCTTTATAGGTCTTGCTGCATCCTTACATGACTGACAGGAAAAAAAAAAAAAACAACGGCTTTGTCTGCAAAGGGCTCCATCTTTATGATAGCTTCATGAAGCAGTTAATCTTAATACAGATAGAATGAAGATTTGGCTTTCACTTTTGATTTATAGTGTGAACACAACATTCTGAGCATATCAACTGGACATTAAGCGTCATGTTCAGAAAATGAATTTGGATGGTATAAACATTTTATGTGACCATACTACAAAATTTTATCTTTTCCTACTCTCCACTTCTCTACCACACTCAATAATTGCTTCTCTGAAGACTCGCCATCTTTTTTCACTATGTTATTCTAGCTTTGTTGCACAAAAAAGTCTTATAAATAATTAACTACAAGATTTGTTACTGTAGAATCAGACTACTCCAAATAAATCAGAAGAGTTCTGAATATGCAATTAGCAAATATAATATCCAGTTTTTAAAACATATTAACCAAAAAATATTCATTTTAGAAAGTGAAAAAGCAGAATTAATTTGTGTCAAACAAGATACAGTGGAAGATGGTGATACCAATGAATAATGATTTTTTTTCTTTTTACTTACTTTACATCCTTCTCGCTGACTGAATTTTTAACTTTAAACATGAGGTCATCATAAGCAAGGAAAATATCTATGCATTGTGAGTTTTTCAAAAGTACAATTGGACATATTTAAATTTTGAGTTATAGTTTTAACAAAAGTTTTTGGAAAAAAAAATACAACAAAAAATGAATTATGTGGGTGAGATGAACTGGAGAAAGAGTTGTCATAGTTTTCGTTTATTATCTGCTTGTTTTTAAACAAACAAGAACAAATAGATATTTAGCCAATAATGAAATTACTTTAGCCACAAAGAAAGTAATGCCAAATATATACCTAAATCATCTTACCTGGTTGTAGTAGTCATGTCACTATAATGATATGAGTTGCTGGAAGGTTCACAGGGCAATGCCCAACCTCACAACTCATGATTTCATTTGTGCCAGTATTAAGGGCAGTCCTTTCCATAACTAAAATAAAAAGGTTACTATATAAAGTAGGATTTAAGGTCTGAAAAGACAACTCATTGTTAAAGCTACTGTCATTCAAGTGTGAAGACTGGTGATCTGATTACCAGAACTCAAGGAAATGTCAGGTGGGTGTGGTAGCCTGTAGTTTCAGTTGAGGGAGGTATGGAGACAGGATAGCCTCAGAGCAAGGTGGTTAGCAAGACCATCCATATTGATAAGTTCTTCTTTGAAATAAAATTTTAGTTAATTTACTTGTAAGACTTTTAGTAAGCTAACGGCAAACATGAGAATGAAAGCTAATCCGGGATCAAAGATGGTGAATATAAAGAGAAGGAGTTACTGAGTGTGTCTGGGAAGTGGGATAGAGAAGGAGATGGATAGAGTTTTATAGGAATAGAATTGTAGATTGAGTATGCTGAAGGTTTTTAATCTTCCAAATTCAGAATGTAAATTTGGAAATTATTTGATTGCATAAGGAAGAAAAGAAATTTAGCATTATTATTATCATTTGGCCTCCATATACATGTGTACATGCATGGGTACTTACACACATATGTGAAAAATACATACAATCACATAGCACACACATGAACATAAAATTGGAAAACATTAGGCTTAAATAATTAATATAAAATAATTACTGTAGAAATTGATATAAAAGCACAATGGCATGTACTTCTCCAAACTAGAACATGGATATAGCTATAGTTAATAAGTCTCCTCCTTCCCCCAACCACCGACCTACCCAACAGGACTGTGTACACATACAATACAGCAAACCTTTATTTTCTGCTCTTTTATCAGGACAGTTACTGAAATTGGCCATGGAGTTATTACTGTAGAGTGAAACAACAAACACATACCTGAAATACAGAGACACTCTTTGCAGTCAGCCACACATCACAGTCTTTCTTGAAAATAGGGTAGCTAGAACCCATGGCATCCCTTGGTTTCCTGTTGTCTGCATAGATATGAACAAACCAAATGACCGGATATTTACCCACCAATATTCTTATTTTTCTTTTCTTACCTTCTTCTACAAAGGCTCATATAGAACAGCAGTATATGCTCTGAAGTCAAAGCAAAACATCTACAGATAACAGCAGATACTGATTTTATATAAATGCTTAGATTTTATGGTTGTGGTTTGCCTTCAATGTATGAGTTATGGTCATTGAAGATGTAGAAGCATACTATAAGTGCTCTTTCTATGCAGTGCACATAGCTTAGGCATTACATCCAGACTTTTCATATTGGAATACATAAGGCAATATTTGATCTCATTTTACCATCCTGTTTTCCCACTTGATGAATATCAATGGGAACTTGGTAATATTGGTAACTTGAAGTTAGTTACAGTGTATATAACTACAGAATAGAAATAGAGAAAAAAATATCTAGAGATTATTATTATTATTTTACTTATTAACTAGTATTAGCAATGTTTACCAGCACATTACTGTCATTGTTCCAAGTACACAGAGAATTCTGGTGATAGTAAGTAACATGAACTGGGTTCCAACCTTCTCCTAGGCATGCATGTTCTGAGTTAGATGATATATCAGTATCAGTTAATCCTGTTGTTAGGTAAGTTTGTTCATGTCTACATTGCTATAAAAAATTTATATGTAGTGAGAAAATGATTTTCAAGATTAAGTCTTAATTATCTATAAATTATAAAGTTTGTAGAGCTAAGATACAGAGAATCTCATGAAAATATTGGTTCTAACAAGGATGGGTTATTGTTTCTTCAGGATATGTAAGCTTTAGTGCAATAAACTGTCCTTCAGTTTCAGGTTATACTGAATAAGTCAGCCTTATTAACTGCATAGTATTGACTCCTGCTATAACTGTTCTGACTGAAAATTAAGAAAATGGAATAATGTATTCAGAGTTAATGAATGCAGGTCTGTGCTTTGACTCAATACATATCAGACCATAGGTCACTTCAAATCTTCTTAGGTAGGTCACATCATACCAAAGAGATCTGAGTAGGCCCATTTTCAGTGGTTTTAGGTCATATCTCTTGTGTTTATATGGCTTAAATATTAATAACATGAGGCTCACAGGACAATGTCATGTTCTCGATACTGTAAGTGTTCTACTGATCACTTCTTAAAGTTTCTTTACCATTGATCAATTAACTTATGCATGCATTCTCTAAATTAAGCATTATTCTTCTTTTGATAACTCTGAGAAGATTCAGGCTTCAAGCAGTTTCTTTAAGAAAAAGTCCCACTGAGCACTGGTGGTGCATGTCTTTAATCCCAGCATTTGAGAGGCAGAGACAGGCAGATTTCTGAGTTCAAGGCCAGCCTGGTCTACAGAGTGAGTTCCAGGACAGCCAGGGTTATACAGAGAAACTCCTCTTGAAAAGCAAACAAACAAACAAACAAACAAAAAAAACAATGAAAAATTCCCTAATATAAAAAGCGATGGATTATAGGGATGGGAGGAAGGATAGCACTGTGCTCAAAGCTGCATGATAAAGGATAAAAGTAAGAACATGCCCAGAGCGGTAACACGTCCCCAGAATAAGCATGATCCATCAAATCACTGTGAATGATGGCTTAATAATTTATTTATGACATCATTTTTTAGTTTTGCTTTTGCTTTTAGTGTGCTCAGAATTACACCTTACATTTCCTTTTACCTTTGTTTTAATCTTTTTCCCTTCTTCCCTAATGTTTGTTCTTAACTCATTCTTTGTCTGTCTGTCTGTTCTTTTCTTTATTAAAAAGCTTGCTATTAAATTCATGCTGAATGTGGATACAGTAGAATACATGCATTAACAATTTGCAGAACTGTCCACTGTGAGGCTTGATCAAGTCCCTTGGTCCACTGGTAAAACCTGATTCACCTCCCCCAGCAACTATCAATAATAGTTCAGTTGTTAATCTGTACTGTAGTAGCCGGGTTTTCATGCATTCGATTATTATATTTAAAAAATTATATGTGAATGAATCATTTTTAAATATAAAACATTTAAAATATAATAAGATAAAATAGAAAATTATCACATCCAAGTTGAACCATACAAACCAACAGAAAGAAAAGAGAAAAAATGAATGAAAAGGAATCAGAGACCCACTTGTTAGCACACTCAAGTTATTTAATTAGCACCCTGAGTTCTGTTATATTAATGACCAGAGGTTCTCTTGTAGAGATTTTTGTTTATGCCAGTTTCTATGTTTGCAAAGGTTTCCTTCCTTGTTGACACTCTTCCAGTACTTTCTTGTCCAAGTTAAAGCATCTTATAAACACACAAACTCTTTTCTGGTGTGGCTTTGCTCTCTTCTCTAGAAGATAGCCTAGCAGTTTGAACCTCGTCAAAGTTTCACTCTTTGACCAAGTGCAGCTCCAATGGCCTCACTGTACTGTCAATTTTCCACTCATATAACCTTTTAGTTACAGGCCTTGCTGGGTCACAATGCCACAATAAAGAGAGCCAGTCTGCCCGCTGCAAAAAATCAGAAGCGTCTTAGGAACCTGAATAATCTAGACAGGCAATGGCAAGATTACAAATAACCATAGAAAACCTGCCACTTTATCAAAACTATGCACATAGTATTGTTGCTGGATGTCACATTTAGTTAGGTTAAATGTTTTTCCCTCTGTCTTGAAATATGTATTCTTTAATTTATCATCTGTTCATATTATTCCTATTTCCTAGGAGAAATAGCAAAAAAAAAAAAAAAAAAAAAACAAATTCTCTTTATATATTTTCTTCCCTCAAGTGTCCTTATTTCTTTGTAACTCATTATGAAATTATAAGAAAAGCAATATTCATTATATTTTAGCATCTTTTTGAAACCCTGTTTATGTATTTATTTTAATTTTATTGTTTTTAGTTGAGTGGATGCCTGTATGCCTGTGGGAGGTTACTCACATATGAGTTCAGGCACTGGCCTTTATGTCACCGGAATCGGACTCTCTTCTAGCTGGTAATCCAGGTAGTGATGAGCCACCTGATATTAATGATAGGAATCAAACTTGGGTCCTCTTAAAGAACAGCATGTAATCCAAATCCATTCTTTTGTACTATTTACTAGAGAGTGGGTGACAAATGTGTATGGACGAGTTGAAAAATCTCTAAAAGTGAAAACGTTAAGTGGGCCATCACATTCCCAGTGGAAGCCATGGCTCTAACTCTCAGTGCCCGTATATATAATATTTGTGGGTGAATTAAAACCTGTAAATGGAGTCAGAAGGACAAACAAGAAACCTTCCACATACTGCTATCAAACTGATAACCATATAAAACAATGTATGATATCACTGAGCAGAGAAAAATTTATTACCTAAGACATGCCCAGAAATGTCTCTTGAAGTATGGTACTGAAGATTATCAGTGAAGTGACCCAACATGCTAAAACACTTGACTGACATTGTCACATTTTATGAGTAAATCCAGAAGATTCTCCTGCTCATTTCTCTATAAATAATTAGTAAACACATTCATTCTTTTTTTCACTTAGTATTTCTTTTGTTCTGCTAAGTCCTGGTATATTTTCACATGTATCTTTGATATAAGATGAAGAGCCCAATAGTTAGTTTCAGGTCTGCAGGCATCAAGTAATCCTTCAAAAAGTATATCACAACGTATACAAGACAACTGCACTACATAATAGAGGTATAAACAAGAAAAGTTCAGAAGTCTTCTCTTAGGAGATGTATAGTGTACTCTGATAATGCAGAGTTGGGATAAGTTTAGAAATCAGTGTTGGGTTAAAAATGTGTGTCCTCATGACCAAAATGAACGTTTCTATACTATGTTTTCCAAAGTGTGTTCTGGAGAACTTTCACTTCTCAAGACTGTCATGTGTACTCTCCTTTAAAGCACTGAGGTACTGTTCAGACATAAAGCCATTTAGTTTTATGAATTTAATATTATTAAGTAAATTATTAACCACAGATTCTGTGTTTACTAAAGTTTCCACAGGACTTCAACAATTGATTTTCAAAGGTATAGATCAAGATTCTAACTTACAAAATCTTGAGATTTGTGAATCACAACATACACAGTCATGAATACAAAGAAGCTCCCACTGAGAAAACGAGATCAGGGCGAATATGATTATTGCAAAATTTCAAGTTATTGGCCTTTTGCAAAGATCATCTTTGCCAACTTCCACATTGACTTCAAGTTTTCTATGACTCTGACATTTTATCTGCAGAGATAAATGGCAAGGTCGTTCTTCCATAACACTTTTCTTGTAAAAGCTGCAAGCTAATATGTGCTGACTGTCCACTTTTCATTCTCTGGAGAGTTTTCTTTGCATCACACACACACACACACACACACACACACACACACAAAATAGCCTCAAGAAATCCAAAATAGAAAAATCAATGGGGCTGATGTGAATCTAAAATATGTTTAAAGGTATTCAGATCTGTGGGATCACGTACATAGTTTTCCCTTATATTTCTTCCTTTCTCCCACTCGCCATGGTCACAAGATATACTATTCTTTGACTTATCAGGACCAATCTCTCCCTGAGCATCACTATGTTTATATAATTTAGGAGCTTAAAGAAAACGTTGTCAAGTGATCATGAGCTAATGATTTGGCAATCACCACCCTGCTAGGCTTATAAATACAATGGCTGGAGAAAAAATAGTGGAGTCCAGAGCAGCCAAGCGATGACTGTTGTGAACTGGAGGCATTTTCTGGATCACTAACATCAAGAACTCTGCACAGATGTGTGAGTTCTTTTTTTTTTCAGCCACTGTTCTTTTTCTGGCTTTTATTCAATTGCTTTACAGGTGAATCAAAGTTTTGAAATGGAAAAATGAGAAGAAAGGAATGAGGTGGATTTGGTGAAAAATATTTCAACAGTATTCTAAGAAAAATTTTTTAAAAAAGTAAGTGAAGAATTAGTGACTTTTGCTTTCAGGGCAAGGTAGAGTTACTCAGTGTTTTTGACCAAGCTGTACCTGCTGGCTATAATTAGGCCAGGCTGTGTACAAAACAAAACAATGAATTTTGCAAATTTATGTGTCTAAATATTTCACGTTTCTTGGCAAGAAGCACGTTCCTCCAACCAGAATGAGCCTCCCAAAGCCTGGATACTGAACAGAAACTATGCATCCCTGGACACATCACAAATACTGAGATCCAACTTTTTCCTCCCGCCAATTGTAAGTGCTTATTTGATGTCACACTGATTTGGTTGCCTATGGCATGTGAGGCTGGACAAAGATAACAAAGGATTTCAGACAGTGGTGGGTTGCTAATTTCCCCTAAATAGAAGCTCTAAATGAAAAACAGAACGTGGACGGTGGGGGCAAGGAAGAACATGAAACTAGACCTTAGCTTCAGGCCAAGTAAAGAATCCAGGGCAGACGAAGACTTTCCATAATTTTTTAAAAGGAACATCTGTGTAAAGACAGTAGGCAAAATAGAAAGACACACGTGACTTTTGATGGGTATTCTAAAACTCATCCCATGCCATTTCTGAAGGCTTCTCTCTCTCAGATACAAGGATGAATTTCAATCTCCTATGCAGTGTTCGTTCACCTTTGCCCTTCGTATGCTTCTTTCATAAACAGGCTTCATTCTCTGCTATTTCTTGTCAGCATTAACTTTTCTACCCACCAAACTGTCTGCAAGTTGTTTGAAAAAAAATCTTGTAATATTTACTGCAATTATTATTTAAATATTTATGTTTATGAAGAATTTCTGTGCATAATGTATGTATGAAAGAATATAGGCATGTTTGTGTGAAGGAATGTGGACAAATAGATGATTAGAGGGAAATCCTGGGTGTCAATCTTTATCTTCAATCTTAAGACGGGGTCTTTTTGTTGTGACATTTTCCTGATTCATCAAGCAGTTTAGCTAGCCTGAAGGCTTCCAAGAATTCTCATGGTTTTACCTCTCAGCTGATAATAGCAACCCTGTGATTACAGTCGTGCTCCGTTTCATCTGGTTTTCTATGGGTTCTCGATTCTAAACTCAGGTCCTCATGCTTGCTCAGCAAGTATTACCTACTGAAACATCTCCTCAGAAGTCAATTCTTTTCAATGCAACTGAGATGGTTTGGAAATAAAGAATATATTTTGCTGGTGTTTATTCATCTTCTACCATTGTAACTAGACCATTTTAGAATTGTATTTTGTATTGGTAAAATCACAAATTCTGTTACTGTTTTTAAGGAAAGTATTTCTGTCAATTTCTGTCAGCAGAATAGAGCTTGCTACCTTTTAAGAAACCTCATAACAGATTCTGTATGTTCCTTGACCATGTCATTTAATCTGATTTGGAACTTCTCCACTTTTTATCCTGTATGATGAATTCTGGGTCCTAGGGCAGGAATGGAGTATACAGTATGAGATATGCATATTCTGTAAGAAAACAGAGGTGGAGTTCATGTTTGAATGACTCAGCTTCCTTCATCATCCATATTATAATGTGAAGGTCTGTTCTAAGCAGTCTTTCCCAGGGTTTCTAGAGTTTTTACTGGGCTACATAAATTGTTTTATAAAGCCAAGGATATGTTTTGTGGAGCACTATATGATGTTTTGGGAGGGTCTTGGCTGGTCCACGCTGAGGCAGTCCTTGCCCTTGATGTACTATCTATAGGATAGTGTAGTATAGAATAGAGTTAATTTGGGGACATGAGAAGTAAGATTGCGAAGGGAGTAGAGGCACAAAAAGAGAGAAAGAGAGGGAGGGAGAGAGTTTGAAGAAGAGGAGGAGTAGGAAGAGCAGCAGGAGGAGGAGGGAAGAAGAAAGGGGAGGGGAGAAGAGAGGAGAGGAGAGTAGAAAAGAGGAGAGGAGAGAAGAGGAGAGGAGAAAAGAGGAGAGGAGAAAAGAGGAGAGGAGGAGAGGGGAAGGGAGGGGAGGAGAGGGGAGGGGAGGGGAGGGGAGGGGAGGAGAGGAGAGGAGAGGAGAGGAGAGGAGAGGAGAGGAGAGGAGAGGAGAGGAGAGGAGAGGAGAGGAGAGGAGAGGAGAGGGAGTGGATGGCCAGGAACAAATAGAGAGAATGGAGAGAGGGGGAGTGGAAGAGGAGAGAGAGAGAGAAAAAAAAATGTCAGAGAGAGCGAAGGAGATCAGAGAGAGAAGAGGGGCAGAGAGAGGGAGAGACCAAACAGTTCCTTAATATCAAGGCAGGCCTACCTGGCTGTTGCTAGGTAACTGTTGGGCAGAGCCTAGAAGAAATGCTAACACTACCCATGGCAGGACATTATCATTAAAACATATTTTATTGGGATGTATTTTCATCTCCTTCAAGTTTCTTCTTCTATGATTATTTCTATGAATGCATATTTATCAGATGGAGTGTGACCAAATAACTCCAAATAGTAGGAGTTACATAGATGGAGAGTTTCATCCATCGCAAAGAACCTAATTAAGCAAATGCAGAAGCTGACAAAAGAAAAAAAAAAAAACTATGAATGTTAGGACAGGCATCTCAGGCAAGAAACATCAAGAGCAAACTGAAACTCTACCTGGAAAAAAGAGAATTTCTGTCTACAGGTAGAAATTCTCATCTTCCTAGAAAATTTTAGTACTGCTTCTATGGTCTTAAAGCTTATCCACTCTGATAAGCCAGGACAAGGCTATTTCAGCAACATTAATTATAGTTAGAAAATACAGTGACAGAAGCCTTGCACTAATATTTGATAACTGGTCTCAGAAGAACTTAGAATTATCTGGAGCCAAGCTAACTCGTAAACTGATTGCACGTCATAGGTCCAATCTCAGTGGCAGCTTTATGAGAATCCAAAACAATACAAGATCCTGATGAATCTTTTACTCTCCGCTACACACATTATTGTCTGACCAGTTTTTGTCATGTTCAAATATTTTCATTTGAATTAAACAAATTGTTCTATGCTGTTTGGAGGTATCTTTCTTACTGTGTTGAGTTTTCTGACCCTGACACCTTTTTGTGCAAACTGAATTACTCTCTACAATCTTTCATCTTGCAAATGTCTTTAGTAGTTTCCACTGGTCTGAGAAATATTAGTACTTGTGGTAGTAGTCATACTGAAATGTGTTATTACTACAATTTCTGAGTATTCTTGTGACTGTATTGCTCACACCTTAACAGTGTACTTATCACTCATTCTGTGTCTAATCTCTTGCTTTGAGATCTTTCTGCATAGAGTTGCTACTGGTATACCTTCTAATTCTCTAAAGTTCAGAATTTCTCTTTCATTCAGTGAAAAAAAGGAGAACTCTGCCTTTCTCACTGTTTCTGCATTTATATTGTATAAATAGAAATTAATAAGACTACTTGGAAAGGTGGATGTTTAATGGTTTCTATGACATAATTTGTGTAAATTATTACCCCAGTATCAAAAGCATTTCTTTAATAAAATATTTGACAGCATGTCATTTGAATTAGTGAATCAGGGGAATCTGGTTGCAGAGAGTTTGGGGCAATTTTATCTGGTTCTTGACAACAAAAACATTTTATTCTAATGTTTTAATTGCAAAAAAAAAAAAAAAATAGAAAAGAAAACAAACAAAAAATCAAGACGACCAAAGGCTTGAACCTTTAATGTATCTTATGATTAGTTTTTAAAAAGCTGAAAAAATATTTTTGTGACTTCCTTAAGCTAGGAGGAAAATCTCCAAAAAAAAATTTAAAAAATAAATTAAAATGTAATATTTTATAGTGAAATGATATACTCTGCCCTCTGCCTTCCTAAGTAACATCATTTTATAATGATCTCACTTGCTGCAGAGAGGCATCCTGACGTCTTTATTATATTTGCCCTTATCTGGCATAGGATCTTGTTCAGGCCAGCAATGTCTCCATTTAATGCTTCAGTTAAACATATCCAATTAAAATACACTAGCCTTTTAAAACAGAGCTATTTCCTAACCACAAAGCATACGTGGGAAGGCATTTCACTTGTCTCATGAAGGTTGGAGTAATATTTAGAGACTGTCGAACAGAAACATGTCCCAAGCTTTTATCTTTAAGTTACTTTGGTTTTGTTGAAACTGACATCCTGGATTTCCAGAAAATTAATTTTTATTTCATATATAAAATGGGCAAGGTTACTTTATGTATAGTTATTAATCAATTCCTTATAAAGTGAGGATACCAATTAAATACATGTTCTCACCTGTTCCAATGTGATTTCTTACCTCCACTCAATATGATGTCTTCAAAATCTAAATCTCAGTACACCAAAATATGTAAGTTTCTTAGAACTGGGGTAACTAGAGATGTAATTAAGATATGGTTGTGGTAAAATAGGGTGTTCCCTTTATGTATTGTTAGTAGTATTCTCACAAGAAGTTCAACACGTAAATATGAACATCCAGACAGAATTGGATGTAATGAATAAAAAAGCTGGTGTTATGTACTTACAAACCAAAGAAGACCAGAATCTGCAAGTCAAGCATTCGAATATGATGTGTGAAGGAACAAATTTCTTTCAGGTTTCGTTCAGGATAAGACCCATCAAACCTGTGATTGTAGATTCCCAGTCTTGAGAACCATGATGCAGTAAATGTTTGATGGTTGAATCCACCTATTTGTGGCCACTTCATTGAAATTATTCTGGTAAACAAATGCAATATTTCTCCTACGCTAAATTATGTACTCTGAAATAGCAAGGACAAGAAGTTACCAGACACGAGAGGAAAGTGAGATGATAACAACAGTTGTCTAATAAATTTCAATTTGCAATGCAGGAATGGAGGTTGTCCATTCCTTATGCAGGATAAGATGTTGCGAAGATCAAGAAATGTCCTTTCTGAAAGAGGGCAAGGTAGGGCTCTGTGCCAGAGAGTTGGGAGCCCTTAAGCACAATGGTGATGACGTCTTTCTCTAGAACTGTGTATTAGCCTTTGTGGGCCTCTTCTACAAACAATACACACCTAACAACTCAACATTTAAGCGAAGCTTTGGAGTGCCTGTTACTTTATAATCAATTATTCTCACATACAAGGGCATCTCTCTTTGTCTCTGTCTCTGCTCCCTGGTCTCCATTCTATCTTTTACGTATATCTCTCACCTCTTTCACCTTTTCTCCTCCTCCCCAGTCCTGTTCTCCTTCTTTGTCTCTCCTCTCTCCTCTCTTCTGGGTAAAACAACAAACCCAAGAACATTACACAATGTATTCAAAACCTTGACCTAAATCCTTATCCTCATCTTACATTTGGTTTCAGCTTTTCCTACTTAGCTTGATAAATTGAATTCCAAGAAAGCATTTCCTAGAATGATTCTAATTGAAACGTGAGTAGCCTTGGGCCCATTTAAGAAAATGGGAAGAAAAAGAGGTCAGATTTGGATACAATACAAATGTAAAACATAAGACCAGATGAACTACGAACAATTTAAACAAACATATTATTAAAGGATATTGTTTAAGTTTCAAATTTGCTAACACAAGCACAACAACTTTTTTCTTCCTCCTCAGATAACTTCTGTGAATCAATGAAAAGCACACTTGAGCTGTTTCATCTGAATGTGTTCAATTTGTAAATACCGCCAAAGGACTAAAAACAACAAAAACATCTATTAAAAATCAGCCTAATTGGCAGAATGCCTTGTGAGCTCTTTCAGCAGATTTAAAATTCTTGGCCAAGCATCTGAATATATGGTAGTTTTATCTTTCATCACTATTGTCAGGTGACCTTTATCTCTGTGCCCAGACTTTGGCTCTCTGTGGATTTATAAGGTCTAAGGCAGCTCTTGAACTTGGTTGTGAAAGGACATTTGACATAGAGTGTCATGTGCCTCTTTTTATCAAAATGTTTACTGGAAAGGATATGTAATGCTTCTTCTCTCAATAACTCTCATGTTAATTTCAACTTTGTTTTTCTAGCCTCCTTCTCCCTGACCTTGAGTGACAGGTATATTAGCCAAGTTTGTCAGACTAGTTTGTTGTTTCCCCCCAGAGAAAACCCAGGAAGGGTTGACCTCATGCTAACAGTATGCACCGCCTGCTCAGCCTTCTCTATCAGTCAGTGCCTGGGAAGGCCAGGCAGAATCTTAGCTGCCTTCCTGCGTGAGCTTGATAATAAAGTTTATCCCATCACGACGGAGAATATTGGTCAGAGTCCAGTTGCATGGTTTATGTTGAGAGTGAACTTTTCGACATTGCGAACCTGCCATATCAAATTAAGCAGAATAAAGCCGGCTGTTTGCCCGATTATTTATAACATCACAGGAAACTTGGAATGACTTATTAAAGAATGGAAATATTTCTCTTTCCTTAGAAAGAAGCATGCCTTTGCCAAGATATACAACGACTGGCTGGGGATGAGAACGGTGCTGAAGAGTTCCCAGTCCCAAGGTTATTAAAACATACCTGGGCTCACTGAAAGCCCCAAACCAGGTGGTGACGAACAGTCTCAGGGCAATCTGGACTGCCACAGTTAGCTGCTTACGCAGCTGTTGTGCTATCCTTATAAAAGCCAAAAGTAACAGGAGTATCCAATTCTGCTGACCATGTTGCTGACCATAAGCTTTGGTCAGAGGTGTTTATCACCTTAATAAGCCGAGAGAAGTGTGTTCGAAGAGGTGTCTGCAAGCGGCTTCACCTTCCTCTGCTCATTTGCTAACTGCTGGAGAACAGAATCACTTGCAAAAGCTAAGTTAGTAATGGATCTGGGAAACAAACGGTGTACATTTGAGAATTTTGTTTTCTGCTTTAGGTTTACTTTTTTATTCTTGACAGTACGAAATCCAAGTAAATAATTTAAGAATTCGCTAATATAGGAAGCATTTAGGTACTCAGAATATTACACCCAAGAGAGATTAATTCCTATTATTTTGGTATACACAAAGTGTATTTAACTAGGTCAAAGAAAATCAACACATTTAAGATTCTTGCTATTTA
Source organism: Arvicanthis niloticus (assembly GCF_011762505.2). Lineage (NCBI taxonomy): Eukaryota > Metazoa > Chordata > Mammalia > Rodentia > Muridae > Arvicanthis > Arvicanthis niloticus. The sequence continues at coordinate 23,493,752 of NC_133430.1, read as the reverse complement.
TTGCGTAGCTGCTTTCAACAGCTTCTTTGCATTAAATAGTGCCATTTCTGACTCACCCAAATCTTAATATTAAGTTTTTCGATCAAGATTCCATGTCATATCCTCTTCTGAACTATTTTCTAGTGTATTTTCTTTGCAACACCCAAGCCAGTTTGTGAGACAAATAGTAATTATTCCCTCGATGCTGATTGGGTAATATGCCACATTAGACAAACACACCTATGATTGATGTTTCTGCATATCTATTAATTTTCAATCCCCCAAATATATTTTTAGAGTTATAGCCATTTTGGCCATCCTGATTATGAAATGCTGCAATGGCATTTAAAATTGAACATATTTTAAAGGGCTGGAGATGTTGCTCAGTAGTTAAGTGAACTGACTGCTCTTCCAGAGGTCCAGAGTTCAATTCCCAGCAACCTATTATGGCTCACAACTCTTTGTTACATGATCTGATTCCCTCTTCTGGTGTGTCTGAAGTCAGGTACACTGTACAGGTACAGTGAAACAATATGCAGTTTAAGTGTTTGAATATTCAAGATATTGGCTCCTAAGCAGAATTTATGACGTTGTATCAACATCATATTAACGTGTCATGTGTAACTCACTATCTATGTATCATCTTTAATGATACTTTTATGCCTGTGCTGTTTGGCAGTTTTCAAGCTTAGTTACAACTGAATTGTACAGCAGAATTAGATCAAAGCCAGGGGAACTTTAGAGATATAAACAAATCAATGAGTTTATTTTAGAAATTAAGATAATGGAAAAGTAATATCAAAATAAAGGAATGCCATAAGCAGTTAGAACATTGTAAGATGGCATTGTGCACTGCATAATTAATTTTAATTTTTTTAAAATGTTCCTGTCAATCTTTTATTTACTCTAATATGTTGAATCAGGAGACAGAAATGGATTTAGGGACAGAAGAGATCCTTACTAACTACAGTACTAATTCTGAGTGACTCTTGAGGACTTTTATTTTTTCTGAATATGAGACAAAGCTGGCTTTTGCAGTATTTCATCATGCTTCATAGCACTGTAGGGGGACAATGGAGTAAACAGATTGAAAAATCTTCCCTTGAATAGCTAATATTTCCTGCACTCTTTCAAATTCAATTTTGCTTTCTTTTCCTTTGTAAGTTGATAGTTACAACAAAGGAGTCATATTGAGAGCTTGATTTAGGATCATTGAAATGTGCTACATCAAAGCCTCTGAGAGAGCTCAGCAGGTGAGGTCCCTGCTGCCAAGTCTAATGACTTAAATTCAATCCATGGAACCCACATGATGGACTAAGAACTAATGACTGTGCCCTCCACACATCTATTGTGGGATGTGCACACACAAAATCACATGATACATATAAAATTAAATTTTAATCCGTGTTAAGATGCACCTTAACTGAAACCGAATTGTATCACTTGCCCACTCCCTTTTCTCTCTCCAACTCCTCTCATGTCTCCTACTACTCTCAATTTGAGTTTTCTTGAGTTAACACACACATGCACCACACACACACACACACACACACACACACACACACACACTCAGACACAGACAAACATGGGCATTTCTGGTACCTATGACTTTGCTAGTTTCCATGAACTAGTGAGGTCATGGATACTGAAACAGAATCTACTACTACCACATTAGAAAACAGTAGTTATGGTTAACTTTTTAATCTAATTTTTCTGCCTATATAGAGTTTATTACTGAATTTAATAAAAATGTTACTTTAAACTGGAGAATTCAGTTATCTGGCTGCTAAAACCAGTATGAATTTCAGCTTTCATAGATTAAAAATGCACATAAAGGAAAAAGAGTACATACTCTCACAAGTGCACACACGTATTTAAAGTAAAAATATTACTTACAGGCACATTCACAAACACATCCAGGAGTCATTTGTGTATAAGTTACACATGTCTAGGAAAACTCAATAACTTTTTCTTAAAATATGATATATATATATATATATATATATATATATATATTTAATTTTTTAAAAAATTCCAGCCATAAGCTTAACAAGATGATGGTGTTGTTTAAAATTTTTCTATACTTCATATAAAAACTCAATTTCCATAAAATGTTATAACATATAATCATTTTAATAAATGAAAAGTTTCTGTCTATTTAGACCTTTAGGCTATAAAAGTTTTTTAAGTGCTCCCCTTATATATATAATACATACTGGTATTAGGTAAAATTTTCTTCAGATCTCAAACAAAGCCACATATACAAATGCAGCAAATATAACACAGTTATCCCTATGAAATACACTTAAAATGTTTAAAAATATAAATTATAAAGTACTATCTGTAGGAAGCCGTGGTCAGTGGTTCCATTCCAAGATGGCGCTGGCCTCATGTCTTCCCACTGGTAAACAATTATCTGCGCAGCTGCAAGGGTAGAAAGCCCGCCAAGTCACTGGCCAATCCCGAGGCGTAATATTGGGTGATGAGTGAACAGTCAATCAGAAGTGAACACGTCACTCTAGGGCGTATTTAAGCGGTGCCGCTTCCAGCTTCCCCCGTCTTTCCGCTTTACCGTTACAAGAAGTAAATCCTCGTTTGCAGTAATACCCAATTATTGCCTCTTGTGTCCTTATTCGCGGGTGAAAAGGGACTTAGGAGGTGCGCGGAACAACTATCTAGTAAATTACTTCTTGGACTGGAAAATAAATTATTTTGCAAATGTGTATTTTATTTTTCTTACAACAGCAGCCATATTGCTATTTTGATGGCTTCTTTATTAAGTGATATTTTTCAGGTTGTTGGTGGTGGTAGTGGTGGTGATGGTGGTGGTGTTAATTTTACTGTGGTTTGGGTTTTTAAGACAGGGTTCTTTTTATAGCCCTGGCTGTTTGTCATGGAGCTCATTGAATAGATCAGCCTTCCCTGGAACTCAGAGATCTGCTTGCCTCTGCCTCTCAGGTTCTGGGAATAAAGATATGTATCACCACTGCCAAAGTAGATTTTTATTGTTTTTAATTATAAGAGAATTATGATTGATAGATCTAAGAATCATTTTATTTTGTCATGTTTTTTTTCCAAAAGGAAAAATCAAGATAGACATTTTTCTAATGGAGACTTGATGATGGTTTACAACCTATCTAAAGAGTTTACTAAAATACAGATCCTTAGATCTTCTCCAGATGTACATTACAACCCATGAATTAGAAGCCATTACATCAATGCATCTTTTCAAGTTCCACAACTTTTATGTTTATTTATCAGAAGGCATCTTTTGATTTAGCAGTCTACTAAATTAAAGAGAAACCAGGTTGTCTATGGAATGGTTAATAATGGTTAATAACACTACTTTATGAAATATTCTCCCTGAGCCTGAATGAAAGAGGCATGTCTTTCTCCATGTCTCTGAAGATGAAAGGCCATAGAAAAGAAAAGAAAAGAAAAGAAAAGAAAAGAAAGGGAAGGGAAGGGAAGGGAAAGAAAAGAAAAGAAAAGAAAAGAAAAGAAAAGAAAAGAAAAGAAAAAAAGAAGTAAACACTGCTTGGTCATGTCCTTGTTGAATTGCCTATAAATCACAGTTCTGACACACCGCATCATGCCACATCAAGCTAGCAGAAGTATCCAGGCTTGATCATTTCTCTGTGTCTTTATTTCATTATAAAGATTACTATGTCACATAATTTTACATTTAAATATTTTTTTTTCTTTATTAGTCTCTTGTCTGTTGTAGGCCCCTTAGTCATGGATCAAAAATAAAAAGTTACTGTTTATTCAGTTATTTGCTTATAATTTTTTTCTTTTACATTTTTAGTTGGAAAATGTTGTTGATAGGTCTTCATAGTTCTAGGTAAATTAAAAATTGTACTTTTACAATGTCTCAGTGTTTATCACATATACCCAAAAGATGCTCCAACATATAACAAGGACACATGCTCCACTATGTTCATAGCAGCCTTATTTATTATAGCCAGAAGCTGGAATAGAACCCAAATATCCTTCAACAGAGGAATGGATACAGAAAATTTGGTACATTTACAGAATGGAGTACTATGCAGCTATTAAAAACTGTGACTTCATAAAATTCTTAGGCAATGGATGGAACTAGAAAATATCATCCTGAGTGAAGTAACCAAGTCACAAAAGAACATACATGATATGAACTCACGATTAGCGGATATTAGCCCCAAAGCTCAGAATACTGAAGATACAATTCACAGACAACATGAAGCTCAAAAAGAATGAAGATCAAAGTGTGGATGCTTCAGTCCTTAGAAGGGAGAACAAAATACTCATGGGAGGAAATACAGAGACAAAGTGTGGAGAGAAGACTGAAGAAAAGGCCATCCAGAGACTGTCCTATGTGCGAATCTAACCCATATACAGACACCAAACCCAGACACCATTGCAGATGTCAAGAATTGCTTGCTGACAGGAGCCTGATATAGCTGTGTCCTGAGAGACTCTGCCAGAGTCTGACAAATACAGATGTGAATGCTCGCAGCTAACCATTGGACTGAGCATGGGGTCCCCAATGGAGGAGTTAGAGAAAGAACTGAAGAGTCTGAAGAGGTTTGCAACCCATAAGAAGGACAACATTATCAACCAACAAAACCCCCCAGAGCTCCCAGGGTATAAAACACCAACCAAAGTGTACACATGGAGGGACCCATGGCTCCAGCCCCATATGTAGCAGAGGATAGCCTTGTCGAGCATCAATGGGAAGAGAGGTCCTTGGTCCTGTGAAAGCTTGATGCCCCAGTGTAGGCAAATGAGAAGGTGAGGAGGAGGGAGGAGGTGGGTGAGGGGAGTACCCTCATGGAAGCAGGGGGAGCAGGGATGGGATAGGATGTTTCCGGAGGGGAAACCAGGAAAAGGGATAACACTTGAAATGTAAATAAATAAAATATCCAAATTAAAAAAAAAAATCTCAAAATCATTTAAAAAAAAGAAAATCGGAGAGAAAGAAATAGAAAAAGTGTATAGACATACCTAAATATTTTCAAATAACTTTCTTTATGACTTGTCAAAAAAGTATTTAAATAAACATTTATTGGAATATTTAAAGTTTTACCTGGAAGCTATAACACACATACAAATATGTATATAACAAAAATTAGTTAAAGGAAACAATGGATTGAGAAGGGATCAAGGAAGGGTATACAGGAGGTTATGGGAAAGGAAGAGGAAAGAAAATGATGTAATTAGAATCTCAAAAATAACAGTTAAGGATTATAATTTTAAAACATATAAATAACAATAGCAACTGTTTTGACTTTGAGGCATATTATGCATTATTCTAGTGAAGATATATATTAAGAAGTTTTATATTATATACCATCTATTATTTAATAATTATAGTTTACCAGTGACTGGAGGATTGCTCACTGTTTAGGAGCCTTGGATGCTCTGGTGGAGAACTGAAGCTTAATTTCTAGCACCCACATGACTGTTTACCACAGTCTGTAACTACATTATTAGCGCTCTAGTGCTCTTTTCTAGTATCCATAGGCTATTGTATGCAAACTGTGCCCAGACATGTATGTAGGTAAAATACTCACATATAAAATAAAACATAAAAATATAATAAATAATGATATGCATCAGTTTCCTTATATAATTGCATGTAATCAACAAAAACAGAATACAGATTTCTTTCTTTCTCTTCACTTGTAAAGGAATGAGAAATATTACTTTATTTGCCTTATTTCCTCTAGCTAAGTTCCTGTAAGTTGATTATCCAAGGACAATGAGGAAAATGAATAGACTTTAATAGCATGTAGCATCTCTGTTGATAAGAACTGTTTGGGGTTTGGGGAGTTTGTTCAGAAGGTAGAGTTGTTGCAGTGTAAGAATGAGGAACTGAGCTCAAATTCCAGATGCCCAGTGAAAAGTAAGAGTCGAGACATGCACCTGTAATCTCTATGTGGGAGAAGGGGTAGAAAGTGGAGGGAAAGAAACAGAGAGAGGTGGAGAGAATGGGAGGGACACAGTGATAGCTCTGGATCATGCTATCTAGCTAGTCTAGCTAACCAGTGAGTAATATGCTCAACCAAAGATCCATTCTCAAAAAACACTGGAGAGAAGACACCAACTTGGACTTTTAACCTCCACCTAGATGTAAACACAGGCGCATGTGTACCTATGCTGCATCTTTAAATGCGCATCTGAACATGCATACTATGTATATCATATACAGACATAATTAACAGCAAAAAGAAGCTGAGTCTTTTCCTTCACCAAAGACATTTCTATAAAGGGAAAGAAACACCTTTCGTGAATGGAAATTTACTTCTAATTACATTGCTTGCTTTCTCCTGAAATTCACTGTCTTTTAGCTCAAACTAATGTATTTGTATGTGAGCCTCATTTGGGGATGACACAGTTTGTAATCCTACATGGTTTTATTGAACATGGAAAATTAAAAAGCTACATAAATCCATACTGTTTTATTTCATGAACCCCCAAACTAGCATTAGATAAAATAAATTTAAGGTTGAAGGGAAATTAATTACAAAATAGCATATAATATTTATGCTACTCAGTGTATTTATGTCAGGACACTTGGATCTTAAAAGCTATTTCTTCTTATACTATTTTCTTCACATATTATCACACAGAGTTACAGTGCACTGATAGTTCCCTAACAGGTGAGCAGTTAAGTACCTGTAGTTACTCCACAGAATATAGTCATCCTCCTCTCTCATCCTCTGTCATCTTCTCTCTCCTCTCTGGACCAGAGGACTGGAGGAAGACAATGGAGGAGGAAGAAGACGAAGAAGACAGCAACTAGGAAGCAGGAAGTAGAAGGACAGATGCAAGGTCTGGAAAATTCTCAAGTTATAAGGGTCTCATAGCTGGGGTATCTGCACAATCTAGGCTTACAAAATATATTCATAATTACTGAGTTGTGTTTCCGTTGACCGGTCATATTTGGGTTGGAGATTTAAATATCTCCCACTACAGATTCTGAAACTGAACTCAGGTCTTCTGCTAAGAACAGAACATATTCTTAAACTCTGAGCAATATCTCCAGCACTCATTCACACCTCAGGTCTGCATAATCTATTGTCATACTTCTAGTGAATTATAAGAGAACAAACCTTTTAACATCTGTAAGTTCATAAATACATTTAAAGTCAAATTACTTTCTAAACTCTCATGATAGTACTTAATATCATTCTTACTATCTTTCAGTACTAAACATATATTTAATAATTGGGATATATGTGATATTTTATTATTTATACATAAGTAACAATAATAACACCTCCCAAATAATATGTATACATTGACTATATAAAGTACATTTTGAATTCTCAGACATAGATGGGAATTTACTTTCCATCATTTAGTTTTAAAAATTTGATGGTCCTCTCTTACATCCATTGGATTTTCAGTGTTCCTTGTTTTTACATAATTTTGTGACATAGTCATCATTTGGCAATGTATTTATACTTGCACAAATTTCTCTTCACTCCTTGATGACTTAACCATCACGTATCTTTATTGTTGCTGGTTTTGTATTATTGTCCTTGATTAATAAGTTAACCATATAATACAGTGAAACTATGTGGTATACAATATATTTATATTCAAGACACTGCATTTTAGTCATTTTTGTTAAATTTGTTTTCTGTTAAAATGTGAAGTTACTTCTTAAGTAAACCTGGTACAGGTTCATAAAGTTATGACCTTCTGACTTGGTTTGAAATTTAAGAATAGAATGAAAAAGATAGAATGAAAATCTCACTAATTTCATTAGCATGAGTTTTATGTTTAAAAGACCAAATTATGCAAAGAAGAAAATAGATAACACATGTATCACTTACTTTCTTCTTACACTATGTACAAAATAATATGGAAATATTATTATGCATATATATATATATATATATATATATATATCAGCCTAATTTTGACTGTAGATGAAAATAAATTGAATTTGGGAGATTTTGATTCCATGAAACAATTTTCTGAGTTCATATGACCATATACATGATGAACACTTGTTTTATTGAAATATGTTACTAAAACATGATGTTTCCTACAATAAAAAACACTCTCCCATCTGCATGTGACTTGTGTTTTTATTATATAACTGCATACTAGGTAACATTATGTAACCAAGCATTGGATCTAGGTACTGTGGAGTTGAGCTATTGTGAAGAGCAGAGAATGAATTACCCATAAAAACCTCATATCTTGAGAGTAGTATCTTTATACAAATATTTTGTCTTTATAAATTTGTCATCTTCGATTGTTTTTACAGTTATGGAAAGCTGGTTAAGACAACTTCTACTAGATCTCAGTCTTGTCACATTTACGAATGTCTTAGTTTTATGTCTACTGAAATAACTTCCAGAATCTCATAATTAGTATATTATACCTGACAAATTATTAACAATTTTACAGTAACCTATGAAGAATAAATTTTCTTGTGTGAATTCTTAAAATATCTCTTTTTCTTCACTTTTTACCTAGGGACTTACTAGAAACATTTCTGAGAAACTAAGATAACCTTGGAATAAGTCAACTATCTTAGAATGTATGTTCTCCTTGGACATTTATTTGGGGCCCTTAACATTTTATTCTGCTGTAAATTTTAGTTGCAATTCTATTCTTTACAACCAACTTTTCAAGGTTTAATGTCAGCTCTTAATTTGACTTTAAACTTTGCGAGTTTTTGGATGTCTGTGACAAAGTACAAGCTTTAACTTCCCTTATTACTCTCATATTCTTTCACTTAATTCCTTTGGGAAACAGCACAGCCACCAATGAGGCCAGTCAACGTCAACTGTACTTGTTGTCTGTGGGAAGAAGACAGCATATATATATATATATATATATATATATATATATATATATGTGTGTGTGTGTGTGTGTGTGTGTGTGTGTGTGTGTGTTGTGTGTGTGTGCATGTGTGTGTGATATGTGTGTATATCTTCAGATGACATATATGTTCATTTACATACCATTATATATATATATATATATATATATATATATATATATTCACAAAACAAAAATATTTTCTATTCCTATACTGAGGTATCTGCTTGTGGGTTTCACCAAAACTTCAGGATAAAAGGAAAAATTCTGAACATATGTATTGTAAAGGTCTATCTAAATAAATATTTTTAAACATATGTTAAGTTTATAAAAAAGAAGAATTATTTTAGGTTGTGAGTGTGAACAAATTTCTACAAATATTAATAGTTTCCCTATCTCCAGGATGTGGTCATTCACTATAAATAGATCATGGTGCATTCCAGCATCTTAGCCATATGTCAACAGCAGGAAAACCGTGCAAGTTAAGGGCAAGTCAGTTGAATATGGCTGGTAATAAAGGTAAACATATTGCATCTCACTTATTTAAAGGTTTGATAGAATTTCTGGCACAGCATTTGCTAATTTAAGTACAGTACATTGTTAGCTGTGTTCATCCCCAGGGAAAAAAAAAAAAAAGATAGATGGGACGGAACATGTTACTATGGATGATTTGAAGATGAAGAATCTGAGCCATACAGGTTTACCTGGCAACTTGCTAAGGACACAAAACCAGCAGCTCTGGCAAACCGTCTTCCACAGCCTGCACTGTTAAGTGCAGCTGGATGTGCAAGCAGGATGCTAAATAGAACCCTTTCAAGTTCTAGTAGATATCTCAAAAATCATTTTTAAATATGTGTGCTCCAAAAATGAAAATAAGTTACAAATGTTCCAAAATTACTAAGGGCAACATTTAGCTGTATTTGAAGAAATTCTAACACAGCCGAGCTTCAGTGGCTCATGCTTCATTTAAACATTCCTGGGAAGTCTTCCAGTGTCTCCACTACATTGATTATTTCTTTCTCAAGCTATATGTTATAGTATATTGCCCAAAGCTTCTCTTTAGATGCCTACCTTTGATCTACTCATGTACTAGGCTCTGAGAAATGACTTTACATACACCAGTCTCTATTACATATCTGATAGAGTTTGGATAATTCACATCCTTATTATATGTCCAGCCTAAGTGGACAAGCATTGTCACACATAAGGGACACTAGTAAGGGAAACCTATCATGTACTTAGAAATATATGAGGAAAGATGGATGGGAAGGTTAGAAAATTTGAATGTTGTGCAAAAGCAGCAATACCTCTACTATCCAGGTAAATTATGTCTCACCTTAAAATATTCATTTGTGTTTGGCATTCTTTTCCTGTTCCTATGGTAGAATAGAGTGAGAAAGGTAACTTCATGGAGAAATGGCTTCATATATTTAAATAGTCCAGAGTGTCAGGCATAGGAATAATGATTCTCACAGTAAACAGACATTTCAACTCCAATGCAGAGATCAAGATAATTCACCACAGACATACCCAGAGGTCCAGAGGACACATGATTCTACATTCCATTAATTTGACAATCAATAATTACCAATATAATAACTTATCACTTAATTGTATAAGCTTATAGCATTGGAAGTGCAGTTGGATGGGAGAACACCCTTAGTCTGAATTTATTAAACTTACCTTCATTTTTACCTCTCTTTTAAGAAAACAGAAGTGGCATGCTTATGCTCCTAATTTCGGTTCTATGGGATGAATTGCACAGGTAAGTCTCAGTCCAGTAGAATCTTGGAGGTAATCAAATCTTGCATTTCACCTCAGAAGAACAATCACCTGAGGAGCTCAATAAAGCACCTTTCTTCAGGACAATAATTGATACTTGCTTCAGTTGTCATTCAGAAGGAAGTGCAACAGAAGAAACAGGGAAAGTACAAGGGAAGATGAGATCATGCAGAAACAAGTGGTGGGTATTCCAAAACCTTTTTCATGTATACCACAGCTGGCTAAAGATTCAATAGGAGTCCTTCAGGGCAAGAATGGGGAAAATGATCTGAGAACTAGGTCAATGGGGCCATCCTTATGCAACAAGCCAAAGGATGTGTGCAAATTGACAGCTCCTACATAAGGGACTTTATAGAAATAATGAAGATTGTTAACTTAGAGCTCTATGTATCCCAAAGGAGACTACTGTGTTACAAAAGTTTTCCTGGGGACACATTATTTGTCTACTCACCCCAGATAAGAAGCCTACAGCAGACCAAAATATGGATACCTCTAAATTCAGATTTGGTGAACCAATTAGGTATGTTCGGGTTGCTTACAAAAGTATGGATAAGTGGTCATTTACAGGAGCAAAAATGGCTCAAAGACAGCTCTATCATCTGAATATCTATCTTAACCTTTTACTTGTTTACTCTTGGAGGGCAGAGACTAGTGAATCTGGTCAGTTTCGGGAACTTCCTGAAACTATTTTGAGTTGTTTACCTTTCTGCTTAAAGAGGTTCAAAGCAGAACAATTCGATCTAAGAGAAACCTCTTACACAATAGGTACCATACTCAACACAATGGCAAGGATATCTATTTTTCTTCTATCAACAATTCAAGTATACAGCCTTTCTCTGCCCTCATGAGGGAACAGAGCTAATTTAACAGAGCTGGGGAATTAGAGAAAATAAACATGTGTTCAGATTGAGGCCTGGCAGTATAAATAACAGACGAAACCTTGGTAATCACACTGCAGGGACTCATCTGTACAAAATACTAAGTGATGGAACAGGTAGGCTAAGAACCATGAAATCAACAAGATGGAAGACTATACAACAGTTAAAATCTTGACATGCACAATAAAGAATATGTCTTAGAATTCTGGTCCCTAAGAAGAGCTAAAAGAACTACTGGCAGGTTAGTAGAAGATACAGAAATTATTGATGCCATGATGTGAAGATGATTATGATATTCTGACTTCTTCCAGTCCCTTACTTCCTGTACATGAGTTGATCATTTGGTAGTCCATGCTTTCCTCAACAGTGTCATTAACCATTACACACACACCCAGGAATTATTGTGATTGGTTTCAATGTAATAAGCTCACAAGATAGTGGGCAATCTTGAAAACAAGAAGTTGAAAATCAAATTTCATCTTTATAAATTAATAACATAAGATACTTCTTGTTTAGTTGATTAGCACCCTATAATTATGCCAAATGAGGTTTTAAATGGCATTGATAGCTTAACTATCCATATCAACTATAGAATAAGGATTAGTGGATAAGATGGAAAACATTCCTATTCTGAGATGAGTATGAGTGAGGTCTTGCGTACAAGAGCAGAAATGGCTCAAACACACTTGTGTCACCAAACACAGCTGGAGCACAGTGTGCAGCCTGGAGGCAGGTTACCAGGATAAAGTGTGATAAAGGATAAAAGACTTTCCAAGTGACTCAGTTGCTCTAAACCTCTTCCAGGTAGTTGACTGGTTTCTACTTCTTCTCTATGTCTTTGCAGATTGATTATCTGAACATCTACTTTGCCCCTTTCCTTGTTTACTCTTGGAAAGAGGGGACTAGTGAGTCTGGAATCCTAGAGCTTTAAGAAAGAATAGATACATGTTCCCATTGTTTTTTTCTTGTTGTTATTTTGGTTTGGTTTTGTGTTTTGGATTTTGGATTCTGGATTCCTTGTATGTTTGTTTGCTACTTTGTGTGTTGATTTTTATTTGTATGTTTGTTTTTGCAGTCAAGAGTCAAATAATACCACCATGTCACACCACAAGAAGCCTCACACAAGAGATTTATTGAGGAGAAGAACAGAATGGGAGCTGACTTTGTAAGGGAAGAGAGACAGCACAGGGTTGGGTGGAAGAAAGTGCTTTATAGGGTTTTTGGAGCATGCCTAGTGATCTAGTGGAAAAGTACAGCACAACAAGAAGTATTTAATGCTTGGCTGCCAACTTGGAAGCATTGTTTGGCCTTTAACTCTGACACAAGGGGGCAGGAATCTCCAAGTCTCAGAGCTTGGAAGCAGCTCAGGAACAAGTCTGGTATTCTATACCCATTCCTAACCTAGAAGCTATCTTTATTTGATAAACACTTACACATTAAAAAAAAATTAGTTTCCTGTAAGGGAGACTCTCTATGGAAACAAACTATACTTAAGAAAAAGGTTCATGTCCAGCAATAAAAGGCCATTAGAACATAAACTCAAAGTCATCTTCGGGTCTTTGGAAATTTCTTGTCTTACAATTTCCTATTAAAGATTTTTATTCCCCCTCCCACCTTTATTTTTATTTATGTTTTTATTTTTTTACCATACCGGCTCTTTGTGTTATATATTATGACTTCCAGTGTTTTCTGAGATTCCTAAGTATGGGAACCAGTGGAAGTCTAGGTCTACATCTGTTTCTTACGCTTTTACTTGTTTTTTTTTTTTTTCTTTTTTTTCTGCTTTATGTTGTCCAATTCTAATGTGTTAGTTTTCATTTTATTGATTTTATTTTATTTAATAAAATATTGACTTTATTTTATTTAATGATATCCCAAAGAAATATTCCTAATGAAAGGGAAGGAAGGGAGGAACTTGGAGGAATTTTTGAAGGGAAAAATGTAATCAGGATATTCTATATGAAAAAAATCTATTTTCGGTAAAACAAAACAAATGACAAGCACAAATATACCTTGTCTTATATTCCCAATTTTTTGCTCTGAAATTTAAAACAAAAGTACATCTAGATATTTTATGCTTTATTTTCTCAAATATAAAATAACAACACATTTACACATAGGCAGAGAAGATAAATTTATTTTTCCTCAATCATATGTGTTTGAGATCTGACATGATGCCAAGTACTCTTAAATATTTTGGTTTGTTTTTATAAACAGACAATTCCCTAAATAATCATACAATTCTTTTCTAAATCAGAATATATAAATTAGAATATATAAACATAAGAGTAGTGTTATATATTTTTAATGACTAAGATAGTATGCCCAGTTTGGTAAAAGCACTAGTCAAGATGGTGCCATGACTGTCATTTTGTTGATAGGACTGACATTTATCATCAGATGATCTTATTTGAAGAAATCTGAAAACTGTGAATAAGGTTTATTTAGTCACCAAAAAGCCTTAAACATAAAACTTATGTTTACTTGGACAGGAGAGAATTTGGCATTAGGATCATGAGATTGAACCAATTCAGATTGTAGCTGTGACATTTACTTGCCAATTCATTCAACTATATCCCCATCAACCTTGCTTCAGGTTCTTTATTCCTGAAGAATGCCAATTGGAATAGCTTACTGCTATCATCTGATGCATGCCCACTTCAATCTCTCATTTTGCTTTTGTTGATTGCCCCCAAATAGCATCTTTAAATTAAAAATCTAATGAGTTAGCTCTACCACTTATTGTCAAATCTCTTGTTTTGTAAACATTTAATATTTTCAATTTATTTATATGGGTGGTTTGCATTCATGTATATTTCTACATTACATGTGTGCAGTGCATGCACTACCAAAAAGATATTGTATTACCTAGAACTGGAGTTACAGCCAGTTGCTAGCTGCCATGTGCAGCCTTTGAAAGAGCAGTCAAAGCTGGTAACTACTGAGCCAATACTACATTGGTTTTTCCAATCACTTGATTCTCTTTTAACAGACAAGTACTTTCCAGGCATTTAATTTATTTTATTTTATTTTATTTTATTTTATTTTATTTTATTTTATTTTGTCTTTTCTGACCTGGGACTCTTTAATCACTGATCACTTATGTCAGGGAGTACTTCTTATTTTGAATATTTATGTTGGTTTTGTTCAGGCTGATTTAAGTTACAATCTATGTCCTGATTGTGGTTGAAGTTAAGCTTTCCTTCAACTCAGAACTCCTGTGCCTAAGGTCTTCAAGAAAGGCCCATACGCCAGTAGTATCCAGTAAAAGTGTTTTTCTGAAATTTATAATTAATAAGTATTTATCTGTAATTTGACACTATGTAAATATGCCAATGTTCAACAAAGTTACTTAATTGTCAATGTATTTATTATTCATTTTATTCTGTGGATGCTAATACTATTGTAGTTACTTGTTCCAGTGCCTAATTCCTGTCAGATCTTATTTGTAGCAGCTATTACATGCTGGCTACTATGCTTTCCTGACATGCAGACATCATCTCCCATGAAACTATCTTAAATTCTGAAAAAATTTAGATTCATTTGGTATTTTCCTGTTTCTATGAAACCAGCCTTTGTACATGCAAATGCTATTAACTTATCATGGTCATTACCTTTAGAATGTCAGTTCACTTTGCCTGTCTCAATGGTCATACATATTTTTATGAAGTAAATAAAATTGTAGCCTGCAGTGAATTGGATATTTACATTCTCTTTCATTGTGGCTATAATATGAACTTAAATGTGACAAAACTGATTTACAGAAAGCCCTTGGTTCATAAGGCTGGCGTCAATGCAATAGTTTGAATTGTTTGTGTCTCAAAAACTTCAACACATTAACCTGGTACTCAACTGTATGGTTCAGTGTTGAGTTGGTTCAGCTTGGTAGAAAATCCTTTAATTATGGAAAGAAATATCTAAATCAACGTTTTTCTTTAAATGTTAATTATCTCAGGTACTTAGTGTCTTGGGTACTCGCTATAGAAATGGAAAGCTAAAAATTCTAAACCAAACCAACCAAAACAAAACAAAAAAAACGGGAGGAGATCTCATATGAGAACAGCAGGCTATGAGGTGGGGAGAGGGGCACCCATCACCCATCGGAGGTGGAGACCAGAAGGGAGATGTGGTTTGCACAAAGGGGAGGGGTTCCTACATCCCCTGGGCTCTGTAGGGATCCCAGATAGGGCAATTATTTGGGTGGAGGCTCACCTGTCTTCCTGGTTATAGCAGATCTCCTGGGAGACCTGCAGACTGACACAATTCACAGCCTGTAAGAAGCTTAACAAGAAGGAAGGTCCAAGCATGGATATCTGAAACCTACTTTGAAAGGAAAAAAAATAATCATGGGAGGGAGAGGGAGGGAAGATACTGGGTGGGAGAGGGAAGGGAGGAGGGGAAAAAGAGGGGCAGAATCAAGTTTGAGGAGAGACAGGAGGAATGCCCAGAAGGTCAGGAGAATGAATTGAAATATGCAGCAGTTGGGATTGAGTCAAGGGGGAACCTCTAGAAAGTCCCAGAAATCTGGGATATGGGAGGCTACCAGGATTCAGTTGGGGGTGACATTAGCTGAAATGCCCAACAGTGGGGAGATGGACATGGCCCCCAGTTGAAGTAGGAGGCTACCTACCCCTCTTCAAATTTTTAAACCCAGAATTGTTCTTGTCTAACGGAAATACAGGGATAAATATGGAGCAGAGACCGAAGAAAGGCCACCCAGTGACCAGCCCAACTTGGGATCCATCTCATGCACGCACACCAAATTCTGACACTAGTACTGAAGCCATATTTTACTGGCAAGGCTGTCCTCTGAGAGGCTCTACCAGCAGCTCGCTGCGACAAATGCAGATACTCACAGCCAGCCATTGGATTGAGGTCAGAGGCCCTTATGCAAGAGTTAGAGAAAGTAGTGAAGGAACTGAAGCGGATTGCAACCCCAAAGGAAGAACAATAGTGTCAACTAACCCAGAACCCTCAGAACTCCCAGAGATTAAACCAAAAAACAAGTAGCATGCATGGGCTGGTTCCTGGCCCCGGGCACACTTATGGTCTTAGTGGGACAGGATGTGCTTAATCCTGTGGAAACCTGATGCCCCAGGGAAGAAGGATGTTTGTAGAGGTGTTATGGGGGTGGGGGTGGGGTTCGATGGGGGAACACTCTCTCAGAAACAGGGGGAGCTGGGATGGGGTGATGAACTCTGGGAGTGGGGACTGGGAAAGGGTAACTTTTGGGATGTAAATAAATAAAATAATTTAATAAAATTAATTAATTAAAAAAGAAAAGGAAAGCTAACTCTCATTAATCATGCCCTGATAAAAAGAGACAGGGTAGTATTTACATATTCTCTCTCTCTCTCTCTCTCTCTCTCTCTCTCTCTCTCTCTCTTTCTCTCTTTCTCTCAAATATGAATTAACAAGCTCCTTTGTTTGGGTTTCTGAGCTTTCAGAAGTGTGACAAATGTCTATTGTTTAAACAAGTCTATAGTGACTTGTTTTAAGACAGACAGAAATAGACGTCATGTATTCATACAGACTAAAGATTCATCTTTACACTTTATTTACTTATACAGTACTGCATGTATATTGAAGTCATGTGTTTACAGTTCTCTAACATGCAACCCAATCTAACAAAATAGCTAGATTTTAAATCTTTCCACATTTTAAATCACTCTTTCTTCTTTGTGGAGGTGGGAGGAGCACTTGTAGGACATCAAAATGTCTTGGGAACACTCTCAGTGGTTATAAGATCCCTTATATTATTCTGAATCCTAACACCTAGGTCCTGGTCATTCTTGCTACTATCCCTGTTGTAAATGCATAAGAAGAATATTTGTATAAGGTTTGGGTTTTAGTTATCTCTATAAGGTTTACATATACATGTAAATGCCCTTATTATTAGAGAGCAAATTCAACACCAAGTAGAGTCCATTCTCGACATCCTTTGCATACAGTGCTTGAAGGTATTGGACTTCTCTCCTCCCCAGACCTCCTATTAATCACCCGGATGGATCTGATTGCCTTTGGAAGAGTATAGTTAGCTGCAGGGCTGAAAACAAATGAAGAGAAGAGTAGATGAGAAAATGCAAGG
Organism: Arvicanthis niloticus; assembly: GCF_011762505.2. Classification (NCBI taxonomy): domain Eukaryota; kingdom Metazoa; phylum Chordata; class Mammalia; order Rodentia; family Muridae; genus Arvicanthis; species Arvicanthis niloticus. The sequence goes on along the minus strand of NC_133430.1, from coordinate 23,476,199 downwards.
GGACAGCCCAAGCAATTTATTAAAAATTAATTATTTTATGCAATAAAAATAATTCACCTATTGTTTCTTATTTTGTTAATAGACAAAATAAAAATAAAAAATATAGTCACAAAAAATCAGAAAAGAATAAGATCTGAGAGAATAATTTAATTCCAGGACAAATTTGAACATTCTTCCATTGCTATCCTTAGGTTTTAGTTAATTTATGGTCAGCATGCTATTTAATGTGGAACTCTCTCCTGTTAGGAATCATAAGAACATTGGTTTAAAAGACCCACCCCCTCCAGTTCACTGGGAGTGGAAAGTCAGCTCTATTCTTACTCTATTCTTAGGCATTTGTTTTGTAAGTGTTAGACTATGTGATCTCAAAAGTCTTTCTGGCATCAACGTTCTTTGAGGATCAACAACAACAAAAAAAAAAAAAAGATTCATTTTCTTCCTCTCAATTATGTTTTTGTAAGTAGGTGCATGTTCCAGAAACAATTCATTCCTTGTCCTACTAACTAAAAGATGCATGAAAGGGAACACAGTGACCCAGAGCACAAGGCACTTCACATTTCCATGAGAAACCTTTTAAGCCTTGCATTTCTACACTTAGTACTTTCTTTAACCCCTCAACTTTCTTGGAACAAGACATGTTTCCTGTATCCCAAGTTATTCATCACTCAGGAGCGTATATTCTTGTAGTTTCATCTCACATACTAATGTGAGATGGAAAACTTTTCTTTGTTTTGTTTCCTTCTCTTTTTTACTTCTACTATTCCTTTAACATGCAGGCTTCTGATTTGGAGCAGATGACAGCTTTATCCAAATAGCAAATCTAGTAAAGAAATCATCAATCATTTTTAACCTAATCCTTAAAGACATATGCTTTTTTTATGAATATAATAAACATCCAAAGTAAAGGCAGATAAAATTGTTGTTTTAAAGAACATGGTAAAATCGGAGTTGTTGTTTAATGTAGCCATTTTATTGGTAAGTAAGAACTTTCAATCTAAGAATCTCTTTATGTGGAGAAAAAGTGAACATGCAAAAGGCAGAAGACTCATTGAGGAGAGAATCAAACTCAACAATGACACTGATGGGACAGAGGCAGCAGCTGTAGCAGACCTCAATGCATGTATCCTATGGTACAGAACTTCTGGGGTCAGATGTGCTGCCCTTTCACTGAGAGTCACATAAGGGTTGGGTTGTGAAAGCAAATGCTGATAACTTACTTACTAGCTTTACATTTAAGCAATCACTGCAGGGAGAAGGACTGTAACATCTTTCTCTCAACATGACTGCCTGAACATTTAATAACACATTAAGCATTGGCAAGCCAACAAACAGCTCTGTTGAGTCTTTTGAGCTGTACATTTTCATTCTGAGAAATGTGGGAAACTAAGTATAATGCCATGGGGTCAGGCTTTCAGAAGAACATTTGTATTCATTATGACAAATTAACACATAGAAAGAAATAGTTTTCAGTTTCCTACTCAGTCTTCTTTACTTCCAATGTGAAGGCAAACTGAAATCCAAAATATCAAAAATATTATCTCCTGAGACTCCCAAGGCCAAGCTTTCTAAGTAGCAGCCTAGATTGCTTCTAAGGGTGTTGGCATTACCCAGTGACAATTTTGGTTACTTAAAACAGTCTTTCTGACCCATAAGTGGATACATATAATGTCTGGGTATCTATTTATAAGTTACTGAGATTCTCACTATTTATTTATCAAACAATGAGAATCTATCAAGGCATCGGTAAAATTTCACTGTTACAGTAAACAAAATCCTATGAACATAAAATTTACTGAATTTATTAAGATGAAACAGACACAGATACTTCTCTACTTTAGAAATCCAAAAAGATTTTAGAAAGACAGCAAGTCCTAATTTCTTGTCTGCAGTCATTGTGTAAAATTTTCTATATCCTTATATTATGTATTTTTCCTTAATTTCTCCTGTCTCTGTCTCTCTATATATCTATTTTAACATTTTCTCTATTTCTACATGTATGCATACCTATTTCTCTTTAATTCTACTATTTCTAACGTTACTATTTCTATTAATAAATAATATTTCTATTATTTCTAATTATATTAATATCTAATAATATTTCTATTATTTCTAATTATATTAATATCTAATAATATTTCTATTATTTCTAATTATTTAATTCTATTATTTCTAACATGTTATCTGGTTTTTTTCTCTATATCTCCATTTCCTTGGAATCTGATATTTAAGTATTTTGTTTAACTTTGAGTGTTCTCAGAATTAGGCTGCATAAATCCATTGTCTCTCTCCCCTTGTTACCCATCCTTTTGCTTAAATATCTCTCTCTGCAGACAGAATTCTTTTATTTTCAATGCCCAAAGCTGAAAATCACCTCATACCACCCCCCAAAGGATCCTGATAACATAATTATGGTAGTGTAATTGGTGTTCTCTGCAGCTGCATGCTTGCTGAATTGAGAAGTATAGTGACAGATCAGGTGTTACGACCCCCTAAATTCATGATTGTTCTAAGCAAGTCTAACAGAGATCACCAGTGCTGTGGAGGATAACTGTGGTAGCTGCTGCTGCTTCTACTTCCTCTTCCTCCTCTGCTTCCTCCTCTTTCTCTTCCTCATCCCCCTCCTCCTCCTTGTCCTCCTCCTCGTCTTCCTCCTCCTTCACCACCACCACCACCACCACCACCACCACCTTTTGCATTAGATGGTGATTAACACAGAGACTAACATCTGGTCAACGGGTAGAGAATAAGAGACTATATAGCTTTCCATGCAAATAGGACATTTATCAGCCTCTCTACCCCGAGACATAAAGATATTCAAGAAAGAGGAGCCAAAAGCATCAAAGCCAAAGGAAATATACCTATGAAATGAACGTATTTGCTTCCCATAACAAAGCTCTCACACATAGGAATTCACACATCTGTTGTGACTACATGAATAAGACCTGTAGATCAAAGCAGACAAAATCAGCATAAATAGATATAGGACTAATGAAGACCCACCTCTAGCTGCAGAGATGCAGGAAATTGATGGCTATGAGAGAAAGGAGAGTCTATCTCTTCATATTTGTTTAAGGTCACAAGCAGAAGTTTCTGATTTTCCCTTAATTCCCACTGAGAAAATCTGTAAACTTTTTGAATTAGTCACCTTCACTGAAATATTCACTCTGATGGGTGAGCATTAACTGACCTTCCCATATTGGAACTAGGAAAGTATCTCAAACAAGGGGCCCCCAAACCTCAAGAAAGCAAAGGATCCTAAAACCTGAAACAATCAGTACCCAGACCTTACCTCACTAATGGACAAACACCATACCTATGAGCAGGTTGTTCTTCTTGTGTTCTATATAAACATAAGGGAGAGACGGAATATGTTTGGTGGATGTGTGGTTAGGTATGAGGGAAGAGTTGAGAGAGTAGTAAAAACAGAGAGAGAGAGAGAGAGAGAGAGAGAGAGAGAGAGAGAGAGAGAGAGAGAGAGAGAGAGAGAGAGAGACAGAGAGAAAGAGAGAGAGAGACAGAGAGAGAGACACAGAGAGAGAGAGAGAGAGAGAGAGAGAGAGAGAGAGAGAGAGAGAGAGAGAGAGAGAGAGAGGAGAAAGTAGAGGAGTAGAGGCCACCAGCCATGAGCATGTGGAGAAAGAAGGGGGAAGAGAACGGGGGTGGGGGTGGGGGTGGGAGAGGGGGAAAGAAGGGTGAGAGGACAGAGGGAGAACAAGAAGGCAAGAGAAAAAGAGAGAGAGGAGGGAGCAAGCAGTGCCTTTTGTAGTGAGTCAGGCGCATCTGGCTATTGCCAGGTAACTGTGGGCCAGAGACTAGACAGAATGCTAACAGCTCTGGCAGGAAACTCTTGTACTTCCACATACGTCATTGTTTTTACTGCATTAGTTCACACTTTGTCCTTGGGTTTCTTGCACATCAGTTGGTCCCTTAGAGTGGATTCATGGACTTTTAGTCATTAAAATATTTTTAAAAGAACAAAAGACATGTTCAGAAACACATTCACTGTAATTGTTGGTATTTTAAAATTGTACCATGTTCTTTTAGATTTGTGATCATCGTGAAATTTTTATTAGGGTATCACTTTTTTTCCAGAATTTTTAACTTGCCAACAAATCTGTCAAACCATGTTAAAATGACTATCATGGTAATATGAGTAAGTTTATGTATACATACATACACACAGCACACAAAACAGTACTTCAACGTGTCAGGCAAGCAAGACAATATATTTTTCATGTCTCAGCAGACATTTGACACAGATTAGAGTATTTAGCGCTTCTCTTTTGCATTTGGCGATCTCTTATAAATAAATCTGTACTTAATTCAGAAATATTTTTTCTATAATTCAATATTGTTTATTTCATGAATTAATTACCAATCAGGTGATAAAATGGAAAGCATCTTTGGTCGATGATGTCTTTTGTTGTTTGTGTAAGTCTTCTTGAACTATGACATCAAAGGTCATCTGAAATCAGTAAACTACTGTGCAGATTCCACTTCTTAACTAAAGAATGTCTAGGGCTCACCTTTACTTTATTTCATTCTTCACACGCTTATTTTTGGTGAGGACATGTGTGTTTATTCTACTCTTCTGTATGTCTTCTCCTCAGACCACACTCTCCTTATACAAACTTTTGACTTACCCTTCTCATTCCTTATTCCAGCACTGCCTTTCTAGCAACACATCAATGCATCCCACACATCTTTTAAGATGAAGCATGGGTGTTCAATGATTTTTATTATATTTTTTTAAGAAAATAGTATATTTTCCCCTCCCTTTTACTCCCAGGCATTTGCACACCAAGACAATTACAAACACACACACACACACACACACACACACACACACACACACACATAAGACAGGCACTCATCCAGTCTCTCCTGGCAGAGGTTGGATAAGAGCAAGAATACCTTTACTTCCACCCAAAATCCTCATTCCTCCTGCCTAAACTATGCTGCCTCTTCATTTCTGGAGTTCTAGTTAATTCCAAATATATCCAGTGGAGGAGAAAATGAGGCAATTTGTCGCTTGCCTTCACTAGATTTATAACATAAACAGTCAGAGGTTGTGGTTGAATCCGTATGGTGGATAAAACTTCCAGGGGATTTTTTTTTTCACTCCATGATGAATGTTCATTGAGCAAATTGCAGTGAAAGGGTGTTTATTTCATGAAACACCTGAATTTATTTTCTTAATTGAACCACTCTCTTGGCAGTGTGTGCTCTAAAGACCCAGTGGATCGACATTCCTTGCACCATGCTGCTTCTCAGAGGGCAGCTACAACCAAGCACAGGAGAGTAGAATAATATTTAAATGTTTTAAGAAGCACTGTTGGTTCACTGTATCCCTGGCTTCTGTATCTATAGACCGAAACAACCACGAATCAAAAGAGAAAAAATACACTCTCTCTAGACTGAACATTACAGGTATTTTTCTTTGTCATTATTTCCTATATAACATATATATCAACTATTTACATTACTTTTATATTATATTGGGCTTTATAAATAATCTCCAGATTATGTTTAATATGGGAAATTGTTTTATGATTATTTTATGATTATTTGCAAATTATTTACAAATCAATTAATTAAGCATATTCAGGTCTGATCATTGAAGGGGGTCACATAAACTATCCCCACAGATAAGGAGCAATAACTGCACTGTTGAAAGCACTAGCCATGTCAAATTGTGCAAAGCTGGCATGTTCTGGACCCACTGAAACTACATGACATTGCATCTAGCCCTTGTCCAGTGAAACTCAAGTTTCTCCTGATTTTTCTACACCTACTCCCATGCATTCCTTTCCTCTCCATCCACCCTTTGCAACATCTTCCTACCCTGGCTGTTCTATATTAGGAAGTTCATGCTACTCTGTAATCTGTCCTTATTTTCAGTTTTTTGTTGGTTTCCCACCTAAATCACCTACAAATATCTGTAGGTTACGAATTCCCTAAAAGCAAGGATCAGGGATCTTTTGTTTCTTTTATTAGTGCAGTCCATTCTGTAATTGCTACTTTTTCTCTTGAATAATAATAAAAGGAATATTTAGATAATTTCATTTACAGATTACTGACAAGAATTGTATGTTAAATGCCTTTTTTCTAAAGCATTAACATTGAAAATGAGAAACCTGAATTTTTTATACTCCATTTAGGATGCTCTGTATACACTCTGTGACCAGAAATTCTCATTGTACTTTAAAGGGGGGGGGGGGGCTCCTTCTACTCTTGAAATATAATGATAGTTCTGAATAACAAGGTATTCAATCAATATCAGAATTCAGGGTAATGGGAGTGGGTGCTATCCATGGGGGTGGGGAAAGAGTTGACTGACATTTATCCTAACCTAGTAAATAATGGGAAATAGGAGCTCTGAAGAAGAACTGACATAGAGAGGTTCTACATTTAGAAATCTTTATCTAGCTCTGGACACCTTGGTGGCACATGAAACTCTGCAGTTTTCCAAGAATTCTGACAGTGATATAAGTCAGCAAAAGGAGCTGTTTTCTTGAGAAGTTTGAATTCCATACAGTAATACCCTTTCTTGCAAATTTATGTTTAATAAGTATCTGGATCCTGGCTATATGTCTTTATTAAAATAAAACTGAGATGTGTGACATAAAGCTCAACAAATAATGAATATTTATAATTTAGTAGCATACAATTTTAGTTTTGAGAGCAGTTGGACAGGCACAAGAAAAATATACAAGATTGCTAGTAGTAGAAAATTTGGAAAATCCAGTCTGCTTCAGACTGTCCAATTCATGGATGGAGCTGTAGCCTGTGGAGGTATGAAATGACAGGCCTCTTGTGCCCAAGCATTGAATAGCAATATTAAGGTTTCTTGCCTCAGGCCAGTGTTTTGCTTCATTCATGTGTTTACCACTGTGGGATTTGAGGAGCTCAGGGTGAACAATTTTTCATACATATCCAACCCTGACATCCTCTAGTTATAAAATACTGTACAGGCCTTTGCCGATTATCTTCTGTAAGTACAGCACAGTAGCTTGCATCTTGGGAATTTGAAATATATCTAAAATAAGCCAGAGGTATATTCTTTGTTGCTCTGTGACCCAGAGTCAGCTTATGTAAATCTCCAAAGGCTCTACAGAGACAAATGACTCTGAGCCTAGTGAGCTTTCACCATGTAGTATGCCACATAAAACAGGTCTATAATACAAGTTATATTTTAGCAAACTGTCTCTCTGCAGGATTACATTGTGCTTCCTCTAATGGAAGGAAGGAGTAGATTTTCGATATAATGCACATTAAGTGGTGAAAAGGCTTTTAGTAAAAAGAAGAAAGAGGAAAAGTCAAATCATACAACTCAATCAGCATTAGCCTCAGAAAGGATGCCCTGGGACCCTCAGATAGGGTATACAACTATGGTCTACACGGTGTTCAAGACAAGGGTGTTCCAAGTTATTCTGCCATGACACAAACCCTGCAGATCACTGAGAACTTTATACTTGTTACTCTTGGAGATAACCAGAAACATATTTTTCAGTGGCTCCAAACAATTTCCTAACGTCACACTTTGATTTATTACTCCGCTTTTCACCTTCTGCAGTAGTACCTGAGTTATTTTCTGAATTTTGTCCCGTGCCCACTATCACACTGAAAACACCATTGTTCAGACCATCATCATAATCCAACAATATCAACAGAATTTCTTCTTTTAAAAGGATGCAAAGGGTGTGCATGGTCTGCATTCTACTTGACTAATAATTAATTTTTTGTCACTTTCTTTTGTGTAAACACAATATGTGAGATTATGCTGTTACATATCAGAACTTTTATGCCTTCCTAAAACTCATGCTGAAATCATAACTGCCTGGTATCTCAGAATAAAATGTTTTGGGGGGGAATAGAGATTCAATAAATGATAATTTTCAAATTAAGATGAGCTAGTTTGCATAGCTTGTACCATATCACAACATTTGGAGATAGCAATGTACGTTTGTGTATGTAAATATACATAAATATATACATATATTGTCTACATATACATTACACATACATATACTTGACACTGCACCTGACGCAAGTACTAGGCGATGCTTCAATGCATACAATTAAGGAGTGCCCACAGTTGTCAGCAAACTCCTAGAACCTATCAGAAAGGATGGATCCATTGTTCTTGATAAATCTCAGAATTTATCAATGCCACTGATCGTTTGAATCTTCTTATCTGGAAAATTGCGAGACAGCAAAAGTCTGTTACTGTAGCCCTCTCACCCTGAGATTTATTTATTATAGACAAAGAAAAGTAATTCAACTGCGGGTCTATTGTTTGAAATAGTATTATATATCTTTTCCTTCTTTATAGATTTTAAAGGGACTTTTATACATGCCGCTGGGCAGTCTAGAAATGAATGGGAAGCCCAATGGTATGGTTAAGATCCTTCGTCTCATATATTACAAAGAAGTCACCTCTTTGATTTAGTCTAAGATCTTTGGCACCAAGGTAATGCTTCTCAGCCTTCCTAGTTCTGCTATTGCCAGTGTGGTCTATACTGGAAATTTATCAATTTCAAAATCATCCAACTAACTGTAGTACTGTTCGTTACTTAAATATATATATATATATATATATATATATATATATATATATATATATATATATCCCAACCTACATGAGACTATTAGACAAATAAAGTATGTAAAGTAAATGCAATAGATCCCAGGGCTTACAGTGTGTAAGGGTGACTTGAGTGGATGGATGCTGACTCTGTAAATTGGTGTTTCTGAGTTAGCACTATATAAAAAGAACAAAGTTGAGGTGTTACTCAAAGCTGATGGAACACTAATCGGAAAGATGCAAGAGCAACAAGAAGAAACGGAAGGGAACATAAAAGTGGTCAGTCACCAATAAGCAAGGAAACAAATTAATCCTGGGACAGAAAGAATGATGCCTCTGGTACACGTGAAGTTCTAAAAGCTTCTTAGAGGTATGTGGCTTTCATTGATGCTGGCCTTTGGGGAAGATAAAACAGGAAAGAGTTAAAATCTTATGAATATCACTTTGTTAACACTAGCTTCTTTAAGGCAAACAAATTCCCAGGGAGAACACCTTCTTTAAACCTTTCACTTCACCCCTTTGCTTGTATTCTTTCTTGTATTCTCCTTATCTCTCGGTGTTACTCTTTGATTTTTTTAAAATTAGTTTTCTTCACTTGTATTGTATTCATCTAGTCTTCATGTAGCAGTAACACACACACACACACACACACACTCACCACATCTAGAGAGATTAATTTAATTCCACTAGGGGTCACTTCTGACCCACTGATGAATCCTTAACCCTAAAATTTTGCCTGCCTATGTAGTTATTCCGGAAGGATTTTTCTTCATGCCCTATCTTTTGCTAACTTGGTGACCCCACTACCATCACAAGGACTGACATCAAAGGCAATGTCATCCACACCCTCTCTGGTCACAAGCCACCTCAGGAGCCAGCCAGACTATTAAAACAGGCATGCCGTGGGTGCTTTCCTTTGTTCAGAGTAGACAGACAGTCCTGGGTTTGGAACTTGGCACTTTGACAAATGTGGCATCATTATATAAAGTGTAATGTCATAGGAAAGGCCATGACTGTGCCAGGAAGGCCAGGATGTCTGTCTGATTTTTGCTAGCAGGCCCCAAAGTGTCCAAGTCCAGGCTTCCAGGAGCTTCCTTCAATTGTCTGCACCTTGAGTTTTTTATCCACTTAAAGACACACACGCGCCCCCTTAGCTATCTGCTAAAAAGTGAAACTTCCAGTGATTTATTTCCAATCTGGTCACTTGAAAACTGACAGTTTTACTAATCTGAGAAATTATAGAGGCATTGGGGACAAGTAAGGTCCTTTGGTACTCTTCTTCATGTACATTTTGTACATATATTAAAAATACCCCCCACACTGGCTACAGGAACACATATATCTGTCATCATGCCTGAAGTGAAAAGGTGAGGCTAACCTTTATATACATTTCACTCCATAAATTTCAGATTCTTTGTAAAGATCAGGATAGCAATAATTTTGCTTAGTTGAGTTAGTGATTTAAAACTGGTAACATAAAAGATTTCCCTTTCATTTTTTTTTTTTTTAGCATACAAGCAGGATTTTCATTAAATTTTATTCTGCAGAAAATTTTGACCAAATTACCATTGTTTAGATGAACGGACACAAGTGGACATACACATCAAATTGAATGTCAGTGTCTGTTTCATACTTTTTTACTGTCTTGTTGCCATAAACTTTTATACCTTGTCTCCCAATTTATTTTTTACTTAATATGTATTTCATCTGATGGGTCTCACTTCCACAAAGATCAACAAAAATTTGTATGTCTAGCATGTCATAAATCAAGGACTTAGTCTAATTTTAATTCATTTTCAGTGGCCTTTACATTAGTGTCTGTAAATGTTTTCTACATAGGCTTAGATGGTAAATATTTAGTATTCACAGTCATGTGTTCTCTGTGACAAATGTTCAGCTTTGTGCTTGGAGCACAAGACAAATGATAGATAATTTATAAGACCATGAGTGATGTTGTGCTGTACAAAATTTTTATTTATAGAAACTAAATACTGGGTGCCTTATAATTGTCACAGGTCATGCAATGCCATTGGTTTGTGTTTTGATTATTTAAATATGTGGGCAAAATTCTTAGGTCACTTGCTTTAGCAAAATTATGGCAAGTGAGATGTATTCTGTGGAGGATGAGTCATAAAACTATATACATAAAATTATGAAGAAGACTACTATCACCTTCACTGTATATGCCAATTGAATGAACAATTTAAAGTCTACACAGCTCTTCCTCACTGTAAATCACCATCTGGGTCATTGAGATCTACTGTCAGGGATTAATTTATAGAAGAAAGAGAGGAACAGATATTAATTGCATGTACTTAAGGAACAACAGCTAAATTATAGATTTAAATAATTATGTAACAAGGAATATGAGTGTCCTTGTAGAGAGTTTTACTGACCAATTCTATAAGATTTTAAGGATCTTTACAAAAAAGTAATAAAAATAAGTAATAAATAAAAGAAGAAAAAGAAATGAAAATATATCCTAGGTTATCTAGACTTAATTATAAAAAGCCCAAGAACTTGTCTTATGGGAACAGAAAAAATTCATCCCCAAAAGTCTACCCCTTTCTTCTAAGTATGTAAAAGAATATAATGCAAAGTAAAGCTGTATTGTTACTCAGTCTGAAATTATAAGAAAGAAATCAGAGTGAGATATGCAAATAGGTAATTCTGATAAAGCCATTGCTCAGATTACAGTACTAATCTGGAACACACAAGATCACGTATCAGACCAATTCTTCTAGGATAAGCACTTGTATATGATGATTCTTATTCATAAATATAATGATTATGTTAAAAGCAGCTTTAGGGTATTAGCAAAAATTAAACTGTAATGGAAGAAACAGGACAATATCTCAATGGTATTTTATCTCAGATTACAATTTTGGAACACAAATTCTACGGTTATACTTATATGTAAGACATGGTGAAATTGAATACACATACACACACATATATATTATATATAACATATGTATAATGTATAAAATATACATATGTACATTTAGAAAATTACTATTATCATGTGTGTGCCTGTCTAGAACAATAGCAAGTATACTTTTGAAAGTGGTGGTGTGATTAATATCAGATTTGTGGAATACTGAATATTAGGGAGAAAATTAAGCAAATGATTCCTTCTGGGTATCAAAAATTTGAATTTTCTGTGTATAAGAGAAACTGGAGTTTCTTACTCACCAGCCAAATTGCATCCTGATTCAAAGTTTCTCCTAACTCTTACTTCTTCCAATGTATTTTCCTTAATTGTGAACAAAATACTTTATTTTCTAAATAAGGTAATTTTATTTAATTTCTAAATTTGATAATTTTGCTTATGCATTAGTTTTGGAAATAAGTATCTGTGGGTGATTCTCAGCATGTACTTTCTATGCTGTTTCCACACTAGGCCATGCCTGGTTGCAGTTAATCCTGATGGAACGAATAATTTTCTTTATTACAACTTTATTATTGACCAGTCCCCATGAAAAAAATCACATGCAGTCATCCTTTAGTTGGCTCAGCCGATTAGGTTTGCAAGTTTTCAGATTTTTAATTGCAAACCAAAAATAGTCTTAGTACTAAGTAGCCCTGAAAATATGAACAGGATGTATGCCTAGTTATTTGAGTCAGGAAGTATTTGATGATTATTATGGAAATTGTCCAACATAGATACCTCAGACTTGTGGCATTTCTTTTATTCCCATCTTATTCTGACAGCAATCATCTTTGACATGACAATTTCTTAAACCAGCACTCATGAATGCAGAAGGCACAGTAATTTAGGTTCATTTGCTAAAACTAACTTGATGGTAACTCAGGGCAGTTCAGAATATCAACAGCTTTTATACCACTTGGATATATTCTTAGGAACAGCATTGTGAGCATAATAAAGGTTAAGTTCGCCAGTAGATTTACAATTCTGGGATTCTAAAGATTTAAATTTATTTTAACGAAGCAGACAATTATATGAACAAAATTTAGTATGACCATCGGGCTATATATAATAATGTGAATAGTTAATGTTGGTCAGAGGCTAGCATTTTATTATATGATAATATTGAACAATTTATTGTCCACTGTATTTCTGATAGAGAAATGCTATTACCATGCTTACATGTTTGAATGAGTAAATGGAGAGATATAATGCCAGCGAATCACAATGTAGAACAAAATGAGTGACACTGCGATATCAACAAATGAGAAGAGAGGCCATGGATTTGAAAGAGAAAAGGGATGAGAATATAGAAGAGTTTTGGAGGGAGGAAAAGAAAAGGGGAAATGTAATTGTACTATATTCTCAAAAATTAAGAAAAATGTATACATTTTAAAAGACATAAATGGAGACAAAATAATCTTTTGATAAAAATATTAATATATTTACTGATGCAAGATATCCTTTAAGTAGTAAATAGACTTAAAGTTTGGATAACAAGCATTGTTGTTCATAACTTCTAGAAAGTCATAGAAACATTCAGAAGTGAGTAATGAGTATTTTAAAAACGATATGGCATACAGAGCTAAACAAAGTATTGTCAACTGAGGAAACTCGAATGGCTGAGAAGCACCTAAAGAAATATTCAACATATTTAGTCATCAAGGAAATGCAAACCAAAACAACCCTGAGATTCCACCTCACACCAGTCAGAATGGCTAAGATCAAAAACTCAGGTGAGAGCAGATGCTGGCGAGGATGTGGAGAAATAGGAACACTCCTCCATTGTTGGTGGGATTGCAAGCTGGTACTACCACTCTGGAAATCAGTCTGGCAGTTTCTCCGAAAATTGGACATATTCTCATTACCTGAGGATTCAACTATATCACTCCTGGGCATATACCCAGAAGATGCTCCAACATATAACCAGGACATATGCTCCACTATGTTCATTGCAGCCTTATTTATAATAGCCAGAAGCTGGAAAGAACCCAGATGTCCTTCAACAGAGGAATGGATACAGAAAATGTGATAATTTTCACAATGAAATATTACTCAGCTATTAAAAACAATGAATTTGAGAAATTCTTAGGTAAATGGATGTAACTAGAAAATATCATCCAGAGTGAGGTAACTCAATCACAAAAGAACACAAATGGTATGCACTCACTGATAATTGGATATTAGCCCCAAAGCTGTCAATATCCAAGATTCAACACACAGACCACATGAAGCTCATGAACAAGAAAGACCAAAGTATGGGTGCTTTGGCCCTTTTTAGAAGGGGTAACAAAATACTCAGGGGAGCAAAAATGGAGACAAAGCATGGGACAGAAACTGAAGGAGGGGCCATCAGAGACTGTTCCACCTGGGTATCCATCCCTTGTGCAGTCACCAAAGGTAGACACTGATGTGGATGTCAGGAAGTGAATGCTGACAGGAGCCTGATATAGCTGTCTCCTTAGACGTCTGCTAAAGCCTGAAATATACAGAGGCAGATGCTCACAGCTAACCATTGAGCTGATCATGGGGTTTCCAATGGAGGAGTGAGAGAGAAGATTGAATGAGCTGAAAGGGTTTGCTGCCCCATGAGGAGAGCAACAATACCAACCATCCAGAGTTCCCAGGATCTAAACCACTAGCCTGAGAGCACATAGGGAGGGACCCATGGCCTCAGCTGTATCCATAGGGGAGGATGACATTGTCAGGCATAGGTGGGTGAGTAAGTCCTTGGTCTAATGAAGGCTGGACGCCCCAGTGTGGAGGAAATTGTGGGTGGGGAGGTGGGAGTGGGAGAGTGAGTGGGGCACATCTTCATTGAAACTGGAGGAGGGGGGATAGAGGGTTCCTGATTGGGTGGAAATGGGGAAAGGGGATTACATCTGAAATGTAAATAAAATATCCAATAATTTTTTTTAAAAAGTGAATATGGCATATACATAAAATATAATAATCATATAAGTTATTAATTATAAAATACAATCCATAGTAAATTAATATATTTGTTGATATCAATATTTAAGAATCTAGTATATTGTATTATAGGAATAAAGATGACTCAAAAAAAGTCAAATGAGGGAATGGGAAAAATAGGAATTAGAGTATTCTGACAGAGGCCAGAGGACAAAAAGAGAAGGTGGGACATGAGAATAATCACAATGTATTATTCATATGTATTATCAGTAAACAAATTAATTTTAATCAATTAATTTTATTTATGAACTAATCCCTTTTTAAAAATTAAACAAAATTATTGAAAGACATGAAAATGTTAACTAACTGCCCACATTATTACTCTGTAAATGCGTCTGTAACCAATGAATGGTATAATTAAAATAATAATAAATAATAATTATAAAGAGTTGCTTTTGCATGATACTTCAATATAATATTTTGTTATATACATTTTCTCCATTTCTACAATCAGGATTTAAGTTGATTATGATCAAAGTTAATTATATAGTTTTACTATTTAAACATTTTTTTTATGATATTAAGACTTAGTCTGCCAAATAATATTTTTTCTTCATTTGTTTATTTCTTCACTTTACATCCTGATTACAGTGTCCCCTCTCTTCGCTTCTCCAACTCAATCCTGCATAAAACCCAAGTCCAAATGGATCAAAGACCTCATCATAAAACTAGACATATTAAATCTAATAAATGAGAAACATGGGGAACTGCCTTAAACTCACTGGCATAGGAGACAACTTCCTGAACAGAAAACCATTAGCTCAGGCACCAAGAACACCAGTTAATAAATGTGACTTCATGAAACCGAATAGCTTTTGAAAGGCAAAACACACCATCAATATGATGAAAGTAAGCCTAAATAATAGAAAAATATCTTCACCAACCCTACATCCAACAGAGGACTAATATCCAAAGTACACCAAGAACTTAAGAAATTAGATACCAACAAACAAAGTAACCATAATAAAATATAGGGTTGAGAGATAAACAGAATTCTTAACAGGGATCTCTTTTATTTTTTTTCTTTTGAATTTTTCTTTTTTTAAAATTGGATATTTTATTTATTTACATTTCAGATGTCATCCCCTTTCCCTATTTCCCCTCCCTAGAAACCCCTATCCCATCTCCCCTCCTACTTTTTGCTTTTATACCATTTTAATTAAATGCAAGTATAAAGGTCAGTTCTAGGTTAAGGGACTAGCAATACAATAGATGTAAATAGTCAAGTAACAAGCAAGACAATAAATACAAATAGTCAAAGAACAGCAAGGCAACAAACAAAATTCCATGAACACACCCATGATCACTGTTTCTAAGGGCTTATCAGGATGACCAAAATATCTGAGCCTACTTCCCTGTCTTAGCCCAAAATCATTTGCATGTCTGAAGCCTAACAAGTCATCAGGTAAACATAAATCAAATAGACTCTAAGATTCCATCTTATACCTGTTAGAATGACCAAGATCAAAAAACTTAAGCCGGCAAGGATGTTATGCAAGGTAAACACTTTTCCTTTGCTGTTGGGAGTGTAGACTTGTACAGGCAACCACTTTGGAAATGAATTTGGATGTCTCTCGGAAAACTGTAAAATAATTCTCTTAAGTCAGTATTTGTGTATACTCACCAAAGCAGACACTCTGACACTATTTCTGGCAATATATTTCCATGTCAACCAGAAGAGTGAATAAACTGATATGCTTCTTAGACTATCTGTTTCTCACCATTGGCAACAAAAGGTAACAATATCATTGTTTCTCTTATCTGTGAGTGAAAGATATGAATTTTATTTTCAACAAAATTTATTTATAGGTGGTCAGTTTTTATATGAATTGGCTATCATTTTCTTTATATATCCATTAACAGTTAGTATATGACATATAGTAATGTCTTGTCATGATATACAGTAATGATATTCTTACATTCCATTTATAACATGTTGTAAATGCATTTCTTCCAAATCCAACCTACTTCTAAAATGACATCACTGGTATACTAGATACATAACCTTATTGATGAATTAATTTTTTCTGTTTCACAAATAGCTACTTTGTTTATACACCTGGTAAAGGCCAGGACAGATGCTGAATACCCTGCAGTTGACATTACAGATATTTGTTAGCCTCCAAATTCATGCTGGGAGTTGAATCTTGTTCTTCTGGAGATCAGCAAGTGTTCTTAAACACTAAGCCATTGCTTTAGGTCCATGTGAACTGACTGGGTATCTTTTTAAAAATTTAAGTTTCCAAGAAAAATGAAATTTTTTTTTTCAGTTTTCTAGGCATTATATTAGGGAAGGTTAACCTACCACAGTTACATAAAAATATTTTCTCAAGTTTTATTTTATTAGAATTATTTATTTTAGTCTTTAGATGTAACTTTTTAATAGAGCCCGAAAATGTTATCTGAGGGCTGTTAAGTTACGTAAGTTCATGGTAACTATAAAAACATGCCTGTTTGTGCCAAGGGAGAAAGAAATCTGTCAAGAAAGTTTTTATTTTAAGTACCAGAAATTGCTATCTAATCCTAGAGCTGACCTGTGTAAAAGCAATAGCTTGTGGTACATGTTTGAAATCTCTGTGGTAACGTAGCAGAGAAACATCCATTCCTGGTGTTCACTTATCAGCCACACTGGCCTGAGAACCCATAAGCTAATAAAAAAAATTCTCACAAAAATTAAGGTTGGCAATCCCTGAAGATATGCACTTGAAATAATGTTGGGCCTTGGATGAGGTAACTCCATTTAACCTGTTACCTTCAGTCACTAGGACACAGGTAGAGGGCGTGATTAACAAGTCTCTACCTCCAGAGATTTAAATATTAACGAATTATCAAAAGGCCAGGGGCGTAGCTAATTAAGTTATTCCCTCCCCTTTTTCCTTCCCTATAAAATGAGACTCCCCTGGCCTTTGGAGGGAGAAGCGCGTACCACCTACATCCATTTACCATGTCATGAACAATAAAGCTTTGGAAAACCGGACTCCATGTGTCGCATGGTCTCTCCGCCTGATTCCCAGCTTTTGGAACATTGGTACCTTTCCGATGCAGCCGCAGGCCCGCCCACCAACAGCTGCGTGAATGTGGGACCCTCCGCGATGTGGGAAGCTTGCCCGGGACCCTGATGCCAGACCGCCCTGGGACCCTGCCGCCGGACTCCCTCCCCCCGCCCGCAAGATTTCTTCCCCACAAAATAATTTTTCTGATGCCCACAAGCATATAAACACACTCTTACATACACATACACATGGATTCACCTTCACACAAATCTAAGGAAAAAGAAATGTGTGGCCTGCTAACAACATCTGCATTATATTGAAAGAATATTTTAAGTTTCAACATTATGTTTTGAGTTGATCGTATACTGATCATATAAATTTTACCTTTAATCTTATTGAACTGCTAATTCATACTAAACAACTTAAAATTCACTAAGTATTTTCAAGCTCACATTAAGTTATATCAAAATGCTCCTCAAGACACTGCTGGATTTGAATGTGCCCATGTCTTGCATATGTAAATACATGCACTAAAATTTGTCCTTTTATTTGAGAGCTACACATATTTATAAGTCTAATTTTCCTGCTACATTTGAACCCTTATGGTGTCCTCAAATAAAGCACAGGTTCCAAAACTACAGAACTGCTGAGTAAGGAAAGAATGATAGTCTGTTTCCTAGTTCTTTTCTCTCCTCTATTCAGAACTGCGTAATGCATAAAACACAAAGATGGATGTGATTTAATAATAAATATAAACAAATGGAAATCACATCATCAGTAGACCTGGTTTACAGCTTGGTACCTTGATTTGCCAGGTGCCTACTGTATCTCTGCTTTCATAACATAGTGTGCAACCAGAAATGTGGCTTGTTTTAAGAGTCCTCAGTGTACCTGGTATGGGTACCTCATTATATAATATGAACAACACAACAAGAGAGTCACAGTACTTAGGGAGCAATAAAGAAGACAAGTGTATGCCTAGAATCCCTAAATAGAGCCACAGTTCTGGCTCCACACTCTATGAAGGAATCAGAGTTACAACAGACATGTACCAAGCTCTACGCCAGATCTTCGGATAACAGATGGTGGCCTATTACTACTACTAATACATACTTTCCATTTATTTATATCTACGATTATTACTAAATGCAAGTCAGTATGTGTATTTGAATGTGTTGGTGCCTGATGTGTTAGTGTGTGTGTGTGTGTGTGTGAGAGAGAGAGAGAGAGAGAGAGAGACAGAGAGACAGAGAGAGAGACAGAGACAGAGACAGGCAGAGAGAGACAGAGACAGAGAGATGATCAACATTTATTGAATAGCTACACTTCATAGTGAAAGAATTAAAACTGCTTAGGTCTACAGGTATGTGGAGGTCTGAGAACATGCAATAGTAGGGTCTCTCTTCCCACTGTGGATCTCGGGGATCAAACCCATCTTAGTATGCAAGTGCCTTTTTGTACTGAGTCATACTGCTAGCTAGAATTTCAAAGTTCTATGTCTTCTTTGGTAGGATTCTTCAATACTTAAAGAGACTTAGAAATGTGAACCTCACCACACTTTTAATTCCAGGGGGAATGGCTTTTTCCTCATTACTATTACCACCACCAAGCATAGAACAGAAAACCTTGGAAAGCTATAATTCATAGAGGATGTTTACTGTCTAGGAGGCTAACGAGTACTGGGTAAACAGAGGTGTTGTTGATATCTCACAACTCACTCCACCTCTCCGCTTACTTCTCTAATGTGTTGAGGCTACTAATGGGAGCAACATTCTACACATGCCACAAGACACATTTCTCCTCTCATTTGGGCTTTGGACCAGTTTTGGAAGGATGAGGGCCTGTTGGTCTCATAGTTTAAAGATCAAGTTAACTCTGTTTTATGCATTTTATGACAGCAAGCTATTATAACATTCACAATGGCTCACCTAACCAATTACTAAGCAAAATCAAGTTACTTTATGTCTTTATTATTGTTGGTTTTTATGATTGTTTGGTTGTTTAATTGGCTTTGTTTTTTTTTTTTTTCACTATTTTCCCTTTTATTCAAAAAGTTCGTTCTTGCCAGAAGGTAGTCACATGGGGCCTTTAATTCCAATATTTGGGAGGAAGAAGCAGGCAGATCTCTGAGTTTGAGGACAGCCTGGTTCTACAGAGCAAGTTCCAGGACAACCAGAACTTACAAAGAAACTCTGTCTTGTAAATCTAAAAAAAAAAAAAAAAAAAAAAAAAAAAAAAAAAAAAAAAAAAAAAAACCACCCCCCAAAAAAACAAAAAACAAAAAAAAACACAAACAGAACAAAACAAAACAAACAAAAAAACCCTTTTCTCATATATCTTGATTATAGTTTCTCCTCCCTCTACTCCTTTCATTTTTTTCTTCTCCTCCCAGATGCTGTCTATCTCTGTTTGTCATTAGAAAAGAACAAGCTTCAAAGAAATAACCAAATATGACAAAATAAAATATAATAATGTGAAGCAAAAACTACCATATCCATGTTGAACAGGGCAACCTAACAGGAGGAAAAGAATCCCAAGAGGAGACAAGAGAGTCAGAGACCCACTAATTCTCAGTCAGAAGTCCCATACAAAAAACTAAGCTAAAAGCTGCAATAGATACACAGAGGGCCTGATACAGACCCACAAAGGCCCCTATACTTACTTCATATATTGGGAGCTTATATTCACTTTGCTAAGTTGACTCAGAGTGCGTTGTTCTGCTTTCCTCTCTAGCTTACAATCTCCTCAGAATTATCTGAGCTTCAAGGGGAGGGATTTGACGAAAAGCTCCAATTTTAAATCTCTCTGTGCACAATGTCTGATACATCTGTTCTCATCTGCTGCTGTTGGAAGCCTCTGTGATGATGACTGGTTAAGGCACTAATGTATCAGCTTTACTGAGTATCATTAAGAGTCATTTTATTGATACTTTTATTTTTGGACTAGTAGTGTTTAGTTTTACCCTAGGTCTCTGGGTTATTTCGTTTCTGACTCTTGGTTACTATAGCAGTGGCAAGTATCACTTGCTTATCTTGGAGTGATTCTTAGATCAAATCAGACATTGTTTGGCTGTTCCAATATTACTAGCATATTTTGCAGACAGGACATATTATACGTCAAAGGTCTTGTGGCTGAGTTGATATTCAGGTTTCTTTTTCAGTAGGCAGCAGTGTACCTTCCTGCACCAAAGATACTACTAGAACATAGGGTTGAAGAACTCATATTGGCACCAACTCAAATTTTTCATGTTCTACGAGTTGTGTGGGTATTGTCCTCAGCAAATGGGCTCTGCTGTTATTTTGTGGAGAGTAACCCTTTATCTTTGCAATAGCCTCTATTGTTGAAGGATTTCCTTAGGACAGCTTTGTCCAAAAATTCAATTGGATGCAACCCAATACTGCTGCTGGAAGACTGGAACAATTGGTCCCTAACAAATGGAAAGAGGACTGACTTTGATTCTGTTGCCTCCCTTGGGAATCCTTTCCCCCTACCTACACTACCTTGCCTGGCCTCAGTGACAGAGGAGTTGCTTAGACGTACTGTGACATCATGAGCCAGGAAAGGTTGGTACCCATGGGGATTTTCATTATCAAAAGAGAAAAGGGACAGGGGTAATGGGAAAAGGGAGGTGTGAGGGTGTGGAACTTGGAGGAAAGTAGTGAGTTAAGTGTGGTTGCAACAAGGATGTAAAGTTAATAAATCAATTAAGGGGAAAAAGATTTCTCTATTTAGGTCTATGCTTCATTTATTTAAATAGGGTATTTTAATATATAATTTCTTAAATTCTTTTATATTTTGTACATCAGTAATACTTTACTAGATACAGAGTTGGAAAAAAACTTTTCCCATTTAGTAGGCTATTGTTATGTCCTATTGAAAATGGCCTTTGCTTTATAGGAGTGTATCAGTTTCATGATGTTTCTTCTTTGAATTGTTTGTTTCTGTATGCTATTGAGGCTCTATTCAAAAAGGCATCTTTTATGCCAATGAATTCAAAGCTATTCTCTATTTTTGATTCTATCAGGCCCAATGTATCTGGTTTTATGTTTAAGTCTTTGATCTACTTGGAGTTGAGTTTTGTGCAGGGTGATAGATATGAGTCCATTTGCATTCTTCTATATGCAGGCAGCCAGTTAGACCAGCACCATTTTTGGCAATGCTCTCTCTTTCTCTCTCTTTTCATTTTAACTTTTTTGTCAAAATGCAAGTGTCCATAGGTGTGTGGGTTTACTTTTAAGTCTTCAATACCATTTCATTGAATGATGTGTTTATTTTTATGCACGTACCATGTGGCTTTTATTACTATAGCTATATAGTACTACTTAAAATCAGGGATGTTGATATGTCCTAGGGTTTTTTTTTTTTTTTTTTTTTTTTTTTTTTTTGGTTGGTTGGTTGTTTTTTTTCATATGAAGAGAATTTTCCTTTCAAGGTCTGTAAAATTGTATTGAAATTTTGTTGTGAATATGTTGACTCTGCGTATTGCATTTGTAGAATGGCCATCTTTATTAAGTTAATCATATGGATCTATAGGTTATATCAAACCCTTACTAAACATGGTGATCTTTCCATCTTCTGATAGCTTCTTGAATTTCTTTCTCCAAAGACTTGCCCTTCTTTTAAATACTTTCACTTGATTGATTAGAGTTACCCCAAATAATTTTATGTAATTTGAAGCCATGGCAAAAGGTTTTGGTTTTCTAAAATCTTCCTTAGTCCAATTATATTTATGAAGGCTAGTGATTTTTTCTCCTCCTCCTCCTCCTCCTCCTCCTCCTCCTCCTCCTCCTCCTCCTCTTCTTCTTCTTCTTCTTCTTCTTCTTCTTCTTCTTCTTCTTCTTCTTCTTTTTCTTCTCCTTCTTCCTCTTTTTCTAGTTAATATTTTGTCCAGCTCTTTTAGCCACTTATATATACTATCATATCATCTGCAAATAATGATACATTAAATCATTCATTTTTAATTTATATCATCTGATTACCTTCAGTCTTATTGCCCTAGTTATTTAGTTATTGGTCTGCGTATCTAGTTATTATTGGTGGTGGTCTTTGTTGTGGTGGTGGTGGTAGTAAGTGTGTTTTACTTCTTATGATGATTTGTTTCATATTGTTTTGTTTTATTTTGTTTTCATGGGTGTAGTTAACCTGCTTGGGTTGGCTTACTCATAGCATCTTCTGTAAGACTGTATTTATAGATAGATATTGTTTAAATGTCCCTAAATCATGAAATATTTTCTTTTCTTGATTTTTGGTGATTGACAATATGCAGATTTTAACAGTCTACTCTAGTTCTTAGATTCTACATCACATGTGTCATGCCCTTCTGGGTTTTAGAATCTTCATTTAAGAGTCAAGTGTAATTCTAATAGATCTGGGTTTATGTGTTACTTGGTCTTTTTACCTAGCATTTTAAAATATTCTTTCTTTGTACTATATGTTTACTGTTTAGATTATCATGTCTCAAAAAGACTTTCTTCTCTGGTCTAATCTTTGGTGGACATTATAGATATGTCCTTCTTTATATTAGAAATTTTTTTCTATCAGTTTGAGAAAATATTTTCTTGGCCTTTGCGATATAATTTTTCTTCTTCCTCAGTTCTTCTTAGTCCTAGGTTTGATTTTTTTTCAGTGTCCCAGATTTACTGGATGTTTTATGTCAAGAGGTTTTTGTTTGGTCATGGTGGCGTTTTGTTTTTATATCTGTCAAGTTTTTTTATTTGACAGATGATTCTTCTATTTTGTTTTTTTTTTATATCATCTTTCATTAAAGTATTTGTACACGCACAAACATGCAGACACACACAGAACCCCCAAAATAAAAACCACAGGAATAAACAGAAAATTAAAAGAAAAATTTTCATATTTTGTGTAGTTAGTTACATGATTGTAGTGCTGATGAAAGAGTTTAGTTTAGAGTGATAAAAGCTGCTGCAAAGTCACATCCAGGATCCTACTATCAGGTTTTGATGAGGCTCTCATGTGACTGCTGTAGGAAGCTGGGCATCTCTGGTTTCTCAGAGTACATTTCTCTTAAATGTAACTGCAACTAGAGGATGGAAAACAACAAGCCATTCGCAAATGCACAACCATTAGGGACTTCTAGCCATCTATTTCTTCCATTGTATTTTCAACTCCCGAAATTTTCTACCCCATCTTATAATCTGTTGATGACCACCCTCTGTGGGTCCCATTTGAATTCCTAATTTTCATTTTCAGAATTTCATCTTCTTGTCTTTTTTTTTAAATTGATTTTACTTTCATTTTCAGGTCTTGAACAGTTTTATTTGTTTCTTTCAATTTTTTTGAGTTATTATTCTTTATTCCAGTTTTTGTTTTTGGTTACTTGGATGCCTTTAAGAGATTGATTCATATCCTCTTTAAGAACTTCTATCATGTTTATAAAGTTGGTTTTAAGGTATTTTTCCTGTGTTTCCACCACATTGGAATATTCAGGTCCTACTATGGTAGGATAGCTGGGTTCCTACCATAGGAACATACTGCACTGGCTGGTTTTGCTTGTGTTTTTAAGTTGGCATGTAGTCATCTGGTTTGGGGATCATTATAACTTTAGGTGCTGATATCTGGATTTCTCTTTTTTGAGTGAGTACTGTGTTCCTTGTTTTTCTCTTTTTTCTCCCCAATGGTTTTCAGAAAGTGTGACTGAATGGGTGTTGGCTATTTTCCTCATCTGTTCAGCAGGTGTAGTCCTGGGAATGCCTGCTTTTGTTTGTGGCTAAGATAATGGAAGGAGTTGAAGGATGAAGTGATGAGGAGAAGATCTTTATGCAGGGTTGGAGATGGGCTCAGAGAACAAAGAGAGATTGCAGTGGTTTTTCTGCTACTGTGCTGGGGATGAGACTGGGGTTGGGGATTGGATCTCAGGAGCAGCAGGATAGGAAGATATCTGCCTTCAGCCAATTTATTGTCTTGGGAGGAGAGGCCCTGGTATAAATGGAGTGCCTGCTGGGCTTGGAGTCTGGGACCCCAACAAGTTAGAGGAGGGAGGTTAGAAGGAAGAATATCTGCGGGACCCAAGAAAAATGAGGAATAGGGTATAGAATATTGGAACTTGGAGAGCAGAGAAGGAGAAGGTCTGAAGTCAGTCTACCTGCTTTTCTGGCAGTCATGGCCTATAAGTTCTTAGGGGGTCTCTCTGGAGTTGGGGGTCATGGGTCACAAAAGATTGACAAGGTGGCTCAGCTTCAGAGTTGGAAATGAGACTGGGGGATTGGATCTCAGGAAGAAGAGAGAGAAATTTAGGCAGCGTCGGGGTTTTTGGCAGGCCTGCCTGTGGGTTAACAGACAGTACCTTCTGGAGTGTGTGGAGGGAGAGCAAAGTTTGGGAAAATGGAGGTTAGAAATGGAACATCTGTGAGTTCCACAGGGCAAGATGGGGAGGTGCAGGGAAGGCTAACACAGATGCTTTGTTGAAGAGACGGAGATGATCTGAGGGATTGATTCTGGGGGAAGAGAGAGAGAAGAAAAGGTCTGAAGACACCCCACCTCGTTTTCTTGACATTGACTTTCCCCAAACTACCATCAGAAACTGTAGATGACACCATTAGCTAATCCAGAAATTCAAGTGCTGCATGCCAAAGTTGTGATACCAGTGTTCGCAGTTAAATTTGACTTTGTATTGTGGTCTAGAGAAGGAGATCTTGAAATAGGTGCAACACCTTATAAGCTTGGCTGCTTTATTATTTTTTTTTTAATCTATCCATAAAGCAGCCTTTAAAGGGATTTTTTTAAAAATCAAAATGTGAAAGTGATTTTTTTCCTCCTTTGTTACACCCTAAGTCAAGAGACAATTTCATTTGTGACTGCTGACTATTGCTCCATCATGACCAGAAATAAATGCTTATAAAGAGTAGCAAGTAGCAAGTGTCAGCTGGGAGCAGTTTCTCTGGAATCTCTCATCCCAATTTTTGTTCCTTTTGGGTCACAGACACTAGGCCCTACCTTTGTTTTCTGGTGTTATTGATCACCCAGCCTCAGGCTTGTATGAAAACCAGACCTGACTGAAATAACAGTGGCATTACTTGTAATGCTAGAAGTTTTTAAAAAGTAGTTTTTTTTATTAAAAATATTTCTATGCCATGCCATAGCAATTATTACTATGTTTATTTTACCCTTGAGAAAAATGTAACCAAATTAACCTAAGTAATGTCTTGGAAATTGCTCATATCTGAGTGCTGCTTTGTTCCGGATATTCTTTGTATCCTTCAATAACTTCTTCTAGTCTTTGCTGTGTTGAGACCGACTTCGAAGAAAAGTCAAATTTCAATCTTGCACACCAAATTCAAAACTAGATTGAAAACAAATGTGACCATTTACTAGAATAACAGTCTAGTATTATTTTTTCCATATGTATTTTTCTCTCTAATTTTCCCCTATTCTTCCAATCCTAAAGCCCTGACTTTGCCTTGCCTGACTTTATTAAGCATATAAAAAGACTGCCTGGGTTTCTCCAAATGAAAATTTAGAAAGTTGCACAGGTGGCTGAGACAATGCCAGAAAGGTAACACTATAGGGCTGGCCCCTGAACCGGGAAAAATTGACTTTTGCATCATAATGCTCATTTAAGAAAACAGTGACATATATATACATATGTGTGTGTGTGTGTTAAAAATAAGTTGTCCCCTTTGAATCATCTTTATCAGTAGTTGTATGCCTTTAAACAAATTATATTAAGGGAATTTTATATTAATGACCAATTCTTATGAGTCTTCTAAAGATTTAATTTATTCCCTTTCCCTTCTGTCTTGCCTCCTCTTCATCTTTCATTTACTTTTATTATTCTCCTTTTCCTTGGTCTTCTTGTACATTCACATTTTTTTTTAACCTCTTTACTTTTCTTCTTGTTCCCCCTTCTTTTTTTTCTTCTCAATCTTCTTCTACTTTTCTTTCTCCTCTTTCTCCTTTCTCTCCTTCTGACTTTTTCCATATATGTCAGGCTGTTCCCCAACTTACTTATTATAAAGTCAACAACAATAACCTTGATTCTTCTGATCCTTCTGCCACCACCTTCAGAACAAATCACCAATTCCACTTTTTTTGTGATCCAAAGGATAAAATTCAGATATTCAAGACATATTGGTAAGGACTCATCTAAGTTGGCTACATCCCCATCTCTGAGTTTTTTCTTCTTACAGTGTCTCCTGATGCAGACTTCTAGACCACCAATTTTTACCAAACTGCCCATGTCCTCACATGACTTTAAATGCTGAGTAGAGTATAAGTTAGTCATTGCTAAATGGTATGCTGTCCTTAAGAAAATGCCCGCGGGACAATAAGTTTTTCTGGATGTCTTAAAAAATCCTTCAAAAGGCAAGATTCTAGGAAATAAGCATATGGTTTACTTTGTACACTAAAAGCCCAATCACTTGTAGCCTGAAAATTTACAAAGTCATGTCTGCATTTCCTGAAGTCCCTCGTGTTGTCATTAGATCTCTCTCTCTCCCTCTCTCTCTCTCTCTCTCTCTCTCTCTCTCTCTCTCTCTCTCTCTCTCTCTCTCTCTCTCTCACACACACACACACACACACACACAAATCCTCAAAAATTTGGAAGATTGTATTACTTTCAGTGTATATGAAGCTATTTGCTTCCAAACAAAAATATATCTATAGTGTCTACTTCTTTTTTACTTCCTCTCTCTCCTTGGTGTATTCACTGTTCAAGAATAACAATGTGAAAGATATTAGCCTGGCTTCAACCCACAACTAATCTGATCCTTGAGTTCAGTTGTGATTGCTGTATAATCTAGGGTAGGCTGGAATTGATATGCAATCCAGAATGTCTTTATACTCATCTTAGTTTCCGATTATTAGTAATTCTTTCCAGTGGCTGCACCAGTAAACAAAATGCCAACTCCTCTAGCAGTTGTCAATAACTCCATGAGATGGGAGTTTTGGAGGGCCCAATCCTGTGCTGGTATTTGTAGCTGTTTCCTGATCACGATTGTAGCAGCATTGTCATATAAGTGTGGTAGCATTTGGCTGAATTTTTTCCAATCTTTAGGCTCTTAAATTCTTTCCACCACATCTTCTCCAATATTCTGAGTGGGAGAAGAGGTGTAATATAAATGTCCCATTTATGGCTTAATCCTTGATAAGCATTTTTCTCAGAATTTTGACCAGATGTGACTTTCTGCATTGATACTGTGTAAAACTAAACTTCTCTGCCTGAATCTGATAGTGACACTAGTTTGAGTATAGGAAGATAGATCTTTAGAAAGCAGTTTGATAACATACTAATTTAGAGAAATAACAGTAGTATTTTGCTCCTTGGGACCATGACCGGAACAGCTTCAAGGCTTTTGGCTAGGTACATTTTACTACCTTGTGCATACCCTACTGTGGAGTTGCCATCCACTCTAATTACAATGTTATCCCCCAAGTAACTGTGCCACTATTACACAAATGGGCATATCTTTCTTGGAGGATCTGTATTGTAGGACTCATGGTCTATAACAGAGTGTGACTACTGATATATTTTCTCCTCTCTAGAAGTCTTCTTAGCACATACCAGGATCTGTGAACACACTATGAACACTGTAAACAACAGCTGGCAAACGGGGATTTCTATTCAGTTTCATCTTGATTTCTCTGTGTCCGCAAATTGTATAATGTGTTCACCTGTACATTGCCACCATTGAGTTTTAGTTTGTAACCAAGATCAATGGCAGTAGCATATTTTCTTTTTATTTTGTAATTTCTTTGGCCCAAAGTCTCAGAGGAGGGTGACCCACACCTGGCACTTATATTAGTATTTAAAAGCCTGTGGCTTGAGAAGCACCAATATTCATTCATTAAGAGTAAGTCTAATGAAGAATTTTCTTTTTAGCAACAACAAAATAAAACTAAATGAACTATGCCTTTAAAATATCTGAGATACATATTTATAATCACACAACTCAATACAATACTGTATCTTAATTATGTAAATGGATTTATTGTAATTACACAGAAATCCTAAAGTAAAAGAGAAATAAGCAGCCCAAACTCCTAAGAACAGTTTCCCTCATGTAGTTGGAGAAGAGAAAGAGACTGACAGTTCCAGGTAAATCATACATTTATTTAGCACCTGGCTTCTAATTTACTTCAATCTTATAAGCGGTTAACAGATGTAGGCTTAGATTTCCTCCTCAGAAAAGCATTGTGACTTGGTGAGTTTTGAAAGTGAAACAAGCATTATTTGATATCACTTCAAAGAAGAAGATGCAGCAGCAGTGACTTCCAGCTCATAATGAAACCACCATTCAAAAGTGTTATACCCAGAGGCAGATGATAGGACTCTCAGGTATTGAAATATCTACACAAATAAATTTGCCTGAAGGTTTCATAAACCAATGACAGTCTCTATTGAAAATGGAGGAAGATTTCCAAAATATAATTTTTGTGCATTGAAGATAAAACATGAACTGAGATTTAATTACTCGTGTTATCATACTCACAGAGAACCTCTCAAGTACTGCTCCATGGGCTGAGTCTTCATGGAAAGCCAGAATGCTGTAAATCTGGTGCACATACCATGTCTATCAATCTTCTATTAGAAACATATCTACTGGAAAAACGTTTCTTTCTCCTGTAGGAGCCAATTCTACAGACTGAGCTACAAGAGTCACTGGCTTCACCATCACACCACTAGTCTTAGTAGTCTTGATAAAGCAAATACCTATTTTACAAAACTTTGATCTATTCTAAATAATAACAGATGAGCTAATGCTATCTATATACATTAATATATATCACAGTTTGTCCAAAACTTGACATTAAATTGCTAAATTGGTGGAAATGCACTAACTAAAAGTTTTCTTGCAATTGAGGAAACCTGTATGAACTTTGAAGGACTGTGTATTGTTCATATTTAAGATTTTAGAGAGAACTAAGTGCCCACATAATTTTGAAGAGTACTATCAGGGATCCTATTTCTCATAATTAAGACACATAATCAATAGTGTCTTACTAATGTAAAACAGATGCACTATCATTTTAGAGTAACTAAAATATAATTCAATGAAATTTTAGTGATAGGTGAGTTTGATAGAAGCCTGTAAATAGAAAAGTCAACTGGTAAAAAAAAAGGAGAGGGAGAGAAAGGGAGAAAGAATGACTGTGGAAGGGAGGCAGGAACCAGAAACACCAAGAATGATTATGATTCACATAAAAGGTAGACTTACAAGATGAAACTGAGTTTTGCTTGACACTGAGTGGAAAATTCTTGAGGAATATGATATTTTAAAAACCAGTATTTAACATTGATGTAAGAAATACCAAATAAATCTAAGAACTATGGCCATGAACAATGTCATCACTGGCTAGAAGCTGACACACTGTAAACAATAAATTTCACCTTTGAATTCTCAGTCATTTCAATAAAGTAAAATTAGGAATGTGGAAAGTAGGATTCACAAATGCATAAACTAATTCTCAGAGGAGTACATGTAAAACCAAATGTCTTGTCTTGACCTTACACAAAAATCCTTTGGGGGATGGATATATCTTAAACTCAAACTTCAGAATGAGGGGGAAAAGCACCTGCAGCTGCACTAAGTGTCTGTCATTTTTGAAGACAGAACATGTCAACAAAATGATCTGTATATCTGTGTACAGTTAAAAGGGACAAAGGGGGAACCATATCAAAAGAAATTGGCAGCTTGTATCCACACCACTCCAGAGAGAACATTTTAACTAAAAGAAAGACATTTGGTGGCCTGGGTACAACTTTTAAGAGATCTATATCTCTGAAATCTCTCCAGTGAATTCTATATTTTTTGAGTGACTAGAACAGTGCATTGGGTACAGAAATATCCACTTCACAGAACAGACAAAGTTAATAGTATGGTGGTAGTGAGTGGTTTCATTAAGCCTATACTATCCTGGTATTTCCTATGCAGCCTGGTAATGAAACCCTGATCCTCGTGCTCAACTTACATGTGGTAGAATTAAGTATTTAATGTTAAAAAATAACCTAACCTACTTCATCTATAATATGAATATTCAATGTTGTAAATTCTTGAATAGTGCTATGAAATATATATATATATGTCACAATCTAGAAATAATTAGTTACATTTTGTTTATATTCAAGTGTTTTAACCTTCATGAGTACTTGCTGTCAAGTATATTATGCAAAGAATGAAAGGTTATAGACAATTTTTTATTCTACTTTTCAACTTAAATCTATTTTTTTAAAGTTATATTCTCTTTAATTATAATAATTGATAAACTTTAAGAAGGCCCCAAACTTCAACAATTATCAATAATTTACCTCCACACTCAATCTTAAATCATTGTAAGTAAATGTCAGATAATACACCTATTACCTACAAGTTCTGAATAAAAATTATGTCTGGAAGTTGTGCAGGTCACTTTGGATGGACGGCTTTCTTCTGGTCTGTAAAATGTATGATGACATAACATTCTGAAATAGGAACAGACTAACTATAATTGCTAAAACTGTGCCTGTCTCCACTAGAAATGCACTGTTCAGTAGCCCAATTGAGGAGGTCACATTCTTGTAAGGTGATAAAACCTTAAGTAGGCTTCTTTTTCCAGGGATCCTCATCTATAACACAAAGTGAAACACTTGCAGTTAATCTCCTCATATCCTAGAGTCTTTGGGAAAGAGTAGAAACAAATTTTAATTTTCTCACATTCTTTGTTCTTTATGTGCTATTAAAATACACCACTCTTAATGTATTTTGATGCACATGTTCTGTTTCTTTGAACTTGACAAGTTGGTAATTAATGCATAGTGACACTGATTCAAACACTGCAGTTGCCTAAACAGGACAGATACAGTGACAACACCAGTTGATATGGCCAAATGAGATAAAGGCTTGATGCCCCAGTGTAAGAGAATGCTAGGGTGGAGAGGCAGGAGTGGGTATGTGGGTGGAATAAAAGCCTCAAAGAAGCAAGAGAGGGAGATGAGATAAGAGATTTTCAGAGGGAAAACCAGAAAAGGGGATAATATTTAAAATGTAAATAAAGAAAATAACCAATAAAAAATAAATAAAAATTAGAAAAAAATCTCATAAGACCCAAACCCTAGACAAAGAGCTCCAGGTAATTAAGGACTGCTAAGACAGAGAGAATCAGTGTTCTGCAGGAACTACCCCCTTGATCAATTATCTAATCCTAAGTGGTCAGTTGTAAACACATATACGTAAGCACTAATAAATGGATGTGTGTTTGTGTGTGTGGTGTGTGTGTGTATGTGTTTCAGAGAGAGAGAGAGAGAGAGAGAGAGAGAGAGAGAGAGAGAGAGAGAGAGAGAGAGAGAGAGAAGTGCATGATTAAAGTGCCAGTTGAACAAGTCATTAATATGAAAGTAAATTAATGAAACATTGAAAGAAACAGAGGAAAGAGGAGGGAATAGAAATGACATAAATTCCACAATTGTATACTAAATTTTAAAAATTAAAGGTTAAAAGAGTAAATAAATTTTAAAATTTAAATAGTAAACTTATTTTTTTAAACACTTTAATTTCATTATTTGTTCTAAGAAGTTGATTACAGAATAAGAATATAATCATATATTTTAATCTCCCTGTTTGTTTTATCAATAGTTTCTTATTTTTTTCTATGTTTCATAACCCAGATAAATACCACATAGCATAATATTTTTTTTAACTACTTAATAGTTTGGCTACTATCTCCTCAATATTTTTCCATTCTTTTTAGTTTACTGAGGAAAAAATCGGATCTTTTATTTCTTAGGCTTAGCCAAGTTTGTATACTAGTATTATATTTTTTTTGCTATCATTCAACACACATGATTCTGACTCTGTTTCTCTTAATTTGAAATAAAATTTTATTCATAATCAAGTTTAGATCCAGTTCTATAGGATCTCATTATATATTTTTTTCTAAAGTGATAAAATGAATATTTTTTATTCTTTATATTTATCATAAAAGATACTATAATAAAATCTCTATGCATATATCTTTGCTCATTCATCTCATTAAATTTATTTCAAATAAATTATTAAAAGCTTTATTATAGGAAAATGCATATATTCTTTTAAAATTTTATTAGATCATATTTTCAAAATCAGAAAAACAATTCAAAGAGTAAGGAGGAATACAAAGTAGCATTGGGAAATAGAAATGTGAAAAGAGAAATAATGTGGTTAAATCATAACCTTAAATACTGCTACTAATAAGGATCTTTCAAGTTGTTAAAAGAAGAGAATTAAAGTGACAAACCTGGGCATTTATTTCTGCATACAATTTTCTTATATTACGTAGACTGAGGTGTCATTAACAGGTGCCTACCATTATTTTTATCGAGAGATTGAGTCTTTCATGGGCTTGGATCTCATTGATTAGGCTAGATTGGACAGCCACCAAACACCAGTGATTATCCAACGCTGCCTTAGAATAAGCTGATGACAAGAACACATCATTTCTCCCTGCATTTTAATATAGATGTTGGTGGCTAAACTCAGATCCTTGTACTTGTGTGCCAAACACTTTCATTGCCTCTATATGTCTTCCTTATTCCAGAGAAACCATAGAGGCTACAGATTTTTGTTTATTATTCTCTAAAACTGCTCAGAGGTATCCATTAGTATGTATCATGCTTTCAGCCTGAGATCACATCCTTCTCCCCGTAATTCCCTGGAAGCCAGAATTGTCTTATGAATTGTTCCTGAAGGTGATCTTGTGTCTACCAGAAAGTTTTCACAACAAAACATCTTCCCTTGTTGAACTGCACATTCCTTAGCAGCCTGGGAGGATGATGTCAGGATAATATATTAGGCTATTTCATATTATCACCTTGGGAGTTTTGTGATTCTTTTGGTACTTTTCTAACAAATCAGCAGCTAATATGAGGAACTTCCAAAAACAACGATGATTTATTTTTCAATTTTCCCTTCTAAAATCAATTCAAAATTAATTTTAGAAAATTATTAATCTGAGTGTTCAGTCTTTAATAAGTAAATACTGAACTGGATCAAAATTGAGGTGTAGGAGAAAAATAACTCAGGAAATATGAATACATTGCCACACAAAAGGCATAGCATGTTGAATATGGACCCAAACACAGTTCCTCTTAGTCTTCTGGCCTTAGGATTTGTTTCAGTATGAATTCACTCTCATGCCCACATTCTCAATAAAGTTGTGTTGAAGGAGTGTCCCCTAGTACTCTTTAAAATTTTTTATAAAGCTAAAATGTGCTTATTACTTTGGGGCCATAATATAGTATTAGGCTAGAGATGGTAGGGCAATTTAGACTGTGCAGATGAACATGGGGAAAAAGAGGAAGAATCATGAAGAAGGCATCACACTCTCTCAAAAAAAAAAAAAGTTTTGGACTGTAGGAAGTTATAAGAGTTGGAAAGAGTCCTCAACTGACCATCAGGGTCTATCAAACTGCTTGATTCAATTAACCATGTGGCATTTTATTATGACAGCCACAAGAATGTTATTTACTGACACTGGGCATGGAGACCCTATGACAGAAGAAAGAGGCACAAATTTGGGGAGTTATATCAATTCTCAAGCACACTTGCTCATTAATCATTTTCTTCTAGTTGTGTGCTCTTCTCCTAAAGTTGTAGGATACATGCTGATTATTGATGGTTCTTTCTGCATGTATCTCTGCCTCGGCAAAATTAATCAGTCACAGATAGAAAATATTAAAAAATATTGTGCCAATTCAGAATATGTACGAGGAGGGGTTTTTTTGTTTGTAATTGTTACATATATGAGTTTGGTATGATAACTATTTATATATCAATTGTGTTTTATTTTATTACCTGTTGTCAGTAATCCTGGAGTAATTCACAACATAGGAGAAAATATGTATGGTAGTAGACAAATAATGAATAATTTTATCAAATGGACTTACTTGATCAATCATGATTTCTTTATCCCTGGAATATTATAAAAATTCTTAATGGATACTAAAGTATGATTATACATCCCTGACATATTGTAAAATTGCTGTCAGAATACCCATGAACATTAACGATCTTAATCTGGCATGTCATGTCCATGAATCTTGTGAGGAAATGATCAGTTTTATGTGTTTCTGATTGGTCTTTCTTCTTAATTATAAATGAAAGAAAAGAGCAATATCTATTAATATATCACAATTACTGTCTTCCCATGTAATTAAACTATATATTCTGCTTATTCTGATCTTCTCATTCATAGTTTACACATACACACACACACACACACACACATATCAAAGAATGTGGATATACATTAAAACTAATTTCCATGTAGCCTTAACCAGCTGGAGTATTATCCCCATGGGAAAAAATAATAGATGGTTAAAATTACACACAATACAAAGAATCATCGTTTCCCTACTGAAACCAATATACAGTGAAAATTTTATAAGAAATCTGATACTCCCTTCCCACATAACAATAACTTATAAAAACTACTTGTCAATTTTTTACACATTTCCAAAGACATAAATGAGCATATAGAATTCATTAGGTACTTTTTCACTAACAGAAATGCGATAGTACCTTTTATTTTGACTCAAAAGCATAAATTTAGAAACTGCCTGATTTTTGCACAGATATTCTGTTATAATCCTTTCACGTGGCTATTTCTTGAAAGAGTTGACTCACTCCTTCCACTCCCTAAGTGAATTCCCATGTGGATCTCCAGGCAGAGGAGCTGGCTACTGTTTATCCATTTCTTTGTATTTTGCAATACCAATCAATTTTCTTTCAAGGGTACCTGGGCTGATATGTATTCCATCCCTTTACACTACTCTCGACATTCTGCATGAATTCAATTAACAGACACAATGTACACAGAATAATGTTGAAAGATCTGAGATCATTATTGCTTCTTTTTCTCTATAGTGCTTTCAGAAGTAAATCTTTTGTTGTTTCCATCTTAACAAAACTGCTAGTATTTCTTGGCTTTCCAGGTTAGGAAGAGATCAAAGACAATGAAAAAGACTATAAAGTTTAGAAAAGCCAGATAAGACGAATATTGCTATATTACATTATCAAAACAGAATGTTATATGGTTGCCTGTTGTGGGGATCCACACTTCTGACTGGTCCTCAGTGGGAGAGGATGCAGCTTATGCTTTGACAATAAGAGTCCCACAGCAAGTGCTCCTCTCAGATGTTGTACAAGGAAGCGCTGGTACTTTCAGAGTCACATCTGGCAGTCAGTAACTGAGGAATTAGACCACGAGGATTCTTCGGGGCTGCCAGCTCCACTTTGAGAATTTCTGTGGACAGAGGGGTGAGCTAGACTTCACTCCCAGAAGCAGTTGTCATCAACAGAGAACGGCCAAAGGCAATCCCTTCCAGCCAAATCCCTTATCTGGGATTTCCTTTCAATCCGATGATACATTCTATCTCAAATTGTAAAATGGTGTGGTACTTTGCAATGTTGATAGCACGACATTCTTTTTCTCCAAAGTCAAAAGCTCTCTAGGGCTGCCAAGATGTCCTTAGAGAAAAGCTAAGCTTCTTTTGTGTTTTCATGGCTGTTACAGTTGCTCAAATTTTGAGTCCTTTACTGCTTCTTTATGAATTTCACATTATGCATCCCAATCTCACTCATCTCCCCTTCCCCTTCCCGCCCTGTCCCTTTACCATTAAACCATCCTCGTCAACAGAAAAAAAAATCTTGTTATGAAAGCTGAAGTATATCACAGTGTGTCCCACAGTGTACCCTTTTGTTCATATTTCTTTGTTTGCAAATGTTCTTTCTGGTGAGTCATTAGTCTGGTGTGATGCCTCTGGCTACTCTATCAATACTGGAACCTCACTGGGACTCCTCTTGAATATCCTGTTATTGCCTTGAGTCACGGAGACCCTGTAGCTTTGGGTCTCTACGACTGGCCTCTTTATGCACTTCAGCAGTGCAGAATAATGGAGTGGATGTTGAGGAGGGAGATGTACGAGGATGATCCCTGGACAGACCAAACCTGTGCGAGCCAGTAGACCCGTGTTCAATGCCGATGTCCCCTGCCGCTGCCATACCCAAAAGAAAGGCCGAAGGGAATGCTTAAGGAGACAAAGCCAAGGTGAAGGAACAGCCACAGAGAAGATCTGCAAGGTTGTCTCCTAAACTTACTCCTCCAAAGCCAGAGCCCAAGCCTAAAAAGGCCCCTGCAAAGAAAAGAGAGAAGGTACCCAAGAGGAAGAAGGGGAAACCGAGGCAGGCAATGATTCGAATAATACTGAAGAAAATGGAGATGCCAAAACAGACCAGACACAGAAAGATGAAGGTGCTGGATATTCCAAGTGATGTGTGTGCATTTTTGATAACTGTGTACGTCTGGTGACTGTACAGTTTGAAATACTAATTTTTTATCAAGTTTTATAAAAATGCAGATTTTTAAAGCTATATTATTAGCACACAGAACACTTGATTGTTGGGTGTGGGGTTGCAGACAAGGATCATATGTCACTCACAAAATATCTCCCAAGATGGATTGAGGACAGAAAACCTCTTTTCTTGATAATTTTGGAAAAGGCTCCTGTTGGCTCCCAGGAGAGACGCCCTGGTCTTGACATAGGTGGTCACCAAGGCACAAAATGCCTTGTGGTCTGGGAAAACTCGAAATTCATTTTTAAATCCTCTTCCCCCTGTACCATTAACATAGATTTAATTCTCTTAAAACCAGAGACCTGCAGGAACATGGTTCCCCAAATTGGTTTTCCAGTCTATTGGGAGATGTGGACTTTGCAGTGACTTCATCGAGTGTTCTCAGAAGAGTGCTGGTTTCTTTTTATAAAAAATTGTGGATCTTCAGATTGCTAATTCTACCATGTTCATTTCCTGAAATTCAGGATTGGCTTATAAAAAGTTGTTAAACAACATCCTTAATGTGAAATGTCAACCCTCACTCTAAGTTACTCCCCCTTTTCAAAGCATTGAATGAATATTTCATTGGGTTTCATAGTAGCTTTCTGATTGTGGTCGCTTATACAAAAAGGGAATTTGGAAGTTCTTGTATATTGTTGATTGTCTACCCATGTTCTACCTGAAATGCTATGGTTGTTTATGAAAAGTATCTTTAATAAAGCTGGTTATAGTTAGAAAAAAACGAGTACTCAATGATGACTCATTATTGTGAAATGACACTTCCCTCAGGTTTCTCTAGGTGACTATCAACCTCATTGGTTATAATAAGGATATAATTATTCATTTATGTATTTATGGATATAATAATGTATGATAAGGATAAATTATCAATTTAGTTCTTTATCCCCACATTTTCTGCTATGATTATAGTTTATACCTTTAAAATGTCAGGTGTAAGCTTTGATTTTGTTCATGTTTTGTGTTTTCTTTATTTCTATTTAGAGCCGAGTACTGCATAATGTATCATATAATAACGTGGTTAACTGGGAGTTTGTGCTTCATTGGTATATGCTAGGCTGACCTTCCAAAAGTAATTATTTTTTGATACTAACATATGTTTGCTTTTTTTTTAATGAGAAACCAAGCTCAGTGTGTTTGTATAACCTCTGGTTGTACCTACTTGTGTAGAAAGGTCAACATGTTTCTAGAACAGGACATGAAGGATTTAAAGCAGCTTTTAGAAAGCATGAAGCACAAACTGCAGTGAACAACAAGTTGGGTGGGTTGTTCTGAGTTCCTGAAAATGATTTAATCTACCTTAGGCTTAATTAAAAATTGTTTATTCGTACAAACAATTGCTGTGTCCTCATAAAGGCACAGTAAAAGTAAACATCGCCTGTGTGCATGACAGAACACCATGAACAAAAAGTCTCTGCATAATATAAAGATAAAATTCAAAATTAATTACATAGAGGAAAACACAAACTGATCTATATCATATGATGCCTCTGTTAATGAACTTTAAAGGCTAGGCAGATTTCTCAATATATAAGAATTGATGTATTTATTAATTGATTGATGCACCTGAAAAAGGTATAAGTCAAAAGAACCCACTAACAACTGAGAACTTTAACAAGGAAGGAAGAAAGAAAATGCTTGTTTTTAGAAAATGTATCATATTTTGTATGTTTTGCATTTCATAAATATTTTATTACATTTCTTACAGCAATATCATTACTTACTTTAAAAATGTGAATATCTGTGACACTATTCACATATCTACAGCTTTCCTCATAGTTAATACAGCAACATACAAACTACTTCAAATACAATAAAGTTATACAAAAATAAATTGTCTTCTCTAAAAATAAAATTGAAAATTCATCGAGATTAAGCTATTTTTAGGTAAAAGGCAGTATAAGTGATAATGAAGAGGCAGTGTACAATTCAATACCTAGCTCTAACTCACGGTTGGAAGTCCAATAGTTTAACTCTGTTATTCAGTGCTTCTTCTGTCCTTTCAATACCTCCTAGAGGACATTGATTAAAATGCACTTAGAATACAACTTATCAGGACCTAATGGTTAATAATTAGCCCAGATAGAACAACAAAGAGCAAGAGGGAAAGAGGAAGAATGAAGGAAGAAAAGAGGAGAAGGAGGAAATTGAAGATATGCTATGTATATGACAAGCATTCATCAGTAAAATATTATTCATTTTATTCAGAAATGTTAGGCTTACTAAAGTTATCATTATTTTCAGGTGAACTCCTGTAACTTTCTTATTGCCTAAAACAGACTGGTATTTGAATGATGGACAGTATCCTCTATGCAGTTGAATAAATTAATCATGTATTCTCTATAGTAAATACTGTATATTTGTTTGCCCAAAGTATACTTTGCATTGATTTGAAAATACTAAATACTGTAAAGTGTAGAAATATCCATCTAAAAATCCATTGTATACATATAGTAAATATATTTTATAAAGTAATTGCTTGCTTGCTTTTAACCTTTATTAGGTATCTTATATATTCTATTTATGTGTCTATATGTGTGTATGTGGAGAATCAATATATCTTGCCCTCAGAAGATGACTTTAAAAAGTCAGTTCTTTCCTCTCTGGGTGGTCATGTATTTTTACCTGCTAAGCCATTTTTTTCCAGCCTGGAAATACAATTACTTATTATCACATTTTACTGAACGCAAAAGAGAGATGTCAAAACAACCATAGAATGGATGCCTACTCTGAATAAAGATATTTAGAATATAACCAGTGTATCCATATCTCCAGTCAGGTATATTAAAAGTATACTTAAAATATAAAACTATAGCTGGGCAGTGGTGGTGCACGCCTTTAATCCCAGCACTTGGGAGGCAGAGGCAGGTGGATTGGTGGATTTCTGAGTTCGAGGCCAGCCTGGTCTACAGAGTGAGTTCCAGGACAGCCAGGGCTACACAGAGAAACCCTGTCTCGAAATATATATATATATATATATATATATATATATATATATATATATAATATATATATAATATATATAATATATAATATATAATATATATTATATTTTTTACATATGTTATATTATATATATAATATTATATATATTATATATATAAAACTATAGTTAAAATTATAACATGGAAGCATGCTGTTATTGGGCACTGTGTAAAGATTATCCTTATATTATTCAAATGCTGATTTCTATGCTCCCATATCTGGTTGCAATACTTATTATAAGTGTCTCCTGCTTCAATGTTGTTAAGTATTGTCCTCCATTTAATTTTTGATTTGTGAATAAAAGCTGATCAGACAGTCACTGAGAAGGAGAGAGAATAGGGCTGGACTTCCTCTCAGCCAGGAAAGAGGAGCAGGGGCAAAGAGGAAGTGGGATTTTGCTACGGGAGGAGTGCAGGAGGCATCATGAAAAGCCTCCTGGAGCCCAAAGAGCCATTTCAATACCAAAATACAATTATCATGAGGATTTTGGCTAGGAGATAGCCAGATTAGTTTTCAGGATTAAAGCACAGTAATACTTCTTAGTTATTGTGCTCTTAAACCTTGTTAAATAAATATAAAAGTACACTCTTAATTATTTGAAAGATATCTGGGTTAAGAGAAAAACTGCTATAAATATTTATAAAATCACTGCTAACAATAACATGATGTTTGGGGTCAGCTAGGACCCCAAACAATAGAAGTTTTGTTATTTTTCTTAGTTGTCCACTGGACTACTTGGTAGGGTTCTGTTGCTGAACACACCACACTCATTTATTAAGGAAAGAATTAAAAGAATCAAGTTGATATTGAGCTGCAGGATTCCTTCCTGCCAGCTAGCTTTCATGTTACATAGTGTGCTATACATGGGGCTCTAGAGAAAAGGCTTCAACAATATAAACCAGTTGTGAAATTTAGAAACTATAATTCTAACCTGACAAGCCAGATAGCTTCAGTGGTGCAAATAGTGCCAGAGCTATTATGAGTTAAACAGCCACTCTGCAATAGAACCTGAGGCCCATTCTGGAACAGGGATTCTAAACTGGGTCCTATTAACTCAGTCAAAAAACAAAAGCAAAAAACAAAAAACAACAACAACAAAAACAAAACAAAACATGGCATTGACTTTATGGGAAAACTTACTAGTACTTTTTAGTTAGTTATAGAACCAACTTTATTAGTTTAGAATAACTAAATAATTAGTTTAGAAGCTAACTTTATTAGTTTAGTATAACTAAATAGCTTATTGTTGTAAGTAAGCTTCATGTCAACTTTAATCAGTAAAGATTCTCTTTGTCATGAATTGCAATGCAAAGAACGACCCTTTGATGCATAAGTTACTGAGAATAAAAGTGATGGTTGAATGCTCATCCCTAAATGGAACATTTTATCACTCCTTCTAATGCTCAGAATTATTGAAACCAAAGAAGTATATAAAAAATGTAAGCACTGGAAGTTAGGGAGAAAGGTTGCAGAATGATGCTCTCCAGGTATAGCACAATTAATACAGTCAATGATTTTCTAGGAGTTGTGACCATGAAAAGAGTTTACAAAAGACTAGACCTATCAACAGTCAGTTGTGAACTCAAAGGAGCTCACAGGTCCTTTCTCTTCCCCATTGGACTATACCAAAGGATTCTGGGTAAAGAGAAATATTTATTGTATTGGTGTACCCACGGAGGAGTCCATCAGGCTCCAACGAATAGCTTCAAATACACATTTACACAAATTATCTTTGTCCAATCCAGTGGGTTAAGCTCAGATGCGAATATGAAAAAGGCACTTGTAACAAGGAAAAGGATGGGGATAGGGATGGCAAAGAAGTCATGCAGAGTAGAAGAGACAGAACAATACATGCTTCATTTAATACATACACTTGTGAAATTTTTAAAGTTCTTTTTAAAAGAAATTTATGACATGAAATAAGGCTAATTGGGCAAAATGTTTGCTGCACAAGCATAAGGTTCTGAGTACTGATCCCCAGATCCTATGCAAAAGTTGAGTGTGGCCATAACTACCTCTTAACCAGTCCTGGAAAAGAGAGGCGTCATAAGGGCTGGAAGAGACAGATGGCTCTTTTGGACTTGCCAGTCAGCCAGGCAGTCAACACCAAGTTCAGTGGAAGATGTTGTCTAATTCTGATGATACGGAATATTGCTGCAAAAAAATTTTGTCTTTTTGACGTGACAAAGCTGTTACAGTCATAAAACTACAGTATCTGTGATTGTCTGCACAAGACATACACAACATCAAGCCCCTTAATATTCCAACATGGACAAAGGAAGTGTTCATTGGGTTCCTCACTAGCAGAAAAAGTTTTAGCAGCAGATGACAGCTGAAAGAGATAGAAGGAAATTTCTTCATAGGTGTGTCCTGGAGTAGGTTGATTACGTACCAATAGGTGGCTTCACACTTATGTGAATATAGGTAACACTAATTTTTGGATTTATTTATTTATTTATTTTTAAAAGAAGAACATGAAGTTCTGTGTGTATATTGAGGAGTGAGCTAGGAAGAGTTGGAAGGAATTTTAGGTTGAGGATGTGATCTTTACATACTGTATACATTTATGAAATTCTCAGCGAATGAAAAAATATATAAAACCAAATAAAGTAGCCAGTTGATAAATATACATTATATGTGCAACATATTTCTACAATTTGCACAATATATAAATATATATATATATATATATATATATACACATATATGAAAAGAAGTAAGAAAGGCTGAGGTCAGGCTGAAAATTATTACTGAGTTCTTGTGATATGTAACTGTATCAAAATGTAAAACAAAAAAGAAAGTAAAAGATATGAATGGCTGAAAAAATTTAGAGAAGCAACCGAGGAAGTTATCTGTATATAAAACTCTGGCCTCCATATCAACATTAATGGACAAGCATATATGTACACTCACACTTAAATACAACATGCATGTATACACACACAGAGAGAGAGAGAGAGAGAGAGAGAGAGAGAGAGAGAGAGAGAGAGAGAGAGAGAGAAAGAAACCCCACAGTATAAAAACAAAGTTTGATTTAAGTATTTATATTACTAAGAAATTTACTGCCATATTAAATAATTTTTAATGTCTATGACTTTTGCATTTTTTTATCTGATCAAGCTAGTGTGCTTTTGCAAACACAGTGATCCAATGCTAGCTTTTAAAGAAAAAATAGAAAAATAAAAATTCTGAAGCCAGGCTGCTTTACCAAATCATTAGTTATGGCTCAAAAACCATCACTGATCAAACACACATATAAGTATGACTACAACCAGAGTAAAAATGTGTACCAAGTATCATCCCTGGGAGGACATGGGTATTCAGTCAGCCTAAGGCAACGTACACTGACAATAGAGTTTCTGAACAGGTAAATTGATGTTATTACTTTCATTTTCTTGACAATATAAGGAAGAAACTGAACGAACACATTCTTTTCAAACCTTTGAGACGACATGTAAGCACACCA
The DNA here is from genome assembly GCF_011762505.2 of Arvicanthis niloticus. Taxonomy (NCBI): domain Eukaryota; kingdom Metazoa; phylum Chordata; class Mammalia; order Rodentia; family Muridae; genus Arvicanthis; species Arvicanthis niloticus. Next base: position 23,432,944 of record NC_133430.1, on the reverse strand, counting down.
TAAAAATAAAATCCAACTCTGTTAGATGTCTTGTACAATCAATGCTATGCTATAATATTACTTAAAACAATTTGTACAGTTTAATTTCTCAGTGTGTAATACTTAGGACCATAAGTGCTCACCCAAATCCTACATTGTTGTTTGCCTTCTGGGAATAGTATCAACTTTCATGTAGCAGTTCATCATAATTGATTCCGATAGAATGAGAAAGATCATTTCTCAGACTAACAGAACACACCATGAGGCACAGCTGTTTTTTCTCCGAAGAAACAAGTGGTCCTGACATATGTATTCTTCAAACCTCTGCAATGTGTTACTGCAGAATTTGTTTTCGTCCAAATACAAAACAGAATTTTCTGTGAAGTACTTTAATTTCTAGGAAGAGTGGCTGGCCTTCTGAGACATGAGCTGGAATGGTTTAGCTGTCACTTACTTATTGACAAAGTATGCCCAAAGAGCGGTCAGCAACAAGGAGTTACCACATCAGTCACCCTAGTCTAGGGTCTACAAGTATACTAGCTCTGAGAGTATAATGTAATTTTTTTCCTCTCTAAGGATCAAAGCAGTCTTCACTTCCCCTCAAATTTTCAATGCATCTTCAAGCAAAAACAAAAATTGAAAAGGCCTTTGTTTGTTCTTAAATAGAATCTCACTTTGAATAATGACACTTACACACTGAATATATTTTCTGTAGAGATCTGTAAAATGTATAAGACAGAAAATAACAAACAAGCATAACAAAGCAAAACAAAAACCAGAGAAGTTACAGAAATTACAAAGAAGAGTAGTCTGTGATGTCTTAAAATATAAAATCTAGAAATTTCAGGTTGGATTTTAGTCTGCTCATTCAGAATGATATAACTTACAGAAGCCTCTTATTATTCTTCAACCACGTGCTTTGCAAAGCTTAGAATTTTGCATACTACATTCAGTACACCTGGACTTGGTAACCTGGCACATGGCTTTCAGTATAGAATTTTCCACTTATGGCTTCATGTTGAAGCTCAGCTTTAGATTGTTAACATTTCTGATTTAGGTTTCAGGGTTAGATTTTTAACCTCCATAAGAAGTCCAAAGGTTTCTTATAGTTATGTTAATAAAAACTAATCTGATAGTGGAATTTGTTTTAAAACACTCCCAACTGTGAATGAAAATTGCTGCATCCTCTCTGGATATTAGCATGGAGACTCCTGAAAACACTAAAGACAAAGTTTATATATGGCCCAATGATATTACTCGTTAGCATATGCCAAGGTTCATGATATCCTACTCCACAGATATTTGCTCAGAAACGTTCATTGACACTTTTATCTTACAGTAGACAGTGTAAAACTCTAAATGTCCTTTCTTCATGCCTCACCCCTTGCTGAGGAGATTTGGGCAGTGGATAGTGACTGAGACCTAGACAATCATTCATTTCTGAGGATGTGGTCACTAGGACATTTTTCATGTTCCAGTGGAAGTTCCCACATCTAGTGCATATAAGGGTAGCACTAACTGAACATAGTTAACATACATACATACATACATACATACAATTGGAAAGAGTATGATGCCAAATATAGAGGCAGTTAAAGGAGGGAAATTGAGGTTACACATGATCATATTTAATTGTAATACAAGTATTGCAGACTATGATGATGTAGATATCAAAATTCCTATGAATGGTGTCCATATTGGAAAAAATGTATATTTAAACAATATGTTAAATAACAAATGATCTTGATTATTCCAAAACATAACTGGGAAATGAATTAACAGTACAGACCCCTATATATGTGTATCTCTAAGATAAGCACACAGACTTTACACAAATGTATGTATATATCATATGTAATCTTCCAGTTGATAATTGGAGGAGGAAATATGAGATAGAATTAACACTCAGCCAGAACTATAGCAACACTAATTAAGTGGAGATCACAGCCACTAGCTTCCCCATTGTCTGATCTCTTTTGGGAATAATGTTTTATATACTTGTCTATTAGTATCCATAGGGAGTTGGTTACAAGGTATTCTTGAAGATAGCAAGCTCCATGGACACCTATATCCATTATGTAGAGTAGTAAGCAGTCTCTGCATAACTTTTATGTATTTCTTTCTCTCCACATGTGTGTGTATGTGTGTGTGTGTCTGTGTTCATGTTTCTCTATCCTCTAGATCATACTTAAATCACTGATAATGCCTAACTGATAATAAGAACTTACAATACTGTGTAGGGAACAACCAATTTAAAAAAAAATCCATGTCAACTGTAAGTGAATGTATAGCACATCAGCACAATGTAATATTTTCTCAGCATTTTACTCAATCAAAATCTGGTTGACTGACTCTCTGGACATAATTTATGAATACAGAAGCCAGGTTTCATAGTCAAATTATGAATTTCAAAGTAAAAATACATTTGAATTAGGTTACGAAAATACTGACCACTATGGCGTTTAATCAAAATAACGCTTTAATATTATGTATTTCTCATTTGCTAAATTGTTGTTGCTTTTGATTATTCCTTAGGTTGATGTAGTCTGATGATTTCAAATATTAGTCAGAATGGGTCTAACATTTAACTTTTGTAATTTAACATCAACAGATCTTAGTTTTGTGTTTTGATTTAACGCATGGCAAGATAACAGGAAAAAGATAAGGGGAAAGATACTTCATAGAAAATGTTTAATGCCCAAGAAAACATAGGGGCAATTATCACATGTTCATAATGCACTTAAAGTTCCTGGAATGTATTTAGCATTAAGTAAAATTGCACAATGTGTATTGCAAAATATAATCTACATATTTAACTAAATTGCAAGCCTTTAAATAAGTGCAACAGAAAGAAAAATAAAACACATTTGAATCTGTTCCTAGGTATAAGACTATTTTAAGGTATAAATAATAAGCCTTTCTCTATTCTTGGTCCAAGTGGTGGAATAAAAGGAAATCTTATACAATCTAATTACTCATTTGCAATTTACATCAATTCAAAGACATTAACTCAAAACAGGAGTTGGGTCCATAGGCTGCTGATCAAAAAAGGCATAATAATTCAAGGGCGCTTATGTGTATGGCATGAGATTCTCTTGGTGTATTTTAGAAAATATCTTGGAGATGTACAAAGCCAACTCCAACCAGATGGCAGTATGATTAGGTTTGAAAGGATTATATTTGAATCAAGAGAAATTTCCTGGTTTGTGGAGAGCTTCTTCTCTTCAATAATTACAGAGGTATACCCACATACACTCACTCTCACACAGACACACACCCACACACCCACCTATACAAATACACAAATTCATACACAGAGTTCTACATACACAGGCTTTAATCTTAATGCACCTAAGCACAGAAAACAACATGCTAATACAATTATGGATGAATGGCTTAAACTTTTTTTCCTTCTAAATCTGGGCCAGTTTCCTGTATCAATAAATATTGTGCATTTGGCTGACTATAAATTTATCAGCAACTCTACTCTAGGGGTGCTTTGTTTTCATATGCATTTTCTCTAGCTGATGGTCCTGATTTTAAATGTCTTCCAGATTGAACTTATCTTGACTATTTTTTCTCGCTATACTAATATGGGATCAAAGTTCACTATAATTAGTTGCTAAAATATAAAAGATTAATTTTTTTAAAGTTGACTTCTCCAAAGTATATAAACTTCTACTAAATATAGAAGCTTCAAGATTGTGTTCTATCCTAAAGACATTTTGCCTCCTACCTCACTTCTCAAAGTTCATCGGGAAGAAAGTGTCCTGATGATGACTTGCATAGATGTTTGGTCTCTCACTGCTGTAGTCTCTATAATACTAACTAACCCTTAGGAGGCTGAGGAATAGGTTTACTTGGAGTGACTGCATGGAATATCCAAGGCTCTGTCTCAAAACACTTTAAAAAAAGAAACAAACAAGCAAGTAACTAAGTATTACCAAAAGCAGTGTCTTTCTTATTTCAAAAGCATATGGTGATGATGCACACAGTCAAGGCTTGTTTAAAGGTCCTCTCACTGAAGATCAAGTTCTAGAAACAAATGATAAGAAAGAAATTGGTGTTGTGAAGGAATACATAAATGTGCCAGCATGTCGTCTACTTCCCAGGGAGCAATGTATGCACCTGCTGTAAAAAGAATCAAGCTGATTCCTGAAACTTAAAACTTAGAATCATACATAGAAATTTCAGAAAACTTGATATTTGGTTCAAGATAATTTTTTAAAATTATCTTTAATCTTTTTTTTTAAAGTCCTTTCATTATCCCCCTGCAGGTTCACTCTTTGACAGTTCCTTATCTCGTTCCTCCACCTCATCCCCAAGAGAATGTTTCCACCTCCCCCACCCCACCAGACCTCATCACTCCCTGGAGCCTCAAGTCTCTGTAGAGTTAGGTCCATCTTCTCTCAGTGAAGCTAGACCAGGCAGTCCTCTGCTACATGTGTTAGAGGCCTCATATCAGCTAGTGTATGCTGCTAGGTTGGTGGCTCAGTGTCTGAGAAATCTCAGGGTGCAAGTTAGTTGAGACTGCTGGTCTTCCTGTGGTGTTGCCCATCTCCTCAGCTGTTTCTAGCCTTTTCTTAATTCAACCCCAGGGGTTCCTGGCTTCTGTCTATTGGTTGGGTATAAGTGTCTGCATCTGATTTGTTCAGATCTGCTTGTTGGGCCTCTCAGGGGGCAGCTGTACTAGGCTCCTGTCTGAAGAATACTATAGCATCAGTAATAGTGTCAAGACAATCTTTGTGAAAGGAATTTACAGGAAAAAACCTTATTCTGTAGTTTCTCTTAGCACTTACTCTTCATTTCCGTAAGTATCATCACATACCCTTTCAGGGATAGGACAGGCAGTAGCAACATTAGCATGGTAGAAACCCTGTGTCCATCTTAGTGTTCCTCTTTTCTTACCACTGTAAGTGGTTGTATCAAGAGAGAAACATGAATAAAGTACTCATAAATTTAGAGTTAATATTTGGACTTTATGCTTGTGTGTTTATGTGCCTGAGTATGTATATATGTATATGTGTATGTACATGTGTGTTAGTTTGTGTGCATGTCTGAGTAGTAATGTATACTCATGTGTATGTGCACACATGTGAACATCAGAGGACACTTTCTACTTTTCTTTGAGACAGCACTTCTCTCAGGCTTGGAATTTACCAAGTAATCAAGGTTAGCTGGTCATGGGTCTCTGAAATCTGCCCATCTCTACTTCCACAGTTCTGGGATCCAAAACCACACTACTACACCCAGATCTTTGCAAAGCAGGTTCTTGGGATAGCATTTATAGTTACTAACTAAGCCAATTTCCACATCCCAGGAAATATGCTTTTTAATCTGGACATATTTATTGTATGTAGAAGAAAAGTTTTCTCATAGATATTTCAAGATACATTTTACACAATGAAAAAATAAAATTCTCACCTCAGGTTGTTGTGCCTTCAAACTACAGTACCCAGGGCACTTTAAACTCATTGGCATGCACATAAAATTTTTACTTATGAATGTAAATTTATGCATGTGTGGGCATGAGGGAGCACATCTTGAAATTGGTCCTATTATTGTGTTTGCTCCTCTATTAACCATAAGCTATTATTATTATTATTATTATTATTATTATTATTATTAATTTATTATATGCTCAAAACCTTGTAAGTGTTATTTGCATTCATCTGTGAAAGACAACATTGCTTTTTTATTGCAACATTCAGCAGGGCTTCAACTGCATCAAATGCTGAGCAACATTTCTTTAGTAGATAGCACACCAGAGGGGACTCAGCAACACCTGTCTTTATTTAACAAACTGATACCTTGCAGTTATCTTATTTTCAGCAGAAATCTATTTGTAGGAGGTTAATAGTGCCCAGTAGCACTGCTATAATTATTATCTTGCTAGTATTTTATAACAAATTTTAGGATGTCTACAAACAATTTAATACACTTTGCAAATATCTTAGAATCTAGCACGTGAGAGAGTATTTAAAAAGGTGTCATCACTAAATGTGTATACACTGATAGCAGGATGCTGGTTTCCTTAACAATACATATGAAATGAACAAATTTTTCTCAGATTTATTTTGAGTCAAGATATCAGAAATATCAGTCTCAGAGATTCAAGAGGGTATTCAGCTAAGTAGCTGAATTAAAAAAAAACACAAAAATCAGTAATTTTTCTGTGTACAAATTCATTGAAGAAAAGTCAGAAAAACAACAACTTTCACAGTAGCTTCAGATAATATCAAATATCTTGGGGTGGATTCTAACCAAGCAAGTGAAAGACTTGTATGGTAAACATTTAAAGGTCAAAAGGAAGATATCGACATAGTATCAGATTATGAAAAGATCTTTCATACTCAGGATCAGTATGGTTAAAATAATAAAACCAGCCATCCTACTAAAAGTAATATAAAAATTCAATGTAATTTCATTGAAAAGTCAAACATAATTCTTCACAGGTCTTCTTGGAAAGACAACTTTCAGCTGAATATGGAATCAGAAAACTCCTGGACAGCTAAAACAATCCTAAAATGACAAAATGACTGCTGAAAGTTTCACCATTCTGGATTTCAAATTGTACTAAGAGTTATAGTAATAAAAACAGCATGGTATTGGCACACAAAAAAGACACGTTGATCAATGGAATAAAATTGAAGACACAGACATAAATATACATTCTTATGAACAACTGGTGATTTTTCATTATAAAGAAAAGAGAAATACACATCTTTAACAAATGGTGTTGATCAAATTGGGTGGATGAATAGAGAAGATTCCAAATAGATTCTTACTTACCACCCTGGCCCAAACTCAGTTCCAAATGGATCATAGACATCAACATAAAACAAAATACTCAGAATCTGACAGAATTAAAAGTGGGGAATAGTCTTGAACTCATTGATACAAGAGAAACGCTTTGAATAAAGCACTGTTGGCCTTGGTAGTAAGATAAACAATTAATATATGGAACTTCATGAAGCTAGAAAGCTTCTGAAAAACAAAGGGCATGATCTTGCAGAAAAAGTAGCAGCCTAAAGAATGAACAACAATTTTAGCAACTACAAACCCACAGAAGGCTAATATATATATAAAATATATAAAGAATATATAAAGAACAAACAACCAACCCCAAAACCCACCACTAATGAACAATTTGCAATCAAGAAAACAAATAATCAAATTAAAAATGGGGTACAGGCTACCCTGTGCCTGGTCCTTTTGGCTGGGGCAGACACCTAGCTGTTCTGCTCCTGTGGAGACACCATATCTTGAGCCATCCTAGAGGAGCCACTGCACTCAGAGCAGCAGGGAAGAACCCTCTCCTACTACCCTATGCCCCGGAGTTACAACTGCAAGCTAGGGGCACTCAAGACCCATCAGCCACCCAAACCCTGCCTTTCCGGAATACCACTTTCCTTCTGCCATGCACCTGGTATTTTAGGCTGGGGCAGACAACTAGCTGGACTACTCCTGTGAAGACACCATATCCTGAGTGATCCTAGAGGAGTCACTCCATTCAGGCCAGTGAACACCTAGTTGGTCTGTGTCAGCCAGACACAGTGAGTGCAGGTAACACTAGAGTTAAACAGATGGCAAAAGGCAAGAACAAGAACATAAGCAACAGAAACCAAAGTTACCTGACATCATCAGAACCCAGTTCTCCAACCACAGCAAGCCCTGGACACCCCATCACACTGGAAAAACAGATTTAGAATTAAAATCACTTCTCATGATGATGATAGAGAATTATATGAAGGACATAAGTAAATCTCTTAAAGAAGTAAAGGAGAACACAGGTAAACAGGTAGAAGTCCTTAAAGAGGAAACACAATAATCTCTTAAAGAATTGCAAGAAAACACAAACAACACAGGTGAAGGAATTAAACAAAACTATCCAGGATCTAAAAATGGAAGTAGAAACAATAAAGAAATCACAAAGGGAGACTACCCTGGAGATAGAAAACCTAGGAAAGAGATCAGGAGTCATAGATGTAAGAATCACCAACAGAATACAAGAGATAGAAGAGAGAATCTCATGTGCAGAAGATACCATGGAAAACATTGACACAGCTGTCAAAGAAAATTCAAAATGCAAAAAGCTCCTAACTCAAAACATCCAGGAAACCCAAGACACAATGAGAAGGCCAAACCTAAGGATAATAGGTATAGATGAGAGTGAAGATTCCCAATTTAAAGGGCCAATAAATATCTTCAACAAAATTATAGAGGAAAGCTTCCCTAACCTAAAGAATGAGATGCCTATAAACATACAAGAAGCCTACAGAACACCAAATAGACTAGACCAGAAAAGAAATACTTCCTGTCACATAATAATCAAAACATCAAATGCACAAAACAAAGAAAAAATACTAAAAGCAGTAAGGGAAAAAGGTCAAGTAACATATAAATGCAGACCTATAAGAATTAGACCAGACTTCTCACCAGAGACTATAAAAGCCAGAAGATCCCGGACTGATATCATATACACCCTAAAAGAACACAAATGCCAGGCCAGACTACTATACCCAGGAAAACTTTCAATCACTATAGATGGAGAAACCAAGATGTTCCATGACAAAACCAAATTTACATAATATCTTCCCACAAATCCAGCACTTCAAAGGATAATTGATGGAAAACTCCAACACAAGGAGGGAAACTACAACCTAGAAAAAGCAAGGAAGTAATCTTCCAACAACCCCAAAAGAAGATAGCTACACAAACATAATTCCAACTCTAATAACAAAAATAACAGGAAGCTGCAATCATTTTGCTTTAATATCTCTTAACATCAATGGACTCAAATCTCCAATAAAAAGTAGTCAACTATCAGAATGGATACACAAATAGAACCCAGAATTTTGCTGCATTCAGGAAACGCACCTCAGTGACAAAGACAGACACTACCTCTGAGTAAAAGGATGGAAAACAATTTTCCAAGCAAATGGTCCCAAGAAACATGCTGGAGTAGCCTTTCTAATATCAAAGAAAATTGACTTTAAACCACAAGTAATCAAAATGATAAGGAAAGACACTTCATACTCATCAAAGGAAAAAAATCTATCAAGATGAACTCTCAATTCTGAACATCTATGTTCCAAATGCAAAAGCACCCACATACATAAAAGAAACTTTACTAAAGTTCAAAACACACAATAATAGTGGGGGATTTCAACACCCCACACTCAGCAATGGACAGGTCATGGAAACAGAAACTAAACAGAGATACATTGAAATTAACAGAACTTATGAACCAAATGGGTTTAACAGAAATCTATAAAACATTCTACCATAAAACAAAAGAATATACATTTTTCTCAACACTGCATGGTACCTTCTCCAAAATAGACCATATAATTGGTCACAAAACAATCCTCAGCAGATACAAACAGACTGAAATAATCCCTTGCATCCTATCAGATCACCACACACTAAGGCTGGTCTTTAATAATGACAAAAGCAATGGAAAACCCACATGCACGTGGAAACTGAACAACGTTCTACTCAATGATGATGTGGTCAACGAAGAAATAAAGAAAGAAATTAGAGACTTTTTAGAATTTAATGAAAATGAGGACGCATCATATCAAAACTTGTGGGACTCCATGAAAGCAGTGCTAAGAGGAAAACTCACAGCTCTAAGTGCCTACAAAAAGAAACTGGAGAGAGCAACACTAACAACTTGACAGCTCACCTGAAAGCTCTAGAACAAAAAAAGAAGAAAATACACCCAAAAGGAGTAGACAGCAGGAAATAATCAAACTCAGGGCTGAAATCAACCAAGTAGAAACAGAAAGAACTATACAAAACATCAACAAAACCAGGAGCTGGTTCTTTGAGAAAATCAACAAGATAGATAAACCCTTAGCCAGATTAACCAAAGGACACAGACAGTATCCAAATTAATAAAATCAGAACTGAAAAGGGAGACATAACAACAGAAACTGAGGAAATACAAAAAAAATCATCAGATTCTATTACAAAGGCCTATCTATACTCAACAAAACTGAAAATCTGGATGAAATGGACAATTTTCTAGACAGATACCAGGTACCAAAGTTAAATCAGGAGCAAATAAACCACCTAAACTGTCCCATAACCCCTAAAGAAATGGCAGCAGTCATTAAAAGTCTCCCCACCAAAAGAAGCCCAGGACCAGATGGGGTTAGTGCAGAATTCTATCAGACCTTCAAGAAAGACCTACTATCAATTTTCTTCAAACTATTCCAGAAAATAGAAACAAAAGGAATACTACCCAATTTGTTTTATGAAGCTACAATCACAAACTTTACAAAGACCCAACAAAGAAAGAGAATTTCAGACCAATCACCCTTAGGAATATCTGTGCAAAAATGCTCAATAAAATTCTAGCAAACTGAATTCAAGAACACATCAAAATAATCATTTATCATGATCAAGTTGGCTTTATCCTAGGAATGCAGGGATGGTTCAATATATGGAAATGAATCAATCTAATCTACTACATAAACAAATGAAGAAAAAAAACCCACATGATCATCTCCCTAGATGCTGAGAAAACATTTGACAAAATTCAACATCCCTTCATAGTAAAAGTCTTGGAAAGATCAGGAATTCAAGGCCCATACCTAAACATGGTAAAAGCAATATATAGCAAACCAGTAACCAACATCAAACTAAATGAAGAGAAACTTGAAGCAACCCTACTAAGATCAGGGACTAGACAAAGCTGCCCAGTCTTACCCTACCTATTCAATATAGTACTGGAAGTCCTAGCCAGAGCAATTAGACATCAAAAAGAAGTCAAAGGGATACAAATAGGAAAGAAAGAACTCAAAATATCACTATTTGCAGATGATATGATAGTATACTTAAGTGATCCCAAAACTTCCACCACTAAACCTGACAAAAAACTTCAACACTGTTTCTTACTGGGCAGAGCCTGAGCATAGGCGGAGCCCTCAAAACTTGCCTACACAGTGACATGCTTTCTAAAACAAAGCCACATGCATTCTAACAAGGCCACACCTCCTATTAGTTCCCATGGGCCAAGCATATTTAAACCACCACAACAGATATGGTATGTATTTGCTTAAATGTGGGTATTAGCAGTTAAGTCCATGATTTTTCTCCAATGAATTTATACATAGGAAGATTACTGGGTTTTGTGAGTTTTTTTTTTTTTTTTTTTTTTTTTTTTTGTTGTTGTTGTTTTTTTTCCTAAATTCAGCTACTTGACTAAAAGTATTTATTAACTATTGGAGTTTCCTAATGGAAATTTTAGTATCATTTATATATACTATTATGTCATGTGTGGTAAAGATAATTTGATTTCTTCCCTTATAACTTGTATCATTTGACCTGCTTCAATTGTCTTATTGATTTAGCTAAGACATCAAGTCCTATATTTATTAAGTATGGAGAGAGTAGACAACCTTGTCTTTTCCTGACTTTAGTGTAATTGCTATGAGTTTCTCTCCACTTAAGTTTATGCTGAACTACCTTTATTTGACTTGAGAATCTTCAGAATGATACGGTCTTTTAAAATTTCTCCTCAATTCGTTGGTAAGGATAAGAAAACTAGTAAAATTTTGTGCCACCACTTGATAAAACAGTGATGTCGTTTTTTTATTCATAGCATAACTTTCATAGGTACTGAGATAAATATAGGATCCATGTTATTTTTTTTTCTTTTTTGGGTAGCAGTTTTGTTGGTGGTTTTTGTTTCATAAGATTTTATTTACTTATATGAGTGTTTTCCTGCATGTATACTAGTGTACCGCATGTGTGCACAGCTCACTGAAGCCATAAGAAATCTTCAGACCCTTTGGAACAGTAGTGATAGTAGTAATGAGTTGCCATGTGGGTGCTTGGAACTGAACTCACATACTGGCACCAAGAGCTGCCAGTGCTCTTAACTGCTGAGCTGTCTTTCAGCCTCCTGGGTAGTGGATTTTATTGTGGAATGCTGTTTATCCTCACCAACTTCCATATCCCTTTCTTTAATGCAACAAGAATAACACAAGTCCAACTAGAGAGAATGAACACAGTCTTTTGCAAATATCTGTATCAAAGCTTCTCTGTATAATTGTTCTCTGTAATAAATTCTGCTTCTACATTATCACTAATGATTCTCATTCTGTTTAGAAAAGTAACTGATACATTAATTCACGACCACTTCTTGAAATCTCTTAAATATTTATTCTGTCTTTTCTACAGCAAATGGAACTTTAAAGGTTATGTAACAATGGTTTTAATTCTAATTATGAAGATTTGCATTTGCAATGATTTCAACAAATTCACAGAAAATAAAGCAAATTTTGTAATGCTGGAGCATTCGACAGAGAGAGAATTTTGTAAGATTCTATCAGGTTTGCTATAGTGCTTTGAAATGTAAACTTCTCTTCCTCTTAACATTACTTCATATAATATCCCTGTATCATTTATACTTTCAGAATTCAGTTTCTTTCAAGTGTTTCATTAAAATAAACATATACCAATCTCATAGTTCAAGATACTTCATGTAGCACTGCGTCTTTTAATGTAGAACTACTTTGTTTTGTGAATTATCTTTGTAAATCATCTTACTGCCCCTAGTTTTCAGTCTCAACATTTCTTTCTTCAGTTAGTCTCCATTATTTCTTGAAATTTCCTTTCTTTGGAGGTGCACACAAGGACCATTATGAGTGTGCATTGTAGATGTCTACTATGGGAAGCTAAAATTATATAGAAGATTAAGCATCTATGAACAATCCCTTCTTTATAGACATTGTTAGTTCAGCATGTGTTTCCTCTCACTCGACAGTCAGAATACCCTGCAATGTAGATTGTGTAGCTGAAGTTACATTTTGCACAGCTAATTTATTTTGAGTCCTTTATTTCCAATTTTCTGACCAGAAAAATGAATGAACATTTGAAATAGCAGAAATGAGTCTTGTCTTTTTATATTTAGCTTTCAGAAATCAGTTTCACATAATAATTTTATTTGAAGTTACTACATATTAAGGCCATTGTGGAACCGCAATGTATTAATTACATGTTTAATCATCAAATTTTTACAGGGACAATAACAAAACTGCTTTGATATTTCACAGAGCACTGGGGACTCATTGTGGTAACAGATGGAAAACAAACACACTTAGCCAAGTTAGGCAAGTTCACAACAGAACAAATGCAATCATCCATGCTTTTGAGTTTGTTCTATGACAACTAAGTCATTAAGAGAAAAGTGAAGAGTTTATGTAGCTGCTAGCTGTCAATATTTCCATTACCCTGGAATCTCAACAAACAAACAAATAAACAGAACAACAACACAAAAACCTCACATTACCTTAAAATAGACTACTATTACATATCAGAGGAATAAAGGCATCAATGCTGATGGAAAGATTAAGATGTTTGCTAATTAAAATTTTTCCATCTATTATGATGAATGCTTTGATTCTGTTGGTCTGATAAAATGACATATGCCACTTAGTAGATAGCTCCTACTAATAGAACTCAACACATATAATAATGTATTATGTGTTATATAAGCTTAACATATCAACATACCTTTAGAAAGATACTTATTAGAACAGTTTAGAAAATGGATGATAAAAGAAGATAGTTTAGAACATATTTATTTGTATTAATGTTGAATACTCGCAAGGTGTAGGGCACAAAAACTTGGCATTATGCAGGAAGCAAAGATGATTTGTTTTTGCCTTCCACTTTTACTAACCTTGTGAAGGCAAAAATAGTTCTCTCAGAACTATGGAATCTACTTTGCTTTAAAGAACTGGAATTTGAGGAGATGATGTCTTAAGTTCTTCAAATTTGGAAGATGTCAAAGACATCAAAGAAGTTTGAAGAAATGAAGCAGTCTGAAAGATACTGGTGACTATTGTAGAGTGAAAAATTATAAAGGCCATTTTATGAAATATGTGTAGATTTTTCGCCTTACAGAACTGAAAATAAGATTTCAGGCCTTCACATTTCAGGTGAAGGACACTTGCTGGATTACATTCCCCAAGCCTCGCCCAAGGCAGGAAGGCATTCCTGACTACAGATAAAGTTGATATCACCTAGGTGGGGCCATAGCCCTATAGCTGGAAAAAGTAAAGATAGTAATCTGAAATGGCAGAATAGGACACAATAGCATGGTGAAAACCACATTTTTGAGAAGAATGAGTGTGCAGAGTGATCTCACATGACTCTAGATCATTTGGGCTAGATTCTCTGAAATGTTCCATTGTTCTTGGTTACCCCTCCCTTGGTCTTCCCAATGCTATGTTCAAAATTTGTAAAACAACCAATCATGTGTAAGCGCGCGAAAATGCCTTCCTCCCCCCCCACCCCATGCTATAAAAGACCCTTTAACCCAAAAACCCTGCTCTTGGAGCTAAAGAGCTTGTCGTTTTTGACCGCCGGCTCCTCCCCTAATAAACCTCTGCTTATTGCATCCAGGTATGGTTTCTTGTGATTTTGGGGTGGTCGCGATTTCCGGAGGCTTGAGGAAGGGTCTCCTGAGTATGGGGGTCTTCACTATCACTCTGATCATTGAGGAGGTCATCATCCAGCTGACTGGATCATTGAAAACAAAGTACAGGATGTATACTCCAACTTTGCTGTCATCTGATAGTAAGCACAGGGGAGAGAGCAAAAAACATGTCTACGTTAAAAGCCCAGAACAATGCTTGAATATTTAGTACAAAGTATGAAATATAAATAAACTGTATGCACATTGTACTGACTTTGCTTTTGTTGCAGTTGTAGCTTTTATTCTATGCCCTAAGATATTGGGTTCACATACGGGTCTTATATAATTTTATTAAATTATATAATTTAATAAAAAGAAAACAAAAAGAAACAACGCATTCAGTATATTTAATATCTATAGTAGAAATTTATTTTAATCCTGTAACACCTGATGATGACAATCACACACTTCTTTAATATATTAAATATTTAGGAATTTCATGCCATCATACTACTCTTTAACATTTTATTCATTTTATTTAAATATACTTTATTATTTCAGATAAAATAAGTACAAAAGTGAAAGTGGATATAAGTAGATACTTTTATTGTTTTGTAATATACTGAACAGTCAGGCATCCGGCTTATACAAATGGATAGCCTCAATCTTAACTTCTAGATTAAGCTTTGTGTTGTTTTATTTAAAATGTGCAATGCACTGAAAATAAGCCAGTGTGTGCCCTTAGGCAAGATGAAATAACTGCATCAACCTCCCTTCCCCTGAAGCTTCAGGAAATATTGTAGAAGAGATGGCACAAAGAATGTAACAGCCAGAGGTTGTGGGGGACAGCTGTGCAATGCTGTCTACTGCATATCACATGACTTACACATATGTATTCACAGCAGTTTTGGTTATTGCCACAATACCTGCACAAAGTCGAACCAGTTAGACATTCCAGCATGGAGAAGGTGGGAGCTCCCGAAGTCTCACTCATAGGTAAGAGCTACTAGCAGTTAATGGGTGCTGGACAAAGGATAGTCACTGCTCTCTGAGGAAGTAACTACTAGTAAGTTTTGTATTCCACAGTAGCTAGCACCACAGCCATGTACATACAGGTACCATTAGTTGCTCTCAGTGGGCCATTAAAAATAAAAGAAGGCATGAAGTTGGAGGAAGATGTGTTGGGGGTAGGGTTCCTAGGAAAGTTGGATGAGAATACAATCTGCATATGATTAAGATACATGGTACACATTTACACCATTTCCAAAATGCAAGTCTAGAAAAATTGAAGGCTGACTTCTCTTTTAATCTATGAAATTTGAGTTTGAAAATTGTTATGTAAATGCATGTCAAGCAAAAACACAAACAAGTAGAAAAACATTTTCTGTCACCCATTTAAGGAGAGAACAACAGGTATCGAGTACATGCCAGAACAAAGAGAAAAGGCATATTTTAAAAACGGGAAATAAAATAAGTGGACTGGAGAAATGGCTCAGCATTTTAGGGGACTCGTGGAACATACCACCTGTAATTCTTGTACCCGAGGAACCAGCATCCTTTTCTGGTATCCCAGGGTACTACACATAGATGGTACACAGACATAGGTGAATGTAGAGCACACACACACACACACACACAAACATATATTTAATAATAAAACTAAAATAATGTGTTCAGTGAAACTGTTTCTCCAAATGAAGATATTCAGACTCTCTCAAGCAAAAACAAAGAAATCTTTATTAACAATTTTAAAAGAAACTCTTCAAAAATAAAAATAAAAAACTGAAAATCTTTAAGCATGGACCTGCTTAAAGACGTAACAGTATAATTAAATGAATAAAATTATGTATTATATATATTATATATCCTTGTATTCCTGAAAATATTCTTAATACATTTTAAATCATGTGAGTAAATGAAATTAACACAAACAATGCTACAGGGAACAATAATATTTTTTCATAATATAGCAACATTAAGCAATATAGAAAAAAAATGTTACTAGGGGATCAACAGAGATCAACTACATAATACATTGTCTCTTCTAGGGCAATAATCAGAAATTTTGAAAAATAAGCATAGTTGATACAGTAATAGAAGCTCTAAAATCAGGTAATACAAAATGTTAAATTCAAATTGTAACAAAATGGCTGAGGAGATAACTCAGTGATTAATAGAAGTGTGCTTTCCGAGATACTAGGTTCAAGTCGGGCGGTGGTGGCGCACGCCTTTAATCCCAGCGCTTAGGAGGCAGAGGCAGGCCGATTTCGGAGTTCGAGGCCAGTCTGGTCTACAGAGTGAGTTCCAGTACAGCTGTGGCTATACAGAAAAGCCCTGTCTCAGAAAAAACAAACAAACAAACAAACAAGCAACAAAAAACCCCAGAGATACTAGGTTTAATTTTCAACACCCACAAAGCAGCTTGGAATCTTCTATAACTCAAATACTTGACCATCTGATGTCCAGTTCTGGTCTCCATAGGGACCAGATCAGTATGTGATACCCAGGCATACATGGCGGGGGGGAGGGAAGGGGTGACACTCGAATAAAATCAATTGATTTAGGGGATTTTGGAGAGGAAACCGGGAAAGAGGATAACATTTGATATGTAAATAAACAAAATAACCAATAAAAAATATAAAGAGGTAAAAAATTGATGAAAAAAGGCAAGGAATAATTCCAGTAAGAATACTTATATATGTATATAGTTGATATTAAAAAACTAAGTTGTTAATAATCTGTTATTTTAAAATGTGAAGGATCCCAAAAGGTAATTACTGTGAATACATCACTGTACTTAAAGAAATCAGTATGTTGCCTTAAAGCAACTCTCTTTAAATATAGTGCCGTTGCTATAAGGAACCAGAAGGATTAGGAAGACATATTGTGTTTATAATGGTCAAGAGAAATTTAATACTTCAGTTGAATTAGGTCAAGGTGAAGAAGCTGATGGGGAAAGCAATCCTATAGGAAGACCAGCAGTCTCAACTAACCCGGAACCCAGGGAACTCCCAGTGACTGAGCCACCAACCAGAAGCATACACTGGCCTGTCCGAAGCCCCTGTCACATATATAGCAGAGGTCTTCCTGGTCTGGCCTTAGTGGGAGAAGCTGTGCTTAATCCTGGAGAGACTTGAGGCCCCAGTGAAGGGGGAGACCTTGTTGTGGGGGAAGCACCCTGTCTGAGGCAAGGGAGAGGAGGAGTCAGATGAGGAACTGTGGGAGGGGGGCTGAAAAGACGGAACAATGAATGGAAGTAAATAAATAATATAATTTAAATTTATAAAAGATAAATATAATGCAAAATAAACTGTGGATGAGATGACTACATAATGAGGAAGATTATCCGGGACAGAGATGAACATAGGAACATACAATAAAGAAATATGTGACTCACATAGTCAAACACACAAAACAACCTTGTTGAATGACATTGGATGAGGAAAGTTCTAAAAATAACTGAAAATTAATAGAGTCTATAAGACTGAAGGCAGAAAAGACGTAGAAAACAGTGACTACAGGAGACACAGGATGATAAGAGAGGGTAGAATGGGAGAAATCTCTCTCTCTCTCTCTCTCTCTCTCTCTCTCTCTCTCTCTCTCTCTCTCTCTCTCTCTCTCTTTCCCTCTCTCCGTCTGTGTGTGTGTGTGTGTGTTGTGTGCATGTGTGTGTACAGGAATTTCCAAAGAAAGTTTAATCAATAAAAATATCAAAATAAGAATTCGTGTGTCTCCACAATTAAGAGAACTTAAAACTCTTACCCAAGTTTGTTTCCCAGGAGTCATTGATTGATTAATTTACAATATCTTACAAGTCTAACTTCAAGGAATCCAATGCCCTCTTCTGGACGGAATGCACAACTCTACCATATAAACATACCTAGACACTGACACACACACAATTAAAAGCAAAAATAAATTTTAAAAATTAAAATAAGCAAAAATATTTGAAGTAAACACACTCAAGTTACAAACATTAATATTGTCAAGATTATTTCCAATATTCTAAATTCTTCTGTTATTTATTGTGGTGATCATAAGATTTTGGAAGACAATTGAAAATGCATGGAAAAATTTAAGTTTGTTTATGTTTTAAATATCAGGTTTTAACCTAATTGGTATTATTACACTACCCCATAAATACCATATATAAAACTCATGTTCTTTTTACTCATTTATAGAAGGCATATCTACGCAAATATAAAATTTTTCGTTTTTATTTTGAGTGAGTTAAATAAAGTCAGTATAGTTTCTCCACCTTTAGGCCTAAATGTTTATAAATATTATTTTCAGGATAAGGAAAAAGCACACTTTATAAAACTATACATTGTAGAAATGAAAGACACATGTATGGTACAGAATGAAAACAGTTTAAGCACCAACCTGGTGACAGATAAGATGCACTGCACTCTCAGCTCTCCCAGTTCTCCACCTTTTAAGCATCTCTTTTAAATCTGAATGTTTCATCTGTGACTTCTGTCTGAGAATTGCTGAACAGTGTTGGAGAGTCTCATAGTAACTGACTAAGTGGATTCACTGAAATGCCTTATTTGTTTACTCATGCTGGGCTTTCTATATAGTCTCCCAGAGAACAGATTCCAAAACTTATTCAATTTACTCAAACCCTGAATTTATCACTGCCTCCCTTGGTCTTATTTGGTAATGCTGTCAGACCTTGCCCCCATGATTGAAACTGGTAGCCTTGAACTTCCTAGCTCCGTAGACTTTACTTCAGAAAAGCAAACACATACCCCGTGAGAAGTATTTAGTTCAAATACTAAATAAATAAATAGTATTTAGTATTTAGTTCAAAGACACTGATAAATAGACCATATTAATATTCAATTAGCAACTCCTAAACATTTACTTTCTTTCAAGTATTCACCTATGTCTTCTTACTTCTCCATTTTTCCTTATATTGTAACTGAAAAACAAGATTAAAAATATAAGTTATTGCAGAAAGATTTGTGAGGAAATAAACAGAATAAAAACAGCAACAACAAAAGCAAAGCAATGAAAACATGTAAATCCAATCAGATAAATTGTTTAGAAAAAAATGTTTCAGTACTACAGGACACCCTTGCCTCTGAGAAGAGAGAACCTTCTCTAAATCTGTTGATATAACAATAGTGGTGGTACTGATATTGGTAATAGTTATCCTGATGATGATGATGATGATGATGATGATGATGATGGTGGTGGTGGTGGTGGTGGTGGTGGTGGTGGTGGTGGTGGTAGTGGTGGGGGGGGGGAGAAGAAAGAGAGAAGGAGAAGGAGAATTTCTCTTCTCAAGAAGGCAATGAAGAATATTTATACTCAGGTCTTTCTAGCACAAAGGAACATGTACTACCACTCATAAAACAACACATTCACTACTGAAATCTCATTAGAATTCTACTAGAATACCAAAACTAAAAACTCCAAAAAGAACTGGCTCAGGAAGATACCCCCTCCCCTGTTATAAATTCATTAAGTGTCTGTTAAAAAAGTTCCCAATAATTTTGTAGGAAAAACTGCATGGACCACAAGAAGACAGAAAAAAGAGAGACCTAATAAGGAACATGCTTATATTAATCCGTTAAATGGAGTACGACTGGATTTCAGAGCAGGGTTGCTTCCACGTCCTTCCTATTTATCTTCCATGAGCTTTTCTTATGGGAAGCTTTCCTCCTTTGCTTGTAGATCTGGAATTTCCATTATCCACTGCTCTGAGATTTGAGTAATCCCATCCTTGTGTGTGTTATAAATCACGAATCTTAATATATGTTATAAAGTACACTCATCTATATGATCTTAAAAATATCAAAGACAGAAATCTAGCCCTAAGTGGGTTATGCATTGCTATTTAGCACAGATTTAAAGTCTGTTAAATGATATTTGACATATGTCATTGCTCTCGTGGTTGGACATGATGTCAATTAGCTTAAGAATTCCAGGGACTACAGCTTATGGTTTCCTGTTGTTGAATGCCCACTTCTTCTGCCGAGAGTGTTCTGGCTCTAACCTGTACTTACTATGTTTTGATTTTAAAGTTTCTGTGCACATATCTTTAGTCATGTTTCCTCAATTAACATTATAAGCCACAGATCTTTTTTCTTGCTTTACCCCAAACCTATAAATTCCTTTTTGAATTTACTTTGATGTTTGGCAAGTTTTCTAAATTCCTTTCATCTGCTGTAAAGAAGGATGATGAAGAGCCTTGGATTTAGTAATCAAAAGACTTGGATTCCATTAGATTTTGATACAAAGTAGTTGCGCTTTGTAAATTACATTAATCTTTAGGAATAATTTCTCAGAGTCAAAAGTGCGATCCTGGAAGACTTGAGGAAGTAGGATTCCAATTTTTTTTTAAATCTACATCATGAAAATAAATTTCCATTTATTTATTTTTAAGAAAATACATTCAGAATTAAGTGTTAATTTTTTGTGTCTGAGTAAGACTAGCTTAGACTTTTGTCCTTGTCTTTGCTTCCAAATTTTCTTAAATAAAGCTCACCTAGTGCTTAACATAGTTTTATGATGATCTACTTATGTTAGTGCTGGGTAGCTGTTTCCTCTGAATTGATATATTCCAATTGATCATCTTTCCTGTATCATTTTAGAATATCCTACAGACATACACCAGGAAGGATCTATAAAAGTTAGAAAATATATCCCTTATTCCTTCTGTTTAAACTTATATCAGACTATTGTATTATTGTCTCTTTAAATATTTAAAATGTGCTTCCATATATAAAATAATTTATGCATCTTCATCTGGTAAAGGGGGAAGGGGTAGCAAGAAGAAGAAGGATCAAGGAAGGCTGAGATCTCGACAGATTGTGATATAACTTTCTTCCTTTTCAAAAATCATAAATCATGAATCTACAAATCCAATGGTAGATATTCTTCCAGGATGCAGATGAAGAATGAGGAATTCGATAGTTAACTTTTCTTTATAAAAAAAGAAAATCTGTCAAGATGCAGCTTTGGCACCAAAAACTAGGATTGCTCTTTGTGATAGCTGATATTAATCATTGATTGCAGAGAATACAAAGTCACTTGGAAAATAGGCCTTGGAGTTTTGGGCTTTGTGGGTTTTTGTTGTTGTTGTTGTTTTGAGTTTGTTTTGTTTCTATGTATTTGAGATGGAAAGACTTACTCATTGCGGGTAGCACCACTTCTGGATGGGAACCAAAACAATATAATTGAAGAAACTGAGATGAGCCGAATATGCATTCATTCCAGCCTGCTTTCTGATGGTAGATGTGATGTCATCCATTGCTTTGAACTTCTTCTACCTTGATTTCCATACCATGATGGGCTGTTCAGTACAACTGGGAGGCATAATTAAACATGCTTTCTCTGAAGTTGCTTTTGTCAGAGTCTTGTATCCCAGTAACAGGTAAAAACAGTATGACACTGTTCTTGTGTTACTAGGTGTGTTATACTTTTTTTAAGTGAGCGTGTAAAATAAAATGTGTCATTATGGTATGTATGTATTTATATAATTTTACTTTATCTGTATTCATCCTTCTGTGCCAATTCCTTTACAGATCCCCTATAGAGTAAAGAAATTTGATTGAAAAAGTTATGAGGTTGTACACAAATAAAGGTATTGTTTATTATTTATAATGTGCAGGGATGTATCTCAAACTTTTTTTTCAAGAAACAGAAAAATGACACAATGCTAAACAGTTTTTGAAGAGTGGTGGGAGCCTAAAGAGAAAGGCAATAACATTGTTCTTTCATCTATCAATAGACTTCCTCTGGGGGCTTCGAGTGAACAAAGTATTCATTAATTACATCAATGGGGATGTATTTATTGGATGAGGCAATCCTCTGACATGTTGACTGGGTATAAGTTGTGCCCTTAAAGCAGCGCCAGAGACCAACTTCATTATTCATGAGAAACTATGAAAAAATAGCAAAGCACAAAGAATGAGGTGTGCTTCAGAAGACAAGTGTACCTCAACTAAACCTCCCAGCATCTTCAGCTGCTAATCCATTTTCCTGACAAGCTGGAGGATTAAGTGCTTAATACCAATTGTTCTACAAGGCTTTGCAAAGACACCAGGGCACAGAATCACAAAGCACTTTAAAGAAACAAATCCCCTTATGTAAATGAAAACCCTTAAAACAGACCCTGTAGTCACTCATCTCTGTGCATTTAAGATCTTTCCTGTGTCTTTTAAGTACTGGCACCTTTTAACACCTTGCCCCACTTACCAATCACAGCTAGCATTTGTAATAAACCTCGAATACTCGAAAATTTATGCTTATCAGTTTTAAATTTGATTTGGAAACATTTAAATTTTAAACACTATTTTCGAAGCACTTACATGTGAGTTCATGTTTGTGGGTATGCTATGTATGTGTTTGTGTACTGATGTACATGCATTGAAACTGGACTTTAGGTTGGCAGCCAACCAGTGCGAGTGATGCTATGTGTGTCTGAACCTTCAGCACTGATTCTGCAATCATGGTGTGCATGCCCAACACTTCTACACCAAAGATAACATGTGAACTCAGGCCCTCATGCTCATAAGCAAGACCTGATATCTCCAGACAACAATGTGAAAAAGTTTAAACAAATAATATCTGGAAACTGAAGAATTTCTCCTTCTTTCTTTAATATCAAGTCAAAATTCTTACAGTAAATAATATTAGTGTATATTTGATGTTTTAAAGATCATTTGAAAAAACTGATAGTGCTGAAAGAGAACTCACTCCCTGATACAAGGTGAAACCAGTACATGACTTTGTTGTTATTTAACAAAAAAAATTTTTTTTTCTTGTGTAGTTGTACAGCAAGAAGAGCAGTTACTGAAGATTTAGAAATTCCTCCTCTACTGACTCAGATAGATTTGAGCACCATGGAGCAAGAAGAGGGAAGTTACACTCCTATTTTAACTGTATGGGGAGGAATGGTAGTGTTGAGTTTTTTTTTTTTTTTTTTTTAGTAATCATAAAGGGGCATCTTGTCTCTTCACAGGTCCCACATTTCCTTGGTTTGAGGGCTATGTTCTATAGAGGCTTCCTAGCTTGTGAAAAAAAAAAAAAAAAAAAAAAAAAAAAAAAAAAAAAAAAAAAAAAAAAGCCACTGATCCCAGGAGCTGCCTTTCTTCTGAAAATGCCCCTTCTTAAAAAACAAAAACAAAACAAAACAACAACAACAAAAAAAAAAGACAAAAAAATCATTCCTGAGTGGGTTTCCTTAAACTCAACTTTGCCAATTAAGGAATTTGGATGCCCCAGTGTGCAAACTTTAGCAAATTTCAGAACTCCTTTAACTATCCCAGCATCTCCACCATAGAAACACTGTGAAATAATTATTAGTGAATAATGAGGACGCCTAGGAAACAATTCGGAATTTCATTTCCACAGTCAGCATTAGAGAAATAATTCATCATTCTGCTCTTTCAAGGAATTCTGTTTAAACTGACTGTCTATAAGGTGTAAGAATTTCCAACTGTCATATTCAAGAAAGATGTTCTACTCCTTTACCTTAGACAAAAACATGGCAGTGCCTTTGAATTTATCAAACCATCCTGAAAATTCTGATCATAGCCAAACTCTACATCACTCTAAACTACTGGTGTAGAAACAAACTAAAAAAATTTCTCAAAAGCATCTAAGATATTCTTAAATGTCTTCTCTTGTGTATGGGACATTTTTCTTTCATTCTTTTTTTTTTTTTTTTTTTTGGTTTGCCTGCTCTATCCAGCAAGTCTACACTCAAAGATATGAACACACACCAACAAATAATAGTAGTTATATGAGTGAACTTACATCTTTAATTGAAATCTTCCTCATTTCCTGTTAACCATAGCCTGGCCACCCACAATGCTTGTTCAATTCCAGAAGTTTCCTGCTTATTTAAGCAAGATCCTGAGGCAGAATTTGTGGGGGATTAACGCTCTAAAACATCCTTTCACCATGAGTCTCAAATCATTTTTACACGTTTTAATTCATGTTTGGAAAGCCACAGAGAGAGGAAGTTAACTGGCATGCGTCTCCTTAAATAGGAAGAGATTTCAATAGATTGAATACATTTAATTCAAGCATATCGAATCGAACATGAGGCACTTTAAGAGGAAATGTTTGAATTTTAACCTAAAATAGCACTATTCTCATTCAGAACCTGAAAAAGGTTTGTAATTAGCTGGTCCAAGGTCAGCACACAGTTTCACAAACAAATGTTTTATTTAAATTTTATGTAATTATGCTTGTATAGGCTGAAAAAATACCAAACATGGTGAAGAATAGATCTGTTTATAATTAAAGTATAACTATGTAATTTTACATGTGGCTTGTAGCATAAAGGTCAATATGATCCTTTCATTAAATATATGAAAGACATATATATATATATGTATATATATATATATATATATACATATATATATATGTATATATATATACATATATATATACTTTCAAATATATATATATGAATGAAATTTGTTGTAAGTACATCACTGTATCACTGTACCTTTGGCAAGAGCCCATAAAAATACACAAATAAGTAAATAATTGATGAAGTATATAAAAATCCAGTAAAACAGAAATTGTTTTACTTAATTGTTAAGTGGGATTGAATGCCAAGATGCACAGAACTTTTATTTCACATATGACAGTGTAACTCAGAAAGTTAAGGTCTGAGCACTAACTTCATGAATAAAGGACAAAAAGCTTTAGGTAAATGAGGTACCTGGTTTCGCCATCAGCTTCTAAACAAGAACCAAAGTGGCTAAACTCTAATATAATTTAAACTATATATATTTAGAATACCTATCCCGAAGTAACCTCACTAATATCCCAAAGTTAAATATGAAACTAGACCTGTGTTACTAAGGCATGAGGGGAAAATACAGCTTGCCATATTTTCACTTATAATTATGTTTCTTTTCAAAAGAATGAGAAGCTAAGTTCTTTTGTGGAATACACATGTGTCTATGAGTAGAAAATAATTCACACATAGAGCTATGACAGAATCAAGTGTATATAATTAAACAATTCTATTTTAAAAATAAGATAAAATATTAACAGAGAAGAACCAAGTGGGTGAGGTTAAATGTTGCGATTCAGAACTGTCATTAAACATAGCCAAACAAAGTTACAGAAAAGCCTCCCTATGACTCTTCGGTGATTTAATCCAAATGGCCCACTACTGCTGTCATTCTGTAGCTGAGTGCTTACCTTTCCTGGTAGAGGCTGTGGGTTCAAACCTCAGTACTGATTTTTAAAACAATATTTCCTTGAAATATTTTTACTGAAAAGCTTATACCACCAATCTATCTGCATAGTTATAGACAATGATTTCTAATGTTTTCTCTTGTAACTCAATAATTTTTCATTATCTTCTTTACTCCTAAATGAAGGCCCGAACTTTTAATTAATTTTCATTTAATTATTAATTTTACTCAATGCAATTTTAAATTTTTATATCTTCATCTTAAACACTCAAAAGTATAACTATGTTTCTTTTTCGTCAATATTGTTCTTTTTTTTTTCTTTTTAAATTAAGCACAGAATGACTTAGAACACTTATTTTTGTTAATATTAATCTGGATTGTGTGGCAAAGTGCTCAACCACTTTCTGTTGCTTTTTCGTCTGTCACATGGGAATGCAGGTAATTATAGTGTCCATCCCTACACCACTTACAAAAGTTATTAGGTGAAAAATGTAAAGTATCTAAACAATTTGTAGTGTATGTGCTAATCATTTTTTTCCATGCAAATAGTTTTAGAACTGCAGTATGTCTCAGGAGAAAATTGGTATGTTCAGACAGCAGTGATAACACTTAAAACTAAAAAGAAAGGGGCACGTGTTTCAAATTTACATGGTTTAAATCTAAACAAGGAGACACTTTTCCTAGTAGCGTACATAAAATGATTTAATGTCCTTTTCCAATCATGTCAATTGTGAGGGAAGTACACCTATATAAAAGGGGGTCAGTTTTCTCCTTTGGCTCAGAGACCTGTGAATGGTGACTTTTCAAATAAGCGGCACTTAGTCACAATGTATAGAAGTATTGGATTTGAAGAATGGTAAGCCTGTATTAACTGTGAAGCAACATCTCGAAGCAGGTCAGAGTGGCAGGGCAAGAGCAATGTTCAGGTGGCTTCAATTAACCGCATCCGGCAGGATGTCAGTCACGGCTGGAAAAGCTTGTTTATGTTCGCATTACATCCCCTTTGTTAGGGAGCCAGAAGATATGTCTCACCGAAGTCCCACCCACAGCAGCAGACATGATAGTGTGCCCAGCCTTTTGCGTCGCACCAGCATGAACTCGCTGAACTCTGGTTGAACCTCACTGTGCAGCCAAGTACATTTTAAATGCAATCTACTCCAGTTAAGTCTAATTTGTATTTCATTGCACAACCATGTCATTTCACACAAACCAATCAAAACAGATTTGAGCAGCAGCAGCTAATCTAAAACCTAAATGATGCTCCTTCTACCCACCAAAGACGTAATTTCTGTTTCTGAAATCCATGCTTAGGAGAAGAAACTGGCAAGCATCTCCATAAATAGAAATCCTTAATTTCATAGCTCCTGCTCAACAATTGTCATTGGAACATTTAAAGGTTTTTTTTTTGCCCACCTCTATAGGAACCCCTCATTCTTTCAACATCCCAGAATACAGTCCATCATCTTAAACTTGAAGAAGCAATGGTTTTCCTTATGTGATTAACAGACATGCATTTTGAGGACTTGGCTATGACATAATATATGTTAGAATTACTTTCTTGTCTAATAAGAGGGCAACGTGCCTAATTTTTAAAAGATTCTTTGCATTTAAAAAAACAACAAGGAAAACAAACAAACACACTTCCCAAAACAACAAAAAGTGGCCTTTTAATGTAACATATTACTAACTAATAAAACAAATAAATATTAGCTGTGCAAATATTTCTTGACATTCATATGGTCACACATAAATTCTTTCTTTGAACTCAGTACATTTTTTTAAGTTATCTTGTAGGAACATTAAGTTTTAGAGTATAGACAAACTGTTCTATAAGTTCTAGAGGGTACTTTCTTTCCATTTTAAATATATGTCATATTTATTGTGTTTGGATAGGGCTTTTGAGTTCTTGCTTCTATTTCTCAAAGCACTTGGAGATGCAGTTCCTAATTTAGTATAAAGTGTGCAGAATAAATGTATTTCCTATAAGTCATAAAACTTTAGTCTTGGATCTAAGCAATATTCTTAAGCAGGAATTTTAGGTTAAATGTCTTGGTTGAATCAAATTTTGCCATTAGTATATATAATAATAAAAATATCACCTGTTTTCTATAAATTTTTGTATTTTCATGACAAAGAATATTATGAACATTTTTTAAATTTTTTTTTTGTATTTTTACTGAAAATTTTCTAAGAAAATGATTTCCATGAATACAGAAAGCTATTTGTATGTAGTGGTGCCTAGTATGTGTGAAAATCATTTGATAAGCACTTACTTTATGATATGCTAACTGGGTAAGCACACAGACATAGACATGCATGCAGTAACCCCATATAAAGGACAGGATCTATATTTATTATTCTTCATAATTATGAACAATTTAACAGACAGAAATTATTTTCAAAGACAAAATGGGCATCTTGCTCAGAATTACAGTCCATCCTGCAAGGAAGGCAAGGCAGAGTAAGTCAGTTCCTGTTATAGACGGCCAGGAAGCATCAACAGGAAATCCATTTTGCTTTTTGTCATGTAGTTTCTCCCAGGAGTACAGCCTGAGAGACTGCCTCTGGATAGGTTGTGTCTTTCTTTTCAGTCAGTCCTCCAAAAATTTCAAGTAGAGCCACCCAAGGGTATGAGTCATACTTCTAGTTGATCCTAAATTATCAATGCAGAGAATGGAGATGAATCATCACTGAAACTGTCAACCATCTACCTGTTTATCATTTAACTGCCTATAAATTGTCTATGTCTGCATCTTTATTGCCTGTCTTTTATGTATCTATATATAATCTATCATCTATTTATCAATCATTTGTATACCTTCATCATCAATCTGCTATCATCTATCTACTATCTATCACTTATCTAGCTGCTGTCTACAATCTTATTCTTTCTATCCTTTTGCCTGTCTATCTATGTGTCCATCCATTTATATATCTAAATAAACATAGTCTAAGATAAATGGGAATTCTTACTTTAACTTCTTTTTCAATATTGTTTTTTCACTCTCAAAAACTAATTTTACTAACAGCTGTCAAGAGAACTGGAGTGAATAGAGTTACCATCTTTTGGCATTATAGAATTTGTGAGTATCTTCTACGGTTTACAATTGTTTTTCCTACAAAGCCTCCTTGTTCCAGTGAGAGAGGCAGCATTGGATAATTGTAGCAAGGAATAAGTTTTAGAGTTATAGGCATGATTATTTTAACAGAGCAGGGTATCACAAGTCTTTCTTAATGTTTTAATTAACAAAATGGAAACACATACAGGTTTGGGCAAATTTACCCAGCAGTCTTGTGAACACCTTCCAATTAATAACACATATTTTCTATAAACCTTTTCATTATCATTCTACAGTTCCCTTCATTGTTTATTTTCCTTGTGTTCTTCATTACATTAACATTTTTAAAAGAAGAGCACACAAATATTAATAGATATAAACTACAAACACAGACTGTGAGGTATAATTTTCAAATTGCTTTTGAAGTATAAAATACTCTGTCAATTTTAAGAATAAAACCAGTTGATTCTTAACTTGTTCATATTAAAATTATCCCTAGGGCTACAAGTTCTACTAGGTAGGTTCTAGTATGTGGTTATAATCTCAACTTCAGCAAATCTTCATAAAAATTGTTACTTACAAACACTATGAATTTTTGTACATCTAGTACTATTGAGGGAAGATCTTGGTTCCTATACAAATGAAGTTGAAATATTTTGTAGTTATTTTAGATAGAAAATATGGAAATATAATTTTCTTCAATTTAAAATAGAACACATTTCTCTCAGAGATAATGGCTTATACCTGAACTTAACTGGAAGTATCAGAATGTATTTGAAAATCATACCACAATATAAGCAAAACAATGAGCCAGAGGTAGTGCTATATTGAAATGTGGTACCCACTTTCTCTCCAGAACACTATTCCCATCAGCTTCACTGTGCAGAGATGCCTGGACAGATTCACAAAGACTGAAGCCAATGTACACATGATTGGCAGAGATATCACACTGTATGTGTAAATCTTAATACATAAATTTTATTTTAGTCATTGAAGAAATAACTAGAAGAAATATAATGTTGACATTTACTCTTGGATAAAAAGTGAATAGTACTTGTATGCTTTTAAAAGAAAACAATATTGTTAAAAATATTAAATTTACAAATCCTTTATTGACAAAAACTTATTAGGAACAAATAAATTAGCAGGGCATACATGCTATATACCCACTTTCTTCTCAACACAAAATGTGCTTTTCTGATTTCATAAAATAAGATTTTATAAAATTTATTTAATCTACAAGTGGTGATATATAGAGGCAGTAGCATGTCTCTCTGCAAAATCTACAGTCTATTAAAAAATAAATAATTTTTAAATAAATAATAAATAAATGACTGGTAAATAATGTATCAGTCATTTCATTCTCTGACTATGTCATCTACTAGAAAAGGCAGCAGTACCCAATTCTCATCATTAAGAAGCTCAGTTTTTTTTTTCCCCTTTTTGAAGATGTTGTTTCTAATTTTAGTTTCTAAACTGCCTTGGCATTTACTATGTCCTGTAATCAGAAGACAAGTATTTGCCACAGATCAGAATGTATTCTGCCCAAGTCTTCTAAGTACTTCTTTTATTTCTACCTGTAAGGTGAGACAAAGAACATTCAGAAAACATTTCACTGATAGGCATGTCTGAACATCACAGAAGGATGCT
The DNA here is from genome assembly GCF_011762505.2 of Arvicanthis niloticus. Taxonomy (NCBI): domain Eukaryota; kingdom Metazoa; phylum Chordata; class Mammalia; order Rodentia; family Muridae; genus Arvicanthis; species Arvicanthis niloticus. Next base: position 23,402,642 of record NC_133430.1, on the reverse strand, counting down.
ATCATTTTGGTGATTAATTACCTTCAGCAAGCAAATTAGAATTCAAAAAAAAAACAAAAAAAGCAAAGAAAAGCAAACAAACAACAACAAATACCCAACAAAGTCTACAAAACTAGTCCATTGGAGGTGAACCTGAGGTGATGACTTTCTACTATTTCCTCACCACAGAGTTTAGAGTAGCTAATTGATCTTCACCTTGATACCATGAACCCACCATCTAAGTTTTATCAGCTTCTTTCTATCAGTGGTAGTCTTCTTAACTCCAATGGGATGAAAACCAACCAAAGCTGTGTCCCGTATTCAACAATTAAATAATAATAATATCCCACCAATACTTCAACTGTCCAACAGCAGTGCTTCCTGGAAGGTGACTGAATCAAACATGCTTAGCATTCTGTTTATGTTTCATACAACCAAACAATTAACGAGACACTAAGCGCCAAGTGCTCAATGGGAGTGAATCATTTTCCTAGTGTTTGGCCGTTCTAGTTAAGCATGTTAATATAGACTAACTGCTATTAACCCAAGCTCAAGATCACACCTTTGTTTCTGCTTAGACAACCCTGGTTCCTTCTTGTGTGATCCTTAGAATCACTGAGCATTTGTTTCTGGGACAAACAGTGATAACATACTCTTCCCCAAAGAACTCAGAACAGCGCCTGTTCAGCTTTTCCTTATCCTTGAGGTCAGCACTTGAGTGTCACATTCTTTGCATTCCTTTTTTTCTGTTCATTATCTCCCTGTTACCAGTTCCTTTCCTTCCCACACTCCCTGGAATCCCAGGCAGAGCATTTGATAATTAAAAATGTTTCTCATTCTTGAGAATTTAATACATGTATGCAATGAAATATAATCATAGAACCCTATTTCCTTCTCTAACCCCCTTGATTCCACCATATCCTGCTTCCACATTCATAATTGCCTCTCTCTCTCTCTCTCTCTCTCTCTCTCTCTCTCTCTCTCTCTCTCTCTCTTATTTATTTTGGGGGCTTGTTTTCTGTTATCCACTAAGTCCGGTCAGGTCAGTGATGTGAATTCTTTTCTGAGATGTGGCCAGTGATAAATAATTTAATTATTACTTGCTTGTGCATCAGTTGATTCTCCTGCAAAATAGCAGACAACCTCTCATGTAGATCCAACACCTTATAGCTTTGCTGTAAACTAAGTAGCCTCAGAGAAGGTGCTGAGACAGATAAGGTGATCATTCCTCCTAAAGCCTCCTCAGCACTGACTTAAGAAAGTTGCAGACTGAGTTCCTTTGACTTATGTTACGTCATTCAAACATCTCCTTTATGTATAAAACGAATGAATTTAATGTACAATAGTTATCATTACTTTTTAAGCTTTCTCTGGACAACAGTTCTGAAAAGTCCAGCATTTTATATTGAAGCAATGAAATAAATAAAGGTCTCCTGGAAGTCCATGTTGCTCCCCTTCTTGAAACAGTATTTGCAACATGAAACAACAGTTTCTGCTTTGTTTTCTGCACAGATTTCTAAATAAAGTGTTGTGATGCTAGGGAAAAACTTCATGGCAAAACCTATTTATGTTTTTCTTTAAAATTATTATATTTAAAGTTATTTTTGACAGTTGTATATATGCGTATTATATTTCCTTCATCTCCTTTTTTTTTACTACTGCTACACTGAGACTGTCATGCTCTAAAGGACACACATGACAAACTGACTCCTCAAGGTCTTACATTTAGCTGTGCTTCCTAGCCTGACCTACCTCATTATTCAACAGTCAAAAGCATAATGTTTCTCCCTTAAAGTTATTACTACATCATCTGCACACATCACTAATGGCACATGTTTTCTGCATGTGCTGCCTAGTCTACTGCCAGTGCTGCCGACCCTCTGTCTGCATTATGTTTGTCTGAGATTAACGAAATCTGTGTCTGGAAAAGTGTAGGTTACATATACATATTTTAAGACTATGTGTAGATCTGATGTATCTTGCCAAATTCATTGTCCTCTTGAGAAAAAGCCTAATAATCAGAATCTACTATAGCTTCTAAAACTAAAAAGAAAAAGCTCAAGGCATCACCACAAGTATTTTTCAAACACATATTAAGAAATTATCATAAACTTATTTGTTGGATTGGGGCAGGAAAATCCAACAAAATCATGCCTTGCAACTAGTCTCACCTAGGAGCATTATTAAAAAGAGGGGTTGTGGTAGTTTGAAACTGTTTGTCCCATGTCATGTGTCATTATTAGGAGATGTGGCCTCACTGGAGGAAGTACATAACTGCCTGAATATGCTTGGAGATGTTCTTCCTAGCTGCCTAGAATTCAGTCTTCTCTAAGTGGGCTTTGGCCTTCAGATCAAAATGTAGAACTCCTAGCTTCTCTTGCACCATGTCTGCTTGGAGCTGCCATGCTCTGCCTTTATGATAACAGAAAGAACCTCTGAACCTGTAAGCTGGCCCTCATTAAATGTTGTCCTTTATAAGAGTTGCCTTGGTCATGGTGTCTGATCACAGCAGTAAAAGAGTAAGATAATGTAATAAGGGGGCACAGAGGCTGCCTCTGGATGGTGGAAGGGAAGAAAGGAAGAGGGGAGGAGAGCACAGCCTTTTATCTGAGATAGGATGCACGTACAGGACCATATGCATTAGGGTGACAATGGGAATATATCATCTCTGAACAGCTAGTGATGATGTTTGTTTTGTTGTCTCTGGGCTGACAATGGAGGTGCCTGATTGCTGTTGTGGGGTTCCTAGGTCTGACCATGGACTGACTCTCTCTCTCTCTCTCTCTCTCTCTCTCTCTCTCTCTCTCTCTCTCTCTCTCTCTTTCTCTCTCTCTCTATCATAAGGGGTTAAAATGGGAAGTGATTGTAAGGTGGGGAGATAGGTGTCAGCTTTCTCAAATTATTTCCTACTGTCCAAGGATATCCTCAATTTGGTTGTGCAGTTGATTCCCACTGTTGGGCACATTCAATAGTTGTTGGCATCAGGCTCCTCTGTGGCCAGTGGGTTGGTAATTTTGTAAGAGGAACTGGCTCATTGTTTGGTAGAGAATATTTTTGGATTCATCATTGGAGGAATTTGGAGAAGAGGCTGATGGAGTAGGGTGCAAATGGTAAAAGCAGAAAAATGAGAAGAGGGATTAGGAGGGGCAGTATCTACTTTCATATGGGATTTTTAAAGGCCCAGGAATGATAGGCAATGAGTTGTTCCTTACGTTTTTGGAGGTGTGTTTGGAGCTGTTGGATTTTGTTTTTCACTATCCTGACTGGTTGATATAGAAGCAGCCTTCTCCTTAGAGAAAAAGACAAAGTCCACCCCCTTTATCTGTAAGAAGGTCTAGTCTCAGTTGGTTTTGAAGTATCACTGCAGCCAGAGTATTGATCTGTCACCAGAGTGAGAATGGTTTGGGCCACTTGTTGAAGATCCTGGATAAACTAAGAAGAGCATTGATTGTATAAGGTTAGGGAGGTAGCCTGCCCTGCTGTTCCAGTGGCAACACCCATGGTTATATTTGCAGCAGCTAGGAGAGGCAAGATTTGAATTGCTCTTTTGTTATGTCAGGTGGATATTGAGTCTAAGACCAGGATCAGTAGGGACTCTTTACCATGTGTTACTTCCAACTTAGGAAAGAGAAACACCAGTGTGAAAACTCCTCACAGCTGGTAGGAGGATGATGACAGACCTTAGTACCACAAAAAATCTAGGTGTTGTGGGCTGTAGGACATAGTGGCAGTGATGAGGTATTAAGAGTTACGGTTTTACTGCAGTCTAGGGAACTTAAGGCTCCTATAGAATGTATCCCAGATGTGTTAAAACATAGTGTGGTAGCTTCCTGGCAGGCATGGTGCAGGAGGAGCTGACGGTTCTGCATTTTGATCTGACTGTGGCCAGGAGAAAACAGACTCTTCCACACTGGCCATAGCTTCAAAGGCCACCATCACAATGATGCAATTCCTCCAACAAGACCATACCTCGTAACAGTACCACTCTCTATGTGCCAAGCAAATTCAACCCACCACAGGTGGATATAGGGATGATAGGAGTTTTGATTGTCTCCTGGAATCTGGCTAGAGAGCAATTCTCTAACCCTATTAGGAGAGATTGTTATAAGGGAGTCTGAACCTTTGAATTTCCATATGCAAAGGTTAACCTAGAGAGAAAACAAACAAGACGTAGAGGAGGAGAAACCTATGTCCAATCCAGTAGGTTATAGCATAGCTCCCAGAGGGAAGCATTTTTCTTCTAGAGTTAGAAACTAGGTGGTTGGTCTGGGCATCCTCTGAAGCTTAAGAGAGACAGGTCCTGTTGGTGAGACAGGTGAATCCAATGAAAGAGTCTCTCAAACTTAGAAGCTGTGAGGGTCAGGAGAATTAACTTAAAGGGACCCTGCCATTTAGAGGAATGAGATGAAGTGAGGGGTGATGGTCCAGCAGGGGAAAAAGGACCTGATCTATAATGTTGATAGGGAGGGGCAGGAGATAGTGTGTGGTCATGGTAGATGGTGGTCAGTTAAGTTTCATAGGAGGGAGTGGAGTTGACAAAGTAAGGGGGTAAGTAGGTGATCCTGAAGAGGCAAAAGTTTGGGTAAAAATTTGGGAGTCAGACTGGTCATCCATACTAGAGCTCAAAGAGTGTGATGTAAAAAGTTCACCTGGGGAAAGTCCATAGCCTAAAGAGAGCCAGTGGTAGGAGTTTTACCCAATAGAGGTGAAGTTCCTGTGACAGTTTGATAAGGGTGTTTTTAAAGGAGGGGTTAGTCTCTTCTAGCTTTCCTGATGACTGGAGGTCATATGGAATATGAAAATACCAAGGGATGTTGAGGGTTTTTGATTGGCTTTTAGAAACTTACGAGATGAATTCTGGATCATTGCCTGGCTGGAGGGAGGCTAAGATTCTGAGTCTAAGGATGATCTCATGAAGGAGAAGATCAGAGACTGTCTGAGCCCTTCTGTAGGTGGTGGGGAATGCCTCCACTCACCCTGAGAAGGTGTCCATCAAGACCAGGAGGTTATTGGCACATATGACAGTGAGCATATGGGCCAAGTCAAGTTGCCAGTCAGTCCCAGGGAAGAAACCTCTAACCTGGTGGGTGGAAAAACAGGGTCTATAATACCTTGAGTTGGGGTCTGACATCTGACAGATTTTGCCAGACCTTTGGATAAACCTTTTGATAGACCTTAAGAAACTTAAGTCCTCAGGGATAGGTTATAGATGGGTTTTAACAAAGTACAATAAGGCTTGGCTGTTAGAATGAAAGAGCTGGTGTAGATAGGACAGTTTGCTGAGTGTTAGGGGTGACAGGGGAGAAGTGGATTGTACTGTCAGAATGTCCTGTGCTGGGTGAAACAAGTCTAGGCCTCCAAGTACAGCAGCTCTAGATGCCTTGTTAGATGTTTTCCTTAAAGATGACAGAATTATCCATCTAGTGGTACTCACAGTAGACAATTCCTGTGGGGAAGAGCTGTGGGGAGATGGGAGGCTCTTAGGATGGCCATAATTTCGTTTGCATTTGTTATTTATCCCCCTTCTGTTCTAAGTAGCCTGCCGTCTTTCCATATAGCAGTATGGGACAGGAGAATATAGAAAACATATTTAGAGTCTGTATAGATATTTAGGTAGGTGTTGTCTCTGTGCCAATTGGAAGGTAAAGGTAAGATCTGTTAGTTCAATCTATTGATTTGTATTTGGGCTGGGAGGACTTGTGCCTCAACTACCTCAGTATCATAGCTAGCTTTGGGGTTTCTTTATGTAAAAAGGAGCTGCAATCTGTGTACCAGATATAGATGGCTTGAGGAAAAATTCCCTCCCTTATGTGTGTGGGATGGGGTAATAGTTCCTCCAAGGTTTCAAGGCATGAATGAGATAGTCATCAGTATTTCGTTGAGGAAGAAGATTTGAGATATTGAGAGGCGGATACAATTGAAAAACAAGTATAGAGCCTTCTATTAGTGCTACCTGAAGGGAAAAAAACCTCTGGAGAGAGGGAGTATTTATAAGCCTGTGTAAGTTTAAGAGCTGGGACAGGAGGGGGTTTGACTTCAGATCAAGAGTAGGTAGTTGGAGGGCTAAAATCTGTAGGTGGAGTGAAAGTAGGTGGGAGCATATGATCTTTAGAGCAGCCTGTACCTGGGGTGGGAAAGGATGAAGCTGAAGAAGCTGGGGGAGCTGTTGGTCAGGGATGGTAAGGAAGAGGCATTTTAGCTATATCAGGGATTGTGGACGTTTCAGCTGGTTGAGATTTCATAGCTAGGAGAAGCTGAGGTGGAAAACAGAAAGAACAGAGAGGTTTAGACTGAAAGTAAGTAAAAGCCTGAACATAGAAAAAGCCTTCCACTTTCCAGATCACTGGCTATAATTGCAAAATTTCCTTATAATAGGATCAAAACAACTGTTAGGCAGTCATTTAGAGACGTCATCTAGTGGGTATTGAGGCTAAATCTGAGTGCAAAGGCATATGAGTGTAGAAACCTTTAAATTGGGTGCTAGGAGAAGGGGTTTGAGACTCTCCAGGTGATATCCCTGTGGGGAGCCTCGAAGTATGGACAAAGATGTAATTCCCATGGATGAGGAGAGTGGCATCCTGGGGGTAAAGGTAATAATAGAGCAGGCATGGTACAGGCTGACTCAATAGGTTATAGCCAGGGAAGGGAGCAGGAGTGGGAGCGAGGAAGTGCATGGACCATGAGGTATTAGGAGATTTTATTTTTAGAGAAAAGGGAGTAGCCATGCCTTGAGAAGAGAGAAATCTCACTCAAGAGAAGAGGTCTGTGATAGAAAAGGGCCTTCTGAAGCCATGAAGACCATGGCCAGGATAGTGTACCCTGAAGCACACAAGGAGGGTACTGTGAGTTCATCAGCTGATTCCTCAGGTCCAGGGATGCATTATAACCACTCGAGGAGGGGAAACTCACTGATCTGCAAGTGTTGAGTAAAGAGGAAAAAGAAAGTCTGTATAGCATGCTGACTTGTATGGATTGGATTCTGGCCTATAGGTTTATCCTTTGCTTGGGTTAAGCAGCACTAGGACACCTCATCTGGGTCTGGGCCCCACTGTTAGATCTAGGTGTCAAAATCTGACAAAATCACACCATATAACATATCTCATGTGAGAGGTATGTTTAAAAGGGGGCTGGTAAGAGGACACAGAGGCTGCTTCTGGGTAGAGGGAGGGATGAAGGGAAGGGGGAGGAGAAGTGTGGCTTTTGACTGGGGATGTGGTATATGTGCAGGAGAAAATGCGACTGGAGGCAACAATGGAAATGTGTCACCTCTGGGCAGCTAGTGATGATATATCCTGTTGTCTCCAGATCCCTCAGGCTGACCATTAAGGTGCCTGATTTCAGAAACTATTTGCTTAGTGACATTGTAGTTTTGAAGGCCAAATAATGTAGTGAAAAATAATTAACATAATAGGGACACACACCTTGAAATAATCACTCTTTCTTACAATTAAAAAAAGTTTCTAATAAAATAAATATAGACCTCTTAAATTTTTTCTCTGAATTTCCCATATATTTAATATCTAGCTTTGAGTTTCTTGTGTGTATAAATATATGTTTTTGCATGTTTCCTTTACCTTTACCCCATTCTCACCTGCATTATTATTTTGAACTAATAGATCAATTTAGCTTGAGTAGCAATGCCACGTATGTCTCTAGTTATGGATTCAATTCATATTAAAACCAAAATGCCATTGGTTTTTGTATTTTCTGTCTTTGAAACCTCAAGTAATCAAAAGGTAGTAAAACTTAAGTCATACTGTACGTACTTATGAATAAGTACCTTGAGGATAAAAATAAATTAAAAATAAAAATCTTAGTGAACTGGATTCCAAACTACTATGGAAGCAAACAAATTCCATACTACAATACCTAGTGATTCCAGATACTATTTGCTTTCATGATAAACATTACCTGTGTGATTTTTTTTTAAGCACTCATTTATGCCTACATTCATTATGTTTGATTTCTTACTTTAAAAACATTCTATCTATAATAATGTTGTTGGTAATAGGATATTCACACTCATTTGGTGGTAGCAATTTGAAGCTCAATGTGAAATCTTTGGCAGGATGTGATGCCCATAAGAAGAGTTAAAAGCTGTGCTTCCATCAGAACCAGGTGAATCAAACTAATGCCTTTGCAAGTTACCATGAAAGGGAAAATGGAATGAGAAGGGCTAATGTTGCAACTAAGATTCACAGAAGTCAGAGAAGATCTATTGTGTGTTGTATTCAGGACTAATGGCTTCCAAATTTGACTAAAAATCACTGAATCACATCAATATAATAATAACTGGATTTGAAAAGCAAATTATTCTAAATAGCTTTTTATACTCAAGGTACTTACCCCTAAGTGCAGGACACATTAAGTCTTGCTACATTCTGGTTGCTTGTAGTACTAAAGACAGAAAATACTTAAAACCGATGGTATTTTGTTATCATTATGATTTGAATCCATGATGAAAGACACTGATAGCATTGCTTTATAAAGCCTGATTATTTCTACTAATTCATAATAATACTTGTAGGTAAGCATGAGATAAAGCATAGGAAAATGAAATAATAAACACAAATACCATGTTGAAGGTACTTACTACTGTTCCAAGATCCATCATATGTGCCACTTGTAACCACCAGAGTTATTAATTTTCTGATGAACGTTAGCTTATTCAATATATATTGTTCTTAGCCTAGGGTAAATCCTCATGGTTTCTTTTGCTTTTAGAGTCCCTGTTTTCAGATACTTAGATCTTTATTCACTCTTTCTTACTAGTTAATAGAGCATACACAAATAATTTTGGGAACCTTCTGGGTACAGGATAAGATTGTGTTTTCTTACCCCATGGAATCATTCCTGATAACTGCTTAAGCTTTTGTAAAAAGAAAATCAAAACAGAACAAAAATAAAAGTGACAGGTGTCCTCTACTGATAAAAAATATTTTAAGAGTTAGAAGATGCATGTTTTGCCACCTTCAAATAAGTATTTTTATCTGTCTTTCTAGGAATCCAAGATTATTCACTCTAGGTCTTCTATAATAGATGTAGATGGTTTGAAACTGTATTCCATCTAATACACACGGTATAAGTGCAAATGCACCTTGCTGGTAGTCAGGGATGAAGTCGTCTTGTTTTGTCTGTGTGATTTAGCTTCATCTGAATGATTCATGTGGGTATATCAGTACATCCAAATCTTGCTTTCTCGGCATGCACCGTATTTGCCTTCTTAATTACCCCCACCTTCCAGTCTATTTTTGACCCAAGTGTATAAAGCAGAACTCAAATGAATATGCATGGTACTAACACCAGACTGATGACCTAGTTGGCGGCATATGCTTTAGCAAGGTCTTAGAATGAGATTCCAAATGTTGGAAGTAATTTAAAAGACCACATCAGGAACTGGTGAAGAAGGCATTCTACACAAACCTCTTTCCCCATGTAAAAATGTCTCTCTTCCACCACTAGAGTTTGATATTTGGAAAGTTGTATATTTCCCATTTGTGTATGTTTGGCTATTTTTATACTTAGAGTTAAAATGCTATGCTTATTTTATATACACATCTTGGAAACATATGGTTTTTTTTCTAATTATGTAGTGATTTATTTCCATCTGGCACTCTAAAAAGTAACATACAAGCCAAGCCCTGAATAAAAAGAATTTAAAAAGTCTATAATTTTGGAAAAGCATAAATAAACATGTAAAATTGAATCAATTCAGAAAAATAAAGCATTATTTTTATCACTATGCTATCAAAGGCTTAAAATTAAATATATGATATTATATTTTCATTAACAACAATATAGTATTATGCTATTTGTATTAAAAAATACTTTAAAAACCTACAACACACACTAACATATTAGTGCTAAGTTATTTTCGAAGGAGGCATAATGAAGATCTTTTGTATTGTGAATTTTTACACTTTGCATTGTCTAATATTTTAACTCTGAAACTCATAAAGATTAAACATACTCACATGTAATCCTCAGTGGCTCTATGCCATTGCATTAGAAACTAATTAGCAGAAACTAAATTTATTTTACTTACAATCATCATTGGATATTTAATCTTTCCAATTTGGGGGTGAATAATATGATTTTAATGATTTTCACGATAAATATATAACACACCAGCTGCATTATAAGCTAATTAGACTTTCATAGACCGACCTGATAATATCTACTTTTGTTTTCTCTGGGAAAATTATATTATGCATTCCAAACAATTTATATAGCAAGTAGTCTTTGGAGCATAATCCATATGTTAATTGTGTGTTTTCTCTACAATTAAGTATATTCACAACTGGGGTTGCTTTTACACAATGCATGGAAATGAATGCATTTTCTAATTTTAAATGTTCTGGCCTAGTTAAAGCATCACAGGAAACACCAAGTTTTATTTTTACTTATCCAGTTTGTAGCAGAATGAAAGTATTGACAATTCAAATGATAAAACCTTAGGCTAGATGCTGAGAACAGAGGGCTGTCCCAGGATGTACTTGACAGATTCAAATGCAGTACATGGTAGAGGAGTCCTGTGTATACCAGGGTCAATGCAACCAAGAAATTTAGGCATAGCCATTTGCTATTGCAAGGTTTATTCTATAAGGTACTTTTATAGTCAAAGATACCTGGCACTAATGTTTACCCGGGCCTATCACAACACACAGAATTTGCTGAATTTTCACAGCCTCTTATTCTCTGTGAACTCATCCCAAACAGAAAACATATTTTTCCCACCTTCTGGGAGATCACTTCATGAAGAGCAGGTTCTGGAAACATGTTGCTAGTCCTAGTCTGCTAGTTAGAAACCTAAGGCATATTCTGGAACCTGATACTAATACTGATACTGATGCTAGAATGATGTGGTTGCCTGCCCAGAACTGTCAAAATCTGAAGAAAAAGAAAAAGTGAAATAATAACACCATCATGTTTAGAACAATCTATTCTTAGCTCTTAAATTGGAGTCCCCCATTACACTGGGATTGGCCAGTGGTGTTAGAAAGGGAAGAAAGATGGTAAAGAGATCTTTCTACACTCCCAGTGATGGGGTTCTCACTTACTCTGTTAATCTTCTTGTCATGAGTGATTAATGAAAAATAAACTTAACTGATGAATGCATTTCAGCTGATACCTAGAGCCTTTCCCTTTCTGTCTAATCCACTTCCATTCTTTTATGTATAAAATTTAATGGTTAAGAAATGTACAAAATAATTTTATAATGGTGATAGGCAAAGAAAGAGACATAGTAGGCAAGGCAAATTATAAGGAGGATCCTTATAATTTCAGGCTACTATTATCCTGCTACCTACAGTAAGTTAGAAATTAAAGCTTTCAGATATGCAGTGACCATAGAGAATTCAGTAACAATCTTCACAGCCTCAAACCACTGACTGCACTGAGGCCTTCCCATAAACCACCCTCAACTATGTATTAAACACATTTGGAGCTACAGAGTTAAGCACATTCCCTTGAGATGAGAAAGTTGTTGGGAGGGTTGCTTGAAAACATATGATGATATCTGTGGGGTTTTCTTTTATTACACAGCATGTTAAGGTTACAATTATTTCCTCTTTCTTCATTAAGACTTGGAGACGAGAAGAATATAGCTTTTTAAATCATTTAGTTTCCATATTTTATATGTATTTCTCATTCTGGTACATTTGGTCCTACTGAAATTATATCTTCAAATTTACTGAATAAGGAATTAATATCCTATAACAGGCTGTAAACATACGTGCTTATATCATCTTTCTACATATTTAAAACATTCTATTTACCACCATTGACACTTTTATGAATTTATCATCTGTCAATTTATTATATATTCATCACCTATCTGTCATTTACCTTTATAGACATCTATTAATCAAATTGCCTAATTTTTCATCTACATGTTTTAATGTCTTTGTGACTAATATAGTTATGATCCCTTATTTATTTAGTATACAGCAATTCTTCATATATATATATATATATATATATATATATATATATATATATGTGTGTGTGTGTGTGTGTGTGTGTGTGTGTGTGTGTGTGTGTGTCTACTATTATCTTGGGGCTCTTGTAAAGATATACTATACTATATACTGGCACCTAAAAACAAAACTGCATACCCACTCTTCTGGAACCTAGGAAGCTAAAAACCAAGACAGCTGGCAGCACTGCACTCTGATAGTATAGGGTAAAATCATTTTTTGCACATCCTTATTTCTAGGTTTCTTTGAAAGCTAAGTGTTCTTTGTCTTCAAGCTACATCACTGCCATCTGTCTTGCTCTTAACTAGGCTTTTATCTTGGATTTCTCCTATTTTTCAAATTCCCCTCTTCTTATAAATATCATATATTGAATAAGGACTGTTCTCCTAATGCATGGCTTTCTATTTCTGTGATGGCATTACTAAAAGAACTATTTCCAAGCAAATTCATAATGTGTCTGGTTATGAGGATCAGAAACTAAATTCTGGGAAACACAGTTGTATCCATTCAACCTGGTGCCATTGTTCACTGTTACCATAGTATCGCCAGCACTGCTGTGGTGGACTCTTATAATACAAGGATTGCCTGCTCATCCGTGGCTGCAGCTCCCTCTCATGGCTCAGCTTGTTGACTTTTGAGAATACACACTTCATCTTAATCCCCTTCAACTCTAGGACAATTTCAATTTGCTCCAATTTTATTTGTCTCTAGACAGTGCGGATCAAAACTTCTTTCTAATCACATTAACTTAATCTTTTCTTTTACTACTTGCTTGTGTAGATGCTCCAAGCCAAAGACCCACGAAGAAGACAGTCTGGCCAGCTCATATTATGTTCATTTTCTGTCACTCCTATTCCTGAAATTGCATATAAAGTGATCAAAAGTATTCCAGAACTTTAAAAGAAAATAGATAAGTTCCTCTGGTTTATAGATTCGATGACTCTTAAAGACCTATAAGTTAAGTGCTTGTCACCATCTTTTGTTACTGCAGAGAAGAAACAGTGGAGGAAGATCACTTAATTCCTTTCACTTCCTCAGATGCAGGAATGAGAAAAAAACCACACCCACACTATGTAAGTACATGGTTTGTTTGGGCTGAGCAGAGGGCATTGTTTTCTCTGTTCTAACTATCGATAGGCCTAAGCATGGAAGCTTCTAACCTCCATATAATATATTCTTCAAAGCTGATTGATTCAATTCAGTTTCTACCAGCTTCTTACTGAATTGCGCTGCTTAGACTAGTACTAACTGGCGATCTGTTCCAATATTCTGGTTCCTTCTCATTCCTTGTCCTATTCTGTCTTCACCTGTGTCTCGCTTGTACTGTCTGCAGCTTGTCTCTGTAAAACCGTCTCTTTCACTGAAACTGCCACACAACTTTCTCTCGATGCAGTGCTCTAAAGTTGCCTCTCTTTTCTGTCTGTTCTTGTGAGAGTTGGGAGTATTCTATCTCTAACTCATTCTGTCAAGTCTTTCTCTGATTCCTGACTATGCCTCTCAATTAGATTTTACTTTTAAATATGGCTGCTTCCTTCCACAAACTAACCTTACCTTCATTGTTAGGCATTCAAGGTGTATATTAATGGTGTGCCTGTACTTTACTTTAGCCAAAATATACTGTAATCTAGAGCACCTCTGCTTTTCAGCTGTATCACATAGACCTAGAAGGTGTTTTGATTTGATTCCTTGCTGGAGCAGCCATGCTACTGCAAAAAAACTCATCTACATACCTTGATGATGGTATAGGATACAAGACCCTTTCTATCTCGATTTTAATCATAGATAACATTTAATAGCAGGTTTTGTTTGATTGATGGTTTGGGTTTTGATTTTGATTTGTGCTTCCACAATGAGTCATTGTCTTTCCAAATTCAAATGGGAGGTCTACATGATTATGGATATAAAAATGTGGACTGTAAGCACAAATAAATGTTTTAAGGTGTTTGTTTCCCCAGGTCTATGTCATAGCAATGAACAAATAACACATGAGGTTAAGAAATGAAGGTTTATAAAGCTTCTGGAACATGTAGTAGGGGCATTATTTTTTAATTTATTTTTCATTTTAATTTTAATATAATTATATAATTTCCCTCTTCCCTCTCCTCTATCAAAACTCTCCCATATAATCCTACATACTATTTTTCAAATTCATACCTTCTTTATTTCATTATATGGATTGGTGTTACAAACATATATTATGGTTCTGGTCCACTCTTTGCTGGGCACATTTGCTTATACAGCTCTTGAATGTGCAGATTATGTAGTATTATTACTCTATCAGAAGGTGATGAGGCATGCTTCTTACTTAGAAGAAGATCTTCTTTTATGAGATAATTGTAGAGCATTATTAAAATTTTCCTCATCACTCTTACTAAATCTACTGTTTACAGATCTTCTTCTTCTGAGGGTCTCTATTAGGAACTAGCTGTGAAATGTTCACATTGACTTCTCCTGCTTCTTGAAACACAAATTCATCCACAAACCTGTGAATATTAGCTCCAAAATAAATTATGAATTGATACTACTCCTCTAAGGCTAACCTATCCCATGCCATGAGTAATCTATGAAGATAACTATGATAGCCATCAAATGACTTCTTATGCTCATTTGTTGTTGTTGCTATATGTCATAGCATATTTTAAGTAAATATGACAAAATACAAAAGAAAGTAAATTAAAATGACTTAGAAACCATTTATTTTGGCTCACAGTTTGAGAAGATTCAGTTCATGATCATTTCCTCCTGCTTTTAGTACTGTTTCAAGGGGGAAACATTATGAATGAAAGAAAGAGCAAAGCAAAGCTCCTTACCTCCAGGCAGTCAGGAAAGAAGCAATGAAAAGGGGGAAACAATCATTTAAAGAGACAGAATAGGAGAGGAAAGAAGTACTGGAAGAGTATATACATACTTGAATGGCACATGTCTAGTGAGCTGATTCCACCAATCACACTCTGCTTCCTCACATCCCATTCTTATGTTGAAGCAACAATGGATCCATTCTTCTATAAAGCCAACATCCTCATTTTTGCAATAATTTCTTACAAGTTCTACTAGGTGTGGCTGAAAAGTTTAACTTGGATATAATACTTATACCTAAACCAAACCTCGTGTTCAACTATTAGACACAGTATAGTGGTGTATCAAAACATAGAACATACTGTGTAGCATCTTAGTTCTAGTACATTGGCTTTCCACTGCAATCAGCTATAGAGGAATTTCAATCCAGTGTCATCGCTACTCCAGCAAGGGATCACATCCAAAGACCTTCCACATCAATGAACTCTGGCTTTACTGTAGACAGTTTCTTAGTACATACCTTTAATCCCAAACAATGATTTCTAATTGTGGGCCAGACAAAGTGATGACTTAGAGATCTGAGAGAATGAGTCACAGTTAGAATATACCCAGCTCTCAGGAAAACAGCACAGGAAGGAGAGGCTACTTTAGAGTAGAATAAGGAAAAAGGGGTGGTAGTTTTAATGAGACAGTTTTACAAAGATGCGTGGCAGAGAGAACAAGGTATACACAGAAGAAATGGAATGAGCCAGAGAATGAGAAAGAACAGGAAGATTAGAACTTATTGCCAAAGTTTGAATAAGGCCAAATGGAGCAAGTCAGTGAGAAGTGGAAAGAAGCTGAATGAGTCAGTTTGGAAGATTAAATTGAATGGAGGGTGGAAGCTTCTAGGGCTACATATAATTAGAACAAAATTTGCTCTGGACTGGGCCAAAGCTGTGTATTGACAAAGATTGGGTATGGCTCTCATTTCATCCCTTCATCGGAGGAAATAAAAGGGAAATTTAAAATCAGTGTGAGACTTCAGATTCATTACCTTGGAGCTGATGCTCTGTCAGATGTCTATCCTGTCCCTCTAGGTTTATATCCTGTCACAAGCCATTGGATCAGCCATAGTCGCTATTCATCTATGCATCAAAGAGATCAAACTTTCCCTTGAGAAACTTGATTCACTTTTTGCTGTTCCTACAGATGCCATACCATGGTGACATGCGGCTGCTTTCATTCTTGCTTCCTTTCAAAAGTTAGATCTTCGGAAAGGCCTTATTCTACATTCCAGTCCTTTGTTGTTAAGATTAATTTAATGCTATATTTTATCAACTTCAACTAATTGTCACTGCTAAAAATTTGTTTTCTTCCATTTGAATCTTTCTCTAATTTATTATATCCCCTACTAAAATTATTTGACATTGTACAAGGAAAGGTTTAATAATGTAATTTTCTTTTCTCAAAATGTTGCCTGTGTTATTTAGAAGTTCAAAATTCTTGGTCAATATGTGATTTACAAATGTTTCATATAGAGAAAGATGTAAAGATCAGAGTTCTTGTATAATCTGTATTGGAAGCAGATTAAGCAGAAAGCTGATTCGAGAAGCATTCATTGCCTCCAAAATCATGTATATGAAGCCTACAGGTCTACCATACATAATGTGCTCCATTATGAGAAGAGAGTGGCATATAAAAAATAAGTTAATTTACTTATAAACAACTATGATACAACTATCAGAAAATTATTGAGGATGGTTATAATAGTAAGTGCTATTGATGTTCATGAAATAAAGCTATCAT
Source organism: Arvicanthis niloticus (assembly GCF_011762505.2). Lineage (NCBI taxonomy): Eukaryota > Metazoa > Chordata > Mammalia > Rodentia > Muridae > Arvicanthis > Arvicanthis niloticus. The sequence continues at coordinate 23,386,101 of NC_133430.1, read as the reverse complement.
AGTATAGTGCAATAATTTGTGTTCCACCTCTGCAGTAAAACACTAACTAAAAACAACTAGGAGAAGGGTTTATTTGACTTCCATATCACAACCTCTCACTGAAGGAAGTCAGAACAGAAACTCAAGCAGAAACACAGAGAGAAACTATGGAAGAAACCATTCTTTACTTGCCCTGATTGTCTCTGTGTAATTCAGAACCACATTCTCAGATGGCATTTCCCACAACTGGCAAAACCTCCCACATCATAAATTAATAATAAAAGAGTACTACAGGCCAATTAATACAGGCAATCAATTTTGTCAGTTAATATTTCCTTATCTTAGATATGGTTTGTGTCAGATAGGCAATAACTAAACAGCATATTGGTTAAGGTGATCAATAGATATGTGTTCAGTTAATGAATAAAATACTGGAAAAGGAAGATTTTAATAAGTTAGATGAAGGAGAAAGAGAAAAAGCAAGAACAGCAATAGAAGAAGAAGGAGGAATAAGACTTTAATAATTTAGGAGGAAGAGAAGGAGAGGAGGAGGGGGAGAAGAAGGAAGAGGCGGAGAAGCAGGCAGCAGTGGAAAGAGGAGGAAGAAGAGGAAGATGATGATTTGGAAGATAAAAATACTAAGAGAAGATGTATTCTAGCATTATATCCATTCAGTGTAGGTGCAGAATATCTAGAATTGTCATTATTACAGGGTTGGTAGCTGTATCTAATAGATATCGGAAGTGTCTAATGTTGATTATCATGAAGATTCTTACCTTGGAACCACTAGAAATAATTTTTATACTCCATCTTTTTGTTGGAAGAAACATGATATAACGTTTTACACAACATTTAGTTTATTTAAAATACTTATCATATTAAGAAAAAATATAGGTTGATCCAGAGCTTTTACTCTGCTGGTCTATCATTCTAAAATACTGATAAATTCTGATATAGTTTTTAGAACCTTTCCTCTAATTTCTATATAGAAACTGAGAAGTTTCTTTATTTCTCCATTATCAGGTTTGTAAAATTTACCATACAGTTATCTAGTTAGTTGAACAAAGAGATCAGGTCATAGTGATTCACATCGCTAATCTTACCACTCAGGAGACAGAGAAGGATCAGGAGGTCCAAGATCGTTCTTTTATACATAACTATTATGAATTTAATCTGTCCTTTATAAGATCCTGTATCAATAACAAAACTAAAGGACAGATGAAGGAAATAAATTGCCCATGGTTCATAGTTTACTCATCTGTGTTATATATTTTTAAAATCATCTTAGGATATATATATATATATATATATATATATATATATATATATATATTCCTTTTAAGCTGATGCATTAAATTACATCATCTATGAGGTAGTTTATATTTTGATACAAATTTTCAATGTGTCAACATATCCAGATTTTCAAATATTTACAGATTCACTATGGTAAAGTGACTCAAAATCTTTTCTTCTGGCTTTTTAATGACCCTGTTTTTCTGTGAATAAGTCTGAGAATTTCACACATACAGAGAGTGCATTCTGAGTATATTTACCTCCATTCCTTCCCCTAACATCTCTTAGTTTCATTTCTCAACCTTTCTTACTCATGTCTTCTTTCTACTTTTTAAAACTGCTAAATTCAGTTTGCACTACCGATATACTCATTGGTATTGGGCTATCCAATGAAGAATGGTAGATCTACCTGGAAACATATGCTTAGAGAAAACACAAGCACTCCCTCAGCGAGATCTGCTGACTTTAGTTACTGAGCAAGGGTTGGGGATCCTTAAGCTTCTGCTTTTTTTCCTGCTAAAACATTAGCTGGATTGGTCTTGAGTAGGAGTTACACAGAAAACCATGGCTGCTCTGAGTTCATAGTTGTTGTGTTTCTGTCAGAAGACACTGTTCCAACTTCATGTTTCCTGATCTCTTACAAATTTTCCTCCCCCTTTCAGTAACACTTTTGGAGCCTCTGCAGCAGGTGTGTGATATGGATGTCCCCTTTATGGTTGAGAATTCCATGGCTATTATTTGTACTATCATCAGTTCCTTATTCCTGCACTTACTATCATCCCCTGAATAAAGGTCTGAGAGCTACTTGTCTGTGGACAAACTACATACAAGATTGCATGGCAACTTGATAATATGGACATTTTTTAAATACTTTAGGTTTATCCTTGGTGTCTCTGTGCTTCCAAGCCATGGGGTCATTGCTAAAACTACAGTACCAACATCTTTTTGCTTCTTGATATAATCCTTAACTCCAAATGAATTAAATTGGTTATCTGCATCCATGACACTTGCACCTTTGTGTATCTCTTATAATCAATATAAGCCTAGAATTATATTTTGGTTTACAAGGTTAACACCTGGGCAAGACTATGATGATTTCTCCCTAGAATACTGAATATAATTTTTCTAAGTTTTTTTTTTTTAATTTTTATTAATCATTGCATACGTTTACATCTCAAATGGCATCCTGGTTACCACTCAGCCACCCCACCCCCCATCCCACATCTCCCTCCCCACTCCCTGTACGAGTGTTCTCCCACCCACACTTTCTTGCCCAACAGTTCCAGCATTCCCCTACTCTGGGACATTAAACCTCCCCATGACCAAGGGCCTCCCCTCCTGTTGCTATCAAGCAAGGTCATTCTCTGCTACATATATATCTGGAGCCAAAGATCCCTTTAGGTAAGCTCCTTGGTAGGCGATCTAGTCTCTGGGAGAAATGAGTGGTCAGACCAGCCTATGTTGTTCTTCCAATGGGGTTGCAGTCTCCCTATCCTCCTCTAGTTCTTCTGTCAGCTTCCCCACGAGGTTCCTTGAGTTCAGTCTGATGGTTGCTTTAAAGCTTCTGTCTCTGCTTTGGTCAGTTACTGGCTGGACCTCCCCAGGTACTGCCACACTTGGTCCCTGTTCATAGGTGCCTCTTGACCACATCAACAGTGCTGGGTTTGGTGTCTGCAGACATGATCTATCCTCAGGTGGGGCCAGTCTCTGTTCTAGTTTTTGTCCATGTTCTTCCTTTGGAGAGAAACATTTCTGTGTTAAAAAGCCTTCGAGATGGGTGGGTGACTCCATCCCTCAACCAGGAGCCATGCCTATCTACAAGAGGTAGTCTCCAAAGGTTTTATCTCCCCCTTCTCTGTGCATTACAGCAAAAGTTAATCCCATTGAGTCATTTTATTAGATATTTTCTTTACATTTCAAATATTATCCCCTTTGCTGCTTTCCCTTGCTAAAATCCCTTATCCCATCTGCCCTCTCTCTGCATATATGAGGGTGTTCCTGCATTCATCCACCCACTCCCACTTCCCTGTTCTGGTATTCCCCTATGCTAGGGCATTGAGCCCTCACAGGTCCAAGGACATCTCTCATTGATGCCCAACAAGGCCGTCCTCTGCTACATATGCAGCGAGAGCCATGGGTTGCTCCATGTGTACTCTTTGGTTGGTGGTTTAGTCTCTGGGAGATATGGGGGATATGGTTGATTGATGTAACTATGAAGGGGCTGCAAACCCCTTCAGCTCCTTCAGTCCTTTCTCTAACTCTTCTAATGGGGACCTTGTGTTCACTCCAATGGTTGGCTGCAAGCATCCACCTCTGTATTTGTCAGGCTCTGGCAGAGCCACTCAGGAGACAGGTATATCAGGTTCTTATCAGCAAGCACTTCTAGGCATCCAAAATAGGGTCTGGGTTTGGTAAGTGTATATGGGATGGAACCCCAGGTGGGGCAGTCTCTGGATGGCCTTTCCTTAAGTGTCTGCTCCTGTATTTCCTTCTGTGGGTATTTTGTTCCTTATTCTAAGAAGGATCAAAGTATCCACATTTTGGTGTTCCTTCTTCTTGAGCTTTATTGGTCTGTAAATTGTATCTTGGGTATTCTGAGCTTTTGGGATAATATCCACTTATTAGTGAGTGCATACCATGTGTGTTCTTTTGTGATTAGGTTACCTCACTCAGGATGATATTTTGTAGTTTCATCCATTTGCCAAAGAATTTTACAAAGTCATTGTTTTTAATATCTGCATAGTACCCCATTGTGTAAATGTACCACATTTTCTGTATCCATTCCTCTGTTGAAGGACATCTTGGTTCTTTCCAGCTTCTGGCTGTTATAAATAAGTCTGCTATGAACTTATTTGAGAATGTGTCCTTTTTACATGTTGGAGCATGTTTTGGGTATATGCTCAGGAGTGGCATAACTGGGTCCTCAGGTAATACTGTTTCAAATTTTCTAAGGAAACACCAATCTGATTTCCAGAGTAGTTGTATCAGCTTTCAATCCAACACACAATGGAGGAGTGTTCCTCTTTCTTCACATCCTCATCAGCATCTGTTGTCACCTGAGTTTTTGATTTTAGCTATTCTGACTGGTGTGAGGTGGAATCTCAGGGTCATTTTGATTTACATTTCCCTGATGACTAAGGATGTTGAACATTTCTTTAGGTGCTTCTCAACATTCTATATGCCTCAGTTGAGACTTCTTTGTTTATCTCTGTACACCATTTTTTCTTTTTTTTTTATTATTTTTTATTTTTTGCACTCCATTTTTTCACCCCCCTCCTGTTCACTCTCTGACTGTTCCACATTGCATACCTCCAACCCATGCCCTTGTTTCCATGAGGCTATCCCCACACTCCACTCCCACCCCACCTGACCTCTAAACTCCCTGGGACCTCCAGTCTCTTGAGGGGTTAGGTGCATCATCTCTGATTGGGCACATACCCAGAAGTCTTCTGCCATATATGTATGTGTTGGGTGCCTCATATCAGCTTGTATATGATACCTTTGTTGATCCAGTGTTTGAGGGATCTTGGGGGTCCAGATTAATTGATCACTGTTTCAGGGGCTTATCAGGATGAGGAAAATATCTGAGCCTACTTCCTTTTCCTAGACCAAAGTCATTTTCATATGTGAAGCCTACCTCCTTGTTCTAGCCTAATATTTAGATTCCTGCCTGAAATTAATTCTTTGTTCTAGCCTAATATCAGATTCCTGCCTGAAGCTCACTTCCTTTTCCTTGGACAATGTCATATTCCTGCTATTCTTTGAGTAGAGAAAGGCTACTGATTTGTTTGAGTTAATTTTATATCCAGCCACTTTGTTGAAGTTGTTTATCAGGTTTAGGAGTTCTCTGGTGGAATTTTTGGGGTCACATAAGTATACTATTTTATCATTTACAAACAGTGATATTTTGACTTTGTCCTTTCCAATTTCATTCATTTGACCTACTTTTATTGCTTAATTGCTCTGGCTTGGATTTCCAGTACTATATTAAATATGTAGGGAGAAAGTGAAGAGCCTTGTCTAATTTCTGATTTTAGTGGTAATGCTTCAAGTTTCTCTCCATTTAGTTTGATGATGGATACTGGTTTGCTGCATATAGCTTCTATTATGGTTAGGTATAGACCTTGAATTTCTGATCTTTCCAAGACTTTTATCATGAATGGGTGTTGAATTTTGTCAAATGCTTTCTCAGCATCTAATGAAATGATCATGTTTTTTTTTTCTTTGAGTTTGATTACATCATGGGTTACATCGATGGATTTCCATATATTGAACCATCCCTGCATCCCTGGGATGAAGGGATTGATTATGATGTGTTACTAATAAACCAGACACTTGAAATGAATCTTCTTAGTTTGTACCAGTTGGTTTTCTTCATGTCTTATGACCTAACTGTTCCATGTGTTGAGTCCTTCATTATATATAAAAGCCTTTTAAATTTCCTTATTCATTGATCTGTTAAGAAAAATATACACACAAAGGAAAGAATTCAAGGATTTACAACATCAATTCCAAAGTAACTAAAGATTGGTAAATCTGGAAAACACATGATAACAAGTTAAAACCATGTGACATGAATGTAAAATTTATATAATGTTAAAATGTTAATCCTTTACAATACAAATTGGAGACAGTGCTATTTTTGAAAATCATGGCAGGTTTTGAAAAGCTTGGCATCTGAGCTAGTTTGGAAGTTTAATCAGATTAAGCAGTTTAGTAACATATCATTTCAACTTTAGTTTCTGCCAGTTTAAATGGAGGAATATTATTCTGTAAGTTTATATATAGTTACCAATATATTCTTTATTGTCCTTTTCCTTGGCCAATGTCATATTCCTGCTGTCCTTTGAGTAGAGGAAGGCTACTGATTTGTTTGAGTTAATTTTATATGCAGCCACTTTGCTGAAGTTATTAGCATTTAATATTAAAAAATAGTCATATATTACATATATATTTAATTTCTACATATTAGTGTGTGTCTTTATGAATTATATGTAAAGCAGAGGGACAATTAGAAAACAAAGATAAACTGTTAATACCAAGAATCACATAAACAAACCACAAAAATCTAAAAAATATAAATGGATGACCAAAATGAGTCAATTACTTTACAAATATATTAAATATTAAAGTCTATCTGGAAGTTAATTTGGTACTTTCCCTTTGTATGTTTTTGTAACTGATTCTACAGATCTCATAGCCCTTAAAATGGAAAAACAAAGTTAAGTTCCCATGAATATAAATGTGTGTGGGAAGTTATCATAACACTCTATCTTCCAGGCTAAGCAATTTGACCATGCTAGCAGTTTTCTGTGGGCTTGGCTTGTTTGCAAGAACAAAACAAGATCTTCATGTTCCTTCAGCTATGTTTCCAAGCTCCACAACTGGCAGAATGCTCTGGTATTTAGTACAGCTCTTGCTTCTCATGTCCTGTCCAGACTCATGGTTTAAATGTCTAGGACAAGTTAATCATAACACATTTATTCTCCAGAACACTGACAGGTTTCTTGAGATGACATGGCATTTGACCTTCATGTAAAATAATGTGCTTACTGTCCCTTTGGATATCAAGCCTCCATATATTTGAACATCTCTGTGCTGGATAACTAATTTCAGAATATTAACACTAACAATGATAAAAGTGATTAGGAAACTATAATTAAAATTTTTCTTTATTTTTTTAAAAAGCTTACATTTAAGTTAATTTATATTATCATAATAGAAATTACTGCCATTTCATATTTTAATGTTTTGCTCAATTTATTTTTGTATGTTAACATGTATGACATAAAAATAAAACTCAAATTTGAATGACTAGTTGTTAATATATTTAATAGCCATCAGTTCATAGTTTTTGATAATTGTATTTCAAAATATGTTTTGCTTTTTTGATAAAATAGCAAAATATTAAAAAAATAATTGTCTACTAAGAATGTTGGCAATAAGTTGGTTATGCCAAATTTCATCAAATTTTCCTCTTTTCGTTATGTAACTTCAATATTTTTGAAATTTTACACACACACACTAAATAGTTGATTGAATTTGATTTAAGTAGTCTATCCACCAATATCAGAATGATACTTAGTTATAGGTTATTTGATGTTATAGATTATTTGATGGCATCTCTGATACTGTCAACAGATCATAAAGTTAAACAAGACAAATTTGAAACATTTTAAGTAGACATGATAGTTATAGATCCAAGTCCCATAAGCCTAATTCACACACAGTTCAGCTTTGCTAAATGAAGAGTAGATTCATTCGCCAATAATCAGGAAGTTAAAGCTTGCAGTGATGAATGGACATTTTAAAGTATAGTTATTAACACATACGCTTTACAAGCGATTAAAAAGACTATTGAAATAGTGATGATAGGAAGCTGTTATTGAATTTGAGGAACCTCTGACCCTAGGTTAGTTTTAAATAATACCATATTTATCATCATCACCAGAATTGATAGTCTCTAGGGAGCATCTTCTACTATGGGCCACAATTATGGATTATGATAGTCATGATATGTCTAAGATTCCTCAAACACTGGTAGGATTCAAACTTAGCACTCATGATAATCCACACCAATGTTCTTTCTGTCAGCTACAAAATCTTCCTGAATCTTAAATATGAAGAAAAAGAAAAAGGTAACTAGCAACTAGGCTGGAGTTATATTTTTGAAGTTAGCACGATTGTGTTAGCTAAGGATAAAGAAGAGTGAATGTTTAAGAATGTGTGCACAGGCTTAAGTCAAAGAATAGCAGCAGAGAGGGGTAAACTTCACCGTCCATAGATTAAACATCTCATCTATCAGGAAGAGAGGACACGAACAATTCATTAACCTGGACACAGTTAACAATTAATCTGACATGGTAACATTAAAATAAGTGTTTTTAGCTCTCAAGAGATTTTGTGTGGAGGTTCCCTCAATATTTTCTTCATAATAATTCAGAATTATTGGAAATAAAATTAAAAACTGTTGACTAACAACAAGGTGACCTGAAAGGTATCTTTCTCCCAATGATGATACTGTAATAGATAACAAAATATAACCCGTATGATCAATACTTTAGAAGGACAGAATAGTCACCTAAAAAGGGGACTGAAAATATATTATAATATACAGACAAATCCACCCAACCATGTCTTTCACATTCATGCTAGTGTCTTCATAGGATGGACTAAGAAAGCGTCCCTCGTCTTGGGAAAATTGCACTGTTATAAAACCATGAATATGTTAGAGGCTGTAAGTTAGCTTTGACTGAGCAGTGATAACCTTTGAAGTACTTATTTGCAAAATTTAAACCATGTGTGGGCAGTGGCTTGCAAGCAGACTCCTCTGATTTTCAGTCCAGCATGACTGAGCTTTGCTGTCAGTAATTGAGAGAAATTAAAAGGTAAGATTTCTGCTTACTGGAAATAAGTCACGAACTGGCTTTGCATGTCTCTATTTTGGTCTGGCATGCACATTTACTGGAAGACCTAATAGTAACCTCTGAAGAAATTCAGAATGAGGAAATGAAGTGATATTATTTCCATTTCAGACCTTTCCTTAAATGGCATGATAATGACAACTTGGTGGGGCTATGAGTATATTAGATGTGTAGGTATGTAATGCATCTGACTGGGTTGGAAGGATGTGTTTCTGTGTTTCAGAGTAACCACAGTATAAAATTATGTCTACACTGTGAGGTAACAAACATGAAAAGTTTTGAACCATGTGAACCATTTCAAAATTATTAAAAGGAATTTTACTTGTTTCAGTTTTATACCCAAATTTCATTAACTAGGTCGTCTGACACATATAGAGGTGATAATAAACAAGAAATAAAAAAAGATCATTGTAGCCAATGATCTTTTGGTGTTAATATGTCCTCGATCAGAGCAGTCACATAAGACTACATAAAGAAAACAAGTGTGGAAAATATTTACTCTTAGAGAATATTATTTATCTGACCCCATGGTTGTGTCTGAGCATGTCCGAATATATATTCCTGCAGTCGCTTCCCTTTACAAATATAAATGACTAGCTTCTCAGACTCAGGTTCAATTTCTGTAGACCTCGTGTCACTATTCCGTATTTTCTGTGGAAGCCTGTGTTTGCATTTCAAAGTTTATATCCGTTTCTTTGAGCGCACATCCCTTTCTGGAAGAGTAGGCTAAACCAGAGTCATCACTGACAATGAACTCAAGGGAAAAAGAGAATAACCATGAGATATTCCAGGACACTTATTTCATAGGAGTGCTTCCCACATGATAAATTCATTCATGTTTCAATAAAAAAATTAAAAATTTTCATTAATTTCTAGTATAGTCTCCATATGGATGACTTGTTTAAGAGAAAATTCTAATTGTTTCAATGTTTCTATAAGAAACAAGTACAAACTTTCCCACACACACACATACACACACACACACACACACACACACACATACTCACACACACAAACACATTTTTGTTATCTTTACTATACACTCATACACACACTTTTTTATCTTTACTATACACACATACACACATTTTTGTTAACTTTACTATATACTATGTATCATACATATATATATATATATATACTTTATACTGTATACATACATGCTTTGTATGCAGTATATGTGCTATATACTAAAACAGAAAATTGAACTTCGAAAAATGATACAAGTAACCAAATACTAAGTGGGAAAAAATGCAACATCAAAATTTTGGTTTTAACATGTCTATCATGAAGTTAGCATTTACTAGAAGTGTAAGTGGCACTCCTCAATACTTGTCCACAATATAATGTATTCTTAACATGAGAGATAAAGAAACAACAGCTGAAATAACAACAATAACAACAACAACAAAGCAATCCTTAGATTGATAGTTAAGGATAATTGATAATTAATGGAAACAAAGGAAAGCAGAAACCCTTAATTAGAAGAACAGAAAGTTCACAGGCCACAGTGTCTTTGTGGAAGTAGAGAATGCATATACATGAAGGCTTAGTGTCTTATGGGACAAGAGAGGATGGAAGACTTCACCTGCAGGTCAGGTTTCCTCGTCTGGAAGTGGTTTATGTCAGCAGGTTTTGTACTTTATTCTTTTTGTCGGAACTGTCCACATGTGTTATCAGTTAAGTTGACCTTCCCATGGAGAGCTTCACAGTCTACTTAAGGCTTTAAGTAACTAATTCTTCAATGATCACTGAATAAATGAAAGATGTATTAGGTCTTCATTTCTAAATGTGTTTACTTCCTACTTTCCTTCTCCTTTTATAATTGTTTATGTATTTGTTCCATGGCTTTCTTATAGATTACATTCCTCTTCCCATAATAATGAGGCATGTATTTTTATATGGAAATTTGCCTGTGATGTATATGTATATTTACCTTATATGCACATTACCTGTTGAAGGCAGAAAAGTTCATCAGACCCACCGGAATTGGAGATTTAGATGATTGTGAGACACTATTTTGATGCTAAAATTTGAACCCTGGTCCACCAGAAGAGAGAAGCCAGTGTTCTTAACCAGTGAGCTACCTCTTTCTTCTTTAATATTTCTTAATTGTTTTTCCAATTAAAAGTTGGAAAAGTACCAGTTCTTTTTACAACTTTAATTCAAATATGTGAGTGTGTGTGTGTGTGTGTGTGTACATGTGTGTGTGCAAGTACTGAACTTTTCCTTCTTCTTTCCTTCTGTCTTCATCACGTTCTTTGTTTCCTTGCTGCCTTCTTCCAATCCATCTCTTCCTTCATCCTCTCTCTCTCTCCCTCTCTCTCTCTCTCTCTCTCTCTCTCTCTCTCTGTCTCTCTCACACACACACACTTTCTCTCACTTTCTCTCTCTCCCTTCCTCCTTCTTTCTCTCTGTCTCTGTCTCTCTCCTTCTCCTGTTCCCTCTCTTTATCAATGTGTGTGTTGGTAATTTGTGTATACATCTGTATGCCTTGTACACACATGCATATTTTATTGATTTTTTATCAAATAACTATAATATCAACAAAAACATTTTCTAACTAATTTAATAGATCCTAGGATAAAATAATGAATAAAAATAGGTGTCAGTCTCCTAGCTCTTAACTTAAACCTATTATGCATTTTTCACAATATTGAAATTCTGTGTTTTGTACTGTTACAGAGTTTTGAGACTTAAAATACTGATCCTTTTAATTGCTTTTGTGATAGCGCATAGCAGAATGTTCTAGGGTGGCGTGGGATTGAGATTTGTTGGGATTTATGTATAAAAGGATTAAACATCCTTTCAGAGTCAAAAATGCATATATTTTTCTCCTGAACTATAGTTGGAAAATTCTATTTTCCAAATTAGCTCTGTGTTTATAAACTTGTAAAGCAAATGCCAATATACCCACTTATCTGTCAGCTTTTTGGGAAAGAAACTAAGGATCTCTTGAATGTCACCTGTATGAAATGTAACCAGGTCCATGAGAGTCACCTAGAATTTAGTCTCTCAGCAGAACCATACATAAGCAGAGTGCCATCCTTTAACATTAAGCACTGGCTTTCAGATAGCATTTTTAAATAATTCAACTCTCACCTCAGCACTGTTTCAACTGTAGAACTTCCTTACTTTTAAATCACTGAGCACCACAAAAAGTCTAGGCTGAGACCAATGTAACCAAGGTAGATACTTCTTAGTGGATTTCCTTAGAACTCAGACTTCAGGGTTAGGTGTTCACTCTGTTTAGGTAGAAAGGCTCTGAAACGTTTCAGTTTATACTTCACACTGAATGACAGAAGTGCCATACTGGAGTTTTCCTCTTTAAAAAAAGGCTCATTCTTGGGAGATTCACATGTAAATATCTCTTGGGAAAAAAAATTAGACCAACAATGATTTTTTTTCCACTGGTCTGTCCTTGAACCCAGACTATCCTACTCTGGGGGATAACTATTAGGTCTGTTCTTGAGGCATGGCTGCCTCTGAGGCCCAGGAACTTACAACTCCTACTTCTATAAAGCATGACCTCAGTTACTCTTCTCATAGATACCTTCTGTATCTTTATAGAAGTGTCTTTATATATCAGGATTCTCAAATAGACATTCATTTCTATCCAAGAAGCTTATGCCCATCATCTCTATTTAAAATTGTGAAAAATGTTGTGTTGGTTTATCTCCATTGTTGTTTTAAACTTACTTAACAATATAAGCTTATTGACGTTGTAAAGGTCCTTTGGAGGGAAAGGAAAGACACTGTTCATAATAGCCTCATGCCAGGCTTATATGTCATGTATAGGTATCATCACTTCTTAAGACACCATATGCATTAATACTATTCTTTCCATTTTTCTAGAACATAAAATTGAAAGTTCATTTTAGCTAATGTTTCATTCGATTAGAGTTCACTGAAAGATTATCAAACTGATTCATATTATTCTAAAAATAGACAAGTGTAGACTTATAAGTCAAATGCAACTCGAGTTGAATTCAGAATCTTTAATTTTAATTACACCATACTATTTTCCAATAATTGAAAGCAAGAATATTTTCTTTGCAATGCTTACAGTGTTATGAATTCTACCATGGTCAATATAAAGACCTACAATCAAGGAAATTAAAATAATTCCTAAGTTTCAAAAAGATAATACTCACCCACATGAAACTTTTAGCATACCAATAGGATCATTAGAAATACAGGATTTTTTTTTTTGCAAATACTTATTTTTGTGACAACAGAAATAGAAAGCAGACTCCAAAGAAAACTTGAGTTTAATGATCTTGTATTTAGAAATAAGAAGACAACCAGAGAAGGAAGATGCAGATGCTGGCAGCTAAGGGACAAAGAAAAGGGGAAAGGGACTGATTGAGATAGAATAATGTTTTCAATATTTAAGAAGACTGTGATACACTTTGTTTATCCAACGCAGGTATACCAGGAGAGGATCTAGAGTTCGTTGGGGCCAATATACCCTGTTCCCCATCATTTTACTGAAAGGATATACATTTGCCAAGTGAGAGTGTCAGCTGTTAGCTTCACACAAATCTAGAATCATTTAAAAAGAGGAGACCTCAGCCAGCAAACTGAGAAGATTACATTTAGTCTGTATGGATGGCTACGTATAGATAACATTTTCTTATTTGATAACTGAGGTAAGATAAACATGGATAGCCTCATACTTGTGTGGGTGGTACATACATTACAGTGGAAACTGAGTAAGCCAGGATTAGCCAACTAGTAAACAGTATCTGTGTTTGTTTTGTGTTTCAGTCCCTGCATTCAAATTTCTTTCTTGAGTTCCTGCTTGGTCTTCCCTTGGTGACACTTTATAACCTGTAACCTAAAATAGACCCTGTCTTTCCAGAACTTGATTTTGGTAAGTATTGTTTTTTCACAGCAACAGAAAGAAAAATAGAGTACAGGGGGAAGGTACCAAACTTTAATATTATTTAGTTTATTCTTTTAGCCAGCAAGTATTGCTCCATACGGCGGCCTAGAACTCAGAAAATGTCTAGGACAGGGAAGAACTAACTTAGGTTTACTTTAAACTACTACTTATATTTTTAACTACTTATGTTTTACTTTTGTAACCAACTTAACCAATTCATTTGCTTTTTCTTTATTTTATAATAAATTCCGTTTAGTCTGTAAATCTTTATCATTTCCTTGGAAGGACAGTGCTGATTTTATTTTCATGACAACAAAATATTGTGATTGAAAGTGAGTTCAACCACCTTGGGGTCTTTCTATTATAGTATTTGATGATTTGAATTTTGTTTCCTTTAAAATCTGTTGTTGTGTGTGTTATTTATTTATTTCTTAGTTTTTCTGAGAATTTCACATACATGTACTGTAATTTTTGACAGTGATTTACTTTCCTATTTGGCAGAGGTAATACCAACCACTGATTATCGTCGTTGTCTCAGAGAAATATGATATTTTGGTGTTCATATGCCTCAAAGGATGTCTGAGCAATAAATACCTACAGAGGGTCATTTTATTCCATGTTTTCTTGAGTATTATGCCACACAAATTACAGATTTAGATGTAAACTGATAAGAAGACTGCATTAGTCAGGGTTCTCTAGAGTTATAGAACTTATAGAATAAATCTACATCTCTCTATATATCTATCTTTGTCTCTATGTCTCTCTGATATCTATATATTCAGCTAATCCAGCTATGGCTGGCTGTCAAAGAATCTAGTAATTGCTCAGTCCACAAGGCTGAGTATCTCATCTGGTCTTCAGGATATGTTGGAATCCTAAGAAACTATGTTCCAATATAAGTAAAGAAATAGATGCTCTAGGAAGGTGAAGACATGCAGGCAAAAGGCAATATCTTCTATATTCTTATATAGACTTCTAGCAAAAGATATGGTCCAGATTACAGATATGGACCTTCCTGCCTCAATATTCAGATTAAAGGCATGTGTCTTCCATATTCAAGATCTGGATAAAAAGCTGATTGTCTTACCTTTAAAATCTGGACCAGGTTTAAATTCACACATTTCAAACTAAGCAAAAAAGCTCTCACAGGTATGTTTTCTTTCTGGTGTGTAATCCTACTGGATTATAGTTCATTCCAGACTTAGTCAAGTTGACCACCATTAATTTACTATCACATAAAAATTTAACACAAGCATATTTTAATGAATGCTATGTAAAATACAATGTGTTTAAAATTTAAAATACTGTACTACCATATGGAAAAACAATGCCAAGAAACAAATTTACAAATATGTGACACAAATATTTACCACTTATGTCCTTCCAATCAACTACTGCTAAATTCTTGTTTGTAAATTTGAAACTTACCCTTTTCTTTTTCTAAAAGTAAAGTTAAAAGTTTCATAATAACAAAGAAAATAACTTTTTAAAACAATTATCTTCAAAAGAGCAACTTCTATGAAACCAACAGTACTTTGTGTAGAAACAAAAGAGGTCATAGGAGTACCCACTTCAATTCAGTTTTCCCTGGAAGGAAGAATATGAGAGCTACTATCTTATTCTCACATGCAGAACAGAATTTTCCAAAAAAAAAATCATAAAAGTGTTTATAACCTTTTCCCCTTTACAACTGTCATCTTTGCTTTGAACTTTCCCATTCATTTCTGTGGAAATTTTAAGATCCATTAGAGAACATCAAATGTTGTCAGCACTTAGCAGCTATTAACGAATGAAATTATCTCCATGTATCATCTCAGTACACAAAGTAAAAAAAAAAAAAAATCCCATTAGAAACTGGTTCAGAAGCAAAAGACAGTGGAGAATCCCCTTTAGATATCTGAGGTAGAGTCCAGGTCACAAGCAATATTCCTTCAACCTGTACACCACAGTGCTAATTGACTGACTTGAATAGGTTCACTGTCAACTCTATTTCAGAAACCTCCATTGATCAGGCAAAGATGAATTTATTACTTAAGAACTGAAGGGGAAAGCATTGAATTTGTGGTAGTTTTAACAGTATGATACCAAAGAGGTCAAGAGTAGATAGATATTTATAGAGTTGAAAAGTCTGTGTCAGAACAATTTAACAATTTAAGGAAAGTTTAAAATGTTTTTTTTTTTTTTTCAGATGAGAGTTTGAATAGGATCAGTGCACATTTTCACTTGATGGATAACACAACAATGTGAGGGACATGAAAAAGCACTTCATAAGTAGTCATTTGGCCAGTGAACCATCCTCTGTTTGGGAAGGGCACTGCTTGTCCAAGTGGGGGTCCATTCCGAAAGCAGTAGGTAAACAGTATATACTATTATTAAGATAAAATCACTTTGGAAATTTTTCGGAACAATCAACAAGATCTTTGTTGTAAGATTTTTTTTTTCAGTTTTAACTTTATGGTTAAATAGTTGAACAGGCTTTTAAAATTTGTATTTCTAGAAGCAAATTTATGAGTAGGCTAATAGATTAAGAATGGGGTTGAAAGTAATTTTGCTTCTTAACCTGATGTCTAAAAGTGATTGTGACAAAAATCTCCTTATCTGTTTGGAGGTTTGGAGGTCAAAGAGATGGACGCTCTTCCTCATAATCAGCAGGTTGTAAAAACAAGAACATAAACAGCAAAACTTCGCGTCCGTAAAATGGTAGCTGGTCTGATGAGATGGATTATCAGGTAGAGCTAGTTTCTACTAAGCCTGATGACATGACTTCATCCATGGGTATCCTCTCATAGAATTGTCCTCTGACACTTCACCTAGAGTTTTTTTTTTTTTTTTTTTTTTTTTTTTGCACATATGTACTACAAACACTAAACAAACAAATAAAATGTCTTTATAAAAATCAATAGAATCTGAATAGACCATGATATTTGTGATCTACCTGGAATATCTTTAATAGGAAACTAAATTTAAAGACGTTACTATCTAGCTTGATACATTCAACCAAAAGGCCATGTATATTATACTGACTGTATCTATAAGAATAAATACAATTAACTCAAGAGGATAATTCCTCTCAAGTAAAAATGGCCTCCCTAAAAATTTAAAAGATTATAAGGCTGGCCTAAAATATATGTTAGCAAATGTTGTCTTTAGCCACTCATAATCTATTCTTATCATGACATTGGTCCATTTTACTTTGTAATAAACTCTGATGGGTAATGATGATTGTCAAATTAGTAATTAATATGTATAAAATCACCTAGAAGACAAATTCTGGGCATGTTTTTGAGCAAATTTTCAGATTGGGAAAAATGTAGAAGAAAGACTGAGTCTAAATGTGGGCAGTGTCATTCCATGCACTGGGGTTCCAATATAAATTAAACTGAGGAAATGAACTGAGCCTTTATTTCTTGGGTACCTAACTAAGGACAGAAGGCAACCAGTAAGGTTGAAAAACAAGAGTGATTGAGGTCCTCAACAGTCATTTTCTCTTGTCAGTTCTCAAAATGAAATATTAACCCTTGGATGATTCTTTCTGATTTCTATAAAATGTATTGATATTCAAGTTGTGAGAGAGAAAAATAATCATAAATATACCCTTACATCTTTCAGATCACTGTCAGAGTAGACATTACATGAAATGAATGTATTTCCTGAAATCTCTCAATATCTTGATAGACTCAAAAGCAGAAGGCATTGATTTGACAGCAAGGAAAATGAAAGAGGCATCTGCAGAATTCAATACCTTTGAACACTGGCAATCACTCCGGCATTTATCTCCTTCGTGACACGGTCCTTTCAGATGAGTCTCTGTTAATGGAGATATTGGCAAATAGAAAAACTGTAAAGGAATCAGCTGTAAACGTTCCAAAACAGTGAGGCAGGAAAAGAATAATGCAAGGCCTTGTAAAGGGAAATCTATTCTTTGTCAGATAAAACCAACCAAATGAACTAATCAATTGCAAACAGCGGTTACTGGGTATGAATAATGCATATGAAAGAGCTATGAAGTGGAGAATGGGGATATTTTACACACAGCCCATCACTAAAGCATTCAGAAACTAAAAGAAACTTTATAAATAAAAAATGAATATATAAAGAATGGAAATTTTTGAATTGCTCCAGTTAGTAACCTCTGTTGGTTTTGTTCTTTCTCCCCTTTTTGGAGAAGATGTCTCATAGGCCAAGTTCTTCAATCCCTGAGCCTCTTATACTCTCCCCTTAAGTGGCTGGGTTTACAGGTACGTACCACTGAACATAACTAATAAAATAAGATTTAAAATAATTTCCAAAATACATAAAATTATTCATTCTTGAGTTTTCTATGT
The DNA here is from genome assembly GCF_011762505.2 of Arvicanthis niloticus. NCBI lineage: Eukaryota > Metazoa > Chordata > Mammalia > Rodentia > Muridae > Arvicanthis > Arvicanthis niloticus. The sequence continues at coordinate 23,368,192 of NC_133430.1, read as the reverse complement.
TTAATATATGATAAAATTGAACCTTCAAGACGCCTAATACTAAAAGTGGTTATAACATGCAAAACTGGAAGGTTTCTACAACAACAAAACAAAAAACAAAAACAAACAAACAAAATACTCTGTGCAAATCAGCTCCCTGTTGCTTCTGTAACAAACTTTCAGCATCTCAGTGGCATAAACAATATAATTTAATATCTTTATTTCTTGAATCTCAAATTCTGAAGCACTACTTGCAGAAATAAAATCAGGTGCTGGGTTCCCTTCTAAGGTTCTAACTAAAAACCTCTTCTCTTTCTTCAGAGCCTTTTATGGTACCCTGATTCCTCAGCCAGTGGTTCTGTGCTTGACCTTGGAAATGAGTGGCTGTCTGTTACTATGTTCTTACTTTCTTAAAAGAACATTTGCCATTACATTTTCTCCAGCAGGATCATATAGTATAAACTTCCCATCTCAAAATCTTTAATAAATTCATGTCAGCATGCTCTGTTTTTTCTTGTAAGATAACATAATTAATGTTTTACATAACTTTATTTTTTAATTTTATAATAATAAATCAATTCTTCTAGGGAGAATATTTATGACCTAAATATACCTCATGGAGGATCTCTCTCTCTCTCTCTCTCTCTCTCTCTCTCTCTCTCTCTCTCTTTGTCTCTCTCTCTCTCTCTCTCTCTCTCTCTCTCTCTCTCTGTCTCTCTGTCACACACACACACACACACACACACACACACACACACACACACACACTTGTATTCAAAGAAAATGAGGCAGTGGGAAGGAAGAGATGGAGGGAGGTATTTAGGAGGTCCTGAAGAAAGGAAAGGAATGGGGGCGGGGGGCGAATGAGGTAATTCTATCAAGTAAAACTACTTAAAAAGTTAAGAAACTCTAATTTCCATTTGTATTTCTACCTGTTCCTGGGTGAGCTCCTACAAATGATTTTGATTAAATCTTCAAAAATTGTGTTTGTAAGATGAATATATATATATATAGAACCCTTGAAACATAGAGTTACATACAAGTTGTAGGTGGTTGTGAGTTTGAGTGTCTGTGGTGTTATTGACAGAGGAGAAAGGGGTTATTTTCATTGGCATCTCACTGTGACATTGTCGTCTAGTGAAAATTGCAACACATTATTTTTTTATAAAGAAAAGCTATTTTCCTCTATTTTATCAGTTCAAATGTATTTTTATGAGTTCCAAAGGACAACTGCCAAGATTCATGCCTATAAACTTTAGGACTGAAGCTTTGTTTTGTCTGCTCTGGGGATGTCAGTACATTGGTTTATCTGTAGTGTGAGGAAAATTATATGATACACATACTGTATTTATTTTCCATTAGGACACTGCACATATCCTCTAACTCTGCAGAGCAGCATTTGCTAGTATAACAAGTTTAGTTCTGTGTCTCTGTGTCTTGGAAAGTTTTATTTGATGTTTTCAGATCTTTATAGCATAGCAGCTAGCACTGTATGAATTTACCATAAATATAGGAGAACGAAAGCAATAACCTTGATGTTTGGGAAGAATAGTTAATAAAACAAAAAAAAATAGACACAGTATTTGTTCAGGATCAGGACATCAGTTTTCTGGCATATGCATATATATATATATATATATATATATATATATATATATGCTTCAGATTAAATGATACCAATACTAAAGATACAGAATTCAACTCTTTATATACAAGAACACCTCACAGTCTTTTACTTCACATATTCGGTGAAAGCAATATTAAGAGAATGATTCTACTTTTGTGTTTTAATTGCTATTCTGGTGAGTGTGTGTGCATGCCTGTGATCATGTGCATGTGTGCATGTACGTGTGCCTGCTAAATCTTACACAGGCAAAGAGGGAAAGTTATGTGGAATTAGAAAAGTCATCTTGAGGGCTGGAGAGATGGCTCAGCCGTTAAAGGCTAGGCTCACAATCAAAAATAAAAGAAAAGTCATCTTGGAAGTGCAATTTCTTGTTAGTTTGCCTTTGGGTTTTCAAAATGCAGTTTCTCTGTGTTGCTCTGGCTATTTTAAAATTCACTTTGTAAACCAGGCCGGTCTAGATCTCCAATATACAGCAATTTCCCTTCCTCTGCCTCCCAAATGCTAGAAGTATGTTTTCAATGAATCCTTGTCCATGTTTCACCAATACAATCATGATGTGAGAGGACCATCAACTTGTGGCACTGTTCTGGTTAAAACACTGTTATGGCCAGTCTTCTGCTAAGTCACTTGTGTACAGGTGTGCACATTTAGATGGGAGTATGATTCTAAATTGAAAATAGATATGCTTTATACATTATCCTCTGTTAACATGTCCACTCACCCAACTCTACCCAGACCATCTTTAACATCTTATTCACTCAAACTTCTATTCCTTGTTTGCTTTATGTCTCATTAGAAAACAAATAGACATTTAAAAAAATAGAAAAAAGAAACGTAACAATAAAATGAGATACAATGAAAACAAATTAGCTTGATTGGATAAAAGCACAAAACCCAAACTGAACCAAACCAAAACAAACAAGCAAACAAAAACACCTACAAGGAACATGGGGTTGGGGGAACCCAAGCCAAAACACCAGAATCACATGTAGATAGAGGCCACACATTCACATACTCCACACAAACTCCATAAAAATTATTAAACCAGAAACCATATATATTAGTAATGTTGAAAGAAATGAGAAAGAAAAAGATTGCCCTGACAAAGCATGATGAGACCAAATCCCTCCAGAAATACCACTGTATAAATTTTGTGTTGGTCATCTATTGCACAGAACGTTGACTGCCCTTTAGTGCAATTTATATAACAAGTGGGACTCTATAGTAGAAAACTAAGTTTTCCTGTCTAAGCAATTATCAATTGGAATTTGTTTCTGAGCTGGAAGTGGGGTTTGTGCTCAGAGATGGGAACTCATCTGGCACGGACCTGTGTAGACCCTGTGGAAGCATCCACATTCAATAATATCATGTTTGCCTTTTAGGGTTCTGGGTTACCTCCACTGGGATGATTTTATTTCTTTTTTAGCTCCATCTAGTTACCTTAAATTATGTGATTTTATGTTTTTTTTTTAAACAGCGAAGTAGCCTACCACTGTGTAAATGAATCACTTTTTTTAAAGCAACCCTACCAAAAAGAAAGACTATTAACATGATTACAATTTGTTCCCCTTTAAACATCAATGTGTTTTTATCCTACCTTTTCCGTGTCTACAAAATTCAAAATAATTCTCTTTAGTAAGCCTTTGAGTAAGCATTTGTCAGGATCTGTGATCTTTGAGGATATTCATTTTTAAGGCAATATTACCAAATTTCCCCTCATGAGAGCTTATATCCCTTCACAGAGCTAGACAATCCAGTACTTCTGTTCTACCTTCTCCTTTGTCTCTCTGCGACACTTCACTCTGTTTCTACTTCCTTGCAAGAACCTTGCTCTTCCCTGGTTCTTTTCTGGTTACCTTCAATTTTTTCACATACTTCTACAGCAAGGAGTTGCCTTAAAGCTAAGGGATTTTTAGAAAGTGTAGAACTGGCATAGTATAGTATCTGTAAAGATATTTTTATTAAGCGGTACTGCAAATATATTGAAGATAGATTTTTAAAGATATATAGCTAGTTTAAGCTTCATTTTTTGAAACACTTGTTTCTTGAATGCCAAGAACATGTACACTCCAAAAATATGGATTCTATCTTTATTTTCCGGACATATGAATATTTTAATTACCATAAACAAATTCTCATTGTCTTCTTGTAAAATTGTTTATTTAGTTATAGATCTAATGACATTTTACTTTTATATATGGATAATTGCAGGGTAGTAAGGGGCATATTTGTTCTACAACTTCCATGTTGTTTTTAAATCTCCATCATAGAACTAGAAAATTAAACATCTCCTCTGGTTTGATTTGTATTTCTAAAACAAAGAGCTTGTAAACTGCAGAGAACCTGGCTAAATACAAAGAGCAAGGTCAAGATTAACACATAAAATAACTATTAAGAGTCTTTGAGATTGCTAGTTTTCTTTTTTTTTTTCAGATTCTTCAATAGTATAAACACAAAATTGACATAAAACATTTTTCTTTCAAGCAATATCCTTACACTAACAAACACCTTAGTACCATTATATTTGGTATTATTTCCTAACAGGTAATCTGAATCATACAAATGACATTTTTGAAATTACCATATAATGCACAGAAATCCATATAAGACATCTTAGTCTTATTTTGGCATGTTTTAACAATAGGATATGAATAGAACCCAATAAAATACATCAGCTTTTGTTGCAGCATTTGAACCCATTAATTTTGAGTGACATTATATCAGCCCAGACAATACACCATGTAGCTCTCTTTCACTTTTTGCAAGCTGCTGATGTTTTGTATGTTCTCAAAAAACCTCCATGGTCATGAAAAAAATCGTCCCGTATTTTATCAAAATAAACAGGCTTGTTGAAATTCTGTCCTTTGTCCTCAATTACTCTGTGCTTTATTATTTTTAATTTTTAGATTTCTAAACAAAGATATGCAAGGTTTCGAGCATAGGCTCGGGCAAGTAACAGCCTTCATGAATAGATGATACACATGGCTATCCTATGTTAATGTAACCACCTGGACATTGTGAGAGTTTAAAATAATGACCAATATTTATTTGATTTTCATTCGTATTGATTCTTGTACAAGAAAAATTACTTTAATAGCCTCTAGGGTGCTAATTAAATTCATTTAAGCATGAGAACCATTGGCATTCATACAACAAATAAAATTACAGTAGAACAAAAGGAGGGTAACCTAAGACAGAATCAGTTTATTATTAATCAAATGAAAGTATATGAAACCAATGCCTGTCTACTAATGATTTAATAAGGAAATGGTAGGTTTCTTTGAGATTACAGATTAATAGTTTCAAAATGGAAAGTATGGGAAAGGAATGTACATCAGTGATGGTATTCTGAAAATAAAGGTTGTTGTTTAATGACACATATGAACTCCATTGAGTATTATGAGCACCGACTTACTCTGTTACCTCAGCATCTACTAAATAGGCCTGTAGAATATATTCATAAAGGAAAAGCATTCCCAGGAGTATTCATCCACTGAAAATAAAGGGTTAAGAAGCCCTTAGAATATGTTACCTTCTGGATTCAGGAATATAATTATTTTGTAGGAGATATTTTTCCTCCAAAATTCACCCAAAGATTAGTATGTACCTGTACACAGCCTTTACAGACATACATATTTACATTCATATAAATGTGTAACACTAATATCCAACCCATCAGCCAAAAAGTCACAAAGCCAAAGCAGTTGCTCATCTTTCTACTTCATAATCTAGACATCATAATATCATATATAAAATTTGAAGTGTCTTGTCAAATTCATAGTCTTCCTACCAGAGTAAAAGAATTTTGTCTATTTAATGTAATGTGTGTGCATGAGATGAACTTTATAGTTGCAGATGAATGAGTGACAAAGGCAGTGGAGCCAGTTCACACTGAAGGTAATGAGAGAAATTCTGAGTCACTGTCCTAAAAATGTAAAAAAGATCTAAAATTCTAAACTAGATTAAATGTTAACTTGAATTGGGGAAGATGTGATATGTGTATATTTTTATATTAATTTTTGGCTCGTTGCTCCGCATATATTTGCTGATATTTGTTTCAGTGAACTTCAACACACAGGGGTTAATGGCAAGGATAAGACCTAAGCTGGTGAAACTTCAGAAGTATTTGACCCAGATATAATAGACAATTATCTTTATAATAGTTGATCCTCTGTATGTCAGAGGATAAAAGAAGATGGGTTTTTTTTTTTTTGCTACTAAATATTGCCAAGCAGTGTGCTAAGTAAAAAATTAAGTATATTACTTATTATTTTAGAGATATCATATAACAAAGCCATCTTAAGTGCATGATAGGATATAGAAAGGAGTGATGAGTTTCTTTTAAAGAAACCATGAAGAGTAAGAAGGCAGACATTTTTAAGGACCAATGAGTTTCTTTTAAAGGATGAATAAACTGAAGTTTTTCTGAATTTCTTTGCTCAAACTTGAGGTTTAATCACAGCATCTTAGTTTATTCTTCATTATCTAAAATATGTATTCAATCTAGATGATATTGTCTTTTATTTCCACATGTATGTATATAACACTGAATCACTAGTAGATGTTTATATGCCAGAAAGAACACAATTTAATCTTAAGTATTCTATAGCAGGGCAAGCTGGGGCAGGGGTTCCTCTATCTTGTTTTTTTGCTGAATTCTTTTCAGGTTTAAATAGAATTTGAAAAATTTATGGAAAACTTTGTGGAAAATTATCTATCTCTAATCTATGAACCAGAGATTAAGATGTTCTAGCCAACGTAGGTTCTTTTAAACTGACTGCTTCCCTTGTCCTTCAGCTAACCACTTATCTTAGCTTTTGTTAAAGTACTTGCTTGAGAAATACCTCTCCCTGTAGCTTTAGAGCAAGATACCAGGATGTAGATTCGTCCTTACAAACTCCCTTGTTCTAAATGTTCTTCATGGCTTTTCTTGGGAACCAAATGCCTAAGTGTAATCTCGCCTGGTGGAAGTGCTTTCAATTGGCTAAAAGGTGTGTCTGACTGGACGTCTTTGCTGGACTCCCCATAACACTCACTAGTAATTTTACTTTTAAATTTTTATTTTCACACTAATCCTTTTTACCTGGTATTCAAAGAATAAAATTGCTACATCTTTAAATATGCCATGTTACATATGTTAATAAGTTTTATATAGGTTACAGAGCCGTAAAATTAACAGATGTTTGAAAGTTGTCTGGGAGAAGAATAAGAAGGCAGACATTTCTCAGAACAAATCCAATATAGGCTACCAGAAATGGTATGATCACTTCTTATATCTGTGTTTATCTTTGTGTCTCTCCAGTTTATTCTACATGTTCTGTACAGACTGTATTAATATTAGCCACCCAAGGCTGCTGAGGGCTCTTTACATGACACTGACTAGCTGTGGTGAGATGAGCACATGTGGACTTCCACTATCATTTCTTTGAGATCTTTCCATTCATTCTATGACTAAAAGCAAAAGTTTTCTCTGAGAGGATTTATTTACAGACATTTTACTTGGAACTGTTCTTTCTCTCTCTGTCTCTCTTTCCCTCCTCCCTCCTTTCTCTGTCTCTCCCCCCTCTATCTCTTTCTCTCAGATGGTTCTTCATTTATGTGTGTTTGACAGAAGACATTCTGTGCTTACTGCATCATTGTTGTCTCTTAGGACTCTTTCTACTCGATGGGAAAAAAGTTAAATTACAAGCAATATGTACTTATTTTCCGAAGTGTTCTCAATAGTATCCAAGAGCCTTTTTTTAACCAAAACTACCTGGCCATTATGTTTTGTGATATTTTGTATGTATTGCCTATATAACTATATGTATTTATACATATATAGTTTATATTTATACTTATATATTCATATATTCATATAATTTGATAATGAGATTTAGTCACTTTATGCCACATTTTGCTCTTTAATCCCAATGCTTCTCATGCTGAAAGCCTTCTTCCCACGAGACTTTATCTTGCTGTTATGACTTAATTTCTGTGTGGCCCTCTGAGTTTGGTTAAATTTTTCTTCAAGCATCATTGAAATTCATTTGCTGGAGCAAGATATAATTTATCAGTGGAATACCACTGAAGAAAATGACACTTCCTTCTTCAACAAAAGTTACCTTCAAGGAGAGATGAGAATGTCCAATTTGGGGCTCCAATTTGGTGGACATATCTTGGACATATAATTACATCTTTAGTGGGTCCATGAGTGAAATTGCTATGTCATGTCCAGAAGATGTCTTAATACTGCACATATTCCCATCATCTGCCTCTTACATACTTTCTGCACACTTGTACAACATTTTTTCTAGCCTTAGCAAAGGTGATATAGCTGACCCATTTTGGATAAAGGATCACCTTGATCACTTATGGTATTTCTGCTTAACTGAAGGAAGATCCTCCTCTGATATAGGCTAGGCACAAAACTAATCAATATGCATAAACATTATTGTTTCTTATTTTCATTTCTAGTAAAGTCAATAACTAATTAACACCCTGCCTCCCATACTCTTCAATCTTAAAGTAATTGTGCCAAGTCCCAGCTCCTACATATAGTTCTTTTCTTTTAATTTTGCTAATTTTTACCATCAGATTCGAGTGGCAACAATTCCTTCATGTTTTTCCGACCAAATGTAATAAATTTGGGAAAGTCACATGCCAAATATTTCAGTTATTGTAACCATATTATTCATATGACAACTACTCAGTTCTGTCACTGAAGTATAGATGTGTGCACATGTTTATCATACAGGAAATGGATACGTGTTTCTGGGTGACCTCAAGCTGACAGTAGTAGTGCCTAAGGCAAAATTATGTAAGTCAAAAAATAGTTGGATTTAAATATGAGTAGACACAGGCAATAGAAATAAACAAGCCAGGGTATGGCATTAAGAATTTTAGTCAAACCATAATAGCAAATCTATAGTAATGATGTACGAATGCAGTGAGTGAGTCAGTGGGCTTACAAATTCATGATGCAAAATAAACATTCTTATTTCCTTAATCAGTGGAAAGGTTTTGAAAAGCGCTCGTAGAAACTTGATGCTGATCTTGGAGAAGCACACAATCAGGAGCTCTACACCTACCAGAAAATGAATTTAAAAACAACTATGCGACTGTGGAAGGGGGTCTAAAACTTTATATTGGGTTGTAGCATCAGTAAAACCATGACTACGGCCATGTTGGAGTCCAGGAACACCTAAGCCTTGCCGGGACCATGAGCTCATTTAAATTGGTAGATAACAAGTATATGTAGACTAAACTGCTAATTACATGTAATTAGTTCTATACCTTGCCTCCACAATGAGCACCATTGCTGATGTATACAAAGTATTTTTATTATCTCATATACCGTTTTCTTCTAGTATCAGGACTCTAAATTTTCTAGGGACTGTCATGCCATAGTTCAATAAGAAAAGGAAAATTATCCAAGGTAAGCTGTCAGCAGTTTCTTTGATCCATTTGTTAAATATCTGTGTCTGATTGTAGCCAGTCTTTGCAACTTTGTGGGTTCTTCTTCTTTTTCTACCCTGTATCCCAGTAGTTTCACACCCTATCCCTAGATAAAAGAGAAAGAAGGACAAAGGGGGAGAGATGTAAAAATCCTGAATCTACTTTCTTTCCTTTTGTTTCTTCTCTGAGCACAACTACTAACAAACTGTAACTAACTACCAAAAAATAACTCAACAAAATTGTCTATCTGGACTCTAGAATGTATATACATTCTGAATTTCAAACATCACACAACCACAGAAACGATGTGCAGCTGGCAAGACCATGCCTCTGCTAAAGAATGAGGCAAATAATAGTTAGCTTCTATGGACAGTTCTAAGCAGCCCCACATCCCCATAGCAATGATTAAAATAAACACATATTCTTATAATATTTCTGTGATTTGTAAATAAGCCAAAATTCCAGAATTGTCACTCCATTTGACGATATAGGCTTTCTCCCTAAAATGTAGGGCACATCTGTTTGTGAAAACCTTATGATAATGAGTTTTCCTTTCTTCAACTATTGCTTTTCTGGGAACTTGGTTCACTCTTTCTTTAACTACTCTTAAATATATTTGAGTTGTATGTTCATGTGTGTTTGCCTTTGCGAATGCATAGATACAAAGAAGTATATTTATATAACAATCTGCATTGTTATATAATATGCCAGTCTTCATTTACCAAACACAAAAATCATTATTGACATTGATGTCATAATACTTTGCTTATATGTATGCATATGCATTTGTATGTTTATAAAATATGTCTATTTCCTAGAACTGTGACTATTTTTCTACACATTCAGCCTTAGTTCTTCAAAGAATTGCCTGTATTCTAAATCTGCAGTTTTCTTCATATCTAATTAATAGGGCTTGAACATTTAACTGAGCCTTTACCAAACAAGGTCATCACAGTTTTTTTATTATTTCAATAAATGAATATATTTTCTCATAGTTTAGTGTTTTAAGTGCTGCAATCGCTTGTTAATCATGACTATATATTCTCAAACACCACCAAAAGTTTGTGACTTTACTTTTTCTTTTGTAGTTTCCTATTGGCAAATGAGCTGAGTTTTACTCCATTGTATTACATTGCTTTACTTCGGTCTCCGTAGAATGTGAATTGAATTCCTAACATGGGAGTCCAGGCTCACGCTTTCATCTCTTCATTTAACTGACTTCAATAACTCTCATGACTTACTTTCCAGTGCACCAGCCTCAAATATTCCAGTTCTGATGCTTTTTATCCAAGAGTTATAATCATGGTTTCTGATCTATTTTGTAACCTCTCTCAAAATTAACCTGCCAATATTCACAATCTTAATTTTACATATGTTAGACACAACACCAAAATTAAAAATATCCATGAAAGTCATTACCTGGCTCTTACAATTCATTAATACCTCAATAAATATCACATGGTAGGTTCCCAGACACTACTACTACTACTACTACTAATAATAATAATAATAAATTCAATAAGGTTATTTATGATAACCGTGTGTTTGAAGCTTCCCTTAGTTCTATCAATATATCACAAATACATTTTAAATTAATTTAAATTCATTGATCATTATATTAAATCTCTAACCACTAGCCTAGACCCTTGCATTTGCTTCTGTTTTGAATACATAAAAGCATAGAGTTGAAATCCTTTATTTCTGAAGTTCAGGCCCAGACAATAAAAAACATTTGGTAGACAGCAAAACACTCAAGTTGGCAAAGGCTCATGCTACTAAGCCCAATGACCTAAATTCTACTCCCTTGATCCACTTGGTAGAGGAAAAGAACTAGGTCACTCAAGATTTCCTCTGACCTTCACAAACGTACCATGACTGCATACATACATACATACATACATACATACATACATGTACATAGAAAGAGAGGAACGATAGATAAATTTGGTCACCAGGATAAGTGACATAACAGTGAACTTTGAAAATCACTTGCTGCTCTTCCTGAGGACCTGTGGTCTGCTCCCACCATCCATTCCAGGAGGCTTACAGCAACCTTGAACTCTAGGAAACCAAAGCCATGTTTTGGTCTCTGAGGGTACCCCTGCATATGTGTTATACACACTGAAGCAGACACAGAGAAATGCATGTAAATAGAAATAGAAATAAATGTTTAATTAAAAAGAAAAACTAACAGCCTGAGCTGTAGTATTTTCATGCATTTTCTATTTAATAAATGCTTGTGAGACTGCAAAACTTACGGGCCTTGAAAATAATAATCACTGTAATCATAAATACAAAACTAAGAAAATTGATGAGAGTAAGATATATTGTATGTATTATGAGATTTTAAAAAAAGTATAAAATTGAAAATGAAAAATAAAACATATTAGTAGCACTGGGATTCTCTATAACATTTTAGATACCAAGGTAATACACTTATCAGTGTCCCCACAAAACTATTGTGTCCTTATAAAGTTTATAAACATAATCTTTTTGACGGTCATACAACAATGACATAATGAAACAAGTCATTCTTAGCTCTTAATAGTATTAAATAAAAATGATATTAAATAAAAGAAATGGAGAGTTGGCTCAATGTTTAACAGAAGTTTCCAAGTACCAACTTGGCAATTTCAATCTCATGAGCCGTCTTTCACCTCAATCTTCTGATCTCGACTTTACTGCATGCATGATTCCCAGATATTCAGGTAGGCAAAATACCCACATACATAAAGTAATAATATTTTTTAAAAAGGCATGGATCAATGTACATTTATAATGTAAGTGTACATTTCATCAGAAATAAAAGAAAAATTCAGACAATATTGTGAAAAGAATATACTCAACTTTCCCAACTAAAAACTGAAATAAACTCAGGGATGAATCCTAATAAAATTCTCTGGCATCAATGGGAGATGAGGCCCTTGGTCCTGTAGAGATTTGCTGCCGCAGTGCAGGTGGACGCTGGAGCAGTGAGGCAGAAGTGGGTGGGTGGGTAGAAGAGCATCCATTGTCACAGAGGCAAAAGGGAGGGGAGAAGGGATTGGAGGTTTGGGGAGGACAGACGAGGAAAGGGAACAACATTTGAAATGTAAATAAATAAAATAACCAATAAAAAAATCTTATAGTTAATTTGTATTTTAATTTTTTATTATCTAATTGAAAAGTATTATATTTGAACAAGTTTTAATATTTTCCTGTAACCACACTGTTTTTTCCTTATGCATTTTATTATTTAGACATTTACTTTCTCAATAATCTATTTGTTATATCCCATACTAGATGAAAAATATTCTCAACTTCCTACTTTAATAATTATCAAAATTGATCAAATTTATATATGTGTGTTTCTCTCTCTGTCTCTGTCTCTCTTTGTGTGTGTGTGCACACATTTGTGTAGATTTGTGTTTCACTAAAAAACTCAACTACCTGAGTTTTCCAGCAGCTAGTTTGCTTGTGGAATAATTTTTTATTACAACACATAGAAGAGCTTACACAGAAAACAGAAATGTCCCATTTATAAAAAAATCTCTATGAACAGAGTTTTAACTAAATTCTTATTACCTTCTTAAATGTCAAGAATATTGGCTATGGCACCATCATTTATATCTAGTACAGACACTGATTTTTCAAGAACTCTGCTATGTAAATGGAATATATTCCTTTTTACCTCTGAATTTATTCTAAGAATCACTTGAAACAGTGATGAGCAAAATCAGAACTCTATTAAGTACTATGTATGAGAATTTGGAGAAAGATAGGGAAAGGAAAGGGTTGATAATTCTATGATAAAAGAAGCTATGCTCTCCATCAAGACTTGAGAGAAATTCATTCCTGAGAGTGAATGATAATGAGATCTCAAACTGAAGCTCTGGAAGTTAAAATGGCAATTAGCTTGTCTATCTTATTCACCTACAGGGGCGAAAACAATTCAGTTCACACTGTTAAAATGGATGGCAGTTTTATTGGATTTTAAAACCTGACTTTCTAAATATGTATGAATATATAAGCTTTGTATAGGAGAGGCATAGATCATTTAGAAAACTTTCCTCCAGCTACGTGACTTCAACATAGAATTTATATTTCATTTGAAACACAGATTAAAATATGTTTACTCTCTGTTATGCAAAATCAAAAAAATGTATGAAATGAAAATGGTGTGGTTTATTATTAATCTTGAAAATGGAATCATAATAATTTCTCATGAATTATTCCTTTATGAGAAAAAAATTTGGACTGCTTTTAGAGAAAACAGTTTTAGACTGTGACCTTAAAGTATGCTGACTAAACATAGATAGCAATGTGTATGTAAATATTATTCAAAATAGCTTGCTATTGGAGTTCATGTTTAGTGATAGTAGATATGAGACTTGATTATTCATTTAAATAGTCATATGTAAATCACTATGTTGGTGAATTATATCCTAATACAACTTAAAATTTAGTTGAATGTCTTCACAGTAGGTGATTTGTAGACAACCAATACAAATCGATTAAACTTCCCAATGATATACATGGCTTAGACACAATAATCATATTTTGGATTGATATTTGAAATGTTCACTGGCCATAATGTTAATAGTACAAGAATTGAACAAAATCTTTCAATTTCTGAGAAAAAAAAAAACACTTTGGCTTAGTACATTATGAGATCACTGTCCTACACTCTCATATTTGCAGCCATATTAAAAGGTAGAGCAGAGGTATATATAGATTCATGGTTAGTATAGTACTCTTCACTGGATCCAAACTGGGAAACAAGTATACATGTATATCAACAGAGGAATGGATGAAGGAAATGAACATGTACACAAAAGAGATTTATCCAGCCAGCAATAAGTCAGAAACTGTTGTTTAAAGGAAAGTGGATAGAACTGGACCATTCTAGTACTGTGCATCATTTTAAGGAAAATTAGTCTAACTCAAAAGACAAATATCAGGTTTCATTTATATATGGAATCTATTTAGTATCTATCTATCTATCTATCTATCATCTATCTATCTATCTATCATTTATCTATTATTTATAATCTATCTATTTAGCATCAATCTGTCTATCTGTCTATCTATTAGCTCTCTATCATCTCTGTCTTTATTTTAAAATATAAAGGCAGAAGAAAAGAAAAGAAGGAGGAGGAAGTTTAAAGGGAAGGAAACAGTATCAGTCAAGGTAACAACTGAAAGAAGACAAAATAACATACCTAAGTCAAAACATTATATATTTTAAGCATAGTGTGTTAATGTGTGTGAGAATCGGTGTTTGTGTGTGTGTGTGCACGTACGTGCATGTGTGTGCACACATGTGCATGTAAGCCATAAAAACACAAGGTGGATGATTTGTTGGAAAGAAGGGACTTCTTTGTAAATGATGAGAAAGAAGAACAAGTGAGATAATTCAGGTAATAATATCAACAAAACATAATGATGCTTGTCTACAAACATATGATAAGAATGATAATAAGACCACCTATTGGAGATGCTGATGGAAAACAAAATTATCACTGGCAGTACATAAACAAATCATTGCTTCTCTTTTTTATGTATCCTTAGTTTTTTTCTTATATATGACATCAAAAACACTTTCCTCTCTCTCTACTCTTCCCACTTCCCTCTATCCACCCACCTTCTCCCAGAAATCCACACCTCTTGTGTTTCCTTAAAAAATGAGGAAGTCTCTCTCTGGTTATTTTTGGTTGATATTTGGTTGGTATTTGGATACCAACCAAACTTATTACAACAAGTTATAATAAAATTAGGCACAAATTCTCATATCAAGGCAAAAGAGTCAGAGACACACTGAACTCCAACTGTTTGATGTCCCACAAGGACACTCAGATACACAACCATAAAATATACTCTGAGAACCTAATTCAAACCCATACAGGGTTTGTGACTGTCCCTTCGTTTTCTGTGACCCCTGTGAGTTCTGCTTATTGTGCTCATGGTGCTCTCTACCCTTCAGTGTCCTGTAATCCTTCCACCACTTATGTGGGAGTTCTTAGGGCTCTGGTAAGTGTTTCCCTGCATCTTCTGGATGACGTACCTCTGAAGACAATTGAGCTAGCCATCAATCAATGAATATAACAGAATATCATTACAAACAGTTTCATTGATTTTTTTTCCCAGTCCTGTTTGTGTTTGGTTTAATCCTTTGTCTCTTGGCTGTCTGCCCTCTGGTTCCTGGCCATCTAGAATAAAATGTTATTTAAAAAGACACAAATCAATTTATTACTACTCTCAGGTACTAGCATCTATTTCTGAAAACTATACGCTGGAAAAACTAAAAAAGAATATAGAAAAATTCTGTTATCAGTGGTTAATCTAATTTGTCAATGGTTTAATAGATAGAAGGAGGATTAGAAGGAGAAGGAGAAAGAGGAGAAGAAGAAGGAAAAAAAGAAGAAGAAGAAGAAGAAAGAGCAGCAGCAACAGCAGCTTATAAAAGACAAAATAAACCTGTAGGTAAATGACTCCTTCACAAAGCTGGCTTTTCCAACTTTATCCCAACTTTATGCTGCTTTGGATTGAATATTTCACGTGATCAAGAAATGTGTCTAGAGAGGGCTGTGGGTATTATGTTTCATTTCTGAACACTTTCCACTATTATTTCTACTTTTATGTGTATAAACAACCTACAATGATTTAACAGTGACTGGATACAAACATTTCATTTTATGAGTGTAGCTTCTGACTTGCTTGGACACATAGTTTCACAGCAATGTACCTGAAGCTTTAGCTCTTACACTCTTTCCTCTTCCTTTTATACAACGTCCCATGAGCCTTACATACAGCAGTTGTTTGTGGACTGGACTGAAGTCCTTGGCTCTGTATTTTGATTGGTTACTTTTTAAAAAGTATCTCCCTTGTTATACTTATTGATTCTTTGTGAGTTTCACACCACCAGTTCATATCCCTTCCCTCATATCTACCCTTCACCCTTGTTATACCCTGAATAAAAAAAAAAAAAACAAAAAAAAAAAAACAAAAAAAACAAACAAACAAAAAAAAAAAAAAAAAAAAAAAATCAAAGCATAGAAAATTTCTCATTGTGGAAGCTGTAATATGTCACAGTGTATGTCCCACAGTATATCTCTCTGTCCACACATCTTCACTTGCAAATGTTCATTGCAATCAGTCATTGATCTTGGATACAGTGGTGACTTCTGAGACACCATTAATATTGAATCTTCTCAGGACCTTTTCCCGGTTACCCTGTTGTTCCTCTGTATCACAGAGGTCTTGCAGCTTTGGATGAGAGGTACTAGTATTTTTGCATGTCCCAACCATTCAAAGCTGATATTGAGTTCAGGATGGAAAAGTCAAAGCCATGGATCTATGTCTGGGTAGTAGCTGAGCTGGTCAGTGCGTTAGCTCTGCCTTATCTACATCACAAACATGAGCTTTCCACCACTGCTGAGGCCAGACCACTTCTGTTATTGACAGGAGGCAGAGGCAGCCCCCCTGCTTTAATGGCTGGCTCACTCTCACCCTTGCTATCAGGACCAGCATCACTGGGGTGCCTAGGAACATCACAGAGCAAGCTCACTCAAACATCACAGGCATGCTACTGCCTATGGAATCAGCTCTCCAGAGCACCACAGCCAGTGGAGGATAGGGCCAGTTCTCAACAGCCAGTAGACATCCACTTGGTCCCCAGCAGTTGCTTTGACCAGGGATATTACCATGTTTTCTTTTTCATTATTTATTAGATATTTTATTTATTTATATTTCTAATGTTATCCCCTTTCCCAGTTTCCCCTCCACCAATACCCTATCCCATTCCCCTCTCCCTGCTTCAATAAAGGTGCTCACCTACCCACCCACTCACACCCTCCTCACCGCCTTGGCATTCCCCTACACTGTGGCATCCAGCCTTCACAACCAATGTCCTCTCCTCCCATTGATGCCCGACAAGGCCATCCTCTGCTACATAAGCAGCTGGAGCCATGGGTCACTCCATGTGTACTCTTTGGTTGGTGGTTTAATTCCTGGGAGCTCTGGGGTGGAGGTTCTTGTTGTCATGGATCCTCAGGTAGGACAGTCTCTGTGTGGCCTTTCCTGCTGCTATCTAAAGGAAATATGGGGACAATGTATGGAGCAGAGACTGAAGAAAAGACCATGCCCATGTTTTCTAGTAGTAATATGAGCATCAACATTGACACATACAACTGCTGCTGCATAGCAGTGGACCCACAAATAGTCCTCAGTGGCATCTAGGACTGGAACTTCACCATGGGCCCATGCGGTAGAGCTGGCAACTCTCAACAGGCTTTCTCCTCTCCACCCTCGAGGTTCCAGTTCCATCAACCATCATGCTCATGGTGTTCCATTACTTTTTCTCTCCTGTCCACCTAACCCATACTGGAACATTGTGGTGGGTACCCTGCAGGTTGCTGAAGAAGATGGCAGGATCCAGGTGACATCCTCCAGTAAGAGTGGCTATGTCAGGCCTGTGCTGTGTGTTGGAGGACAGGTCTGTGGGTGACATGGCAGTATGTAGGTCTCTGTATGTCTTCTTTCTCCCATGCTGCACTGCCTGGTGGTAGTGGGGCTCTCTGTGCCATGAGGTGGAGGGCAGGTCAGTGTTCATCTTTTCCTTCTCACACCAAGTATCATAGAGGAACACGGGTCTTGTCATCTTCCACCTCATGTTCTGTGTGTGCTTCCTGGATTTGATTTGATTTTTGTCCTAGGCATAACAGAGCTTTGACCACCAAGACAGACTTCAAGCTAAGTTGAACACAGGACTGCCATCTGCTCTGCAGCTGACTGATATAGGAACACCTCCAATACCAAGTTGTCTCTTTGTCCATCAGCAGGAAGATGGTCACTATTTGTTGCAAGGAGAAGTTTCCTTGATAAGTGGTAAGGAGTCCACTTATCTGTGGGTATCTGGACAGATATTTTAGCCTCTAGCTAGAGGTTATGCTAGTTTATTAAAGTGGTAGTTGTACATTCTCCAAGGTTCATGATTTCATTACCTCAAGGTATTTCGAGAGGTTTCTGGTACTAAATACAATTTTCCTCTGGTTGGCTGGTTGGGCCATTCTTTTTTTGTTTGTTTGTTTGTTTTTTTGTTGTTGTTGGTTTTTTTGTTTTTGAGACAGGGTTTCTGTGTAGTGCTGGCTGTCCTGAAACTTACTCTGTAGACCAGGCTGGCCTCAAACTCAGAAATTTGCCTGCCTCTGCCTCCCAAGTGCCGGGATTAAAGGCATGTGCCACCACTGCCCGGCTATGTTGGGCCATTCTTAAGTCCAACTAGAAAGATTTTGGATAACAAAGTATGTGAGTCAGTACTACATGGATAATGTTATCTTGCTATCCAGGCATTGTAGCTGGGTAGGACTGTTTGTTTATTCTCTCCATTGGTAGCTTGTATGACATATTCTGGTACCACGAAACTAGTCTTCCCTGAAGAGGCTTTCATACCAGGTCCAGCTCAAGGGCCTTGGGCATGCTCTCTGATGCAATAGGGGCTTACTTTCCCTATCTCTTCAGTGGCAATCAAGGGCAGTAGCAACCGCCTGTAGTGCATGCAGAGTCTGATAAACAAGATGAGTAAGACAGCAACAATCAACATGATAACGTGGGCAAGGAGGTGAGATAATGAAATGTATAGGCTCAACCCTATACATAGAACTAAGGAATGCTGACATTAGAAGAAATACTTTGCCCCAGTGAAGAGCACAACAATTGGTTTTCCAATACCAGAAAGCCAGCCCTGAAAACTTACATGCAAGTAAAATTATAAAGACTGATATAGATAGATAGATAGATAGATAGTAGATAGATGATAGATAGATAGATAGATAGATAGATAGATAGATAGATAGATAGATAAAACAAGCCATGAATGTAAAGTAGAGAATGGAGGAAGAAAGGGAAGTGTTTGGAGGGAAGAAGGGGAATAGAAAAAAATCTAATTATATTATAATCTCAAAAAACAATAAAGGGAAAAAATTTAAAAATATCAGGCAAGATATTATAAATTTAGTTGGCTAGGTGGTTTGTAAGGAAGTTTTGGGGCAAGGTAAAAAATACATTTGAAATACATTGTATGAAAACAGATGAATAAAATTAATTGTTAAAAAACATTATACTTGTGTACATACACAGAAGATAAATTTTAATTGAAAATTGATATTTTAAATACATTCATATTATGATCAAAATTTCCTCCCCTTCATGTTCTCCCAGATCCTCTCCACTACCCCAGCGATTCAATTTCATGGTTCTTTCTCTCTTTCTTTAGAAAACAAACAGGCACAAAACAAAAGAAAGCAAAATGAACAAAACAAATCAGTGGGAAAAACCAAGCAGAAAGAATGAAAGCACAGCTGTTCACTGCCATAACAATTAATAATACTGTATTAGCTTTCATTGAGTAAGTCTTTGGAACAAATTTTTTTTTTTATTTTCTGAGACAACTTCTCATTATATAGGTAGCATTGGCTGTCCTTTAACTCACATCTATATAGACCAGACTGGTCTGAAAATTCAGAGTTTAGCATTCAAACTTAAAATCCCAATTTACCATTAAAGGCATGTGCTACCTTGCTGGCTATATATTTTCTCTTAAATCGGTATTCAGTTTCTTCCTTACAGAGCATTTATTTTCTGTTAGACCCTGTGCAAAGTATGGACTATAAAATACTGAGGAGAAACATGGATATCAAAGAAACCCAGCACGTAGGCTGAGTTCCTAATGTACTTCAGTTTTTCTGGCTCCTTATCATCTGCTAACTCCTTGTTAACTTCACTGCTCAGAAGATTGCTTATTTCCCTATGACGATCACTCATCACTCCACAAATTTTTTTCACATTGATAGCTTTCAATTTTTTGCCACTTTGTTTTTCTCTCATCCTATCTCTGTCACTCAAAAAACTCCTCCATCCATTATCCTTGTAGCTTTCACAGAAATAAGATTCATGATCCAAAATAGCCCTTGGCTGCCAACTTTTCAGTGCTTCTGATTCATTTGCAATGAATCCAGTGCCATGAAAAATGTTGTCAAAATTCCATGTCCTTTCATCAGTAAACTCAAAAAACAAACAAACAAACAAACAACAACAAAACAAAAAACTGAGAACTATGTTTTGCCAAGATTCAAAGTGTGTGCTTTGGCTATGAAAAATATTTAGTGCAGAAGGTCCAACTATACTCATGCCTCCTTTTCTGGAATTCATAGACACTCTTTCAAGAGAGCAGGCCTTAAACGTCACTCTGACATCACACATTTTAGTCTTTTGGTTTTTTTTCCATGATTAAAAAAAAAAAAAAAAAAAAAGAATGCTAGAATCAGATGAATTTCCTGAGTTTTTTTCTGTTATTACAAAGTGCTAGCAATCCACAAAAGTATGACTTAAATGTCACTCAGTTGTCATGGATGCTTTCTTTAGTCAAATTTCTGTCTAAAGAGGAAAAAAAAAACCTCAACATTTGAAAGGGTAACCTTTGTTATCAGAAATGAGAAGAAAAAAATGCAGTGAAGAGGTGGACACATTAACATTTGACAAAAAATAAGCTTTTGTGTCATTTTTTTAAAACTAAAGCAAGAAACATTATCTTTTTATATTCTTTTTTTACATTATATTTATTTATAATATATAATTATATATAATATATAATTATATTTAACATTATTTTTTATATTTTATATTCTTTTTTTTTACAAAACAAATTTTATCATGTCCTTTCTACTACCCCAGATCCTTCCAGATTCTCCTCATTTATCTACTTATTTATTTTCATGTTCTTTTTCTTAAAAAGAAAAACAAACCGCCCCCCAAGATAAAATTAAAAACAAGACAAGAGACTAACATCACCAAATTCTAACAGGAGTGCATGTGAGCACACACACACACACACACACACACAGAAACACATACATGCACACTTCATGGAATCTGTTCTGTGTAGGTCAACTACTGAGCCTGAGGCCAGACAGAGTGTTTGGTATACCTAGCATAAGTCCACTGGGAAAAAAAAACTGATATTCTCTCTCTAAGCAGTTATCACTTACAAATAGTTTTTTAGCGATGGGGCTTGTGCCTACCTCCAGTATTTAATGCTGGGATATTGTCTGGGTTGAATATATCCTGGTCATGGGTGTGCTGTGTCCGTTTCTATGAATTAGTCTGTGCAGCCTTAGGGCATCTCGAAGATGGTAATTTCTTGCAGTTATGCATCACCAATTTCCCAATGATTTAGAGGTGGAGAACAATTTTCAACAATAGTTAAACATTTATTTTTTTTCTAGTACTGGGAAGATCCAACCAACCAAAACTTTTCATTGTTTAATTTGTTATCCACTATAGGAATCTGGTTTGCTCTTCTTTGAAAATTATATTTACTCATTCCTTAGACTGTGTGATGAGATTGTTTTCAAAAGAGTATATGTTCCTCATTATATGTATTTGTTTGATTTTTTTCTCCTATCTATTAAATGTTAAAATTTCCTTTCATAAAAATCTTTCCTCCCAAAATACTAGAAATATAACATGTTAAATAAATATTATTATTATTATTATTATTATTATTATTATTATCTTCATCATCATGTTTTTATACACTAAGATTTCCTAGAGGCTAGAGTAAATAATAATTAATAAAACATGGTTTCAACTTTTTGCATTTATTTATTTGTCTGTGTATATGTTAAAAAACAGCTGTACCTTAGCATGCATATGGAGGTTACATGATAATTTGCATGAGTCCTTTTTTCCTTTCATCCTATATGTTCTAGGTACCTAGTCCAGATCATCAGGATCATCATTAGTGCTTTAACCCATGAGTGATCATGCAAGTGCTGAAATACAATATATTTCACCCTCATTTTTGATTGAATCTTTATTTTATTAATTATCTATTTATTTGTTATCTTTTTCTCAATGAAAACACAGCGTGCTCTGTTATGCATACTTTTACTGGTGATAAAACTAGAACATTTATTTTTCTTAGTCTGTAAAACCATTCAAGAGCTACAGTATTTTTCCTGGATACTTCTGCAACTTACAAACTGAAATCCGAAGGAAATACGTGTGTGTGTGTGTGTGTGTGTGTGTGTGTGTGTGTGTGTGTGTGAAACTGAGAGAGAATAATGTGATCTTTCTGTGTATACACTGTAGGTATCACTCCAGACTACAAGGCAGGCATTCTTAGCCCATTTCCACTACTTATAGAATTCCATCCCTGCCTCTTTGAAAGGACTCTCTAGCTGTGCGTCAATTACCTAGTGTAGTGGATAAAGAAGAGAGGGAGGAAGTGAGAGGGTGGCATGGAGGGAGAGAGAGCTGAGGAATCAAAAGAAAATATTCTGTGCAGTAAGAAGAAAATAAATCGAAATTTCTACTTCAGGACCAAAGTCTTTCAAAGCCTGTAATTTTCCTCTTTTATTGATGCTATACACATTGGCAGGAATATCAGCTTTTGTATTCAGAAAAAAAGCAAAACAGATCTATCACAGCACACCCGCACCACTAGCTATGAGCTGATAGGCATACAAATCAGCTAACCTGTAAATCTATCTTTGAGCCCATACATCTACTAAAATGATATTTAGTTTCAATCTTTATGCTTAATTTACCCCAGTGAAGCTGTTTCTCAACGTTGGAAGATGTAATAAATCATAAGCATGTGCACACATTGGTCCTAAATTTTAGAATCTAAAATATTTTCTTCTATTTGAAACATTGTTATTTGTTACTAACAAGTATGAAATGTAATAAAAATCCTTAATTCCTAATGATAAATTTCAGTGTGGGGCAGTAAAATAAAATCTGAATTATTTTTTTACAAAACAGGTACCTCCAGTTCCATCCTTGAGAAAATTATTTCCGAGATATAAGGAAGCAATAACAATTAGATAGCAATTACACATAATTCAAGGAGTCATATACATAATCATGAGGAATAGAAATATAGCCCTGTGGCAATGTTCGACCACATAAGACATATAGGTTAGAGTCCATTTTATCAGAGCTCATCTAAAAGCTGGGAAATCTTGTTGACAGCGTGGCATCCCAGCGCTTGGGAGGCAGAGACAGGACCCAAAGGGCAGTTTGGCTAGTTAGACAGACCATAAAAGGTCAGAATTCAGTGAGAGGCATTGGCTTAATAAATCAAGTAGGGATTTCTTGTAGAATATATATGACAACAAATTTTGGGCCTCTATACACACACACACACACACACACACACACACACACATGCATGCAAATTTAGATGCGTGCTCCTTACATACATGCAGAAAAAAAATCATATCAACTTTTTAACTTAAATATATATGCTTCAAATATATATGTATTCTCTATATATTTTACATTTTTAGGGAAGTGGCTGGATTGTTATGTTTGTTTATTTTATCTTTATAAAGTAAAACTTTATGCAAAATACCTATGAACTTGCTTTCAAAAGAAAACTATTCTTATTTGTAATTTTGATATTCCAAATAAATCAATGCTTTGATCCACAAGGATCAAAGATGGCTCAGCTGTGTCCTAAAATGTACACTGTATAATAAACTGATCTAATACGCTAGATTATTTAGTTTCATCAGATACCATGCATAGAATGACAGTAAAAAGAACTCTATGAACTTGTAATAATTAAATGTTCCTCCCTTCCTAATACACAGGAACCACATTCATTCTTTTTATTAAAAGAGACCTACTCAATGAAATGAACTAAATTAACCATAAATTGTTAACATTGGACAATGAAGAATTAAGAACTCTGTCAGAATTTTATAAAGAAGTATGATTAAATGAAAATGTTTTTTTTTTTTTTGATATCTGCTTTATGGAACAGAGACCACTTAATGACAGTGGTTTAAAATGCCTCCTGTTGGTGGGCATCTACTTTAAGACTTACCAAGGAAATATATTAACTGTCTTAGAAATCACTGTGCTCTACTAACACAGGCTGAGTAACTGTGATTATATCCAGAATCCAAATACACAGCTACTCCTGCAAGGTTTTAATATATCTTTATACAAACCTTGACAAAATAAATCCTTGTAAAAAATATTAATTTTAGCAACAAATTTTAATGGTGTTAATTTTACTAAAAAACCTCAAAACACAAAGGAATATGATTTAGTTTACAAACCAAGGAGAAAAATAGTAATTTATTATTAACCTCCATTTCTTTTCAGTGGCTTTCTGTAAGTATATGAGATTTCGTCAATATTTTCTGTCCTCTTTATATGTAATTTTATATATGTAATCCTGAATAATTTAGGTCTCAAAAGTGGAAATGGTGAAACAGAAATGCTGTAAGTCAGACATAATCAAGGGAAAAAGTCAAAATACAGTTCACTCAAGCTTCCACATTTTCTCATGAGACATTACTGTAATAAAAATGTTCAAGTCAGGGAAAATATTAGCTTTGGAGAAGATGAGTAAGATTGAATTACACTCACAATATACTTCCAGAATCAAGAGTATCTTATCATTTTGTTCCTGCTTTTTATTTAATAAATAACAAGATAAGTCAACTGCATAAATATAAATATATTTCTTATTCATGTTATCTTTCTTAGACAAACTGTTCCAAGCTAATATTGCCCTGTTTTTTGGGGGGGGGGGTTTAATCAAGATACTCAGACATTAGTGTAGTCACATTTGAGGCACTGTAAAGGATGTGCAGTAGGAGAATATGGCCTACATGAGGACATCAATTTCTCATCAAAGCCCAATGTCTTATGACCTAAACCTAGCAGACTGAAGCAGCTCTAGATAAAAGAAATGGACACAAAAAAGAACCCAACAGAAAGAGAATAAAGAGAAGATTGCGGTAGGTCACTGCAAATCACAGACTCTGAAAATCAACTTAGTGTAGACAGATGGTGGGATCTATACAACCTCCAAAACTAGTCCTGTTGGAGAAATACTTAAGAACTTCCTAGCTAAGGACAAACTACTTAGCCTATCTAATCCTTAGCTGACTCTTAACTGAGGTTAATCATTCCAGCTTTTTCTGTGTGAATTGGTTTCAACATTTGGATAATGTTTGACATACTGAATGTTGAAAAATACTGATACTGCTTCTTTTCTAGTTTCATAGTATGCTTTTTATGCTTCTGTTTTTACAGGTATATGAGAGATGAAAGTATATGTATAACACGGAGTAAATATCATGAATATTGTTATTGGTTCAAGTAAATTTTAGGATATAATAGGCAAATATTCTAGAGTTTCAGTCTTCTTCATACAAAGTTAATATCATTTTCATTCTGATGAAACATTTTATGGATAGAATGTGTATGTTTATATTAAATAGCCAAAAGAGCTATCACAACTACACATTCTACAACCTATACATTACTGCAAAATTAAATCACAGATAATAGCAGCATGAAATTAATTTACAATCTTGATTTCTTCTTCAGGTGATATGACAGAAAGATCACACAGTAGTGTTTCAAACTGTAACCCTTTGTGTTGGTCACTTTACACAAATGTTATTCAAATACTTGGCAAAAACAGTATAAAGGAAAAAGTGCTTTCTTCTTTATCATCAGTTCTATGTGTTCAGTACATAGTTTCTTGGTCCTATGAACTTGAACAAAACATCATGTTAGTAGGAATATCTGGGATTTATCTTGTGTACAAAAAAAGCAGAATATAGCATTGCTTATGGCCCCAGGAGTAGCATCATTCAAGGATCTAGTATCCTATTGAGGACCAAACACTCAAACTATGAGACTATGGGGGACAGCTCAGACATCTCAAAAACTGGAACGTAGAAATTTATTAGAAATATCAAAACAGGGTGTATTTCAAGATGAGAAGTTAAGGACAAAACTATTTCTGAGTTACCAAAAACTTATTGTCATGTCTTCCTTTTTTCTATGCACTTTTGAAATCAATATTTGATTGTCTTTTACTTTTCATTAGTAATACCACAGATAATCTTTCTCTGAATTGGCCAATAACCATTTCTTTGTGAATATTTAATGATATATTTAAGAAAAATTGTTCTAGTCTAATTCATAGTGGACAAAAGTCTACCCATGCCTATGACATTTTATTTACTTTACTGAAATAACCTCAGCTGTTAGAAGTTCAGAAGTCATAGTGAAAAATGAATGAATACTGATAACATTAAAAAGAAAGGAGATTCCTCTTTCCCCCTCCTCCTCCCCTCTCCCACAGAGAACCCTTCTTTTCTCTACCTCTTGTGATTATTTTCACTCCCCTTCTAAGTGGGATTGAAGCATCTTCACTTGGGCCTTTTTGCTTGTTACATTTCTTTCTTTTATTTTCTTTTTTTTTTTAAGTAGGTATTTTTTTTATTTACATTTCAAATCTTATCCCCTTTCCCAGTTTCCCCTCCAGAAACACCCTATCCCATCTGCCATCCCCCTGATTCTATGAAGGTGTTCCCCCACCCTCCTACTCACTCTTGCCTTTCTGCTCTGGCATTCCCAGTCTGTTGGTTATATCTTAGGTATTCTGTGCTTTGTGGCTAATATCCACTTATCAGGAAGTATATACCATCAACTTTTGGGTCTGAGTTACCTCACTCAGGATGATATTTTCTAGATTTATCCATTTGACTGAAAAATTCATGATGTCCTAGGTTTTTAGTAGCTGAATAGCATTCCACTGTGTAAATGAACCACATTTTCTGGATCCATTCTTCTGTTGAGGGGCATCTGGGTTGTTTCCAGCATCTGTCTATTAAAATAAGGCTGCTATGAACATAGTGGAACACATTTCTTTGTGGTATGGTGGGCATATTTTGGGTATATACCCAGGAGTGGTATAGCTGGGTCTTCAGGTATAACTATTTGCAGTTTTCTGAGGAACGACCAGATTAATTTCAAGAATGATGTACCAATTTTCAATCCCACCAGCAATGGACGAGTGTTCCTATTTTTCCACATCCTCACATGTGCTGTCACTTGAGTTTATGATTTTAGACATTTTGATTGGTGTGAGGTGGAATCTCAGTGTCATTTTTGATCTGATGACTAAGGACCTTACTTCTTTAGGTGCTTCTCAGTCATTCAAGATTCTTCTTTTTGTTTTTTCTTTTTTTATTGGATATTTTCTTCATTTACATTTTAAATTTTATCCACTTTCTTAGTTCCACGCAGAAGCCCCCTACCCAGCCCCCACCCCTATTTCTATTAGGGTGTGCCCCCACCCACTTCAGCCTCCCCACCCTCAAATTTCCCTACACTGTGGCATCTAGCCTTTACAGAGCCAAGGGCCTCTTCTCCCATTGATGCCTGACAAGGCCATCCTCTTCTACATATGCAGCTGGAGTCATGGGTCCCTCAATGTGTACTTCTTGGCTGGTTGATTAGTTTCTGGGAACTCTGAGGTTCTGGTTGATTGATATTATTGTTCTTCCTTTAGGGTTGCAAACCCCTTCAGCTCCTTCAGTCCTTTCTCCAACTCGTCCATTAGAGACCCGGTGATCAGTCCAATGGTTGGCTGCAAGCATCCACCTCTGTATTTGTCTGGCTCTAGCAGAGCCTCTCAGGAGATAGCTATATCAGGCTCCTGTCAGCATGCACTTATTGGCATCCACAGTAGTGTCTGGGTTTGGGTCCCCAGGTCGGGCAGTCTTTGGACAGCTTTTCCTTCAGTCTCTGCACCATACTTTGTCTCCGTATTTGCTCCCATGAGTATTTAGCTCAAGATTCTTCTGTTGTGAATACTCTGTTTAGCTCTGTACCCCATTTTTAATAGAATTATTTGGGATATTTCGGAGGTTAACTTCTTGGGTTCTTTATATATTTTGGATATTTGCCTTCTACTAGATGTACGATTAGTGAAGACTTTTTCTTTTTTTCCTAAAATGTAGGCTACAAATTTGTCCTATTGACAGTGTCTTTTCCTTACATAAGCTTTTCAGTTTCGTAAGGTCTCTTTTATCAATTGGTGATCTAAGAGCCTGAGCCACTGGTGTTCTGTTCAGGAAAATTTCCCCGTGCCAATGAGTTCCAGGCTCTTTCCCATTTTCTCTTCTATTAGATTCAGGGCATCTGGTTTTATGTTGAGGTCCCTGATCCACTTGGAATAGAGCTTAGTGCAAGGTGTTAAATATGGATCTATTTACCTTCTACATAAGACTGCCAGTTAGAACAGCACGATATATTAAAGATGCTTTCTGTTTTCAATGATAGTTTTGGCTTCTTTGTCAAAAATCAAGTGACCTTAGATAGATGTCTTCAATTCTATTCCATTTATCCACCTGTCTGTCTCTGCACCAATACCATGCAGTTTTTAATCAACATTGCTTTGTAGTACAGCTTGAGGTCAGAGATGGTGATTCCTCTAGAAGTTCTTTTATTGTTTAGAATTATTTTTGCTATCCTGAGTTTTTGTTTTTCTATATGAAGTTGAGATTTGATCTTTCCATGTCTGTGAAGAATTGAGTTGGAATTTGATGGGGATTGCAATGGATCTGTAGATTGCTTTCAGTATATGGGCATTTTCACTATATTAATACTATCTATCTATGAGCACGGGAGATATTTCCATCTTTTGAAGTCTTGTTTGATTTTTTTTTAACAGAGATTTAAAGTTCTTCTCATAAAGATCTTTCACTTGCTTTAGAAGTATTACACCAAGTGGTTTTATACTATTTGTGGCTACTTTGAAGAGTGTTATTTCCCTAATTTCTTTCACAGCCTGTTTATCATTTGTAGAAAAGAAGGCTACTGATTTGTTTGAGTTATTTTTATATCCTGACACTTTGTTGAAGTTGTTTGTCAGCTGTGGAAGTTCTATGGGGTTGCTTATGTATAGTATCACATAATCTGTAAATAGTGATAATTTGACTTCTTCCTTTCCAATTTGTGTCCCTTTTATCTATTTTTGTTGTCTTTTTGCTCTAGTTAGAACTTTTAATACTATAGTGAATAGATAGGGAGAGAGTAGGCAGCCAGGTCATGTCCCGAATTTTAGTGGGGATGTGTATATGTGTTTGGGGGGTGGGGGCAGGAGAGAAACTCAGAGGGCCAGGAGAATGAATGGTAATTACCAACCTCAGTGGGAGAAGAAATGCTTAATCCTTGAGATACTGGAGACCTGAGCAAAGGGAGAAGTGTGTGTGAGAGGGTGCACTTTCTTTGATAAAAGGGAAATGAGGAGGAATGGGATGAGGAATTATGTGGGGAGACCAGGTGGGAGAAGGAACTATTTGAATGTAAATAAATAGAGGGAGGTTGGGGACCCCTAGAAAGTATCAGAAACCCAGGAGATGAGAGTTTCAAAACTCAATGGGGGAGACCTAAGCCAAAATGTCAAACAAATGGAAGAGGGAACTTGAAGACTCTAACTCCAGTAGATAGACAGGGACCCAGGGGAAGGGATGTGACTACCAACCAACAGTCAAAATTTCTGACCCAGAACTTTTCCTGTCTAAAAAAACTGCAGGGACAAAAATGGAGAAGAAACAGAAGGAAATGTGGTCTAGTGAGCAGACCAACTTAAGATCCATTCCTTGAGGCGTTTGGGGCACCAAGGCCTGTCAGTATTACTGATGCTATGATGTGTTTACAAAACAGAGCCTGGCTTGGTTGTCCTCTGAGAGGCCCTACCAACAGCTGACTGAGACAGAAGCAGATTCTTACACCCAACCATTGGACTGAAGTCAGGAACCCCTGTGTTTGAATCAAAGAAGGATTGAAGAAGATAGAGGGGAGGGTGACTCCATAGGAGAACCAGCAGTAACAACTAAGCCAGACCTTAGGGAGGTCCCAGAGACTGAGCCACTAACCAGGAGCTGATCCAAGGCCCCTGGCACATACATAGTGGTGGTCTGCCTAGTATAGCCTCAGTGGGAGAAGATGTGCTTAATCCTCAAGAGACTTGAAGCCTCAGGGAAGTAGGAGGTCTGGCGGGTGGAGAGTATCCTCTCAGAGGCAAGAAAATGAAAGAATGGGATGAGGAACTGTGGAGTGGGGGACCAGAAGGGAACACCTGGAGTGTAAATAAGTTAAATAATTAAAATCTTAAAAATGAAATGAAATAATTATTTATAGATAATCTGAAAAATGCAAATAAAGAAAATTGTTGAATAAAAAGGTTATAAAAACATAAATGATGACATTGAATATAAAACATAAACTGACTTTGAAAAATGAGGTCAAGAAGGTATGTAAATTTAGCTAGAAATATGACAACTTGTCTTCCTTATTATTTGTTTTTCTTATCTTATTCTCATTCTATTGTGCAGCCTTGGTTGGCTTTGACTTGGTGTATAGCCAGGTTGGCTTAGAAATTACAACATTCTTCACAAAATGTTGAGCAGAAAAATTCCAGATCCTACAATTTTGTACAGTTAAGATAAATACTAGATGATCGTGACAAAATGAAGACATTTTCACCCATTTGACAGAATTGTAACATTTCATGTAGAGAAACCTAAGAAAACACTACCCCATGCAGTGTGCCAAGGTCAGAGTAAACACATAAATCATTCTGATAGATACACCATTACTAGGAGGTGCTAGAAAGAGCCTACCCCCACTGCACAATCCTTGTGTTCTTTTTAGAAGAAGCATCTTTCAATGGAACATTTTACAATCTATTAAAATTAAACATCTCTTACCTTTAAATGATACAAACAAAGTAAATATAAAAATGCCACATTAATGAAGATTGGCAGAAATTTAATTTGAATTTTTTAAAAACCAAGGAACTATGTAATCAATAAAATGTATCATTATTAATTTACCACAATAAACATTCTATATCAAAATAATCTACTAATAACAAATGATATTGAATTTAAGGTCTATCAATAATCTATACAAATTTTATACCTCTCTAGAGATATAACATATTTCTCAAATAAAATTTTGTATTTTAATTGTCAACAGCATGGCTGGACAATTGAAATTAAATGGTTACAAGCAAACTTACTAAGCAGAAATAAAAATGAAATAGTCACAGTAACCACAACTCTTTGAAGGAGTATTGGTAGATATATTAGTGAGAAAGAATTCTACAAAAGAATAAGAACATAGTTGGAGACAGACATATTTGATATAGCACCACACAATGGTTGGATAATATGGTGATGAAATACTTTCTAACTTCATATATCTGATTAGAACTTATGACTTCAAACAATAAGGAAACATACGCTTCAAAAAAGATGAAATGACTAATTCTACATGAGAATAGATGCAATTTTTTGATAATTATAAAATGTGTTGCTGGACTTATGTAGAGAATATAGAGAAAAAATAAATGTTCTAAAACATAATTAAGAAGAAGTGAGGTTGCATTGGAAGAAAATGTAGAATGGATTATTGAGAATAAGAAAATCAGGCTGGCAAGATGACACATGGATGGGGATGGGGTGATAAAGGAATGTGTTACCAAATCTAAGATTGATTGCTGAGACTATACAGTTAATATATAGTTAACAGAGAAAACAGCTTCTGCAAGTTTACCTCTGACCTCCATAGGAGCACCATCTCACTCACACACATACACACTCACACACACACACACACACAGACATATAAACACACACACAGAGAAAGAGAGAGAGAGAGAGAGAGACAGAGAGAGAGAGAAAAAGAAAGACACACAGAGAGACAGATTAGCAGAGACAGACACAGAGAGACAGAAAGGCAGAGAAACAGAAAGAATATCTTGACAAACACACACATACACAGAGAGAAAATAAAAATTAATAGAATATAAAACTGAGGGCAAAGGATGAGTGAATTATGTAGAAAAGCATAATTTAAGAAAGATTATGAAATATTAAAAATGAGCCCATCATTGACTATACACCCTAAGCAGAAATAGTATCATAAACATGATTAAATGATTTTCTTACATCATCTTAGCTAGACAATGATCAGTAAAGTTTGGAGTTTCGACAATAAACACTTGTCAGCCTCATTGTAATCTAAGAAGAGTATTAACACCTTGAGGATAAATCTTTCCTATGTCTTTAGGCTATTCAACCACTATGTCAGTGGTGGGTTCCCTCTCTTTAAGTGGGTCTCAAGCTGAACCAGTTAAGTAAGACATTCCCACAATTTCTGCTCCATTTGTACTCTAGAACATCTTATACGTTGGACAAATTGTTGTTTCAAGTTATGTAGCAGGATTGGTGTCCCTATTCCTCCATTGGAAGTCTTCACAGGTTTCAGCAGATGACCTGTTCAGTGACCATCCACCCCATTGCTAGCAGTCTTAGCTAGGGTCTCTCTTGTAGATTCCTGAAAGTCTCCATTGCACTAGATTTCTAGTTCATCCTGAGATGCCCCAGATACAGTTGTCTCTTCCAGTACTCTCTCCCTCCAGCCTACCCTAATCTGATCCCTCCTGTTTCTATCCTCCACCTTTCTCCCTCTACCTGCTATGTCTATTATATTTCTCATTCCCAAGAATATTCTTGTGTGCAGGCTTGAGTCCTCCTTGTTACTTAGCTTCTTTATGTCTGTGGATTGTAGCATAGTTATCCATTAATTTACAGGTAAGAGCCACTAATAAATGAGTACACACAATGTTTAAGGCTAGAGACTATGAAAGAACCATACAGGACTGGCAAAAAAAAAAAAAAAAAAGTCAAGAATTTGTGCCTAAGACTACAGACATCATTGAAGCTTTAGCCAGCAACTAATGGAAATAGATGCAGAGAGTCACAACCAAAAGTTAGACAGAGCTTGGAGAAACTTGCAAATGATGAACCAGAGATGTCAAGGACACCATAAGGAAACACACAGAATCAACTAAGCTTGGATTGCTCATAGAGTCTCCCAGAGGCCTTACTGCCAACCAGGGAGCCTGCATGGGACTGACCTAGGCCATCTCCATATTTATTATAATTGAATAGCTTGATCTTCTTGTGAGACTCATAATAGTGGGAGTAGGGGCCGACTCTGACTTTTCTCCCTGTCTTTGGGACCCTTTCCTCCTAGTGAGTGGCTTCATCTAATTTTACTGTAATTGATATGCAATGTTTTGTTTATATCTATGGGAGGCCTCATCTTTTATGAATAGAAATGGATGAGGGGTGAATTGAGGGGGTAGGAAGAGAATGGAAGAAGAAGGTGGAGAGGAAATGGGACTCAGGATCTAAAAAATTAAATAAATACATAAACCATCCTTTCTTTACTATAAAACAAGTATCTTTATTGCTGTAACTCAAAGTTGTAAGTCCTAATGTATCTTCTTACATTCAGGCCCTTAAGAATAAAGTTATGTGAATGAACCCTCTTTTAAATAAGCAATTAACAAAGTTACTTGTATTAGCCACCAACCACAACCCAAGAAATTCCAAGGCACACACTACAGCACTACAAAATTACAGGGGTGTTATGCAGATTAAAGTCAAGGAAAAACATTACTGATATTTTCTTCTTGAATCATAGAGTTTCTACTATTCATAGATGAAAACCCGGGTTTAGAGAGATGCATATTCAAATTGACAACAATCAGCATTTATAACAAACCAAGGTGCAGGAAGAGATGTTAGGAAGAGCTCAAATGTTACACACAGTGAAAATCACAAATGCGTAAAGTGGAGAAAACAGTCTTAACCCTGCTAAGGCTCTGAACAACTTTGTCCTAAAGATGGAGTAAAAAAATTCAAAACTTTCCAGAGCAAGCATCTGCCCTCAGATAACGTCATTCTGTGTGGCTGTCAATGGAGAACACAATTCACAGACTGCATTCCATTTCAATCTAGCAGATAACATTGCCCTGTCTACCGAGTTTCCGAGTTATTTTTAATTCCTTATTGTTAAGTGTGAATGAGTATTAAACACTGACTCAAACATTTCAAGATTACTTCATAATGAAAACTGAGCTAAATTTATCACAAAACAGGGCTTAGATAAAACCATGGAGAAGAAAACATACAAAGTGAAAAACAGTTGTAATTAACACATTCAGAAAGTATTAATAACATTGTGATGAGCATTGGCTTGCTTCATTAAGTTATAATTTACTATAGAATAAAATTAGGGTGTGTTGTGTTTGTGTGTGGGACTGCAAAATGAAAAAAAATTAAAACTGCCAGTACATGTGATGATGAAAATCTAGACAATCTCCAGTCACGCTGAATAGAGAAGAATTACAAGAAAGAAACATAAACATGTAGCATCCAGTAGTCTTAGTATCTCAATCACATAGAGTTTTCAGATGCTGAAATTAGAATAAATATAAAAGTAATATGCAAATATTTCATAGAAAATAAGGAATTAATGAAGACACTCTGAGGTGAATGGAAACTGAGAATCTTGAATGTAACATGTGAACATACACAGATACCCAGCAGTATCACTACTGAAAATTTTGAAACTCCAGAAGCTATAACTCACCTCCAATGATGTTCCTCTAGTGAATCAATCACTTTTTCATATAAACCCTGTTCCGGCATAATCATGAACTCCTCCAATACAGAAATAAAAACTCAAGGTTGGATATGTATCATCAGAAAAGACTTTGTATTGAAAATATAATATGAAGATAAGGGCTTCATAAATATATAATTTAACATTTATAGTACACTACAATATAATTCAGAGAAACATGGAAATTATTATTCTGAAATATGTGTATAGCACATTGCACAATTGTTAGTTTCATTGCTTACTTGAAAGAAAGTTGGTTATAGCATAGAAAATAATTATATTTGTAAATATTGTTATAAATAAACTAGTAATAGGTGAGTTGCTTAGATAAGTCCATTGTATTTGTAAAAATAATATACATTAAAACTATTTCAAAACTATTTTATTATCACTAGGAGAATTTATATATGTATATATATACGTATATATGTTATATATATAACATATATATTATATATGTATATATGTGTGTATATATATGTATATATACCATATATAGATATATATCAATATATAGATATATATCTATATATTTATATATTTATATATATAGATATATATAGATATAGATATAAAATGAATTTTTCTTCAATCCAATTTTACAAACAGTATTTTAAGAAGCCTACTTCTCTGGAACAAAGATATATTCCTGAAGAATAATATTCAAGAATAATTAGAGGTTTTTACTATTTATCAGGTGTGACAGCTCATAATAAGGACATTTAAAATACAGAGCAATGCTTTCATTTTGGAACATAGACAGGAATAGAAAAGGGATTTGTTTGAATTGGAGTAAATGGAATTGACAATTTTTCCAAAAAATAAGTAAATAAATGTCCTTTTATTTATGGTATGTACATTAATGTGTACATGTGTGTGTGTGTGTGTGTGTGTGTGTGTGTGTGTGTGTGTGTGTGTGTGTGTATTGGGGCATGGGTACTAAATCATGCCTGTAAAGGTCA
Source organism: Arvicanthis niloticus (assembly GCF_011762505.2). NCBI lineage: Eukaryota > Metazoa > Chordata > Mammalia > Rodentia > Muridae > Arvicanthis > Arvicanthis niloticus. Next base: position 23,332,840 of record NC_133430.1, on the reverse strand, counting down.
GAGGACAACGCTCGGGAGTCTATTCTCTTTTCTACAGCACATTGTGGGATTGAGATAAGACTATCATCTTGTACAGAAACCTCTTTTCTTCATTAGATATTTCCCACATGAATACATTCAAAAATAAATCCAGCAGTAACAACAAAGTTTTCTAGGGGTGTATAACACATACCTATTACCGAACATGAGGGACATTTGACAACTAGTTTTCTTCTAAGGTACACTTTAGTGGGACAACGCAACATGTAAATATCATAATTATGTCTGTTATATATGCCAGCAACTTTTCAGTACTTTTAAATTTGTTTCACTTAACTATCTCCAAAATCTACTATAAATTTCATTCATATAAATGTATATGAATATATATGAATAAGTTATCAATATTAATATGAGTGTTGTTTTACCTTTATTGAAATAAAATGAACTCGAATATAAGTAAGGGTTGTTGGTGGCACTTTCTTCAGTAGTGTAGTCACCAACATGTTGCTTTTCTTTACTAGGTATACTTATACCTACACTTGAATAAGAGACTCTCATTAAATATGTAAAAAGGAGGTAAGAAAGTATAAGGTTCATTTATTGGAAAGAAGGGTTTCAGTGAGAAAGGCAGAGGGAAGATAGAAGAAAATGATTGGAGAAGAAAGTGATTAAAACGCCTTACAAAAATGTAGGAAACTATCAACTAACTTATTTTAATCTATAGAATTTAATGGCAGATGACTTAATTTGTACTTTACACATTCATTAATATATTTAATTTTGTTTTATTGTATAATATACATCATAGTAAGCTAAGTAGTTATTTCTGACACATGCTGAAGACAGAAATGTGTGTACCCACACCCTCACACCCCCACACACCCCACACATTACACACACACACACACACAGATATATATATATATATATATATATATATATATATATATATATATATATATATATATATCCAGTCTGTATGTTACATGTATGCATGTGTTTTCAGGACTGATCATTTGGTAACAGACAGCCAATTGGGGTTCTCTTGCTTGGGGTAAACAATTTCTTCCAGTCTCACCATTCCTTAATTGCCTATAGTTCTTCCTGTAGGGTTGAAGCCTCCTGGTCTTTTCCTCATCATATCCTTTGATAAGTCTCTTAGTGTCATGTTTATTCAGATAACATTGACACAGTCATGTTTTGAGCCTTCATGGGTTCAGCTTCTGACATTTTTGGGAGACACAGCCTCAGAGCAAACACCATGATCCTCTGGCTTTCATGATCTTTTTGTTCTATCTTCCAATTTGTTGTCTGATTACTTTTTAAAAATTAGTCCTTGGGAATGACTTTTATTTAGATAGCTCCAAGAATCAAAGCTCACTTTCCACAGTATCAAATTAGTGTCTAACAGTTGTCTATGTCTTTTCAGCTAATAAACTTTTAAGGTTAGTCACCTAGGTAAGGTGTGTTGACATCTGGCTCTTCGACTTTTAAAGTATTATTTTCCTGTCCAACATTGAGTCCAATTTTAAGTGGATAGAATTAGGCTCACATTACTTGAGAGAAGTAATTTTTACACACACATCCACATATAGAACAGCAATATATATATATATATATATATATATATATATATATATATATATATAATTCACAAATACATTTTAGTGGCTTATTCAATGTGCAACAATTAATGAAATAGAATTCAAAATAGCTGCTTCTGGAAGGATAGGAAACACTGTGTCATCTTCATAAAGTCTGACAGAAAATATATTGCAAGGTTGCGATTTTGTTAGTTTTTCCGCCACTAATTTGGTATATGCATTTTATTTTGTAAGTAAAATCTCTTGCACTGGTACCAATAAAAGAGTGTGATTTACATTGCAGGTTTAAAATATGAAATTGTATATTTTATAATTACCAAGTAATAATTATACATGATGTGACTCACTTTAAGATTTTAGGAAATTGTCTTTTAGTCTGAAGACATTTAAATTTATGCTTCAACTTCAGACTTTCAAAAAAACTGTGTTCATCAGATTGTATAACTTTACTAAGTGTCTCTAATTATAGTTTTCATGTCATATATTAAGTCTGGTATTTACATCATTGAATGTAGATATTTTTCAGTATGGTTACTTTGTAATGCACAAAAGAAGTAGTATCAATTATATTCTTCCATGAACAGTTCCATAATGTAGCAACAGAAGTGTCTGTAAACTCTCCTCATTGGGTTGCTTATCTTCAATGTTCTTATATAGAACACATACACTATCTAACATTCCTGCATAGTGGACTAGCAGGTAGGTGACTGCTGAATTCCCCATAAACACCATGTCAGCTCTCTCTGAGGGATTCTGTAATTTAGCATATTTTTGTTGACATGAGTTTCTTAAGAAGACACTTTCCTGTTGTGGGTTGCTCTGTTTTAGATCACTTCTTGGACTTCTCTTTCCTTTAGTTCTTATGAAACTTCCATGTTCCCTGCTTTAAAGTTTCTTTCATCTGTCATCATACAGATATTTATCCTTTAGATTGTATTGTTCTCAACTTTGAATACCAAGATAGATTTTTTTTTTCTTGTGAATATTTTCAAAGGCATTTTTTTCTTTTCTTTTGTCTCTGTCTATCTTTTTTTCTAATGGGTTTTGCTGTTCTCCCATTGACTAATGAGTATGGCATATATGTATTTGTAAAAAGTGACATGGAGAGAAAGTGTCTATTCAAACTTGGAGATGACTTTATAAAAATTTATAACACTCAGTACTAGGATCAATTCCTCTTATACTGTGATCATTTTTTTCTTATCTCTTGTCTATGCACTAGACAGGGACTATATATGATGTCCACTTCTACTTGCTTCCTTGTGCAATTTGTACATACACTAATTTTATTAATGAAAGTAGAATTCACAGGAATTAACCTTGTAATAACTTTTTCTACTTTTCACAGATGCCCATAATTCTATAGCTGGAGTTATCTTATACATTTAAGCCAGGTTTGTTGCGCAGTGATTCATAGCTGAAATCCCAAGATATCTAAGGTGGAGGCAAGAAGATTATGAGTTTAAGTGTAGCTTCAGTGAATAATTGTTTTGAGGTTGTGTGTTACACTATTTTCAAATTTCATATGCATTGTATTCAAACACAATAGAGTTTACTTAAAGATTTGGTGATGTTGCTGTTGACATGCATATTGGAACTTGGTGTTAGGTAGAAGAAGAAAGCATGAGTAAAAACATAGTATCAAAACTTTAAAGGCCCCAGAAGGCAAATAGAAGTGTGAATTGGATAAAGTGTTCTTCATATTGACCCTGTTATCTTGCAAGTGATTTACGTGTGCCAAAGAAACCATTACAGAACATGCCTGGCTGAAGTCTGAATAATAAAACTAATCTAATAAAACATTCAAGCTGTATAATAGAAAACATTACAGCTCTAAATGTAGTAGTTATGTGTTTTTTCATAAGTCACTTCATATCTTTCTGCTGTCTGCCGTACAACATCCCTTCCCATGCTACATTCCTGGTGACTTTAAGGCATGCTAATTGATAGGCATTCTTAGGACCAGAAGGTTTAATGTTAACTACTTGGATGCATGAAATTTTAGTTCATATTTTAGATCTACTACATCATATTTTCTTAGGAAGAAAATAAATCTCTTAGGTAATTACTACAATTATTTACATTTTGCAGTTGATAATAAACAGTAAACACAAATACATTGGCCATCAGAACCAACCAAAGTGATCCTGGGTAGAATGATTTTTTTTCCTTGTATAGAAACAGATTGGAAATGGTTTATAATGTACTTCTTGTGATGAAATAATTTAATAAAGTCTAAACAAAGGTGAATAAAATGACCTGTTTGGTCTGTGGTTTTTGATCATTCTCTCTTAGAAGCATTTATTGTCACTAGAACACAGTCTTCACTTTGACCCAAGGAAGAACTAACAAGAGTGAAAAACCTTTAATAAATGTCGAATAACATCCACCTGCCTCCTCAGAGGAAACATACTTCCTCACACAACTCCCTGAGGGCTGGTACTTCTATTGTGAACCTGCTGCCTGGTTTTGGTTCCTAAATGCACGAAAGTCCATTTTTCTTTATGACACTTAATATCACAATGCCAGACTGTGTAACCCTGCAAATCTGCAGCTACTACACATTCCCTTGTTTAGAAAAGACCCTACTGTTATAACAATATTCACTTCCCCGGTGCACAAGGAAAACTCATGATTCATAGGGGACTTTCTCTTGGCCCATATAATAGAAACTTTACTATACCTGTGGCCATATATATATTTTTAAAAAGCAATGGAAAGGGACTGGAATTTACCAAGAAAACAAATCAAGAACAAAGTGAAAAGATAATGTCTTCCAGAAGGCAAAGGAATTGGACTACTGGGGAAATGCTTTAATGCTCAGTAAATAAGCTCTTATACCCAATGCCAAGTGGAAAGCCCGTGATCTTCTCTCCAGTACTTAGCAAGGATACATAAGAATGCACTGCTCTACAGAAGCTCTTCACTCAACCAGTAGAGCTTAATTTCAGGAGAAAAGAGATAATAAATTCTGTAATTTTCAAGATAATAGGACTAAACTGTGAAATAGAAAGAACATTGTTCCTGGGCCAACTCTAGATTAAATCTTTATTGAATATATTGTTAGAGCAAACAGAGTATAGGACAATAAGTACCAATAAGTTTGCTGAATATAAAAACTTATATGTGAATGATGTCTTGCCTCGATTTTTAAGGAAAGGTGATCTTTTAGTTTTCTAAATGATCTTGGAAAAAAGATGGGCCTTGGAGAAGGAGTTTCCATATGGAAACAATTTAAATGTTCAAAATGAAAGACTCTGGGTTTAGCACAAAAGTAGAGTACTTAAAAAGCAACAACAAAAATTCTCACACAAAAACATAAGAAATGGGGTCCTAGCAAAGCAAATAAGAACTCACAGAGAATGAATTAGCATTTACAAAGCCTGCAGCAGTCTGGACCGAGCACGTATATTATGGCTTCCAATTTAGTGGTTTTATGACATTCTTGTGAGACTAAGTGGTTCTCTGATTCTTTGTCTTCCCTTGGTCTTCATTCCTTCTCTTGATTTCTTCTGTTCAATTTCAATGTCATAGATTTTGGATTTTTTTTTATATTTTTCTTTGTTTTATGTGATTATTTTCTCTTAGAAGTCTGTTCTTTTCTGATAAGTTACAGAAAGGGAATGAATCTCGATGTGGGGGAGGTGAGGCAGAACTCAAAGAGTTGAGGCAGGCGAAACTGTATTCAGAATATATGAGAAAAGAAGATACTTAATAAATAATAAGTGGAACAACGGAGTTGTAAATGCATCTCAGACATGTTACCACTGTGAAATGTTCAGATTCTAGCTCAAACTTTTCTTCCTCTTGATTCTTTAACTTCATTAAGCCTATAAAATATGGTGATAATTTGGAATTTGGACTCCCCAAAGAATCCATACTAAAGACATAGTTCAGAAAGATGTTATGGCTTGGTGTTGTAGCCTTTAAGATGGAAGGCTTAATGTGAGGATGTAAGTCATTGGGAGTATATCACTAAATGGTATTTTAAAACTCAATTTGTCCCTCCTCCTCCTCCTCCTCCTCCTCCTCCTCCTCCTCCTCCTCCTCCTCCTCCTCCTCCTCCTCCTCCTCCTCTTCTTCTTCTTCTTCTTCTTCTTCTTCTTCTTCTTCTTCTTCTTCTTCTTCTTCTTCTTCTTCTCCTGTCTTTCAATTCTCATCAAGTGGCCATTTTTTTGGATGACATTGTTATCTGTCCGACACTTAGTTAAAGAAGTGAAAAATAAGTCAACATGGCCATAGGTCTGAGCCAAAATGATTTTTTAAATAAAATAATTCAAATATTTGTTCTGAAGATAGGAAACTGACCAGCATAGAAAAATAAAACCTAGAGATGCTGTCTTTTTGTTTACTAAGTTTAAAATAAATAATGGGAAAAAAGCTTTAAGAACTAGTATTCATAAGCAATTTTGAGAAATAGATTACATAAAGCTTAGAATTTTGTAAGTAGCATTATGTAGGTGATAATGTTGGGGCTCAGAAGACTACAGTGCCTGTTGAAATGTAGAAGAAATAAAAAGATGTGTTGAAGAATTTTCTAATGTAACTGCTATTTTTTTTTTTTTTTTTTTTTTTTTTTTTTTTTTTTTTTTTTTTAGGAATTCACCACTTGAGAAAATTAGTTCATCATGGTAACTTAAAATAAACAAAATAAATAATCAAAATTAACAATGTTTTGTTTATGACAAGACATTGTGTGGGAACTGAACTTAAAGATAATGGGTCTTAAATTTACTTAGAAGAAGGAACAAAATAATTATGGGAGGAAGAAAGAAGGAGAACCTGGGTAGGAGAAGGGAGAGAAAGAGGAAAAGCAAGGGTAGTATGAGATATGGGGGGCTGGATAGAAGCCCAGAGAACCAGGAGAATGAATTGAAATATGCAACAGTATAGGGTTGGGGGCAGGGGAAAATTCTAGAAACTCCCAGAGACCTGGGATGTGATGGGTTATCAGAACTCAATGTAGATGACCTTTACAGAAATGTCCAACAGTGGGGAGATAAAACCTGACGAGACAACCTCCAGTAAATAGCCATGACACCAGTTGAAGCAGGGGGTACCCACTGATTTTCAAAATTTTTTGCCAAGAATTGTTCCTGTGTAAAGAAAATGCAAGGGCAAAAATGAAGCAGAGACTGAAAGAAAGGCCACACAGTGACAGACCCAACTTTGGATCCATGGCATGCACAGGCACCAAACCCTAACACTATTGCTGATGCCCTATTGTGCTTGTAAACAGGATCCTGGCATTATTGTTCTCTGAGAGGTTCTACCAGCAACTGACTGAGACAAATATAGATACTTAAAAGCAACCATTAGATTAAGGCCGAGGATCCCTATGAGAGAGTTGGGGAAGGACTGAAAAAGCTGAGTGGGATTGCAACCCTATAGGTAGAACAACAGTGTCAACTAACCTCGACCCTCTCAGAATTCCCAGAGACAAAGCCACAAATCAAGGAGCATGTGGGCTGCTCCATGGCCCTGGTCACATTTGTAGCAGAGGACTGCCTTGCCTGGCCTCAGTGAGAAAGAATGGGCTTAATCCTGTGGCAACTTGATGCCACAGGGAAGAGTGATTTTAGTGGGTGTGAGGTAGGGGTGGGTAGATGGTAGAGTCATACTCTTTCAGAGGTGGAGGTGTGATAGAGTGAAGAACTAGAGGAGGGGAATCAGCAAGGGGGCAACTTTTGGACTGTAAAAAAATAAAACAATTTAATAAAAAGATGATAATGGACAAGTTTATTTATTTGAGGAAATTTTTAAACAGCCTTGTAATGAGGAAGCTGCAGATATTTTTCTGGCTGCTTTTAGTTAAATTTAAATAATGAAATCAAGAGCAATGAGAAGTTTAGAGATACATTCAAAACAATGAGTTCCAAAATAAAAGCAATGAATTCCCCTTCACCCAAAACGATCAACAACTAGTGTTCCTTATTCCATCCTGTTAAGATCAGCTAGAAAAGGCAGGTCCCATGGCTGCATGTCTTCTCAGGTGCTCTTAGAAATCCCAAACTTGTCTCTGGCCATTTATTTACAGTAAGAATATGGAAAAGAAGCAACCAAGTCAGACCATAATGAAACATTTTTGGAATGTAAGGCAGATGATGTTTCCAAGTCTGTTGCTGTTTGAGAATGAAAATGATTTCTGACTCTGTATCAAATCTTCCTGTGTACCACCCCTCCCCCTTTTATTTTTGCCTGTCAAATAGAGAATTATTTTTCCATGGCTAGAATCAAAAGAGAAAACAGACAGACTCAGTCCTGGTTTGGGCTTACACATGTGATAATAACTTAATTATTGAACGGTTCTTTTGTAATTTTATGTGCTAAGAGTATTATGCCTGCCAAGTGTATGAAGTAGGTGACATTACCACATGTGAAGGCTTATTACCCTTGCATAACTTATACAGTGGAGTGACAGAGATAAACCTTCTGACTTTCATAAAATGCTAAAAGAATAACAGAATCAAAGAATGGCCCCTGAACTACCCCAACACACTGTCTTCCTCCTCTTTATAGGTAACAACTAATTCCTCCAAATGTGGCATCTACAGTATGTAGTATCTTCAGCAATAAAGGCTTATAGCCAAGTTCTAAAGGTATCTAAGAAAAGTGACAAAGCCTCTATGTCATGCGAATCTCTGCAATTCCTTCTGGCATTGGTTGTTTAACCTGACATACAGTTTAAGGAAAATTTCTCATGCCTGACATTGGGTGTATTCTAGATAGTCTACAGCTTTTGTGGAGAGTATTATGGTCCTCTTGGACATACATTAATATGTATTATATATTATGCCTATATATTATGTGATATTATATTATATGGCCTTTTCAAGTAAGAAAAATAAAACTATGTGTGTACTGGAATTAGGATATTTAAGTTCATTTTCACTGTTGAAACTGTGAACATTTTCTATAGAGAGTTTACTCATGATGAACTTCTATGCAGACATTTACAGTTGCTCTTTAACTACTCTCGTACCATTCAACTTGATTCCCAAAGCCCTTACAGATAGCATGTGTGAGCTATTTCTAAAGATCCACAACTTAAACTAAATATGTAATATGGCCTTTCATCTAAATACAGGACGAGAGCCTAGATATTATCTATTCCCAGCGGGAAATAAAAAAAGGAGAGAGAAACCAAAGAAGCTGTGGAATTTAATTAACAACAATAAATTGGAAGCAAATATCTAGAAGACTAACATTTCAGACGATAGATTGTATTTTCCGTATGAATGGAATAGTTCAATAATCCTGGTCCTCAGTCCTAGTTCCTAAGCTCTAGCTTTTCCACAATGGGTATTCTTCTGAGAAAAGAAAACATGCCCCTGCATAAAAGCTTTAGCCACTTGAGGTTCCTAGAAAGCAAATTAATCTGCAGGGCAGTTTTAAAAACATAAAAGAGAAGTGGGAGCATGACTCACAGAGGCAGCAGAGACAGACCCTTCATGTTTAAGAATGCACAAGAGGTTCTTGGTAACAAACCTATACTGTGGGCTTTGAGCCCCTCTGGGTTTGTTGTCTGTGGGAGGCCTAATTCCCAGCATAATAGGTAAAGCTATCAGGCTCACAACAAGCTACTTAATCTTGTCCTGCTAACAACTCCTGGCTATGTTTGCAATATGAAAGGATTCCTGAATTGGAGGTAGATATTTTTTAATTACGGTTTGTTTCAAAGCATTTAAAATTTTAAAACAGTGACATGTAGCATTATCTTTAGAATGTGGCAATAGTTCTTATCTTTTAAAAAGGATCTGTACCTAAAAGTGTAAATAAATAAAAAGTAGAGTCAAACTGATGCAAATTTTGGAGATATATGTATATATATATATATAAACTTTTTCTGTAGAGAATGCCATTATTTCTGGTTAACTTAAATAGCATTATCAAAAGAACTTTTTATTGTTAATAATGATCCTAAGTATCTCACAATTGCTTGACTTTAAGATTACTATTACAAATGCCTTTTCACAAGCTTCTACAGCTAGATTATTGTCAGTAAGTTATAAAAATATTGAGAAATGAAGAGAGAGGGCATTAAAAAGATGTGTTAAGTTTCTGTTTAATGCTCACAAATGCTAATATTATTTCAACAGAACTGCTAATTATATCTAAAATGAACAAATATTTAAAATGTTAAATAAGTGAATATCATTGAAGTACATATTGGAGTTACAAATCTTTTACTATAAATGCATTTTTCTATCAACAGAATATAAAGATTTATATTCTGTTTTATATTTATATTTATATTATTTATATATTTTATATTTATATTCTGATTTAAATGTATATTCTTTGCTTCAAAATACATATTTCAAAATTCCCCCCTTTTTTGTTTATCATCCTTTTACTTATTCAATATCAGTTTACAATTTTAGTGGAAACTAACAACATCTTCCAAAGATGTTTTATAAATGGTTTCACTGACGTTGGTTCATATATAAATTAATCTACAACCTATTTCTCTAATGTATATGTGAACATAAACAATGGAGGCCCGAGGGTATCTGCAAAAGCAAGTCTCTATGTTCTGTCTCCAATATCTGATTTAGTAGATACCCAGTAGAAGATGGGTAATAACTTACACTTCAAGCAACGTTCTGGCTGCTGCACCTGCTATAACATCAAGAATCAAACCTATTACTTCAAACTGTGTTGGAAACGTTACAGAAGGTCATATTTTGGTACTGATCTTTTTATTGATCTCAGTGATATTTTTTATTAAGGCATCATATTTTGTAACTTTCTATCATTCAGTCTAATACAGTATTTATTCTTATCCGTTTTGCATTCTGACTGAAGAAAAAATTAAAAGCAAATTTATAAGAACATAAAAAATTATTTTGTAGTAAATCTAAGGAAGAAAGTGAAAGAGTTGTAAATAAAAACTTAAAGACAGCTAAAAAGAGAAAACTGTAATCAATATTAGAAAATGAATAAAATCTCTCATACTCATAGACTGATGGAAATACCATTGTGAACATAACTACTCAACTAAAAACAATCCCTATATAAATTCTTTTTTCCTATATAAATTCTAATGCAATTGTTCATAGAAATAGAAAAAGTCTTAAATTTCATATGGAAATATAAGAGACCCTTGATAGACAAAACAATCCTGAACAAAAATCAATATATGTATCACTTTCCCAAATTTTAAGTGGTAATGTTATCAAAACAGAATCACTGAGCAGCAGAATAGGATTGGGACCCATCCATAAATCCTAAGTTTTCTTGACAGTGATGACTTTTATATACTCTATTCTCAATGCTACCGCTTGTATTGACATTTATTATTAATGCTTTTATTAAAAGCATTAATGCTATGCTTTGACAACATCAGGAGATACAACTAAGGTAACATTTTATTATATTCTAGAAAGATAAACTGAACATTTGTTTTCACTAATTATTCCTTTAATTCCTAAACCCAATGAGTAGATGAAATGAATACTGAGGTCCTCATTATTATAGGCAATTTCATTATATTCATTTCTAAGGGAAAAATGAAATCATGACATTGGGAAAAAATGTATGTATTGGGCAATATTTATAACTGGGCAAATGTTTTCTCTCCTTTAAAATTCCAATAGCATAAGTACTTGTTCTTAAATGTCTATACATGATTTTCTTCAGTAAACTTATAGTTTTCATTATTGTAGACATGACAATGCCTCTTGCTTTTAGCTATTAAAAATTACATATAGGCTTTTGTTCTTCACTTTAAAGGTAGAAGTTGGGGTTAGCGTTGGTGAAATGGCTCAGTGATCAAGAACACTTGCTGCTCTTGAGGAGATATGAGTTTTGTCACCAAAACCCATATATGACATCTTGTAACCATTTGTAATATAACTCTAGCTTAAATAGACTTAAAACACTTTTCTTGATTCTTAGGATCCAAACACAAAATGGGAGATACACTAAATATAACCATTAATAAAAAAGTAAAATAAATCCTAGATATAGGTAGATAGAGCCCAAATAATAAGCTTTTTAAAAAAATATTCTGGCATACTTTTGCAGAAGATACACCATTATTCAGTCCCAGACAGATTTAAAAGCGACAGTCATAATTAGTCCTAAGTGTATGAAATTTAACATTCAATTTTATTTTCCTTAATTTTAAATTTCAAATTATACAAATTTTATAGAATGAGTTGTTTTGTTTACAATGCTTTTTGTAAATGCTGTGCATCTTACTGTATCTCAAATTCTGAAAGATGACAGTGCCATCCTCAGATTGCACTAGGCTGATCTCTCAATGAGAGCAAATCTGACTAGCACATAGAGGAGATGATATAGAGAAAGCTTTCTTACTGACTGTCATCAAGCAAAACATTGGAAATAATTCTCCAAATATGCATTCGTCTGGTTGAAGATAAAAGAAATGTTCCGTTGGAGCAAATTACACATATTCATCTCTGGAGGGCTCTCTGTCACATACAGGTAGGCAAAATTTGAACATGTTCTCTTTATAATCTTTCTTCTTAAACATGGCAGATGAGAATGTTTCTGGGCAGAAAATTTAGTATTACAGACAGCAAATTTTGCTTTCATCCACTCAAAAAGGAGCAAGTTAATTCGAACTTGTAGAGAGAATCCCTTTTGTACTGTGTGGAAGCATCGCGTTTCAATAAAAAGATGATGACCTATTAGCAAAAGGCAGGAAATAAGAGCTGGAAGTTCTGGCAGATAGCTATGAATTACAGAAGTCAGTAAGAGGCAGGAAGGCTCACCACCTGTACTCCAAGGAGATGGATTGTGAAACTGAGAGGGATTGTGAAACTGAGAGAGGTAAACAGCCGTGTGGCACACATAGAATAGAATAAACGGGTTACATATGATAAAAGCTAGTTGAGGAACAGGCCCAACATTATGTCCTAGGCATTAATTCATAAATAACTAAGTTTCAGAGTAGTTATTTAGGAACTGGGGTTCTGGTAGAAAATAACAGAATTATATGAACTGATAATTCTGGTTGTTTTCCCTGGAAGTATAACAAACAGTCTCTTCCCTTTAAAAGAAAATAAATCAGAGACAAACATACAACTACAAATACACAGCAATTTGAAAGAATGTTCAATATTACCTAAGAAAACTAGCTTTTCCTCCACCATCACTGGTCATTTGGTAACAATCTGGCCCAATTTAGCAATACCTGTCTCAGCTCAGAAATCCCCCCTTCTCTGAGAATACATGCGACTTTTTCATGTGTCTCAAAAACTTTTGGTTTTCTAAAATAAATTAGATTGCATATAGAGGATATACAGGATAAAGTGGAATAGTAGTGTGTTTGTGTGTGTGTGTGTGTGTGTGTGTGTGTGTGTAGTAAAATACTGTACTGAAGCTAATGGTGATAACTATCATTTTACACTGTTACTCTGTGGCTAATAAGTGTGCCTAAAGCTACTGCTTCTTTAAGAAAATCTCTCACATAATTTGCTTATCTAGTCTTTATGTTTTACATTTTATCTCTAGACTAGTTATCCTAATTTATTTTAAAAAACAATCAGGTATTTATTTGTGCGTGTATGTCTCTACATGAGTTTGCATGAGATTGCATGTGACATAGAGGTCAGTGTGTTCTGTCATCCACTACACGTGGCTCAGAGGTTGCTCTCAGGTCTGAAGCTTTGACAGCCTTAAGTGCCCTTTAGATACTGAGCCATCTCCCAGACATAATCATATTTTTTCTAATTCATTGCGTCCTTTGTCCGAGGTTCAGTGTTTGTCACTTGTCTCCCTATCAGAGAAACCATTGTTTCATTTGGTGTCCTTAAATTCTACATGCAGGAAAAATCCAGAACTATTTTTATTTCTGCCTGGTGGAAAAGTACATCAAGCAATGTGACCTTGATAAAGATTCTTGCGATCCTAACCTGGCATTTAATCTCCACCCACTCAGTTTCTTTGACAATATTTTGTCCCCCTATGGTATTATTTAATTGGAAATAGATGCAGTATGGTAGTTACACAGTATTTGTCAAGCATTTGTGGAACACGAACATATTTAATCTTCACTAAACTAGTAAGAAATTGAGATAAAGAGCCTCATTTTAGAGATTAAGAACCGAAAAGTAAATTATGTAAGGGACCTGAGGCCCTGTAGTTTATAACACGGACAGAAAAGATATAAACTCTTTACAAGCTGGCTGATTACGTTTCTTCCCCTCCTTATATCTGTGCCAGAACTGATCCAGAATCTTATTTATCTATGAACATCTTAATCAAAGTGCAACTAAAATTATATAATAATTACTTAATGAATCTTGAATGAAAGGGTGAATTAATTAATTTTAAATAAAAATCTCATTTTCTCCAAACTGAATACCCTTCACAGTATTTGAAGAAATTAACAAAGACTTTTCATGATTTGAGAATTTAATACAAGCATATAATGAATTTAATTATATTACTCCTGTTTGCTCTTTGAAATCCCCTATATTTCGTATGACATGTCTCTCTTCCTAACTATGTGTTGTTGTTTTTTGGTAACTCAATAATTCCAATAGGTGCTTCCCATATTTTTAAGCACCTATTGTATGCCATCATCAACAGGAACATGGGAAGTGTATGTGTGGCTACATCCCCAGAAAAATATAATAATTTTTTATTCTCATCAAGTCCCTGCTACCCATAGCTTCTCAATAAAGGATGAGTCCAGGGAAGAACCTAGCCCATCTATGCCATGGATTTAGGGTGGCTTGATTTTTGTATACAGTTTATGCAGGTTAACCACAGTTGCTGGGTGCCCATGATTGTGATAGTCAGGTCATGTTCAGAAGACAATATATCATCACACTCTTACCCAACCTCTAGCTTCTACTTTTTCTGTTGCTAGTTATGTATCTCAAGATTCAGTTTAATCACTACCAATAAGGACATTTCTATAAACAATGATGAAGCAACCTGGACCTATAGACAGAAACAGTTAGAAATATTGTTATAGCCTATCTACTTAGCAAAATAATCATGAAAAAGTATTAGACCAGGGCTTTTGGCCTCCCCAGCCAAGGGCTTTGACAAGACCTGGCCTGGTATTCACTTTTTTGCCACATATCTCAAATCCAATCTGAAAACAGGTAAGGACCCCTTAATAGTTGTGTCAGTATTACACACATTTTGCCTGGAATGTCTATATGAAAAAAGTCAAGGTCACATATTTGTTAAGAACATCAGTGTCTTTTTCTTCCCAGGAGTCTTCAAAGTACTTTAAGGGCATTAGCCAGGAGGGAAAAAAGTTTGAATTAATTTACAATAAATTTCTCTAGGTCATGCATACAATGTTTGCAGTATCTACAGAAATGAGTTCTTATGTAGTTTTGTTGGATAATAAGAGCAATGAGAAAAGCTTCTGGTATTTTGGCGATCTCTGAGTCTCCCTGACCAGTAACATGTAAGGAGGTAATCTCTGGCTTATTCTGAGCTTTTTTCAATTCATAATTAATTTCTCCTGTAATTAACAATGTTTTCACATTTAAACATCATCAAATACAACATAAAAAGAGAAAGAAAAGAGAAAATGAAAAACTCCAAGATTGATATCGCTCTAAATTGCCAATTTGCATTAAAGTTTATAGACTGTTCTATACATCCTATATAAGGTTTCTGTTTTGGTTGTAACAACTCTTGGAGGTAGACTCCATATTAACAAGCAGTATTGGTTAGTTTTTGTTAGCCTATAACACAAACACAAGTCTTCTGGGAAGAGTTCACCATAAGGATGAAGATATCTTCATTAGATTGGCTAAAATGTAACATTGTGTGGCATTTCCTTAATTGATGATTTATATGAAAGGACCCTTCATGAGTGGTGCCAAACTAGATAGGTAGTCGTGGGTTGTTTTCAAAAGCAAACTAGTCAAGCTGAGAGCCAGCATGCCAATAAGCAATATTTCTCCATGGTTTCTGGTTCAGTTCTGGTCTCCAGGTTCTTGCCTGGCTTTAGTTTCTTCTTTGGCTTCCCTCAAAGATGGAGTGTGACTTGTAAGCCAAATAAATGCTTTCTTCACTAGTTTGCTTCTGTTCAGTGTTTTGTCAGGCAAATCTGATTAGAACACATCATGCACTCCTTCCATGTTGGAAGAGAGACAGCTCTCAATATAGTTGATAGAAAATTCAACTAAGAGCATCCTGGGAAATAAAGGTCAGAGAAAGTACCAAAGCACTGTCCTTTTTTTCTATAAATTCTGATTTAGTGACTGCATCTACTTTGAAATAGTTGAGCTGCTGCAGATGAGATGCAGAATTTAGCCATTCTCCACATTCTTCACTGTTCTATGCCTTCCCTTTGTATTCCAGCTCTCAATATGATGAGCCATATCCCTGATCCTTGGTGATTTCTGCTCAGGGACAACTAGGCACAGTATGGATACTGTGCTCCCTGCTCACAAGCATCATATCCCATATGGACTCTCTAAATATGCCCCACTGATCGTATCTCAGCATATATGTGACCACTAAAACACATGCTTAGTTTCTATAAGCTAACCAATGCCTTGGAAACCATTCTTGAGCTATACTCAGCAGACAGCAGAGGTGCAAGTCCCTGTATCCCTGTCTTTATCTCCCAGGCAGGATGGCCCCTCATTTATGTGTGTGGTCTTCCCCATGCTGGGATTGCTCAAAGGAGCTTAAATACTACAAATTCATAAATATTCACTTTGAAGTTATGTCACTGACACTGTTTGATAATGCAACTTAATACTGTCCCCAAAGGTCCTATGAGGGTTATGTGGGTGGAAAACCTCCTGGAGCTCTTTCCTGTATGCTTTTTTTTTTTTTCTGAAGAGAGCAGTAGCTACCAGCAAAGATGATAAGAATCTGGAATACTTCTGTTTAGCACACATATATGCACACACACACACACACACATACACACACACACGCACACACAGACAGAGAGAGAGACAGAGAGAGAGAGACAGAGAGAGAGAGAGAGACAGAGAGAGACAGAGAGAGACAGAGACAGGACAGAGAGATACAGAGACAGGACAGAGAGAGAAAGAAAGACAGAGAGAAAAAGAGGCAGAAGGATAGACAGAGAGACAGAGAAACAGAGACAGAAAGAGAGAGATACAGAGACAAAGAGAAAGACAGAGCCAGAGATGCAGACACATACAGAGACACACACAGTCAGAGAGAGAGAGACAGAGACAGAGACAGAGACAGAGAAAGAGGGAGTAAGGGAGGAAGAAGGAAGAGCTTCATAAAGCTAACATTTATAAACCCCAAAGACATATACCTAAAGTTTTTGGCAGGTAATTAGGGGAATGAAATGAATTGACTAATTTGAAGCTTAATAATTCATATTAGATTCCTTTTTTTACATGTTTGTTGATGCTCAATAGATAAACCTTCAGAATTTTAAGGTCATATCTATAAATTCTATTCCTTCCAGATGAAATATACAAACTTATATAATTATGATTTATACAAATAAATCATCTGCTCAGCACAGAATTCTTTAAAATAAAAGCAAAACAAAATACCAAACCAAACCAACTAACCAACCAACCAACCTAATGGCCTAAGCTCTGTCAGGATTCCAAATTCTTTTTTATTATTAATTTTAATTAATTTTTTCCACAACAGTGGTTACCCCCCTCCAGATCCCATCCCACACTTTCTCACCCCATTTTTTTCCTTTATCTCAAAGAGGTTGCTCCCCCCTGGATATCCTCCTTTCTTGAGGTCTCAAGAGTAGACATATCTTCATCTGCTGAGGCCAGACCAAACAGTCCTACACTATATATGTACCAGGAGCCTCAGGCCAACTGGTATATGCAATCTCATTGGTTTCTCAGTCTCTGAGATCTCCTAGCAGTTCTAGATTAGTTGAGACTGCTAGTATTCCTATGGGGACATTCTTTCCTTGAGCATTTTTAATCCTTCCCCTAATTCTTCCATAGGGGTCCTAACTTCAGCCCAATGTCTGGGTGAAAGTATCTTCATCTGTCTCAGTCAGCTGTTGCGAGGGCCTCTCAGAGGACAACCATGCTAGGCTCCTGTCCATAACACAATGCAGCATCAGTAATAACCTTATACTGAAGAATAGATACAGAAAATGTGGTTCATTTACATAATGGGATACTATTCAGCTATTAAAAAGGAAGACATCATGAATTTTGCTGGCAAATGGTTGAAACCAGGAAATATCATCGTGAGTGAGGTAACTCAGACCCTAAATGACATACATGGTATGTACTCACAGATAAGTGGACATTAGCCAATATACAACTCACAGATCATAAAAAGTATAACAAACAATATGGAATATCACTCAATATGGGAGATTACACTTTTTTACCTAATCATTTATTTTACAATTTTCTACTTATAGATATACTAAGATGAACTTTATGAACTTTATTGATTAGCACAATATTAACAGAGATAACTAGTGATAATATATAAAAATTATTATAATCTACTATAATCAATGTTGTTCAAGTAATTTGAACTCAAACTATCATGCTGTGCTCACTTAACTTGTCATGACAATGGGAGAAGACACCCTATCCATGGCCTTAGAAATGAGGTAAATTATATAGACACTACAACTTCAGAATACAATTCTTTTCTTTTCCTATGAAGTCAGTAGGTTTTATTTCTCCTAGAATGTACCTTGCTGCTTCTTGCTTGCCTATATTTACCAGCGAGGTCCACTCTTCTTCTGACCTGTGAAGTTATTCAACAAAACAAGACTTACTTGTACACAAGTAGTACAGTGTCCTGTCAATTGACTCAGGGCAAAAAATCGCATATACAGTGTGAATACATGACAGAAAGATAACTGACGAGCTTGTCACAAAGAGTTGAATGGTTGAACTTTTATCATGCTATTCAGGATGATGCATTACTTAGAACTGGTGAATATTTTATTTCTGGGATTTTTCACTTACTTTTTCAGGTCTCATTTCAATGATGGTGACTGAACAGGTGGGGAGTGAAAGTGCACAGAAGGAAAAGCTATTCAGTTAGCCTAGATAGTCATCTTTGAAAGGCCTCAACATTCAGTTTATTAAACAAAGGATGCGTTTCCATGGAAACACAATAAAACATCTTAGATTTCAACTTTTTACTGTACACTTTCTCTTCCACTGGTTAACACCCAGTTTTAAGATGTTTAAATGATGGTCTCATTTAAATAAGTCTTTGGATATTCTCCATTCCTAGAAACTGTTCACTGTTTTATGCAAGAATTGTGGGTCACAGGCTGCATCTTTTTCTTAACTTCTTTCCAGTACTCACCATGATAACCTTTCTAAAATCCACAAGGATTAAAGAATTAGCTGCTTCTTAGATGAGGTGGTGTATTCCTGGACAAATCATGCCAAGTCAGCACAGTTCTCATGTGAGAGGTCTTTATTGACAGAGCAGAAGAAGTGAGGAGAGAGAGAGCCATGGGTCGGGTCCGTGTCTTTTATCTGGGCTGTGACATATGTAATGCAGGTGACACACAGGTGATATAGGTAACAGGGGCGGGTGGAGTGTGAGACAGGTGGCATGGCAACAGACACAGGAGGGTTCTTTTAGTCCAGGGACACATAACATCAGTCCTGTGTTCAAAAGCCAGCTGTGAATAATTTCTGGCTGTCTGTGGACAGTTCTGATGCTAACACTGTCAACTTTCTATCCAGGTAAAAACCTTCTAGCATCAATAAAGAAGGCTTGATAACAAGGTTTCTGTACAGAAATTAGAAGTATTACTGGTCTCAGCTTGAGGTTCACCACTTTATAAACCTTTAATTTTTTTCTGTGAAAATCTAGACCAGAAGCCTCAGCAAAAGACAAAATGAAAATATATCTGTGTTTGATTTTCAAGGCAGAAGCTGGTTTCCGAAAATAGCCACATTTGCTTGTAATGAGTGATTGTTTGGATATGCCAGTCAAACCATGCAATTAGTATACAATCCAAAATAAACCAAGGATGGCACTTGCAATAGTCAAATCTGATTACTGCTGGCCCTGAAATATTGGAGCTTGATGTTTTCAAGAAGTTCTTTGTAGGTTCCCTCTCTTTATCCTAAAATGCAAGTAGCATATTCAAAAGGCAGTTTTCAGCTCTAAGCTCCCAGGGGGAAAAAAGGACAAGTTTTCTCTGCCCTCAGCTTTGAACAATTTGACACACAACTACTTTATCAAAAATTCTAGCCTACTCTCAGCTCCAGCCTCATGAGGGATGGCAATTCCTTACTTTTCTAATGTCCCTTGATGACTCCCAACCATCTACTCTACTCTCTGACAAAAATACCATTTCTTTCTCTTTTTTTTTCTCTCCAATCATTGTATTCATCCTAAATGTAGTGTTTAAGCTTCATAGTTTTGCTTACACACTGCAGTCAACATTTCTCTGTCATTATCTAAAGCATTCTAAAATGAAACAGTATTCTTGCATTTCATTGATGTGCTTTTGTATATTTCTGTTTGGTCATAAAATTAACTTTCTGCTTTGTAAATTTGTCAATCTGACACTCAATTCTCACACATTCTCAAGATATTGGTTCATAAAAACTGTTTTGCAATGGTAGGCATTGAACATAGTATGTTTTACATGTCCAAGATAAGTCCCCCACAACCGAGTTCTACCTGTAATCCTTAATATTATTATCATAATCAAAGTAATTATGAATATATAAGAGAAGGCCTTATTAAGTTGCTGAGGCTAGCCAGAAAATGATTCTACAGAGTAGAATGGGAAAACAGGCAGAAATTCAAGCTGTCATCCTTCGCAGTAAGCCTACTGAATAGCTGGGATAATAGACTAGTGCCATCCAGACAGCTTTATTTAATTGACTTTTATTTCATTTGAATAGTTCAATGTTATTACCTATAAAAATATTTTTATTTCTTCATAACTAGCTATCAAAGTATTAATAGCATAAGACAATACAAGTACTTGTCCTTGTGGTCTCAGTAGATAATTTAGGCATAACATCTCTGGGTCCTCATAAGAAGAGAATAAAGCCATCTGCTAAGACTGAAATTCTCATGAGGAGGCTTTTCTTCACTCCTCGCAGATAATTTGCTCCTCAGACCATATAGCTGTGGACATAGCCCTTCCCCAAAGTGAGTTATACAATAATTTCTGAGGCCTAATAGATCATTCACCACATAGCCTTGCTTTCAATGTGACAGTCAGATATTTGATAACTGTTAATAATCATGACATAATATGGTCTGTATTGAGAAGACAATGATATGTCACTAGTGGTATTAAGTAGCAGCAAAGCATGGCTTCCCATAATAAGGATATATATATCAAACAGGGGATAGATTTAAGATGTGTTTCTGAAAGGAGTTAAGTGGTGTAGTAGAGAAAAGAGAGTTTTGTGAATGACTTCTCTGGAGTGGATGTTGAAGGCGCTGATTCCCTAAGATTGAAATCATAGAGGGAGAAGTTGATGGCATAGAGAAGGGGGTTCAGATTGGGATGGCCTTTCTACCATAGTAAGGATTAGAAGTGTTGTAATTATAAGGTAAAAATAGATTCAGCATGCTACAAAACTTAGGCTGGCATTTAGAGGCGTGCAGGAAACACAGTAAAAATTAGGGACCGAGTCGGTTTGAGGTATAGTAGCAAATGGATTGAGTAGCCTGAAGAGAACAGAATGTGTGCCACATATTGCTGGATCAATATGCCTGAGTCAGGACACAGACCCAATGAAGGACACCTTTTAATTTCATGTTTCCATCCTTATGTGTTCTCACATGTTATAATAAGAGAAATAATTTTCTCTGTTTTCTTTTGCAGGATATAATTCTGATTTACCAAAACACTACATTTCACGACATGACTATATCCTAATAACAATGTCTTAACTATGACGTTGAAAGTTAGAATTTTAGCCTCTATCAAGGCATTAAGAAAAGGTAAGAGGGAAAAGTAATTGTGCACAAAGAAAGAAAAAATGGCAAGAGTATTTACTATGGCTGAAACAAAAGCTAATTAATTAATTCAGAACCCACTGCTGATTAGTAAAAAACATTTTCACTGTGTTTAATTACTACAAGTTTTTCTTAAGTTTCAACCTTCTTGGCCTAAAGGGCTCTTAGAGATCCTGGAAGGAATGAAAAAAAAAAATACTGTATGAGAAGTTAGTTTCTCATAGCACTGTCAGTATTCTTCCCCTTAAGATAAAATTCCAAATCAGAAGACTTTCAGCAGCATTGAACCCTAAAGAAATACAACCTGCACTGCTGCCTTCAGAAGCTGTAAATGCTGCAAAGCAGTTTGAAAAAACGGAACAATTGAAACCCAAATTATTTGTCCCTCTGGAGATTTACTTGCGATCGAAACAGCCATTTGTTCTGTAGTGACATGGACAGGTCTGGTATTTCTCTTGGAATTCTCCTTCACGCTTTTATTTAAGCAATTGCGATTTCAGTTTCAGGCATTCCTGGAGATTAATGGATGCCTGGGAGGAGAAGCTCTTTGGTCCATTAACTTCAACCAGTCATTAATTTCCATGAGAAGTCCTGCATGAATGTTATTATTACTCATACAAACAAAATAAAAGGAACAAATAGTAAAACTATGGATTTTATCAGTTCTTTAAGGAAAATGAAAGTCAATTCATCTGTGAGGAGAACCAAAAAATGAAGTTCTTGCATATAAATGAATAACTTGTCTATTCTGACTCTTGGCAATGCAGTTTGGGATTTGCTGAAACAGCTAAGCAGCCAGTAGAAGAGTATTTGTCTAAGGACATATTTTGGACACGTTTCTCCAACAGATGTGTCATTTTTTTTATGGATATTTGGTTTACTTTATTGAGTTTAAATTTTTTAACCTAGTTTGTAAAGGATGCTTTCCTAGTTCAACAGGAAAAAAAAATATGTTCTATAATGCTCAGAGATTGGTTGTAATTTTTCCAAGACTGTAACCATTTACTTATGTAAAATACATCTCAAGGTAATCTATAAGCCTTGAGGAAAGTGGTGTTCCTGGTTTTTCAGTAGATTCTAATACTTCCCACAAGGCAGAAAAGATGGTAAAGCAGTTGAGTGTTTGCTTTTAAAGAAGATTCAGGTTTGGTTCCCAGCACTCCCATGGTAGCACTTTGTCATAAATAACTCCAGTTCCAGGGATTGCAAACTCTCTTTTGGCACCTTTTGGCACCAGGCACATTTTTGGTATGCATGCATACATGCTATAAAAGCTGATAGAACAAATAAATTTAATTAAATATGTTTTTCCCAATACTCCTTGCTAGGCGGCTCATCTTACACAGCCCATCCTTATGGGTCAGGTAGCTTAAAGAACAGAGAAAAAATACTCTTGGACCATAATAGAGGCTGAAATCCTAATGATCAGTGTACTTGCAGATATTGCATGAAGACATTCTTTCTGGCTTGCATATTGTCATCCTGAAACCTCCCCTGTTAGAGAAAAGAGAAGGAAGAAGTAAAATGTCAGTTATTTTTGTAAGGGCATTAAACCCTGTCCCTAGAGGCATTACCATTCTGGACTTATTATGCTCAATTAAGACATAATCTCCTAATTTATTTAAACTGGAGATACAGTTTCAGCATGAGTTAAGATGGCACAATGGCTTATAATAAGCTATGATGTCAGAAAGTACATCAGAAAAATAAACCAGAACATGATTTTTGAGTTGAAACCCTTAAATGCCCTCAAAGGCTTTCAGCTACAATGTACGTCAACATTTATTGCAAAAAGTTCACAAATTAAAAATGGGGTATAGTAATCTCTATATATACAGTTATCAATAAATAATGACACTATATCTCATATATTTCAGAATATATTAAATTTTGTATTCCATTTGCAGCATTCATATACTTCATTGACACATTCAAAATTACCTTTAGAAAAAGAAATAGTACTAAATCATATGTATGGTATATGCTAATGCAAAATAATTTATTAAATAAAATGAAATGTCTTAATATAAAACAGGATGACATATATGGTACACTTAGATATATCCACATACATATGTATATAATCATGCCTAAGTACATGTTCATACATCTTTGTTATGTTTATACATCACACATGTGCTAGAACACCTTCACACACATACATATATATAATTGGATAGATAGATAGATAGATAGATAGATAGATAGATAGATAGATGAGAGATATAGAGAAAGATAGAGGTAGTCACACTTAGAATAGTTCAGGGAGATGGGTCCATGGGTTAGGGTTATAGCTGCCAAGGCTGAGTAGTCTTGTTCTTGGGACACACATAAAAAGCCAGAAGCAGGACACTTCTTTGCAATTCCAGGGCTCAAAAGAATTACTCAGAGTCATGGTACACCTTACTGAAGAGATGCTGCATGAATGAAACGAGAGAGAACATGCATTTACAATTTAGAAAGACCTGCACATTTGCACTATAGAACTACCAGGTCTACACACACACACACACACACACACACACACACAGAGAGAGAGAGAGAGAGAGAGAGAGAGAGAGAGAGAGAGAGAGAGAGAGAGAGAGAGAAATATAAGTATAAAACAAACAAATCAATAGTCCATTAAAAGCAAATGAATACCTGAAACAATGAGTTAATATCCTGATCCAGCTGTGTCTGTCGTTTTTATGCTTTCTCATTTTCAGAATGTAATGTAGTTTCATATTTTATTTAGCAACACATTTATATTTATTGAAATATTTTTCGTTAGAAATATATTTCATATGTCTCCAAATCACTGTCCTTTTGCTGTGAAGAGACACCATGAGTAAAAGAACTCTTATCAACGAACGTATTCACCTGGGGGCTCCCTGGCAGTTGCAGAGCCTTAACCCGGTATCATCATTTTGAAAAGCAGAGGCAAACATGGTGCTGGAGAAATATCTTAATGTTCAACATCCTGATCTGCAGACAGGAGGTAGGGATGGGGAAACAGAAATGGATCCAGAATGGGCATCTGAACTCTCGAAGCTCACGCCCAGTGACACACTTTCCCCAACAAAACCTCCCTACTCCACCAAGACCATTTATTAATCCTTCTAAAAAGTGACATGCCCTGATAGATAAGCATTCAAATCTATGAATCTTGGGGGTGCCATTCTTATTCAAACCACCACAGTCCATAGAACTGAAATTTGTTTGTAGCTGTTGAGTAGTATTTCCTCCTATGGATGAAGAATATTTAACTTGTTACCTACCAACGTAGAATCTGGCTCCCTTAGTTTGGGGCACAAATCTTGTTGCTGTTGGAAAACACTCCGATCACAGGAGTTTATGTTGCTCAGGGTTTCAGAAGGAGAGCACATAATTGCATCAGAGACAGTGCCTCCTGTGTGGGGAGCTCTGGGGTGACTATCAGTAAGGCTGCTGTAAATGTTTGTATGCGGTTTTTCAAGGCCATGCATTTTCCAGTCAGTCAGGATCCTATTTCTAGATCATGCAGACTACATTTAGATTTGTGAGCAATTGGCAAACTATCTTCCAAAATCAATGCACTATTTTACCTTCCCAGCAACAATGCCTATTTTCCTGTTGCTTCAAGTGAACTTTGACATAACAGAAGATCTTTATTTTAAATATTGTCCACTCTAATATGTCGGGATAACAGGGACAATGACATAATACCAACCATCATGCTATTTCTTAAAAATGGAGATAAAGTATTTATGTGGAAGATATAACTTTCTTATCATCAAGATGAAAGGTTGAATTCTAGAAAGTTCTGGGCTCATAGACCATGTTAAAAAAATTATCATTTAAAATTATTTCATACTATTTAATTGCTTTTTTACAATTTACAATTTCTTTCCTATGTTTGTAAATGACAGAATCGAACGACTTTTCTGCTTGTTTTCTCTATATAAAGTTCCAGTGTAACCAATCAACCAACCAACTAACCAACCAATCAACGAACCAACCAACCAACCAAATCACTTGCATAAAAATGTGTATGCCATCCTAGTGTTAACCTATATCATGTGAATATTACTTTTATTCATGGAACTTTAGTGGACAGAGGTGAATGTATTCTGTGCTAAGTAGTATTTGTTTTATTTTAGCATTCATTTCACCAATGAAAAAATTAGTGAACACTGAACATATTGAACATCAAATCTATTGTTTTACAACTCTATAACTACTCTAGAATTTCTCATTTGTGGTGTGTTTGTGTGTGTTTGTGTATATATATGTGTGTGTGTGTGTGTGTGTGTGTGTGTGTGTGTGTGTGTAAAACTTGGGTCTTAAAGGAAAACAAGTAAGATGCTACCTGAGTGTCTCCCCAAACCATACTTTGCCCAGTTTTATTCTAAGGCGTTTTATTTTTATTAACTTTGATAAAGAAATTAAATTCTTTATTATATATTTCATAAAAATGGATTACATAACATTTCCACTTCCACATGAGTTAAATTCACCTAGTTACTCAAATACAGAATACACATTTTAAATTTCATTATTTTCACCCTGACAGAATTTGGCATTTTATACTTTCAACTATTTTACTATAGTAAGTTAATCAATGTAAACAACAAACAGTACACAGGAACTTATTTTTCAATGTTTATCATATAAAAATTATGGTATATGCACAGGAAAGAGATGAAAAGCAATTGGCTACTATGAGCTTGACAGCCATAGTACCAGGATAAAGGAGGATATGCAAAGGACTGAGAATGGAAGACTGTGTGCTGTAAATCCCAGTGCGTAGGTAGAGCTGAAGAGGAAAAAAATCCACCTCTTTCTGCAGCCATGTACCTATGTTAACACTCAGTGGGAAAAATGAGGTCTTGCACACTGGTCAAGGATGTCTGCTTACATGGGTCTGCTAATTCAAATGTTAATCTTTTCCAGAATCACCCAGTCAGTCACACCTAGAGCTACAATCCAGACAAGTATCAGAGCACTCATGCCAGTCAAGCTAATACGTAAAATTAAAATCGTTTTGTGAGCTTAAAAATTACTTAAACATGAGGAGGCACAGTAAGAGAAGATATTTGAATTATGCTTTTACTGAATGCAGACTTAAGGACCTAGGAGTGGCCCTCCAGTTCAGAAGATCTTCTGCTGACATTTAGCATATAGGAGACTATTGGCTATTAAAGAGGTATAACCTAGTACCACTTGTTCCTTCTCCTTGGCCTCTAGTTTAAAACTATAATTGAAATCCGAGTGAAATGCTAGATTGCCTAATATTTTAAAATAAATTTAGTAATTCATTATGAATGGACAGATTTCTCATCTTCACGATCTAACAGCAATTTGGAAATACGTGAATTATTTTTACATTTGCTCACTTGAATCAAAGATTGAAGAAATTTTCATAGAACACAAACTTCAGATTTAAAAGAAGGGACTTAAGCTTGAGATTACAATTCCATACAGACTTATGCTTAAGAGAGTCTGGCAATGGACCACTAGCCTGTTGTGTGATACTTATGTAAAGCTTTATTCTGGTCTGTATTCTGGTCTGTAAAGGAGAGAATGAGATAGTTCGTGGTGAATCATCATATATCCACGGAGGTATCATTCACTTACAACCAGTTTTGAGCCATTTTCTTATTCATTATCCATGTAAGGTACTTACGAAAGTGAGTTAATGGAATAGCTTTCTAGAATTTGCACCTAATGGATCGTAATTTGATTGGGTCATTTGGGAGTAGGGGAAGAACCACGAAGTGAAGCAGCTGCTGCCTGTTCTTTCTAGGGATTTGCTATAGACAGGTCTCAGCTTCGGAAGCTGCTCTGTTTCTATGTGCTCCTTTCTCATCCTGTCCAGACTGTTTCAGGGGTAGGTAGGTTTTGGTAGGAGGAAGAAAAGTGTCTTAACCAGGACTCAGGAAGGCCAGCAAGCTGTTCATTTGGTTTCCTCCCATCATCTTCTCCGAGCCTGCCTGCCAGGTCTAACAACCATTATACTTCTCATTTCTCAGGCTCCCCGCTCCTTGAATTTGCTTCGTGATCTTTAGTATGTTAATTGTTTATGTTTCTGTTATTGATGGGATTGTGCTGAATTTCTAGAATGAAATAGTCTTCATGCTTTATTAGAGATTTTACATAGAAATTCACATAAAGAGAATTTTTAAAGATAATGATTCATTTAATCAATCCTAAGGTAGCTTGAATAACAATGAAGATGGTAACTATGTTAGCATTTTATAATACAAAAGAAGTTAAAATATGATTATTTATTCTAAGTGCTAATACTATTGAAGTGCTGTTAGTATTTCAGGAAATCAGTAGAACACAATATTTTTTTCTTTTTAAAAATATAATATATTACATTTAACAATTTTATGTGACAAAATAATTGAGACCAAATATCTATCCACTGGGAATAGTTTAATGTACTCTGTAGTACAAAACAAGATTTGGAAATAAATACATAATAATATGGATTATTGGGCATTGTACTAAAAGCCTTGAAATAAAATTTTACATACAAACAACTAAGTGGACTGTCTGGAGGAAATAGAGGCAATAATATATTGTGAAAAATAATTAATTTGGTCCAAGCTGTAGTGGTGCATGCCTTTACTTGCAAAAATCAGGAGGCAGGGGCAGGAGAATCTCTGAGAGTTTGAGGTCAGCCTAGTCTACACAGAACAGCCAGGACTACATTAATTGGCTTACATACCATTGCTCATTCAGTGTAGCATTTCAAATGAATTTAAATAACTTAACTAATTTACTCCTCTCAAATCCTTTATTTTATCTTGTATACTTACTAATCAGAAGTATTTTCATAATACATTAGCATGCTCAAAATTCTGTTTGTTGTAACTAAGAGAAGCAAAAACATGACTCTTACATTTTAACTTGTTCTTGATTATAAGGGTTTATTCCACATTAAGAAAATATATATGAAATACTTTCTGTACATCTAGACATTAATGAAATAATGGAATTATAAACACATTCCCATTTAATTTTGATATAGAATTATGTTAGGAAATTCATGGCTGTGAGGAATTGGAAAAAATGATTTTTTAAAAAAGACTCAGTATGTCATTAGCAGTATTTAAACATGAAATAAATTATTTATGCTCTGAAACGTTATGTCTCTTTTAGTGGTATAATGATTCAATAAAGATAAATTTGTTTCTTATTTTTCAGATGTATGACATAATGCTTTTCAGATTAATACAGGCAAATATTCCCATTCCGAAAGCCAGTACATAGGAAACTCAGAAAGGAAAATAAATGCCAGAGAGACATGAATACCTACAGAGGAGATGAAAGGTTCTTTTGAAATGTCTAGGCTTATATGTCTAGACTGATGTTCACCTATCCTGCTCTCCTTGAGAAAATAAATACTTGCCTTTTCACTGCAAAAAGACAAGGCCAATGTTTTAGCCCCTGGTGTAGCATACCCAGGAGGCCGTCTGCAGGACAAAAGTCTAAAAGTGTTAAGACAGTGTATACAACAATTTCTAAGACCGAGTTACATGTTTGTTCCTAGTAAACGCTCATGCAGTTTCTCTAGAGGTAAAAGAGTGCAGAGGAGATCTGAAAACAAGAAATATAGAAATTGAGTGATGAGTACCTTGTGGGTCGACAACCTGGAGACCTTTCTTCCATCTTACTTGAGATCACTAGTTGACCATGAATAGGACAAAACCCTTGCAGATGCATCAACAGAAACATGAAATGCCCCAGCAAATAACTGATCAGAAGAATGTACTTTAGTATTTCCTTTAAATTGATTCTCCCAAAGCCAAAACATTTACAGTTACAAAGTACAGTTGCAAAGGTACAGGGAAAGACATGGTGGGGACACAGATGATGAAATAAATAAAACAACTAACAACACTGAAAGATTATAATTAAATTGACAAATTATTAAATGATGAAACTGAAAGAGATTACAATTTGTGAATGCATGCCGAAGTACAACGATTTGAAAATAATTTTTCATATTAACACAATGGGGAGAGTCAGAAAAATTACTGTGTTCAGGACTGGAGGACTGATACACATCAGGTTAAAAGGAAGTATAAAGTGCTAAATAACAATAGTAATATTAATAATTCATAATAAAGAACTTTTAAAAATCACAAAGTCTTTAGAGGAAAAGCACAAATCATCTCAAAAGAAAAATCTATTTTGACAAAAATATTTGCCATAGGCAAAAAGGACTAAAGAAAATTAAAAGATACTATTATTGTTTATAAAAGACTGACTTTGAACCTGTTAGGCAAGGGTATAATAAAAAAGTATTGACAAAAGTAACAAAAGAATCATTTATTTCATAAATTCTTACATGTCTTCCCTTAAAATCTATAGTATAAAACAAGTGTTTAATAGACTTTCAAAAAAAATAAGCAAAGGAAAGCAGAGCGGATTCAAGTGGTATTGCAAGGTGGTCAAAGTCTCACCCACAGCAGTCTGACATTCTGGTTAGACAAAACACATAGAAAAAATACAAATAGAGATTTAGAGCTGGAGCAAAGGATCAGGAGTTAAGTTCTGCTCTTCCTGAGGCCCATGGCTAAACTACTAACATCTGTACGGTGGCTCTCAACCTTATGAACTCCAGGTACAGAGGAATCTGCTGCTTTCTTCTGAACTCTACAAACACTGCGTATATATGATATATAGATACACATGCAAGCGAAGCACTCCTGCACATACAGGTTCTATTGATACTGAATTAATAAATTAATAGTTAATAAATTAAATAATTAATGAATAAAATAAATTAAAATAAGCTAGGAGATGTGAGAAGAAAAGATCTATGAAACTGTCCTAATATGAAATTGCAGGTACCATTAATTTTTAAGGTAAAATTAAGAAGGAGGAAACAATTTTCACCAAACTGAAATTACAGTGTAATATGGGGTAGATCTATTCAATTCTAAAAGCATTATAATAGACATGAAGACTGCTGTGAAGGGAAAGATCTCTAATGAGCTTCCTAATGGCTGGTGCAACACCGAGTGATTAGTCTTAAATTCATGTACACACAAACAAGGCTAAATGGACTTAGCAGGTTGTATTTATATATATTTATGAACATGTATGTATATAAATAAAACAAAAAGAATAAAGATAAAGAGGCTCTGAACTTGAGATAGTTGGGAGCTTCTTGATGAAGGGTTGGAAAGAGAAGAGAAAAGCAGAAAATTATGTAATTTTATTTTAATTAAAATTTATATTTCTTTTGAATCTTAGGGAAAAAAAACAAAAATAATCTAGTGATATTATGTCATGACAAAAATGACTAAACCTAAGAAGAGGAATATATCAAAGAAAAAATAGACAAAGTACCTTAAAATACTACTAGAATACTTATAATATCAGGGAATATTAAGCAAGAAATCAGAGATAAGGAATCAAGCAAAATGTATTAAAAAACTGAAATAATATAAGGGAATAAGAGTCAACTATTACATTCGGCTATTAGAATTAGCTTACAAGGTTTATTTAAACACCAAAGATAAGAGCTAAAATATTCTTCAAGTATAGAAAATATATCTGTCATATCCGGAGAGAAACTGAAGAATATAGGAGTAAGATAGAGATTTTCACATACTTTCTCAATAACTGTAAGCACATGGAAGTTTCAGAAAACAACTATCATGTTTGACCAAACATAGTAAAGAGAGAAAGAGGAGAAAAAAGTATGTGTTGAGTGGGAAAAAAGCTATAAGGCAGAAATAAAACATAATTTTTCTAAAAAACCAACATAATATTTGAAAGATAAAATACATGTTGAATAATCCTAAGAATAATAGAACACCACAAAAGTAGTTTTTACAGAGACAATTTGGAAACTCTAATCCCCAAAAGTCATTTTTAGAATTTATTGAAAAGAATGAATTTGAAAATGGTCTTCCATGTTTTTGATGTGAGCAAACATATGAGCTATGCATGTGTTAAAAAAAGTCTATGTATATTTTATAAATAATCAGAATTAAAATATTTGAGAGACAGATAAAGTAATTATAAGGGGAAAATTATTATTTTACTTATGTGACTAATAACAAATAATAAAAATCAATTTATGGACAGGAGTATTTTTAATCTGAAAAGAAAAAAAAACATTAAAATTAAATAAAGGCTATTTAAATAGCACCAAATTCTATAAATATAAATTACATACACAAGAAATAACACTGGATACAATAATTATAAAGGTGTTTATTTGAATAGAGAACCACATAGATAAGCCCCATGAAAAATTGTAAGTTAAATAGTAAAAAGGAAAAAAATAAGGATAGGCAATGTGGTTGGAGACACTGGGTGTGTCCTTGCTCAGGTTCATCCCCGAGATTTCCCTTAGGCAGACCTGGTTCAAACCTATAATCTCAGCACTTAGGTGGCCAACCCTCAAAGACCACATGTTTAAGGTCTTAAAACAGGTAAACAGGTAACTAAGGCATAATGATAAATGCTAAAGATTAAAATCAAGCAAATGTTTTATACATAGTTATAGAGTAACAATTTTTAAAATGTATATTTTGTGGTAAAATGTAAAGAAATGATAGGAAAATGCCACTGGCAAATATTGAGAAAAAAATGAAAAGACCAAATAATCCAGTAACTCTGCTGTATTCAGGAAACCTATTTTTTGATTCACGTTTCTAAAAACATAACCCTTACCCTTGATAGGTGTGATGACTGAATTCTAATAAGTTTTAACCCTCACCCCTCATGTTATACAAACTCATCCCAACTATGCAATGAAAAGATTTCATTGTTTAAGGAAATGATTACCTTTACAATCAAAACAGCTTTCCAGAAAGAAAAAGAGAGCCACAGATTCTTATGTCTGTGAAAATGGAAATAAATATTATAAATATTAGCCACTGGTATATAAATGAAACCCCATATCTTTAATCAAGTGGTTTGTATTGTAAATAAAATCATAACTTACTATGACAATTTACAATGTCATTGATTATATCACTTAGAAATCTTGGAAAAATTCTAGAAAATCAGAACACATTAAAATTTTGTATGCCTCAGATTATATCTGCTAATATTCACATATAAACATATACGTTAATATATATGCAATATTTAACAAAAGCAATCAAGACATTTATTATTTCCGTTATTTTTATGCTGCTGCCTTAGCAAGTTTAATTATATTACGATGAAAAGTCTGTAAGTCATAAAGACTTACAGAATACATTTCTTATGTCTGATATAAAAATTCCATGGATATAGTAATATAGGTATACATATATAGGGTACATATTGTCTAGATAAAAAAAATGTTTAGAATAATTGATTTATTTTAATAAATTTTATTTATTTATTTTAATAAATTTATTTTAATAAATTTTATTTATTTATTTTAATAAATTTTATTTAAAATAAATAAAATAATTTATTTTAATAAAATGGGCCTACATCTCAAGAAATATGAAATAATTATAATTTTATTTAAAATTACAATAAATGCATAAATGTAAACATAGTTAAAATCCACATAACTTACACAGGATAAACTATTAACATTCATAAAAAGATGCTAGAGGAGCATAAATGTTTACAGTGAATCACAACAACCATTTATGGGAAGAGTTCATCCATTGCAGGACTAAAATGAACTTCAGTCGGTCAAGTTGACTTAAGTTTCTTCAGGTTGACTTTAAATTTCTATGTGATTTTCCTTACAAATGCAAAATTCTTAGAGCTTCCTGAAGAGAATTTAAAATTTGCATCAAAGGCTCAAGGGCCAGTCATAAACAAATAAGCAGCAAAGTCAAATATTTGCTCTATAACTAGCCAGATGCATTAAGAAGCCATTATTGGATAAAGATAAATGATCTGATGAATAGGCTAGAACTAAGAATCTACAAAAAAAAAAAAATAGTGTGGGGATGATGGCTGAGTGATGGGAGAGCTTGTCTTGTAAGCATAAGGACCTAAGTTCAGTCCCTCATAACCCACATAAATATAAGCCAGGTGTAAAAAGTGCTGAGGATGTAGACTGTCTATCCAGAGAGCCTGTTTCATGAATCCTGGTCTTTGAGAGTCCTTATCTCAAAAGCCTAAGTAGACAGAAATGAAGGAATAGCAGCCTAAGTTTGAGTGTAAGCATTTTGTTAATAAGATTTCTCATAAAGATACTTTTATTCACCCTCTTGCTTAATGCTTAATGTCAACACATCAAAAGATTAAGACGTAAAGGGAGTTTGTTTACCTGGAAAGAAAGCACGTTATATGTGAATTCCTTTCTACTTAAATGTTTATCAATTTTTAAAGCTAATTGTTTTTTTTTTTTTTGACATTTTTGTAATATTTGGTTTGTTATATGTTGTGGATAGTCCTGGTCTTGTGTTTTGATGCTAATTCTGTTTTCCCAGGAGGGGCTGCAGACAAGGAGTGAATCAGTATACAGGTGACTTACTGTGAACCTTCTGCTTAGTAGAAGAAGAGGTGGAGTGGAAAAGTTTGGGAGAGGGAGAAGGAAAGAGGAGGAGAGGAGAGACGGAAGCTGACTTACATATCTCTAGCAGTCTCTTATAGTTATTCATATCAAGGTTAGGTAACTGGGTTAACAATTTTAATTGTGTGGGTATCTTGTTTATTGAGTATTTGCTAATATATAAATCTATTGGATAATCTTTAAGCATTAAGAGTCTTCTTTTCACTGGGTACGGCGAGGATGGTGGTTATTGTCTGTGGTTGAGCTGTGCACTATGAGGGGGGTGGAGATGGCCCAGGGCCCTTACATGGAGCCATGGACTCCAAGGAGCTGACCAGCAGAGGCAGCAGTCATGCTAATGTTTCATGGGTCCCCGGCCTGTGTCACTGGCCAACCGGTGCCACCATTAGTGCAGGAATTTAGAGAGGGAACATGGTGTCTGGGTGCTAGCCAAACCACCAGCCTTTTCTAATACCTCCTGCAACAGTTATGTACAACCATTTTGAACTAAATGTGCCAGTTGAATTATAGAAGCTTGTGTACAGACATAAATCTAATGTGTCTACTCCTAAAAACTGTCATTTTATAACGTTAAGAGTAAAGATGAGAAAGGACTGAAGGAGCTGGAGGGGTTTGCAACCCCATAGGAAGAACAGTAATATCAACCAACCAGACTACCCAGAGCTCCCAGGGACTAAAACACCAACCAAGAAGTACACATGGAGGGACCTATAGCTCCAGCTGGATATGTAGCAGAGGATGGCCTGGTCAGACATCGATGGGAAGAGAGGCCTTTGGTCCTGTGAAGGCTCGATGCCCCATTGTGGGGGAATGCCAGGATGGGGAAGTGGGAGTGGGTAGGTGGGTGGGTGGGTCAATCCCTCATAGAACCAGGGGGAGAGGGATGGGATATGGATTTTCTGGAGGTAAAACCGGGAAAGGGGATAATATTTGAAATATATATAAAGAAAAAATTCAAAAAAATGGGGTATAGATCTAACCAAAAATTCTCAACTGAGGAATATCGAATGGCTGAGAAGCACCTAAAGAAATGTTCAACATCCTTAGTCATCAGAGAAATGTAAATCAAAATGACCCTGAGATTCCACCTCATACCAGACAGAATGGCTAAGATCAAAACCCTTAGGTGACAGCGGATGCTGATGAGGATGTAGAGAAATAGGAACACTCCTCCATTACTCTCTGGAAATCAGTCTTGCCATTCCTCAGAAAACTGGACATAGTAGTACCTGAAGACCCAGCTATACTACTCCTGGGCATATACTCAAAAGATGCTCCAACATATAACCTGGACACATGCTCTATTAAATACTCTTCAACGTTGTTTAAGAAATCAACTTTATTTACTGAATTACACCAATATTTACGTGTTTAGTCTTCTCAAATAACTAAATGATGATAATCTCAAAATAGTATTAGAAATGTACCTTTTTCAATTTCCTAAATTTCTGATTTTATGTTTTTTTTTTATTTTAATCTTGCTTCTGCACTGATAAAAGGGTGAAAGAGCTATATTGGAAAGAAAATATTGAGAATTACTAACTAGAGAAGAAATGACAGCTAATATATGCCTGTCCTATGTGCCAACAAACTTCAAAATTTAGACAGGGTTGTCCCATGTCTATAATAGAAGAACAGTTTCAAGTGATGAACTTCCTTAAATTCCATTGCATTGAGACAGAAGAAAAGAAGACCTGTGTTAATTTGCATGTTAGGCTCAGTTCACTCAGTAACCAGAGAGACAAGACCAGGAGCAGTAGAGGATGCTGCCTTCTCTTTAAGAGACAAATAGCAACTAAAATATGTGACATTCAGACCTCACCACTACAATTAAGGTAGCTATACTATTTTGGATATCTATACACTAAAATTATCTTAAAGATATTTATAGTTTATGCTGTTTTTGCTTTCTGAGTTTCACCAAACTTTCTATCTCAACCTTTCAAACAGAATTTAGTAGGAATGACTACTAAGTAGTTGTTCAAGTAATTTAAAACAACACCATATTGGATTATCATCTGAATGTGTAATACTTATTATCTGATTTGTTAATGTTATTCTTAGCACCTCTCCAAGTAAACAAAGGAACAGCAACACAAAATAGCAAAAGGAAAAGAATATATTAGTAAGTGATTTTTTAATTTTCTTTCTTTCTTCTCTCTCTCTCTCTTTTTATTTCAACTTCACATATGGCAGATAATACAAAAATATTAGTCAAAAAGAATTTACAATGTGGTTAGGCAGAGTGGTGTCCGTATCCTATAAGTGCAGGGATTTTCACATACGTGGATTTGGCCATGACCTATGGTCACATTGCCAAAGGGAGTATGTTTAATAGTATGAGCTTAAATTGAGGGTTTTTGAAAAAATTTCAGATCTGTGAAATAGCTTGGAACTTCCTATCCAAAGAATAATTGTTTTATGAATATGTCTCTATTCTCAGGGTAAGATCTGCAAATATCATGTATTTTCTCTAAGAGCTGTAGCAAGGAATTCATAACTTAAAGGGAAATTCCAAGGCCTCTTGACTTTCATCTGTAATTTATTTTCCTTTTTTAGGAGGAACAGATGGTATTCAGAGACCATTGTCTGAAACAGTCTGTTTATCAAGTGCACTGCAGTTATCTTCCTGTCTCTTAAAAACTGTATCTATTTATGCTTTATCTGTAATCTTTTTGTTAACTGACATGTTCTCCTGTAAATCAAACCCTCTTATTAAATTTGTTTTGGTTTTGCTCTTTCTGTTAATAGAGATATATATCCACCCTGTCTCTTAAACCCTGAGTGTTTTTATCATATGACTTTATGCAGGTTAGTGAGTTTTACAATTAATAATAATAATAATAATAATAATAATAATAATAATAATAATAAAAGGTAGCTGGTACTTAAGAAAATAGATGCTAATTAGAAGGACATAATGTTGTGGAGAGAGCAATTCTATTCTCAGAGAATGCTATAGGTCTCATTGAAATTCATTGAGTTCCTTGACAATTATTTGTTACTTTTACAAAAAGAATTATTGTGACCTCTTTCACTTCCCTCCCCTCCCCTCCCTCCCCTTCCCTTCCTTTTCCTTCTTTTGTTCTTTCTCTTTCCTCTCTTCCTTTCTTCTCTTCCACCTCTTCTAATTTCTACTTTCTTTATGATTCTTCTTTTCTCCTCTCCTCTTTTCTCTTTTCTTCCTTTCCTCTCGCCTTCTCTCTCTTCTCTTTCATTTTATCTTCTCCTTTCTCTCCACCTCCCTGAGTCTTATTCTACTGTTGTGCCTTTGCATTTTCAAATTAAGTAAAAAATAAGACTCATCTAAATGAATGTCTTCTTTATAAGTTACCCGACTTTAAGTGTCCAGTTATACCAATACAACCTGCACTAAGACAGAATGTTTCCATATTTTCTGACTCCTGCTTCTCCTTAGTCTATAGAAAATACACCAAGTAATCTTTTTTTTCCATTGATTTCTATATTCATTTTCTTTCTCTAAGATTCCTCCTGTTTTCTTTTTGAAAGGGTCTTACATCATGCTAGGTAGTAGGAATACCTTACCATAATATATTCAGTAATCTCAACTGCAAAATCATTTGTACCATGTAATAGAC
Organism: Arvicanthis niloticus; assembly: GCF_011762505.2. NCBI lineage: Eukaryota > Metazoa > Chordata > Mammalia > Rodentia > Muridae > Arvicanthis > Arvicanthis niloticus. The sequence continues at coordinate 23,295,299 of NC_133430.1, read as the reverse complement.
TTCAGGATGATCAAAAGAGGTAGATATCATGTGAGGAACTTTTTATGAAATCTCATTATAATTCTTTCTTTTTTAATTCTTCTATCTCAGAGTTCACATCAAAAGTGCTCAGATTGTTAGCTCCTAAATAGTTTAGGATTTCTGGGTACAAATTGTGTCTGGAATAAAACAAAATAATATTTCTGATTGAAAAAAAAAGCTGGTGATTTTAACACAGTAAACCTAAAAACCGTTTCAAGAAATATAAATAATGGATTTGAGGAGAATAAATTGCATGGAAAAGAAGTAGTCTTATAAAAGGATATATTGAAGTTGCTGAGTGCTAAGAAGCAAAGAAAACAAGAATTTCACGGTAAGGTACCATATCACAATTGCTTATGGGTGTAATTCAATTCTTATCTGCAAGTATGGTATGTGGTAGTAGAGAATTGACTAAAAAAAAAATAAGTTTAACGGAAATGTGGAGGAGAAATCTTAGCAGTTTTAAAAATTCTCCTTATGTTCTCTAAAAATACAATCCATGGCAGAAGATGTTCAAATTAATGTATTAATTTAAAATATGACAAGCTCCTAGACATGTCTGCTTATAATGTTACTTCATATAAAGAGAACTGTTCCTGACCTTTATACTACTTTTTCCCATTTTTCCCTGAAACTGTATATACAAAACGAGTTGATTTTGATTTAGTGTCCCTGACTATAAAGCAGATATGGACTTAGCAATCATCAACTAGAAAAAAAAATATTGTTTATAACTTCTTACATGTTTCTCTTCTTTATTTTAGAATAGATAAATATTTCAAGGTAGTTACCAATAGTTAATAGTAGATATCATAGTTAATGCTATGGATTTGACTAAATGCAGCACAAAAAGACTGCATTACCTATTTACAGTTTCCTGGTCTGTTTTGAGATGCTAGGTCATGACAAAAGTCTAGAATCAGAGGTAAATAGTTTATCACCTTCGTGCATTACATCATAAACTACTATATACCTGTAACTTAAGAGATGGCGCAGTGGTTAAGATCACCCGCTGATCTTGTAACTGACTGAGATTTGGTTTTCAGCACTGTCAGGCCACAAATGTTGGTAATGTAATTCCAGGAGAATCAATGCCTTCTTTTTTCTTCTGAAAACACTGCCTCACACTTGATACTGTCCGATAGTCACATATGCACACAAATAATTAATAAATGATTTTTAAAAAATTCATTGTCTGGATGAAAGTGTTTGTCTTTTATTTAATATATTTGTTATCTTGCATGTTCTGTTGTTCCCTAGACTAGGCCCAGTGCTTGTGGGACCTTTCTTATAGAAGTTCAGGCTTTCATGTTATTCACATCATCTCTCTTGGGTTTCTACAAAATTCCCTTTCTTATCTTTTTGGGTTTCATTGTAAGTTGTTGCCTCCAGGCTTATAAAGGTGAGAGAGTGAACGGTTTGGACATTATTTTAAATAAAAGAATCATGGGATGCACACCAGTTCCCTAACATTACATCTTTTTTGGACTATCACTGATTGCAAGCAAACCACATGTTCCAACTGTTAAGGTACAGTGGGGTCAAATACCCAGCAAAGAGAGAATGGGGACATTTTAATTTCTCACCTAACAGGAAAAATAATTGAGATGTAAGGGAAAGTACAATTCCTATACCATGGTTCGGGAGACATGTAATTTGTACGATTGAAAAGAAAAACACTATTTGCAATTCAAATTGTGGTTCTATATTTAGTTAGTCTGTACTAGAATTATACATTCCCAGATCCTTCCTTTGTGCATTAGAAAGTGCAAGAAAGGCTTTGGAACAAAGAATTTTAGTAGTGATAAAAAGGACCAGGTGTTCTTCAAAATTATGTGTCTCAGATGGATTCTGAAGCCTAACTTTGATTAATTAATTCACTCTTTAAAGGCTTTGATTGCCTTTAATATACCTCACGAGAGCAGAAACATCTTAAGGGACTATTTTTCTTTTATTGAGTGATAAGAATGGTGGATTTGTTTAAATCTTTTCCAGTAGGTGGAAGCAGTAAGACAGAATGAAGGAAGCAAAAGGATTCAAGAACAGGAAAAAGAGATGGAAAATGTTGTAATTTAGTTTTGCTTCATAGTAGATTATTAGGTATATGGCTAGTTACTTCTGATTATTCCTAGTATAAATTCCAAGCCACATTGAAATAAGATTAGCACACAATATTTTTATAGTGTTATAAATCAGTATAGCAAGGTGGACAATGTCCATGGAGAAAGAAAACTGGTAATAGAAATTCTGATTTAAGACAATGAACTAAATTTTATTTTCAAGCCAAATGAAAAAATGAAAGTGTCTATACCCAATTTAGGTACTGGGAAATATTCCAAAGGTTAAAAGATGCAGAGTACGTTTAGCTGGTCATTTGGAGATAATAAACAACAACAACAAAAATGCTCACACTAAACATATGCATTGAGAAAGCTTCAAAACAATTCCTTCCTGGGATCTGTGGAGGTTACTAGTGGAAGAAGGAAGTTTAGTTTTAGTGCACCAAACAATCCAAAGATATCAGGTTCCTACCCTGGTGTAAATTGAATAAAAATGTACACTAGAATTCCACTTTAACTCTCAGGCTCCCAACTCTAATCATATTTCTGGAAAAGTCACAGAGCAAGAAAAATATTGAGCAGTCAACGTAACTTAGATACTTTTACATTCAGCAATATGAAATTTTATTTTAACTAGTTTTTACATACAACATTCATAACACGTATAGTCACAGAGGACTGCATGTAGCAGCCATTTTTGGGATTTGGTCTTCAGATAAATGCAATAGTTGTGACAGTATCAAAACTTTTGTTTTATATTTTTTTTTCTTTTTGTGTTTTCCATTTACTATTGGAGAAATTTAAAAAGCTGAAGTTTGTGATTTATTTTTAGAATTATATTTACTGTTTAACACGTCAAAATATCTTAACCGAAGATAAAAGTAAAATTCTTACCTATTTAAAGATAAAATTTGGATTACATTATTAATTTCAGTCATATTTCACAACATGGCTCAGGAATTATGAAAAGCTGAATATATTGAAATTGATAATGAAACTTTTTTCCAGGGGTTAATATGCTTATTCAGAAAAAAAATTAGACTTGTTGGGTATGCATACATATTTCTTAACATTTAGAGAGAATTTTCATAAGGACTTTGATTTAATGGCAGTCATTTATATATGGCCAATTAACAAAAATTATGCTGAGTCAACATACTTTTTATATTCATGAAGAGAAAGTGATATTACATTTTAAGGCAACTGGCCAGAGTGAGTACATCCCTGAACATGACATACTGTCCTGTGTGGTCTGTGGACAAATCAGATTTCCTCATATGTTTAGATGGGCTAAATCATCACAAGTAGAGAAAAGGGTCATTTTGTACTTTCAAAGTTTACAAGTAGCATAATTCCACTGTATAATCAAGACTTTGTTTACCTTAATTAAATGCACAATACTGTTTTAGGAAATTCCCCAAAAGGCCAAGGAGGGTAATGTTTCCTTCTACTTCCCCCCCCCCCCCAACTTACAATCTCACCTCAGTCTCTTTTGAATAAGGTCTTGGGATTAATCAACCTGCAACTTATACATCTGCTTTAATAGGAAAATGAAAGGTTTGTTTTGTTTTACGTGTGTGTGTGTGTGTGTGTGTGAATTCACTGTAAGAAAACAGCTGTAAATGTAAATACATAAAAATCTTGGGAAATGACCAAGTTATATAACTAAAGAGGAAAAGCAGATGAGCGTGAGCCTTGAACAAGCAGAGGCACAGCGAATCACAGACTAAATCAATGGGCTCTTCTTATGGAAGAGTATATAGCAGTGTGGTAACATGTGACACAGCTTGTCAGGTCAAATAATATCACGAAGAAAGCAAAGGCCAATGCATTTACCTTTCATTTTCCAATTTCTGCTCAAACCTAAATTTAAAAATAATTTTATTTTGAAAAATTACAACGAAGATTTTGATCATAGATCAAGGGCAATGAATATATAAAATGCTTTAACTGTAATTTCATTTGAGGTATTTTAAAAACGCACCATCTTCTAGGATGGAGGAAATGGTTCCAGCAAAAAAGTGGGTACTGCATGAGCCTATCGATCTACATTCACATATGCAGCAAACATGAAAAACAGCTGAGTATAGTGGTCAGTGATTATAACATAAGTACTAGCTCAGAGACCTTAAAGTTTAGGGACAGGGTCTGTCTAAAAGCTAAGGTAATGAGTAAAGTTTACTTCTGGCCTATACACACATAGACAACCTACACACACATTCAGCCTACACAAACCATAAGCATATACACAAGAACACCCTCCTCCAATAAATTTTGCAAACCTTTAAGAAAAACTAGTTTTAAATTGGCATATTTTGATAACTTGTTATTGAATCATAAATTTATTCAACTTGTTAAAATATAAATGTATGTGATATGTGTACAGTTAGAGAAATATTGAAAGCTTATACTTTAGCAATAGTGGTGACATGTTAAAAGACTCAAGCATTTATGTTCAATGGGAGCTAATTTATACTTATAACTAATAACTGTATGTATTTCTTCTCCTGGGCACAAGGTAGGTAGGTTTGTTTGTTTCTTTGCTTTCTCTTCATGTTAAGTTTTGTGATGGCTTTTACTTTGGTCAATGATATGACAAAAGAATGACATAAGTTACATACAAAAACAAGTGACTGAAATGAGTGATTGCTGTGTGTTGTTTTTTTTCTATACCACAGCTACCTATGGCAATTCAAATTGCAAAAGATACATGATAAACTATATCATAATAAGGGAATAAATATATCCCATCCATATTAAATTTTAAAATCCTATCTTTATCATACAGCCATACTGAACTATAGAGACTAAAATACCTAATAAATAAAACAAAAAATAAAAAGATATGAAACTCTTAACTGTCCTTCATGAACTTAAATTTAAAGCAATTGGTTTCTTTGAATTCCACAAGTGTTACTTGATTACCTATTTTCTGTCTCCCAGTCTCTAAATCTATTATGGTTAAGGAGGAATACATAAACACAGCTTTGGAGTGTAATGCAAATGTTTAACAATATTTACCAGCACCTGCAGTGTTTCCTAGGAGATGTTATATATGGCTAGTGAATTGATGTATTTATCCATTCTTTCAGTAAATGATTTTCAAGGTCTCTTCTTTGCATCACATACTCTTGAAAGTGCTCAGAGTTCCCCAGTAAATAAAAGATATTTGTTTTTATGATTTGCATCTACAAGTAGGAATCATGAAAAATAGATATGATAAGACAGCAAATTACACTGTAAGAGACAATGAATTTTATGTATGCAATATAGAATAGCATGAAAGGGATTGAGGATATTAGATTAGACAATAGCGACTTTTACCCTTTCTATAGAACATGTGAACAGATTTTTTTTCATTCCAAGTCTGCTACAGAAGTAAACAATACAACTCAAATAATCTTCTAAATATGATAAAATAGCTATTTTTATAGATAAAAATTGCCTTAAAAATGATGAGATATTTGGTGTACCGAAACAACAGAGAGCTATTTCCAGCAATCCTGGTTTCAACTGCTAAATTTGCCAGAACAGATGAAAATGGCACTGGAAGGAATTCGCAAGATCTCTCAGCACCCACTTTGGATCTCCTCTGTGTTATTAAGAAGAGGATGTTATTACATCCCAAAAGAACAGGAATGGCATGGGGAGACTTAGAGATGGTGTCCACTGCTTCTCCTTATAAGATCTAGAAAAATGTCTGAGAAGGATAAATGGCAGATCCCAGAGACATGAGGAGAAAGAGAGTATTGACTCAATAGATTTATGTTAATTTATGTTGAGTAAAGATGGAGTTAGTATATAGTCATAGTTATATTTGCATGGCAATAGGCTTGGATGTAGAATTAATCTCAGCAAAGACCCTTAAATGAAAGTGCCTTTGTAAACTTAAGGAACAGGTGAATATGGCTGAGGCAGTGAACATACAGAGGAAAAAAGAAATTAGATTCAAAAAGTAGGAGCCATCCAAAATATTCAGGGGAAACTAGTGTTTAGCTTCCCATTTAAACATAGTGTAGAGTTACAGAACTCACTTTGGCTAGGTTGAGCAAGAGGTTAATGCTAATGTCATTTTTGCCTACAATAAATTTTCCACCACACTTGAATAACATGCTGATATCTGGAAAAGATATCTTATAAAACCACTAGGAAGTCCTTCCAAGAGTAGTTGACAGTTGTAACATTCTACTTTCTGCTTGCTGTCCCAGCATCAAGGGACTTATTCAAGTCATTTGTTTTTAAGGGACCCATTGTTCAAAGATTTTGTTCCCTAAAAGTTGTAAACTCTCTTCTTTAATGACATGTTCTCATTATTCTCTCAATATAAATATACTGACTCAGTGTGAATTTTCAGGTAATTGACTCCAAGAAAACTCTGATTCTTACTTGGGGAAACATATGATTTATAAAATTTAGCACCTTAATTTACCTGTTAACTATATTTATATATATATATATATATATATATATATATATATATATATACACACATACACACACAACACACACACAACACACATACACACTTACACTTGTGTGTGCTCGTATGAATTTTACTCAGAGTTATGCCAATATTTCCTTCCCCACAGCCATTTCTCTCTTCTTCCTTTGAAGACTTTTAATGGTCTGGCTTCCTGTTAGTCACTGGGACCAACATTACACTAAGAAAAAAGAGCCAGTGTATTTGAGGAAATGGAGGCTGATACAAAGAACTTTAGAATGTTCAATCTCTTCAGCTCAAGAATATTTCCAATCTCAAAATATAGAAATAATATTTTTCTGTCTCAAAACTCAAGGTTAATGGTATCAAAACAGCTTCTATCATTTTGAGGTAATACTTGAGCTATGTTCAAAAGTCATAGACAAGGCTTAACTAACTCTACACCTGAAGTTATGTAATTAAAACACAATACTGACCAACAACAGAAGCCTGATTTTAGAACATTTGTAACAGGGCCAAAAGTTAAGGTAAGATTTTCTGTCCTGAGTGGGGTATTTGCCTACTGGTAGGATTAGGGTACATCACAGATGGGATGCCTTTATCAAAGGAAAATTATTTATCAGAACTTTTCAGGGTAGTAGTCTAAGATCATTTCATTAGCAATGTTGTTTTCTGGTGAAGTCTGTCTTTCTGATTTGTAGATGACCACTTTCAAGTTGCATCATATGACCTAGCTGCTGTATTTTCTCATTTTTCTACTACTGTAGGGATACTTGACCTGACCTACTAAGTTACAACTCAGTCTCCAATTTATTATAGCCTGAACAACACTCATATTGTTTGTTTCCTTCCTTCCTTCCTTCCTTCCTTCCTTCCTTCCTTCCTTCCTTCCTTCCTTCCTCCCTCCCTCCCTCCCTCCCTCCCTTCCTTCCTGTTCCTCTCTCTCTCTTTCTTTCTTTTTTCTGTCTTTCTGTCTGCCTTTCTGTCTGCCTTTCTGTCTGCCTTTCTGTCTGCCTTTCTGTCTGCCTTTCTGTCTGCCTTTCTGTCTGCATTTCTTTCTTTCTTTCTTTCTTTCTTTCTTTCTTTCTTTCTTTCTTTCTTTTTTTCTCATTTTTACTCTCTCTCTCTCTCTCTCACTTACATTAAGCAAATTAATCTCATTTAATTTGGGAAACAAGATCTTACCCTGTGTCCCAGATAAACTTTAAAGATGAGATTCTTCTATGTGATTTAATCAACCCCCGAAATGCTGGGATTACAAGCAGTTATATCCGCCACCACTCCCTTTAAACATACACCCAATTTTAAAACAGTCACATTGAAAGTTAATGTTCTAAAGAAAAATTTAGAGGGCCTGGAAAGATGTCTCAATGATTAAGTACACTGATTGTCTTCTAAAGGTCTTGAGTTCAATTCCCAGCCAATGTATGCTGGCTCACCAGCATCTGGAATGGGATCTGATAGTGTCATCTTGTGTATCCGATGACAGCTACAGTATACTCATATAAATAAAGTAAATAAATCTTAAAAGAAAACAAGAACTTAGAGGGATCACAACTTAGTTTATTACAATAATATAGAAACTTGCCTCATTTTCTTATCTATTGCTTGTCTTTTAATGTTAATACAGTATGTAGTTCAAGTATTTGAGTTATCTCAGAGCATACAAATATCATTCTTCAGAGAGGCATAGAGGTTTGCAGGTGCATGTGACATACACACAGCATTATCATGATGTCCCAAAGGCTATTAAAGAATGACTCACTCCCAGTGATTGCTGCAGCTTTTAACAATCTTCCCTTCCTTCCCCTACTCTCTATTTACAGTATATCTTCTCATCTTTTTTATGGCTAACAAGCACTCATTCAAACTGCTAAGCTATATTCACAACAGAGGCTTGGAATTGTTGTCTCCAGAAGGCTCCAATATTCTCATGAATTGATCTCACATTTATTCCCTTCAGCTTGACTGCAGAATGATAGAATCTCTGTGATCCTTCCACCTACTCTTGCCATTATTGTTTTGGCTTTTGCCTTTCAAGCCTCACACTTTGCCATAGATCATCTGTTGGGGGGAATCTCATACTTTGCAGATATTTAACCTATAATTTACTTGTCATTTCCTAGTGTTTCTTTAAATCTTACTGTCCTAATCTACTGGACCTACTATCTATCCAGAATAGAAGTATAAGAATTATCCAATTATAAAACTTGAAATCATAGGTTCTTTACTGTAAACAATTGTAATAAATAATTGATTTTTCAAAATCCTGTCTTCTGATGAGAAGATGAGCCACGTAATGCATGAATGGAAAATGAAAAAAAAAGACCATTAACACACTAAAAAGTAAGTACTTCTTAAAATGTAATGCATTATGTGAGATTCCTTTGTTTTTAGTTTTTTCAAATTAGGTTTTTTGACTTGATAACAAATCATGAAAAGATGAAAGTGATGCATTCATGTGCTCCAAAACAATCTTAAATTTTAGGCACCTGAAGAGCCAAAGGCATGGAGTGATGCCAGAAGTAATCTTCTGAAAAATATACTTTAAAAAGTTGACAATGTGGGCCATACATACAATATACAATACACAATACATAATATACAATACACAATATACATACAATATATAAGCATTGGATTCAAAGGTAAAGAAATTTTCAAAAAAATATATGATAGAGAAGGCATTGACATTTAACATGACTGGAGTCACAGAGGACACATACCTTGAAAGAAAGAGTTCTATTCTCTTGACTTCTCTACATGTAGATGAAAATCTGCTCTAAGGCTCTCTTTGAAACACATGGAATGTGGAAGAAGAAAGGTTATACAAAATCTTTATATTTTGTTGGTTAATTTTTATTTAAAGAATAATAATAAGCCTTGGTTATCCTAAATCAAGACTACATAAAGCATGCTATTTTAATTGAATTTACAAATTTAGATATTCAATGTCCCTGACTTATTGACATTTTTGTACTGACATTGGGAAAATGATCAAAGAAACAAATAATAATCCATCCCATTTGGAGAAGAGACAAGTTTGTGGACTACTTTCTTTAAACACCAATAGTTGAAATATATCTCACTGTTAACTGCTTTATTATTTGTGATAATCATTTGATCTGACATATTTATCACTAAAAGGACCAAATATCTTATAGCGAATTAATGTATCCCCAAACCTTACAAATTATCAGCAGTGTATTGCCCTGTGACAGATGAAATAATGGTGGAATATGCAGTACATTTGTGGCTATACACATGTATATGACTATGGGTGACTAATAAGTGATAAGCATTTGCTTTGCAGTTTCAGTTACATGCTTAAGCAGCTTACTTCTTTCATTTACTTCATTTATTTCCTTACCCAGAACGAGCCCTATTATACTTCTGTAATTCTACTTGTGTCTTTGTTTATTCTTTCTTATTTCTTGTTTATCATCACTAAATATTCCACCAAATTCAGTTACTGCAACTGCTCTTTGACCATACACTACTATACTTCTCTTTAAAACATTTAAAATATAGCTCTAGTATACATTTTCATTTCTTCCATGAGTAGGACTGATTTTCATGCACAAATAATTCCTATAGATTATTTATTTTAATAGTTAGTTCTTATTATTTGGAAATTGTATGGATACATATTTTTTATCATATTTTGTCCTGAAGACTCAGGATCCTTGGATATTTTTCAGTGATTTATATAAAATATAGTCAGATATTGGGCCATTTAAATTCAGCATCTTCATTTTTATCAAACTATGCTGTAATGTCTGAATCCTGAAACATAACCAAATGTAAAATAACAAGATTTTCACCTCTATAATTATTCTTTGAAAGTTGCATATTGGATATTTCCAGTTTTTTTTATAATCTAAAATCACTTATGATAAGACTTTTTAAATCAAACATACTAAAAGTTTATTCAGACAGAAAATGACTAAATGAAATTATATTATTTGGTGAGGTAGTTAAAACATAAATTTTGGTAATCCAAAAATATTATGTGACTATAAATCAAATGAAATTACAACAAAGGCATCTATCTATTCATGGATATCAGATTTTTACCTGTCTGATGTAGAGGTAGAAGCACTGTCTTGGACTAGAAGCAGCATCCTGCCACTTGACAAGCACAAACCAATAAAATTTTATTGCCTCATGGTCAGGAAGGTCTTTCAAAACTAGATCCTCTGTAAAGGTCAAGGAATGGTCAATATGTTGAATACATTTCATTGCAAATACCACACCATTTATTTATTGTTCTTTGAAGTACTCTTGATCTAATGGCATGAAGCTTAAACACAGTTAAAATCTTGGTAATGAAATTATATATTTCTAATTAAATTTATGCCCTGGTAAATCTACACATGCCTCCAAGTGTTTTCTTGATACTGAAGTACACTTTCATTAGTTAATTTTCATTAATATAAACTTAAAGAGAGGCTGTGTTTCACTTTCTCAACACAAATGGAGACCCACAGTCTACATCTTATGAATTTGGATGCTAAATAATTACACGCTGATTAATCACATATTTAAATCTTGCCAAGTGACCTTTTATAATTACTCAGCAAAACTGGATAAATTTAGGAAACTATAAAAATAATTAATTCTCTGTAATTTTACTGAAGAATTACTGAAAGGCAAGTAGCAAATAAAATGGAAAGAATGAGGTTGTGAACAAGAATGTTTAATTACTCTCATTATTTTCATGTTATGAACATCCTCAAGTTTATTAAAACTCTGCATACCTATACTTTAAAATAAGTGAAGTAAGAGTAGGCATACCTCCTAAAGCCTGGTCTATGGTCATTTAATACATTTGTATTTATAACCCTGTACAGCTAAACTATATTTCTCAACTTTCCTTACAGATAAATGAGACCAAAAGTATTTAAACTTAAGTCTTTATAGTTATAAATAAAAATGATGAGATATCTCCTTAGCGTGTGCGTTTGTGTGAGCAACTCCAAGTGTGTGTGTGTGTGTATGTGTGTGTGTGTGTGTGTGTGTGTGTGTGTGTGCTTGCACACATGCATGCTCATCTGTCTGTCTTTCTGTCTGTCTGTGTGACTGGTATGCAGGGTTCTTTAGTATAAACCAGGTAAGTGCCTATGCCATCTCAAAATGGAGAATCCTGGATATCTGTGAAGTAAATGTTTTTTTTTTTCTTATCAATTTCAAATAACAATAAAAATAAAAACTGACTTCAAGTTATATTAGCAAGGGTGCTGTGGGGAGTCAAACTTGTCCTTCTCTGCGAAATGTTTCTACACAAACATCAGTACTGTTTCCATAGGCGGAAAATTCTGTTAATTTTTACTAATGGCTGACACTGCATGTTCTTTAGACATGAAGTTTAATAAATATGTGTATGTTGTATTTCTTTTCCTTCTATCCAAACTTGAAATGATGAGCCACTGACTAAAAAAAGACCAGATAATTTGGCATTTTCCTGCCTGCCACAGTCTGTACACTAGGCAGAAGGCTCGGCTGTGTGGATTTGACTTTGACCATTTCAGACATTAACCGTATGGATATGAGTATCTTGCTGAATGTGTCCTCCCATTTCCCCTTATCTATTGTAAATGACAATACTAAACAATTTCAGTGTTTCATACACAGTAAATGCTAGTTAGTATTATAATTTTGAAATTGCTAATCTGTATGCTAAACAAGTGAGTTATAATTTGTTAGATACTATGGGTATATTTGTCAATTCATTGTTGATATAATATTCTAAAGACAAAGGCATGTAAATAATATTTTCAGTATGTTAAATTTGAATTTAAAACTTCTTGCCATAGAATATGAGAATATATTGATTTATTAAAGGATAATTATCCTGATAATTGACTAATGCTCTATTTTTTCATATTATTTGTGTTTGGGTCAAACAATATTATTAGATTAGTCTAGAATTTATGAAACTTCTATTTTAGTTTTATAATAGAATGCAGTAATAGATGTTACTTGATTAAGCAATTGAGTTTGTGGTTATTTGTTATATTAGTTTCAAGAAACACATGAACTTAGGTGACAAACCAACACAGTCAAATGTTAGATGGATAATAAGTAATGGGTATATGGTATTTAATATGTATTTCATCGAGTTTAGCTATATGTTTGAAAAATGTGTTAATAATGTTTTTTGAAAAAAATAGATGACAATGAGTTAATAAAATCTAAAAAAACAATAATCAACAAAGCTAGATGAAAATTATTTTATCATTAATACTATTTTTTAATACTGAGTTTTATGTACAACAATAGTACATTTTATCCATATTGTTACATTATTTTTTAGAAGTTGATAGTCTTTCTCAAATCAATGTGCCCAAGCAACAAAACAGCCTTAGTTTTCTACCTGATGGTTAGCACTCAGTACACTCTAAATGGATTCTAATACAGTAGCAATTGCACTCCTAATGGAATTAAATTGCATGTCTGGCCAGAGTTCAGATGATCTAACCTATGATTGTGGATAATAAAAGTATCATCACCAGTTTCACTTGTTAATTGTAAATCTTCCCAACTTAAGGTGAAACACTATTTGAAATTATGTATTAACTTGTTATCATGCAAGAGAGTCTCAGCCTAGCTGGAGCACTAGTCTTTCTCCCCTGTTGCAAAAAGAGGTACTGTGTCCATCTTAGTAGTCTTAATACATATTTGAGGATTTATGACACAAATCGAAATAAGTAAGCTTCATTTGATGCTCCCATTAAAATAAGAACTACCATATTTTTTTTCACGCAAATTGCTTCAGTAGACCCTGTAATATGTTAGAATGGCACACTAACTTTTTCCTTGTTTTCTATGTGTGCAAACTGGGAATACTCAAACTTCTACTGATGACACAGCTAGTGTACTATCCATACCCCTTTGAATTCTTATAAATTTTAACCACTAATATCTAACTTTGTTGATACAGGTCTTTTTTTGTTACCAGACTGACTCTTCTCAGAATAGAGATGACTGGAAAGTGCTAGGAATTAACATCCCCTAGGAATCCTTATTACACAAAAATATAGAGATGTGGTAAATATTCCTTAGTTTCCAATGTCCCAGAACACATAACTAACTGTAGGGCATGCTTGACTCTACCTAGATCTCTTACTGAAAAGAAACTGTAGTTCTGCATTGCTAACATTTACGATGTGTTTCCTAGATTAGCTTCAAACTTTTCTATGTTTTCCAGACTCCTTTTGGCAATTCTCATGGTTATCTCCAAATATGTTGGGAACTCCCTACTTTGGGAGAATTTAAACAAAAATCCAAAAGCTAACAAAAAATTCCCATACTTCAGCAAAGTCTCTGAAGATGCAAAGCGTATTTATAAAATTAACGCTTTAGAAAAACAATTACTATGCTAAAAATTATGAAAGCTTTACTAACTCTCTAAGTAGCACATGATTACAACTCCAGCCACTTAAACTAGATATGAAATCCATCGTGTATAACATGTAAGCAGTTTGTAAACTGCTGTCATCAAAAAAGTAAAATGGAACGAAGGTGCAATGTTAACTTAAAGATGTAGCTTTAACTAATATCCAATGTAATAGTTAACTTTGTTGATTTGACTCTTTGACTTAGTGATTTCAAGGTATAATTTTAGAAATTTTAGGTTCAACATGTGACAGATAACAGAGCACTGAGACTTTTGACCAGGCACCATCACAGTGGGAAATGACCTAAAATGTAGAGGCAGATTCCTCTAAGAAGTTTTTCTTGTCCCACTGCTAAGAATTCTAATGTTTTCATCATCATGGAATGGTTAATACAGTTGGGCCACAAAGAATCAAGATAATTAAATTTTATGGATTTGTGTTAATTTCTGTAGAATAAAAAAGTAAAAGATAAAAAAGGAAGGAAGAAAGGTAGTAATTGAGGCCTAGAAAAGGAAGGGAAGGAAGAGAGTGATGGAAAATGACACACACAGAGAAAAAGAGACAGAGACATACAGAGACAGAAAAATTCAAATATACTTATCCAAAAGGGTAAAGAATAAGAACTGAAAATAATAACAGAACTTGAAAAAAGTAAAGATGACTCTAGAAGAAATTCTTATTACTGACACCCATCTGTTCTTCTGTCTGGATCATGAATGAAGAATTTTGAGTCCTGCTTTTGAAAAAGAGTTAAGAGATCCCTCATGCTGTACTGCCAATCAAATATATATTTGTGAGTGATTATGTCTACATGTGTATATATGTGTGTTCTCTATGTAGGTAGTATAGAGATAGGCATTTTGTATATTAACCAAATTAATATTATCTAGACTCTAATGCTCAAACATGTCTTATAGCTTCTTAAATGACAGATACTTATATAAAGAGGTAAAAGTTTCAGAGAGACCCTACGCCTATGTGATTGCAACTATTATCTCAGCTCTGGTTCTCTCTAATAGAAAGTTTTCTATAGAGACCTGAAACATCTAGACATTTATTATCTTTGGGTGTGCTTATGCGACACTCTACATTTGTCTATTTTTTTATTATAACAAAATTAAATTCAAGGAAAACAGGAAAATATGAACTGTATACAAAGTCCAGTGACTTTTAATGCAGGAACAGCTGTTGAGCTGCGCGGATGTTGACTGAATTCAAACTGATCTCAGGAGGCTGGACATTTGAACTTGTGGAGTCTATTCTTTCAGAATGAAAAAACAAGGTAACTTATAGGGAATAATTTATTTCTTCAAATATGCAAATATTGTTATTTAGTATAAAATGGCAGTGTACAGTTGCATCTCTGATAAACCTAGTCTCCAAATTTTACATAAAACCTTCAAAGAACTTTTTCCAAGGATTCATTTGCTTTTTAACTGATCTTTGAAACTCAATTTGTAAGTAATTTGCAGGGGAAAATTAAGCTTCATCCTCCAGTTTTTTCTTATTGTGTTGTTACATAAACAATTGTAGATACCATACTATGTCCAAATTCCTTATGTTTGAAGTTTTATATAACAAAAGAAGAGCAAAGATACAAATAAATGTTGTCTGCAAAGAGAAATACGAACCTAGTACTTCTAGGACACATGGAGTTAATTCAAGAGATCTTGTTTTAGAGAATGTGTAATTAAGATATTCACTGCTTTAGTTAGTGATTTGGGATTCATATTGCATTACTGTTCAGCACAGCAGGTAACACAATTTTCCAATCTTTACATTTAAATTAAAATTCCTGGATAATATTATGTCAAATGTAACATGAAGTCACATTTTCCGTCAATATCTAAGATTACTTCACAGTGTTAGTCTGAATCTTGAATTACTTTATTTTATTGAGCCATCTGAAATTTGACAGACACATTTGAACAAGAATGTCTTCAGTACTAAGGAGATCCAATGTCTTGGTGTGTGTTTTCTGAGACAAATCCTCTGAAGTGAGTGGTTTATTTGGAAATGTGATTTTAGGGAGATGCAAGGGCCTTAGAGAAGAAAGGATAAATCAGAAAGTTGATCCAAAAATGTGTTAGCAAAATGGTCTTGGGCCAAGATACTTTTGCCAGGGGAATTTCTAAGAAGCCTTCTGTTACTTCTCAGAATTACTACCATAGAAAGAAAACAGGGATAGTTTATCTATGGCTTCACCTTGCATCTCACACAAATAAAATGCATATTTAAATACAAAATCTATTCAGCGGCAGGAGAATATAAGGCATAGAGTCCGAGGACCTCCTGTGCATAGAATAGGCAACATAAGATCACATTGATGCTGTGAGCAAAATTGCCCATGCAATTGGCTATAGAAACAGTAGAGCCAGAATGAAATATGAAGCCTAGCTGGTCTGAGGCCACCACAAAGAGAAAGTTCCCTATTCATTTATGTATTAAAATCTTAGAATATTTGTTTCTATCATTGAGGTAAGGAGACGCAAGTTCTCTTTATGCAGTGAACAATCACAACAAAATGCATATACAGAGACATCGGGAACATAGCGTCAGGAAGCTGGAGCAGGGAATTACAAGATCACATTTTCAACTTTAATCAAGCAGAAGGAGTGAACTGGAAGTGGGATGGGGCTAGGAGTACTCAAACTCCATCTACAGGAATGCAGTTCCACCAGTAAGCCTGCACCAGTTAAAAGTTTCGAACTCCCTTAAAAAGCCAGCAAGTGGGAGTTTGGTATTCACGTACATAAGCCTATATGGGACATTTCCTATTCAAAACACCACACCTCTGCTAATTAGTTGTGCTAGCTAAGCTTCACTTCCAAGTTTTTGCTTCCTTTGTAATAGTACAAGGGGCTAAGGAGAAATCATTCAAAACATGATTCCCCCATAGACCTTGCAGGGTCATACCATAGACAGGCCATTCTACTGAACATACTTTATCAACTCTTACTTTTTAAATAGTGTTCCATACTAGCAACATTACAAAGCGATTTAGACACAAACACTGAAAGATTTCACAGTCTTGTTAGAGAGGCAGGAGCCACAATCCAACGTTATAGCTGAAAATAACAGCATGTTGTTGCTGACTTACTTTTAAAGTGTTTATGAAAAGCCAACATGCACTTTCTGCACATTACAAACAATTGAGGCACACAAGTGGCTTTTAGTTAATTGGTGGTTTTCTTATAAACATACTATAATGAGACGATCAAACCTACTATGTCTCCTTTTGGTAAAATATTAACAGATATTTGCATGGGTAATCCAGAATTGTAGCCACTGAAATAGTAAGAGGGGTAGTGGAATTGTTGCCATGATCTAATTAGCTTAATAAAACCAGACAAATTCTGTATGACAATGACTAGAAAACCACATCTTCGCATGATTCAAACTAAATTAAAGGAAGTAGAACTGTGTCAGTATGATCATCCAAATTTTATATGAAGACATATTTTCCATGTAACATAAAATGGCCTAAAGATGGAGCAGGAGAATAGAGAGGACAAGAGAAAGGGAGAAAGAGGGGAAGAGAGCTGAGGAAGAGGAGAGACTTCTTAGTTTCTGCTTTGGTTTGACATGTTTGTTTGACATGTTTATTTCGGTCAAAAATACTTTATAATATTAAATATACATTCAGAAAAAAATGATTCAAAATGATACTTCTACATCAAAAGTGATATCTACTATGATATTAACACTTGTTCTCTCAGGATCTAATCAAATATGTTCACATAAACATATACATATATACCCACAACCACCTAAATGGGTATATTCACACATACATATAAATACATACAAATTTGCACTCCAATTTCTATGAACATCAGCAGGATCTAAAATTGAAGTGATACTTTAATTATATATAATTTTTCACAAATAACATTAAAAGAAAGAGCTCAATGAAATCATCCCAACTTTTGTAAATGTTGAAGACTAAATATCAAGCCTAACGAAGCACAACAACATTGAATATATTATTTCACTTGTTGTTTTCTTTAATATTGCTCCGATAAGGAACTTCTTTAGAGAGTAGACATTCCTTTTCACTAAGCTACATTATGCAAGTCATGTGGTGTGACTGCAATCATTCTCACGCTTCTTTGAAGGAGTGATGTAAGCATGAGAGAAAATGTTTAGCCAAATGAATCTCTTTGATAGTTTGCCCTTTCAAACGTTTGTCTTCATTTTAGTTATATGAATATGTGGCTGTGATAGGAGTATGTGTCCAAGAGTGAGGTGCCTCCAGAGGTCAGAAGAGGGTGTCAGATGCCCAGGGAAGTAGAGTTTCAAGTGATTTGGGGCCTCTTGATGTGGGTATTGGAGGGTGAACTTCAGTCCACTGAAACAGCAGCAGGTGCTCTTAAGGATTCCCTAATTTCTCCAGCCCCCAATTCTTTTTCTTCTTCATTGAATAATTAAACAAATGAAGACTACATAGTTTGTCTTAGTCTCTGAGGTGTAAAGGTTAGGTCTATGGTCATGTGGCTTCCAATACCCATGACAATGCTGGTTACTTCTGGTCCTGTGATTTAAATGGTATGGTAATTTGTCTTACTGATTTTAACTTACGTGCTTTAATTTGTACATTTGCTCATATCTTTGTATTCTTATATTAAGAGAAGGAAAAACAAAACAACCAGATACAACAATTAGTCCTTAATGTTTTCTGCCTCTGATCATTGGGTCTGGTAGGACAAACCATGATAAACTGGGCACTTTAAATAACTGAAATGTATTGTGAGAACTGAGGTATCCTAGATAGATGACTTGATCCTGTTGTGCCCTTTTTCTACACTGTACAGAGCTGCTGTTTTCTATCTAGTCATGTGTCAAAGAGGGGACTGATGCTCATTAGAACAGCTTTGTCAGTCTGAGAGAATATTCTTTATACTTTAGTCAACAATTACCATATCCTTCCACACCCTATTATCAACATATGTTGGCGATGAAGGTTCTCATTTGTCCCTAATTGAGTAATTGAATGAATTGAGTAAGTAATGCATAATTGAGACCCTAATACCTCCTTAAATCAAAAATTTAATTTCTAAATTCTCTCTTCATTATTTCCTATAGCAGTGACTCCATATTCATTTCAGGCTCTTTCCTCATTTAATCACAATTTATCCTTAGTCCTGTGGAGGTTTGATGCCCCAGTATAGGGGGATGATGGAGAGATGGGACAAGAGTGGGTGGGTGGGTGGGGAACCACCCTCATAGAGGCAATGTGAAGAAAAGAGAGGTTGGATGTGGGATGGGGGGGTTGTGGAGGGGACATCATTTGAGGTGTAAACGAATGGAATGATTAATTTAAAAAAAAAGTAATTATTGAGAGGCAGAGGGAAAAAAAAAGATGAGTATTTCTGTAAAAATTGAGAAGGTATTTATGAATAGTTATCAGTTATTCTGCATCAATGCTGTGGCAAGTGCACTGTATACATTATATCATATTACTTTATTTTACTGATTATTAGTCTTATTCTAGAATAGAATGTGAAAGAGAAACAACTTAAGTGAAAAAGGGTTGTTCCAACCACATGGTTTGAGGGGTTCACAGTCCTTCATGAGGGGCATGAGATAAGTGGTCTTCTGGCAGATAACCATCAGTCTCGCAGAAATCTATGTCTTCCAGAGAGTCTTCCTGTCCAGAAAATTCTATGACTTTCCCAAGCAGGGCTTCAACTATGAACCATACATTTAAATATGTGAACACATAGTGGATCTTGGAGAATCAAATACTCTTAACACTTCATAATGAATGCATGTGCTATTTTGTACATTTGTGGAATTAAAAAACTGATCTTTCTAAGGATGGACTGACTTTTATCTAATCAAAGTTTGTAATCATAATAGCTCTCCCAATTTCTCTGACCTGTTATAAGTAGAATAAAATGTCAGAATGTTTAGAACACTTTGGGTGAAACAGATTTGTTACATTGCTAAATTACACAGGTGTGGTGATTTACTATGTTTTCAGGATGGAGTAATATTTTATAAAACTAAAATTCATATAATGTAGTTTTAGAAGTTTCTGTATTTTTTCTAATATATTGTGTGTTTAAGAATGTGAGAGCAAGAAGGGTGAACTTGACTTATTCTGCAATGTCTTGTAATAAAACACATGTTTTATGTCTAGTGTTCAAAAATATTGACCTTGCACTTTCTCCCAAGAGACCTTGGTTCCCCCAAGCATATGCTTTTAATGCTCCTCCCTGTGATGTGGAGAAGTTGAATTACTTTCAGCATTAGAACGTGACTCATGATAAGCTGGTTTCCTTTGTTTTGAGGCAGCAAAACTTGGCTTGCATGTTATTTCTTTGGTGAGATTTTCTTTGTTCCCTTCCCCTGGAACTTCTCCAGCACCTATCCTTCACGGGAAGGAACCTGGCCAATTCCCATTCTATCTCTGCAGTTCAGGTTCCTACCCCATGTCCATGCACTGAGAATGCATCTTGCATAGCCATAGGATGCTAAATTGTGAGTCTTGCTCCATAGAAGAAAGCTCAGGCAGACATTTTCCAGAGTAGGAGTGATTAATCACAGATGAAAATTCCAGGCTCAAAATGAGTCATCTAGACACGTATACCCTTTTTTTGTTGTAAAATGAGATTAAAATAAGTATGCGATCATTTTAGTAACATAATACACATTCATAATGAGGGACAAATTTCATTTTGCATAATCAATCTCAGTATAGGATTTCTGTTTTACTAACTTTAACATGATGATAATTCTATGAAACCCCATTATTAAGATGAAATAGTATTTTCCACAGGGCTGAATATTTAAACTCATGTAATTTCTGCCTCAATTGTTATATTTGGCTCCAACTGAGAGGATGACCTTGACCATTTTCTGGTTTTGCTTGCCTTGTACAAGATGTCAAAATTCTATATATCACTAGATGTATTGATTTGCTTATTAAGCAATAGCTAAGTGAAACAGGCTATCCTAAACAACAGACCTTTATATTCTTACTGCCACAGACAATAGAATTTGGGGATGAAAGTACCACCAGAGTCAGAACTCTCTTCTTACATTGTGGATGGATGTCTTCTTGTTTGGTGCTCATATGACCTCTTCATACAGGAGAAAGACAAGCTCTCAGGTGGTCCATCTTAAGCTGACACTAAACTTTCAAACACATATGACTTCATTCATTCTTAATTATTTTTTTACAAACCCCATCTCCATCATAGCTGCACTAAAGGTTAGGTCTTCAACCTGTGGCTTTTGGAGTATGTAAACATTTAGTTCAGGGTAAGAGCCAAGGTTCATTGTGGAATCATCCATATTGTTTATTCTAACTTCACACAGTGTTTTTACTAAGCATTTATAATCAGATGCGCATATGCAGTTAATTTTATCCTCTAAAGGATTTTAGAATGAAAAAGAATGTATGGCAGGTGTACTCCCAATCAGTAATTTATAAACAAAGCAGTTTGTATAACTCCAGATTCTGGGAGTGTTCGTGAATCTTAAGCAGATGTATTTCTCTGTCACTGCATCGATGTGTAGACAGTCATATTTCTCATTTTAAATTGGAAATAAAACCATTTTAGAGTTTGTATCCAGAAGATTAAGAACAGAAAACCATACACTTGGACTAGTGGTAGGAAAATGCATGCATTGTTTCAAAAACAGAATGGTGGATCCAGACATGACCGTGGGAACAAAAATGAGCTTGACTGAAAATATTTTCCCAAGAATTTATAATTAGTAGTGAAAATATATTATATTTTTTACTTTATGATTCTTGTTAGTCAATATAGAAGACATCACCCATAATGTAGCAGAAATCCCATTTCTAAAATAAGGTTTCAAAAGAAAATGAAGTCAAAGAATTGTGAAGAGTATGGAGGGCTGCTGACTTCTAGATGTGACATGGTATTCACAAAAGCACAGCTGCTTGTGCAAAGCCTACAAGAGAAACACACACACAGAAACAGTGATAAGGGAAGGAAAGAGGAAAGAAGGAAGGGAGGATAAAAGAAAGGGAAGGAGGGAATTGGTTGGGAATAGACCGAGGGATTTGGTGGTTTGGGGAAGAATGTGAAGAAGTAGTAAGTAGTCAGTGTGACCCTAGTGCATCACATACAAATACAATATTGTTAAACTAGTAATTTTATTTTATAGAAAGAAAGATCAAAACTTATAATGATGGTATTCATAAGGCTAGGAATTCATATGTATTGTCCTGATCACCTAACAAACATTAAATCCCACTGCTATTATTATCCTGCATTATGTTATTTTCACCTCTGCTCTACAATTGAAGATGATAAGCTAATAGAAATAATTAAAGTATATATATATATATGTATTATATATATGTATATAAACATATAATTTGCACAAACACACACATATATATACACATATATGTACATGTATATACATATATACATACATATATATACATATATAGAGAGGTATATATTTCATGCATTTGAGTACACATGCATACGTGTGTGTGTGTGTGTGTGTGTGTGTGTGTGCGTGTGCATGTGTGTGTGTGTATGTGTTGTTTGGGTGTGTATATCAGACAGCACTATCAACAGGATCAGCCATCTACAAAGTGGTCCTATCTCTGTGCAGCTATTTTTTCACAAATCTCAAATTGCACTGTAATCTGGATTTGCCATCAGACAGCCATGTCTTTCAAGTTTATCTTTAGTAACCTTAACTTCTGTTTGCCTTGCCATTTCTGTCATGTGGAAATTTATCTTTTTCTGTCTTAGTCTTGTGTCCCTGACACAAATGGACATTGCCACAACCAATCCCTTGGACAATGCTTACAACCTACAGTCAGCTCAAATATGTTGAGTGAAGCATTAGTTGTAATATCAAGTAATAACTATCAAAATAAAAAATACTGTCCAATCGAGGTGTATTGTAACTGTAAGCCATTTTATAGAAGGCTTTCTAGCTATTCTAAATTCTCCTTATTAACTTTTATCTGAGATATACAATTAAAGTAAGTATGATTTTATTATTAAGTTTTGTTAAAAGCAATAAAAGTATAATGATGGACCAACTTTGCGTATCATACTTTATTCACATAAGATTTGACAATTTTTCCAGAAAAGTTTGACTTCATTGTTACTAATATCTGCTTACTGCTAATAATTTGCTGAGGACTGGAAACTGATTCACAAAAACATCAGATAAAAATTCACCTTGAAGAAAAATCTCTACTTGATATATAAAGGTACTGTATCAGGGTACTAGAGATCAGGGTATTTTGATTTTATCTTGGTACTGATGTGCACACAATATTTAGTTACCACAGATGGTGAACAAGGCTAGTTTTGAAAGTGGAACCAACTAGATGCCATAGATTTTGACTCCTGTGTGAACCTGCTTTTGGACTATGTAGCTCAAGCTTCCTTTTCACTGTGGGAAATTGAAATTCCTGGTGCCTTGTGTACATTGCAATCAAGTCCCTTGGATATCAAGAGATTTCTTTTTCTAGCTGGAAGACTCTGGGCTAACTTGTTTTGAGTGACCATGTTTAAACACCATTAGTTCCTATTTACCCTAATTGAATTATTTGCCTTTCAAAAGTTACTCTGTGTTTTGTGGTTGAGGACTTCATCCATGAAGCATTTTATTCTCTTGTGTTGAATTCAAAACACCAGAGAAAAAAATTCACTTTGGATATTGACATACCACATCCACTATGAAGGTTACTGTTGAATTCCTGTCTTCTAGATCAAAGCAAGGCTTTGGCCATATATACATTTTATCTTTGCCCTCATTCTGTATAACTCACAATACCCAGAAGAAGAGGAATATCTCCAATGTTATCCATCTGGACTACTTAATTTTGATAGTTTGCTTTCTGATAGACTCATTACACTTTCTTCAAATAACCCAACTTTGTACTACCTGCTTCTTCTGGAGATGAATTTATCTATGTTTAAAAGGAAGAAGTATGGTGGTGAGGTGTTGACCTCTCAGTAGTATATGCATTTCTGAAGCAAAACAATGAAATAATGTGTGAAATTTCATGGAATATCTCACCTCCATTCTTTTTACTAGATATTGAAAATAAATCATGCTAACCTGTGGGTATAACTCAGGAAATAAGCCCAGAATTCCATCTCCAATCTTTTGTGTTAAAAAAAAAAAAAGCCTACTATTGGATACCATGTGGATTTGGGTGATTAAACATAGGTCTACAGGTTTGTCAGTAGACACTTTTCAAAGGGAAGTGATATTACTGGA
The DNA here is from genome assembly GCF_011762505.2 of Arvicanthis niloticus. Classification (NCBI taxonomy): domain Eukaryota; kingdom Metazoa; phylum Chordata; class Mammalia; order Rodentia; family Muridae; genus Arvicanthis; species Arvicanthis niloticus. The sequence continues at coordinate 23,271,138 of NC_133430.1, read as the reverse complement.
ACTGTTCATCAAGGTTTTTTTCTTTTCTTTTCCTTTGTACTCTGACTTCTCATCTCCTATTTATCTTAATCCAGTCTTAACTGATGAAATTGAAAGTTTTTATTCTGCTTGGCTATCCCTGTCTCACCACACAAGCACATGACAAAGTTGTGATTGGAAGGAGTGAGTGTTTCATTACACAATCTACTGGCAGGAAAGCAAGAGTTTCTAAATCTTTAAGAGATGCCTTGATGGGGATTTTCAAGTTTAAGCTGTTATATTTGTTCCAAAATATCTTTTTATTCACTTCTATTTAATATCAGAATTTGTAATCAAAGTGTGTCCAAGATGCACATTTATTTTTTGGGTAATTCAAATTTTCATGTTTAGGATTATGGTTGTTCAATCAGTTACTTTTCTGATGTCATAAGGATAGAAATTTATTTCAAGAAGAATTCTATCTCATCAAGCAGCATGATGGCATTGTAGCATTATTTCCCATCTTTATAAAATCTCATGTGTGTTATTCTTCTATGCAAGTACGATTAGATCTTCAGGAGTGTTGTTGCAGCAAATTGTTTGAATAACTTGGCCACCCAAATCATTAAGAAAATGAGTCACATATTGTCTCTTGACATTATTGTGCTGCAGTTGGAAAACCCTTTCACAGATGTTACTTCTCACAGAATTCAGTGTTAGTAAAGTGAGTCCTAATTGTAGTGTCTTTAGGCTACCTTTAAGAAGTAAGTTTGTCCATTGCCTATACCATTAAAGAAAAACCAGTACCCAATGAGTTACCTAAAACTCAGAAGAAACACAAGGCGTAAGAGAGCATCAATAGATTATTTCTATTGGTAGACATATTTGAGACTACACACATATTTTAGTAAATAATTTCTAAAATTTCCAACCCTGATAATATCTGTTATATCATAAATCTGTCTGTTTTGAAGAACACTATGGAATTATAGTTCTCGGTACTGAGAATATTTTTTCTTTTATCAAACTGGGTCAACTTGACCTGGACTGATTAAATTAAACATAGAAACAGAAAGATTCAAATAGAGCCTGGGCTGCACATTGCTATTCTTACAGACTCTTTAGCATCTATGCTTATCTCAGAAGTTTTTGATATCAGATGAATTTCTTTATAAATACAAGGATATCTAAACATAATTCTGCCAAAGGTGTGGCCTCCAATAACATCTAGTTGAATAATTGAATTTCATGGAGTATTATGTCAGATGTCATTATAATTGATACGACCAAAGCAATGCATGCAAATTGTGACAAACCCATGCAGTTTTAATGGTGTTGCTTTTCTGTGGTTATGCAAATGCACTACAATAACATTTGTATTGGAATGCTCATTTAATGATGTGCTAAAAAAAAAAAAAATTTAAGTAGGTAACTGTATGTTTACTCCAAGCAGGAACAAAGGTACTTGGAATGGTGAATTGTTTGTGATAAGACTAAGACTTGTTTAGAACAGTTGTGCTATTCTCATCTTAGTTACTAAACTTTATTGGACAATGTCACTTAATAAGAACATAATTTTGTGTCAACATTCATACTATAGCATATAATACATGCATGTCATGTCAAATAAACATGGGCAGATAAACATTTCACAGTCGGAATCACAACCATTTATTCAAATAAAATGCTATCAGTCTATTGTCCAAAGTATTTAAGTTTCTCCTGAGATATAATTACAGAAATTCTTAAAATTTTATAATTTCTTATATTTCTTAATATCAAGTGTGAACTCAACACTAATTCTAAGAAAATAAGAGATTCACTTGTGGATTTTACTGTAAAAATATATGTCACACTTCACAGTAATGACTCAGATACTTTGGTGTGTTTTGGAAAGTTAATTTCATTATCGGTACAGTGCTGGGCGAAGGTGGCAATTTCCTGAGAATAACACATAATTCATTGAACACGGAGAAGTCAAGCTGCTTCCTACTTGCAGTCTTTACCACTATATTCTGGTCCTTTTGGTGTAGGAAGATACTCTAAAAACTACTAAATGAGAAATATGAATGTCAACCTAGCCACAAAAACTTCAACCTACAACCTGTCCTACCTATAAAATATTTCAGAGCAATGGTGGCAAAGAACTTGTGAGAATAGCCAACCATTTTCTGATTTGATATAAGGCCCAGTACATTTCTTTGAGAAGAAACCCATACCTGATACTGCTTAGGTAAGCAAGAACCAGGGATGAGATAAAGCAGAGACAGAGTATAAAACCAAGTCTTTCTGGTATGTAATTGGGGGGAAAGTATTAATATATGATCTCTAATGACATTCTGCTGTACTTATAGATGATCCCTAATGACATTCTGCTGTACTTATAGATGATCCCTAATGACATTCTGCTTTACTCATAGATAAGTGCCTCACCAAGTCATCATCACAGAGGCTTCCTCCAGTAGAGGATGGTAACTATTGCAGAGACCAACAGCCAGACATTATTTGGAAAATAAATCTATAAAATCCCAGCCCCTCAGAGCTCTGGGAATCTTGGAGAAAAACGGAGGTAGAAATACTACAAGAGCCAGAGGGGATGGAAGACAACAGGAAAAAAAATGCCCTTTGAATCAACTAAGGAAAACACATCTGAGCTTCCAGAGTCTGATGCAGCAAGCAAAGGGCCTGCATGGGTCTGCACCTAGTCCTTTATAATGGTTAATTGTTTATGCCAACTTAAGTTAAAGGATAACCAAGTAACTGATACATCATTGTTTCTTGGTGTATCTGTGAGGGTGTTGCTGGATGTAGTTAGCATTTGAATAGGCAGGCTGAGAGGATCCCACTTACTCCAGTATAGAAAAGGAGTCTTTATCTGTTAAAGACTTGAGTAGAACAAAGTAATGACACATGGACAGATTTTCTCACCTTTCTGAAACTGCTTTGCCATTTTCCCACCTTTGATGAGATTTACCAACTTTCAATGTCATACAACCTTTTGTGAGGTTGTCCTCTGAGCGTAATTGTGGAGAATTCTCTTGATTGTGATAACTGACATTGAAAGAGCTGCCCACTGCTGTGGACAAAACCTCCTTACTAGAATTCTTGATCTTATAACTGGAGAATGGAGGATGAGCAGACATATGCATCTGCTCTCCTTGTCTCTAATTACAGATGTGATGTAACCGGGTATTCCAGCTGCTTTGACATCACTGCTGTGATAGCCTTTACCTGAAACTCTGATCCAGAATAAAATATTTCTCCCTCATGTTGCCTTTGTGAGACTATTTTATTGTAGCAATAAGGAAAAATAATACTATAACAGTTGGAAATTAGATATTCATATTCTTCTTTTCTTGGACTTTGGGACAGAAAGCATTATGGATATGTTTCTGATTTTGAGGTCTTCAACGTGAAACTGAAATAAACCACTAGATGCTTTTGCTTGTCCAGCTTACAGAAGGAAAAAATGCCATTTTATTTATCATGGGCTGTTTATTGCCTGAGCTAACTCTAATAATGAATCTCTTCCTTTCTTTTTATGATATGTATGTTTGCATGTATGTTCATAGTATCTGCTACTTATTTATCTTTATCACCTATCACCTATTTTCTATCTATCATCTATCGTTTATCTATCTATCTATCTATCTATCTATCTATCTATCTATCTACCTACCTATCTTTTATTTCTGGTATACTCTTCTTGGTTGGTAGTCTAGTGTCTCAGAGATCTCAGTGGACCAGGTTAAGTAGGACTGCAGGTCCTCCTACAGGTTCACCCGCCTCCTCAGCTTCTTCCAGTTTTTTCTTAATTCAACCACAGCAGCTTCTCTGTCCATGGCTGGGAGATGGCTCAGCAGTTAAGAATACTGGCTGTTCTTCCAAAAGACCTGGGTTCTATTCCCAGCACCCAGACAGTAGCACACAGCTATCTATAACTCTAGCTCCAGGGAATCCTATGACCTCTTGTGATCTACTCAGGAACCAGGCATGCATGTAGTACACAGCCATACATATACACAAAACATGTAAAGTAATATATCTTTGATTTTTCTTTTCTGATGATCCCTGATTCATTAAAACCTGTGAATTAATTATCACATTCCCTGATGAAAACTAAGTAATGAAAAGAGATGTTTTTCTTTTTAAATCGGACTAAGAATAGTAAAACTAACACTAAAATATTCTTTGAAGACTATCGGCATACCATTTACCCAAAACATGAGCTACCATTCACCAGTTCTATTATCTACAAAATTTTGTCAGCCTCTCCTTTTTAATCTGTTTCATGAAAATTGACACGTGTCAGGAAAAGATCACTTAGAATCCTATGTTGTCTGGAAATGAAGAAATGTTGTGAGTTTCTAAAATGTGGACATATGCTAGTACCGCCCCATTAATATTGTAATTTAGTATTTTACATACAAAGCTCTGCATAATAGATTTAAGTGTACTTTGGTCACATTTTGTGGTTGCGTGCATCTTGTATATTGCTTGACCTTATGTGGAAATAGCAATAAATTGAAGAAAATTCTGAATTCTGGGCATAGGAATGATAATTTTATGTTTGCACGTGTAGTTTCTTGGTGGTCTCTAATCTTGAGGGAAATGGTATTTCTGTAAGCAAACATAATCTGAAACAGATTACAGGGAAATCATCGGGAAAATAAATACAGTGTCTAGGATGGCTTGAGAGTGTCTATTAGTTGAACTGAACTAGAAATGAGGTGGGGGATTGTTTGCTTTGGGGAGTTTTACACAGCTGTGCTTTTGTCTGTCTTGGTCAATGGTAGTCTTGTATGCAGTGTATCCATTCTTTCCTTGTTCTTCTGTGAGTCACTGACCGTATGGCTTCACCTTCTAGCTGGAATCTGAAGGCAGAGCAACAATGACCATGATAAACATGCTGACCAGTTAAAATAAGCCCCAGTTAAGCTTAAAGAGAACAAGAGTATTGAATGTCTTATGAAAAGTCTAGATGGAGTGGTCTTCATCTTTACCTACTGAATCTCTAAAATCTTCATAGTCAAACTTACATTGTTCAATATATCACTTCTAACATCTAAGTGTTGCTAAGGTTTGTAATGTTGACAGAATACATTTGTCTATTTAGGGAACTGAGCCTTTAAGCTTTGCATTATTGCAGCACTTGCTTTGATGAGAAACATTTGATAAATGTTTTGTAGCTCCATTTTTAGTGATTTTTGCAAGGCAAGTTATATATAGTACAGGACTCATCCTGCTGGAATGCTGACTTGCTATATAATAACATCATTCTATCTCAATGATTACACTTTAGATCTAAATGTCAGTAAAGCTGTTAAAAATTCTTTCTGTTTTTTAATTAGTGAGTAAAACAGCACCATTCCTCTGTAAACTATTGTATTTCTGTAACACGTTCTTATCATACATATATATATATATATATATATATATATATATATATATATTACTAAGTCTAAGCAATAGAATTTGTATTCTGGGTATTTAAACTTCAATTATATTCATTTGATTGAAATTATAAAATTTGAGCTAAAAGAAAGGTTTATCTGTCATAAGAAAAAAGTAGTACTTACTCTGTCTAATTTTAAAAAAAGTCTTTCACTGGAATGTTCTGAGACTTGGATCAACCAGAGAAAACATGCCATAATTTAAAAAAAAAAATAAAAACATGTAATCGTTGATAACAAGTATTTATTTTTTTCCAGATGCTGAAAGTTTTTTTTCATATGCTTGATTATTTTTAACTTTGTTAATTGAAATTTAACATGCAGAATGCTTTCAAATAATTTCTTAATATTGTAATAGTTCACAGTTTATTTTGCTTGATATTGACTAACCATTGGGGAACGTTTACTAATAGGTTATTAAAGAGTCAATCTTATTTTTTATTAATCATCATAATCTGTAACTGCACATTTAAAAAATATTCAGTTGTTACAAAGGAATCATGTACTGTTCTTCATATTCTCATGATCCTTATAATTTATACCCATGTATAAAGTGTTCATAATTTTTATTTTGACAAATGATCTAACTATATTATGACATACTACATGCAATATTTACTTAATCTTATAAAATAGATATTTTCTTTTCAGAAATGAAAATTAATATTACCAAAATATCCTAATTGATTAAAATTCAAAATATGTGGAATTAGATATTTGTAGGCTGTCATCCAGTGGTCTCTCTAACTTGGTAATTGGAGAAATATGTACAACATTAGACAATCCATATACTCTTTCTTCTTGCTTGTATGTGACAGTATCCTGCTGTGTACCACATGATGGTCTTGAAGTCATGTTTCTCTTATCTCAGCCTCTCTATTTGTAGGATTATTTATTTGGTATTTTTACACTATACTGTGGTTTTCAAAAGAGCTTAAGTATCTCAAAATTATTTATATAGCCAAAAGAAATATAGACAATTAATTTAAGAAGTGGCTTGTAAGAGAACAACAAAGTGTGAGACCAACTTTTGCTTGGTATTTATAATCATTGTATCAATTTTGAAAAAGATGACCTTATAAGTTCCTCTTTTTCTGAGATAAATGCTTTTCACAATCATCACAGCCAACAAACCAGAATCTTACCCTCACTTAATGTCTGTGCCTCCCTCCAAGCAGAATCATTATTTACTGAAACAGTTGGGGAATGACTTCATGGTTAGAACATCATACTACACACTCCATTTCTTAAATGAATGTAGCATATTCCCTGTGGGCTGAGAATGTTGATAATCTCAAGTCAAATAGCTTTGATCATAGCGGAAGATCTGTATCCAAATAATTGTGTACACAATTCATTCCTTGGAGCAACAGAACTGTCAACTCTTAACTTAGCTACTATAGAAGTGTCATCCTTTGGTGATGTGAGGGACATTAAAGTACAGCCTTATTACAACTAATTCCAATGTCTAAAAATTGTTCTTATTTTGAATTTATACCACAGTAAGAGCCAGGATTTTAGGATCTACTGAAAACAAAACCAAACAAACAAACAGCCAATTTTTTGTTTAATAACAAGTCTATCATATTTATGATTTGTATAAAAACATATATTGTGTTGAATATAATAATAACACCAATTGTATATTCTGTGCAATATAGGTATTACTCTGCAAACCAAGCTATTAAAACACTAAATTGTTTGGTGCTGCTATGTATATTGATTTCCTGATGAAGTGGATCATATATTCATTATTCATTCATCAGCTGAATGACACCTAAACTGTTTCTATTTCTTAGTCATTGTGAATAGTAACATGAATGGTCAAATGGCTTCACAGTGAGAAATAGAATCTTTTGGGGGAAATGCCTAAGGCTTTTATAGCTATGTCATTTAGTAGATTTACGTCTAGCTTTTTAAGGTGCATCCACACTGGTATTCATAGTGGTTGCAGCATTGTATACTCTCATTGAGTATGAGTTTCCCTTTACTTATCTGTGAGCCTTACTAGCTACTATAACTGTATTGTCAGTATATACCCACACATATAATCCTAGAACTAGTGCCAGAAAAGTAAACCATCTATTCTGATTTAATTAAAGACCCACTCAGTGAGATAGAATATATATTTTGCACCATTATTGATTCCAGTATGCACAAGATCCACACAAACTCAAGCCCAACAAAATCCTAGTATGTGTGTTAGGGGAAGCAATCACATATTCATCAATACTAACTCAAAAGCTTCTAGTGATTGACAGTAGCTAATAGAGAAACTTGATATTGCTTAAGGGTATAGTGCCTTGTAATTTGACCATAGCTGGGGACAGTCCCCATATACAGGAGTATTGGTTCAACACAAATTGGAATAACAATAACAACAAAGAAGAACAGGAAATTATTTGATGAATAAGAAGTTTGGAAGGTAGGGGTGAGTCTGAGAAGAATGAATCAGTATGGTGAATATAGTCAAAGTATATTGAATGTAAAATATTAAAAATATTATTTGTGGAAATAATATTATGAAAAAGAAAGAAGATGAATAGATGATCTTCTATTTTAGTACCTCTTCTACCTAAAGCACACCATACATTCAATATATACATACATACATGTTTATAGTACAGAAGTAAGCACCCACATGGTCAAGACTGAGCTAGACATTGCAAGGAGTATTTAGAATTGTGCTTTGTGTCTTTCTATAGGAAACATCCACTAACTGGAAAAGCCTACAGAATTTACTCATGAGAGTTTGTAGGTCACCATAGAGATCTAGGCATTCACACTGTGAGCATCCAGAATGTCAGATACTTCCGAACAATACATCATTGCTTCTTATCCTCTATTTCACTCTGTTGTCCCAGCTGTTACAAAAGAAATGTTTTGTTTGTTTGTTTTTGTTGTTGTTACGGTTCCTTGAATCTTACAATTCTCAGGTAATAATCTCTGAGAGAACACAGAAGCGCGGGTCAAACCATGAATATGGAAGCAAGAACTACAGCAGAGACCAGAGAAGAAGACTATTTATTGGTTTGTTGGACACTGCTATTTCAACTTTTTTATATAAATTAAAACCAATGGCCCAGACATGGAAATGGCTCAATTCAGCTTTATATATGTATATAACCCAGGACCACATGCCCAGGGATAGCAATCCTATTCTAGCCTCAGCCACCTGGCTTCAATCCTTAACTAAGGAAGTACTACCACAGACTTGCTACAGGCTGTTTTGATGAAGATATTTCCCCAATTAGATTGCTCTCTTTCTAGATGATTTTAACTTGCATCAAACTGACAAAAATAAAACAAAACAACAACAAAATGTCAAAACTAATAATCACACTTTCTTCTCACTGTGAATCATGCTGAATGAACATGATTCTATCTTGGTCAGATTAAGAAACTGAGAGATCACATGGTACTGCTTTGTTCCAAGCAGCACAACTAGTTACTGATATCACAAATATTGTTGCCCAGAACATCCCCAATTTTAAATCAATAGTATTGTTTCTATTTTGTCCAAACTTGGCATTGTAAGGCCCAAGGATTGAGAACAATGCAAGAAAATGTACCATTATTTTCTGTCTTAGTAATGAGAGAAAGGGGGAGATATTTTTGTTCATGGTTGAAATGGAGACTTGGCATCTATCATACCATTTCCTCAAGAGTTTAATACCCACAAAGTGTTAGTCTGTTAGCACAGAAGAAATTTCACAAAAGTCTAAGACACAGATACATCTGTGTGTATCTTTGGAAATATTGGGCCTATTTCCAAATAATGGAACATAACCAGATTTTTGTGAAACATAAGAATAGAAAAAGACCTCCATTGAAGGTTGTGTAGTGCAGTTGTATTGATATCACAGTGCTATTTCAGGTAAAGTAAAAGTAAATCAACTTCATTTAGTTTAAGAAAAAATTATCATGGAAATATAACTGTCTTATTAACTGCAGATCTAAATTACACACACCTGTGTGATCATTTCCTAGACAATTCTAATGAGATAAATTGTTTACACTCAGATTCTAGAAATTACCAAAACGTGTTTGCAAGGATAGTAAAAAGCAAGTAACGATTTAGAATAAATTCACATTTCAGTTTTAAAGTGTGGTTTTCACATTAAAAGACTTGGATAATGGACAACAGGAAATATATTCTTCCTTAATCCTTTTATCCCCATGAATACAACCCTTTGCGTTATTGTTCTATAAAATGTAATGATTTGTTTTAAATTTCAATTTTAAATTTCTAAAAGGAGTGGTGGTGATATGTTTTGAAATATGGAGGCAGGCTGCATTAGCGGGAGGGGATGCTCTAGCAGGCCCATTATGAGGCAACCCCCCAACCTCCATGAGGTACCAGCCATAGGATAGGTCTAGTATAAAATGAAGAAATGAAGTTTGTGGCCAGAGAGAGGGCACAGAGGAAGGAGGGAGGAAGAGAGAGAGAGAGAGAGAGAGAGAGAGAGAGAGAGAGAGAGAGAGAGAGAGAGAGAGACAGAGACAGAGACAGAGACAGAGACAGAGAGAAACAGAGAGAGGGAGGGGGAGAGGGAGGGAAGGAGGGAGGGAGGGATGGAGGAAGGGGAGAGAGAAATAGAGATTTTCTGTAACAATTCAGACTTGTAACTGGCTGTTGCTAGGTTACTGTTGGGCGGAGCCTAGAAGAAATGGTAACAGGGAGCACCTAGGTTACTGTAATTTAGCTCCCCCTACACATTTTCCAATCATACATTATTCTACTAAAACTGCATCCATGCATAAAAACATCCCATCACTTTGCAACTCCTCATATCCTCTATTTAGAGAAGCTTAGGAGAAATTATATCAGGATAAAAAAAAGTTAAAATGAGCTACATACTTATGAGCATGTGAAACTAAGCCTTTCTCTTAATATGCTCTCTTTCTTTCAGATGCTGCTATAGTGACAGCAAGCTGCCTAGGACTCCTGCATGTGGCTTTATCATAATCATCTTGGTTTGTTTCCTTACTGTGCTCAAAGTTCTCCGGGTCTGTCATTAATTTTAGAAATCACACAATTAACATAATTTCAAATATCCCCTTGGCTTAAGTTTTCTTTGAATATTTCAAAAACGCATATATCAGTGATAATTTGGCAAGTTGTTGCATAGTTCTTTGATGCTGTTTAGAGTTTGTCTGGCTTTGTGTTTTGCTGCTGTTGTGGTTATTTGGGTTCTTCTTTAGATGGCTCTGAGTATATTAAGTTTCTACTAATGTTGCTTCAAGCCTGTTGATTCTCATACTTCATTTATCAACAAGAAGTTGGTGGCATGTTCTTATCTTTTATAGACTTTAATGAGATTCAAAATTGTTTTTATATTTTTGGCCTAATAGCTTTGATGTTGTTTCTAACATAACATTTTATTGATTCTCTGGGAATTTCACATAATGTACCTGGATCACATTCACTTCCCAATCCTTTCACATCCACCCCTCCCTTGTGACTATCCCCCAAATATTAAAAATAAAAATAAGAGTAATTTTTAAAAGTTCAATTTGTATTATCTATATACTTGCTTAGAGCATGGTCAAATTCTCAGTAGTCTAGCCCTTAAATAGAAATGAGTCTTTCACGTCTCACATACCTGCCAGAAGCCTTCAGTCATCTAGAGTTATTCTTCATCATCCCCATCATACTATAATACTATTTAAGAGGTCTCTTAAGTGGCTTCCTGTTTTGGATGTTACTTTGGGATGGGGGTGATTAGGGGTTTTCTCAGAAGTCTTCTACTTCTCTACCTTTCAGCTACTTGTCTACAATCACAGCAAAAGTAGCTATTTTTGCTCTTCAAAATCAGTGGGATCACAGATCCTGTGTCTCCACATGGTTAGTGACAACAGAACAGACCACAAACAATGTTTCTAGCTGTGACAACTTTTCGTTTTATTATATATAGCATATGTCATAATTCTTGTTTGGCTTATCAGATAAACCTTTGCCTTATTTTTCAATGTGTCATAATTTTTTTTGAGAACTCAATACACATAGAACATGAACAGAAGTTTAGATTTAAATAAATAATAGTTTAGTGTAAGAATATTTTTTAACTAGCTAGGAGTCAAGGTAACTTTAATATTTACAATATTGTCATATGTCTGATTTTCCACATCTGTGTTGTACCTTTATTAGTGTTGATTTTGCCTGTAACTCTGGACTTCCTTAAGTAGTGTTCTCCTGATATAGAAGGTATTTCCACTACCAGTAATTATTTTTATGTTCAGATTTCCCATGTTGTGGTGATAACGTACAGAGGAAGTAAAACATACTAGAATTACTTGTTAGGTTTATGCTAGTATGAGATGTCTCTGCTCAAGGCTTTTTATAAATCTTCATTGGCCATTCTTCTTTATTAGGACATGATGGCAGGAGAATGAAGTAAGGGACAAGAGACAATACCAACAATTAGATGAATTGTGAAAGAGAATAATACAAAAAATCCCTTAACAGCAAGAGCCTTCAAAATCGATTCACATATTTATATACGTTAGATCTTTTCTACATCACAGCAAACAACCATCTGCTGAAAAAATTCATCAACTAAATGATATAGAAAGATAAATATAGTTTCACTCTCATTGGTTAATGAGAACTTGCCCTTTATGCCCTCTGTTTGTAGTTTTAAAAGTTTCTGTATAGGTAGTTCATAGGAATAAAAACAATAGTTTTCTGAAATGTACTGTATCCATACCATTCACCAAAAATACAAACTCCAAGAGCTACCAACATACTTTACAATGGAGGAGTTAGAGAGAAGCCTGAAGAAGCTGAAGGGATTTGAGGCTCTATGGGGAGAGCAACAATACCAACCAACCAGAGCTCCCAGGGTCTAAACCACCAGCTTGGGAACACATACGGAAGGGAGGATGGTCTTGTTGGGCACAGGTGGGAGAGAAGGTCCTTGGTCCACTGAAGGCTGGATGCCCCAGTGTGGGAGAATTTGAGGGTGAGAGGTAGGAGTGGGTGGGAGGGTGGGGGCACATTCTTATAGATGCAAGAGGAGGGGGTTGGGATAAAGGGTTTCTGGGAGGGGGAATAAAGAAAGGGGATAACATCTGAAATGTAAATAAAATATCCAATAAAAAATTAATTTAAAAAAAACAGTAAAACAATGGAATGATTATTTTAACAGGTACATTTCCAAGTAAATTACAACAGGGAAGGCAGTGGATATAAATATACTCTTCTAAGTTAACGGAATTTTAATAGATACAGCTAATTCTACAGTAGTCACTCCTCAATACCAGTGCAACAACATTCACTGCATCACCAAAGATTCCTCCAACATATTTGTTCTTCTGGCCTTCCCCCTTTAAAATAAGTTTTCTTAATTCTTCACTGAGTACTGTGAAGATAAAGAAAAAGAGTAATAACAAATATATTATAATCTTTAGTGATCAGATTGATCAGTAAGTATAAATGGTTGCTTTTAGTTAGGAATTTGATCATTAAGAAACAACTGGAATATCTGCAAGATAAACTTTTGAAAGTAAGTGTGAAAGCATTTCTAGAGTTCTTTATCTGACAAGGGGATATGTTCCTCTGAATATTGGTGACACAATCCCATGAGCTCAGGTCCTTGACTGAATAACAAGGATGTTTCAGACCTTCTTAGAAGGTGGAACAAAATTCTCACAGGAGGAAATGTGGAGACAAAATGTAGAGCAGACACTGAAGGAAATGCCATCCAGAGATTGCCACACCTGATGATCCATCCCATATACAGACACCAAGCCCAGACACTATTGCGGATGCCAAGAAGTGCTTGCTGACTGGAGCCTGATAGAGCTGTTTCCTGAGAGGCTCTGCTAGAGCCTGACAAATACATAGGCGGATGTTCATTCTCATAATCCAAGCATTGGACTGAGCACAGGGTCCCCAATGGAGAAGTTAGAGAAACGACTGAAGGAGCTAAAGGGGTTTGCAACCCCATAGGAAGAACAACAATATCAACCAATCAGATACTCCAGAGCTCCCAGGGACTAAACTACCAGCCAAAGAGTACACATGGAGAGACCCATGGTTCCAGCCTCATATGTATAAGAGGATAGCCTTGTCAGGCATCAATGACAGGAGAGGCCCTTGGTTCTGAGAAGACTCGATGCCCCAGTGTAGGGGAATGCCAGGGCAGAGAAGTGGGTGGATGGGGGAGCACCCTCATAAAAGCAGGAGGATGGGGGATGGGATAGGGCTTTGCTGGAGGGGAAACTGGGAAAGGGGGTAACGTTTGAAATGTAAATAAAGAAAATATCCAATAAAAGAAAAAAAGAGAAACAACTAGAATATCTGTAAGATATACTTTTGAAATTAAGTCTGAGAGCATTTCTAGAGTTGTTTACCTGAGAGGGGATATGTTCCTCTGAATGTTGGTGACACAATCCCATGAGCTCAGGTCCTTGACTGAATGACAAAGTAAAACCAGAGAAAAACAGCTACCTGCTAGTATTCTAGGTGCTTTCTGATCCTTGGAGATATGATTAGTGAGTTTCATGCTCTTATCCTGATATCCACAAGACACTCCCACAAACATGCCTTCCATGTCATAATGGGTTGGCACGCCTTTAAACTGTGAGTCCAAACAAACCCCATCTCCATTAATTTACTTCCTGTCATATATTTGGTCACTAGAATGGGAAAAGCAACTTGCTAAAATCTTGCTTCATTCTTGCTAAAATCATATCTCCTCATAATGAATAAACCATTATAGTTAGAAACTCATATTTTGGCAGTGTTTGTAAGTATTCGTGATATTTATTATTCTTTTCCTTTTGTGTCTTAAATACAAAGTAATATATACTTAAAGTTTTGTGTATTTTTATCCTTGTGTAAATGTTTGTGATATGCCCATATTCATGTGTGTGTGTGTGTGTGTGTATGTGTTTGTGTTTACATGTACTTTAACTCTTTGTGGATACTGAAGATCCAAACTCAGGGTTTCATAGTTGGAAAGTAGGCACTATACAGACTGACTCTGCTATTAAAATCTTATATGAATCGTCGATTGAAAACAACTCACAAAGACAGGAGTTCTAGTTCCAACACAGAAAATTCAAAATGGGTAGAACAAACTGTAAGTATCTACATCTTTGTCTATGAAGGTCCTCCATAAGAATGAGGTCTATGTGTATTTGAACAACGAATTTCTAGTTTGCTTTCTGTAAGGAGATGATATGTAAGTGTTAAACGTACATTGTCTATTTTTTGATGGCCAAGCATCCTTTCTCCCTTACAAATCATTGTTTTTACATCCCCTTCCTGTATGCATGCGCTCAGGAAGTGATAAAGTTTTCACAGTTGCTGATGGATCTCTCTGCAGCCCATGCCAAGTTGTTTCCTGGTGCCAAACACAATGGATCAGGAAATGTGGCACGTGACCAGAAAATTCCTATTATTTTAAGTACGCTTTCTCCCACATTTGCTCTAAGCAGAAATGTCGAGTGTTGTAAAACATTTCTTCACAATGATGGATGGCCTTACAGATGTTCAGATAGTTATCTACTTGCATAGTTTTCTTATTACTCTAACACTTTGAAAGCTCATATTGAAACAACCCCCCCCCCAAACCTGTGAAAACACTTTCCACAACCCATTACAAAGGATTTGAGTAGGAAAGATTTGATGTAAGATGAAATCAGAAATGTTTCAATATAATTCTTGTAAATGTTTTCTCATTTAAAGGATTTGTCTATATACTTATTAATGGGTTTTAATTGTAATGAATCACAGATTTCTTAATAAAAGTGTATAAATCTAATAAAGCTGTCATATTGTGATTGTGCAAAATCCCTTCCAGAATGTTCTATTTTGTGTTCTTTGCATAAGACAAACAAAATGCCAAACATGGAACTGTTTTTTCTCATCTTCATATCCAAATGTTTATTATTTTATGAAAGTAGTTTCTTCACTTCCAAATGTTCCACAGTTCCAAAATGTTTAGCTTAGGTAATAACTCTTTTGTTGCTATTATTGTTAACCAATAGTATGAAATTAAAGGTTTTTTATGAGATCAGCACAATCAGCTATGTCAGCATGTATATGACACTTAAAACTTTTACCCGTGATTCATATGTGATCTTTTAAAGTGCAAAGTCCATGTCATCATTTATGTGTGTGAACTGTTTAACTGTAAATTTCACAACTCAATCTCTGGTCCATTTTTTTTATCGTGTTTTCAACTGTCAGGAAGATGACTAAGCACATCCTGAGATCAAGTATGCCCTGGCACAATGTAGGAGATTTGTAGTCATAACTCAAACACCAACCTCAGAAAAACATGATCAAAAAACAACCATCTTGTTAGTGTTCATATCTGCTAACTGTTTGGCTTTTTGGTTGGAAAATAGCAGTGATAACATCTGTTAGGGAAGTGGCCATAGTTACAATGGTAAAGTTGAACTCCAACTCAGAGTTTCAGTGATAGAGTAGCAATAATCATCTTTAAGAAAAGCCAGCTATCGGACTGAGACAAGGAGCCCAATGAGGAGTTAGGGGAAAGACTAAAGGAGCTGAAGGGGCCTTATCTGGCATCAATGGGAGGGGAGGCCCTTGGTCCTGTGAAGGCTTGATGACTCAGTGTAGAGGAATGCTAGAGTGATGAAGTGGGAGTGGGAAGATAGATTGGGGAGCATCTTCATAGAAGCAGGGTAAGGGGGGGATGACATAAGGGGTTTGCAGAAAGGAAACTTGGAAAGGGTATAACATTAAAAATGAAAATAAAATATTCAATTAAAAATAAATAAATAAATTCATAATCTGAAAAAAAGAAAGGGGATGAAAACAAATGAAGTAAAAAAATGTAACCTTAAAATTAACAATTGATTGTCCAAGATGTACCTCAGTGTGCACAGGGATGTCTGTCACACACAAAGCTAGATTTCCAGAGCCTCCAGAAATTGAGTGGTGTTGGTAATTCTAGCACTCAGTACTTAGAATCAGGAGTGTCAGAAATTTCAGGTCATGTATGGCTAATTTGGGATGCACAAGACTCTGAAAACCAACAACAATAACAAAACAAAACAAAACAAAACAAACAAACAAACAAGTAGTTAAGGAGTAAATGCTGTGCCAATTGAGTTCTGCTAAATAATTGAACTGTTTTACTAGATAAAGTTACCAGAAAATTCTAACATTCTTATTGGTCTGTTCTAACGTCCACATTACAACAAGCTATCTTTTTTAGCACTGCATAATTCTAAATAGAAAAAACATGATAAATTAGCAAAACAAGAGAGTTAAGGGACTTAGGCTGTGGATCAAAGACATTGGGAAAGAGACCAAGAAAGTGAGGGAGAGAGAAAGAGGAATGGGTAGAGATGGAATGTGTTTATATAGCTTATTATTATGATTCTTTCTGGGTTGTTGTGTGTATGTGTGTGAGAGAGAGACAGAGACAAAGACAGACAAAGACAGTGATACAGAAAAAGATATATATATGAGTCATTTATTCAGAAAGCAATAGTAATGTTCAATAGCTAACAATTTTATTGACAAATAATTAAACTTATTAAAAGATACAGACTATGATTAAGCAGTTACAGGGTAAACTACATAAACAAAGAATTCTTTTATTTTTCCTTCTTTCTTTCAAAAACAATTACCCATTTCAAAGGGAAAAAAGCAAACAAGCATTAAAATATATGTCGATGGATTTTGTTTTTTAAATAGATACATTACATAAGGACAGGAAAATTTGAAAGAAAGGCTGGGTTTACATAAAACCTCAGCTGCAATAATAGCCTAAGGCTAATTTGAACCAAATAATATTAAACTATATGCTATATGTTCTTTTTTATGTCTAAATAGAAATAAATTTGCTTTAGTTTAAATTAGACAATTCATCTGAAATTCTGTAGGACACAAATTTTCCAGTGCTATTAGTAAAATAAGCTATTTTCACATTTTATTTGAATAATTCCATTAGATTAAACCTTCAAAAAGTCCTTGGATGGGTTCCTCGTTACCGGTTACTCACAGTTGGATGGGAGTTGGCTCACAATTCTAAATATAAGAAACAAACAAATATAGAATAAAAACAACTAGGTTTACAAAGAAAACATAATAGTATTTCATAAAAAGGCTACATCCCCAAGTGATGACTATCCTTTAACTTAATAGAAAAATCTTTAAAAACATCATAATCTGAGAAGTAGAAAATTATTTTTTCCTCTAAAACGAAGACATTTTACAGTTTCTATTACTTCTGCATTTACTCTGTTTAGTAAGCATTTATTCATAGATTATATCGTTCATGTTAAAAATATAATTTATAGATTATTTTATATTTATAATATATTTATAGATTATAATATTGTCACATTTATTAAAAGAGAAATGTTTTATTTCTTGTCTTCCTCGCAAAAAAATAAACAAGTCTGAATATTCTGAAGATCAAGCAAACATTACAATAAAAAACTGTACATTTTTTAAAAGAGGAAATTGTAAACTGAAATATATACAAGAAACAAGCATATTTACTGCCATATGTACTTGTATTATTTTCTGACCTGTATCTAATATTAGTATTGGACTTGCCTTTTCCACAAACATGAATAATTATTTGCATTATTATTTTGGAAGATTCCAGCAAATTTTATAACATTATTCTCTTGAGACCTTGGAATTTTTTTATATCACAGTGGGAATTGGGGGACTTTTTCTCTCCTCCAATCCAAACTTCAAATTGTTGAACACAAATGCAATATTTATCAGGCAGATATAAAATGGTGACTTCTAAACTCTTGTCTAGTGGTAATTTCTACAGAGTAAACGGAGGGTGCACATCCCTTCACTATGTAAATTGTGGTGATTTTAAAGACATGCCAATGGATATTGAACATTGTTAATATAAAATATCATTGTGCACAATGCAGGTTCTGCTCACAATGCAGGTTCTGCTGAAGAGAAAGTTAGCCTGGCCAAAGCAAACAGAAAGGGACCACCTTACTGAAGAATGACCCAGCAAGCCACAGATCAAACTGTTGAGCTGCGTCTGTTTGTCCCATTTTTTAACTTTATTTTGGTTTGCTGACATTTGGAGTGACTCTGATTGGTCTGGAATTAGCTTTCTTATCCTGTGAAACATCTGTACTGTATTGTTCCAAAGGATTAGCTGCCCTCTGGGGATTCTGTGAAGTCAGGACAATGGAGGTCATTAAAGGTGCAAACATTTATTTTCCGGCCTTTTATTCAGCAGGGAAAGCCAGGCAGAGCATGGATTTTTTTCTTTCCTTTTTTATCTTTTTAATCCAGAGCTTAGCATTCTTAAAAATACAACCAAGCAGCAGCAAACCTAGCTACACTTGTTACAGTGGAATTGATGACTTGAGGAATTTGGAATTATTTACAGGTCAAAGTAGAGGAGGTGTGACAGTGAGACTCTGGGACAGTGAAGGGGGCTAAAAGCAAATTAGATAGTGTCTTCTCAAATGCAGAGAATTACACGTTCATATGAGAATGGCTAGTGAACTGCCTGAGGTGGAATCGCAAATTTAAATATTTCCCTCACCAATTTCCCTAATTATAATAAACTGTTTTTGATGTTGTGTTTTGCAAAATTTCATCCAAGGTCTTATTTACAGATCTCATGAGAGTACAATCACAGCATACTCTGTGATGTTTAAACTGAAGACATGGCTCAGCCGTTTAAAAAACACTGCCTGCTCTTCCAGAAATTTGTATCATGGACACATAAAGAAACATCACAAATGAAATGAAAATATTTGTAAATGACATATATGCTAAATTTGACTCTGCAAAGTGCACCCAGAACTCACAGGGAGGAAATGAATAATCCAATTTAAATAGACAACGTATATAACTGTTTCTCAGGGAAAATATAAACACAGTTCCACAAATCAGATGGATTAAGCAGGAGACATTTGTTATTTTACTGTTTTACAAATACTAAGTCCAAAATCAAGGTGTCATGAGGACTATCATCCTACTGACTAATGTGGAGTGACAGACCTCTCTGGAAAATAGAACAGAAGGATTGAAAATGTTCTAGATCTAGACTGAAAATATTTTGATTGTCATTCTACAGGATGCTAAATAATAAGAATTTATTACAATATTCACGTGGCTTTTGCCTTTTATATAACTTTAACAGTTTGAGCAAAAATCTCTTACCAAAAAACAAGGAATTCAACTTCCAAATAAGTAAATTGGGAAAATAGCAGATTAACACTATGGATTACATACAGAAGAAAATAAAAGAAAAACTGAATGGATCATTGAAATTGAAATTGAAATAAGAAAGAAAACTGAGTCCAAACAACAAAACTAAAAGTTTATGCTTTGAAAATGCCAATAAAATAATGAACTCAGCAAAGATTTGGGTAAAGGAAAGAAATAAATGTCGTGTGTATCACTACAATTCTTAGAGACCTAAGCAATAAGCATCACGTGAAGCATTTGGCATCCTATACACTTTAGAATCCTTGAAAACACATCTTATAAAGCAAAAAGTAATCAGAAGTCTCAGGGTGAGTATAGCTGTTAAAGAAATTGAGTCTGCAATCAGAACTCATTCCGTGAGGAAACAGTACTTATATGATAAACGCGAATGCAGTCAACATTTAAGAAAGAAGTAATATTATACTGATGAAGACAGCATCGTGAAGAAAACTCACATTTGATTATACTTTCCTCCTGTTACAGCATTAAATTTTTCTCTTATGCATACAGTAGTTTAAATGACCTGAAAATAAACGTAAGATCAAAATTAAGTCATTCACCACTGTTTTCTAGATTTTGCTTACATTAGTAGGATTAACATTTTAATGTGCATGTGTGCATTGTGCATATGTGATGCGTGTATGTGTGTATGTCTGTCTGTGTGTATGTAGTATGTATGTGTCTGTGTCTCTCTGTCTATCTGTCTCTCTGTCTCTCTCTGTCTCTCTCTGTCTCTCTCTGTCTCTCTCTGTCTCTCTCTCTCTTTGTGTGTGTGTGTGTGTGTGTGTGTGTGTGTGTGCGTGTGTGTGTGTGTGTGTGTGTGTACAGGGGCAAGCATTTACAAATAGAGGCCAACAATTGACTTGTTTTATCTTTTCCTATCATTCTCTGCCTTATATTTATAGACAGAATATCTCAGTGAACCTGGGCTTTCAGTTTTGCTAAATAGTCTGTCCATTAACCTCAGAGGATCTACTTCTATCTGTCTGAAACCCTAGGACATGTTTCAATATGCCAGGACTTTACATGGCTTTGCATATCCAAACAGGTCTTTATCTTTTTTTTCCCTTCCCCTGGTAAGGACACTCAGTATAAACGCTCTCCCATGGTGTCTCTTTCTAAGATTCAGTTTCTTGTAATTAAATTATATTTCACATTGTAAGTATGATGCATGTATGCTGGGTTTGGCAGGGGAAATCCTCTTGTACAAGTGCTGTGAATGGATATTATTTTACTTATCTTTAGTTTAGACTTTCTCTCATTTTTCCCCATAGGAGCTGAATGTCACTGAAATTACAATCTGTTTAGAAAGAGACCATGCATGTTGAAAGCAGCTCAACTCATTCAGAAGACATTATTGTAGCTTTAAAAATCTTTTTGTTTTGGTTGTGCCATGTCCTTTAACTTGGACAGCATTTGTTTATTGTATCCTACTGTAGTTACAAATAGATAGTGGGATTGGTCAGCACATCTGTAAACACAGCACTCGGGAGGATGAGGGAGAAAGAACATGTGCTCGTGCCTAACCTAGGCTATATAGCAATAGTCTGCCTCATGCACACCACATAAATATTACAATTGTTGAGTCATAATCATTTTGTATGATTACATTATACATGTGCATAAAATACTCAAAGTATAAGTAAAAATATTTCAGTCAACTGTTCAGTCCATGTGATTTCAGAAACTAAGCTAGGTTGAGCTTCTTGATACTTAGATGAGAGAGATGTATAGCCCTGTCTGAGGGTAGGGATGGTCTGTGTTCTGCTTATGATGGCTTTTTATTCCTGCTTCTTCCACTGATATCCTACTGGCATTTTCTATCCTGTGACTATGTTGTGAATGCTTTTCACCCACTTCTTCAGAACATGTATAAAGCACGCACAGAACCACATACAATTATGGTCAATTGTCTGACATCTTCCTCAACCCATCTTCAAGAGCAACTTCTCCTGGGCTCATCCCTCTTTCCTCCAAATAAGTATTATTTCTGCATGAATATAAGTTCTCTGTTTTTTTTTTTTTTTTTTGAACTAAAGAGTAGAGAACATTTATTAAAGTATTTTGACCTTAGTGTGTTTTGTTTGTTTGGTTTTGATTTACTGCAAAAATGAACTTATATATCCCAGGTTGACCTAAAACCTTGTAAACATGAATGGCTTTGATATTTGGATCTTGCAACCTTTACCTCTCTAGAGAACCAAGATTGCAGCTGTGTGCAAGCATATTGTATTTATGCAGGTGGAGCATGAAACTCGGGGTTCTATTCATGCTAGGCAAACACTACTAACTGATGCATACCACAAGCACCAGAAAGTTTATTTTATATCCCAAATATTATATTATTGTATATATTATTACATATCAAATGGCTTGTAGGTATAGTACATGCTATTTCATTTGATCATCAAAACAATATAGTAGGGTTGGTATTGCCCCTGCCATGGACTACTAGCAGCCTGACTCTACCTTCTCTTGGGGATTGGAGGTGAGGTAGTGCAGAGTCAACAACTCAACATTGCAGACTCCAAGAGCAGGTGAAACACACTGCAGCAAGCTCCTTTGAGCATTGCTGCAAGCTCCTTTAATACCCTCCAACTGAGCCCCACTGGTCCCAAGAAGGCATTTCTTCTAAACAGCCATTCCTGATTGGCTGGGATTGTCTACACAGCAATCCTCGGCCTTTCAGGCAGTCCTCAATTAGGTCTTCCTGCAGGAGATGCTTTTAAGGCTGTGGAGGCCTCCATCATTTACATAGAGGCAGCCTGCTGTTCCTGCTACAGGTTTGTATTATATTTAAAAACTGATGTTCTTTTAAATATCTTGAAAATTTAAACATAATTACCAAAGCTATAGAAACAGCATGTTCAGTTTTCTAAGGACATTATTCTTAACTTCAGAGTCTACATTTTTTTTTAAACATCCTCTGTGTTTTTCCTGTAATTGTTTTAAATTTTTATAAGTTTTTAAAGCTTGCATATTATATATATATATATCATTTCACCTTCTACCTCCCTCCTAACTCCTCTTATATCCTGACAGAGTCCTTCTCTAATTCATGACTTTTAAAAATTTCTTTTAAATTTAATTATATATATATTTAAAATATATATATATTTAAAATATTATATATAATATATTTTAAATATATATAATTTAATTATATATATATTTAAAATATATATAATATATATTTCTTATTTATATATATATACACACAGAGACTGATGAGTTTAATTCTGCTTGCATGTACTTATGTGTACGTGGTTATTGCTCTCTGCTTATGATTGGATAAGTAACCAAGGGAGTAGGTCCTGAAGAAAAATGGTTCCTCTTTTTTTGGCCACCATTCAATACTGTCAGGATAGATGCTGTTCATTGGCTGTCCTAAATTAATAAGGATACTTAGATATATGGATTTAGTAGGCCAGTTAATCTTAACCCTGGCTGAATTTCTCTATCATCAGAGAAACTTTAAAATACAATAGGCTTGGCCCCAAATCATATAAAGTAAATTGAAATATTCAGCCATATAAGATTCCTGTGTAGTATATCAGGATGAAGTGAGGATTGAAACCCACTAAGATAAAACATATTGAGCAAGCATTACATCATTAAAGCTTGCAGACCCATGTAACATGTTGCTCTACTTCTAATCATATGCTATCAGAGTTTCCATTTTAGAAACAAATCATTTGCTGGAAGGACGTCGTTTATTTAATTATGTTCTGGGCTAATTATATTTGCAAATGCTAGCTAAATCTACTTAGATAAATATGTCAAATTATAATTTTTTTATAAATAGTGGGAAAGAGTACTGCATTCATCAGAGAGGGAATTATCAGTAGCAGTGGGTTGTAATGATTGTTAGATAGTCTCATTTTAGAAATACTGCAGAAGAATTAAGTAATGAATTAACTAATTAAAAATGAAACGAAATGAAATTAAATGTTTAGTCCATAAACTTTTTGAAAGAATAATTAGAAGCAATGGAGGTAAATCAATTATGTAAATGAAAACACTATATTAATTATTATTAACTAACATAACCAAAAGATATTTTTATCTCAAATTACAAAGCAGGTTACTTTATCTTCCATCATCTTCTCTTACTCCGCACTTCTCCTTGTAGTCAAAAACTGTAGCGGAAACATGGCTGTACATCAATAAATAAATATATAAAAATTATACATTTATACATTATATATATGACTAAAAATTAAAATTCTATTACTTACGATAACATAGATGAATCTCAATGATATTATGCTAAATGATATGTAAGATATATAAAAAATAAATGTATATTCACATAAGTGGAGGCTAGGCAAGTACATCTTAAAAAATCAGATAGGCGAATATTGGTTCTCAGAGGCTCAGTAGAATTGGGAATGTGTGACAAATGGTGACCAAATGAAGGAAGCCAGAAAGATAGAAAGCAGGACTCTCTGTGCTTTATTATTACTAATGTAACTATGCTCAGAAGTTGTAGAGAATAGCCACTAGAGAGGATTTTGAATCTCCCGAGCTCAAGGAAATGATAAATGTATAAGATATTGGATATACCATTTAGCATGATATTTTTACTACACATTTTGTAATCATTATGTAATAAACCTATATTATAATATGTGACATAAAAGAAAAATAAATAATAATAATCAGATCAATGAATTATTACTATAGTAATTCATGAACCATGGTGATGAGAATGGGGAAATTGACTGGAGCATCAAAGGTGCTAGTCATAATTCTTAAAATGAGCACACTGTTCAAGTTTTTAATAAAGGAAAATGTCAATGGTCTTGAAATGTATATTGTCTTGTAAATGTAGGTAAAGGTATTGCATGTACTTTATCAAATATGGATATTTATCAGAACCACCAATAAAAAATGTCTCTTGATAGAAATTATGAATAGACTCTTGAGAACTGCTAAAGTAAGCAGATCTTGGAGGCATTCATATATGACTCTGGTTATATTCAGAGTTTGTCTTATAGGCTATGGTTTTATTAAAAAATTCAAAAATGAAGAGCAATTTGAGGGGACTTATTACCAGTTTTGAGAAGAAGAAAAAAAGTAGATAAAAGGAACACATACTTAAATGCGATGATATTGGTACTTCTAGATCTCATGAATGTGGTGTCATTTATGCTGTTACCATATACTGTTCAAAGGTTATATGCAGTCTCAGCAAATACACGAATTAACAAAATATACTCTATCAATTCAAACTCCAAGCAAAACTGCAATGTTAAATTATGTAATGTTAAGTCACTATTACACAAAGCAGAGTTGGCAGACTTGTGCATTTTCATTGTATACCAACTGATGTGCCTTTGACTAATTTTCTCCTGTCGCTTTTCTTCCATTTGTTGGAAGCAGATAAAAAAAAAAGGAGCATATTTAATGACAGGTTGCATTTTCCTATCCATGAGCAGAAAATGTAAGGTATTGTGGATATTTATGCAAAAAATAAAAATTGTGAATGATCTATGAGGGTCCTTTGTGCGCTGCTGTTTGGAAAATCACCTTTTTGCTATTCATTGTATATTCAACATCTGTCACAACACTGTTGCATGTAATCATTCAAACAAAACTGTATTTTCTGATATTAGATCCCACACTTCTCAGGTAATTCAAGGTACTATTTATCTCCATGTAAAAGAAATACAAGGATAAAGAGAACCTAAAAATCTAGTTCATGTCTATTTTGAAATGATTTAGTTCACAACACTAATGTAGCTTTCTGCAGCTTTTGAATCCCATTGTGTAATATTTGATGTGGAAAACACACATACTCACACCCAAACACAACACATATATACTCTCCTATATTGCAGATGAAATAGAAAAAGAATGGCAGGAATTTCTATATAAAAGGTGGTATAGACTCCATCACAAGTCTTTCTGTATCTTTAGGTAATAGGGTTTTTCAAGATGATTATGCCAACTGTAAATGAAAGTGGAGACCAGACATAAAATATCACAAGATTAGGAGAATCAAATTTCACTTGCTATAGCTAAAGGCTAAATTAAATACCTTTCATACTTTCTAGCTCAAGCCACTCCTGCTATAGTCCATGAATATAATGTATAGCTGTGAGCTGGGATTATAAGGAAAGTTTCATCTTCCAAAGAGTTCTGTCTCTTGGATATGAATACCTCTTTTGATTTGAAGAATATTTACCACACTGTAGGGGCTACCATGATATCCAGACATCTGCTACCTTGGGGGTAATTCCTTCTTTTTCTTTTCTTGTTTCTCTTAAATTTATTTTTTAACTTATTCACATTACATCCCATTCAATGCCCCCCTTCCAGTCAACCTCTCAATCCTTTGCCATCCCCTATCTCATTCTAAAGGGTACCCGGCTTCTGTTATTCCCCTCCCCTAACTTCAATTCTCTGTGACTCTAGGTGCTTCATCTCCCATTCTGGCCAGATCTGGCAGCCCAGTTAGTAGAACATATCCCACATAGAGGCAACAGTTTTGGGTTAGCCCAACCTCCAATGTTCGAGACCCACATGAAGGTCAAGCTACACATCTGCTACATATGAGCAGGGAGGTGGTTCAGTCTCTGAGAGCCGCAAGGGTCGGTTAGTTGATTCTGTTTGTCTTCCCATGGAGTTCCTATTCTCTTCAGGACCTGCAATACTTCCTCGTTTTCTTCCATAAGAGCCCCTAAACTCCATCCACTGTTAGACAGTGAGTGTCTGTATCTGTCTGAGTCAGCTGCTGGGTGAAGCCTAACAGAAAGCAACATGATTCTGTCTGCAAGCAAAACAGATTATTATTAATAGTGTTAGGGACTGGTGCTTGTGGGGAAAAATCTCGTGGGGAGGAGGGATTCCAGCAGTGGGGTCTCCGCGGCGGGCTTCCCACACCGCTGTGGAGGGTCCCACATTCACGCAGCTGTCAGTGGGCGGGCCAGCGGCTGCATCGACAAGGTTCCAGGATTCCAAAGGCTGGGAATCTGGCTGCGAGACCAGGCAACATGTGGAGTCTGGTTTTCCAAAGCTTTATTGTTCATGGCATTTTGAGTGGATAGAGATGGTATGCGCTTCCCCGCCAAAAGCCAGGGGAGCCTAATTTTTATAGGGAGGGGGAAAAAGGGAGGGAATAACTTAATTAGCTATGCCTCTGGCCTTTTGATAATTCATTAATATTTAAATCTCTGGAGGTGGAGATTTGTTAATCACGCCTTCTACCTGTGTCCCACCTGACTGAAGGTGGCAGGTTAAATGGAGTTACCTCATCCAAGGCCCAACAGGTGCTTGCCCATGGGATGGGTCTCAAGTTTTGAGTAATTGGTTGGCCATTCCCTCAGTCTCTGCTCCCGGCCACGTGCCTGCATTACTTATAAAGAGGATAAATTTGGGGCTGAAGGATTTGTGGGTGGTTGGTGTCTCTATCTCTCCACTGAGGTTCCTGCATGGCTACAGTAGGTGATCTCTTCAGGATCCATATCCCCAGTGTGGTGAGTCACAGCTAAGGACATCCACATTGATTCTTGGGTGCCTCTTTTATTCCAGGTTTCTGTCTCATCATGGAGATGCTCACCACCTCCTCAACCCTGTCCGTTGCAGATGTCCACTCATTCTTTGTTGTGGTCCGAGCTGCCCCACATTTTGGGGCCAAAAATGTTGAGAGCCGCTCTGCCAATGTTGAAACCCACACTGCCAAAAGCCTTGGGGGCTAAACTGTTAGCGCCTGCACTGCCCCAAGCTGCTCCCGTCTGCAGGTCGGGGTTCAGCAAGAGAGAGAGTGAGGTCAGACGTGAAGAATGGAGACCAGACAAAGTATGATTCAATCCCGTTTATTCTTCAGTCTCTCTTCTTCTCTCCAAGTCCCAAGTCTTGAGTTCCTAGTACCTAATGCCTCCAAGTTCCAAGTTGTTTCTCCAAGTCTAATCCAAGTTCTTCCTCCAAGTGCCTGCTACCTAATGCCTAATAACTAACTCTAAGTTGTACTTTCTAACCTAATTCCTAGTTCCAAGTTGTACTCTAATTTGTACTGAACTCTTCTGTCTGCCTATATGTCTCAGTTCTAGCCACGCCTTTAGGTCATGCCTTTAAGTCATGCCCTTAGGCCTTGTCTCTAAATCTGATCTCTAAGTCACGCCCTTAAGTCACACACCTTTAAGTCTCACACACCCAAAGGAAGATCCTGGGTATCTAAAGCAAGATGTTATCAGAGTGTGCTCAGCTGTTGTAGGTTATTGTAATCAAATCTGTTGTCAGGGTATATGGCTCAAGATGGCTGCAAGGATGATAGCCGCCTTCTGTCTGTCGGCTCCTCACAATTCTTATGGCCAGCTAGCCATAGAATACCTGACACTGGACCCCCTATTCCCCTCCCTATACCCTGTCCATCTCAGTTCCCTCCCTCTGTATACTACTTTTGACTATTTTATTCCCCCTTTGCCATGAGTTTCAAACTTCCTCACTTGGGCCTTTCTTATTTAGCTTCTTTGGGTCTGTGGAGTATAACATGATATTTTATGGCTACTTTCAACTTGTGAGTACATTCCATGCATGTCCTTTTGAGACTGGGTTACCTCACTCAGGATGATATTCTCAAGTTCCAATCCATTTGCCTGCAAAATTCCTCAAGTCTTGGTTTTTAATAACTGAATAGTATTCCACTGTATAGATACATCACATTTTCTTTATCCATTCTTCAATTGGAGACATCTAGGTTGTTTCCAGGTTCTGGCTATTATGAATAAAGCAGTTATGAAATTGAGCTAGTATCTTTGTGAGATGTTGGAGCATATTTTGGGTATATGTCCAGGAGTGGTATAGCTGCATCTTTAGTTAGAATGATACCCAATTTTCTGGGCCATTGGAGTTTGTCTTCTGTACTGATGAGTTCAAGACCATTCTCCACTTTCTGTCCTTTTAAATTTAGTGTATCTGGTTTTACATTGAAGTCTTTGATCTATTTGAAATTGAGTTTTATGCAGGATGATAAATATGAATCTATTTGCATTCATCTGTATGCAGACATCCAGTTAGACCAGCATGATTTATGAAAGATGTTCTCCTTTTTCTGTTGTATGGTTTTGGCTTCTTTGTCAAAAACAATTGTCTGTAGGTGTGTCAGTGTATTTCTGGGACTTCATTCAATTTCATTGATCAACCTGTATGTATCTGAACCAGTACTATGTCACTTTTATTGCTCTCCAGTATGTGTTTTTTATTGTACAACAGACTATTGGTCTGTCATACAGCTTGAAGCCAGGGATAGTTATACCTCCAGAAGTTCTGTTATTGTTCAGGATCATTTCAGCTATTTTAGCCTTTTTGATTTTCTGTATGAAGTTAAGAATCCTTATTCCAATATTTATAAAAAAAAAAAATTGTCTTGGAAATTTGATAGGGATTGCATTCAATCCACAGATTGCATTTGGTAAAATGGCCATTTTCAGTGTTAATTCTATGGATCCAAGAGCATGGGAGAGCTTTCCATCTTCTCATATCTTCCTCAATTTCTTTTTTCAGAGACTTGATGTTCTTGTCATACAGGTCTTTCACTTGCTGAGTTAGAGTTATTTGTGGCTATTGTGAAGGGTGCTGTTTTCATAACTTCTTTCTCAGTCCATTCATTCTTTGTGTAGAAGAGAGTTACTGATTTCTTTGTGTTAACTTTGTATTCAGGCACTTTGCTGATGGTGTTTATCAGGTGAAGGAGTTCAAATATACTATCATATCACATGAAAATAGGAATACTATGACTTCTTCCTTTTCAATTTGTATCCCCTTGATCTCCTTTAGTTATCTTATTGTTATAACTAGAATGTCAAGTACTTTATTGAGCAGATAGGGTGAGAGAGGGCAGTCTTGTCACCAATTTTAGTGGAAATGCTTAAGTTTCTCTCCATTTAACTTGATGTTGGCTATTGCTTTGCTGTGTATTGCCTTTACTGTGCTTATATATGTCCCTTGTATCCTTGCTCTCTTCAAAACTCTATCATAAAGGGTTGAAGGATTTTTGGCAAACAATTTTTCTGCACTTAGTGAGATGATCATGTATTTTTCCTTCAGTAGTTTGTTTATATGGTGGATTATAATTTTAGATTTTCATATATTGAACCAACACTGTATTCATGGAATGAAGCCTACTTGATCATGATGATAATGTCTTTGGTGTGTTCCTATTTTCAGTTTGTGAATATTTAATTGAGTATTTTTGCATCTGTGTTCATAAGGAAAATTGTTCTGAAATTCTCTTCCTTTGTTGAGTCTTCCTGTGGTTTAGATACCAGTGTAAATGTGGCCACATAGATTGAGTTTGGCAGTATTCCTTCTGTTTATGTTTGTGGAAATAGTTTGAGCAGTTTTAACATTAGTTCTTCGAAAGTCTGATAGAAAGTAAGTACACTAAAACCATCAGGCATAAGACTTTCTTTTTCTTTTTTAATTTTTTTTTTTTGTTAGAAGACTTTTAATGATTGCTTCTATTTCTTTAGATTTTATAGGACTAGTTAGATATATTAACTTGTCTTGATTTAGCTTTGATAATTGGATTCTGCCTAGAAAATCATCTATTTTATTTAATTTTTCCAATTTTGTGGAGTATAGGCCTTAGACATAATACCTAATGATTCTTTGTATTTCATCATTGTCCATTGTTATCTTTCCTTTTTTATTTCTGATTTTGTTAACTTGAGTTCAATTCTTCTGGCTTTTTAGTTAGTTTGGCTAAGACGTTTGCTATCTTGTTGATTTTTCTCAAAAGATCAATACTTGGTTTCATTGGTTATTTGTATTGTTTTCTTTTATTCTACCTGATAGATTTCAGCTCTGATTTTGATCATTTCCTGTCATCTTCTCCTCCTGGTAAAATTTACCTTTTTTTTTTTCTTTTTCTATAGCCTTCAGATGTATTTTTGATTTGTTAATATGAGAACTTTCCAATTTCTTTATGAGGGTATGTATTGCTATGAACTTTCCTCTTAGCACCATTTCCAAAGAGTTCTAAAGGAACACATCTTTGTTGAGTCCTCATTTTCACTACATTCTACAAAGTCTTTAATTCCTTTCTTTAATTCTTTCCTGACCCAGTGATGATTGAGGAGAGTTTTTATGAATACATGTGCTGTCTGTTGTTTCTTTTGTTGTCATAGTCTAGCTTTAGCCCATGATGATCTGATAAGGTTCATGGGATTATTTCAATCTTCTCATCTGAGTTGGCTTGGTTTGTGACTGATTGTATAGTCAATTTTGAAAAAGGATCCATGAGTTGCTAAGACAAAAATATTTTCTTTTGTGTTTGGGAGAAATGTTGTATAGATACATGTTAGGTTCATTTACATCATAACCTCTATTAGTTATATTAATTTTCTATTTAGTTTCTGTATTAATGGCTTTTCTTTTGGTGAGAGTGGGGTGTTGAAGTCTTCCACTATTAATATGTGGGTCTTAATGTGTGATTTAAACTTTAGTAATGTTTCTTTTACAAATGTGGGTGCCCTTTCATTTGGGGCATAGATGATCATGATTGAGATATCCTTCTGGTGGATTTTTCATTTGATGAATATGAAGTCTTTCCCTATCTCTTTTGATTGCTTTCAGTTGCAAGTCTATTTTAGTAGATATTAGAATGTCTACTCTAGCTCATTTCATTTGTCTGTTTACTTTGAAAACCTTTTCCTATCCCTTTACTTTTTGGTAATATCTATCTTTGATGCTGAAATATGTTTCTTATATACAGCAGAATTATGGTTCCTGGTTTTATATATATATATATATATATATATATATATATATATATATATTCTATTAGCTTGTGTCTTTTCATTGGGGAATTGAATACATTGATGCTGAGAGATATTAATAACCAGTAATTTTTAATTTCTGTTATTTTGATGCTGGTGGTGGTAGCGTGTATTTCTCTTTTAATTGTGTGATAGTTTTTATTTCTTGTATTTTCTTGAGTGTTGTTAGTGTCATTGGGGTGATTTTCCCTCATAGTGTCCTTTGTAGAGCTGCATTAATCGAGTGCATTGTTTATATTTGTTTTTTTTCCAAGGAATATCTTTGTTTCTTCATTTATGTTGATTGCAAGTTTTGCTGGGTATAGTATCCTGCGATGACATCTGTGTACTCTCAGTGTCTGCAAGACCTTTTTCCAGGCCCTGCTAGCTTTTAGAATCCCAATTGAGAAATCAGGCTAATTCTGATAGGTCTGCCTTTATATGTGACCAGGCCTTGTTCCCTTGCAGCTTTTGAAATTTTTCTTTGTTCTGTATATTTAGTGTTTTGATTATTATATGTCAGAAGGCTTTTCTTTTCTAGTCTAATCTGTTTGGTGTTCAGTAAGTTTCTTTTATGATTGCACGCATCTCTTTCTTTAAGTTAGGAAACTTTTATTCTATGATTTTGTTCAAGATGTTTTCTAGGCTTTGTAGCTCAGAATCTGTCCTTCTTTTTCCATTATTCTTAGTTTTGGTCTTTTTATGGTGTCCCAAATTTTCTGGATAACTTGTGTCATGAACATTTTAAATTTTTTATTTTCTTTGACCAATATATTGATTTCTTCTATTACATATTCTTCACCTGAGATTATTCCTTCTGTCTCTTATATTGAAGATGCTTACAACTGTAGTTCTTGTTCATGTTCCTAGGTTTTTCACCTATAGAATTGCCTGCGTTTGTGGGTTTTTTTTTTTTTTTTCTTCATTACTTCTCTTTCCCTTTTCAGGTCTCAGACAGTTCTATTCATATCCTTCTCCCATTTAAATTTATTTTTCTGTATTTTCTTAAGGGACTCATTGATGTCTTTTTTAAAGGCCTCTATCAGATTGGATTCAAGATCCTTCTCTTGTGGTTCAGTTTCATTAGGATATGTAGTGTTTGTTGTAGAAGGATAGCTGGGTTCTAATGGTGTCATATTGCCCTGGGTTTTGTTGATTATGTTCCTATGCTTTCCTTTATGCATCTGTTTTTTCTTTATGCACCTGGTTTTGGCTGGATAATCCTCATCACAGCAGGACTTCTTCTTAGGCAAGTGCACAGAGTTGTGGGCAAGACAATGGAGGTCAGGGTAGACTCTGTTGTCTTTATCTCAGGCAGACCACACTGGCAAGGTATTAGATGGGAAATATTCCAAGCTGGTAGTTCTTGGGACCTCCACAGGCCTCTATGTCTTAGGTTCCCAAAGGGGTCCTCAAGATTGAAGAGTGAGCCCAGAGATAGACAATGCAGTTTAGGAGACAATCCCCAACTCATCCATTGCTGCAGGCTGTGTCCTGGGTGAACTGACTAGGAAAGGACAGATTGAGCAGGTTTTCAAGCTGATAAGTCTTGGGTCTTCAAATGTTTCTAAGGGGAACTGGACATTGCTGGAATCTTGTAATGCACCTATAAACTGAAGAGCAAGCCCAAATTGCATTTTTTTTCTTTCCCTATTGAGCCTGGTTTGGAAGATCTACCAGGGCTCATATAATTAAATAAAAGCAAATTTCCCTGCCTAGGCACCTCTTAAATACCAATAATTGTCAGCTAATGCTGGGTTTCACATCTACCTTCTTATATCTATGGTGGGATTCTGTCTGACTAGAACTGGGTCAGGTTCTATTCTGTCTGTCAACATTGAATTTATATATCCTGGTTTGTCTAGAAAGAATGTATCTTTGAAGTTACACAACACTCTGGTTCTTACTATTTTCTGTACCACTTCTATGTAGATCCCTTACATAAAGGACAATTTGAATATCCCATTTAAAGGTGAGCATCACACATCCTTTTGATATCTGTACTTCGACAACATGAATACGACATAAGCACACAACAGCTATACAAAATCCCAATATAGGCAATACTAGGCAGGAATGTAACAGCACTAGTATCTGAGGTGCTATTACAATTTGATTGCTGCTGAGAAATGGAGAATCCAGTTTTTTTAAAATGATATAGCTCTCTATTAGGGTGACTACATTCCATAGTAAGTCCTAATTCCTGCTGTTTGGGTGACTACTCTGTATGGCAAGTTCCAGTTCCTGAGACTAGATAGGCAACACAAACTGGACTTGAAGGGGAAAAAAACAAGTAAGAAGAAGAAATTTCAAAATTGAATGGGAAGTAGTGGCAATATAAAAAACTTTCGGTATATAGAAGATTAGGTATGTATGAATATGTTGAAAACACATCTTGTGGATCTGTCAGGGAATTAATGAAATATTTTTTTAAAATATGAATTTATATACATTTATTAATAATACTTAAAACTGAAATCAGAAGATATTAACTATAGTTAGCCAAATGTGTACAAAATGGCATAGTATCCTTAAGACATTGTGCAATGCCCATATTACATATTTGTCTAGTTATGCCAGTATATGCATTACAAATATTATGTAAAGAAAAAGAGTAACTCCAATCAATATCTAGTTTAGTAGGAACCATGTTGTGATCTGTGAAGAATACACTGAGACCATAAAAGGTTTCTAGATATTATAGATTTAAATGTTTTAGATAAATTAGGTGCTTATATAATCCCTATTTAAAACTTCACATTCATAATCATGATGGAAATTATGCACATTCTTCTAAATTTAAAAAAAAATGTACTGAGGTATTTAAATCAGGAGAAGGATAAAGGAGAAAGCTAAACTTTATTACTTAATTTAAAAAGAAAAAGATAATTATTAGGTCTTTTGAAGAGGAGGTTAAGAAGTGATAGAGAAAAATGTGTTTCTTCTATCTGTATTATTATTGAGAATAATCATGATTTATATTTGAAAGAAGAGACAGTCCTTTGAAGGAATTTCATTCCCCATATGTCAATGTGTGTGTCAGAATCATCTCAGTATTTCTAGTGAAATTAAAATAAAAAAGATTCACAGACCAGAAGCGTCATATATATAAAAACATTACAGAGAAAAGTCATTTTATATTTGTGTATGCCTATTTTACAATATTTAAGTTGTACCTTGAAATACCAGATCATGTTTAGTTTGTCTCAGATCTTCTACTTTACTGATAATAGACATTACATTACATCATAGTATAGATCAAAACTATGTAGAAGCAATGCATGAAAATTTTAAAAGGGAAGTGAATTTTAGAAACAGTAAGAATGCGTTTTCAATGTGGGGATAGATAGATGGATTTCTGTTGTTTTCTAAGCTGGTAACGTTTTAGTTGATACTTAATTTCCAGCACCTTGACAGTACTTCTCATTATAATATACAATTTAAAGTATTTTCTACAATCAACTTAGAACTAATGAAGGTTAGCATCTTTTACCAGAATTTCCTGAACCACATTAGTGGCATTTCAAATTACTAGAGTAAGAATCAAACCAAACAAAAGCACAGCAATAAGAGTAAGTAGAAATGTACCCAATATATACTTCAGAAAATTATTGTACCATTCTTGAATAAGAAGTAGTTCTTTACAAACTTCTCTTACTAGCTTCCTATTCCAAAACACTTAACAAATGTGAGTATGTTCTTTTCTTGAAATGTTCTAAATCATAAATTGTTTATTGGAATACAAAGCTATTTTTACAAACATATTATACATTAAATATTGTCTTCATTGCTTATTGATCTTATTTAGAGTCTGATACCTGATTAGATAATAAGCCATACATGTAGAAAAAGCAGGATGTATAAAGACAAGTTGAAAGACTCTTGGGAATTCTACCTTGAAATAATTTTGACCAAGCTCAGAGGTTTCTCTCCATTGAACTAGGGTCAGAATGAAAAGGCAAATTTGGTATTCTTCGAGAAGAATATAATTCTTTGAGAAGGATCATATTCACAGTTTAGAAATTAAAGGAAATTGAATTTGTTCTCGATATGCTGGAGGAGAGTCTATTAGGACTACGGCAAATGGAATAAGCAAGGTAAGAAGACAGTTACTTTAAGATTGGAAGTTCACGCTGGATGAACAAGTATCAAAACTATTACACTGGTCATATCTCTACGGAATGGGAGGTTGACCTCCATGAACTCTCAAGTTTTCAATTTCTCAGATGGAATCTTTTATCTTCATTTCAATGGGGAAAAAAGAAGAGAAACGATCATCAATTTTCCTTTCCTGTTTATTTTTCTGCACCAGATAAATAGAAGTATATTTCAATTTAAAGTGATTCCCAATTTTTGTGAGTTCTGTACTTGCTTACATATAATATATATTGCCTAAATCATGGCAGAGCAGCCATTTGTGTGCTTTACAGGGATAAATACTTTTAAAGCATCCATAATATAGCCAAGTATAATGCCAGCAAACAAGTAAGCATTTAGTGGCTTGGCACTCAGCAATTAGTACTGAGTGTACACAGTTACAGATAGTACACTACGACTTAGGGAGTTTTTTCTATACGTAAAACCTCAGGGCTGTGCTACTGGTTTTTGTTTTTTTGTTGTTGCTTGGTTGTTTTTGCATAAAGTATTACTACCTTGATATTATCAGAAGAAAGTGTATATTAATAATGGTCTTCTGAAAACTTCAGACAAGGACACAGTCTTGTTGGTGTTTGTGTTTTCTGAGTGTTCATTCACCAGACTAAGAGATGTGTCTATTTATGGGTTATGTTCAGCACCTGGATTCTCATTTGCAAAGCCTTATTAAAATAAAGATTAACTATTGATATTCTCCAAGTACATGTTTATAATTTGATTCCTGTAATAACAACATTTAGAAGACTGGGTATAGGTGGGAGAAAAATGTTAGCTTGAACATGCAAAGGCCTGCATTCCTGTCAGTCTTTGACAGAGCCTAACTCCATGTGACCTAGTTAGCCTAGCCTGCCTGCCTGCCTGCCTGCCTGCCTGCCTGCCTGCCTTCTTTCCTTCCTTCCTTCCTTCCTTCCTTCCTTCCTTCCTTCCTTCCTTCCTTCCTTTCTTCCTTCCTTCTTCATTCACCTTCTTCTTCTCTCTTTTCTCTCTCCTCTCTGTCTCTCTCTGTCTCTCTCTGTCTCTCTGTCTCTCTCTCTCTCTGATTGACCAGTGAAGAAATTGTGACCTAAAGTCATACAACAATCACATTTTTTTTTCTGATGAATACTTGGTGGCTATTGTGTATTGAGCCAACTCTGGATAGAAAGAAAGAGTCTAAAACCAAAGTACTGACCTGGAAAATATTGGATGGAAATGGAAGTAATGAAATGTTTTATCAAGTTTAGATTTTGTGCTTCTCAGAAATAGAACTGTATGAGCCTTTTATAACTGTGTTCTTAGAATGTGGCAAATGTTTCACAATTCAGAGCTCTTGTTGAAGATTAAGTCAATTAACTTCAAGTTAGCATTGATATCATTACTGTTATTACTATTATTTTCTTATGGAAAAGGAACACAAGGATGGAAGATTATAAAAGATCAGAATTAGGAATAAATTCAGGCATATAGTCTTTGTAAGAATATACACAACACAGATGTCCCCGGTGCTATGTATGTATTGAGTCTTGAAACCAGTCCTGTAATCAGGAAAAGGGAAAAGCATAGAGTAGAAATGACAGTGAAATAGCTAGTAAATACCCCCCACAAGAGAGAGAGAAAGAGGCAGAGAGAGACAGAGAGAGACAGAAAGAGACATCCATACACAGAGACACATACACACACATATACACACAAACACACATACACAAGCACACGCAGAGTTTGAGGTTGTGCCACTCTGCTGAAATTTGAAACACTGTATCTTTCAGGCATCAGTTTTCAGCTTCATATCTAAGTTCCCTTTTAATTTAGCATTGTATTCAGCAGGAAGTTGAAGTTTCCTTGTTTCTCTCCAAGTTCAAGGATTACCCTGAACTCTGACTCTGAATTCATGATAGATATTGATGGCAAGTGAGAATTTTCTCCCTAGGAATATTCCAAGGCTTTTAACCTTGACCTTATCACTGCTGTTTCTTGTTTACCTAGGTTTCCTTTTTCAAGTCTAATTATTTTAAAAAAATTATAAATATTCTCTTTTTAATTACTTTTGTTTTGTTTACATTCCAGTTATTACCACCAAACTGGCCTGCCCTCCCAGTTTCTCATCCCATTCCTCATCCTCCTTTTTTTTCTGGGAAGCATATACACTTTCAAAAAAGAAAAGTACCTGTTTTTTATGATTTCCAATTTACAATCACATTCCATGAAGCATTGGTATAAGTCTGTTATGGTGCTTTGAGTACATTGACTCCTACTAACACTCAACTTACCTAACTTGGCTTGAGTTTCACTGTCTTACTTACACTTTCTTTGTAACCTGGTATTATTATCATATATTACCGCATATCAGCATTGTGATACATGAATTTTCTTGCTATCAAGTATATTAAAAAAAATACCTTCTATTTAGACCCAATAATTTTTGAGTGAAAATGATTCTTTAAACTTTGCTGAGTAGCAAATGCCAAAAAAAAAAAAAAAAAAAAAAAAAAAATCAGGAAGACAAAGTTCTGAAATATGACCCACACAGATTAGAATCAATATGCCTAACATTAGAGGAGTCATTAAAAAGGCACAACATTGTGCTTGTTTGTCTAAGGCTTTCTTGAAATACTGCAGAAGAGAGCATGTGCAAATTTTCTAAGTCCATTGGAGAGTCTGTTCTTTTCATGGGCTAGTCAATAGACTTTCCATTTCTTTACAGTTGTTCTAGGTGTGTATATAAGATGTGTATGTGTGTTTAGGTTTGTGGATATGTCCTTGTATATGAGCACTGTTTACCCATTCATCTCTCCCAAATGGCTGGTTGCAGAGATCATGGGACCAGCCATTTCATCCTTCCACTGTTTTGTCTTTCCACCACTATTTCTTATAACTGTCTTAAATTGTGAACCTAAGTCGATTCTCTTTTATTAAATTGCTTCAGTCAGATACTTTGTCACAGTGGTGAAGAAAGTATCTGACAGTGTGATTAACACATTTTCAGTTTCATTATTCCTGTAGAGGGACTGAGGTAGTAATGTTGAGGAAAAGGATGAAGTACTACTAAAAGCTTTCATTATTTACAATTTATAAGTACTTTGTGTCCTATCTAGATATTACTAGATTTTAGTAATATTAAAATTCCCAGGAAATTCTAATCATTACTGCCATTCTTCCACTGAAAATTTGGGCTATAATATTGGATATACTTAATACTAACATAGCTACCAACGTGTCAATCAATGATTACAAATGACTGATATTGGAGTCATGCACATTTTTGTTAATAGAGTAATGTGAAATCAGGATATCAAGTAGATAAAATAGTGAGAGGGGTTCTTTAGAAGGATGAAAATAGGTAGGAAATATGACATTTGCCTGTTTTTATAAGTTAGGCATGCTCAAGCCTGGTTCTCTTTCAATTTTTATCTGATAAATTCAAGTTGTTACCATAGAGGGCTTAATTTCCTAGTAAAGTCTACGGTGTGGTTTTCTTGTGTTTTAATTTGATAAATACAAAACTAACACTGAAAAATTTTATATTGTCTTTGATGATTGTCATTAAATATGAAAACTCTATTAATGGACACTAAAAATGTTTCAATATGAGGTATATGTGTTAAAAAGAAGACAACAAATGTGTTCTTTATTGTAAGGATGAAAACAGCTCTTAATAAATGCAATTATCCAATGTTTGGAAAGGTATAGAAGGCATTTATGTGTTATATGATAATACTTGTAAATTCAAAATATTATTTTGATAATACACAAATTGTATAGACTCTAGTCATGTTACATTGTCATGTGATAAATTATCATGGTTACATGAACTAGAAAATGGTTAAATTTAATCTAGTAGAAAAATGGTTTGGGTCTGATGAAGAATACACATTTAAGATCCATGAGACTCAACTGAGTCTGAGGAATAAGTTCTACTGATAACCTATAAAGAACATAACATTATACCATGTAGTTAAAGACTAGGTATTTGTTTTCTGAAATGTGATATTTATTGGAGAAGAGAATGCAGACACACTTGTGACTATGTGGTCAAAATCCATGCCATGAAATATGACAAGCCATCAGGAATCCCAAAATTGTATATGCTTTGGTGTGGCAGGTACCCCAAGTTATAAAATTCCTGTCAGAATGACAAAGAGCAGAATTTATCACACTTCAAGATATATGTGATTTGAAATGAAGCTATGTGTGTTTATGTATATTTGTATGTTAAAGTATATTTATATGTGTGTATGTGTTTATATATGTGTCTCAGTGTTATATGTATCAATGTGTATGCATATGTATATAAATATTGTTGTATGTATGTTTCTATATACATTGTGTAAATATGTATATTATGTGTTTGCATTTATAGTACGTGTATTATATGTGTATATGTATCTATGTGTGTTTATTCATGATATATGTATATATGTATCTGCGTGTCTATCATATCTGTGATATGAATCATGTGTTGGTTGTGTACTTGTATAGGTGCTTATTTGTGTGTGTATCTGTATAACTATATGTAAATATATGTATGCATATTTGTGTGTGTGCATGTATATCTTTGTTTATATGTACATTTATGTGTGTACAGATATGAGTATCTCTCTCTCTCTCTCTCTCTCTCTGTGTGTGTGTGTGTGTGTGTGTGTGTGTGTGTATGTGTGTGTGTAGATGTTTCATTAACTTCTGGAACCACTGAAAATGATAAAAGTTGAACTAATAAAACACTATCAATAAATCATCATCTCCTATGAAGTAGACAGGGAAATGACCTCAATTTTACAAGTGAGTTAACTGAGGCAGAACAGGGTTAATTAGGCAGACCAAGCTCAAGCCATCAATAATCAAAGTTAAAGTCTGTTGTCAGGGAAACCACACATCCTCTCCTTTTTTTCACCTTACATCTAAGATATTTACAGACTGTAAAACATAGCGCACATTAGAGAGTCAAAGTACAGGCTAACAAGGGTTGTCACCTTAGGTATGACATTTAACATCTTTTATCCTTGCAATTTAAAAAGGGATCTGGAATTAAACCAATAGTGAGGTCTAGTCCAGAGGACAGAGAATGAGAGCCACAATATCATCAGTGAGAAACACAAGGACTCACACTGTTTCAGTTCTATACATCATAAAGAAGGTCCATTGCAACAATAAGAGCACAAAGTAAATAAGATTTTCATCACCTTAAGTAAGACCTCTACATGATGACATCTATATGATACAAAACCAACATAGTAGGGAGGGACCCATGGCTCCATCTGTATATGTAGGGGAGGATGGCCTTGTTGGGCATAGGTGGGAGAGGAGATCCTTGGTCCCATGAAGGCTAAACACCAAGGGGGGGATTGATTCAAGGTGAGGGGATGAGAGTGGGGGGGTAGGTGGGGGCACATCCTCATAGAAACAGGAGGAGGGGGGATGGGATAGGAGGTTCCTGGGTGGTGATGGGAATGGAATAAGGGGGTAAAATCTGAAATGTAAATATAATATCCAATAAAAAAAATTTAAAAAAAAAACCAAAAACAAAATTGGTGAACTTGTACTCCATAGGGCATTATATGGTTTCTTACAAGGAACAAAACCATGAGTAAAATACTATCAAGGTTCCATAAAGATGGGATCCCAAGAAACACTCTTTTCCCGTATTGCTTAGAAACAGTATGAAAATAATAAAGGTATTCATTAAACAAAATGTCTTCAAGATTAAAAAGTGCTAAGCTAAGAATTATTCTAGACTTTTATATGAGGGAATAGTATGATTGAATTTGGATAATTTACCTGAATTTATACATCTCCATCTTTTCATTTTCAAGGCAAAGCAGCTGATAGAAATCTTAAGTGATTCGGCAGAATGTTTAGTTGCAGGAGTTTGAGGCTTTGAGCTTGTGTCCATAAATGCTAACAAGAATTCCAATTTAAATTTAAAACGATAATCAGCCAACAATACAATTGGAGAACTCTTTCCACACATAAAATACAGTTATAACACCTAAAACCAATCATGTTGTATGACAGAGGTGAAGAAGAAACTTGTATTTGTAAATCCCACAATTTTTTCTGAGATTGAAAATCACTTCTATGTTATTTACTTTTCTTAATAGGTATACAGAAAATTAGTGGAATTTTTGTTAAAGATAATAGTAAGTCAGAGTTAATTAACTCTTGCTTAAACTTGGAGTTAAAAATCAAGACAGAAGGAAAATCTTTGCCTGTAGATTTAGTAATCTAATACTTTTTAAATGGACAAATTTCATTGAATTTTCTAGTTGGGACTTTGTCTTTGCACAAGTAGCTCCTTGTGGCTTGGCTCCAATTGTTCACAGTCCTCCAAGAATATGATATGACAATCAATGCTTTAATATCCTTTGAACAATGTCTCCAGCTATTTGTATAATAAGCACTATATAGATACAATAAACAAATCATAAATGTTAGAAACTATGAAATGGGAGTATATTAAAATGAAATTTCATTGCAGTATGTTTGGATTTGCTGATATTCATAAGCCATAGCATATTTAGATTAAATTCATTTCCAACATAATAACAGCCCAAGACATGTTTTAGAATTGATTAAAAAGATTCTAACTCACCTTGAAATGATCACATTTTCTCAATTCATGTCTGCTGCTGCAACTGAAAATAGTTCTTGAAAATATCAAATGATTATTATCAATAGCTAGATAGAAATACAATGCCAGAGGAGGTGTTAAGATGAAATTTCAATTTCACAATTGAGAAATACACATTGCAATATTTTCAAACTCAGGTGATGGGTTGTAAGTATATAATAACACATAAAATGGCATAATTGTTCAATAAGAGATAATTACTAATTTTCCATATTGTCTGAATTATGTAATATTCACTGATTATAAAGGAGGCATTTCTTATAACTTAGAAACTAGTATATTCAATTAAAGTCTGGCCAACTCAAGATGGATAGTAGTAACTGAAGCATCAAAATGTGTTAATTTTCCACATTTTATTGTCCTGTCCTTGTTTTTCTTTCATGAACTTCCTATAAAAAGCTCTTTCTGTCTCTTTTTGGAGATACCTATATTAGTGGCACATGTAATATAAGTACCATAGTGTATGACTTTTACAGGGGGAGGGGTTTTGAACAAATATCTGTTTACCCCAGCTAGGGTACAGAAAACACACCAGAGAAATGATTCTACTCAAGACTAGATTGTAGAGCCAAGTAGTTTATTAGGGCTACTTACAGTAGCTTGACTGAGGAGTTATCTGCAAAATAATAGATAACTGGAATGACATTCAATTGTCCAAATGCCCCCTGAAACATGCATGATATCTCCTAAAAGCCATTTCCCTGGGCGGCTCCATGTCCAGCTTTCTGGCAACTCTGCCCAAGAGTCTCCTCTCTTCCAGAAATTCTTTATTCCTTGTACAACATTGAGAAAGGGATTCCTGATGGATGTAAGTTTGGTTAGTTTCTTGAGACTTAGGAGTCTCTTCTTTTCAGAAAGAAATGTTTCAGCTTGGAGGAAGGCTTAGGATACATGTGACACTTTTGTAGATTCTTCATTAGTTTTTTCATTCTTTTTTTTTTTCTGCAGTCCTAGAAGCATGGAAGAAGTGACATAAATATATATTTACTTTCTATTATCTGTGGTTGAGCACTTGGTCACTATACCATAGCAATAGTTATATGTTCTCTGTAGCTTGACTGGTGATGGGTCATTGAATCGTCATGACCAACTGCATAAAAGTAGTTTCAGTCTGTGACAGAAAAGGTAATCAATTCATAGACATCACACAAAGATTTTGAAGGCAATTTAATAAGATGCATTATATCTATTAGGACCTTTCCCAGCCACATATGCTGTCCAGTTTAAGATATGTATGTGGTACTTAAGTCTAACAACAAAGCAGATGATTAAATTAGTGTGACAATTGCATTAGTGAGTATATATTTCCAGCATGTTAGGAGTAATTCACACAATCGATAAGCAAGGAGGACCCCTGTTCATTACTCTCACTCAGCAATATTAAAACTAACTAATGGGGAAGAATCTTCTAGCTCAGACTCAGCTTAGTTCTCCAGTAGCTAACTCAAGTTTATATTATCTTCAGCATCAACTTCCTACCAACAGTTTCTAATACACAACCAACTGTGATGACCCTTAAAATTTGCAAGGCTTTACAGACTACCATGGCCAATAAGTCATTTGGAAGCAGTCTATTCCTGGCACTTAGATTTCATTTCAAAGATCTTATGGTTTAAGAGCTTACCTTCTACCCAGAGAGCATGCCTTAGTCCTTAAACACTAAGTTTATTCTACTTTCATGTACTTTATCAAATACATAAATTTTCTGGAACATTTACATAATAAAAATGCTTTACAGAGAATGAGAAGGATCTCTTATGATTCACCACCATCTGTTATGAATAATTATCAATTTGTCTTGGGATTTAGCTGCTATGGGAATACAAAAAAGGTCAGCAAGGTCTAATGGGGCATGAAAAAATTTCATTGCTCAGATCAGGTGTTGTGTCATAAACAAATGTTGGGCATAACAGCATGATGGGAAGCATCTCCTTACTGAACTGTGTGTAGGGCGTGTTCATTATCCATGAGTCTCCCTATGTCATAGTTGACACACTATTTTGATGATATTGTTTATCTCATGATAGTGCTATATACCTTGCTGTCCTGGGATGAATTCTTTCTTTCTCCCTCTCAGCCCCCTCTCTCTCTCTCTCTCGGTCTCTCTGTATCATTCTCTCTATTGCTCTTTGTCTTTCTCTCTCTCTCTCTTTCTTTCTCAGTGTCTCTCTGTGTCCTTCTTTATCTCTCTGTATCTTTCTGTGTCTCTCTGTGTCTCTCTG
Source organism: Arvicanthis niloticus (assembly GCF_011762505.2). Taxonomy (NCBI): domain Eukaryota; kingdom Metazoa; phylum Chordata; class Mammalia; order Rodentia; family Muridae; genus Arvicanthis; species Arvicanthis niloticus. Next base: position 23,226,790 of record NC_133430.1, on the reverse strand, counting down.
TCTCTGTCTCTCTCTCTCACACACACACACAGAGAGAGAGAGACAGAGACAGAGAGAGAGAGAGAGAGAGAGAGAGAGAGAGAGAGACTCACACATGGACCATGTTCTCTGTGGCTATCCAACTGACCTTCACTTTTGCATTTTTCAACGTTCCTTGAAGATGTTTCAATCATTTGTTTGTGTATCTTTATTCCATAAAGCTTATCTTTTATTTTCCTTCCACAAATTAGGGTTAAAGTATTAAAAGTAGCAACTTAATTATTGTACATATTTTACAACATATCAGGATTTAGTTTAAAAATAACAGTGTAATTGTTAAGCTCTATTTTGGGCTCGCTCACCATCAGTCTACTATATGAAGAAACTTAACTTTCAAGTGATATAATTAGGAGGTGAACTTTGTGCAAGGTGAATTTACCATAAAGACGGAGCCTAGATGAGTGGAATTAATCGTCTTTTAAAATAGACCCAAGGAACATTGTTCATCCTTCTCATGTGCTAGCAAAGTAGAAATGAGGAATCAGGAAATAACCTTCATCAATCAGCTAATTTATTGTCCCCTTTTTTTAAATTTCCTTGTTTTTACATCTGGGAGACAAATATTCCTTTTTTTTTTTTCACATTATCTGGTTTATTCTGGTGGAAATCTATTATGCATTCAAAATAAGCAAATATAGTAAAAAAAACTCAGGTTATCAGACAGAGAGAGAGAGAGAGAGAGAGAGAGAAAGAAAGAGACAGAGACACAGAAAGAGACAGAGTGACAGAGTGAGAATTAATTTATTATGGGACTTTGAGATAAACACTTTTTTTTTTAAGGATAAAAAACCACTAAACTAGAAGCTCTCTTCTGAATTGACCGAGCATATAGCCAAGAAGTTTGAATTTGAAACTCTGCCTCCATTTGCAGTTGCTTAGAAACCTAGTAAACATCTTTCAGTTTTGTCAAGCATTGGGCTTGAACTGCTACTGAATTCCAATACGCACATCCCCCAAATTGAAAAGCTTACATCTGATTTTTATAATCGGTAGCTAAAACCTTCTAATGAAAATCTAGAATTTACAATATTTTAACAATGGAACTGAGCACAGATTATGATTTTCTTCATACGGTATCTGTTCAGAGCAGGTTGAATTCTTAGCATTTTGGAAACTTTCTATAATATGATACAATTTCTGGTTAGCCTACGGCAAGCTTAATTAACTCAAAGCACTTCTGTTACTTAAGATAAATCCAATGATGTGTTTTTTTGAGTAAAGTAATCAACTTCTCAGTGTAATGTGCATTTCCATAATTATAGTATGTCTTCCTAACATGGCACAACACATGTGCTTTAAATGAAGTTCATTTTAATTTTCATAGAGTTAGCAATACTTTCAACTTTATATTCATTTTTAAATGAGAATTTATTTCTCACTAACACTAGTACTTATTCAGCCACACGAATATATTTCTCTAAGGTGCTAAAAGTGACAAGGTAAACAGCACTAACTGTAGACTCTAAGAACCACCAAGACATCAAGTATAATTTAAACATACTTCAGACTGTGGGAAAATGAAATCACTAATTGGGTTTTATTTCCCCCCCAAAAATGTACTTTTTCATAAGCTTATTGAAAGATTTGAAAGACTGTTATAGATTTTATCTTTAAAGTGCAGTACATAACTGACTTGCATGTACTGAAAACCACTTAGAGCAGAAGCATCGTTGACTATGATGTCATTTCAGTACTTCAGCCCCTCATCTGTAGCTACTCCAGGGCTGCCATTGTGCTATGGAGAATGATATCATTTTCTTAAAATAAGCATTCAGTTCAAATATTGATCTGCTTTTGTAATTTTCCCAGATCAACTCTGTGTGTATAAAGAGCCCAATTCATGTATGCTGGGGTCATGGTCACATCAACCATATTTTGCTATTATCTCTCCCATCAGTGGGAAGCTCAAGTTAATGCTAATGCCTAGATGCACTCAAACTGAAGGCTGTTTAAGGAATTGAAGTGAACTACTTGTCCCACACATAGTGCTTGGAAAAAAAAAAAAAAAGATGCATTGACATACCCAAACCACAGAATCACTTAGTTTAAAAATTGTTCCCAAGATTTTGAGGTCTCAAAATGAGAGCAACACAAGTCTTCACTTCTGCTCTGATAATTCAAACATATGAGAAAGAGAGAGAGAGAGAGAGAGAGAGAGAGAGCATAGAATTATGATTACTTCAATATTTAAAATTTCCTTTAATGAGTTAAAGAATTTAAAGATAATATTACTATACTGATTTAGCTTTTACCAAAAAAAAATTGATAATAGTCTATTAATTGTACATGAAGTGAAGCCTATGCTCATGGATTGCTAAGTTTCTTTTTTTATATATATATATTTACATTTAAGATGCCATCCCCTTTCCAAATTTCCCTTCCCTAGAACACCCTTGTCCCATGCCCCCCTTTCCTATTTGCTTTTATATGATTTTTTAAAAATGTTAATCAAAGGATTTATAAGTTTGGTAATGCTCAATCAGAAGCGTAACCCAATACCCAACCTAGATATAAAAACTGTCTTTGACTGGTGGAGACATGTGAACATCTGCCTCCATGCCCCCTCTCTCTTTCTCTCTCTCATCACCTAGCTTCTCCTCTTCTTCATCTTCTCTCCTTATTCCAGCTCTTCCTCTCAGTACTCCTTCCCACTTAGCTCCTCCTACATATCACTCTTCCTGTTAAAGTAGAACTTTTCTCTCAAAATACAGTTAGAGCATACTTATTCCTAATCATACCAGTGAGGTACAAGTTAGTCGTAATACCCAGTCCATCATGCTGTTGACTAACCAGAACCTCTGTCATCTCTTCTAACTAAAACACTTACTTTTGATCCCGGCTTTTTGGCTTTAGAATGAATGTCAGCTGAAAACCATCTACTCAGATCTTTTCTCTCAAAGTAAATAGCCAGGATTGGTTATGAGACTATAGGTCTTCAACCCTGTCAGAAATCCAGAAAGACTGAGTTAACTGAAGTTATGGGAAGCACTAAGCATAGCTTCTAAAACGTAGCCAATTTATAGAGACCGCTGAACACCTGAAAAGCCCCTATATTACCGAACGTTGGAGCATCAAATCTTCAGCCTTCTGGCCCAGAATCATCTGACAGACCTTAGTGATGCAGGATTATTAAGGGCTGATTACTCTGTCTAGGCAGATATAATCAGTCGACTATTCTGCATGTGTGTCCTTTTCTGGACAGTAATTTGTCTGTAGATGGAGAGAGGCAATTCTTGCCTAGTGGCTGTCACCGCACAACTGGAGTATCTCCAAGGATGCTCAATTTCTTCTTAGAATCCATGACAGGAAGCTGTCAGGAGCAGACAGGTCTCTAATCAAAATGAACATTAATATATAAATATTTGTAGCATCAGTTCTATGGACTTCTGATGTTTTGAAAACCAACTATCCATGTAAGGTAACCTGGACTGTTGTCTGTTCACTCCTCTCAGCTATTTCTAAATAAAATATGGAAAACACCCTAACAATAAACTCAAAACCATGAATTTGCTATAGTCCCTTAACTCATAGGTTAACCGTCCCAAATCAGTTAAAAAAGTTAAAACAGGGCTGGGTCTAGGCCTTGTATTCCTAAATGTGTTATACAGGCACAATGCCCATGAGAGTATCAATATTCATCTCATTTTTATATTAATAGGAGGCTCATACCAATGAAAACCTTAAATTTGAAATCAAAGTAAATTTTGTACCATTTAAGAAATTATAACTTCATCTTGATAATAATTATACAGATTTCTACCAATAGGTTATGGCTATGCAATAAGTCCTAGCTAATCCCCCCCTGTTCCAACAAAATTACTACTTTTCCCTAGAAAGATAGACCATTATTAACCACATTAGTCCCCAAGCTCAGGGAATAGGGGCGCTGACTCTTCTTTAACTTCTTCAAGCTGATTAAGGGCATTGAGATTTTAGAAGAGGGGTCAGGGGAAGAGTAAGTTGATAAGCCTCTGACGCTTTGTCTTAACTGAATCCAGATGGAATTCCAGGACATCGGAGGTTTGCGCAGGTCTGCTCAGTATGCTTGATAAGTAGATACACCAAGGCTGTGTATTCTAAGACACTGCCTGAGTTAGAGCACCTGGGATCCCTGCTTCCTCTAGGTTCTTGGAGGTTGGGGGCAGAGCTGCCACCCAAGATCTGCTCAGTGCTCTGGCCCAGACCAGAAGGAGCCCGATTGCTAAGTTTCTATATTATATTCCATCAAACCATATAAGAACTTGTATTTAAACTGAAAATTGTTAATACATAGAATCATATTTTATGTTTTTATTAATCATGGTTCTTAATACGTTTTGTACAAAATAGTGGCTTTTATTTACACACACATGCACAAACACAGACACATATACATATAAAATTGATATTAAATTTGTTTTTAATAATATAATTTTACTTCAATCTTACTTCATATTTTCTGGCTTTTACTTGGACATTTCACTCCATAAAATCAGTTGTCTATATGCTGACATTTCTTTGTCTGTCTCAATTAAATGCCACCTATGCTTCATTCTCTGAATAGTGGACTGTATTTTGTGACATTATGCTGGAGATTACTGTATTATATTGTACAGAAGTTTTCTCTATATTAAAGTATTTCCTCCAGGAATGTGAAAAAGGGCTCAGAAGACACAGGAAGTAAACAACATTCATGTGTCTTGGAAACTGAGGTATACAAGATTATGAAAGAGGTAAACAACTCCCGGGAAAGGAAACTCAACCAACCGAAGAAAGCCAAGTTACCTAGAGGATATTCTGGTTGATATGTTAAGCTGTCTGCAAGTATTTCAGCAAGATCAGGGGTTGCAAGCATAGCAGTAAGATTAGAGGTGGCAGCTTTCATTAGTCATCTCCTATTTCAGGACCAGCTTTTACTGATGAAGCTACTTTTGACTCATCTCTTCTCTGGTAGAAAACCCCTCATTTATATTTCAATAAGCAACCATAATAAAACTACCATTGGTTTACCAAGTAGGACTTTAGTAGAATTATACTTTCATCTGTGATGGATTTTATATCTGGGATGTGAGTGTTTTGAATGTGTGTGTTTCTTGAACACCCAGGAAAACTCTTGCATGATACCTTAAATCTTGGATATAAATAATGTGAATGACAATATCTGGTTCACTTTGTTTCCTGCAGAAAACTCTTGAACTTAGACATGAAATATTCCTATTATTTGTTGGTTTAACACTAAGATATTAGATGTCAAATGGTCAATCTGCAGAAAAAAACAATGAGGTTAGTGGGAAAGGTGACTTAGGACAATTCGAAACAGAGAAAGGTAAACACTGGCTTGGAGATTTGTGTAACATAGGGGTATAGGTTTCCAGTGAAGTCTTAGGTTGTTACTTCAGTTTATTGTGAATTACAGGTGAGTAGATGTTCCATTATATCAGTGATATATCTCAAGATTTCTAATTCCACGGTCTTTTAAAACAGTTCCTGACATTGTGATGAATCTGAACTGTAAATTTATTTTTGTTGCTACTTCATAACTGTAATTTTGTTACTGTTATGTACTGTATTATAAATATTTTTGAAGATAGAGGTTTATCAAAGGGGTCACTAGCCACAGGTTGAAAGTTACTGATCTATATACAATAAAATGTTACCAAATATATTCACTAAAAATTTTTAATTAATCTAAGAAATTTTTCAATAATTAAATATTTATATAGATGTATCTCATATTATAAAATATGTCATTTTTGTACACATTGAAGTTCTCAGATATGGTAAGTAGGTGTTACAATTAAAACTGAAGGAATAAATTAATAAAAGAAACTACTACTAAGTAGATTTATTTTTTTAATTTTTAAGAAGTATAATGGTAATATAAGAAACAGTTTAGCCTTAAACTTACATTTAAGAAAATATGCTATTATTTAATAGTGTATTTATTTCATTTTTATGCATCACAGTGTTATAAAATTCTACAAATAAACTAGAACAGAATTGTGATGCTAATTAGCATAATTGAAAATAAGAGAAACAGCAAAATCTTGATTGTTTTGAAAAGGTGGTGCTAAAATTTATAAAGATGGAAAAGATGATTAGCAAAAATAACCTATGAAGATGAGTTGAAATACTCACCATTTCTAATTTCAAAAATTACTACAAAGCTACCATAAACAAATGAGAGTTGTATAAGCATACGTATAAACCAAAAGATAAAGGACATAAAACCTGCAACCCTGAAATAAACCAGAGCATCAGAATGAATTGCCATCAATCACAAGTGACATAAAAATTTAAAAAAAAATAAATGTAATTTCTTTAGCTTATGGAGCTTGGACACGGTAACTATCTATATACATTTAAATAATGTTGACTCTGACACATATCAATTAGAAAAAATCACCATGAATCTGAGAGAGCAAAGGAATATATATGAGAAGCCTGAGAAGAGAAATGGGAGGAAAAATGTTAGACATTTTTTGTTAATTTCAATAAACAAACCCCAAAACTATAACTTTTAAATTCAGTGGGAACCAGGACTGTGTTTTGCTTTTGAAATACAGGGTGATTTTCTTCCTGTCACTCCTTTGTGCTACTGACGTATACAGTAAAAAGTCATAATATTTCTTGATTTGTTTTAACTTATATTTTGATGAGTACTTGCTGGTAAATTTCATTTTTTTGATCTGTTAGAGTTTGCACAAACGCTAGAGCTAATGCTTACATAGGCATAGCTGATCTACAAACACATTTATCTCATGATTTACCTTGTTTATAGTCTCATGATAACAGAAATTTAACCTTAGTTGACTCAATTTTGTATCTCATATTTTGAAAATAATTTTTTTAAAAAAATAACATTTCATTATCGGAACATGGAGTTAATAATGAAACCAGTGCACTGCAGACAAATAAAAAGTATGTCCCAATCCAGAGTTTTAAATGAAGAGGGATAGTCTTCTACAGTATTTTTTTAATTTAATTACTAGAAAATGAATACTGTTTGCCTAGAACTTTTTAATTTATCTAGCATATATTCATTATCTCAGTAACATCCTCAGCACCATAGAAAAGTCAATAGACTATATGTACTGACCAATATATTAAGCAGTTCAATAAAACTGGCATGTGTACTCAAATTTTCACATACATAGCAACAAATTTTTTTTTCAAATCACTAAAATCTTAATCATTAAACTTTCCCCAAATTGTACCAACTTTAAAGGATTAAGTTCCAATTTAATTTTTTTTTTCTTATTGTGTCATAGGCACTGAATACTAGAAAACTTTGTTACTCCCTGAAGTTCTGGTAGGGTTATTATGTACAAAGCAGCCATAACTAAACTCTAACTGAAAATTATTGCTAAAAATATGATCTGAAGAAACTCACTTATTAGCATGGACCAGAATAGTGATTCTTTCCTGGTTGCGATAAAACTGCTTTGTGGAAAGAAAGTGATTACTTTGTCATGCCCTAGGTTATTCCCTGAGAGGTGAATAATCTCTTTTGTCTTTTTAATAACAATAGTTTACCCTTTAACCTAACCCCTATAGAGAGCTTTCACATAGTTCAGTAACCTTTTATTCGGTTAGAAATATGGGCTCTTCATTATCTGAGCTATATTTGTATCATGACAACTTGTCTCTACCACAAATTTTGACTTCCTGTCTAAACTAAAACCATAATGACAAATCTAAGCCTGGAGAACTGGACGCAAGCTGATAGCCGCAGTAAAAAGGGCTATCTGCTCAGGGAACCTGATAATTTCTCTTCCTGGGAGGAAAGGCCCCACCTTGACATTGTACAAGACATTTTTTTTTTCTATAGTCTCCAGGCCTAATAAATACACCAGACTTTAAAGGCCACCCTCTAATACATCTTCTCTAAAAGTACCAACTTGTTATAAAAAGTGACATTAAACTTTAATTTAATTCCTTCCCTCACTTCATGTAGGCTCTTGGAAGGCTCATTCCATACAAAATCATGCAGCGTGTTATTGGACTGCCATCGTCATGAATAATGGAACACAAAATTTTGGAGATGGGCCTCTGAAGGAAGGGGTACCAACATGGCTGACAGTGTTCACACCAGAATTTTGAATGGAATGTTTTGAATGTTCAAATTATTGATTGAGGCTAGTCTGAAAATTTATGATAGTTCTAAATAAAATGAAATTTAAAAATGAGCACAATGTGTTTGAAACCTATGCATATTCATGAGCTCTTTCATAGAAAGTGTGGATCTTAAATTTTCTCCTTGTCCTCTTCTTGCTCCTCCTCCTCCTCCTCCTCCTCCTCCTCCTCCTCCTCCTCCTCCTCCTCCTCCTCCTCTTCCTCCTCCTCCTCCTCCTCCTCCTCCTCTTCTTCTTCTTCTTCTTCTTCTTCTTCTTCTTCTTCTTCTTCTTCTTCTTCTTCTTCTTCTTCTTCTTCTTTGCATTCTTCTGATATTAGTATTGAAACTAAGATGTAGCCTCTTGGTACTATCGGGTTGCTGCAAAATGGGTTCTCACACACTCACTGTCTTTTAGACACTGTACCTTAAGATAGAGTTATAATAGTAAATTTCAACATTTAGTAACTCTCAGAAATGTCAAATTTGCCTGTTACTTATGGAGTGCCCTGTTTCCTTAAATTTTTTGTATCTTCCAGGATTTGGTTCCTATGATTGAATTCCTTTTAAACCAATTATATTCCTACTAATAAAATTGCTTCTTTATTTAACATTGATACTTTTTGTCTTACTAACATGCAAGAGATGACTGATGACTGTTCCCAGATGTATCATAGACTAGAGAGGTTGGGCTCAGTTACTGTATAATGATAATTTATAACACTAATTTTTATCAGATTATTCTTTGGTCCTACTAAGTTTAATCAGAGTTGCTTTCATGAGCATGGGTGTGAAATGTTTACTGATGTATGAAGAATGTATCCGTATCTAAACCATTGAGAAAAATAGTATAGCCTTCACAGCAAACAATGTGAGTTATTCTCCTATCTGTGCTGAAAAGTTGATAAAACTTTTGCTTCAGGTTAGTTGCTAGTAATCACAGCTGCAATGACCTCATGAGTGCAGTAGTGGCTGTGTTGTGACCACAGTATATCCGTTTTCAGCACACCTTCCCACTCACCAGCTCTTCTATTCTTTCTGTTTCTTCTTCTGCACTTCTCCCTGGGTCTTACAAGGGATGATATTGATATCCAGTTTAGAAACAAAAAGTCCACCTATATTTATTATTGGCACTTTGATCATTTGCAAGTATTTATATTATTCCCTGTCTATTGCAGTGAGACTCTTCTCCAAAACCACTTGGCAGTAGCACTAACTACACAAGAGACCCATACATTTATTTCACAAACTAATAGAGGTAGTTTCCGTCACTAGGACCAGGAACTCTTCAACCACAGCCTTTTGACCAGGATAACAGAAATAGTCATGATTTCTTCTTGTGAAATGGGCTTTAAATTCAATCACAAAGTGGGTAGTTATTCAGATAATTTTTAGATCACTATTGCACCATTAAACATGTGCTTCCTAGAAATTCATTTACTGTAGCTTTAAGGGGTCACAACTAGACACAGCTATTGATTTTTATCCCCAGCATCCTGCACTACACTTTCCAGCATTACGACAGTTAGTCAGCGAGAAGGGAATTTCTATATAAGTTATTCATACACAGATTTCCCTATGTCCTGTGATCTTTGTGTGGGACCTTTCAAGAGTGAGGCCCCAGTGTCTACTTCTGATGAGAAACCAAGAGAAATATCCTGTAATTTTTGGGCTGCTATGGCTTCTAAAAGACAATGCGTAGAAGAGATATCCCAAATTTGGCATAGGGATTTTCACTTAATGATGTATTTTGTTCATGACATATTGAATCACTGGAAATGGAGAATGTTCCTTTGATGTGTTAATGAAAGTACACATACAGGGAATCAATTCAGTGTGTCAGGCAGGATGTTTTGACTCTTTCCTGGTCATTTCCTCCTTTCCCTTCATACTGTTTTTCCATATAGGGCAGGCTCATATAACCTACAGGAGTCACATTAAAATCACCCAAAGCTTTAATGTTTGATATGGGTTCTGGAGAAGAAGAAGAGAACAGGGGTCTATAATCCTCCCTCTTCCTTCTTGTGAGGTTACCCTAAGTTGTTATTATTATTATTATTATTATTATTATTATTATAGTAAGAATAAGCTGCACAATCACCTCAACTAGTGATCTTTAGGGGTCTTAGACTCAGTAATTTTCCTTACTCCTTTTGACATAAACTCCCTGTCCTCTCTCTCCTCTATGTAACTATAACCCATGTATCACTTATTCCTAATATCCCTATTCCATTATAAAGTAACCATTTAGAAAATAATTTTGTTTGTAATTCCTACTTCTTATAGTATTTTTTTTTTTACACTGTGACCTGTTTGATTGCACTGTTATGGCAGATCAAACAGCAAGCTGAATTCTTATACAATTTCTATATAAAGTAAAATAGAAAAGAGAAAAAGAGAAAAGAAAAAGGGAAGAGAGAGAAAGAAAAAAATAGCGCCAAAAAGTTGGATATCTTTACTGTAGTATACTGTGTTTAGGACATCTATTAAGAATATTCAACCAATTTTTCATTTTCTTATTTTTTACTCCACCTACTTTAGATAGCATTTTTTTTTTTTTTTTTTTTTTTTTTCTCCCATGGCCTGAGTCTATTCTTACAAAGAGATGGGAAAATCCAGCCCCAGGAAGTTTTTGATAATACACTCTGTTACTTTTTTTTTCTTATCCATTGATACCATTTTTATCTGAGAACACAATAATTTATATTTAAGTTAACTAAATTGAAAGCAAACTTCTTATTCAATGTTTAAAAAAGAAAAGAAAATGAAGGTCATTGCACTTTCAGCTACTTTACAAAGCAATCATCAGAGACTTTGACCAGTTGCACATGGAATTAGGCTTTCATCCTTAGTAAACAGTGTGCTAAATATTGTATGATTGTTTTTTGTTTTTTTTCAAAGTCACATGCAATAGGATTTTTATAAAATAGCAAAAAGCAAAAAGCTGGTTTCTAGATATCAGCAGATTCTGGATTTTGCTTGTTCCTCACTAGCTAGACTTTGTCTTCAGTTTTTCCTTTTCCTACTGCTGACTTTTTTTAAATTGGATATTTTATTTACATTTCAGATGTTATCTCCTTACCCCATCACCCCCATTCCCAGGAACCTCCTATCTCATTCTCCCTCCTCCTGCTTCTATGAGAATGTGACCCCACCTACCCCACCCCCTACTCCCACCTTGTCACCCTTGAATTCCCCACACAGCTCCTTAGAGGTCTGCCAGAGTTTGACATATTCAGAGGTGGATGCTCACAGCTAACCATTGGAGGAGGTAGAGAGAAGACTGAAGGAGATGAAGAGATTTGAAGCCCCATGGGGAGAGCAACAATACCAAGCAACCAGAGCTCCCCAGGGTCTAAACCACCAGCCTGAGAGCACATAGGGAGGGACCCATGGATCCAGTTATTTATGTAAGGGAGGATGGCCTTGTTGGGGATAGGTGGGAGAGGAGATCCTTGGTCCTGCTGCTGACTTTTATAAAATTTATTTTCTTTCATATATTACATCTCTACTGCAGTTTCTCCTCCCTTCTCTTCTCACAGTCTGCTCCCCTCCCCCATCTTCCTTTCCCATAGATCCACTCCTCACTCATTTACTTTTAGAAAATGGCAAGCCTCCCAAGGATATCAACCAAACAAGACATGTCAAGTTTCAATAAGACTCTTAACAATAAACCTTCTCTTTTCTTTGTAATATCTTCTTCAAGGTTTGTTCAACCCAGTATGATTATTTTATACTTATTATATGCCAAAGACTATCAAATTAATACTAAACATTAATCTTTCCCTAAACTCTAAGCTTATTTATCAATCTATCTATTCAACAGTCCACTTAAATATCATCATACATACTTCATTAATATATTACCTTCATTAATATTACTCTTCATATCTTTCTTCACTCCTTCAGATCTTTATTCAAATGTCTCCTTTTGTTTGTACTACTGAAAGATATAGAAAACTTATGAAAAGTACAAAAAGTTTTTATGACCCCTAGACCTGAGCCAAAAATGTGGGCCAGCCAGTTCACTAGCTCCACAAAGAAAGCAGAACTAAATGTGAGAATTTTAGGTCTTAGAATTCATTGCCCAGGATACATTTTGCATTCTTGGAGGAGTACATTATTCCTGAGTCAGAGGACACTTGCTGGATTAACATTCAGGAGAGAAAGGGAGAGGCAGATTAACATTCCTCAGACCTCAGGGAAGAGAACCCACCTGCTGGTGGGAAAGCACAAAGCATGGAGACACATTCCAGGATGGAGGAGGTAGGGAATGAAAGAAATGGAAACTGTGTGAGACCCATAGCAGATAGATTAAAGCCAGGCCAGCTATGTTCCAGGAACCTAGCTGACCACAAAGCGGCAGAACCAAGAATACAGGTCAGCTGGGTCATGCCAGGAACTGGCTATTCACAAAATATATAGTTGAACTGAAGACCCCCATACTCGGGAGACCCTTCCTCAAGCCTCCGGAATCGCGACCACCCAAAGATCACAAGAAACCATACCTGGATGCAATCAGCAGAGGTTTATTAGGGAAAGAGCTGGCAGCCAGCGGTCTGACCAGGTACTCGCGCTGGAGTCAAGGTCCGACCCCCTCGGCCAGTCCTTGGAGGGTTTTAAAGGGAAAAACCACAAACCAGGGGAGTGGGATGGGGTTGTTAAAGATACAAAACATGAAAACAGTGGAACAATTCAGAGGTATTCACTCTAAATGATTAGTGTCATGTGGAAATCGCCCTGCATTCTTCTCAAAAATGTGGTTTTTACCATGCCATTGTGCCCTATCCGGCCATTTCAGATTGCTATCTTTACTTTTTCCGGCTATAGGGCTAGGGCCCCACCTAGGTGGTAGCATCTTTATCTGTAATCAGGAATGCCTTCCTGCCTTGGGCGAGGCTTGAGGAATGTAATCCAGCAAGTGTCCTTCACCTGGAATGTGAAGGCCTGAAATCTTATTTTCAGTTCTGTAAGGCAAAAAATCTACACATATTTCATAAAATGGCCTTTATAATTTTTCACTCTACAGAACAAGTTTATGTTTCCCACAACCCCACCCTAGATAATCAGTTGGGATTTTCCACTATTTTTATGGTAGACTTCCTTGGTTTCCCCCTCACCACCCTGGTTTTGTGGTTTTTCCCTTTAAATACCCCTCACATTCTACACTTGGGGTTGACGCTTCCCAATTTGAGCCTAGACCTCAGCTAGCTGATTCCAAAATAAAACCTTTTGTTGTTTACATGGAGATTGGTGTCTTGTGAGTTATTGGGTGGCCTTGATATCCCGAGACATAAGTGAGGGTCTCCCCTCTCAGGGGTCTTTCACTACCTGCGATAAATCAATTACCTTGGTGCATCTTGACCTAGTCAAAACATCTATCACTGATCTCTATGACAACTGATCAGATGAACCTTTCTCAATATATTCTTACCATATAACCACCTGTAATTGCAGTGTTCATCCCAAATATTGGTAAATCCTACTTTATGTGTGGCGATTAATTTCTAATTTCTTTTTCCTTTTCATTTTTTTAAATTATAAAATGTTTATACATATGCATACACTTTATGTGTGGTAGTTAATTTCTTCTATTTTTTCTTTTCTTTTTTTAAATTATAAAATGTTTATACATATGCATATCAAGTTTTTATTTTTTGTGAGTAAACGACACAATTCATGGTTTTCACAGAATACTCTGGTTCAGAATATAGGGCTAGGGTCCAGGGTCAGTCTGGAACATGGCTGTTTGGTTTTTCTTTGGGGGGGGGTGTTATTTGTTTGTTTGTTTTCCTTTCTCTTTTCCCCTCTTTTACTTTTTTCTTTTTTTTTCTCTTTGGCTATTTTATTTATTTACATTTCAAATGCCATCCACTTTCACCATTTCCTCTCTCTAGAAACCCCCCTACCCCACCCACTCTCCTCCTTTATGTTTTTATACCACTTTAATTACATGCAAGTGTTAAGGTCAGTTCTAGGTTGAGGAACTAGCAATACAATAGATGCAAATAGTCAAGGAACAAACAAGACAATAAACACAAATAGTCAAAGAACAAGCAAGGCAAAAAACAAAATTCCATGAACACTCCCAGCATCATTCTTTGTCCCTGCATCAGCATGTCTCACTCATCACTCTGACAGCCACCATGCTCCTTCAGCATCCTGCAGAAAAAAAACACAAACATGCCCTCTTCCCCATATTAAATACTTAACCAGGATGACGCTATATGCTAGTAAGTAGATCCTTCCCTTTTCACTTATGCATAATATGCCTAGTTGTAGAGTGCCATAGACACTCAGCAGAAAGTTCCTTGGCATCCAAATTTTTTTTAAAAATTTAAAATAAAATTATCCCATCCTCCATACTCCTATTTCTATGAGAGTGTGTTGTCGCCCATTCATCTACTCCCACCTCCCAGCCCTAGAAATTCCCCTCAATGGGGCATCAACCTTCAAGGGATCAAGGCCTTCTACTCCCATTGCTGCAGAAAAAGGCCATCCTCCACTACATATACAGCTGGAGGCATGGGTCCCTCCATGTGTGTTCCCAGGCTAGCTATTTAGTCCCTGGGAGCTCTAGTAAGGCTGGAATTGTTGCTCTCCCCATGGGGCCTCAAGCCCCTTCAACTCCTTCAGTCTTTTCTGTAACTCCTCCATTGGGGACCCTGTGATCAGTTTCATGGTTAGCTGAGAGCATCCACCTCTGTATATGTCAGGCTCTGGCAGAGCCTCTCAGGAGACAGGTATATCATGCTCCTGTCACCATGCATTTCCAGAAATCCACAATAGTGTTTACATATGGTGATTGCACCTGGAATGGATACAGAGGTAGAGCTCTCTCTAGACAGTCCATCCTCCAGGCTCTGCCCCAGACATTGTCTCATATTTGTTCCTTTGAGAATTTTGTTACTCCTTCTAAGAAGGCCCAAAGGGCCCACACTTTGGTTTTTCTTCTTCTTGGGCTTCATGTGGTCTGTGAGTTGTATTTTGAATATTGTGAGCTCATGGGCTAATATTCACTTATCAATTAGTACATATCATCTGTGCTCTTTTGTGATTGGGATACCTCACTCAGAATGATATTTCCTAGCTCCATCCATATGCCTAAAAATTTCATGAATTTATTGTTTTTAATAGCTGAGTAGTACTCCACTGTGCAAATGTACCACATTTTTTGTATCCATTCCTTCATTGAAAGGACATCTGGGTTCTTTCCAGCTTCTGGATATTATAAATACTGTGCCATGAACTCAGTAGAGCATGTGTCCTTGTTATATGTTGGAGCATCTTCTGGGTATATGCCCAGGAGTGGCATAACTGGGTCCTCAGGTAATACTATGTCCAATTTTCTGAGGAACCACCACACTGATTACCAGAGTGGTTGTATCAGTGTGCAATCTCACCAACAATGGACAAGTGTTCCTCTTTCTCCACATCCTTGCCAGTATCCATTATCATTTGAGTTTTTAATCTTAGCCATTCTGACTGGTGTGAAGTGGATTATCAGGATTGTTTTGATTTGTGTTTCTCTGATGATTAAAGATGTTGAACATTTCTTTAGGTGGTTCTTGGCTATTCGATATTGCTCAGATAAAAATTCTTTGTTGAGCTCTGTACCCCATTTTTAATAGGGTCATTTGATTGTCTGGAGTCTAATTTCTTGAGTTCTTTGACTATATTGGATATTAGCACTCTATAAGTTATAAGATTGGTAAAGACCTTTTCCTAATCTGTTGTTTACTATTTTGTCGAATTGACAGTGTCCTTTGCATTACAGAAGCTTTGCAATTGTATGAGGTACCATTGGTCAATTATTGATCTTAGAGCATAAGCCATTGGTGTCCTGTTCAGGAACTTTTCCCCTATGCCCACGTGTTCGAGGCTTTTCCCCACTTTATCTCTATTAGTTCCAGTGTCTGGTTTTATGTGGAGGTCCTTGGTCCACTTGGACTTGAGTTTTGTACAAGGAGATAGGAATGAATTGATTTGCATTTTTATACATTCTGCCCTCCAGCTGAACCAGTACCATTAGTTGAAAATGTTGTCTTTTTTCTACTGAATGTTTTTATCTCCTTTTTCAAGATCAAGTAACCATAGGTGTGTGGGTTCATTTCTGGATCTTCAATTCTATTCCATTGATCTTCCTGCCTGTCTCTGTACCAATGCCATGGAGTTTTTATTACTATTGCTCTGTGGTACAGTTTGAGGTCAGGGATGGTGATTCCCCCAGAAGTTCTTTTATTGTTGAGAATAGTTTTCTCTATCCTGGGTTTTGTTTTTTTTTTTTTTTATTCCAAATGAATTTGAGAATTGATCTTTCTAACTCTGTGAAGAATTGAGTTGGAATTTTGATGGGGATGGCATTGACTCTGTAGATTGCTCTCAGCAAGATTACCATTTTTTACTATATTAATTTTGCCAATCCATGAGCATGGGAAATCTTTCCATTTTCTTAGATCTTCATTGATATCTTTCTTTCTTCAGGAATTTGAAGTTCTTGTCATACAGATCTGCACTTACTTGGTTAGATTCACACCAAGGTATTTTATATTGTTTGTGATTTTGTGAAGGGTGTCATTTCCCTAATTTTTTTCTCAGTCTCTTTATCCTTTAAGTAGAGTAAGGCTACTGATTTGTTTAATTTTATATCCAGCCACTTTGCTGAAAATGTTTATAGGGTTTAGGAATTCTCTCGTGGAAATTTTGGGGTCTCTTAAGTATACTATCATAATAGTGATATTTTGACTTCTTTCCAATTTGTATCCCTTTGGTATCTTTTTGTTGTCTAATTGCTCTGGCTAGGTCTTCTGGCTAAGTACTATAGTGAATAGGTAGGGAGAGAGTGGGCAACCTTGTCTAATACTTGATTTTAGTGGGATTGTTCAATTTCTTTTTATTTAGTTTGATGTTGGATATTGGTTTGTTGTGTATTGCTTTTACTGTGTTTAGGTATGGGCCTTAAATTCCTGTTCTTTCCAAGACTTTTACCATGAAGGGGCATTGAATTTTGTCAGTGTTTTCTCAATATCTAGTGTAATGCTCCATGTGTTTTTTTCTTTGAGTTTTTTTAATATAGTAGATTATGTTGATGAATTTCCAAATATTGAACCATTCCCGAATTCATGGGATAAAGACTACTTGATCTGGTGAATGAATGTATTGATGTGTTCTTGGATTAGGTTTGTGAGAATTTCATTGAGTATTTTTGTATAGATATTCATAAGTAAAATTTGTCTAGAGTTCTCTTTCATTATTGGGTGTTTGTATGGTTTAGGTGTGAGTGTAATTGTGGCTTCATAGAAGGAATTGGGTAGTGTTTCTTCTGTTTCTATTGTGTGGAATAGTTTATAGAGAATTGGTATTAGGTCTTCTTGGAAGATGTGATAGAATTCTGCACTAAAACCATCTGATACTTGATCTCTTTCTCTACTGCTTTTAACATTCTTTCTTTGTTTTATGTATTTGGTGTTTTTAATATTATGTGACGGGGGAAATTTCTTTTCTGATATAGTCTATTTGGAGTTCTGTAGGTTTCTTGTATGTTCATAGGTATCTCTTTCTTTGGGTTAAGAAAGTTTTCTTCTATAATTTTGTTGAAGATATTTACTGGCCCTTTTATTTGGGAATCTTTGCTTTCTTCTATACCTGTTATTTTTAGGTTTGGTCTTCTCGTTGTTTCTTGGATTTCCTGGATGTTTTGGGTTAGGAGATTTTTGCATTTTGTATTTTCTTTGACAGTTGTGTCAATGTTTTCTATGGTATCCTCTGCACCTCAGATTGTGTCTTCTATGTCTTGTATTCTGTTGGTGATGCTTGCATCCATGACTCCTGATCTCTTTCCTATGTTTTCTATCTCCTGTGTACTCTCCCTTTGTAATTCTGTTATTGTTTCTACTTTCCATTTTTATGTCCTGGATGGTTTTGTTCAATTCCTTCCCCTGTTTGGTTGTATTTTCTTGTAATTCTTTAAAGGTTTGTGTGTGTGTGTGTGTGTGTGTGTGTGTGTGTGTGTGTGTGTGTGTCTATGTATATGTTTTCTCTTTAAGTGCGTCTTCTTGTTTGCCTGTGTTCTCCTGTATTTCTTTGAGAGAGTTATGTATGTCATTCTTAAAGTCCTATATCATCATTATGGGAAGTGATTTTAAATTTGAATCTTGCTTTCCTGGTGTCATCAGGTATTCAGAACTTGCTATGGTGGAAGAACTAGGTCCTGATGATGCTAAGTAACTTTGGTTTCTGATGCTTATGTTCTTGAGCTTGCCTTTCACCATCTGGTTATCTCTAGTGCTACCTTCACTTACTGTCTCTTTCCTCTTATCTTGATTGTGTCAGAACTCCTCAGACTCCAGCTGTCTCTGTGATCCTGAGCTCCTGAGCTCCTGGGTGAAAGAGTTCCTGGGAGTCACAGGTTAAATTAGGAGCTTCAGAACTATTAAAGAGATAATTTTTCTATCTAACAAAGTTACTATCAGAGTTAATGTTGTTCTGTAAAAGAAGTATTACAAGAAAGAGATTAAATATTACTTTTAATTTTAATCTATATGCATACTATCTATAAAGCTTTTACAGTAGCAGGTAGTTTTCCATGTGACTTGCTGTGAAGATATTTAATGATGCTTATTCCTTTAAGTATTTCCTTCACTACTTACTTTTCAAACCACATCCCAGTAGAATGATAGTAGCATTTGAATTAGTTATGGTTCTATATAATCGGATATTTACAATAGTTACAATATTTACAAAACTTAAAAAATTGAAGATGCCTTCTGGTCTGCACCAGTGCTCAGAGCAGTCCTAGGGTGGCAGCTCTGCAACCAATCTCCCAAAACCCAAAGAAGACAGGACTCCCAGGAGCCCTAATGTGCCCAGTATTGTAGGTATGGAGGCTGCAACTCCCCAAACAGGGAGTAATTGGGACCTGCGAGGACCTAGGAACTCTCTCACTGCCAGTGGTGCAAGACCCTTCTGGTCTGCTCTATTGTCAGGAGCAGTCCTAGAGCACCAGCTCTGGAGCAAATTCCCCAAAACGCAGAGGAGGTTGGACTCCCAGGAGCTTTAATACCCTCGGGACCAGAGAATAGTAGGATCACAGGATCTCAGGAGCTCGGGCACAGCAGGATGTCAGGATCCCAGAAGAAGCCTGACTCCCAAGCCAATATAGAGCTTAGTTGTGTTGAGTTTTTTTTGAAATGAGAAAATACTATTAATCTCATGAGTCAGAATATGCTGTTTATGAAGTACAGCCAAGATATTATCTCTACCGATTTTTTATTTTCTTATTATAATGACAATTTTACCTTTATCCATGGAGGCCCACCATTTATAAATCACACTGAAACAACGAATCTATTTTCTTTTATTTTTAATAGAGTCTTGAAAACCTCACTCTTTATGAAATCAAAATAGATGGAAGCTTTGGCTCAATCTCTCCTTAGGTCTCACAAATACTAACAGTTCATTGATATATTTAAATGAAATTAGGAAATGAGCAATAAAACATGAAAGGCTTGACATATTTGATTTATGAGTTCAGATTAAGATAATTACAGAGAATATATCTTAGAGATTAAAAAAAATGTCTTTCCACAGAGAAACTCTTTTGAGAAATGAAGTACAAGCAGTGTAATTGCATAAAATAGTGAATAAAATCACTATGTGTGATGATGGTACCTTTATTAAGAAAGGTTAACTCTGCTCTACAAAGGAGCCTAGAAAATTAGCAATAAGTTGTAGGATCACAAAGTACAAACTTCATGAACCTATGCCAGCTGTGCAAAATTCTCCCAAGGGAATAAATGAAAGCCAAAATACACCCATTTATTTTGAATGGCATGCAGTTTAGAATTTGTGGTCATTATATTTTCAGCCAAAGATTATGACTGCTTTATGAATTCCATTGTGTTCTATCATATGGTCCTTTCAACTATCCACCTGCTTTTAAAGCAAAGTAGAAAGAAGTTATTTAGCTCAGAAAAAAAAAGATATTTATATTTCCTCAGTGAGACTTAGACAAAGAATTTTTTCATTTAGATACACAAGGAATAAAAAAGGAAAGACAGACAGACATGGGAGGAGGGAGAGGGAGAAAGGGAGGGGAAATTACAAGAGTAAAATTTTCATTGTCCTTTTTTCTTTTCTGCTTTTCAGTGGCACTTTGAAAAAGTTTAAAATTGTAGAATCAAACATGACCCTTTCAGGTGAACAAAAGGTTTCATTGTGGGGATAAAAAGGGCTTTCTCCACTTGGATGCCTGATCCAACAGCAAGTTAAACATTTCTCAAAGAGATTCCAAATATGTGTAAATCCTATCATGTCCACTTTCTTTTAACCTTTTTGCTCACATGTTTCCATCTTTCAAGGTTTCCAAATCATTTTAACTAGCTTTATTTCATTTGTGTCAAGGCCTGTTGAAAGAGAGGAAAATGTAAAAGACTTATACATAAAAAGACACTGTCCCTAAATCAGATTCATTTTCTTTCTTCCTCCTTTCCATGAGACTCAATAAAGTACTTTTTGGCAAAATGGGTTCTCTCTACAATGAACATGGCACATGATATTCTACAGCTCTAATTTCCCTTGTTAGGTCTCCCTGGACCACAGACTATAGAAAGAAGTTAGCTTCACCACACACTGTGCTCCAGAGGGATCCATTGCAACATGAGAAGACATATGAGGATAAAATAATCTCTGCTTGAACTCCTACCACTAAGTTTCAAGTAAAAAGATTTTCTTAGTGACTTTGCTCTGAAATGATTTTTTCTCTCTTTTTTTCTTTTCTTTTGTTTGTTTCTTGTTTCCATACTTTGTTGTTAAACTAAAGGCACTCTTCCCATCATAGGGAGCTTAGTTATTTCTCCCATCAAAATTCATAGAAGTAGCAACATTAGAACTACACAAGGGATCAAAACAGAAAGTTACATTGGCTACATCCTGAAAGAGGCTCTGAGTGAGCCAGGCTGCCATATCAGTTGGATCTTGTAGGAATCTCTTATAGCCAAAGGGGGATCATGTATGTCTCCTCCTGTTCTTAACATACGTTTGACTCCGGATGTATATTTGGATCCTTTTTCTCCATTTGGTTTACAATTAATGCATTTAATGTGATTAAAATAAATACAGACTCACTTATAGGCTTGAAGTATATTAAATCTTCACATTTTTACAAATTTTAAAAACCCGTGGTTTATAGGAACTTTTGTTTTCTGAATATTTGTGCAGATATGTTTTCATTTGTACACATTAAGAATACTGAAGAGGGCAAACAGACTTTCTAATTGGGCTAAAAAGGTAGTATTTGGTAAACAAAGTGCAATATTTCAACTCACATAGTTTCCAGGTTGGAGTTAACATGTGAAATTAAATGTACAATTTCCTTTGACAAAACACATCACATAAGTGCCTGTAATTTTAAGCTTCCAAATATTAGCATTACCTTGGCTAAATACCCATTTCCAAACTCTAAATTTAAGTGAACTTGAGGTTTCAGTATCTATCAGATAATCTCAGCTTCAACCCTGGCAGAAACTCTTGGCAAAAACTCTGATTCTTCCATTCTTAGTTTTATCGCTCTCCAAGACCATGTATTGAAGGGATAAATACACAATGATTAGATTACTTCTTCAGGCTGGATAGCAGTCCTGACAGCTGAATTTGCATAATTAAAGTTAGTCAAAATGGAAAAGGGTAGTGTTGCAGATGTTTTGCCCTCAGTTCAGAGTCACAAAATTGTGAGATAAAATAATTGTAATTCCCAATGATAGAAGAGGGTACTTCATTTGTGATTCATAAATCAACTTAATTATCTAAATAGTAAATGACAAAATAAAAGTTACAGTTTTGAAATTTTATTTTATTCCCAAATTAGCAAAATTATAAATAAGTGATATTGGTTGCATTTAATTGCATGCATTGCTATTCTTTCCAATATACTTACTGTAAATTCTTATGAATTAAAATAGTTTAACAGGATATTGAAATATCATACTTAAGATGTATATCTTTACTACTTTCAACTGTCTACATTAAGGAATAAAATTATAGTAAAAGTTAGTATATATATATATATATATATATATATTGCAGATCTGAGGTTCAGGTTAATTCCATATATGTCCATGAACATACACGAATGTTTGTATGTATACACACACACACACACACACACACACACATATATATATATATATATGTCTGTATACTTATGTATGTACATGCATTTGTAAAATACCTAGTATCTCAACACAAATGTTCCCCTACCTTAACACTGTTATGAACTTTGCCTCTGTTAGGGTTGATAGCATAATTTAAGAAGTAAATTGCACGTCTCATCATTTGTGAGTACTACATATTTATCAAAATCTGTTGGTTGATGATTTTCTTCTTTAATTTTAACTCACTACCTTATGTTGCAGTTTATACACTTTATAAAATAAGAGTATGTTTGTAATTTGAGTGATGTCCATGATTGACAGTAAATAAGTACCTCCTAACAAGCCTGCTGCAGCTTGCAATGCAGTCTGGGTTTCTTATCTAGAAAAATAATTTATAAGTGACATTCAACATTACAAAGAACATCTTTTCCTTCCTCACTTTCTCATTAAAATAGAAGACACAGTGTTTATAGCATTGACATACACCTACTAAGAGGCAGACACAGGCTTGCTGGAGGAAATGGAAAGAGAATGCTTCTTTCTTTGCTCAGGTGAGTGACAACAGGATGTTGTGACTTTTTTTCCCCAGACAATACTAGTGGAATCTGTTTAAATCCAGTTGTACAACCACCATGATCTCATGTTCCTTGATGGCTTAAAGAAAAAAATATGAGGAGATATCATCACCTACTGTTCAATTGTATTTGAGATTAGAAAATGGCTTTCGCTATTCATTCAATCCTACTACCACTCAGTGCACCATGGCATCAGAATGCCAGGCATCTGGTTAAAGACAGCCAGGATGAGAACACACCTGCAAATCTCTCTGCAACCTCTTCCTGCTCAACTACAATGCTGTTGCAAATATCATCATGTTAGATTTTCTACATCTTTGATATTTCTCCACTGTCTTTGTTAGCATGCCTTACAAATGTATACTGACTCTTCAAGACAATTAAAGCCCTTTCCACAGTTTTCATCTCTTGAAAGTCCTGTGGTTCTTATACTGTTCTTTCTTCCATAGTCCCCATGTATTGCCGGGGAAGAATTCTAACCACACTGACTTGTAGCTCTGTTTATCTGCCATTATCAGGAGACAGTTAACAATGTGAAATCCAGTTTTTTTTTTTTTTCTTTCATCAATGTATCACTAAAGCCTCCCTCAAGAGTTTGGCTGAAAATATATTTTAAAAAGAGGAAAAAACCTAAGTGAAATAAAATAAATGACATTTCCAAATAAGACCCAGGAGTCTCTTTTCAAGTTCCAATCACAGGGCTTCAGTTTCTCAGAAATGTATATCGTGATGATGGTAGTTAAAAAGGTATTACTGTTAAAATACCAGATTCAAATGCATTTTAATATTTTGTTTTAATTTTTTCTTAAAGCAATAGGATGACATTTTGAGATTGAAAGGATAAACAGAGCACAATAAAAGCACATTGCCAAAATCATGATTAAACTCCTTGTGTTTGGAATTTCTGCAAAGGCAATTTCCCAAGGCATTCTCAGCACTGAACCCTCCTCAGCCTCTTGTGGTTCTCATTTGGCAATTGAGGCTGGACAGAACAAAGAATGATCTATCGCCTGGCCCCCAAACAGTGCTCTTTCAACCTAGTAACTGTCAAGGGAGGAAGAAGATAATGCCACTTTACCACATTTACAGTGAGGCTGGAGCAGCAGGAAGCAGGCAGGTTGAAAGAGCACAGCTCACATTGCTTCCTTGAGGCTTTCCCAGGCACAGGAACAATGCATATTTCTCTGAAGATTAGCTGTCAAATGGAAAAGAATGACACACATGTGCGCACACACAGAGCAAAGCAGAGAGAAGCAATTGAAAGTCCTCTGCAATGAGACTGAAGAGAAATGTCAACTTTTTACCGTAAAAAAGCAACAGTATCTGAATTCATTTCAAAGCAATATGTTGCCAGATTTTTTTTAAAGGTGATTAAAATGAAATTATCAAGAGGTGTTATTTTAAAACAAGAGTAAGAGTTTTGAAGAATAGCTATAAACAATCTATTATCTCGTCACCTAAACAGGAAACAATTTTAGTAATTCAGATATAAGTCATTGGTATTTATTTATATTGTAGTAATATCATATATGATAGATTATTGAAATTACCGTATATGGGGAGCAGAGGAAGCCCAGAGTGTATGAAATACTATAAGGATATGCATTGCTGACATGGGCACAGGCATGTCAAGAAGTAAATATCTTCAGAACCATAGAAAATGTCAAGGCTTGTTCCTGACTAGTCTCAGAAGGATGTCAGACTTCTTTTGATCCATGTACAGATGTTGATAGCATGTGGAGATAATATCCACTTAGCTTTATTCGTCTATATTTATTTCCTAAATACTGTTTCAGTACAGAGACTGCATCTACCAAGATTAGTTAAACCTGTATCTTCAATCCAGCTGTATACTATCAACCTTGCCTTCTACCTTCCTTACTTCCTTATTTAGCCATGTACAATAATCCTGCCTCTTTGTTCAACACTATATAACAGATGAACTGAGCTTCTGGGGTGCTTGTTTCTCCCCATCACAGAGGCTAGTCCACCTGCTTCCAGCTTTTCTGTGTAACTGTGTGTCTGTATATGTTTGTCTTTTCTTCATTCCCTTACTGTCCTCCTCAGATCCTTCTCTGGAGCCATGGTGGATGTGACAATCGCATAAATAGTTCTTTAATTTTATCTTAGTGGCTGAGTATGGTTTTATTTTGTATATAGTCCTTTTTGTACCCATCCTAAAGGAATTGGAGAAATTGTTGCATCTAGTTTCATGTTATATAAAATAATATTGCTATGATTATCCTTATAATAGATAATGTCTGTTTATCATAAATTTCAGGAATAGAAAAGCTTTTCAAAGGACATGACCAATATTATCACTACTGGGTCACTATATTGAATCACACACACACACAAAAAAAATCGTTTATCAGTTTAATCAAATTTCAACAGTTCTGTGGCAGTTTGATTAGGATTGGCCCCCATAAATTCATGTCTTTCAAAGCTTGGCCAATAGGGAGTAGCACTATTAGGAGATGTGGCCTTGTTGGAGAAAGTATGTCAATATGAGTATGGGCTTTGAGATTTCTTATTCATATGAAAGTAATGGACTGAATCTCTAATACTCTAAGCTAGCCCCAATTAGTTTTCTTTTGTAGCAGCTGTCTCGGTCATTCGCAGCGTATCCTAATTAAGACAAGTGCTTTCTTCCGTTTTATTCCTCAATTGATTTGACAATTCTAAAGGCTGTTTAATTGCTTTTGGTTTGTGATAGGTAACTTTCATCTTTGCATATTGTGCACATGTATTTCTTAATGCTTGTGTCATGAATTGAATAACGTGATTTAAACATATTTTTGTTACATTTATTTATTTTGTGTTTGTTTGCGTATGTGGGCTGGCATGTGTGCCTTGGTTTTTGTAGAAATCAGATGACAACCGGTGGAAATTGATTCTCCTTCCAACATGCACTTCCCAGGGATTTAATCTGGGTTCTCTGGCCTGGTAGATTTATCAGTAGATATAGACACTGATAAATCTTGTTGGCTATTAGATATATCTTTTAAGAATAGAGTTGAATGTGGGTACCCTTGCATTTGGGTATTGCAGAGATATTTAGATTTGGGACATCATTATGGGGATTTTTCATTTGATGAGTATGAAGCAACCTTCCCAATCTCTTTTGATTAAGTTTTGTTGAAAGTCTATTTTATTAAATATTAGAATGGCTACTTCAGCTGTCTTCTTGAATCTGTTTGCTTAGAAAACCATTTTACCAGCCCTTTACTCTGAGGTAACCTTCATTTTGTTGCTGAGGTGTGTTTCCTGTATGTAGCAGAATGAAGGATCCTGTTTTCACACGGATTCTGTTAGCCTGTGTCTTTTTATTGGGTCAGTTGAGTCCTTTGATGTTGAGAGATATTAATGATCAGCAATTGTTAATTCTTGATTTGAGGTTGGTGATATTATTGTGTGTGTGTTAAACTACAAAGGAAAAGCGGTAAATTTTGTTCCCAAATCTGATATACTCTGTTCTATCTTAATTAAAATCTCTTTAAACTGCTTGAGATGTGCTTAAAAATACAACATGATGAAGAGATCAGATATTACCCCTTGTAACTTCTCATCTACCCTTTTCTCTGTTGTCTCAGTATCACTTTTTAAAATGTTTTATTTCCTTTATTTGAAAGTTATCTTTTTCATATATGCTGAGTTTTATGTCACTGGTTCAATATTTATTTTTCTATTGATGTGTGATTTTTGTTTTCTGCCAGTTTTACATTAAGTACCATTGTTGTTTATGTGGCTGGAAATATCAGATTGTGCTTCACTCACATTCTCTTTTAATATCCTTAACATAATAATTTTATTTTGACTTTCCACTCTAAAAGTAGGAACTAATTAAATTAATATCATGTGGAATAAAACTTGAAGATGTTTTGTCCTCACCAATATTGAGTTCAGTTGTGATTTCACTGAATGAATCACAGAACATTCACAATTTATATTCAGATTTGCCCTATAATAACCTGTAAAGACGACTATAATGATGTTCTCAGGATAATGTATAGAACTGCAAATTATCATATTAGACAAAAAGTTAATACTCATACAGACAAATAAAAACCATGATTTTTACATGTGTTTTACATATGATAGGAAAGTAGATTATCTGAAGAAAGAGATGAATTTCTGTGAGAGAGAAAGAGAATGACATGTGACTGGATATGCCGAAAACACCTGACAGATTTCAATGAAAATGTTGTTCTGAGACATTTGTTATATACAGTGAGTTTTACAAATCAAAAAAAGACAACACGAGAGAAAATTGTACCTGGCGAAGGTGTATTCTTTTGGATTATATTTCAAAAATTCCTGCATCTAAAAGTCTTTCTTTGAAAATAGCAGATGAGGCTCAGAAGATTGTTCATACTTTCCTGTTCAATGCATTCCAGTTGCAGACTGCCTCTCCTTACATTCTCTTTCTATTTCTATCTCAGCTTTAATCAATAAACTAAAAAGTTACACATATATTATATATAATACACATATGCAATAGTATATTATATATAAATATATAATATAATACTTAATATATATTAGTGTGCTAAATGCATCTGGCTAGAGAATTCTCATACATGAAATAAAAGATGTAAATTTTTCTGATCATCATAGAAACTGAATGTAATAACAATGACATACATACAAACATAATGGATATAATGTGAAGTGAACATAAGTTTTTGTCTGAGTACTTCCAGGGAAAGCACCCAATTATGCTGAAATGAAATTATACCTATATTCTGACCTTGGATGTTTATCAAACTTATAAAAACTGTAAATAAAAATTATAAGAGAGTAATTCAAAACTTTGTGCTCTATGAAGCGAACTTGAAATACATCAGTGCACTCTTAGATAAATAAAATTAAATAATTCTTCTATATTTCTTTTCCTGTATACTTGAAGTGCATCTCAAAATTACCACCCATTACTTATCTGTCAAGACAGTGTCAGAGAAGGAAGCCAAAGATGCTGCCTCAGTGAAGTAATGATCGTTACAGCTAAGAGATCATTGATTATAGTCTCATAAATTCACAGCTAAAACAATTCCAAGGAAGCATAGTCTCTGCAGCGGAGAGCCAACTATGCTTCAGCCAAATTGTTGGGTGCTGTAATCTTAACTAGGTGGAGCTCGAAAATAACAGTCATAGCCCAGATCTTTTATTTTAACCCAACAATTTATTCCTCTGTGCCAAAGAGAAAATTTGTACTAAGTATTCCAGCTTAGGCCCAACTTGCAATTATGATGTTTAGAATAATGCTACTTAATCGTATACACTATCAAATTAGATTTGATAGTTAATTTATCTTCCCAATACTATGATTTAAAAAAATTATCACAGCAGTCTAACTACAAACAACCCTCAGATTATAAATAAAAAATTGTGTGAGAGTTTTACTTCTAAAACTTGAATCGCTGCCATAAATTGAACTACTTAAAATACACGAAAGCACTTTAGTGAATTGATGGCAGTTAATTTCTCAGCTGCTTTTATCATTTAATAATATCTTCATTTAATGAATTTTAGAACTCATGGTATTCCCAAGCTCATACAATATCAAGCATATGTATATTCTCACTGAATATATTTTTATTGATTTATTTATGACAAATAAAACTCCATAAAATTAGAAATAAATATTTATAACAAATAAAACTCCATAAAACTCCATAAAAACTCCAAATATAATTACCAAATCTTACAAAATTTAGAAGGTTTTCAAAATTAGAAAAATTTAAAGGTAAACTATGATCTTAAATACGAGAATGAAACATACAATTTTTTTAAAAATTTGAAAAATGCTAACAAATATAAAATAACAGAAAATAACAATCTTGTCATTGTTTTTATTTTCAATTCTTTTAATTTATACTTTTGAGGATTTAATATAATTACAACATTCCTTCCTCTAACCCTCGCATACCACCATCCTTCTCCTTTGCAAATCATGCCCTCTTTTTTCTTTAATTATTTTTATGAATATGCTGCTAAGTCTGTAGAATGTTACTCTCATATATATTTTCATGCCTAACCATTTGGCATTGGATAACCAAATGGTATGTTCTTCCAGGAGAAACAATTTTTCTTGTTCCTTGTTTCCTCAGTTGCATAAAGTTCTTTTTCTAGGGTTAGGGCTCCATGCATAATTTATAGTTCATGATGGCTTTTTATTGTTGACATTCATGCAGCCCATGCTTAGGCATTGCTGTTGATGAAAATTTATGGGTGTAATTTCTGACATCCCTAGAAGAAACTACATCAAAGTAAAGTGCATGACTTTCTTGCTCTTGAAATCTTTTTTGTCCATTTTTCCACAAAGTTCCCTGAAAGGCCTGTGCAGAAGATTGGTGGTAACCAACACCACTTGGACTGAACTTTATCATTATATCTTATCTACTAAAGAAAATGTAAGTTAATTTAAAAATAAAAAAAAATGTACAATAGTGTTGAGATGTGTCTGTGCTTTTGTGCATTCATTCCTATTGTATCATTTGTAGTAAATTCCCTGTACGATAGATTCCTTGTAGTTCTTGTGATTGTTCATAGGGAAACTTGTGGCCTATGGAACTCTCATTACTTCAGTTTCTTTGCAACACGGATCGGGTGTTGTTATGCACTTTTGGCCGAAGCTACAGATATTAACTGGGCAAGCAACATGAGTCTGCCTTCAAAGGTAGAGTCAGTTGAGCTCAGTGTACAAAATATGTGACTACATCTAGTGGTTCACCCATTGTCATTAATGCTGTGTCAAAATTGATATGAAGTAGAAAAAATCTTTTTAATTTTTACATAGAATATATGTTTATTATGGTTGTTTATATGTGAGTATAATCACCAAACAATATTCATACAATTCTTTTAAAGATATAAAATCAAGTAGCACAATGAACATTATTTTGCCTGCAATAAGATGCTTGGAATCAATTTACCTAAAGTTTGAAATACCTGTAAGTAAATATATATGTCTGTATATCTATGGAGGGAGACAAAGGAGGAATTGGAGAGAGAGGGAGACAACAAGAGTGAGTGAGAGAGAGAGAGAGAGAGACAGAGAGAGACAGAGAGAGACAGAGAGAAACAGAGAGACAGAAAGACAAGAGAGAGGCAAAGAGAGGCAGAGAAAGGCAAAAAGAGGCAGAGATACAGAGAGCAAGACAGAGACACTGAGAAGCAGAGAGAGACACAGACAGATATGCATGAGAATGAAGCAGTCAAGGAAATATATGAAAACGGTCAACTAAAAGTCAGAAAAAGAAGCCTCAAGAAAGGCCATGCTTATCATTAGCTTGTCTTGGATATCTGTCCTCCAGAAATGAAAGAAAAAAAAAACGTTTAATCTTCCAGTGTGTGATATTTGTGTGGCAATCCTGATAAGAATCAAATCTTTGTTCCCTCAAGTTATACATGCACATTGCCTACTATAAACACCATTGTTACTGTATGAAAGAAGCAGCAAAAAGAGATACTTACACTAACAAATGTATTTAAACACTTCTGACTTTTAAAGGAAAATATGCTTATAATAGGAGGACCATTTCAAGAGTCTAGGAAGTAGATACATATTTTAAGAATGCTGAAATTTCATTTTAAACTCCCATCCAAACTTCCCTGAACTCTGCAACATAAGAATGCTTTAGGTTGGTGATAAGTATCTACTTCAGTGGTAGAATGGTTGAATGGTTGCTTAGTAAACAAAAGCCCTGAGTTCAGCCACTATCAGTACAAAAAAAGAAAGAAACAAAGAAACAAAGAGAAAAGAAACAAAGAAAAAAGAAAAGAAAATACTTTCCAAAGAACTTTTTTAATATTAAATATATATTTTACACAGCAGGATTTCCAAATGTGATACATTTTAAAAATGTTATATAAAATAAGTAAGCCAAATAATTATAAACGACCTATACACTATCAATACATTATATGCAGCAATTATGCCTTACAACTAAAATATAGTAAAAAAAATGAATATATTATTTGAGCTTAGCATTCAGACAGAGTCAGCCAGTTAGCTACAAGATTCCCCAGATTATAATCATAGTAGATTGAAGTAACATGACAAATCAGCAAGGAAAAAAATGAAAAAAAAAAAAACAAAAAAAAACAAGGAAACTGATACTGAAAGCAGGTTGCAGCCATAGGACAAGGAATACACATACACATACACACACACACACACACACACACAGACACACACACATATACACAAAGACACACATAATACAAACATATACATAAATGCACATACACACACATACAAACATACACAGAAGCACACACAAACACACACATATATATACATACATACAAACATACATATACACATATATACATATGCATACACACATACACACATATACAATACACACGTACATAAATATACACACATACAGATACATACTTATCCAACTTACAAGAATGGCATGATTGAGGCTGAATTATTGAATGTTTTTATTTATGCCAAGTCAAAAACCACTTAAAACTGGAGATTTGTCATCCTGTAACTATTAATTCTCCAAAAGTTGAGTATCATAGTGCACCTCATAGCTCTTCCTTTCTTGGCATAACTGATTTGTGACATTCCTTCCTGTTGCTGTCACTTTTTAGTTTTGTTTTGTTTATGAGACATATTGGGCTACTCCCAACACTTGCACAGGAAAATCTAAGCCAAAGGAGCACTTTACTCTCTGTATCATTCTTAGCTTTTCTGAAAAAAAGAAGAAAAAGCATTGCCAAACAGCAATATGCTTATAATTGTCAAACACTTTGTAAATCTGTTATTTTTAGGACATTATCTTATCTCTGTAGTACCAAGAAGAACAAGGTTGACAAAGATGGCTGAGTCAATAAAGCACTTATCATACGACCAGGAACACTTGAGTTCACAGTACCAGGTAGAAACTATGTAAAACCAAGCATGCCAGTTTGTATTTGTGTTGGGAGCCGCAGTGAGCATGTCAACATTCGTCATTACAAGATGGCGCAGGCATCCTGTGCTCCCACTAGTAAACAACTGACTGCGCAGGTGCAAAAGGCAAAAAGCGGGCCAAAGTCACTGCCCATCCCGGAGCGTAATATGGGATGATGAATGAACAGCCAATCAGAAGTGAACACGTCACTCTAGGGTGTATATAAGCAGTGCCTTTTCTGGGCTTTTCGTCTTTCCGCTTCTGCTTATACAAGAAGTAAAGCCTCACTGTAGTAACCAACCAAACACTGCCTCACGAGTCTCTTTCGCCGGCAAAGGGGACTCAAAAAGGGGCGCGGAACATATTTGTAATCCTAGTATATCTATGGTGAGCTGAAAATTTGAGATAGGAGACTCTCCAGAAGATTATAAGCCTTTGAACTTAACATGCTAATCTGCCTACTGGTATGTGTCTGTACTTGTGTGGATGTGATGTAACACCTATACACCTCAGGTAAGGAACTAGCAACAGATGAAACCAAAGAAATTGTACCCAATTCCAGTGAATTCATTAGGGTTGCCTACAAGAGGTTATGTGAGAGGTTACATATAGGAGTGTAAGTTACCCAAAGAGAACTCCTTCACAAAATATCCCACCTGTGCATGGGGTGAACACTCATGAAATTTGCATCCATGCAGATTTCTATTCAACCAAGAGAATTGCCTGTTTCCCTCATCAGTTACTACTCATATAAAACCTGAGAAGGGGTTTCTTTTAGTTTCCAGGAGTTTGCTAAATTTTGTATATTTGTTTAATTCTGGGCTCTTATAGGCCCCCCACTCCCATATACTATGGAATGTTTCAATTTAGAGTCAATAGTTACACAGAACCCACCCTGGCAAGTGTCCAGAGTAATAAAGCACAAATGACAGTGTTTGCAATAAATATTGTTTAAAAATGGTAACAGTTTTTCCAGAAGTAGTAAAAAGTCAACATTCCTCACTATGCCCAGTTTCAAATAAGCTATTGCTCTATGGAAGTGGCTTATGTCCATTTCAGTGTTAACAACTATTCTTGTAGGCATAAAACTATGATAGGAACACTCCTGTAACCCATTTACACTGGAACTAGAAACCTCTTCTTCATATAGTCATTGAGAAACAGCCTGTCAAAACGTCTTACGTTATTAATGAATGAAATTTAATCTGATTTTAAATCAATAACACCTAGTATTTGATATATGCAAGTAGAAAGCTATCTGGCATTACTACATCATTACCTACATTCATTTGACATAGGAACAAATATAAAACAAATTACGTTTTAGCATTCTCAATAAATGTATTCTAAAATTTGCACTACAGGCTAGGGATATAATAGTGATGATAAAAAAATCCAATAAATAATCTAATAAAGTTTATCCATTTGAAGCTGCTGCATAGAAACAGAGAAAAAATCAGGGAAGGGGGTCAATTCAAAAATGTTTAATAAGTGGATATTAGACAATTAAAAAGTACAGAATACCCAAGATACAGTCCACAGAACACACAAAGGTCAACAAGCTGAAGGTCTGAAGTGAGGATGCCTCAGTTCCACTTGGGAGGGAAAATAAAGCAATCACAAGTGGGGAGAGAGGGAGGGACCTAGGAGGAAAAGTGGACATGGTGGAGGTGGAAGAGGGGAATATCATCTGGTATTGGGTGAGGGAAAAGGGCGGAAGTCCTGAGGACCAGCAGAAAGAATGAAAACAGGCAACCTAGGAAGGTAGGAGGTTAGGCAGACACTCCAGAATGCACCAGAGAGCTGGGAGGTGAGAAAATCTCAAGACCCAAAAAGAGGGACCTTCGATTAAGTGCCCAAGAGTAGGTAGAGCAAAGTTATAGAGCCCACCTCCAGCAGAAAGATATGGCATCAAGGGAGGGATGTAGTTGCCATCCCACAGTCTAATTTTTGACCCATAATTGATCCTCTCTGAAAGAACTGCAGGGATGAAAATGAAGAGGAGCCTGAGGAAAGAAAGGTTCAGCTATAGACCCAAAGTAGGATCCAGCTTAAAGGGAGGTCCCAAGGCCTGACACTATTACTGAGGCTATGGAGTGCTCACAAAAAGGACCTATCATGACTGAACTCCAAAAGCTCCAGCAAGCAGCTGAACGAGTCAGATGCAGATATTTGCACCCAACCAAGGAACAGAAGCTGCTGATCTCTGTGGATGAATTAGGAAAAAGCTGGAAGAAGCTGAAGAGGGTGACCCTGTGGGAGAAACAGCAGTTTCAATTAACCTATACCCCTGAGATCTCTCAAACACTGGACTACCAACCAGGCAGCATACACTAGCTGATATGAGACACCTAACACATACAACAGAGGACTGATGGGACTGGTTTTAGTCAGAAAAGATGAACCTAACAGTCAAGAGACTGGAGGCCCCAGGGTGTTTAAAGGTCTGATGGGATGGGGAGTGGGGGTCAGGGACATACTTGTGGAGACAGGAAGGTGGGTTGGAGGTAAGGGATGTGGAACAGAGGGAGTGTAGACTGAGAGGGGAAAATATTTAGAGTTTAAAATAAATAAATAAATAAATAAATAAATAACAATAAAATAAAAATAAATCTCTAATTGGCATGCCAAGTGTTTACTCTAATTATCAAATAAAAGTTTATCCAAATTGCTAACAAATTGTTGACAATATAAAATATAACAATTGTTATATAACAAATTATATAACAGAGATTATATAAAGGAAAGACAGGTAAGAACACAAGAAATACAAAAGCTTAACAGCTTTAGGGAGTGATGTATGTAGGGAAGGATAAAATGTCTGATAAGAAAAGACAAATAAAAATAAATTGTTGGCCAGCAACGCTTGAGGCTAAAGAGTAAGCTTAGCACCAACATAAGCATACCTAAGGACAAATAGAGAATACTACAGTACAAGATATATATATATGTATGTATATATATATATATATAGATATATAGATATATAATATGAAATATATATATATATCTCATTTATTTACATGCTTAAGGTAATGTCCAAATAAAAATAAAAATTGTAACTACAAGAGATTACTGTGGAGTTTAAGCTTTACAAGTTAAAGTAGAATCTTTTGTATAGGTATGTTTATTAAAAGACAACACTTTATTTTACACATACTCTTTCCCCAAAATAGCATGTTCATTTTCTCTCTCTCTCTCTCTCTCTCTCTCTCTCTCTCTCTCTCTCCCCAGAATAATTACAGAAAGTTAAGTTTTATGTGCATCATCAGAAGAGGCAAGGGCATGTGCATAGAAAGAAAGATATATAACACTGTACTCTTTTCTTATCAATGTTGCTGAAGATGTTAAGGAAATAATTTTAAGGGAGAAGTCACTGTACTTAGTATTCAGAAAAACACCATTCACCATTGGCTGGTAGTTTCAAGTTGTTTTCTGTTCTCTCAGTACCAATTAAACTGAAGATTAACGTTTCCATTCTAGCATTCACAAAGAGGAAAGAAAAATCGTCATGTGATTAAGTTGTTGGAGTTTGTTCAGATGGCAGTCTCCCTGTCACCCAGGTTTATGTTTGTTGTTGTTAGCTTCTTTGAGAATGTCATGCTAGGTCTCTTGGGATAATCTATTCTCTACATCCCAACCTCATCTCCAGATCCATCCCTCTTTGTTGTCAGCAAGTTTTGTGCCCTCCCTTGCATCAAAGCCAGCCTGAGGTGCTGAAATATTCTTGAATATTTGCCTTCCACTGGAGCATGTTCTAGATATCAGAGGCAACCTTTTTAGAGAACATTAACCCTTCCTCTACCCTCAACTATGTCAATAGGTCTTCAGTGAGTGGAGACACTTTATGCTCCACTCCCTGCTTCTTTTTATTGGGATTTGGTCTGGTTTTCGATTCTACAGGTCTTATACATAGAGTGACATTTACTGTGAGTTCCTATGTGCAGCTGTCTCACTTTGTCTATAAGACAACATTTTTGTAGCTATCAGTTGTCTCAGGATCTTACATTCTATATGTGTCTTCTTCCAAAATAATACCTGAATCTTTGGAGGAATGAGAATGGTTTGTATGTTCATATTGTTTGAATATTCTCTAGTTTTCTATTCTCCACACTTGGACAGTTACAAGATTCTGTATTGATTATCATTTACTACAAACAGAAGCTAAGCTGACGAGAATTGAGCAATGCTTTAATCTGAGTATAATGATGATTTATTAAGCATCAGTTTAGCATTATGTTCATTTAGCAGAACCTTAGAAATATGTTCTCTCCTAGGATCTACTATGTCTTCAGCAATATATTCTTGGCCTGATAATGGTACCATGTATATATTGGTACTTCAATCCAATCAGATTGGGTTTGAATATTTCTATGATATTTGTGCCACTATTGGACGAGTGGGCATATCTTGACAGGCTGACTATTATAGTAGCTCACATACTTGAATGAGATTTGATGATTATGTTTATCTTCCAATAGTTTTCATGAAACCTGCAAGCACTATGAAAACAATCCAGTAAGAATGAAGCTTCCTAGATTTCTTGTATTTATCATACCAGCTTGATTTCTGTATTTATCATACCCCTAGTATATGTACTCAGCAGTAATAAAGTCTTCCTGTCCTGTTCTGGAGGATAAACAAGATTACAATCATTACCCTTTTGTATTGGGGAATCATCTGTATGTCACTGACCAACAATTCTAAAAATTTCCCCCTATGTGTTGTCTTATATGTATAATTTTTTTAAATGAATGGTTCCATATTTGGGAACATACAGAGACAAAACTCATAGTGGTACTCAAATCAAGGAGCCAAGTCATGGAACTTATAATAAATACCTATGGCTAGAGTATCAGTTCAAAACATCCATCATTTCATGCAGGCACATTCCAAACCTCCCATTCAGAAAAGTCATGTAACAAAAGGTTTCTTATTTAGTGACTTTTTGTTTTTGTTTTTTGTTTGTTTTTTTGTTTGTTTGTTTTCTAGAGAAAAATGTCTATCAGCTTCACTTGCTATGCATTGTCTTTGTAAGACATATATACATACATTTACTATGACATTCTTTTCTATTATTGGAAACTATTTTTAATTCCACTTTACTTATCCCAATTTAAACTAAAATGGCACTCAAGTTAAATACTATCAAGCATCCTCTGTACTATGAAAAAAGGTTCAATTATCACATACCTGTAAAGGGTTTTAAGGTGGTGAATAAGCATATCTATCAGGAAGATATTTTGGCTTCCTGTAGCAACTCTTCCTTTTCCAGGCAAAAGGAAGCTTTCTTAAGCTCATTGTTATGGGTTCAGGTACGGATGTGAACATAGTTGAAATTTTGGCTGATTTCACTCCCAAGTTTTTACAAAGTGATATCATTTTGGGTGCAAATTCAAAGAAAAGACAATCCAGACTATTTTCGTTTGGGTGTGGACGGGAGAGGAAATACTATGTTACAAGCATTTGTAATATGTCTTTGTAGGCAACATATATGAAAAGATTCATACACATTTTTGGATGTACTGGGTAGAAATCAATCACAGACATACACTGATTATCTAAGACATGCCAGCAGGTTATATTTTGTGCTATTGAGAACAGATGTTAAATATACTTATTTCAAAGGCAAAGACTCACACTCTCCTAATTTTATTATGTAGTGTGAACCAAGATAACATTTATAGTAACTGTGGCTGGACACATTATATCCCCACACTATCACTCTGTCAGTGATTCTCAAAGGTTTCTTGTATGATCACTGACAGAAACAATGGAGGGTAAATTTGTGTCTGTCACATACCTGAATGAAAAGGCCACTGTCACTTTTCTGGAAATAAATCGGTACTATAAAACATATAAGATCCTATAAGCTGAAATCCACAAAATGCCTGGTGTGTTAGATTCTTTACATTTCTACTCTGCATTCTTACTATTCCATAACACGCCACATTTTGTCTTGTTTTTGCAAGCAACATCCTTTTCCCTGTAGCAATTAATGGCCACAATTATTTAAACATTCAAATAAACTTGGTTTTCCTGAAAGCATGACAAATTATTTAACATGTCTCTAGTTTCCAAGCTAAATGTTTTATACCTTGATATTATATGTTTTTCCTCATATAATAAAATTTTCTCTCTCCTCTAATAGTACAATGCTGGCAAGGGACAATGAGAACTAAAAATATTGCCTATTGTTTTGTCATGCTCCTGTGGCGCTGTGTATCCACAGAGGGGTTGGCTGAGGAAACTAAACAGGTTGATACAGGATGCTATGCACTCTAAAATTGGACTCAGGGAGAAGGTTCCAGGACAAAATGAAAGCACAGATGCTTTGATCTGCTCTGCTCTGAGGATAAGCATAGATTTTTCTTAATGTGTGAGGATCATACATTTCATAAAGAATAGCAATACGTTAAAGATATTAATGCTATTTTAATATATGTACAAATTTAAGTATTTTTTTAGGTAAGGCAGAACCTCTTTTCATTTATTGCTGGGTCCTCATCATATGAGCCACATTGAATGAACATAAAAATAATGGACTATTTGAATAACTTCAAAATATATCCAGAAGATTACTTTTTAACTCAATGATGTCTGAAAAAAATTTAAATATCTACCGTATTTTCTTTTCATCTTTGCTTACTCATGATTTGTCAAACATTCTGAAATGTGGTCATGTTATTAGAAATAAATATATGTTCATTACCTCTTGTATTTTTTGCTCTTGTAAGTTTATTTAAACTTGATTTTGTACAAATGATTAGAGGTTTTAATTTAAGTCACTCTGACCCAGGGAACAATTCAAATTATCACAATAATTAAATTAAAATATTAGAATGGATAAGGAAAACAAATCATTAGACAAAGTGTAAAGACACATAAAGACAGTCGAGAGGGATGACCATGGCAATGGGCGGATGACGATATCAGATTCTTAATTACAAG
Source organism: Arvicanthis niloticus (assembly GCF_011762505.2). Taxonomy (NCBI): domain Eukaryota; kingdom Metazoa; phylum Chordata; class Mammalia; order Rodentia; family Muridae; genus Arvicanthis; species Arvicanthis niloticus. The sequence goes on along the minus strand of NC_133430.1, from coordinate 23,188,071 downwards.
CCAAAATAACCCACAACATGTTAGCCTTGTGGTACATGCTTGTAATTCCAATACTCATAAGTCATAGGCAGAAGGATCACTGAGTTCAAAGGAAGCATTGGAGGTCAGCTTATACTATTTAATGAGACTGGATGGAAGAGTGAGAGAGAGAGAGAGACAGATAGAGAGACAAAGACAGAGAGAGAGGAGAGAGATAAAAATGAAGGAAAGAGTAAGGCTTAAAAATTGAAGATAAACAGGGCTAATTGAGGTTGAAAAGAAGCATAACACACTGATATAAACCTCAAGTCAGAAAGTTTCTCTTAGAGGTGATTTATAATTTAATAAATTAATGCTTTAAATACCTCCTTGAAATAATTTTTTAGTTCAGAAAATTAAGCCTAGGGAGATGTCATAAAGTTGTTACCACAACTGAAAAGGACACAGCAGAAAGCAATGTACAGAGAACAATTTCCCATCAGGTACACTATTAAAATTTTTCATAACCACCCTTATTGTATTAAAAATAAGTCTAGATATTCAAAGACTTTAATATTGCTACAATGTAAGAAGTATAATCCTACTTTTAATTATACAATTTAATTTTATGTGCTGATTTTGCACATCCAAACCAAATACAAATGTGTGAGTTCCTTAGGACCAAGTCCAAACTAGTTTAATAGAGTGTTCTCAGAATCACAGAAGGCTAAAGTCAAGGTACAGACTGAAATGGAAGCTCTTCATAAGCCCAAGGATGAGTCTACTTCTAAAATAACTCAGTAGGTACAGAAGTCAGTGTAAGCACTTTTAGGGATAAAATCCCTGTTCCTTTCTCGTTGTTGGCTACAGATCTTTCTGAGACAATAGTGGCCACTTGTTCACTCTCCACTTCTACAATGTTAGAAAGGATAAGAATCTTGCTTCCAGTCCCTTTCACATCTCCAATCTGCTGTCTTCTTCACCTTATTGCCCTGACATTTAAAAGACCATCTTGTAGTCACTCCACTACATGGAGTCATATGGTAATAATTCATAATAAACTTCACTATCAACATCAGATATTTAGTGATATTTAACTTTAATGTACCTATTTGTCAAGGAAAACAAAAGTATCTTTAATAAAAGGAGGGAGCTGTGCAGATCCTAACAGGGACCTAATCTCCTCTATCGCCTTTAAGGAGACTATATTTTGGCAATGGATAACATGAAGGGGTAACAGAGAGAAAAAGAAGAAGAAAAAGGAGGAGGAGAAGAAGAGTGAGTTTAGACAAGTCTTCATTTACCCTAAAACGATTCATTCTGAAGAAGAGGAGACACTGTTAATAATAAAGGGGACATCCTACAGATACAAACTGCTTCTGATGCCTGAATTTTCTTTTCTGACAGTCCCTTATTCCCAAACTTAGATCACGGATAGAAAATGTTAGTTCAGCTTCCCCAGAAAACTCTTATTTCCTCAGAATTAGGAACTGTGTCACGGTGACCTGACCCTAAAATGAATGTTGGAAGCATTGATAGCAGAAATGCAGCCAAACTAGCTGCTGGGAGGATAATTCCATCACTGCAAGGTCAGCAGCCAGTTAGAATCTCAGTCAACCAATAGTACAAGGAGACATTGAAGAAAGTACATTTGCAAGAAAATTTCATTCTAAGTGCCAACAGGGTAAGAAGAATATGTAAAAAAATAAGTGAAATAATATATGACCAAGTATTTCACTCCTAGATATATGTGTAACCAAAGACTCTACAGCCTACTACAGACATACCTGATTATTTATTCATATCACTGATCTTTATACAAGAAAGTGGAATCAGACTAGAGACTAGATATACATCAGACCAGGAATTAATAATGAAATGCAGTAAATATACACAATATACTAATATACTTTATAATCAATTGTAAAGAAGAATTATAGCAAAGAAAAATTGATAGGTCTGGAAAATATAATTGAGATAAACTAGGCATAGAAAGACAATCAGAGTTTATTTACTCTTCTATGTAAACTTTTCTTTCTAATTGTTAAATATTTGTCCATATATGGGAACAGGTTAAGAAACTGGAAAGACGATCATTAGAAGAGAAAACACTGAGTTTAAGGGATGGAATTGATGTTCTGTTAGGTGTTCTATCAGAGTAGAAGTGATTTTTGTGGACAAAAGACTATAAGGTTAAAAATAGTCTTAGACATTTGAGTACTTAGTCTGAGTGAGATTGTCCCAACAGGATCATTTATGTGAATGAGTAGCTCTTAATTAGTGAAAAAAAATTGGAAGATCTGGAGATGTAGCCTTGTTGGAGGAAGTGTGACACTGTAGCTGGGCTTTGGGCTTCCAAAATTCAACACTATTCTCAATTATCTCTCTTACTCTGTTTCATGCATGTTGTCTCAAGATGTGAGTTTTCAACTACCTTTCCAGTGACACACATACCAGCCTGCTGCCATGCTTCCTACTATAGTTGCTATGGATTGTAATCCCTTGGAGCTGCAAACTCCAATCAATTATTTCTTCTGTATGTTGCCTTGGTTGCAATACCTCTGCAGAACAACAGAAAGTTATTAAGACCAATATGTTTGAACATATGGAATTTTTAAGTTAGTATGTCACTGGTGATCACTTTTGTGGCTTCAAAAACAAATGCCATTTTCAGTTTATGACTGTATTGTGCTTGCTATATGAGCATGTAAGTCCTCAACTTTCTGCTTTATCTTCCATGCCTCTGTTAAGCATTTATTAATATACATTACTCTGAAACTATAAACCCAAACAAACTTTTCCTTCTATAACTTTCCGTCTATATATTTTATCACAACAATAGAAAAAAAGCAAACATAAAGAATAAAAGTGGATAGAGGAATCAACTAAAAATAAAGCATGCATTAAAATCCCATGAGTAAATCTGTTACTCTTGTAAGCTAATTTTTTGAAATAAAAAGATTTTCAGATTTTCATTATATATCAGATATAAAATTAGTATACAGACTACATGAAGAACTAAAAAAAACTTAATATCAAGAAAACAAATAGCCCAATTAAAAATGAGATGCAGAACTAAACAAAGAGTTCTGACAAATGAAACAAAATTGGTTGAGATAAAAATATACATACTCAGCCTTCTTAGCTATTAGAGGAAAACAAGTTTCATCTCACTCTAGTCAGAATTACTAAGATCAATTAAACAGAGTTCAGTACTTGCTTTCATTCCTAGGAAGATTAAAAACTGTTACAGGAAATTTGGAAATTGGTGTTGTGGTTCCTTTGACAGCTAGGAATCAATCTCCATCAGGATCAACTATACCACTCTTGGGAATATACCCCAAAGACTCTACATTCTACTTCAGAGTTGCTGGCTCATCTATCTTCATTATTACTTTATTCATTATGGTCAGAAATAGGAAAAATACTAACTGTCCACCAAGTGATGAATAAATGGGTAACAAAAATGTGGATGTGAAATGATAATGGATGTAAAAATTTACACAATAATATATTATTCATCTGTTAAGAAAAATTATATAATCAAAGTTCAAGGAAATGGATAGAGCTAGAAATATTCATTTGTTTGAGGTAACCAAGACCCCCAAAGACAAATATTGTAAATATTTCCTTATATGTGATCATTAGGTTTTATGCATCACATCAAGAATCTGGGATCTACACAGAAGAGTGCCTAGAGTGTAAGGGTTAGAGGTGATGGTTACCTTCCAAGAAACAGTGTGTGTCTTCTAGAAACAGCAGGACTCATGAACTCACAGTGAATATGGCAACATTTAAAAGGCCTGTACAAGTCCAAGCCATACAAAGCCTTGCCACTAAGTGAGAGAAACAGACATAGCACCCAACTACTAACCAATAGTTCATTTGCCATTGATACATCTTAACAAATAAAAACTTATTTTTCCTCAAAAGAGCATCACTGAGTATAGCCAACAAAATGCTAGTGGAGATTACATAGAAACTGTGTTTTTTTTTTTGGTTTTCTTTCTTTCCTTCCTTTCTTATTTACTTATTTATTATGTGTGTAGTTTTTGGCTTTTGTTTTCTTGTTTTTTTCCCTTTGTCTCATTTTTTGATTGCTATTATTTTTATGCTTTTGTAGTGTTTATTTGGTTTCTTTATTGTTTGTTTTGGTTTTAGTTTTGCTTTTTCAGAGAAAGAAAGACAGAGAAAGAGACAGAGAGACAGAGAGACAGAGAGACAGAGGATCTCACCTAAGGTTAGGCCAAGTTAAGTTTAGTGGGTTGGGAAATTTGGAGCCATATGGGAAGAGTTAGGAGAGGTCAAGAAATATGGTAAACTAAAGTGTAGAAAAAAAATTCCTAACTTATAAAATGAAATAATAACAAATTAAGTGAGTCAAACAATCAACAGAAAGAACTGACATGAAACAGAAAGTTGCTTGCTTCAGAGAGTAGATAGAGACTAACAGTGGTCAGTCATAGAGCACTATCATCCTTTGAGACCTTGATGAAAAAATTTTGAATATTTATATATAGCTAACGGAAGCATGTTGAATTTAGAAAACGGTTGCACTAGTCATAAAGAAAAAAAAACCATGAAGCTCAAAGGCACTTGTAATAATGAATTCCTAGAGCACTGTAGTGTTTATGGCATAACGGGATGAAAAGGAATTTGAAGAATGATAAAGGAATTTATGAGAGAAAGATATAGAGCAGATAGGTATTTTTAAATTTAGTATTTATGATACGAACTGAGTTTTAAAAGACTGGCTATTCACATAAAACATAACTACTAGTTCAGTTATGAAGGATGAAGCAGTCTCTCACATATATAAAGTATAAGTAATGTCCATAGGATCCAAAGCTATGCACTTCTGTCTTAGGTTGGTAAGGCTCTGTGTAGAATGTTACCCTTCCTTGGTTTGCTAGCCTATTAATTTGATAACTCTGTCTGGGGGTCAATTTTCAGGTTCAAGCTATGTATTTTGGCTGCTGACCTGTTGATGTTTTTAAAGACAAGCTTTAACACAATGGACAGAAATAAAAGTTCTCCCAGGACAAAAAGGGCTAACAAGATCAAGCTATATATACCATTCTTGAAGCTTGACCAAAATAAAAATACTGACCTCAGGTCATGGGTAATTTTATCTGCATTATCTACCAAATCAACACCTAGTAGAGCAGATTCTTGAAATTCATAAGCTCACTATTTATCATTAAAACATTCAGAGAGGTGTTAGAATTATGCCAAATAAACTGCAAGTGTCTTTAAACATCTTTCTAATTATAATGACTACTACTGTAAATTTTAGAACATGAATCCAATGATATTTGGCTTGACACTGGAGATAGGAAGGAATTCTTGTCAGAATGACCTAAGACAGGCTCAGTCTTGTTAACGATATAAAAAAAGTGGGAGATGCAGAGAGTCTTTGGGGCTACTTGGCAAGATTCTGACATGGGCCACAGACAAGGAAATGGGCTGCTTGGCAGGAATATGACACTGGCCAAGGACAAGGAAGTAGACTTCAGGCAGGAATCTGACATTAGGCTAGAACAAAGAGGTAATTTCAGGCAGGAATCTAAATATTAGGCTAGAACAAAGTCTTAATTTCAGGCAGGAATCTAAATATTAGGCTAGAACAAAAAAGTAATTTCAGACAGGAATCTAAACTTTAGGCTAGAACAAGGAAGTAGTCTTCAGACATGAAAACAACTTTGGGCTAGGACAGGGAAGTAGGCACAGATATTTTGGTCATCCTGATAAGTCCTTAGACACAGTGATCATGGGAGTGTTCACATAATTGGGTTTAATGCCTTGCTTGTTCTTTGACTATTTGTGTTTATTGTCTTGCTTCTTCCTTAACTATCTGAATCTATTGTATTGCTAGACCCCCAACCTAGAACTGACCTTAATACATGCACATAATCAAAATGGTATAAAAGCAAAAAGGAGGAGGGGATGGAATAGGAGGTTCTAGGGAGAAGAAATGGGGAAAGGGGATGACATCTGAAATGTAAATAAATAAAATATCCAATAAAAAATAATGTCAATAGGATATGTTCCTGTGGTGATTTATTTCCTACTTTTTATACTTTTTGATAGCTGTTGATAATTATATACCTATTAAAATATCATGAATGTATGCAGTCTGTATTGGTAATCTTGTTTTCTGCTCCTGCAGCATAGAGTCCAACATGGAGTCTCTTATGTTTCTTCTTATTTCATGCCATAAAATAACATACATACAATTTGAACATTTTGCATGTATACAGTGTACACAATGGATAAACAATAACCTATGAATGCCCATGCTCCAATATCACCACATTTCCCATCTCCACCACAAAATAGTGAATCTTCCTTCTCAGCAGCTGTCTATTGGCATTAGCTCCTTTGCTATATCAAAAGACCTTCTAGGTAAAAAATGTGTCAGTGGTGTAATAGTGGCATCAATGTTATTGGGGCATCCATTCTCTTGATTGAGAGAATTCATTTCTGTCCTTGTAAACATGCTCAAAAGCCATATCTAGGGAAGGCATAAGCTGTATGAGAAATCATATTTATTTCAGTAGGTAGGGAATTAGTCAATTATTTTGGTTAATTTTTAATACTTCCTTTTTTGTTACAATAGAAAACAAAAGACAATATAATATGTAACTTATTTGCCTTATTTAGTAGTCTGTTATAAGTTAAAATAATAAATCTAAAACATTATCTAAAATATATTTCATTTAATGAATCCTCTCCAGAACAGTCACTGTATATCAAAAGGATTTGTATACTTAAGAATGGACGAATACCCTGATGAGGTAGGGGTTGGGAGTGTGGGGACATTCTTTTGAAGACTGGGGAGACGAATGGGATAAGGAACTATCAGAGTGTTGAACGGGATGGAGATAATGATCATACTGTTTAAAAGAATAATAATAATAATAATAATAATAATAACAATAATAATAATAATAATAAAAAGATTAGAGAAATACTTGTAAATAGTACAATAATCACTTAGAAGCAGCATATTTACCACTATTCTTAGTGAAATTGTTTGAGACAGTGGTACATCAGTTAAGGCTTAGTGAATAAAATATATTAATTCACATTTATAATAATTATTGCACATTTTTTATAATAAAATATTTGGGGCAGCTATGTTCCCCTATGCTATAATAGCAGGCCAGATATACCAGTATACATTCTTACCCACCTTCACACACATTTTCTTATTTTGTCTCTATTTTGATCCTCTTGACCTTGATTATATACCTAATTCTATAATCCTCACTTGCATCCCTACACCTATCTGTTAAAAAGGTCTTGTACCAATGCCTTTATTTGTTTTCATGTTGTGCTTATACTAATGTGTTGACATATACTGATGAAATAACACAGCTCTATATTTACAATGAAAAGACAAATTATAGATAGATAGATATAAATAATTTATGTATCTTCTCATAAATTCTATCATACATGAAATATTTGTGTTTTTCAATAATCCATACATTGAACACATATTCTTAATGTAGTGGTATTTGGAGAATCAACTTTTGGGAAACAATTAGGATCATATGAGGTCTTGAAGGAAGACTATTATTAGAAATAGCTTGATACCTGTTCCTTTGCCATTCCTAGCACCATATAGTAAGAGAAGATGATGATTTAAAACACCAAATAAAGTCAAGACTTGAATGTTACCTTACTCATACACTGATCTACTTCCAAACTCCAGGCAAAATTGTGAAAAATAAAGTTCTATGTGTCAAAGCTATTAAGCCTACAGAATTTTGCTACAAGAGACAAAACTAAAAGGAACTTTAAAAAAAATAGATGGTTGAATGTATTTATAGAAAACAGAAAACACTTTAATATAGCACATAATTAAGTTATCTCATATTTAAAACTTTCAAATGATGTATGTATTCTTGATTTACGATTACCAAGTTACTTCTCTTTAGATTTTTATTGTACATTCTTTTTTTTTTTTTTTTTTTTTTTTTTTTCAAAAAGAGCAAGCTCCTATTACAGTTTATAAAAGGTCCTATATGTAACATTTTAACCTTATTGTAACATGTATTGATTTAAATATATGTTCAACAAAAATCAGTAGCTATTTTTAAACAAATTAAGTGTTTTCAACTTAGTCTTCATTAGATCTTAATTATTTTGACACTGAAAATGAGACAATGAGAAGTTTAATTACTAGTGATATTTTATTCCTCCGCAAATAATCTAAATTTAACATTGGGGAATAAATCAAAACAGATAATTGTTGTTCCCAGAAGTGGTCATAACAAATAATCAACACTTAAGTTAAATCTTAATAAGCACGTAGCTTTTAACATACTTTTACGAGCCTAATCATTTTCATGTTTAAGTTGGCTGTTCATTAGGGCATATCTTATTAACATATATGGGACTGTGCATAGAAATATTTTAGTAATGAGTAGAGCAAACAGAAATATATGTGTGGCACCTGTAAGATATTATGCCACTTTTATGTGTGGAAAATTACATAGAATTATGACACTTTTAGTGTACTGTTTAAGAGGCACCTCACACATTATGCCATTGACTTTCCAATAAACCATTAAATACTTTTTTATTCCTGGCATAACTATTTAACTGCTAGACCAACATAACCCTGCCCAAATCTAGTAAATTATGTAGACATTTCACCTCAATGATATCGTATTCACTGGTTGAAGTGAAAAAAATTGCTAGCCAAGGAAGATTTCTCACAAAACAACAGTGTTTTTTGAGTTGCAGAAGTAAAACTCTTTTAATCTGATACTGTGCTATTCACATGTGCATATGCATTATGAAACAAATGCAATACAGACTGTTTGAGAGCATCTAGCATGTTAACGTAAACCTAAAACTAGTATCATTTCAAAGGAGATGTACACACATTGCCTTTTCTATAGATGCTTATGAAGGACTAAGAAGAAAATATACAATACATTAAATATTGTCAGGTCTATTGCTGTGCTTCTTTGCAATAAATAACTGGACTGATTCACCAGTTGGTGTAGATATGCCTTCTCTCTCATATAAAATACTGAGTCTCTTATCTTTCATTAGTTGGGCTTGTTTCTCTAGACTGTAAGATGACCACCTTCAGATACTCTGTTACGATTTCAATGCTTTCACCTGGTAGGTAATAGAAAAAGATAAATGAGTTTTGGATTCATTAGAGAATGAATCCTTGAGCAAATTCTACTAATTGATACTAATTTTGCCTTATCAATTCATACTAATTGTATGAATTGATACTAATTGTATGAATTCATACTAATTGTATGAATTGATAAGGCAAAATATATTTTTCAATTAGTATGAATTGATAAGGCAAAATATATTTTTTTTAAAAATTGTATACAAATTTGCACTTATGACACTAATATATATATATTATATAATATATATTATATATATAATTATTATATATATAATTATATATATAATAGTGTATGTAATTTGTATTTCTTCTTAAAATTTGCATCTCAGTATTTTATAATTTGAAGTTAATATTTTCTTTTACTGTAACTGTAATTTTTAGTATGTCCCAATAATTGTACACTGGTGGATGCGTGACTCTAGCTTCTTCAGAAATAGAAATAATAGTATATTAATAGGTGATGGGTGATAAAATAAAAATAATTATTCATTTTATATAGTATTCATAAATTAATTCTCTATATAATAGATAGTTCACATATGTGTAAGCCAATATCAAAGATACACATGCTATTTTAACATATTTTATTTAAGGTGTTAGTTCAAGTGTCAGTTTTGAGAACCTGGAATGTACCCAGATCTGCCTTGCCAGTTTGTAGATCCACAAAACTAACAGTATAATTTATTGAGTCCAAAGGCCTGAGAGTCAAAAAGTCTAATATGATTCTGAGTCTAACATCAGAAAAATAACAAGCACTCCCTCAGAAAAGAAAAGAAAGATGAACAAGATCCAGAAACTTACTTTCTCTCTTTCTTTCCTTCTTTCTTTTTCTTTCTTTCTTTCTTTCTTTCTTTCTTTCTTTCTTTCTTTCTTTCTTTCTACACAATTGTTGGTTTTATTTAATTTTTATTAATACATTTCTATTTAATTCTTCTAAAAATGGCCAAATTAAGCACTCCTGATGATAAACTACAATGTTTTGTATACTCTGTACTGAAATAAATGTTATAGAATATCCAAAACCTCCACATGAGTGCAACTCCAAATTTTAACCAGGTATTATTTAACCAGGAATTAACCACAAATACTACATTTTGTTTATCCTGTACTGATATAAATGTTATACAACTTCCAGAAACACCTGCATGAGTCTACCTCCAAATTTTAAACAGGCATCTGAGTAACTTGTGCTTTGTTAAAATATGATATGTGAAATTGCCTTCACATTATCTTCCAATCTATAGCCTACTTATCTCTTGTGCATATATGTACATATGCATTCCATTGAACCATGATGATAACACCTAACTATTGCATAGAATAAAGAAGATGAAAACATCTCATGACTTTTGTACTAGAAGAAACAGAAAGTAATTGAATAAATAAGAAGGCAAAATGGATAAAGGACCCCTTTCTGTCTATTCCACAGTTAATGTTCCTCAAGTCAAATATTTTGTTTAATTTCAGCACCCCCTCATAGTTCAGCCTACTAAAGTGACAAATTTTTTTTATACTTACTCTTTTGATTTCAGTCACTAACTTGCATTTTTATCTAAGCCCCTTTGCATTGCTTGCCAGTAAACCAGAAACTATTTGAGAAATAGACGACAACACACTCACCCACACTCACCGCTTCTGTGCTAACCTATTTGAGCATTAGCTGTCAACACAAATGGGGTCACCTGACTCATAACATGACCTCAGGTGGAAAATAATGTTATGACTGGGCATCCAAGGCTCTAGGTCTCTCTTTTACAGTGTAGGGTCACAGAAAATAAAGTCAGGACTTTGCCTGAATTTATGACAGATACCAGCATCTCCTAAAAATATAACATTTCCATTTTTCTCTGGAAGAAAAGAGATTTCAGTGCTTGATGTGGCTGAGCATTCATGCCTGGCCTTATCACACTGACCAGCAATGTGGGAGGACTAACTGCCTCAACTGACATCATTCCCACCAGAAACCATGGAAAGCTGTCATAGTGCCAACATTCTTCCAAATTCTTTACCTTCCCAAGTGAACATCTGAGATTGTTCGGAAGTGAGTAATTGTTAGGGAGAGCGAAAATTTTCGCTGAGGTCATAGTGAAAAAATTGTTAAGGGTTGGGGAGATAATATTATTGCCATCTTAAAACTGTTCCCTAGGACGGAACTCTGAAACGTATTTGACTTGCATTGCTATTCTTTTGAGTGCTGTGGCCAGGTTTTTGGCATTTAGAATTCATAATACTGATGAGTTAGTGACACTGTTAATGGCTCAGACTTAATTAGCTAAGATCCATAGGGATAAATTACATTTTGCAATGGAATACAGAAAATTCTCTTACCCAGATTATGTGAAATACCAGCATTTGTTCAGGCAAAATCACCTGTGTGCAAAAGCAATATGAAAATCAATTCTCTTATTGACAGTCTTCATTGACATAACGCAAATATGTCTACAAGTGCCAATCATAACCTATCATAATGTTTAATACTTTACAAATGTCAACAAGGATGTCAAATAATAGCTAGTGGAGATTTAATTGAAGACCTATAACCTGAGCTATGTGGCTAGTTAACAGGCTAGCGGCACCAATCATACATCATTCTTCCCTAAGCTATTATTTTATTTCCTCTTAATATACAAGAAAACAATCCTGTAAGCCTTGCAATCAACAGTTTCACTGGTTTTGTTTACTTGTTTGTTTGTTTTCTGTCTCAGATCTGTGGCTGTTTTTCCTGTAACCATTAAACCTGATGACCTTGGAGAATCCTTTTAAAGTTATAGTCCATGGTTTTTGTTTATTTTTTGTTTGTCTTTTAAATAGCACAAAATACTTGACCCACAAGAGGTTAGATGTGCAAAGCAAAATTAATTGAAAATAGGACTGATTATATTTTCTTTCTTTTAAAACTTAAACTATCACAAATACATAACAGACATTTCATGCCAGTGCTTTCACTAGTTTTCATTAGGTCACAGTTCAGTTGCTATTTAGTTCATTTGACCACAAACTAAACTCATACTCATTAAGATCTTAATATACATTAAGATTAATTTACAGCCTTCAATTCCTATGTCCTTCCCTCCCCATGATAATTCAACGCTAACCTGGTTAATCATGCAACATATCATATGCATGTTGAAACCTCCTTAATCTTGTATTCGGTCCACTGAGTCTTTCTAAATATCATATGCTTCTCTCCTCTTTCCTTCCCCACTCCCCCTTTCCAGTCATTGCACTTCCTTTCCATCTTTCCACTCACATGGGTTAAATAAACTTAATTTGAGTTACATTCTAATGTAAAATGTTGTGCTGAGAGGTACACCCCTATTTCCTCTCATAATTTTACCCTAGACATGCTTTGTAGCTTTCACACTCTATGTGATCTCATTCTGGGGTCGAAGTTCAGGTGTTCTAATGACCACTGTGTGTGACGAGGCCCCAAATATTTCAATAGTCTGAAATATTTTACTGTAGTCTCATTAAAATGTCAGTTTTTCTAGATATGAAAATATGTCTTCATTATCTCAACTCCCAGTGTAGTGCTTCTAAAAACATTGTTTCAAGTTTCTCAGATGACCTGTCACCATTCACAACATGCTCACAAAACCCAGACAAGGTTGGAAAGTTTTCCAGGCAAACTGATCTGCTGTTTGTTTTTCTCTTAGCATTGATGACTCTGACTCATGTATGTGGGCAGGGCCAGTGGTTTCTTTGAGCATTTTATGCACTGCACAAAAGCTCCCTCAGCATGTCATTTCAACAGTGTGTGACATGTCAACATCAAAAATTAAACAGACCAGACAACACAGCGCTTGCACTACAAAGAACACTTTACCCCACAATTTTCCAGGCTGGCAAATTTCTTTGACATTTGCTCCCCACAAATCTCTTGCCTGGCAGTATTCCAACTTCTGTTTTCTGTTTATTCATCAGAATGTGTTTTCTCACTTGTGTTCCAAACTGGGGCTTTTAAAGATCTTGTCTCTTCTGGAAACATTTTTAGATGCAATGCATGCTGAAATCTTCCTTTTGATAAATTAATTACAACATACCCTCCTACAACTGTTCTTTAGAAAATGAAATTAATTTTTACTGATTTCTAAATCCAAGAAGTTACAGCTACAGGGTTCAATCTAGTGTTAATAAAAACTAAATATCCAAATATAAGTAAAAATTTGGTTTATGCTTGGTTAATTATTCACCCATATGTATATGCACATACAAAAAGAGGCATACAGGAAAAAAGGCATTTAATTTGAACATTTGTATCCTATTTGCAGAGTCAGCTATCTCAACCTTCTTTGGTTTTAAAAGAAAATGAGAAAAAAATAAAGAAAATTGAGGCAAACATCAATCTAATAAGCGGAATCAGACCGGAAAAGGGAGAAGGTATAGCTCAAGGTAGACATGGGAAGCAGTTATTAGGAAAAATATATAGCGTTAACATGGATAGAGATCATATACTAAGTGGAAATTTATAAGACATTTTTTGTAGCGCACAGCCTCGCCGATAAGGAGAACGCCACACTCAGGATTCTTCTGACAGCATTTATTGAACAGCTCTTCAAGATGGAGGAAAGGGGAAGGACGCTGAGCTCAGAAAGCCTGCTGCTTAAATAGAGCTTTGGGAGGCGTGCAGATCCCTCATTGGCTCAAATCTTTCATCCAATTGTCATACTCGGTTTTCGCGCCATGCGCAGGCGCATTCTCAAGTAAAGCTTCCGTGAAGAACCAGGAAGCAGAAGCCTGCGCCATCTTTTAATGGCGAATTCGGCTCCTCACAATTTTTACTTAGCTAGAATTTGTTTTATAAATTATTGAAACAAAAGATGTTAATATCCTCTGAAATTATACTATATTCTAATTTGATTTTTTCCAGGTTTTTTTGCTTTATGTCAAAATGAAAACCCTTCAGTGGAAAAAAGATAGAATTTTCAACTAATGGTGCTGGTTGAGCTAGAGGTCAGCATGTAGAAGAATGCAAATTTATCCATTTTTACATCCTTGTAAAAAAAACCAAAAAACAAAAAACAAAAAAAACAACAAAATAACCCCTCAAGTCTAAGTGGATCAAGAACCTCCACATAAAACCAGGTACACTGAAACTAATACAAGAGAAAGTGGGAACACATGGGGACAGAGGAAATGTTCCTGGACAGGACATCAATAGTTGATGCCCTAAGATCAAGAATTTAAACATGGGACCTCATAAAATTGCAAAGTATCTGTAAGGCAAAAGACACTGTCAATAGGACAAAATGGCAACAAACATATTGGAAAAATATCTTTACCAATTCTACATCTGATAGAGGGCTAAGATCCAATATATACAAAAAACTCAAGAAATTAAACTCCAGGCAATAAAGTAACCCTATTAAAATTGGGGTACAGAGCTAAACAGTGAATTCTCAATTGAGGAGACTCTAATGATTAAACGGACTTAAAGAAATGTTCAACATCCTTAGTCATCAAAGAAATGCAAATCAAAACAACCCTGAGATTCCACCTCACACCAGTCAGAATGGCTAAAATCAAAAACTCAGGTGATAGCAGATGCTGCTGAGGATGTGGAGAAAGAGGAACACTCTTCCCATTTCCATGGGATTGCAAGCTGATACAACCACTCTGGAAATCAGTCTGGCAGTTCCTAAGAAAATTGGACATAGTATTACCTGAGGACAAGTTATGTGACTCCTGGGCATATATCCAAAACATGCTTCAACATATAACAAGGACACATGCTACACTATGTTCAAAGCAGCCATATTTATGATAGCCAGAAGCTGGAAAGAACCCATATGTTCTTCAATAGAGGAATGGATACAGAAAATGTGGTACATTTACACAATGGAACTATTAAAAACAATTAAAAAACAAAAAAATCAGCTATTAAAAACAATGAATTCATGAAATTCGTAGGCAAATGGATGGAACTAGAGAATATCATCCTGAGTGAGGTAAGCCAGTCATAAACGAACACACATGGTGTGCACTCACTGATAAGTGGATATTAGCCCAAAACTCAGAATACCGAAGATACAACTCACAGACCACATGAAGATCAAGAAGGAAGACCAAAGTATGGGTGCTTTGGTCTTTCTTAGGAGTAACAAAATACTCAAGGGAGCAAATATAGAGACAAAGTATGGAGCAGAGACTAGAGGAAGAGCTGTCTGGAGACTGCCCTACCTGAGGATCCAGCCCATGTACAGTCAACAAATGCAAACCTTGTGGTGGATGCCAGGAAGTGAATGATAACAGAAGCCTGATATATCTGTTTCCTGAGAGGCTCTTCCAGAATCTGACATACAAAGAGGTGGATAGTTGCAGCTAAGTATTGAATTAATCATGGGGTCCCCAATGGAGGAGGTAGAGAGAAGACTGAAGGAGCTGAAGGGGCTTGAGGCCTCATGGGAAGAGCAACAATGTCCATCAGCCAGAGCTCCCAGTTTCTAAACTGCCAGTCTGGGAACATGCATGGAGGGACCCTTGTCTCCAGCTATATATGCAGTGGAGGATGGCCTTGTCAGACATTAGTGGGAGAGGAGGTCTTTGGTCCTGTGAAGGCTGGATTCCTCAGTGTGGTGGAATTCGAGGGTGGGGAGGGGGAAGTGGGTGGATGGGTGGGGGCATACCCTAATAGTAGCAGCAGAAGGGAGAGGGGAGATGGTATAAGGAATTCCTGGGGGGAAGGGAGATGGCAAAAGGAGATAATGTCTGAAATGTAAATAAGTAGAATATCCAATAAAAAACAAAAACACAGAAATATTATGGAACTATGCTTTCATTTTAATCCCAGGAATGGAATTTGGTGCTGCTTCAGATTGTCAGCAGTAGCTGACTGTGTGCTCTAACAGAAGTGTGGTTTTTCCAACATTAGATAATGTCTGTGATTGTGTGACCTTTGGAATTCTGGAGACTTTTCAGAGGATATATAAATGCTAGGCCTCCATGTGGTTGCAAAAAAGGAAGAAGAAGAAGAAGAAGAAGAAGAAGAAGAAGAAGAAGGAGGAGGAGGAGGAGGAGGAGGAGGAGGAGGAGGAGGAGGAGGAGGAGGAGGAGGAGGAGGAGGAGGAGGAGGAGGAGGAAGAGGAGGAGGAGGAGGAGGAGGAGGAGGAGAAGAAGAAGGAGAAAGAAGAAGAAGAAGAAGAAGAAGAAGAAGAAGAAGAAGAAGAAGAAGAAGAAGAAGAAGAAGAAGAAGAAGAAGAAGAAAAGAGAAATTAGGTACCCCTAAGAGTGAGGATCAAATTTGCCCCAATGAACTTGATATCTCTAATCAGTAGAAAAGTAGGACAATAAATTGTTAATTCATTAATGAATTATTAATTAATTAAACCCCCTTCACCTATATCTTTTTTTCTTCTATCTAGTGCTAGGAGGTTAAAAAGATAGGAGAAAAGAACCCATAAAAGTAGCTAAAAACACAGCTACAATGGTCACTCACTTTAGTCTCAAAATAAATTATTTCTTATTCCTTGTGCAGCAACAGCTCCAGTAAAGTGGGTGTATAGAACCGAAGAGTAGAGGTGGGTAATCCTTAACTCAGCACAAGTGAGGGGAAGAAGGTTCCAGACAGGATAACAGCAAAGGCTCTGAGGCAGGAACTGCCACAGCCCTCAGAAAGCATGGGAAGGAAGCATCTCATGGTGGCTGTGATGGTTTGTATATGCTTGCGCCAGAGAGTGGCACTATTAGGAGGTGTGGCCTTGTTGGAATAGGTGTGTCAATGTGGGTGTGAGTTATAAATCTCTCATTCTATCTGTCTGCAAGTGAGTATTCTGCTTGCAGCCTTCACATGAAGATATGGAACTCTCAGCTTCAGTTGTAACATCCCACCTTTATGATAACGGACTGAGGTTACTCTGAACCTGTAAGCCAGCCCCAATTAAATGTTGTCCTTATAAGAAAAAAAGAGAGAGAGAGACAGAGACAGAGATAGGCAGAGGTAGGAAAAAAAACTAGTAAAAAAATTAAAACATGCATACATCAAATACCAAAATTACTCAATAAGTCACATGTATATATTTATTTATATATTTATTCACATGTATTTATGCAACAATAATAATAATTTAAAAATAAAAGGCCATGAATTTGAAAGGTGCATATTGGAGGTGTTTAAGGAAGGAGAGAAGGATGTATATTTGGGAGAATGTTTGAGATAGGATCTCTCTCTATAACCTTGACTGACCTGGAACTAGAATATCCATCAACGTCAGCCTCTTGAGTGCTGGGTTAAAGACAAATGCCACCATATCCAACTGATGTTGTTGCATTTTAGTTAACATTTTTTAAAAAAAATGTACCTTTGTTATGTATTGAATAAAGAGTAAATTTGTTTTGAAAAAACTAAAAGGATCAATACTTCAACTTAATCTGCCAATTTTGTATCTTCAAATAAAGTTTTAAAAATCTAGTGTCTTAATGACAAGCTTTATGCAGCTCTGTCTAGGCCCAGGTTAAATAGTGAACAAGAGAGTGTAACTCAAATGAAGAAGTTCATATCTCTAAAATCAGTGTGCTAAAATACCAACTTATTTAGATATACTTGGAGATAGGTTACTTAAAGAGATGGTTAATTTAAAGTAATGTTAGAGTGAATCTGAGTTCAGTCATCTCATCTTTCAAGTAATTCTGCACACACAGAAAGATCTCCAAGGTATTGCTCCCAAGAAAATCAAAGTTGAAAGACAAGAAAATCAGAAATCAAAAATAATAGTCTTAGAAATCAAGCAATTCTACATGTTAGTTATGTAAGAAAGTCAACCAAATAGCTGACTCGAGGAAGATTGCTTCATTATTCATCTTCATAATGAACCTAAACTCTCTAAAAAATTACTTTATGAGTACACTTTACTCTCAACACAACAAAGTGTTTGTATTTCAGCAACGTTTTCTATATTTAAGAAGTTAAATTGAAATTTAAAGTCAGATATTAAATATATTCTTTTGTGTATTCCATCAGCACAAGTGTCCCCCGTAGTCCCATGTTCCAATGGCTTCAGGCTTTTGATGAGAATCTTCCTCTCCACATTGGTACTTCGCGCCAAGCATCAGTAATCAGTGTGTTTAGGAACTATTGAGACCAACAGGATACTGGACCACTCTGTGATTCTATCCTAGATCCAAATTCTCTTGAATACTTGCACACTAATGATGGCATCCTAAAATGTGCTGAGATAAAGTCATCCCTCCATAGTTGCTGTTATAAAGCTATACAATTATTAGAATTGCTCTTTATTTTTCAATACTTCTATATCTATCAAATGTTAGAGTCAATGAATTTAATTCAGAAAGAACTACAAAAACAACAAAACTTTTACCATGATTGCTATATACCCCTTTTATGTGTTACTGGAATTTTCTTGTGTTTTATTTCATTGTCCAATCTTTTCTTGCTGTTGTTGAGTTTGTATGTTTGTTTGTTTGGTATTTTATTTCTTAGTTAAATACAAATGTCTGAGTCCTTCATGCATATCCAAGAAGAGGATTATTATACTATGTTATAATGTTATGCTATATTACATTTTAATAATATTACAACCCTGTTTTGGGTAATGAAATTCACAATATCATCATCTTCACCACAACCATAAATGCCAATTTATTAGAAATATGACAAGCAATAAATATGTGGATGTTTCCATTTATTTAGAAATGCAAACATATCACTTCAATCAAAATAAATTTGGATTAATTCATGATAGGAAAGTGTTTTAAGTGTGAGAGCTAAAATGTACTTTAATATTGTCACTGAATGATAGAAGCCCAGAATAGAAGTGTGGCTGGCAAGTCTATGAAAATAGGTTGATAACAGAAGAGGTTCAGGTCTTGGAACAAGGAAAGGAAACACATGAGATGCAGAGAGGATGAAGGATTATAGGAGATTTGGAGTGCCACTGAGATCTGCCATTTACTTTACTACTTCATGCTTCAAACTAAAAACTAGAATTGAAAAACAAAATGGTGAAATAGGAACACTGTTGAAACAAAGGTTAAAATTTTCACAGAAAACATGCTCAAAAAAACATTCAAAGGATTCTTTAATCAGTATTGAGAAATAAGCAAGGAACTATTACGAATAACAACAGAAACAATTAAAGTTAACAGACAGACATTTTAAAAGACAAAAAAGATAATATTTAAACTACTGCTGAATAAAAAGACAGTCATATAACTAACACTTAAGGTAATTTCCTTTCAGTCTTTACTCAATCAAATATTGCCTTTGAGTAACTTAAAAAGCTTTTCCTGAAAATTTCCAGAATAGAATAGAATTGGACCTTTGCCTGCTTTTGCTAAAGAAAAAGCTGTACCCAGTAAACTTTCCTTCCTCCAATTTCTTGAATGTAAGGTGGTCAGTATATATTTCCAAATAATTAAGAAACATGAAACATGCTTTAAACTGTCTGGGTTTCATGAAGTCTAGCCTGAAGGTAAAGAACTGGTATGTGCTAGGGGCCACAAATTGTTTGAACATGGCAGTTTTTATTGCCCATTTTAATTAATTTTCTTTGTCACTTTCCATATATTTCCTTTACTGCATTCAAGGGACTATGCAGAGGTGCCCCAGGGCACTTAATTTAACACCTGAAATTTTCATTATTTTTTTTCCCTGTGTCTCAGATTGACTGGTGGGAGATGATGTGCCTTAGTATGGCACAGAAAATTCCCACAGCAGACATTTTATTTCAGATGGCTTTGCATTAAAAGCTATTAATAGGGACAGCATATTTTCTTTGAAGTTTCAGGACCTTTAGTAAACCCCATGTAGCTTTGACTTAGCCAGAACATATAACTTCTCATTTGTTCTCCATTCAAATCTCATTAGTGTGGTATTTGTATTCACTGTTTAGGTAATAACAAAAAATTCTTATTTGAATACTGCCACTGAGAGTATATCATATTCACATGTATTTGATGTGATTATAATTTCACTGTATAGTTAGGACAAACTATGAGGCAGAGAAATGAAGACATAATATTATATTATGTTCAGGCTAAAATTTCTACTTTTAGTTTAAAGCTATGATCATTTGATAAAAATCACACAATATGCTTTTAATTTCCTCAACTGTAAATAACGTGCATGATGGTGCTTTTCTACATGATTAAAAATGTATACCAAACTATAAAGCAATTTGATTACATTTCACAGTTTTGCTGTGGGAATCATTGTAGCATAAAGTCCTAGAGTGGGAGCATCAAATGACAGTCCATAAATATATACAATTATCATATGGCAATTAAAATAATTTTAAAAGATCAAGTCTTAAGCTTTCCCTCATCAATTCCCAGCTGCTAGATTTCTTTTTGCCTCAATGTTTCTTATTCATTAGGTGGTTAGAAAAAGGACTGAAGGAGCTGAAAGGGTTTGCAACCCATAGAAAGAACAACAATATCAGCCAACCAAACTCCCCAGAGCTTCAAGGGACTAAATCACCAACCAAAGAGTACACATGGAGAGACTCATTGCTCTAGATGCATATATAACAGAGAATGGCTTTGTTGGGCATAAGCAGGAGGAGAGGCCCTTGGTCCTGTGACAGCTCAATGCCCCAGTGTAGGCAAATGCCAGGACAGGGAGGAGGGAGTAGGTAAGTGGGTGAGGGAGCAGCCTCACAAAAGCAGGGGGACAGGGGATGAGATAGGGTTTTTCTGGAAGGGAGACCTGGAAAGGGGTTAACATTTGAAACATGAATAAATAAAATATCCAATAAAAAAGCATTTATGACATTTCCTATAAGGACAGGGTTTTCTACTGACTGAGACACAACAATCAAGATAAAGATATAAGGAGAAAAAGTCTGGGATACACATAATCATCTATGGAAGTCAGGTATGTGGCTTGGCCCTGCAAGTAGCACAGACCATCAGGCTCTCTGGGTAGAAAAGAGTTGTATACTCCTTTAATTGAAGAGACGGCCCAATGTGTTTAATATTTCCCATTTTGCCAAGAATCAGCATTGACTTGGAACAGGCTTTCTGACAGAATGGATAGTTGAGAGCAGCAGAAACAAGGAATCAAACAAACATCACTCAAAATCTAGAAGTAAATCTGAAGTACAAGCTGACAGCCTCTGTTCTGCTGGATACAGCTTTCTCTAGAGTTATCCAGAAATCTTAACTCTCAAAAACCAAGGTCCAGTCTTTTATTTATACATCAATTCCATTATTTATCTATAAATTCAGTCATTTACTTCAGGTATTCTTTTGATTATCCTATGAATCAACATTCCAAGACATTATCTTCTTTATTCTTAGAAGAGGACAAGCATTTTGTTTTTAACATGGCAAATAAATGCAGAGTTCTGCCTGCCTGTGTAAGCACAAACAAGAAATTTATTTTGGTGGGATCCTGCCCTGAGATTATCATTCCAAACATGTCTGTACCTAAATTTACTCTGTCCTAGGCTGACCTTGAACTCAGGAATCTGCCTGCCTTTGTAGATTTCTGAAAAGCCAGCTTATAGTATAGCTGCATGTTCTTTTAGGTCCATAAAGTCTTTCATATAATTCATATTGCATCCTTTTACATAATTAAGAATTTTATATTTTTGAACTCATATTTTCAGAGTTCTTTCCCACAGCCTTAAGCGATATCCTGAATGTCTTAATGTTTACCATTTTGCTAAGACATAAGACATACCCTTGCCTCCCAGATTCGTGCTATCTCTAAATATCATGGGGTCATTGACCTTATCAGAGAGAACATTCCCTGATAACGATGGCAGGGAGAATATAAAGGAGGAAATATATGTGTCTTTGTGTGTGTGTGTGTGTGTGTGTGTGTGTGTGTGCGTGCGTGCAGGACTCTCCATTGTTTTCCATGCTTATCTATGAGAACAAGGACATAATGTCATCTACAATCTAGGTTACTTGATTTTGTAAAATTCATAATTTAGAATGCCTTCAGTTCAATAATTTCAGATTTTAGAATCCTTCTCTAATTCAGCAAACATTTTCTTTACTTTTCTATTTAGCTTTCAAAGAAATAACAGCCAAAGAGAGTCTAAAATTTTGATGTTCCTGGTCAAGGATCAAGGAACTGTGAATATGTTCATTCTTTTTAATAGCTAAGTAATATTCCATTGTATAAATGTACTACATTTTTTGTATCCACTCCTCTGTTGAAGAACATCTGGGTTCTTTCCTGCTTCTGGTTATTATAAATAACCAGGTGGAATGGTCTCCATACAACCTCTCCTTCAGATTCTGTCCCACACTTTGTCTCCATATTTGCTCCCTTCGGTATTTTGTTACTCCTTCTAAGAAAGACCTAAACATCCTAACTAGTTCTTTCTTCTTCATGAGCTTCATGTCATCTGGTAGTTGAATCTTTGTTGTTTCAAATGTTTGGGCTAATCTCTGCTTATCAAGTAAATACCATGTGTGTTCTTTTGTGATTGGGTTACCTCACTCAGGATGATATTTTCTAGTTCTGTCCAATTACCTAAGAATTTTTTGAATTTATTATTTTTAATAGCTGAGTAATATTCCACTGTGTAAATGTACCACATTTTTTGTAGCCATTCCTCTGTTGAAGGGCATCTGGGTTCTTTCCAGTTTCTGGCTATTATAAATAAGGCTGCTATGAACATAGTGGAGCATATGTCTTTGTTATATGTTGGGGCATTTTCTGGGTATATGCCCAGGAGGGGTATAGCTGGGTCCTCAGATAGTGCTATGTCCAATTTTCTGAGGCACCACCAGACTGACTTCCAGAGTGGTTGTACCAGCTTGCAAACCCACCAACAATGCAGGAGTGTTCCTCTTTCTTCACATCCTCACCAGCATCTACTATCACCTGAATTTTTGATCTTAGCCATTCTGACTGGTGTGAGGTGGTATCTTAGGGTTGTTTTGATTTGCATTTCCCTGATGACTAAGGATGTTGAGCATTTCTTAAGGTGCTTCTCCACCATTCGTGTTTCCTCAGTTGAGAATTCTTTGTTTAGCTCTGTACCCCATTTTTAATGGGGTTATTTTGTTGTTTGGCATCTAATTTCTTGAGTTCTTTGTATATATTCGATATTAGCCCTCTATCGGATGTAGGATTGGTAATGATCTTTTCCCAATCTGTTGGTTGCCGTTTTGTCTTGTTGACAGTGTCCTTTGACTTACAGAAGCTTTGCAATTTGATGAGGTCCCATTTGTTGATTCTTGATCTTAGAGCATAAGCCATTGGTGTTCTGTTCAGGAACTTTTCCCCTGTGCCTAGGAATTCGAGGGTCTTTGCCAACTTCTCTTCTATTAATTTCAGTGTATTGGGCTTTATGTGAAGTTCCTTTATCCACTTGGAGTTGAGCTTTGTACAAGGGGATAAGAATGGATTAATTTGCATTCTTCTACATGTTGACCTCCAGTTGAGCCAGCACCACTTGTTGAAAATGCTGTCCTTTTTCCACTGGGTGGTTTTAGCTTCCTTGTCAAAGATCAAGTGACCATAGGTGTGCAGGTTCATTTCTGGGTCTTCAATTCTATTCCATTGATCATCCTGTCTGTCTCTGTACCAATACCATGCAGTTTTTATCACTACTGCTCTGTAGTACAGTTTGAGGTCAGGGATGGTGATTCCCCCAGAAGTTCTTTTATTGTTGAGAATAGTTCTCGCTGTCCTAGGTTTTTTGTTTTTCCAAATGAATTTATAAATTGTTCTTTCTATCTCTATGAAGAATTGGTTTGGAATTTTGATGGGTATTGTATTGAATCTGTATATTGCTTTTGGCAGGATGGCCATTTTTACTAAGTTAATCCTGCCAATCCAGGAGCATGGGAGAGCTTTCCATCTTCTGAGATCTTCAATTTCTTTCTTCAGAGACTTGAAGTTCTTGTCATACAGATCTTTCACTTGCTTGGTTAGATTCACTCCAAGATATTTTATTTTATTTGTGGCTATTGTGAAGGGTGTCATTTCCATAATTTCTTTCTCAGACTGTTTATCCTTTGAATAGAGGAAGACTACTGATTTGTTTGATTTGATTTTATATCCAGCTACTTTGCTAAAGTTGTTTATCAGGTTTAGGAGTTCTCTGGTGGAAGTTTTAAGGTCACTTAAGTATACTATCATATCATCTGCAAATAGTGAAATTTTGACTTCTTCCTTTCCTATTTGTATCCCTTTGACTTCCTTTTGTTGTCTAATCGCTCTAGCTAGGATACTAGATTGAATAGGTAGGGTAAGAGTGGGCAGCCTTGTCTAGTCCCTGATCTTAGTGGGATTGCTTCAAGTTTCTCTCCATTTAGTTTGATGTTGGCTACTGGCTTGCTGTATATTGCTTTTACTATGTTTAGGTATGGGCCTTGAATTCCTGATCTTTCCAAGACTTTTAACATGAAGGGATGTTGAATTTTGTCAAATGCTTTCTCAGCATCTAGTGAGATGACCATGTGGTTTTTTTCTTTGAGTTTATTTATGTAGTGGATTACATTGATGGATTTCTGAATATTGAACCATCCCTGCATTCCTGGGATAAAGCCTACTTGATCTTGATGGATAATTGTTTTGATGTGTTGTTGGATTCGGTTTGCGAGAATTGTATTGAGTATTTTTGCATCAATATTCATAAGAGAGATTGGTCTGGAGTTCTCTTTCTTTGTTGGGTCTTTCTGTGGTTTAGGTATGAGCGTAATGGTAGCTTCATAGAACAAATTGGGTAGTGTTCCTTCTGTTTATATTCGATAGAATAACTTGAAGAGGATTGGTATTAGATCTTCCTTGAAGGTCTGAAAGAATTCTGCACTGAAACCATCTGGCCCCGGACATTTTTTGGTGGGAAGATTTTTAATGACTCTTTCTATTTCTTTAGGAGTTATGCGACTGTTTAGATGGTTTATCTGCTCCTCATTTAACTCAGGTACCTGGTATCTGTCTAGAAAATTGTCCATTTCATCCAGATTTTCCAATTTTTTTGAGTATAGGCCTTTGTAGTAGGAGCTGATGATTTTTTTAATTTCCTGTTTCTGTTGTTATGTCTCCCTTTTCAGTCCTGATTTTATTAATTTGAATACTGTCTCTGTGCCCTTTGGTTAGTCTGGCTAAGGGTTTGTCTATCTTGTTGATTTTCTCAAAGAACCAGCTCCTAGTTTTGTTGATATTTTGTATAGTTCTTTTTGTTTCAACTTGGTTGATTTCAGCCCTGAGTTTGATTATTTCCTGCTGTCTACTCCTTTTGGGTATATTAGCTTCTTTTTGTTCTAATGCTTTCAGGTTTGCTGTCAAGTTGTTAATGTATGCTCTTTCCAATTTCTTTTTGTGAGCACTTAGAGCTATGATTTTTCCTCTTAGTACTGCATTCAGTGAGTCTCACAAGTTTTGATATGATGTGTCCTCATTTTCATTTAATTCTAAAAAGTCTTTAATTTCTTTCTTTATTTCTTCCTTGACCAAGTTATCAGTGAGTAGAGCATTGTTCAGTCTCCAATTGTATGTGGGCTTTCTGTTGTTTTTGTCCATGTCACAGACGAGTCTTAGTCCATAGTGGTCTGATAAGGTACAAAGGACTATTTCAATCTTTTTGTGTCTGTTGAGGCCTGTTTTGTGACCAATTATATGGTCTATTTTGGAGAAGGTACCATGAGGTGCTGAGAAGAAGGTATATTCTTTTGTTTTAGGATGAAATATTCAATAGATGTCAGTTAAGTCAAATTGGTTCATAACTTCTGTTAGTTTCATTGTGTCTCGGTTTAGTTTCTGTTTCCATGATCTGTCCATAGCTGAGAGTGGCGTGTTGAAATTTCCCACTATTATTGTGTGAAGCTTTAGTAAACTTTCTTTTATGTATGTGGGTGCCCTTGCATTTGGGGCATAGATGTTGTGAATTGTGAGTTCCTGTTGGTACAATTTTTCTTTGATGAATATGAAGTGTCCTTCTTTATCTTTTTTGATTACTTCTGGTTGAAAAATGATTTTATTTGATATTAGAATTGCTATTCCAGCTTTTTTCTTGGGACCATTTGCTTGGAAGATTGTTTTCCAACCTTTTACTCTGAGGTAGTATCTGTCTTTTTCACAAAGGTGCGTTTCCTGAATGCAGCAAAATGTTGGGTCCTGCTTATGTATCCAGTCTGATAGTCTATGTCTTTTTATTGGAGAATTGAGTGCATTGATATTAAGAGATATTAAGAAAAATGAGTGTTGTTTCCTGTTATTTTTGTTACTGGCAGTGGAGATATGTTTGTGTAGCTACCTTCTTTTACGGTTTTTGGAAGATTACTTTCTTGCTTTTTCTAGGTTGAAGTTTCCCTCCTTGTGTTGGAGTTTTCCACCAATTATCCTTTGAAGTACTGGATTTGTGGTGAGATATTGTGTAAATTTGGATTTGTCATGGAATATTTTGGTTTCTCCATCAATAATGATTGAGAGTTTTGTTCGGTATAGTAGGCTGGGCTGGCATTTGTGTTCTCTTAGGGTCTGTATAATATCAGTCCAGGATCTTCTGGCTTTTATGGTCTCTGGTGAGAAGTCTGGTGTAATTCTTATAGGCCTGCCTTTATATGTTACTTTGCCTTTTTCCCTTACTGCTTTTTGTATTTTTTCTTTGTTTTGTACATTTGATGTTTTGACTATTATGTGGCGGGAAGTATTTCTTTTCTGGTCTAAACTATTTGGAGTTCTGTAGGCTTCTTGTATATTTATTGGCATCTCTTTCTTTAGGTTAGGGAAGTTTTCCTCTATAATTTTGTTGAGGATATTTACTGGTCCTTTAAGTTGGGAGTCTTCCCCCTCATCTATACCTATTATCCTTAGGTTTGGTCTTCTCATTGTGTCTTGGTTTCTTGTATATTTGGAGTTAGTAGCTTTTTGTATTTTGCATTTTCTTTGACAGTTGTGTCAATGTTTTCCATGGTATCTTCTGCACATGAGATTCTCTCTACACCTCTTGTATTCTGGTGGTGATACTTGTGTCTATGACTCCTGATCTTGTTTTTTTTTTAGGTTTTCTATCTCCAGGGTAGTCTCCCTTTGTAATTTCTTTATTGTTTCTACTTCTATTTTTAGATCCTGGATGGTTTTGTTTAATTCCTTCTCCAGTTTGGTTGTGTTTTCTTGCAATTCCTTAAGGGATTTTTTGTGTTTCCTCTTTAAGGGTTTCTATCTGTCTACCAGTGTTCTCCTTAAGTTCTTTGAGAGTGTTATTTATGTCTTTCTTAAAGTCCTCTATCATTGTCATGAGAAGTGATTTTAATTCTGAATCCTGCTTTTCTGGTGTGATGGGGTGTTCAGGGCTTGCTATAATGGGGGAACTGGGTTCTGATGATGCCATGTAACTTTGGTTTCTGTTGCTTACGTTCTTATGCTTGTCTTTCACCAACTGGTTAACTCTAGTGCTGCCTGTACTTGCTGTCTCTGACTGAAGCCTGCCTTTCCTGTTATCTCGCTTGTGTTTGATCTCCTCAGGGTCCAGATGTCTCTGTGATCTTTTCCAG
Organism: Arvicanthis niloticus; assembly: GCF_011762505.2. Taxonomy (NCBI): domain Eukaryota; kingdom Metazoa; phylum Chordata; class Mammalia; order Rodentia; family Muridae; genus Arvicanthis; species Arvicanthis niloticus. The sequence goes on along the minus strand of NC_133430.1, from coordinate 23,160,524 downwards.
CTGCTCTGAGTACAGTGGTACCTCTAGGATGCCTCAGGATATGGTGCCTCCAAGGTAGCAGTCCAGCTAGGTGTCTGTTATTCTGGGTGCAGTGTCTACTCTAGGATATCTCAGGATATGTTGTCTGATGCTCTGAGTTCAGTTATTTCTCTGTGGCTCTGGGTTGAGTGGACCTTCCAGTATGTCTCAGGCGGAATCTGGGGTCCACACAACAGCAGACTGGGCAGAGGTCTGGTCTAGGCCTCAGATCCTAGGCTGGCTGTGGGATTCGTGGAGCCTCCAGGATATCTCGGGCGGAATCTGGGGCCACACCACAGCAGACCGTGCAGAGGTCTGGTCCAGGCCTCAGATCCGTGAGAGGGACCTCCTTTGTAGTCTGTCAGTTCCAAAGGAAACTCCAGTTCCTTAAACTCCAAAGGGCAATGCACATGTCCAGATGTGGTATTCTAGACTCAATTCAAGCTGGACTGTGGGATTTCTGGATGCAATCAGCAGAGGTTTATTAGGGAGAGTTGGCTAGCCAACAGTCAAACTGCTCATCCAAGTAGGAGCAGAATTTGACTGATTGTTGCCATTCTTACAAGTGTGAGGTAGAATCTCAGGGTTGTTTTGATTTGCATTTCCCTGATGACTAAGGATGCTGAACATTTCTTTAGGTGCTTCTCAGCCATTTGAGTTTTCTCAGTTGAGAATTCATTGTTTAGCTCTATACCCCAATTTTAATAGGCTTATTTGGTTGTCTGGAATCTAATTTCTTGACCTGTGTATATATTGGATATTAGCCTTCTATTAGATGTGAGATTGGTGTCACAGCTATTGGTGTCCTGTCCAGGAACATTTCCCTTGTCCACATGTGTTTTAGGCTCTTCCCCACTTTCTCTTCATCAGCTATTGGTGTCCTGTCCAGGAACATTTCCCCTGTCCACATGTGTTTTAGGCTCTTCCCCACTTTCTCTTCAATTAGTTTCAGTGTGTCTGGTTTTATGTGGAGGTCCTTGATCCACTTGGACTTGAGCTTTTTACAAGGAAGTAAGAATGGATAGATTTGCATTCTTCTACATGCTGACCCCTAGCTGAACCAACAACATTAGTTGAAAATGCTGTATTTTTTCCCACTGAATGGTTTTAGCTCCTTTGTCAAAGATCAAGTGACCATAGGGTATGGGTTCATTTCTGGGTCTTCAATTCTATTCTATTAATCTTCTTGCTTATCTCTGTACCAATACCATGCAGTTTTTATCAGTACTGCTCTGTAGTACAGCTTGAAGTAAGGGATGGTGATTCCTCCAGATATTCTTTTATTGTTGAAAATATTTTTCATTATCTTGGGTGTTTTGTTATTCCAAATGAATTTGAGAATTGCTATTCCTAACTCTGTGAAGACTTGAGTTTGAATTTTGATGGAGATTGCATTGAATGTGTAGATTGCTTTCAGCAAGATGGCTATTTTTACTATATTAATTCTGCCTTTAGAAGAGCATGAGAGATCTTTTCATCTTCTGAGATCTTCAAAATCTTTCTTCAGAGACTAGTAGTTCTTGTCATACAGATCTTTCACTTGCTTGGTTAGATTCATACCAAAATATTTTATGTTATTTGTGACTATTGTGAAGGGTGTCATTTCCCTAATTTCTTTTTATCCTGCTTATCCTTTGAGTAGAGGGAGGCTACTGTTTTGTTTGAATTAATTTTATATCCAGCCACTTTGCTGAAGTTTATCAGGTTTAATAGTTCTCTGGTGGAAGTTTTGGGGTCACTTAATATACTATTATATCATCTGTAAATAGTGATATTTTGACTTCTTTCTTTCCAATTTGTATCTTTTTGACTATCTTTTGTTGTCTTAATTGCTCTGGCTAGGACGTCCAGTACTATAGTGAATTTGTAGGGAGAGAGTGGGCAGCCTTGTATAGTCCTTGATTTTAGTTGGGTTGTTTCAAGTTTCTCTCCATTTAGTTTGTTGTTGGCTACTGGTTTGCTGTATATTGCTTTTACTATGTTTAGGCATGGGCCTTGAATTCCTAATCTTTCTACTTTTTTTTTTTGAAGGGTGTTGAATTTAGTCAAATGCTTTCTCAGCATCTAGTGAGATGATAATGTGTTTTTTCCCCTTTGAATTTGTTTACATAGTGAATTACATTGATGGATTTTCATATATTGAACCGTCCATGCATTATTAAGATAAACCCTACTTGATCATGATATAGAATTTTTTTGACGTGTTCTTGGATTCAGTTTACAAGAATTTTATTGAGTATTTTTGCATCTATATTTAAAAGGGAGATTGGTCTGAAGTTCTCTTTCATTGTTGGGTCTTGTGTTCTTTAGGTATGAGTGTAATTGTGGCTTCATAGAATGAATTGGCCAGTGATCCTTCTGTTTCTATTTTATGGACTAGTTTGAAAAGCATTGGTATTAGGGCTTCTTGGAAGGTCTGATAGAATTCTGCACTAAAACCACCTGGTTTGCTTTTTTTTTTTTTTTTTTTTTTTTTTTTGTGTGGACACTTTTAATGACTAGTGCTATTTCTTTAGGGGTTATAGGACTGTAAAGGTGGTTCATCTGATCTTGATTTAACTTTGGTACCTGGTATCTTTCTAAAAAATAGTTCATTTCATCCAAATTTTCCAGTTTTTTTTTCTTTTTTTGAGTAATGGCCTTTGTAGTAGGATCTGATGATTTTTAATGTCCTCGGTTTCTGTTATTATTTCTCCCTTTTTAGTTTTGATTTTATTAATTTGGATACTGTTTCTATGCCCTCTGGTTATTCTGGCTAAGGGTTTATCTATCTTGTTGATTTTTTTAAAGAACCAGCTCCTGGTTTTGTTGCTTTTTTGTATAGTTCTTTCTGTTTCTACTTGGTTTATTTAAGCCCTGAGTTTGATTATTTATTGCCATCTACTCTTGGGTGTATTTGCTTCTTTTTGTTCTAGAGCTTTCAGGTGTGCTGTCAAGTTGTTAGTGTATGCTCTATCTGGTTTTTTTTGTTTGTTTGTTTTGTTTTGGTTTGGTTTGGTTTGGTTTTTTTTTTTTTTTTTTTTTTTTTTTTTTTGCACTTAGACCTATGAGTTTTTTATCTTACCACTGCTTTTATGGAATTTCACATATTTTGGTACAATGTGTCCTTATTTTCATTAAATTCTAAAAAAGTCTTTAATTTCTTTCTTTATTTCTTCCTTGACCAAGCCATCATTGAGTAGAGCATTGTTCAGTTTCCATGTGTATGTGGACTTTCCATTGGTTTTGTCATTATTAAAAACCAGCTTTAGTTTGTGGTGATCTGATAGGATGTAACTGATATTTTCAACCATTTTGTATCTGTTGAGGCCAGTTTTGTGACCAATTATATGGTCTACTTTGGAGAAGGTACCATTAGGTGCTGAGAAAAAGGAATATTCTTTTGTTTTAGGATGAAATGTTCTATAGATATCAGTTAAATTCATTTGGTTCATAACTTCTGTTAATATCATTGTGTGTCTGTTTAGTTTCTGTTTCCATGATCTGTCTGTCCATTGCTGACAGTGGGGTGTTAAATCTCCCACTCTTATTGTGTGAGGTGCAATGTATAAGCTTTAGTAAAGCTCATACCTTTTGATGTTTGAGCTTTAGTAAAGTTACTTTTATGTATGTAGGTGCCCTTGCATTTGAAGCAAAGATGTTCAGGATTGAGAGTTCATCTTGGTAGATTTTTCCTTTGATAACTATGAAGTGTCCTTCCTTATCTTTTTTGATTACTTTGGGTTGAAAGTTGATTTTATTTGATATTAGAATGGCTACTCCATGTTGTTTCTTGTGACTGTTTGCTTGAAAATTTGTTTTCCATTTTATTACTCTGAGGTAGTGTCTATCTTTGTTCCTGGGGTATGTTTCCCATATGCAGCAAAATTTTGAGTCCTGTTTATGAATCCAGTCTGATATTCGACTACTTTTTATTGGAGAGTTGAGTCCATTGATGTTATAAATATTAGGGAAAAATGATTGTTGCTTCCTGTTATTTTTCTTATTAGATGTGGAATTATGTTTGTGTAGCTATCTTCTTTTGGGGTTGTTGGAAGATTACTTTCTTGCTTTTTCTAGGTTGTAGTTTCCATCCTTATAATGGAGTTTTCCATCAATTATCCTTTGAAGTGCTGGATTTGTGGGAAGATATTGTGTAAATTTGGTTTTTGTCATGGAATATCTTGGTTTCTCCATCTATAGTGATTGAGAGTTTTGCTGGGTATAGTAGTCTGGGCTGGTATTTGTGTTCTCTCCTGGTTTGTATGATATCAGTCCAGGGTCTTCTTGCTTTTACAGTCTGGTGAGAAGCCTGGTGTAATTTTTATAGGTCTGCCTTTATATGTTACTTGACATTTTTCCCTTACTACTTTTAGTATTTTTTCTTTGTTTTGTGCATTTGATGTTTTGATTATTTTGTGACAGGAGGAATTTCTTTTCTGGTCTAGTCTATTTGAAGTTCTGTAGACTTCTTGTATGTTCATGGACATCTCTTTCTTTGAGTTGGGGAAGTTTTCCGTTATAATTTTGTTGAAGATATTTACTGGCCCTTTCACTTGGGAATCTTCACTCTCATCTATACTTATTATCCTTAGGTTTGGTCTTGGATTAATTTTGTCTTGGATTTCCTGGATGTTTTTGGTTAGGAGCTTTTTGCATTTTGCAATTTTTTTGACAGTTGTGTCAATATTTTTCATGGTATCTTCTGTACATGAGATTCTCTCTGCTATCTCTTCTATTTTGTTGATGGTGCTTATGTCTATGACTCCTGATCTCTTTCCTAGGTTTCTATCTCCAGGGTAGTCTCTCTTTGAGTTTTCTTTATTGTTTCTTCTTCCATTTTTAGATCCTGGATGGTTTTCTTTAATTCCTTCACCTGTTTGGTTTTGTTTTCTTGTAATTCTTTAAAGGTTTTTTGTGTTCCCTCTTTAAGTGCTTCTACCTGTTTGCCTGTGTTCTCCTGTACTTCTTTAAGAGAGTTATTTATGTCCTCCTTAAAGTCCTCTATCATCCTCATGAGAGGTGATTTTAATTCTGAATCCTGATTTTCTGGTGTGATAGGGTGTCCAGGGCTTGCTATGGTTGGAGAACTGGGTTCTGATGATGACAAATAACTTTGGTTTCTGTTGCTTATGTTCTTGTGCTTGCCTTTTGCCATCTTGTTAACTCTAGTGCTACCTGCACTCACTGACTCTGTGTGGAGCCTGTCTTTTTAGTTAACTTCCTTGTTTCAGATCTCCACAGAGTCTAGATGTCTCTGTGATCCTGTGATCTTGAGCTCCTGGGTGGAAGATCTCTTGGGAATAAGGCTGCCTCTAGGATCCTGAAATCCTGCTGCTCTGAGTGCAGAGCTTCCTCTAGGATGACTCAGGATATGGTGTCTTTATGGGAGTAGACCAGCTAGGTGTTCACTGCTCAGAGTGTAGTGCCTCTTTTAGAATGGCTCAGGATATGGTATCTTCATGGCAGCAGACCAGCTAGGTGTCTGCCCCAGCCCAAAGGACCAAGTGAGGGATGAAAGGGGAGTGATATTCCAGATGGGTGATGTTTGGGTGGCTGATGGGTCCTGAGCTCCCCAGGCTCCCTTTTGTAGCTCTGGGGAGTAGGGTAGTGGGAGAGCATCTTTTCTGGCTGCACTGAGTGCAGTGGCTCCTCTAGGGTGTCTCAGGATATGGTATCTTCAAGGGAGCAGACCAGCTAGGTGTCTGCCCCAGGCAAAAGGACTAAGTGAGGGCAAGACTATCTTTAAATAGAAGTAAGAATGAGAAAGGAAAATACTTTATGAGATTATTGGCATTGTGCTTTGTTTTGTGTTACTTTTACTGTAACCTTGAAAACTGCTATCAGTGTAGCTTGACCTTGAACTCAAAGTCACACCTTTTGTTTCTGCTTTTTCTTTTATTTGAGAAATCTTTTATGTGAGTCATCTGACTAAAAGATCTACTTTTACCTTACATTTTTTCACAGATTTTTTCAAACACAGTAAGGATATTGACCTGTAGTCTTCTCTCATTTTCTCTAATATATTAAAAAATCACAGATTTCTTGTCAGCACATGTTTCCATTTTTAATGGCTTAGCTAGAAAGCAAATACTCCTTGGTTTCTGCTATAGGCTGCCTAGCTGCACCACTGTGAGACCAAGATAAATTTTCACTTTTGAATTATAAATGTCCTATGCTTCATGAGTTTATTCAAAATGTTCATTATAACATTTCTATGTTTTAATGAAAATAACCACACATTATGAAATATAAAATTACCTATATATGCTCATATGTTTCCAATGCATTGCATTAATGTATTACTTTATTCTTACTGAGTCCAATTAAAAAGACATGCATTAAAACAACTTTCACCTTAGAAATAGAAAAGATTCCATTTTCATGTTTTCTTCACAATATGTTGTCACTGTTCTACCCCAGTGCTCTTTACCTATGTAATGGCATAGAACTACTCCAGTTCTCAGCTCCATAAAGTATTTTCCATGTACAGGAATCAAATACTAAATCACTGTGAGGTGTTCCTAAAGGAATTTCTTCAACTTTACTAAGACATTTAATGTTATAATCATTATATTAATAATAAATAAGTTTCTTTGTAAGGTATGAACTAGAATTTCTCAATTATATGTCTACTATTAAATATTTTTTTCAGCAAGCAGCATAATAGTTGTTTAGATAAAAACAGTCACCATAAACTCATATGTTTGACCATATGTAGTCATGGTATTAGGTGGTATGGACTTGTTGGAGTAAGTATCAGATTATTGAAAGAAATCTGTCACTGTGGGCATGGGCTTTAAGGTCTCAAATGCTCAAATCAGTCTCTTTCTGCTGCCTGCTGATCTGGATGCAGGACTCTCAGCTACCTCTACAGTACCATATCTGCCTGCACAGTCATGCTTCTATCCATAATGATGACAGAATAAACCTCTTAACTGTAAGCTGTCCCCAGTTAAAAGTTTTAGTTTATAAAAGTTGATGTGGTTATGGGGTTTCTTTCCAGCAGAGAAAACTCTGAGAAAAGTATAGGTCTTTTCCCTCTCCATCAATGACTAGTTAATTTCCACTTACCCAATTAGTTCACATCATCATTCTTCTATTTCAGATACATGTTTCTTAGTGGCAGAGGAAGTTGAAGATTCCTCTATTATTATTCTGTATGTTTCAAGAAATGTTTTAACATCAGAGTATTCAAGAAAATTTGAATGTGTGAATAACTAAATGATTAAATACCTTAGCATCACTTAATGTTTAAGATAGAGTTTTTCAAAGACCTTGTCTGATGCGGACAGGCATAATGTTTCTAACAATACTAGCTTTTGTTGGAGAGAATCCTGGGAGAGACAACTAAAATTGGAGGTGGGTTGCATTTCAGAAGGTGAAAACCTAGGGCTAATGGATTTTCAAGGAAGACACTAGCGAAACTCCTAGTAATGTAAGACACATAGCTTGATCTATCCATTCTCTGTAACTAGGCAAAACTTCAAATGGAAGGACTGGGACATCAATCTAGCCACAAAAGCTCCAATCTACATTTTGTCATTCTTGTATGATATGCTGGGACCATAGCCTGGCATAATTGTGATAAGACAGACTATATCTAGAAGTGGATGGGAACAGAGGAAGAGTTCTACAACCAAAAATTTGATGGCACTTGAGAAGCCCTATGAAGGAAGAAGAGGAAGAATTGGAGGAGCAACGGAGTTAAGCATACCACAAGAACTTAGCCTACTAAATCAATTGACCTAGGCTCAAATGAGTTCACAGAGATCAGAGAGCCTATATGAGTCTGACCAAGATTCTCTGTATATATGTTATGATGGTATAGCTTGTTGTTCTTGTGGAATTCCTAACAGTATCCTTGTCCATCCTTGATACATGATTGTATGTTCCTAGTCTTATTCTGGCTTGTTAGGTATTCTTTAAAAAGAACATAAAATTTTACTACTACAAAGAAGGACTTACATATTCAGATTGTACTGAAATTAATTTGAAAAATTTGTTTATTCGTGTGTATATGATTGTATGCATGTGTGTGTGTGTGTGTGTGTGTGTGTGTGTGTGTGTGTGTGTCTGTTTGTGACTAGGTCAGAGAAGACCTTGTGAAAATAAATGAATTCAATCATTCTATTGTGTCTACCCCAGAGATCCAACTCAGGCCTTCGGGGTTGGCTCAAGCTCCTTTATCCACTGAGCTATATAACTCTAAATATAACACTTAATTTAAAGTATTTTTTTACATTATCAGTACTGAACTTCTAAAATTTCATTATGTGCATGTGGGTATTCAATACACAAATTCAAGAATCATACCAGATAACAACAACAACAACAACAACAGAAAGATGCGTAGAAAGAGATGCTGTTGGTCCTGTGACAACTTGATGCCCTAGTGTAGGGGAATGCCCTGGCTGGAAAGTGGGAGCTGGTAGGTGGGTGGAAGAACACCCTTATAAAAGAGTGGGAGGGGGATGGAATAGGCAGACTCTGGTGGGGGTGGGGGTGGACAGGGAAAAGAAATAGCATTTGAAATGTTAATACAGAAAATATCTTTTTTAAAAAGATGCTATTTATGTAGTTCTCCTGAGGAATTGTTGACTTTTCTTTTTCCACACTAAAGTATGAATAGTTTGAGTATAATTAGCATAGATTTTTAATATAATTTTCAAGAAGAAACTAACCCAATTCTCTTGTTTCAAAGACATAGAAGATTTTAAATGGTTTTATGAAGTAAGTTTGTGTTCTTGTACAACCAAACCTTATCTTAGACCTCCAATTCAGGCTATCCCTAGATGAATATAATTGTCTGAATAAATAACTGTCTTGACTTTGAAAGAACTAGAATTTCTCACATAAAATTTACATGAATCTAATACTTATAAGTGTAGGAACCAACAAGTCATTAAGTAAACCTAGATAATATTTATTTTCTAATTTATGTGAATATTATTGAAAAGCCCAACTTCTCTAAGGCACTGTATTTGATTCCCCTTCACTGTTTACATATATAATATGAATTTTTGGTACCATCATCATTGACAAGACAAAGCCCAAAGTTTATTGCTCTAATATAGTTTACATAATCCCTGAACTGAGTATGGATTTTTGTATATATTCAAAATTTTCAGTTTAATCTGAGTTATATATAGCAACAAAAACATAATGATGACATGGAAGAACAACTGAGAGGGTAGACTTTGTCTTATGCCAGTCTATGTAATGTAACTGTAAAGGTGTTACTTATAAATTTATGCTCTTCAAAGTATATTATAATTTCCCATTTTGTGAAAGGAGAGGCGATATTTAGCTTTGAGGATTAAGTGATTCATGTAAGACCATATGTCTAGATGTTTTCAGAGGTGGAAATATATATATATATATATATATATATATATATATATATATATATATATATAATGTTTTCTTTCTCTGCTTATATTTTCATATTCTCTATAGACTGGGTACATAAATTAATAATCTATTAGATATAAAGCCCAAGTTCTCCTACCTACCTAAAAAGAAATGTTGAACAATTCAAAGGCTTGACACTTAATAAAGAACAGTGGAATTACAAACATGTGATTTAGGCTATGGGACACCACTTGAATCCTGGGCTTGCAGATTTAATTGAATCAAAATGTTCTGACCTGTGTGAGGATGAGAAACAGGAAAAGCATTAAAGGAGGCACATAGCTCCATCATTCATTCTTATGAAGCATGTGTGTGCTTCTGCATATAAGACAAAGATGAACATGTACTGTTAAAGTTTCTTCATATATCATTCCTCCTAGATAGGAAGAACAAATGTAAAATAAGAATTAGAGAACTTTCAACTGTGAATAATTTGCAGTTTTAGAGAACTGAAACAAAAGTATTGTATTTCTGAGTGTCTGGCTCACCTACACCTATCTATACCTCTAGAGACAGTTTCATGGTGTTTCACAGTCAAGGTGTAGGGGCTCACTCTCCCAAGTGTTGTAGCTTGTGAGGGGATGGGCCAGCTCTCCTGCTTTCTCACCCTTGGGTCTGTGCTTTCACTAGCCTGGCCAGATCTACAATTCGGATGCAAGGTTCGGGGTCTGCTCTCCTAAGTGCTGTAGCTGGTGAAGGACAGGGACAACTCAAGAGCTCTCATGAGTGTTAGCTCTCCTGAGTGCTTCAGGTGGCAAGGGACAGGGGTCAGAGGGCATCTCCCCACCAAACCTTTACAGCTGAGTGGCAGGGCCAGCTTGCTGCATTCTTTCTCTCAGGATAGGCTCACTTCCACCAGTGCAAGCTCTACTGTGGTGTCCAGACAAGACGCAGGGCCTGATCTCCCAAGTGCTGCACCAGATGAGGGTCAGTAACAGCTCTCCTGTTCTCATGACTCCAGGGCTATTTCTACCAACTGTTGCATGTGCTGAGGAATGGGCAGGGGGAAGGAATCACTTCTCTATCCACACCACATTATGGCAGATGAGTGGCTGGGATAGCTTTCTCTTGTTCATTTCCAATAGGTTGAAAATATTGTTATGTTAACTTTTGATATAGAGCAAGCTGCTGTTTTGTTAAAAAAAAAAAAACAATAGAAAGGTGAGGCAGAGCTATAAAGGAGCAGAGGTGTTGCGTATTAGGAGTTATCTGTTACTAGTAAAATTAGAGGATCAGTTTTTTTTTTTTTTTTTTTTTTTTTAAGACCTTAAATGTAGCAGGCTATTCCTGCCAGGAAAATAAGTATGCTAACTGAAAACTTTAATATTTACGTCTGCTCTTCCAAATCCAATCCCACTGTGACACAGCCCAGCCGGATTTGTACAGAGTACCTGCTGCAGCCTTACCTCCGTCCATGTCTCCTCTCCAGTGGATCCTACAAATACTATCCTCCAATACCCCAATTACTCATTCTTTTGATCTAGTTCCCAATCCAGCAGGCATTCCTTGTGAACCCATAGACCATTTTGGCCCTGTAAACAGGTAACCTAACTGCAGACTTTCATTGCTCTTTTCTCTTTCTCAAACAGAAACCCCCCACCTCATCGCCATCTCTGTAGCTTAACACTTCTGCTGCAGCCTCCACCTTCTCTGAATCCTATCTCCAGGTGATCACTCAGTTCTCCTTCTAGCATCCTCCCAACACATCTTATTATCACATTTCCTAACTCCACTAGGCTTACTCTGAGAAACTTCCTGTGTCTAATTTGACAGAAAAGCAAGAAGACCAGAGAAACTGGTAAGTGGATTTCAGATCTTCACTCTGCCCATCTCCTACAAATCAATCCAACATTCTCATTCCCAGATCTACAGTACACTACCAGCTGTGACTGTTAGTGATTCCCAGGAGACTATGAAGAACCTGGTAGTATATCTTGCTTTCCTTCCTGTTATGGACTCCCTTGTCTTCCATCTTTTAGCCTATTCCATTCCTACATGTTAGCTTTCAATACCTAAGAACATATTTTACTTGGACCCTCCAGTGGCCAGACCTATCAGTATGCCATAAGAATTTCCTACCATAAAATACACAACCACCACATGCTAATAAAGAACCAGAGAGGATAACAGAAACCAAGGAACTAAACACTTACTCAACAAAGAAAAGAACAGATATCAGCACCTAGAATTGCAGTCTTTCCACACCAAGAGCTTGGATGCTAGCATGAAAGCACAGTAACAACTAGGAATAATGTCTCCACAAGAGTCCAGCAAAGCTAGCACAGTATGACAGTACGTAGCAACCTGACCATCCATTCAACAAAGCTGAAGCAAAAGGTAAAGATGTTGAAATAATTTTTTATCACTATGATAGAGATTCTTAAAGAGGAAATGAGTAAAGTTCCTTACGGAAATTTCTAAGCACGTCAAAAAAAAAAAAAAAAAAAAAGTAAAGAAAACCCAAATTAAGGAAAACAAGGAAATGGAAAATTTAAATACCCAGACAGGAACATCATAGATAACCTTCATTAATAGAACAAAAGAGATAGAAGAAAGAATCTCAGGCACTGAAGACATGATAGAATAAACAGCCAAAGAAAATATTAATCTAAACAAATCTTGGCACAAAATATCTAGGGAATGAAAGTTTGACACTACAAAAATATTAAATCTAAAAATAATAGAAAACCCATGGAGAATGAATCCAGGTCAAAGAGACAGAATATAGTTTGAACAAAATCATAGAAGAAAGCTTTTCTAACATAAATAAATAAATGCTCATCAAGGTACAAAGACTATACAGAGCATCAAATAATACCTTAATATAAAATTAATTCACTAAAATCAATAGCCCTTTTATATAGAAAGAAATCAGTGATAGAACCCATTTTATAACAGCCTCAAAATATGTAAAATATCATGGTATACCTCTAACCAAGCAAATGAAAGATTGTATCATAAAAACCTGAAGAGATTGAAGAAAGAAACTGAAGAAGATATCAGAATATAGAATTATCCCTCATGCACATGAATTGGCAGGGTTATTATAGTAAAAATGACAATAATATGAAAAGCAGTAAGCAGATTAGGTGTAATTCCCATCAAAATTACTACACAAGTTTTACAGATCTTGACAGAAATAACTTCAGCATCCTATGAATACACACACACAAACACAAACACACAGACACACACACAAAGGTATGTAAAATAGTCCTGAATTAATTTCAGAATTGCTCAAGATTTTACTTATTTCCACCTGAAATTTTTCTATAGATGTATAATTATAATTAAAAAAAAACATGATATTGTCACAGAACAGACATATTGATCAATGGAATTGAACTGAAGACTCAAACATAAATATACACAGCTATGAACACCTGCTTTTTGATAAACACTGATAGCGCAGGCACTAAGACTAACAATTAGTAAAAGTGACCTGATTAAACTGAAAACATTTTGGGCAGCAAAAAGCACCCTTGCATTTGCACAAAGTGGCAGAGTACAGAATGGGAACATATTTAAACTACATCCAATTGAATGAAGGCTAATATTCAAAATACATAAAGAGCTCAAAAACTATATATCACTAAAACAAATAGCCAAACTTAAAAATGGGGTACAGATCCAAAATGAGAAGTTTTGAAAGAAAGTCAAATGGCTAAGAAACACTTAAAGAATGTTTAACATATTTGTCATTAGGGAAATGTAAATAAATACTACTTAAAGATTTCATCTTGCAACCATAAGACTGACTAAGGTCAGCAGAATAAGTGATTGATCACTCTGGAAATGGTGTGGAATAAGGAGAACATTCATCCATTGATCAAGGGAATGGAAACTTGTACAGTTACTATGGAAATCAACTTGCAGTTCCTTAGAAAGATGGGAATCAATATGTCCCAAGATCCAGCTATACCACTCTTTAGTGAACACTTAAGGGTTCTTTGGAAATTCAGTAGGTTTGGGTGGTGTTTTGCTGGAGCAAACATGTGTAGAAGTGTTTCACTGAAGCAGACATAAGTAAAAGGACGTTCTGCCAAAGTAAACATGTGAAAGTACATGTAATGAAGGGTTCTTCACTAACAAGACACACACATATTAGTCCGCCTCACACTGTGTAGTTGAGCTCCATTTGTACATAGATAGAAACACACACACACACAAAAAAACTTCAAGTGGTGTGCTGGCAGCTTCATGCCACTTCAGCTGACTGGAAAATTGGCAGAGTGATGTCAGGTGATACAGACTCATCTGCAGTTTTGCAAAGACAGACTCACATGCTGAGGCAAGACCTGAGGTGAGGCAAGACTGATGGAGAACATGTGATGTTTAGAGGGAGGATAAACAGGACTCAATAGACTGTGAGAAGGGCTAGCTTGTAGTGTTAGCACTGCCATGCTTCTTGGTCTCCAGTCTTTGCTGATTTTCAGTTCATTGACAGAGGCACAGCTGAGAACTTCTCTTGGCATCCTTGGTGATCCTGGTCCTTCCTTCTGACTCATGCCCATTCAGCTGAAGCCTGGCAGCCTCTGCTAGGTCATGCCGCTTCTGCTAATTTGTGTTTGCTATCCTGACTTTACAGAACTGGACTGCTGATATATTCATACAGTATTTGTAAGTGGATTGAACTTTGGTTGCTGACCTGTGAACTAAACTGCTGATTTCCTGACAAGGCAGATGGGATTTGCTCCAAAGAGCCATTGTTAAACAGGACCATTTCCCTTGTTTCCTAATAACCTTTCTTTTCCACTACCTCTGGTGGGTGATGGTTAAAACACTTAAAAACAAAAGAAGAGAGGTTAAAACACTTTAAAAAACATTATTAAAAATAGGCTTAAAAAATTAAGGTTAGACAGGAACAATTCTGGGCCAAAAACATCGAAGATGGGTGAGTGGCCTCATCCCTCCACTAGGAACCCTGTCTATATACTGGAGGTGGCCTCTTCAGGTTCCATCTCCCCACTGTTGGGAACTTCAGCTAAGATAAAAACAAAAATGGAGCAGAGACAAAAGGAAAAGGCTATCCAGTGACTGGCCCAACTTGGAATCCATCTCATGCAGGCACCAAACCCTGACAATATTACTGATGTCATGTTGTGCTTGCAGAAAGGATCCTACCATGGCTGCCCTCTGAGAGGCTCTACAAGGAGCTCATTGAGACATATATGAATACTTACAGCTCACCAATGAATTGAGGGTGGGAACCTTTATGGAAGAGTTAGAGGAAGTATTGAAGAAGCTGAAGGAGATGGCAACATCATAGATATCAACTAAGCTGGACTGCTGGAAGCTCTCAATGGCTAAGCCACCAATCAAAGGTCATACATGGGTTAGTCAGTGCTCTCCAGCATATATGTAGCAGAAGACTGCCTTGTTGACCTCAATAGGAGAAGATGCACCTAATCCTGTATAGACTTAATGCCCTAGGGAATACGGATGATGGGAGTGTGGGAGGCTTGGTGGGTGGGGGAGCACTCTCTCAGAGGCAAAGGTAAGGGGGATAGGGTGAAAAAAGATAGAAAGAATTTCAGTTATACTTGGACAAAGGACACTTTATCTTACCAAAAAGATGCTTGCTCAACCATGTTCTTTTCTGATTCACTCACAGCACTCAGAAATTCGAAAAAAAAAATTAGATGTCTCTTGACAGGAGAGTGGTTGGGGAAAATATGGTACATTTACACACTGGAATATTTCTCAGCTGTTTAAAAAATTACATCATAAAATTCGCAGGTTAATGGATGGAGCTAGAAAAACCAGCTTGAGTGATGTAACTAAGGCTTGACAAATAGATTTCCCTAGGGAAGAAAAATAGAAGTTATAGATGGATGGGATGGGGCTGCCATTGGGGGAATCAATAGATTAGGACAGAGAAGAGATGGACAAAAGAGAGTATTTGGGTAATTATCTAGAATTAAGGGCCATTTGAGAGGTGTTATAGAAATATAAAAGAATAGGAGCTTATATATATATATATGAAGGTAATCTAAATGAAGTCTGCAAATAGTCATATATATATATATATATATATATATATATATATATATATATATATATATATGAAGGTAATCTAAATGAAGTCTGCAAATAATGGGAGACAGAAATCCTCAGACTTAGGTATATAAAACTGTGTCAATGGCTAAAGAACAGTAAACAACACATAGTGTTGCCAAGACTATAGGCTGCTCTACAAAAACTGATGACAAGTCTCCATTGCTGAAAACAACACCTAGACAACTCATTGAATATAGAAAAGCTGAGCTTGTACCTACATAGAACTTTTATCTCTCCTTTGTAGCATCTTTGATACAGGATGGTCTTTTGTTCGATACCAAAGGAGAAACTTTAAGATAAATCCATCCTCAAACGATTCGATATACATTGGTTTTACAGCCTTCAAGGTATGTTAGTGCAATCTAAACTTTGTGGGTATAAGAAACCAATGTCTGATTTAATTTAAGACCCCTTCTTTGAGGTGGATCTCATATCTAATATTGTTTGTCTGATCAAGGACCTGAGACTCTATAATCCAGGGACCCAAGATAAAAAATAATGTTGTTCCAAAGAAGATAGTAATAAAATGAATCCTAATGACAGTCTGCTATACTCATAGATCAATGCATTGCTCGGTGTCTTAGTTAGGGTTTTACTGCTATGAACAGACATGATGAACAAGGCAAGTCTTACTTTTTTATTATTTGTTTATTTTTATACTTTAACCTTTTTTATAGTCCAGACTTTATCTCCCTCCCAGTCCTAGCTGTTCCACATTTCACACTTCATCCCCACTGTCACCCCTTCTCAAAGAGGATGTCCCCACCCCTCCTCTCACCTTAAGAGACCTCCCCACTCCCTGGGGCAGTCCAGTCTCTTGAGAGTTAGGTGCATCTTCTCTGACTGAGTTCAGACCCAGCTGACCTTTGCTGTATATGAGTTAGGGGCCTCAAATCAGCTGGTGTATGCTGCGTGGTTAGTGGCTCAGTGTCTGAGCAATTTTGTTGGTCCAGGTTAGTTAATGGTCTTCCTATAGGGTTTCCCTCCTCCACACCTTCTTCCAGATTTTCCCTAATCCAACCAAAAGAATCACCAACTTCTGTTTATTGATTGGGTGTAAATATCTGCATCTGAGTCTTTCAGTTGCTTGTTGGGCCTTTCTGAAGGAGGTTATGATAGGCCCCTGTTTGTAAGCACACTGTATCATCAGTAATAGCGTCAGGACTTGAGTTGTCCCTGTGAACTAGATCCCACATTGGGCCTGTCACTGGACCTCATTTCCCTCAGTCTCTTCTCCATTTTTATCCCTACAGTTCTTTCAGACAGGAACAATACTGGGTCAGAGTTTTTGACTATGGGATGGCAAGCCCATCCCTTCACTTGATGCCCTGTCTTTCTGCTGGAGGTGGGATCTACAAGGTGTCTCCCCACTGTAGGATATTTTATCTAAGGTCCCTCCCTTTGAGTCCTGAGAATCTCTTGCTTCTCAAGTCTCTGGTACATTCTAGAGGGTTCCCCCCACCTCCTACCACCTTAGGTTTTCTCTTTCTAGTCTTTCTGCTGGTCCTTTGGGCTTCAGTCCTGCTTCCCTACCCAATACCTCATTATGTTCCTCTCTTCCCCTTGCTGTCCTTTTCCCCATCCACATCCTTCCATTTGTATGCCTCACACAATTGCATTTTTTTTCCTCCCAAGTGGGATTGAGGAATCCTCACTTGGGCCCTTTGAGTTGGGCCTTCTTGAGTTCTGTGGATTGTATCCTGGGAATTCTGTACTTTTTTGGCTAATATCTATGTTTTAGTACATACCATGCATGTTCTGAATTAACTTACTCAGAATGATATTTTTTATTTCTATTCATTTTTTTTCTGCAAAACTCAGGATATCCTCATTCTTAATATCTGAGTAGTATTCCATTGTGCAAATGAGTCACATTTTCTGTATCCATTCTTCTGTTGTGGGACATCTGGGTTTCTAGCTTCTGGCTATCACACAAAAGTCTGCTATGAACATAGTGGAACACATGACTCTGTGGCATGGTAGAACATTTTTAAGGTATATGCCCAACGGTCGTATTTCTGGGTCTTCAGGTAGATCTACTTCCAATTTTCTGAGGTACCTCCAGACTGTTTTCCAGAATGGTTGTATCAGTTTGCAATCCCACCAGCAATGGAGGAGTGTTCCTCTTTCTCCACATCCTCACCAGCATCTGCTGCCACTTGAGTTTTTTATTTTATCCATTCTGATTGGTGTAAGGTCATTTTCATTAGCATTTCCCTGAAGACTAAGAATTTTGAACATTTTTTAAGTGCTTTTCAGCTATTGGAAATTCTTCTGCTATGAATTCTCTGTTTAGTTCTATACTCCATTTTTGATTGGATTGTTTGGTTTATTGGTGGTTAGCTTCTTGAGTTCTTTATATATTTTGGATATTAACCCTCTATCAGTTGTTGATTTAGTGAAAAAGTTCTCCCAATCTGTTGTGGCCCGAGTGGCTCTGCCCCATGTTTGGGGGCCAAAGTGTCTTGAACCTCTCTACCAATGTTGAAACCCACACTGCCAAAAGCTTTGGGGGCTAAGTTGTCAGAGCTCACACTGCCCCAAGCTGCTCCAGTCTGTGGGTTGGGGTTCAGCAAGAGAGAGAGTGAGGATGGACGAGAAGAATGGAGACCAGACAGAGTGTGATTCAATCCCATTTATTCTTCAGTCTCTCTTCTTCTCTCCAAGTCCCTAGTTCCAAGTCCCTAGTTCCTAACACCTAATCCTAGTTCCAGTTGCTAGTCTCTTTCACAGTTCCAAGTTAATAATTCTTTCTTCTGTCTGCCTCTTGCCTTTTACATGTCTCACTTCTAAGCCATGCCTTTAAGTCATGCCCTTAGGCCTTGTCTCTAAATCTGATCTCTAAGTCACACCCTTAAGTCACACACCTTTACATCTCACACACCCAAGGGAAAATCCTGGGTATCTAAAACAAGATGTTATCAGAGTGTGCTCAGCTGTTGTAGGCTATTGTAAACAAGCTTCTTGTCAGGGTATATGGCTCAAGATGGCTGCAAGAATGATAGCTGCCGTCTGTAGGCTCCCCACACCAATCTACATGTTGCCAATTTGTCTTATTGGGTATATCCTTTGCCTTATAGAAGCTTTCCGGTTTCATGAGTCCCATTTATCAATTCTTGATTT
Source organism: Arvicanthis niloticus (assembly GCF_011762505.2). NCBI lineage: Eukaryota > Metazoa > Chordata > Mammalia > Rodentia > Muridae > Arvicanthis > Arvicanthis niloticus. Next base: position 23,141,930 of record NC_133430.1, on the reverse strand, counting down.
TAGAGCCTGAGCCATTGGAGTTCTGTTTAGAAAATTTCCCCCATGTGCAAATGAGGCTCTTTTATACTTTGTCTTCTATTGCAATCATTGTATCTAGTTTTATGTTGAAGTCCTTGATCCACTTGGACTTGAGCTTTGTGCAAGGTGACAAATACAGATCTATTTTTATTTTTCTACATACAGATTGCCAGTTAGACCAGCACCATTTAGTGAAGATGTTCTTATTTTTCCATTGTGTATGTTTGGCTTCTTTCTCAAAGATCAAGTGTCCATAAATGTGTGGATTTATTTCTGGGTTGAAGTTTTGATAGAAATTGCATTGAATCTATAGATTGCTTTTGGTAGGATGACCATTTTTACTATGTTAATTCTGCCAATCCATGAATATGCTAGATTCCTCCATCTTCTGAAATTGTTTTCAATTTCTTTGTTCAGAGATTTGAAGTTCTTGTCATACAGATCTTTTACTTGTTTGGTTAGAGTTATCACAAGATGCAAGATATTTTATATTATTTGTTACTATTGTGAAGGGTGTTGTTTCCCTAATTTCTTTCTCATCCCATTTATCATCTGTATAAGGAAGGCTACTGATTTATTTGAGTTAATTTTATGTTCAGGCACTTTGCTGAAGATGTTTATCAGCTGTAGAAGTTCTCTAGTAGAATTTTTGGTATTACTTATCTATAATATTATATCATCTGCAAATACTGATATATCTTGATTTCTTTTTCTTGTCTTATTACTCTAGTTAAAACTTCAAGTACTATATTGAATAGATGTGAAGAGTGGGCATCCCTGTCTTGTCCCTGATCAAGTATCTCTCCATTTAATTTGATATTGGCTGTTAATTTGCAGTAAATTGCTTTTATTATATTTAAGTATTTGCCTTGAATTTCTGATCTCTTCAATGCTTTTAACATGAAGAGATGTTCTATTTTGTCAAGCACTTTTTCAGTACCTAAGGTGATGATCATGGAATTTTTTTCTTTGAGTTTGTTTATATAGTCGGTTATGTTGATGGATTTTTGTATATTGAACCAACTTTGCATACCTGGGATAAAGCTTACTTGATTGTGGTGAATGATGGTTTTGATGTGTCCAAGGCAACTCTTAGGAGGATAACATTTAATTAGGGCTGGCTTAGATGTTTAGAGTTTCAGTCCATTATCATCAAGGGAGGAACATGGCAGCATCCAGGCAGGCATGGGTCAGGAGTTGTTGAGAGTTGTACATATTCTATCAGAATACTGAATTCCAGGCAGCTAGGATGAGGGTCTTAAGTCCATGCCCACAGTGACACACCTTCTTCAGCAAGGCCACACTTACTGTAATGGGATGACTCCTTCTAATATTTCCATTCCCTGGGCCAAGCATATACAAACTACCACACTCAGACATCCTTAGAAAAGCTTCCTCCTAGAGCAAATGGAATAAAAACAGAGAACCATGTTCAGACATTTTACAGAATGTTAGAGAACATGGAACAATACACCTCAAGTAGGGTATCTCCATCAGATCCAGGATTCAGGGAACTCTTAGGAAGAGAGGTTGAAAAGTGCAAGAGCCAGAGGGGAAGGAGGACACCAAGAAATCAAATATATCAAGAAATTATGATAGATGAACATATGAACTCACAGACTGACACAAGATGCACAGGATCTGAAAAGATCTGCATCTGTTGGTATCCTACAGCTGAAGAGAGAAGTAGAAAACATGACCCATATGTTGTCTGGTTTTGTGACACAAGGTACAGTCATCAAAGAGAGTGGAAAGCTTCAGTTGAGAAAATGCTCACATGAGAACCAGATATAAGGCATTTTTTCAATTAATGATTACTGTGGAGAGGGTCCAGCCCATTGTGGGTGGGTCATACCTCAGCTGGTAGTTCTGTGTTCTATAAGAAGGCAGGCTGAGGAAGCCAGGAGAATCAAGACAGTAAGTAGTATGCCTCCATGGCCTCTGCATCAGCTCCTGCCTCCTGGTTCCTGCCTTGTTTTTGTTCCTGTCATGACTTCCTTTGGTGCTGAACAGCAATTTGGAATTGTAAACCAAATAAATCCTTTCCTCCATGGTGTTGTGATGCAGCAGCAATAAAATCTCTAAGACAACACCATTCCTAATCCTCAAACCAATTTCCAAGTGACAGTCACTTGCAAATGTAGATTTAGTTCCTCCAAGAGACTCTTAGTGGAGGAACAAAATACTATTCTTAAAGGTATGTAAAATAGTCAGCTGTAGATGGCCAATAGAAGACAAACCAAACACAAGGGCATCTTTGGGAGGGAGGGGTGTTCTTTACTTTCTAATGTCATGTCAAGACTTTTTTTTGTTTAAAATTTTGTCTCATCACTTTCTTTTATTTTTATGTTCTCTTTTTAAAACTCAACTGCATATATTTTGTATTTTTATAAGATTCTTGAATGTGCACACATGTTGGGATATTTTCCTTCTACTCATTGTTTGTTTATCCAATCTGTTGTGTTAGATTTTGTTTCATCTTATTTTATCTTATTTTGTTATTATTGTTAGCCCAAGGAAACATTTCTGTGTTTTAATGGTAGACAGAAAGGAATGGGACTGGATGGGGAGACAGGTGGTGTAAATGTAGGAATAGAGTGAGCAGAAACATAATCAAGTTATACTATGTGGAAATTGTGTGTTTTCAGTAAAAGGAAAGAAAAAATTTAAAAAGCAATCTTTACAGTAACCAAAAATAAATCACCAATACATGCGGCATTCTTAAATTATTAACATAATGAAAATTTAAATATTCTACTAAAAACTAAAGCAAATGGAAATGCACATTACGATTTTAAGTATAATGATGTATAAAAGTATAAACCTACATCACTAAAAAGCTATTTCTAATCAATAACTTCCTCAAATGCAAATGTACTAACACACACAGTTGAACAGAATCATTAAGATCAGAATATATCATATATTTAGCTATAAAGGTAGATCTAAACTTGCAAAATATTGAAAGGGAAATGATTGAAAACAATATTATATGTAAGTAGCAAACAAAGGATAATTAAAGCACAAAAATCAAATAATATAGTTATTTATATAGTTATGAATAATATAGAAAAATCATATATTATCGTGCTAATATGTAAGAGCTACTTTGAATAGTGTAGACTATTTAACAATAGAAAGAATTACTGCTTCATCAAATTCATGAAATATAAACTAACTGAATTAAAGAGAATAATAAACTGCCATACAACAGTAAAAGTATCCATAAGTTTTATTTATGTCTATGTAATACATGCATTCCTGGTGCCTGATGAAGCCCTAAGAAGGTGTCAAATCTGCTGGAACTGGAGATCTAGATGGTGCAAAGGACAGAATTTGCATCTACTAACCTAGCAGTTACTGTGTTTAACTGTCTTTGCAGTCCCAGAATATAATTTAAGTGTTCAAATATTACTTGGATTTTCATATACTATCAATACACAGTATAAAGAAAAGTGCACTTGCAACATCATCAAAAATAATAAAATGTTCAAGAATTCCTTAACCCAAGAAGTAGAATAATGATTGAAATATGGAGGACATTTCATGAGGCAATTAAAGAAAGAGAAGTAGAGGCACACTATTTTTATGAATTAAAAGATTTAATATCACTATGTACAGACTCAAAACAAATTTTTTCTTAACCTGTAATGATGTTCTTGACATCCCTATCTTAAATTTCATATAAATCAGCCTAGCCACTATTAAAATGCAGGAAGATTGACACTCTTTGATTTTAAGACATGTAAAAAAGCTAGACTAATCAGAACAGCACAGTGTTGCCACAAAAACAAACCTAGAAAACAATAAAGTGAAGAGCTTGATAGCAAAGTACCATAGAGACAATTGAATATTTTCATACAAAGGCGCTTGTACTTTTTACAGAACAAGAGTGTCTTTCAAACACTTGATGTAGAAATCATATTTCTGTTTGCATCATCAACAGAGTACACAAAACCTCTTTGAATGTACATTATGGTATAAATATAAACCTAAAATAATAAAACTCTTAAAGAAAAACAGCACAAAATGTAACTTCCCTTAATTTGCCTGTAAATGTATGGATAACAAAGAAAATTAACAAATTGGACTTACTGAAATTAAAAAAAAATTAGGGGCCAGAGGAATTGGAGTGATTTAACTCATTGGTTAATAAGAGGATTGTTTGTTCTTCCAGAGGACCTGGTTTTGATTCCTAGCATCCATATAGCAGCTAACAATTGTCTATAACTCCAGTTCCAGGAGATCCAACACTCTCACACAAACATGCAAGCAGAACACCAATACACATAAAAAAAATCATTAGACAGTTAAAAGAAATTCTAGGGACTGGAGAGGTGGTTCAGTGGCTAAGAACACTTGCTGTTTTGCACAGGAGATCGGTTTGGTCTCAGCAACTGTATACCCCCATACAGTATGGCAGTTTGTAACTCTTGATCCATAGAATCAGGTAACTTCTCCTGCTTTGTGTGTATCTGCATATACCCACATGCAAATACAGACACTTCTCTACTACAGCAGCCTTGTGTAGTACACAGAAAAGCTTAAAAAATGTTAGTCTTGGGAATGATTTAACATTTTTACTCCAGGAGAATAAAAATGATCAACTTGGAAAACAAAAGGATGAGGGACCATAATATTTTCTGTTTTACGGAGAGTCAGTAATTAGCACAGAAAACTAGTTATCCTGACATCTATAGAATTAATGGATAATTGGAGGCGATGAAAGGTGCTGTTTCTACAATTCAAGAGGTTTTCTCTCCTAGTTTGCCAAATTTTTAAATTGTTTGTTTTAAAAATGCCAGTGCTGATGTTTTGATTGAAAATGCCTTTGTTTAAAAATAGCACAGCTGTTGGTCATATGGCAATTTCACAAGGAGGAAGAAGGAAAATCTGAAAAAAAAATGGTATTCAACTTGATAGAACCCTAAGGGGAAAGTAGAAAACAATTTTTTCCATTTAATTAGTAAATCTGACCTGATTTATGTGTATTTTATAAACAATCAGATTCTCTGAATGTTCCCACTCCTCACTCATAATTCACATACATGCACTTATTTACTTTCTATTAAAAGAAACACATAAAATCTGAACAGGTAACACTCTTTCATTATTCAGGAAACAACAAATATCAACCATGAAAGCTACAGAGTCAGTTATCCAGAGTGTGGATTCAGCTTAAATGTTACTCTATTCACAGGAAAGAGAAGAGCAAAGGTGATTGATTAATGAGGCATATACTCAAAGTAGACACCGGGATAAAGTTGGAAACCATTGAAATAACGTTTCACTTTCTTCCAGAAAATAGCATACTTTCCTGAGATATTCCTAGTCATAAGCCTATCATCTGAATTGTTTTTTTAATAATGTGTTCAGAACCACTGTCATCATGCCTATACAACTATTCAGAAGAGAAGAGTAAAAGCAACCTCATGAGAAATTAATTGGTTAGCTACCTACTCTAAGTCTGAAGTGGGTTAAATAAATCTTACATATGATCATATATATGATCCCTAGTTTCCCCCAGACATTCTCAGATAAGTGAGAATTTCTTTATCATATATGTAGCAAGCCTGAGGTTCTACAAAGCTCATTGGTTTGATGTAAACCATAATATAAAACAAGAACTTGTTCTAATTCATGCCTATCCCCAGATTCCCTTATTTCTTACTTAAAGAATAATGCAAATTCATATTATGGGTATGGTTGAATTAAATCTCTTTATCTCACTATGACCTTCACAAAATCCAACTTCTGTCCAATTCTCAGATCAAGGAAAATTAGTCTAGAGTTGTTGTCTATCACAAAAAGGAGGATGGAAAATTTAAGAGGTAAAAATATCTCTGTTTCCAAATTGCTTTACATATCAAAGCTTTTTGGGAAAGGCTGGTATAAACAGTTCAGTTTCTGGAAATTTATTTAAATCAACTTTCACATTCTTTAGAAAAGTTAACCACAATACTTTGAGGGGAATTTATAAGCAGCTCAAGCTGGCACTAGATACATTCATTTGAGTGTAGCTAAGTACAGAATCCATGTTTTCTTCATGACTTCACTCAAATCTTGATGGCAAACACTGCATAGCTTTCTCATTTTCAGACAGTCATTCATCCTGCTTAATTCTTTTCTTGCCTCCAGACTTAAAATATTTAAACCTGTTGAGTTTGTTTTATGTACTATGTGCCAGATGCAAATGTTTCACATATGATTCTTTTGAAGTCACATTTCTTAAAGGAAGCCATTTACCTTGAATACTAATTCACCAAAGAACAAAAGGAAATAAATTAAAATCTGTACGGAGGTAGCTGACTGTAGTGGCAAACAGTTTGATTTGTATGATTTAATACAAACCCCTGGAAAGTGACACCAGCCTTCCACATTTCTGTAATCCTCTTTACAGTAAAATGCTATGTGTGTATATACATGAATGTGTGCATATGTGTGCATATTCTCGGCACTTTGAACTAAATAAGTTCTACCACAGTCCATAGCTTAGAGAGCAAAGACCTTACATGAGAACCCGCAGTTGTTATTTTACTTTATATTCTTGCTATCAGATAGCATTCTAAACATTTATGATTATAACTATAGATCTGGGCTACTTATAGGTTTGGTCAAAGAAGCTGCTTATTACAACAAGTAGTAGTCAATAGAGAGAATCATTAATAATCTCAGACAGCTGAAAGTCAATGAATGAATATATGTTTTAAAAGATGGGTTGTTTGTATGTAGCCATGGCTTACCATTCTAGGAATTACTATGTAGACAGAGCTGATCATGATCTTAAAAAGGTCTATCTGTATCTGCCTTCCAAGTGCTAGGATGAAAGGAATGTACCACCAGCTCAGTTAGCAACTATGGAATTGTTAATGGGTGTCTTAGGATTTCTATTGCTTTAAAGAGATATCATGGGCACAGCACCTCTTATAAAGGAAAATACTTCATTACTATTATGTAGGGAATCGTGACAGCACATGGGCAGACCTGGAGCTGAAGAGGCAGTTGGGAATGCTATATCTAGATCAGATCAGCAGGCAGCATGAAGAGAAAAAACAGACACTGGGCCTGGCTTAAGTATGTGAGTCATCAAAGCTTGTCCCCAGTGACCCCCTTTCTCCAAGGAGGTTACACCTACTGGTACAATGCCACATCACCTAATAATGCAATTCTCTGTGGACTTATTGGGGCCATTTTCATTCAAGCCACCACATGAGTCATCTGTCACTATCCCTAATAAGCCTCAGAGAACATCATGGAAGAGGAGGTAGAAAAGAGTACAAAAGCCAAAGGACATGAAAAGAGCTGTGAGATGCCATGTCACAGACATAACTTGACAATTGCATTCATGAACTAATTGCATCTGTGGTTATATGTACAAGACCCATAGGAGATTAAGCTAGCCAAACTTCTACATAAATAGGTAGATGGTCTTCAGCCACAACCCCTTACTGCAGAATTATTGGAAGTGGGTAGGTGAAAAACTAGAATTTTTTCTGTTTTTCAGGTTTGGCCACTGGAAGTTTCCAATGCTCCCATGGTATGCCATATACCCATGGATTTATAGACATGCTACTTGAACTTAGTCAATTATTAAAAATATAAAAGATTGCATTTGGGAGGGGCTGTATCAGAATCAGTATCAAGGAAGTGGAAGAGGGAAGAATTGGGATCACATTTACTATATATATATATTTTTTTTTCTATATAACAATATAATACTAGGAATATATATATTCCTAGTATCACTCATGGTTTTCAATTCCCCCTTACAAGTTCTAAGATTTTCCTCTAAGGGATAACAATGGCTGTTAACTCCCCATGTCAGCAAAGCCTTGCAGCTTAAGTAGAGACGTGTTTGATGAGCCTGCTGGCAAAGTCCTCACAGTTTATCTGTATGAAAAAAGTTATCAGAGCCACTCAAGATATAAGAGATGAGGCATCAGAAATACCAAGTGATCTGACTCACTGAAGGAAACTGTGAAGATGTGTTGGAGGACTTTTCAGTGTTTCATGGAAAAGTTTCTTAGAACTTGAAGAACTGCAATCAAACTATGGGAAGATGCTACTCCACAAGAACCAGCTAATGTGGATCAAATGTCCCACTTCATCCCAAACACCTTAGCATGTCCCATTAGTGATATCAGTCTTCTCGCCTCATGATGAAGAAAACCAATTACTTGCTAAACATATTTATTGTTGTTGTCGTTATACAGCCATGTTTTTGATTTGGTTAGATATATAAACCAAATAAATCTTGTCAGTTAACATATTCTACCAAACGACACATTTTAGAATTTGTTCTCTCAGGACAAAGCAATTTCAGGAAACTCTAAGGAAATCTATTTAAGCTAGCAACATCAATCAGCCTAATGCACTAAAGAAAAGCTAGCTAAATGGGTTGTTCTGCTACCATGCAGAGCAGATCTAAGATAGGGATGGATATGCTAAGAGTACCATGAGCTAAATCACTGAGAAAATAAGCAACAGAAGGCAAGATTGCCTTAAGGGGTACTATGCCAAAAGGAGACAAATGAGACACCTTAAGAGAAACAGGAAGCTTTACACCAAAGCAAACATGGCATAATCACAACTCAAAGTAAAAGGTAGAATGCATTGAGAAATTGATTAGAAAAATCACAATGTATAGTTTTTGGCCTTATTTCCAAAGTGGCTGTTCTAGTTTAGAGCTGGGAGATATTAGCATGGCTGGACATTAAGGGTGCTTTACAGGGAAATAATAGTTTATGGATATAATCAGAATGCATTGCATGAATTTATGAAAATGTTGGAGAATATATAAAAATATAGTATTTAAACATATTTTATAAAGGATCAGATTGTAAGGGAAGGCAATGGGAAGTACAAAAAAAAACCCAATTGTATTATGATTTCACTTCTTTTACAAATATTTTTCCATATAAAATTAAGCTACAAAGAAAATAAAACTTTAAAATAAAAAATTAAAGTTACCTATAAATATGATTTAAACACTTTTTTGTCTAATACCAGTTGTTTATTGTTAAGGCCAAAGATTTTCCTACACTAATAAATATAACATAATAAAAACAATTAAGCCTTCTATAAAATTTATGACTATACTAGGTTATGACTAGAATATTTTTCTTGCTCAGAGCTAATTTCATAACTATATATCTTTACAAAAGTTTTTACCTAAGTAACTTTTTTTTTAATCAGTAGATTATTTTCGCCAACAGAATAAATCTCAAAAAAATGAACACCATGTAAGGGTAAGACCATGAGATTTTTGAGATGCACTTAGACTTCAAAACAAAAAAATTAAATATTGCAATAAAAGCTATTTTAAAGTATCACTCAAAAAATTGTAATGCACCAAATATGAATATGAAACAAAAAATTTTAGAGGAAAACTTGTACAATTTTTTTCTATAGACATCACGATTATATTCAAATAGTAGACTGATAGGAATGCATTATTTTCTTGGTCTATGTAGCATAACTAACACTTCTATTCCATACATAAGTTAGTGTAAAAATTGACATTATGTCACAATATAGATATTTATTTTGTGAGATGATGATGATTGTAGATTTTATTTCATTGGGTTTATAGTCAAAAGAGTTGTAGATATATAAAATTCTAAGACAATAAGAATTTTTGGGGATGGGAAACACTACATAAGTTCATGGAAGGTAATGGAAGAGGGTAAATGGGATGTAAGAGAACAACAATGCAGAGGAATGTGGCCAACAGGGTCCAGAACAGCTGTCATAGATAAGTTTTAAAGCCTACTTGAGAGAAAAGCACTCTTGCAGAGCAAAAAAGCTCTAAACACCTTACAGTAGCAAAGAAGATAAATTCTAATCCAATTAATATGATTTATTGACATAAAACAAGATCACCTGCCAAGGCCTTGAGAATTTAGCAGAATATATCAAATTATTACCTCAAGGCATGCAAACAAGATGGTGAGAAGCAAAGAAGGACCCATGGGAATTATTTAACACATATTTGAAGTTTATGTGTAAAACTTTACATATAGAGAATGTAACTGGTTTTCTGAATATTTTATGCTCAATCTAAGCTATTGTCTGGTGTGGAAAACTAGTATGACAGACTTATTGAGAATTTTGATTTTTGACAAGGTTATTATTAAAATCATGAGACATATTTCAGTTGAAAATACATAGTTAACTTGGTCAATAAGGTCTTCTAAATAATCAATAGATGTGAATCTATCTAAATTCTAACTTACATATATATTTACAAGATAGTAAAATTTTATGATTGGCTCTCATGAACTAGCATATAAACCCAATGAAATAAAATCTACAATCATCATCATCTCACAAAATAAATATCTATATTGTGACATAATGTCAATTTTTACACTAACTTATGTATGGAATAGAAGTGTTAGTTATGCTACATAGACCAAGAAAATAATGCATTCCTATCAGTCTACTATTTGAATATAATCGTGATGTCTATAGAAAAAATTTGTACAAGTTTTCCTCTAAAATTTTTTGTTTCATATTCATATTTGGTGCATTACAATTTTTTGAGTGATACTTTAAAATAGCTTTTATTGCAATATTTAATTTTTTTGTTTTGAAGTCTAAGTGCATCTCAAAAATCTCATGGTCTTACCCTTACATGGTGTTCATTTTTTTGAGATTTATTCTGTTGGCGAAAATAATCTACTGATTAAAAAAAAAGTTACTTAGGTAAAAACTTTTGTAAAGATATATAGTTATGAAATTAGCTCTGAGCAAGAAAAATATTCTAGTCATAACCTAGTATAGTCATAAATTTTATAGAAGGCTTAATTGTTTTTATTATGTTATATTTATTAGTGTAGGAAAATCTTTGGCCTTAACAATAAACAACTGGTATTAGACAAAAAAGTAATTTTTAGGAAGGAATCCTTGAATGATTGAAGTTCTGAGTGACAAGTATGGTTGAAGAACTCCAACACTTTAGACCTACAAAATTCTTATTGTCTTAGAATTTTATATATCTACAACTCTTTTGACTATATAGACTTTCAGCAATTACAACTGTAGATTCAACAATTAAATTTCTCATTTTATTTTCTTTCCTGTACAATGCAAAATTTTTTCTCATCTTCTATCTAAGAAAAATGTTTATTGTTTTGTTGATTCCAATGATAGTGCATATTAGTTATATGTCTTCTATCAGCTGCATAATTTTTTTCATTTAAGTATTATACCCATAAAAGTACCATTAGAATGTGATTCCAAACTTCGCTGCATACTGCAGTCCCAACTGCATAGTTTTAAACATGTAATTGCTGAATAAATAAATGAAATATCTTTTGTGGACAATCCATTGAAATAGTTATTATTCAAAAATTGTATGTAAGATGACTATATTTCAGGTAGCATTAATATAAACTACAAAACCTTATTTTCATTACTACAGTTATGATATTTATATATGTGATTCTGCAAGGATTCAAAGAATGCCTAGCCATTTTGAGTCAGACTGGAGAATAACCTAAGGCTACTTCACTAGTACTTAGGCACTTTTGAGTACTAGTAGATATTGAAGCTACTGATGGGTCTTTCTTGTAACTATCCTTTAATGATTATTTTCCTTCAAATAAGCTAGATTTTTGGGGCTTAGCAAGTTGGAAGCTTAGGTTTGAAGCTATTCAACTGTCTTTCTGTACCTGGTTGCCTTAAAGTGAGAGTTATTAATAAAAAGCATCTTCATTTGATAACTCAACAAACTTTCATGAATATCATGCTGCATACCTGACAGATACTTAGAAAGAAAATAATCATTCAAGGGTTCTAGTAGTTTACTTACCTGTATTTGAGTATAGAAGACCAGTGAATAAGTTTCTGTAACTCAGAAGCATGGACATGAAGAGACCTGTTCTTTGTCTACTTTTTCTATTCTGAGAGTGTGAGGATCTCTCATTCAATTACTTATGATACTTTTACTTGTAAATCTTAGTGACTATATATGGGTCTGAGAGTGCATTATGTCTCTGTGGTAGATCCAACAGAGTAACATGCATAATCAAATATATAAATAAGTGAATGATGAGATGACTGCAGTAAGGAATCCTAGACCACTCAAATTGTACAACCAACTGTAGAAACCAAGAATTGGTTCCTAGATCATGCCATCTTAATAATAACAAAAATCTTGCTACATGAATTGTCTTCACTTTCTAAGTTGTCTCAACTAAACATTATATCTTTCTGAAAACAATACCAATATTTTATAACATTATAACTTGATATCTATTCACCTATAGCAAGACTATCCAACAGAAATAGAATGTAGGCTACATATGTAATTTTGATTTTTCTAAAAGATGCATTAAAACCCCAAAAGCAATGGATGAAATAAATTTAATGATGTATCTTAATAATACTTTGTGTCCAGGAAATAATCCCTGTAATTTACAACTAGAAAAATTTCTGGAGATATAGTCACATTCCCTTTATGCAATATATTAAAACACTACCACTAGATCTTCAAGGTTTTTAATAAGAGATTGTAGAACTTACCATCTACAAATGGCCTTTGCATGTCATTCTCTTATTGACCATAAGTAGAAATAGCATATATTATGTCCATTCAACTAAGTGATTTTTAGGAAGGAGTTTTTGAATGATTGAAGTTCTGAGTGACAAGTATGGTTGAAGAACTCCAACACTTTAGACCTACAAAAGTGACAACCTTACATTTATAGTTTCAGGACTGGCAAAATTTCTCTCAAGGTTCCAAGTATGAATGTTTATGATCATTGATGAGTCTGTACATATACTAACTGCATTTTTTTACTCCAAACGATTGCTGTTGAGAGTACTTGCCTATAGACACCTCTTATCAAAACTTCAAAACTAGCAAACCCTTCCTGTTAAATAGAAGTGCTGAGGTTCCAGATAACTCAGTGGTAAGTGCCCTCCTTCTAAAGTAAGAGAGCTAAACTGATACCAGATTTCCTATAGGTGTGTCTAAGTGTCTCTCCTTTCTTTATTCCCTTACCACCCAAAGTCAGGGTTCCAGGAATCAAACAATCATAGTCTTGGTAGTAAACTGACAAACCAAAAGAAAGGACTTAACCCGACAATTCTTGTTCATACTTTCTTTATAAAAAAATTTAGAAAACCAGAGATGGAGACTTGTCTCTTCTCTATGCTGAGTCACATACATAATTCCATAAGTATCTGAGTCCATATCTACAATACTTCCTAAACATTTCTCTTATTCTGTTATGCAATGAATATAAATGCAAAATCATTTAAAATGTATTGAGGAAACTTAAATATAACAGATTATTTTAAAGTTTTTTTCCATTAATTTCTTTATCCTTAATGTATTAGAAAAAAATTTATTGAAAAACATTGCTTTAAAGTGCCTTATCCTTAATGAAAAACATCTTAAGACACATCTTTCAGGGTAAAATTATGTTTACAAAAGAAAACTTTTTTATATACCTGAAAAATTGGCAAAAATAGTAGTCATAATAACAATTACTACTACTACTAGTAATAATAACAATACTCTGCAATATTTCAGCAATTTACTATCTTTTAAACCTTGTGTTGAAAAATGACAAGAAACTGTGTGTTATATTTTCAAGAATAGGAAACAGCATATGGACATATTTCTGTGGCTAATGAATGCAAAGAAATTTATGGAGTTCTGTCCTCAGAAAAAAATATTTAGTGTATATATAAATTACATTTGTTTTAATTAATTTTATTCAGTTTGTTAGAAAATTTTGTTTTAAACCACATACTTTTTTGTGGATTTTAGTTTGTATTCAAAGAAGAATTTAGAAGTCTCAATGAGATATACCTGTTAGTGCAATACACCTTGGGTTTCTGGATAATAGAAATATTTGTTTAACCCATTGGTTTATCCATTTTAAATCTGTGATGTAAAATAAAGAAAACAAAGACCCAACACTATACCTCTCTGTGAAATACATCTTGAGATTCTGGATAATAGAAATATAGGGTTAACCATTTTTCTATTCTGAAATCTGTGATGTAAAGAATACAAAGACCCAAAACTGAATGTGAAAGACATGTGATTCTAGAATTGAGAAACTGTTAGGGGTGTGGAGTTGCTATGAGAATTGTAAAAACAGATGCTCAAAGAAGCAGGCTACTAATGATTATGAAAATAAAAAATAAGATACTGCTTCATTTACAAGCTAAATCTGTTTTATATGTATTGGAACACCATGGAAAGAATTCTTTTAAGTAATTTTGGAGATTTGGTTTTATTTTCTTAGCTATTTAATACCAAGCTAAAGCTTTGTAGTGCTGTGATTTACATATGCTCTGGTTCAAAATAGTCTTTGCTTCATTGCTTTTTAATCCAACGTGCTTAGATCGAAAGGAAGCTTTTTCTCTAAATGTGAGCCAGGTATGCACTTACTTTTGAAGGCAACCTGATGTTGAACTCCTATGTAACAATATAAAATAGATCATACAGTAGCCATTTTGGTGCTTAGAAAGCTAAGTCAAAGTCATAGACAATGTGACAATAACGCTAAAATAGAAATTGAGGTACTGATGTTTTGGAGAGAAAAGTGAGGTTTATGTAAGCTTACCACACTTATCAGCTTTAATGCCTTATAGTGAAATACAGCCTGTTTCAGAAATGAGCATCTGACCCTGGAACACTAAAGTTTAAGGAATTAGACCCTTTTACTATTACACGATGGAATAAAATTGCATATGTTAATGGTGTCTCATGAGCTAGTTCAAAGTGGGCATGTATTTTGTGATGCTCAAATGTAAAGTTATCTATCTTCACAAATACTCTTTCATTTTTAATTGAATATTTTATTTACTTACATTTCAAATGTTATCCCCTTTTCTAGTTTCCCCTTTGGAAGCCTCTTATCCCATCTCCCCACCCTACTTCTATGAGGGTGCTCCTCCACCCACCAGCCCACTCCAGCCTCACCATTGTAGCATTCACCTACACTGGGGCATCCAGCCTTCACAGGACCAAGGGCTTCCCCTCCTAATGATGCCAGACAATGCCATCTTCTACTTCATATGCAACTGGAACCATGGGTTCCCCCATGTGTAGTGGATGCTCACAACCAATCGTAGGACTGAGCAAGGGGACCTCAATCTACAAGTTAGGGAACAATAATATCAGCCAACCAGACCCATCCCTCACAGCAATCTCAGGAACTAAAACAAATACTCTTTAATTTCTAATGGGGAAACATTCAAATATTGTTTGCCATCATCCTCCTGTGCAATTGCATCAGACTTATTTCTTCAGCTTGTTACAACTAAAGTCCAAACGAGCCAACTATCTCTATGAAGCAACACATTCACTAAGATCCTTGCATCTCACTCTGCACTCAGCTTGTTTCATTTCCCATACATGAATCTTAAGATAAATCATTTTTTTCTAAACTTTTACTATTAATTCTGTGGGCCCCTGCCATTTGGTACCAAAAAACTAAACAAAGCCTCAAATTCTCTTACAGTAGACTTATCTTTTGCAAAATGATGTATTATTTTGAAATTTTGTTAACTAAGTATGTTCCAGCTCATAATGACTGTGTACACTCTTTTTGAATTCAAGTCTTTGGAATTTCAGTATCCACTAGAACCTCAGATGACATCTCTATTATAACTTGACATTGAATAGTATAAAACAAATTCTAAATAAAGGGTACTTTTTTTTTTCGTTTGGTTTGTTTATTTTGATTCTCCTGTATGTTACTGTTTTTTTCTTTCTTTCATTTTTTTAACTCAATGAATTTTTAAACGCTTTGAAAATACAACCATTTATACTATACCCAGATATACTCTGAGTTCACGTTATATAATTCTGGCCAAAATACAATTTCTGCACACTAATAGTTGCTGATTTGGAGGCAATAGACACAGTTGCCCTTTTTTTGTATATAAAAGATGATTCCAAAATTAAACAGACACCTTAATGCATAAAGTCCTTTGGGTATTATTGGGCAAGAAAATCCACTATTTACATAATAACACACACAGTACTTCCCAAATTTTACCTAGAAACTTAAGTCAATTTACTAAATGTTTTGCAACTCCAGCAAGACCTGTTAATCAGGTGCAGGCTGGCCTCCTTTGTGCCAAGATGGAAGGAGATTTTGTGATTTCTCTGCATTCCTCACACTCACTGGAGGGTGCACCTGGTCTTGGTTAATTGGGTGAAGGAGTTTTGCCTGTAAGGTAGATGGAATTAGTGACAGGTTCTTATTCTCTGAACTCCCTGAGGTGGGATAAAAAGGCTTGACTGGCTTCCTTATTCTCTAAGATCAATCGGGGACAGACATAAATAAAAGAAAGATAATGTAGGATGAAGTTACTTCTTTGTTCAGGAATGATAAAGACTGAGTAATACAGTTTAGATGTGTGTTGGTGAGATGGCTTTAATATAGTTAGCTAGCAACAGGCACAATGACTGACATCATTTAGCTACACTGGGTTATAAATTTGTCATTTGTGACTTAGTTGAGTGATGTTGAATAGGTCTTATAAAGTTTATGGGAACTCGAGAAAGGAAACCACCACACCTGGTGAGCTCTGACATCAGGGAGAGTGCCTTCTGGGAGTTACTTAGACCTTTTAATATGATCAATGGCCTGATGTTACCCAGCAGAAAGAAATAAAAGACTTGACTTGGAAAGTGTATTAATTCTTTCAGGCTATTTGGCATAATTTAATGCACCATAAAGTGCCCAAGAGTATTCAAAGAGTTAAACTCACTGGAAAAATGAAGAATAACTCCCCCCTTTTCCTGGAAAAATCCACCCCATATGTACAAAAAGAACTTTATTAGCAGGGGTTTTAAAATGTGGCTCACTATAAGTGATTTTCCTAGGACCTGTTCTGTGCCATCTGTCCTTTCCCTCCTCCTTGCCAGTAAGAGTAATAAAATGTACACATTCAGTGAGAAGGAAAGAATAGAATTTTATGGCAACCAAGGGTTGTTAAGTTCCATTGCACTGTAGACTGATATTTCAGGATGTTCTTCAAATAACTGATTTCTAATATTTCTATCACAAATTGTCTAAGCTATATGGTAATTACCACGTGAGTAAACTTTGCTAAAACATGAATAGATAAGCCGTAAGTAAACGATAAGAACGACTGTCAAAACAAAGGGTAGTTAAAGAGGTGATGTGCATAGAAGAGTCACAGCAGATAAATCACATTACAGAGCTTCTATTTTCATGTTACACTTTTAAGGAGGGAAAAGTGTTTAAATTAAAGGACTTGTATTTTGCTAAAACGTGTTCCCCTTGGGGGTCTCATCACAAAAGACAATCACTGGCAATAAAGAATTTAAAGACCTCATTGGTCATAGCAATGGCCCTTATTAATAAATCATGGCCTGGATTTAGGCTGTAAGCTATCTATGTTTCCCTCTTATCTGTGTCTTTGACAGGACTCAATTTTACTGAGAGAGGTTACTAAAAATTCTCCTAGTTCATTAACCTTCAATCTTGTAGCACATACTTGCTTAAAGAGCATATTGGTTTCCGTGTATGTAGCTTGCAAACAACATAATGTCCTCTGAAAATATACAGTCATGTTAAAAGCATTGCCATGAACATATTTGTCCTAAATGATGAATCAGAGAAGAAGAAAAAGGAGAAAGAGAGACAACACAACAAGAGACACAGAGGAAGAAATGAATTTGGCTGGCATGTGTTACATGCCAGATTTTGAATTTTGACCTCTACATAATTTGGCCATATTGTTTTGTAATGCTATATATTCTGAAATTTGTCACTGTGAGGATAATGGCAGTGCACATAAATGTCATTTACTGCATTGCTCCAGAATGTTTTCACTAATACATAGAGCACCGCACATGCTGTTCAGCAATGGAAAGTCAAGGGCAGGAAATTAAACTCTCCTTCCTGAAGTTGTTGTTCGTGTCAGAGATGAGTCAAGGATAGGGCTTAAAATAACATGCTATTGATTTTCTGTGTCATTAGATGACAAGGGTGTCATTCCACAGCATTTCATGATTTACCAGAATGTGGTGGCACCTTATCTCCCCAGGCCTTTTGAGGTCTTAAAGTCCTTAAGTTCCCTTATCTTATCTGCTCTAGAGAACATCCTTGTGAATCAGAATGTTGACTCTCTGCTTTCCCTCACCTAATATGAGGTTCAGGAGCTTCCATAGCCAATGACGCTAAGGAATCACTAAGGAAGCTCAGGAAGGCAGATAGCTCTTCCAACAATTTGGACTCTGCTAAAACACTGTAATTTAAAAGGCTCTGAAAATTTATGTTTTCCTGTTTCTTTTCTTTTTCATTATTTTTTCATAAACTATAATTATACAGCATTACTCCTTCCCCCCAACCCAGACCTACTCACATAATCCCCCCAACTCCCTATACACCAAAGCTATGCTTACTTCTTCCACCCAAAATAAAAGTAAATGTGAAATTCAAAACAAACAATGAAAAATAATACCAAACCTGATCAAAATAGAATAAAAATGTACTCATCCACATACACATTGGATTCAGTTTGGGGTTGGCCAGCTGCACCTGAACATTGGGCTACACTTGGGGTGTAGTTGATAAACCTAGTGATACTCCATTGGAAAAAACAACTGACTTTCTTTTTCTCAAAAAGTATCCATTACAAGTAAATAATCTTTGGTCAGGAATGTGATCTTGTGTCTACTTTCTTTTGCCAGTGAAGTGATTCTGTATTATCTGTAGAGGTCTGGCACATGTTGCCACTGTCTCTGTGACTTCATATGTGTATCAGTTCAGTTCTGTCTGGAGGACACTGTTTACATGGAATCATTCAACCTCTTTGATTCTTAATCAGCAGCCCCAAAAACATGCATACATGTAACATTAAACCAACTGAGCAGTAATATTTAGGAACACACACACACACACACACAACCATTAATTAACACAAAAGATGATAAATTTGGAAGAGAACAGGGATGGGATCATGGGAAACTTTCAAGGGAGGATTTGAAGGGGGAAATTATAATTGTATCATAATCTACAAATAAAAGAAATAATTAAAACTACTTTTTAAAGCCTATTTATTTACTCATTTTATCTACATCATGAATCATATGTAAAAACTATAGGAAAGGAAAATCGATTGACCCCCTTCACATAACTCCATCAAATCAACTACAATTCATCCCATCTGTCCCTCGTCAGTGCATTTGTGATGGGCAAAACTGTGCTTCATTTTCATTTCTGTGTTCTGACATTTCCAGTTAGCATTATAATGTAAATATAAGTCTAGGATAAAGAAATCATTGTGTATTTCATTTTAACAATGATTTAGTAATAACCACTGTATATGTTGTGGCCAAGTTAATTCTCTATTTAGCATATTTTTCAAGTGAACTACTATAAGTAAACACCTGTGTTCACTAGTAAGAGTTTAATGTTGGTTGCTTTTAATTTTAAATGTAGATTTTGCAATGAGAATTTTAGTTTCTTTGAGAAACTCAGAAATATGGAAATATGTTTTGGTTTTAATCCCATGTGTGGGATATGGGTCTGCTTCAGATTGTCCACAGCAGCTGACTGTGATTTGCTTCATGCTCTAGCAGGTGCTGATTTTGCCTGCAGTGGATAGTTTCTATGATTGTGTGTCATTTCTGACTCTGTAAACTTTTTAGAAGGTATATAAATTCTAGGGCCCCGAAAGGCTGTGTGTGGTGGGGTGTGGGGGTTAGGGGGGCTGTTGCTTGGTTGTTGTTGGTCATGGTTTGTTAAGTAGTCATATGAAAGAAGGAAACAAAAGGAGATTATGTATTCTGACATGAAGATCAAACATGCCAGAAGAAACTCTATGCCCTCAATCGACTGGAAGTAGTCTAACAATAAAATAAAATTGTCCACTTTCTTCTCTATCACTTTCTTTTTCTCTTCTCTTCTCTCCTCTCCTTTCCTCTCTTCCTTTCTTTTCCTTTCTTCTATCAGATATTAGAAGGTTGAAATCATGGGGAAAAAGGTGGAGAAGGGTGGAAGAAAGAAGAACCCGCAAGGTAGTCAAATGCTGGCCACAAGATTTTGCCATTTACGAGAAGTAGTTTGAAAGACAATCACTGTTGAATCTGTTTCTAAGTCAGGAGCTTCTCTCTTCTTTCTGGTTGCTGGCTTTTAAATTTAAGTTCTATTTCAGTGTTATAGAATCTTTGTGAAAGTATTAAGTTATTATTGAACCTTGTTTATTTGTTTAAAATGTCTTTTAAAAGCCACTATTTTGAGGTAATAACAACACAGTTATGACAGTAATGGTTTTTTATTTTTTTTATTTTATTTTATTTTTTTTTTACATATTCTCAACATCAAAATACTACTATGACCACAGTTAGTAAAAATAATACTTAGTTTTTATTATTAAATTTAGAATTATGACTTTTTCAAGATAAATATGTTGAAGTGTTGGAATTTTGGGGGAGTTGAAGCTTATCAATAAATTGTGTAGTATCATCTGAAAGACTTGTAGTTAAAAAACATACCTTGCTATAAGAAATTGTCTACGTTTGTAATATCTTTGGAGTGGCTTCTTATATTATCCTATAATGCTGATAAATTATCAGAATTACACAAATACTATGTTATAGCTTCACTGGAATCTGGATAATCTTATTTATGTTTCTTTTTTATATTTCATTGGCTAAACTCCTCAGTAAAATATGAAAAATCATAACTCTTAAGCATATCATGCTAAAAATTTTAATTCTGAAGAAGACACTGCTGAAAATCTATGGTTGTAATTACAGACCTCAGTGTGCTGAAGATACCTTCTGGTACTAAGAAGGTTTATTGCTCCCCATAAATTTCCAAGACTATTGTAGCATACAGAATACTATATTTTTTATCATTCTTCTATTTCTAGATATTATCAAATGATATTCTTTGATAATTAGTTTTTATAGTAAATTGTGTCAATAGAATACTCTTAATTAATCCTTCATTTGTTCAATCATCTAATGTGATAATAATATATTAAATCCCTGTCTTATGAACAATGTTATTTTACTTTTGCCATACCTCCTGACCAATGATATGGAAATCTTGTTGCTAGATTTTACTCTCTATCTTTATCCAGTGAAATACTTATGTTATCCTTACATCAAAGAAATACACTTAGAAGCACAGTCTATAACATCCATTTGATGTAGAAACTATTCTTTCAAGTAATGCCTCCAGTTTTAAATATTTGTCATAACCACTAATAAAGACTTCCTGTAAACACAAAAGTAGTCAATATTCACCATTGTATTCTTCTCAGAAAACATATATTCACTCTTTAAATATGATGTGATGGACCTGGCATGGTGGTGTTCAACATTAACCTCAGGACTCAGGAAGCAGAAGCAAGTGGATCTCTATTTGTTTAAAGCCAGTATGGTCTATATTTTTAAAAATCATTGATTTTAATGTGGGTAATTTTAAGATTGGACAGTTGAATTAGCAGTTAAGATCACTTTCTTTTTCTTAAGAAACCTAGATTTTGCTCTTAGCATTTACAAAGAAGAGCACAATGACATGTAACTCCAGTTCCTTGGGATTCTCTTTTGGTCTCTGAAAGTACTCAGTGTGTATATAGTATCAAAACATATATGCAGGCCAAGACATTCATACACAAAAAAATAAAAAAAAATATATTTGAAATAAATAATTATTTATTATTAGATGAAATCAATAAGAAAATGGTAAGGTGATTTCACAAATACTTATAAACTTAAGAAAAATAAAGTATCTATTTAGATTTTTATTAATCTTAAATTACTACTTAAATGCAAGATACACACACAGTATTAAGATAAGGCAAAGAAAACATCACTTGTTGTGAAGGAACTGAAAATTTTTGTAGGCTATTCCTTCATTCACACAAGGACCATATTCCATGGTGGGAACAAACACTGAGTGACAGTTGATCAGAGAGTATCTTACATCACCATTTTTCAGCAGCTCCACTTAGTCTCCAGACCTGATACAGTCCCTGACTCTCTCTTGGAGCTCTTAACATAGTATACAAAGGATGGGGCTTCTTCACTGTCATCACCCACTCTTGTTACACAAATTAACAGTTAGTCTAAGTCTTACATCTTAAAACTGATGATAGTTTTAGGCATTCAATTTTTTTGTTTTTATTTGTCCCGACTCCATACTCAGCACTCATTTAAACTCGTAACTTCGTTATTCTAGAACTTTTACCATATTTTTAATTTGTGCTTGAGTGTATAATCTGTAACTGACTAAAATTCTTAAATATCTGCGTAATTCTCTATTTGTACTTGATATTATTATACTATAACATGTCCTTACTTTTGTTGTTTTAAAGAAATACTCTCTATTACTTGATTCTTGATGTGTTGTTCCTATTTGAAAGAACTACAGGGATAGAAATGGAGAAGATCCTGAGGAAAAGAAGTTCCAGCAACAGGCTCAAAGTGGGATCCATCTCAAGAGGAGGTCCCAAGGCCTGATATTATTATTGAGTCTATGGAGGGCTCACTAAAAGGAACCTATCATGACTACCCGCTGGAAGACCCAACAAGCAGCTGAAAGAGTCAGATGGAGATATTTGGACCCAACCAATGGACAGAAGCTGCTGACCCCTGTGGTTAAATTAGGGAAAGGCTAAAAGAATCTGAGAAGAAGGATGACCCTGGAGGAGGACTAGCAGTTTCAATCTGGACCCCTGAGATTTCTCAAACACTGGCCAACCAAAAAGGCAGCATACACCGACTGATATGAGGCCCCCAACACATATACAGCAGAGGACTGTTGGGTAGATGATGCACCTAACCCTCAAGAGACTGGAGGACATAGAGTGATTACAGGTCAGGTGGGGTGGGAAAGAGGAATGGGGACAACCTTGTGGAGACAGGGGGGTGGGTTGGAGGTATGGGATGTAAAACAGTCGGAAGGCTGAAGAGGAGGGTTAATAAGATCCGGAGTGTAAATAATAATAATACAAAGAATTCAAAATAAACATTCAGAATAAACAGAATTCAAAACATTCTGTAGAGCAATTTAAATTCAATAACATGGCTTCATGGGCAAGGGATAACATCTAAGCACCTTCTAGGTCTATGTGATTCAGATGGAATGCTACACCTTTAATCCCTCTGGCTGCAATATAGACATGCCCTTAGTACACATCTTTAATCCCAAACAGTGAAGGTAAAGTTAGTTTGTAAAAGGAAGCAACCATGTTTGAAAGTTACATCTAATTGATGAGCAGTGAAAGTGATGAATCAGAGAAAGACTTGGTTGAATGACTCAAATATAGGATAAGAACAACTCTCATGAGAACAGACAGGAAAGAGAAGTTTCTATAAAAGCAATGCAGAGTAAATCAGAAATTGGGCTGAGTTCATTGCAGTTCATGTAGTAGAGTTGAGATTAATTCAGTTTGTTTGTGAGTACTGTTTTTTTGTGCAATTTATGCAATGCAGGTCAGCAGAGGCATTTGAAGACAGAGACTAAGGAGTCAGAAGGTTATAATAGACTTATACAGTTAGGTTGAAACCAAGTAGAGTGATTCAGTAAGAAGCTGAAAGACGCCAGTTTGAATCAGTCAGCTGAGTTGAACCACCTACCTGGAGTTCACAGAGAACTAGAAAGGGTGAGCTTCTTCAGCAGTAAGCCTTCAAGATGACAATTACATTTGAGGAAATAAATGTTACTTTTACACATTTCCACCATTATTATTATTAAATAATGTCTGTGCATATAAACATACATATATCCTTGAGACCGAACATATAGTCAGTAAAAATGTCTATATCAGATACAATAATCATATTTTAATAATAATCATAAAAGCTATTTCTTCAACTTAAAATGTAAGAAATATATATGATAAAGGTTACCTTAAAATACTTTGTAATTTCCTTGAAGCTCCTGTAATAATAAATTAGAGACCACTAATATGAGGAGCCAGTTTTAATGGAAAAGATTCTATCTCTCTGCTAATTCCAACACCTTGCTAAAACTGTATATGCAAAAGTATCTTTGTCCTGTTGGACCAAGACAATTCAGTCTTTGGAAAATTGGCTATTGGACTGAATACACATTTTAGAATCTACTTATGATTGTCTTGGTGATGATATTCTAGAATTCCAAACAATTTGTGAAATGAAGTTGAAATTAGCAGTAAACCCTAAAGTTTTTAAAAATAAAACAAAAATTGTAACAAAAAATAAAATAAATACCAGCATCAGGATATCACAAGTGAAAAAATATATTTTTTTTACAAAGAGGCAACATTTGTGGTACCATTTCTGTTTTTCTTGCTGTCTGAGTATTCAGTAAACACTTTGCCAAGTTTCCTTTGTAGATCAAAGAACAGAAGGTCACAGAGATAGTAAAAACAAGTTTAGGAATGTTTCCATGACTTTTCTCAAGTGCTCAAAATTGTTTAATAGGAAACACACTGAAGCTCCCTGACATTTTTACCTTAAAAATAATTCCACTTTAAACTGAAACAACATTTTAAGAAGCACTATCAACTAAGTGTATATGCATGGGGAGGGCATACAGGATTCCCCACTAAGTATAACACACAAAATCTGACAAAAGTCAGATTACAGAGTTTCTATATAGAGAGATGCAAAAAAAAAAATTTAAAAAATGTCTAATCAGAACCAAAATAATTCTAAGAGCTTTTGCCTACACTCTATTGGTTTCATATTCTCTCTGAAGCAGTAATTTTTTTTTTTTTTTTTTTTTTGGTTTTTGGTTTTTGGTTTTTGGTTTTTCAAGACAGGGTTTCTCTGTGTAGCCTTGGCTGTCCTGGAACTCACTCAGTAGACCAGGCTGTCCTCGAACTCAGAAATCCGCCTGTCTCTGCCTCCCAAGTGCTGGGATTAAAGGTGTGCGCCACCACCGCCTGGCATAGCAGTAAATTTTTGAAAGGGCTTTCGCTCTGTCCTCATAATTATTTTCAGTTATTGTTAGTCTATTGTGTAATTAAATTATTAAGCTGAAGAGAGGTGCTTCCATGTAGTGCGCTCTCTCTCTCTCTCTCTCTCTCTCTCTCTCTCTCTCTCTCTTTCTCTCTCTCTCTGACTGGCTCTGTCTATCTGTTATCTCTCTGTCTCTGTCTTTCTGTCTGTTTCTCTGTCTCTGTCTCTCTGTGTGTATGTGTGTGTTACTTTATTGTTCTCTTTTATACTCTTTCCTTTCTTAATCATTTTCATATATGCTATCAAAGTTGCATCCTGCATCTGAAAGTCTTATTCATTTAATATTCATTCCTAGAGATTTTTGTTTGTTTTGACCTTCAGATTTATGTACATTGAATACAAATTTTTAAATTGAATAGATTTGTTGTACAATTGGAATTAAGCACCAATTTCATATCAAGTGAGGCTGAGGCAGGAAGAGACTCATCTTCAGGCTAGCCAGGATGGCTTAGTGAGAATTAGTTAGAAATAATTCATTTGCAATTGGAAGCTTCTAGCTGTTTTTGAATTTGAAAAGGAGTAAGGCAAAGTATGTTGAAGGGGCTTAGAGGAAGTAAATGGAAAAAAAACCAATGATGTGATTATTTTGCTATTTCAAAAATAAAATAAATTCTTATGTTCATTTGAACCTTTAATGCTAGCTTACATATGAAAATCATCTTTTATTTTAAGCAGTAATAAGGTCTTAATTTGCCTCAAATTATTTTGAAATGTGTTTCATAACCATATTTGCATTCTATACTTTTTATTTAATTAAGAATATAAACAGACACCAAACCCCCACTCTATTGCTGATGTCATGAAGTACTTGCTGACTGGAGCCTGGTATGGCTACTCCCTGAGAGGTTCTACCAGCCCCTGACCAATGCAAATACTCACAGATGCAAATACTCACAGCCTACCATCAGACTGAGCCCAAGGGCCCCAATGGAAGAGCTAGAGGAAGGACTGAAGGAGCTGAAGGGGATTGTAACCTCATAGGAAGAACAATAACAGCTAACTGGACCACCCAGAGCTCCCAGGGACTAAACCACCAAACAAAGAGTATTCATGGAGGGAGCCATGGCTCCAGATTCATATGTAGCAGAAGGTGGCCTTTTCTGACATCAAAGGGTGTGGGAGAGGCTTGATGCTCCATCCCAGTGGGATTCTAGAGGGGCAATGTGAGAGTGAGTGGGTGGAGAAGCACCCTCATAGAGGCAGAAGGCAGGGGGAAGAGGAGGAATTGGATAGAGGATTTGTGGAGGGGTAAATGGGAAGAGAAATACCATATGAAATGTAAATGAATAAAATGAATAAAAAAAAAATGAACAATGTCCAACCCTAACTGATACATCCTCAGCTCAATCCGTACTCCTAGTTTCAGAGGATAACAAAAAGAAAAAAGAGAAACTTTCTAAGAGAGAGAAGTCTGTTGAATGATTGTTTATTCTAAACAAGGAAACTACAGTTGTGAAGTCTCAGGAATATGGCTTCTTCAGAAAAACCAAAACAATGACAACACCAGTTGATATCCCAAAGTTGATGAGAAATGTTTCAAAAGCCTCTACCATTATATGAAGAATAGAAAGTAAAAGGGCAGCTGAGAGATGGATAATTAGTGTTCCCCACTGACAATCCTACAAATAGTTATACACTACCAACTGGTCAGCCTTAGAAGCATTATATATATACAGGCAACAATAAATGGATGTAGCCCATTGTACACTTATTTTTTTACACTAAAAAGAAGAATTAAATAGAAAAGAGCCACGAATTTGAGAGGAGCCAGGTATTGTGAGAACATGGGAACAACCACAGAGGAGAAAATGACACAAAGAAAATGATGTAATACATTTCAACGAAATTAAAACAAACAAACAAAAACAACAAAAAAAGAATACTTGCATTCAGGGAGACCTGTCTACTCCAAAGATAACCAGGTAAGACTCCTCCCCTCAGTCCCCTACCTGCCAAGTCCTCCTAAAGCATACTGCACAGTGTATGCTTTCCTACTCCCGGGTGAGCCTGCAATTACAGAGTCCTCCTGGCACCAAAGAGTAGCAGGAAAGTCCCCTGCCTGCTGAGTCCCTCTGGGGCATGCACAACAGCAGTAAGCCTCACCTATCTCCTGTGTTATATGTCTCCAGTCCATGGCTCTGTTTGCACACCCAGAGGCCTGTCAGCATATGGGGAAACCAGGTAGGACTGTTGTACCTGTTCATGAATCCCCCAAACACCATCAAGGAGCAGATTCAGTCGCAATTGCACTAGGGTCATTTTATTTAATCTTGAAATTGGGCTAGAACTCACTGTTAACACTGATGCAGCAAGACAGAAAAGTAAAGCTCTGAACCCTCAGCTGGACAAGGTTTTATGGAAATGACAAGCAAGTAAGGGGTTTCTAGTCTGTCACACATCTGATTGGGGGAATATTACAGAATTTTGTTGCCCTTTAAAATAATTGGCTGGTGCTGGGAGCCAAACCATAAACTTAACATCTACTTTCTTCCTAATTGGTGGTTTTGAGGAAGTAAAGTACAAGGAGCAGGCTTATAACTTTGAAGCTGGTGCTATAAAGTTCAACCTTCCATCAGATTTGGAGTCTGAACCCAAGAGCTGGTCTCTCAGGACCCCTCCCCAGTCCCCTTGCCCACCATGTTCTCTTAGGGCAAACGCAGCAATGGTGAACTGAGCTCTGTCCTTTGAGCTCAATTTTCCAGGCCCACCACTCTGACTGCATTCTCACAGGCCTAACACCCAAGAGACAACTAGATGGATAAAGGCCATTTTGCATCTATTGCATTGCTAGTTCCTCAACCTAGAACTGACCTTAATACTTGCATGTAATTAAAATGGTATAAAAGCAAAAAGGAGGAGGAGGGATGGGATAGTGGATTTATGGAGGGGCGCATAATGGGGAAAGGGGATAGCATCTAAAATGTAAATAAATAAAATATCCAATAAAATAAAAGTAAAAAAAAAAGAAGACACACACAAAAAAGAAAGAAATTAAGAAACAAAACTAAGACAATATGATACCACCAGATCCCAGCTATTCTACAAGAGCAATCCCTGGATATTCTAACCCAGCTTAAGTATAAGATAATAACCTTAAATCCAATCTGATGAAGATGATAGAAGCATTTAAAGAGAAAATAAATAAATCCCTTAAAGCAATACAGGAAAGCACAATCAAACAGGTGAAGAAAACGAATAAAGGTGTTTAAGACCAGAAAATGGAAATAGAAGAAAATAGAAAAAAAAAAAGACAAGAAAACCTGGAGATGGAAAAACCTAAGTAAGAGAACAGAAACTATATTTACAAGCATCACCAACAGATTACAAGAGATGGAAGAATCTCAGGCATAGAAGATAAAATAGAAGAAATTCATCAGCCAGGAAATTTAGTATACTATAAGAAGAACAAGCCTAAGAATAATAGATATAGAAGAAGAAGATTCCCAGTTACAGGGACCAGAAAAAAATTGTCAACAAAAATCATAAAATAAAAATTCCCTAACATAAATAAAGAAATGCCTATAAAGGTAAACGAAGCTGATAAAATACCAAACAGACTGGCTTAAAAAAAAAAAGCCCTCCTCCTGTCATAATAATCAAAACACTAACTGTATAGAACAAAAAGAATGTTAAAACCAACTAGGTAAAAATGCCAAGTAACACATAGAGCAAACCTATTAAAATTATACCCACTTCTCCACAGAGATTTTAAAAACCAGATGTCTTATATGTCTTAGCATATGTCTTATAGTCTCTGAGATTTCAGATGGCAGCCCAGACTACTATACCCAGTGAAACAGTCACCATAGATGGTAAAAACAAAATATTCCCTGACATAATGAAATTTAAACAATATCTACACATAAATCCAGAACTACAGAAAATACTAGAAGAAAAACTCCAACCCAGAAGGTTAACTGCAGCCCCACCCACAAAAAAACACAGGAAATAAATAATTTTATATCAGCAAATACAACAGAAGGGAAACACACACATACGCACGCATGCATGCACACTACCACCACCAACCTCAAATATTAGGAATTACCAATTATTGATCTGTAATATCTCTCAGCATCAATATCCCCAATAAAAAGACACAGATTATCAGAATGGATGGGAAAACAGATTCCATTCTTCTGATGAATATAAAAAACACACTGCAATGTCAAAGATAAATATTACCTTAGAGTAAAGATTTTCCAAGCAAATAGACCCAAGAAGCAAACTGGAGTAGCCATTCTAATATCTAATAAAATAAACTTCCAACTATTTAATAAAAAAAGATGGTGAAGGACTGGGAAGATAAAGAGGGAGAGGATGATGCATTTCATTGTAAAATAATAAAATAACAAAAATATAATTATAATTCTAATAAATATAAAGGCAATCTTGATTTGGGACATAATGTTTGGATGTGAAATGTCTATGAGGTTTATTCCATGTTATGTATCTACCATTCTTAACAATAAACACTTTCATGTTTCCTTTTTCCATATATTCCTGATGACTTTTTAAAATAAAACTTGATATGAGGCATGTTCACATATTTAGAGCATAACAGACAATTTTTAAAATATACTGTATTCTCAGAAACAAGAATGACTTCAAAAGTCATACTTTATAATGAAACAAAAATATCATATTAAACACCCAATATTAATTAATTTTTAGTATTTCATCAACATTTAAAAGTTACCTATCTTTTATCATTCAGATTTGGTGATTTCATATCATATTAAGGGTACATTTTATCTGATAAATGCTTTACAAATGTTCTCCATAAATTTGGGCTTGCTTTTCTTTAAAGCAATCTTGATTTGGGACATAATGTTTGGATGTGAACTGTTTTGTGTTTGTATGTGTTTATGTGTGAAGTGATTTGAGCATATTTGTCATTATTCTGAGTTGTTCATCTGATCACTTTTTAATGCGTTTTCACACATTTGATGGCTTCGCGATCTGTCACCTCGGGATGTCGTTCTAACTCAATAACTCTGACACTTGCAACTTTGTTAGTTTGTTTTGTTTTATCTTCAGAACAACATGAACCTCATTAATGTCTTGTGTTAACACATAAATTGATGTGATTTTTTTCCTCCTAATTCAATAAAGAGTATTAGGGTTTTGATAGTTTGCTTTTAGTGTACATATTGTGTTAGAAGTATAGACAGTTCTTCCAACATAATAGTACTTAGTACCATTCCATATTTAAGTCTTTTGCAGTGTATATTTAAGAGACTCAGTTATAATAATCACTTCAGGAAATGAATTATGTTTTTAAAAATTATTCATACACAACGTATACTTGTATGTAACAGTATTTTATCCCAACTGAGATATTAGTGCTAGTTGCTTCAGAGATTGTCTTATTATGTAGTTGATTAGAGTGCAATTAAACTTCATCTAAGTTCCATGAGAGAAATTTTAGAATAAAATCATGATGACAAAATATTAAATGTTGGGCCGGAGAGATTGCTCAGCAGCAAATAAAAGCTCTTCCAGAGGACCTGGCTTCAATTACCAGCATCCACATGGCAGCTCACAACTGTCTGTAACTCCAGTTTCAGAACTGTTGCCCTCACACACACAAACATGCAACCAAACCACCAACACCCATACAAGAAAAATAAACAGATTATTTAAAAATAGTAAATCCTAAAAATAAGAGTGAAATGCTTCACCTTAAAAAGGGTAAATCTAAAATCAAAATCGCAACAACAGGATGGGGTTATAAAATTCATGACAAGTACAGCTCACACAAATAAGCATCTATAAAAATAATGAAAAAGTGAGAACTCCTCAAATTGTATTTTGTGAAATACATATATTATTTCTTTTATAAGAAAATATATATTATTTCTTTTATAGATTGTATAGAATTAGATATTGAATATAACTAGTCTTTTAGGAGTACAGACATATTTGAAAGATGTTGCCTAAACCTTATTATTTTCATACTCTTTGATTTATGTACATGTAGTGTTGTGAAATATCATTGAGACTGCTGGAATGAACATAAAAACTAAAAATAAAAAATATATGTCTTGTGGTCATTTCTCTCCTCTAAGGTATGATACTTTTGTTGTGATGAAACTACTGAAAATATACAGATTTCAAAATTATAAAGGCATGTGTTAATATGTATGTTAATGATCAAAGAGGACAACTAAGAAATGTTACCAGATTGGTACTAACCTGTACCAATCTGAAATTCAGATGCTTGCTTCATATGTATAAATTATATATGTATATATTATATATTATACACACACATATATATGTGTATACAAACACACACACACACACAACACACACACACACACACACACACACACACACACACACACACACATATATATATATATATATATATATATATATATATATATATATATGTACTTTGTTGTTTATTGTGTGCTTGCATCTGTATCTCTGTGTAGGTACATTCATGTTAGTGCTGGTACCCATAGAGACTCTAGGCATTTTGTCATCTTGAGCTGAACAGAAGAGCAGTTGTGAGCTGTGTGACATCAGTGTCAAGAACATAACTTTGGCTCATTGTAAAAGCAATACTTACTTTTAATTACTAAGCCATTCAGTTCTGCAGCTGCCCAAATAATTTCCTGCTGCTTTCCTTTACACAGGTTTCAAATAGATAAAGAAAGATGTTAAGATTACAAAATTAAGGTCATAATTATATAAATTAGACAGAATTTTTCAAAAGTATATGCAATCTCTCGACAGCTAAGTATGGGGCACATGTCTGAGGGTTTTTTCTTCTATTAAAAATAGATTTTTCTCACACATAATATATCCTGATTATAGATTCACATTCATCTCATCCTTCCAGGTCCTCCTCCCGTTCCCTCCACTATCCTCCCCTCCCCTCCAGATTTATGCTCTTTCTGTCTCATTAGGAAAGAATAGTCGGTTCCTCAGCCTAGAACTGACCTTAATAGTTGCATGTAATTAAAATGGTATAAAGCAAAAAGGAGGATGGGGGATGGGATAAAGGGGCTTGCAGAGGGGAATGCAGAAAGGGGATGACATCTGAAATGTAAATAAATAAAATATCCAATAAAAAAGAAAAGAACAGTCATCCAAAGTTAGCAACCAATCATAACAAAATAAAATGTAACAGATAAGGCAAAACAACAACAACAACAACAACAACAACAACAACAACACACACACACAATCACATTCCTATTTCCAAATAGAAAAACAAAACAAAAAACAAAAGGAAAACAGCCAAAGAAAATGCACAACAGATAACAGACACAGAGAATAGATACAGAGAACTACTTGTTTGTTTTCAAGCACAGAAATCTCATAAAATACACAAATATTGGATCTATATTATATATAGGCAAAAGAATTGTAGGGTAAAAGATTAAAAAATAAAGAATATAAATGACAAAATTAGAAAAAGGAGAAAAGAAAAGAAGAGAAAAGGCCATGATGCAATATTATGAAACGAGGAATTTCCAAAGATGCTATTGAATTCAGTTTCTGTTGGTAATTGTCTGCTGGGCTTATAATATACTCTCTAGAGACGTTTGTTTCCTCAGTGAGACTATCTTTAATAAAAGTATATTTTAATTTGCAAGCAGTCTTCTATTGGAGGTAGCTTCTGGGTTAGGGATGGGAGCTTGAGTATAGCTATTTCATCTCTAGGTCCTCAGATGGTGCATAGATAAGCAGACCTACTGCATGTTACTTTATAAATCATGCTTTTGAACTATGTAAATGTCATATTCTTCACTTTGTTGGCAGCATGAATTACAATATGTGTTTTGTTATTCTATTTTTTTAAAAAACACATATTTCATGTTCTATAAAAATAAAAATAATCGAAAATAGAACATGTCTTTAATGTTATTTTCATTATCTTAAGATAAAAGGGAACTTAGAATATAAAACACTTCAAATATGTAAGTATTTGTACAAATATTTTGTGGTACTAATGGAGCATTATGTCAAAAAATAAATTGTATTTTCAAATTATTATATCTTATATCAGAAGACAATTCCTAAAGCATTTGAAAAATTACTCAAAATTTTTGTAGAATTTATAAAATTAACTACTCATAAAATAACAAATCTTAACTAATAGAATTTCATACCTACATTTGAACAGAAAATGAATTTAATTACAATGTAAATTAGCTTTACAAATATGTAATCCAAAACGTTTACACATTTATCAGAGTATTAGAATATGTATTCTAATACACACACACACACACACACACACACACACTCCTGCCTCTGCACCCTAGCATTCCCCTACCCTGGGTCATCCAGCTTCCATAGGAACAAGCAGCTCCCCTCCTCTGCTACATATCTAGCTGGAACCATGGGTCCCGCCATGTGTACTCTTCAGTCTTCAGTTGGTGGTTTAGTCCTTGGGAGCTTTGGCGGTTGTGGTTGGTTACTATTATTGTTCTTCCTATGGGGTAGCAAACCTCTTCAGCTCCTTCAGTCCTTACCCTAATTTCTCCACTAGAGTCCCCATGCTCAGTCCAATGGTTGGCTGCGTATATCTGTATTGGTCAGGCTCTGGCAGAGCCTCTCCGGAGACAGCTATACCAGGCTGCTGTACCAGTAAGCACTTCTTGGCATCAGCAATGGTGTCTGGGTTTGGTGTCTGTATATGGGATGGATCCCTAGGTGGGGCACTCTCTGTATGGCCTTTCCTTCAGTCTCTGCTCCACACCTTGTCCCAGTATTTCCTTTTGACAGGAGCAATTCTGAGTTAAAATTTTGGAAATGGGTGACGATAGTTTCCTTAAGTGTTTCTCAGCCATTTGAGATTTCTTAGTTGAGAATTCTCTGTTTAGGTCTGTGCCCCATTTTTAATAGGGTTATTTGGTTCTCTGGAGTCTAACTTCTGGGTAGAGGGAGAAAGCAAGGCAATGGAAAATGCTGTGAAGTAATGTTTGTCTGTCATCATCATTGTTGATTTCAAGGATGTGGCTTCTTCTGAGAGTTGAACAACTAACCCTGAAAGCTTGGTCCTGTGAAGGGAGGGAAGTGACCAACCATTTCAATAGGCTGACAGCCCATTGATAGAACTAAGGGACTAGAGTACCTCAATACACTTGTGCATTCAAAAACCAGAAACTAGATGGTTTCTATAATTTTCTTTGCTTCTGGTAATAATTTGAGCCAGGACAAAGAGGATACTACAGTGAACATGAGTTCACTATTCAAGGTAAGAATAACCTAAACTACAAGTCGGGTCTCTTTGCAAGTATAGCTAAAATCAAAATTGCATCGGAGAATATGACTTTAGCAGCCAGAGACATTTGAGAGAACATATCATTCCATTTTTGCAATGATTAAGCACAGTAACTGCCTTAAGCATAAATTTCAAAATATTTATCTGCTACCAAAAGAGGCAGCAGTTTAATTGAAATAATCTAAGACAGAATATTCACAACAATCTTATGGCTTACACATTAATATAGTAAATATTATAATTGTCATTTTTTCCCTCATACTTCCTTATTATAAGCTAAATTATTTTTAGGAACTTTTCATGTATACATTAATTCAAATCAACTATACTGACAACTTGCTTAAGAAATATCTACATGATATATAAAATTATTTTCCTATATAAGAATATGCTAGTGAAAAGTCCAGAAGTACCCTTATTAGATTAGTTTCAGTACACTGAGATCATAGAAAATTAGTTAGATTACAAAATCAATTGCAAAATATGAAGTGTGTCAAGTGTTCTAAAGTGGTGTACTTTATAAGTCTCAGTAAGTAATCATTTTGTTGGCTAATGAAGTAAAGACTATATATATATCAAAGTTTGCTTAGAAACAGTCACTTTTCTTTTCTTTATGAAAATAACAACAGATTACGTATGGCAAGTAGAAAAGAAATACTTCCATGGGGCCATTAAAATATGTCATATTACTTCATATATTACATGAATATTGCCAGAGCAAGTAGACAAGAGTAGACAAGAGTCTCAACAAGGCAAGAGTGTGACAAAATTTTTTTTATGATTCACAGCAATTTTTAAAATTCTCTTCAACTTGACATGCAGAATTTTAAAATGTAGATGATAGTACATTGAACACCACACATTTCCATAAGTATTCTTGAGTTAAAGGTAGTTGTGGTATTTACATTAGTAAATGTAAGTTTCATTAGTGAATTAATATTTTGCTGACCCTAGCCAGGCCTTATTTATAGCTGTTGTCATTAGCTAGTTGTTAATAATACATATTTACCCCCAAAATGTTTTTATTAGAAAGATTAAGTATATAGATTATACTAACTAATATTTATTCTGTAAGTCTAGGGTTTAAATAATGCCTTTTACAATTCACAGAGAAAATATTCTACATTAGTCTTGCCTACAGATTCAATTCACCATTAAATAAAATTAGACATGGTAATTTCAAACATCCAAAAGATTATTTTATCAACTTTATCCACAGAACTAGAATGCTAGCAACATTTTCATACTTCTGTGGAGTGTTTTCCTTATGCAAAAATATATTTCATAATGTATATATTAAAGGACAATTATAAACAATAATTACATAGAGAATCGTTGTTTTGAAAAATATCAAAATTATTTTCCCAGAGTAGCTAATAAAAATATTTTAACTATGGAAATAAACATATTTATATCAGATACAAAAGCTATATATCATACACTGTCTTATGAATTGTACCTAATATTTTTAATCAAAAGTCAATTGAGAATATGGTTATCAATACTCATTATATTATTTAGTCAGTCTTAATTTGAGTTAAATATAATCACTGCTGAAACAGGCTAAAAACAAGCTTACCACATATTTACATGTATGATATACATGGTATCATAACATGAAAAATGTGAGCATACTATTTTTAATACACATGACTGTAAATATCAATTGCTCAAAAATCATAACATACAAACATTTACCTGAAAAAAAAAGCTCCAGGTTAAACTAAATAATTAGGGAATCCAGAAAACTGTTAGGACAGTGATAAAATCGGGATTAGTTTTGCAATACAGTATGAATCAAATCCAGATGATTTGGAAATAAATTCTGTGAGAAGCTATGAGCAAAACGTTCCAAAATTGCCATTTTATGATTGTGGGTATCTAGTTACAGTAATGTTGGTGGACATTAATACAAATCATTCTTTCTTAAGAATTTTCCTGCATGAATGCTTTTTAAATTAAGTTTAATTAATTATATAAAGCATTCCATTTATTTAGCTACCCGCTGATAGTTTTGTAACTTGGCATTTTGGGTGGTGATTCGGTAGTTAAATTCAATATAACACTGCAATGTGCCCTTTACACTGATTCTGTTTGACAATAGATGAGCCTCAGTGTGATTTTTCAAATGATTGTATTTAGTTTTTTTTTGTTTTTCCAGTCACAGTTTCTCTGTGTAGCTTTGGATGTCCTGGAACTCTCTGTAAATGAGGCCACCTCAAACTCTGAGATCTGCTTGCTTTTGCCTCCCTAGTGCTAGGATTAAAGGTATAGACCCCCACATCCAGCTGTATATTTAATTTTTTTAACATCATACATTTGCTTATAATGAAAATATTTTCCTTCCTCAAAAAGTGAATTTAAGCTTAGAGTTTTTCATAGAATAACCAACCCAGCTCAAATAACCAAGTTTACAGTGAAAACTTTCAGTCTTTAAAAGCTTTCTAACTGTACACACCACTAAGCACCAAATGACAAATATACAGTAAATATATACAACTGTGCCAAAATCTCTCAACTTCAACTTAAGAATGTAAAATTCTGATGTTGATGGAGTGAGTCAAAACTGCATCTGGTATTGAACTCTTATTGAACTCTTTTAGTTACAGCTTTTGTAATTGCATTGCAACTATATTTTCTTTGCATTTTTGTATCAACTTTAAGCAAAAAAAAATAATGATTTTTCTCCCTATTTAATCTGAACATTGTTAAGTTTTAACCAATGTTGACAGTATATTTTAATGCTCTGTAAAATCATCAAAAGTTTTGGAAATATGTGTTTGTGTGCATTAAATGATACATTTTGTGACTCGCCAGTCTGAAATAAGTTATGTAAACATAAATACTTTCTTTCCTCAATTTTTTTCTGGTTGACTCTTGTAAAATAATAGATACTTTCTTAACTTTTAATATTACCCAAGCTGGATCTGTTATTTATAAATCTATAGCAATAAATGAAATAATAAGAGAAGCAGGTATTTGTGTGATAACCTCAAGGTTACAAAAAATATAGCCGTTAATAGGTATTTCTTTTGCCAAATCCTCAGCCCAGGACTTGAACCTGCAATGAAGTCTGATAAG
The DNA here is from genome assembly GCF_011762505.2 of Arvicanthis niloticus. NCBI lineage: Eukaryota > Metazoa > Chordata > Mammalia > Rodentia > Muridae > Arvicanthis > Arvicanthis niloticus. The sequence goes on along the minus strand of NC_133430.1, from coordinate 23,104,617 downwards.
AACTGCAGTTTACTGGTGATGTGGGTAGTAAAACTCTCAGCTTGTGAGGCATTCGTGAGTCAGTAAAACAACATCTCAGAGAACACATTCAAGTGAAAGAGCAAAACACTGTCTTTAACACAGCCTGTGGCAACTGTAAAATGCAATCTGCAATAACAGTTAAACCTAACAGTCCTATGGGGAATTATATAGCAACATATAAAAGTAAATGGGTCACCAGCTTACCAAATGTGGCCTGCCTTTGGAAAACCAATGGTCCAGTCTAGGAGGTGTGCTCGCGAAATCATGGATGGACAAGGAAACGGCATTGGGACACTGTTGATTCTGGTTTGCTTACCCTAATAAAGGCATTACCTCAAAAACTTCATGAGCGTTTTTTAAATGTTTGATTATTTGAACAGGGTCAAAGTATGTAGTAGAATGGGGCTTTGGTAAGAATAGTAGATATCACCTTTTGTAGAAAAATCTGAGGCTTTAGTGTTATATGAGTATTCTGGGTCTACATGGTATTATTTTTTAAAAAACATATTCTTATTCCATAACATTTCCACTCTTAACAATGGAAGCTTTATGTTTTTAAAGAAGATAGCAACGTATGACCATACATGTCAAGTAAAACAGTAGAGTACTTTTTCTTTAAAGGATTAATAATAAAAAGAACAAGTGCAGCCCCATCCCCACATACTGATTGTGGATTTTTAGTTGGGTTATTCATTCTTGTCATATTAGTTTGTACAATGCTACCCACAGCATGACTGTAGAAGCTTCTTTCTCCAAGAATAGCAGAGGCTAAGATGTACACTGATTTATATGTCTCAGATCTGAAAAACCACACATTTATTTAAAATTGGCTATAAAAGTAACAAGAAAAGTTTATGGAATGTTTTCTAGGTAGCAACCAAAATAAGTACATACAAAAATTTAAGTGGCCATTTCATTAAACCAATAATTGGAGTAACATCATTGAATTTAACATTCAGCTGTGTAAAATCTTCCTAGTGTTCATATACATGTATATGGTACAAGTAATCAAACTTTGTTAGCTACTTACTAGTTAGAAATTGCCTACTTATTAATTAGATCCTTATTGTGAGCATCCAGGAATCCTGTCTCTGTGCTTTAAAAATGGAAGCGGATACCACAGGTTAGATCTCAATCTGCCTATGTCCATTTGTTTCACTGTCAAGTCCTCCTGAATCTGACATCATTATACAACAATCTAAGCTCTCTGTCATCTGAACCATAGCAGACAGAACCCTCACCCATTCTCCATTAGAACAAAATCCAAGAAAGTGATTTTCTAGGATTGATCACGTTAACATACTGTGCTGATAATTGACGGACTCTTATGGCTCACTCAGTTCAACAGATACCCAGGCCAGACAACACTCCCTTCATTCCATGAAAGCTATATCACAATTTGAAGTCAGTTGCAGGCACCTTGCTAAATCCGAGGTCACCCTTCTTATCTACATTTACTTTACTTTAATGGTAGTTTCACTATTTTATTATCAAATTGATAACCATGTTTATTCAGTGAAACAAAGGTGAAGTTTCACAGATGAATGTTTTCCATCCACACCACTGTCTCACATTCTCTACTTCTTCAGTCCGATGCCATCCTCTGACTTAGATTTTATCTCTTCTATACACTTCTTCTCAGTTGTAGAAGTCAGGTATAAGAAATTCTTATATGTGATAAAGAAGTTTAGAAATCAATGCAGACCAAATCAAACTATGAATTACAAAATACTATGTTATGGTAAGAAAAGCTATGAGAGCAATAATAAGAAATGACTTTTTTCTTATGAGTGATACCATTGTTCTAATTTGTTTATAGTAACTTTGTTTAAATCCATTAATGGATTTTTATCAGTTTTCTTTATGAGTGGAAATAATACCCTATTGATGGTAAGCCATATACATAACATGCATTCTCAGAAAACTATATAATATAACTTAAGGGAAGAAAATCCCAGGTACAGAATTCTTCATCAGAACAGAATCTGATAGAAGAAACTTATATAATCTCCTTATATGGTTCTATATATCAAAGCATGTCAAGCCCTACAACATTTTATAAGAGAAAAAATGTATTTGATAAAAGGAATTATATTTCAATTTATTAAAAAAACATTGATATTGATAAGAATTATACATTGAAACGCAGCTACTTTTTGCCAAGAGGAAAGGAGAGGAGAATTCTCCTGAGAGGAGAATTATCTCTGGTTCTACAGAAACTTTTTTCATATGTCTAAGAAGAATTTTGTATACTTATAAGGAAAAAAAATTGTCACAAGCCGAGGGATGATACAATAGAGAGCTTGCTTCTGTAACTGATTCATGAAGAAAATTGAATGAAAAGCTTACTGTTTTTATGAGAAAAAAATTGAAACTCAATGGCTATCTTCTATATGATTAACTACTGTATGAATAAAAGAATACAGGAATTAAAGAGATATTACAAGTGTGCATTTCAACAATTTCACTCTTGGTGTAGACATCTCATAGAAAAGTATCTAGTGATAACAACCTTCCAGTATTCTTAAGCTGAAAACTGTTTTTTGTTTTTTTTTTTTAACATACTTTTAGAGATTGGAGATGAATCCCTTAGAATAGGGGGTTACAGGAATCAATTTCCTCACTCCTAAAAAAGCTAACCTTCCACAAGGATGTCTGAATTTTTAAAAAAGCAGCAAATCTATACCACTAAAGTAGATTTTCCCTTTGCTTCTAGTTTCTGTGTTGAATACAGAGGAAAGCTTGATTTTCCAGCATTTTATTGTAATAGTTCTGATGATATCTTCCCTCCTTTGGTATTTCCCTCCCTCTCACTTTTCTTTCTGTGTATATGAACCAAACTGCAACAAACAGTCAGCAATTGCGATAATTTTATTTATTGATCTATTGATTTTAAGCACTCGAACAAGCTACTCCATTAGAAGCTGCAATTGGGTACCCCTCTGGCCCAGGATTTGGAAGACTAGATGCTTTTGTCTTGACATGTAAATTGCCCAGAGAGATGCAGGGAACTGCCACATCAATTACTCCCATTATTGGCCAGTTTAGCAGAGGCTCAGAAGGCACAGCAGTTCTGCTTCAAGTTACACAAGTGCATCCACAAGGAGAAGAGCGATGGATTGGAGGAAACTCACTTGTAATATGACAGCAAATAATGAAGTAACATATAAAAATCCTTCAATAACATGGGAGGGGATATGAATCACTGCATCCTTTTTCCATCAGTTAATTAGTGAAGACTCTATCATGATAGTTAAGCTAGTCTTCTGTCTACAAGTAGAGCGAAATATTATTAACAGTGTCAAGGTAGGCTTCCTGACAATAAGAGCAGAGGCTGTCTCTGATTCTGTTGCCTGTCTTTGGGATTCTTTTCCCCTACTGGGCTGCCTCCTTTAGCCTCAATAGAAGAAAATATACCTAGTGTTATTACAACGTGTTATGCCAAGGCCTCCCCTTTTCTGATGAGAAAGGAAGAAGGAGTAGATCGAGGTAAATGAGATGTGGGGAAAAGATAAGAAAGAGAGGAGGGTGGGGAAACTATAGTCAGGATATAAGGTAAGTTAATTAATTAATCACAATTTTAAACATATGGGGAGGGGATAGAAGAAAATAGAAAATAATGTATGCATGTCTACAAATGATGCAATCTATATAACAGAGGGCAACCCTGTAGGAAGACCAGCAGTGTCAATGAACCTGGACTCCCAAGATCTCTCAAACACTGGACCACCAACCAGAAGGCATACAGGAGCTAATATGAGGCCCTCAAACACATATACAGGAGAAGACTGCTCGATCTGTGTTCAGTCAGAGGAGATGCACTTAGCCCTCATGAAACTGGAGGTCCCAGGGAGTTTGGAGGTCTGGTTGGGTGGAAGGTGGAGGATGGGACTAGCCTCTTTGAGACAGGAAGGTGTGGAGGAGGTATGGGTTGTGGAACATTCGGAGGGTGGACCAGGGTGGGATAAAATGTGTAGTGTAAAAATAAATAAATAAATAAATAAATAAATAAATGTCAAAATATAAAATAATTATGTGTAATGGCTTGTGTATTGATTTGTTTTATTCATTATAATATTACTATAGAACTGTGGCCATAAAAAATTAGAAATCTAACTGAAAATTATTGCTTCAGTACTTAAAGAAACAAGTGAGTAGAATTTAGTTTTGATCCTTGACAACTGCAGCTACCAAATGAGTATCAGAGAGGATGAAGTAAACAGTCCTGCTAAGCCTGAAAAGTATGCATATGTAAACATATACAATATCATAGAGTATTATAAACATTCTCACACACATTGATACACACATCACACACCATATAATATGTATCAAAACAAACATAGTAGCATGTATAATATATAATAATCATATGCATCAAAAATATACTACACACTGTAACTAACACATAACACACACACAGCTTCACATATACTACCACACACACACAAGCTATTGCACCATTCTTAGCATTAAACATACCCTATACACTGCACCACACACACTATACATCATGAACATCATCCACATAAACAAACACCATCATCATCATCACCAACATCATCATCACACGCATAAAAACTATCACACCCTCCTTCCCCCCATTCTCTCTCACATGCACACACACATACACACACACGCACACGCACACGCACACGCTCACACACACACACACACACACACACACACACACACACACACACACTATTCTAGTTACACTTCCAGTAAAACTAAATTCTTCCCCTCATTTTAAAGGAGTCCACATTTACCAGGCTGTCTCCTTGCTTTTTTCTTGTTTTATCTGGCACTGGTCCTTGAACAAAAATCAATCTCCAGTTCTTTTAGTGTTTAGTACTAAACCCAGAAAGCAAAACAAAACATGGGAGTCTCACATTTATTATGGAACTTCTTTTATCTGGCTGGAGGGCAGCCTTCTAATCAAAAGAATGAATAAACAGACATTTACTTACTTTCAGAGACTAGGGAGACAGCTCAATCTTCCTGGGGGCCAGGCCAACCAAAAGGGACTACAATTGGTAAATCAAAACATTAGCAGCTTGCTAATTCACCACAGCAGTTATTGAGATGTAAAGAAGTTTCTATCAGAATGTTTATTGATAGAGGTTATAGAGAGAAGCAGAAGTACCTATTTTTCTTCTTCATGGAAGAAAAATATCAGGTCACTGACTAAAAAAAAAATAAAGTTAGGTATGCGAGCTTCTTTTTAATTTCAGAAATTACACACACACACACAGAGAGAGAGAGAGAGAGAGAGAGAGAGAGAGAGAGAGAGAGAGAGAGAGAGAGAGAGAGAGAGAGAGAGAGAAAGAGAGAGAGAGAGAGAGAGAAAGAGAGAGAGAAAGTCTTGAGTGATAAGTCCATTAAGTCATTGCTGAGAAACCATAGCAACCTGAATTCTGATTCTTAGCATCTGCATAGAAAGTTACATGTAACCATGTACATTTATAAACCTCTTTTTGAAGTAAAGACAGGTGGATCTCCCAAACCCATTGGTAAGCTTAATCTGTTAGTACCACGCCTGCCATTGATATCTGGCCTTCACATACATATATACATGTGTGAATAAACCCTCATGCATATGTGCCCATTCTCATACGAATCCATATGAATACCGCATACACACAAGGAAGAAATGTAACTATCACAGACACATTAGATACACATTAGAATGATGTCCCAGCATAGGGGCATGCTAGAGCAGTGAGGTGGGAGTGGGTGAGGGGATAGAGGAGCACTCTCATAGAAGCAAAGTGGAGAGAGGAGGGGTCAATAGGATAGGGGACTTTTGGAGGGTTGACTGGGAAGGGAAAGATTATTTTAAATGTAAACAAATAAAGTAATTAATAAAAAAGAAAGACATGAATACCACATACACATTATAACGAGAGAAAGTGAAGAAAAGAGAAAGAAAGAAAGAAAGAAAGAAAGAAAGAAAGAAAGAAAGAAAGAAAGAAAGAAAGAAAAGAGGCACTGAGGGAGGGGTAAGGGAGCTCGGGAAGAAAAGAAGGAAGAAAAAAAGAAGGGAAAATTAGAAAAAGAAAGAGAAAGGATAAAAGGAAGGAATGAAGTAATGAAAGAAAAAGAAAAGAAAATGTTAGAGAAGAAAAACAGAAAAGAATAAAGACTATCTTAAGCCCTGAGAGTACTATTGGTTGTTTCATCATTTATTCAAAAGTATTATTTTATTTATTCAATATTTTATTTATTCAATAGTACATTTTTTTGGAGGCTTTTGAATCTGGATTAAGTTTATTGTTTTATTATGACATAGACATGAGCCTGTGGGGGACCAGGTGTTAGAACTACGTGGTGGCTCCAAACAAATTCACACCATGCAGCAGGTCTCACATGGGAAGTTTATTGGAAGAGAAAATAAAGGAAGTCTCTGGGAGAGGGAGAAAAAAATACGGGAGGAGAGCAGGGAGAACGAGGCTTTCATTGAACCCAAAACAACATGTGACAGGGACCATGGCGCATGTGCAAAGAGACAGACACAGGAGTTATGCTGTATTCTCTTGGGCTGCTAGAGATGGTATGTCTTGTCGCTGGGTCCCTGGAGAGCTGGCTGTAAACATGTCTGATTGTTGTGAATTCGCTTCTAGCTGTCCATGAATATGCCTGATTTCCAACACTAAGTAGTCATGGTCCGAATGAGATTTGTCCCATATGTTCATGAATTTGGATAGTTGGTCACCAGTTGGTAAAAATGTTTGGAAAGAACTAGGATAGGAGGCCTTGTTGGAGGAGGTGGGTCACAAGCTTTAAATTTCCAAATTACATGGGTGATGCCCAGGCTTCTTCCTTGGCACTTTGACTGTGTATCAAAATATGAGCTCTTGCTGTTCCTTCATTTTGCTGTCATGGACTCTAGTACTCAGAAAGGATAAGCCAAATTAAATGTTCTATTTTATTAAAGAAGTGAACAAACTATAATATTCTGATAGGCAGAGGGAGATAATATTGTAGTTTTTCTTTCTGTGATGAGTAATATACTATGAGATATATATCTGATAAGAAAATTCAGAAATACACAGGTCATTTTCTGTGAAAAATAATAAAACTTTGCTTGTACTTCATTACAGACTTTTTAATTCAGACTATAAGCTGTAATTTTATGTTTTCCTTCAACTAAAATTTAAATTTACTAAAGTAAAAATAAACTATATCATACAGAGTAAAGTATACACCTCTTTTGGTTTTTGTTGGAAAAGTTAAAGTATTAAACTTGTAACACTTGATTTGATGGCCATTTCAACTGTATTTTTTGTTGTTATTTTTTATATCACAATTAAATTAGTTCAACATTAACACAATGAAACTTAAGATCGGACTGTGTAAAGGTGTCACTTTTATTATAAGTTACTTGTCAATGGAAGACTCTAAATTGTGATCATTGAGAAAAGAACTAGATTGAAACAAGTGTGAACATATCTAAACATCTATAAACATGAATGCTATTGAAAATCCAACTCTAATAAGAGGAAAAGATGGCAGGTTTGATAGTCTGAAGGAAAAGAATACAGAAAATGTAAAAATTCAACCATAAAAATGCTTACAACTTATATAAGAAACATGGCATTGCTACTATCAATATAAAAATTTTTGATGAAGAACAGGATGCTTACTTGTGGTTTGAATTGGTTTACTTCCAAAAATGTACTGAAATGTCAGTGACTAGGTAGCTAATTAAAGAACATAAATTTATTTGTATTATATATTATGAGGCTGAATGTCTACACAGAATGTTCCTGAACTTGGTACTCCTGAATTGCCTGGTCCTCTCCATGTCATACTGCATTGTGTTGAGGAGTAAGAAGAAAGCATGCAAGAGGTGGAATCACTTCAGTGGACAGGAAGCCAAAGATCTATTCAGCTGCCTGGTTCCCATCATGACATAACTCGATACCAGATGTACCAAGGCAGTTGCTAATTTTCTGATACAAATAAGTAAACTCTGAAGAAATATGATGGTCCCAACAGAGTATGATTTGTGAGTATCATGCTGACTATACCCTCAGTAAGTTAAAACATTCCCCCGAGTTCTCACCTCTCAAAATTACACTATCTTTCTCTGTGCCATACTCAGGACCAAGTGTACAATGTTTGGATCTGTAGGAGCAGATTACAGCCAAAGCTTATCAAGGTCCTTATGTTTATGTGTAATGTTGATCATACTGAAATTTTTTTTGGGTGGGGGATTTTATACTTCAGAGTTGAAAGAGTGAAACCTGGCAAAGATGAACTTTTTTTTAATTAATCATTATATTCCATTTGTTTACATCTCAAATGATATCCTACTTCCAGGTTACACCTCTACACACACCATCCCCTCCACAACCCCCTCCAGGCAAAGATGAACTTTAACAGGAATCCACCTTAATGTTGTCCTGGGTATAATCCTTGGAGTATTTAAATGAAAGATAGATAAAACCAATCGTTAAAACTACAACTTTCCATTGAGATTCTATAAAATGCATGCATGTTTACTTCATCTTAGAATTTAGAATCAGTCCCCTTAGTTAGCATTGAAATCTGTAAGGTTTTTTAGCTATAAATTCAGTATAATAAATACAATGTCACATTTATTTAAAGGACTTATTTCATAGAAAACTGAGTCCCTTAACCTTTAATAAGTCAAATTCCACAGTTGTGAACCCAGACCTCAAATATTCTGCATGCTAATTTATATGTTTGGTGGTATGTACCTTCTCATTTCAGGTCTCTGAGTTCTGACACATATATTCCTTCTACAGAAAATACTGATTGTATATATTCAAACTTGCTGGGATGATTTATGGTCTCGCACATAGTATTACCTTCTAACTGACACAGCAACTAATCATCAAGTGATGTGATATGGGCATGTCCCCCCAACAGCTCACAGGTCAAAGGCCTGGTTTCCATCCTTGGCACTGTTGGAAGGTGCTGACATTTATAAAAAGTGGAGCTAAGTAGGAGGTTTAATGGTCATTATGGATGTGTCTATGAAGGTGGTCCTGGGACACTGATTTCTTCCTGTCTTTCACTGACCAGCTGCACTGAGTTGAAATACTCCATCTTCACATTCCTTAGATACGAGTAGTACACCACACATGCCTATTAAGTCAGAGCCGACTGAAGAAGAACTCCAAAGCTGAGATTCAAAATGAAACATTTTTTTCCTGATAAGTTAGTTGATTTAGCAATATTTTTTTGTTGTATCAGAAGACTGAGTAAGACAATATAAGAACCTGTGCTATAATGAACACACTTAGGGTGAGCACACTTGTGAAACTCAGTTCTTGATCCCTGCCAGTGTCCTGTAGGATGCATAAAGATTCTGGTAACTCTACAAACAGTACAACTAGCATTAGCAATGGGGAAAGCACAGCCAACAGCGTAAGTGATAACATCCCTCTTCCTTCCAGTATTTGATTGACATCAGCTTGGTGATGTTTTCCCACCAATCTTGGCAGTGGTACTTATCAAGTCAAATACAGCTAATGGAAAATCTGTGTCTTTTAGCTCATGCATTGCTTCCAGTGTCACTACTTGGAGATATTTTCTTCATGTGGCTTTGGGGACAGAGGACAAATTGCCAGAAAAGATGGATTCAATTCCATCCAAGGTCAATACTTTTTAAGAATGTTTGGGAACTACTATATATAGTGAACTTCTCTGCCTTATATGTTGTGTTTAGCATTCAAATTAGGAGCTGGGGAGACGTCTTAGTAGGTAATGCACTTGCCATGCAAGCGTGACACAAGCTGAGCATCCAGGCACACATCTTTAACCACAGCAGCTGTATCCTCAAGCTCATTGACTGCATATCCTAGCCAAATCAATGTGCTCCAGGTTAAGGTGGAGACATTGTCTCTTAAAATAAGGTAAAATCAATGGAGGAGTATATTTTATAACAAATTCTGGGTTACCCTTTCATACATATATGGACACACTCACATTAACACACACACACAAATATGCAAAAATGTGCAAGTATACACAATTCAGAAATGCATATTTTGAGATCATTAATGCATAAACTTCTAATGTTTTCTTCACTGTCTTAGGTTTCTAGGGAAATCATGAGCTATTCTTAAAGTCAGGAACCTATCTTCTCAGTTTAGATCTTCACGAAAAGTAACAAACAATGGGGCATTCTTCCTGATGCTCTGCCAACTGCAGTAATATTTATCCTCATTGTCTTTCAGAAGCAATTTTAAGGAGAAAGGAAATTCTTCAGGAGCCACCTGAAGTAAGTGCCCACAATACAATTCCTGTAGCAGATACACTTTGTTCCTTCCTTGCCAGTTGTTAGAGGAAGTCACTGCTGATGTTGGTGGACACTCAGGAGACAGCAGCAGTGTAGCGGGTTTGGAAACATATCAGATGGAAGACAACTTCTCTCCACCCCTGCTTGTCAGTCTTCAAGAATTGCTACAGGAAACGGCCTAGGCAGGATTTTACTACCAAAGTCACAGGCACTGCTCTTGTTACCCAGCAATAATGAAGAGATTTTATTCATTTGATTCTCTTTATGCCTTTGTGATTACCTGTGGAAAATATCACATTATCCTTTTATTGTTTTTAACCATAAAAATTAACATAGGTGTGGAGTGTAAATATACTTTCATAAACATTATTTTCATTCAACTATAAGCACTCTATCAAGAAAATCATTCAATTAGAGACAAAGGACGAAGGCAAAGGAGGAAATATGGGAGGACGGGTGGTGTTAAGGGGATGGTGACATAGGGCACTGGCTAAGAGAACACCCTGTGCTAAGATGATATGATCTCAGCACCTATATACAAATCCTAGGCATAGCTAGATGTGACAATTCAGGTGTGGTGAGAAAGTGGATACTGGAGTTTCCATGGAGCTTGCTGATCATCAGACAATCTCTAAGCCAATGAGAGACCACATCTCAATGGAATAATGTGGAGAGTAATTGAATATGATATTCAGTGTTCTTCTCTGTCTTCCACAAATACATGTGTACTCACTTACAAGTATGTATGTGTATACCACACACAAACACATACATACATGTATACAATGTCTGTGTCAGAAAATATTAAAAATAGTCTTCATTACATAGTATAACAAAATTTACATGGTAACCCATATGTTATTATAAATATAGACATTAACATTTCACAAAGTTAGGACAAATGACTGTCAAATATCTTGTATTATGTCATTTGTTTTTCTTAAATTCAGCAACTAGGCCCCTTTAGTATACAGTAATATCTATCCCACAGGGTCATGATGTAGAAATGTACCATTTTGTCTTCTCGGCATGGATTAGCTCTTTTCAGAAGTAATGGAGGACAAGGTTGTTCAAATCAACAGAACTACTGTTCACCCCTTCTAGTCAGTTCACTTTGACCCATCTAAAACACCTGCTATTCTCGGTGACAACAAATTGTCTTGCCATTTAATGAAGGAAGTAGTTTTTATTGTTTCCAACCAAAAATATTACAGGAGTTAATAGTGCTTTTTTACCCTTGCCCAAAATATAATAAGACATAGTCTAAAGAAAAAAATGTCAATAATCAGAACCCTCTGACATGGGATCCAAGTTCATATTTCTGAAGTCATTCTCAGTTAGAAAGAGGTGTTGATAGCCAAGTTCCTGGTAAAGTAGAAACTAATACCTATTAAGCAGAGGAGTGTCCCTGGCTTGATAAGTTGTCTTGGCTCTGTGAATACCCATTAGGCAGTAAGATTGTCCCCCAGGGAAACTGCATCACACTGCTGAGACAATCGAATTCCTTACAACCAGGGGCTTAAAATACCTATTGTTGAGTTCTTGTCATTTCCTGACATTTTTTTTTCTTTTGATATTTTTTCTAAGCTTAAGGTTCACGAAAAGGTGAACATTAATCACAACATTTGAGAAAAGTCCCTTAGCTCGTTATGTGTGATGAATATGTTAAAAACAGGCCTAATCCAGTGCCAAAAAAATGTTATGTTTGACTTTTTAGTTAATCATGATAACTGCTAAAATCAAAGGATGAACAACTTTGAACTTTGAGTCTTTTGTAAGCAACCCTGATCTAGGAAATAGTGTTTGCACAAACTAAGTACTTCACATCTTCCTGATTTGCATACTGATTAAATTATAAATTAGATTCACCATTATGTTTATTTTTAACATTTTTTAGCAACACAGTTGAGTAAATTTACAACTTACAGAACGAAGTGTAGACTTATGTTTAAGAAACTAAATACTCAGTTAAAGGTAGGAGGTTCAATATGGGACACCTGCCCTGATATAAGTATGAAAGGTCATAGTGAAACCTATTAATTTATATTCAAACTAAAATAATTAGGACAAAGAACAAACAACTATTTCAAATGTATTTAAACAAAAAAAGTCCATTTGTTCTATTTGCTTGTTTTATTTTAAAATCTATCCACTATAAAAGAACCTACTTCAACATCTATTTTTACAATGTATAATAACCATAAAATGAAATAATTTTATTTAAAGAGAAAACATCATTCTCTATTATATTTATGCTTTAAATGGTGGATGCTTTCATTATTACATTAAGTGTTTTCTCCTAAAATAAGAAGATATTTTAGTATGTTCACAGAAGTATATTGTATGTAAACTTTGTATTTAACCAATGGTCAAAATAAACACTAAATTTGAGGACTCTCAAGCAAAAAAAACCTTAATGTTTTTCATTTGTATATTTTAATTAAAATAAATTATATTGTTTTCCTCTTTCCTTTTTTCACTCCAATTCTTCATATGCACCAATCCACTTAGCTTATTCTGAAATTCATGGCCTCTTTTTCTTTAATTATTTTTATTACACACACACAGACACAGAGAGAGAGAGAGAGAGAGAGAGAGAGAGAGAGAGAGAGAGAGAGAAAGAGAGAGAAACACATGTGCATACATATATGACTAAATACAGAATACAGCATTCTCAGTTCATTTAGGATTATTTTACTTGTAAGTCTATGATAGGGAAACATTACTTAATACATACAATTAAGTTAATATCTAAAATAATTTCCGTTTACTTACAAGTTCTAAATTTAATAAGTTCGGGAAGTAGTTATATATTATTCTCATAGTCTTTGTAATTAATTTAATTCTGCCTGAGTGTAATCTAACAGTAAAGATCAACTATATAGTAGTTTCATCCAAGGCAAAAATTAACTGAATACAAATGTTTCTTCACTATTCAACAGTGGAACATTAAGCAGACAGCTCAACCGTGTACTCAAATACTTTCTCCCTTTTCTGCAGCAGGCTTGGCCACTCTAAGGGAAAAACAAATATAGAAACACAATCAAGGTTAGTGCATTACGCATTTCAGGCTATTGTTTTAGTTCTGATGACTTTTTCCCTGCCAAGAGTAACATAAAGCAATCTTAAGTCACCAACGAAGTGGTGACAGGAGACAAATGTCCTTAGAAGTGTCAATGAGTTTCAGTGTTTATATATGGAAAATGTAAATTCCACTGGCTGCCTTTCTTGTTCATTTTGAACTTGAAAACTTAAGAGCTTCAAACTGGTAAGTAGGTCAGTGTAGTAGCTGATGTCCTACCATTGATGTCACAGACAAGGCGGATGTTCCATAAACATTCATAAATGCCTTTTGCAATCCAATCCTGAGTTGCATTTTTTATAGGACACTGTGCATGAAGCTTTGTCTTCAGGAGCCAGTTGGATCTGCTAACTCATCTTACTGCAGCTGCATGTGACTGTACACCTCTCAGCAGCCCTTCAGGATGAAGTCGGCTTTGCTTTAAACCAGCTCTGAGAGAACTGTCATTGTGATCTCCTGGGTAAGATTAATTCTTGGGCTCGCTGGCCTCTTGGCCAAGTTTATTAGCAATAATAAATCACTTTGGCCACCCACTTCCTCTGTCTTTTCTCTTTGCCAATAGACTGAAGCACTCTTCTTTATCCCTCATTGTCTTGGCACTTAGGTTGTAATAGGATTTGTTTTTACTTAACTATTCTGAGAACATGGACTATTTTCAATGCACACTCATTCTCTGGGGTCATGTACTCCACATATGTACAAACTTTAAGGCAAGACCATGACATTTGGTGGGACATATGGATTGGTTAGCATATTGTTAAAAGTACTTGCTGATCTTACCAAGAACCCTGGTGTGATCCCAAGAACCTACATGGTGGAACCCCACACTCTCTTCTAGCCTCAGGGGGCACAAGACATGCACACAACTCACATGCATACAAACATTAACATATATAAAATAAACGTAAATAAATCTTAAGAAAGATAATGCTAATTTGAAACTGCCCTACCATTAAATTTTCTCGACTGCATCGATGTCGCTATAACGTGTACCTGACATTTCCTCTTTTGTTCATTGTTGTACCTCCAGACTTTAAATTGCACAGTGGAAAACTAAATGAAAACTCATTAGGGTTTCAATGGATGAAAGTATTAGTCATTTATACAAGTCTTCCTCAATTACTTTTGTCTGGAATTGCTTTGGTGTTTGCTAGTTGCTTTGCTTGCTTCATTTGCTAGTCAACTACCTTAATACAAAGCTACTTCCATACTGTTTTGTTTCACAGGTTTTTAATCTGCCTTTACTAGCTCTTTTTAGCATTATATTTATTGATATGTGTGCCTTTCTACATGACCACCACTTGTGTGCAGATGCCTCTGGAGGTCAGAAGATGGAACTTGAGTCCCCAACCTGGAATAATAAATGTTTGTGAATGGTGTAATATAACATCTGGAAATCTTGCTAGGTCCTTGGCAAGAGTTCATGCTCATAGCCATTGAGCTCATTTGATTGTTTTAGATATTGTTTACAAAAAAATAAGGTAGTTTTATCAGCCTGAAATTAGAAATATAGTATTGTCTTCAGGTACAGTATTGCATAGCCAAAAGTAAAGTGTCATTTTAAAAAATGTTTATTGACTTATTTATTCATGTATATGTATGCTTGTCCATGTGTATATGTGTATGGATATCTGTCTGTGTGTAAATATATGGTTTTATGTTTGGATACATGAATTTGTGTATAAGCTTGCAGGCATGGGGGAAAAATGGTGTTGGGTCCCTTAGATCTAGACTTACAGGCAGTTTTAAGCCATCCAACATGGGTACTGAGAACCTAACTCAGGTCCTCTACAAAAAAGAGCAAGCACTGTCAAGTAACTGAGACATCTCTCCTACCCCTCAAACATGATTTTACATCATTTTATAAACTTGGCTTTGTGGATATTTCATGCTACCAAGGCATTTTCCTTTTGTTTAACAATGTTCAACCCAAAACTAAATATTTTGGTTTATTGATAACTAACCTAGATTTTTACTTGTGTATCCAAATGCAATTTGCCTAGCACTTCCTAAGAGCCACCTGATCTTACTTAAGCTGAATTGGCAGTACACTCCAAGAGCAAATATTCTCCATTTTCCAATTATGAAGGAGCCACCTGGCTATACAGCCCTGCCCATTTCCAGTGACGATGAACAGATGATCTATTAGCACAATGAGGCTGGAAAGCCTGCCTCTGGGGAGATTGTAAATTTTTATTAAAAGGAATTTTGAAGATTAAAAAGAGAAGGAGGAGAAGGGGGAAGAGGAGAGGAGGAGGGGAGGGGAGGGGGAGGGGAGGAGAAGAAGGAGAAGAAGAAGAAGAAGAAGAAGAAGAGGAGGAGGAGGAGGAGGAGGAGGAGGAGGAGGAGGAGGAGGAGGAGGAGGAGGAGGAGGAGGGAGAGGAGAAGGGGCAGGGGCAGGGGCAGGAGCAAGGGCAGAAGCAGCAGCAGAAGAAGAAGGCGGCTAAGTGTGGCATGTGAAGAAACAGAGACTGAGAGGAAAAAGAGAAAATGGGGAAAGAATAACTGAATTACAAGGCAAGAATGTGGAATGTAAAATCATTAGCACTAATACCAGGACAAACTCTTTAAAGACCTACCACATTTAAAAATAGCCAAAACTTACCTAGAAAGGCCTTTGTCAAATTTCTTAATTTTCACACAACCTAATACATTGAGAGAAATATTGGTAAATTAACCTTCCTTACATGTTGAGGGCTACTGGAGAAAAAAAACTATGTTTTGAACCATCTATTCACAATACCTTACTCAAAAGACAAACAATGTATTCCAATGTGATGGCATGGAAATTGACTCATGACTTTATCACAGCACTCATCATGGATTTGTATCAAAAACAATCTCTGTGCTTAACCCTTTAATAATCTATGAGTTAATGGATTTTATTCCTAAGGTAGGTTACATAAGATATATATTCTAAAACTGTCTGTTGAATGATGCTAAGATGTAACATGTACACCCACATTTAATTTTTCAAAGTGTAATTTCTCACCAGTTTCTGTTTTTTTTCTAGGATCCCCCTACACTGAGGAATCAAGCCTCTCTCTCCTCCCATTGATGTCAGATAAATTGATTCTTTGCTACACATGTATCTGGAGCCATGGCTCCCTCCATGTATAGTCTTTGGTTGGTGGCTTAGTCCCTGGGAGCTCTGGGTGGTTCAGTTAGCTGATATTGTTCTTCCTTTGAAGTTACAATCCCCTTCAGCTCCTTCAGTCCTTCCCTTAGTTCTTCTACTGTAGTCACTGAGCTCAGTCTCATGGTTGGCTCTATCTGCATCTGTATTGGTCAGGTGGTGATAGACTCTCTCAGGAAACAGCCATACCAGACTCCAGTCAACAAGCTGTTCTTGGCATTCACAATAGTTTGGGAGTTTGGTGTCTATAGATGGGATGGATCCCCCGGAGGG
The DNA here is from genome assembly GCF_011762505.2 of Arvicanthis niloticus. Lineage (NCBI taxonomy): Eukaryota > Metazoa > Chordata > Mammalia > Rodentia > Muridae > Arvicanthis > Arvicanthis niloticus. The sequence continues at coordinate 23,087,832 of NC_133430.1, read as the reverse complement.
GTGGTCTCTGGATGGCCTTTTTTTCAGTCTCTCTTCCATTTTTTTGTACCTGTCTTTGTTTTGGAAAGGATTATTTCTGGCTTAAAATTTTTGAGATGGGTATGTGGCTCCATCCTTCAGCTGAGGACCATGGCTATTTACTGGAGGAGGTCTCTAGAGGTCATATCTCCCCTTTGTTGAGTATTTTGGCTAAAGTCTTTGCTGTTGGCTCCTGGGAGCCCCTCACTTCCCTGGAGTCTGATTCTTTTTAGTGGCTACCTCCAGTTCCACATTCCTCATTGCTTCCTGTTTCTATTCAATTTCCTGACGCTCTGTACTTTTCTCCTGTTCTTTCCAATACCTGTTCCTTCCCCCATTTTTCCCTCCCCTTCCTCTTTCCCTTCCTCATCCCTCCATCCTTCTGCCTCCTGTGATTATTTTGCTCTGTGATCTACGTAGGGTTGAAGCAGCTACACTTTTGTTTTTCTTCTACTTAAGCTGCATATGGTTTAGGGGTTGTATCATGGGTATTCTGAGCTTTTGGGCTAAATTCACTTATCAGTGAGTACATACTACATGTGTGTATTTTTTTAAATAATGGGACAAAAATACCAAGAATTAATATGGATACATATATGTTAATGTAGAAATTGTTTATTCTGAGGCTGTATTTTGTTTTGTGTAGGAGATTAGAGTGAAAGTTGATACTGTCTTCCGTATCCATATATCAGAAAGTTTGAAATAATACTTGTCTTACTATTGAAAATAAAAATGTAAATGCAAATTGAATTAAAATTACAAGCTATAGAGTGTTACCACCCATTTACTAATTGGAAAAACACAAGAATGTCCAGCACAGGAGCCCCATTCTTTTTAGATGATCTACTGAATTCTAATGCAAACAGCAACAACAGATTCAGCTGCTGAAAATGACATTCCAGCAGCCTGAGATCTTTCCGACTTTTTCTTATTATCCTATCTGCTTCCATATCATTTTTACTCAGCGTGCACTGACTGCAGGCTAGGCTTAATGGGTTTCCAATTGGGAAAGTGCAACATTCAGAGCTATCAGAAGCAGGTCGGTTCAGGGGTATAGCTGCTGGAAGGTTTCCCTTATCATCCTCTAATCATTGAAATATCAACGAGATTGCCTTCAAGTCCAAGTGACAGACTTTCTGCGTCGATTTAGAGCAAAGTGAACTGAAACTCCATCAGAAAAGAAAATAAGGGCCATTCTCAGTCAGAGAGTTCATTACCATGATATTTTTCTGTGATGTTTCTAAATTGTCTTTGTGGATGGACCTGAATGCATAAGTGCTTTATGTTACTCCAGACAACTATAGTTTTACAGGTCCTTGTCAGCAGGATACTCTCAGAAAAGGCCTTCAATGTATAGTCAAATAAATGGCTACAATGCACCCATTTGGCAGTACAAACATAATCAGAGAATTTAAAGTGTGCATATAAATTATCAGTAAATTTTATTTGTATTTATGTTAAATTTATATGTTATATATTATCTTGAAAGATAGGATACATAGATATTCAAGTTACTGGATGTGTGTGTGTAATTACATGAATTTAATATATTTTAATGTAAATAAATGTCTCCTTATAAACATTAGAGAAGGCAGACTTGTTCAAAAAATATGATAATATAATGACAGTCCAAACTATGCAAAGAAATTCACATTCCACAGATACTAAATTTTTTCATCAGAAGTAAAAAGGCTAGATGAATATGTTTTAGATGACATTTTTTGATACAGAAGAAAAATACATACAAAATGTTAGGCATTTGAAAGGAAGTTATCTCTAAAAATCAACTAACTACAGTACAGCAATATTCTTTACTTCAAAATGACTGTTAACATATGGTAACATAAATAAGGAAGCTGAAGTAAAAAGATTTATAGCTTTAGGTCATACTCAATAACATTATAGACTACAGATCTGATACGCAGACAAAGAAGTAAGAAGAGTCAGGAAGGAAGGAAGGGAGTGAGGGAGGGAGGGAGGAAGGAAGGAAGGAAAGGGAAGGGAAGGAAAGAAGGAAGGAAAAAGAAAGGAAAGAAGGAAGGAAAAAAGAAAGGAATGACAGAAAGAAGAAAGGAATGGAGGAAGAAAGGAAGGAAGGAAATAACATAATTACTTAAAAAAAACTATTGCTTAGTGTATACAAATAGGAGTGCCCCTCCTCAAAGACTCATGTTTGTGAATGCTTAGCCCATAGGGAGTAGCACTATTAGGAGGTGTGGCATTATGGAATAGGTGTGGCGGTTTTGGAAGAAGTGTGTCACTGGAGGTGAGCTTTGAAGTCTTATAAACTTAAGTGTGGTCAGTGTGTCATAGTCTCATTCTGTTGCTTGTGGTTCAAGATATAGAACTCTCAACTCCTTCTCCAGCTCTCCAGCACCATGTCTGCCTACACATTGCCAGGGTTCTAGCCATGATGATAAAGGACCAAACCTCTGAAACTGTAAGCCAGCCCCAATTAAATATTTTTCTTAAAATAGTTATCATGGTCATGGTGTCTTAACAATAAAACCCTAAAGTAGCAAATTGTAGATGGTGAGCAATACTGTAAACTCTGTTTCTCTGCTAAAATTTTTCTGTAGAAAGATTCTTTCTTATTAACTTTTGGAGTTTCTCTATGTGTGACAGCCATGGTTGTCTTATAACACACGTTGTAGACCAAGCTAGTCTTGAACTCACAGAGATCCGCCTGCCTCAGCCTCCTAAGTGCTAAGATTAAAGGTGTGCACTATCACATAAATAAGAAAATATTTCTAAAAAATGCCAATAAATACATATTATTGATTTTTAAAATATTGTTGGCAATTTTGTTTTAATCTCTTGTCATCTATATTTCTTAAACACATGCTATAGATATGAAAGTTTTCTTATCATACAAGAACCCCAAAACTATAATGAGAAAATGTACATCAATACATTGAGTGCCTTCTATGTTTACTAGAGATTATATAATGAAAAGGATACAGTATCAGTTAGAATGAAGTCAGATGTGAACAAGAGCAATTATTATAAAACATCCCCTGTGAGTTCACAGTACAATCCTTAGCTGGAAATCTGAAATTGTTTACATAACTTGAGTACATAATTGTGAAGTTTCTTTGGAAAATTTAGGAAGTTTTCTGGATTCCAAAGTAGTGTATACCAATCTATAAAAGGTTTACAGTTTTTTTCTCTTGTTTTCAAAAAGAGAAAGAGTTAGGATTTTTTGTTTCAATATTGCTTGAATGGTTAGCATCTAAGCTTGCCGTATCAACTTGCAGACAAGTTGATACACAGCTCCTATTCTGTCCACTCCGTGTGCAAATTTTATTGGCTTTGATGTACTAGTGTCACAAAACAAAGACACACAGTGAAAGACATTTTCCCAAGGGGATCCCAATTAGTCTGATCATAAAAACCTCAATAAAAACAAAAGGGTGATTTCCTAATTGTAAATTTAAATCTCTCTGATAGGCCCTTCATATAGGAGGAGCTGGTTTTCCTTGTGTTTTAGTATCACTGCAGTCTTTCCTAAGTTTTGAGTTTTTATTACAAAATACACTCTTGTCTCTAGGAGTGGGTTATATTGCACTGGATATTTTTACATGGTGATCAATCATAATTGTCTCCAGGCATGGAGACAATCTCCAAGTCTCCTAGGAACACATATATGCTGTATATGCTTCAGGCAACATAAATTAATATACTCCACTTTGGTTGTAAATATAAAAAGATATTTCATTGAGATACTGATTTTTGCATTTCCTAAACATAATAAGTAGTTCTTAGGTTAAAGTAAAATCGAAGCACAAGTACACATGTATTGTTCCAAGTCTGAAATGATTTTGATACACTAGTAGTGTCAAAATAAACTATGACTATAGCTACTCCTACATTCATGGGACAAATAGTGTTCATTTTGAATTGGAGAACATATTTGAAACACATACTGGTATAAAAAAAGCTAGAGTATGCTACCTCAGAAACTAACCAGAAGAACCCAAACTAGTGTTTCTGATGAACAACACTCTGATGCCCTATACTCTGAGAGGTACTTGGAGCCAATCACATACACTTATTCTTTATAAAGAATGTTAAAGCAGTCAGCTTGGAAACAGCTGAAGCTCATCAAAGAACTATATAATAATTACTGGGCTTTATGTAGTACTTTGGAGAAGAAAGGTAATACCAAAAGGATACTACAAACAGGAAGATTAATGAAGACTGACTACTTCTGGATTCCAATACCTGAGGGTATACGTATTAAGTTATAAATATCCAATGTCTCTGTTTTCTCATATATGTTTAATGTCTGATGGAAAGTTGGTGTCCTTGACACTTAGTATTCAGTGTGCATTAGGCATCTATTCTTTGTGTACCATTTTATGTTCATACACATGATCTATTCAATAATGGACTACATGTTTAAATCCTTATATTCACTGACGCCATTTGTTTTTTATACTCTTTAGTGAGCCTGAATATTCTTAAGTAATCCGGAATATTGTTGTTACATATTAAAGGTAGTATTTGCACTGGTCTATATAAAAATGTACAACAAAACACCTGATTTGACTTCAAAGGAGCTTAAAACAGCAGGTAGTCATATTGCACTGAACTTGTCAATGTCCCGTAAAGAACAGACTTTGTTCATTCTCCGTTGATTTCTGTTGGAAAGTAAAATCACATTTGGAGGAAGAAACAAGGAATTTAAGAATTATCATTAGTTTTATACATTTATGAGATGTAGTTAATATGTGCTTATGATGTGTAGTTAATATATGGGTTAATACTTGGAGCAAGGGAGAGAGATAGAAAAATAACTGGAAGCTGTTTTAGTATTTTTAAATTTCCAACTGGTTGAAAAAATAAGAAGCATATCTACATAAGATACCAATTTAGTCTTTTTTTTCCTCTGATCTTATAAATATATCATTTCCTAAAAGATTCCAGCGGGTTGATGAAGAATATGTGAATAAAGGTTTAATGAGAAAGGCATGAAGTTGATATTATACATGAAAATGACCACTTGCAACAACAGAAACACTTATACAATTGGTGCACCTCCAAAACAGACTAAGATACTCAAGTGCAAAATAATTTTGAAAAGCAGATATATTTTTAAGGAACAATGGCATGGTATTCTATGGACTGACCCCTCAAATTGTAACAATTGCTTCAGAAGAGGAGTGGTTTATCTTTGAATGCTGCATGGAGTTGAACAGAAGGCCACATGTCCAGAAGAAATAAATGCAGAGGGTTCCTGAGGCACCCTAAGCAACAGTACAAAACTGAGTAAAGAGTACTCTAAAGGATGGATAAAGAGGTCCACGGTTTCAGGTTGTGTGAAGGAGATACCCACATTGAGATGAGCTTTCTGGTGGTAAAATGCTCTTGAATTACCCTTGGTCCATGAGGTTACCAGTCAACCATGCATTGTTTGTAACCCCAATTAAAAACTCATTGCTTCACCAAATTGGACAATGATATAATTATTACTTTGGCTTTCTAGGGTGAGCAGACATGTGCATGGTCATGTGTGTGTGCACGCGTTGTAATTGTTCAGGTAAAAATGTGTCAAACTGCAGATGACCATGCCCATAATTTAAATCAAAGGTTGTAGAAGCTTTCCATTGATTTTGAAAAAAAATCAGAAAAAAGACCAACTTATAACATTTTTTATTTTTATTCTCTTTTAAAATATTTTTGTGAATCAATGAATTATTGGGGTTACTTACAGGAATATTGGTGATGGGTTACCTACAGGGACAGAATAAATGCTCAACCTAGCATGCATGACAGGAGCCAAAAGTTATGAACCTGGAAAATAACACAGAGCCTACAGGCAGCTCATCCAACTAAAGAGCTTCCTTTTCAAGTGACTCAGTTGGCCTAAATCTCTTCAAGGAAGCTTGTCTGGTCCCAAAGTCTTCTTTGCAACTTGGCTTGGCTGAGTATGGTTTACAGTTTTTATTGCTTACTCTAGTATGGATGGGAGCCTAGTGAATCTGGTCAGTTTCAGGAACTTCCTGAAGCTGTATTTTGAGTTGTTTTCTTAATAAAGCATTGTTTGTAGACACATGACTTTTTCATCTATTTCCTAACATTTTAGATACTTAAGAAAGTTTATAGCTGCTCCTATTATATATAATGATAATGAAAATATAGAGATAGCCCTCAACTCCAGATTTCCTTAAAATTTAATATTGAAGGTATTATAAATGTAATATTTAGTCTGCTTAGAACTTGAAAACAATTTAAAGAATTTAAGAAAAAATATATTTACTCTCTGTTAGTAACTCAATATTTTGAAGTACTTCTTAGACAATTATCAAGTGGAGTACTTATATACACACATACATTGTGTGTTTTTTATGTTTCTATATAGTAAAATTTCTCCAGGTGATTCTAGTGGTTACTAGATCATCTATGTAAACCTTACTACTACTGTATTGTCAAAATAGAACACTAAAACTGTTAAAATAATTTATTTTTGTTTCACTACTGTTGAAAGATAAACGAAAGTAGTGCTAAATACTACCTAATATTTTCATATTCTAAAAATATGGCTGTTTTTATAGAAGTCAGTGTGACTTGATTAATAACTTTTCTAGATAACTATAAATTTTATGTTCTAGGCAGATGACAATTATGTTCAAATTTCAGATAAATATAAAACTTTTTAAAAAGAGGCTATTTTGTATTTTAAACTTACATTCTATACTTCTAGGAATTACAGTAAATATGTTCCTGTTTACAATATGTATTTTATGCTTCTGCTATTTATGCATTTTTTAAAATATCAGAATGTAGCCTAAAATTTTAGTTAGTAATAAGACTATGAACAAAAAGTAAAATAAAGGCATAAAAACACTCTCTACTAATTGTTTAATTTTGATGTGTGCATAAGATAAATAATGTAACAATCCCTGAGCAACATTCCTTCTTATTGGTGTGGAGATCCATCTGTAAACATCATCATTCTGGCCCACACAGTTGTTATCATTCTATATACTAGTATGTGTCCTCAACATATAAAACTACTAAAAACCTCCATGATATTGCAAAGGAAAGTCAGAAGAGGCCTTAGCCACAAATGTCTAGATATTGTTTATCCTTTTAGAGAAAAATACTGGTATTTTCATACCTCCAGTTCACAAGACTTAGAGAAAGAATACAAAAGGTTACCATGAACTCAATGTCCCTCCATTTCTGTTTGCAAAATCTGGAACCTTGGGTCTTCTTGGGTTACAGAATACTCTCCCTAGTCTTTGGCCGTGAAACAATTCTAAACATCATTAAACTATCATATATTTTGGCACAGTTGCTGGTGTCTTCTCCAAGAAAGGCAACAGATGAAAACATTAAAAATTAGGTCTTAGATAAGTTTAAAAGACAGGACAAAGGGAACATAAAAATTTTTTTCCTCATATATGAATATAATCCTGGGCACCACTGATAGTGTTTATCAATGGGTGTTCAAAAAAAGGAACCAGATTTTGGATGTTTAATCAACCTGTCTGGTATGCAGACAGGGAAATCATTCAGGGAACACTCAAATGTCTGAAAGGAGGGATGAGTTTCTTACACATACAGCAGTAAATCTCAACTGTGCAATTCTGTAGATACTGAAATAGAACTCCTCTGTCCTCTGACAATTTCTATAGCGATTCTCAGTTCTCTGTCCAGTACCAAATCCACAGAACAGATATTAAGTCTAAAATTGATTTTAAATTTCAAGGCTGATATAATATTAGATAATGGTATATAAATGAAAAAAAGTAATTTATTGTTTTTTTATAAGATCTCCTCTGTTTTGAGTAATCTGATCCTGATTAAAGCATATGAAAATTAATAGGAATTTAGAGAAGGTAAGTGAGTCACAATAGTTGATAAACTTATCAGCTGTCCTCTGGTTGTAGTTTCTGTTTTCCCAATTCTCTCATGTAAAGTCTGCACCATTCATCCTCACACTGATTATAGCAACCTGTAAGATCAACTACAACTCTTGTTATACGTGGCTAATGGTACTCTGGTTTCATGTCGTTTCTCTTCTTGGATGACACTATCTTCAATCCGGTTGGAATAGAGGAGGACCTAAGCAAGTTTGGTTGACAGTGATGACATAAATGGTTACCATATCTGAAACTAGCTGGTCATCAAAAATAGTATTCTCCAGCAAGTATCCAGTAAAGGTTACTGTGGAAACTCTAGGATGACACTTACATCTAAAACAAACAAAAAACAAAAAACAAACAAACAAAAAACGCCAATGCTCTCAGAAGGGATGTATTTCCATGACACCCCTAACACCTGAGACTTTCACATATACCTAGAGTCACTTAAATATTTGGAAGTCCATAGAACACACACACACACACACACACACACACACACACACACACACACAAAGCCCTGATGTGAGCTATTACTTCATAAAAATAATATTTAGGATCTGAAAAATATCAAGTGAGTCAGTACTTTCTTGTTTGTTTGCTTTTTGCAAATCTGACAAGGCTGATCCCTAAAAGAGAGAGAGCCGCTTTCCACAGATGCCACCAAAAGGAACATTCAAAGATGTTACCTTAACAATGAACTGAAGAGTATCTCTTTCACTTCTTTGTCTTGCCTTCTGACTCTTGGGGAAAAATATGCTGACAATTGTCCTGTCTGAACTTGTTTCCCCATGATGATGATGGTGATGGTGATGGTGATGGTGATGGTGATGGTGATGGTGATGGTGATGGTGATGGTGATGGTGATGATGGTGATGATGGTGATGATGGTGATGATGGTGATGACGATAATGATGATTTAATCTTTTTTTTAAAGTCCAGTTGTTAGCCTCCATCCAGTCCACCCTCTGACTGTTCCTCATTCCATTCCTCCTCCCCCATCGCTAAGAGGATGCCCCTAGCTCTCCACCCCATCAGACATCTCCACTTTCTGGGACTCAATTCTCTCTGTACCTCTTCACTCACTGAGTCTAGACCCGGCAGTCCTCTGCTGTACATGTGTCAGGGAGCTCAGACCAGCTGTGTATGCTGCCTGGTTGGTGGCTCAGTGTCTCAGGGATCTCTTGGGGGTCCAGGTTAGGTGATACTGTTGGTCTTCCTATAGGATCTCCCTCTTCCTCAGCTTTTTCAAGTTTTTCCCTAATTCAACCCTTTGGTTTCTGGACAGTGGTTGGGTGTAAGTATCTGCATCTGACTTTTTCAGGTACTTGTTGGGTACCTAGGAGGGCAGCTATGCTAGGCTCCTGTCTGTAAGCACACCATATTATCAGTAATAGTGTCAAGCCTTGGAGTCTCCCTTTGAGCTGGATTCCAATCTGGGCTTGTCACTGAACCTTCTTTCCCTCAGTCCCTTCTCCGTTTTTGTCTCTGCAATTCTTTTAAACAGGAACAATTCTGGGTCAGAGGTTTTGACTGTGCAAAGGCAACCTCATCCCTCACTTGGTGCCCCGTTTTTCTGCTGGAGGTGAACTCCAAAAATTCCCTCTCCCCATTGTAGAGCACTTCATCCAAGGTCCCTCCTCTTGTGTCCTGAGACTCTCTCACCTCCCAGATTGCTGGTACATCCTAGAGGGTCCTCCCACCTCCTATCTCTCGAGGTTTCCTGTTTCCATTCTTTCTTCTGGTTCTCAGGGCTTCACTCCTGTTTAGGGCAGAATAAACTCTGTCCAAAAGGCCCAGCTCCCTTTCTCAGAAGAAGGCATCAATTTATTTGATTTAGCACTCTATTCAGTCACTTCATAGTTTTCCCTTTGCAAGCTATTGCATATTGGCAATATTCTAGCGGCCTCTGTAATCTTTATTTAAATATGTAATTTGTTGCCCGAAACTACTTATTGTAAGCAAGTGGGAGACGTTAGTTTGTAGTGCAGAACAGTCCGAGCAATTACTCTCGTCACCTGTGCTAAGATCCATTCGAGGAAGGACAGATCTTCTGCTACTCCATTTATAAAACACATTACATCTGAAAGGAGGATTAGAGTCTCGGGACAAGGCTCAGCACTTATGAGAGCTTATTCTTTTTGTGGTGTTAGGCTTGATTCTCAGTACCAGAACCACCTGAATCCTTATTCTGTCCTCCACGGGCACTGGGCTTGCACAGGGAACACACACACCTGCAAGGGAAATTGCCATACACATACAATAATGAAAATCATAATGATAGCAATTATCATCATCATAATAAAATAACTAAAAGCAGAAGACATTATGGGGCTGGAGAGGGAGCTCAGTGATGATGAGACTTTTCTGTTCTATGTATAGTTGACTCGTGCTTGGTTCACAAAACCTGGCTTGAGCACATCTCAACCATGTGACACTACAGCTTCAGGAGATTTGAACTCCTGGTGTCTCACCTGGCATCCGTACACATACTCACATACCCTATTATAGGCAGAAATGTAAGAAAAAAAATAAAATAAATACAAAAACTTAATTAAGTAAATAAAGAGAAGCAGAAGAATTTTGGGCCAGAGGAGGGCCAATGACGTGTTTTATAATCAGATATAAACTATGTTTCATGCGGTTTAAAATACAGATTATCCTTTTAGGAAAAATTCTCAGTGTATGACTTTGATGAACCACAACAGTGACCAGCATGGTAAGAATAGGGGCATTTATATTTGGGTGGTGACAGCAGCTTTCCAGTTGTAATGAAGGACAACTCAATAGGAGGTAATTCGAGGTAATTCAAGTCTGATCCTGTAAACCTGGCCAAACACCCATGGCTGTTGGTGCTATGGAATCTAGAGGACAACCTACTACTTCATTCCCCCCAAATGTTGTCATTTTAAGCTGCATTCCAAATATTCACTCTTCTATTCACAGGGACATAGAGTTCCTTATTAAAGAAGCTTCTATTTTTGCAGTAGATGCCATCACGGAAATCTGTAACAAATTAAAATGCAAAGGACAACTGATCCTGAGGTGCTGAGTTCCAACTGATACTTCTGTCATATAAGCCCTACACTTAAGGATCATGCAACATTGTCAAAGAGGTGTTGGAAGATTATAAGACCCAAAGGACCAAGATAATGGATTCAAGATAATGTCTTTTCTATATGACAGAAAAGAATCTCTATGATGTGGTTGTCAGAGAGAGAGAGAGAGAGAGAGAGAGACAGAGAGAGAGAGACAGAGAGAGAGAGAGAGCGAGCAAGAAAAATGATCACAGCACTCATCAGGCCAACATAGATGAGAGAAATCTCTGAACACCTCCTCTGCTAATTCAAGTGCTATAGGCAATTAATGCCCTCTGAAAGAGAGGAGTAATCTTCTGTCAGGACAAGCAACATAATTGGTTATCCAAAGAAGTCATGTCGAAAAACATGGATATGAGAGAAACACTAAATGAACTCTCTGGTTATATTTGTACCTTAATTTCTAAATACATATTCACATAAAAAGAAAAGACCACAAATTGCAAAGGTAGAAGTTGCAGACTTAGAGGGACAAGAGACAGCTGGTAAGTGAGAAAAATTTATTATTATAGAAAAAAATAGTAAAATGAAAACATACAGAAGTAAAAGAAAACAGCATAATCATAATATAAAACAAGCTATAATGAAGATGCTTATGTCAAATTATATGTAGGACATTGGACAGTGGCACTTATAAAACTAGATTATGTACCAGTGAGTTGGCTCAATAATTAAAGGTGCTTGTTGACAAACCTTCAATTTGTTTGATCCCTGTGAACTGCACAGTATGAAAGGAAAGAACTGTTTGTCATGATTTTCCCTTTGACCACCATACACATACAACCATGTATGCACATACACACACACACACACACACACACACACAACCACACACTTACACATTGCCAAACACACTCGAACAAATATATACAGGAAATGTAGTTTAAAACAAATTTACTCTCGTAGATGATTAGAGAAAATATGCTTAAGATATTAATTCAAATTAATTCAATTTTGATAATATGAGGAATGAAAAAGACTTTATTATTTAGACTACAAAAATGAACAAATGTCATTTAACTCTGAACTGTTCTATGCATATTCCGTCTGAACTGATTAAAGGACATTATCAATCCTATTAAGTTTAATGAGATGATGTCATGAGGAATTAACAAAAGGAATAAATAATTTAGGAATTGACAACTCCTAACTCCTAACAAACTGTGTTTTAAAAGTAAGGTGGGGTTCTTCGTAATGCTTTTAATTGGATACCCTGTTTTAGCTTTTCTGCATTTGTGGTCTCAGTGACAATGTATGTTTCATAACACCTACTGTACAAAATAGATTCCTATTCAAGACAGTAGGCAGATGAGTTAACAAGGACAATTTTTGCTCCTTCTCTTTCTCTCTTTAATATTATGAAAAATCATTGCTAAGTTATTCTATAATTCTGAATGAGGGGCTCTGCTCAGTTTTCAAAGGCAGAACGCTGAGTTAATAGATTGCAAAGAATTCTTCTAAACGATGCTCAACCTTCTCTGAAAAATGTGTTTCCTGGTTTTTTTTGTCACCAGTTACTTTACATTTAATTTAACTAGAAAATGAAGAATTCTAACTTTGTATAAGAAAAAATAGACAATCTACAATCATGGAACAAGATTTCTCATAGTGTGGCTGCTTACACAAAGAAACTTGAAAAGCAAAATATCTTCCTCACAGGAGTTGAAAGAAAGAGAAACTAGAAATACGGTGGCTATCATCTAAAACATCCAACATTGCATCCCCATCTTGCCTTGGTAAACTGCTGATTAAGAGTGTTATATTTAAACCAGAGCAATCAAGTTTTCTGTCTTGTTAACTCTTTGTAAAGCATAGGTACAGAAGAGCAATTTTTGGTTTGCATTGGAGCAGTATTTTAGTGCCCAAATGTGTGGCTATCTGCCCAGACACAAGTGGGTCATTCAGATTGTGAACAAGGATGCTTCTTGTGAGAGCAGATTTTTTTATGAGGACAGCTGTGTAGCAGGAAGTGTATTACCATGTGGTCTTTTTGAATTGGGCAAAGGGCTATCAAATACTTTTAATAACTTACTTAATTTTTAGTGAACATGTTTATGTAGTAGTGTGTTATTAATGATTCTAACTTTAAAATAGATGCTCCTGTAATTTGGCTCCAGTCATAGTTGAAAGTATACACTAAATAATAGATGACAGAGTTTTTGTGTTCTTGTAGTATTGTCTCTACTCACCCTAAATAACTTCAACTAAGATTGAATACAGCCTCACTTTTTAGAACTTCAGAATCCTTATTGGGAACAATGCTGACAACAACCAAATTAAGATGTTCTTTTGGAGGAATATGGAGTAATAGAAAAATTTCCATTGAGTCTGTCTGTAGTGTAGGACAAGAATATGTTTCTCCCTTAAGATGCTATGAGAACAATTAGTTTTAGGTTCACTTGCACTAGTCTGTAAGCCATGAATTTGAAACTACTCAAATTATTTTCATGACATGACAGACTTTTCTGAAAAGGGTAACCTTTTAGCACTGCTGTTTGGTTTTTTGCCGGGATCCCAAATGTGATGAATTTCACACTGTGGACGTTAGGCACTCATGTGAGACCATTGATGTAATATCAATGGAAATATTAGCACAAAATTGAATTAGATTTCTTGAACTCTCCTATAAAGGTGAGATAATTGCTTCCCCTGGAGGCAATCATGAAGTATTCACATGCCCAATTATCTATTCCCATGATCATAGGCTTAGGCCTTATTAATTCACCATGTGGAATATTCTGGTCCTAAAGTAATAGCAGATGATCATTTTCTTGTTTGCTTGAATATTTTCGTGTGTTTTGCTCTTAAGTATCACAAAAAAATAAGCATTACTTTGAAGTTTCATAATAAAATCCTCAGGTTTAACCATTTTCTTTTTACAATTTTAAATTTATTTATATTGTAGTAATTTCTTATTTATATCTCAACATCTATTTATATCACTATGAAATTTATAGTAGTCACTTCAAAATATAAGGTGACTGAAAAATGGTTCTTGATGCATGGCATAGCACTTTGCTGAAGGAACATCAATGAATGGTTGTTTGATGAGGCAAAACAACAGTTGAGACAATTTTGTCTTTGGGGAAGAGAAAGTATTATAAGTCACACAATCATGAATCAGTTTGAATTTTAGAATTTTTGTTTTACTTGATATAGAAATATTTTAGCACAAAAAACATGAATACAATTTCCGTTAATATGGTATAAATGAAAATAAATTATATAAAAGTAAAACTCCATCCCCACAAGTTTCTATATTCTGCCTATATGTTAGTTTGTAAGACAAAAAAGTAAAAGAGCATCTTCTAAAAAATCTACCTTATACAGCACAAACTCACAGTAAGATACATATGTATTTTGAGTAAAAATATTTGAAACACATACTTTTAAAATCAAACAAAAATCTTGCTGTTGTAAGTCCCTCTAACTACCAGACATTCCTGTCCTTTTAGGTTTTGTTTTTATTTATTTTTTTTGTACATTTCATGAGTATTAGTTCAAGGGTAAAAAAAGACTTAAATGTAAACGCAAAACCTTTTAGCTAAACAAAGTGTTCTATCATTTAGTAAGCATCCATCCCATGAGTCAGAAGACTTCAGTTCTGTTGAAAGTTCATGTTAGTCCCTCACAGTGCCTTTGCTAGATAAACTGATTCCTTTTAAACAAAACAGAAAATATATAACTAGCTTTAAACTTAGAGAAACCTAATTGAATAGAAAACATTCAAATGTAGTATGCTTTAATGAAGAATAGGCATCTTCTGAGAATACAGTTGAATGAGATTTTTTTTATTATGACAAAAGTTTATGGCCATAAAATCTGCTCAGTTTCTATATAAATCAGGGACCCATGATATCTCAGTGTACTTCATATTCATATTTGATTAGAGTTTTTGTCAGTGTTCTACACTAGGAAAAGAAGTAAGGCAAAAGAAGACATGGAAGAGAAAGAGAATCAAAAGAAAGAGAAGGTAGAGGGAGAATAGGAGGAAGAGGAAGCAGAGTGATAGACATGCAAAGGCAAACCAACATCACAAACCCTTCTCTAGGTAACAACAAAAGGATAGATATGTGGTTGTTTGAATCAAATTGTGTTGTGCATCTCATGTTTTTTTTTTTTTTTTTTTTTTTTTATTCTTACTTTTTTTGGAGAAAACTTCTGGCAATATGAAGTCATGAAAGTTTTTCCTAAGAGCCAACCTAGAGCATCATTTTTGCAACGGAGAATTAAATATTTCTTCATAAATTAAAAATGTCTGTACTTATTGACTATGATTTTTGCCTTGCAGAAGCTTTCCTGTTTCATGAGGTTCCATTTATCAATCCTTGATCTTAGAGTGTGAGCCATTGGAGTTCTGTTTAGAAAATTTCCTGTGAGCTCCAAACTCTGCCCCACCTGGGGATCTTTTCCATATACAGTCACCAAATCTAGACACTCTTGTGGATGCCAAGAAGTGCATGCTGACAGGAGCCTTATATAGCTGTCTCCTGAGAGGCTCTGCCAGAGCCTGATAAATACAGAGGGGATGCTCACAGTCAACCATTGAACTGAGCACAGGATCTCCAAAGTCATCCCTAATGTCTTCCCCAATGAGGGAGTTAGAAAGGATTAAAGGATATGAAGGGGTTTGTAACCACATAGGAAGAACAATAATATCAACCAACCAGACACCCTGCCCCCCAGAGCTCCCAGGGACTAAACCACCAACCAAGGAGTACACATGGAGGGATCCATGGCTCCAGCCACATATGTAGCAGAGGATGGCCTTGTCGGACATCAATGGGAGGAGAGGACCTTGGTCCACTGAAGGCTCAATGCTACAATGTAGGAGAATTCAAGGGCAGGAAGGTGGAAGTGGGAGGGTGGGGGAGGGAACACCCTCATAGAAGCAGGAGAGATGGGAAAGGGTTGTAGATGGAGGGGAACCAGGAAAGGGGATAACATTTAAAATGTAAATAAACAAAATATTCAATAAAAATATATATAAGTAAATAAAAGACAAATAATAATAAAAAGAAAATTTCCCCCTTTGACAATGATTCAAGGCTGTTTCTCAATTTCTCTTCTATTAGATTCACTGTATCTTGTTTTATATTGAGGTTCTTGATCCACTTGGACTTGAGCTTTGTGCATGGTGACAAATATGGGTCTATTTTCATTTTTCTACATAAGGACTGCAAGTTAGACCAGCACCATTTATTCAAGATGCTTTCTTTTTTCCATTGTATATGTTTGGCTTCTTTGTCAAAGATCAATTGACTATAAGTGTGTGGTTTTATTTCAATTCTATTCCATTGATCAACGTATCATTCTCTGTACCAGTTTTGGTTTGGTTGGTTTTTTTGTTTGTTTGTTTGTTTTTGTTTTTTGTTTTTTGTTTTTTGTTTTTTGTTTTTTGTTTTTTGTTTCTTGTTTTTATCACTATTGCTCTGTAGTAAAGCTTGAGGTCAGGAATGGTGATTCCCCCAGCTGTTCTTTTATTGTTAAGAATTGTTTGCACTATTCTGGTGTTTTGCCTTTCCAGATAAATTTGAGAATTATTTTCCATATTTTTGAAGACTACTGATGAGGGATTATGATGAGGATTGCATTGAATCTGTAGATTGCCTTTGGTAGGATGGCCATGGGTTTTTTTTTTTTTTTTTTTTTTTGGACTATTGATTGATTGATTGATTGATTTTTATACTCCAGCTTCCTCACCCTGTCCACTCTCCAACTGTTCCACATACCATACCTCCTCCCCACCCCTGTTTTTATGAAAATATCCCCTCCCCCATGAAACCAGACTTCTAAACTCCCTGAGGCCTACAGTCTCTTGAGGGATAGGATAGGTGCATCTTCTCTGACAGAATCCAGACCAGGCAATCCTTTATGTATATGTGTTGGGAGCCTCTTATAACCTTCTCTATGATGCCTGGTTGGTGGTCCAGTGTTTTAGAGATCTCAGGGGCCCAGGTAAATTGAGACTGTTGGTCCTCCTACAGGGTTGCCCTCCTCTTCAGCTTTTTCCAGCCTTTTCCTAATTCAACCATAGGGTCAGCAGTTTCTGTTCATTGGTTGGGTGCAAATATCTGCATCTGACTCTTTTGCTGCTTGTTGGGTCTTCCAGAGTGTGGTCATGACAAGTCCCTTTTTGTGAGCACTCTATAGCCTCAGTAAGAAGGGATCGCCCCTTGAGCTGGATTCTACTTTGGGCCTATCACTGAAACTTCTTTTCCTTAGGCTCCTTTCCATTTTCATCCCTGCAGTTCTTTCAGACAGGAACAAATATAGGTCAGAGGTATGACTGTGGGATGGCAACCCTACCCCTCACTTGATGCCAGGTCTTCCTACTGGAGGTGGTCTCTGTAAGTTCCCTCTCCCTACTATCAGGCATTTCATCTAATGTCCCTCCCTTTGATTCCAGAGAGTCCCTCAACTCCCAAATTTTATTATCTTAATTCTGCCAATCCATGAGTGTGGGAGATCTCTCAATTTTCTGAGGTCTTTAATTTCTTTCTTGAAAGACTTGAAGTTATTGTCATACAAGTCTTTTACTTGTTAGGTTAGAGTTACTCCAAGATATTTTATATTATTTGTGGGTATTGTGAAAAGAGCTGTTTCCATAATTTCTTTTTCAGCCTGTTTATCATTTGTATAAAGGAAGGTTACTGATTTATTTGAGTTAATCCTATATCCAGCCACTTTGCTGAAGTTGTTTATTAGCTGGAGAAGTTCTCTGTTAGAATTTCTGGGGTCGCTTATGTATACTATAATATCATCTGCAAATAGTGATACCTTTAATTTTTGCCAATTTGTATTACCTTGATCTCTTTTTGTTGTCTTATTGTTCTAGCTAGCACTTTGAGTACTATATTGAATAGATATGGGGATAGTGGGCATCTACCACTTGTCCCGGATTTTAGTGAGATAAGACAAATCAGCAATCTGGGAAAAAAATCTTCACTAACCCTACATCTGATAGAGGGCTAATATCCAAAATATATAAAACATTCAAGAAGCTAACCAGAAAAAAAATTTTAAAAATGGGGTATAGAACTGAACTGAGAATTCACAACAGAGGAATCTTAAATGGCTGAGAAGCACCTAAAGAAATGTTCAAAGTCCTTAGTGATCAGAGAAATGCAAACCAAAACGACCCTGAGATTGCACCTTACACCAATCAGAATGACAAAGATCAAAACGTCACATGTTAGCAAGGATGTGGAGAAAAAGGAACACTCCATCATTGCTGGTGGGATTATAAATTGGTACAACCCTTTGGAAATCAATCTGGAGGTTCCTCAGAAAATTGGAAATAGATCTACCTGAAGACCCAGCAATACCACTCTTGGAAATATACCCAAAAGGTGACCTACCATGCCACAGGGCCATGTGTTCCATTATGTTTATAGCATCCTTGTCTGTGATAGCCAGAAGCTGGAAACAACTGGGAAATTGCAAAATATAAGAATGGATACAAAAAATGAGGTTCATTTACACAATGGAATACTACTCAGCTGTTAAGAATGAGGACATCCTGAGTTTTGCAGGCAAATGGATAGAAATAGATAATATCATCCTGAATGAGGTAACTCAGACTCAAAAGTACATGCATGGTATTTACTCACTAATAAGTGGATATTGGCAAAAAAAAAAAAGTACAGAATACGCAAGATACAGTATACAGAATTTAAAAAAAAATCAACAAGATGAAGGGCCCAAGTGAGGATACCTCAGTCCCACTTGGAAGGGAGAAGAAAGTATTCTCAAGGGGAAGGGAGGGAGGGAAGGAGAGGGGAGGAAGGGAGGGAATGATGGAGGGACGAGGGACGGAGGGAGGGACTTGAGAGGAAAAGAGGATGAGGGTTGGGGGGAAGAGGGGAACCTGATCTTGTGTTGGGTGAGAGAAAAGAACTGAAGCCCGAAGGCTAGCAGAAAGAATGGGAACAAGCAGCAACCTTGGGAGGTATGAGGTTGGGGGAGGGACCCTCCAGAATGCACCAGAGACATGAGGGGTGAGAGACTCTCAGGACTCAAAGGGAGGGACCTTAGATGAAATGCCTGGCAGTAGGGAGAGGGAACTTATAGAGCCCACCTTCAGCAGAAAGACAGGGCATCCAGTGAGGGATGGAGTTGCCATCCTACAGTCAAAACACTGACTAATTTTTCCTGTCTAAAAGAAATACAGGGATGGAAATGGAGAGAAGCTTGAGGAAAAGAAGGTCTAGCAACTGGCTCAATGTAGGAACCAGCTCAAGGGGAACCCCACTATCACTGAGGTTATGAAATACTCACAAAAAGATCCTACCATGACTGCCCTCTGCAAGAAACAACATGCAGCTGAAAGGGTCAGAAGGAGATATTTGGACTCAACCAATGGACAGAAGCTATAATCCCTGTGGTTGAATTAGGGGAATGCTAAAAGAAGCTGAGGAGTAGGACAATTCTGTAGGAGGACCAGCAGTCTCAATTAACCTGGATCCCCAATGTCTCTCAAACACTAGATCAACAACCAGGCAACATGGACCAGCTGATATGAGGCCCCTATCATATATAGAACAGAGGACTACCTGGTCTGGGTTCAGTCAGAGAAGATATACCTAACCCTCAAGAGACTGGAGGCCCCCAGGAGTTTAAAGGACTGGTTGGGTGGGGTTGTTGGTAGGGACATCCTTGTGGAGACACGGGGGATGTGGTGGGGAGGACTATGGAATGTGGAGCAGTTGGAAGATGGACCGGGAGGGGAATAAAATCTGGAGTATCAATAAATAAATAAATAAATAAATAAATAAATAAATAAATAATTTAAAAGTATGGATGTACTTTTACATCTTGATTTTGCTAATTACTTTTAAGTGGGGAGTCTGGGGTAGAGGTGTAGGACCTGTATTTGTTTTAGAAAATTTATACATATATATAATTTATAATTTAAAGGAACATGGAATATAATTTGAATTCAGATTTTAACCACTGAATTCATTGTTCCAACTGAAACAGATAAATTAGGTTTAAAAGCTATTCCTGGTATAAAGAACTTTTTCACATTAATTAATTAATTAATTAATTATGAAGTTAACAAATTTGGTTTATCAATGGATTCATTCATTAAACTCACGATTTTCTCATTTATGAAGGTAAAAGAAGCAACTAGAGGATTTCAAAGAGTGTACTTAGATTACAACAACATTTATTCACAAATAAGAAAAACGTCCAAGTTATTATTCAAGAAGGGAAAACCCTGTTGTTATATTGTGTCTTCCTGGCTGTTCGGGAATTCAGTTTGTACACCAGGGGGGTGTTGAACTCAAAGATTCATCTGCTCCTGCATCTCAAGTGCTAGGATTAAGGGTGTGCCCTTGAGGTAGATTTACATCACTTTTTCTCATACTTTCCACCCTTGGGCCCTACTGACCTCCTACTTACCAATTGAAAGCCTGTTGTGCAAGTTGCTTTTTGTCATGACTGTGAACACAGCAATAGAAAGCCAGCTAGGACACTGGATAAAGATTTGTTTTAAATTGAAATTTTTATTGGTTTCCAAGTGGAAAACTAAGCTGCAAGTGCTCAATTATATTTATTTCCAAAGGTAGAACTCTAATCATTCATTAAGCATTTAATCCATTGACACACTATGCTCTTTCCAATGTGGTTTACCTCTGGGATTACTACAATAGAAAACCAGTCCATGACCTGATTATACCTTCGATGTGTTTAGCATTTGTATCAGTCAGCTTACTGTAAGTATAACATGTACTTTTTACTAAACAAGATGTAAAAATCAGGAGGAGAGGTTACTTTGGCTCAATAAATATCATTCATGATTGTTGACTCAAAACTCTGGGGCTGTGATGAAGCAGGGCAGAGTGTGCTATGAATCACAGAGGAAGACCACTCATGTTTTAGATGAAAAGAACTAGAGACCTAAGAGTTAACATTCTTCTCCAAGCCACTCATTAATGAGTCAAGAACTGCTCACTAGACCTTGGCTCTAAAAGTTCTATGACCTATTAATTTGTCCCAATACAACTCATTTGGAGTCTTAATATCTTCATCAGTAACTGTATCATTCTTGTAGACAGCTCTATAAAGACTCCTTTTTACCCACACTGGTAATATTCCAAGTCTTTCCTGTCTGATTTACTTTATTTATGATTCTCACTATAAATGTATCTGAAAGCCAAGTTGTAAGTATACTGAACATGAATGCTTGATACTTGGAAATCCTATACCAAACACAAAAATTATCTTGGACTCCCAGGGAATGAACGAATACATCAAAATGTTTTACTTCTTTGTGTTAGTAGCTTTTAGTCACTGTAAGAATGAACTCAGACAAGTTTTATAAAGATAAAATGTCTATTTAGATTTTAGTTTTGGAAAGTTAGAGTTGGAGACCAATTGGAACCTTGCTTTGGACCCGGGCTTGGAAAAAAATCCTCTTTCATAGCAAAATAGAATAAAGAAAGGGCTTCTGTCCTACAAAATTATGCTACCAATGATGGGAAGATTCTGCAAGTTTCTAAAAAGGTTTTACTGCCTCACAATGGTAGGAACATGGAGCAAAGTTCTGAGTACATTACCGTTGGGGGACTTAAATATAAGTATACATGTAAGTATATATTGGGTTGGTATTTACTTTTAAATACTCTTTTATTATTTAATTTTCATTAACTGACTTCAATTCAGTACTGAATAATCACACTATGGATCAGATATAGTGGATTAATTTAGTTTAAAGAGTTAAATAAGAGGAAAGAGAAGTTGTTAGAATAGGTTTGGAATATTGAATAGAAATGGTCTGATCAGCTAAAAAGGATGAATGATGAGAAACGTTTTAATAGCTTAAGTTAACCTTCAACAAATAAAAGAGCATTTTCCTTATACAATGAATGCATAATAAGTATATTGGGCTTATATGTACAGAAAATTACAGTTTTTCCCCTACTGGTTTGCATATACAAATGTGGGTTGTTTCAAAATATAAATTTAGAAAAGTAGGTATTTTAATGAAAAATAGTGGACTTATTTGGGGCTTATGAGACAGCAGTTGCATTTAAACTCTAACAGAAACAGAGACAGCAGAGCAAATTTTTACATGATTACAGGGGCTGGTGTCTTTTAGTATGAAATGTCCTGCAGAGGCTCATGTGTTTGAACACTGCCTTCTCAGCTCATGCTGCTCTTTCGAATGGTTCTGGAACCTTTTGGAGGTGGAGGAAGTCCTTAAACTGAAGCAGGCTTTGAGGTTCTGAAGACTGATCCCACTTCCTATTCTTTCTCTATTTCCTGCGAACAGATGAAATATTATGGTTCAGCTGTATATTTCAGGCTTTTCTTGCCCCCCCCCCATTATGGACATATATCTGAATCTAGAATTCAGAATAAAAAATAACTATAATGCAGGTTGATATATTTTATTACACTTAGTACCAAATTAATGAGGTTTTACATTTGTCTTCTTTTGATTATTGTCAACACTACAGCATAGTGACTCCTGTAGAGTTTAGGAGGTAATGGGGACCAGGCAAATTTATCACTACAGTGCTTCTTCTGTTGACCTATGCAGTTTAATACCTGCAATCAACTACACAGCCAAACTCTTTTTATTAAAATGCCTAATGGAAGAAATGAATAAAGCCTTAGATGTGGTATTCCTTCATCAATGGACAGAATCTTCCTCACAGCAGATGTTGATAAAAGCTATTTTTTTCTAAGAATTAAGAGAAAAACCTTACAGAAATGGAAGAGCATAAGAAAAATGTTCTTAATGATGTGTGAAGAAAAAAAGCTGCAATTCCATCTTAAGCGAGAAAGCCTAAGTCTGAGGAATGTAGTGGCTTCAATGAACCATTACAAACAAATTATATGTTGTTAACTAGCTTTACTATAAGGGATCATGAGATCCACATAATAAACATACAGCCCAATCTTACTACCTAGATTTTACTTCTAGGCACTTGGAAAATATTAGATTCTTTCTTTCTTTCTCTCTCTCTCTCTCTCTCTCTCTCTCTCTCTCTCTCTCTCTATCTCTCTCTCTCTCTCTCTGACTATTTATGTATGTATGTATGTATGTATGTATGTATGTGTGTGTGTGTATTTATGAACATATTTGTGTTCACATGAATGTGTAAACTATAGGAAAATCTTGTCATCAGTACTTAAGTTCCATCCACCATTTGATGGTGTGTTTTCTTGTTTATGAGGTTAACCATTTTTCTAACTGACCTGGAATTTGCCAAGTACTCTAGTTTGGCAGTCCAGCATGTTCTAGGAATGTGCCTATCTCTACCTCCCACGAAATAAAATTTGATGCAGTATCTACATTGCCAAGTTCTTTTATATGGCTTCTAGAGATCAAAATTACATATTCCTTCTTGCAAGCAATCTCCTTGGTCCTCTAGCACACATACTTGAGAGAACAATGATACACATGTGAGTGTATGTGTGCATGCACCTCTACACCACTGTGTTTAGTTTGACACAATGTTTTGGTCTGAACACTTTTTAAAATCCATAGTTCAAATGTGAGGCCCCCAATCCTCTGCTTTAGAAAAAACAATACTGTTTATTCAGCCACACATCCTCTGTCTTGTCTATTTATAGAGTTTATGTAATTGACTTGGAATCATTGCCTAAATTTTCTAAGATGTTTAACTAGGAAGATAAAATGTAGCTGAGGAGCTAAATTTTTGTGACCTGTAATTTGGTAAATGATGGAGGCTGGCATCTTCTGTCACTTGCTTAAGGAGCTTGAAAATAAACCATCTGCAGAGAGAAGCTGAGAGCAAAGTCTACATTGGAGAACAGGGAAGTCACCATGTCAGCCTCAGTTCTTGCTTCCTGTATGGATGGTTCACACCATTCCTTTAGTTAACATGCAAGAGTCACATCATCTTATCATGTATTCCTCTGACCTTTCCAGCCTAATTCCTCAAGTTTGCTGTTGTTGACTGTGTTTTCCCTTGTCACAAGTAGATGCAAAATAATCTTATTGTAGGTGTTCTGTATGACTAAGTGACT
The DNA here is from genome assembly GCF_011762505.2 of Arvicanthis niloticus. NCBI lineage: Eukaryota > Metazoa > Chordata > Mammalia > Rodentia > Muridae > Arvicanthis > Arvicanthis niloticus. The sequence goes on along the minus strand of NC_133430.1, from coordinate 23,063,837 downwards.
AATAGATAATCAATACATAAGCAATATTATTGGTGCAAAATCACTTTATGATATAGCCTGTTTCTTAGTAACCCTGACTTAGTACATCAAAGTGTAAAATTAAATGACTGGAGTCTATACTGGGTAGTGGAATTAGTGAGCCCTTTCAACTCATTCCAAATTAGTCAAGAATAATGAAAGCATAATACAGGGCTATTACTATTGGATGAGGAAAATCCAGTGTTTCTGAAATGCCAGTGTACTATGTCCACTGGGTTTCATAAAAAGCCCAGAATCACAAGCATCATTCATGCCATATGGAATGAATATTTGAAAGCAGAGTGTAAAATTTTAACACTCCCTATGATCCCGATTGAGGAATAAACAAAATTTACTTCAAGAAACATTTTAAGTTGGGGTTTTTAACCTCAGAATTTCCCACACCAGTAACTTTAAGCTCTAAAAAAATAAATAAAAATAAATTTAAAAATAAGTAATTAGAAAAAAATCAATAAAAAGAAAAGATTTGCTGAGTACCACACAGACCTGTTGATTCATAACTTTATCCAATATGTATTTACACAGTATCATCAGGTGATATGAAAGTACTCTTTGTTATGAGAAATAAGTTGAGATTATTATGAACACTGATTCAGAAGTACAAGATGATCTCTTTATACTTTTATCAGGACCAAACCACTTACAAGACCTTTTTTTTTTTTTCCTTTATTGGATATTTTATTTACAATTTAGATGATGTTATCCCCTTGCCCCATCATTCATCCCCCCCCCCCATTCGCCCAGGACCTCCCATCCCATCCCCCCTCCTCATGCTTCTATGAGGATGTTCCCCCACCTACTTCCCCACTTTCACCTACCTACCCTCAAATTCCCACACACATCAAGTCCAGCCTTCATGGGACCAAGGATCTCCTCTCTCACCTATGCCCTACAGGGCCATCCTCCTTTACATATACAGCAGGAGCCATGGGTCCCTCCCTAAGTGCTCCCAGGCTGGTGGTTTAGACACTGGGACCTCTGGTTTGTTGGTATTGTTGTTCTCCTCATGGGGCCACAAACCCTTTCAGCTCCTTCATTCTTCATTCTAACTCCTCCTTCTAACTCCTTCTTCTAATTGGGAAACCCTTGATTAGTTCAATGGTTAGCTGTGAGCATCTGCCTCTGAATATGTCAAGCTCTGGCAGACCTCTAAAAACACAGCTATATCAGGCTCCTGTTAGCATGCACTTCCTCACATCCACATCAGCGTCTACTTTTGGTGACTGCACATGGGATAGATACCCAGGTGGAATAGACTAGAAAATATCATCCTGAGTGAGGTAACCCAATCACAAAAGAATCCACATGATATTCACTTACTGATTATTGGATATTAGCCCAGAAGCTTGAAATATCCAAGATTCAACTCACAGACCACATGAAGCTCATGAAGGAAGACCAAGTGGGGGTGCTTCGGTCCTTCTTAGAAGGAGTAACAAAATACACAAGGAAGCAAATATGGAGACAAAGTGTGGGACAGAAACTGAAGGAGGGGCCTTCTGGAGACCATTACAAGACCTTTTAAAATTCATTAATTTGTTCTTTATTTCATAGATTCATTTAATCTATTCAGATCTCTCATCCCCTCCTCTTCCATGACCACCTCCCTTCCCCACTTACCTGCTCCTTCACTTATTCATCATTTGTTTTGTTTTCTGACTCCCTGGGTATGTCCAGAAGCTTTGCTTGATACAGTTCTGGAATTATCCATTTGAGAAGAGTGGGCTCACAAGGGAATATATAAGTGAAGACAATGAGTCTACCTCTTCCAACATCATATCTATAGACAGCATTTCTGTAGTGACTAGCGTAGCTATGAATACCTATCCCATGTATGGTTCTCATTTGCTGTTTGTTATCAAGAAAAGCGTCTCTGATTACTGTTGGGGATAATGGACGTCTATGGATATACATATAGATATTTAGGAGACATTGTGACACTCTACGCATCAGTAGTAAGTTGCTCTGTAGAGCCTATGACTGACACAGGATCAGATTTTGACCAACTTTATAGCTCCAGACAAAAAGAAGTGCTTTTATTCAGGAGCCACATTTGATGTTTTAGTCAAATGCAAACCACTCTGACCATCTCCACATTGACCTATTTTAAAGCAAAGTCTAAAGACTGCCCTTCCTTTATCCTTTGGTCCAAACTTCATTTTTTTTTTTTCTCATTTGGATGCTTGCCTACCACTCTAATTTAAATGGTAAATAACTGGCGGTGGAATTGACCGAAACTTCTCCCTTCATTTACTTCCTGAGTTTTGCAGTATATCAAAGTTCTCAGAAAGGCCAAAACTTCAGAGTATGTGAAACTAAAAGAAAATTGTATTCCTGCTGTCCTACTTTCTGACTTTTCATTTTAGATTTCAAGTTTAGGGGGATAAACAAGGTCTATTTCCTATTATATGACAACATCAGTGTAAGAAATCAAATTCTGTGCCACACTGAAACTGAATAATTTACCCTTATTTATTTATTTTTTTTTGCATTGGAAACACTAGCAATAGACTCTAAGAGTAGACACAAAAGCTAAAATTTCTTCAAATCTGGGAAAAACAATTGTCATTTGTATTCAGAAACATTTAGGGCCCCTTGAGCTTTCTTTCTTCCAATTTTAGCCTTTTTTTCTTATTTTGTTTGCTTGTTTGTTTGTTTTTCAACATATGCTCATTATGATGAATAATGCATGTGTGAATATCCAGAAGGCAGTGTGGTGTGGAGTTCATGCAGTGTGATATTTGCATGCATGTCGTGTGTAGTGATCAAATCCAGCCAACTTTCTTGTACCCTTTTTGCCTTGTTTCTCCCTGTTAATCTCTACACTCAGATTGATTATTGAGACTGTTCCCCACGAGAAAAGATATGCAGAGCCTGTCTTTCTGGATCAGGCTTGTTCCCACTAAAATTAATTTTGGATCAAGTATCCCTGAAAAGTGTGATTAATCGTATGAACTTCTTTTGCAATTAGTATGTTCAGGTGCTGTGGCACCATACTCGTTCTTAGAGAGATGCTATTGTTTGTAGAGCAAGAGCTGATGATTTGATATTACAAAAATGGTACTGGCCAGAAAAGCATTTAACAAACTCAATATCACACATGCTTCTCTGTACTGTTCTCACTTAACATTATTCCAGTTAACAAAATACCATCAATTCCATTTGTTTTAATGCTTGTGTGTACACAGGTTCATTTATAGCATCTAGAGCACAACCTTGGCTGCCATTCTTCAATCTGCTGTGCTGCCTTCGATTTTCTTTTATTATACAAAAGAGTACTGTACACTGTCTGGCTGCTGGGAGACCACCAGGATCTGTTGTCTTTGATTCCACTGCTAGAATCATAAGTGCTTATCACCATGCCTGGTGATTCTTGGTGTCAAACTTTGTTTCTTGATCTTGTAAGGGAAACATTCTACTAACTGAGCCATTTCCTCAGAACACTATATAGTTCTTTAGTTAGTTTATATTCTCACAGTCCTTAATGTGGACACAGTTTAGAAGTTTACACCTTTGTCATATTTGTTAAAAACTAACAGGTTTCAGCTCCTCTTTTGCCTTCAATATCTAGATCAATATGCCTAGAATATCTGGATCTGCTAGCATCATGAAACACTTGATCTGCTAATACTTGCATCTTTCATAAGTACTTATGTATGGGAAAATAAAAATATAATAATTTTATTAAGTGAGGGCCATTTGTAGGATATGTCTAACAAAGAATGCTATTATTTGAGAAGTTGCATAAATGCTTTAGTGTGTTTATGATTACAAAAATGTCTTGTAAACACACTGACCTACCTTTTCTTGTCAGAGGGGGGAGAGGGAGAGGGAGCAGGAGAGAAAGAGAGAGAGAGAGAGAGCGAGAGAGAGAGAGAGAAGAGAACATCAAAGTATTGTAAAATGTATGTGCTTTCTTTAAACTTTCTCTCATAGGGAGAATTCAAAAGATGTTAATATATTCATCAGGAAGAAGAGATCTGATTCTCAAAAATTAAAGAGTTTTTACATTCATATAAGATAACAGGTCTATCAGCTTCTATATTGAACAGGCCCATGTTCACAGGGTCAGACAACACTGCAGCATTTGGTTTGCTATCAATACTTATTAATGATATAGCATTGGGGCTGAACTGTGTTCTTTCTTTTGTGGACAGTCTCTGGCTCTATAAATGATAATTTTTGGATTTGATGATGACATTGCAAACCATTTGATTTCAAACCCTAGCTATCCTGGGTTTTCTACCAACCAAAATATCCCTCAAGTATTCCTGGAGAATGTAACCAGTAGGGACAGAGAAATATTTATAGGCACTTATTCCTTCCCTAATTTCATAAGTAGGCTATTAATAAGGTATATTTCTTTAATCTGGATTCTTTATTGGAAGTAAAATAAATCAGTGAAATTAAGCCAAGTGTTTTTTTGGATAAGTAGGAGCTCCCAGTAAAGACTGGAAAACAAACCTGAGAGGGTCCATTGATGGTCATGTATACATAAGTCCTTTTAATATGCATCTTCTAGACACAGTTCTTATATATGCATTCCTAGTCACTTGTTATGTACCCAAAGAAGAATATCAACTGACAAATAATACTATCTACAGCACTCTGCAACTGAAGGACAGCTTGATGTATCATCACAGCTCTTCACATTTGCACCGGTAGAGATCAAAGTGTCTGAGAAGGTTCACTGCCATTAATCATCCAGTGGAAAGATAGCTCACGGAAGTGCATAATTTTTTTGTAAATCAGTTTATTTACCAGCTGACTTAATAGTTCAGCAACTGTGAATTGCATTATTGTTTCCACGTCGACTTTGATTTTCTCAAAAGTCAGTTGACTAAAATCCAAACATTCCTTCCCTATCATTTAACAACCAAACTAAGGGTGTACAATTACTAATAGTTTCGGTATCCCCAACTTTCAACAGCTGCAGTGATACAGCTTTAGTGCCTCATAAGAATGCATATACAGACTTGTAGATATTTTCTTCTTAATTAACTGTAGATATTCACTGGGAAATTATGGCACATTTACTAAAAGGTAATTAGAAACTCCTCTCATCTCCTTTCTGCAGTGGTGGTTCCTAACCACTTTGTGTCATTGGTTTTCTTTTTCCTGACTTTGTTCCTTGATGTGCTCTCTTAACTAATTTATTGAGCCTAAACCACCTTCATATAATCTCTCTAGGCTTCCTTGATTAACAAGCACATAGATGCTTCTGTCACTTTGGGACTGGTTTCTAGAAGCTCCTACAGGTTGCACCTGAGTTGCTTGACTTTCAGCCTCCTCCTGCAGGTCATTCCGTCTATGATCACAAGAGATGTGCTTCCCCTTATTGATATGTTCTGTATAAATTGATGCTCTCTGGGAGTTCTATCTTCAGGAATACCTTTATAAATAGAAAAGCAAATCTCTTCTTATATAAATGTATTATTTTATTCTTTACTTTTTAGTTGTCTGAAATATTGGTTTTATCATTTTAAAAATATATATTGTTGGGGGCCAACTTTTAGCAGAAAGCGGCTATCAGCTTTGCAGCCATCTTGAGACATACACCCTGACATGAGACTTGGATTACAATAGCCTACAACAGCTGAGCACACTCCGATAATCTTGGTTTAGATACCTTGAGATTAAAGGTGCGTGAAATTAAAGGTGTGTGACTTAAGAGTATGACTTAGAAGTATAGAGATCAGAGGTAGAGACAAGACCTAAGGGCATGATTAAAGGTGTAACTTAGAGGCGTGGCTTAGAAGTGAGACATATAAAAGGCAGAGACAGAACAGATCAGAATTCAGACTGAGATCAGAGAATCAGACACATCAGACATTAGGTAGAAGACACTTGGCTTTAGAGAGAATCAGACACATCAGACATTACGGAGACACAGAAGAGAGAGGAGACACTTCAGAGAATACAACTTGGAACTAGGAATTAGGTTAGAGAGAACAACTTGGAGTTAGTTATTAGACATTAGGCAGTTGGCACTTGGAAGAAGAAACTTGGAACTTGGAGGCACTAGGAACTAGGGACTAGGAACTTAGGACTTGGGACTTGGAGAGAGGAAGAGAGACTGAAGAATAAACAGGATTGAATCACACTTTGTCTAGTCTCCATTCCTCTCGACTGCCCTCACTCTGGCTCTTGCTGAACCCCGACCCGCAGACCGCAGACCGGAGCAGCAGCTTGGGCCGGGATACAGTGGCCACCCAAATGTGGGTCGGCCGGGGCCTCAACATTTTGCCTGGGCTGCGATGTTTTTTGGCTGCCCCAATGTGGGGCTAGTGTGGACCCCAACAATATATACAATATATTTTGATCACGTTATTTTCCCTCCATCAACATCTCCTAGTGCTTTTATATGTACTTCCTACCCATATAATTTTATGGTTTTTAAAATCACTTATGAAAATGAAAATTAAAACCAACAAAAAAACACACACATGCACACACACACACACACACACACGAGATAAAATCTGTTTTGTGTAAGCCAACTACTACTGGGCCTGAAGCTTACCATGTAGTCTGGTAGATTAAAGCCCCTCCACGAAACTATCTATTTGATCATGAGACATAGCCCACACTTGACACTGATAATTAGGCAAAGAACTGGAAACTTCAAAGATCATGGACTGTAGCAGAAAACAGTATTTCATTCTGCCGAAGGAACATAGGTATAAAAGACTCCTGGAGTTATACTGGTACACTCATGGATCAGTCTATTATCAAACCCTCACAAGAGAAGCTTCTTCTTACAGAAAACGGTAATGTTCACAGAGGCCAATAACTAGACAGTATTCTGAAAGTGAAAACTTGGGAACGTCAGCCCTAAATGGGATGGATTTATCATACTCCTCACCTCCAAGCTCAGAGATCTATGTAAAAGAGGAGATGGAATGATTGTAAATACCAGGTTACTCAATGATTCCAAGGAAACAGCATTTTCCAGAAACAATAGCAATGGCACTATAATGATCTTATAGAAAAATGGGGCAACATCCTCAAGACCTGCAGTTTCAAGCCATACAAAAATCCCAGGAATGAGAAGGGTAGTATGAACAATGTTCTACCCCTACCCACAAAGATTATATAAAAGTATTAGATAGAAAATGCTTAATAACCCTGAGCTTTTGCATGTATTTCTCACATTGTCTCCCAGGAGTCCACTGTGGCTAGACAGTTCCAATAATGATGGATACTGGAGACGCAAGTCCATCACTGACTTTTAGAGCTACAAATTTGACTCAAGCGCATATTGAAGTCAGTTATTAAGCCAGGACTATTTGCAAAGCACTCTCCAAACTCGTCTTTAAAGTTTCCTATTATCAATTAGGCATTGAACTCTGGAAGGTATGTGAATATGAATAAATGTTCAATAATTTAAGTTCTTCAAATGTCCAGGAGACTTTATTTTTCAAACCATCTCTATATGTTCGTTAATTCAAATACACACCATGTATGCAGACAAATCTGTATCACATACCTAATTTCTGTCCCGTCATTGACAATTTTTTTTCAATCTCATATTCATGTTTCTTATAATTGGAACTGAACTTATTTTAGTTTTTTGTTAGTTTTGTGTTGTGTCATTTTTGTGTTTTGTTTTGTTTTGTTTTCTTTTGTTTTGTTTTTGAGACAGGGTTTCTCTGTGTAGTCTTAGCTGTCCTGAAATTCACTGTGTACACCAGGCTGGTCTCGAACTCAGAAATCTGTCTGCCTCTGCCTCCCAAGTACTGAGATTAAAGTTGTGCACCACCACTGCCTGGAACTGGATTTCTTTTTATGGAGGCTTTGTAAACATAAATAAACTCAACAAAATGCATAAGTTATGTATTTCTAAAAAACTTTAAAGGGTTATATGAGCCACAAAGTATTGAAAATTTTTCAAAGATACTATTGTAATAGCCTAAATAATGTAATTGATGCTCCGTGTTCCAGACAGAACAAACACTAAAGCATACTGAATGCATGGAACTCTTTCAGGACCTTTAATTAGGACCTGAGAGACTTTCCAATGTAATGGGACCATGTGTTTAAATGTGATGTTTACTACCTGTATTTCAACAAACAAGAAAAATTACAGTAAAAATCTGTCTTTGATGTTTTTTATTATTCTTAATAAATTTCTGCTTTTTAAGACAGCAATGAAATTGTGCATCTGCTGGTATAATTGTGTTTTATTATCTAATTAATATAGGGTATTCCATATTGTTTGATAAATGCTTTAACCTATTACTGTGGGGCAAGTGAACCCTGCCAGCAAACTGAAAAACTAGTAAAGTTGCAGTAGATTCAAAAACCCTGGGGAATCTCATAATTGTGAATGGCAGGCATGAAACTAGCTCCTAGCCAGGATCTACAGGTCCTGGAGCATATAACTATGACACCCCACTGGGAAGACCTTGACAACCTGTCATGTTGCATAAAAACCTGGAGTTCTCTATGGTAATGAAGTATCTAGATAGGCCTTGAGTGTTCAGACAATGAGCTTCCCTTCCTGGGCACCCTTTCCTGCAAAACATATTCAATCCTTGGTTCACCCTGAGGAAGATGTGTGTATTCACATACCCCATCAAATAAAGCAGTTTTGGACAAGCAAGGACCATGTCTTTCATCAATGATCTCCCTTGGGGAAGCCTTAGTGGTAAAGAGATACTCCTAAATCTCCAGGAGAAGGCCTTCTCTCTTTTAGCCCCTCTGAACTCTCAGCACTCACTCAGAAGAAAACCATATTCTTCCCTGGCCAGGGTTCAGCCATCCTCTTCCAGCTTGGCATATGGAAGTGTAGACAAAAGGACAACCATTCTTAACCCCTTGTGGTCCCTAACAGTCTCTGGGTAAACAGGAGATTTAGAGCCAGAACCTATTGTTTCGTATCCAGGGAAACAGCCTGGATGGCCTGGGATCTCTTTCACAGGCTGTGTTCTACCTCCTTTGAGCAGTTTGTCCACAGTGATCCACACCCCAGAGGTGAGGCATTTGTGCAGGGTAACAATTACATCTATTTATAGGTTCAAATATTTCCTATGTATAAAAAAATTCTGTAATAATTTTAATTCAAACAATTAAATAAATTATATAACCAATTAAATAAATTATACAACCAATTTCTTGTATACTTTGTTAACTATTAATCTCTATTCTTGAGATGTTACAGGCACTTTATGTGTTCAATCAATTTGTGGAAGGAATGTGTTTGTGTGTGTGTGTGTTAATTGATAAACTGTGTGTGTTAAAGGCAAAAAATTAAAATGCTTACCTTCATGAAGATTTCATCTAGAATATAGAAATACAATACCATTGCAAGGAAATAAATGTTAGGATTGGGAAAGAGACTACCAAGGGAACTGGAAGAGAAAGTGCACAATTATCCTTCTATGCTACAGCATTTTAATAAGCAAAGACATTTAACATCTGGGTTAGAATTTCAATTTCTCCATGTCCTTATACAGTTTTTTTTTCTCTTCCATTTCAGGGTGATCTTGCTAATGTGTCCACTATGCTATCTGGGTATCACTGAAAGGAAATGGATTGGCCTATTTGCTTTACAAATTGAAACCCAAGTGGCCAGTGTGATGTCTGTTTAGTATCTGTAGTCAGTCTTGAATTCTTTTGAAGTTCTAAGCAAAAACTAATTATTGTTTAATAGCAACAAAAAGCACCATTCCAACGGGAATGTTCTCTGTCTACATGAACATGGTTCTCTCTTAAGCTGCACTATCTTCCCAGCCATCAGGACTTGGCTGCCTGGTTTAATGTAAGATATTTTCTCCAGGCCTATGGGAGTTCAGTTAAAGGTATATCGTTGCTGTACTCCGGGCCAACACACATTCTCTTAGTGTATAGGCAGCCTCTATTTCTGATGGATGTTCATTTACCAATTATCTACTGTGTGTTCTGGGAAATGCAGAAAAGAAAAATCCCCAGTCTTGTTTTCAGGTATTTGCAATTTTACTGAAAATGGGAAGTTTTCCACTCAGAAAGTAACTCCAGAAGATAATGTAAGTAAGTCATAAGTTGGTGTATTTAGTGAATGTTTTAAGTAAAGTGCTCACCGCATCATAACCAAATTGATTAAACATAGACAGTTGGGGATTCCTTTTAAAACAGCAAGAGAAAACAGAAGTGACCACCAGGGCAGATATCATTTGAATGCCAGATTTTTATCATCAGAAAGTACAACTCAGATAGAAATGGCATGATAGTTAAAAAAGTGTAATGTGGAAATAAAGTGTGGGAAATCAATATTCTGATACACAAATACTTCAGCAACAAAGCTTAAATAATATAATACTATGTGAAAAAAAGTTAAGGAGATTTACTGTGGGCAATACCACTCTACAAGTACTACAAGGCAAGTTATTAAAATGAATGATGATTGCAGAATGAAATTAGCTTCAGAAATAAGAGAAATGTTTGTGGATGATGAATGGAAAACCTAGTTAGACCATGTGATTGTCTGAGTTTCCTAAAGGTTGAAAGCAAAATGTCTTTCCTCACAGAGTTCTTAAAGTACACAGATAATAATAAGACAGATCATTCATTAGAATACGTTAATGGCATTTGCAGTGATAAAACACTGATCCTAATATATTTAAAAGTAATTTTTTGTATTATAATCCCTAAAATAATCTCAGAAAGAGTATACAAAGAGAAATAGTACAGATACAATAAGTTTAGAGTGCAATGCAAAGCAAAATTTTCAGATGAGCTCTGAAAATCATGAGAACTCAAAATACAAACTATGAGTAAAGAAACAAATAATAAAATAATAGTGCAAAATCCAATCACATAATAAATGTAAATATAAATTATATAGCCATACAACTAAATGGCAGGCATCTTGGTTTTATACAAAAAAAATAATTCTCATATCTTTTATTTATTTATTTATTTATTTATTTATTTATTCCTATTCCTTTCCACCTTGTTCTCTTAAGACAGGGTCTCTCACTGAACCTGGAACCCCCTGTGTAGGCTAGGATGGCTAGACTTCGAATTCTTAGATTCAATCTTTTTATACCTATTGACACACAATCATTACCATATTTTTTTGTTGTTTGTCTCTTTGTTATTTGTAGGTGGTAAGGATTTGAGCTCAGATCCACAAGCTTTCACAGAAAGTTGCTTTAACCACTGAGTCATATCCCAAGGCACATGACAAATCATTAAATTATTTTTAAATATTTATTTACTAACACCAGTAGTGGCAGCAGCAGCAGTACTAGTAGTAATAGTATCTATATATGTATTTATGCAAGTGTGTATATACCATGAGTGTGTACACGCCATGGTAGAGTCGATTGCCTCACACCATGGGTATCAGGCATCTGAATAATCATATTTGCAGAATGTTTCAGTTACTTTGTATTGCTTGATAAACACCTTAACCAAAGCAACTGATTCAGGGAAGTTTATCTGGGCTTATGGTTGCAGAAGGTCAGAGTCCATGATGGCAAAGGAAGGCACTGTACCTGGAACAGCAGCTGAGAGATCACACCTGAAACTGAAAGCGGGAAACAGAGAAGGAACTCAAAATAGCATGTAGCTTTTGACACCTCAAAGCCTTCCACTCCAGTGAAGTCATCCAGCAAGACCACACCTTCTACACATACACAAACAGTGCCACCAACTGGGAACAAAGTTTCTAAGTACTTAAGACTTACAGGGGACATCTCATTTGAGACACCACACAAAAGGGTTGCCTCTGCTCAGTGAGTCATCTTGTTCTGAACATCTCTAATTAACTTAAATATCTATTTACTGTTCTGTTAATACCACTTGTATTCAGTCCAGAGAAATAAGAAATGTTTGCATGCAAGAAATGCTTATATAAATTACATTCTTCATCAAAAAAAATGAAGATCCAAACACCATCTACCAAGTAAATATATACATACTACCACATCCATAAAATGAAAAACCATTACAGCCGAAACAAGAAAGCTACCAATTCATACCAATTAAATAGATATTTAAAGCAATATTTTCAAATATTTAAGATTCATGTTATGCACCAGTCTTTAAAATATCAAAATATAACAGTGAAAAAAAAACTGGTGTGGATTTATGTCCTTTGTAGGAAGTAGGAAAGTGCTGTGGGATAGCAATGTTGTAAAGAATGTGTGAGGGGTGACAAAACAGAAACCCAGTTGTTGTTATGCTGGTTATATGAGCCTGTGCATGCATTAACGTTCACCAAATTTTAATGACTAATTTATATCATTGTATAATAATTAAAGTAGACCAAGAAAACAACGTCCAGAATAGCATCCTTGTTATTCCAGACTCTTTTCTGATTTTTTTTTGTTGTTGTTTTTGTTTTTTTTGGGTTTTTTTGTTTGTTTTTTTTTTCCCATGAAACTCGGGCAGAGTCACACAGGGAAAGCATGGTTTGAACCGGGAGAGAGAGAGCAAAGGGCCCGGGGTTGCCCTCTGGAAGCCAGCACCTAAGCCGCTGTGCCACCACTCATTCACTTCTAGACTCTTTTCAAACCTATGGAGTATCATAGCTACATGTATGTGTGATATACCCATAGTCTTAATCAATTTCCTGTTGCTGTTAGAAATATTACAAGGGCTGAGTAAGTCGTAAATAAAAGTGTTATTTTGGTAATAGTTCTGGAACTGATTCAAGGCACCTCTGAGGAGATATCTTTTTATAGAAGAGTCTAGAGGTAGCTTAAAGAATTCTTTGGAAAGAGACAAGAAGTGGCCATGTCTCATCTGCTCTCGTTTTTTATAAACACTTGAGTCTATTATGGAAGTTCTCATCAAATCACCTCCTCAAAAGTCCCATCCTAAGTACTAGAATGACAATCCATTCCCATATTCTAATGATCTTACAATGGGAATTAAATTTAAACATATGAAACTCAGATGCAAGAAATATCACTCAGTAGTTCCAAAATGAACTAACACTTATTTTTTTTTCTTTACTGATATTGGAACAAAGCGTTTTATCTACTTATAATCTTACATCCTACACCAGTATTTTAATCCACCTGCTAAATGTTGAAGGAAAAACAGTGATTATCTTTTGGGGTTAAGAAAGTTACTACATGGAAATTCATGAGGCTGCTGGAGGGTTGGTAATGTTTAATTCCCTCATAATGGTGGTATTTACACAGGTGGGTACATTTTCTTTAAATTCATCACGTAATCTGTTTTTTTATGTATGCATAATTAAAGGGTTTAAAACAAAAATAAAAAATGTAACTCTTGTGCAGTTTAAAAACCACTTGAAATGTTAAAACCCATTATGGTTCCCTCAATGTCTTAGAAATTTAGTAATTTTATTTAGTGAAGCCATGGAAATGTGACTGGTTTTTGATATTTTTTTTTTAGATATCATATTGTAGTCTAATTCTCTCTCTCTCTCTCTCTCTCTCTCTCTCTCTCTCTCTCTCTCTCTCTCTCTCTGTGTGTGTGTGTGTGTGTGTGTGTGTATTTGTGTCTTGATTATTGACTTATCTCAAAGTAGATGATTTTATATTAATAGCATTAATAGTGCAACAGAGATATTTGTCTATTAACAACAGACATTCATTGGAAGAACACTGATTTAAAAAAAAAAAAAGAAAAAGGCATAGAACCTACACCCTGGTTTCTTTCTTTCTTTCTTTCTTTCTTTCTTTCTTTCTTTCTTTCTTTTTTTTGCAGTCTCTCATCCTGGTCCATCCTTTTCTTAGCTTATAAATTTAAGATACTGCATTTTCTTAGCATATTTTTTTTTTTCTTTTTGAGTCTTGGTTTGATCCCTTTTTAATTTCATGGACCCACTAATGGCCACATAGGCTTTGCATGGAGATGTTTCCTTACAGGGGGGACTCAGAAGATTCTTGATGCTGAAACATAAACAGAGAGAAGTATGGAGTTCCATCTATTTATGGGCTGTGTATTAGATACTCTTTATATTACTTTAATCCTACACCTTGGGATAATCTGCCTTTAGGTGTTCCTGCTGAAGACGTGAATGTATTATATCTAATCAAACCTGAAAAGTGAAGCCATTGTAAATTTTTTATATCTAGACCAGTATTTAGAAAGCTTAATGTAGTAGGTTTTTTTTTATAGTATTTTATTAAAACATTCTAATATGGATTTAACCTATCAATACTCTCAGTATGAGTCATGTCCATAGTTAGTCTTTGTAAAGGCTCCATTAATGGTTAGTGATTTTAGGAGCCATGATTATTATAGTGTGACTGTAACTGATAGTTAATGCACTCACATATTGGACTTGTTTATACGCAAAACAAGCAGGTAATAAGACATATTAATACACAGCAGAAAATTAAAAATCACAGTTTTTCAAATAACATTATGGTTGGTTAAATATACAGATTCTTAAGACACTTTCTCGAATATCCCAATACAATAAAATCCTATGTTGCTCTTGTTGATCACTGACAATCATTACTTCAAATTAATCCCAACTACAGAAAGATGAAATGGTTCTGAAAAGGTAATATGCTAACAAGAGGACAAAAAAAAAAAAAAAAACCCATAAATTGTGCTTACATCAATTCTACAGACTACTATCAAAACAGATGTCTCTTAGCTTTAGATAGTTCAATTGTTTTACCAATTAATATTATGGACTACACTTTTTATGTGAATATCGACTGCAATTCTAACAAGCCCAAAGGGTTAAAAGTGGTGGAACTTTCAAAGACTTGAGTTGAGATATCCCAACAAGTCTGTGCAGTTACCCCAGTACAACAGAATCGGACTCAGCTTTTTGTAAAGCTCTGATACAGGGAAGTAGTTCAGGACACTCTGTAAACCTTTAAACAACTAGAGAACTATACTTGGAGAGCAAAGACATACTTCAAGCCTGAACCGTCTGTTTTGTTGTGTTAAAAGAGAGGGCAAAAAAAAAAGCTCCCTACAAAGGTGATTAATATGCATAATGGTTTTTTAAATGAATTCTTAAAGGGAGTAATAATAATAATTAGAACAGCAATATTAAGGTTTCAGAAAAATGCTATTTATTATCAAAAACACTGGTGTAAATTATAGGTAATCTGAACACTTGAAAATTTTTACCAAAGTATTTTCTTGTATAACAGAAACACTTGTGAAGAGTTTCACCCAGTTTTCCATTCTATCAGGCATAATTCTTTATTTTCAATAAAGTGGGCAGTAGAAAACAAAACCCACCAAAGCCTTTCTTTTTTATGTAAATGAGCTTCTTTTCAGAGGAAAGCAACTTTCAGTTGAAAGGAGTTATAGGACTAATTGTATTGAGCTTGCCTAGTCAGGGTCATTCTGTGGAGGTCTGCGTGAGGTCTCTGTATGGTGTCTCCACTCAGGGCACTGCAAAAGGAGCTGGGTCTGGGTGGAAAATGGTGACTGAATATAATTTAATTATATTATAATATAATTTTTAGTTCTGGTACACAGGAGTGCATTTTGCTTGCAAGTGTTTACCAAAGGGTAATAATTTACTGGAAACCAGTCTGAGCTCATTTATTTTGATGGAATTGAAGTGTTCATTTTTACCTGCTGCTGGCAAAGCATTTGCAGGTAGATCCAGTAAAGTCCTCCCAAGAGCACACACATATGTAAATGCCAGACCCAGATCAGGTACACTCCAGGGGAGGGAGAGAGGCATCTGAACCTCTGCATCCCATCTCATTACTCTGCCTTTAATGGGACTTGAAGTGAAGGCCCTCCCTCCAATAGAACAGGCAGCCCAATGGTCTGGCCTAACAGGACTTTGATTTCATTCTTTTCTTCATCTTTAGTTTTTACATGACTGAAGAGAATTGTTTAAAATAATCAGTGTGACTGTGTATTTTAAAATGTACAAAGCACACTAAGCCATTAGTACATATTTTAATAGCTCTATGTAATAATATACATATTTACATCTTCGCTTTGGTCTATGGCATTTTATTTCTTAACATCATTTACTAAATATAATGATCCTGTAATTAGTCAGATCATAAAAGTTACCTGGAGAACACTTAGCAATACAGTCCTAAGCTCTCTCCCAGACTCTCTATAAGAAATTTTTTATGCAAAGAATAACGAAAGAGTATAGCTAACAAGCTTCCAAGATTACATGGAAAAGACTGACCGCAATTCTGTGTTGAATGCTTGTTTAATTCCAGGTTTTGTCACTGTGATAAATAAGCCCATTGCTTTACATTGGTTCATTATATTCTAGCCACCAGATTTCCATAGTTTGAATTCCAAGAGGTAATTTCGCTTGTATAAACAACAGGAACAAGTTAAATCTGTGAGCATCTATCACCAAGCTAAACTCAGTTCACACTAGACTGATTTACAACTTTGACATTTTATCTGGCACTGTATCCATTGTCAGGATCAGAGGTGAGTGGACTAAGGTGCTTTGTCCATGCTCGCCACTGCTATCAATGGGAAGGAACACTTTATTCTCCAAAACAGCTTGAAACTTTTCAGCATTTTAAACCATAACCATAAACAGGAGGAATGACAAAGTCAGTTCGATCAATATTGCAGAAAACACTAAATAGGTTAAGTTGGAAGCTAATTCCTGACTCCCCAAAATGTTATACTTTAGAAATACACAATGTAATCTTGAAAGGAGCAACATGGCATGTGGTCCATTAATTTGAATATTTAACTAAAATATGCTGGACAGTTATTAGATGAATTAGGGTTTGCAAGCTTACCTAAATTATTAAAGGAAGTTTTGAGAAATTTTGTATCTTTCTTAATATTCTAGCTGGATGCTGTTGTTTGTTTTGATTTGTCCTGGTTATGGTTTCTGTGCAACCTAGCTGGAAAGCCTCCACTTTAGCCCACACCCCCATTTATTAGTTGAGAAAACAGTGTGGAAATATTATCTTTTAGGTGACAGCAGAGGCATGATATGACACTTTAGGATGCAAGCAATGTCATGTCTCTGTGGGAACACAACATGTGTCCCTCTCCTTCACTTTATGATTAGGTTTACAAATTTATCCAAAGTAGTATGTTTTAATAAAATGCTGAAAATGAAAACTACTGTTGTACAAATCCAGTTATATCTTTGCAGTGAGAATTAAAAAAAAAACATAGAAATATCGTAAGAATGGACTTTTGTTTTAATTCCAGGTGTAGGGGTGTGGGGCTGCTTCAAACTGTCCCCAGCAGCTGTCTATGACTTCCCTGAGCTCCAGCAGAAGTGTGGTTTTGCCAGTTGCCGAGAGGTTCTGCAATTGTGTGATATTTGGAATTTTTGGAACTTTTCAGAGAAGATATAAATGCTACAGCCCTGAGAGGAGGGGTGGGTGATTGTTGGTTATTTAGAGAGGTGCATTGTGGTTTGTTACTACCTGAGGTCAAAGAAGAAACAAAAGGAAAGAAATTGGATTTTCCTAATTTCTCTTTCGCACTATCCTTGTTTCTCTCCTATCTAGTGTTAGGGTGAGGAACATGGGGGGGGGGGGCGGGGAGAACCCACAGTACAGCAAAGCCAATTATATTTCTTAGTGTATAAAATTTCATATCGTATCCAAAAAAACTGTAATAACTTATAAGTAGCTCTTATCCTGATGGATTTGAGCTTTATAATACCATATATCTTCTTAACAATGTAAAATAAAGCCTCATATTGCATACTTTGTATTCGGATATTAGGTGGTTTTACAGCTTTCACTTTTCCTCCATAAAATTTTATTTACAATTCATCACTTCGCTGACCTGTGAGATGATGCAGCTTATAAAATTGCAATACCACTCAAGTCTGATGACCTGGTTCAATCACTTGAATCCACAAAAAGCAGAATGCAATATTATTTATCTGTAATCCCAGTATTCCTATGGAGAGATAAGAGGTAGGGAACAACGGCCTGAAAGTGTTCAGGCCAGCTAGCCTGAAGTGTGCCTAATGACGGAAAATACGCTGTTTTGAAGTAAAGAGGACCGACTCCTGAGAGCTGTTCTCAAATCTCCACGAGCGCCATAATGTGCACTCCACACAGGAGTCTGTGCAAACAGAGTAACAACAGATGATTCATAAAATCAAAAAAAAAAAAAAAAAAAAAAAAATTTTTTTCTCCGACTTTTATCATGTCAATGGCCCCTAATTGTTTTTTTTGTTTTTTTTTTTGTGTGTGTGTGACTTTTCAATTATTTCTTGAAGGCGAGCACATCCACTGACCATAAGTTCTTCCTCACCTAAAGAAAAGCACGAAAGTGGACCTGAGAGCTGGTGACAAACAAACAGTATAGAGCATTTTAACTCCACAACTAAAATCTTCAGTGGCCTCTGCTCCCGTGTGCCCAAGGCATTCACTACAAGCACAGCAGGACTCCTTTCTACTTCTTCCTTATCAGCCACACATTTCAGAGTGTCTGATTTGAACTGTGTTATATGTTCTATTCGACTAAGACGAATTCCCAAACAAATATGTGTGATTTTTTTATTCCCAGCAAAGCCGTGGAATTGCATTTACTCGCCAAAAGTCATTTGCCTGTTCTCTTGGGATCGCTCAGGTGAAACGGGCTCTTCTGAGATATACATCTCATTAATGATACAACATTTTAGGAGCATTTCAATTTGGGGCTAATATTCCCACTACTTTTATCTCCCTCAAAAGATTACTCTTCTCAATTGGAATTTCTCATGGTTGACATCACCCTGACAGACTGCTGCTTTCTTCTGAGTGATATGAATGGCAATAAATATTATCCCAGGTTTTATTTATTTGGCCTCTGCAAAACGCCTCCCTAATTATTTGGAAGCAACCAACTTTGCACTGAGATTTTACAGCTTTCAACTTACTGCTGATTCAAACTTCGTTTTCTATTGTCAAAGTTAGAAACTTTTAAGACACAACTTTTACCAGCACTGTGTGCTTGTGGTATCAAGAGAGGAAGAAAATCTTCTTAAAGGAACTGGCCCTTTCATAGTCCTTTTGATAGGCCTTTTTTTCAGACTAATTTTTAAATCTACATGCTGTGTGAACTTGATTTAAATAATATGTCCGTACATGTGTCTACAGAAGTTGGGAATTGACATGCAAATATATTTTAAAGAGCCATTACTTCAATTTTTATTAATATATTTTGAATGCTCAATATCAAACATCTAAATTAGAGTACATTTAAAATAGAGCCCTTTCTTTTTTCTAACATGACAAATTTGCTATGGTAATCAAAGTTTCTATTAGCTATTTTATTAGAAAAAAGCATTTACTGGAGCTGGAAAGACTGTTCTGCACTTAGGAGAACATAATATTCCTGCAGAGGGCTAGAGTCCATCTCTCAGCACCTTAGTTAGATGGCTTACACACACTGGGACCACAGCTCCATGAAACATGACAGTTTTTTGAATTCCACAGGCACCAGCGTTCACGTGTTTTCATTTCCTCTTACTCTCAAGTGCACACATATATACATAATTTAAATCTTAAAGAAAAGGATATATTGAAATGTCTTTCTTAACCCACTGTGGTTTGATTGGCTATCTCCCAAGTCTTCATCCATAAAGACTTGGTGTCTATGGTGGAAATCTTCAAAAGAGCTGTTAGTCCCCATGGTGGTAATCCTATAAGGTTGTATGGCCTTTAAATGATGTTGTTAGATATGAGCTGCTGAGTTCACTCTAGTCATAGCTTCAAGATTGTCCCAAATATCAGTGACTCTTTCTGTTTTCAGGTTCAAAGCAGAACGATTCTGTCTTAATTTTTGTTGCTGTGATATACATCTTTTTAAACAGCAACTTAAGTCTTCAGTAATGGCATGCAGACACAGACCATTCTGGTAACCAACAACTCTCTACTTGGACTTAAGACCAACTCAAAATGAAAGAAATCATGTCTCATAGTGGAAAGCTAACCAACTACCTGGAGCTTGCAGGCCAAAGATCTTGGAGGATTCTGTCACTTTATTAAACTAGAATAACCTCTAAACCTATTATATATATATATATATATATATATATATATATATATA
Organism: Arvicanthis niloticus; assembly: GCF_011762505.2. Classification (NCBI taxonomy): domain Eukaryota; kingdom Metazoa; phylum Chordata; class Mammalia; order Rodentia; family Muridae; genus Arvicanthis; species Arvicanthis niloticus. The sequence goes on along the minus strand of NC_133430.1, from coordinate 23,043,857 downwards.
TGTTTCTGATTCATAATCAAGGAATCATCTTGCAGGAGACAGAGACCAGTATAGAAAAACATAACAGATTAGTATATGGAGAACAACTGACTATCACTATTCCTGCATATATGACTCAGGAATAATAGAGTGGTAAGAAACTTTTAAAAAGCCAGAGGAACTAGAAGTTTGCTGTGGGATCTGGGTCTCCTAGAAATACCCAAGAAGCTACACCCAAAAATCTCATCAAACGACTGACTAAACAAGACTGAACAAGAGCGACACCAATTGACATAATAACATGAAAGGGTAAAAATCTCGCTTGGCCTCAACTTTCCACAAAGAACTCCACAAAGATAAGGAAGAAATTTTGAGAGCTGGATAAATGGCCTTTCCAGGAGAAAAGCCCCCAAATTGGCAATCTAATACCATGTTGTTAGCCCTGAAATAATATACTCAAAAGTAAGTTTATATGTACTGAGCCATTTATATTTATGTATTTTAAATGTATGTGTGAATGAGTGTGTGTTTGTGTGTGTGTGTGTGTGTGTGTGTGTGTGTGTGTGTGAGAGAGAGAGAGAGAGAGAGAGAGAGAGAGAGAGAGAGAGAGAGAGTCCATGTGCAAAAACCAGTGAAGGAAATAGAGGTAGAATATTTGAGAGAGAGGAAAGGGGGTGCGAGGAAAGGGTTGGAAGAAGAAAAAGGAAGATGTAATTAAATTTTAATTAATTTTTAAAGATAACATCAGAAAGGATGAATATATTTTGGTTCATTGTTTGAGCTGTTCAAGTCCTTTATGGTAGGGGAGACAGAAAATGGAGCAGCAGATTTTAATTCTGTTCACAAACAGAGGGCAGACAGATGCATACTGGCCTTGCTTTGTTTTGAACCCACTCCTCATGAGACAGTAACACCCATATTCAAAGTGAAAGGTACTCCCTCTTCAATAAAGTTCTCTGTGTGCACCTTTAGACATGCCCAGAGATGTTTCTTCTAGGTTACTTTCAATTGAGTTGTTAGCAGTAAGCAAAAGTCATAAGCACATATCCCCTTACCTACACACAACTATCTATATTCACACTGATTCTGTTGTCTTCCAACAACTTCCAAGCCAGTGGACCAGCTAATCATGTACTTGTGTGTCCAAAACTGTGAAGCAAATAAAAGTTTTTCCATTATTTAGGTGCCTAGATTTTCATTGTGGCAATGAGAAGTGTTGGTGTATTAAATTTCATAAATCATCAATAATATTGTTTATTATTTTTCTAAAAATTTTTAGTATTCTAAAATTGTACAGTCTCTAAGATCTTTTAAATGATTTTACATGGTTAAATTACAGATGATAGAGAAAACTTTCAGATCTGTTTCCATATGATTATTACTTTACTTTTACTACTCCACACATGGATAGAATAGGAAGAAATTTCAATGTATGGGACAACTTGCAATTGTCTTTTTTTTTTTTTTTTTTTACATTCTCATAGTTTTTATTATCTCCCTTTGATTAATTTTCTTGGCCTTGATTTTGCCTATGCCTCAGCAATTAAGAATTAAGGAGTTTTCTGTGTCCCTTTTAATATTATCCTGGGTTTGATGGATATCTGTTGCCAGTGACAAATGACACTTTACTTGGAATGTCCACAAGATTTCTGGATCACTAAATGTAGAAGTCTAAGAAAGAAATGGCCTTAGATAATTGAAGTAACTCCTAATTAATCTTCCTGATCCATTTCCCCCTTGCAGAGCCCGGTCCTCAGCACAGCAGCCATTAGAACACTGCTGAGAGGGAGTTTTACTATGACACTTTGCTTTTGAAAATTACTGAATAGAGCAGAGACTCAGTCAAAGTTAAATCCAAAATACACATTTGAGACTAGCTTAGCCAATGAGCAACCTATCACTAGGGCTTGAATAGCTCTCACTGTTTCTGTTCATTTTGTTGAGAAAAGGGCTCACGGAACAGACTGGCTTCAAATTTGCTATGGAGTTACAGATGACCTTGTACTTAGAATCTTCCTGCTTCTATGTTCAGGATGCTTGGATTATGGGCATACCCAAAGGAGAAGTTACTGGAGGTTGAACCCAGGGTTTTCCCCATGGCTATGCTCTACCAACTAAACCCCACCCATTCACCTCTCTAACCATACCTTTCTTCCTCTACCCATGCAAATCCAGACTACTTGGTCTCCTCTCTTTGCTCAACCCAGAGCATGGAAGGTCTCAACCTGATTTCCTATCCCCACAATCTAATTTCCCTATGATAATTACAATAATAAAAATATAAAAATAATATATGCTATAATCAGCTTCTGCTTAGTAGAATATAATCTACATAAAAACAGAGAGCACAATTTGTTGCTCTCCCTGTGAGCCAGTTCTTCAAATCTTTAGTGTTCTAAATATGTGCGTTACATAAAATTCATCCCCAGTCTTAGGTTTCTGTGTAATCTGATCTTAGTGAGGGAAGTGCTGGAAAAGAGACTGAACATGGGAAGTATCTAAACCATTGGAATACAGAATACTAAACTTAGAAGACACCTCCTCAGGCTTTAAAATTGAGAGTAGGAGCAATTTATAGAGAAGTGAAGCAGATGCTCAGAATCGGATGATACACTTGAGCTCTTTCTCGTTGTACTTTGCATTCTACATCTAAGCAGCACTTAGGTCAGTGTTCTTTTGAAGCCACAGGACAATGCCATTAGTCAAGTGAGTCTTAAGACTCTATGACATCATTCCACCATCTGTCCTCTCAAGACCTGTCCTGCCCCTTGAGTTACACAAGTTGTGTGTACCATTGGTGTCAGTTGGAGGGATAGCTGGTACTTCTCATCAAACACTTTATGGGCCCTCTCTGGGTTTGTTTGCATCCCAGTTGGCAAGAGTAATGCCTCATGCAGAGCTGGCAATGAATACATTGTGATTGTATAAAAGAAATTCTACATAAGCATTTGTACGTCTGTCCCATCTGTTCCTTCTGACACTAGTGTCTCTCTAGTTCCTTCTATGGGCATTCTGCTGCTGCAGCACTTTGTTGGAACAGTAAAAAAATACACTCACTTCTCCCTCTCCACCCCCTCTCTTTCTTCTTTCTCTCACTTTCTTGCTTCTTACAATCATTTGTTACCTTTAAGTAAAACCCAAATCCCTGAAATGCTTTTTGTACTGTTTATGAACTATTTTGTTCATTTTACAGCCTGATTGCAGCCCACTCCTACCACTTGTCCCAGTGCCCCATCTCTTTTTCCCCAGAGAAAGGGAGGACACCCATGGGTACTAACAGACCCTGGTACATCAAGTTGCAGCAAGACTAAGTGCATCCTCTCCCACTGAGTTCAGACAAGGCAGCACAGCTTTCGGAAAGGGATCCAAAGACAGGTGACAGAGTTAGAAATAGTCCCACTCTAATTGTTAGGGAACCCAAATGAATAACAAGCTTCACTTCTGCTACATCCATGTAGGAACCCAAGGTCCAACCCATGCGTTGCATTTTGGTTGATGGTTCAGTCTCAGTGAGGACCCAGAGTACCAGGTTAGTTTACTCTGTAGGTCTTCTTTAAATGGCCGTAATCCTTCTGGCTCCCTCAATTCTTCCCCTCACTCTTCCACAAGGTACAACAAGCTCCTTACTTCCGATGTTTGGCTGTGGGGATGGATATTTGTTTCCACCAGCTGATAAATAAAGCTTCTCAGAAGACAGGCTAGGCTCTTTTTTGCAACTTTAACAAAGTATCATTAATAGTGTCAGGGGTGAACCCTCTCCATTGTGTGGGTCTCAAGTTGGACCAGTCATTGGTCGGCCATCTCTTCAGTCTCTTCTACTTCTTGCAAGCAGGGAATAGTTTAGGTTGCAGTTTTTATGGATGTATTTGTGTATCCCTCCCTCTATAGCATGTCCAGTCTGGCTACAGGCTCCATATCACCCACTGATAGAGGTCTTAGCTAGGGTTGTTCACATAAACTCCCAGAAGCCTCCTCTGTCCTAGGGATGCCCCCTCCCACTGCTTTTCATTCTGTCTTCCAGCCTTCCCCTACTCCACACTCCTTATCCCCATCCTTTTCTGCCTCCCTAACTTTCTCCCACACAGTTCCCTCCCTTCATCTAGTCCAGATGTCTATTTTACTTCCCCTTCTTTATGACATTCAAACACCTTCCCTTGGGTTTCCAATTCACTTAATATTTTTACATTTTGGATTGTAGCCTGGTTATCTCGTAATTCATGGCTAATGTCCACTTTAAATGGACACATAGCATACCTTCCTGTCTTTCTGGGTCTAGGTTACCTCACTCTAGGTGATATTTTGTAGTGCCATACAGTGGCCTGAAAATATCAAGATGCCCTTGTTTTTAATAGCTGAATGGTATTCCATTGTGTAGAGGTACCCAATTTTCTTTAACTGTTCTTTGGCTGAGGAACATGTAGGTTGTTTCCAGAAACTGGCAATCAGAAATAAAGCTTTGATAAACATAGTTGAACAAGTGTCCTTGGTATGGTGGAGCGTCTTTCTTTGGTATAGATGGGTCTTCAGATAGAGCTATCACCATTTTGAGACAGATTATACTATATGACAAGTGTGAGTCTCACATTTGTCACTGATGTGGTAAGGGTTGAAATAGAAATGTATAGAACTTAGTATTCTCTAATTCATATTTCTAAGGCATGATCTTTGTGCATGTATTATGATGGGAATTCAAGTCCCATTTCATTACAGAATCTACTTATTGAGATGTGTCTTGTCATACAATAGCAATCTCACTGTTATTTTCTTTTGTCTGTCTCTGACTCTCTGTTTCTTTCTCTCTCTCTCTCTCTCAAGCAAAAAAATATAATTTCTATAGAAACCCTTAAAAATTAAATATGTTTATAAGGGTAATCAATACCAATATCTCATGTTTTAAAATGTAATTTCCATAACTTGTGCTTAAAAATACACATATGAACAAATTTAAGCTACAGTTTTCCATCTTAGTGTTATTTGGAAGTATGCTCAGAAAATTTTATAATAAATTCTCATAAATTCTCGATTTTCCACAATAAAGTTTGTTTTTTTGAGAGAACTGAATTTCTTCTGTATAATTTTTTTCAGAAAAGTAAGTAAATGTTAAGACTGTGACACTAAGTAGAAGGCTTTGGACAGGATCATATATAGATGAGATGAGACCAGCTCTTCCAGAAGTATAACGGTGTGGGGCAGAAAGGGGTGAGCAGAGAGTGAATGAGTCTTCTTCATGCCATAGTGTTTCAAGTCCCATGATTATTTTATTCTAATCTATTTCTTGATATCATGGAACTTGCTTGTGTGATTGGTTGTAGGCTTTAAAATTATTTGATTAAGGCATAGGTGGAAAGCTGGTAAAACATTGGTTTTAGTGATTTAGCTAGGGAGTTTAGAGGAGATGTAAGTTGTTAAATAGGACAAAGAAAGAGCCACTTTCTCTGTGATTGGGCCTTACCCAATGAGTTAAGATTTCAGAGAGCATTAAACAGTGAAGGAAGTATGAACCTACTCCCTGCTCTGGTTCTAATACCATTCCATTGCTGCCTTTGTATGTTGACACTGAATTTTCTTTACAACTTGGGACTTCTAACACAATTGCATACCTTACACTGACTAAATTACCAAGGTGATTTTTATGTCTGACGGTCTTCCCCTCAGTATCCATGGCACTGAGTCCTTCAAATTTGGATTGAGACATATTTCGGCATCCTTGGATTTTCATCTTGCAAACTGTTTATCAATGAGATCTGTCTCCATAAGACTGTGGGTAAATTCTACTAAATCCCATGTTATCTATTTAGCTAGCTGTGTTTGTTCTTTGTCAATTGAAAGCCCTGACTAATACACCATATACCTAGAGTCCCATGTCTAAAGGCTTTGTTCATCATTCCTTTCCTTGAACTGTTTCTCCTACTTCTTCTCTTGACTATGTCTGATTCATAACACATTGATATATCTCAGTTACAAATCATTCAATAAGTTTTTCCAGTTTAGCATCTCTTTCCATTGTCTTTTCTAGCTTTTTGTTTGTTTATAAATAGATTGTAAGTTTAGGAGTCATAAGTCATAATTTTAACAGCTGCAAAGGAAATTCCTTTTGATTTTTTTCTTATATTCCGGTGATGATGAATGACATTTTTGTATAATCTCTATATTCTCTTTTGGCCTCTTACGTGAATTTCAGTTGTTAGTTAGGTTTAACTTGTGCTTTCTTCTCCTCTTTCTCCTACTCTCTTTATTAATGACCTAAGGGCTTATGAAGCAGTCTCTGCTCTCAGATCTCAATGTTAGTGTGAGTCTTTCTTATTCAAAGTTCAGTCCCAAAGCTCTCAGGAACTTCTGTCATGTGTTTGTTAGGTCGATGCAATCATTTTCTGATTAGGTTAGTGGTCCATACACCTGACGTATCATCAGTGACCTGGGAGGTGAGAGACTCTCAGGACTCAAAAAGAGTGCCCTTAGATAAATTACCCAACAGTGTAGAGAGGGAACTCGGGTTAGAGTCCACCTCCAGTAGAAAGTCAGGGGCATCAAGTGGAGGGATGAGTTTCCCATTTCAGTCAAAAACTCTGATTCATAAATGTCTCTGTCTAAAAGAACTGCCAGGACAAAAATGGAGAAGAAACTGAGGGAAAGGAGGTCCAGTGACTGGCCAACTTGGGATCTAGTTCAAGGTGAGGCTCTAAGGCCTGGCACTGTTACTGATGGTATGGTATACTTACAGACAAGAGCCTAGTACGGCTGTCCCGAGAAGACCAACAAGCACCTGACTGAGAAGACCCAAACATTGGACTGAAGTTGGGACCCCTGTGGTTACATTAGGGAAAAAGTGGAAGAAGATGAAGAAGAGGGTGTCCCCATAGGAAGACCAGCAGTCTCAATTAACCTGGACTCCTGAGATCGCTGACAGTGAGCTACAAACCAGATAGCATACACAAACTGGCCTGAGGCCCCATCTACATATCTACAGCAGAGGAATGCCTGGTCTGGCCTCAGTGGAAGAAGATGAACCTAACCTTGGAGAGACTTTGTGGGCACAGGGAGTGGGGAGGCCTGGCAGAAGGGCAGGAGACCTGACTTCAGTCCAATATTTGCATCTGTCTCAGTCATCTAGATGGTCATCCCTCTATTTCTTCTCCCGGTCACATCCTCATACCCTACTTTCCCCCATTACCCTCTGCTTTTCTCCTCAGAGAAGGACAGGCCGCATCACACCATCACACCGTGGGTACTAACCTGTCTTGGTGCATCTAGCCACAGCAAGACTAAACTCATCCTCTCCCAGTGAGGCCAAACAAAGCATCCCAGCTAAGGGAAGGATACCAAAAGGCAGATAACATAGACAGACAGAGACAGACCCCATGTCAATTGTTTGTGGACCCACATGAAAACCAAGTTGCACACCTGCTAAAAATATGTGGGGATTGAGTTCCAGCCAAGGCATGGTCTTTGATTGGTGGTTTAGTTTCTGTGGACCCCGATGAGCCCAGGTTAGTTGACTCTGGAGGTCTTACTGTGGTGTTCCTACAGCACTTCAAGATCCTTCTTTCTTGCTTCCAACTCTTCCACAAGTCTCCGTGTTTGTTTAGCTGTGGGCCTCTGCATCTGTTTCCATCAGCTGCTGGATGAAGTTTGGTTTATTCTCTGATTAGCTAGAGTGATCTGATGAGCTATGTGAAGCCATTGACCTGACATTAATAAGAAGAAACTAAAACCTCCTCATTCCTTAGAAGTAATTTACCCTTATAGTCAGCCTGACACTAGCTAACCTATGATTAAGCTTCTTCCACAGCATCACTCTGTAGCTTAGAAATCTGCACACTGAAATATGACCCTTCACTTCCAAGGGTTTTGCCAGGTAGCTGTGCATATATATGTGTCTATTTACTTACATGTATTTTCAAATCTAAATGATATTGTTTAACAATTACTCTAGCATCCGGTGTACATGCAGTTTATAAAATCCTGAGTTATAGTAAATTGTTTCGATTTCTTTTTTTTTTTTTTTTTTTTTTTATTGTTCTTGCCCTGAATAAACTTCCAAAGGAATATTCAATCTCTTTAACACCACTGTATCATCAGATTTAGCAAAAGACCATGTGGACCAATGGTGATCAGTACACTTATAAAATAAATACATTTCTTTAAACATACCCTTCAAATTGTTAATCATGTTGAAAAGACACAATATTTCAATTTCTTATAATTATCTACTTATGCATACTCTAATTTTACATTAGAACTCATTAATTTATTTGGAAAACTTTTATTTTTCAAATAGTAGGAAACCCCCAGTTACCTCCTCCACTCCTTATACACTTTAAGATTCCACATCTTCTATTAATAGTTGTGAACCATACTACTCAGGATGAAATTTTGTGAAAGTTGGGCTATTTACTTACAATTCCATACAGTCATGTAATGCATTTTGGTCAAATTCATGGTCAAATTTACCTCCTATGTCTTTACCTTTGTCTCTTCCTTAGTCTCCTTACAGTTTTCACCCCCCCCCCCCATGTACTTTCTCTTTCTGAAATGCTGAATCTACTTACTGCTGCCTATATGTACATGACTGTAGGGCCAACTATTGAAAGATGAGAAGAAGCCTTGTTTATTATTTATTAATGCTCCAATACCAATATGACTATTCTACCATCTTCTGATTATTCTTCTATCTGTACACACTCCCCAAAACTTGGCACTCTTGTGACTATTCGTCTCTCCGCAGTGAGGAAGAAAAAGAAAACTGAGAAGCTGCTCCATCCGAGATTATTTTACCAACATCTATGAGAACATGAACGCCCTAGAAATTTGGTGGCAGCAGTTTAAATTTTGCTTTCTGTTCCTCAGAAGATTATAAAATCCTGTCTTGTTAATAAAGTAATTGAGTTATTTCAAATGAATAATACATTCAAAAGGAAAAAAATTTAAGAACTCAGACATTCCTATGCAGTGAGACCTTTCTCCTTCCCTGCTCCTCTCCCTGACACATATTAACTATTGGCGTTGAAATAAAATCTTTAAGAAATCCTTTTCCTACATTTACATGAAGTGAAAAAAATAAACACTTTGAAACCAGGAAACAACAAAGTAGTCATTTACAGCCACCCAGCTCCAGGAAAAGCAACCAACATCAGATCTATTATAAAAAGTCTATTTGGTAATTCAATACTTTACCGAGTTGAGGCTTCTATGGTCTCCCAGTATTGCTAGAATTAAGGCTGAAACATACATGGGTAATTAGATTCAATACTGGAGACAAGGAATTATAAAATTAAGTGTGTGATACTGGATGAGATATATTGTATGCCATTGTCATACAGTTTCTCTTCACAATGGTGTGGGGACAAGGGTAAAGTAGCTAATGAAAAGTACTTTCATGTTGTATGCATAGTGGTTACTTTGGTGATGTCTAATTGGTTCACTATGGACAATAAATACTAAAAGGAGCAGCCTTGCTAGTGTTTCTCATTGATTTTATTTTTGACTTGACTCTGTAAAACAATCTTTTTTTTTTTAGTTCAGGCATAATCATAAAATGCCTTTTATGCTTTTATTATTACCAATTTCCTTCCCTGTTCAGAAAAATCTAAATTCAACTGCAGGTTCCAAATGTTCTCAGGTTGCATATAAAAAAGCTCTGGGAGCCATTTTACATTTGGAAAAATCAAAACTTTATCTAGGGTCCAGGGAGATGATTTCATATGTAATGTTGTGCAAATTTAGGGAAAGAAATGTAAATAACTGAAAATTGAGTTGCACTTGGAAAAACAGCATCTAAGGAGCTTTGCGTTTGGATCTCTGGGTAAGACACTTAGCTCTGGGAATTACTCTCTCTTGGTCCTTAACAAAATCTTCTCTCTATATCATGAGTCCTGTCTTGATATCTCTATAATCTTATACACAGGCCTATGGTAGATTCTCCTCCCAGATGCCTGCATATCCATCCTTTGTCCATAAAGTCTTTCCTGACAGTAGGTCAATGTCTTGAAAACACATGCTCTACTTATAGAACTGTAATATTCATGATTAATGTTTTGATAAAAACAAATTTATAAAGGCAGCATTTTGTCTGTTGTACATGTATACTAACCTATTGGTAGAGTATGCTTAGCTACATTCTGCATATTCAATAAAAGTTTGCTAAAAAGACTAAAGCAACCAAAATAGATTTCAATGCTATTTGAAGTTCCAGCTCTCTACCACAGTAACCACCAAAATACTTATAACATCTTATTGTGGAAAATAAGTTCTTTAGAATCTACTTTCCTAATTATGAGCTATGTTTACCCACAAGTCAGTAAAATTAAGTCAGTACTTTTTTGTTTGTTTCTTATATGGCTTGAATATTTCTATCCCTACAAAATTCATGATAAAATTCTTAGCCAATACTACAAAATTAAGGGAGGAGGCATATGTGTGTAACTACAATTAATAATTTAAAGTTGGGATGGCTCTTAGCTTGGTGTTTTTGCAGGACTCCTAATATTGGGAGCAGGTATATCTCTGATATTTCCTTGATCTTGGGACTTTTTTTCCTCATACTGATTTGCCTTGTCCAGCTTCAGTATGAGGGCTTTTACCTCTTCTTATTTTGTTTTCTTTTGTTCTGTTTGTCTGTCATAACTTTAAAGCGTGCTCTTTTCTGAAGAGAAAACAAACCTGAAGGAGAGTGGAGGTAACAGTAGATCTGAGGGCAAGCAGAGTTAGAGCCAGTGTGAGAGAAGAGGAAGAAGGGAAAACTCTTCTCAGGATGTATTGCATGAGAGAAAAATCGATTTTCATTATTTTTTCATTCAATAAAATATAAATAAATAAAACAAATGATATAAGTATCCTGTGAATTTCTAAGAGAGCAAGGAGAGGTATATAGGGCTCCTTGAAGAGAGGAAAGGGAGGAGAAATTATGTAACTATATTGTTTCTAAAAAATAAGTAATAATTTTAAAATAGACAAGGCAACTATGAGACTACTAAATCATGAGGAAGAACATGTTTTGTCTTCTTGCCCTGCCCATCATTTGTGAGCATCCTATTAGTGGCCTCCAATACATTAGCAACATGTCAACATGGAAGTAAGGAACCAGGATACCTTTAGATGTAGACTCTGCCAGTTACTTGGTCATGCATGTTCCAGCTTCTAAAACTCTAAGAAATAAAAGTAAAATCTAGGAACAAATCACTAAGATAGCATCATATTATAAATTACTCTGAGGCTAGGTAGTGATGGTGCATTCCTTTAATCCCACTACTGGGGACAGAGGCAGGAGGATCTCTGAGTTGAAAGCCAGCAGAGTCTACAGAGGCAGGTAGATTTTTATGATTTCAAGGACAGGCAGATCTACAAAGTAAGCTGTAGAACAGCCAAGGCTACACAGGTTTACTTTGTCTCAACAAACAAACAAACAAACAAACAACTCTGTCATGTTTCCTTTGCTTCTCAGAACTATTCCACTGTACTATATTTTAACCTACACCCTGAAAACACTGTCCTGGTTTTCCAAAACTTCTCACTTTTAGTGAAAAGCTGATTATTTAAAATAAAACATGGTGGGCAACAGATACATTTTCTCTGGCAGGCACAGAAGAAAACTAAGAACAATTCAGAGAAGGAAATTCATTAGAACTATGTCTTTCTTGTTCCTAATTCTAGAACTGTGGTAAATTATTTAATCTTTCAAAGTCTACTGTTATCTATGAATTGAGAAAATTATACTTTACCTGCATAATCTCTGTGATTACGAAATGAGTAGAATACAGAGAATATCTAGTCCAATTGACACAAAGTAGAAGGGAATTGCAAATAAAATAATTTTGTGTTATATAGTATAAACAGTCTCAAAAAGACCATCTAAAATTTCTACTGCCTATAGATTTTTACAATAAGAAATCTTATATATTTCTTTTGATAAGTTAATAAACACATAGCTAGTTTAGTGCCAAAAGGGGAAAAGAAGAAACTCTTCCTCTGATACCTACAAAGGTGTTACAGTATAGTTTCAAATGTTACCAGCATAGCAATTTAAGGAGGAAAAAATAGAGCCAGTTTTCAAAGGAAGACATTTTAATGGTTGATGGATCTATAAAACAACTGTTCAATGTCATTGGTTAATATGTTAATTAAAGCACAACAACATGTCATTTAAAAACTTGGAGATTGGCTCTTATCCACAACCTGAAAGTCTAAAAGTTATTGAGGATGAGTAAAAAGGGTTCTAAAACACTAAAAAAATTTTATGGATTAGTGTAGCTTTTTTGGAAAGTGGCATATTTTCTAAACAAATATTATATAACAATTCAAAGAAATTTAAGTCATTATTCTGAAGACATACATGTACTTGTGTGATGCCAGAATAAACAATATATGAAATCACTCAAGAGTTCATGGGAATAAGAGCAGAACAAAAAATTATGTTGTGTGTATAGGATGGAATATCACTTATCCATAAAAATTCCTGTAATCTATAATAATAATGATATGTTTAGAAACTATTTCAGTAAGTAAAATGAATCAGTCACAAAAAATCAGATTTTCTATGATTTTAATACATTTTTGCAATCTTTAAAATAGACTTCTTTCTTCTGCGTTATACATTTTTTATAACATGAGCAAAAACAAAACAACGCAAAATACAAGTTCTGAAGGAGATGCTTCATGCTTTTCCCCATTAACAATAATATATTGAAAGTTATAATTAAATGATTCTCTAAAAGAAAATTCAAGTGAACTAATAAGCTGGACTTAAATAGCTGTAACTACTCAGATACTGTGCTGATTAATATTCCTATTTAATTTGATGGGGTGTAGAACCTCCTTGGATGCAAAGACACTTTATGTCTACTAAGTTGTTTTCAGAAAAGTTTAGCAGATGAGAGAAGAGCCATCCTAAATGTAGGTGGTTCTGCTTCATGGGCTATAGTTCTAAAAAGAATAGCAAATGAGAAGCTACAACAGCAGTCCTCTCTCTCTCTCTCTCTCTCTCTCTCTCTCTCTCTCTCTCTCTTTCTCTGTCTGTCTTTTGACTGTAGGTTCAATGCAACTTTTCACACCATGCTCCTGCTAGCATGGCTCACCCATCATGATGGACTGTAATCTTAAACCATGAGCCAAATAAAACTTTACTTTCAAAAGTTGCTTTTATTGGGCACTTCATCATAATAACAAGTGCCGCATATAGGTTTCACTTTCCAAAACTGTTTGAAATACTTCACTAAAAATATATGAAGAACAATCTATGTATTTGACTCTTCAGAGCTGTTCTTTGCTAACAAAGAGTTATGAATTACATTAGGCCCAAAGAAGTCAAGTTGAAGAAGAGGAAGACTACGATTAAAAGATATATATCTGGAATATTTTATCAGTCTCCTAAAACAAAGTTGAACTCATAAAATCAAGAATAGAAAGATGGTTACTAAAGACATGGGAGCTAGATGAACAAGATACTTTGGTCAGCAGATAAAATTTGTAGTTAGATAAGATGAAAGATCTGGCATTCCTTTTATTTTATGGTAATGGAATATGAATAATAAAATGTACCTTTCAAAATATTTAGAAGAGAGGAACTGAATGTTCTTTTTAAAAAGATATATTTTACTTTTTATTTTATATGTTTGAATAGCTTACTGTATGTAGGTCTGTGTACCATATGTGTGCAGTGCCCATGAAAGCCAGATGTTCTCAGATTACCTATGACTAGATTTGTAGATGTCTGTGAGCTGCCGTATTGCTACTGAGAATTGAGCCTGGATCCTCTCATGCTCTTAACCATTAAACCATTTCTATAGCCCTTGAATGTGCTAAACAGAAAGAAATGATACATTTTTAGAAAATGATAATAATCTTCATTCTAACTTGATGATCTCAAATTAAATAATATATTAATTTTTTAGATAGGTTATTATAGTGAACTTGCTATGTGGACCACACTGGTTTCAAACTCACAGGGAAATGTTTGTCTCTGTCTCCTGAGTTCTGGAATTAAAGGTATTCACAGTAAAATCCTTCATAGATGATATGTGAAAATACCACATTGAATTATAAAAGCACACTTTGATTTTAATTTTCAACAAAAAACAAAGGGTAACTTGAAAATAAAGAGCCATTACTTTATCAAGTGTGACAAAGTTTCACAGGCTACATAGTTCTATAAATGAAGAGATTTTGTTCTTGCTCTGTTTAGAGTCCTAAGTGTCAGATCTATGGATTGTAAGTGTTCATTCTATGTTTTGGAAGACTCAGGAGAAAATCTTCCCTCTGGTCTCTCCAAGATTCCCATGACTTCAGCAATTCTTAGCATTCTTTGTCATTTAGCCTCATAATTCTAATCTCTATCTCAGTCATCACAAGTCTATCTTCACTGTGTTTATATTTTTGTCTCTCTCCTCTTAATTGTCTAGTCACTTGAGATCAGTATGTGTCCTGCTAAATCTAATCATATCTGCCAAGTGTCTATATACACGTAAAATTCCATTCATAAATCCTAGGTCTTATGCACGACTGTAACTTTATGAAAGAAAAAATACAAGTCAAAACATAGGCAAAGTATAAAAAGCCGAACATCAATGAAAGAAAAGCAAATGAAAATAAATATAACAGCAGGAGGAGATCCAGGTCAAGGGCTGGTTTTAAAATGAGTAATAAAAGGTTTGCAATATGCACAGACCTCTGACAAGGCTTGTGGAGACAAGATTTGTAATTACAAAAGTATAAAGCACAACTTTCTATAGTGAATGCTTTCTTTATTTTATATTTTTGACTGTTTCTGAGTTTCATTCACAATCATGTATTAATTCATTCGTAGAATTGATAGAGTAAGAAGAAAATCTCAAAGTGTGCTCAATCTGGTGTAGTTCAAAAAAGACTAGTTTAGAATGCATGAGGTAAAGGATGTGAACCCTAGGTCTCTGATATATGAACTGTGTGAACAGGGGGGAGTCTGAGATATACTACCAAGTCATAGTTTCTAAAGTTGTGAAATATAATGAAAAAGACATAATCACCATGTGCTAGCACTGATTTGCCTAGAAAAAATAAATGAAAGCATCCTACTGTTTGACTGACAGTATGACTTAATATGATTACAAGACACTAAGTAAATACCAGCTTAGTTTCTTGTTTAAATGTTGTGCAAATTTACATATTTCATGACTCTGAAACCTTCACTTTGTGACTATTGCAGGTAATATGGCTCTCTTGATTTTTTCCTTGGCTCTTTGTTAAAATTTTTGTCACCACAAAGTTTTCTTTCTGAATATTATGTCTATGTACCTTTAAGCTTCTCCCTTTAATTTACTATGTAAAAAATGATATTAAAATGTTACTTTAATTACGATGGAAACTTCATGTAAAAAAAATCTCAATAAGAAAAGGACAAAAAAATCTGTGATACAAAACAGATAGGTTTTGGTTGGAACAGATCTGAGTGTGCTTGCCCAATTGATAGTTTTACAGTCACAAAATAAATACCATAAGAACACATTTGAGATGTGATTTCCATTGGGTTTAGAAAAATAAACAAAGATAATTCTTTTCCCTGACTTCTATATATGGCTAAGAAAAGCTCTTAAGCAGGGGCATGAAAACATGGCTCCAATGTACGGCTGCAGATCAAGTGCTGAAAAGAGAATTTACTGTCTGTGACACATGTCCTCATCCATGGACATCTAATGGTGAAGGGCATTGGCCCTTAAATGAATCACATAATGCTCCTATTTTAGGTACACTAAGAGTAAAAGTAAATTATGGGCTACAACTATCTTATGGGCTGTTCTCCATGTGGGTGCCTGTCATTAATTATATTTTTCCTTCCTCACCTCAGCAACATGTGGACCCTACTTCTTAGAAAATCCAAACACCTTCCCTTTACTAATCCTTTACTAATGTCTATAAGAGTTCGAAGAAGATGTTCAGACTCTTGAATTAGACCACAGCACTTATTAATCCAAATCATCCTTACAGTACTTGGTGTTGACAGCGAACACACATGAAACCTGATGATACATGTTCCTTTTAGTGTCCTTAGTTATAAACCTTAAGTATTAAACAGAAAAGGAGGTAAGTGATTTTTATAGTTCTTGTAATCACAAAAGTTAATAAAATGGGGAAACACAACAAATAGAGTTTAAAATAGAAAGAATTTTATTGGCAATGAAACAAAATAGAATTATTTCTAAAATTGTACCATATAGAAAAAAAGGAGGGTGTGTACAACCACATAACAAAAGGTAAAATATTGGAGGGTCTTTATTGTTAGTTCATCATGGAAGTTTTGACCAGGCAGAGGGGGTGAGCAGATTCTGTGTGTCGCTTATATGTCTAAGCATTTAGGTTGGTATTGGTTTTACGCCAACGTGAGAGACGTTCATCATACCTGTCTTTGTGAACTTCGCTTATTCACACAGCAGCAGTCCATGTCAGCCACAGACAACTTAATAGTCTTTAAATCTAGGTTGAGTGCTTCCAAAATTGTAGTTTGTATAGACCTGGGGTGAATAATGCTCTAGCCAAATTATGTATTCTGTATGTTTGAATATGAGAAAGGGAAACATGGGACTTTGATAATACACACGTGAAGACTAGTTCACATAGTGCAAAGACACACTCTCAGAATTGAACAACATGCTAAAAGAGAGAGGCTGTCGAAGTCAAGACTGCTGTGGAGCTTCAGAAATATCAGTCTAATGCCTAAGTTCTGGCAAGTAGAGAGCCAAGAGCTTAATGACTGCCTGGGAAGGTCAATCTACCAATGAACCTTACTTACACTTGGGCTATTAGACCCCACAGATATCTTCAAGGATGAGGTCAGGTTTAAGCCACAAAGGGCATATAGATGTAGACTATATTAGTCATTGACAGAGCCATGACTCATCCCACCTGAAGGTCTTAGTGAGTTGGCCTCCAGCACTTTGTATGGGTTTGTGTATCACATTGAAGTTGCGGCATTCTGATCCCACATTTATTATGACTGTCTCTGATTATTAGGCATCAGGGTAGCTCTGTGTCAAATAAGACAGATTACCCTTCAAAATGATACACCAATGACTTCTGAGACTTGCAGAGCGATGAAATGGATCTGGAAGTCTAGCCAACAGAAGTCATTGTCCAACTACTATGCCAAACTGGATTCAAAGCCTGTGAGAACTTTGAGTTTGTTCTGTAGGTAGGATTGCCACTCTCTTCTGGCAGGTCTGGAAATCTCCAATCTTAGGGTTTCAGTTGCTGAAATAAAATATCATTATCAAGAGCAGCTTAGGATAGGAATCGGTATGTTTTGCTTACATTTCCATTGTATCATTTAAGGAAGTCAGGGTAGGTATACAAGCAGGATAGAAAGCTAGAGGTCAAAGCTAATACAGAGGACATTGAAGAGAGCTGCTTATTGGTGTGTTCTGCCTGCAGTCTTACTGTACCCAGAACTATCACTCAGATGGTAGTATTAGTAACAATAAGCTAGGTCATCAAACATCAGTCACTAATTATGAAAATGTCCTACAGGCTTTCCTACAACCAAATCTTATAGAGCTATTTTTTCAGTTGAGAGTTCCCTCATCCCAAATGACTCTCGCTTAAGCCAAGTTGATATAAAACTAGCCAGGACATCTTTCAATACTCAAAACTTCAAGCATTATTCCAAAGTACAGTTCCAAAGATGCCTTTGAGACTCAAGCCATGAGCTTCTACAAAAGCTCGTAAAATAACTGACAATTTTTCAATATACAATGCCAGACTAAACATTCCCACTGATGGGGAAGAATAAGAGGATGTTAGGAAGGATTGAAACAAACAAGGTCAACCAAGCAGGACAAACATTAAACGTCATAGTTTTATTTCTGGTAAAGGACACATGGTATTATGCTGTGAACTCCAAAGAACTTGGATATTCCTCTCTTCCTCTATAGACTTCCTGGTTACATTGCCTATGGCTATTCTCTTGTTTTGGCTTCAGTCACTGTCTCTGGCTTTTTCAAGAATATGTTACTTATTCCCAGCTTGTCTCATTTTCTGAATCCTCCATTGAAAGTTTGGCTTCACATCTGTAACTTCATGCCTCATCTTCTGAATGCATTGTCCAATTACACAGGAATTGTTAAAGTTCCGTTACATATGTAATAGGTTTCTCTTTGATTTACCAAAATTTTAAACTCTATCTATACAAAACTATTAGACTATAATATCAGATAATCTTAAGGTCTCTGACAAAGACAGTTTTTCATTTTAATCACTTTCTCTCATTAATTTAGCATGAAATTTGTGGCTTTTTCTCAGTATATCCCACCTCTTTCCAGATGGCTACATCACTATGCAAACAAGGTAGTCAGTTCACTGGTTCTACTCATGATTCACCATTCTGTTTAGACTGTAGTTGAGACATTGAGTCCTCCAATATATGTATATATATATAGTTCTCATGGAAAAAAATATGAAAAAAGCTAACAAATAGTAAAGAAAATGTTGAGATACAATAGTGAACACTTGATCATAACTTTAAGTTCATATCCTCCTGGTAGGGTGTGGTAAACTCTTTATAATACCTTATAAGTGATATGAACTAGCAATGGGAAGACAGAGATTTTTTATATGTGAAAGAAATGCAAAATATAAAATGAGAAAGACATAATAAATTGAGCTTTATTTCAGACATAGTAGTAACCTTTAGTGGACTCTATGTTCTTACCTAATCCACAAACATCCTCTCTCATTATTCAGTGCATAATAAATGTATCTTAATCATATTGGAATATTTACATAATATATAAGATATGTTGCAAACGTGTTTTAAAACTTCTTGACTGGAAATTATTTTTTAAACATGCTACTTAAAAGGAAAAAATATAATAAAATCTAGAATGTATAACATTCAAAATATTATTAAATTCAGAAAAGGAAATTGTAGTCTTCCAAACTGAATGGAAGCCACTTATGCTTGTTGACAGGTACATACTTTGCTATTTCTCTCTAGTGAGATCTCTTGAAAATGTTCCACTTTCAGTTCTTACTGCTAATTCCAATACAGAGGAGTTTATTTTCCAATAAATGAGTAAAAATTGTCAACTCTGTTTACTCTGATTTTATGGTACTTGTTGGAATAATATTCTCTTTTGTATTTGAAGCTCACAGGAATGGATATTAACTACATACATATATAAACATGTTAAAGAGATAAGAAAGCTAAATGCTACTATTAGAATAATAAAGACTGAAAATTCAAGCAATGAAACTATCATACCATAGAACATTATGCATTTATATGTATTGTGTTCTAAAAATAACTCTTTTTTATTTGAAATATGATAAATGTTTTCTATGTACCTGGTAAGGTTTTATTGTCATAGAAATGATTAATACCATTTCTACAACAAATAAAATGGAATGGAATATGAGGTATGAATCAAACTAAGCTACATATTTTATTTCTTTTAAATACAAAATTAACCTTAGAGAAACATGTAAGGTACCATTAAAAGCAAATTCTTTTTCTTTGTGTTTCTATGTGTGTTTATGCATGCAAATACTTTTGTGTGTATGTGTGTGAGTTGGAAACCAGAGACAACCCTTAGGTTTCTTTTATTATAAGCCATCCACAATATGTTTTGAGAGATATTATTAAAATCTTCTTGGACCTGAGGCTGGCTGAGTAGAATTCACCAACAAGTGGAGAATCATATGTCTGTATCTTTTCAGTAATAGAATTATAAATTTCTAAAACTTTACCCATTGTTCAATGATAGAACTCAGTTTCTTATGCTTATCCAGCAAGCCTTTTACTGACTCTGTGTTGCTTCAATCCCTAAAAAATGTAGATTCATTTATAATCTCATATGGTAAGGTATATTGAAATGTTTCTGACAAATACTTAGCAAGATACTTGATATAAATAATAAATATTGGCTATTGCCAAGTATAAATCCATTGGCATGCTAACAATAAGCCCACACAGAACTTGGATATCTATTTCTATTGCAGAAGTGTGTTTCTTAACTAACTTTTAATGATGTGATAATCTACCAACATATGGAGCATGATTCACCTGGGAACTGGAGTCTGAAGCTTGCTCTCCTGCTTGAGAAACTTATTAAAATAGTGGTTTTACTAAATATGTCAGGCATGTATTAAAATTACATAGTACCTTTGGGGTAAAAATGATACAGTCAATGCAACATAATAATTAAATCCTACCATAAACTATTATAATGCTTTGTTCAAAAGAAAACAGTGGTATCTTTTGACTCCAGTGTTCACAATCTGAAAATATACCCTTAAGCTGATTAGATGAGATGGCAGAATCAGAGAAGTTAATGAAGTAATGAATAGGAATGTAGGTAGATATTGAAATTAAAACTTTCATGAGCATGATTTGAGATAAAACAAAAAAGTAATCCTTTTTACCTCTATCATATTTCATGCTTTGTTACTGAACATTTATATAGAAGCAGCAGTGATTTGCAAGCATATAATTATCATTTACTTTAAAAAAATTTAAAAAATGAGAATTTGGTAATGGCAATTTTTTTTTTACTATAGTATCCTCTTCTGTAGATATTGATATGTGAACTAGACAATAAGAAACAAATGTGGCTGCAGTCTCTATCAATATTCTAGTGTCAAGTTTCCTAAACTTTAGAAAAAATTATTTTCTTTCTTTGGATATGCACCTTATTCTGAGAAGAAAGAAAAGTTAACAAAACATGTGAGTAAATCATAAGAGATTTCTGCTTTTTTTGGTGTTATGGGCATTATAATGTAAGGATGCAAAATCACAACATTACTCAATACATTCTCAAGTTGGGTTCACTTCCTCACAAAAAGAAAATGGAATTCATATGACTGTTCTGGAAGAGAAGACAAGTTTGCTGGAAATAAATAGACAATGTAAATGAGATAATCATTTATGGATAAAAGCATTTCTGAAATTTGAATGAAATTAATGACATTGGCAGAATAGTTATGATGTTATTATTTAAATACAGTTACTTTATGAAGTATATTGATATCTAAATATCTATATTTATAGGATTTGCACATAAAACTCCCATATAATGGAAAAGTGAAGTCACTATAAATAACTTGACAAATACTATTTGCTAGAATTTTGATTTGTTTAGTACATTGATTTGTCTGTATATTTAATGTAATATCTTTGTGCATTAATTATCTGTTGTTGCAGCCCGAGCTGCTCCACTTTGGGCGGCCAAAAATGTTGGGACCCGGGCAAAACGTTGAGAACCACACTAGTCCCTGTTCGGGCGCCAAAAATGTTGAGGCCCTCTCCACTCCACACTTGGTGGCCACCGTGTCCTGGCCCAAGCAACTGCTCCAGTCGGCAGGTCTGGGTTCAGCAAGAGAGAGAGTGAGGATGAACTCGAAGAATGGAGACCAGACAGAGTGTGATTCAATCCTGTTTATTCTTCAGTCTCTCTTCCTAGTCCAAGCCCCAAGTCTTGAGTTCCTAGTTCCTAGTTCCTAGTTGTACTCCCTGAAGTGCCTGATTCTCTCATCTCTCTTCTGTCTGCCTCTCACCTTTATATGTCTCACTTCTAAGCCATGCCTTTTGGTCACATCTTTAATCATGCCCTTAGGTCTTGTCTCTAAATCTGATCTCTACACTTCTAAGTCAAACTCTTAAGTTACACACCTTTAATCTCACACACCTTTAATCTCACACACACAAGGTATCTAAACCAAGATTATCAGAGTATGCTCAGCTGTTGTAGGCTATTGTAATCCAAGTCTCATGTCAGGGTATATGGCTCAAGATGGCTGCAAAGCTGATAGCCGCTTTCTGCTAAAAGTCGGCCCCCAACAATCTGTGGACATAATTTATTTTGTCTGTGATGGCAGTGACCACAAATGGGAAACTAGTGTTTCTAATTTTCATATCTTCACTGCACTTTGGTGCTGTGTAGTTATTTCTGTTTAATTGAAAAATTCACACAGGAAGGATAATGAAGCTACACAAGACTCAGGAAAATCAGAATGTTAACCAGGTTTACAAAGCCTACCACATTCTGATGATATAAAAGGCAATAACTGATGCTGAAGACGAGGAGATATTTCAGTGGAGTTGCCTTCAACCTGAGTAGTAAGCTTCAAATGTCAGCTTTCAATAGTCTTTGCCCATGGTGGAATGGGCAATACTTTTTGAGACTTTGAGACTTTGAGACTTTGCTGCTTCTTCAAATAACCCATCAAGCATGTACCTGTAAATAATTCCCAAAATTCTATTGAATCACTAAGCTAGACATAGGTGGAATCATTTACTTTGTCTGTTTTCCTACCCTGTCTGGAATGAATCGATACTTGTTCATGTCTCTCTTTGAAATATATACAATAAAAAAAACAATAAAAAAGAAAAAAAGAAATCTATACAATATTATAGCTATGATCAATGTGCACATTAAGTATGTATTCAGTAAGTTGCTTGATGATGAATATAAATGTAAATATTTTATAATCATAAATCTTTCTAGGAAGTTCAGGAAAATGTCTCATGCTATGCATTTTGAAGTGTCTTGCATTTCAAGTCTTCACAATGCTTGTTCTAGCTTACTGGTTTTTAAATAAAAAGCCATCCTAATTGCCAGAGCCAGAATTTACATAGCTGCAAAGAACTGAGGAATTTGTTGTCAGCCAAAATGTTAATAACATTTATCTATAATACCAATTTAACTTCACTGAGCATAGATCCTTATGTATTATCCTATAGTTACATGACAAAGTTAAATACTGTTAGAACTGTGCTCCTTTTCAATTGGCTTCTACAATCAGTTATGTCTTAGGGCCTACTTATAAAAGTGACATATAATGATGAAACATTTCATTTATTGTGAGTTAAATCAGTCATCTACTGTGACACTGTGATGTCTCTATACCAGACCAACAGTGTCAGGAATGACAGATTTCATCAGTGAGTAGAAGCAAATGTACTTTCACATTCTGAGGATTTATAGATGTCCATTATCAATATTTCTGTAAACATTGTGCCCTCATATGATCTAAGTGACATCTCATCCCCCAAGTGTAAACAGCCAAAATAAGAGCATCAAAGCAATTAAGCCACGTTGCCTGACATCTACACATCCACCATTCTAATTCACAGTCCTCTAGGGTGATGGGGACATTCACATGCCCACTGCTTTATGAAAGCTATAGCTCTAAAGAAACTGTAAAGGACTCAGAAAGGTCCCTGTGGAGATTACTCTGAAACATGGTTCTTTTCTCTGAAGTGCTTTTAAACTCTTTCTGTAGTTTCTTTCCTGCACTCAACAAATTGCTTTGATCATTCTAAACCATTTAAAGTGCATTACTTATTAAAATCTTCAAATGCATTGTGTTTTACCGATATGTGAGCATGAAAGTTAAGTGTGATGCATATGTGTTGTTTGTGGCCTTGGATGTGTGAGTGAAGCAGAAACAGAAAGAAAAGTCTGTTACTAGAAAACACTATTGGCAATGAGAGACATGGCTTCCGGTTGTACCTGAGAGAATTGTTTCAGATCAGCTTTAGGCTTCTCCTACACACATTCTTTAATGTCAACATAGAGAGGAGGGTTGAAGTGGTGACCCTAATATAGAGTTTTGTTCTGACAACTGATGGTTGTAAACATTACTTAGAGCCATGTGAAGAACTAGTATTGTGTACATTTCTTAGAACTCATCAATTTATTAACACCTTATGTAAGCTCAATCAATCATGAGACTTGATAAGAGGTACTTGATAGAGATATGTACCATTTTATAAGGCATGGAAGAGATTGGGAACTGCCCAAGTAGTATTTTGACAGGTATGCCCAGATTTGCCATTTGTCCTTCTGTCGCTTTTCAGATATATTGTCATTTGTAAATCACATTGATATGTTATACAGGAACCAAGATTATGTAAACTATGCCTTTTAAATCTAATTACATTTATAAGTCTCTCTCTCTACTTGAAGTTTCTGCATTCAGTGAGGAGAAAGGTATGTCCTCTGATGATGAAATTCCACTACTTACTTCTATAAGTACATGTGTTCTCTAAGAATTTGAGGGTAGTATAGTTGAGGAAGTTATACAATCAGAAATCTTGGTTCAAAATTTCCCCACTATTAATTTGACTGTAGGTATTGCTTGGTTTCTTTTATGAGTTGTTATGTTGGTACCATGGAAGAACACAATTTTGTATAATTTCTTTACCTGCATCTTTTGTGTAGAAAGCAGAACAAAGTTAGAATTTATTAAATTAAGTCAGGAAGAATGACAAGTCATGAAAACATACTCCATATGCATTATCTGCAGAAGGCAAATTGAGCAGGTGTGATACAGATACAAGCCACTAATGCCTCTGATGGAGAAAAGAAGTTTGAAAAGAATTACCACTTACAATTCAGTCAGTTGAGATGATTTAAAATTTTTTTAATAAAAGAGAAATGAACATGAAAAGGCTCTTCCTCTGTCTAAACAAATGCAAGTTCCATTTAATAAATGCTGATATCAGAGGACATTTTACAAATGCTTTTCATTTTATCACCATAAGAACTAATAGAGGACTCTCAGAGGACAGCCATGGTAAGCTCCTGTCTGTAAGCGCACCATAGCATCAGTAATAGTGTCAGGTCTTGGAGCATCACCTTAAGATGGATCCTAATTTGGGCCAGTCACTGGACCTCCTTTTCCTCAGTCTCGTCTCCATTTTTGTCCCTACAGTTTTTAAAGACAGGGACAATTCTGGATCAGGGTTTTTGACTGTGGGCTGGCAACCCTATACCTCCACTTGAAGCCTGTCTTCAACTAGAGGTGGACTCTATGAGTTCTCTTTCCCCACTCTTGGTGATTCATCTGAGGTTCCTCCCTTTGATTCCTGGAGAGTCTTTTACCTCACAGGTCACTGCTACTTTCTATGAGATCCTCCAACCTCCCACCATCCAAGATTGCATATTTCTATGCATTCTTCTGGCCTCTGTCTCCTCCCACTCCCACACCTGATCATGTTCCCCTTTTCCCTTCCCCCCTCCTGTCTCCCACGTCCTTCCCTCCCACTGCCTCCCTTGATGGTTTTCTTCTCCTTCCCAAGTGGGATTGAGGCATCCTCACTTGGGCCCTTCTGCTGTTAACCTTCCTCAGTACAAGCAGCTGAATAAGACAAACACAGATACTTACACTCAACTGTTGGACTGAAGTCAGGGAAGCCTGTGGTTGAGTTAGGCTGGAAGAAGCTGAAGAAGAGGGTGACCACATAGGAAGACCAGAAGTCTCAACTAACTTGGACCCCTGAGATCTCTCAGACACGGAGCCACCAACCAGGCAGCATACGGAAGCTGGTCCAAGGCCCTGACACATATACAACAGAGGCCTTCCTGGTCAGTCCTCCATGGGAGAAGATGGTTCCTAACCCTTGAGAGACTTGAGGTCCCAGGGAATAGGGAGGTTTGGTGGAGGGCTGGGGAATATCCTATGAAGACAGAGAGAAGGGGGAATGGGATGAGGAACTCCAGAAATGAAGACCGGGAGGGAGCAATTACTGGGCTGTAAAAAAGTAAAAGTAAAAAAAATAATAATAATAAATAACAAGAATAATCAATAAAAAGGAAAAAAACCAAACAAGCAAAAAACAAAGGAATTCCAAAGAAGGGTATGAGGATAAAAACAGTGTGCACATACTTTTGAGTTTTATAGTAACACATCAAGTAACTTTTAATTCTAGCTAGAACCACACAAGGAGATCTATAAATGTAAAATGGCTCAAGAAGCTCTTAACACGTCTAAGAAAATATAAGCTAAATATCCTCTAGTTCATATACTGTAAACAAGTATGGCAGGCTATGCATGTATCTTTATTACATTAAAGAAAAAATTTTAAAGCTGTTATAAAAAAGTTTATTTTCTTGTTCAAGAGGTAACCATGGGGGGGGGGGGTGCTGTGTATCAAATACTGGTTAACATGCAAAATAGTTGGAAAATCTATTTCCTTTCTTTTCTTCTTTCATTCTTCCTTCCTTCCTTTTTTCTCTCCCTCTCCCTCTCCCCCTCTCTCCCTCTCCCCCTCTCCCCCTCTCCTCCCCCTCTCCCCCTCTCCCCCTCTCCTCCCCCTCTCTGCCTCTCCCCCTCTCCCCCTCTCCTCCCCCTCTCCCCCTCTCCCCCTCTCCCCCTCTCCTCCCCCTCTCCTCCCCCTCTCCTCCCCCTCTCCTCCCCCTCTCCTCCCCCTCTCCCCCTCTCCCCCTCTCCCCCCTCCCCCTCTCTCCCTCTCCCCCTCTCCCCCTCTCCCCCTCTCCCCCTCTCCACCTCTCCCTTTCCCTCTCCCTCTCCATCCCAAACCCAGGTCCTCCTTGTCCTCCCTTCAAAGAGTCTCTCTCTCACCCCATCCCCTTCTTTTTTGAGAGGGTGGGAGAACCTTGTGTATCCCCCAATCCTGGCACATCAATTTTTTTAAGATTTGTCACAAATCTCTTCCACTGAGGCCAGACAAGGCACCCCAACTAGAAGAACACATTCCACAGGTAGGCAAACTGCTTTTGGGATAGGTCTCACTCCAGATATTCGAAACCCACATGAAGACCACGCTGCTAATCTGCTAGTTATGTTCAGTGTCCTACTTCCAGACCATGTATGCTCTTTGGTAGGTGGTTCAGTCTCTGAGGGTCCAGATTCACTGACTCTTGATCTTCCTATGGAGTTCCTGTCAACCTTCATGACCTTCAGTCCTTCCCTCAACTCTTCCAGATTCTATTTTCAGAGGAATAATAATAATAACAAAAATAATACTATTGATAAAGTTAAATAGTGACTAGTTTCTGATTTTCTCTCCCTTATTAGGATTTTTCCTTTTTAAATATTTAAGGAGCTCTAAGATCTAAATAGCTAAGATAAGGTCTTTATGAGCAGCTTCAAACATACACATACATATTTCAAAGTAGGATGTAGAAATTATAAAATAGTACCCTAATCCCTTATGGTAAAAACATCCTCTCATCAAGGATTTTCTCCAAGAAACACTCTAAAATTGTCATCATGTTGCTTTACCCATGAGCCTAGATATGGCTCTAAAATCTTTCAGGCACATTCTCAAGAGGAAGCATAAAAGCTAGAACAGCTTTGTTAACTGGGTCTAATCTTGTTTCTCTAAAAACAAAATTTAGAGGAGTTGGTTGTTAGCACTTATCTCACTTGCGTAGAACTTACCTAGGGGGGTGGGGAAAGTCTTATCAGCTAGAAAATACAGGACCCTTGGTTCAGGAAACTGGTATTTGTGAAATCATTTCAGACTTTTAATCAGGTTTCCAGTTTCTTTTTCTCATATATGCTCTGCTTTATTTTATGAGATTCAGCTGAGTCACACAGGAAAAAAAAACATGTGTCTTGTCTCAAGTATTTGATTTCAAAGCATTTTTTTTCTAACTTGGCACCTTCTGTCCTTGACGTGGGGATGATCCATCATAATGACAACTTGGGATCTGTCACCATCCTGGGATGTTTTGCACAATCACACAAGAACATGAATACAACTGTGTACAGCAAGCTGTGTGAGTGTTTTTAAAGTCAGCGTGAGTCATTTGAGGGCTTATATACAATGGCTGTGTATTTTAAGAAAATCATTTAGTTCCTGCTTCTTGCATTTTTTTTTCCATTCATTTTGCATCCAGTAATGGTAATGACTAAGTTGCTTTCTTTACATTGAAGTTACAATGATGACGTTTCCATGTGCAGTATTTTTATTTTCCTAATGCTAGCAAAAGAGCCAGGTCCTTGTAATGTCTAAACAAATGTTCTACCACAGAGAGAAATTCTCAATTCCTGTGTTCAGTATTTGTGAAAAACTAATTGTTGTCAATAGATTCTTTGAAGTTGATAAAGTGGAAATAAAGAACATTTTAGCACGGACTTGACCTTTATTGATTGATTCTTTTGCTCATTTGGTCATCTTTCCAAATGTTCTGCATTCTTCCCAAACCAATGTGTTTTCATTGAGAGTCTTCTGGAGGAAACTCTAATATTGCACTGATTATGAGTTCTCTCTCTCTCTCTCTCTCTCTCTCTCTCTCTCTCTCTCTCTCTCTCCCCCCCCTCCTCCCTTCTCCATGACCCCTTCAAGTCGACTTATAGAGGGATATTGCCATTGAATTATCTGAACTGAATTGTTAATGGATTCAAGCACTTTGATGTTGCCTCCAAGATTTAAGAGTTACTACACTTATCTTAATCTCTCAAGCAATATTGTTTTCTTCAAAGTCATGATTTTATTTTAAACAGGTAACTGCTTTTATTTAAAATCTTAATGCGTGAATGCATGTTCAAATCCATGCTTCTATGGATCTTTTTTTCTACCATGAACGGCTGTGTTTAAGGCTCTACCTCTTGTCTCCTCCCGTGGTATTTTCATGGAAATGAGTTCTGAGCATAATGTGTTTGTAACTATTAAATGCCATGTGTTGGTCTATGCAGTAATGAAGTACACCCGTGCCTTCCGAATTTCCCTGGCAACTATCTCCATATTTGCTCTCCTCCAATCGCTGTCTGCAAATGTGACCACTTAAATCTGATCTCCCTGTCTGAGTCGGTTACTCAGATAAAAGGCAGCCAAGATCTAAGCAGAGCTCCATGTGGGACCCTCTTAATACTTCCCTTCAGAATGGATATGGTTCCTCATTCCAGGAGTGTCTGTTTTTTGTTTCTTCCACTCATTCTTTATCTACTCCCTTGTCTCCTCCTGGATTCTTGAGAGCCCTGTCTTAAGCAGGAACCAATTATGCAGAATTGAACCAAAGGCTTTCTGAAATGCAAACAGTCATAACATATGTATTGTCACTCTCAACGCTGCTGGTATCATTTCAGATGGGAAAGGATGGAAAATAACCAGGTCTGGCTTCTAAACTCAAATTCATCATTTCTGTTTTGTTCCTCAGTTAAGCAAATCATTGGTTAAGCAAAAGTCTCCTTATTGTTAACTACTAAAGACATATAAATGTTGTGAATCCCTCAAGAAAATTCAGCAGACTTCTAAAAAATTTACTATACTGATATACTTTTCTAAATGACCATTAAGCTGGTGTGCTATGTATTTTTTATTATTACTAATCAAAGTATACTTATTATACCAGCATAGAAATAAAATTAACATATGAAAATGTTTTGAGGTTTATGGTAACAGAGGTACAAAGGCAGGAAAAAAATCCCTAGTAGCATGGATTTGAACATTTTTTTCACAGAGCACACTTTAGCTACACTTAGAATTAAGCTAAGACATAATTCATGCTTCTAAGAACATATTTCATGAAGTTCATTCGATTGTGCTTCATGAATCTACTGTCTCTGTACATTTCATTCCAAACAAATTAGTAAGTTTTACTTGTTATTATTATAGGTACTAAACCATCTTAGTTTGAACTTGAGACAGGGGCATGAATAACAAGCAACTGTATTCTGATCCTGAATATTCAACTAGCTTCCCACTCAATAACAATAGGCTGATAGCACTTCCATAGGTAGGTTATGAATTTACATATACATAAATATAAGTACATATTCTGTGATACAATTGTTTCCATTCTCTTCAAGGCTTTTCAAGTACAGTGTCTCTAATATTTTCATATGAGACATCTGAGTTTTAGGAAGTCTTATTAACCTATACAATGTTTCATGCAGTCAAAGGATGAATTTTGCTTCACATCCCAGCACCTTCTCAAACTACCCTCAATTGCACACAATGTGCTGCAATGGAAAATAGCTATACATACAGACATGAAAAAAATAATACAAATTCTGATTTGCAAATGGAAGACTACTCCTCTGAATTAGAGAGAAATTTGAGATAACCAATTGGATTCTTCACTATTGACACACAATCCCATTTTAGTGGAAAACATCACAAAATAAAAAAAAAATACACAGATGCTCTGTTGTAGGAATTATTATTGGTTCTGTTAGAGAAGTAGTTGGCAAACTTACTTTTCCAGGCCAGACTGTCAATATTTTGAACCATTTTTGAATTATGACATGTTCCTGTTTTAGTTAGTCAGTCAAGTTGTGGTAGTTAGAAGTTAGATTTAGGAGGAAATAAAGAATTGGTAGCCAGATTTAATATGAGGAGGCTTTACCAGTGAGAACTATTAGTCCCTAGTTTAGGACATAGGATAACATGAATTACCTGAATTGTGCCTGAATTTTACCATCAGAACATAGGAGGCACCAGAGAAGATCAATGACTTGAGTGTCTCCTACTCTCTTACCATCTTTCTACTATTGGTTATTAATATGTCTCAAAGAAAATAAGGCTTCTTGGGAAAGTTATGCTATGAGTAACAACCTGGTCAAAACATCTAGGGTTCTACTTTAGTGGTGACAATAGGGTTCAGTGTTTAGCTATTTGAGAAGTAACAGGAAAAGAAAACTTGGCTGAATGTAGATCTGCTTATATAGCAGTAGAGTAACATTCAACATAAGTGCCTGGTAGTGACAAGTTCTGGAAGAAATTAGTCACACAGTTTCAAGGCTCATTATTAGATTTTTGGAAGAAGGATAACATGAATGTGATGTTCAAGTAACAAATTCCGCCAGAGCTGTGGAAATCTTAGTGGAAATACTAGAAATTACACTGTAAAATAGTGTTTGACAGCAGAGCTTGTCAATGGCTAAAATGTACCCAGAAAAATAAAATTGCAAAATCAAGTTGATGTAAGACCTGGATACAAGCCAGTATGGTAAGAAATATAACAACGACAACAACAATAGAAAAGGACTCAAATACAAACCATTCATACATAAATAAGATATATATCTTGAATAATTTATTTTCAGTAAAGTACTTTGAAAGGTGAGTAATTTTGTTCTCGTTCACCTCAACATATAAGTCAAAAGAAGTACTTCGAGGTGAGGGTAAGAAAAGAAAGATGCAGTTACTGATGCATGAAATTTACACATGCAAGAATGATCATGCATTGAAAATGGTCCATAAAAGCAGTCGGGCTCTTGCTGTTTTCTTAATATATCTTGCTTTTTCGTATTCCTATCCAATCACAACTCTCTACCAGTTATACATTTGTCAAGTCATGAACAACTCATACACTTCCCATTTGACTTAGCCTGCACCAAGTCATCAGCATTGACAGTGACCATGTTATATGAACCCAGGAAGAAGGACATAGAAGTTCACAGTGAACTGTTGTGATACATGATGCAGTTCCATTATTTGTCTGGGTGAAGATCAATAGATGTACAAATATGCAGAATAATTTACTATGTAGCTTTAAGGTTTTTTTTTTTTAACAACAGATACATTTTTGTTCCCCATAAAGGAAAATAATAAAACAAAACAAACATCCCACTATCTGTGTATAATGCTAACACACCTAATTGATCCCAGCAGATGATGCCAAGGAACCACACTAAATCCAGATGACTGAACCCTGTGCTTTGTGCCTGGACTTTCCCACTCAGCCCCCTGTCAGGGCTTCCCCTGGCCTTTCCTCCTTTGAAGTCAGTGGGAGCTCAGAGCTTAGAGGAGTCACTCAGAGTACAGAGGGACACAGAGGACAAAGCTGCTTGACATTCTGCCCTTACAGAGGAACATGGGCTTGGAGAGTTAATAATTGGGAAAAGAAAAATACTAACATGCATCCAAATACAAATTCATCCAAATTTTTCTTCTTCTACTTTTCAGGTTTGATGTTGTTTCTTTGTGAGTGTGTGTGTGTGTGTGTGTGTGTGTGTGTGTGTGTGTGTGTGTGTGTGTGATGTGGTGTGTTTTTCCTTTTGCCCTTCCTGCTTCCAACAGTGGTTGGAAGAACTTAAAACATTTTAGAGGGTATGTTCTGTTGTTATTCCTAACAGGGACTGGGGCAGAAAACATGACTTATGAACTTCTAACTCTTTGATTCCCTGTCACCAAAGCTTTGAGTGTAGTCTATGAATTTATCAGGTCTGCCTTCCTTTTCCAGTGACTTCCAGAACAAAGATAACACTGAAGAAACATTGAAACTTGAATCATTAAACACACCCTCATCTTTTGCTTTAATGCTATTAATTAAGAGCCCTTATCTATGCTTTTTGTAAAGCAGCTATATTTAATATCTTCATCTAATTAAATATGACTTTCCAAATTTTTGAATCATTTAATAAGAAATATATTTCAAAGCACTTTCCCAGAATGTCTCATAGCTATATTTTAACAAGCTGTTAGTATTTATTAAATGTTCAATTTTTACTTTATTAAAATAAAATTTGATGCCAAATTCAGATATTTAACTTAATATTACTACTTTGGCTCATTAAAGTTAACTACTCTCATTCTGTCTGATAGATGAAAAAGAAATGTAATCATTGTACATGAACATTGTATAAGTAGTTTCCTTTTATTATATACCATTGGATTTTTATTTTATTTTTTTTTACTTCTTTGACTTTCTTAGGCCTTCACTAACTCACCTGGTAACCTATGGGTCTTTTAAAATGACCAGAACATTTTTCATTGTGTCAGAATTCAGGACAAACTGATTGATGAATTTTGGCAGAAGCTCATTAAATTTATTTATTTGCTTAAACATTTCATCAAATGTATTTACATATTTTGTGAGAGGGCACATTCTAAAGGGTGGGAGTATAGGTTAGAGGACAGCTTAGTCCTCTTTTTATGATGTGAACTACATGGTGTTCAGGTTAACAGTCCTCTTCGCTACCAGCCTTACTCACTGAGGCATCCCACCACCCACATTTAAATTTATTATGATGCTATGGATGGTAATTTAACTTTGCTTACTGTTTAGGAGACTTACGTTTTCTAGGGTAGAACATAGAACTGGGGGAAACTAACCAACTCCTGAAGATTTTTAATAGCTGTGCTTGGAAATAGAACTTTCATTGCTAAAAATCGGAAACCAGAGAAATGCATAAACTTGCTTGTTTTCCTTCCGGAGGTGGTACTCTCAGGATGCTTATATCAAGGGGTAAATGATAAGGAAGAATGAACGTGGCAGGTGACAGCTGGGTAAAATAATGACTGTTTTCTCCTTCTGGTATCACCTTAAAGCTCTATGAAAGCTTCATAATATTCTACCTGTCAAGATGTGTCTACTGGTGTGTAGTAAAGATTACATGACATACCAACCACCTTTTGATTTAGTTTAAGTCCCACTTCATAAAATGAACTAACAGCTGATATTGTCAACAAGTCCATGAATATGTGGCTAGTTAGGTCATGGTTCATGGGGGAAAAGCTACTTCTGTTACTTTGCTAAATAGACATACATAAAAGACTACTGACATCTTCTTGCCTTACTCATATTCAAGTCCCTTGCTCATCAGAGAAGAGTCTTTTTGTAATAGATGACAATTAACACAGAAATTCACAATTGGTAAATGTCCATAAAAAGGATTCTTCTGAGTACCAAGTCTTAGCTAACTAGAATGTCTGTATTATAACCCTTCCTTCAAGGATCAGGTATCTATGTAGTGGGAGGAGAGGCCCTTGGTCCTGTGAAGGGTCAATGCCCCAGTGTAGGAGAATTACAGGGCAAGGAGGTGGGAGTGAGTGGATGAGTGGAGGAACACCCTCATAGAAGCAGGAGGAAGGGGAATGGAACAGGGGGGTTCAGAAAGGAAACCAGGAAAAGGGATAACATTTGAAATGTAAATAAAGAAAATATTTAATAAAAAAAAAAAAGGAGAGTAAGAACCAGAGGTTCTGGATAATCTCACAGAAACTCCTCTTCAGATAGAATTAGGCAGATTCACAAATAAAATATCTCACAGTGATTGTAACAGCATAAACCAAATGTTTGCAAACTTAAGTTAGACAAAATCCCAACATGGAAGATGAGAGGTAGACAGGAGTTTCCATCCTTAGCTGAGAAGCTATTGGCATTTGATTTTATTTAACAATGTTACATCTGTCATATTGGACACACCCCAAGCTACTCCCCGTCTTCCAGAGCAGTCAGCCAATACAAACTGGACTTCATGGGGTTCAGATTGGAGAAAGAGAATATGAACCTGGGTAGTAAACCTGGTAAGATTGTATCTGAGAAAAACTGTGAGATAAATGAAAAGGAACAAAATACATTATACAAAATTCTCAAATACTTCCATAAAGCATTATATAAAAATAACACAAGTCACATTAAGGTTTAAAGGGCAGTCCATAGGTATTCCATGCTTGGAGGAAAATATTCAAGGTAGATGCTGTGACTGTAGTTTTTGTTAACATAAAGAAAAATAATCACGATTTTACATTCACATTGTTTAAATTCAAAGACTTATAGTGCACATAAAATCTTTCTGAGACTCCTAAATTCTGCATAGCTAAAAGACCTTCAAGAGAAAATTAACAAGCACTAATTTATTCTGTGTTTCGTTTTGACTTTCTAGTACTTTACATTTTTCAAGTCATCTCTTTATTGAATCCTATGGATGAATTGCATGGAATTAAGTCATCCCACAGTACATAGTAAGTGGTTATAAGATATAAGCTAAGATTATTTCTATTTTACAATCAACAGCACTGACAGCTGGGAAGGTTATATAACTTGATCAAGGTCAAAAGTGTAAATTATAAACAGGATTTGAATTGAGAAGTTTTGATTCAGAGATCAGCTCTTAATGAAAATTTCTTTGCCTTTCTGAATCAGTGTGTGACTTTACCACCACAGTAATTATTATCCAGTGTAATTGCAATTATCAACCAATGTGGTTACTTCATTCCTAAAACTAACAAAGCAAGCTAGTGATGTGTTTGACTTAGCTTCCCTAAGCCTTAACCTGATTTTCCTTCCATTATACCATATTAGTTCTTAGTTTAATTTTTCTTATAAATCAATGCACTTAACAACATTTTATTTGTTTATTCAACAAATTGTTTTTATAAACTGGCATTGAGAAATCAAAAGAATTCTGTACATGACCCATTTCGTGGCTTTTATAACTAGCAGGGAGTATGCTTTTTCTTAAATTTCATTTTATATTCACTTATTATGATTAAAATGATTAGTTTACTTTTTATATATGTGTGAGGGAGAGAGAGAATAATATGTGCACAAGAGTTTATGTGCCAGAGGAAATTGAAGTGCATCAAATCCCCTGTAACTGGAGATACAGGAAGTTTTGAGCCACTTGACATGATACCAGTAACCAAACATAGATTCTCTGCAAGAACAGTATGCACTGTTAATTATTGCTCCAAATCTATTTATTTGTATATTGAGCCAAATATATTATTGTTGTTGTTGTTATTGAATCATGCAGTATAAAAATATAAAATCAAGAATTCCACTCTGGTTGAACGAAGTTAGAAAACTTTAGATTTCTTTCTGCTAGTTGCTCATTGTTCCAGTCATTACCCTGATGGTAGCATCTTTCTCAATTCTGAACAACATGGATAGATTAAGGGACATATATACTCTAGTGTCATGATTAAGGGAATAAAGAATGATCTCAAAGACTTAATGGAATTTGGCTATAAACTAACATACAAGGGACTTTCACAAATTCCATATCAGGTCATCATTATGTTGTAGTATATGTATAATTGAAAAAAATCAAAATCACCACAGAGAAAAAGGCACTTAAATTGTAATGACAATTGGGACATAAGATAGTTGAGCTTTTGGAATATTAGAATGTGATATTATTACTATAGAGTATGCACTTGCTAAAATCACTAACTCAGAAGGAGAGCAATAAGTTACCAGAGTCACCAGGCACAGACCAGATAAAAAAGGTAATTCTTGATGAAAAACTGCCAATGTTCATTCTTTATTTACAGAAATTGCAAGATTTTTATAACTGTAAAATGTGTGGCCAGGATGATTGAACTATGGGAAAAATAATAATTCAATCAAGATTTTATTTTCTCTTTTAAAGGAAAAACTATATAGTCTACTTAAAATATTAAGAATATATAATAAAGAGACTCTTACATTTCTAAAACTCAAATAATATAGTGTCATGTCTGTTGGCATAGCATCTGGTTGACAGTTGATTTCTATGAGTTCTGAAAAGCAGACAGTGACATGATAAAACATATTTGTTTCTTTAATTTTTTTTCAGAGACTTGAAGTTCCTGTCATACAGATACTTTACTTGTTTCGTTAGAGTTACACCAAGATATTTTATGTTATTTGTGTTATTTGTGAAGGGTATTGTTTCCATGATTTCTTTTCTCAGCCCATTTATCACTTATATAAAAAAGTTATATTTATTTAGTTAATTTGGTAAACAGTCACTTTGTAGAAGGTTGTTTATGAGATGTAAGAGTCCTCTGGTAGAGTTTTGAGGTTTGCTTATAAATACTATATCTTCTACAAATAGTGGTAGGTTAATGTCTTCTTTTCCATTTTGTATTCCGTAGCATTGAACACATTGGTGTTCAAGAGACAACTTACTGAACAGAACACAAATGGCCTAGGCTCTAAGATCAACAATTAAGTAAATGGAACCTCATGAAACTGAAAAACTTCTGTAAGGCAAAGGATATCCTCAATAAGACGAAATGGCAGCCTACAGAATGGGAAGAGATTGTCACCCCTACTATTATTTAAAACATAGAAAGAACTCAAGAAGTTACATACCAACAAACCAAATAACTAAAGTTAAAACATGGGGTATAGAGCTAATCAGGGAATTCTAAAGAGAGAAATCTCTAATGGCTGAGAAACACTTGAATAGATGTTCAATAACCTTAGTCATCGGGGAAATTGCAAGTAAAAATAAACCTGAGATTCATCATCAGAATGGCTAATATCAAAAACTCAAGTGAAAGCACATGCTGGTGAGGATCTAGAATCAAGGGAAAACTCCTCCATTGCTGGTGGGAGTATAAACTTGTACAACCATTCTGGATATCAATTTGAGGATTTCTCAAAAAAATTGGTAGTAGTTCTAACTCAATATCCAGCTATATCATTCTTAGACATATATCCAAAAATCTTTCGCCATACATAACACAAGAACAAATG
Organism: Arvicanthis niloticus; assembly: GCF_011762505.2. Lineage (NCBI taxonomy): Eukaryota > Metazoa > Chordata > Mammalia > Rodentia > Muridae > Arvicanthis > Arvicanthis niloticus. The sequence goes on along the minus strand of NC_133430.1, from coordinate 23,006,970 downwards.
CTCAACTATGTTCATAGTACTGTTATTTGTAATAGCCAGAGACAGGAAACAACCCAGATTTCTCTACTGAAGACTGGATGAAGAAAATAAGGTTTATTTGCACAATGTAATACTATTCAGCTACTAAAAAAATCATGAAATTTGCAGGCAAATTGATAGAAGTAGAGAATGGCATCCTGAATGAAGTATCCCAGATTCTCAAAATCATACATAATATGTACTCATAAGTGGATATTAACCTTAAAATACAGGATATCCATATCACAATCCACTTACAAAAAGAAGCTAAATAATAAGGAGGGTCAAGGGGAGAATTCTTGAATCTCATTCAGGAAAAATGAAATATACATCAGTGGTAGAGGGAGGGAGAAACGGTGTGGGACAGGGGATGGGGAGGGGAAGAGAAGAGGAAGTGGGGATCAGGTGTAGTAAGAGCCTGGGATAGAGAGCCTGGAAAGTGAAGGGAAATCAGCAGCAGGTGGAGCAGGGAACGGGGCTGGTGGGAGCATATATTGGAAGGACCAGAGACTTGGGTTGCAGGAGGCTCCAGGAAATCTCTGAGGGCAACTCTAAATGATACTCTTAGCACAGAGGGATATGGAGCTTGAAGTGACTACCTCCTATAGCCAGGCAGAAAGCCCAGTGGAGGGATAAGGACAACAACCAACTCACAAAAGCATAGACCTAAAACATGTCCTGCAAGATGTGCAGCAACAAAGATAGAGCAGAGGCTGAGCTTACGGTTAACTAATGACTGGCCCAACTTGAGACCCATCCCGTGGGCAAGAACTAAACCTTAATACTATTAATGATACTCTGCTATGGTTGCAGACAGAAGCCTAGTATAACTGTCTTTTGAGAGGCTCTACACATCAGATGATGGAAAAATGGAAAGGGGAGGAGTCAATGGAGGGCTGTGTGAGGGGGGTACTGGAATAAAGGGGGTTGCAATTGAAACATAAAGTGAATAAAGAAATTAATGTTAAAGTATTTGTTTCATAACAACTTTTTTAGGTAACAGATCTCCAATTTTAAACACTACAAAGAACTTGGTATATATTAGTCACACCTAAAATTGTGGTTCTAGTAATTATCCAATTGTTGCCATAAAAATAAACAATACAAAAGAACAGAGGCACAAAATATTATGCAAGAGTTATATTTTTAACCAAAAGATGTTGAAAATTAGAAAGTCAAGTATTAAAATAATTTAACTTAAATGGTATATATTTGGAATTGTGAATATTTTGTATAAGGTTTTCTATCAAAGTCATCTTTGTATTTGCATTTTGAAAATGTTGAGTCATCTGGATTTCTAATTTTATGCTGAATGTTTACAGTATTCATGCAGTACAGTGACCAATTTAAAATATTATATTTTATCTATTTCATTTAAAGTTTATTTATTGTCAGTTAAATATCTAAGTATTTAAGAAGTAAAGAGTATGTGTTTATGCTAGTGAGACATTCAAATGTTAACATGTGTATTTAAACAAGTTTTAAAGTAAAATGAACGTTTATCTGAAGACTTAAAATTATTACTAGAATTTGCTGAGCTGACTAATAAACATTTTTTTTTAAAGAAGTAGCCCCTGAGATGTGTAACTTCTGTGGAATTCAAAGCTCACAATGACATTAGGAAAGGGAATAAACTCAGTAGACATGGAAACTCTTTTCTCCATTCCCAGGAGATACGGGATATTAGAGAGATCCAGAAAGAATTACATTAAAAAGTAAAAACAAAGACAACATTTAGAAACAAAATGTTTTTTGGTGATTACAGACATTGCAGGACAAATAAAACTAAGTGGTAAGATTAGGAGATCTCCTGCAATTCCACCAGTCCACTGACTTCCAGCGTGTCTTGCTTTTGAAGCTGTAGAGAGTAGAATCATGAAGGGAGTCCCATATTGTAGGTTTTAGAAAATATTCTATGATTTATTAGACCACTTCTCATCCTATATAAAACATGTCATTGTCTCTCATTCACGGTTCTCATGTCATCTCCAAGATGCACATGATTAAATGTTTTTACATATAACTCAAGTTCAGTCTTCTCTGAACCTGATTGAAAATAAATAGTGTTCATGACTGAATGGAAGTGTGGGCCATATAGTTAACACCTCGTTATGTTTCAGTCCCAGCTGAGTCTGCCTGGGAGTCAGGGAATGATGTCTTCCTGCCTTTTATTATAACCATCCATTACTTCCAGGTTAGCTAGGAGAAGAGTAGCTTTAGGGGAGACAAATAACTGATCTCTTATAATATCAGGTAGGTTAGTAAAGGCTATGTGGGGACAGGTCTTAGTTCAGTGTCTATAAATTACATATGGCTTACTAAAATAATTTGACATTCAGTTTTTAAAGCCTTCCCCCACCCCACACACAAAGTTGTTTGGATCCCTCTGGAGGCAATATTCCACTATCGAGAAAAATATCCTCACTTATGAGAACCATATAAAGGTAAACTTTGAGGTTTATTTATTTATTTATTGCCTCCAAAATGAAACATTTCTGACCAGTTGACATTTCAGCAGGTTGGGTTGTGCAAACTGTATCAAGAAAAGAAGTGTTTGCTGACAGTTTGACAAAAGTGTATGTTGCTTTTGCTTTGCCAGAGAAGTGGTTAAACATTGCAGTCCCACTCCCAATGAGACCTTTGGGTATTACAAGGATATCCATTCACAGATTACATTGTGATGAATGAGGTCTTAGCAGATGCCTTGCAGAGAAGGATAGGGAAGAATAGATTCCTCAGTATGTCTGCCCTCCCCTCCCCATATTGGTGAGGCAGATTGTTAGAAAAAATAATGGTCTGCAATTTTAATAAATTTTACCTGCTCTAACAGTTAAGAAAAATCCTCAAAAACATTGAATAAAAAATAAATTTTCTTTTAAAAACAATATATGTTTGTAAACATGTAAACATATCTGTAAGGAAGTTTAGGCATGTAAAATTAGCAAAGCATGTATGTTCCCATGTTTGAAATTCTATGTGAATGTATAAATTTCTTTACTGGATCCAACATAACCCCCCAACTGTACAGTTTTGAGACTAATGGATAGTTATGTTGATTGAACATCAAGAAAAGCAAATCAAAACAGATTCAAAGAATTATATCCTTAACTCATGATGAAGTTTATAGCAGGATATCTTTAACTGGAAATATCTCCACATCCTGAGAACATATGCATGGAATAAATAATAACTTTGTGCCATGTCTAAATCCAATAATTACCTGGGAACTTGGTAAGACAGATGAAGTTTTTTTTTCTTTGTTTGTTTTTTTGTTTCTTTGTTTGTTTTTCGAGACTGGGTTTCTCTGTGTAGCCCTGGCTGTCCTGGTACTCACTCTGTAGACCAGGCTGGCCTCGAACTCAGAAATCCATCTGCTTTTGCCTCCCAAGTGCTGGGATTAAAAGCATGTGCCACCACTGCCCAGCCACAACTGAAGTTTTAAAAGGCAGAAATAAACCATTATGTTAACTTATCTTCTTTAACATGATGACCAAAAGATGATTGGTCTATACAAACTAGCATAGACACTTTCATTCCATTTTTATTTCATCAGCTTCATATTTTCTTGAATTAAGTTTATATAATAATTCAATTAAAATCATTGTCACTAATATTTAATATCTACTATTTAATATACTAAAAATAAAATAATTTCATGTACACATATAGGGACTGCATAAGGAATAAATACAGGGGAAATTACAAAAGAAAAACTATTAATTTGGTTGAATACATCCATATTGAAACATAGTAGCACATATTTATGGCCTCTTGTAAATAGTTAATAACACTACACTGTTGCTGCTAGGTTACCAAAACTTTGAAAGGAAACATCCCCCCAAAAAATTGATACATTAGAAAAATACAAGTTTTAGAAATCAGCTAGCTCTTAACACAATTTTTATTTAATTCAATTTATTTTTTCAATAGATTCTTCCCAAAATTAAAGTATTTCATCGAAAAAGCATGTAGTTCTGTAATGTATAACCATCAGAACAAACATTTTCAGATCTTTCTGAGAAATAACTCATGAAGTAGGCTCAGTGGTTATTTAATTCCTAACAAATGCTAAATTTCAACTACTTAAATGGCATGTATTTTCTTGCTTAGGAAAATCAACTCGTAAGATCAATTTTAAAGATATCACTTACCATTTATTTTTTAAAACATAATAAAGTCTATAGTTTAAAATAATGAAATATTTATTTCCATGGCTGAGTAGAAACAAGTTATAGAAATTTTATGACTCTTAACATCTATCACACTATTTGTTATATCAGAAAGTACCCTAATCTACAGGAGAGTTTTAAGAAGCAGACTGGTGGGTTCTAACTTCTGTAGATATTATCAAGACTTTTAAAGAAACTTGTCTAGGAGCCATGTTAGAAATTTAATCTTCAGATGAAAACCCAAGAAATTAGTGAAAGGCCAATTGAGAAAGGAGGAGAGAAGTTAATAGTGAGGAAAACCAAGATGGTGAAAATATGAGGACCATTAATCACAAAGAAAGTAAAATCTTATTGTGAAAATAAAAAGTAAGTTTCTTCTATTCTTTTATTTTCCTCTTTATTACTGTAAGACAAGTGCTCAAGTGACCCAAGGTAACCTCAAAATTTCGGTTGATAATGTTAGCTTTGAACTTCTAATCATTCTGCCTCCAGCTCTCAAAGGTGGGGATTATAAGTGTATATTACCATCCCAGTTTATGAGAGGCTGGAGACCAAAACAACAGCAAATCATGTGTCTACCTAGTTCCCTAACACCATAGTTATATCCCCAATTCTTTCTTAATACTCTACCCTGGTAATTGTTGGGATCAGCTGTGATTCCAAGTCCTCCATTTCTTCTCTCAGGGTATCTGGACTGGGTCATGTCTGCAGGATCTCATCATGACTGGGAGGGAGGAGTGTCAGGGATAGGGACAATACAAGGAACTTCTCAAAGGAAGATCTTCCCTGAGGATTTTAGAATTATAATTCTTTCAGATGGTACAAAATGAGACAGTTCTCTTAGATGATCTTGAGTCAAAGAGCTGGTGTATATACACTTTATTCTAGGAAAACAAGAGATGTATGTAAACAAAGAGGAGTGGGAAGAAGTTTTGATGGTGAAGGTAAAATCATTGGCTAGAATTTGAAATATTGTACATGCTTCATTTGTATGGAGAGTCATTCCAAAAATCCCAGGTACTTACTGGGTGGGTTCTTATGAGAAAAGAAGAAATTGGACTTGTAGTTTTGTCAAGGGCTATGTGACCTTCCTATGGCAGAGGGTGTTGGGAGTTGGGCTGCCCCAACAAGATTAGAAGAGACACCCTGCTGGAAAAGGGAGTCCTCCATTTTTGTCTTCAAAGAAGCTATCCAAAATGACACAGTAAACTTTGACTTCAAGTAGCAGTATCTTCCAACACTCTACCACCTTAGTTGTGTAGCCAATTTTTTTTTTGATTCTTTGTTAGTTTCACATCATGCACTCCTATCTCACTTCTTGCAGCCTCACCCATAAAAGAAAATAAAAACCAAAATATAAATAAATACAACAAAAACAAGCATAAAAAATTTGAAAGCCTTAATGTGTCATAGTGTGTCCCACAGTATATGTTTTTGTCCATACACCTTTACTTGCAAATGTTTATTGTAATGAGTCATCGTTCTGGTTCAAGACCTCTGGCTTTTGCAACACCGTCAATACTGGATCCTCACCAGGATTCCTCTCTAGTATCCTATTGTTGCCCTGTGTCATGGAATTCCTACAGCTTTGGATCTGGCCCTTTCATATGCTAAATCAGTGTATAGGTGGGGTATATGCTGGGATGGGCCAACTCAAAGCCCTGGATCTGGGCCTGGGTAGTAGCTGAGTTGGTGTGTGTACCAACTCACCCACAACCACAACACCAGGACAAGCTCTTCATCACAGTCCAGGATAATTCAAACAGTGCCAGGCCAACTCTCCCTGTGCACATGTCTCTGGTATGTCTTACCCTTACCCCTGCCATCACAGCCAGATGTACTATACTACCAAGTCAAGCTGCATCATCAGCTGAAGCCATGAGGGGGTGGAGCCAACTCTGCACTTACATAGCCCTTGGACATCAAATTGGTCCCAGGACATGTGCATGGTCTTTAGTGGTCTACAGTGGTAATATGAGGCATGGACATTGACATAGACTCTTATCACTGCACCTGCAGAACCCTGAGTGGTATCACAGGGCTTGAGATTTATTAATGCTTCAGTTTGCAGGGCAAGCTATCACAAGAAACTTCCTCTCCACCCTCATGTTTCCAGTTCCATCTTTCTTCATGATGTTCAAATGGTTCCACTTCTCTCCCATCTGTCTATCACTTACTTGCACATTACAGTGGTTCTCACTGTGGGTGGTTCCTATACCTGCCTACCCGTGTGGGTGATCTATGCATCTGGCAGGCCTCTGCCAGATGACTTTTGCCTTGTTTCTGTTATTGTCTTGTTTCTATTATTGTCTTCTGCTTGATATTTTTGGATGGTTGTTTTGTCAGCCTGACACAAGCTTGAGATATTTTTGAAGAACAACTTTAATCAAGACAATTTCCTTATCATATTGCTTGTTGGTCGGTCTATGGTACATTTTCTTCATTAATCATTTATGTGGGAAGGCTCAGTTCATTCTCTCTCCGGAGATAGTTCTGATTTGTATGAGGAAGGGGTCTGAACAAACGACGGAGCATAAACTAGACAGAAGCATTCATCCATGGTATCTGCTTTAGTTCCTGCTTCCAGGTTCTAGTATTGAATCCTGCACTGATTTTCATTCACAATGTACTGTAAATTGTATATAAAATAAATACTTTCCTCTACAACTTGCTTTTGATCATGGCTTTCATCACATCAATAGAAACCCTAGCTAAGGGATTTGTCAATAAAAATCAACAGAAAGGGTTGAGTTACTTAATCATTTTTTGTATTTGTTCAGAAACCTAAAGAAGAGGACTGGGGAGGTGTTTTAGTGTGGAAACAAACAAAAACACCTTACACACATCTTTACAACCTCAACTGACATCCCCTGAAATCTCACATTAAAAAAAATAATAATAATAGAAGTGGCACAAAACTTATAGGAGTGGCAACAGTGCTTGGTTTAACTTGAGGTCTGATCCATGAAAGGGAGGAACCCATGTCCAATATTGCCTGGGTGGCCAGGAACCAGAGACTAGATATCCCAGAGCTCTAGGATACAACTGAACAACTGACAAAAAAAAAAAAAAAAAAAAAAAAAAAAAAAAAAAAAAAAAAAAAAAAGAAAAAAAAGAAAAGAAAAGAAAAAAGAAAAAAAAAAGCTCCCTGGGTAGCTCATCACTTGCAGATCAAAAGCCCAGTCTTTTATTTACATATAAATTTAGCAGTAACTACAGGGTCTCTTTTGATTATCCCATGAATCAGTATCACATGACTCACTCCAGACTCTTAATTCTTATAGAAAACAGCAACCACATTTTTCCTTATATTGCAAATGAACTTAGAAATCTGCATGTCTTTATTAAACACCGACAATAAGCTAGCTGGGTAGGACCTCCATCCTAAAATTACCATTGCCTGGACCTGGAACTAAAATTCCACTGTATCAGACTGACTTTAAACTTAGGAATTTGCCTGCCTTTATAAACAAAACCAAAAAATTTAGCTGACTGGGATATTGCTTATTGATCACCACTCCCTATATTTCTTTATCTCCTTCCTTAGTAACTTTCTGACAAGCTGGGTCCTAGTGCAGCTGCCTGTTTTATAGATCTGTGAAGCTCCTTATACAATTCATATTGCATCCTTTTATTTTGAATAATTGAGAAAGTAAATCTGTTTGAACTCATGTTTTCAGAGTTTATTCCAACAGCCTTAAGGTCGTAAGCTGTCCGGAAGGTCTCAGCATTTGCCATTTTGCTAACACATAGACATACCCTTGCCTCCTGGACTCCTGCTACTTCTAATTATCATGAAGTCATTAACCTTGGCAAGGAGAGAGTATTTCCCAAAGGAGCAACATGAAGTAAGATATATACATGTATGCATATATACATATATGTATATATACTCATTTATGTATATATACACATATATATGTGTATATGTATATATGTACATATGTATATATGTATATATGCACATATACATATATACATATGTATCCATGTACATATGTATATGTGCATATATGCATACACACATATAATATGTGTGTGCATGTATGTACATATGCATATATACATATACAAGTGTACACATGTAGATATATTCATGGATACATGAGTACATATATAGAATTATATACATACACACACATACACACACACACACACACATATATATATATATACACATACATACATACATATGGAATATATGGTCAAAAAACAGAAACAATAAAAGAGATCTTCATCAAGGTAAAAGTTGAGAACCAACTTTCTTATGTTGCCCTCTACCTTCCTACAAATACACATCACACATATGCATACACAAGTGCATATTATATACAAACTCACACTCAGAAAAACACAATAACAAAATTAAAGACAAAGATAAAGTAGAAAAATAGAGAAGAAAACATGACTAAGGAACTCGTTTCTCATGAGTTTCCCAAAGTTAGATCATGAGGCATTCATTACTTCTCAGCAAAGCAAAGTTGTACTGAAAAGTACTGACTTCTGATCATTTTGTATGCTTTTGTTTTAATGGAACTTCTTATAAAAGCTATCCTTTCTGGCTTCATAAAAATATAATTTGCCTAAACTTGTGGAGAAATTCCCATTTTTCTAAGCTCTTTATGAAATGACTTTTTTTCAGACTCACAGGGTTGTGGCTTTTCTTATTCTAGCATATATGGATTCCCTGGAATTGCCATCAAGTGCTGATTTAGCCATTATTGCTTTTTCATGACCTGGGCTATCACAGCAAGCATCATGCCATAGCCATAGTTTCATCCACAAATCTCAAAAAAATATCTTGGTAAAAATCAAAGTGTCTCTATCAAAGCACACTGGGTATAAACCTCACTGAACATACAATCTATAGGAGGTAAAATGCATATCCTCACCAGAAGAAGTTGATATTGGCATCACACAGGCTCCATGATTTAAAGTATTTTCAGACCTAGTATGTGAACCATTAAGGACTCCTTCTGCCTTTGTAGTTGATTTGTGCTGAATGTAAGCCCATCGCAAGAGTAGAGTGATTTTTCTGGAACCCTGGTAAAAGTGATTTACAAAACCATAATCTTGTACATGAAGAGGAGACAAAGTCTAATAAAATGTAAAATCTCTTCAAGAGCATGACATTTTTTAAATAAATCATATCAGATCTCTTTCATTGTCTCCTCTATTACTTTGACCACAAGTTCATTTACCCATTGTGGATACTGACTAGTATGTAGTTCAGGGATTAATTCTTAGCCTTTTAGAAATCTACCTTCAATGGATAGCTCTGAACAGAATCTTAAATACTTCCTGTTTGCTAATAACAAAGTCTGGAGCAACAAGCCTGTAAACAAAGTTATAGTTATGAAGTTTACTGCTTCATTTGATCTTCAATAATTGTATCTAATTGAAACATTAAATAAAAATTTTGATGAATAGGTAGTATATAGGGTAAGAATGAAAAGCCCAGGTTACAAAGATATTTCCTTAGGTTTATTTTACAGAATATGCTTTTGAGTGCCTTTAATATACTCTACAAACCCTTTCATGACATCATAAGACAAAGTGTATTTGGTCTCCTATTAGCAATGAAAATGAGGGCTTTAATTTTTTTATTTGCATCATAAAATTCATTTTAAAAATGTTGACATACTTCCTATTCAATTATTCATTTAAAAAGATTTGGTAAATGATCATTTAAAAGACGTGTCATATTGTGGTAGCTGGTTGTATGGTTTCCCCTTATTTTCACTGGTTGGTTTCGGTATTTGATACAGGAGCAGGTTCCGCAGCCACAGTTAGTTAATGGGAGTGAATGGTGTTTTGAGAGACCAGAATTTTCATCATGGAATCTATTTAGGGAGGCTGCATAGAGCCATTCTTACTCTAATCTCCCACTGATTTTCAATGCAAATACTGCCAGCCTTGCTCATAGCCACAGGATTTAGTTACACACTTGACTGAAAACCATGTCAATGCTAATACAGAGGATAAACCAGCATGCAAATCCCCAAGGCTTTGGCAAGTTATAATTTAGCCACAGTATTAGCAAAACAAGATAGCAATTATGCAAGGAATCAGCTGAAAGGTTATTTTTAATTTAAAATTTTTGCATCTTTACAGCTGAGAAAAAATGAAACCCTGCCTATTCGTTACTGTACATGCTGCCCAGTAAAAACCCAAAGTCATATGGTCCATTATCACAGCCATAGTACAATATGAGCCATACATATATACATTAACCCATCCTGCTCTATAAAGAATAAAGAAACTTATGATGATGTCAATCTGCTGTTTTGTAAAATACTCATTACTGATTTTTCAGAAACAAATTCATAATTGTCATCCACTAAAACAGAGGTTTTCAACCTGTAGGTTATGACACCATGGGGAAGTAAATGGCCCCTTTACTTGGGTCACTTGAAGTCATCGGAAAACACAGATATTGGTGACTCATAATAGTGGCAAAATTACAGTTATGAAATAGCAACAAAAACAGTTTTCTGGTGGAGAGTCACCCTGCCATGGAGAATAGAATTAAAACTTTTCAGATTTAGGAAGGCTGAGAACCAGTGCACTAAAACTTGCCTACTTGAAGGAACTCTTCTCTGCATTTTCTGGAACTCTGAGTTATTGATCTCCGGTTTTCCAGTTTAAGACTCTTTTTTTTTTTTTTTTTTTTTTTTGCTTTCTTTAAAAAACAAACAAACACACACACACAATCAACTGTAACAGTCAAATGTAAGTCACCTTCTATCACTATAAAGGCTCAATTTTGTATCAGGAGAAACCAACTCAAATTTATCTATAACTGAAGCTTTGCAGATTATTTAAGTTAATCCAACAGGAAACAATATCTTTCTATAGTATAATGTCTCTGAGAAGACAGGAGCCACTTTCATATAGTAATCCTGAGTCAGGGCAAAGCAAGACATAATCTCTTTACAGTATCTATAAGAACCAAAGACTCACTTATAATATCCTACAGAAAGCATGATGTTGTGATCACATTCTGAATGACAATCTGTAATGGTTCTTCAATTCTTTTGTTGCTGTGATAAAATTATCTCACTAAAAGCAACTTAGAGATAGAGAGATTCATTGTAGTCATAATATTTTTGTGTGCTGTGCAAAGGTTTTCCTTGTGTTATTCAAATGCTGATTTCTCTAACCACATACCTTGTTTCAATCCAATGTAGCACTGTAATGCTTATATCATGCATCTCCTATTTTAAGTTTGTGTAAACAATACTTACCATTTATTCTCTGTGGTGTCAATAAATGATGATCACCGAATAGCTGGGCAGAAGAGAAAATAAGGTGGGGTTTCTCCTAGCTAGGAGAAAAAGAGAGGAGGAGAGTTTCAGATCTAGGAGGAGGAGAGGGTCAGAGAAGACACCACGAGGAAAAAAAATCTGAAACTCAAAGAACCAGATCATATGCAACTATCATGAATCATGGCTGGGAGATAGCTAGATTAGCATAAGAGTCATTATAAATTATTTAACTGCCGAGTATTGAGGTACAACTTGAAACACATCTTGATTTCTCTGTGTGGTTATTCTGGACTGGCAAAGGTAAAGAAATACAGTTATCAGATTAACTCACTGATTACATTTATATTAAAAGCAATTAATTTTACAATTCACTTTAGCTTACTATTTCAGGTCAAGTTCCACTATTAGCTTACTACTCTCAGTTAAGATCCATCACTGAAGGAAGTTAAGGCAGAAACTTGGATCAAAGTACTCATTTTATAGCCAAGGAAATGGAGCAGAAATTATGAAGGATTTTGGTTGCTGGCTTACTAGATAAGCCATCTATAGAAAGACTATAGGAAGACTTTGTTTCTTGTTGAATTTACCTAAATAATTTACATAGCTTCAGTTATAGTTAGATTTGAGTTGATTTCTCCTAATTCAGCGTCTAATAATTAGGACTACCTGCCCAGGGAATGGTACTGCCCACAGTGGTATAGGCCCTTCTACAATGGTTAATCAAGACATTCACATAAGCCATGCTGACCTAGGCGATTATACAATTGAGAGTGTCATTTCAGATGACTCTAGTCTATGCTATGTTGACAGTTAAAGTGAATCAGTACATTTAAACAAATCAAGAATCATTCATCAGAATTAAGGAGCAGATGGGTCTCAATTTTATTCAGATTTCCATCCAAATCTTTGTATTGAACTTAACAAAATACTAAAACTTCTGACTTGATATTCACTTTTACATGTCTAAACTCAAAGCCTGGTTCATGGGCTAACAAAGATTTGTATCATTAAGAATAACTGTGGTTTAATAATGCCTACCCTGACCCTCAGAATCAGTACTGCTTAATAAAAACCTGTGGACATATAAAGTTTCCAGGTGCCTTGTATGAATCCTGTCAACATTTGATAATCAATGGTCTGACACCCTGGAAACTCATTACTTAAGACTTTCTCTCTCAGAGGTGTTCTAAGAGATTTAGTGGAGAAAGTAGAAAAAGAAAATTTCCACTGGATTTTCTGCCTATGGCTGGAAAGACAGAGATTGAATAGTGAAATGTTGACTGTAGATTGTGAAGTTTCAGTGAGGGTTGAATGAATCTTTGCTGTCTATTGTTTATATTCCTTGTCACCAAACTCAACAAAACAGCAAGAACAATGCCAATAACAAACTTCACAATGCAGCTCAGGAAAAGAATAATTAATTTTGGCTCATTGTGTGAGGAAGTATAGTTCAACACAGAAGGGCAGACATGGGAGAGGGTAGTTCCATAATTGGGAATCATAGAAGGGTGAGATGTCATCTCTTCATGTAGAAATGGGATGGAAGGCGGAGACCACCTGGACATAGGCCTGTCCCCAAAGAGCCTGTTCCTCCAGCCATACCCCACCTTCAAAAATGTCTACAGCCTTAAAAAAAAAAAAAAAAAAAAAACCTGGTCTCTGGATAATAAAAGCTATGTAGGAGACATTTTCACATCTAAATTATGTACTCATTATATCATAGTTCTACATTAAATAATGTATTCAGTACAACTTCAAATGTCCCTATAGTATGTAAAGCACTATAAAATCAACAAAATTTTAATATTTTTAACATTCAAAGATTCTTCTGAGACTCGTCATCTCTTGTCTGAAAAAAAACAGTTAACTGATGCTCATGTTTAACATAGAGAAAACCACCACCACAACAACAAAACAACAAAAAACATTTCCAAAAATAATTGGAAAGAAGGAAGGAAAGAAAGAAAGAAGACAAAGAGAGAAAGAAAGAAAGAAAGAAGACAAAGAGAGAAAGAAATGAAGGCCTGAGAGATGACTCAGTACTGAACATCACATATTGTTCTTGTAAAAAACCCACACTCAGTTCTCAGCATCCCTCTCAGAAGCTGAGCCTGGTAACCATCTGTATGTCTGCTTCAAATACAACTGAAGTTCTCTTCTAGCTTCTGCTGGCATCTGCATTCACATGCACATACCCACAAATAGATAGATATACTTTTATTAATTCCACATATTAAAAACTATTCAGAGAATTAAGGATAAAAACAGAAGTAAGAATCCAACCTAAACCAAAATACAGCAAAGCAAATACTAAATCTTGCTTCTACATATCTGGTAGATAGTGATATTATTTTCATCTGGGTTCATTATACTTTGGTTTGGTGGTTTGAATATTCTTGACCCAGAAAGTGGCACCATTAAGAGGTGCTACTTGTTGGAGTAGGTGTGGCTTTGTTGTAGAAAGTGTGCCACTTTGGGGATTGGCTTTGAGACCCTCCTCCTAGACATATCTGCCTTTGGGTAAAGATGTAGACCTTTTAGCTCCTCCAACTCCCCATCTGCCCAGACACTGTCATTTTTCTGCCTTGATAATAATGAACTAAACCTTGGAACCTGTTGATACTAATCCTCCAACAAGGCCACATCTCTTAATAGCATCACTTCCTATGGGTCCAGTATATTCAAACCACCACAAGTACCAAATAGCCAGTCTGAGATTTAACTTGGTTCTCTTCTACCACAGCTTTAGTGGATCTGTTCTTGGTTATAACTGGAAATATATTTACCGGGGTAATTAGTTTAAAATAGAAAACCCCTATATAAATATAGTCCCTGTTTAATCTTTTTCTTTTCAAATATATTTTTGTCATTTTAGCAGAAGCTACAGACAGGTGGAATCTTACTTTAATGTGTATTTTCTATTACACTTGTCCATAGTATGTAGTTTCTCTTAATGATCACAGTGACACTAAAGGTAACAGTCCCTTTGCCATCTGCCTTGTCTGCCATTCTACCCATGCTACTTGTATGCTCAGAATCTTTGTATTATGGAACAATACATTTTTCCTACTTTTATTCTTCCAATTCTTATAAATTTATCTAAGTAAGAAGGCAGTGGCCATGCCAGAGCCTGCCCTTTATTCTGTCTTGAAATTTATTCTATCAAGAATGTTAATCCATACTCAAATTGTCAGGTCACCTGTCAAACCCAACCAGAAGCTTTTCGGGTCTGGACTCCAGTCCAGTTCCTGAGAGAGTTTTTGTTCCTATCTGATATCTTTTTAGCACAGTTTTTTCCATTTTGATTTCTATTGACATCTTGTTGTTCTAGATTATTATCTAAATATATCATTAGATTATGCTTACAGTGTTCTAAAACATATCTAGCCCATAGTTATTAAATTCTTCTACCTTATACTTGTAAAATAGGTTCAGGAATTTATAACCAGCATGGACAGGTTTACTGTAAAAATAAAAGTCTATTTCCTAGTAATGATTTTCTGTACTAACTCTTTTTCTTATTGTTGTCCAATCATACACAATAAAGCATCATATGGAAAGATGGACTTCTGGTTTGAAGGAATATCATTTATCATTATGGCTAAAGTATGATGGCTCATGGCATGATGTCAGTGGGAGCATGCAGCTGAGATTCCTCGACTAATTTCCTATGGAACAGAAAGTGGAGTGGGGCTACTAACCCAAGGGCCAGTCAATCAAAGATCAAATTCCTTTAGGTAAGACTCCTACCTCTCAAAATTTTCAAAATCTCCAAAAGCAATGCTACTGGCTGGAGACTAAATTTTCAAACAATGTGTGTGAGACTTTTTCATATCCAAATAATCATCCCATCAAAATTAAATGGAATTTGCCAGGATGTCAAAGCAGCTATCTTGAAAGTTTAGCCTTCACTAAGTTCAGAGATACCTTTTCATTTCTTTCCCAGTTCATATCAGTTTTAACAACTTATGAGTTAACCGTTGTTTACTTCTAGGGTGTTAGATCCCTGTAGGATTACACATGTTCTTTTTCTTCTTCAGCATCCAACCCTGAACTGCCAAACAACTATGTGTCCTGCATTAACTCAGCAGGGATAAATCCCTCCATCCCTTCCTCAGCAGGATCTCTCACAGAGGCTATTTAGCCTAGGAGGAAAAATGCATCTCTTCACAAGTGCAGACAGTAACTGGAGCATAGACTTCAGCTCATGGGATTTTGAAAGGTCAAGCTTGCTGTCTGGACATGCTATATTATAGTAATTACTTCCCTTGCTTTCTCCTCCTTAAATACTATTCATGGGTTCCACTGAGTCCTGACCTGATCTCCAAAGACTGCTAGTTCCTAAGTTACCATGGCAAGAGTAATAGTACAGCCACATGACAAACCTATAAATAGGAACACAGTGGGAAAAAAACCCTCCATAATAAGAAATAGTAAAGAAATAATAATAATAAGAAGAAGAAGAATCACAAACTTTTTTTTTTAAAATCCAAGTCTAGAGACTTAGGTCAATACAGTATTAAAAGTATGTCAAGATCATGTGACTACTAGACACAGTATTACAAAATAAATTTTGCAGATAATACTGTTAACGAATATCTCACTTGCCCATGATCTCTAGGTAAGAAAATTTATATTTACTGGCAAATTTGCCCCAAGATTTCCCCTTCTTTACAATGGTTTCTTAGAGTAACCTAAACATATGTTTTTTAAATTGGTTTTCTTTTAAAAAATTATGATTATTTTTGTTGTTGTTAGTTTACTTGCTTTGAACCAGGGTCTTCCTCTAGTTTTAACTTCATCATCCTTCTGCAAAAGTCACAAGTTCTATTTTTGAGAAGGACTTTTATTTCCCATAACCTTTACAGCTTTGTACCACACCCTCATAACAATATCATAGACTTAGGATTTTAAAATAGTTTTCATGTATCAAAATTTCTTATCATTCTCATTTCTTCTTTGCATTTGATTTTTCTGGAGAAAAAAAGTCTTTTTGTTGGCAGCTGTCCATATCTTCTTCCCTGACTCTGCTTGGCAGAATTCAGCTGTTCAAAAATTCACACTAAAAGATTTCCATGAACTGTTTGTTTGAACTGCATTTTAATGTTTGCACATGTACTTCTATTTTTACAACAATTTTCACATGCTATTAGATCTCAAATGTAGAGGCCCTGCCTGTTGGACAGTATAGTCCCAAAGTTAAATACAATGTCTGAATCACACCAATGCCTTGGGGAAAGTGGTTTCTGAGAAAAGCACGGCAGAAGGAATTGTAGCTAGAATCGGTGCACAGAGGTCACATACTGCTTCCATTCAGAACTGAAAACAGAACAAAGTTAAATGTCACAGCCTCATATATTTCTTGTTTTGAAATTAATTCTGAAATATGTGTAAAATCAACACAAATAGTATGCAGAACGGAGACATGGAGGCAGCTCCACGTCTATTTCTTCATTACTGAAGTTGTATCATTTGCTTACAATAGCCCCTCAAGTGTGCACATGCAATTTTCAAACATTTCAAACCAAATGTCACATTAGGAGAATGTTTTTATTAGCAGAAAAACATCCAGGCTTCACTGAGCAATTTGCAAATGTTACCTTATCATTTCTACTACGATAGAAAGGCTGAAGGCAGGATGTTTATGCTCTAAATGAATGCAGCTAAAGGAAACGTGTATGGGCATGGGACTGTGTATGTGGTAGGTGATGAGCTCCTCTCAATATGCCCATTTTTCCCCAGTCTTTTTCAAAATCACATCTACAGGCAAGAGCCCTAAGATCTCTCAGACGCTGAGCCACAAACCAGGCAGTATACATGAGGTGGTCTGAGGTTCCCTCATATGTACTGCAGAGGATTGCCTGGCCTCAGTGGGAGATGTGCCTAACTATTGAAAGACTTGAGGTCCCAGGGTGTATGGATGCCTGTCAAGAAGGTGGCATACATCCTCTTGGAGACAAGGGGTAGGATGAATTGAATGAGGGGCTCTGGGAGTGGGGACAAGAACTGGGGTTACGATTAGACTGTAAAATTCTAAATAATAATAATAATAATAATAATAATAATAATAATAATAATAATAATACCATACCACCCAAACAAGAGTGACATTCTGTTATTTTGTGTAGTTTGAGAGACTGCATGTTTGCAGTAATAAAATGTCTTTCTGTTTCTCTGTAACATATGAATGTCATTTTCTCTTTCTTAGTAAGGGCTGTCTGTAGACCTTCATGTCTTCAAGTTTGAAAAAATGTAGGAGATATAAAATATGGATGTCATTTTCTCAGATTTTACCATGTGGTGGAATTCTGGTCTGCTTGCTGCTTCAGGCATTTCTTGATTACATGTAATGGAACAACATACTCCAAAGAGTGCACCGGATATGCAAGTGTAGATATGACCTACTGGGTTTGAGGAGAACATCAAGGAGCCACTTGCATTATGTTCTTCACCATAACTCTCTGAAACACAGGACTGAATATTAGTTATCTGTCTCATCCACTTGTGTAGATAAAGATGCTCATAATCTTAGCCATGATCTCAGTTCTTACTTTCAATTTTCTCTCCTTTTCCTTCTCCTGTGTGAACCTACACATTTTATGTTCTCCATCTGTAATTTTCTATCTAGCCATGAGAAAACCTTGCCTCCATGAAAAATAAAATTCTCCTAGGTTCCATTTTATCCTTGAAATGCTAGCAGATACCAGTGGTTTTCAACCCGCTCAGGGATTCTAATGACCTAAGACCATCAGAAAACACAGATATTTTACATAACAATTTATAACAGTAGTAAAATTGCTATTGTAAAGTACCAATCAAAATAATTTGCTGGTTGGGGGTTACAACAACATGAGGAATTCTATTAAATGGTTACAGCATTAGGAAGGCCGGGAACCATTGAGATAGACAATGCTAGCATATAATTACCTATTGATTATATGTTTTCCTTTATGTTTCACATATGCACAGCTTATTTCCCTAAAGACAGTCTAGGACTTTTACTAATATCATGCCAGAAATTATTTAAATACTCCAAAGGCTAAACAATGGGGATGAAAAAGAATTTGCTTTTTTAGGAACTGGGTTGAATTTGTTTTTCCTTGCAGATTCTAGGATTCTTGCCCATTTTATACAGCATTTAGTGCTTGAATTTTTTTCTTATCCCTCTCAAACTTACAAATTTTAATTCGCCATTAAGATACAGGGTATCTCTCTCTTTTTTTTCCATCTCTAAAAAGAGAGATGGAAAAAAGGGGAAAAAGGAGAAAAAAGAGAGAAAAAAGAAAGAAAGAATAAAGAAAAAATAGGAGACTTAATAACACAAAGGGAAAGATTTAGAAATTTAGGAGGCAGTTTACATTGATGGAAACAGTATCATAGAAACTGGAAAATCACACCCTCGTAGAAGCACAAGGAGGGGGCCTGGGATAAGGGGTTCCTGGGTGGTGGGGGGAATGGGATAAGGGGATAAAATCTGAAATGTAAATATTACAACCAATTTTAAAAAGGAAAAAATAAAAGAAAAGTTGTTAAAACCAACATCTTTTAAAAAAATGTCAGCCCTCTAGGAAACAAAATTTTTTTTTGATGCTAAAACTTAATCTGAGAATTGTATATTGCAGAATACACAGCCTTGGTGTATCTACTCATCAAGCATACTGAGCAGACCTGCCCAAACCTTCAATGTCCTGGAATTCCATCTGGATGCAGTGAAGACACAGCATCAGAAGCTTATCAACTTACACTTCCCCCACCCCTCTTCAAATATCTCACCCCTCGTCTAATATCAACACCCATAATCAGCTTGAAGAAGTTAAAGAAGAGTCAGCGCCCTTATTCCCTGGGCTTGGGGACTAAGGTGGTTAATATTGGTCTGTCTTTCTAGGGAAAAGTAGTGGTTTTGTTGGAACAGGGAGGACTACCTAGGACTTATTGCATAGCCATAACCTATTGGTAGAAATCTGTATAATTAATATCAAGATGAAGCTATAAGTTCTTAAATGATACAAAATTTACTTTGATTTCAAATTTAAGGTATTCATTGGTATGAGTTTCTTATTGATATAAAAGTGAGATGAATATTGATACTCTCATGGGCATTGTGCCTGTATAACACATTTAGGAATACAAGGCTTAAACCCAGTCCTTTAACTTTTTTAACTGATATGGGATGCTTAGCCTATGATTTAAGGGACTATAGCAAATTCGTGGCTTTGAGTTTATTGTTAGGGGGTTTTCCATATTTTCTTTAGAAATAGCTGAGAGGAGTTAACAGACAACAGTCCAGGTTACCTTACATGGATAGTTGGTTTTCAAAACGTCAGAAGTCCATAGAATTGACGTTACAAATATTTATATATTAATGTTCATTTTGATTAGAGACCTGTCTGCTCCTGACAGCTTCCTGTCGTGGATTCTAAGAAGAAATTGAGCATCGTTGGAGTTACTCCAGTTGTGCGGTGACAGCCACTAGGCAAGAATTGACTCTTTCCGTCTACAGACAAATTAATGTCCAGAAAAAGACACACCTGCAAAATAGTCAACTGATTATATCTGCCTAGACAGAGTAATCAGCCCTTAATAATTCTGCATCACTGGGGTCTGTCAGATGATTCTGGGCCAGAAGGCTGAAGATTTGATGCTCCAACGTTCAGTAGCATAGGGGCTTTCCAGGTGTTCAGCGGTCTCTATAAATTGGCTAAGTCTTAGAAGCTATGTTTAGTGCTTCCCATAATTTCAGTTAACTCAGTCATTCTGGATTTCTGACGGGGTTGAAGACCTATAGTTTCATAGCCAATCCTGGCTATTTACTTTGAGAGAAAAGATCTGAGTGGATGGTTTTCAGCTGACATTCATTCTAAAGCCAAGAAAAAAGCCAGGTTCAAAACTAAGTGTTTTAGTTAGGAGAGATGACAGAGGTTCTGGTTAGTCAACAAAATGATGGACTGGGTATTAGGACTATCTTGTACCTTACTGGTACAATTAGGAATAAGTATGCTCTAATTGTATTGTGAGAAAAAAAGTTTTATTTTAACAGGAAGGGTGATATGTAGGAGGAGCTAAGGGGGAACAAGTTCTGAGAGGAAGAGATGGAGTAAGGAGAGGAGAAGATGAAGAAGAGGAGAAGCTAGGTGATGAGATAGAAAAAGAGAAAGGGGGGGGGGCATGGAAGCAGATGTTCACGTGTCTCCACCAGTCAAAGATAGTTGATATATTTAGGTTGGGTACTGGGTTACACTTCTTATTGAGCATTGCCAAACTTATAAAGCCTTTGATTAACATTTAAAAGAAATGTATAAAAGCTAAAAGTAAAAAGGGAATGGGATAGGGGTTTTCTAGCATGGGGAAATGGGGAAAGAGGATGGCATCTGAAATGTAAATAAAATATGAAAAAATAAAAAAACTTTAAAAAAATGGACACAGGGCATGGTAACATTACTCACCATTTATTTCCAAATTCATTTTCATGTCAAGCATTTGATTTTAAGCTGCTGTGCCAGTTATAACCACAATTTTATAAGGTTATGGTTTATACATTTCTCATACTCAATGCTATATATGACAGCATTAACAGACCATCTTACTACCACCAAATCTCAACTTCCTAGTTCACAAGACCTGTTGCTTTCATCAGCGAAAGAGTAGTCCTTAAGAAATTAAAATGAGGAAGTTTGGATGGAATAATTTTGAGTTATCAAAGTGAGATCTAAATATAAGTATATATAGATTGTTCTAAAAGGCAAGTTGAGAAGATATGAAATGGCCATAGAGGACCTGATGACTATAGACATAGCAGAGAGCTGGATGACCTGTATGAGAAATCCAAAGTGATGAAGCTCTGACCTCTCATGACAACAGTCAGGGGAAATAGAGAGGTAGAACAGACGCTCAGTGTCTGTATCCATGACATAGAATGACACCTTGAATTCTATCCTGTAGTATTGATTTCAGACTCACAGCTTTGAAACTTATGATATAGCATGCTTCTGCTGTTGAAAGCTGCCTGTTTTGTATTTCTTAATGATGGCAGACATAGAAGCCTAACATAATTCTTCAATTGGTGAAAGATAAAATAACAAAGAAATATTATCCTTTAATGTGTGTTTGGCATAAGCCTGATAAATATGAGTGTTAGTTATGGCACTATTACCATGACCACACAACAGCAACAACAGCAGCAGCAGCAGCAGCAGCAGCAACATCTTGGCACTAGAAATGTGATGTTCACTTCATGGTTCAAAAGAAAGCAGAATAAAACACACAAAGTGAGCAAGGATAATTAATGCATTGAACCACTGTAGTGACTCACTCCCTCTCACTAGGTCCAAACTCCTTAAGTTTCTACAATCTTCAACAACAGGACAGCCAGCTGGGGATAAAATACTCAAAGCATAAAGGACTGTGTGGCCATCTCTACTAAATTTGTAAAGCCATTTTACTGTTGTAATACTGTTAAAATGCAAATGAGAGCAGACGCAGAGACCCATAACCAAAGATTAGGTGGTAAATGAGTACAGGTTGAAGGTCATTATAAGGTTCCTCCCCTGGGAGCTCAGGGAATACCTTAAAAGAGGGAAGAAAAATTGTCTGAGCCTCAGAGGTCAAGGATAATAGGAGAGCATGCCCCTGCAGAATCAACTAAGCAGGACGCATGGGGACTTATGGAGACTGAAAGAACAATTGTGGACCCTGCATGGGTCCTCTGTTTATGTTATGGTAATTGGCTTGGTATTTTTTTTTTTTTCTTTTTTCTTTTTTTGGTTTTTGGAGACAGGGTTTCTTTGTGTAGCTCTGGCTGTTCTGGAACCCACTCTGTAGACCAGGATGGCCTCGAACTCAGAAATCCGCCTGCCTCTGCCTCCCAAGTGCTGGGATTAAAGGCGTGCGCCACCACCGCCAGGCTGGCTTGGTATTTTTAATAGATCGGCTGTCAGGGTTTTTCTGACTCTTCTGCCTGGTTTTGGGACCCTTTTCCTCCTACTGGCTTGCCTTACCCTGACTTAATATATAAGTTTGTGCCTGATTGTTTTAGGGGGGAAAAGGAGGAGGATTGGATCTGGGGGAGAGGGGAGTTAGGGTTGTGCTTTAAAAGGTGTAGGGAAGGGAAACTGTAGTCGGATGTACGAAAGAAGAATAAATAAAAATAACACACACACACACACAGACACACACACACACACACACACACACACACACAAATGTTTCTTGATCCAAGTTAGGTTGAAAACTTTTGTTAGGTTATTAATAATTGCATTTTATGAAAATTTAAAGGTCATACTATGGTTGGTGATTATTTGTATTTTGTGTGTTGTGTGTGCATGTGTTTTGTGAATTCCATCTTTGCCTGAATATTTTCATTTTAATATCTAAGTATTTGACTTCATTATTTGTATTTAAAAGCAATGTCTCACTATCCGATGATTGAAATATTATTCTTCATATGTTCTTTCAATTGTACTCTCTGGAAAACACATTTCTGCTTCTCTGTAAATTACTCTATCACCAAACAAATGAAACAAACACAAATCTATTTTGTTTGCATTCTTTAACCACTACATTCAGCCCATCTGCCCAAAATATCTTGACTGCCCTAGACTGATATTCTGTACTCTTCTTTATTGCTGCCCAACAATTCACTCATCAGTATGCAATAGGATTTATTATTTATTTTCTGGCATCTGTTATTATCTCAATTCCCTTGAATTTAGTCTTCCACTATTACTTACAGTATGCCTTTTTAAAACAAAATCTTGATTCATTTTCAGTTGTGTGAGAAAAAAAAATCACAATAAAAAATATTTTAAGCAAGTCCTGTCCATCACTCTAGCTCCTCGGAACAAACTGCAAGAAAAATGTCATTCTGAAAAAATTAACAAGACCCAACAGGACACAAGGAATGAACAATTCTACAACAATTAGTAAAAATTAAAACCCATATTCCAATAACAAAATAGAGAATATTAATAAAAACTTTTCATGAATAACTTTCAAAATTAATGGTATGAAATTACACAGAAAAAGCACATAGACTAAATATTGGATTACAGAACAGGATCTACCTTTCTTTTGCATTCAACAAACACACCACACCACCAAGGAAAGGCATGCTTGGGGGAGGGGCAGCGTGGTGGTCATTCTCAACATGTGGATTGTGACCCATTTGGATGATTGAATGATCCTTCCACAGGACTCTAATATCAGATATCCTGAATGTTGCATATTTATATTATGAGTCACAATAGTAGCAAAACTGAAGTTAGGCAGTATTACTGAATGTAATACTTGTGGTCACCATTATGTGAATACTTCTATTTATGCCCATCAACTTTAACCAACTTCATTTCTAAAAGATGCTGTCTTTGTTACACTATGTGTTTCTGAATTCTTTATTTAAAAAATAAAATTTCCATAAGTGTGTGAATTTATTGTCTGTGATTTGATCAATCTGTCTGTTTTTATGCCAATATAATCCTATTTTTTAAATTAATTTGGCTCTGTAGTACAATTTGAGGTAGTGGGTGGGAATGCTGGTACATCAAGCAGTTCTTTAATAACTCAGGAGTGGTTTATTTCTTTCTTATGAAACTGAGAATTGTCCTTTTATGATCTTATTACCTGAAGACCCAGCTATACCACTCCTGGGTATATACCCAAAAGATGCTCCAACATATAACTAGGACACATGCTCCACTATATTCATACCAGCCTTATTTATAATAGCCAGAAGCTAGAAAAAACCCAGATGTCCTTCAACAGAGGAATGGATACAGAAATTATAGTACATTTACACAGTGGAGTACTACTCAGCTATTAAAAACAATGAATTAATGAAATTCTTAGGCAAATGGACAGAACTAGAAAATATCATCCTGAGTGAGATAACCTAATCACAAAAGAACATACATGGTAGGCACTCATTAAAAAGTGGATATTAGCCCCAAAGCTCAGAATACTCAACATACAACTCACAGACAACATGAAGCTCAAAAAGGAAGACCAAAGTGGAGGTGCTTTGGTCTTTCTTAGAAAGAGTAACAATATAATCACAGGAACAAATATGGAGGAAAAGAGTGGAGCTCAGATTAGAAGAGGGATCATCCAGAGACTTCCCCACATGGGAATCTAGTCCATGTGCAGTCAGCAAGCACAGACACTGTTGTAGATGTTAGGAAGTGCATGCTGACAGGAGTTTGATATAGCTGTCTCCTAAGAGGCTTTGACAGAATCTGAAATATATAGAAGCAGATGCTCACAGCCAACCATTGCACTGATCACAGGGTGCCCAATGGAGGAGTTAGAGAAAGGACTGAAGGAGCTGTAAAAGTTTCAGCCCCATGGGGAGAATGAAAATACCAACCAATCAGAGCTCCCAGGGTCTAAACAGCCAGACTAAGAACATACATGGAGAGACTCATGGCTCCAGCCTTATATGTAGGGGAGGATGGCCTTGTTAGGTATTGGTGGGAGAGTTGACCATTGGTCATGTTAAGGCTGGATGACTCAGTGTGGGGGAATGTGAGGGCGGGGAGGAAGGAGTGAGTGGTGAGTCGGGGCATACTCTCATAGAAGCAGGAGTAAAATGGGGAAAGAGGATAACACCTAAAATGTAAAAAAATAAAATATCCAATTTTCTAAAAAGTAATGCTGAAAAATCAAATTTTTAATTTGTATACTGATAACCAATATATAGCTCATGGTTTACAATTACTTGAAACTGTTCCATTTTTAGATACTGCTAATTCTCAAATTTTGCAGTTACTTATGCAAATACAACTCAATGTAAGAGAACTGACTGTTCCTTAACTTTATAGGACATTTAAGAGTTCATACTGGCTTACTTGGACCCCTTAGAGCAATACCACAGCTGATATGTTTACTAGGCAGATTATAGGCCTGACACAGGAACAGTTAGCCAAACAATCTCATTCTTTACATCATCAAAATTCTTTACATCATCTCGAGCTTTTGAGACTTTTGTCAACAATTTAATATTGCCCATATTACTGGGATTTCTTATAATCCTCAAGGACAAGGTATTGTGAAACAGGCCCACGGAACATTAAAACAATATATTCATAAAATAAAAAAGAAGATATATCTCCATACATCACAAATTTATTTAAATCATGTTCTTTTTATTTTATACTTTTAAAAATTTGGATACTGACGAACTTTCTGCTGAGTATCTACGGCACCTTACAACTAGGTATACTTATACCTAGATGAAAAGAAAGGTTCCTTCTACTGGCATATGGCATGATCACAATCAGGGATTTAATATGGGGAAGAAGGCATGTTTGTGTTTTTTTCTGCAGGATGCTAAAGGAGCATGGTAGTTTCCAGAATGATCTGTGAGACATGCTGATGTCAGGACAAAGTATGATGCTAACCTGTGAGCTTGCTGAGTGACATGACAATGGTGACTGTGAAGGTGTATTGGACATATATTTCTGACCTACCTTTACTTGTGTATATCCCAGATAGGACAAGCTGCCTTGCCTCAAGTTTTTAGACTTTGTGAGACAGAGAATCAAAAAGAGACGTTATAATGACTCTTGTATTTTCTTAAGTGTAACCAGTTATTTGGACTCAATCATGGGCTGGTCTAGAAATCAATCCATTACTGGAAATAACAGTCTTCATTTAGAAGGCTGGTTCTAGACATTTTCAGAGACACATTTGAAAGTTAGCTGCAGTTCTCTATGATGTTATATTAGCAAGAGATAAATTTGGGACAGGATCTGGATTTCAAACAAGTGTTAGTGCATGTGTTAAGGCTCTTTTAGTCGTCATGTTAAAATTACTTTTGTTTCTTCTACAGTATTTAATGTAAGTTGTATTGATTGTACACTTTCTATTTGTGTTAGTGTGTTGAAACATGGCATGTCTGTTATGGGGGTCTATCAACCAGATTTTGTTTTATTGCCCTAAGTATTGCAGGACCTTGGTATTCTGAAAAAAGCTTGCAAGTACTGGAAGAAGTAAGTCAGACTTTAAGCAGAAGCAACAGGGTAATGGGCTTGATTATTGCTGATATATCAGTTTTAATTGCATTAATTTGTAGCACCACTGCCTCTTCAATTGCTTTGTCACAGAAGTTAAGACTTTTGTTAATCATTTAGCAAATAAAATAAAATGTTACTAATGTCTTAAGTAAACAAGAGTATTTATATAGGCATTTGGAAACAATGGATTGATGCTCTATATCCTATTTAAATTATTGGAAGGTGGTTCAGAATTTAAGAGTAAGGTCCCATGAAAGTATGATGCCCCAGTGTGGGGAAATTTGAGGGCAGGGATGTGTAAGTGGGTTGGTGGGTAGGTGGGGGCACACCCTCATAGAACAGAAGGTGCGGAGATGGGATAGGGGATTCCTGGGTGGGGGACAAATGGGGAAAGAGGATAATATCTAAAATGTAAATTAAATATCCCCCAAGAAAGAGTAAGGAGCAATCTCTAGTGTCGTGCCAAATAATAATAGATTTGTGTTATTTCTAAAATTTATAGTGCTAGTCATTATAATTAGAAAAAAAGTTTAAATATACTTGCAGGGTATTTTGCACAATTCTAACAACTCTCTGTATGTTTTAAAATTACATAGTGAGATTATGATTTAACAAATGCTGCTCTGCTGAGATTTGATGCTGCAGATACTGCTGATAAAATTATCCATGGCCTGAGGTCAATATTTCCATTTTGGTCAAGCTCCAAAAATGGCATATATAGCTTGATCATGCTAGCTCTTTTTGTCCTGGAAATATTTGTATTCTTGCCCATCATATTAAAGCTTGTGTTTAACAGCATCAACATGTTGGTAGCCAAAGTACATGGCTTAAAACTGAAAATAGGCCCCCCAGACAGAGTTATTAAATTAACAGGCTGGTAAGCCAAGGACAGATAAGATTCTGCACAGAGCCTTACCAACCTAATACATAAGTGCATGGCTTTTGATAATGCATATTCCATGACAGGTAAGGAAGGGATTCTGTTCAGAATGACCTAAGACAGGCTCAATCTTGTTTATGAAATAAAATAAGGGGTAGATGTGGAGAGCTTTTGAAGTTGCTTGGCAAAAATTTGACATTGGCCAAGGACAAGGAAATGGGATACTTGGCAAAACTCTGACATTGGCCAAGGACAAGGAAATGGGCTTCAGGCAGGAATCTGATACTAGGCTAGGGCAAAGAAGTAATTTCAGGCAAGAATCAAAATCTTAGGCTAGAACAAAAAACAAATTTCAGGCAGGAATATAAATCTTAGGTTAGAACAAAGAAGTAGGCTTCAGGCATGAAAATGACTCTGAGCTAGGACAAGGAAGTAGGCTCAGATGTTTTGGTCTTCCTAAGGCCTTTAAAAAGGTGATCATGGGAGTGATCACGGGACTTTGTTTATTGTTTTGCTTGTTCCTTGATTATTTGCATCTATTATATTGCTAGTTTCTCAACCTAGAACTGACCTTAATACTTGCATGTAACTAAAATGTTATGACAGCAGATTGTGTGTGTGTGTTGGGGGGGGGGAATGTATAATTCAAAAAAAAGAAAGAGAAGAAAGATGACGTTTTGTTCTCACAGTGGAATAAATAAAGGGAGTAAATGAGAGGAAGAAAGGAAGAGGATAAGAGGAAATATATATAGAAATCATTCTAAAGTGTTGTACATAACAATGATTAATGAAAAAAGTATTCAGAAAGTCAAAAAAGAGTAAATAACAATATATTGGTGGGTTTGGGGAAGGAAGTAAGTGGGAAATGATATAAATGCATTATAACCTTAAAAATGAATAAGTTAAAATAAAATATATTAATAAACATATTTTCCATAAAAAATAGAACTGTGTTGGCATTTTGAATGGTAGGTTGACCATTTTTAGTATATTAAGCCTACTAATTCATAAGTATATTTAATGTTATATTAAATATTAAGGGTATATTTTAATGTTCTGATATCTTCAATTGCTTTTTCAATATCTTAAATTTTATATCATTCAAGAATTTAATGTTCTTCGTTAGCATTATACCAAGACAGTTTATGTGATTCAAGAATATTGTGAAAGGAGTTGTTTCCCAGAAATCTTTCTCAGTCTTTTGTTATTTTTGCAGGAAGGCTACAGATCTCTGTGAATTAATGTTTATACCATTATTATGCTGAAAGTGCTTATCATGTGTAGGATTTTTCTGGTGATATTAACTAGAACACATGTATACTATCATATTTTCATCAAATCAAGACACAATGACATCTTCCTTTCCAAAGTATATATCCTTGAATTACTGTAGTTGTCTGATTGTTCTAGCTAAGACTTCAAATATTATGATTAAGTATGGAATGAGTCACAAGCTTTGTCTTGTTCCTGATTTTAGTTCAATTGTTTTCAGTTTCTTTCCTTTTATGTTGACATTAGCCATGAGCTTGGTATAAGCTACATTTTTGTGTTGAATTATGTCTCTTGTATTCTTAATCTTTCTAGGACTTTTATTTAGAAGGGTGTTATATTTTTATCAAAGAGTTTTTCTGCATCTATTGAAATGATCATGTGGGTTTTTTTTTTTTTTTAACCATTGCTGACTCTCTGGGATGAAGCATATGTGATCATGGTGGATGATATTTTTCATGTACTCTTAGGTTCAGTTTGAGAATATTTAATTGATAATTTTTGAGTCTATGTTAATAAGAAAGGGCTCTGTAATTCACTTTCTTTATGTGCTTTTGCCATCATGGTAACTGTGGACTTATAAAACAAATTGGCAGTTTCCCCATGAAAAAAATAATTTCTATCAAGTCAAAGATAAGCAAGGTATAATCAGTATAACACAGAGGTTAAATATGGAGTAAGTGACTTCTTATAAGATCCAGTGTTTTACAATGTAAATCAGTATGGTGATAGAAGATAATCACTGAACAAATAACTTGATGATAATAAGTGGATGGTATTATTTAAATAACACTAAAACAAATTAAAAACAAAAATACTATTTTTCTAATTTTGTATAATTTTAGGAATTGTATATAAATAAGTTGAAATTTCAATTCTCGAAATACTAAAATATTTAAAAATTTATTTTAATCAACAAATTATTTGTGTGTATTATGTAAACATCAGATTCATTTATTTATTAATAAATAAACCTTTAGACCTATGTGTACTCAATCTTAAGATCATATTGTCTTGCTTAGAGAAAGGGAAAAGATAGAGGAAGCCTATCCAACATATGATAGCAATTTTCCTTTGATCACATCAAACGTACAATGTGTGTAAAACTGTGTTCAGGGGTAGTTGATATACCAAATTCTCTGCCTTCAATTTGTGAATATATTTTGTATGTTTTCAATATGATAACATAAAAACATTAACTTTCTTGATATAACTTTGATTCTCCACGGACAAATTCTATCCTCATATGGTAGCATCAATAGCCATACCCATTACATTTGTTTATTAAGGACATGTTTTTGACAAATTCTTTTGGGTAATTGACATGCTTCAGGCTTATACCTTGAAATATCTAAGATTCTAATAGCAAATAAACAAACTTTTAAGAATATAGAAATTATTCATAAAAAAATCTACACTGAAGAATTGTGCAACATGTAAATTTATTTCAACAATGAAGACAGACTCTTCCAGGAGAGGTGGGACAAGTTACAAGCAAAAACAAGTAGGATGTACCTCACAAATTTATTGATTTTAAGTCTCAAGACAATAATTTCTATATCATGGGTTCTCACCAAAATATTAATGGTAAATCTAAAGAATCCCTTATTAAAATTAGAAAAAGTGGGCATTTAGTCACTTTTTACAAGCTAACTAGCCCTATTTTCTATTTTTAAGGACATGTATCTTTTTCTTTGCTATCTGGGTTACAGGAATTCTTTTTTTTTTTTTTTTTTATGAAGACACTAACTTTGTGCTAATTGCAAGAACATAATGCTACTAATCATAAGAAAATTATTTGGAGCCAGACAGAGTATGTCCAATATTAATATACCTGTTTTTGTTTCTTCAAATTTCCCAGTCTCTTTCATAAACCCTTTCCATCACAGGATAAAGAAACTAAACTTTTGAAGACTATATTATTTTATTAAATCAGACATACTTCCCTAAAATTGCCAATGAATAATAGTACATACTGGTTTCAAAAAGTAAATAAACATATCTATATAAAAATGATTGGTCTTCTTTACACTGATCAAACATGGATCACTTAAAATTTGTCCTTATCATCTCTTGAACATGGGTACAATCTCATAATGCTTCTAAGCACTAACTTTCTGATGGAAGCTCATGGTGTTCTAAGATGGAAAGATACCTCAGTGATGGCTCTGCTGACAAGTTGGGTATGTAATGGGTTATCCTGTCACCTATACAAACAAGTACATTATTTTCTCTCACAAGAAGAGTGGGTGGGTGATGATGGTAAGGGCAGGTTAAGTGTCATTTTCAGGACCCCTTCCCCACAGCACAGATGTGACAGGTACTATGAATTAGATCAATAGTGAATAATGTTGCTTCCCTTTTCCACAGTGTTTCTTTCATTGTGCCAGTCCAAAAGACTGGCGTTGATAACTCTGTCCAACACCTAATGTTTAGGACTTCTGCTCTTCTCTTCCTTCTTTATCTCATCTAATTGCTCTCTGTGCTTCCTCAGTAAAAACTCATTATCACATCATTGTTACTGTTCTGAATGGTATATGCAAACATTTTCCTACAATAAAACAAAACAAAGCAACTATGACCTACCAAGAGAAAGCAAATTCAAAACAGAACAAGAACAACTAAAATTCACTTGCCTGCTTTGTAGAAAAAAAAGAGACACAGATTTCAGAAGCACCTCAGTCTTATGTCTCTTTCCACAAGGAAGAGGGATATTTACATTTAACCCAAGGGAAAAAAATCATGCTTACCACAAGTATAAACATGTAGTTTCTAAGTCAGTCATAGAGAATGCAAAGCAACAAAACCAAGGGAATTTCTGAAAACATTCAAGAAAAACACAAACAATAGTTCTTACATCCTAATCATCTCTATGGAAAACTTAAAAAAATAAGTAGGTTATTAAAAATACTCATAAGGAACAATTTACAAAATTTAAAATTTTAGCAGTCAATCATTTTTTATGAACTTTTCATTCCAAAAACATCTGAATTTCTATTTACAAACTAGCCCAGCAATTCTAAAAGCTATGTTGGTTTGACTGTTTTGTAGTTCAAATTATTGTTATTTATACATGTATTTATTACATGTATATAATTTACATGTAATTATATGTATTATATTTATTACATGTATATTATTTACATGTAATTACATGTAATTATTTATTACATGTTATTATACATGTTATTTATACATGTATAATACCTTTCTCACAAAATTGAACTTGTCACCCTAAAAATAGTTCTATTATTATAAAATGCTAAAAGTTAAATGATCTGCTATAACAAATGAAATGTGTATGAATTTAGGTTTTACAAAAAGCATATGGCTTAACATGTCAATATTTGCTTCTGTATACAATCTCCACAAAAACATCCTTACAAATGTTGAAATCTTTAATTTTGTATTTTACATGTTAGAAGATATTTAGTGAAATAAAGGGATATGAATAAAAGGATTTGGAGAAGGGATGAGTAGAAATAAATAAAACCTATTCATCATGAGACTGGACAAACATTCTCTATGGAAAAGATCAAGAGACTCAATGATTTGTCCTTTTTCCTTCACTTCTTCAGACTTATAATTATTGTGTATTCTACATATGTTTTCTTCTGGAGGTCAGTTAGAGTAGTACCCAATGTAATCTTGCATTTTCTTACCTCTCATGTAAGCTTCTTACCAAATATATGGTCTATCATTTAGTGAGTTTTTAGGAAAACAGAGCATCTGGAAATATGTCTTGCATTAGAAACCATTTATAAATGCAAGATGGTAGTTCCACAATTCAAGACATACCCTCACACTGAAAGTGGGACTTAGAAATGAAAGTGCCATGGAAAAGTCTGACTTAGTTTCAATTTCATTTTCCTTAGCACCTCATAATAAAGAGTAGGGGTCAGCTTATGAGGTTACTGTTGTTGTAATATATATTTATTCACTTAGTTTAGTTCTTACTGTGACCCAACCAACCTCACAAAGAACAGAGTCAGAGTCCCATGGGTTTATTTAATCAGGTTTACTACAAGTACTAAGTGATTACTCCTAAACTATATTTCTTATGCTAGACTTGTTATTTTCCAGCTGCAGTCTCTGGGTTACTTGCTGTTTGATTGTCATCTGGGTTATTCCTAATCCATAAATCTGTCCTCAGGGGGTGCTTCTCTGGCCATGAGCTTCTGGTCTATTCTACCTAATGAAGACTCACTGTACTCCCTGTCTTCTTTTTCCTTCCCTTCTCTCTTCTGCCTTGTGTTCCCTAATTATGATACCCAGCCTGGAAACTGAAACCTGTCTATCTGTATTATCCTCATTAATTGGCTCCCAGTCACTTTTATTTAACAAGTCAGAGAAGATTGGGGAGCAAAGTTCATACAACATCATTTGATGTACATAAGAATCTGCTCATTGGGACTGAAACTAGATCTTGGAGGTAACTATTTAACACTTGAATACAAAGCAGTACCAGCCTAACCCCCAACATTGGAACAAAGAAGACTATGAGAGCAGGAGGTCTCCCTTAGATGAGATGGACCAGGAGTACATGGCTACCTCCCAGCCAAAATCACTGAGCTACTTGCATTTTAGTATTATTCTTGCTTTTGGGTTTCAGAATATTCTCTCAGGGTGTCTCTTCAGATCCCTTTCTCATGGTTAATCCCCTATTACTCCTCCCTCTCTCTCCCCATCCCCTGGGTGGTAGATGTCCTTCTCTATTCTCTCTTCTATCCAGCCATTGGCTAATTATCTTTTATTGACAACGCAGAGTCTAAATAATGAGCATTATTATTTACACAAACTTAGAACAGGATATGTTTAGAGTAAGCATTGCAATGCCATGTCTGGATTGCAACAAGATATTAGGGCAGAGAAATCAGCATTTAAATAACATAAGAATAATCTTTACACAGGGCAGAAAAACATTATAGCTACAGTCTACTGTGGGAATTGGCTAAGATAATGTATGTGTTATAAACTTCATAACATTGTCCTGCATATTATATAAGATTCACATATTATATTATTATTTATTTGCACATTCTTTACTTTGTAAATCAAGTATCTATGTGGGAACTAGAAAACGATGTGTGTGTGTGTACATATGTGTGTGTATATATATATGTGTGTGTGTGTGTGTGTGTGTTTGTGTGTGTGTGTATTTGATATATATTTTTGTCAAATATATTGCACATATAAATATATATTATATATACATACATGTATGTGTGTGTATGTAAACTTACGAGGAATAAATCAAAGTACGCAAGTTCCTATGCTTTCTCATTTATTGGGGTTTGCGCTAATGAAAACAGACCCTAGTTACCTTAAAGCTAAAGGTGCTTGCATTTCAGGAACATCCCATGTTCAGCAGTGAAAATCACAGATACATCTTGGTTCTCACTGATACAGACAAATGTTTTTTTATCTTTTCCCATTTCCTATGTGGTTTTATCTCAGAAGGCTTTTCTGCATAATATTGGCACCATTTTATGAAGGAGTTTGTACTCACTACATGACAATTGTTAAAATGGAGGGGTTTGTGAATAAGTATCCAAACCATTGATATGTTACATTTGCCATGGTGGGAACATTTACAATACAAAAATCAACGCAGATTATAAATAAATGTGACACTGAACCTGAAGTACTCATTAAATATTTGCCTTTGGATAACTTACTTATACTTACAAAATGTATTGGCCATGAGGTGTAGTTCAAACAGTACTCTAGAAGAAAGGAAATCTCTTTTTAAGAAACATAAAATGACTGCTTTGGTGGCCCAAGAATTGTACTAGACTCTGACCTGGAAAATTCAATTCTTGATCAGTTGTAGTTTTTGACTAGAATAAAACATATAGATAGCAATGCAATAAAGGAAAACACAATAGGAAAACAAATGTGAAGTTAACTCCATCAAGACTTTTAGGAGAAAGATTTAGGACATATCATTCTACTTAGGCTAAAGTTTCATCAGCGCAAATCTCCATAACTCTCTCAAAATTACCAGTGTGTCAAACACTGTATTGTGATTAAGATAGTATGATCTCAACTTTTTCATAAAGACAGACAATGTTTTTGATTTATTTAACAAATTATCATAATTACATTTTTGTTTCTTCTTTTATAGTTACTCAGAACCCAGTGACTCATTCTATCCAGGTGACCAGGTTCTTTGTGAATGTGCCTTTACAGGAACAAAAGCACAATGCAGTTGTAAGTATTCTGTTTCGCACTGTGAAAGAAAAAATCTATGATATCAACTGAAATCTTCCATCAACACGGCCATTCAAACATGATACACATTTTTAAAGCAAAGAATTTAAATGTGTTCTGTCTGTAAAATGGACTTTAGTAAGGATATTCCATACTTCCCTGGTGTGTTATGAGTCACAAAGATTTTGTGGAATCAGCCCACTTCCTGAGCCCCAAATAATGGCTGACTTCAAGCCTGAGTCAATTGTCACAGATAAAACTACACCATGAATCAGTGAAAATTGATTTAACTCTCACACTGTATCCTCTCCTGGACACCCAATTCTAAATTACTTAATTATTACAATTGCTTAGCCTTGTTTTCTGATTTATTAGCATATGAAGCAAATATGTGAAAAGGAAGGAGGTTGGATGATGCCAGTTTTTTGTGTTAGTACACGTGGGCAACTTACTAGTAGAGTCAGAGACATAAGACGTAGACTTATATAGTACGTGAACATTCAGGGTTTCCTTATTTTCTTTTTTATTTATTTGTTTGATTTAGTGGCACTGAGGATTTTTTTGTTTTATTTTTCTAACTTTTCATTGACTCTTGGTGAATTTTACTTCATGCACCCCAAATGCCATTCATTACCTCATACCCCCATTCCTGAACCATTCCTCCCCAAACAAACAAATCTCAGCATGGAATCTGCTGTATGCTATGGTATGCCACACAGATGTTCATTTCAGTGAGTCATTGGGCTGGTTGGAGGCTTTCGGCTTCTCCTGGGACTCCTTTTGAATATCTTGTTATGTCATGGAGATCCTTTGGCTTTGGTTCTGAAAGACTAGTAGTTTATAAATGGGATAGATGTTGGGGTGGCTCAACTCAAAGCCTTGGATCTATTCCTGGATGGTAGCTGAGTTGGTCTGCCTGACAGCTCTTCTGCACCCATGTCACCAGGGCCAGATCTCCAAGACTACCCAGGCAAGCATCAGACCAGCTCATCAGAGTACAGCACATGGCAATGAAAAGGTTGGCATACATTTTCCATTTGTTTAGTTGTTTTTGTTGTTCTTGTTTTGTTTTTGTTTTTGTTTGTTTTTAGATCCACAAACGGTGTATGTGTTTCTTCAGCATTTTGCTTGCCATAATCAAGATGTTCTATGAGGTACTGGCCTACTCACAAAAATCACAAATTACAAATTCTCATAGGAAAGTACTCAATTGAATAATAGTATCTTTTTTTTTTTTTTAGGTAACCATTGTTTTTACTATTGCCATTGTTTTGTAGCTCCCTGTCATTATTCATAACTTTTCTGAGGACATATTTCTGGTTGCTATTTGCTTTTACCTGTTAACACTATTGATGGGCTAAAAGGGAGCATCCAATGAAGACATAAAGCTCAACACAGGAGTTGTAGGATTCCCAGCAACATTTTGAGTTCTGCCACAGCATCCAGAGGTGGAAGACCCCAGGTGCAAAGGAAACAGGACCTTCACAATATCAAGCTTTGTTTGCCCACAGTGGAGACTGATTGGTCATTGACAAATGGAGCTGCTACCCTTCTGACAGCCAAGTGCTTACTTCCCTGGAGTTGTAGCATCAGCAAAAGGAATTAACAACAACCCCTGCCCCTGGCTGGCCCAACAGCTTACGTAGCAGGCTACCTTTGACAACCTGGAAGTATGAAGAACTACAGAAGTAAAGGCATAAACCAAGAACCATCTAAAGCTCTCTGGATGGCTATATAGAGATGGGTATAAGAAAGGAAACCAGAGAGTACAATCCCTAATTAAGAACACCCTCATTTTTATTAGGCTTTCTCTTTCAGCTAATGAGTTTGAAAGCTTTTTCCTGATTGGTTCCATTTCACACATCATTTGTATGCACACCCCAATCGGCAGCTACCCAGCTTTATATAGTAGTGTATGTGGACTCTGCAAAGACTCATTGGATTGCTCATTGTAGAAAGATGAAAGGGGAGACCTCACAGTTTGGCTCCAGATTGTTGTCCATCTCTTGTTTCCAGGCTTTGGCCAAACTGCCTTTCCTCAATACTTGGCTCCTAGATGCTCCTAAGAGAAAGAAGACTACTCCTAAGTCTTCTTGGAGATAGATTTCATGGAGATAGACCTGTTGGAGCATGGCCACATGCAGGGCAACTCATGCCAGCTTCCACAGTCCCTGTTCTTGTTCCTGTTCCAAGGAATGTTGCTTTTGTTGTGAAATCAACATCCTTGACTCTGGCATGAAGACCTGCTGCTTCAAATGTAACCAGGAGACTTGTTCCAGCTTTGTCAATCAACCATACACAGGAGATCCACTCTTGCCACTCATTTCTTGATTTGCATTCAGCAGACTTGATGTAAGAGTTTGTTCTTGACCAGCATCCTGAGATGCTCTGAAACCTTAGGGCTTACAATCTCTTTTCCCCTCCCAGCCTCTCTCAGTGGCACCCTAAAGTCATCTCTGAATAGAAAGCTGTAATCCCTGCAGCCTCTTGCATTTGACAATCTGTGCCACTGCAGTCCTAGAATTTCTACTTTCTCATTGGAATTTTTATTTTCTCATTTGAGTTTTTGCTTCTTCATGTCAAATACAAGGATCTCTTCTTTACTCATGTTTAATGGTCTACCACTCTATTCTTGCTGCTTAGATAAAGGGTAAAATAGGAACCCAAATGAAAAACTAAATTATCTTTCTCAACTATAATGTCAACTTTTGTCTCAGAGCAAAATTTGGAAAAGCAGTTAATTCCTAAAATTTTTTTGATTTTATAGTTTTTACTTTCCATTCTCACATAAATGTCTAATTGTCTTTCTTTTGTCAGTTACGTTTTAAGATTATTATAGTTTCATCCATATAACTTTCCAGAGCCATCTCATATAACTTCTTGCCTATTATCTATTGCTAGATGTGAGATGCCACCCTATGAACTATTCAATATAGAGACAAGAGAAGCCACATCAAAATTGGCATGTTGTTACTGCCTTTGGCTTCTTACTATAACTAGAGCACAAGATTTACCACTGAAGACACAATATAGTTGGGTTACATGACACGAAGAAATCAAGCTTAGAACTGACGTGAGAACTTCATCACTGCTGGGGAAACTTAGTAGTATTAGAAAACATTACTCAGTTCAGTGGGATAAAACCAGGAATGGATTTACCCAGCAGTGAATAACAGGTGCTATAATACTGCCCTGCCATGCGAAATGTGTCCTCTGGAGGAATAATGGCATGAAAGTGAGAGTGGTAAACAACCACTTCACTCTGTGACTAGATTTTTTTAGGCTCTTTTCCACAAGGAAGAGTTCATGATTGTTACACTCTTGTGTAAATCCCCACATAATTTTTGCATTTAAGTGCTTATTTTCCATTTGATGATTTGGTGAGGCTTAGGAGGTTTGTATTTGCTGGAGAAATTATATCACCAGAATAACACTTTGGAGGTTTAAAAGCATCTTGCCATCTGCAAGTCTCATAACTGGTCAAAGTGCTGAGACTAAGGGATTATTGAGACATCAGTCTTAAATGAGACATCTTTATAACACCTCCCCCCGAAAAACATACAAGGCTCAGATTTAAAACTATGATTCCTGAAGATGGATGTTTAGATATGAGGAAAGGAAGCTGGTAATGAGGATATGACCAAATCTGTATGAAATTTGCAATGAATAAAAATAGTCTACAAAAGGAAAAAATTTTCTCAGCAGAACTGTCCATTTCTAATTTCAATGTACTCTTCTTGTGGTCTTCTCAGTGTAAGAACAGTTGGAATCACTTCTCACAACATATTTTTTTCCCTTAAGTTATATTTCCAGACACTGGTATTCCAAAGATATAAAATAGATGTCACATGAAGAGGAGATTTTATGACTTAAAAAAGTATGGGATTTTTGGTTTAAACAAAGATACATCTCAAACTTTCTCAGAGACATTATTGAAGTAAGACACATTGTAAATGTTTGGACGAGGATTATAGTCTAGAACAGTTTTTAAGATTCTTCGTTGTTGGAAACATGTTCTTCAGGTAACTCTTCATGTTTTATTCTTTACCTGATATTACTGTTTGAACATGAAATGTAGCTAATATGCTCATGTATTTTATGCTTTTTCTCCAGCTAGTGGTGTTATTTGGATGGATTCTACAAATTTCAGATAATGGAAAGTAGCCTACTGAGGATACACAACTGGAATTTGATTGTCTCTGACCTCTTCCTGTTATGATATCCTTGCTTCCTCTCCTCATAAAATTCTCGTCAGTCAGAGATTTCTACCGTCTTTATGTTCTGACCAAGCATTCACTGAATGAACTTTCTGAACGCAGGAATCAAAGTGAAACTTTCGTCCTGTGTTATGAAATAGAAATAAGAAATGAAGAAATAGTGAACGGAGACTGTATTTCTGAATGGCAAATAACAATCCAAGGAGATATCTTTTTGCTAGATTTGCTCAATATAGCATGGTGCTGGAGTTGACCAGGCTTCTTATGGATGGTTTATTGCCTCTCTTACTTGCTCTGTTTTAAACATCAAGTGCTGAAAGGATGAATTCTCTCTTAATTTGCAATTGGTTTATCTCACTAGACTATGATAAATTATTACTCTTATCTCAGAATAAAATATAAACACCATTAATGATTAATGAAATAAAATTCTCAGATCTTTAAGCCATAAATGCATCAGATTTGACTGTGACTTTCTAATGCACTGAATTTGAAGAGGTCGACAGAACTCCATCCAAAGCAAAGTTTCTGTTTCCTTTCCAATTAAGGACTTCATTTGTTCTGTAGTCATGCTGCTTCTATGATCTGGAAAGCATCAACATGGAGTGGCCCCTCTTCTTGTCAATATGAATTTGAAAAGGAACATTAAATCCCTCTTCATAATCTCTTCCTGCTAGAGACTTTGCAACAGCCCTGCCAATCAGAAAATATTTCCACTCCACTAAACACCAGGTCCTAGCTTGGATCAGTATCAACACTCTCCCAATTATACCTCCTAATGCATCCCATTTGCACTAAAGTCTAGTTAAAACTCTGCTTCGCAGGCTGATAAATTTTCATGTTTTGTTTCGTAGGCTCATCTTTCTTCATACCCCATTCATTTATATATCCCCCTACTTTCTGGTTCCTTTTCAATGCACTAAATAACTAACTTTTTATCTTTGTGATGATTTGAATGAGCATTGCCCCCATAGACTCAACTGTTTGTATACTTTGTCTCTAGTTAGTGAAACTATTTTAAAAAGATTAGGAGATGTGACCTTGCTAAAAAAAAGTGTGACACTGAGGTGGGCTTTAAAGTCAGAAAGCTCAGGTTAGGAATCTCTCTCTCTCTCTCTCTCTCTCTCTCTCTCTGTTTGCGTGTCTCTGGAGAACAAGACAACATCTCAAATGTCAGACACTGCTCTGTCTTCATGCCTTCCTGCCACAATGCTCTATGCCACAATGATCATGGACTAACCTTCTGAAACTCAAAGGAAGCCCCTAATTAGATACCTTCTTCTCTAAGTTGTCTTGGTCATAGTATCTCTTCACAGCAATAGAATCAAGACCAAGACAACATTCATATGTCTACATTTTTGTATCCATTGTTAGAATACCACTTTCCCCACATTTTTCTTTCTCCTAAAGTCTCTCTTTTTGAAAATATTTATTTCATATTTTTGAAATTTTAATTAAAACTCCTTTATACAATAAATTCTGATATTTTCCTACCTTCAATGCCTGAAAATTTCTCTCCACTTACACATTCACTCAACCTTTTATTATTTTTTCTTTTCTTTTCAAAGCAGAAAACAAAATCAAACCAAAGCAAAAAATAAGAAAGCCTCACCCAAAAAGGAAAACTGAAATCAAAATTGAGACTCAAAAGACCAAGAAGACAAAAATTGTCAAAAGGAGTAAAAATTTAATGAACAATGAAGCATAGAAAACCTTTTGTGTTGACCATCTGCATTTAGGTATGGGGACCTAGCCTGATGTATGGTTGTAAAAACTGACTTTCCCTTTGCTAGTGGGTATCAAATATAAGTAATTTCTTGGTTAGGAGTGGAGTTTTGTGTCTACAGTGATTAGAAACAGTGCATTTTGAACCTGTGTAGGTTTCATGTCTCTTTAAGTGATTCTGTAAGGAGAAAATGGAGGAGAAGGAGGAAGAGGAGGAAGGAAAGAAGAAGCAGGAGAGGAAGAGGAGGAGGAGGAGGAAGAGGAGGAAGAAGAGAATGAGCAGGAGAAGGAGGAGGAGGAAAAGGAAGAGCAAGAGGAGGAGGGGAAGGAGAGTAGAGGGGAAAAGGAGGAGAAGAAAAAGGAGGAGAGGGAGAAAGAGGGGAAGAGGAGAAGAAGGAAAAAGAAGAAGAAGAGGAGGGGGAGGAGGAGGGGAGAGGAAGAGGAGAAGGAGAAGGAGGAGAAGGAGAAGGAGAAGGAGAAGGAGAAGGAGAAGGAGAAGGAGAAGGAGAAGGAGAAGGAGAAGGAGAAGGAGAAGGAGAAGGAGAAGGAGAAGGAGAAGGAGAAGGGGGGAAGGAGAAGCAGCACCAGCATCATCACCACTACCACCACCACCACCAGCAGCAGCAGCAACAGCAGCCAATTGCTGGCTAGGGAATGAGTCTCTTATCTGGGCTATGATGCATGTGATGCATGCCCCAGAGGATGTGTGGTGGGTGCCATGGCAACAGAAGCTGGAGAGGTGCGGTTGCCTAGACATGAGGTTCTTTGCTGGGTCCAGGAGCCGGCTATAAAGAGCTTCTGGCTTTCCACCAATACACTTGATGATAAGAATCATTATTCTTCTTTCACAAAACATATTTTTTGGTGCTAAGAATCATTACTCTTCTTTCACAAAACATTTCTTTTCTATGTGGTCATCCATTTCTTTATCAGAATATCAAGAGAGTTAGGATTTGTTTTCTAATGGGGCAGTGGTGGCGCACGCCTGTAATCCCAGCACTTGGGAGGCAGAGGCAGGTGGATTTCTGAGTTCGAGGACAGCCTGGTCTACTGAGTGAGTTCCAGGACAGCCAAGGGTATACAGAGAAACCCTGTCTCGAAAAACCAACCAACCAAACAAACAAACAAACAAACAAAAAAGGATTGGTTTGGTTTTCTACCCGCAAAATAGACTCTGAAAAAAACTTCAGAATATCAATTCTGAAAATAAATTTATTAAATTACTATTACTATTACATATATCTGTTGTACAGTTTTAATCCTATTGGGTGAAATGTAACAATATCGGTCCTACATTTGAAAGAAGAAAGAAAAATAAAAATATGCCCTCTACTTTTTGCCATCTGCTCCCCCTTGACACACACACATATGTATTTCTTTTTTGTTACTGCTAGAACACTAAGCTATATTTCCAGATTCTTTTATTATTCAAGATGGTGATCCTACTAGGCTTCACTATAAAACATTTTAAATGCTATGAGTGAGCATCTTTAGACTTTCTTTCTGCTTAATGGATACCTGCTTTAGAAGCAGGAATAGTTAAGAATTGCCTTGCCGTCAAGAACACCCACCATAGAATTTAGTTGATTAGGAAGTCTCTTTCTTCATATTTGAAAACTAGAACTGCATAGTACAAAAATATATTTTTTGAAATTTTTGAAAAATGTTAGCTTTGTACATTTCATGTTTTGCTACTTAACATCGGAAAACTTTTCTTTAAAATATTTGAATATTTGTATTATGTGTATGTCCATGTGCACTGATGTATGTACAGATATAAGAAGGAAGCATAGAAGCCATTGGAGCTGGCATTAAAGGTATTTGTAGGCATCTCATATGGATTCTGGGAACCTAACTGAAGTTCTCTCCAAGAGGAGCAAGGTTTCTTAACCACTGTTCTATTTTTATAGCCCTTGGAGGTTTGTTTTTAGAAGGTATCATGGTTACTAATTGCTTTTCTACAAATTCTAATAGTGATATTTGTTGGTATTTCATTGGGGGCTGTTTGTCATTAGGAAGCAAAGAGATGAATCAAACACCACTTCAGCTTCAAAAAAAAATAGAATATAATTTTGAGAATTCTCCATGTGTACTATATTTGCATTAGGCTCTGAATTTTAAGTTATTTTAAATTTGTAACTCCTTCTTTTCTTAATTATTTCAAGTAAAACTGAGATCCTGAGAAATAGAGACAAACACTGGAGATTGGAACTCCTGCATTTTTCGTTCTTGCACCCATACCCATCCTTCTCCAACTCATAATCACAGGCTAATCATTTTACAGATTCTTACAGTAACTCTTCCAACTCCACACCATCTGTTAACCTCATCTGTCTCTGAAAAAAATATCACCAATTTAATTTAAACAAATTCCTCACTCACCTAATAAAACTCATGTAACAATAGGGTCCGACCAAAATTCAAGCCGTAAGTGCTACCCATTTTTATATTCTGTTTCATTTAAAACATCTTCAGGAATGTCACTGGGTTTGGATGAGTGTTTCTTTCTCTTACTAATCACATGACTTGCATATACTGAAAAATGCTTAGTAAACATGGGTCTTGTTTGATGTTACAGGGATTAACAGAAACCAGAGATTTATTAACAATCAGACCCTCTGTAAAACTGCGATAACATCCAAGGGAAAGTCAGAATGTCAAGGTCCAGGGTATGGTGTGAGAGATGCTCAGATTCTGCAATTTTTTATAAGACTAAAAATTGCAGATAAACATATCTTACTAGATGTATGTCTGAGGAAACCTGGCTGGTGAAGTAGCAACAATTACCGCTTGTTTTTAGTCAGTGTCTCATCAGATTAATGAGAGCTAGGTAGAGGTTTTAGTGGCATAAAGCAAAAAGAACCCAGTAAAAACCAACATGATCCTACTTAAATGAACTGCAATTAACCTGAAAAGATGGTGATTTCGACTTATGACTTACATTTGTGACATTTTGAGTTAACAAACCTTGATATACCTTTTTAAATATCAGAGTGGAGACACA
Source organism: Arvicanthis niloticus (assembly GCF_011762505.2). Classification (NCBI taxonomy): domain Eukaryota; kingdom Metazoa; phylum Chordata; class Mammalia; order Rodentia; family Muridae; genus Arvicanthis; species Arvicanthis niloticus. Next base: position 22,963,202 of record NC_133430.1, on the reverse strand, counting down.
TCAGGTTTCAGTAAAGTGGGGAGAGTACGCAGTTGCGAGAAGACCAGTCATGTTTTCTCTTCTGCTTCAGATTGAGCCCTCAGTCTTGCCTCTTGTGGCAGAAAAATTACCTGGAACTCTGTGGTTATGATTATGTTGAAATAAACCAGTTCTAAAAAAATTATAACAAAATAATGTCATTTCCAAAATCTCCAGAAGAGTGAAAATTATCCTTGGGTTCAAGTTTTAGAATATTATTTTATGGATAATACTCTCTACCTTTATGTATATAATCATATATATTTACATATAAAGTATATAATCATATTTAATCAAAGGATAGTATACATATGAGATTCATGAGGAATACCTTCTTTCTTAAAAGATCATAGCCAATATCAAATGTGCATAGGCTGTCTTAACTTATGATTGTTGAACAATAAAGTTACATTCACTGCTTGCTAGTCTTCACCTAATGCATAACTATAATGACTCATGCCATAGCATCTTCCTATTAATAATTGAGGAAGCTGTCAGTTCTCAAAAGATACCATGGGAGTTATAAAAAATTCTTGCAACAACTTAGCTCTGGCACATAATCTGCTGTATGAGTGCCACCATCAGAGAAGATTAAATGAAAATCCATTTCCGTTTGAATGATGTTATCTGTTGTTTCATTATTAAAATCATATGATTCATTTGGAATGCACAATTGTATTCAAATGGTTATTCATGGATTTAGAGACACTGTTTACTTTAAAAAAAAAAAAACAGTCTCTATTTTTACATCTAAATGTGCTGAAATGTGTTCAGAATGAGTGCATCTGTGAGAGGAGATAGAGACTTTGCAAGACTTTTCTCTTGTCTAAACCAGCTCACTGGCACTTAAAACAGAACTAAATAATCTTGCTTGATTTCCTTTTGTTCCAGTGCAGGATAACTTCTGATTACCTCTTTAGGGAACCTGCACATTTGCTCTGTATGCAGTCTGCAAGTGGGGGGTAGCATACATTCAGAAATTGTCATTCAAGAGCAGCAGGCAAATACTGATGAGTGTGAAACAGAAATTTAAAGGCCCAGTCACTCAAATTGAAAGATGTTCATTCAGAAATTATAGCCAGAGACCAGAATGAAAAGAACGTATCTTCATAAGGTTCATTTGCATAAATGAACCTTCAAAGTGGGCACAGAAGCAGAGTGAGGTAAAAAAAAAAAAGGACACACAGTTGTGATGTGGGCATGAAAATGAATAGTGGCCTTGGTTCCTAATAAGCACTAGTTACCATACAGAACAGACACGGGTGATCACCTGCTCACCCTTGCCTACCTCTCAAGAACATCAGCTTCTTCGTGCTAAAATACAATGAGAAATATTACTGAGATCTGGATACCAGAAAGGATAAGAATGAAATTGAATATGAGTCTTGAAGAAACAACTCTTCAAGCCTTTTCTTGGTTAAAAATCTATTTCCTTTTTCAAATGAGAGTTAAGAAATTTCAGGCATTTCAAAACTGAGCTGCCAGGGGAAAATCTCATGCTTGTTCTCCTGCAAACTTTAAATTTGGTGTTTATGTTTTCTATAAACTTGAACTACACTTAAATTCACTTTTGTGTGTGCATGTGTGTGTGTGTCTGTGTGTGTGTGTGTGTGCTCATGCACATGTATGGAGATGCACATACCAGTAAGCATTTATGTGGAGGTCAGAAGAGAAAGATATGACGTCGCTTCTATTATTCACCACTTTTCATTTTAAAACACAATGTCTTGCTGCACTTGACGCTCAACGTTTTTGGTAGGCTGACTGGCCAGTGAACTCTTGTTTTTTTTTTTTTTTTTTTCCATTTCTTGGTGCTGCAGTTTCAGCCATGTGCTGATGTGCCCAGCTGCTAAGTGAGTAATAAAGATTTGAACTTGGGTTCTCTTGCTTGGACAGAAAGTGCTCCTACCACAAGCCTTGTTTGATTGATACTGAGATTACCTTAATGTTTTATATTATTCTTATGGCAATATCTATTACTCAATATTTTATTTAGTGACATATTTATTATATGCAAATTTGACATCTGTAATGGAAATCTTGCTAGTAAATTATTTTGTATTAACCTCATTTTTATTAGACTCATATTTAAATAATCAGTAAATGCTTAGTGACTGCTATTATATTAAAGCTTCGGTAGGAGTATTTATAAGTGATCAATTTAGGATGTAAGTTCAGACCGAGAAATACCAGAAATGCTTTAAGGATCCCTTAATGGACTTGTTTGCTCCTGGAGGAGGGCCTAATCCTCAAAATTCTCTTGATGTAAGAGACAGGCTTCTCTAAGGGCCTGACATATCTTAGGCAATTGCTTCAAGTGACTTGTTGATGGCACATGTCCTAGAAACTTAACAAAAATATAGGCTTATATTGCAAACCTAAGAAATCAGAAATTGTATTTTATCAAGACCTTTGAGCATCACACATACTTTCAGAAATTGGAGAAACTACAATCTAAATGATTTTGTGTGTATCCTGTTTTCTGGCTACAACTGATACATATAGACTAGTGTTCTTACAGTGCTGTGAAGGGACCTGTTGAAAACGTTCACATCTCTGTGAGAGCACTAAGAATGTTCATAAGGCATCGGTATATATCTCAGGTAGTATTGTAAAAGAGTCCTAAAAGTACTTCCACTGTGTGTGTGATTGTGTGTGTGTATTCTGAATTTTAATATATATGTGTGTGTGTGTGTGTGTGTGTGATATACACATACATATATTCAGTGATACACACATACACACATATTCCAGTGATACATATATATCATTGGAAACTTAGGAGTGGTGGAACATGAGTATTATCCTAGCAGTCAGCAGGCTGAAAAATGGGTATCATGCAGTTAAGGCTCAGTTTGAACTATATAAACTTTGTACCAATAAATATATGATAATGTAGTAGGAAAAAAATTTATTTAACAGAAATATGCCTAGAGAAACTATGTGTGCCTTTGAAAGAATCCAAATCAATGGTAAATCCCTTGAAAGAGAAGCTCAATCCCTAGAGTTTATGCCAACAGGACCCTAGAGAGGGTAATTTGCAAGCCAGACTGAAACTGAAAAGGGGTAAGTTTTATTTTCCCACTTTCAAGAAAAGCTGCTTTTACTATGCTCACTTATGAAGCTAAAGAATTGTTAGCCAAATACAGAAACAGTATAATTATGAAGTAAAGATACTTATTTGCCCTTTCATTACACTAGATTACTGATCTGGTCAGTGTGGTTTTGTGGCTCATGTCACCTTCAATGACAATGAATTCTTAATATGACGTCTTTCAAATTTTTTTCCTTTTTCAAGATTAATTAATTCACGGTTCTGTGCGTTTTAGGAGTACTGTCTAAGGTAAGATCTTACTGTATAAAGTAAGATCTTCATTTCTGAATAATTTTCATGAGCATTCGGCTTGTTCATTATTTTCAATGATGTGACATTTTCTGTGATAGTAATTAACTCCATAGAATTATGTTTAGAGACAAGTAAAACAAAACAAACAAACAAACAAACACAAAACACACGGGATTTTTATAACTTAGTAATAATCTGCCCCTACAGTGCAAACTGTTTCAACAGTACAATTTTGTGATGAGAATGAAATTTTATTCAAGGCAGTTTGTAATGTGCAGTCTAAGAATATGAAGAAGGACACTACCCTAGCTGATATTATGTGCTATTTGCTCTCAACCTGGCACCATTTGTGCATGGGGTTAGTGGGAAGCCCTTATACAGCATATGTAAACAGCAATGAGTAGTAATTGTGTTATGAGTATTTATTGCTGACAATTAATAAAGAATTTGATGAAAGGTACTCATAGTCATTTTGTAGTTCTATGTACTGGTATACATGAATGACAAAAATTGCTTCTAGCTATTTCCCTGCCTTTCTTTGTAAAGAATAAAGCACTTCATTCTAGTTAGTGTAGAATTAAAAGCACTACACAGCAAGTATTAGGAGCTGTTCGAATAGTCATTCAGAATACATGAAGCTTCATCAAAGGATTGATATATTATTCACTATCAATTATGTGTGTGTGTGTGTACACTATATATTTAACTTATCTCTACCACTTATATATGTAATTTTTATCCCTGTCAATTACTATATATTATTTTTGTCATTCTTGCCACTTTAATTTTTGTCCCTTTTTTAATTAATTAATTTATTCACTTTACATCCCAATATCAACCCATCTTCTCCTTCTAGTATCCACTCACACAGATCTTCAGCCCATTTCCTGCTACCCTTTTTTTTTCTGAGAAGATAAAGCACCCACTCTGGGACATGTTGCGTTACGCCACCACACCTTCCATGGCACATCAAGTCATTGCAAGACTAAGTGCATCCTCTCCCACTGAGGCCATTCAAGGTGGCCCAGCTAGGGGAATGGGATCCACAGTCAGACAATAGATTCAAGGACAGCACTTGCTTCAATTGTTGGGGAACCTGCATTAATGTAAGCTGCATTACTGCTGCATATGTGCAGGAGTCCTGGGTCTAGCCTATGCTCACTCTTTGGTTGGTAGTTCAGTCTCTGGGATCTATCAGTAGACCAAGTTAGTTCAGGTTTTTTGGTCTTTGTGTGGTCCTTCTCCTCTTCAGGTCCCTCAGGTCTTTCCCTAACTCCAGGAGCTACATCCTATGTTTGGCTGTGGAACTCTCTTTCTGTTACCACTGGCTTCTGGGTTAAGTCTCTCAAAGGAGAGTTATGCCAGTCTCCTCCTGTCTGAACACATGTTTGAAAGTAGAAAGGCAGATTAAAATATATAAAGGTGCTTATTTTCTCATTGCATTTTTAAAAAATAAATCCTGTGGAAAAGACGAGGAGTGAGTGTACTTAGCTTGTAAAAGCATGATGTGTGTGCCACCTTTCGAGAAAATAATTTAGGGAGGGGTGGATACTCACAGAGGCTGTTGGGGCCAGGAAATTGAACTAAGTCTCTAGAGTTCCAGTGCCAATTTATCAGGATAAATATACATCTGCAATGTAGCAAGCTGCAGATGAGAAACAGGCCCCAGGCTTCTCCTGCCATATTTCATTAGCCATCTTTCTGATCACAGAATAACGCCAAAGGAAAAACATGTATGTCACAAAACTCAGCGAGAACCAAAGCAGGTGGAAAGGAGGAAAAAGAATAGCTATCAATCAAAGCTTTCTTATTTATGTCTGTGGTTTATGTAGAAGAAAAAATACAAGCTAGTACATATTTAGGTAATGGACATATGAAATGTTTAATTTTTATTCATTTGATTTCTGGGGGAAGGAAACCAGTCAAGTTTTGAGTTTTTCCTCTTTCACTAACTGTCATGTATTAATTGATAATTGTAAGTACTTGGGTTGGAGGCATCCGTAAAAGAATTGGGATAATCCTTGGGTCCTCCCAGGTCATAAAAGGGATTATTTATGCATTCTAACTTGGAGCTATGTCATTGACTGGATTGGATTAAAGAGCTACTAGGTCCTCAAAAACAAAAATAGTCAACATAAGCATTTGTCTTATTCTTTGACTTCACACATCTCAAATTTTCATGTATTGAAAATGTAAATTAGATCAGAGATATTGTTCCGTGGAGATAATTGCCAAAGCATGCCAGATGCCCTAGGCTTAATTCCTAGTGTGGAAAAATTAAAAAAAAAAAATGGAGGGGAGGGGCAGATAGCTAGTTATGGCTAACTTACTATGTGACATTATAAGATGCAATCAAGGTAGGCTCACTATATGAATAGCCATGTGCAAAAATTGATGACCAGTGATAGAAGTCTGCCGCAAAACCAAATTCTTTTTTTCTCCAGTAGTATAAATTGTCCCAGGAAAGCAGAACAGTTGAGAACAGTGATGTTCATGGACCTAAGATGTTCTAGCCGGTAATGGAAGGACATATTCATAGAACTACAGTACACACTACAATACAGTACCTGCCTCAACCCTGGCAATTGTGAGTGAGTCGTATTAAAAAAGCAAACAAGCTGTAACCAATGGCAAGATGAAGGCTAACTTAACTTTAAATTTTCCATTAACCATTGTAGGACAGAATGCACCCAATTGTAAAAGAAAAGGTAGAAAAGGAATCTAAAAGACTGAGTGGTGTCTTAATTTTCGAGGATCTAAAAGGGTATTAAAACAACAACAATAGCCACAAATCATTTAAATAGCCAGGAATGATTTAAATTAGGGTGTCTATAGCTAAGAGTTACTGATGAGATTGTCTTTCATAAGGATATTTTCCACAGGAAGATTATTTTTCTTCCTTTATTTCTCTTTTTAAGCTGTTGATAAGAATCCCAGGGACTTCCTGACCAAGACGTTTTAAGGTTTCCAGACACAAAAGGCAATTATATTTTAACAACTGGACAAAAAAAAAATGTAAAGGGCTGTTAACAATATAATAAAACCAGTTTTCCTCTGTGTGGTCCTCAGCATCAGGGACACCTGATGGATTCTAAAAGACCACCCAGAGTTTCGGCTCTTTCTCTACATAATAATATTTATATTTTCATCATATTTTCTATACTATGTGAAGATATTCATTGTATATATCATATATTTTCCTAAATATGAATACTTTGAATAAGCAGATTTTTACTTAGGCCATGGAGGTAACTTCTTAATATCCTTGTATATGTATAAGGTGAATGTATTTATGTTCATATGTATGAGTGTGCAAATATTGGAGAATGTCTTGGAGCAAATGTGGAAGTCAGAATATAATTTCAGGTGTCAAACAACCTTAGATTTCTGTCCTCACCTTCTACCTGTGTGAGACAGGGGTCCTGTTGTTTGCTCGCTAGGTGTCCTATCCATCAGCTTTAAAGGATCCTGGTCCCTGCCTGCTATCTTAGCAAAGGGGCTCTTGGATTGAGGTATAGGGTAGCCTATTTGGATTTCCTTGCGTTCTGAGATTCTTAAGTTCTTAACCTTACACAGAAAATACTTTTTTCACAAAGCTGTCTTCCCAGACTCAGTATAGGTAGATTTTTCAGAAGATAATGCTATGCATACTTTATAAATTATTATAGAGCAGTGGTCCTCAACTTTCCTAATGCTGTGACCCTTTAATACAGTTCCTCATGTTGTGGTGACCCCTAACTATAAAATTATTTTAATTTCTACTTCATACTGTAATTTTGCTACTGCTTAATTGTGAAATAAATATCTGTGGGTTTTTTGACAGTCTTTGGTGAATTCTGTGAAAGGGTATTTTAAATCCCAGAGGGGTTTGAAAATTGCTGTTATAGACTAATCTAATGAGTATCACGTTCAAAAATGTTTGATAAGACTTGAAAAGACCCAAGGTAGAAAGGCAACTGACAAAAATAATAAATAAATAAGTAAATTGATAAGTCAATGAAATGACAGCTTTTGCTATGTTCATAGATTGCTGCCTTCACCATCTGATCTGACCAGGTGCAGAGACCCACAGCACGTTAGGTGGACCTTCGGGCATCATGTGGAAGGCAGGGAGGAAGGATTGTAGGAGCCAGAAGGGTTGAGAATAGCAATAATACACAGTCCATAGAATCAACACACCATGGCTCCTAGCAGCTCACAGAGACTGAAGCCACAATGAAGTAGCTTGCATGGCACTAGGTTCTCTGCATGGATGCTATGGTTGTTTAAACTTGAGGTGTTTGTGAAACTTCTAACAGTGAGAGAGAGGACGTTGCTGATTATTTTGCCTGCTCATGGGATCCTTTTCCTCTTACTGGTTGCCTAATCCAGCCATGAAATGAGTGTACGTACCTGGTCTTATGGCATCTTATGGTATTTTCAGTTGATATCCCTGGGATGCCCTCTCTTTTCTGAAAGAAAAGGGAGGAGCAGTGGATATGGGGGAAGAGGGTAGGTTGTGGAGGACTGGGAGGAGTAGAGTTTGTGATCTGAGTATATTATTTGAGAGACCCATAAAAAGACCAAGAACTTATAATATCATTTGGAAAACTATAAGGTAAGTACAAATAAGGGTAACATCATTGGAGCTGCAAAAGACAAAGATGTAAGACTTATATTTCAGATAAACTGACTAGGGATTAAAGATACAAGTAAACACAGACAGCAGCTATTTGTCCCAGTTACCAAAGTTTCCATAAGATATGATGCATTTGTTAAATTTTACCTTTTGAACAATATTGATTTTATCTTTACAATAGTATAATAATAATAATACATAGCAAACTGATATTAACAAATCTAATCTTAAAACATTATTTATATAGCATGTTAGATTAGTTATAATAAATTAATCTTCAGTGACAATATTATCTTTCTACTAAGGAAAACTGAATACAGAATACTGAAACAAAATATGTGGTTTTTTTTTTTTTTTTTTGTATAGTCAAAGCCCAGAAAACACATCAAATTGTCTCTATTCTTAGGCCAGTACTATGTGTTGAGGTGTGTGTGTGTGTGTGTGTATGTGGGTGTGTGTATGTATGTGTGTATATATTTGTTTGTTTTGAGATAAGATCTCACTGTAGATTTCTGCCTGATCTGAAACTTGCTTCATAGATATGACTTGAATTATCAGAGATCTGCCTGCTCTGTCTTGAGTACTAGGATTAAGAGTGTGTGGTACCATGTCTGGTCTACTTGTTAATGTACACACACACACATACACACACACACACACACACACACACACACGCACGCACGCACGCACACACAAACAAACACACCCCTTAAGAATCTTATAAAATGTATTTTAACCACATTTAATTACTTTCCCTGATCCAATCCCCCTTTTCTACCCACGTAGTGTCCTTTTTTTGTTTGTTTTGTTTTGTTTTTAGTTTTTAACCCACCAACCAAAGAATACACATGGAGGCCTTACCAGGCATCAATAGGGTGAGAGGCCCTTGGTCCTGTGAAGGCTCTATTCCCCAGTGAAAGTCTCTATGCCCTAAGGAAATACCAGGGCAATGAGGTGGGAGTGGGTGGATGGGAGGGAGAGCACCCTCATAGAAACAGAGATAGGGGGATATTATAGGGGGGTTCGGAGGGAAACCTGGGAAAGGGGATAACATTTGAAATGTAAATAAATAAAATATCCAGTAAAAAATAATAAATAAAAAAAAATGGAAAAGTCACTAAGCAAACTAATCTATATTTATCTACAAAATCTTTTTTGTATACAGATGTCTATTTTGCTTACATTCTTATTAAAGTAATAAAAGTTGTTTAAAAATTTCTTTAAGTATTAAGTGTGGCACTTGATCATTTTAATTAGCATATACAAATTGAAAATGAAGATTTTAAAGAATTGAAATACTTCTCTTTTAACAATTATTTATTTACATACCAAATATTGCCCCCTTGTCTTCCATTCCAGAATTTTTTACCACATGACCCCACCTTTTCGCCTCTGAGAGAGTGCTCCCCACCCCTCCACATCTCACTTTTTTGAGGCATCAAGAGGATTAGGCACATCCTCTCCCACTGAGGCCAGACAAGTCTTAGTCTCTGTGAGCTCCCAGAGGTCCAGGTTACTTGACACTGTTGTTTGTCCTATGGGGTTGAATCCCCTTCAGATCCTTCAGTTCTGCTAACTCTTCCTTAGGTGCCTCCACCCTTAGTCCAGTGGTTGGCTGTCAATATCTGCATCTGTCTGATTATGCTGCTGGTAGAGCCTCTCAGAGGACAGCCATGCTAGGCTCCTGTCTGCAAGCACTACAGGGCATTACTAACAGTGTCAGGGTTTGGTTCCTGTATATGGGATAGATCCCAAGTTGGGTCGGTCACTGGATGAACCTTTTCTTAATTCTCTGCTCCATTTTTGTCTCTGCATTTCTTTTAGAAAGGAACAATTCTAGGTTAAAAAAAAATTAGAAAGTGGGTTGGTGAAAAGTTTCTGTAAAACAAAGGGCAAAGGGCACTGTTGATGGGACAGATGGCAGCCTACAGATTGGGAAAAGATAGCTGCTGAGAGTACAAACAGGTAAAACCACCCTGGAAATTAATCTGGAGGTCCCTCAGAAAACTAGAAGTAATTATTTTTTTAAAAAAAATTAAAAAGTTTAATAACACCAGAACTTAAAAATGTCCAATGTGAAATACATCAATGGAATTAAAGGGAAATCATTCAAATTTTAAGATGATATTTTATCAGTTCAGAGGATACACAAATTCATGACTAAGTAGTCGAGATAATAAAAGTCTGGAGGACATGGTAGAAAATGTCAAATTAGGATTTGTGTGTCACACTAGTGCTGAAGTCAAGTTGAATTGAAGTCAAAGCATAATGTGGTTTAAAGAGTTGTCTAAAGTTTTGATTTTTTTTTTCTGATTTTAAGGGGAAAAAGTCCAAAAGCAGACTGAGCTCATTTGTTATATCCACTTTCCATTCCTTTCCATTTTTCTGTTTTCTTTTTCTTTTCTTTTCCATTTTTTTGACATAGTCTTGGAGTTAATAGGTTAAGGAAGTGCCCACCTTTGCTGTACAACTAAAAGGACATGAGTGCTTTGTTTCTCAGTATTGCTTGCCTTTGGGTCCATCCTAGCTTCTTGGTAACAGACTGTCATTTTCAAAATCTGCAAGCAGTTGACTTCCTGGTTCCAGTGAGACAAAAGCAGGAGATTGATAGAAGACTGCAGGGGAGGATAGAGAAAAAAAGATAACAGAGTCATTTGATGTTTTCCATTTTACTGTCAGCTGCTCAACAGAAGCAGTGTCTCCTGCAGCTTTCCAACTAGAAGTAATAGGCAAAGCAATTACCTTGACATCTGTGTAGCACCAACACTTCCTCATCTGTCCTGCCTAACGTGGTGGTCAGGTCCTGCTGCTTTCTGCCATCAGCTTGTTTATTCTTGGCTAAATTCTCTTCTCCTTGAGCTCCTTTGAGACTCCGAGTGATCCAAATCTCACATAACACATTTTTACATATAAAATTATTTGAATATTCTTAATAGGACTTTCTTCTTGCAAGATAAAATTTCAGTGTATTTCTAAGTAACTGATCAATATGGAACTTCATATTTACCAACTTCAATTAAGACAACGTGGTATTAGAAATTATATTTCTAAAGTTTAGTATTTCATGACTTATTTACTTGAATTACCGTAGTTTACAGAGTATTGGAGGCTTTGTATTTATGAAAGAACACAAATGCAAAAGCTTACATATTTGAATTTATTGGACCTTTCAGTCTTCACTTTCTTGAGTGTCGTCTGAAGCCTGATTGTTATGGTTCTTGTATATGCCCGGCCTAGGGAGTGTCACTATTAAGTGTGGCCCTGTTGAAGTATGTGTGGCCTTGTGGGTGTGGGCTTTAATACCCTTGTTCTAGCTGCCTGGGTGCCAGTAGTCTGCTAACAGAATTCATATAAAGATTTGAACTCTCAGCTTCTCCTGTACCATGCCTGCCAAGATGCTGCCATGTTCCCACCTTCATGATACTGAACTAAACCTCTGAACCTGTAAGCCAGCCCCAATTAAACGTTGTCCTTAATAAGACTTGCCTTGGTCATGGAGTCTGTTCACAGCAGTAAAACCCTAAGTAAGACAGAAGTTTTTACTGGGAGTAGGGTATTGCTGTGATATGCCTGACCATGCTTTTGTTTGGAACAATGTGGATTTTGAGACTTTGAATTTGGAAAGGAGTGGAATGCTTTAAATTGTGAATAATGGGCTACACTAATAAGAATATAGAAGACTTTGTTACTGAGAGTGGTTTGAGTTATGCAGATCCGACCCAAGAGGTTTCAGTAGAGAATTTTAGTATGTGCATAGAGACTATTTTTGTGGTATTTTGCCTTTGTTTAAAGAGTCTGCCTGAGGCTAAGGTGTAATGACTCAGATTAATTGCATTGACAAAGGAAGTCTAAGAAACACCTATCATAGACTTTGTTTACTGGTTGGTTAAGTCTCATAAAGAACATTTTAGACAAGCATAGCAAGCTGAGAAAAAATATGAAATATGAGTATTAAAGGGTAACACCAAGAAGTGAAATTGAGCTGAATTCAGTGTTCAAGGAGATAACAAATTAAGGGAGTAGGATTTTGGGGCCAGAGCCTACCCAGTGAAATTTATATCCAGGCATGGTGGTACATGCCTTTAATCCCAGGAGGCAAAGACAAGCAGATCTCTGAGTTCAAGGAGAGCTGAGAGCAAACTCTAGGTGGAAAAAAAAAACCCTTAAGTACAGGTTTGGTACACCAGACATTTAATCCCAGAGTTTAGGAGACAGGCATTCAGGTCTCTGAGTTCAAAGTCAGTCTACTGAGCAAGTTCCAGGACATGCAAGCTTGGGCAGGGAAGGAATTGGAGAACAGAAAGCTAGTGATAATGTAATAGAACAAGGGGACTATGTTCCAGCCCCAGCAAGCATCAGAACTCTGCAGCTTTGGCCACATGACTCTGGTTTTAGAGTAAATAAATAGAAGGGACTACTGTAACAATTGATGCTGGTTAGCTGGAGCTAAGTGTTTAGCAGTGATTAAGAAAAGACCAGCATCACTGAGGTGATATCTTCTGGGAAGTGTTCTAAAAGCACAAACAAGCTGTGTTTCAGAGGTAGCCAAGGTTGTAACTCTTGGTTCAGCTGTACTTGGTAATGTGTAAGAGTCACCAAGGTGGTACTGGTTTTGAAGGTGTGAAGCAGTCCTTAAGAGCAGCTGAGGTTCAGCACTGAGAGAAGCCATGGAAGGCCATGGGGCAAGGCGCAGCCTCAGTTGCAGTTTATGGCCTAGGACTGAAGGGGTCATGAAAAGTATTTCAGGCTTGGCACCATGAATAGAGCCTATAAGCTGCTATTTTTGAAGGTTAGTTGCAACAGAAAACACCAGTGTATTGGAGATGCCAGTACCATAGAATAATCACCAAGAACAGCAGTGGTAAAGGAGTGGATCAACCCAAGCTTAGAATGCTACAGAGGGCAGACTTGGAGACGTGACAGGAGTCCTTTGGAGGAGCACAAAAGATCATGTGTAGATCCCAGACACTGGAAGAAGGAGCTGTGAAGTTGAAGGTGCCACAGAGATCTAAAGATGTTAAAGATGTCAGAGTCATGGGATACCTGCTGAGAAAAGCTGCTAACAGGGAGTGGAAACAGCCCAGGAGAAAGCAGTTTGTTGTAGTGAACAAAAATGGAAAGGAATTGGAGATCTGAAGAGCCCATTACATCAGACATGGAGATGCAGAGTTCAGAGTTTGCCCAGCTGATTTCCTTCTTAATTTGGAGATTACAGTTAAGTGATTTGATGAATCTCAGGAGAGACTTTGAACTTTGGACTTTGAACATTACTGAAACTGCTATAGACTATGGGGACTTTTGAAGTTGGTCTAAATGTATTTGCTTTATGCTACGTTTAGGTATGGCCCTCATAGACTCATGTTTGGACAAGCCTATGTAGGGTCAGGGAGTGGAATGTGAGGGTTTGTGTATGCTTGGTACAGGGAGTGATACTATTAGAAGGTGTGGCCCTGTTGCAGTAGGTGTGTCACTGTGGAGGTGGGCTATAAGACCCTCATCCTAGCTGCCTTGAAATCAGCAGCCTTCAGATGAAGATGTAGCACTCTCACCTCCTCCTGCCCCATTCCTTCCTGGAGGCTGCCATGTCCCTGCTTTGATTTTGGACTGAAACCTTGAACCTGCAAGCCAGCCCCAATCAGAGGTTGTCCTTATTAGAAGTCCCTTTGTTATGGTGTTTGTTTACAGCAGTACAACCCTAACTAATACAGTGATCCCATAATGAGTTTTCTTTCTCATTATAACTGAAGATATTTTAATATATCTTAAAAGGTCAATTAGTTGCTCACTTTCGACACAGTTTATTGGGTTTGCAAATCAAATAACATAACTCTAATGACAATTTAACCTGAAAGAATACTTATCTGACTGCTTCTATCACAATTTTATGAAAGGAGTCTTATAAAGGGTGATTTAGTAAGAATTTTCTGTATTTAAGTTGTGAGGAAATGCTCAAATAGATTGCTGATGGTGTATAAAAGACAACCATTCAGCCACCCTGAGTAACTTTCTTTAGTGAACATATTATAATATAAAAATTAGACCTAACTGTATCTTTTATTTTGTCTTTATAGACATTTTCATCTAGAATGATTTTTAGACACTCCAAACATGGTAATAATTTAAGAATTCATATTCTAAACAAGAAGTCAATAACTTAAGAGTACATAGAAGAGAATTTGCTTGGTTTATTGGTATGCATTGTGTATGATTTTATTTACTTTTATTAGTGATAATATAAATCTAATAATTTCTCATTTACTATAGTAATAGCAATCATTACAACGAATTCAAGACTATTAACCACATGAGCATGCAAACATAATGTAGACAAAAGTTCTGAAACCCCCAATTCTCTTTCTCAATTCAAATTTGCACTCATGTTCTTGATGTAAGCAAAATACAACAGCATGAATGTTTTACTACTGATTTTTCTGGGTGAAAGAAGCCATAAGGCTTGAAAATGAAGTCTGTGGGCATAACATATCAAAGATCTTCTCAAACCATCTTGAGCTAAGCTAAATAAGCCTGACTTTCATGACTGTCTAATGCTGTCTTTCAGGCATTATATATATGTAAATAAATACCTCATGTGTTGCATAACAAGAAAGTCATTCTCAGTTCACATTAAGATCTACAGTGCTTGTATATCAGATGATGCATTTTAGCTGCTGAAAAACTGGAGGGTTACAGAAGTAGAATTGTGAGTTTGAGGACAGCATGTTCTATTAATGAGTTTATATCTAACAACAGAGTTAGATAAAAGATGTATCACAAAAACTAATGGGGAAATAAGAATGTGGAGAAATGGTCTGGTGTCATCAATCTGCTTGTGATGTCATAAGCAGTTCCATAGGTGTAGAATACACCTAGGGGATGGCCAGAAACCCCCTCCCTCTACCCCCCAAAAGAGGTTAAAAGTGGAGATATAAGAGCTGGTGAAGGCAAGGAAAAAACATGGATTTAGTTAATGCCAGGTTTTAAGATTGTCTGGTATGCTGTTAACATCCACAAAGTATTGATCATGGTTTTAGAGAGTACTCTAGCTTATCTAAAGATTTCAATGCAATACAGTGACAAGGTGGTATCTCAATGTTGGCATCATCACGTCACTTCATATGAAAATGACACATGCATGAACTACTTACTGTATTTATCTACAACTTGGATAGAAATTTATTGTGAAATTCTTAAGAAAAATGTTACATGACAAATTAGAAAGGGAACTCTGTGTTATGTTTAAATATCATATGCCATCATTAGAAGGTTCTTTTCTAGATCTTTCTTTATTCCTTGATCTGGGTATATAAGAAGCCAGGATGCTAAACGCAACTTGGAGCAGCAGAAATCAAAGTTACATGAGCCTGGGACTTGAGGCTAGAATGGATGATATAGGTAGCCAACAAGTTAAAAGAATTGTTTTGATGTAAAATTTGTCATAGCTAAGGTGAAACTAAATCATTTGAATTACCGAATCTCTGTATTTGCATGTGTGAGGGGTTCTGAATTGTAATAGTTGGAAGTTGTCCTTTGTCCCATCCAAAAAGCAGCTTGCTGCAAATATTCTCTTTACTCCTGTGAGTTCTTAGAGATAGCACATGGTGGAAAAAGACTATGTCACAGAATGGTTATCTTCTAAAATATTCAAAGAGTAGGGAATTGTGAAGTGAATGCTATGACTGATACCAAATTGAGTTTATAGAACTGTTGGTTAAGATATAAGAATTCATATTCCATATTACTTATCAATTGTATAAACATGTCTTATTTGACATATTCAAATACCCAATTAAGAAATTTTTGAAAAATTCAATTAATAAGCCCATATCAATACTTCCTATTTACTAGGTGTATAACAGTTAGAAATCTGAATATATTATTTGTTCCTGTCTTATCTGTATAATACATAATGTGTCTTACACTAGGGACAGATTATAAGACAAGGCATGCTTAATAAGTGCTGCACCAGGTTAGGTAGTTTTTCTGTCCATTGGGCTAAAGGTCTGATGGAAGAAAAGACATTTATTAGAGCATTTACATCTCTTAGGCATTTACAAGGGCCAGAAATAAATCCACTGTAATTATCCTCTGGGGAGCTGTGAAGAAACACTGGTGCATATAAGTTCTGCAGTTAGAACAGTGCTACCATAACACTGTTTCTTGTTTGGAGGTAGTGTTCAGTCACAAGTCATTCTATTCTCATGCACCTGAGTAAAATACGTGTGTATAACTTTTTGAGGTGTATCCATAAGAATAAGTTTGCCACCCATCTATCTTTGTGAAGTTAGATAGAATGAGAAAATAAAGAAGACAAGAAAAAAAATGGCTTCCAAATTGGGTAATCCTTGGGGCTCCAAGGATATTCTCTTTTGAATAGTAATAATTGAATAATCCATGTATATTCTCTTTTGAAACTCTGACCACGACAACCATGTGTCTGGTGTGCCTACAGTGCTCACCAAGCACTGTGTTGTGCTGAATACTATGATACTTAATAGAGGAGCAACACTAGAGAACAACTATTTAAGGACTCTATATTCATTTAGAACCTAGACAAATAAAAAATTAAGCATTCAAGGTAAGCAGTGTACAGTAACTTTTCATATTGCTGGCACAAATCACTCAACAAATGGGAACTGAGGAAGAAATATTTGAGTTATAGTTTCAGAGTCTCCTGTCCACCAAGCAAGACAGGCCTAATGGAGTTCAGAGTGGCAAGAGCTTACATCAGGGACTTCACATCTGGGGATATCAGGAATCAGAGAGCTGGGCATGCCCATGTTGAGTACACTTGAGTTTTCCATTTTCATTCAGTTAAGGTCTCAGATAGTGAGAAGTACTCAGGTCGTGGGTAGTCATGCTGCAAGCCAAAAAGAGCAGATGTAGATAGAAAAATAAAGACTTTTACCCCAATGGCTTCAGTGTGGCACTGTCATAGGACCAGAGAGGCAACCAATAGATTTTGGACTATGCTGTCATCTATAACCATGTCTATGCTTCAGACAGCTGTGTCTCTTTTTAGCAGATAGCATGTTGATCAAGTTAACAGTGGAAGCTTAGTTTGGAGCCTAATAAAATTTTCACCCACTACTGGCATCACTTTGGGGACATTTTCTCAGTGTTTCCCTAGTTGTCTATTTGGGTAAATGATAGTATCTTCTCTTGTAGAGGAATTTGAGAAGAAGAAATATGTATACTTTGCAAACTGCAACAGAATTTCAAAACATGAGTGTGTTTATACTTCTCTGCTATAAAAAACCCATCTTGTCGAAGCAGTGCCAATAATGCAAGTAGTTTTCTTCATGTTTATTACCTAGCAAGTATTATGATTTTTTGGTACATGTTCCCTCATGTTTATATGTGTGTGTAGAGACCATAGGTCAATATCATGTGTTAACTTCAGAAATTCTCTTCCTTAGCTTTTGAGACAGGGTCTCTTACTTAACTTGGACCTTATTAATTTTACTAGGTTGAAGAATGGGAAAGTCACAGCAATCTTCCTGTTTGGGCCTCTTCTAAGGACCAGGGTTAAAGGTGTATGCCTCAGCCCCCTTCATTTTAGCATGCTGTGACGGGCAAAAAAATCAGGTCCTCTAATTTTTGTTGAAAGTACTTTATGAAATGGACTGTATATAAAGCCTGTGTTATATTATATATATATTTTTTTTTCCAGAGAAAGATAATAACTTTTGTGGGATATATTATTAATTATTATTTATTATTATTATAGTGCTATTCTTATGTGTATCTTGTTTGAATTTAACACTCCTATAAAGAATAAGACAGTTTCAGTACTCACGTTTTCTGACTTTGGGGATTAAGTTTAGAGAGTGGTGAGTCCAAGATAAAGAAGATATTTAGGTGACATAATCTCAGACTTAACGTTCCTAAAATCCAGTGCTTCACAAAAGCAATGTTCTCATTTACATTACTGTCTCTCTCATTCTCCCTTTCTCCAATACGCATTTCTCATGAGACTTAAAAACAATCATGTTAGGAATCAGTTCCGATGCTTAGAAGAGTTATTGAATGTTAACTTCTTTAATGAGTTTAGTCAGATTCTGGAGAGAAGATTGCAGATATCGCTTCTCAGTAGGCTCAGAGCTCCAGCCAACCCCGATGTCCTAAACTGTTGAAAGTCACCAGCTTGTGCCACAGTCATGATTTCAAAATCCAGAATAGTGAGGCAATTCTCATTATTCAGCGAAAATTCTGTTTTGTACCTAGTCACAGCTGAAAGTCTTTTCTGGTGGCTCTGTGCTCTGCTGCGGTCCATCTCATTTTTTTCCGTGCTGCCAAGCATGTTCAGTGGGTTTGGAAAGTGAAATAGTTATATAGTTATGCTTTGTGTAAGGCCTGCCAGTTTCATTACTACCATAGACCCCATGGAGGCACATTGTTGAATAAACAGGAAAGCTTTTATCCTGCCAACCTGCTGGGCTCCTTTCTCCAAGGCTGAGTCAACACACAGCAACTGTCATGTGATAGATTAGGAAGTGTAGAGGGAGGGGGTGATCTTTCCCAGATTTATTAGGGAAAGATGGCTTTCAGGTCTTCCAATTTTCTGTCTATATACTGCTGCATAATTCAAGCTCAAATAGTATTGATATATGCATTCTATTTCAAACTTGGCCCAAATAAATATGACATGAAATGTCTAAAAAAATAAGTGAATTACTAGAAATGCACTGGCTAGTCTTAGTTTCACACAGTCTCTGAATACTTTAAAGTAAATTTAAACACATTTAAATTAAGACATGCTCATATGGAGAGGATGGCGGTGGTCATTGCTTTCAGGTTTATTTTTCAATTTTTAAGAAAGCGCATATCCTTTCTCCTGGTTCTCCGTGGGCAGCAACAGCATCTGGACTCAGTTACATTTATTTATGTTCTATTCTAACTAAAATGGCTTAGTCGAAAAGTATTTCGGAATTTATTTGAGGAAAAATAAAATTGACTGGAGGCTCACGTGCCAAGATTTTAGCCCAAAGCAAAGTGTCAGTGGCTGATTTCTAAACAAATGGAAACACTGGCAGAGGTCTTTATGCCAGTGGTACTGTGAGAACATCAGGTAAACATGAGAGTCTGAGCCAATAATGGGGAACGTTGTCCAGGCCTTGCCATTCATACTTGCTCATGATGAGCAAGCTGCAGAAAAGTCTTCAAGTGAGCATAGTTTCCTATGAGATAAAGAACAAAAATCTGGCTAACTTCCCATTGTAATTAAAATACATCTTCTGATATGAAAATATGTATGCGAAGGGTCTACTTACAAAAACTTGGGAGACAACAATAGCAAGACAATTTAAATAATCAGTACAATCAAAGCATTTAGACGGAACTTCCTGCTAATGCAGTTTAAGTGTTTGTGAAATCTTTACCATGTAGGATTTTATCTCATCCTTACTGCCCACTGCATTTATATTACTTTAACTTCGAATATTGATAAATGCTTGTGGTTTTAGCTTTATTATGACTTTTGATTAAGTTGTACGTATTATGCATTTTAATGAATTTTTTATGGTATTTCAGTATACCCTTGCAATATAGTCTAACCACATCCAGTCTCCTTTCAGTCATCTTCCTTTCCTCTAACCACTAGTAATAACTATTCTTATGCAAGACAATTGTGTGTGTGTGCATGTGTGTGTTTCTGCCTGTGTGTGTGTGGATTATGAGGGAGAGTTATGAGTGAAGTTTATTTATATTTGCAGTATGTTAATATGATGTGCAGTTAGGTGTAAAGCAGAAGCCAGATGAGAACATTAGCTGTGCTGTTTTTCACCTTATTGCATTGAGCCAGGGACTCTCATTGAATCTGAAGTAGGTATGGTATATCTCCCAGAAAGAGTTATTCACAGATTAGCAGGCTTTCTCAAGGACATGCTGGTTCCCATGGATCCCGAGGGTGTTGGGAACTGAACTCAGGTCCTCATGATTGTGCAGCTAGCACTGTTATATAAAGAGCCGTCTCTCCATCCCCTGTCAATTGGCTTTTAACTTCATATAGTACTTTGTCTAATTTAGCTGATGGCCTCTAGCTCCATCTATTTCATTGCAAATGAGCATTCTATTCCTGTGATTGTAAAAATGTTTCTTTGAGTATACATATTATAGTTTCTTTATATGGTCATCTATCTCTGGGTACCAAAGTTGATTTCTTACCTAACCATTGCAACCAGTGCCACAATAAAGCAGAGGTAGGCAGGGAGTGTTTGTTATAACAGCTTAATATGCTATCTTTATGAAATATGACAGATCTTATGGAGTGTCTAGCTGAAGAGCATTAAGCCATATTGGCATACTGTTCTTCATATGATTGAATTAGTTTATATTCTCACCAACATTTGAGAAGTATATTTTTCAGAAACCCTTGTCAGCATTTGTTGTTCATTTGTGCATTTACATACACATGGTTGTATATGTGTATGCATTTGTATATAGACATTCTGCCTTACAGAGACAGGGTTTCATGGTTTTGGTTCATAATTTGTTAAGGTCTGAGGGGAATAAGCTTTTTCCTTTTTTGTTGCTTACAGATCATATTTTTCATTTTAAATAGTATTTATTAAGATAATTAGTGATTTTTATAAAATGCTTTTTGTTCTTATATTGCTCTTAATTATTTAGCTGCTTATGTATCTGGATTTTGTTCCTTAAATTTATTTTAAAAAAATTATTTAACCCATTATCTTGCTTGTCTCTTTTTTCTGTTACTGTTTTTTTGTTTGGTTGGTTGGTTGGTTTTTTTTTCTGGTTAGAAATTTTCCAGACATGGTATAATTCACACCTTGCATAATTTTTAGTTTTGGAATAATTGGTAAGTGCTGAAATAGTAGTGTTTCACAGAAATGTCCAAAGCCACAGCCATGGAATCTGAACAACATGGCTGCCTAGACATAAGAATGACATTAATGGATAAACTAATATCAAAGAGGAATGCTTAGGTCACTTCAACTCTAGAAAAAACAAACTACCAGCAGCTAAGGAATTCTTAAAAAAATGTTAAAAATGCTTAGAGGGGAAAAAAAAAACTTTCTGGGGGAAGGGCACACCAAGTAGACATCAAGTACCAAATGGACAGCCTTGAAAACATATACATAAGTAACATTATGCAGACTCCATAGGCCTTATTAATATATTAAGAATATATAGACACATATACTTAAAGAATAAATAGGTCATGGTATGGGTGGGTTTTGGAAGAAGTAAATGGGAATGATATAATTATATTCTAATATCAAAAATTAAATTTTTATGCATATATTTAAAAAGAACACACATGGTATTACTCACTGGTAAGTGGATATTAGTCAAAAAGCTCAGAATACACGTGATACAACTCACAGACCATATGAAGCTCAGGAAGAAGGAATACCAAAGTGTGGATGTTTCAGACCTTCTTAGAACAGGAGACAAAATAATCATGGGAGGTAGAGAGAAGGAGTGACCTGGGAAGAAGAGAGGACGGGGAAGAAAAAAGAGGGTCAAGATCAGGTAGGTGTAAGTGGAGACAGGGGAGAAGTACAGAGGAAATTGAACAGAAGTGTGTAGCTGTGAGGGATGGCGAACTGGGTGTAGCCACTAGAACGTCCCAGATTCCAGGGAAGAACGAGGTTCCTAGTACCCAATGGAGATGACATTAGCTGAAATACACCACAGAAAGGAAGAAGAACCTGTCGAGACCATATCCAGAAGCTAGGCACAGTCCCTGGTTGATGGGTGAGATCACCTACTTAACCTAGAATTGCTCCTGTCCAAAGGAAATGCAGGTACAAAGGATGGAACAAAGACTGAAGGAAAGGTCATCCAGAGACTGTCCCACCTAGGGATCCATCCTATGTAGGATAAAAATGGGAAAATAGAAAGACAGGAAACAAGGAAGGAAGGAAAGCAGGAAAGAAGGAAGAAAAAAGAGAAGGAAGTTGGGCTGATTTGGGAGAGAAGTTTGGAAACTATATATGATAAAATGTTGGTATTTTCTATAATTTTCCCACTTTACTGTTAAAATAAAATTTTGGCTCTTTGTATTCTAGTTTTTAAGAAAAAAACTCTAAGTTAAAAACTCATCTTTTCATTCCTCTATGTTTTTTATAAGCTATATCCCTTCATAAAACACCAGAAATTCAACAAATTTTAATGTAGGTCATTTAAAGTAGAAAAAAAGAGGTCCAGAACAAATGAAAACTTCTGTGACATTTGACGTCCTGAGTTCCATCTTTGGGAGCCATATTATTGAGGAAAGTGACTCACAAAATCTTTTCTTGAAATTCCATGAGCATCATGGCATGCACTTGTACCACACCTATATCTACACACTTGTGCACACATGGTGAGGCGGAGTATATAGAGAGATTTCAAACCAAATAGGAGATATACCTTTTTTTTTAAATTGCCATGAATTATCTTTTAGACAGTTAAAATCTTGTTAATAAAGTACTTTAAAACACACTGGTAAGGATGTCAAACCAAGAGCTCCAGGGAGTAAACAAATCCAGTAGACAATCTCTGAAGTTCCCTCATCTTTCTAATTGACTGCAGACATCATAAGCAATGCAGTCACCTCCAGTCCTCTCACTGAAATTTCATTAACCAAAAAGATGAACCTAAAAATTGAATATGGTATGCTAATGCGAAAGCAACTTAATTCCAGAATTTGTTTACCCTTTGAACATACTCATGTCTCATAAAATTGCTTCCTTTGACTTTAAAGTATCTACATATTCCACTTTACTCTCTGCAACTAAAAGGCATTTACGAATATTCTTATTTTCCAAATTAAAAGTATATCAATATAAAGCTTCTAGAAAAAAAAAAGTTGAAGTTTTTAGGAAACTGATCCAATTACTTAATAGTCAAATTTGAAGTTATATTTATATGACAAAAATATTCATTTTATTTATTTATCTTGTTAGTCAAGGATAAGTATGAGGAAGGAATACTTATTAAGTTTATAATTTGATTAAGTGTTTAACTGGCAATATTGTAAAAATATAAAATTTCAGAAATTTTCTTTTTCTATGTCTCTGGTTGATTCAGGCTATATTGGGTTTATCTCTAGAGAACCACTGTATCACTGTATTAATTTAGGTCACTGTGAACACATTTTATCTTATCTCCAGGTACCTAGAGATACAATCTTACAGCAATGTATTGCTTTTGTTTTTTGGGTTCAGAAACTTGCCTACAAATTTATTCATATAACTTAGGTATTTTATATTACTAAATTCCAAAGAATTGCCATTTGTGTGAATACCCCAGAAGAGAGGGCCTTTCTGTGCCAATGTCTTCCTGGGAACCGAGGGCTAAACTGTGAAACTGTCACTAACTCCTGTGGAGGAATCACCTGCCATCATGGAGGTACCTACCATAAAGACCTGAACTCTCTGTCTCTATCTTCCCTGCTGAGCAAGTGGGAAGGTCCTCTGAGACAGATCACAATGAGTGTGGTTCTTGATCTTAACATAATGTTGAAGTAGGCTCTAACCAATGGCTTTTTCTGCTTCAGTGTGCCTGGATACCAAGACAGGCATTGTGGCTTGGAAGTGAATATATGTTTCTGATCCCTGCATGAATGAAGCAGTATGTCTTAATAAGATAGGAAGAAACATATGTGTCTGTCCTTTAGAGTATTCTAGTGTAATCTGTGAGTTGGAGAGAGATGAGTGTTTGTCCCAGCCATATCTACAAGGTGCCACGTGTTAGTATATACTTGGGGCATACACTGTGACTATGCATCAGGATTCATTGGAGAGCACTGTGACTCAACTTTGATGAATGTGCCTGTCAGACACATCTCCATGCAGGGCTACATATGGATGGAGGATACAACTACTACTGTGACTGGATACATAGTGGATTCACAGGGATACAGTGTGAAACTTTGATGCTTCACTGTTGGACAAGGCCTTGTCACAATAATACGACATATAAAGACACTGTTGATAGCTGTATTTGTCACTGATGGCCTGGAATCACAGGTGCCCTGTGTGAGACAGACACAAATGAACTCAATAGCATTCCTTGACAATTCGCTGGGTTGAGGGAAGAGACATGCTGAGCCATCCTCAGAGAATCAATAGGGATACATTGCAGGCTTGCCTTCTTCCTTTAACTACCTTGGTGCAACAGGCTATGCTTGTATCTATCACCTGGATTCAAAGACAGGAGCCTATCATAACTGTATGTTCTCTTTTAGCAACATGACCCCCACACACACACACATACACACACACACACTCATCTATATCTATCTTCTTCAAAAAATTAATCAAGGTGTTTGCTTTTGAACCTGACAGCATGCACAAGAAAAAAAGTTCAAGCTAGACAAGCAGACAAGATTCCAGAAGTGCGAATGAGAGATATATACAGGTCCCTATACCTAACCATGAAGCTATTTGGTATTGATACTTACTGGTAAATGAAAAATTGATTTCCTCTAATGGAGTGTCATTATATATATATCAAACATAATCAACTATAGGACCCATGCCCAGGAATAGTTGACCAACAAAAAACAAACTTCTTGGAGTGTTTTGGACTTTTTGTTCCTTTTTTTTTCTCTTATTGGGCTTTTTTGCTTGCTGATTATTGATGTTATTTGTTTCATATATATATGAATTATATATAAATATATATGTATATATATGAGAAAAATTCACTATACTTTTATATATATATATGTATTTAAGATATGTAATAAGTACATTAATATGTAATAAGTACATAATATATATTAATAATATATATTAAATATATATTAAAGTATGATGACATTTTTTCAATGGTCACTTACATTAAGAGCTTTTTATTTATCAGCTCATTATTTGAACATATATACACAAATATATATATGAACATATGTATATATACATACACACATATATACATACACACTAAATATATATACTTATATATACTTATTTATAAATATATATATATTTATATGTTAAATATATGTATATATATGTATATATATTATATATTTAGTTGGTTGTCTTTTCACTTTGGAATAGGGAAAACCATATAGCCATCAATGGACTATAAAACTAGAGTCATATTTCAACCCACAAAAAGTCAATTACAAAGCTCAATAGGAGACCTAGAAAGAAAGAAAGAAAGAAAGAAAGAAAGAAAGAAAGAAAGAAAGAAAGAAAGAAAGAAAGAAATTAAGAAAGTTGGAGAAAAGCACAACCAAAACTCTTTGAAACAAAAAGCAGAGGCAAAAACTTCCAAACTTTCTAAACTGGACTCCAACAGCACAGGAAATAATCTCAACAATTGATAAATGGGATTGCTTGGAGGCTTTTTTTCCCTTCACATTGAGAGGAAAAAAGGAAGAAAAATCTATTAAACGTGAAGAGAATGGTTAGGAAATGGAAAAAAATGTATCTGATAACCACATGTCAGAAAAAAAGATTAGTATTTGGAATTTGTGCTAACTGCATAATTAAACACTATAAAACACTATAACATATATTCAATTAACGAGCTGATGAATAGACAGCTCTTAATGTAAGTGACCAATAAATATTCAAAAAAATGTCACTATACTTTAATATGGTATTTGGCATAGTATTCTCATTCTAATTTCCTGAATGCCTTCATCTGTTTAACATGGATACAGAATATATTCATATCATATCTTGCAGTGTCAGCAAAATATCTCCTGTTATAGAATGGCCAGATGTGTAGATCTGAAATATTTTCATAATTTTCCCTATTTCTTGAAGACCTTTACATATTGTGATAAATTAATTTTATTCCAAGTATAATAGCTTCCTAATTGTTTTGTTCTAGATAATTATTAGTCAGTATATCCCTCCATTTAATTAAGAAATTATGTGAACATAGTATGGTAAGATAAAAATAGAAAACTTATAGTAATACACATCCCCATGAAAAAGCTTTGCATAATTTAAATTGGTACTAATAGCTTTTTTCTTTCACTAAGTAAATGCTTGTTACACTGTAATTAGTAGATCATTATGTTTTAGTCTCTAGTGTGTCTTATTAATGATAAAAAACAATTGGTTATAACAAACCAATGTGTACCACAATGGAAATATTAATTTTATTGAGCAATTCAAACTGTATTATGGTATATTAAGCAAACTTTATATCAAAGTGCCTGCAAGGTTAGAGTTCATACACAGATGAGGACTTGACACACACTGGGATTTTGCATAATTTAAAAAGACTCATCAAAATAATTCTTAGGCAGTGAATGAATGTCCTAAAAAATGAAATGATGTTTAAACTATCAATTTTATATTACACAACAAAGTTCTCTTTAGTAAGTAAAAGTTCAATAAAACATAGTCAGCCAAAAATGTTCAATTTGCTTTCATCTGTGGAGAGTATTATGAACATACTGACATAGGAATAAATGCTTACGCAGCTACAACATTTTCTCAGTAAACATATTAACAAATATACTCATTATTCTTCTTAGATTGAGAAATTAGAAAATGATGCAAATAAATTTCATGATAATGAGGAATTCTGCTGTGTCACTAATACACCTTGCAATTTAATATAGGCAATGTAGAACCAAATGAAAGTCCATCAGCTGTTTCTCCTATTTTAATATTGGTTCAAATTAAGTTACTAATGGTAAGGCCTTCTACATTCTTCAGGCAAGTAGAAATCACTTTAGCAAATTTCCAAAACTACTTTGATTGGTTTGGCTCAGTAAGATTGTATTACGCCATGTTCTGTTTGTTTTGAATAAGGACTTAAAATATAGCTCAGGCAATATTGCAGTTCTCCTAAATATTCTTTTAGAGGGAAGTAAGCACAATAATGGATGTCACGCCATTTATATTTGGGTAGCAAATCAGCCCACTCTCTAATATATATCCTTTGTTTATCTTAATTGGAGAAGCAGGCTTCTCATAGTTTTGACCCAAGACACTGACCTCTTTGAAAACAAACGGTCTTGGTTGTTTAAGGCTCCAAACAGTATTCCAACTTAATGCTCGCAATTCAGTGTCATAACTGGAAGCGATACCTTATTTATTAGTCGGTTGATATGCATCTGCTCATAGATGTGATAGAACACAAATAGAGCTAAAAACATATCTAGAACCATCCTATATGTTAAAGGTAAGTTTAAGTGACATTAGTAATTAAGGAAATAGCTCTCCAGACCCTTGAGCTCTGTTCAACCTTTACAGGGTAAGAACCAGAAAATATTACACACAAAAATTATTTTTTTCCTTTTTCTTTTTGTAAGTATTTATTCTTTAATTTTTTTTTTTTTTTTTTTTTTTTTTTTTGCAGTACAGATGTTATCCCCCACTGGGTCCACCCTCAGACTGTTCCACATCCCACATATCCCGCTGTCTCAAAGAGGATGTCACCACTACACCCTTACTACACCAGACTTCCTCTGGGGCCCAAAGTTTCTCAAGGGTTAGGTGCATCTTCTCTGACTGATCCAGCAGTGCTCTGCTGTAGACGTGTTGGGGGCCTCATATCAGCTGGTGTGTGCTGCATGGTTGGTTGCTCAGTGTCTGAGAGATTCTGGGGATCTAGGTGAGATGAGACTAGTTGTCTTCCTATGTGGTTCCCTTCCTCCTAGGCTTCTTCCAGCTCTCCCTAGTTCAACCACAGGGTCACTAGTTTCTGTCCATTAGTTGGGTGTAAATATCTGCATCTAACTCATTTAGCTGCTTGTTGGGTCTTTTGGAGGGCAGTCATGATAGCCCCCTGCTATAAGCACACCATAACATCAGTAATAGTGTCAAGCCTTGGGGCCTACCCCTGAGTTAGATTCTGATTTGGGCCTGTCACTGGACCTCCTTTTCCTCAGGCTCTTCTCCATTTTGTTCCTGCAGTTCTTTCAGACAGGAATAATTCTAGGACAGTTTTTGACTGAGGGATGGCAACTCCATCCCTCCACTTGATGCCCTGACTTTCTACTGGAGGTGGGCTCTACAAGTTAACTCTCCCCACTGTAGTGCACTTCATCTAAGGTCCCTCCATTGCCCTTTCTCCCTCTGCTTCCTATGACTATTTTATTTCTCCTTCTATATGAGATTTAAGCATCCTCACTTGAGTCTTCCTTCTTGTTTAACTTCTTTGGGTCAGTGTGGTGTATCATGTGTATCTTACATTTTATGGCCAATATCCATTTATCAGTGAGTGTATACCACCTATGTCTCTGAATTAATTTACTAAATAACTTCAAATTTAGACTGTAGAAACAATTAAACCATCTTAATGAGATATTTTTAAATTATATGAATTAATTATAAGAAAAATCACAAATTATTTATAACAAAAATTTAGACAAAAAGTCACAATTATCTCAGTTTAATGGACCATGACTCTGCTAAAAAAAAAATAACATGTTTCTTCTAGAAAAATGCATGCAATAATTGCAAATTAGCTATGAATATTCAATGGATTGAGAAGAGTTAGCTTTATGAAGCATATGTTTGCTTCTGCCTTTTTCTATATTTTCCCCTAGATATTTTCATATTCTGAGGCACTTAAAGTTAGAGCTTTAACATAGGAAGCCCATTGATACATGAAGATGTTTAACTAGTAGGAGACATGTCGTATGTAAGTAGTCATGATGAAATAGTTTTTCTTACAAAAGAGGAGAAATAAGACACTGAAGGAAAAAATGATCTATGGTAAACACAACAGGGATGCATGTGAGCACAAGAAAAAAATCTTTTAAATATTTAAAACATTAATAAAATTATGACTCTTTAAACTTAAAAATTATAATAAATAATGCAAGTTAGACTTACTGTGAATATAAATTCTCTCTTCTACACACACACACACACACACACACACACACACACACAGAGTCAGACAGAGAAAGAATGGATATATGGTTATATGATTGTAAGCCCATACTGGTAAACACTGAAAATGCTTTAATTTCTGGATATGGATAAAACCATAGATGTTTTTCTGTTTTATATTAGTTCATTTAATGACATACTAATATTGTTTTTTCCCTATCAATCAGCAGAATAATGAACAAAAGTGTATTTATATTTGTATAATACACAAGTTAATTTTCCCTCCGAGTGACCAGCTTTCATGGCGTCTGAAGGAGCTACGTTGGCTGAAGTGAGGCAGGATCCACGAACAGACCTTCCCAGATATGAAAGCGGTGAGGTACAATAAGGACCAGCTTGGAAGTTATGCCTCTGGGCAAAATCATGACAAGTGTGTTCTGGGATAGCACCTGCTTTCCGACTGATTTTAAGGCCTGTTCAAAAAAAGCAACACATTTGCGGCAATATACATTTCTTCACGAAACTTGGTGTGGCAGCGGCGAACCAAAATAAATGCAGAGACTCAGCCAAGCATTAGACGAAGCATGGGGTGTCTTATGGAAGAATTGAGGGAAGGAACGAGAAGTCCAACAGCAATAGAGACTCCACAAGAAGACTTACAGAGTCAACTAACCTGGACACTTGGGGACTCATAGAGACTGATCTACCCAACCACACAACACGCAGGTGCTGGACCTAGGACCCCTTCATATTTGTAGCTAATGTACATCTTGGTCTTCATGCTGGTCACACAAAAACTCAGTGAAGCTCAAGTTGTTCCTGTCGCAGTCGTCTGCCTGTGGATTCTGTTCTCCTAGCTGATCTGCCTTGTCTGGCATTAGTTGAAAAGGATGTGTCTAGCTCTACAGTGACTTGAGCCAGAGTGGGTTGGTACCCAGAGGGGCTGACCTCCCCTTTCTCAGAGTAGAATTGGAGGAGGGAATGGAGAGGGGACTTTGTGAAGGAGTCAGTGGGAGGAACTGGGCGATGATTCAGATGTAAAGTAAATATATAAATGAGTTGATTGAAAAAAGGACCTTGATGTGGGGCTTATAGGTCTTAGGGGTAAACCTACTATTAATAATTTACTAAGTGATTGTAGTATCAAAGTGTCTATTCCATTCTCAGTATCCACAGATTAGTGCAGCTTTGAGACATCATTAGAGAAATTCTTTTTGTGGTGAATGACAGAACTTCACAAAGTTGTCAATGGGCAGAGAATAAAATCTTCAGAGTGTTCAACTAAAATGGGCCACCATAACACATATATCCCTCCATAATGTCTCAGTCACTACTGTGGAAGGGGAACTAGAAGACTGCCTGGCCTCAGTGGGACAGTATGTGGTTAATCTTCCCGTGACTTGTGCCAGGCTGATTGGTGAGTTTGTGGAGAAATGGTGTGCAACAGTGCCTTCTGAAAATGGCAGGACTTCTATAATCCCTACAACTCTGTTTGTCTGTACAAAACCACCCAAGTTCAAGATAGTCAATATTGTAGCACCATACTGCGGGGACTGCTGGTCATGATGGCTCATGAACCCTAACCCCTAACTCAGTAGTTAGAGATAATTGGTGGTCTTCATGGTAGATGAAGCTCCTGGTAAGTTGACGAACTCCAGTGGGTGGCTCCAAACCCTTGAGTATCAGCCAGCACAAATTGGAATCTATGTATTATAAAATAATATAAATGAGGACAGAAATTTGAGAGATAAAGGGTGGTCTGAATGAGTTTTGGAGGCGTTAGAGGGAAAGGGATGATTTAGGGAAAAATATATTAAAAACTTTTTGGGTTGGAGTATAAAATTTTCAAAAAAATAAAAAAAACTATTTTTTTAAAGAATGCATTATGTTACAGCAGGAATTGGGTAGGGGTTGGGGGCAGTATGGAAACATACTACAGGGGAAGCTTCCTGCAAAGTGTAAAATCGATCCTAATGAAAACTTCTTATAATGGGGGACAGAAAGTCTCCACTGGCTATCTTGTGTAGCTAGGCAAATCTTTCAGTTCTGGGACTGGATTGGATTTAATTGAGATTCTGGCCAAGTGGGTCCCATGGAAACACCCCAACAACCCAGATTGCTGCTAAGTCAAAGATTTGTTTTTCTCAAACATAGAACAGGATAACAGATAACATTGCTGAGGTCAATGCACGTGCACGCACACACACACACACACACACACACACACACACACACACACACACCTCACTGAACAGAGAATAGTTTAGCTGATGCCCACATGGAGTCTTAGCAAGTACAGAATAGATTCTTTGGTACAGGAATGTACTCTGCAGGCTACCATGTAGAAACATCCATATCAACCCAGCCCTAAATCATTTGACCTACAATCTATTTTGTCTGCAAACTATTCTAGGGCAATGGTGGCACAGAACTTCTGGGAATAGACAACCAATGCCTGATTTGATTAAAGGCCCAAGCAATGAGAGAAAACCCATGCCTAAGACTGCTTCTGAAAACACAAACCAGAACCTAGGTAGCCCAGAGAGCTATGATAAAACTGAACAAACCTGGTCTAACACCCCCCCCCAAAAAAAACCCAAATAACAGAAGAAAATATCAATAAAATGATTCCTAATATTCTGGTAAATGCATACAATAGTGTCTTTTTCAGTCAGCACCAAGGAAGCTTTTTTTTTCTTTTTTTTTTCTTTTTTTTTTTGGCTGCATATGGAAACAAATACAAAGACCCACAGCAAGAAATTTCATGAAGACAGAGGCTAAGTCACATTTGGAGGCTAGAGTTCTTGGATGGTGATGTTGTTAAGAGGGTTTGGCTTTCTAGATTCCTCTAGAAAAACTTGTTGAACATTTCAGCAGTTATTTCATAATAGACTTTCTCTGTATGCACACCTGTCAACTTTGTTATGTCACTATATTTGTTGCCCTGTGTTACTCATGTAGATATTTTAACTTCCAAATGCTTGACCATCTCCTGACAGCCGCCCTTTGCTCTGTCTTAATTTAGTTTTATCAATGTTACAACATTAACTTGCCAGTCATCACTGTATTACTCATAAAATATCACATGTTGATATTGAATTGTATAACATTAGCTTCCCTTCTTGCAGATATTTTAGTTTTCCTTCTATTCTGATAAGGTTTTGAATACTGAGAAGCTTCTCCAGTCTCATGTTCTATTTTTTTAGAGTAACAAGAATTTTGAGGTTACTAACCCCATTTTGACTTTTTATAAGAGTGGATGACTTTATCAAAAATATTAAATCTCTATTTTCGCCATCTGGTATGTTACTTGAAACACAATATACTTAAAGGTAAAAATATATCCACTTTTGAGATTATCCACAGTGGATAGACAGAAAGACTAGGGGGATAGTATACATATGAATGCATACCATTCCAATATAAACAAGGAACATCTTATAAATCCCTAGCCATGACCAAAGAGGCATATGTGATTGTGGCAAGCCATTTGATAAATTATATAATCCTGAGTGGTTATCCCCACATATTTATAAAACATACATACATATATACAGACATACACACACACACATGTGCAGAAGTCCTGAATTTGAGACAAGTAGGAAGGGTTACAGGGGACACACAATAGGAATTGTAAAGAAGAGAAGATAGGGTAGAAATGACGTAAATAAAATAGTACACAAACCTTGGAAATCTCAAACAAAAGCTAAAATCAATTACCAATCACAAGTTAAACACAGCACTTGAGTGTCAAATAGAAAATTGATTCTATAGAGGAATCTCACTAAAGCGTTTTCTGCTGCTTATTCATGAAATTTAGAACCTCAGTCTCATATTATTATTAATCCCAATCTCTGCCAATTCATTATTGTTTACCTTCCTATTGCTTCATTGCATTACATATAAATGCATATGATTTGCCTTCTAAAAACACATAACTATTACAATAACCAAAGTATATGTTTATGTACATCATTCTCTCTCTGATTCTTTTAGTATTAACATTTTTCTATGTTTTGCCATTTCAACTTTTGATTTTCTCATTTCTTTTTATTTGATCTAAACAGATTTCTGCTTCCAAAATTCTCTTGCAATTGTACATCAGTGATTCATGCTACCATATATAAAAGTTATTCCTTTATCTTCCCTTTCTGTTCCCTCTTTGCAAAATTTGACATATTCCCTGATTTTTCATTAATCACAGTCTTCCTCCCAGTCCTTTATAGGTCAGTAAAGCCAATTTTTCTCTTAACTAATGTATCTGTTAGTCTTTTTTTCTACTGTTTCTCTTCTGTCTCACCTCTATTTACTTAGATACAAGAATATGTTACTGGAGCTAAAATATATTATATACTTGTAATTATTTTTCAGTCCTCCTGATTTTCTATAATTTAGGTCAACTTTATATAATGCAGCAGTTACCTCATATGATTAACCAACATTAAAAAGTTTCACCTATATTTTTATAATTCAGAAATATAGAATATATTTCTATATTCTTAGTCATGATGCATTAGTGTCGGAGCCATACATCTTATTCACTTCTGAAACCTTCGTTAGATATTTGATTTATTAAAAAAAAATAGCATTTCTATAACTCTACCTGAAGTTAGACCCTTCATCAATCTTGTCTGTCAGAGGAAATGACTTTATTATATCTGAAGATACTTAATTTAAAAAATCAGGAATAGAGAATAACTTCTTTCTCTTTATGTACTTCTATGACCTTTGTATCCAGTGTGTAAAAGACACATTTGTTGATCTTAAAGTTATGCTTTGAAACGTCCAACATTATTTCCTTCCTGTGTCTCATCTGTTCAAAATATGACCATTCAATACCACACCCTCTAAATTATATACATTAAACTCCTATATAATCAATTCCATAGACACTGTCCAAATAGTCTGTATCCTGATCCCTGCTTCTCTCTTTCTCTTTTTCTCCCTCCTTCTTTTTGTATGTATCTTCCCCTTCTTCCTCCCAATATCACTTCCTATATTTATGTTTTAAACTCCATCAAGATCAGTGATTTGTATAGAGTGATCATGCTATGTTTTTTTTTTTAATAGTAAAATCCACTCAAATTTTGTTTAAGGTGTGGTCAAAAATTGTTACTTCCTGATATGAGCCTTTAAGACTTCAACTTGATTGGTTGCATGAATTGATTAAATTTTCACAGCATTAAGACACTAATCTGACAATTGATAGCTATATAAATTTGAAATGCAGATCAATATTTCATTCTGATGCATATGTACTTTTAGACTTGTGAGACTATGATCAACTGGTTAGGGAATAGGGAAAGAAGCTGAAATAATCATTTGAAAAAATACATGTATATGTACTTATAATATTGAGAGTTTGGTATGAGATGATAACAGAGAGTGAGGGATTTAAAAGGCTTGAGTAATTGAGCAAACTGTATGTCTCTAACTGATGCCACATGGTTTCTCAAACCATATGTAATAGATTAAAGAACACACAGGAAAGAGGAGAAATACTGGATATTACATTACAATGCGAAAAAGCTATGTGTGTTTTGCTTTAAAACTGTTCTGTAAAACTAAAAGCAGTTTTTAGTATATAACTGCTAATAGTGTTTACTTCAGCATGTATTTGCTTTGTACATGTTAAGCACATTGTAAAACATTCACACGTGAATGCACTGATCATTCAGTGAGTACAGCTCATAGACTCCATAAATTATAAAATGGCTTTTATGCTTCATGTAGTTTAACTGTGCACTTGTCCCATATTTCTCAGTTCTTTAAAAGAAATAAAATTTAATTAACTTTAAAAGTGAAGAGGATTTTGTTCTGTGCTTCTTGTGTTTTGATTTTAATAATACTCCTCCCTGCCAATGGGTCAAGTACTGATAGCCCTTGGCTTCACACCTAACATTGGGTACTATGAGAAGTGAGAGGCAGTCTTCATAACTAGTCCATAATGATGTAGGTATCTTGTTTTTCATGCTTTCTAATAGTCTCATTTTAATATTTTACTTTGCTCTTTTATATTGAAATTATATTATTTTAGATTAATGCATTATTTAGGGTGCATAGCATGATATTTTAACAAATGTGTCATATTGTTAAATATACTGTTGAATACATGAATAATTTTACATATCATTTATAGTAGGGAAGAAGAAATACACTAAACATTTTCAAGTCTACAATGCAATTACCACAAATGATGCCAGTATTCAAATATTCTTAAACATATTAATTCTGTACAAAAGATTTTGTGTTCCTTTCCTCTCAGGTAGACATCCCCTGGTTTCTTCTAACAAGGTGAAATGGCAGACACGATTAAGTATCTTCTCTAAGCCTCAAAAGACAATAGTTTCTGTGTGTGTGGTAGTCTGTCCTTTATTTGTTATCTACAGTTTTTTTTAACTGTGCCAGAAATGAGCATGCCCTGTGTTTACCGGGGTAGAAGACACATAGAAAAGGATCCTCAAACATTTGATCCTTATATGAAACTACGTTAATAATGGTGACATAACTTGTCACCAGAGTCCATTTGGACTTAATATTTGGAACATCTCTCTGAATATATCTCTTCCTGAAATACTCCCTATTCAGTTTCTTCTCATGATACTTGTTTGTCACTGGCAGATTTTATTCCTCTTTCACAGATGATATATATATCGTCACTTCTCAATAATTTCTTAGTATCATAGTTTTTCTTTGTTTTTCTCCATTTTTATTTCTAGAATTACCTAATAATTGTGATATAATTTTTGTATGGAAAAATCTTTATGTTTTCATTTAAGTAAACTTACTAGTATATTAAAAATTCCACATTTAATTTTTCAGGGAAACATACAAAGAATAAATTTAT
The DNA here is from genome assembly GCF_011762505.2 of Arvicanthis niloticus. NCBI lineage: Eukaryota > Metazoa > Chordata > Mammalia > Rodentia > Muridae > Arvicanthis > Arvicanthis niloticus. The sequence continues at coordinate 22,927,608 of NC_133430.1, read as the reverse complement.
ATCTAAGATATTTATCTGAATTATATTTGGCAATGATCAACCTATTTCTATATAGCTTTTTAAAACCAATTTTTAAAAATATTATATGCTAATATTTAAATAAATGTCTTAGGTTATGAATATTAAAATCTATGCACCAATAGATTTTCATGAAAAGGTATTTATTTGAATAGTGAGATAGATAACCAACACTTTAAATCTTATTTACAGCTATGTTGGCCTAAATATTCATGAATTGTGAAAGTGGTTGAATTTTTATTGTTTGGTAGTATATCTTAAAATTTTTACAATCATTCCATCTAGAAAGTTGATATTATATTATATAGCACAAGTTTTTACTATTATTAAACTTATTTGATTGTGGACATTTAGAAATAATTTTATTTGCTTTATGTTTTACTGTATGCTCTTACATAATCAGTAATAAACCAAGGACTCGATAAGAATCATTAATATAGCATCTCTTATTTTCATTCTGTTAAGTACAGTAAATATCCTTAAGAATGTGCCAGAATTAAAGCTGATGAGAGTTTATTTTTATATATTTCTTCCAATTTATGAATGAGTTAAACTACATGATTATCACTTTTATAAGAACAGTATTATCTTTCAGATAATTGCAATGTTTTGGACTATTATTGTAATAAGATTCCAGCACCTCTAATTACTTTTGTAGTGTAAACTCCTAATACTGTGTTGGGATGAACATATGAGAGGGCAGATGGACTTAGTCAAACTCTGTACTATATATCTTATCAGGACAGATAACCACTTTGACTAATAGCATTGTTTGCATCTCATCAAACTGTTACCACTAACCAAAGAGCACACATGGAGGGATCCATGGCTCCAGGTACATATGTAACAGAGGATGGCCTTATCTGTCATCAATGGGAGGGGAGGCCCTTGGTCTTGTGGAGGCCCTTGGTCTTGTGAAGGCTTGATGCCTCAGCATAGGGGTATGCTAGAGTGTTGAAGGGGGAGTGAGTGAGTCAGTGGAAGAACACCTTCATAGAGGCAAAGACGAGGAGGGGGAGATGGAGGGGTTGTGGAAGAAAAACTGGGAAGGGGGATAACAATTGAAATGTAAGTAAATAAAATGATTAATTTAAAAAAACCTGTATTCTCTCTCTCTCTCTCTCTCTCTCTCTCTCTCTCTCTCTCTCTCTCTCTCTCTCTTTTTTTTTTTTTTTTTTTTTTTTTTTTTTTTTTTTTTTTTTTTTTTTTTTTACCAAGAATACACATCCCACTATCTTATTGTCTGTGTTACAGGTTAGGCCCAGTGAAGGAGTCAATTGTGTATTCATATAATTTTACTGAATTATAAGACCCAAAAGATATAGCCAGATGATAGAATGATGGATAATGGAACCAATCCGAGTGTTAGTTTGTTTGAGATATTCCATTGGATCTAGCAACTATTTAGAGAAGCATGATGAAATCCTGACAGTCTATCAGCAAAAGGAGTATGCTACATATGAAAACTGTCCCCCATTTCACTGAATGACCTCAGGGTACATGAGGTCAATATACCTCATTAATTCACTTAGTAACCTATAGTCTTCACTTTATTAGTTAACTATGTAGAATTTGATTTTTGGCATTTGCAACTGAAAGAATCCTAATTCAGGATGGGTTGAGGAAAATACAAAGGGAAGAATACTATCTTTGGGAAAAGATAATCCATTCATTCTACAAACATCTGTTCAAAGTATTAAAGAAAACACTCTAGAAATTATTCTAGAAGTGGATACACTGATTTGTCATAACTCTCTCATAACTCAAGTAGAGGTGTCTTAACCACTTTGTTACTTTACTAATATGGGTGATCTTGCCAAGGCACTACTTCATCTAGCAGACCACTGGTTTTAAGTTTAGATCTCTGGTGGTGAAGTCTCGAGGAAAGTACAAATGCAATGAAGTTTTATTTGACTGTGAACCTGTAAGCATAAAACATTGAAAGAAAAACTGAGAAACTTTTCTGTTTCTATGATAAAACCATCTGCATTAGACCCAATAATTGGATAAATGAAAGTAGGTTAATATAAATAGATACAGTTATTCATAAAGTAAGATGGACCTGAGTCTACTTTAGCTTCAGTTAATTAATTGCTAACATTATACTTTTTCTTTAAATGTTAAAATAATGATGTGAAAAATAGCTATCTACCCAAGGAGAACTTAACTAATCAATACTTGGTTTATAAGCCTGAAAGGATTCAATGCTGATTTTCTTTAATAGGCGGCTGCTAGCTTTTTCTTTACTTTTCTCTTTTGGACTTGATGATCTAAATTTTATTGTATTCTTGAAGTTATGGCTAGGATATACTATGTTTAGATTTTGTTTTATTCTTTTTTAACCTGGAATCCAATCCACATGTAACCGTACCTCAGTGGGACTACTTGTTTGTGTTTGACACCCAGGCTCTGTCTAACTTGCCCTCCTACAACTCTCACGTGTGCAAACTCTAGTCAATTCTGCTCCTCTCACTCATAATCTCCGCAATCCAGATAATATGCACCACACAATAACTCTTTACTCTAATGTACAATGGTAAAGTATCTAGGGAGAAATCAGAATAAACTAGGGTAATATCGTCTTATCTTCCCTTCTTCCAGCTATCGTAATCTTGGTTTTCATTTGTCTAATGGTTAAAGATCCTGCCTCTCTTTCTAGTTATTCATTTGATAGAGATTATTGCAATCATGACGATTACCATTGCTGGTAAATAAACTGTCAACATTTCCTTTAACATGTGACATGATAGGAGCAGATTGTCCCTGATTAAACATGAGCAAGTTTATAAAAGCATGTAACTTCTGTCCTTCTGACTTAATGTTATTAGTGTCTTACTGGCCTTCAGTATTTATTTCTTGAAGGAATTACTAAAGGGCGTTACTATGCTACTCAGAGGAAAAAAAATGAAATAAGCTAACACTTGAAACCACTGAGAAGATACGTAATTCAAATATATATATATATATATCAATATCAATATATATATATATCATATATATCATATATATATCTTTGAGATATATATCAATGATATATATATATATCATTGAGATATATATTATATATATGTATATATTTCTGAGGACACTTTTAAGGATGGTGGCATACCAATATGCTAAAGGCCTCTAAAGAAACACAGAGATTACTATTCTATAGACAATTTATAAAGGTTAAAATTTTACTCTGTGCTTTAATGTGTAAAGAGAAGTTGAAAATATTGTTCAGGAGAAAATCTGTTACTTTTAATGATGTCTATCTATCGTGTCATTACACATAAGTGATCTAAATGCCGGCTAAGTCTGGGAATCTGGCAGAAGTTCTTTAATTCTTATAATACTTGATAACAAATTTATACACTTAGTGTAAAGGAAGTAGAATTTATTCAAGTCCTTTCATTTCAATGAGCAACATGATGACTGACCCTAAGTTGCCCCCGGTGAACTTATCCTGTGCGTATGTTTGCTGAGACGTTCTGCCATGGCTGATTTTTCTATCTGTATATAAATACCATTTTTAGGTGAAAGCTTAACTTTAAAGAATCCAAATAGGTCATATCAGCACTGGCTTCTGTAACTGCTGTGAGTAATCAGGCATTTGGGTGTCATTAAGAGAATCATTGTTAATTTCTTCTCTAGTTAACTTTCTAAACCCATAATGATGCTTTGGTTTGATCTTTTTTTAGTTAACTCTTTTTCCCCTTCCCTTAATCTTAAGTAAAAGAGACACGGGGGTTCAAAAATAAAAATTTGTTTCCCTGTTCTGTACCCCAGTACCACCAACTTTTTCTTCTCTAATAGAAGCAGGGAGGGATAGCTTGACTGCCACTGGCTGGGGGTGGGCGGGGAGGCAGGAGGGGTTTCTGAGTTCAGTGTGGGTCTCTTTTCAGATACAAATACATGTGTCCAAACTGGGAACTCCTCCACATCTGTCACCCTGCCTCCCTCCATTTTTGCTGGTGTTTGGGGTGGGGAAGCTAAGCACCTACTGGCTGTGGTTTACCGCACCCTTTGGGCATGGGCCCCATTAGTCTCCTCCTCATTGTAGAAGAGATGGCACTCGGGATCTCGCCGGGTGGGGGGGGTTCCTTGATCAACTTCCTGGTATTGGGGTTTGCACACCAACACTCCCCGTGTTGTCTGTTCAGAGACATCTTGCACTGTTTAAGGTTGTACAGACCATGCTTGTCACAGTTGCGCATGTGCAGGGAGGAGAGATGCGCCAGAGGACCCCATCAGTCAGAAAGCCCACGGTGGAAATACGCTCCAGCACTTGGTCCAATTCCTGCTGGCAAGGGGTCCTGGAAGGAGGTGGGTGCAGCTTCTAGGACTCCTCCACGCTGGGGTGTTTGGCACTTTTGCCCATCTGCCGGTGCTGTTCATTGACCTTCCGGAACACAGCCAGCTCCTTCATGCCTGACTTAAGAAGCTTCCGGCCAGTACTGCTGCCATCTCCCAACATGTTCCTAGTTCCGACCACATAGTTCTCCACCAGGCCTCCCTCAGTGTGGTCGTCACCACTGTCTGCAATCTGCTGTGGGGTGGCACCCACGCGTCTCTTTTATAGTGCATTTCTTAAGGATGTTTGATTGGTAGAAGTTTATTTTGACACCATATATGTAAGAAATATCTCCAATTAAGAAAATAACTGGAGAAAGAGAGAAAGAGAGCGTGAGCGAGAGCTAGCGAGAGACAGACAGACACACACACACACACACACACACACACACACACACACACACAGAGAGAGAGAGAGACAGACAGAGAGAGAGAGAGAGAGCGAGCGAGCGAGAGAGAGAGAGAGAGAGAGAGAGAGAGAGAGAGAGGTAAATCTCAAGCAGAGGGAATTTGTATAATCAAGGGCTTACTTCTGTCACCTATTATAAATTTAGTTGCCACAAAGAGGTCAATGTTAAAGACACTAAAGCTATTGGGCTTTAACGCATATGGTTTCAAGCTCTGATGCAAAGTGAAAGGTGAGGCACCCCATTCAAACAAAAGCAGAAGAAGGGATGTTTTAAATTTGTTACATTTCAAACCTGTTCTTCAGATTGAATTTACCATCACTCTCATTTATCTTCTTTTACAGTGTTTTGTTTTCGATGGTCTTATATAATCACATATCTTTGAACTTGCAAAGATCTATAAAAGTTAAAGTTACAGACTGCACATGTTCCGTGTCTCTAATGGACAGTTTTCTGGGCCTCTTCTGCAAAAGCTGCAATTAGGTTGACCAGGAACGTTCCCCAGGATTTTAGCTTTTAAAAGAATGAATCAGTTTTGTGGCACTTGTTATGAGCACAATAAGCATAAAACATAAACAAATACCTTCAAGTTTTTCTACGAAACTCAGAATATATTAAATAGCAATATAGTCACAAGGTTTATCAAGTTCTATGGCAGCAATTTGTTATAGCATCTTACCTATCTTGGTAATCTGGTGAGTGTAAATGCAAGTTTGAATTCAAATTACATTTCTAATATTAATTCTCATACAGCACACACTAAATAAATTTACATATGTTATATAATAAGTACACATTAAGGCATTTGCAACAAAGGTGAGGACGATTCACAGATTGGGTGAGAGTCTATGTTAGTACCCTTATCTCTGACAAATATCTCCAGATTCACTATTGAGAATTTATTTACAAGACAGTAATATGAAATATGGTCCTTGGGGGCTATATTCTATTTTATAATTTTACTATTCTTTGCATTCATTTATTTTCTAATGTATGAACACAATTCATACTAAAATGAAGAGCAGAGACTTTGAGATAGATATTTTCTTAATTTCATATTGCTTATAGAATTTTTAAGTTCCTCCCTGTGAGACCATTTGAACTTCATCCACTTACTCCAAGTCTGTGTTTAGTCCCAGAAGTTCCAGAACTACACATAACACTGCTTAATTAATGTGTTTATTTTATATTTTTCAGACAAAATACACACTTCTCATTATGCATCATACCCCACTTACCAACATTCTCTTTCTGTAAATAAACAGATTGATGCACACGAAGCTGCAGCATGCTCAAAATTTAATTTTTAAACTTTTTATAAACTACTTTGCTGACTTAAGCCAATATGTGAAACTATATATGTATCAAAGTATTATCAAGTCTTTCCAAATACTTATCAAGTCTGTTCAAATTGTTTAAATCAACCTAGACCAGATCGTGATAAAATTTCTCATTAAATGGCATCATACACTTTTGAAATGATTGTATTCAACCTTGTCTACCCACACATCATATGCTTTGAAGTGATCTTATTCAACATTATGTACCCGCTATTCATTTTTTCACAATGTCAAACCTAACCCTTCAATGTACATAAATCTGTACATGTCAACCACCACAATGGCTTCCTATTGACCTCGGGATATATCCAGAAAGTGTCAGTGTAACTTATATGGCCTTGTTTGACCCATGTCTCCTTTCAGCTTCTGTATCATATAAATCTATTTAGTACACTCTGTGTACTGGTTACACTGAGACCTCTTTTTTATGATAAAATAACTTCCAATTATGAATGTATTAAAAAATAAAATTAATTTCCTTTTAAGTTAAATGTTACCCTGAGGGCAAAGTAATTTTCATTTGGTATCATTTCTCTTTATTTCAGATAATCTCGTTTTTAGTGTACTTTGCTTTTAAATCCATTCCTTTTGTTATATAAAGAGGTATTCTAATTTTTAATTGTATCTTTAATACTCACAAACTCAAATGAATAGAAGTAATTTTGAAACAATTATTTCTAACATCGGATTTCTTATTTTGTCAAAACTCTTAAGAGAGTCTAAAATATCACTTTCATTTATTGTGCTAGTTTGTTGCAATCTTTAAAACACATTTTCTTAGTTATTCAGCATGTTGTAAAATAGTATGGTAAGTCCTTGAAAAGTATTCATCAGTATTCTTACATCATTCATATTTAGCCAGATACTTTTTTGAGAGTGAGAAATAACACACACATTTCTTTGTGTTTACCCATCAGAATGCTAATGATAGTGTGGTATTTTGAGCACTTCATTACTATGTTCCAAAATAATATTGTTTACACATTTTTTCTTTCTCAGGGCCTTCCTATAATCACACACACAGCAAGCTCTACAGGTCATTTTTCAAACACATTTAAGGTGCTGTCACATTAGAATGCACTCGTACAGGTCATTCCTATGCTGCTAGTTACTACTATAGATTTTTCCTTTTGAGGGGTGAGAAAATTGAGGCACACCTTGTACATTTTCAGACCCCGGTTACTCAGAAGCAATTCCTGACTATCGCACTCTGTTTCGTATGCTCGTGTCATGTTATCTCTAACCCAGAAATAAAAATAAATGAGCTTGAGCTTCTCTTTTGTCTTTAGTTGCTGAAATCTGTATTTTCCCCTTCTCTGGATATTTCTCCTCTGAGTGGTACCATTAGAATCTGACCCTCTCCACATAAGAGTGCACCATGTCAGGATGGTGACCAAACTGTGCTTTATGTAAGAGTTTTACTGTTTTGAGGAGACATGGCTGAGAACTCCATGAGCACAGGTCCTTTATACCATCTCTATAGATACCACAATTGCCTCCTCTTTGTGAAGATACTAAGACCTGTAACCCTGTAGATTCAGGGGATATTTTCACAGATACTCGACAAGCTTGTCTAATAATAAAATCAACATAACTATACATTGTTGAAAGACATAACCTTGATGACAAAATTGGAATATATCAGAAATTCCTTTGCTTTGAAAAAGTTCAGAAACCAGAATATTTTTCTTAAGCCCATATTAGTATTTTTATTTTATATCTTGAAAGAATTATTTAACCGATTTGATTTTGTTTCAGTGACTCCTGGGTATGTATATTATGACATGGCTCCAACTGAACACAAACCATGTGATAATCAGTCATTACAGGCCTCTGTTTTGAGCACTTAGGCTCATTTTAAAAACAGAAATTTTCAAAATGTACACAGTGTTGATTTTACACATTAAAAATTGTTGCAGAATTCAATGAGCCAAACTGAAAACATACATAAAAAAATAAAAGTAAGGAAAATAGTTTTAAATTGTTTCATTGAAGGTGTTGGTGATAATGCAGAGGTTCTTGGTCTCATGGTGGAGCACTATGGTGTGGCCTGCCAGCTTCTGTTTGGCATCTAAAAGAGCTGGATCACAGATTCTCTACGACTTTCCAAAGCCAACCCATTTGACTGCAACACCCAAGTGATTCTCCAAGAACACTCATAGTTCTGGGCCTGTGGGGTCAGGTCCTCCCACTTTCTGGTACCAGGGTGTCTGCTTTCCACCCAGATAGTGTTTCATACTCTACCTCCACCTTCTGCAATATCTCCTGGTTAGCAGGGAAATAGGGAATCCTCTTCCCGTTGAGCTTGTAGGAGATGCCAACTTTAATCTCTCTCAGGACATGCAGGATGTTCAGCCTGATCAAGGCCAGCACAGTGAAGCCATTGGTCATGTGAGTGTATTAGAAGATCATCAGGTTCAGCCAGCCGCAGCTCCTATTCTTGCCTGTGGTCACTCTCACTCATGGCCATGGTTCTAGAGCAGATCTCCAATTTCATTGATCTGCTCCATGGAGAAGGCCCCAATTCCCACACAGGTGTTATAGGTCTTTTCCATACCCTAAACATCACCTATGTTCTGGGGCGGGATGCCCAGGCCTGTGTACATTCCACCCACAGTGCAGTTGGAAGCAGTCAAAAAGGGGTAGGTTCCAAAATCACTGACAAGCAAGGCCACATTGTCATCTTCCACTAGGATCTTCTTGGGGGGGGGAGGAACCATGGAGAGTCTCATGAAGTAGACACCATCTCAAACCATGGCTCTGATCTGCTCAGCAAAACCCTGAGAGGACCGTACAACCTCATGAGGCTGCATAGGAGCAGGGTCCACAGAGCCCACCAAGTAATTTGATTTTAATCAGAAATGATAAGTAAAAAATAAAATTGTCTAATCTAAGATATAACAATGCTTTGTATAAAATGAACACAGAGAAAATCATTCCCTACCCATGCAGAAAATTCTACTATACTACCAGGGCAAATTCACTGACCTAATAGTGAAAAGATAATTTAAGAAAGAGAAAATTGTTGTATGTCATATATATCTGACAGGGGATTAATATTAAGACTACATAAAGAACAAAGAAGTAAATAATAATTGTTATTTAATGCAGACCTGGAGCTCAAACATGACCCTTTGAATTAAATCAAGAATTACAACTGATTCTTACACATCTGAAATATATCACTGTATCAGTTGATAATGATTAAGTGTGGTATATAATGAAGATAATAACCTAATTTTAATTAGTAAGACCTATAAAAAATGAATATCTAGCCAGATTGATCTACAGAAAGACAGAGACGGCACATTATTAAACATTGTTCTTTGTTAAATACTGGACAATTTTACAGATCATACAAATAACCATTGTGAGGAGAACATGAGTACATTGTGAATACTTTCATAGAAATTAATTTCTATCATGCCTTGTCACTCAGATCAAACAGATTTAATTTTTAAATTGTTTTTTGTACTTGGTAAATAATTTTTATCTGCTTCTTTAAATAAATGAAAGTCTTTATTTTCACATGTTTGAAGTGATAATTCATCACTACAATCATTTTCTCCAGAACTTTTAGGGTAATTTTTGAGAAGAAATACATGTATTTTTTTCTGTTCTTGTTTCACCACACTATTTATCTGATATGTGTACCTCACTGTTGCAAAAATAGATAACTGTATTTAGTTCCTACATAGGTTTCTTCAAAGCTTTGGTGATTCCAATTCTGTCCATAGATATAAGAGTAAATGACATCTTTCAAGATAAAATTTCAAAGACAGAGCTTGAAATGTAAAATAACTCTCAGAAAAAAAATTTACTGATAATCTTTTATAAGATTTGGTTTTTAGTCAGGTGAATCCATTCTTTATTTAATAACAGCAACAATCACTTAAGTTTGATTTTTTTCTTCTTTTTTTTATTTATGTCTGGCTAATGTAGTCTACCTTATGTCCTTTGCGAATCTGTGCTTGGCCTTGGCACATACAGTAAAGCTTTTTATGAAACTGCCTACTTTAAATGAAAAATGGATACAGAAGACTTGATGGATATAAATGGTAGATTGTCAAGAGAAAAAAAAATAATGTTTTAGCAACCAAGAGGTAAGTTTGCCCAGTTTATCTGAAAATAGTAGCATCATAGTTACTATTTTCTTTTCTCTTTTTAATTGAGTATAGATATGTTTTATACAATATATCCTGATTAAGTTTTTTCCCTAACTCAGCTCCTCTGGAATCCTTCTAACTTCCACTTCCATCAAAATCCACATTTTTGTGTCTCTCCTTAGAAGGCAAGCACCTAAATAATAATAAATAATAAACTAAAACAAAAAGAAACAACCTGCAATAGGACAAAACACACAATCAAACAAAAGGAAAGGAGCCAAAGGGGGGAAAAACAGAAGAAACACATATTTGACACAGGTTCCACAGTATCACAAAACAATAATTTTCTTAATATTTTATTTAGGTGGATGCCAGTATTGTTTCTTTTGTCTGCTAATTGAAAGTCCGAATCACGTTTCCCCACTATCTGGTCCTTTCTTCCTTTCAGTATATCTTTGTCCATTTTGCTTCTAGGCTGGTGACAAGACATCAGTTCATTTCGGATGACATGAATACAACTGGAAAGACCAAGTTTTGGCTACAGGTCTATGGCATACCCTCTCTTCCTAGGTCTTTTTGATTAAGAAGTTAGTAACCAAATTTTGACCACAGAGAAGCAAAGGGACACTAAGGGCTGCTCTCTACGGCAGCAAGTGAAAGCACAACACTGAGAAAGACGCTGTGAAGGAAAGGACTAATCAGCTCATTCCAGGGGCAGAGTGCTTCGAAAAAGAAACAGCTCAATACAAACTGGGATCCAATATGAGTTTTTAACACCTCCTTAGAAATGGAAAAAAAAATCTGAAATATGTGTTTCTAAGAAGTCACCTTCACCTCTAGAGGGATTGCACAGTAGGCATTTCAGAAAGTCACAATGCTTTGATTAGTAATAGCTTACTTGTGTAAAAATTGAAATCAGAATCATATCAAGCTGTGTCTCCCTCATTCCTTGGATCAGATCTTCTTCCTATAAGTATATATTTTAGGATATTTCAACTATATTAGTTTTCCAGATTACTCTTCAAATGGCCCTTAATTTAAGTGTCTTTCACCATATTGTCTGCCTCACTTCACCATTCTCTCCCCCTTTCTATTTTAGCCCCCTGATCGAGGCCTACCCCATCCACCTATTCTGTTTCTTTTACTAAGATCTACCTATTATCCCCCAATCTATTACTCTATATCTAACCTTAGTGGTCATCAATGAATAAATAGCTAAAAACCACATATAAGCAAAACATATCACACTACTCTTTCTGGGCCTGGGTTACCTCACTAGGGATGTATTTGAAGACCCACACATAAATCTATACATCTATGGATACATAATTTTAATATGAAATCAGAAATACTCACAGATAAAAAGATAGCATTTTCCAGCATCTTCAGCAAATTATTCTGGTCAAACTGCACAGCTGATGTAAAGAAAATCAAATAGATCATTATTTATTACCTTGCGTAAAACTCAGCTTCAGATGGACCACTTATCTCAATATGAAACCAGATACACTGAAGCTGACAGAAGAGAAAACAGAGAACAACCTTAAACTCATTGGCACAGAAAAAGATTTTCTGAAGAGAATGAAATTGGCATATTCACTATGATCAACAGTTAATAAATGGGACCTCCTGAAACTGAATATACTTACATGGGAAAAGACACCATCATTCAGGCAATGTGGCTAATTTTGAACTTCTTACAAAAATACATAAGCAATATATGGAAATCCTGTCATATAGATGTGGCTATAATGAGATTTTAGTAATCATTAGCATTTGATTGTCACACAATGAATATAATTCAGAATGCTGTTCAGTGGACAAGAGTTGCTTGCCATCTTTTAATTTAGTTTGTTGGTGTTGTTGAGTTTTCCTTCCTCATCACATTACTCTGTATAGAATTCTTACTGTATGCAGTGTACAAACATGGAGACCTTGTGATGCTAACACTGAAGGTGGCTTTACTGACGATTGTTCATCTTTGATATGTGGAAGTGGCTCACACATTTCCATGTAAACACACTACATCAGTTAAAGGGTAATGCACTTAGTGTAGGCTTGGAAAACTGTGGGAAGGAAAGGAATGGTTCCCTTTTAGTGCCATTAATATTATAAAAATAAAACCATACACAAAGTACATTTGCTAAATCAAAACTGGCTCAGCTTCACTAAAGGAACAAGTGGACTGCAAGAGAAAAATTACAATAGGGTGTGGGGCTCTGTCAGGTACCATCTGACAAGTACTCAGAGGGGAAAGCTCATAATTGGAAGACTGATAATTACAAATGAGTTTTTATTCAAATATGAGCTTCTCTGTCTGGGAAATAGGTGGCATTTAACATTACATTTCCCATTTCAAATCTATTGAAAAAACATATTAGCAGTAACTACAAAGTTACATTCATTGGTTGATTTATCATACATGAATAGATAATTTATGACACAAGGCTCGATCAGAGGTGGTGGTCATTGTTTTGTCCTTGGCCACTTGCTCTGGTACTCTGCTTCTCTGATCATGATATGAATAGCTCTGCTCCACCATATGTCTGTCCCATTACATTCTGCATAATCACAAACCCACTGAGATGGGACTAAGCAACCAGCAATTGAAACTGAAAAAAGGAGCCAAAATAACCCAGATCTCATTGAATGATATTTCTCAAATAGTGTGTCATAGTGATGAAAAGCTCTATTGCCTTAACTTAATTTAGTCACAAATAGATAATGAAATAAAACAGTGAACAATACCCCCATCCCAAAAGAGAAACTACTAATAGCTTCATTATTTGTACTAAGTGGTCTTTAAATCCTAGCTAATCTCTTACCAAAAATACAATGGACATTTTATTTTTTTGCTTAAGTGTGTGTGTGTTTTTTTTTTTTTTTTTTTTTTTTTTTTGATGACTGAAAGAGAATTTTTAAAAAGATATTATTTAATTTAACCCCCATATGTAACTAATAATTAGAACTCAGGACCTCTCTCTTGAAAAAAAAAAAAAAACCCTCTGGAGACACAAATACACCTTTTTCCCCATTCTATTTAGCCTTTGATCAAATAGGTACACTGAAGCTCTGCAGTCCATTAGTGTTGAAAGACACTCTTCAGTGTTTGGGTAATTCTTAAGGTGATACCATTATTTTTCTTTTTGTATATAGTACTAAACTGATTCATAAGGACTCACTGTTATGCCCACAGATTGGACTATCTCTCACCCTTCATCAGATATACATGTTTGCAGGAGATGGTGATAACATAAAGAACCACAATTGACCCAAGTGCAGAGAATAAAAAATGTGAACTCTAGCCACTATAAGTTATAGTGGCTAGAATAAGTTATATTCACTTATAGCCACTATATATTTCAATATATTATATTTATATATTTATATATTTATATATTTATATATTTATATATTTATATATTTATATATTTCAATATACCACTCCTGGAGTTCTGGTTCTAGAATTCTTGTGAAAGAAGAGAGAGTAGTTTGGAACAGCCATAGGCAGTAGATGATTACAAGAAAACTGTTTGTGAGAAAAGTTGCAAAATTGTACATATAACCTAATAGCTCTTGAGATAGGATGTTCAATATCTGCACAAGTTCAATATGAACAAAATATGTCACATGGCTGTGTGGATGTGGACACAAAACCAGCCCTAGCTAAGGAGCCATTGACAACTAAAAACTTCTCGTAAAATGATAATCAGTTTTCTGTAAGGGTGTGGCAACTGGTAGGTCTGTGTTCCAGTGTAAGTTCACCATAAACCAAGCATTGTACTTGATGCATTAAGGACACACACACACACACACACACACACACACACATACACACACACAACGCACATACATAATAATGATAACAAAATGCAGAAATTGAGTGTGCTGGAAAGAATTTCAGCAATAGAAAGATTGAGGAAGGAGATTCACCATGAGTTCTAGGACAAATTTAACTGTATATTGAGTTCAAAGCCAGATTAGGCTAATGTACTGAGTTTCTGATTCAAAGCTCACAAAAAAAATAAAGCAAAATAAAACAATACAAAATCAAAAAATCCCAAACCACCTCCCTGCCCCCAAAATCTGTAAAAACCAAAATTGAGACTTGACAAATCAATCTATTGGTTCATCTAAATGTCTATATAGAAACCTAGGAGAAGAATTCTTTCAATCAGGAAACAGATTACTACAGTTTTAAAACATGCTCAGTGCTGAAAGACTGACAGCATTCTTTGTAGTAGCAGTGAGAAAAAGAAGATATATAGTGTTCTGTTTCTGTTTGAAACTGTGACGGGAATTTAGCTGTTAAGCAGAGATGAAAGATCTACACAATCGAAACGAGTCAATGTATGTCTCACTACAGAACACATGATGCTGTGTACAGGAAACCTAGGGAATTCACAACACAAGGTTATACCTAACAATCACTTTAGCACATGAATATCATATGAGTTTAATATGCAAAGATCTACTTTATTTCTCTACACCAATAACCATAATTCAAATGTAACTACAAAAGTCAAAAATAACATTTGTATATGGTAAGAAACACAGATTCACAAATTTGGTTTTCTGCAACTGGATATAAAGGTGAGAAAAAGTAGGCTGTTACATTATAGAGTAAGTATTAATATGAAGCAAATACCTTTTAAACTATGAATTAAAATATGTATATTGTGAATATAAACACATGAATAACTGGTATTAACTCAAGCAATAATTATTTGGGGATGTGGAAATCAGATTCAGCAAATAAATAAAACAAAATTTATTTCAACATATTTAAAAAATATTTGAGTTTCACTTGATGCAATTAAAATGTTAGATAAACCAAGCCATGGAAGAATGTGTTTGTAAACCATGAACATGATGAAAAATGAACATTTGAAAAATATGTCAAATAACTCAAAAAATTTTAAAAATACACAAGCATGTCATTCAAAAAACTAGACATTGATTTGAATAGATGTCTTCTGAGGAAGTTATGTAGATGATAATAAGCAGCAGACGGGTTGCCAGAAACCATTTGTCACTGGGGAAAGCAAATCAAACCATATTTGGTAGATACAGCTTCTCAGTCACAAATGTTACTACATTCTGGTACATTCTAGTGCTGTGTTGCTATGGAAGGTGAGAGTCTTCTGATTATATTGCTGGAGGCAATGTTAAATTATACAATTTCTTTGGAATATAGTGTAGTAGCAGCTCAAAATATGAAACATGTCACGTAACATGTTATGCTACCCAGGCAATTTAGTTCAAAGGAAAATTCTACAGAAGTTCCTTAGGAAGACACAAAGTCAAATTTCCATTAAATAATTCACATGAGAATATTCATAACAGAATTGTTATCATTAATCAAAAGTGGAAAAATATCAATCAAATGAGTGGACAAACATATTTTACTTCCATGTAATAGCTTATATTTCAGTAACATGTGAGTGTGCTGTTGCAAACCTTTACATAGTATAACTTTTGTGAACATTATGCAAACAAGAAAAAAGACAATTATAAATGTCTTATCTCACATGATCTACGTGTGAAAACTATGAAATTGGCTAGTTCGTATGGATAGAAAACAGAGTGGTCATCTTCAGAGTTTGGGAAAGGGGGCAAACAGAAGGGATAGGTAGTGAACATGGATATCTCCTTGGAAGTGGTGACAAGGTTCTACAATCTCATGATGGTTATTGTCACAAGCTTTATTAATGACATCAAATTGTTTTGAGCTATAACCTTTAATAGGGTCTTTTGTGATATGTCAATTATATTTTATTAAAACAGGTGTCAATAGAAACATGTTCCCCTAGTTAATATAAAAATTTTGACCATATGAGAGAAACTGCTGGTACCAGAACATGTCTGATGTTATGTAGCTAGTGAGATAGCCCAGATTAATGATGATTGCGATGTTAAGTACACTAAGTTCATAGTGCACTGTGAACGCTATTGCCATTTCAGAAAAAGATAATAGGGACAAGAAGTTTTCTTTCAGTAACCCAGTTGTGAGGTAGCTAAGATCTAATTCAGTCTTATGGCACTAATCTTCATGGGACAGAAATGGCTGCTACTAGTGTGTTGTACTGACCTGAGAACAAAAAAAAACCAACAACAAAAAAAAAACAAAAAACAAAACAAAACAAAACAAACAAACAAACAAAAACAAAAAAAAACAAGTTCTCTTTAAAAATGCATGATGATGATAATGATGATTTTGCTTTTGTTATTGTTTTTGATGTATTGATGAATTGTTAATGTATATTTGAAGGCACCCATATGACAATGCAAACATGTTGAGGTCAGAGAGCAACATTCAGGAGGGGCACTCTCCTTCTACTGTGGGTTCTGGTCTGGGGATGTAACTCAGGTCACTAGATTTGCACAGCAAGTACCTTACTTTCAGGGTCCTCTCACAGGACCAGAAAGCAAACTTACAAAGTATGTCTTGTCTTCAAATCAGTATATGGAGTGTTCTAAATTTATCTGTTATAAATCCTTTCACGATTATAATGTGTGTGTTTTAATATAGACTTATTTTCTTTTTTTCACCGTTAGATTGTCTTCTGCTTGAAGCAGCTATTCCCTTCAGTTGACTCATGACTAGGTGTTCTAGAATTTAAAAAAAAAAAAAAAGGACATCCTGGGGTCACAAACTCCCACACCATTCCACAAAGAATTTAATCATGTCTGTAAGAAGAGCAAAACAACATTTCAAAGGCTCCTCTTTCACATCCTCAGAATACCTCTTTCATGGCACCTTTTACACATCCTATGATTTCCTACTGACATGTACATATCTTGTCAGCAAGTTCTGCAAATTACCCTCTAACCATTTATTTCACATCTTGTAGTATTTAATGTCTGTCTTTCATTTTTTTGTCTCTTCAGTATGTTTGTTACTGCCAAATGTTTTCTTTGAAGAAAGTTAGGAAAAGACACACTCTGGCTCCTAAGAGAGGCCAGATCTCATTCCATCTTCAAAATATTAAGAGTGATGAAATTGCAAATTATTTATTTTGGGTCATAGTTACTGGAAGAGAGTCGAGTGTTTTCTAATCTTCGTAAACAATGCCATAAACCACATCAGAAACCAAGCCTTGTGGGTTATTGTTACACCTTTTCATCTCTAGCTTGGAAGAAACTAAGGAAATGGCTAGTGTAGAAATTATTTTTTAAGCACTCAAATTTCTATTTAAAAAATCTAAAGTGGCCGTGAAGTCAAACTGTGTCCACTATCCCTCAGCAAAATCAATTTTGATGAGTACATAGCTGACATTAACAGATGGATTAAATTAGAAAAAAAAAGCACAAGTTTTAAATGACATTGTAATCAATTTGCAGCTTTTTTTAAAAAATAAACTTTAAATTAGTAACTAGTAAAAAACTGTTTTCTTGAATTAAGAACTGATAATTTGTTTCATTTTTTGTCCCTGGAACAAAGACCAAAGGAAAGGCCATCCAGAGACCTCCCCACCTAGGGATTTACCTCATTGGCAGACACCAACCCCCCCACACTATTGCTGATGCCAAGAAGCCCTTGCTGACAGAAGCCTGGTATGGCTGGACCCTGATAGTGTCTACTAGCACCTGACCAATACAGATACTCATAATCAACCATTGGATTGAGTCTGGAGACTCCAAATGGAAGAGCTAGGGGAAGGACTGGAGGATCTGAAGGGGATTGCAACCCCATAGGAAGAACAATATCAACAACGTGGACCACCCAGAGCTCCCAGGGACTAAACCACCAACCAGAGTACGTGTAGAGAGTCAGGATTCCAGATCTTTATGTAGCAGAGGATGGCCTTATGTGACATCAATGGCAGGGGAGAGAGGCTTGATGCCCCAACATAGGGGGATGCTAGAGTGGTGAGGTGGGAGTGGGTGAGTGGGTGGAGGGGCAACCTCACTGAGGCAAAGGGGAGGGGCAAGAGGGGATGGGACAGGGGTGTGTGGACAGGAAACCAGGAAAGGGAATATCATTTGAAATGTAAATGAATAAAGTAATTTTAAAAAAAATACTTATAATTTCACCTTGATTAGCCTGTCCTTCAAAAAAATTCAAAAGAGAATATGTATACGTATATATGTATATATATGTTGGGAGCCGACTTTAAGCAGAAAGCGGCTAGAAAGCAGCTATCAACTTTGCAGCCATCTGGAACCATGTACCCTGATAGAGACTTGTTTTTCAACAGACTACAACAGCTGAAGCACACTCTGATAAATATCTTGTTTATCCCACATAGCTTCTTTTGCTGTTTAGTGACCCCAGCTGCATGGTGCACATGGTAAAATGTTTTCACCTGTGTTTTCCTTCTTTTGCTTATAAATACCCAGAATTTCCTTGTAGTGGTGTGGTATGGTGTGTGTGTCTGGTGGTCAGTAGGAGGTGTGAATATAGTCTGTGGGAGACAGTAAAGGAGACTTGACTACAGATCCTCTGGCTTGTCTCTACGCGTCTCTTCCCCTTCTTCCCCCCACTCTCTCTCTTGCTAAACCCTGACCTGCTGAACAGAGTGGGCAGATATATATATATATATATATATATATATATATATATATATATATATATATATATATATATATATCCTAAATACAAATGTTTGTTGAATCCAAAAGAGTGTGTCAGATATCCTGGGGCTAGAGTTCTAGGTCATTGTAAGCCACCTGACATGGGAACTCAAACTGGACTCCTGGCCTCTGGAGGAGCTGTGAGCTTAAACACTGAGCTATGTCTCTAGTCCCATCTTCTACTTTATTTATTTCTCATGTGGATGGGCTGTAGGAAGAGAGTAACTGCTCCTAAATAGAACAATGAATGATAAAGGAAACTGGGGGAGTAGAGGAAGTGAAATCACACAATGTAAAAAAAAAAGTCACTGGAGGAGTTGAAGTGAGAAAGGACAGTCATGTAACACAAACATGCAATGGAATCATATCTCATTAGGGTTTTATTAGCTGCAAGAAAGTGGGGCATGATAGAAAGTGATGTCTTTGTGGACATAAGGAAGTCTTTCATTTATTACTTACAGAAGTTGAATTTCTATGTTATCAATCACTCCTCCTTCCCCCTCCCAAACACAGCACACGTATTTGCATAGATCTCCAGAGTTTGTATATTTTTAAGATTATTCCTCTATATAGTCAATGCTGTCACTCGGAAACAGAAGAACAATTCTTTTTTTTTTTTCCAGAGATTTAATTCTTATTCTCTTGATTAAAATAGGTTTAACAAAAAGTACCAGATCATACCAGGCAGCATGGGGAAGCCATAAGAAGTAAGCATTAGGGATGAGACTGACCTTTTATAATGTTTATAATAGCTAAATGAAGAAGTTGTCACTCATACTTAAACAGCATTGCAAGTTCTTTCTGCAAAAAAGTACTTATCAAATTTTTAGCCATTTTCTAGAAAGTTCACTATTGTTTCCCTTAAATTCTTTCTTATTTTTAAAGAAATGATTTAGAACTTGAGTTCCTTGAAAAAAATAAAACCCTGAATTTTATTGAAAATTGATACATTTCTTTTATTAGGGGTTAGAACTGCACTTGTTGATGGGTATAAGGATAAATATGTATAATACAGTCACAATTTTGGTGTCTTAGTAAAGTATTGGTTTGTAGGTTTTTCTCAATATCTGTAAATTGAATAACCACGGCCATTGGCCTCTTTTCAGTACATGACATATTTTCCTTTTGGTCTGGTGTTAAGTCCAATTATAAAGCTGATGATTTCCACCTGTAACAAGAGGATTATGACATTCCGGTCAGTGAGCTACTTCATAGGTGTCAGAGCTTGGTGGAATTAATGATCAAAATACAAAGGACACATGATTGTGAGAAAAGCATCTTCAGCCGATACATCTTGAACCGTAGGCTTCTAGAAGATGCCAAAGAGTGTAGAAAGATTGTAAGAACAAGATTAAAAGAAATTCTCATGTGAGATGGCACCTCCTAGAAATGTCAGGGAACCTACACTGATCAACTCTCAAGAAAATGTTTGTTTAAGCATATAGGAGCAAGAACTACATTAGATGTGGTAGCATGAAAGCAAGAAATCTTACAGAGTCCCAATTCTAGGTGAAAAACTATAGGCAACTAAGAATGTTGAAATTGAGAGAAATAGTCTTCCCTAGGGAAGAGTTTCCCAGCTGGTTATTTAATACCAAGAGGTCAGATCTGAAATCATATGCATATATATTAAATGAACAGAATAGATTGTGTTGATATATTTATATATATTATAATTTATAATGTACAAGTTATAAATATGCATAAATTTATGTTATATTAACAGATGTTACATAATATAGTCATATATAATTAAAGTTAATAATCAATATTTTTTTAAAAAGCCATGAGTTTGAGAGCAATAATGAAATCACTTGAGAAGGACTGAAGGAAGAAAAGTGAAGGAATAAACAATGTGATAACATTTTAATTAAAAAAATAACTTGGACAAAAAATTATTGGGATGTTGTATTAATGTGTTACTGGTTTTCCTCCTTTTTGGGACAAAGTACATGACAGAAGCAACTTAAGCAAAGAAGAAATTACTTTGCTTACAGTCCTGTTGCTCTGAATGTCAGCATGACTCAGTCTATCTTGGTAAGAATATTAGATGGATGGTCCTAACAGATGGGCAGACCAAAACGTAGCCATAGAGAGAGAAAGGTACTTGTTAGTCTCTGCTATTGAAATTTCCATAACCTCCTCAGACAGTGCTGTCAATTGAGAACTAAGTTTGAATACATGAGTTTATGGGGATATTGCACATTGAGGCCATACCATGGAGTAAATAGAACAGGACTGGTTGTCTTGTGAACTAATACTTCTGGTATCTTGGAGTAGAAAGTTAGCTAATTATATGTGACACCATTTTACAGAGATAAGATTAAAGGGCTGAGACATTTCCCAGAGATTCAAGAAGCAACAGGAAGCAGTTTTTTTTTTTAGTAATTTAACAGAGTGTTTCTGATTGAAATAAAACAGTCTGGTTGCCGCATAAAATGTGCAATAATTTTCAAGGGATCTGGTAGAAATACTGTTTGTATCCAGGGATCCCTCCAGTCCTAAGAAATAAGCTGCCAATATCCTTTTGATTCTTATCAAATATAACTTTTATGAAAGAGCAGCTTTTCAATAAAGACTGGGTGGACTGTAAAAACTACTTTTTCAAACCGTTATGGCTTTGGAAGAGAACTGTATCTATGGATTTAATTTTAAACCCTTCCCATATTAAACATATGACCTGGATGTCATTGTTCTATAGAGGTGCATACTGTGACTTTAACTCTGATGAAGCCACCAACGTCCCTGAGAAACTGGAACAGCAAGACTGGAAAAGTCAATAAAACTTATTCATTGTCAGATACGATGCTCCAATCGACAGCAAACTAGTTAAACAAGGATATCACCCAAATTAAATAAAATGAAACTCTTAATTTCACTCTAAAATTATTTCATTTAATGATCCAAAGTTGCTTCAAGTGTGATCGAATACTTCTGTGGGAATGTAGTAAAAATTGAAGTCAAAGAATATGTAAAAAACGAGTGGATCTAAAAAAAAAAATTAGAAAATTTGCCCATTAAGGACAACAGGTAATTGACAGAGCATGTGCAAGCAAGGAGCACACTATTCCAATGATTGATAAATTTTTCTAATTACAAGGCACGGAGACAATTGAAATTCTAATCTTCCTTTCAGATATAGGAAGCTATTATTTTCTCTTAAATCTCAAAAAGTCTTTCTTTCTCCTACTTTCTCTCTTTCTATCCAGTTTTTTTTTACATTTTTTTTTTTTGATGTTCTTGAATCTGTAAGTACGAGTAGACTCCACTGAACTCTTAGGTCAACTGATAATACATTTCCAAAGTTAAAAATGTAGAAATTGTATAGAGAGGTACATTTTAGCAGCTATTGTGATTTGAATGACTCCTATGGATATATCTTAGGTTGGCCAGATGGAGACGTTTTAATAACTCAAAAGTAGAATCTACAGGAGTTCTTGTGCTCTGAGGAAGGATTAATATTATCTTGGTCATTTTCTAATTTTTTTCAAGGAGAATTATATTGAGAAACTAACTCCTGGATTGTTCTCTGACTTCCTTCTTAAGCTGTAATTTTTTCTCGCATATATGGTGATGAATTCCTACCCAGAACCAAGCTGGTCCCATGTACTTAAAATTCCTGAACTGTCAATTAAATAAATATATTTTATTTCTTATTCTCCTCTCTCTATATATATCATTTTTATGTCACATTGTGTCTGTCTGTTTCTGTGTCTTTGTCTCTGCCTCTTTGTCTCTTTGTGTGAGTGTGAGTGCACTCACCTTTGTGTGTGTCTTTTCTTGTGTATTCAGAAATATGTTTCTTCCATGAAACATGTGTAGAGGTCAGAAAATGCTCATCATTTTCTGCTCATCATGTGTAGTGATTCTCATCACGACAGTTCTCATATCTTGAGACAAGTTCTCTTGTTCATTGTAACATGTACAAAAGGCAAGCTACCCTTTAAAATTCTGAGGACTTTCCTATGCCTACCTCCTGTCTTTCTACAAGGACAGTAAGATTACAGATACATGCTAGTTACTTCCTTTTGGTTTGTGTGGACTTTACAGATTCACATTCAGTCCTCTCACTTCATGGTAAATACTTGCAGTGCCATCTTTCCATCAAACTACCTCATTTCTTTGTAAAGTTACCAGCATCAGACATTTCATTATAATTGAAAACTCTGGTAACATTCCAAGCAATTCTTTATATATTATGTTACTGAGTTGCCAATAACACTACTAAACTGTTTCAAGCTCTAAGTCTGAGTGTTTGATAATAATAAATTGTGGAGAATAAGAAAGATATTGAAAATTTAGCTCAAGAGCTGCCACACCAGGAATCCTCCAGCTTGAATGGCAGATGCACAACTGTGTGAAGCCTACAGCAATTTAAAAAGTAAAACACAGGTGAGTTAAATATTATCTGTCTAATATTAGAGTTAGGAATTGTAATTGACTGGATCCAGAAAGAATTAAATATATGGTATTCATTGGAAGATTAATCTGTGAACAACTTCGTCTCTCTTAAAACCTGGTTAACAGAGGCATTGTTATTATAGTTATTGCAAACATTATAGTTGTATCTAAAATGAAGATAAAGGTAAAACTAAATTATAAAGTGAGGCATACCTTTTGACCATCAGTGTGATAGTCTCTATGCAGTATTAATACCTTCTGATTCTTCATTACTAAATTTTTTGCAAAAATCCACAGGCTTATATGTGAAAACCAATAATATTATACACTATACAGAGTTAATATGAGTGTCTGATACAAGAGGAAATGTATAACTATTTCATACAGTGTGAATATTAGGAGATTATGTGACTTATCAATAATCGTCCTCTTCTCTAACAGCTGAGATTTCATACCGTTCCTTCAACTATGAACAGCAACTTCACACCATGGGCACTCCTTGACTATATTCAATTACATTCAAAGCTCAGATGCTTAGACTGCCCAGTGAGTGTTCCAGTGATAATATCCATTTGTATATATCAAATAGTGGATAATAATAGATTATTAATCTAATAATAATCTAATAAAAGATTATTCTCTCACTTTCAAACCAGTCATTGCAATCATCATTGAATTAAGGTTAAAATAAAGAACCTCTGATAGAGCAGTATGTATAACAAATTAACAAAATTTAGTAAAGAAATCTGTCACCAATAAAATAACAGGAACTTCTTCATGGTCTCTTTAATGTATTTGAATTTATTTTAAAATGTAAAGTAATTTCTATTTTTATGACTCATTCAGAAGTTATTGATTCATAACTTTTTTTTGAATAAAATTTGCCCTTACAAGAGAAAAAAAACTGCTAGAACTAATTTTGTACATGTATGATTTCCCTCAAGTAACATTATCAACTTATATTGAGAATCATGATTTGAATAGCAGTGTTGAAATGACTAAAATATATATATATATATATATTATTGCTAGGAAACTTCAATAGAGTTTTTCTGCATTCCCATCTTAAGAGCCATAAGAAATCATATCATTTTTTTGTATTTCTTGCAGTCTTTTAAAAAGTAAATTGTTTTGAGCCTCATACTTTTCCAGTCCATTGAAAACCAAGACTATGAAAAGCAGACAATTATAATATAACTCTTAATTCTCTGGGCTTGGATGACTGACAGGTCCCAGGTGCTTTGGTCTAGAGATAATATTATCCGGGTGGCAGCTTTGGGGTCCCTGGTAGATTTCACAGGCAGTTAGGTTGATGGCTCTCCAATTGCTTCCTGCTCTGTCACTGTTCTGTCTGTTGAAGGGCTTCAGTGGGCTTTCCTAGTCCCCTTAGGTATAATTTTTTTCTTGACTTCTCTTTGATCTTGAGGTAATGGAGCATTTTATCAATTTTAGTGAATAGGTCTTGATCAGTTTTTTTTTTTCTTTTTTCCTCTTCAGAAAATCAACAGCCTCTGTTATTTGGGCAGAAAGAGTGGCAAAAAGAGGTGAAGCAGAAGACCTCTTCCCTTGCCTGTGTGCTGACTGCCTTAACCTTTATAATGTAAGCCAGGTGGCAACATTCCTGTCTTCACTGGGGAGAGAATGTTTTTAAAATTACAAAATGCCAGATTAACCCTAATTAGAACACAAGGTCCCTTGTAAGTATCTGTTGTCAATGGATTTCGAAGTTGAATTTTTTTAGCTTTACCTATGTGATGTTG
The DNA here is from genome assembly GCF_011762505.2 of Arvicanthis niloticus. Taxonomy (NCBI): domain Eukaryota; kingdom Metazoa; phylum Chordata; class Mammalia; order Rodentia; family Muridae; genus Arvicanthis; species Arvicanthis niloticus. The sequence goes on along the minus strand of NC_133430.1, from coordinate 22,902,664 downwards.
AATGTGAACTATATTTCTAGATGATGGTATAATATAAATTAATAATCTGGAGAGTATCAGTGCAGCCATTTCAAGGATAAAAGAAAAAATAGTTATGTTCATGCTGACTGTTTGATGTTGTTATTTGCCACCGTTCAGTTCATCAGAGTTGAGGGACTGCAGAAGATGATTTCTTCCTTCAAATTAGAGGCGATTATTAGAATGCTACATCAGAATGAATTTAATTAGATTTATCTCTAGATGCATTAACATTCGAGTAAATTGAGCGTGATATGTCTTGAAAGTAAACAGAAACAAAGTTCATTTCTTAAAGATAAAAATAAATGTTATTTATCTAAAACTACTTGTTATATGACACAAGAACAGTGCCTGGTGTTTGATACGAGCTATTCTATAAAAATGTTCCAAGCAATACATCAAGGTTCTGGAATTTACTGGATGTTCTTTATTAACTTGTCTCATTTATGTGAATATGGGTTTTCTGAAGGAAGTGACACATATAGACAGGTTGCCATAGAGTGTTTTGGATAGGCTGATATCATGCTGTTTCATTTCCTCATGCTGGTTCTCACTTTACAATTGAAATTAATGCACATTCATGTCAAGTGCAGAAAATTTCAAATTGTACAAAATGTATATGTACATATTAATATAATGACTATCTACCCAGTGTAAGCAGGTATTTGATAAAAGTGATAATTGTTACAGCAGCCACTGCAATGAATAACACTTGTTCCCACGGGGTGAACTTGTGGGAAAAACGTCAAGGTTCCAATTTTTACTTAAATATATGACATGTATGTAATTACAAGTTTTATATTTTCCAGTTGTATATCCCTCTCCATTTTTGTTTCAGCAGCTAGAATATCAATAATAAACAGTTTTAAAGAATCATTTGTGTTGTATTCAATGTAATTATTCAATTTGTATTTTCACCTCCTCTTATACTATAACTTTTTATGTAAAAATGTGCCTCACATAAAATTATCTCTGTTGTCAGTAAATCAAGTAAAAAGAAATACCTGACATTTTCTCTCCCAGTGAGCATCTGTATGCTTGAGGGTACAGTGAATGTTTAATAAATACATGTAACAAGTTGATGACAGAGTCCCAAATCCAATAGTTTTTTTGAAATACTTTTGTTTTGTATTTTAATTATCACTGGTGACTTCCTATTGAGGATTCACCACATAGAAAAAATTTCTAAATATTGACCTTATATGTAAATAATTGTTTAGCTCCTAGTATTACCACTTTTACAGGAACTAAAAAGTAAATGATTTAATCACTAAAGCTTAGTTTCCTCCTACTGCATCATCCCTCCAGAGCTCTGTCACAGAGATGGAATATGGCCATTTAAACTTGTTATGTGTCAGAGGTTAGACACTCTTCTTATGGACTCCCTTGTGCTTGTTTTATCATAATGAGCTAGCTAGAGTCCTATGCCATTTAATATCACTTGTGTTCTCTCAGAATTGCATTCCTAGGTAATTTTCTCATTATGTCAGCTATTTAGAGTGTATTACAAAAAAAACTGTCTATAATTTCAATATAATCTTATAAGAACCACTAGTGTAAGTGTTGTCCATTATTCTTCAAACATTGCTAAATCTTACATAAATGCTCAACAAGATGCTTCAGTGCAGAGTTGCATAAAAACATTTTTATGTTTTAAATAAATATTAGAGTACTACAAGTATCACCCAAATGAGTTGGTCTTAATATGTGGGATACATATATTTTGGAATATTGATTTTGAGTATAACAAAATATATGGTTTATACTTTGTTTTAACATCAACATATTTTCTAATTGAGGTATTGGTAACTCCAACACCTGTAACATTGTTGAATGAAAACATAATGAATATATTTTATTGTGACTCACCTTGTCTAGATTTACAAGTCTGTCATGAGGGTCTGTGAGGAGCGGGTGCGATGGTGCAGCCAGCTATAATGGTGCCTGCAAAGTCTCGAGCGCCACTTCTTGGCGATTTGCGCACCACCCACCTTTCCCTGACAGAGCCACGACTGCAGAACTACTACTCAGACTCGCTGCCATGCAGAAATCAGGCTGTTTGAGGTGCACCAATGAGGCATGCCCACGTGGTAGGTGCTGATTGGGACAGGCAGGGGTATAAAAGGACTGCTGTTAAGGGGCTGAGGGAGAGAGGGGCTTCCAGAGAGAGAGAGAGAGAGGATGGAAAAGGATCCTGAATAAACTGCATTGAGAAGAACTTCGAGTTGTGTCGTTCCTGTCTGCTGGTTGGATAGAGAAGCGACAAGGGTCCTCTGAAAACTGCACGTGACTGTAATTTGTCTGAGAAATATTATGAATTCCTGATACTTTCAATGATTTGTGTCAAACATACAGTTGTACATGTTGTATAGTTCACAAAGCATCAAATTATGAACAACGACCCAGTAGAAGATATATAACTACCACTAACAACCACTTGCATATTTTTCTCTTGCAGATTTACAAAGAGAAAGAATATTGATAGTTAAAAGTCATATAACTAGGAGCACATTAAAGTACCTTAACTGTAGCACATAATTTAAATCTTATGAGGACTCTTTGAGATAGGCAATATAAATAAAGTCATTGCTATCTTATGGAAGAAAAATAGAAAATGGGAATTTTGTGTATACCTCAAAGAGAAACATAAGTATGACATTTTGGACAAAGTAGAAGTATCTAATATGTTCGACAAATTAGATTTCATCTAATCTTGAAATGTTTTATATAGTAGACCACTTGACATTTTATTTGATGCATTTTCTTTAGAACCAGAGGGTATGACAGTGCGTAGAGTCACAGTATAAAAAGGACTTTGCCTGGAAGTTATTTTTTGATGCTAGAATTCATTGTCCTGGGAAACTTTAATATTCAGTAGAAGAGAGTCCTCTATATTTTTTTATATCATTAGAAAGCTGAATCTTATTTTAATATGACTCTCCCCTTGGAATGCTATCTGGATTCATGTTCTTACTTGAGTAAAACATTGAACCATCTTTTCTACAGGGTTCTTTCTTTTGGGGGACCATTTTGCTCATGACAGCTATGGGTCTATCTTGAGTAAGTTAAAGGGCATCAATGTGAGTTGAAACATATTTGTTCTTTAGGATGATGTGCTTGATACTGCTTATCATAGGACTCAATTCTGCTAGATCATTGATCGGCAAATTTCCTCATTTTTCCATAACCATCCCTGCTCTGGTATTCTTATATATAAGCTTATTTCTCTTCACTTGTCCAGTACTCTAAATATCCTTTATTTTGTTCCATATCTATATTCACATATAATGAAATAACATACTTTCTTATGATACTTCAAGTGCTTCATTCTTTTTGGCTGCTATATCTCTCATTGTGGCTTAAATGCTAGGCAGGAAAGTAAAGTTTATGTGTTAGGATATTAATTTTAGATACGTATAGATATGTATTTATGAAGCAATCAGGATTTCCTGAGGGATTTATTGGGTGAGATTTTGAATTGTTGACTAACTACATTAGTTACGCAAGAAAAAAATTACATTGCAAGTTTATCTTTCATGATTAATAGATCCCTCCTTCACATACCTGCATAACTTTTTACAGTTGGCTATGAGATGATACAGTAAGAGATGCTTGCTACTCGTGTGCTCTTCAACTACTCAGATTTTATAAGTATAAACTATGTAGGATTGTTGCTGTATAATTTATCTATTCTCAGGGACATTTTAATATACTTGTAAGAATAGAAAAATAGAATCTCTCAGCAATAAAAAGCACAACTTGCTCATTAATCAGCCCACAGGTCTAGATCATACTAGATACTCAAAAAACATACATTAAATGAAATACTTCAAAATATAGAAATGAAACATCAGTGGGGAATAAAAAATCATAGTAGTTCTATTTAAATATAGTTTTAGTGTAACTTTCACTATATTATTTTTCATGCAACTTTTCAAGTCAAAAAAAATAAATCAAGAAGTGACTTTAATAAAGTTGAAAAGAACCAAACAAACATGATATGGCTTTTAGAGCCTCTTTAAATTCAAATTAGATGTCAAGATCTAAACAGATAAGAATAAAAATATCTTTTGTAAATTGTATTGTTCAGGCCAAGAATATAGGAATTTAGACAAAAAAATTACAAATTAAATCATTTGATTTTTGAAATGTTCAGGCAAATGTTGTGAATGCTAACTTGCACCATTCTCCATAAAATACAAGTGAACACATTGGGAAAAGCTGTAATTATTAAGAGACATTTGGTTTCTTAATCAAAAAAATACTACCCTGTCCAATGAAAACTGGTATTTAAGAAACAGCCTCAAACAAAAAAATTAGAATTTTGTCCATGTTCAGAAAATATTTGGCTCAAACCACTGTAGAGCTAAAGAATATCATCTAACGTAAGAACACTTATGGTAACTTTGTACTGTTTCTTCTATCTCTAACCCCAGTACTCAGGCCTGAACATGAGGAACATCATTTTGAAACCATCTTAGGCTACAGAAGAGAGACATTATACCAAAACAAGAAAACAAACAGCAAACAAGCAAGATTTCAATTTGAACCAAGTGCATTTATATTGGCTAGAGTTTTCTTTAGTAAAGAGTAAAGTTAAAAACATACACCATCCTAAAATATTTTTTACATAAACTATGAAACTCTATAAAAATGAAGTTAAGAAAAATATGAAATAAAATTGAGGTATCAGATGCATTTTCATTATGGAATGACATTAATTAATAGCAACTCATATTACTTACTATAGTTCAAAAATTATTTCCATAATCTAACTTCAAAAATACATTGAGTTGTTGGCTAAGCTGATTATAGAATCTAATGACTTAATATGCCCAGTCATTTATAGATACAAATCTTTATTCTCTAGGGCTGAAGTTATATACATACACTATCCTGACTAGTATGTTTTATGGCTATAATCAGGATAAACAAGTTAATGGTTTAAATTAATTGTGAAGTTAGATTTTAAAAGTAGGTATTAGTATCCTGTTAATAATTCTTTTTTTAAATTAATTTTATTTATTCACTTTACATTCCAATATCAGGCCCACCTTTTCCTCATAGGTTTTCCACTCACAGCTCCTCTCCCACTAGCCCCTCCCCATCTCTGAGAAGGAGCTCTCCCCGCTCCCATGTGATAACCTACCCAATCACTACAGTCACTGCAAAACTAGGCACATCCTTTCCCTCAGACCAGCGAAGGCAGTCCAGTCAGAGGATTGAGAACAACTGGTAGGAAACAAATTCAGGAATAGCTCCTTTTCCAGTTGTTGGGGGATATGCATGATTACCAAACTGAACATCTGCTACATATGTGTAGGGCTTCTGGGTCCAGTCTCTCTTTGTTGGGTGGTTCAGTCTCTGAAAGGCCCCAAGTTGGTCTTTCTGAGTAGTACATATGCTCTTTGTGTTCCTCAATTTTTTCCTGACTCTTCCACAATACTCCCTGAGTTCCATCTAATGTTAGACTGTAGGTCTCTGTATCTGTTTTTCTCCATCTGTTTCTCTGCATCATTGAGTTTAGCCTATCAGAAGATAGTTATTCTAGGATCCTGTCTGCAAGCATGACAGAATATCATCAAGGATTGGTTCTTGCCCATGGGATGGGTCTCAATTTGGACCTGTCATTGGTTGGCCATTCTCTCTCTCTTTTCTCTTTGTCCCTGCAAATCTTATTGACAGGACACATTTTAAGACGAGGTTTGGTGGGTGGTTGTTGTCCTTATCCCTCCACTAAGAATCCTGCTTGGCTACAGGAAGTGGCCAATTCAGGATCCATCTTCCCCACTGTTAGAAGCTTCAACTAAAGTCCCTCCATAGTCACCATGGGGACTACACCTATTCCATGTCTTTGAAACATCTCAGGATGAAACCCCCTTACCTTTCCATTCTCTCTCCACTGTTGTTCCTACACTTAATCTCCCTTCGTTTCTCCTTCCCATACCCCTTCACCAAGTTCCTTACCTCTACCTACCTCCAATATCGATTTTATTTTCTGTCCTGCAAAAGATTCAAACAGTCTCCCTTGGGCTCTCCTTGTTCTTTGGGTCGAGTTTGTGGATTGTAGTATTATTATCCAGTGCTTCATGGCTAATATTCACTTAACAGTGAATATATATCATGCATGTCTTTTTGGGTCTGTGTCACTTCGTATGATATTTTCTAGCTCCATCCAATTGCATACTAAATTCATGTCTTTATATTTTGTTGCTGAGCAGGATTTCAATGTATAAATTAACCACATTTTTCTTATCTATTTTTCAATTTAGGATTATCTAGGGTTTTTTTTTTTTCTTCAGTTTTGGCTATTATGAATAATGCTGCTATGTATATGGTTGAGAAAGTATCCTTGTGGGATGGTGAAGCATCTTTTGGGTATATGCCTGGAGTGGTATAGTTGGGTCTTTTGGTATAACTATTTCAATTTTTCTAAGAAAGTGCCAAATTAATTTCCAACATGGTATGACATGTTTGCACTCCCACCAACAATGTCACAGTGGTCCCCTCTCTCCTCATACTTGCTAGCATATTCTGTCCCTGATATTTTAATTTTAGCCACTCTGATGGGTGTGATAGGGAATCTCAGAGTTATTTTTATTTGCAAATTCATAATGTTGAACATTTCTATAAGAGTTTCTCAACTATTAGAGATTCCATTGTTGAGTATTTTGTTTCTCTATGTAGCCTATTTTTTAGTTGAATTATTCCAAGTTGTTGGTGTATAATTTCTTGAGTTCTTTATATATTTTGGATATTAGTCTTCTATCATAGATAGAGAACTGGCAAAGATTTTTCCCATTCTGTAGGCTGTCGTTTATCCTATTGACAATATCCTTTCACTTAGAAAAGCAATACTATTTCATTATATTCAGGAAGTTGTCTCCTGTACTGACAAGTTTAAAGCTATTTCACACTTTCTGTTATATTTAATTCAGTGTATCTACTTTTACATTGAGGTCTTTCATCCGCTTGGACCTGAGTTTTGTGGAGGGTGATAAATATGGATGTATTTGCTTTCATCTATATGCAAACATCATGTTAGACTGTTAGACAAACATCATTTGTTGAAGATGTTCTTCCTTTTCCATTGTATGGTTTTGGCTTCTTTGTAAAAAAAAAAAAAAAAAAAAAGGATCTGTAGGTATGTGCAGTTCTTTCTTGGGCTTTGACTTGATTTAATTGATCAACCTGTCTAGTTCTATACAAATACTATTATTACTATTATTATAATAATATATAATATTATATAATATATAATATTATATTATATGATAATATATAATATTATATAATTATATAATATATAATATAATTATATAATATAATAATATATAATAATAGTATTATTACTATTGCTCTGTAGTACAGCTTAAAGTCAGAGATATTGATGTCCTCATAAGTTCTTTTATTGTACAGAATTGTTTTAACTATTCTTGGTTACTTATTTTTCCTTACAAAGTTGAATTGTACTTTCAAGGTCTACAAAGTGTTATGTTGGAATTTTGGTTGGAATAGCATTGAATCTATAGATTGCTTTTAGTAGGCTTGTCATTTTCAATGTTAATTTACAGATCCATGAGTATAGGAGATCTTTCCATATGATATTTTCATTAGTTTTTTCTTCAGAAATTTGAAGTTTTTGTCATTTAGATTGTTCACTTGCTTGGTTAGAGCTACACACAATTATATTTTATATGATTTGTGACTATTTTAAAGTGTGTTGTTTCCCTAATTTCTTTTTCAACGTGTTTATCATTTGTATAAAGAAGGCTAATAATTGCTTTGGGTTAACGTGTTTCCAGGCAATTTGCTGAAAATGTTTAGCAGCTATAGGTGTTCTCTGGAAGAATTTTTGGGATTACTTATGTATACTATCATATCATCTTCAAATAGCGATACTTTGACTTTTTGCTTTCCGATTTCTGTAACGTTTATCTCCTTTAATTTTCATATTGCTGCAGGTAGAATTTCAAGTACTATATTGAAGAGATGGAGAGAGAGTGGAAAGTCTTGTCTTCTTCCTGATTTTAGTGGAATTGCTTTAAGTTTCTCTCCATTTAATTTGATGTTATCTATTGGCTTACTGTTTATTGCCTTTATTGTGTTTAGGTATGCACCTTGTATCCCTGATCTCTCTAAGACTTATAACATGAAGGGGTACTGGACAAAAGGAAGGTTAACAAACGAATAAAACACAAGAAATAGGTATTTTGACACAAGTAGATCCAAAAGAAAAAAATCACAAACACACACACACACACAAACACACACAGTATGAGCACCAACTTCAAAATAAAAGGAACTGAGACTCATTGGGCGTTAATATCTATCAACACAAATGTTCTCACTTTCCCCATAAAAAGACATAAGCTAACACAGTGCATGCTTTAATAGGATTTGTCAATTCTGTTGCAAAAACAAAACACACCTTAGCAACAATGGTAGATATTACCTCAGAGTAAAGGGTTGGAAAAAGTTTTACCAGATAAATAGATCCAAGAAACAAGCTGAAGTAGCCATTCTAATAAAAAATAAAAGATACTTTCAACCAAATTTATCAAAAGAAATACAGAAGAACACATCATACTCATCAGAGGAAAAAAATCCATCAAGATGATGTTTCATTCTGAACATAGTAATAATTCTTAAACTAACAATTTGATAGCCTATAAAGGAAACCAAGGGTTGATCTAGAAAAAAATATATCCAAATATCTGAAAGTGTTTTATAAACAGAGGGAAATTCTATTGGTTATAAATTCTGTAGAATGTACAATATCTTAAAATCTTTCACTGGTCAGAAATAAACCTTTTATTAATTACAGAATATATTAACAAAAGAACATATAATCAAATTTGTAATTTTTTCTTGAAAATCAAGACATTTCAAGGAAAAATAAATGAATGTTGTAAGCATTTACAAAAGATTGCAAGCAAAAAAATTTTTATATGTTATCTTATCAAGAACACTACAGTAGACTATCAATATAGGTTAAAGGTCAAAATAGTCCACATAGGGCTATTGAGGATCCTATATAATAGTCTAGCTGCCTTATGCAGTACTTTGCTTTTAAACATAATCTTCCTTTCTTCTCCAATTATCGACTTAGCTTATTTTGTGTTTATAGAAAATGACAAATCATATGGTAATAACTGTGAGTCATCACTAGTGTAGAAACAATATTTTGGCATTCAGGATACACTATGATTATCCATTATTTTATTCCTAATACATCTCTAAGTCCTTAAATAATATCTCATAGCCAATTTTCTTTATGGATTATATATTATCAGGATTATCTCAAAATTGTCATTTGTAAATTGTTTTAGTAACTTGATAGATTATGCTCACTTTTCTTTTTATATATTTTTGTCAGTTTTTTCCCTCATTTAATGTCAAGTGAGAACATTTTAAGACAAATAAATCTTTGTCCTCTTTCTGTAGATACCACTTAAATGTTTGCTGGCTACTGCTTCTGATAGTAGTCTTTATTAGTCTCAGTGATATACTTTACTTCTACATTTTTGTGTTTTATAGACATTCTCCAGATAAATGGGCCCTGTTAATACATCCCAAATATAAGAACTCTTCTGGTGAAAGCACAAAAAGGTCTTCTCTGTAACTTAAAGCTGAACATCAAATACTTTCCATCAAACAGGACTCTGACTTTGTCCTTAATGTTCATTCCAAGCACTTTAGAAACACATTAGGTCTTACATCACTAGACTAGGCAAAAGAGCACTCATATAAGATTCTTTAGCTATTTTGGAGTAAATTTTGATTGAAAACTAGAATTAGCTTTCTGAAGTCCAGAGCTGTTTCGGATGTGTCACCTTGCATGAGAGTATTAAGAAGATGGACCTGTCCCAATAAAAGAAACACTCCAGCCTCCTTTCTTCTCTTCCTCTTCACTGTCCTCTCTCTACTCTTCATTCTCACCTATTGATTACATCTATGATTTTCAATCCTTCAAAAAATACTATGAAAAGTTGGGAAACAGATTGATTGACTAAAGTCAATCTTAGGGTTCTTTGTCAACAGAGTCAAAGGAAATCGGAAACTTGACCTCTTATGGCCTGTCTTGTTTCAGAGAAGCTGTTTGGTATCAGGGGTGGAAATCAGTTTTCTTTCATGTAACATAATGCTAATGAATGTGAAGGGGGAAATTATGAATAGGTGGAAATGCCATATGGCAGAGCATAACCTCTTCACACAGTGTGCTCTACCAAGTGTCCCTTTTCTGGCTGGTGCTCAATTAGTTCACAAGATTTCAGCATTTCTTATTTAAGCCCATTTCTGAAGTCCCTGTAAGACCCATGAGCTCTGGGGTCTGGACAAAGAAACTTTTCAAGTTTCACATCATTCTTCGAGTCTCTGCACCAGCTGTGAAAATCAATTAGCCCTGGTGAAAATTGAGCTGTTCTACATTCTCAATAATGAAAAAGGCCAACTGCACGGTAGCAATTTTCTCTGTCCTTACAAAGACAGATGAGGACTTGGAATCTTTTTCACAGCTCCATGGAATTGCCTATTACTTCTACTTTGAAAGTTGCCAGGCATGAGAGAAGATTTACACTGAAGACACTTCGAAGCAGCAGGAATATTATACCACGGCACACCAGTGACATTTCTAACTCCCTCGGGCTGATATTCAGCCATGAGACAGTCAAAACAAACATTTCCGAAACACACACCAACATCAGTTCCCTCCCCTGGCCCAGACTTTCTAGATAACCATAGAAATGAGTAGTGCTACTCATTAAATTTAAGGATCTACTTTGAAAGGTTAGGTAACTTTCCACGGGACAATATGGAAATGCAGAGATAGTGCTGGGAGAGAAGGTACAATTCACAGGACAGTGTTATAAAAGACTCTTTGGTGACTTCTGAAGAAATGGGCGAATGTTGGAATTGAACTCCTCCTTTAGGGTACTGTCTTCACCATTCTTTCAGGCAACTCTTTCACAATAAAATAGTATTGTAATGATTCCATTCAGTTAAAGTGTGGTCCCTCCAACTTCAGCATATGATACTGAATAATGAGGTGATAAGGTAGAAGGGTTATGCTCTGAGTTGTAGGGTTTAACAACATCTCTGACTAAATCATCGGGTGCAAGTTCCCATCCACTTCCAAGCTGTGACAGTCAAAACTGCTTCTGGATGTTGTCATATACATCCTTTCCTGGGGGAAAATGACCTTAAGGAATGAATATATTAAAGTGATGCTTCCTTTTAACTCAAAGAAATATGAGAACTTGAGGAAATGTATTTAGGTAAAACTGTTCAGAAAACACTTCAACTGCCACTGCTACCTAGCTATAGCATATTTTTCTGCAATGGATCTCCTAGTTATCACTGTAAGACTTTTGCATGCATAGACAGACGATTAAATATACAATCTTATATTTTTGAACTAATTACTGTTAAGACTTTGCTTCGTTACTTATTATGAAGCTCTTTCCTTGAACCTTCTAATTAATGTAACATTTTTACATTTGTTGCTTCATGCGACTCACAGGTAAGAAAATCAAATTAGCTTCCAATTTTTATTATGGAGGCAGATGGGTTGAATGCAAATGACTTGCTTGAGGGTAAATGTCAAGCCTTTTAAAAATAAAATTATAGTTTTCTCTGTGTGATAGTCTTTCCATGCACCTGAAAATGAGAGTTAGTTTATATTTTAGGGTAAGTTAGTAGAAGTAAGCACTTTTAATTAAAAGTGTGAGTTAGGATAACCTGACATGATAGCTTAGTGAATAAAGGCACTTATTGCTAAGGCTGATGTCCTGATTTCCAACCCTGAAATTCAAGTGTTAGAAACAAGACTCTATCAAGTTTTTTTCTGACCCTCACACAAGAGTTCCAGTATAAATATCCATTCACATATACAAAAAGATACAAAGTAAATAAAATAAAAATATAAAAATACAAATTTATAAAGAATTCTGTCAATGTTTAGATTATGTTTTTTAGCTTACATTCTAATGAAATATACGTAAAGGATATCCCATCACCCATGAATAACATAAATGATGAATAATAGATTTATCAATAGAACTCAGGGTTAAGTGGCAAGAAAAATAATATGGGATAATAGATGCTGAGCTATTACAATTGCTACAAATACTTCCAGTCATTTTTTTCTCATTGAATACAATACCTGATTTCCTTAAAATAGGAACTATAACCTCAATATTTTATTATCTATACTTTGTCCTCAAAAAGGAGTACAATAACATTCTATTTAAACAAATTAACATGACATATGTGATTTATGAATTTGTAAATTGATCTTCCCTGCCGAGAAGGCAAAATAGCTTTAGAGTTTATACTATAATGGGGTCACATATGATTCTGTGACACACACAAACAATTGTCTGGTACTGAAGAAATAATTTATTCTTCTGTCACAAGCTGTCTTATTTTCTAACTACTCCTAAGCATTCCATTAACATAGACCAAAGGGAAAGAACCAAATAGGACACAAGTTGCAGCTACTGTGGGTAGGTGTGACAGACGTGTGAAAACATGTTTCCTTTAAAGCTCTTGACATGTGAAGAATGCAGAGAACTGCAAATCACTCTAATGGTTGCTAACTTTAAATAGACTATAAACATTCCAATACACATGTTATCAGAATTGGTTTTCCCACATGAGAAAACACATCAGGCCTTCTAGCAGGTGTTCTAGAGACTTTGCAAAAATAGATAATGTTTATTATGGAAGCTTCTAGATAGATACGATTATTGTAAAACATCCTTTGAAAAGATTTTTTTCCGTTCCCTGGTACGTATGTTGTATGTGTAAGTGGATGGCTCAGTTGTAGACTTAGGTATTCTGGATAGTAAATCTGGAATGTGGATTGTTGCCTAGAACTGCAATGGCTCAGAAGCACAGGATTCAGAAAAGCCTTCCCTGGGTCAAGGTCAGGGAATTGGCAAAGCCTTTCTGTGGTCTCTGTGCAAATGTTGGCAGAGTATAGAGAAATCATCCATTGCAGCTTTCTTCTCTCAGATGTGAATGCTCTGAGACTTTGCCCCTCTGGAGGCCTTCAACAGAGACTAGTTAAACCATCCTTTTTGTTCTACTGTATACCATAAACTTGCCTCTTTGATTCAGTATATAAAATAAAGGGTGCTGAGTTTCCTGATTGCTGTTGATGCCGATACATCTCCATTAGTGCCCACCTTCCCACTTATCCAGTGCTGGAGGCTCTACATCCTTTCTTCCCATTGTCAATGCCATTAGGTTTCCAGGATAAGACTTATTAATTATTTTAATACACTTAAATCAATAGCAAAAAACAATTCAAAATGAAATTCTTTCATATGCCCAATGCTAGAATAAGTATATGCCTCCAATCTTCTTGGAAATAGATTATGAATACATTTAAAGAACTAATTTGTAATGAGCCACATTACACACTAAGGAAGTTATCATTTAAACTCTTCTTCTTAGTACATATGTGGTCCTTTGCAACTAGATGAAGAATGTGCTTTATCCCTACAGGTGGTTCACAAACTGTGATGATACTTGCGGGTGAGTCAGAAAGGTGAACTCTAACACAGGGGTCTCCTAAGACCATTGAAACACAGAGATATTTAGATTATAAAACTTAACAGTAGCAAAAGTACATTTATGAAGTAGCAACTATAGTAATTTTATGATTGGGGGCTCAATACAAAATGGGGAACTGTGTCAGCTTTAGAAAGGTTGAGAACCATAGTCATCATACTTATTCTGTAAATCTTAAAATCTAAGGAATCTTTAAAGATCATTTTAAAAGAAAATTACTTATTAAAATGCAAACACAAAGATCACTCTACATCTCATAGAACATAAATTTGTTCTCTTTTCATTACACATTATTTTCTAATGCTATCTAAGGCCTATTTATATTAAAATTATCAGACCTATTGAACATTTCCATTTTTGTCTCAAATAATCAAGCTTATTTGGGCATAAATCTTCTTTTCAAGGTATAGAGATGTTTTTTATACTAAGACACACAAATCTTCTTGAAATGTTGCAACAGGATGGATGTACTCTTTGATCTCTTCCAAGTATTTCCCAACTCTTCAAGGGAATATTAAGAAACTATAACTTTCAATAAGCAACATAGTGTTTGTATGATGTGAATCCCTTTATCTATACCTCTGTGTCCCTGAGCTAAATGACAGGAGTAATATCGGTAAATAATAAGCTCATTGTGTATTTGAATAGGGAGTTGGCCTTGGTCTTTTTCTTGCATCTCATGTGCAACAGGCATCCGCAATTCTCTCTGCAATTCTCTTTGTGTCACTATCCAAATGTAAGATTTCGGACATTAAAGCGTACAAGTAATCATCATACCTTATCAAGTTCTACTTAAAAAGCACGAATAAAACAAAATAAAAGATCTAAGATCTGGCAATCATTCAAAAATCTGTGCCTTTTTGGTCTTGGACCGGAATAATAAAGAGACAGTAAGAATTTACATTGTGGTTCCTACAGCAGCTTCTTTCTTGCATTTGCAGTCTTAGGTCCTATCTAACATTTACATATTTGGTCTTTTTAAGGATATTTTGGAGATAAGTCATCCGCCATGTGGCGCACACATTTAAACATATACATTTCTTTGGGTTTAACTCTTTTTGACAAGAAGGAATAAAAATGAAATGTCTTTCATTTCCTGAACACAGCAGTGGTCTGTCTCTGAGGGAGGGGAATCTATTTAAAATTGAGATAGAGTTTAGTTGTAATTTCCTTTTAGAGACCAGGCTATTTTGCACATCAAAACACACAGCCACTAGGTAACTCATAAACATGGCTAGCGATTACATCTAAGCCTCTATCTTATTAAGATAGAGAAATGAGAGGTGGGGGAGTGTCTGAGTTAAGCTGAGTTAAGCTGAGATTCATTGGTGTGAAACACAGGGGTACCTGCAGAGAACTGATGTTGCAAATATTACCCTTTCACTTTCTAGAGGTGAGGTACAATCACTTGGAACAAAGATTCCAGAAATATGAATTACAATTAATTTTTGTTGTTGTTGTTGTTGTTGTTGTTGTTTTGCTTTGCTTTTTGAGACAGGGTTTCTCTGTGTAATCCTGGCTGTTTTGGAACTCACTCTGTAGACCAGGCTGGCCTCGAACTCAGAAATCTGCCTGCCTCTTCCTCCCAAGTGCTGGGATTAAAGGTGTGTGCCACCACTGCCCAGCACCAATTAGTTTTCTATGTATTTCTTCAGAAGCAATCTGTTGAATAATGGGTTCCTGCTCCTGCTCCTCTCACTGATACAATGTGACTTTGGACTTGTAAGATGAGATAAAACCTTTGCTCCTCAAACTTGTTTTTGGTCAAGGTGTTTGTCACAGCATCAGAAGCAAGCTAGAGCACCAAATCACATCTTACTAAATGTGCATCTAAATCATGAGGGTGTGCATCTAAATTCATAAATATTCTAGAGATATTCATGTACCCATGAAAAATACAAAACTGTGTCAAAAGAAGATGGCTGTAATATTATCACACCAGATATTAAACAACATATTAAGTTTCAAGTATATGGATGAAAACACTAAAGTTTCGATTAATGTCTTTGTTATCACTTTATGTTTATACTTAAGTTACACAAAATGTATAGCATTATTTGAGGTATAGACCCCAACTCCTTCAGAGTCGTGGGGATGTCTTCAAAATATTTAAAATACGATGTATGCTCCATTCTACTGTGCCATTTAATTTCTGAATATTTAAATACCATTAAGTAATGTGCACGTATACGCACTTGACTTTGAATCTGAAGAAGGTTACCTCAGGTTGCAGGGGACATGTTAAAGAAAAAGAAGATCAAAAGGAAGAAAACCTAATGAAGTAAGAAAGAGAACTGCACCAGCACAAAATATAGTTTGAGAATCTTCTTTTCTTATTTTCATCCCAATGATTTAATTTCTCAGCTCTAGGGAAATGCAAGTTAGCAAAGTAAAGCAAATTTATCACTTCTGAAAACTGCTGCAAGACCCCCCAAGACAGAACAATTACCCAAAAATTGAATTTAAATAAAAGTAATTAGTTTTTATCTTATGTTTTAATTCATTTACCTCTGCATTGAAATCCCCCTGGAGTTTTGAAACTCATCAGTGGTTATCCCTGAAGCTGATTCAATAATGGGTGAATAAATACACCATTAACCAATTATACATAATGACTGCGAGACATGCCAATAGTCAGACAGCTCAGGTGATTTATAAGACTCCCTCCTTTTCCCTCGTATGCAACTTAAATTTTTTATAAAAATGCATTGCAAGTTAAGAAATACTTTATTTATACTTGTAGTTACCTGCTGGGGATATGAATGCATAAAACCAAGCAATTTATGTTTCCTTTTTTTTAAAAAAAAGTTTGTCACATAAATATCCTCAAGTACAAGTTATGAAATATTCCTTTAAAGTCAATGGTGTGTAGATTTTATTTGTTGTTGTTTTTTTTTCTGTCCTACTTCTAGATAGGTCAGTTCATATGAGCCTAAATGTTGACATCTCATAAGAGCTATTGAGTTAATTAACACAACTTGGATTACATTTTAACCAAAACTATGAGAATCTGAAGACATGGCTCCAACGGTATGAGCAAATCCTGGTTCAGTTCCCAGTACCCACATTGGGCAAATTACAACTGCCTGTAACTCCAGTTGCAAGGGATCCAGATCCTTGACCATCATGGATACTACACAACTGTAGTAAACATACAAATGAGTAGGTACACACACTGTGAATATATACACATACATATATATGAATAAAATTTAGAAATCAAAATATGTACATTTTAGTATTGCCACATGCTCTTTAGGACAATTGTACCATATACCACATGGAAATAATTAGACCCCCATTAGAAGGAGTAGTAGAAAAAAGAGAATGTGACAAAAAATAATTTTAGGTAAAAATATTTTATTGGGACTTTTCCTCCACTTTTAAACATTTGACCGATTGTGTGACATTGCCTTCTCACTCAGAACATTGTAAAGATTGCCAAGTGGGCATTAGAGTCTGATTTCATACATATCACCCTTCTTTAATAAGCTATTTAAAAATTGGCCAATGTTTTCAGCTTCTGCCTATTACAAATAACACTGCTATGATCATACTGGAGCACAGGTCCTTGTTGTATGGTGGAGCATCTTTTGGGTATATGCCCACGAGTGTTATAGCTGTGTCTTCAGGTAGAACTATTTCCAGTTTTCTGAGGAACCACCAGACTGATTTCCAGAGTGGGTGCTCCAGTTTGCAATTCTACCAACAATGGAGGAGTGTTCCTTTTCCTCTACATCCTTGCCAACATGTGCTGTCACTTGAGTTTTTGATCTTAGTCACTCTGATTGGTTTAAAGTAGAATATTAGGGTCATTTTGATTTGCATTTCCCTGATGACTAAGGATGTTGAAAATTTTATAATTGGGTTATATGGGGGGTTTTTGGAGATTAATTTCTTGAGTTCTTTATATATTTTGGATATTAGCCCTCTATCATATGAATGGTTAGTGAAGATTTTTTTCCCCAATCTGTAGGTTGCCAATTTGTTCTATTGGTGGTGTCCTTTGCCTTACAGTGGCTTCTAAGTTTCATGACATCCTATTTATCAATTGTTTATTTTAGAGCCTGAGCCATTGCTATTTTTTCTGTTTAGGAAGATTCCCCCTGTGCCAAGGAGTTCCATGCTCTTTCTCACTTTCTCTTCTATAAGATTCAGTGTATCTGGTTTTATGTTAAGGTCATTGATCCTCTTAAACTTGAGCTTTGTGCAAGATGAAAAAAAAAATAAAACAGATATCCCTCAATCAAAGAATGGATACAGAAAATGTGGTTCATTTCCACAATGGAATACTATTCAACTATTAAAAAATGAGTGTATCATGAGTTTTGAAGTGAAATGGATGGACAAGAAAATATCCTGAGTGAGGTAACCCAGACCCAAAAGATTATGCATGGTACATACTTACTGATAACTGGATATTACTTAAAAAGTGCAGAATACACAGTATGCAACCAACAGATTGTCAGAAGTTTAACAAGAAGGAAGGTCCAAGTGAGGATGCCTCAATCGTTTTAGAAGAGGAACAAAGCAATCACAGGAGGCAGAGGGAGGGAATGACCTGGCTGGGAGAGTGAAAGCAGCAGGGAGGGGAACAGGATCAGTTATATGTGGGGGAATAACAGGAAAGAAGCCGAAAGACCAGGAGAATGAATGGAAATACCCAGATTCTGAGGGTGGGAGGTGGGGAACTCTCAAGAAAGTCCCAGAAATCCAGAAGTAAGAGACTCAGGAATCGATGGGGGTGACCTTAGCCAAAATGCCCAATAGTGGGAAGAGGGAACTCGAAGAGCCCTCCTCCAGTAGATAGATAGAGCCCCAAGTGGAGGGACTGGGTTATCAACCTAACATCAAAATTAAGGAGATGGCAACTGAAATGCAAATAAGATATCCAATAAAATATAAATTAAAAAAAATTATGACCCAGAATTGTTCCTGTCTAAAAGAAATGCATGAACAAAAATGGAGAAGACATTGAGGAAATACTCTCTAGTGATCTGCCAAAATTGGGATTCATCTTATGGAGGAGGGTGTCACCTGCCTGAAACTATTACTGGTGCTGTGATGTGCTTACAGATAGGAGCCTAGCATAGCTGTCCTCTGAGAGGCCCTATCAGAAGCTGAATGAAACAAATGCAGATACTTACACCCAACCAATGGACTAATTAGGGGAAGGATTGAAGGAGCTGATTGGAAGACGGACCCCATAGGAACACCAGGAGTCTCAACTAAATCAGACCACTCCCAGAATCTGAGCCACCAACTAGGTAGCATACATGGGCTGATCCAATGCCCCTAGCACATATACAGCAGAGGACTACCTGGTCTGACCACAGTAGGGAGAAGATATGCCTAATCCTTGAGAAACTTGAGGTCCCAGGGAAGAGAGGTTCTGGGTGGAATGGGGAATAGAACACCTTCTCAGAGGGAAGGAGGAGGAGAATGGGAATTATGGGAGCAGGGGCCAGGAGAGAGGAGGACAGCATTTAAATAAATTTAACTTAAAATTTAAATAAATTTAAATAAATAAAATAATTAAATGTTAAAATAATGGCATATGTCACCTGGATTTCTTGGTGACCACTGTAAATTCAACTTTGATGAATGTGCCAGTAAGCATGTTTCCAGGCCTATGTGTGCATGCAGGAAACAACTACTACTATTGTGCTTGCATGTGCAGTGGATTCACGGGGACACACTGTAAAACTTTGATGCCTCATAATTGGTCAAAGCCTTGTCACAATGATACAACATGTGAAGACACTGTTGACAGCTATATTTGTTACTTTCGGCCTGGATACACAGGTGTTCTGTGTGAGACGTAAGGGAATGCAATGGAAAGCACTGCCAATTTGGGGACATTTTGCTGAGCTGTCCTCAGATCAATAGGGACACATTGGAGGTCTGCCTTCTTCCTTCAACTACCTTAGATTCCCAGGCTATGTTTCTACCTGTCTGCCTGGATTTACAGACATGAGCCTAGCATAATTGTCTTTAGAGAAGCTCTACCCAGCAGCTGACTGAAATGGATGCAGTGATCCACGGCCAAATATTAGACCAAGCTCAGATGTTTGTTGAAGCGTTGGGGGAAGGATTAAAGAACCAGAAGGGAATAAATATTCCACAAGAAGACCAGCAGAGTAAGCTAACCTAGACCTTTGGAGGTTCTCAGACACTGACCCATCAACAAAAGAGCATACAAGGGCTGAACATGGGTGCCCCCTTTATGTGCATGTAAGTAGCAACTTGGTCTTTATGTGGGTCCCCAACACCTGGGGGGGGGTGCTAATCCTGACTCTGTTGTCTGCCTGTGGATCTTGTTCTCTTATATGAGCTGACTCTTCTGGACTCAGTGAGAGAAACTGTACCTAATGCTGCAGAGACATGAGTTATCAGGGTGATTTGGTACACAGTGGGGGACTACTTCTTCTCAGAAGTCAAGGGAAGGAGTTAGGGAAGGGGGCTTGTGAGGGGTATACTGGGAGGAGGTGAGCTAAGATTGGGATGTAACCTAAATAAATAAGTTAATTCTTGAGGAAAATGGCAGATGTGTGAAACTGGAAATCAGAGTTTTCATTTGTCAAATGGAAAGGATCAATGTTTAGGCTAGTTCAGAGTGCTTTGAGGTAGTTTAAATAAAATATTCCATTTATGTGTTTAGTGGAATGTTAAGTATATGGTGGGTACTCAATTGTAGTCATTACTATATCATCTAGAAATTGTCACTAGTTTTGTTGTCAGTTGTGGTTTATATGAGATACATGGATGTAAATGTATTGTTTTTCTTCCAGAACTAAGTAAACTCTGTATTTTACCTTACATACCTAAGCAATAAAGGTAATTATAAATCATTTCACAATAGCAACTGAAACAAATGTACAGATTTGGGGGAAGCAAAGGGTGTTATGTACCTGTACTAAATGCCTTTTAGGCATCATGTTCTACACTCTATTATTTCCAAGATTCTTTTTCAACTGTTTAACAACAGCATGCCAGAGAAGATGAAAATTAAGTGGAGAAAGGTACAATTATTTGAATCGAGTAGTTAGTAAACATTACAAGTTTGAAACTCAGGCTTCCCACTCTTATATATAGGACTATGCATAATCAAGTCAAGTTGGCCATGGGTGTTGACACTCTATAATTGTAGATGTCTATCAAATTCTGAGCCATAAAATATATAAGTATTAAATTGATTTACTGTGTGGCAAGATAGAATCACATGTTTTATATTTCACATTCCTTTTCTAGTGGCACAATTCATGAAACAAAAATAATCCTTTTATTGTTGCTACAAGGAATGAGAGGGCAAACAGACTCTCAGTGATGCTACAAAGTTGATAAAATGTGATAAGTGAGGCAGTAAAGATAAAAAGCAAAATTCTAACAATGTTTTCGAAATAGTGTCTGTAAATGTGATATTTTTATCGTAACAGATTTATGTGCGTTTTAAATTGTCATGAGCTGCATTTTTTAAGTAATCACTTTCACAAATCTGTCAAAATCATATCTCATTTCTAGAGTTGTGTGCTAATAAAATAAATTACATAATATATAATGTATAAAATAGGAAGATACTTATATGAAAAGACCTTGAATCTTAAGCTACGAAACTCAGAAACCCAAGTTAAAGTATAACAAATATTCAGAAGATAAGTTTTGTCCACAAGTAATATGCAAGTGGGTTTTGCTTGTCCATATTTACCAAGTGATGAATTAGATCTATTTCTTCCATCTTTGATATCTTAGGCTTAATGGCCTTTTTTTTTCTTCTCTATTTTCTTGTGATGCTTTGGTCACATATCTCCTACAGGTTGAGGGGGGGTGGATCCATATTTCTTAACAGAACTCTGCTTACTTCTCAGACAGAGAGTTGCACTTAAGTAGACTATTATAACTAAAAAGATCTCAAGGCAATGGACTAGCATTTGCCTTTCCATTGAAATATTCTTTTATGGAGGGAAAAGAAAAGATCATAGGATTCAGAAAGCTGAGTATACTCATGTGATTAAGAACCTCAGAAATTTATGAATTCATGAAACCTGTCACCAGGTGGCATGTATAGTAAATAATTTGTAGGCACAGGACACTGTTGGAGATTCTTACAGGTTCACAAGGTAAGAGAAAAAAAGACAAGGTTCCTGAGTCACCATTCATTTTGGAATGGGACTTTGGAGATGTAACTGTGTTTCAGTAATTCATGACCCTTAATCTCATTCGGGCTCAAAGTCATTCTTGACTGGAATTATGCCCAATTTCCTCCTCATCCATGTTTTATCTAAGGTTAATTCATGGTTGTTCACATATACCTAAAAAAAAAAATCACAGGACAATTCTTTTTATGTAAGGGTAGTAAAGAGAATGTGGTAGAAACAGCTGAAGGAGTTCAGAAACAGAAAGAAAAAGAAAGCCAGATTTGTAATGGTTCAAGCCACATTGATAATATCAGGTTGCAATATGATTGTTGGAATTTGTTAGATTTATTTTTTTTTGTTACAGTGGAAAGCAGTCTGTTCATAGTAATGACCATAAGCTAAATTAGAGAATGTGTTCAGTTTCTTTCCAAGCATTCCATATCTTCTTTATGTTTCTTTATGTCTCTTTATGACCTATCTCTCTAAGAAAAATTCATCTTATACATTTCACCCTCTCGGACACATCTCATGATCCTTAGCTTCTCTACCAGAATGGTACATACCAGTAAGAGGATGGAGATATCAAAAGTCATCTTTCTCTACCATCTAGTCTTCTTCCTTGGAATCTGGCTTTTTTTTACTATATACCCCAAGGTAGTGATTTAGAAATTTCTTAATAATGCTTCTGGTTTTAGATATCAGTTAGCCTAGGCTGGAAAACAAAAATACAACCATAAGCTCTTCAAATCTACATGCTCTAATAATTAAACACATTGATTACAGATTATAACCAATTCTAATGGAATTTGTATGTTTAGACTGTACTATGAAGGTCACTCGTCTTTCACAATAGCTGCTTTCATATAATACAGGTTAGTTATAATATCAATTGATTTCACAGGGACTTCACAATGATGTATCTGTATAAAAGAAAAACCTAGAGAGAAGTTTTAAAGACAGTTGTGAAATTTTTATAAAGTCTGATGTAATTATTAATGTCTCAAATGCTGTCTTGAGTGGTCTGTTGGTCATGATGACATAATTCCTTTCATGAGCTGTATGAAATGACTCTCTGCCATCACTGTGAAAGTGAACCCTGTTCAGCAAGGAAGATAGAATGTTTAAGAAAACAGACGGATTCTTCCTGGCTGTCAAAACAAGAGATCATGAAATTAAGGATGCTAACCTTTGTATTAACAAGAACACTTTCACGTGGAATGAGTTTGCTCTGGAGGTCAGTGTATTATGTTAAAAATCTTCATGCTGTGGACCCATGTCTTTACCTCTTAACTGTATTTCTGTCAAGGGAATAAAAGAATGAGGGTTAATACTATCTGGAATCCCTCTTTTGTTATGAAGCCTATCAAACTTGATTAAATGTACTGCAAGTTTAAATAACATAGGCTGTGGGAAATGTTCAGCTCTAAGGTAATAATGGGTTTCCCTGGTTAGATAAACAATACAGCAACACTTACTAAGAGATTTCTTTTATTAATAAAAAAGAACTAGGTAGTTTCATACATTTCCTTTGTCTCCCATGGACTTTTAAGTTAAGGCTTCTCTGTAGTTAATCAAGTGTGTGTGTGTGTGTGTGTGTGTGTGTGTGTGTGTGTGTCTTGAATTTTAGATATTTAGATGTTTGACTTTATGATAGTTGAAGGCTTATGTATAATTCAGAGATATATAAATATTAGATATACCTGTTGAGTCATCTCCCCAAAGTAGATAAGGTTGTTAGTGGAATTATTATCTAATGAGTCTCATTTTGGTTTTGAGAGTGAGGAATTGTTCAGAGAGATAATAAGGAACCTTAGAAAGATATGTACTTGAAAGTATTTTTAGGACAGAAATAACAGAATAAACTCAAGAGAAAATACATGACAAGTTATAAAATTTGGAATGAAACAGGACAGAATGATTTAAAATATGCTGTGTAATTCTGATTAATCAAAACAATAAATATATATTTGATCAGCAGTTATGTGAGCATTAGCAGATAGTAGAGTGTACAACAATCACCAAAGAAGACACTTCTGGAGTATATAGCTTGATTATAGTTTGTTTTCTCTACTACAGTCATGTAATATTTAATTATGTCTGAAGAAATGTCCTGTTAAGTAAATTTGTCATTTTACATATAACTGAATGCTTTCATAAGAACTCATTTAGTGATGATTTCATTAGGTGATAAAATTACAAGAACCCATAATTTGGTTTTGTTATGGCCCAGCAATGACTGACCCTTGCCACTTTCACTGAGTATGTTGTTTAACACCTATTTGATGTTGTGGGCATTAGGTTTTGTATGGATAGAAAAAAATTAGTTGATCTATATGAGGTAAGTTTCTGTTATCCAGGAATTAATCCATAAGTGAGAATGAGTATGGATGTAAAGGAGTCTGTATTAGCTAAACTTTGAAGAATGGATAAGTAGTTCTATTTACTATAACGAGTTTGAGTATGAATAACAGCATCTAGGCTCAAGATTTTCCCAGAGAAAAGGGCAGAATTTTGTAAGTGAAAATTCAAAAGCAGGAAAGACATCAAGGTTAACTCAATCTAGAAGCTCCATACACATTATTTCTCCTCACTGTTCTCTTAGCTCCTGAGACGCTGCTAAATCTATGCTGGTTTTGTGTTTGAACCAAGTGGATTTAAAATTACGGCACTCACATCTTTTCTGAAAACAAACTAGAGGCAGGGGAAAGCCATTCCATAACATGGCTACCTTTTACAAACCAAAAAAGCAGTCTCCAGAAAACTGTCTCCAAGGGCTTTGGCAAGCACAACTTCTAAAAAGAATTGTTGTTACCCATTGGAAAGAATGATTTACCAACTTTAATCTGGGCCTCTAAAATTGTGCTTATCCTTGAAAACATATTTAAGAAAGAATGTCAAAATTAAACTAACTGTACAGTAAGACTGATGTGAAATGGGTATTGCCATAAGAACTTCAGTGCTGAATCAGGTAAAAAGTTGAATCAACATTCAGCATAGTGGTGAGCAGTACAAACACTAAGTGCATATGATAAAATTCAGTTCATTACTTCAATTCAGAACTTTAATACTTTGTTCTTACTGGAATATAAGATCTCATGCTCCTATGTTAGCTTTGCCATTTTTATTCAATAGGCACAAAAAAATACTATGATTTGTATGATAGGGTCTTCACATTTGTTTTAGCAAAACTCTGGAACAAGGGTAAAGTATCTTTCATGTGTTTAAACTATGATAAGTGTTACCCTATATATTTAAGTAAAATAGAATTGTAGGGCAAATGTAAAATACATAAGGATTGGGAATTTAAAAGCTCTTTTGAAGGAAAAAGCCATCTCACTATTAGTTTCTCCTCTTCCGATTTATTATTTCACTGGGCATCCTCTATGTGATTGTTTTTATAGGCTTCATGAGTTTAAAAGTTATATTCAGTCTCAGACGCTTAGTGGGAATAGATTTTCTTTACATACCAAAGACCATTTCCTTGAAGATAGCATACAATAGCAAAAGATTTCTTCCATTCATAAATCTTTACTACTTAAACTGGTTTTGTATATATCACCTTATTAGAACATTCTATCTGAAAGCCATAGTTTATAATATTAATTTTTGTTTGTTTGTTAATTTATTTTAATTATTCACTTTGTATCTTGCTCACTGCCCCCTCCCAGTCATCTCCTCCAAAAACCCTTCCCCCAATTTCCCCCTTTTCTTCTGAGAGGGTGAGGAACCCCCTGGGTATTTCCCCACCCTGACACATCTTGTGTCTGTGGGCCTAAGTAATCCTCTCCCACTGAGTCCAGATAAGGTAACCAAGGTAGAAGAACATATGCCATGGACAGGCAACAGCTTCTGGGATAGACCCTGTTCCAGTTGATTGGGATCCACATGAAGATCAATTTCCATATGTGCAGGAAGGCACAGGCCCAACGCATGTATGTTCTTTGCATGATGGTTCAGCCCGAGTGCCCCAAGGTTTCAGGTTAGTTGACTCTGTTGGTCTTCCTGTATAGTTACTATCCCCTTCTGGGCTGCACAATACTTCCCTCTACTGCAAGCTGCATCCACTGCTTAGCTGTGGGTGTCTGCATCCTCTGAGTCAAATTCTGGGTGGAGCCTCTTAGAGGACAATCATGCTAGAATCCTGTCTGCAAACATAGCAGAGTATCATTAATAGTTAGGACTTGGAGCTTGCCCATGAATGGGTCTCAAATTGGGCCGGTTATTGCCTGGCCATTTGTTCAGTCTCTGCCCCATCCCCAATCCATTCTTTACTTATAGATAAAATAAATTTTAAGTTGAAAGTTTTGTGGGTGGATTGGTGTCTCTGTCATTCTAGTAGGGTTCTTACCTGGCTACAGGAGGTGGCTTCTTCAGGTTCCATGTCCCCAATGCTAAGGTCACCCCTATTGATTCTTAGGTGCCACCCTTATCCCTGGTCTGTCTGTTGCAGATGTCCACTCATTCATGGCCATCCTCCACACTTGGTCCTCACCCCATCCCATTACCTTCCTCATCCCCTCTCCCACTCAGTTCCCTTTCTCCATCTGCTTCTTATAACTAATTTATACTTTTTTTCTAAATAAAATTCAAACATTTTCCTTCATGTCATACTTCTTCAACTTCTTTGGGTCTGAAGAATGTAGCATGGGTATCCTGTATTTTATGGCTAATATCAACTACAGATTCAATGCAATCCCCATCAAAGTTACAGCACAATTCTATATAGACTGTTAAAGGGCAATTCTAAACTTCATAAAATCAGATACACTAAATTTCAAAGAAGAGAAAGTGCAAAATAGCTTTGAATGCATTGTTGCAACTACTTTGGAAAAGAATTTGGCCATTTCTCATAAACCTGTCAATAGTTCTTCTACCTTAAGACCTAGCTATACCACTCCTGGGCATGTATCCAAAAGATTCTCCACTCTACCACAAAGACACTTGCTAAACTATATTCATATCAGCTTTATCTTTAATAGCAAGAGACTGGAAACAACCTAGATGTCCCTCAACTGAGGAATGGATACAGAAAAAATGTGGTACACCTACACAGTAGAATACAGGATCACATCATCCTGAATGAGGTAGCTGATTCCCAAAAGAACATGCATGGTATATATGTACTCACTTCCAAGTGCATTGGTTAACAGTACTGATGAAAGATAATTTTGTATATATTATGTCAAAAGAAGAAATCTACATTCAAAGTGTCCTGAAATGTTTTATCTACAGTACCATTATATATATATATTGAATTTTGTATTCTATATTTGCCAGTAATACATACTTTTAATATATATATGTATGTATATGTATATTTGTGACTATTGTATATTATATACTTTTAATATATAATATGTATATTTTAACTATTAGCAAGATATAAAATATATCACTAATCTTTCATCTTTTCAAATGATCTATATAAAAGAAGAAATAAAGTAGTCTTGATGTCTTAGAAAATATGTGATATATTCAGTCTTTGAACCCAAATATGTTACAAAGAATAAACACTTTTCAAATCCGGGAGGGAACTTTATTGAATGAAAGCATAACAACTTTGATCTGCCTTTTATCATATTACAGTGCCTATGGTTTTTGTGACTCCTGAGTTTGATGTCACAATGGACTAAATCTATTTTTAAGCTAAAATAGTATTATTCAAATTATGATTAATGATAGCTAGGAAATAGAAAAATTAATTAGATTTTATGGGTTAAGATGAAGACTGAACTAGATATACTAGGTTATGAATAAATGTTGATTCGGTTTATGTGACAGAATATTTCTAAGCCATTCTTTCTAGCATCATGGCTATGGCAAGATATTTTTCTTAGACATGAATCACATATTGCTTTTTAAAAATTCAGATTAAATGTTGTAACATTTCACATTACCTTACCAAGATGTGATGAAGAAAAATCTGTGACTTTAATTTGAAACAGTTTTTTGTTGCTGTTTTTGTTTTTGGAAAACAGGAGTATAAAATATATAAGACAAATATTTCTTGATTTGTTTTGTTCTTCTATTTGAAATAGTGCCTAGTTTTGTTTGGCAAGTTTTATGACCTAGGAAACAAGCTATCTTCTATTTGTAAATCTCTGGTTTCCCTTCATTATGTCAGTCAAATTAACATCGCCTTAGCCTTAGTCTTTCACACCTGTGTTCACTTTAACAAAAAAACATTTCTTTCCATGGATGGTGTTTCCAACCGACTTTCCAAAGAACCCTTAAGTTTCCACTTTGTGTTTTTGCATGTGTGTGCGTGTGTGTGTGTGTACCTGTGCATGAGTGTGTGTGTGTGTGTGTGTGTGTGTGTGTGTGTGTGTGTGTGTTATGCGCACATGGATATATTCATTTGGATATATACATACTTACATGTAGGCTTGTGTAGGAAATCGTGTCTTGTTCTGTCACTCTCTGTCTTTTTCTCTTGTGATATAATCTCACAGTGACCCTCTGGCTGAAGTGGCATTCAACAAGCCCCAGCAACTTTCCTGTCCCTGTGCCACTGACATTCTAATAGCATGGGATTAACAGATACTCAGTGCTTACACTTTGTTATTTCAGTGCGTGCTGGAGACCATGATTCAGGTATTCTTTTTAATTCAGGTATTCTTACACAGAGAGAATATTCTCCCAGTTAATACTACTGATTTTTATATTCAAATTTGGAAAAAAATTGTTTGAATGCTTTGAGGTTTTATGTACATTATAAGAAGAGAATAGAGATTGATTTCTATGTATAGCCACGTTATAAAAGGTATATATTGGTCAAGTACCCCTCCACACACACACATGCCAACCTAATACACTTGGAGGGAGGGAGGGAGGAAGGGAGAAAGGGAGGGAGAGCACCTATATTCTAGAGGGTTTTAATAAGCTGGAAATCCCTATGAAAGACAAAAATGTGTCTCTGCATCCTTTCTCTGACTCTGATAAAGGTAAAAAGGAGATGGTATACATCTTTGTGACTGCATTTTTATATAAAACTTTGTTATCCTACTATCACTGCCTAAGATTTATATATGATCCAATTAACTGGCAATTTTGGTCATAACTACCAATCTTCCCCAGCTTAAAATTGCCAAACGCATTGCCATAATTACATTTCATACAAGAAAGGACAAGACAGATGCAGCTAACATTTGTTTAGTATGTGTTATATGCTTTGAAGTCTTCCTCTGTATAACAAAAACAGAGAATTAAAATGCTGTAACAGATCATTCTGAGGCAACACACCTGAAAAGGAGTGAAATAGTCATTCAAGCATGCAGTCACTCTTCTATCTACACTCTGTATTGGACAAGTTGTTCTATCAGATTTTTATTTAAATTCATCATAATGAAAAAATATTAATACGGATTTAGAGTTATTGTATTTGAAAATACAATGCTGGTATACTAATACATCTTGCTTTTCAAAGTGACAGAATTTATAATAATCCAGAAAATAAGCCTCAGAGTGTGCATGAGGGCATTTTCTTTAAAGGTGAAACTGAGTGCTGATATATCTTGAATTGGGGAAGTACCATCCAATGGCTGAGTCCCAACAATGTGAAAGAGGGGAAGCTGGAAAAACAGCGGCACTCATATCTCTCCAGTAGCTGTGGGTGCACCAAGCAGCTACATGATGCTCCTGGTGCCTTGAACAACTACCATCAGAGATGATATAATTTTATGCAGTGAACAATAAGATCATCCTACTTTGTATGACTTGTGTCCTGTCTTTTATCCCAGCAATGAGAACTAACCAATACAGAGGGTATAGTGTATCATAGTAGAATAGTCAGAAAAAAATATTAATTAAAGTAAGGATAGATATGGGTAAAAGTATGAGGGGTGCATTTGAATTTCCTAGCCATTTGTGTCCTTAAAGAGTCAGGGACTAATTATTTGTACACATAAAGTCATTCCTTCATTAAAATCTTTTAGTATGCCAGGGACTGCATTCTTCCTAGCATCCAGCTGACAGTCAGATGGGTTGAGTATCTTAAGAGCATGAAAAAGCTATTAATAAGCATACCTTTGGAGTTCAGGGATCTCAGCAGTAAGGAATTATGGGTCTGCTGCCGCAAAAGTATCTGAAAAATTTTAATGTGCTCAGACCATCTCTTTGAGAAGTGTTGATAGGTATCCGTAAAGGACTTCTTATTCTTGTGGTGAAGATCCTGTTTTCAATGATGTTTATGAACTTATATAATGTACTTAAATTGCAAATATATTCCCATTTTTTCACCAATGCTGAAGATAAGATTTTTTTTTTAATGATAAGCTCAGATGTGTAAAAACATATCACAGTTCACATTCACTTTCATTCCACTCATCAGTTATGATCAGAAACAGCTCCTGCCTGGCTTTATTTAGTTTTTGAATATTATTCAATAAAACATAAAACTAAATTTGCAGTTTTAGAGGTAACATTGTAAATTCTTACTAAATTTTATCTGAAAGAACAAAAATTTCCCAACGCTTTTGCAAAATTATTTATTAATTATATATATGAATATATATATATATATATATATATATATATTCTTACTTTTCAATAAGGTATGTTGTTTGTAAGATAAAATAAGACTATATCATGAATATAAAATCTAGGAACACAATGCTATTTGTGCTGAAACCTTCTGTGCAAACTTAACGAAGAAATTAAGTGAGGTAAAATTAATTTTACATTCTTATGATGTGCTACAGAATTATTTTGATATATTACAGAATAAAACATCTTTCTCTCATTTTGATTTATAAAGCCAAGGAATATGCTACATTCCTATTATTGATTTTCTGTGGGCAGAAAAATGTTTATAAATCTTATGAATTCCTGACCTGAAAACCTCCAAAAAATAATCCATAGAATTGGAAAGTAATTTTGAAAAGTGAGTGTGGATTAACTCTTCTATATGATTATGCCCCAAGGTTCCCCTCCACAACCTTCATTCCCTAAGTGCTTAATGAAACAATATTGCAGAGTAGATGTGAGGCCAACCAAAATCTGGCTATCTTTAGATGTCTCCCAGATAATGGCAATGGGTCAGTAAAGGTCATGACATCCAAAACATTTCAAGATGAAGAATTTCTTAGGGAAAAAAAAACATACTATAATTACTTCCAAGATGATCATATCCATCACAAGGATATTTAAAAATCTTTCTTTGAAACTCATATTTTGAGTTCAAAGGATGATATATTTAAATGCTTTTGCAGTTTTTTCATCATGTAAAACACTTTGTATTAAATCAAGCTGTGCAATGACAAACCAAAAGCAAAACAAACCAAAAAAAAAAATCTCCCCCCAAAAACCTTTATAGGTAGAAGGTACCCCTTTTACTCTTCATATAAACACATTTGCAGAGTCCTAATTCAAGGCTCTGGATCTGCATACATTTGGAGACAACTTACAAAACATAAAAATTGTTGCCTGTTAAAGCAATGCTGTCTCTTCTAGCTTAACTGGGAACAGAGGAACATTAACATTGCTTTGTGTGGCTGCTACAGAGAAGATATTTTCAGCAGCTGTAACAAAGATGGTAATAAAATTGGAGGTCAAATTGTCTTTATTCCAGATTAGAGAGCTCAGCATTTTCAATGTTTGGCACTCAGAAACAACATGCTGTAATGAGCTGTAGGTTTCCTGTTCCCAATTTTCTACAGTATCAATTACCATCAGTGCAATGCTGCTCACAGAAGATTATTTTCTGTTTATTTTAGACCCAGCCCTTTAGCAAATTTGCTGAAATTGAACTGTATTACTTAAACCATACTACTAACATTTATAATCCACAATGTTCAATATTATCTGAAATAATTTTACATATTCTCTAGGACCTACTCTAGGTTAAACATGATGTGTATCATGCAATTCAATCACATGAGACAGTTGAAATGAATATTCTTACGTGAAAGATATAAGACCTGAGATCATGCAGGTAAACTGGCCTGTGATTCAAACAGATAGTCACACTGGTAATTTGTACCATGATGTGGGATATAGCCTATGTGTTTCAATGATTTTTTTCTAATTAAAAAACAATTTCTTTACACTTTATTTTGAATTTCTTCAGTGTTTATGGGTTGACAGGTTATAGGGATATTTAACAACAAATTACTTGGGATGCTACATATTCTCATATTTATGTTTACATTTTAGACATAAAGTAAACATTATGAGGTAAACACACGTTTTATATACTAAGCATTATACAATCCCACATATGGTATATTATGTAGACAAATAGCGTAAATCAAAGTTATACCCACAAATATGTATACATTGTCAAAATTTTGCAAAGACAAAATAATAATGAGTTGGGGTTTTTTTGGTGGTATGATTTTATTTCTTTTTATTTTGTATTTAATATTTTATTCATTTACATTTCAGATGTTATCTTTTCCCCACCCCATTAATCCCTTATCCCATCCATCCTCCTCCTTTTTTTGCTTTTATATCATTTAAATTATGGGCAACTATTAAGGTTCAGTTCTAGGTTGAGGAACTAGCAATACACAATAGATGCTAATAGTCAAGAACAAGCAAGACGATACACCCAGGTAGTCAAAGAACACACAGGACAATAAACAGTGTCCAGAGATCACTATGGTGATCAGTGATCACTGTTTCTAAGAGCTTATCAGGATGACCAAAATATCTGAACCTACTAGGACTTCCCTATCTTAGCCCAAAGTCATTTTCATGCCTGGAGCCTACTTCTTTGTTCTAGCTTAAGGTTTAGATTCTTGCCTGTAATTACTTCTTTGTTCTAGCCTAGGATTTAGATTTCTGCCTGAGGTTACTTCTTTGTTCTAGCCTAATGTCAGAATCCTGCCTGCATTCCATTTCCTTGTCCTTGGCCTATGTCAGATTTCTTCCAAGCAGCCCATTTCCTTGTCCAATGTCAGATTCATGCCAGGCAGCTCCAAAAGCTCTCCCCATCTCTCCTTTTTTATTGCATAAATCAGACTAAGCCTGTCTTAGGTTATTCTGACAAGAATGCCTTCCTTACGCATCATGGAATATGCATAATCAAAAGCAATGCACTTCTATCTTAGGTTGGTAGAGCTCTGTACAGAATCTTACCCATCCTTGGCTTGCAAGCTTGTTAAATTAATAGCTCTGTCTGGTGTCCACTTTCAGTTTCAAGTCATGTACTTTGGCTGCCGACCTGTTGATGTAGTTAGAGACAAGCTTTAACACAATGGGCAGGAATAAAAGAATTTCCAGGACAAAGGGGGCTAGTGTGATCAAGCTATATATGTCATTTCTGAAGTTTGACCAAAATGGAAATACTGACATTAAGCCATGGATAATTTTATCAACATTATATGCAGCATCAAAGCTCAACAGAACAGCTTTCTTTAAATTCATAATCTCACTATGCAAAGTTAAAGCATCCAGAGAGGTGTCAGAATTATGACAAATGCCCTACAAGTGTCTTTAAACTTTTTTCTAATTATAATGACTATCATTGTAAATTTTAGAAGTAACACTACTCCAATAGTATTTGTCATGACACTCGAGATGCCTCCTAACTCTCCTGAACCTTCTTCTGATAATTTGAATAGGATATTTAGGGGAAAAAAAAGACCAAATGTGAGTGCTTTGGTCCTTCTTAGAAGGAGTAACAAAATACTCAGGGAGCTAGTATGAAGACAAAGTGTGGAGCAAAGACTGGAGAAGGGACTTTGTGGCTGTATTGGACATATGTTGCTGACCCACCTTTGCTTGCCTATATCCCAGATGGGACAAGCTGCCTTGCCTCAAGTTTTTAGACCTTGTGGGATAGAGAATCAAAAAGAGAAATTATAATGACTCTTGTACTTTTATTAAAGGCGACCAGTTATTCAGTCTCAATCATGTGCTGATCTAGAAATCAATCCAATATTGGAAATAACAGTCTTCATTTGGAAGGCGGGATCTGGGCATTTTCAGAGACATCTTTGGAAGTTAGCTGCAGTTCTCTATGATGTTATGATAGTAAGAGATAAAGTTGAGACAGAATCTGGATTTCAAACAAGGGTTAATGCATGTGTTAAGGCTCTTATAATTGTCAAGCTAAAATTGGTTTAGTCTCTTCTACAGCATTTATTGTAAGCTGCATTGATTATATACTTTTTAATTGTGTTAGTGTGTTGAAACCTGGCATGTCTGTTATGGGGGAGTATCAACCAGCTTTTGTCTTACTGCCCTGAGTATTAGAAAACCTTGATTCTCTGAAAAAACCTTGAAAGTGCTGGAAGAAGTGAGTTAGGCTTTAAAAAAGAAGCAAGAGGGTAGTGGGCTTGATTATTGCTGGTATAACAGCTTTAGTTACATTAATTGCTAGCACCAATGCTTCTGCAATAGTTTTGACACAAGAAGCTAAGACAGCTACTTTTGTTAATTATCTAGCAAAAAGATGTTACTAATGCGTTGAGTACACAAGAGAATTTTTATAGGTGTTTGGAACTATGGGTTGATGCTCTATATCCTATTCAAATGAGTTGGTTATAAAAGTAAGAATTTGAGCTTTAACAATAAAGCCAGCAGTTGATACACTGTGTCTTTTCTTATACAAACCATTAGCAAACTATATTTTTCTTTTGATGTCTAACCACTCATTTCCCTCTTTACACACAGTGATTTCCTTCTAGGAAGGGGTTATTGTGTTGTTGGCCTGCTCTCCTAACCAGAAGTGAAAAAACAAAGTCTTCACATTCATCTCTCAACACAATTACAATATCTGAGACTTTGCATTCTTCACTCAAAAGGCCCTAGTCTCCAGCACTAGCTGTTTTTCTGTTTCCAAAAGCTATGAAGCCGATATGAACCCAAATCAACGAACTTTTCTGTTTCTCATACTTTCAGGACTTCCTGATTTACTCTATGTTCAAGTGACTTTTGTGTGTGTGTGTGTTAGAAACTTAGTGATACAAAACCTTCAGAACTTTCAGACAGTCTCAGTTTGCCTTGGTGTGGTTCTGCTGGCTCTGTGTAGTGGACTTTCTTCATTGGTCAAATCTTGAGTTATATTGATGGAGAACTTGACTGTCACTCCCACAAACACATATGCTCACTTGCAGAGAGGGTGAAGTAAATGAGGCACAGCAGAAAATTTCCTCTTCTTATAATCTGAAGTGTTTAGAAAGCATACACTTTGACAGGCACACAGCTGAGGTTGAAAGACGTTCTATGAAGAAGTCCAGAGGGCAAATGATTAGGAATCAAAGACCAGTGCTCAGGTCAAAGAAATGCCACTAAAAATTGTGATTTCCAAGACAGGGCCATAAGAGACCCAAACTTTTCTTGAATGTACTTTTTAGGCTGCGGTATCAAGGGTGGAAACTTTGTGATCTCTGAAGAATTGACAGCTTCATTGGTCATTACTGAGCATAAGGAATTCATACTTATAATTTCATATTATCAAAAGATAAATGAAAATAAATCCATGTGAATGTCTAATCATGTTTTAAGAAATGCATCCATTTCTTTTAGAAT
Source organism: Arvicanthis niloticus (assembly GCF_011762505.2). Taxonomy (NCBI): domain Eukaryota; kingdom Metazoa; phylum Chordata; class Mammalia; order Rodentia; family Muridae; genus Arvicanthis; species Arvicanthis niloticus. The sequence goes on along the minus strand of NC_133430.1, from coordinate 22,867,457 downwards.
AAATTTGTGCACAAAATACCTTTGTTCAAACTTAAAGAATATGATGAAATAATATTATTCTGTTTGAAATAAATAATTATGATGCTAACTTCGGAAATGCAGTATTCAAAAGGATAAAGCAAATTTCAAATGTAGACAAGTAGAGCAGGGCTACTTATTGGTGAGTTTCCCAGTAAGGCTCCTTCACAGAGGCTCATTCTTGAATTTCTGGTATGTGTCTATCTGCTATTCTGAATGACAAAATGTGTATTAAAATGGAAGTGAACATAGGGAGCCTGTGATGGTGAAGAAACCTAGCATTCCTCAGATGTGCCTGCTCTAATAGCAATGGAGGTAGAAAGGGACAAGGAGAGAGAAACACAACTTCACAAGAATTCTTAGAAAAGCCTGAAGATTTTGGGCTTAATGACCGATAAGAGAACAAGAGCCAATACCTATGGACAAGTCCATATGCTAGAAAAAGAAAAAAAAAATCAAAGAAAGAAACAAACAAACACATTTTCTTTTAAAGCTTTCAAAAAGGAATACAGTCTTGTCAATATGTTGATTTCAGTTCAACTAGATCAATATTGTAAATCTATTCTCCAGGTTTTTGAGACAATAGATTTGTATTTTTTTAAGCTCTAACTTTGTAGCAATGGGCCACTCTAGCAGTAGCAAGCAAACATATCACTGTTAATTAACTGTTTCCCAGGTAGACTTTCATCATCATATGGAGCAATCCCTGAACTGTAACTCATTCTCTAAGTGTAAAATAATTCAAGATTTCTATCCTCCCATAGTTCTGCTTCACTTGCTTCCTTCTTTATTTAATTTTTTTAAAATAGCTGGGTGACAAGTCACACCTTACTCTTAATTGTTCACACTCAACTCCTGCGGAAAGCAAATAAAACAGAGTAATTAGCTGATTGCTACCCAGATGTCCATCTATTAATAGCTGGAACTCAGGTTAAATTACAACTGCTTAAAAGAGAGAGACAGCCATTGAAATTCTCAGCACCTGTTGCTACCCAAAGAGACTGCCTTTCACCATGCCACACTTGCCAAAAATAATGAATAAGCAATTGCCTCCAGGATTATTTTCTGTGTAAAAATACTGAACCATCTGAGTCCATGGCACAGATGAGTTTGGTAATAAATCCAATCTACAGCATTTCACATCTTTGTTTCAAAATTCACTTGAACCCTCATTTGGTTGGCTACACACTACAAAATGACAGCAACAAAAACATAAAAGTGTGTTTTCCTGGTCCAACTTTAGCTGCCAAGGAGAACCAGTATAGGTACTCAGCAGTGCAAAAGGCAGAGAGAAAGAAACTAGGCCTTGGACACCAAATAAAAGGCTTGGTGCAGAATGTTTGCAGAGACAAGGAGAGCACATGAGTGAGTTATGACAAGATAGTGAAGGAGGTAAAGATGCCTGATACTTATATTTTTGGTTTATTTCATTTTCTTTGTATTTAATTTTACTTAAACTTCTGTGCTTTAGTTTTTTCAGCTGTATTTAACTTATATCACCGGAATCAATTTTTTAAATTTTTTTCACAGTATCTACTTTATTGTAGCAATTATTCTCCTGCTTCTCATATCTCTAAAACATATACTGACCTTACTCTCTCTTGCTTTCCCCATTTTCTTCCTCCAAACTTCTCTGATGTCTCAGACTAATATCATCTTAAAGATAACTGAGGGGCTAAAATAGCAGAAAATTGTAATGGCATATTTTTCCCACAAGTTGGGAGGAGCTAAGGTGGGAGGAGTAAGGAAAGGAAGAAGAGGAGTAGAGGGAGATAGAGAAGAAGGAGGAGGAGGATCTAGGGAAGCAGAGAGGTAGGAGGATGGAGAACCACACTTGGACCGAGAGCAGTCCTGGGTAACAACTTATATCTAGGTTAGTTAATTGGATAACACTTCAAATTGTGTGGGCATATTGTTTGTTGAGCATTATCAAACATATAAAGCCTTTGGATAATCTAAGCATTAGAGTCACATTTCTACCAGGCTTCATGGATGGCAGGATGATTTGGGCTCAGCCCAGCCTTGTGGAGACAGCGTGGAAGATTGGCAGAGCCATCTCCCATGTTGGTGTCTCATGGGTGGCAGGGCCAGTGTCTCTGGCCACTTGAGCCTGCGGACTGAGCCAGTGGCCTAAGCAGCTGCAGCCGGGAGAACACACTGCTGCTCATGATCTCAGGCCTAGCCTCGTAGGGAACATGGCGGATCTGTAACACAAGACAGATCAGGTGCCACCATTTTTAAATATCTCCTGCAACAGAAAATTATTTCAGAATATTAATTTTTAAAATGATTAGTAAACATTAAGAAGATTTAAATAAGAGAATTAAGTGAAATCCTAGAAACGAACGCTGTCAAAAATAGATTAAATGTTTGGGACTTTGGAAGGAAAAAATAAAAATAAGAGGAAAAATTAAACAAAGAAATTGAGATTTATAAAGAGCAAAATGCCTCCCGTCTAACCAACCAGTCACAATCAGAGTGGAAAGCATCGTTAACTGACAAGACCAAGGAGACAAACTTAGGATGGTAAGGGCCAATACAACAATACAATCTGTCACATAGGCACACAAATATGAACAGCGCCAAAACTTCCAAAAACTATACAGATCTTTAAGAGACTAAACTTAAGGATTCATGCCACAGAAGATCTAAAGATATCTAATGTCATTAATCATTTAGTAAAAGGTATCAAGACAGAAAAACAAATGGCTATCCAAGAATAAAAGGAACTGAGAATCCCAAATTAGCAGGGTCAGATAATGTTACCAAAACAGCATTAGCAAGATGTGAAAAACAACAACAACAACAACAAAACCCAGGAAACAATATTAAAAGATTCAAGGGGAAAATGACAACTTCTATACAAAGTTAGAAACATCAGAATATCATCAGATCTCTATAATCAGAAAATGCAAATCCAGGGATAAATGGAATAATAAATTTTAAACTTTGAAAGTAAGTAAATGACAAAAAATAATGTTAAGTACCCTAATGGTAACTATTAAAATTGATAAATAACAACATTTCAATATAAGTTCAAACTAAGCCAATTTATACAACGAAGGCAAGACTGCAGTGTAAAACATGTTATATACACAAAGGAAGAAGCGGAAAGACAACTGTATCCACAGGCGTCTAGAAAAGAACATATTTATGAGAGTAATATATGGAAACGGGAGAGCTCAGAAAGACTGTATTTTTTTCTAACATTAAATCACCAAATCATAAGTACTGAGGGAAGAAAGAAAATGACTACCAATAACCCAAACAAACAAAACAACATAAAACTTAACCCTTGGAAATAGCACACCTTCTCAATAATATCCTCAATTACATATAGACTCACCTAAGCATTAATAAAAATAAATACAAAACAACACACAGGGTAATTGACTTGATTAAAACCCAAGATCTAAGTATCTGTTCCTTACAAGAAACATAACTTACTGGTAAAAACATCAATAAACAGAGGTGAAGGACTCTTGTATTCTTAGTGAGAGGAAGCTGTAAATATGCTGTTGTAGTTTATTTTTGTTTCTAATTAAGTATCCTTCCAAACAATACTAGTCATAAGAAACAAAGAACACTATAGATTGATAACCATGGCATATTAACAATTGTAAATTGTTATGACCCGAGTGTTTTGGTTCCCAAATTCATGAAGCAAACACTAACAGGCATGCATAAATTGCAAAATTGGAACTGATACAAGAGTGTGAGATTTAGATATCTCAGTGTAATATCAAGGTATGTTGTGCATACTAAAACTTAGCAAAGAATTCAGGGCTGAGTTATATCATAAACCAATCAGATATAACAGTTATTTATAGAATATTAAACTCAACAGATACAGTATAAGCACTTTCTTCACAGCTCATGGACATGTCTCCAAAATTAACAGCATGGTGGGCCAATATCCTAGATTCATTTCTGTTGCTAAAATAAAATATCCTGAGTAGTAACACATAAAAGAGTTTATTGCAGCTCCTGATTCAAGGTTATGATTCAATATTGCATAACCCGAAGCAGCTTATATATTATATACACTTTCAAAAACAGAAAAATAAATATATTCATTTATTTGCTTGCTTGAACTCAGCCTAATTTTTTCACTGATTTTTTGGGGTATTTTTACAAATCACCATCTCTATGTCTAGAGAATGGTGCTTTCCACTGTAGACTGTGGCTTTTCACGTTAACTAACTTAATAATACAATTCCCCACAGTCATGCCCTTGACTCACAGATTGTAGGCATGAGGGATGAGGAGGAAGGAAAAAAGAGGAGAACCAGAAAAAATGTGTACGGCAATGTCTTACTGAAGCTAAATTAAAATATTTTTATTGAAATTATATTTATTTCTCTTATAATATCTCCTGGTTATGGCTTGCCATATCCCTACTTCACCCAGGCCCTTCTCTTCCCCCTGCAATCGGTCTCTCTTTCTCCTGCTCTCTAGAAAACAAACAGGCTTCTAAAGGTTACTAATGAAATATAATGCAACAAGATAAAAGAAAAACTGTCACAATGAAGTTGGGAAAATAAAGTCAGAAAGAAAAGAACCCAAGAGAAAGCACGAGAATCAGACCTTTTATTTAGAAACCCTCGAAAAACATTAATCTAGAAGTCATTTTATAAACAACCAAAATACTAATTTTTTAAAAAATAAGAATTCAAAGATATGCATCCCCAGATTTTCTTTCTTGGTTGTCTTCTGACATTTCTCGAAGTGCTTTCTCAACATAACACACAATATGAGTCTTGATGCTCACTTCACAGAAAAATGTTGGTGTTTTTACTTCTACTTCTGCTTCTGAGTTGTAAATATTTGTTTATTTAGTGCTGAGTATAAAAGCCAAGACTTTGTGCTTACTGTGAACGTCCTCTCGCATTGAACTAAATCCTCAAATTACAAGATGGCAAATTTTTAAATACTTTTTCTTCTATGCCATTATTGAGTATTCAACAGTCATCTTCCTCCAGAAAATAAAATTCTATGGTCTGGAACAAATAGAGCTTTGGAGAACATCCTTGAAGTTTTCCTACATTTTTGATTCAATTATATCTAAGACAGGGAAATAATCCAGAACCTCAGCCACACACCACAGTGTATATTTAACTCAATGGTTTAAGAAAATACTTGCCTTTTTTTTCCAGGAAATTTTGGGTCTTCTTTATTCCAATTGTCATGGTTTTTTTCAAATCATTAGAAAATGTATCCTTTGTAATTCCTAAAAAATTAATTTATTTTATTTTTATATTTCTTTTGTTGGTATACCAGACATTATTGGGTCAGTCATAGCCACGATACTAATTTTCATAGTGAATACAGCATTCAGCCACAGAATTGTCCAAAACCACGGCTGTAGCCCTTTTCCATGGTTTCAGATTCATTAGGTCTCAGCTAAGGCTGAAAACACTAACGGAGTGAGATTTGTGATCATATATTGGTGTCTTTTCCAGAGGCGAGAGCTTGGAGAACCACTAAGAAGGAAACCATGTAGTGCCTATATTTTTGTTTTGAACTATGAAATAATTCACATGAAATAGAACTATAAAATAGAACACTCCGTTGAGAGGAAAACAGTGGTATTTCTGGCAGATAAAATAGTATTGAAACATTATATATCTGAACATGCACACACACACACACACACACACACACACACACATATATATATATTGAATATATATACATACATATATATATATTGAATATATATATATATATATATAGAAACATTTAATATCTGATGCTTATAACATTTGAACCTATTTAATCCATAAATGATATATTCCTTTTTATTTTGCTTTTTAGAAATTCTAGTTATTGTCTTACAATTTGTCTTGTTGGCACAATTCTGGTTGTGCTTTTAATGGCACTTTTGTCATTCGTATTGGGACAGCAGTTTTATCACCTTTCTGGTTTTTCCACATCTGACATTTCAGGTGAGAAGGATTGGATGTTTTGTGTCCTTGTAGTTTTTTTTTTTTTTTTTTTTAATACAATGAGCTATGAGATAGTGCAAGATTAATTCTTTCTTATTGAAGAAAGTTAGTGGAGGAGTGTCCTTAAACGCCTTGCTTTCTATGGTACATGTGTCCTTTAGTTTATGTACAAATGTTCCAGCTCTAACACATTTGCTATTTCAATTATCCCAGTACATTATTTTCTTCAGTTTCATGCAGGACAGGATGCTATTTACAGACAAGCACATCATGAATGGGTCTGGCAGGTTAATCCATCCTATTTTTTTTTTTAAATCATCTGGAAAATTTCAGTAATTTTAGTTTTCTCACGTAAAGACTAATAAAGGTAGAGCCTTACTTCTCCTGAAGATACACGTGGCATGGGTCCACCCTGAAAAGACTTACCCAAACTTCCCTAATGAATTCCCATAGGTTTATCATATCAAGTACTTAGCAAGGAATGATTAGCAGGACAACAAAGAACTGATTTATTGTGAGTGGCAAATAAAGTCTGAAATATTGCTTCTACACTCTACATTCACAGTCTTTCACATTCCATTATGAAATAGTTAGTAGTGTGATTTTATTTGGTTCCCTGAGACAACTCATGTTTTGCACTTAGGTAAGCATAGGTAAGTGAGAAAAACATGTTGTAATGTAAATACTCTGTTGAATTGATATTCATATTAATGTGTCCATGAGCACAGTCATTCAGAGACTGATTTATTACTCCAGGATATATTTATGAGGTTAGGGTAACAAAAACATCCTAAAATTTATAAATATAGTATGGTAAAACCATATTGATATGATCTCTTTCATGTGAAATTATAGTATTGTTTCTTTGATCATATTTCTTGACCATATTTTATGATTTGAATTAAATTTATCTTGTCATATTCTCATAACTTCCAGATATGAAAGCCATTAATCTCTTAATTATGAACATAAATTTAATGTATTTTCATTTACCTATCTAGTTTTCCTCCTATTGCTTTTGTCTATTTGACAGAAAAGTTTCTTTTGGGCACTGAAGTTACATGTGCTTGCAGTCTAAAATGTATTCTTTTGTAATCTGAAACAGTAAAAATATGTTCAAATATATTCAAGTTAAGGAAAGAGAATATAATTTTTAAAATGCTGCTGTATGATGATGAAGCAGCACTAAGGAATGCATAATCAAGAGGAGGGCAGACTACAAAGCAAATCTATACAGAAACATAGATAATTTTTTTTATTTTGTTTCATTTATTGTATTTTATTTTGCCTATGGACTGCAAACTCATTTTAGATAAAAACTAAATCCCTTCCAAGCTGTTTCTAAAACTTCAAATAAGTAGCTATTTTTTGTCTTCCATTTAAACTGAACTTCATTCAATTTTAAACTATATTACAGATGCAAAAGATCATTCTATATAGAATCTGTGCCATTGAGATTTCAAATGAATTATGTTTATTATCATGGTCCAATTATTGTGACATCAAACATTTCTGTGAAGGTTATTCAGGTCTAGGATACAACCAACAATTCATAAATTTCGTTTACAGTATAATTAGAAATGGCACGTGTCCATTCAGTTTATATTTTTTTCATTTTTACCCAACCATAATGTTTACCTAGCATGAAGATACACATTAGTTCACCCTCAAAGCTTAAACTCATAACTTGAAATAGTACTGATTTAATTTCACTATATTTATATAACATGAATTAAGAAGAAGAAACCATACTAAACATTATCAAGGTTCATATGCTGTACACCAGTCAAGGGATACTACAAAAAATTTTATTCTGAATTCCATGCAAATGTCTAAAATGATATGCAACTGGTTGGTCTTGCTTACTTTTAGTTTCAGCTTGCAGGTTGTAAATTGTAGATAGAATTACAAAACCTCTGAAAACTAAAATATGTGTTTAGAGGTGTACACCATACATGAAAGGAATAGAAATAAAATTTAATTTTCAGAAATCTTAATAAGGTTTTTAATAGAGAATTTTAGATGGAGATCCACAGTAAGATTGGTGTCAACTATTAATATGTACTGAGGACTAAAGCCATCGACTAAGTGTTGGGAGTAGTTTCACTCATGATTCCCTGTGACCACCATGACTTTCTAAGTCCCAGACTCGAATACTCTTCTGAGATTTGCTTTTAGACTTTTCACAGATTATGATAAAATTCAGTTCCTAGAATTTTATGCTAATATCCATCCAAAAGGAATGAGCATTACAAACAGTTATTGTCAATTCTGAGTCTTTCAAATTTAAAAGTTACTACTCAATCCAGAAACCACCAAAAGACAATAACTATCTTCCAGAAACCAGCAAAATCTTTGGAGGGCATCCTAAATTTAATTATTCTCCTGTTGTCTAGTCTTGGCCTTTTAACTATGAAACATCATAATAGTGCTTTTCTTTGAAGTAAGGATTACAGGTGTAATCAGAAATAAGCTTGCAAATTTTCCAATAGGTAAACTCATGGACTTCTCAGTGTTTGTTTTTCTAGAAATTTTAAACTCTCGAATGGCTTTTCCTTGGGTGGCTATGTTAACCTTATTTCCAATGATGTTGTTAATCTTATGCAATGCTGGAAATCTATTTTATTTCTCCTTATAAGAAATACCAGTAATGTATGTAGATTGTGCTAAGCAATTCTTCTCCACATATCTTTTTATGTAATGTCTGCATAGATTTATGAGTAGGCACCATGCATTCTTTTTATTAATTAGGCTACTAAAGTCCATAAATTTAGTTATTTTTCTAGGATTCCAATTATAGTAGAAAATCAAACTGACACATGTAATTGTTTCCTCTGTAATAATATTGCAATTTAATAATATTGTTTCATTCCACATGCCAATACTACAGGTAAAATATAAAAGTTCAGGAATTTAGAGTTGGTTTTTGTCTTATATCATGTATAAATTAGATCATATCTTCTTTCCTACAAAATTGGGTTCTATTCTGTATCTCAACATGTGAGGAAAGACAGTTGTTTCTTTAATTTCAGGAAATTAGGTCATATTTATAGTGTGTATTTTTTATATTTTTAATTACACACATACATATTTATTTGCTCATGAGTATGTGCACATGAGAACAAATGTCTCCAGAAGTCAAAAGGGTCAGATTTCCTTTTAGCCAAATGTATAGGTGGTTAGGATTTGTTTTTGTTGTTGTTGTTGTTTTTGTTTGTTTGGTTTGGTTTTTTTTTTTTGTTTGTTTGTTTTGTTTTTTTTTTTGTTGTTTTTTTTTTTGGTTTTTCGAGAATTAAAAACAGATTTTCTCTGTTAGGCTTGGCTGTCCTGGAACTCACTCTGTAGACCAGGCTGGCCTCGAACTCAGAAATCAGCCTGCCTCTGCCTCCCAAGTGATGGGATTAAAGGCGTGTGCCACCACTGCCTGGTGGTGGTTGGTGGTTAGGATTTGTATACTGGGAATTGAACACAGGTGTTTTTAGTAAGATTAGTAAGTGCTCTTAACTACTGGCCCTTCTTATGCTAATTTTAAATTTCCATTGGAAGGCATGAAAAAAATTAAATACCATTTAGAAACATAACATTAAATTATTCTTCAACAAAAAGATACCATTTAAAAAATTTTCTGAAATGTGTAGAAATTAACTAAACACCATCATAAATAACAAATTGAATAATAAAGTACTATCATAATCAATTGATATAAAGCATTGTAGATAAAATTGCATGTTAGTTGGGTATACAAGCAGCTTTGTGCAACTGGTCACTATAAGAGATAACAAATAAAAAATTTTGTCTTTTTCTGAATTATGGTAGTGAAAGTGGAAAAAAAACTTTGTTAAATCTCTTCGTAAACATCTTTCTAACCTCTTCAGATCAGGGCACCATGTTAGTTTGAAGCATGAATGATGTATGGACTCATGTTATAATTTTCCTTATATTTTAGGAATCAATCATCTGCTGGTGTTATTTCCAAATTGACCCAGTTGGAGATAGAATGTCACATCAGTGATGATAGAAGTCCTATTGAACTTAACAACTTACCAATTTAAGGCTATTATACCAAGGGGCACTGTGTTTTGAGGGAAAAATAGGAAACAGAAAAAAAGACAGAAGATAATGGGGAAAGGGAAACTGAGGATACCAGAATGCAGAAAGGATAAGACATGAGGGAAGTTCTTATGCTGGAAATGGTCTTTTTCTTGAAATAGAATAGGGGAGAATGTGTCTGTTATACTATGCTTCCTGGGACCATCTTATCTCTTTGTCACTGAGTCAATAATGCATCTGAGTGTCCAGGAATCATCATCCATCACCTCATAGTCTGTCCTGTAAACGCTGTGCAGCTTGTGGGAAGGAAACACCAGCAATGTCTCAGTTACTTCTCAACACTGAATGGCCATACTAGCCCTTATATGTAAGAAACCAGGCATCATGAGGTTTAGATCATGTACAAAATATCTAAAAGGAGATCTGCTAAAGTGATTTTCATTTTTCTCCAAATTGAATTTACTCATTTCTCTGCAAAATTGTCCTTAGTGATCAGGGCAATGAAAATCAAAACGACCCTGAGATTCCACATTACACCAGTCAGAATGGCTAAGACCAAAAACTCAGGTGACAGCACATGTTGTCGAGGATGTGGAGAGAGAGGAATACTCTTCCATTGCCGTTGGGATTGCAAACTGATATAACGACTCTGGAAATCAGTCTGGCAGTTCCTTAGATAATTGGAAATAGATCTACCTGAAGACCCATCTATACCACTCCTGGGCATATACTCAACTGATGCCCAACCATGCCACAGGGGCTCATGTTGCACTATGTTCATAATGGCCTTACTTGTGATATCCAAAAGCTGGAAACAACCCAGATGTCCCACAACAGAAGAATGGATAGAGAAAATGTGGATCATTTATGCAATGGAATACTACTGAGCTATTAACAATAAGGACATCATGAGTTTTGCAGGCAAGTGAATGGGACTAGAAAAATTCATCCTGAGTGAGATAACTCAGACCCAAAAGCACAGTTTAGTTTTTGAAATGAAAATTTCATTTTTGTTGAAACTCTATGTGGGAATTATCCCCATGTTACTCTTTCAAGTCAACCTTTGTTTCTCTTTCTAATATTTGTTTTGCCTGCTTCTGCTCTAAAACAGGTACTTATATGGTTCAGCTCCTCTAGCCTTCTCTCATCAGTCTAAGTGTTATCATCAGTCTTCCTGTTAGGGAGCTTCATAGTTATCTTCACCTGTGTCCTCCTCTGTCACATTTAACAGTGTGTTTAACATACCAATTTGGGCCCAGCTTATACTTAGTGCTTTTCACAATGGTAAGTAAATGTTGTTCAAATCTCTGTCATACCAAATGGATATTGTTCTCTCCCACAGAGCACTTTTTTTCCCCTAGAAAATGCTTCTCTTGTATTCTGTAGTTTTGTGTCTTTAAGACTATCTCTCCAAAAGTTGTCTGTTGACAGATCTTTTGACATCTTTTTTGTTATTTACTGAACCTACAGGTATTTTGAAAACTGCTGTGTAACAACATAATAACTGCAGTTTATGTTCATGTGCCTGTGCATGTGTGTGCCTGTGCATGTGTGTGTGCCTGTGCATGTGTGTGCCTGTGCATGTGTGTGCCTGTGGATGTGTGTGCCTGTGGATGTGTGTGTGCCTGTGCATGTGTGTGTGCCTGTGCATGTGTGTGCCTGTGGATGTGTGTGCCTGTGCATGTGTGTGCCTGTGGATGTGTGTGCCTGTGCATGTGTGTGTGTGTGTGTGCCTCTGTATATGTGTGTTCCTGCATATGTGCCTGTGTATGTGTGTGTGTCTGTGGATGTGTCTCCCCCTGTTTGTCTGAGTCTGTGTGTAGATCCTGTGTATGTGTGTTCCTGTATGTATGTGCCTGTGTATGTGGGAGTCTCTTTGTGTGTTTCTTTGTAAAATTGTCTTTATTTTAATCTTATACTTAATCAAAGGTTGTAATTTGCTGTATCTGCTATGTCAAAACAAACTGTACTTGAAGTATTTTTAGTGTTAAAGAACACTGCTGTGACTACTGAAAGCTTGACTCTGATTTTGGCTTCTGATTTTACTCTAAAAGCTACGTTTAAGTTACTTCTTTAAACAGTTATTTTTATTAGCTTCATTTAATAAGGCATCCATTGGCCTGAGACTGATCTTTCCATGTCTGTGAAGAATTGTGTTGGAATATTGATGGAGACTGCATCAAATCTGTAGACTGCTTTTGGTAAGATGGCCATTATTACTATGTTAATCCTTCCAATCCATCTCCTTCCGTATGAAAAATATGAGCTTTAGCACTCACACATTCTCAAAATAATCTTTTCCCTATATTATGAATTTCAAAATCTTTTCTTTCTCTTTTTCAATTTCCCACATTTTATCATCAAACTGCTTGCCATTATTCCCTTTCAAGCTGTATGTTGGATTTTCATATCTTCCTGAACCTTTACTGTCTAGTCTGGAAATGATGAGACTTACTCTAGAAAAACCAAAGACTTCTAGAAGAAGTATTTGCCCTAAAATTTTAATATAATTATGATTCTTTAAGTTATCTAGACTTTATCAAACAGCTGCCCGATTTCATCACTTTTAATATACTGTAGATAAAGGTGTATATCAAGCAGGGGAAAAAGCATTTTGAGTTTTATTTTCCTTCAGAAATATTTTAATTTGATATTTTATCTTTTCTGGGAATTTCATATATGCACTCACTGCATTTTAATTACATTCAGCTACTCCACTCCTCAACCCTATTCTTCATAAATGCAGCCCTTTCCCCTTCTATTGTTATAATTTTAATAATTCCATTGAGTTCTGTTTGTGCTGTCCACGCATTAGCCGGTACAGGGCCATCCACTGGAGTCTGGTTGAACTAACAGGGACCACATGTTAAAATATATTGACTCTCTTTCTATCAGTAGTCATAGACTGCCAATAGCACCTCCACTTTAGGTCTGCTTCAGGACTCCTGAGACATTTCACTCTCTATGCTGGAATACAGGCTGGTCTACTATTTTACTGATAATTGTGTAAGAGACCACAGCTGCAACAGGATTATGAGTGCAACACTCATGTCATGTCCAGAAGACAGGTTCCAATCTGATCCTACCTAACTTCTGGCTCTTACAATACCTCTTCTGACATGATCCCTGAGCCCCAGAATGGAAGATGGGTGATACACATGTCCCGTTTCTATCACAGCACTCCAGAGACACTTATTCTTGCACTCTGAACAGTTGTAAGTTTCTCTCCTATTGACCACACAAGAAACCTTCTCTGATGAGGTCTTAGAGATGCACTAATATTTTTATGTATAAAGATATGAATTTTAAAGGCTAGTTGATACTATTTATATTTACAAAAGTAATAGCAATGGATTTAGACATAGGGCTTATCAGGTTCAATCCAAGAGTTCTTGGAAAAATTTAAAGTAGTAGCCATATGTTTCCTCCTTTGTAGATGGATTTAAATTCAATGAAGAAGCTGAAGATCATGTCAGAATATGTAAACCACCACTGCATTTTTGAACACATTAAGCATGCTAGTCAATAGTACAGTTCACAGCTGGGTAAAAAGTTGATTACTTTTCTCCCTCAGCAACCGTCATAGCACCTTCTGATGCCATGAAAACTAGAGAGAAACTTCTGGTCACCACCAAATTTTGTTTTCCATGTTGTATTAGAAAATCTTTCATGATCAGAAACATGATCATATTTAATTTCATCATCAGATTCCATTGGCAACGGAAATAGTAATAACTTATACATTATACGGGTGTCTCTGGAACACTCATGACAAACAGCTTGAGGGCCAGTATTATCTATCTGGCGTGGGAATTTTATTTGGTAACCTGTGGTTTTTGGCAAGAGCATTATGCCTTGCGTAGTGTAATGCCCATCTAACTACTTTTTATAATATGTATTCATTTTATATTATATGTATTTATTTATATGTTACATAATTATTTCATTTATATATTATATCATGCAAATATTCATTTATATTAGATATATTGAAACACTTAGTTTCCATAAGAGATTTTCAACTGTTCCTAATGTTACCATTCACCTTCACTGTATCCTTTTGTCTTTCCCTCATATTCATCTCCATACTTACAATTTACCCACCATTCTCCGAGCTTTTACATGGCCTAAGAGTTAAAATATTTACACTAAATGAGTAAAATATAAATTTTTATATTTTTGTGCTTTTTTACTTGTACACACACACACACACACACACACACACACACACACACACACACAAACCACCCAGCCTTTTACTCAAACTTTAGAAGGAAAAACAAATTATTTTTTAGGTTAGGTTCAAATCCACACATTTAGGGTGCTACATTATATTCAATCCCATATTCAGGACAAATATTTGGATCTAATTCATGATGATTGCTATGAAATGTGGAATACTTTGAGCTATTTTTATTGCAATATTTCTCAGATATTTGCCATTCATCCATTTATTTGTGGCTTAGAAAATTAACTGCTCTGTTCATCAATGACCTTTCTAACCTTCTCTATTAATAAAGTGCCCGTCTGACTTTCAGGTAGAAGAATTAGAGTTTATTAGAAATAAAATATAACACATGAAAACAAAACATGGGAGAGAAACTGAAGGAGGGGCCATCAGGAGACCACTCCACCTGGGTATCCATCCCATGTACAGTCACCTAAGCTAGACACTGATGTGGATGGCTGGAAGTGCATGCTGTCAAGAACATGATATAGCTGTCTCCTTAGAAGTCTGCCAGAGACTGACACATTCAGAAGAAGATGCTCACAGTAACCACAGATATGATCAAGGGTTTCCCAATCGAGAAATTAGAGAGAAGACTGAAGGAGCAGAAAGGGTTTGTGACCCCAGGAAGAAAGCAACAATACCAAACAACCAGAGCCCCCCAGGGTCTAAACCACCAGCCTGGGAGCACATAGGGAGGGACCCATGACTCCAGTGGTATATGTAGGAGATAATGGCCTTGTTGGGCATAGGTGGGAGAGAAGACTCTTGGTCCCATGAAAAACGAACACAGAGTGGGGGGGGTGTGAGGGTGGGTAGTGGGGGCGGGGGGTAGTTGGGGGCACAGCCTCATAGAAGCATGGGGGGATGGGATAGGAGGTTTCTGGGTGGTGGGAGGAAGTGGGATAAGGGGATAAAATCTGAAATGTTAATATAATACCCAATTTTAAAAAAGACAAAAAAATGAAAAAAAAAAAAAAAGAAAAAAAGAAAGAAAAAGAAAAATAAAGGTTTTAAGTTAGGGTTTAATAAAAATGGAAGCACCTGGGGAAAAATATACACCCTAAAGCATATTTGTTGTTGATAATGATGGTTATGGGATCTCACTATGGATACAGGCTAGCTTGAGAACTTCCAGTCTTCCTGCCAAAGAATCCTGGATGCTAGAAATAAATGTGTATCACAGGAACACTCTTTACCTTACAACTGAGTTTCTGATTGCTATTGTTAATTTTTTTTAAAAGAACATAGGGTTTGTAACCCCATTAAATTCTTTTTTTCGAATTACTATGACTAATGTTGTTTTAAATACTCTTATTTCCACAATGGACTATCTGATAGAAAACTAAAGCCTTGTAAAATATGTACATATATAAAGAAGATCTAAATGAAATTGCAAATTAAAAAATGAGATATAACTTGAGCTGGATATTTCTTGGCACTAATGAACCTTTCAGTGCCAACAATGGGCAACAAACAACCAAATTATGGTCAAAGGGGCCACTGGGAACCCCCAAACAATAAAGGCTGTTGGGTATGCTATTGGTTGTTCTCCACTAACTGATGGCCTGGCCCCATTGCTTGGAAACAACACATGCATAACACATTGAACTTGGAAAATTTGACCCTGTGCTTACTGAGAGTCTTCTTTGTTAAGGACTAGTGTTCATTGTATTGGAAGCCACTTTTCATGCTACCAAAGGTGCAAAATAAACATCAAACCAGCTAAGAGAATGTCTCTGGAATGAGCTCTAGATTTTTTTAAAACATGCATTTTAATTAGGGAGGTCCAGTAATAGCATGAAATTAAAGATATTATTCAACACAAGTCGCATAATAACCCCATTGGTTTTGACACAGACACAGCATTATGTGTATTATTCATGTGAACTCATTCCTATTAATGTTTAAATCTTATTGAGAATAATATGTCTTGGTTTTACTGATCCAGTCCAATAAGGAATATTTAGTAGAGAAATTGATGAAATAAATGCATGATTTTATAGGCAAAGATTTTTTGCCAGCATTGCTTAAGAGATTCTGTACATATTTAGAGAACATACAAAATTGAGGAAAATCATGACTGAAAGCAACTTAGAGAGGAAAGGGATCATTATGTTTACATATCCTAGGTTACAATGCAGGGAAGGAAGCAAAAAAAGATACTAACTCCAGGGGCATGGGAGCTGAAACTGAAACAGAGACCATGGTAAAATGTGTTTATTGGTTTACTTATTTATCTATCTATTTATTTATTTAATTATTTATTTATCCATTCATTCCTTCATTAGTTCTTTTATTTATTTATTTGTTTTGTAGCTTTCAAACCTACTTTCTTATATACCCCAGGATTTCCTCCCCAGGGTGGTATCACTCACAATAAACAAAGCCTGTTCACATCAATCATTCATTAAAAAAAAATACACCACTTTCTAGCTTACACCTGAGTTTTATAGAAGCTGTGATTCCTTCTTTATTGACACTGTAGCTTTTCTCAAGTTGAGGAAAATAAATAAAAACCAACCAGGACAAGGAGAGTTTAGGGTCTTTATGATACAAAGTCATAAATATATGCAATATGCTTTTTGGTAGATTTTTATTTAAATATATACTACTTTTTTTTTCCTGTCAAGGTTTGTAAAATTTCCAGTCTGACTCTAAGAAACTAAAAGATGAAGAATGTGAAGCATATAACTTTGCTAGTTATCTAAAAACAAAAGGGATATATGCGATGGTTTGGAGTGTTGAAGGAGAAGACACAAATAATATAAATAAATCACAGTCTCAAAAAATTATTAAAGAATACATGAAAAGCTTCCTCCAATTGGAGCAGAAGTTTAAGTCAAAGTTTGGCACAGAGTTTTAAAAAGTCCTCCATAAAAAAGACCATCCCCTTTGCTTTCCAAAAAAACGGGGGGCTTATATTTATTGAAATTTCTTGAGGCCAGATGTAATTGTCATCTGCCATACCTCATGGAACAATCTAGCTTGGTTTTGATGACAGAACCTCTTTCTGGAATTATCCGTGTATTTCAGGCATGCTAAGTAGTTTGCACATTGGCTCTGTCTTTTTAATTCTGAAGTTGCAAGCATGTTATACTATCCTCAGGTGTTGTTTTGTTTGCTTGTTTTGTTGTTGTTTTTCTTGAGTTCTGAAGATCAAAATCATGTCTTCATGCTTGCACGGTAAACATTTTGCCTGGGCTGCTAACTCCTCAGCCTCCAAGA
Source organism: Arvicanthis niloticus (assembly GCF_011762505.2). Lineage (NCBI taxonomy): Eukaryota > Metazoa > Chordata > Mammalia > Rodentia > Muridae > Arvicanthis > Arvicanthis niloticus. The sequence continues at coordinate 22,849,985 of NC_133430.1, read as the reverse complement.
AGGGTATTTCATTAAGGGAAACATTAGTTTCTGAATAAGGCTAGGAGAAACCATCATTCACGAGGGCTCTCACAGAGAAGTTTGATAATGTTAACTGACCTTTTGTGGACATGCCCAAAGTAAATGCATCATTTATCTAGTGAGTGATTGATGAGTTGATGGTGCAAATCTCAAAGAAATTTTCCTCACATTCCGGAGTATTCCCATTGCAGATTTAAAGCATCCAGTGATTTAACTTTTCACCAGTGTGTCAAGTAAGGATTATCTGGAAAAGACGTTAGTGATTCATGCCACGGGCCTATCTTGCAGTTGAAAAAGCCTTATAATTAGGTATTTCTGCTGCCCAGAGTAAGTTCTTTAGGGAAGACTAGGCAGAAAGGCATCATGCCAAATTTCACACACATTCATATTAGATCTGGACATACATTTAAGGACAGAGCTGCTTTTTTTTTTTTTTTTTTCCAATGGAAATGGCTTAGAGTTTAATTGAATGTATCCAGTACAGAAAATACAGACAAGACCAAAACACATTAATAACCACATATTTATACATACATAAAATATCTTAAATATGTACTTTTTGTACATGTGAATTTTTCCTAATTATTTTATTTTTTTTATTTAATCTTTCATTTACACTTCAGATACCATCCCGTTTCCCATTCCCCCCCCTTAGAAAACCCCTATCCCATGCCCCCTTTTCATTTTGCATTTATACATTTTTTTAAGAAATGTTAATCATAGGCTTTATAAGTTTGGTATTGTTCAATCAGAGGTGTAACCCACTACCCAACCTAGATATATCAACTATCTTTGACTGGTGGAGATACATGAACATCTGCTTCCCTGTCTCCCCCCTCTATCTCTCTTTCATCACCTAGCTTCTCCTCTCCTTCTTCTTCTCCTCTTCTTACTCCTTTTCTTCCTCTCAGTACTCCTCCCACCTTAGCTCCTCCTACACATCACCCTTCCTGTTAAAAGGAAACTTTTCTCTCAAAATACAATTAGAGCATAATTATGCCTATTTGTACCAGTGAGGTACAAGATAGTCCTAATACCCAGTCCATCCTTTTGTTGACTAACCAGCACCTCTGTCATCTATCCTAACTAAAACACTTAGTTCTGAACCTGGCTTTTTCCTTGGCTTTAGGATGAATGTCAGCTGATGACCATACACTCAGATCTTTTCTCTCAAAGTAAATAGCTATAAGTTTTCAACCCCATCAGAAATCCAGAATGACTGAGTTGACTATAATTGTGGGAAGCACAAAGCATAGCTTCTAAAACTTAGCCAATTTATAGAGACCTCTGAACACCTGGACACTCGCTCTACTTCAAAACGTTGGAGCATCTGTTCTTCTGCCTTCTGGCCCAGGATCATCTGACAGACCTTAGTGCTGCAGAATTATTAAGGGCTGATTACTCTGTCTAGGCAGATATAATCAGTCGACTATTCTGCAAGTGTGTCCTTTTCTGGACAGTAATTTGTCTGTAGAAGGAAAGTGGCAATTCTTGCCTAGTGGCTGTCTCACCACAACTGGAGTAACTCCAAGGATGCTCAATTTCTTCTTAGAATTTAACATAGGAAGCTGTCCGGAGCAGACAGGTCTCTAATGAAAATGAACATTAATACTGAAATGTTTGTCATGTCAATTCTAAGGATTTCTGATGTTTTGAAAACCAGCTATCCATGTAAGGTAATCTGGACTGTTGCCTGTTAACTCCACTCAGCTATTTCTAAATAAAACATAGAGAACACCCTTATAATAAACTCCAAGTCATGAATTTGCTATAGTCCCTTAACTCACAGGCTGACCATCTCAAATCAGTTAAAAAAGTTAAAGAAGGACTGGGTCTAAGCTTTGTATTCCTAAGTGTGTTATACTGCTACAATGCCTATGAGAGTAACAATATTCATCTCACTCTTATATCACTAAGAAGCTCATGCCAATGAAAACCTTAAAATTTGTAAACAAAGTAAATTGGTGCCATTTAAGAATTTATATCTTCATCTTGATATTAATTATACAGATTTCTACTAATAGGTTATGGCTATGCAATAAACCCTAGCTAATCCTCTCTATTCCGACAAAACCACTACTTTTCCCTAGGGAGACAGCCCAACATTTACCACCTTAGTCCCCATGCCCAGGGAATAGGGGCGCTGACTCATCATTAGCTTCTTCAAGCTGATTGTGGGCGTTGAGATATTAGAAGAGGAGTGGGGGGGGAGAGCAAGTTGACAATCCTCTGATGCTGTGTCTTCGCTGCCTCCAGATGGAATTCACGGACCTCAGAGGTTTGAGCAGGTCTGCCCAGCTTGCTTGTTGAGTAGATACACCAAGGCTGATCATTCTGCAATATACAATTCTCAAAACAAATTTTAGTATCAAGATAGTTTTTTTTTTTTTAAAGAGGGCTGACATTTTATTAAGAATGTTGGTTCTAACCGCTTTTCTATTTTTCCCCTCTTTTATTGGATATAATATTTACATTTCAAATTTTATCCCCTTACCATATTTCCCCCACCACCCAGGAACCCCTTATCCCATCCCCCCTCCTCCTGCCTCTATGAAGGTGTTACCCACCTAACCCCAGCCTCCCTCCCCACCCTCAGATTCCCCCCCCTCAGTGCTCAGCCTTCAAGGTACCAATGATCTTGTCTCCCACCTATGCCCATCAGGGCCATCCTCCCCTACAGCTGGAGTCATGTGTCTCTCCCTATGTGCACCTGGGCTGGTGGTTTAGACCCTGGGGAGCTCTGGCTGGTTGGTATTCTTGCTCTCCTCACAGGGCCACCAGCCCATATGGTTCACGGTTCCCTCAATTTACTCTCTAACTCCTCCATTGGGAACTGTGATCAGATTAATGGATAGCTGTGGGTATCTGTCTCTGGGTATGTCCGACTCTGAGAGACCTCTAAGGAGACAGCCTTATCAGGCTGCTGTCAGCTTTCCCATCCTGACATCCCTATCAGCGTCTATTTTTGGTGACTGCCTATGGAATGAATACCCAGACACAATGGTCTCCCTACAACCCCCCCTTCAGATTCTGACCCACACTTTGTCTCCATATTTGCTCCCTTGGTTATTTAGTTACTCCTTCTAAGAAAGACCTAGGCATCCTGACTTGTTCTTTCTTCTTCATGAGCTTCGTGTCTTCTGGTAGTTGAATCTTTGTTGTTTCAAACTTTTGGGCTAATCTCCGCTTATCAGTGAGTAAATACCATGTGTGTTCTTTTGTGATTGGGTTACCTCACTCAGGATGATATTTTCTAGATCCATCCATTTACCTAAGAATTTCTCGAATTCATTATTTTTAATAGCTGAGTAATATTCCATTGTGTAAATGTACCACATTTTATGTATCCATTCCTCTGTTGAAGGGCATCTGGGTTCTTTCCAGCTTCTGGCTATTATAAATAGGGCTGCTATGAACATAGTGGAGCATATGTCTTTGTTATTTGTTGAGGCATTTTCTGGGTATATACCCAGAAGTGGTATAGCTGGGTCCTCAGGTAGTGCTATGTCCAATTTTCTGAGGAACCGCCAGACTGACTTCCAAAGTGGTTGTACCAGCTTGCAACCCCACCAACAATGCAGGAGTGTTCCTCTTTCTTCACATCCTCGCCAGCATCTACTATCACCTGAGTTTTTGATCTTAGCCATTCTGACTGGTGTGAGGTGGTATCTCAGTGTTGTTTTGATTTGCATTTCCCTGATGACTAAGGATGTTGAGCATTTCTTAAGGTGCTTCTCGGCCATTCGAGTTTCCTCAGTTGAGAATTCTTTGTTTAGCTCTGTACCCCATTTTTTAATGGGGTTATTTTGTTGTTTGGCGTCTAATTTCTTGAGTTCTTTGTAAATATTAGATATTAGCCCCCTATCAGATGTAGGATTGGTAATGATCTTTTCCCAATCTGTTGGATGCCGTTTTGTCTTGTTGACAGTGTCCTTTGCCTTACAGAAGCTTTGCAATTTGATGAGGTCCCATTTTTCGATTCTTGATCTTAGAGCATAAGCCATTGGTGTTCTGTTCAGGAACTTTTCCCCTGTGCCTAGGTATTCGAGGGTCTTCCCCAACTTCTCTTCTAATATTTTCAGTGTACCTGGCTTTATGTGAAGGTCCTTTATCCACTTGGAGTTGAGCTTTGTGCAAGGAGATAAGAATGGATTAATTTGCATTCTTCTACATGTTGACCTCCAGTTGAGCCAGCACCACTTGTTGAAAATGCTATCCTTTTTCCACTGGATGAATTTAGCTCCCTTGTCAAATATCAAGTGACCATAGGTATGCGGGTTCATTTCTGGGTCTTCAATTCTGTTCCATTGATTGTCCTTTCTGTCTCTGTACCAATACCAAGCAGTTTTTATCACTATTGCTCTGTAGTACACTTTGAGGTCCGGAATGGTGATTCCCCCAGAGGTTCTTTTATTGTTGAGAATAGTTCTCGCTATCCTAGGTTTTTTGTTATTCCAAATGAATTTGTAAATTGCTCTTTCTATCTCTATGAAGAATTGATTTGGAATTTTGATGGGTATTGCATTGAATCTGTAGATTGCTTTTGGCAGGATAGCCATTTTTACTAAATTAATCTTGCCAATCCAGGAGCATGGGAGATCTTTCCATCTTCTGAGATGTTCTTCAATTTCTTTCTTGAGGGACTTGAAGTTCTTGTCATACAGATCTTTCACTTGCTTTGTTAGATTCACTCCAAGATAATTTATTTTATTCGTGGCTATTGTGAAGGGTGTCATTTCCCTGATTTCTTTCTCTGCCTGTTTATCCTTTGAGTAGAGGAAGGCTACTGATTTGTTTGAGTTGATTTTATATCCAGCCACATTGCTAAAGTTGTTTATCAGGTTTAGGAGTTCTCTGGTGGAAGTTTTAGGTTCACTTAAGTATACTATCATGTCATCCGCAAATAGTGAAATTTTGACTTCTTTCTTTCCTATTTGTATCCCTTTGACTTCCTTTTGTTGTCTAATTGCTCTAGCTAAGACTTCCAGTACTATATTGAATAGGTAAGGTGAGAGTGGGCAGCCTTGCCTAGTCCCTGATCTTAGTGGGATTGCTTCCAGTTTCTCTCCATTTAGTTTGATGTTGGCTACTGGCTTGCTGTATATTGCTTTTACTATGTTTAGATATGGGCCTTGTATTCCTGATCTTTCCAAGACTTTTAACATGAAGGGATGTTGAATTTTGTCAAATGCTTTCTCAGCATCTAGTGATATGACCATGTGGTTTTTCTCTCTGAGTTTATTTATGTAGTGGATTACATTGATGGATTTCCGAATATTGAACCATCCCTGCATTCCTGGGATAAAGCCTACTTGATCTTGATGGATAATTGTTTTGATGTGTTGTTGGATTCGGTTTGCGAGAATTTTACTGAGTATTTTTGCATCAATATTCATAAGAGAGATTGGTCTGTAGTTCTCTTTCTTTGTTGGGTCTTTCTGTGGTTTAGGTATGAGTGTAATGGTAGCTTCATAGAATGAATTGGGTAGTGTTCCTTCTGTTTCTATTCGATGGAATAACTTGAAGAGGATTGGTATTAGGTCTTCCTTGAAGGTCTGAAAGAATTCTGCACTGAAACCATCTGGCCCCGGACATTTTTTGGTGGGAAGATTTTTAATGACTGTGTCTATTTCTTTAGGCGTTATGGGACTGTTTAGGTGGTTTATCTGCTCCTCGTTTAACTTTGGTACCTGGTATCTATCTAGAAAATTGTCCATTTCCTCCAGATTTTCCAATTTTGTTGAGTATAGGCCTTTGTAGTAGGATCTGATAATTTTTTTAATTTCCTCTGTTTCTGTTGTTATGTCTCCCTTTTCAGTTCTGATTTTATTAATTTGAATGCTGTCTCTGCACCCTTTGGTTAGTCTGGCTAAGGATTTGTCTATCTTGTTGATTTTCTCAAAGAACCAGCTCCTGGTTTTGTTGATATTTTGTATAGTTCTTTTTGTTTCGACTTGGTTGATTTCAGCCCTGAGTTTGACTATTTCCTGCCGTCTACTCCTCTTGGGTATACTAGCTTCTTTTTGTTCTAATGCTTTCAGGTTTGCTGTCAAGTTGTTGATGTATGCTCTTTCCACTTTCTTTTTGTGAGCACTTAGAGCTATGATTTTTCCTCTTAGTACTGCTTTCAATGAGTCCCACATGTTTTGATATGATGTGTCCTCATTTTCATTTAAATCTAAAAAGTCTTTAATTTCTTCCTTGACCAAGTTGTCATTGAGTAGAGCATTGTTCAGTTGCCAAGTGTATGTCGGTTTTCTGATGTTTTTGTCCATGTCAAAGACAAGTCTTAATCCATGGTGGTCTGATAAGGTGCTGGGGATTATTTCAATCTTTTTGTATCTGTTGAGGCCTGTTTTGTGACCAATTATATGGTCTATTTTCGAGAAGGTACCATGAAGTGCTGAGAAGAAGGTGTATTCTTTTGTTTTAGGGTGAAATGTTCTATAGATGTCAGTTAAGTCCAATTGGTTCATAACTTCTGTTAGTTTCATTGTGTCTCGATTTAGTTTCTGTTTCCATGACCTGTCCATAGCTGAGAGTGGGGTGTTGAAATCTCCCACTATTATTGTGTAGAGTGCAATGTATGCTTTAAGTTTTAGTAAAGTGTCTTTTATGTATGTGGGTGCCCTTATATTTGGGGCATAGATGTTGAGAATTGCAAGTTCCTCTTGGTACATTTTTCCTTTCATGAATATGAAGTGTCCTTCTTTATCTTTTTTGATTACTTCTGGTTGAAAACTGATTTTATTTGATATTAGAATCGCTACTCCAGCTTGTTTCTTGGGACCATTTGCTTGGTAGATTGTTTTCCAACCTTTTACTCTGAGGTAGTATCTGTCCTTTCCACAGAGGTGCGTTTCCTGAATGCAGCAAAATGTTGGGTCCTGTTTAAGTATCCAGTCTGATAGTCTATGTCTTTTTACTGGAGAATTGAGTCCATTGATATTAAGAGATATTAAGGAAAAATGAGTGTTGTTTCCTGTTATTTTTGTTATTGGCAGTGGAGATATGTTTGTGTAGCTACCTTCTTTTACGGTTTTTGGAAGATTACTTTCCTGCTTTTTCCAGGTTGTAGTTTCCCTCCTTGTGATGGAGTTTTCCACCAATTATCCTTTGAAGTGCTGGGTTTGTGTTGAGATACTGTGTAAATTTGGATTTGTCATGGAATATTTTGGTTTCTCCATCAATAATGATTGACAGTTTTGCTGGGTATAGTAGTCTGGGCTGACATTTATGTTCTTTTAGGGTCTGTATGATATCAGTCCAGGATCTTCTGGCTTTTATGGTCTCTGGTGAGAAGTCTGGTGTAATTCTTATAGGTCTGCCTTTATATGTTACTTTGCCTTTTTCCCTTACTGCTTTTAGTATTTTTTCTTTGTTTTGTACATTTGATGTTTTGACTATTATGTGGCGGGAAGTATTTCTTTTCTGGTCTAAACTATTTGGAGTTCTGTAGGCTTCTTGTATATTTATGGACATCTCTTTCTTTAGGTTAGGGAAGTTTTCCTCTATAATTTTGTTGAGAATATTTACTGGTCCTTTAAGTTGGGAGTCTTCCCCCTCATCTATTCCTATTATCCTTAGGTTTGGCCTTCTCATTGTGTCTTGGATTTCTTGTATATTTTGGGTTAGTAGCTTTTTGTATTTTGCATTTTCTTTGACAGTTGTGTCTATGTTTTCCATGGTATCTTCTGCACATGAGATTCTCTCTTCCATCTCTTGTATTCTGTTGGTAATACTTGTATCTATGACTCCTGATCGTTTTTTTAAGTTTTCTATCTCCAGGGTGTTCTCCCTTTGTGATTTCTTTATTGTTTCTACTTCCGTTTTTAGATCCTGCATGGTTTTGTTTAATTCCTTCTCCTGTTTGTTTGCATTTTCTTGTAATTCCTTAAGGGATTTTTGTGTTTCCTCTCTAAGGGTTTCTATCTGTTCTTTGAGAGTGTTATTTATGTCTTTCTTAAAGTCCTCTATCATCATCATGAGAAGTGATTTTAATTCTGAATCCTGCTTTTCTGGTGTGATGGGGTGTTCAGGGCTTGCTATGATGGGGGAACTGGGTTCTGATGATGCCATGTAACTTTGGTTTCTGTTGCTTACGTTCTTGCGCCTGCCTTTTGCCATCTGGTTAATTCTAGTGCTACCTGTACTTCTGTCTCTGATTGAAGCCTGTCTTTCCAGTTGTCTCGCTTTTGTTTGGTCTTCTAGGAGTCCAGATGTCTTTGTGGTTTTTTTCCAGCTGCCCTGATTACAGTGGTATCTCTAGGATGCCTCAGGATATGGTGCCTCCAAGGTAGCAGTCCAGCTAGATGTCTGCTGTTCTGGGTGCAGTGTCTCCTCTTGGATATCTCAGGGTATGTTGTCTGACACTCTGAGTTCAGTTGTTCCTCTGTGGCTCTGGGTTGAGCGGACCTTCCAGTATGTCTCAGGTGGAATCCGGGGTCCACACAACTGCAGACCTGGTAGAGGTCTGGTCTGGGACTCAGACCCTGCAGGCCTCAGACCGGAGGGGGGGTGAGCAGCAGAAGGAGCGTGCTAGTGCTGGCTATGGGTTCTATGGATCCCCCAGAATGTGTCTGGGGGACTCCTGGGTGCACTTATCCGCAGGCCTCAGACTGCAGGAGGGGCGAGCAGGGGAAGGGGCGTGCTAGCGCTGGCTATGTGTTCTATGGATCCCCCAGAATGTGTCTGGGGGGCTCCTGGGTGCACTTACCCGCAGGCCTCAGACTGAAGGAGGGGCGAGCGGCGGACGGGCGTGCTAGCGCTGGCTATGGGTTCTATGGATCCCCCAGAATGTGTCTGGGGGGCTCCTGGGTGCACTTACCCGCAGGCCTCAGACTGCAGGAGGGGCGAGCCCAGAGCTGATTTTATACGATAAAGTTTTACCACCGCTGGGAATATTCTGAAGAAAAAAAAATACTACAATCAATTTCAAACACAAATTTTTGAGCAGTTTTTTAACAATCACAACTAGATTAGGAAACATTTAGAATCTACATGTGACTGATATTAAGGATCAATTATTTTTTCAATATTATATTTCTAACATCTTTATTTAAAAATCTATTAGGGGACTTTCCTTGAGTTTGCATGTAAATGAAAGCAGGCACCTTTGTTCACAGATATGACCCTGTAATCATCCCATGTGTCACTCTTTTGGCATTTCCAATATAGGTAATTTTCCTGTAGTATTTCAAGAGCAGCAAAATATGATACATCTTTTTCAGTCTTTGTCACTGCATAAATTGTAAGCAGTTGAAGTCTGTCTTTGATATATTTACAGTTTACTTCCTCAAGAATTCTTGGTGTCACAGATGCCTGATATACAGAAAACAGCTGTGAACTGTGTTCTAGTCCTGGGGATCTCTAGCACAGACAAAAGCCTTTGGTATTTATAAACAAATCTACCTTCTTATAGATATGGATTAATTCAAAGCTCAGAAATTAGGCTCCCTGGAGAGATGGAAGAAAAAGTAAAGAAAAACCAATCTATCTGAAGTAGGATAGTAAACTACCTTAAGTTATCAGCTAAAGAAGGAGCAGTAAACAGAAAGGCAGCCAACACCACTCTAACATTCAAAACATCTCTTAGAGGGGAGTTAGGATCAAATGGAGAGATAAGGCCTCTGTTTCCATCCATTTTAGTGACTACTATTATACAAAAATGAAACTTTAAGGAAATCTTTACATATTTATATGTGAAAAAACAGATGTATGTAATTATGTATGTTTGTGTTTATTCCTCACTTCTACATAAAAAGAAGATTAAAAGGAAGAATTCTTGTCTGGAGTCATATAGATAGACTCAGTGTTGGATTATTTGTAATGAAGAACTACCATTGAAAATATTCAGATAGAACAGTATGGGCCTTATAAATAATAACGTGAATTGATTTAGTTAATTTAATGTTATGATCTGTGACTTACATAAAATTGACAAAATGTTATTATAATCTTGTAATTGTATGCAATATATATAAACGTACAGGTAAAATATATACATATAAAATAAAATCTGAAGATTAATTTTTAAAATAAATTTTCCTCACATCATTTTGTAATTAAGTTTTAATATACTCAACTTAAGCCAGGGAAGCAGGTAGGCTCACTGTATATCATTATCACATCCTCCATTCCCAGAAATCCAATCCTTTGATCCTGTTCCCAGATCTATAGCTGAACACCTACTGTAGTCTCCTCTTCCTTTCTGACTCTAACCTCAAAAGGATCATGTAGGCCTTGTCCCCACTCTCATCACATTATCCCAATCTCCAACACTAGCAGACATTCTCTACGAACATATTAGTGTCTCAGGCTAGTGAAATAGGCAGGCTAACTGTAGATTTTCAGCTCTCCCTTCTCTCTAGATTTAATACTTTAGTCTCATCCTGAGATCTCCTGCAGACCACCTACTGTAGCCTACCCTTTGACTCCAGCTCCCGTGGATCACACAAAGCTTCCCCTTGAAAGTTCACTCCACCAACTCATTATTTTATCCTAGCCCACCATTCCTGCAAACATTGTTAGCCAAGCCATACAGAGAAGCATGAAAATGGGCAAAGCAATTAGGCAGCTTGCAAGTCTTTACATCCTGTCCTTCATATCCAATCCCATACTCTCATCCTCAGCTCCTTAGGAGATTCCATGAGGTAGCCTCTCCACAGGTTCTGTCCCCATTTCAAGGGTATGAAGCAGATCCTGGTTAAAATGTTGCTTTCCACAATCATGTGTGGACCTTCTCAGTCTGTCAGCTCTCAATACATAGGAAAAGATTTTATCACAAACTCCAAGGGGGCATACATATTAGAATTCTAGAAGAATTCTCTATGAGACAACACACAGCAACCACACTCTACTAAAAACCAGAGGGTGCAACAAATCCAAGGAACAAAAAACTGCCCAAAATGATAATGTCAAGTATCAGCACCTAGAATTATAATCTTCCCAAATTTGGATAGAGACCTAAATATTAACTTAGCAACCCCAATAGAGCAGGCCTTGTGTATTACAACATAGCTGAAGCACAAGCAAAAAGATCATTAAAAGGCTTTTATGAATATGATGGCAGACCTTAAAGAGGAAATGAAGAAATGTCTTATAGAAATCTATGAGAACACAGATAGTGGAAGAAAACTAATGAAATAATTCAAACCTAAAAGTGGAAATAGAATCAATACAGAAAATCTAAACTCAGGGAAATCTGACAAGAAGAATTTTAGAAACCCTACATGAACCTCACCAACAGAATACAAAAGATTAAAGATTAAAATCTCTGGATTTGTAGACACAACAGAAGACATAGATACCTCAGGCAAAAAAAAAAAAAAAAAAAAAGTTCTAAAAAAATTTCCTGACACAAAACATCCAGGAAATCTGAGAAAATATGAGCAAACCAGGGACCTTGGTTAAAACCAAATACTACCTTTCTAAAATAAATAAATATGAGCGCAGAAATAACATGGCTCCTAGTGACATTCTGTTATATTCCTTATACACCTGTGTGTTGTCCAACCATTATCAGAGAAGCATATTTTTGAGCAAATGGGGACACGTGAGACCCATAGCCAGATATTATGAAGAATTGAAGACCTTGGAACACTCAAGACTAAAGGAGATGTGTGCATCAAATTCCTAATCTCAGGGTCAGCGAACCTAGAGAAAGACATAAAACAGTGTGTCAGAGCAAGGGGATTGAGGACACCAAGACAAGTAGGTCCCTTAATCAACAGGATCAATTCTCAAATGAGTTCATAGAGACTGAAGCAGCATGCATGGATCTACACCGAGTTGTTTCTGTTATATTACGGCTTTCAGTTTAATATTTTGTGGTGTTTCTGAGTATGTGAACTAGTGAGTTTCTATTTCTTGTGCCTTCCCTTGGGCTTTTCTTTCCTTCTGTTTGTTCTTCAAATTTGTGATCTAATTATTTTAGTATTACTTTGCCATAGAAGTCCACTTGTTTTCAAATGAGGGACAGAAAGGGGGTGGATCATAACAGGAGGAAAGAGGAGGCGGAATTAGAAGTAATAAAGGGAGGACAAACTGAAAACTGAATAAGTTACATAAGAAAAATTCTATTTTCAACAAAAGAAAGAAAACAAAAATAATAACAAATATAAAAATGTAATATATTCATTCTAAAATCAATACATTACAGTCTCTCTCTCTCTTTCTCTCTCTCTCTCTTTCTCTCTGTCTCTCTCTCTCACACATATTCACACACTCATGAACACATACATGAATACGTTTTTATCAGTAAAATATACATTTGTGGAATATTTACTCTTTTTGCCATAATCATCTTTTCACTGTTTGTGTTATAACCTTTTTCAAACAATGCAATATTGTATTTCTCTCAGCCTTCAAAAGAGTAGAACTATGTCAAATGTCTGTCTTACCTTCTCATTCTATTACCTACACACTGCTATTACCTCACAGGTCATATCTGAGGTTAATGCTAGCAAGGATCTAAATATTAGCACATTTACAATCTCATTATGCCTTAATTCCAAATATAATTTCTGTTCAATTTTGATTGAACTCCACATGATTTAAATTAAGGTCATTACCACCCATTAAAAGAAAAGAAAATGCTTGGATTCCTCAGGTAAGTGAGAATGAAAACTCTCACCTTAACAAAGCATTTTATTGGAACCCTGAGCGTCAACAAATTACAGCCTTAATTGATCCAGTACAAAGTTACATACCTCATCATCTAAAAGTTTAAAGCATGAAACATTAGGTACATTCATTCACTTTTAACATTTCCTCTCCCAATAATATAGTATTAGGAGGTGTGGCCTTTAAGAGTGGATTCTGTCATTAAAATGTGATCATTATGTCTGGGAAGAGTGCTATTATCAGAAGGGACATAGTACTTTGCTCAACTTGTGTTGTTTGCCATGTTAGGTTATAAACTGTTATTATGTGAAAAACAAAAATGGCCTCTACCAGGCATTAGATCTAGAACTCCTTAGCCTTGTGTAATATGAGAAATGAATTTCTGAGTTATTAAAGCTCGTCTGGCTTTAGTGTTACGTAACTACAGCACTAGTGTTCTACAAAAGTTTGCCATTTGATTATTTCTGTGCTAGAAGATTTGTACGTCTCATCATCTGAAAATAGTGATAATTGTCACAGGCTTCGTAAAAGTATCTATGAGAAAAACAGGAGTGGGTACAATCTAAGGGTTTCTCAGTGTTTCTGACCTTTGGCACTTAAACTTTGGAAAATTCTGTTTGCAAACCTTAACCTGTTTATTTATTATTGGTAGATATTTAGGTGCAAAATAGGTGAAATTCTTTCTGCCATTTAGTATCTGAAAACTTAAAACAAGTTGCATAACTTGTTTGCTGGAGAATGGAGAACAGAAGCTCATTACTTCACTCTGCAAATAGTTTTTGATTCTGTAATACAGCAGTCATGTGCTACTCTCTGAATATACATACACCTCTGCCAAATGCCCTACACATCAGTCTCCCAGAAACACTTCTAGTTGGAAGGAACATAAATTCTCTAAGAAGTCATAGAGAATAAAGATTTAGAGTTTAGATAACACTGGCAAAGGAGTTGTCCTTGTGCTAGAGAAAGTGCTTTTATTAGGAAGCTGTATCTATTGTTTGTTCTCTTTCTTTGAGTAAGTTTAAATAATTAGGTAAATACAACATGTGAAGTAGCATTGTCACACAGCTCCTTTTAGACTAACTTAATGACAGATTCGCTATGGATTGTGCTAAAATTCTATTCCTCAATAGTGCCAATGAAGTTCTGAATTTCCTGACTTATTTTTACCAACTCCCATTGAACCCTGAAAGAAGCCTGAAAGAGAGTCATATTCCTTAGCTAGCAGATATTGAAGCAACTCATTGTTGAACACTTGTTCAGGTAATCAGCAGCACCACTGTCTAAAGCTAGAACAAAGTGAAGAGCCGGTAGCATGGGAAGAGAGTGTGAAGGCAAGAGACATTCTTGTGATTTTTCGATAATAATCAGTGCAGCTTAATGTACTATTACTGATTCATGAATTCACAATCTTTACCCAAGTCACAAAGAAATTTTTAAACTTTTGAACTCAATGCATCAAAAAACCAGTGTGCTTTACAAAATCCTTTCAGGGATAAAAAATGCAATCTATTATTGTTATAACTACAGTTCTTGGTTCCTGCTAAGGACAATTATTACTGTTAGAGCGTTTTCTATGTGGCAGAATTTGGGTTAGGTATGCTTCCAATTTTAACTCTAATATTGTTATATTTGTTTTGTAGAGAATTAGCATGCCTTCCATATGTTAATCTTGATTTTCAAAGATTTATTTTTAGCTGTGGATCACTTTGATATAAATTACAGATGGCTCTTCCTACTCTGTAATAAACAATTCTTTACCCACCTTTCTGTGTTGTAATTTTTCATTTACTGATACTAAGTACTGATAAAAACAGCTTAAAAGAGGAAGGGTTTACATACATGTGAAGTTTAAGTATATATAGTTTGAAATGATGGTGAAAGTCAACATTTGTTGGTGGCAATGAAAATTTGCTCACTTACAGGTGAAATAAAAAGCAGAAAAGAGATAAGAAATGGGTGGGGGTACAAATTTCAAGATAAACTCAACTGCAACCCACTTTCTCTTGTGATCTCTGCCCCACAACCATGGCTACATAATAACCCTAATCACAACTACCAGGTCTGGTCAAGGTATTGAAATACATGAGCCTGGGAGGAACTATAAACATGCAAACTGTATCTTCTTGGTTTGTTCAACTGTCTTTCTTTAAATGGAGAAAGTTCCATTTTAGTATGATACAAAAGAAGCAATGACAACATATATGTAAGAAAGTGATTTGTTTGTGAGGATACAGAAGCCCATATGCTCTTCTGTCACATTCTTTGCAAAATAGCACACAATCTGATTTTACTCCAGTTCTTTTCTTCAGGCACAAACTACCTACGAATAAACTTTACACTAACTTTCCATTTTATAAAATATATTTCTAAAGGAAAACTGTTTACTGTCACAATACATGACTGAAACGAATATTTTCATCTCAAACTACAATTTAAAGAGATATCTCATATTATATACATTCATTATTTACTTTGTATATGCCACCATTTTATACTAGTTCCACTACATAGCAAGGTGTAGATATAAATAAATCAATTTTTGTTTGAAATCATTGTGATTTGAGGCAATACATCAAAGCACTTAAAAGTGTATCACAGCCAAAGGGGGGCTTTCTAAGTGGTGCAATTATTTTGCCCTGACTCATTTGTAGGTTTTCTGCTGCAAAAAATTCCTAAATCTTGGTTTTTCTTCAGAATGAAAAAAATTAATATGTACTTGACTGAAAGTGAAAAGACAAAGCAAAGCAAAAACAAAAATAAGAAAAGTTTAGATCTGTCTATGAGCATTTGGGTAACATATGTTAGGTCCACAGGTTCAGTTTCCACTACTGGCAAGAAAATAAAACAGAAAAAAATGTAATTAATACTGCTGTTCTATATTCCTATGATGACTTATTTTGGCTTTTATAACTTTAATGCACTATCAAATGTAAAATTTGAGAAATGTGAATATACATACAGAAATTAGCAATTTCTAAAATGGGGAAATCCTATTAAATGTTAAGACAAACACTAAGATCAAATGATAATTTAAGTCAATGAGGTTTCTCAATGCATTTTTTTTTTGCAATTTCAACTTTGTAGCATTTGTGTATTTTGAAATATTTTGAGTGACTTCATTTTCTTGTTTTTGCCAAGGTATGTAATAATATTGGACAAATAAAAAATATATAACTTCCTCTTTAAAATAGGTGGATGAAACTTAACAGAAGTTTGCACATTGTCTTCATTGGAAAAACTCTCAAAGATAGGCAGAGAGAACATTTTCATAGGTTATTCAAGAATTAAGTAAATATTGTATCAGAAACTAACTTGTAGAAAGATCAAAATGTTGCCTAAATGTATAATTCTAAAGAAGTGATAGGAATTTCATACTATGACATATTTCAAGCATGTTGGCACATGGGAAGAGAACGAGTCTGTATACATGATAGGATTTCTAAGTAGGGAACTGACTTGAATTCATGCCAGTTTCCTTTCAGTGATGGCACAGATTTTGATCTTAAACTATAAAGGAATTCCTTTCTTATTTTTTTGGAGTGTTAGTACATAAAGATCATTACTGGTTCACTTTGAAAGAATTGTAGCAAATTATAAATATGGAAAAAATGACTCTGCTTTAGACAGCTTCTCACAATGTCTCAATATCAGAGAAAGAAAGAAAAAAAATCGTTGAGACTTTCAATCAATGCACTTGATCAGCTCTTCAGTTAATAGGTATCCCTGTCCATACAGGACACATTAAAACATCCACTGGTTGAAAGTGCACAGGCTCAGATTTATGTTATATAGGAAGAGAGAGACTGGAGGGGACTGGCAGCATGGATTGGGGATAGAGAGCAGGCTGAGGTGAATTCAGAGACCAATAGGAAAGATCATTTGTACCAACGAATAGGAAATGTTGGAAAGATCTTCAGAAGAAGAAGAGAAACTGCATTTTCTCTTGTAAGGACTGTCACATGGCCAAATATGGTTTTCTAAGTAAAGAATGGAGACTATGGGTAAAGAAAAAAAAATGGCTTTTGAAATAAATAGAACAAAACAAATACTGTGAAAAGAACAAAATATCTTTGATATATTGCAACTTAAAAAAATTCAGTCAAAATGATGACTAAACAAGGTATAAAACTTATCATCATTTGGAGTCTCTATCTGAGACTATGCTTGGTTTGTGAAATTAGACATCTGGAACAACAAACATAGTTTTTACTGCATTCAGAGCTGTATTCTGAATCATGCAATGGAGTAAAATCTTAAAACAAAACTCCATGATCTTGCTATATCTACTGACTGCTAAGGTGTTGATATCAGCACACTACCTCTAATTTAAATGAGATTAGTACAATTCTTATAAAGTTTCTTTCATTGCAGTTGATACCACAATTAAGCAAAGGTGATTACTCTGGTGCACTATGTGGTATCTTCATTATCTAAAATAAGCTATAATTATTTTTAGTCTGGAAATTTTTCATTTATGTACATTGTTCAGGAAAAAGAAACAGAATACTACTTTCTAGGGCCTAAATTCTACACTGGTCCATTTGGGAAGTAAAAAGCATAAAGTGCTTTCATGGAATAACTTCAAGTTGAAAAAACTTTGAGATTTGAGTGAATGAAGAGGAAGTGGTAGGATGTACGTGGAGAGAAAAGCTTTCTGTGATTTTGCTTCCTGAAGAGCCAGGAGCAAAATAAGAAAAAAAATGTGCTAGCATATGCACAATGAATTTTGGGAATATTGGATTCACATAAACAGGTTTACCAAACTTCCATCGTTTTTGACGTTGCTGTGTTCAAAGGCTCACAATTAAAAAGGAAGAAAAAAATTCTACAGTCATTTTAAAAATGCACCCCTTCCCACCTGATCACTTCCTGTATTAATATTCTAAAATGAAAACAAATTTTAAAAGGATTTTTTTTCTTTTAATTTTACTCTAAATAATTTTCAAGGGCCTAGTCTTAATAAAAACCAGATGTACCTTTAAGCCTCAATCATCATTATTACGGAGTTAAGTCTGAGAAGACTTTGATTGCTTTAATGTGGTTTAATTTTGAACATTGTAGTAAAATCTTATATGGCACATAAATGGAAAAGCCAAGGAGGCTTTAGAAAAGCTATTCAAGCATAGTTTCATTTCTTGATCACATCTTTCCTTCATACTGGAGTTCCTGAATTCATTTAGGGCATTTTCCACCAAATAAATTTCTTAAGGGCTTTGTGTATAGAAGACAGATGATCAGATGTTTTATTCAGTAAAATGCACATGTAGCACCCTTTTAGGCTTGAAGTGCCTGATAATGACAGGAGAGTACAAAGGGATGTGAGTGCCATACTATTCAGAAAATTGAAAAGTGTATGAGTAATTTTATGATCCACCCAAGTCAGTCATTGGTACATGCTTACAGCATGACCAACATTATATGCCCAAAGCTTTCTTATCTACTTGTTTTTTTTTTTTTTTTTTTTTAAAAACAGGGATACATAGAAATGCCTCAATGCCATTTCAGCTGAACTTAAACTCAATATGAAATTGCAAGAAGGTAATTGTCTTCTTCTCTAAAATGGGAAGGAGTAAAATCTTGAGAGGAAGTACTGATAATAATTTTGTCAGATTCCATTCATGATATGGTACGTTTGTCACACAGAAGAGCATATAGTCTACATTTAGACACACATTCCATATATATGTATATATATATATATATATATATATATATATATATATATATGTTCTAGAACATTCTTCAAGTCTGAATCATTCATGATATGGTACGTTTGTCACACAGAAGAGCATATAGTCTACATTTAGACACACATTCCATATATATATATATATATATATATATATATATATATATATGTTCTAGAACATTCTTCAAGTCTGAATTAAGGCAATATTCCACATATTCTATAGAACAAAACAAAATTAAAAATAATGTTAATTAGTTTCACTAATTTAGTTGAGGGGAAACTTAGAGAATTGACTTTTGTTTATATATTTATAAGTATATATATTCATGAAATAAAATGTTCCATGAATAAAATTTTATAGTTATTGGAAACATATTCTATTTTTCAATATATGTGTTTGAAGGTAATGTGTGAATGTTCTTTTATGGGTGTGTCTGGAGGCCACAAGTTGAGATTGTCTCTCAACAATTATTTTTCAGAGTTGATATTCATCCTTGAGATCCAACTTTTTTTCTACCACACACAAAGACTGGAGTTATAGGCATAAGCCTCACTCTTTCTGACTTTTGTACCAGGAATATGGATTCAAACTCAGGTCTTCATGTCTGTGTGATAGTGAGTTTACTGATTAAAGCGATCTTCTTAGCCAATGAAACTTCAAGTATGTAGATTTTATTTCCATGAATAGTTCTACCTGAAGACCCAGCTCTATCACTTTTTGATATATACCCAAAAGATGCCCCACCACACCTCAAATACATAAGCTCCACTATGTTCATAGCAGTCTTATTTGTAATAGCCAGAAGCTGGAAATAACCTCGATGTCCCTCAACAGAAGAATGGATCCAGAAAATGTGGTTCATTTACACAATGGAACAATATTCAGCTAGTAAAAATGAATTTTGCAGGCAAATAGATGAAACTAAAATATATCTTCCGGAGTGAGGTAACCCAGACCTAAACGAACTAAAGGTATTAGCCAAAGAAATACAGAATAACCAGGATACAACCCACAGAACATAGAACCCACAAAAGTGCAACAAGAAAGAAATCCCAAGTGAGGATGCTTCAATCCCACTTAGAGGGGGGAACTATATAAGCAAGGGAGACTGAGGGAGGGAGTGGCCTGGGTAGGAGATGGGAGGGGGAGGGAGAGAGGAAAGGAGGAACAGGATCAGGTGTGTGTATAGGGGATAGGACAGGAGAGAAACCTAGAGGGTTATGTGAATGAATGCAAATATGCAGATTCTGGGGATAGGAGGTGGGGGGACCCTCTAGAATGTCCCAGAGACCTGGGATATGAAAGATCCCCCAGGACTCAATAAGGGTGACCTTAGTCAAAATGCCCAATAGTGAGGAGAGGGAAGTCGAAGAGGCCTCCTCCACTAGACAGACAAGGCCCTAAGTGGAGGGACAGGGTTACCAACCCACAGTAAAAATTTATGATCCAGAATGAAGAAGAGGCTGGAGGAAAGACTGCTCAGTGGAAGGACTGGAAAGGCACCAAGACCTGACACTATTACTGATGTTATGATGTACTTACTGACCAGAGCCTAGCATAGCTTTTCTCTGAGAAGCCCTACCAGCAGCTTCCTGAGACAGAAACAAACACTTATACCCGACCATTGAACTAAAATCAGGAACCCTTATTGAGGAATTAGAGAAAGGATTGAAGGAGCTGTATGTAAGGGAGACCCCATAGGAAGACCAGTATTCTCAACTAACCTGGGCCCCTAGGAAATATTAGAGATGGAGTCACCAACCAGGCAGCATATAAGGGCTGATCTGAGTCCCCAAAAACATATATAGAAGAAGACTGCCTGGACTGGCCTCAGTGGGAGAAGATGTACCTAATCCGGAAGGGATTTGAGGCCCCACGGAAGTGATATACCTGGTGGATGGGGAGCACCCTCTCAAAGACAAAGGGGAGGAGAAGTGGGATGAGGGACTGTGGGTGGGGGGATTGGGATGGGGGAACGGCTGGAAAGCAAATAAATAAAATGCTAGAAAAGATAAAACATGCTGTTTATGTCTCTCCACAGAAAACTTATCCTCTGACAACTCAGGCTGTCTAGTTTATATTTTCCTGAAAGGAATGCTCAAGAAATTTGTGCTGAAATTAACACAAAATTTTACAATGCATACAGCAAATCTAGAAATGTATTTGGATACATTTGGATACTGAATGTTTTTCAGGCAGGCTAGAGAAAAGGATCAAGCAGAAGAGGACAGCAAAGTTAAACCATAATTTAAAATATATTTGCATCAAAACTATGTTCATCATTTAATTATGTCAATAGTGTATGTCCAAAGTTGAAACTTTGTATTTTATAAAATTATATTTCATTAAGGATATGCTCATTGTGAAGGCAATGACAGTGTTGGTAACTATGGTCCCACCACCCATATTCTCTGAATGGAATGTTTATTCATCATTCTGTTTATAATAAGTCATTATCAATCACAGTAACACTACCATGTAGCATAACTATGTACCCTAGTAACATGGATGAGGAATCTGAAACACACATAAATAAGAAGGAATGAGGCTGACAAGATGAATCAGTGATTAAGAGCACTGGCTAGTCTTCCAGAGTTTAAGGTTCAATTCCCAGCACCCATGTGGTGGCTCTCAACTGTGTGTAACTCCAATTCCACTGTAGTACACATATATACATTTAGTCAAAGCACCCATAATATAAGATAAAAATTTTAAATCATATGTAAACACTTAAAAAAAAGCAATCTGTCATGACCTTGTTTAACTTTTAGTTTCTGTGGCTATGATGAATCACCATGGCCAAAAGCAAGTAGGGAAGAAATGAGTTTATTTGATTTACACTTCTGAATGATAGTCCATCATTGGAGGAGTCAGGATGGAAAAACAACCAAGCAGGAATATAGTAGCAAGAGCTGATGCAGATAACAGGAAGGATGCTGCTTACTGGCTTGCTCAGACTATTCTTATAAAACACAAGAGCACCAGTTCAGGTATGATGCCACCCCCAATGGACTGAGTCCTCCCCCATCAATCACTAATTAAGAAAGTAGTCTCTAGCACAATCGTATGGAAGCATTTTCTCAAATAAGGTTCTTTCCTATCAGATAACACTACCTTGTGTCAAATTGACATAAAACTACCCAGCTCATATCTAGTAACTAATAAACAATAAGCTGTATTATGTTTAACTTCATCTTAATGACAAGTATATGATATGAATAACAAAATGAAATAGTAAAGGACTTAAAAATGTATTCTACTTGTTATATATTCACTGATAAGGGGTATTATAAAATGATCGATACCTTTATAATCCACTTAGATACTTCAGTAAGTCCACTGAAGGACATGGGATAGGTACTGAAATTTTACTGGGTAAAATTTACAGGGTACTAAGGTTTGAAAAGGCAACAGAAAAAGCAGAAAAAAATAAAGTAAAAACATGACTATAGACACACAAGGTGTATATAAATCCTATAGTAAATTAAGCAGGGTGTTGTGACTAAAAATGGTGAAAACAGTTGATGGTGGTGTACCCTTATTATTGGAATTCAGTAAACATATTTGTTAGGTAGAAACTGACTAATGAGATAGAAAACTGTCATTCACATGACCTGATGTAACTTTTCAAGATATTTTACTTTATGCTGAAATGCAATATTTTTCAGAAGCTAGATTTTCTTCAAAATAAAAGGCTTTGTGAGACTATCAGACACTCCCGGAGAAAACAATGACACTAATAGCTCAATCACTTTCATAACTCATGATTTACATTGATGGAAATTATATTTTGTCAATAGCCATTTTAACAATCTGAGAAAAAGCTAATGTTTTTACCACCATAAAATAGCATAGAAGTGTGTGAAAGGTGAGAAGAGACCCTTCCTAGTGTTCTGTGTGTGTATAATATTTTAGCTTAAAAGCTGCCCAAGGTTTTCTCTCCTTTTGTTTATCTTAGTTAAAAATAATTCTAAATTGTAAAATATGTATTATTGTGTCAGAACTTCTTTTGGACTGTGAGAAGCCAAACTACATATAATAAAATGAGGATAGTAGCAATATTTACATATAAATTGGGTGAGAGACAGATGTGTTCACAGATGTGCTCTGTCTACTTGACTCACTTATAATCTTTAAACTAAAATTTGCCTGTAAATGACAAGGAAAAAGAAGTTGCTGTTTCTTTTCTATTATACTAAACGCCTTCCTTTTAAATGGAATTCTGTCTTTTAAGGAAAACTGTTCACTCTCATGTTACATATTGTCCTTTAAGAATAAATGAGAACTGTGTTGTCTTTAGTTAATACAAAATGCTTTGATCCACTTTCAAATGCAGACCTGATCCATGTTTAGCAGTCTTTAAGTTGATCTAATCGTGTGCCTATGGACTAGACAGCAGGGCTTCTCTTTGATAGTGTAACTTAATACTCATCTTTTATAATTTTATACTTCCTGGATATTACTGTGGTACTTTGCAGTGAACAGCGAAGTACAGTTCAAGAATCTAAAAATTGTGAAAAAAAAAAAAACCTCCTGCTATTAAATATAGGCACCTCATTGAGATATGAGCAAACTTTCAAATACTTCCTTTATTTTTTCTGAAGGCTAAGGAATGTTTTAGATTAATGAGCTTTATCAAATAGTAATCTATTATGGCACAGCTTATACAGTGCTGTAATATAAAATTATGTGGTAAAAGTGCTTACAGTTTGTATCTAACTTCATGAATATTACAGAAGTATTACTCCAGAAAAATCTTATGGTATTAAAGTAGATATTTCCTTACAGAATTAAAATTGACAATGAACTTGTACACACACACACACACACACACACACACACACATGTTGAACAAACATATGTTAAGAGACTGTCAAAAGATTATTATACTATTAAGGTTCACAATGAATGTCACAGGGACAAGCATTAAAACTCTTATTTGAAGTTAAAAACAAACATTTACTCAAAATATATGTTGGATACTTGATTAGGAAATGGGAATTTTGTTTTCTGCATATATATATATATATATGATATATATATATCATATATACTATGTACTATATACTGCATACTGTATACGGTATACTGTATACTGTATATTATATATTATATTGTATATTATATATTGTATATTATATATTGAATGTTGTACATTGTATGTTACATATTCCATATTCTATATTCTATTTTCTATATTCTATATCATCTATATCGTATATTGTAGTATATCATATATCATATATCGTATATCATATATCACATACTATATACAAAGTTATATTATCAGCAAAGTTATATTATCAGCTATGTACCCATGATTAATAGGTTCAGAATTTAGCCCTTCTTCATGACAACAAAATTTTAACATAACATCTTTAAATAAAAGCATTAATAGGCTTAATTATTATTTTGAAATTTGGTGAAACATTTCAGAGTAAAGTAGATGGTAATATTTATTTGAAATTTTTGATTAGAGAGTTCTCCTCCCCACAAGTCATTGTTTCCACTGAAATTGAAAGAGATGAATTTAATTGCTAGCAGATATACTTTATAAATATTTCCAACTGACTTAAAATTATTTTATGTTTCCCATGTATTGGAAATGGAGTGAAATATATTTATTTATGTAGAAATGACTTCTTAGTGCATTCAAGCATTGTATTGTAACTGTTGTTTACCTCTAATGTCATCTAATTAAAAGGAAATACTTATCATTTTCATTGATTATTGAAATTGGCCATCCCTGCTCAGTGCAAACATCTCCATTATGTAAGAGGTAAGATATTAAGCACAATCTTCCCTGAGTTGGCCAGGGATGGTGAGGTGTACATTGTTTGCTGCTACTTCCAACCATTGTTTCTATGCCTTAGACTTTCTAATATTATTATTGATGTTTCTAAGAGCACCTAACCCCATAAACCTCATGCTGTCCTAACTTGCTCATAATGTTTTCCTCTGGAATGGACCAGTCAGTACAGTGCTTGCTCATTATGGGATCTAGTTTGCATAACTGAATACTTACAAACACTACTACAATGTAAATGTTATGGATGACAGTGTATCATTTACTAAATAATGGCAAAAAATGACTATACATGTCCAGTATAAACACATTTTAAAATAATTTGAATATAAAAATAGGAAAGCCATGATAGTGGGTCTAAAGCTGTGATGTCCAACAAGAATCCAGATGACACCTATGTTCCTATTATGTCTCTTATGTTATAAGAGAAACATTGCATTTCTAAAAGATCAAGAAAATTTTACTTTAATTTCCTCAATATGATCCCACTTTCAATATATCTGTCATTTAAATTCTATTTTCACTTTAGATCAAGAGTTCATGTGTGTGTGTGTTTGTGTGTGGTGTGTCTGTGTGTGTCTGTGTAAGAGAGAGAAAGGGATGGAGGGAAGGAGGGAGGAAGAGAGAGAGAGAGAGAGAGAGAGAGAGAGAGAGAGAGAGAGAGAGAGAGAGAGAGAGAGGTGGTTTCACAGATGTATTTTTAAACATAGTTATCCGGACATTGACAGATACAAATTAAAATATATATATATATATATATATATATCCAAAATTTAAAAACAAAGCATTATACTCCTACCAGAGGATGTTTGGGCTACTTTTGTTCACACTAGTAAACTCATTTTAAGATTGTGTGTTCAGACATGGTTCTCTATAGAATTGTTTCACTGTGTAC
This sequence comes from Arvicanthis niloticus, assembly GCF_011762505.2. NCBI lineage: Eukaryota > Metazoa > Chordata > Mammalia > Rodentia > Muridae > Arvicanthis > Arvicanthis niloticus. The sequence continues at coordinate 22,824,946 of NC_133430.1, read as the reverse complement.
CAAGTATTCATGTCCATTATATTTGTGGGCAAAGTTTAAGTAATCTTAGGACAATGGCAGACGAAATCAGGGAGACAGAATGTCACTGACCTTCCTTTCACTCGACATGCAATTTAATTTCCTTGTAAATAATCTCTATTGAAAGAAACTGTCCAAGGAAATGTCTGCAAATTTCCACTGTATTGAATAAAAGTACCCGGTAATGAAAAGACAAGCTTTTCCTTTGAAATTATTTAAATGCCTCACTTTAAAATGTGGAACAATGAAGAACCAGGCAATGTTATAGAAGATAAAAAGTTTCTAAGAAATATTGTTAGGCCCTGAAGTCACTGTTGATAGAGCTTAATTTCTTCCATTGTAGCAACTAATCCATTCTTCATTAATGTTTAAAGAATCTGCTAGGCAATTGAAGTGCTATTGATTTTGAAAACGTGTCTATGTAGAAATTGTTTCACTTATGTTGTTTCCTGTATTTGCATTGAAATGTTGGGACACAGAGAGCAAAGCACTGTAATTTAAGGAATGGATGTAATGTGACCAAGTCAACATTTATTGAAAACTCAGGGTGGTTATAGGAAAGAAAGAAGAAAGAAAGAAAGAAAGAAAGAAAGAAAGAAAGAAAGAAAGAAAGAAAGAAAGAAAGAAAAAAGAAAGAAAGATAGAAAGAAAGAGAGAGAGAAAGGAGGGAGGGAGGGAGGGAAGGAGGAAGGCAGGGAGGCAGGGAGGCAGGGAGGCAGGGAGGCAGGGAGGGAGGTAGGGAGGGAGGGAGGGAAAGACACATAGAGAATTGTAGCTATTTAACTCATGAGTACATTTCAGTGAGCACTTACTGATTGCTAACACCATAAGGTACCTTAAGATCTTGGTAAATCATCAGCCACTGGAGGGATGCAATGTTCTTAACATAACTATGGGGTGAGTTCCCTCACCACCATTTGGAGGAATGCAGGCATGGAAGAGAGCAGGGAGGGGATTAACACACAACCTAACTAGAGCAGAGGGAACAAGGGCATTGGGTTTCTCTCCCCAATTTATGTTCCTCCTTTCTAAAAACAACTTCTCCAAGGACAGAAAGAAAATTAAAACATGTTCTTTAAATTCCTCCAAGCATGTTCTTAAAAATCCTCCTCCATCCCAAGAGATGTTAATTATGCCCCATCAGGAGAGTATAAGATGGGGGTCGGGGGGAATAACTTCTCTAACTGCTGGGGGTAGGATCATCTCTAAGGGCAAATGCCAAGAGTCTATCCATAAATCTCACCATCCTACATTCCAAAATAATGGGCAGAGCTACATGATTTTTCCCCTCAAACAGTGCCTGTCAATCCTACTCCCTTAAATCATCTTCAAAACATGTTATTAATTTGTCACAGTAAGAAAACTCAACACCCTCCCTAGGCAGTTAAGTTCTTCACTCTAAATCTACACATAAAAGGGAAACTTGTCATTCCTTATTTTAAAATGCATCAATTAATCCTTGGTATAGAGAAGGCCAACTCTGACAGAAAGATTAACTCTCTTGTACCCTCCGTGTCGGTGCTAAAGCTTAAGATATCACTTTAGTGATGCTGCCTGTGTAAAAAATGAAATTCCTACTTTAGAGCTCAAATTTCCAAAGACGTAGACACTAGCCATGTATTAGGCTTTAAGCTGAATTCAGTCAAAATTAAATGAAGATAACCATTTTGTTGTTTAGACAGCCTAGTCATATTTTAGTGCTCAATAGTCATGTGTATGTAGCTCATATGCTGCATTTACATAAGCAGATTGTATTGATGACTAAAATATGTATTTTCCAGATGCAAAGACGAACAGGTAGTTGCAAAATAATAAAATGACAATAATGCCCATCAATATAAATGAAAATAACCTTTATTTGAACAAGATAAAATGTAATTTAGGTTATTCATATATCTCTTTATCAAAAGTTCTAATAAGCTAAATTACAAAAAAAAAAAAAAAAAAAAAATCAAATCACTCCTTAAGAATGCTTTTTGTTCCCTGAGAGGCTCAATACAGATGCCAAACATTGGACCCCAATGGAGGCATTAGGGCAAGGACTGTAGGAGCTGAATGGGTTTGCAACCTCATAGGAAGAACAACAGTATCAACCAACCAGAAACCCCAGAGCTCCCAGGGACTAAAACACTAACCAAAGACTACACCCATGGTTCCATCTGGATATGTAGCAGAGGAAGGCCTTAGTGGGCATAACTGGGAGAGGAACCTCTTGATTCTGTGGAGGCTCAGTGACCCAGGCTAGGAGAATGCTAGGGCGCTGAGGCAGGCTTGGGTGGACAGATGAGGGAGCACCCTCTTAGAGGCAGGGAGAGGGGAAGGGGATAGGATAGAAGTGTTGTGGTGAGGAAACTTGGAAGGGGGATAACATTTGAAATGTAAATAAGTAAAATCACCAATAAAAAGAATGCTTCTGTGAAGTTTCATTTATTTATAATAGTTTATTTTTAAAGTCTTAATTTTATAAAAGAAAAAAGTCAGAAACATAAATTTCGCTTAATGGCAGCCAATAAATTATATCAGTCTTCTCTTCTAGGTGGATGTTATTTTTTTGGCTAAATTTAAAAACTAAGTATTGCATTATTACTTTCAGTCTTACAAAACGTATAGAGGTATGGCATGTTATCGATACACTGATCAGAGAGGAGGCTCTGACACCCATCGTTTGTAGCTTGTCAGAAGAAACATAATATCATCAATTATTCATCATTATTTGCTCATTGCAGATCAATCACATATTTTTGTAAGTAGGAGTTTTTCTCTTTTTATTGAACATTTTTGGTAATACGAATCATTAGCAATAGGAATCACAGGTCTTATCACTTCTGTTTCTTGTCAATCTGGAAGATTTTTGGAGGGTTCAAACACAAACAATAAAATTAAACTGGAGACCAAAGGATCCAACTTGGATGAATAAGTAGAACAAGGAAGAAGAATAAGCACCAAGCACCATAGAAAGTGCTGCTCTTTTTTGGTAATCTATTTGTATAATTTTATTTCTCTGCATTGCTGTAGAAGCAGCTGGGTGTTTGGTTGAGCATGAGTTTCGAACCCCGGAACCTTTTTTGGATGGCAGGAGTTCAGCTCTGCTCCCAGGCCCTGGTTCTTTTCATTTAAGTCAGTCCTCCAACAACCCCTCCCACAGAGAGGTTTATGACCATCAGTCACAAGGAGCTGGTCCCTCATGCTTTTCCACATACAGATGAGGTATCTCCAAGCTCTCAGGTCAAGCCAATAGACATTATCTGGTGTCAGACCCTAACCCACTCCAAAACTTTATATAAGGGCTCTATTTAGGGGAAGTAAAGCATGCTCAAGAATCATCCCGGTGTCTGAAAGTTTTGTCACAGGAGCTGTAACACTTGGGAAGAGCTCTGCTCTCCCTGAACCTGCCTGGGACACCAAGCTGCCTCCTTGAGAGACAGGTGCAGCACCTGGGAGAGAACAGTCAGAGACAGCGACAGCGATGGTGAACAGGCAGAGGCAGCAGTGGGGGTAGGTAATCTCCCCTCCTGCTTGCACTCTGTGTCCTTTGACCTCCTGCATCAGGCCAGACCTACAGACAGTGGAGACAAGCCACAGGCAGTAGGGAGCCCTCCCTGCTCTCGCCCTGTCCCCAGTCGGGAGATCATCGTGGAACACCCTCCAGAACAAGGGACCAACACATTGCTTTTCAATTTTTATTTTGTCCAGTTTTTTAAGGCAAAAAAATATCTAAAACATGAAGCATGCTAAATATTAGGAAATTTGTCCTGAATGAATGTATTCAGACCAATTATTGGTAAACAAAGGAAAATATATTTATAATAAGGTTACAGAGGGTAAAGCAGTCTGCAAACGAAGAGTCTTTGAACTGGGGGTTGGGTTTTCTCCTTGTAATTGCTACGTTCTGTGACATTTGGGTTTTTTTGGTCACATTTTCTGAAATTACATGTTAAAGGTCTTATCACCCTATAGGTCCATATTAAGGCATAAGTTAGGATAACTTAGTCCTGCCATGTGTAGCTATAGTCCCATTTTTTTATTCTCTCTCTGTCTCTGTCTTGTTCTTTCGTTCCCTTCTCTCTCTCCTCAGCTCTCTCACTGTCCCCTGTCTCACTTTCTCTGTCCTGTGTGTGTGTGTGAGTTTGAGTAAGTTTATGTGTCTTCATGTTTGTGACTGTTGGAGTACAAACATAGGTACATATGTGAAGATCAGAGGATAACTGCAGGCGTCTGTCCTTGCTTTCTACTGTGTCAGAGGCAGAGTCTCTTGCTGTTTACAGATATGTACTGCAAGCTGTCTGGTAATAAGTTTCCAGGGATTTTCTTTAGAATTCATTCTGAAAGAGTTCAATTAACTTACCTTCATGAGAGCTATGAATGCTTAACTGAGAGATGAGAATAACAGTTTTTTTTCTCCTATGTTGAACCTAAATAGCATAAAGATCTTCTATATGATTATCAAGAAAAATAATATCAATGATTTTGTTGATGCTTAGTAATTTTTATCTAATACATGGCTTTTCAAAAACATTGGTCATCCCATACTTTTTGCCTCACAACCTTAATATTCAAGACAAATGTACAGCATGGGTTTAACAATAGCCCCTAGTGAACACTGGCTTCTGACTAGGGAACATTCTCTTCCTTCTCAATGTAAATGGTTTTGAGTATTTATATTGCCTTTCACAAGGGAAAAAACTCAGTATTGACTCCAGAAATACAGTGGTTAGGGGATAGATGTCTGTAGTTATTGGATGTCAAAATTTTACTGGACCTCCAGGCCCTGAAACCACAGCTAATAAAAATTTGCTTATCCAAATATACAATAGAAAGGCCTGAAGCCATCATTTTGGAGCAAAGGTATTATATAAATACAAGAGCATGTTAATAACTTTCTACTACACATGCCACATGCCTGACACATGTTTATGAATTTAATTTTTATAAAAAAGAGAACTAATTCAGACTGAAAATTATTTTTGAAATTTTATTTATTTTTGTTTGTACTTGTTAGAGTAAGGAATGGGGAGAGAGATAGAACATGAGATAGAGAGACACAGAGAAAGATACAGAGACAGAGAGACAGAGAGAATGGAAGTGTGTCATGGTACTTGTCATAGCACCATGGATTGTTAGAGGACAACACTGAGGATTCCATTCTTGACTACATTGTTGTAGGAGTTTGCTGTATCTCTGCTATGATGTGTCCTCTGGGGCTGATAGCTAACCCAGTAGCTAATGGAGATTCATTGTTGTGTTTCAAACTTCACTTTTCCATGGAAAAATGTAGGGATTACAGAGGTGCTCTTTTACATATGCTTTTTATACATAGGTTTTCAGGATTAAACCCACATTGTCATATGTGCTTTGAAAGCACTTCCAACTACTAATTCATGTCACTGGCTTCCTAAATTTTTAATAAAATGTACTTTAATATATGTGTTATATATACATATAGATTTAATATTTATTCAAATACTTAATATATATTTAACACACACATATATACATATATACGTATACACACATGTATATATACATGTGTATGTATCCATATAGTGTGTATATGTATATATATATATATATATATATATATATATATATATATATACTGATGTTGAAGGGGAAGGGAATATTCATATGACAATGTCTTTAGAAATCAGATAACAACTTGGTAAAGTCAGTTGCCAACTTCCTTCATATGTTCTAGAGATAGAGTTCAAGTAACTGAATTTGGTAGCTATGACCTTTACTTCACAAACAATCTTGCAAGTCTTATTAGCTTATATTTTGAACCATAATGATTATATTAAACTATTTTAGGTGAAATTACTCTCTTTCTTCAATATCATCCAATTGATAGTGCCTTGTTTCATTTAACTGCATGTAATCTCTCGACACTACTGTAACTAGGATTTGCTTTCAATTCCTCTTGGACTCTGCTATTCCAAATTATCCTACAGATGTGCAGCACAAGGGGTGAGAGATGCTAGCTCTTTATGGCAGACTTAGCCCAAATAGTGAAGAAAGAAGGAATCTGTTAAGGAGCCACAATAAAAATAAAAGTGGTGAGAATGTACTTGTTGGTATTTTGTTTTTCAAACAGATTGCAAGAGCTGTTTACATTAGAGCTGATTTGAACAGATGGTTCCCCAAGATGTAAAACAAAGTGAATTTGATTATTCATCAAAGCCTGGGACTAAGTATTATAAGGTGCGACATATATCTGGACCAGTTGGCTTCATTAGCAAAAGCAAAGGCTAGCATGTCATGCTCATAAACATTATTCTGGCATCCAGAGAACACCTTTCAAACATCTGTGGCTATCCCAGAGGAAACCAGAGGTGGAAAGTCCATTGACCAATGATGCAAATCTCACTGGAATGGTGGGAAGCCATCTTGAGAATTTCTGCCACCTTCTATATAAAGGTAGCATCAAACCTAGCTCCAAATCATGCCATATTGTATCTGAAAGGAAATTGGAATAAAAAAATTTGAAAAACTCATTGAACAGTGAGTTATTAGAAATTGATTGTCTAGATAAATGAACTCAGTAGCTCAGTAATAAAAATCTAAGAAGCAAATGACTGAGAAGTTCTTAGTGCCTTCTCTAAAACAAACAAACAAAACAAAAAAACCAACAAAAACAAAAAAATACCACCACCACCAACAACAACAACAAAAACATCTCCAGCTCCCACTGTAGCCTGTAACTTCAAAAACATTCTTGCTCTTTCTCAAGAGTTCTGCCTGAGCTCCTTATTATCTCATGGCTATCTCCTAAACTGCCAAGGAGTGCCCCGCTATGACCTTTCTCCTGTGTACCTTAGTTGCCTTGAATGGAAAACACCAGATAGCCTTAATATTTTTTAAATTAGCCAGATAACTTAATGGCTGGTGAAGAATATCCTGTTCCATCCTCCTTACTATTGGGGCCCTGAGACCTACATGTCTGCTACTTCCTGCACTCCACCTCCTCCTCTGCCTCTGTCTCTCATCCTCCTCTCTTCCTTCTGGGACCCAGAAGTTCCACATTTTTTCCCTTGCCCAGTGATTGCTTCAGCCTCATTTATTGAAACAATCAGGAATCAATTAGGGAAGCAATACCGCTACCTACATCCAACACCCTGCTTTAAATTTCCCCAGAGTTCATCATTGCATACAAGGTGAAATATAGTATTCTCAAAAAGATATTTAATGACTTCTCAAATGTAATCTTACATCACATATTGAAGTTCCTACTACTTGGAGGACTTTGCATCCGGAGAATTAACCTATGTATTTTCTTCAGCTCTATGACAAGACACAGTCTTTTTGCCACTATCTCCCTGAAGCTTGCCTGAAGCCATTTCATGAAGTTCATATCTTTCCCAAATCTGCTTAACTGGCTACGCATCTGTGTATGTCACACCCTGGGAATGTTGGCTAATTTCACAACAGTCCCTCTTTTATATACATCCTTTGGTCAGGTCAAATAGAGTCTGTTTCTTCCAAGAGCAAGATTTATCAAATTTCAGCTAACTCATAGCTCAATCAGACAACCATCTCTTTTGTGATTAAAACAACACAGAATCACAGCCATTCCTATTTTATTTAGCCATTCTCTTCATACAAAAATGACAAAACACTTGCAATGTACAATAAATTGCCCATGAAACTAATGATGTAGTTTCTGGAAAAGTGTTCTAATGTCTAGATGAAATAAACTTGTGTAGGTTATCTAACCAAGTTTAACACAGAAAAGCAGTCTCTAGCTGAGATCACATTTGTTGTTTAGCTTTTTTGCTTCTCCTTGTCTCATAACTTCATCTGATTTTCTTTTATTCCTGAGATCAAAAGAACTCCTCTAATACAACTGAAAAAATTTAGTTCTTTACTATCATAACTATCGACTTTTAAACCACACACACACACACATGCATCAAGCAAACACATACACACATGCAAACACACACACAAACATACACACACACCATACTTGCACACATGTATACTCACAGACCCACCACAAATCTAGACACATATACCAAAACATACTGCACACAGACACAAACACACTATGCAAATATACATACACAAACATACAAATACTGCTCTCACACACATACACACTCATATGAAATAGTGCTACATTTCTGTCAATAGACAATAAATTTAAGAAGTTCATAGCTACTAAATTTGATTCTGTCCAGTGAGTACTCACATACACACACATACACACAAATATATACCTATAAGCACAAACATACACACACATCACACATATACACTCACATATACATACCATACCATACACACACACACACACACACACACACACACACACACACACTTAATATAAGCCTAGTGATAAAAAAAAAAAAAAACACCCAGAAGGTATCCTTTGGATTAGATGATGAGATTGCTGCTCTAAACTAAGTAGAAATATCAAGAACCAAAGCAAAAGGATGAAGGAAAGGTAGTTGCCCATAAAAAATAACTGAAAGAGTGAGATCACAACATCAACAGAAAGAAAATTAGTGGAAGCAATGTGAAAACACCTAGAAGGATTGATGGGAAGAATGAGTTTTATTCTACCACATGGAAATGCTTACTACCCTGACAACATCTAGGTTTACAACATAATTCAAGGGCAAATGTGAGGCTGTTCCTTCCGTTGGACGACTTGCACCACGAGTCTGTCTTCCAAACACAGCCAGGTTCATAATGGTGTTTTATGATTCAAGAAACAATCTTCCTATAAATGTATTTTTATGCCCTGTCTGCTATGTGTGTGTGGACATCAATTCTCAATCTGCCCTCAGTATTTGACTGATTTTACAACTGCGTAGCTTGAATCTGTAAATAAAAATTAAGCATTAATTCCTCTTTTATTATTCCCTTTCAAAGTGTGCCATTGGATTAGGAGAAGAAGCTCCCCATAAGGAAATGAAATAGTGTTGAAAGCATCTGCTACATTTCTGTCAATAGACAATGAATTTACAATGAAGATCATAGCTACTACCTTTGACTCTGTCCAGAGAGTGAAATGCAGGCAAGGTTAGAGGGTCTTGTTTTATTAATCATAATTATTCTGTAAAAGATGTCAACTCTCCTCCCTTCTCATCCCTTTTAAACTTTATCACAGACTTCTGCTTTTCATCAAATGAGAACACTGTTCAGTTATGTTTATTCTCTAAATGAGTCAGTCAAGGTCAAGGCTAAATTGTTATAGGGGCAGAAAGAGGGAGGGTAATGGGCCCTGAATCTCTTCTTCAGTGAAAGACAAAAAATGCTATTGTCTTCAAGTCAGTAATTTGAAGACTAAAAATCAAAGACTAGCAAGTTTTTATTTAATTATAATATAAATCTAGAAGAACCACCTTCCAACATAATATAAATCAAAGTGTTTTATGGTGGTGTAGAACAAAAAAAAGATTTTCACACTCCCTTTCAAAAGGAAAATGGATCATTTAAGAAGTGTATATTCTGAAAGGAGATAAATAGGGAAATGTAAGAAGAAAATTGTTTAGCTTAAAAGTTTGTGAAAGATATTTTCTTCATTGGTCTTTTAAATTTAATTTATTATTTAAGAGAGAATCTTGTTATTCAGCCAACTTGGAAGGATTTAAACTCATGAACTTCTAATACCAGACTTCTAATACAAAAATCAAAGGTTTACATAATATTGCCAGAGTACTATGCAATATTCAATTGAATTTTCTCTTCATCTTAAAGTAAACATGAGAACTTGATCTACTTTTTTAATTTTAATTATTTTTACATGTTAAATTTATACTAGGATTTTTTTAAATCAAAGGCTAATTTTAACATTTATCCAGTTCTCTGGGGAGAAAGGTGTCACACAGGAAAAAAAGCAGTAGGTGCATAAATAAAAGAATGCTAACATAATCAAACTTTCTTACTCTGAATTGCTTTCCTTTATGACTCCCTTCTTCTTTCTCTCTTCTTCCTCCCCTTTCCCACATTCTTTCCCTTCAGTCAGCTTCCTTTTTCTTGATTTTTTCTCTTTTTCATCCCCTTTCTTTGAAAACTACTTAATTTGAGTTTTTGTAAAAAAAAAAAAATACACATAATAAAAATAGGAAATAACACTGAAACTTTCAACAATGTCGAATATCTGGAACTTTTTTTCATAATCTGTATTGTGGATGAAATAAGATTTTGGAATATTCCTATTTAAAAGCAGCTAAAGAGAAACAGGGATGGTACTTTCAGTGCATCCTTGCTTCCTCACTTGCTCAGGGAGAAGAAGCCTACAGAAAATTGGAGCTTGTCTAGCACTTAAGCGTTTAAGCAGTCTTAATTTCTTTTCTTCTTCTATGTAGTGAAAGCATCATATTTTATACTAGTCTTCATATGCAGTGCAACTTGTAGAATGTCTTATAGAAAGGGACATAGAAAGTAAAATTTTGTCAAGCTAGATGAAAAAATAGTATTTTTTCAGAGTGCTTCCTCAAAAAGTAACAGGATTTTTATAATGGGCTTGTATCTATTTTGAGGAAGAAACACAGTGTCTATAACTCTATGACTTCTGAAATGAGAGATATAAAAATAATTCAGTTATATACTATGCTGATATGAAAGGTAAGTGGAAAAGACAATATTTAGATACAGCAATGTAAGAAATGTTGTGAGCCTAGAAAATTATTATTACTCCTTAGGACTAAATACAATTATTCTCTAATACTAAATATAACATATCATGTTTTTGCATAATATTTTGAGAAAGTTAAGATTTGATATAAAATCATTTAAGAATTTATTATTTCTATTTATATATAAATTAACATATAATTTTGATTGTGTATGTACAAGCGACATATGTGAATGTTCCCAGAGAGGCAAGAAGAAAATGTTTCACCTTATGGACTTGGAGTGTAGGGAATTAAACATAGGACCTCTAGAAGAACAGCAAGTACTTCTAGTCACTGAGTAATCACTGCACCTCCTCATTAGTTTATTCTTGAAAGCATTTAACCAATCAGGGTAGATTTTACCTAATAATATTTTATGCTTTCATTTCAATAAAAGAAGGCAATGAGAAAATATGATGGTTACCACTGTGCTAAAGTAAATATGGCAACTCAATCTTATGAATTGATCAAAAATACAGATACCCTGTAGATACTGGTGATATAATAAGGCCATTTGTTATTTATTTATAATCTGTGTTTTTAAAAATATTTACATGCTGAATAGTTTTAAGTTGTGAGTTATATAGACTGACAAATTAATAGGTAATATGTGAGTAAAGTGAGATAAGTTAATCCTGCCTGTTCCTCTACCTCTACTAATTGTTTAAAGAATGAAAAGAGGAAATAATGTACCCTTCTGTTTATTTGTTTATAAATTAAGAACATGAAACTTTTCTGCAGGTATGAGAAAGTTCAGAAGAAACCAAAAATTCTATGCAGCTCATAAATGTTTCTAAGTATATTACCTGTTTGGAGTGACTTTCCTTTAGATGAATTTAAGACACACTTATTTATTTATTTTTTTTTTGCTATAATAAATCACTATCATTATCTACTTACTCATGTATACTCGAATCATGTTGGAATAAAGTGTCAATGACTACATAAAGAAGAACATTCTACAGGTAATAAAAGTTGCAACATTATGACTGACATTGTGCCTCAAAGGCAGAATCAAACTTGCAGAAAAAGAAATATAGAAGGACTTTGTCCAGTCATGTTTTAAAGAGAAAGGAGACACATTCCTCCTTGCTGCTGCTGTAATGTTTATAACCAGCTCTTGACTAAGTTTTTTCACTCTGAGACTACATACTTCAGAGTGGTGGGCTCAAAAAACTTTGCTCTTTTATGTCCATAGGACACATAAGCTTTTATTTTCACTTAGATATATACGTTGCAGCATGGCAACCTCTCGCCAAGCAGTATAAACAATAGCAGATAAAAATGAAGTTGTTTATCTTGATTATATTCACATAAATGTCAAATATGAAGAAATGGTGTTTAATTTATAGTAATGTTTTCAATAATTATGTATAAAGCACTAATATGTCAGATTCAAGCCTTAACCATGAACATGTCTTTACATTTAGTTTCAGTACATATGTGGGAAAATCTGAACTTTAACAGGCCAATGATTGTATTTATAAATCATAAATTAACACATGGTTATTACAATGTTTGTGAACAAAAGAATTAACATATTCAGAATATACAAATAAAGTGTGAGATGAAAAACAAAGAAATCTTTAAAAAGACTTATTAATTCAATCATACAAATAAAAACTCACTGACCGTGCACTCCAAATATTTTCAATGGTATATTTTCCTCAGGAGACCAGTAATTTTGCTTTCCATTGAAATATGTTCAATTTTTACAGGATCAATAAACATTTAATCAGAGATTCTTTTTAGTTATAGCTCTTTTATGTACTTGAATATAGTTGGTTTAATCACTAAAACCCCACCACAATTAATTCTCAGTCTGAAAAAAAAAAATCTAACCTGTGAACATTTATTGCTCCTTCATCCTTTAGACTCTGCATACAATAAGCAATGAAAAGATACAAGAAATCTCATGCGTGTCCATTTAGCATCAGTGGCTTTATGTAGTTCTCTTATGGTGTTGTCTTTAATGGGTCCCTACTAATTCCTGCCATTCACTTGATGGGCAAACAACAAGAAGAGCTTGATCACCACTCACAGGAGTTATAGCAAGAGCTTTCTATATCACTGCAAGGTAAAGCCAGAAAGCTATGGAGTATAGAGATGGGATACAAAGGCTTCTATAGTTGTATTTTAATAATACAAAAATGACTATATCCCCACAATTTTGTACCTATCATTAGAGTACTCACTTCTGCTGTGCAGGAGCAAATCAATTCCCCAAAGGCAAAGCTGTCATTTTGTAGTGGAGAGGTGTCTAATCTATTGCCTTTTTAAACTACAACATCTAAAAGTGGATATAAGAATTTGATGTTAACATGTTACAGCTTTTTTGCTTTCTACTGTTGACTATATATATATATATATATATATATATATATATATAATTATTAGTATCTTAGCAAATTTAATCAGTCTTCTCATTCTATAAGATGACTCAGTACCAAACAAATAACGATAATTAATGGCAGATTTGTTAATTCCATAGAGGAATTAACATTCAACAGAGGGAAAAAGACAAAATGGCAAAAAATTTCAAGATTGACTTGTTAAAAGTAATAACTACATATACAAAAAGTCAAACTGCACCCATTGATTCATAAGGAAATCTGTGAGAAAACAGTGGTATATACAATGATTATAAGAAGTCAAGTTTTCTGGCATCTTGTGCATTTAATGAATTTATTTATAGACAACTTAAGTTCAATAAGTCATGCCTGTCCAGATTTGGCATTTCAACTCTTGATATGTTGGATAGAATGTACCTTTTGAAACTGTGTATTGGATTAATTTAACTAAGAGAGGTGAGAAGCTGTTAAAATTAGTTATGGAGTAGTTGATAAAAGAAATCATTGTTTCTGTTGACACATCTTCAAAAGACTGTAAGTGATTTGAACAGGGAATCTCAATATCTATAATATTTTCCTACTGGTGTCTTGTCATGAAGGTGACATCAAATTTTCTACTGGACAATCCCTGGCCTTAAATCTGCTGGATAACTTCCTAAAATTTTTAACTAGTTCAGCTGCACTTTGTTTATGGTCAGCATTTTAGATTCACCCCAATGTTGGCTTTTGTCATAAGTTGTCTTTGGGTAGCATTCAGATGTCCACTAGCTTTCTAAACTTTGCCAACTGTTTGTTAATACATATCACTATATAATGAAATCTTCATCCTGAGAAACATGTTCTACACAGTTTTCAAGTTTGTGTCTTACTCATCGTACTCATGGTGCAGTTATTTTGACTCTCTCTCTCTCTCTCTCTCTCTCTCTCTCTCTCTCTCTCTTTCTCTCTCTCTTTCCCTGTGTGTGTGTTGTGTGTATCTTAGAGCATAATTTTGTATATACATGAAGAAATGATTACTAGAGTCATATGTAACACTGCCCATGTCTTTGGATTCATGGTCATTTGAGGTACTGTGACTAGTATTTCAAGGAACATGAAAGTATAGATATCTCATTGATAAACTATTTTCCCCCTTTGAATATACAGCAACTAGTAGAATTAAGTTATCGTATTTTTGTATGCTTTTATGTTTTTGTACATAAGTGTTCCATATATTCCACATATTCAGTAATTCTTGTTATCATAGATCATTTTTATTGTAGTAATACTAACAGGTTCAAACTGATGTCTTTTTGTAGTTGCAATTTCCATTTCTGTGATTATTGAGATATTTTAAACATAATTATTTGTATAGTCTTGGCTTATGCATGTATCATTTGGTGGAAAAGTGTGTTTGGATTCTTTGCTAATTTTCAAATTGATTTTTATCTAGATACACAGTTGTTTATTTCTTCCTCATTTTAAATATAACCTTCTTATCACATGACTGGGTCAGAATGCTTTCTGTATTGTAGATATTGTATTCATGTTTTTCTGATGCATTTTATATGGTTTCTTTCCCATTGTCATAATCCCACTGGACTTCTTATTTGCTGTAATGGCTTGGGTTTTGATCCTCTATGCACTGTTGCTTCCAGTGTCATTATAATGTTAAACTTTATTTTGTATTACTTCACACCTCTTAAGTTGATACTTCATGTATGATATAGCATAAGGGGGAAATTTCATTTTTTGCAGGTTTATATCCTGTTTTCCTCAATATCATTCATTGAAAAATTTCTCCTTTCCAAAATTTATGTTCTTGAAAACTTAGCCAAGATCAATGGAACATGAACATGTGAATTTATTTCTAGGCTTTTATCCTTTACTTGGTTCCCCACTGGTATTATGTTATAATCATGCTGTTTTAACTATGGATCACTGAGGCATATTTTAAGACTTTGCATTTTGGACCAGCCATGATTCCTTTGTGCAAGGTTACTTCTACTACCAAAAATACATTAATTTCATATAAATTTGGAGAAATTGTTGATTTCTGTGAAATCTGCTGAATGACGTTTCATAGGAATACTATTGAACTTGTTTGTTACATAGAGGCATTTGATGTTTCTTTTCCTACCAGGAACACAGGATACCTTTTTCTTTGTATTTTCTATAATTTCCTAAACTAGTATTTTATGTTTCCAGATGCAGGTCTTATCTTTCATTCTATTAGTTTATGATGCCATATTAAACTTTAACTAAGAGATAAAGGCTATAACAAAAAATTTATAGAATAATGCTACTGATGAACAAAGTTGAAAAGTATCCACTATTTCATAGAAAAACGAATTCAACCTCAGCCTATTAAAGTACTCCTACCACATGATTCCTAGCATTTATTTCTGGAATGCAAAAATGAAATAACACAAGAAAATCATTAATTTAAACTGTGACATTAGCAGACTGCAGAAAAGAATGTTCCATAATTTTCTATAAAAATGATTGAATTGCTATATAAGACAAGCCTAATGTTAATGTCATTAATAAACATGAGAATATAATGATTTTTTTCTTCTGAAATTAGAAGAAAGGTAAAGAAACCTCCGATACACTATTTTGTACATTATTATAAGTCCCAGTCAGAACAATTAACCAGAAGAATGAAGAACATACAACAACATGAGAAATAACATCAAATTGTCTCTACCAGATAGACAATATGACACTATGGATAGAAAACCAAAAACCTTCAGCAAAAAAACTTTAGAATTAATAAACAGTAACATTGTAAAATATAAAACAAAATAATGAAACCAATAGTAAATTTCATAAAATTAACTTAAGAAATAGTACATTTTACACTGGGATAAACCACATTAAGAATGGATAAATTTAATGAAATTTTATTTAGTTCTATTTGTTTATAAAGTGAAACAATATTCTAAGGTTCTTTCTCATCAATGTAATTATTTTTAAGTCCACAAAAAAATAAAGACAATATAGATGGTTATCTGTTAGAAATTCACAGCAAATCAAATAATACTCATAATAATAATTTTATGATATTGAATTCAACAGTCAAAGTGGCTGAATTTGTTGTCAGTCTTCTCAAAAATATTAATATAGAGATGCTTATTAATAATTTCTAAGAGGTGTGTGGGTTCATTCCTGGATCTTCAATTCTGTTCCACTGATCTTCCTGCCTGTCTCTGTACCAATACCATGCAGTTTTATCACTATTGCTCTGTAGTACAGTTTGAGGTCAGGGATGGTGATTCCCCCAGAAGTTCTTTTATTGTTGAGAATAGTTTTCACTATCCTGGGTTTTTTTGTTACTCCAAATGAATTTTCAAGTTGTTCTTTATATCTCTATGAAGAATTGATTTGGAATTTTGATGGGGATTGCATTGAGTCTGTAGATTGCTTTTGGCAAGATGGACATTTTTACTAAATTAATCATGCCAATCCATGAACATGGGAGATCTTTCCACCTTCTGAGATCTTCTTTGATTTCCTTCTTCAGAGACTTGAAGTTCTTATCATACAGATCTTTCACTTGCTTGGTTAGATTCACTCCAAGATATTTTATACTATTTGTGACTATTGTGAAGGGTGTCATTTCCCTAATTTTTTTCTCAGCCTGTTTATCCCTTGAGTAAAGGAAAGCTACTGATTTTTTTGAGTTGATTTTATATCCAGCCTCTTTGCTGAAGTTGTTTATCAGGTTTAGGAGTTCTCTGGTGGAAGTTTTATGGTCACTTAAGTATATTATCATATCATCTGAAAATAGTGAAATTTTGACTTCCTCCTTTCCTATTTGTATCCCTTTGACTTACTTTTGTTGTATAATTGTTCTAGCTAGGACCTCCACATAAAACCAGATACACTGAAACTAATAAAAGAGAAAGTGGGAAAGAGCCTAAAACACATGGGGACAGGGGAAAAGTTCGTGAACAGAACACCACTGGCTAACAGGACGTCATAAAATTGCAAAGCTTCTGTAAGGCCAAGGACACTGTCAATAGGACAAAAAGGCAACCAACAGATTGGGACAAGATCATTACCAATCCTATATCCAATAAAGGGTTAATATCCAATATATACAAAGAACTCAAGAAATTAGACTCCAGACAACCAAATAATCCTATTAAAAATGGGGTACAGAGCTAAACAAAGAATTCTCAACTGAGGAAACTCAAATGGCCAAGAAGTACCTTAAGAAATGCTCAACATCCTTAGTCATCAGGGAAATGCAAATCAAAACAACACTGAGATACTACCTCATACCAGTCAGAATGGCTAAGATCAAAAACTGAGGTGATAGTAGATGCTGGAGAGGATGTGGAGAAAGAGGAACACTCCTCGAATTGTAAGCTGGTACAACCACTCTGGAAATCAGTCTGGCAGTTCCTCAGAAAATTGGACATAGCATTACCTGAGGACAAAGCTATACCACTCCTGGGCATATACCCAGAACATGCTCCAACACATAACAAGGACATATGCTCCACTATGTTCATAGCAGCCTTATTTATAATAGCCAGAAGCTGAAAAGAACCCAGATGTCCTTCAACAGAAGAATGGATACAAAAAATCTGGTACATTTACACAATGGGGTATTACTCAGCTATTAAAAACAATGAATTCGAGAATTTCTTAATTAAATGGATGGAACTAGAAAATATCATCCTGAGTGAGGTAACCCAATCACAAAAGAACACACAGTGTATTTACTCACTGATAAGCAGATATTAGCCCAAAAGCCTGAAATA
Organism: Arvicanthis niloticus; assembly: GCF_011762505.2. NCBI lineage: Eukaryota > Metazoa > Chordata > Mammalia > Rodentia > Muridae > Arvicanthis > Arvicanthis niloticus. The sequence goes on along the minus strand of NC_133430.1, from coordinate 22,807,201 downwards.
GCCAAGATTTAACTCACAGACCACATGAAGCTCGTGAGAAGGAAGACCAAATGTGGATGTTTCGTTCCTACTTAGAAGGAGTAACAAATTACTCTAGGGAGTAAATATGCAGACAAAGTGTGGGACAGAAACTGAAGGAGGGGCCATCTAAAGACCTTTCTGCGGGAAGCAGCTCTGCTCTCACCATTACAAGGTGGCGCTTGGCATAGGCATTGCTTGAGAGAAAAGACAACTCCATATATGGAGTTGTATGAACTGAGAGGTGTGGTTACCCGATCACCCCACCTCGAATCATTGAGAGTGGCCAATTAGTGACTTCGTGGCAGCTGCTGATAGGATCAAGGCAATGCTTATAAGGGGCTGTGGGATCTTGGGAGAGAGACAAGAGAAGAGAAGGAGAGAGAGGATGCACGCTGTACAGGGATAGCTGAATAAACCACTTTAAGAAAAACACGGTTGCTGTTGCCTTATTCCGCGGGTCGGACGTGGGTAGCAACACCTTTCAACCTGGGTATCCATCTCATGTGCAGTCACTAAAGGTAGATGCTGATGTGGATGTCAGGAAGAGCATGAGGATAGGAGCCTGATATAACTGTCTCCTTAGAGATCTATGAGAGATTCTAACATATTCAGATGCAGATGCTCACAGCTAACCATTGGTCTGATCAAGGGGTACCCAATGGAGGAGTTAGAGAGAAGACTGAAGGAGCTGAAAGGGTTTGTGGCCCCATGAAGAGAGCAACAATACCAACCAACCAGAGCTCCCCAGGGTCTAAACCACCAGCCTGGGAGCACATAGGGAGGGACCCATGACTCCATCTGTATATCTAGGGGAGGATGGCCTTGTTGGGCATAGGTGTGAGAAGAGATCCTTGGTCTCATGAAGGCTGAACACCGAGGTGGGGGGGGGGGGAAATTCAAGGGTGGGGAGATGAGAGTGAGCGGGTAGATGGGGGGACATCCTCATAGAAGCAGGAGAAGTGGGGATGGAATAGGGGGTTCCTGGATGGTGAGGAGAATGGGGTAATGGGATAAAATCTGAAACGTAACTATAATATCCAATATTAAAAAAAGAAAAAAAAAAGAATTTCTATGAGTAAACCCTAATGGACTGGGAAAATAAGTTGTGACATAAAAGATTTTATTTGAGAAGAATACCTCAGCAGATGGCAAAGCAATCAGAACTAATCTTCCAGGCATACACTTGTTTGCACTTCTGAATTAAATAAAGGTATTCATTTACATTTAGCTTTCTTAGTGACTGTGTTGTTGCTGCTACTGTTAGTACTGCTTTATTGTAACATATTCTCATTTTTCCAAATTCAGCCTAATGACGTAGTTTAGTACTTTAAATTCCTTTTACAATCAACCCAAGTGATTGAGTCACTACAATGGATCCCACATTACTATGAATACACTGTGTCAAATATCATGCTTGTCATCAGTGCTTTCTTTTTCCTGGGCATCTCTGCTTAGATAGTCTGCAAACAGCTCAAAATAATCTGTATTCTATATTCTCACTTGTCATGAAACCATCTCATTGTCTTATGCTTCTGTTTCTGTAAAGGTAATTGCTGTTGTTTCCCATCAGTGGTTTAGAATAGAAAACAAACACTTTCACCTCTCTTTCATGGTTTTCTATTCTTATGCTATAGATTATAATTAATTACCCCTGGAGTGTGATATTCACAGGCACACACACACACACTCACACACATACTGTACTGGCTCACTCTCTGATAATAAAAACTGCTGTTGTCTGCTCATGCTTTTATTACTTTTGAGTTAGTTCTCCTAGTGGAATTATCCTCCTTTCTTCTCTCATATGTCTATAACCAGAGTCATTGTTTTCTGGAGCCTTTTGAATTGGCCTTTTCTGTGTTTACTTCTGGATCCAAATATTTTCGCATAGCTTGATCCTCATGTAGAAAAGTTCCCTACATGTACATGGACTTAAAAGAGATTTCCATAACTGACTTTTATGAAGAATGTTTCTTTCCTCATCATTGCACACTCTAACACTTCTCCTTGATTCAGAGTGTGATTCTGGCTAATTTTTTTTTTTTTTTTGTATAAACCGGACAAGTCTGCCATAACCAGATTGTCTAAGCACTACCATATTGCTGAAGGTTTTGTGATATTGTTAATATTTAGAATAAGCTAACAATTGACAACAGAATTTAAAATTTGGCTGTACCTTTTCCAATTTCTTAATGACATTAAATAATTGAATTTCATTAGAAGATAGAATTGTGCCTTCAGATGGAATAAAAATTTTAGCTGAACATTCATCCTCTTTGTCTGTTCTTTAGACTTTACACTCAAGATTATGATACTAACTTAGCCATCTGGTCTAGCTTAAAAATTTTCAACTTACCATCCCTTATATTTATATTTTCAGAAGTAAATATTTTCCAATCATAAGCAATTTATTCTTTGTCTTTGAAGAACATTAACACATTCTACTTGTTGCTATCTTCTGACACATCAAATATTTATTTATTTATATATTTCCTCTCATATCATGACAGCATTAGTGCTTTGGACTTGAGTGCTATTTCTTTTCCTTCTTTTTTTTTTAAAGATTTATTCATTTTTATGCATATAAGTACACTGTATCTGTCTCCAGACACACCAGAAGAGGGCATCAGAGAAAATTACAGATGGTTGTGGTTGCTAGGAATTAAACTCAGGACCTCTTGAAGAGCAGTCAGCGCTCTTACAGTTGAGCCATCTCTCTAGCCTTGAGTTTTATTTCTTTTCCTCACTATTTTCTAGAAATATATCTTGGAATAGTATTATCCTAAAACAAATGAGTAAATAAATATTATTTTATGAACAACAACAGAATGATAGTTCATAAAGTAAAAACAAAAAACACAGAAAAAATACATATGAAAATAGCAATTATTTTATGTAACTACTATGTTACAATTAAGAAACCTTTAAGTATCTCCGTATCATGTTGTGTATGTGTGCTCGTTATGTGTCAGTACATATGCACGTGAGTGTGTGCATTTGGCTGTCAAGGAAGATGATAGCTGTATTTCTTCTATTACTTTCCATCTTAATTTTTGAGAAAAGGTCTCTTAATGACCCTAAATCCTGTCTACTTAACTAGACTTGCTGATCAATGGCACACCAGTTTCTTCTGCATTCAAGTCTGCCATTTCAAACATTCACATCTATTCTCATAATTCTACATGAGTTCTGGGGATTTGAACTGGAGGTAATCATGATAACATAGCAGGTACTTTACCAATTCAACTATTTCTTCAGCAACTATTATGTAATTCTTGTAACATTTTCTGAGAAATGATTTTTGTGTCAGTTATTTGTTTTTGTTTTGTTTGTGACACAACTTTGTCATCTCTCTATCAATCATCTAATATATATAACAGGTATATACAGATACTATTTTAAACTGACATGTTTACACAAGGGTCAGTAGGAAACACACATATATATCATCCACACCCACATACTGCCAATATGTATGGAAGGAGTTGGTGGGAGAAGATCTAAAATGAGAAACAATGAGGAAATAAAACAGGAGAAAATATCCACTTATCAGTGAGTACATACCATGTGTGTTCTTTTGTGTCTGGGTTACCTCACTCAGGATGATGATTTTTAGTTCCATCCAATAGCCCCAACGTTCAGAATACCCACAATACAATTCACAAATCATATGCTTAGGAAGAAAAAAGACCAATGTGTTGGTGATTCAATGCTACATAAAAGGGGGAACAAAATAATCACAGGAGGGAGAAGGAGGGAAGGAACTGGGAGTGAAGAGGGGGAGGAATAACAAGTGGAGAAGGGTCAGGGATTAGAAGGGACAAGAAAAAATATAGAGGAAATTGAACAGAAATATATAGGAGTGGTGGATGAAGAACCAGGGGTAGCCACTAGAAAATCCCAGACTCCAGGGAAGTGAGAGGCTCCCAGAACCCAACAAAGGGGAGACAGAACCTTGAGAGACAACCTGTAGCAGATAGGCATGGCTCTCAGTTGAGAGATGGTGCAATCCACCCATTTCAAAATGTTTAACTCAGAAACATTCCTTTCCAAAGGAAAGATGGACAAAAAATTGAACAGAAACTGAAGGAAAGGCCATCCAGAGACCTCCCCACCTAGGTAGGGATCTATCCCATCTGAAGAAACCAAATCCCTACACTATTGTTGATGCCAAGAAACATAATGACAGGAGCCTCAGGAAACTATGCAGAAGAGGAGGAAGAAATATTATTGTAAGAGCAAAGAAAGATGAATGAAACCAAAAAAAAAAAAAAAATAGAATTTTCCAGACACAACAGAACTACAGAACTGATGTTTATGTGAACTCACAGAGACTGAGGTCTGCACTGGTCCAAGCCTCATGGTTCCTACCATTGAAATGGAGAATTGCACATAGGAATCCATTCTAAACAAAGAAGCTATCTGCAATTGACACAGACTTGCAAAGAAAAATTACTGTTCTCCTAGTGTTGCAATCCCCTTCAGCTCCTTCAGTTTTTCCTCTAGTTATTCCACTGGGGTCCCCAGGCTCAGCCTGATGGTATGGCAGGGTGGAATTTGATGAACACATTCCCCTTAGGACTGAAACTAAACATCCTCCAGTCTCTGTATATTGTCCAGGTTTTGGTCTCTTTCTAAGTTTCTATTTACTGCAGTGAATCTCATTGAGTATATTAACCATACTTAAGAGTAGGCACTTTCTCAGTAGTATCGTTTTATCTCAATTTTTTTTGCTAGTATATTATGGTTTCTGATTTTGTATGTGGTGTGTGTGTGTGTGTTTCTTGTGGACTTTATTTTTTATTTTTGATCTGGTCATTTTATTTGTAAAAAGAGAAAGTAAGAAAAAGATCTTGAGGTTGGGTACGTTTTGAGTAAGGAAGGATTTGGGAATCGTGGAGAAGGTGTTTGGGGACAGAAAACCATGAGCAGAATATATTGATTGAAAAATATTGTTTTCAATTAAATAAAACTAGAACACACAAAAAACCACTGAAAACTGCATAAGAATAACAATGCCATCTGATATGTCTTCTCACTGGAACTTTTAAGTGTCCATTTGACAATTTTAGGTGTCCCACCTTTAGTGTCCCACATTTAAGTGTCCCACATTTAAGTGTCACATATTTAAATGTCCACAATTAAATGTCAAGATTTTTTGCATAGATGACCTCTGACATTGAGAAATATCATACAAGATCATTAATTCTGTTATTTTATATAATGTAAAAAAAGTAGGAGCCCACATATTGAGGTAAAGTGTGGTTTCATTGCCATTTGGGGCAGAATACTCATGATTAAATACATTTACATTGAGGTGAGCAAATGTGGATAATCAGAAGGAACAAATGTTCTTGTATTTTTATCAAAAGTTCTGAAAACCGAGTGGATCATCTTTGTTTTCATCTGTCCTGAGAGTAGAAAGAATCGCTGCAATTGTAAGGAGAAACCATAAAAAATTTACTCTGGCAGCTTCCATCATGATTTATACCCTGTGTAGAATTTTCAACAATATATATTTAATTCTTCAATTCATTCAAATGGTTCAAAAAATAAAATATATAAATTTTGAATTGACATATTTGCATAAGTATGAGTGGTACATGTCCTGATCTTTAAAGGTGATGCACACACACACACACACACACACTTACACATACATGCACACATGCAAACACACACACAGATGTGAACTCAACAAACTGAGATTTGTTTCTTAGTTACTGTGATGATATCATTGAGTATGTATATCCAGTATGTAATTATCCATGGTGTCATGAAGGATGGTTTAAATCAATTTTATATTTACTCATTTTAAAATTTACAAAAGTATTTTTCACATTTGCCTCTTTTATATTGGTTTATTGTTATAGATCATTTGGATCTAAAATAAAAGTTCCTGTTTATTTTTGCAGAAAATTATTCTGTTCTATTTGTTGTGGAAAATATAGCTGTATTACATATCACTGATCATGAGATCACTGATTTTGTTATGATAATATCAATGAGCATATCATCTGGTGGTAGCCACCTGTGCCTGTACATACCAGTTTTAGTTTAATAATAGAAAAATAAAAGGCAAAACTACTAATTAGAGTAAGATACTCTCATAACAAGAAACACAAGTACTATGTTTTATTAACAATGCTTTCATTCGTTAAATAGTAAGTACTCAGTAAATACAAATTAAATAATAATTAGCTCAAAATTTAACTTTGCTTTCTCAATGAAACAAAGTAACATGGGTACAAAAAAAGATGTGTTGCAATTATGTTTGTTTATCATTTTTTAAATCTATGTCTATAGAAGGCAACTGGTTTCAATTATCCCGATAATATTCTCTCTATCAGCATTCAATTTACCTTTTCACTTTGTGTTACTTTTCAAGTAGCCTTTCACTGCCTTGAAAGAATCCCTGTTCTGCCTGAACCTAAGAACTTACTTACTGAAACATTTTTTAATACCTAAATTTAAGCTAAGAGTTTATCAGATGCTTATGTTTTCACCGCAGTGTTTGCAATATTTCTGAAATGTTTTACAGTTTCTACTGTTCAAAGGAAAGTATTGTCTTTGCTTTCAATGACCAAGGCATTTACTTTTTCTTGGAAATGTTTTAAGCTGAAGGGGGAAAAAAGGTTTTCATTTAGAAATGTAAACATTTGTGCTATTAGGGTGGTACCAAATAAAAGCCTCCCTGATTGCATTAAATGAGCCATTTAGAAAGCCCTTGCCAATGTAGACACAGCCCGTTGGTATTCCACAATGTGTCAGAATGTTCTACCTTCTTTGGTGCTTTTGTAAATCACACCAGGGATTTGAATAAATTATGTTGGCTTTTCTTCAGAAACCAGATGTTGCACCTCTGCTGAGTTTTACTTAGGAAAACAATGTATTATTAAAGTGAGTATGAGCTGTGCTATCAGTAAGAAATACCACATCTGGCTGTTCAAATCACTGTCCAGTTCCAACCTGTGGCAGCAATTTATATAGTGACCAACAGCTCACTACTAACTGAAGAGTAGAATTGAAGAGCATAGTTACAAGATTGTAAGACTGCATAAGAAACCATGGGTATTGTAAGCTTTGGAGAGGAAGACATTAAATTGGTTTCTGTATGTATTAGGAATGAGGTGTTTATGCCAAAAATCTACATTGGTAAATCTGATTTGAATCAGAGTTCTCACATGTAGCTGGTTACATTACTAAAAGTAATTAGTTCATATAGAACATAAAAGAAATGGAAATTTAGGAGTTTCCAAAGAACATGTATAGGATGGAGAGACACACAGCTCCAAGAAAGATGAGTTAGGTAGAATACACTTAGAAGAGTAACTACAACAGTTCAGATATTAAGAGGATTCTAATTCTAAGGGAGTGTGAGTAAATGCCTAATATTACATAGATGTACAAGCATCCATACTTGCACTGAGAGAGTAATATTTATTTTTGAAAGAATAAAAAAAGAATTTTTATATATTGAATATACGAATTAACTCTAGCAAAAATATATTGCATGACCTATTAACAGGCCAGAATTATGAAGTTTCTAAAGTATTTTAACAAAGTTAAACCCATTAGAAGACTTAAATGGCCCTATATCCTTTTCTTATAAATAATAAATAAAACACACAACACATACATAGACAAGAACATACACATTGCGTTTTATATATATAATACATTATTAATAATATATTAGATATGCAGAATAGAACATACACATTGCGTTTTATATATATAATACATTATTAATAATATATTAGATATGCAGAATGAATCTCAGCTGAAAACCTTCCACTCAAATCTTTTCCCTCAAAGTAAATAGCTGGGATTGGCTATGAGACTATAAGTTTTTAACCCCATCAGAAATCTAGAATGATTGAGTTAACTGAAATTATGGGAAACACAAAGCATAGCTTCTAAAACCTAGCCAATTTATAGATACCGCTGAACACCTGGACAGTCCCTATACTACAGAATGTTGGAGCATTTGATCTTCAGCCTTCTGGCCCAGGATCATCTGACAGACCTCAGTGATGCAGAATTATTAAGGGTTGATTACTCTGTCTAGGCAGATATTTGTCTAGTCGACTATTCTGCAAGTGTGTTCTTTTCTGGATAGTAATTTGTCTGTAGATGGAAAGAGGCAATTCTTGCCTAGTGGCTGTCTCACCACAACTGCAGTAACTCCAAAGATGCTCAATTTCTTCTTAGAATCCAAGACAGGAAGCTGTCAGGAGCAAACAGGTCTCTAATCAAAATGAACATTAATACAGAAATGTTTGTAATATCAATTCTGTGGACTTCTGATGTTTTGAAAACCAACTATCCATGTAAGGTAATCTTGACTGTTGTCTGTCAACTCCTCTCAGCTATTTCTAAATAAAATATAGAAAATACCCTAACAATAATCTCAAAGCCATGAATTTGCTATAGGCCCTTAACTACCAAGCTAACCATCTCAAATCAGTTAAAAAAGTTAAAGAAGGACTGTGTCTAAGCCTTGTATTCCTAAATGTTTATACAGGCACAATGTCCATGAGAGTAACAATATTCATCTCACTTTTATATCAATAAGAAGCTCATACCAATGAAAACCTTAAATTTGAAATCAAAGTAAATTTTGTACCGTTTAAGAAATTATAAGTTCATCTTGATAATAATTATACAGATTTCTACCAATAGGTTATGGCTATGAAATAAATCCTAGCTAATCCTCCCTGTTCCAACAAAACCACTACTTTTCCCTAGAAAGACAGACCGATATTAACCACCTTAATCCTCAAGCCCAGGGAATAGGGACGCTGACTCTTCATTAACTTCTTCAAGCTGATTACGGGCATTGAGATATTAGAAGTGGAGTGGGGTGAAGAGTAAATTGATAAGCCTCTGCGGCTGTGTCTTCACTGCATCCAGATAGAATTTCAGGACATCAGAGGTTTGAGCAGGTCTGCTCAGCTTGCTTGATGAGTAGATATACCAAGGCTGTGTATTCTGCAATATACAATTCTCAAAATAAATTTTAGTATCAAGATAAATTTTTAGAGGGCTGACATTTTATTAAAGATGTTGATTCTATCATTCTTTATTCTCCTAAATTAAAAAAAATGAGCAAACAACAAAACAGCTCTCTTCTCTTCATTGGTGTACCAGCTACACTAATATCTCAACAATAGCTTTTGAAGATGGAAAGACAGCTCAGTGTTGTGACCCATACTCTACCTCAACGCTTTGGGGCTAAGTGCTCTGGTCAAGAGAGAGAGTGGGGCTCTTGGGGCAGGAGACGCAAAGAATGGAGACAAGACAGAGGTTCTGATCAAGTCTCAAGTCTCAAGTCTCGTTTATTGAAGGGAATTCTGAGCTATTTATATGCTTTTGCCATGTGCCTTGTAGGCACGTGAATACCACGTGCCTTGCAGGTGTTGATATGACGTAAGCCTTACAGGCGTCTATAGCGTGGATAGCACGTGCACCGTGCACCTTGCAGGATTGGATACCACGTGCGCCTTACAGGCATATATGGCCTGGATAGCACGTGAACAGCACGTGAACTGCATGCCTTGCAGGCCTGGCTACAACATGCGCCTTGCAGCTGGGGGCAGTAAACAATAACACAAAATATGTGGGATATCAGAGTGTGCTTCAGCTGTTGTAGGCTATTGAAAACCAAATCTCTTATCAGGGTATATGGTTCCAGATGGCTGCAAAGTTGATCTAGCCGCTTTCTGCTAAAAGTCAGCTCCCAACAGCTCAGTAAGTAATGTGTTTATTATATAACCTTGAAAAACTTGAGACTGTATCTGTACACTCATGTAGAAAACCAGGTATATAAATGCTATTCTATGACTTCATCACTAGGGACAGGACACTGAGCTAGGCTAGCTACCAAAAGGCAACCAAGTTGGTGAATTAAAATGTGTTTTAATCGTATTTATAGAAATTTATTTTCCAACTTGCAATGTGTGCATTAATACTCACTTAGTTTGAGAGAAAAGGAACTCTTTAACAAGATTCCTCAATCTCCATTTAATGGCTGTGGTCTCTGCATCTGTTTCAGTCAGCTGTGAGGTGGAGCCTCCCAGAAGACAGTATTTCCTATCCACAAACTTGGCACAGTATCATTAATAGTATCAGAGAGTGGTTGTTGCCCATGGAGTGTGTCTCAAGTTGGACCATCCATGGCTAGCCATTCCCTTAGTCTCCGCTCCATCTTTGTCCTTGCACTTCTTATAGGCAGGACACATTTTGAGTCAAAGGTTTTGTGGGTGGCTTGGTATCCATATCTCTCCATTCTGAGACCTGCCTGGCTATAAGAAGTGGCCACTTCAGCTCTATATCTCCCACTAGGAGTTTCAGCTAGGGTCCTTTTCATAGACTTCATGGAACACTCTCAAACATAGATCCTGCTAAGTCCTTAGAGATGCCCCCTACCCCTACCTCACCCTGCAGATTTCCATTCACTATTCCAGCCCTCTCTTCCTGGCTCTCCCCATGCCTAATCATTCATTCCTGTTCCCCTCCAATCCTATTTCCCACTGAGCTCCCTTCTATGCTCTCTCCACCTCCAAGGACTATTTTATTTTGCCGTGTGGGTGAGATCAGGGAGTATTGTGGAAGATTTATGGAAAGGATTGATGGACCAGAAGGCAATAGGAACACCACGGGATGTCCAACAGAGTCAACTAATCTGTACTCTTGGGTGCTCCCAGAGATGGAATCACCAATCAAACAGCAGACATGGGCTGGACCTTGGCATGCCCCCATGCATGTACATATGTAGTAGCTGTCTTCATGAGTAGTAGTCTTCATGAGAGCCCTCCAACAATGGAGTTGGGGCTATTCCTGACACCTTTGCCTGCCTATGGGTAAGGTTCTTCTAACTGGGCAGTCTTATCTGGCCTCAGTGGGAGAGGATGTGCCTAGTCCTTCAGTGATTTGATGTGTCATGGTGGGTAGGTAACCAGGGGGTCCTCCTCCTTTCAGTGGAGAAGATGAAGGGGAAATAAGTGACAGACTATGGCAGGCAGGAGATTAAGAGAGACAGTGATAGGGGTGATATGAAATGAAGAAATAAATTAATGGAAAAAAGAAATAAAACTTGAATAAACATATCCAATAAATATTAATAAAATTCTATGATAATTAAACTTTGCTATTTCAACAATACTTATTAATTCTCAATCATGTCATATGTTATATGTTGTACTGAATATTTTAAATATCAATGACATCATACAACAGGAAGCCTTGTAAAGGATCATAAGTAAAGAAATGTTTAAACATTTTCCATTCCTTCAGGTGGTGAAGAGAAATAAATTTTACATTGATGCATGTGCATAAAATAAGAGCTTGTGGAAGGCTTACCACTAAAAAAGAGAGTGCAAAATTGTCTTCTTAGTCTTATATCTTTGGACATAAATAACAGTTAATTAAAGCCTATGTTCAGCAACTGTGAATGTGTTTGTTTTATTGGTACATGGAAGAGTTTAATTCAACTTTATTCTATTATGTACAAGTTGCTAGGGCTCTAAAACCAATATTACGCCCCAAAAGGCAAAATCATGCCTATATATTGAGGATTCATGTTAACAATGTGATGTCTTGATTTATTTAAAGGCTTATCATGTGGAATTAAGAAGACACTTACTTAGTCTCTAGCAGGCAGAAGACCAGTGATTGCATTTTCTAAAACAGCAGATAATAAGTGCATTCTTACTCAAAGTTATATTAAGGCATGAATGCCTGCCTTTATTTATAAATTCTTCAAGTGTAATCCCATGTGTCCACGCAATGGCTATAAGGACAGTCTGAATGGAAGATCTGCATTTCACTAAGCTGCAGATCACGTGAGCAGAAGGTAGTAATGGTGATCAGAGCTTTGAGTATCTAAATACCTTAGGAAGCTGCTCATCTACAGAGCCATGTCAGCAAGTAGTAAAATGCATACAATATGTTCCAAAATACATAAAGAGGAAAATTAGTGGAGAAAGGGTGCATTTGCTCCCGCACTTGCACTACGTTGTATGAATGAACCACATGATAAAGTTAAAGCAAAACCAAAAATAAAATAAAGTAAAAACATCCTGAGAGAGGAGATGGCCTAGGAGATTAATTTTGAAGCAGTTTAGGCAATATTTTAACAAAGATAAAATTTATGAATTTCTCATTTCTGTAATTCTGATAAAGCTCATGCCACAGGTGAGTGGAGGGTAAGGGTGTATTTGGCAATCCCAAAATATAAAGCACGTCATGATTCTCAATTGCACCCTGGGAGATACAATGGTAAGGCCCCTGCATTACAAGATAGAGCCTTGGAGTTTTACTTGTTTTGGCATGATGCTAAATGACTTATAAGCAGAATTATTTAATGTATTTATATCTAATTTTAGATAGAAAAATATGTGGTTCTGTGACACTGCCTACAAGTTTCTCTAAACAATTGCAGACCCAGATAAATCCTTACTTCTTCTGTGTCAGTTTAGGTTAAAAACATATTGTTATTTTGATGCTTTTTCTGAATATACATACATGCATGTGTGTGTGCATGTGTGCATGCTTGTGTATGTGTAATTTACCTGCATATGTGTCTGTACATCATATGTGTGTGAATGCTCTCTAAAACCGGAAAATAGTTGCTTGGAACTGGAATTTGAGACGGTTACTGAACTCTAGGTCATTACTAGTAACTCATCTCTCTGTGTGCTGGTAACCACTGACCCACTTCTCTATTCATTCTTGAACACTGCTCTAGAAAACAATATTCACCCTCTGTTCTTCACACACACACACACACACATACACACACACACACACACACACACACCACTGATAATGTTCTATAATCAATTGTACAGTCTGCGATGCTTAGGTCTGCAGAATTGCTAACATTCCATTAGAAAGAAAGAGTGTATGGATTTCTTGAGTTGGCATCTTTGGCTAGTCAAATACATGCCAGCTTCAAGGGACACCAGAAAAAACAAAAGTGAAGGAAAGAGATAGGGACTACCAGTAAGCAGTTTCTGCTACCAAAAAACCCACAGCTACTTCTTCATCTCTTTTACTCCCTGTAACTCTGTTCACTTTATCAACAATAAGTAAAATATCAGTAGTTTCTACCATAAACATTTTTGTTCCTAATAAATCATCAGGGCATATCAGACCATTTTATTTTAAGGCTTTAGTAGTAACAGTAGAGTAATGGTGTAGAATACATATCAGGTAATATGATAACAACCTTTCATTGAACAGTACATATAATTTATAGGTTTTGGATAATATTACCAAATATGTGAATATCTTACTTGTAATAAGCCTGGTAGAAAACAATGCATGTTTTGGCTTTCTATGGGAAAGATGTCAAAAGATTTATCATAAGTTTTTCTATGCCATTAAAAGTTTATTTCTCTCATATATCCATAATTTCATTAATGTAAATATAAAAATTGGCATATATATTATGCACACACACACACACACACACACACACACACACACACATGCACGCACACATATGTACTCTCTTTGCAATACTACCACAGGTTAAACAGAGAAGATTATTATAAAAATAATATGAGTAAAGGTCTTTATTCTCGTAAGTAATTTCTTAGTTTAAAATAAATTTCAACAAAGGATTTTAAAATGTGGCCAAAAAGGAAAATGTCTTCACTGCTACTGAAAGGCTAAACTACTAGAGAGAAAATATGCACTGCACCCCTTTAAGAATGACACATTCAGAAGTTTGTTTTTTAAAGCAGCTATTATCATTGTTACTGTTATTTATTTTATAATCTAGTTCTGTATCATAGTAATACCATGATATTTGCCTATTTGACGCATGCTTATTTTAAATTCTTTATTTTTTAACTTTTTAAAAATTCTTTAATCTTTTTTTTACAGTCCAGACTTTATCCCCCTCCTGGTTCAACTTCTGACTGTTCCACATCCCATACCTCCTCACATCTTCTACCACGTCTCCAAAAAAATATCCCCACCGCCCAACCCCACTAAACCTCCCCACTCCCTAGGGCCTCCAGTCTCTTGAGGGTTAAGTACATCCTCTCTGACTGAGTCCAGAACCGGTGGTCCTCTGCTGTATGTGTGTTAAGGACCTTATATTTGCTGGAGTATGCTGCCTGATTGGTGGCTTAGTGTCTGAGAGATCCCAGGTGTCCAGGTTAGTTGAGATTGCTTGTCTTCCTATGGGGTTGTCTTGTTCCTCAGCTTCTGACTTTTAAATGTTTCAAATTTTTAATACATAAATGTTGTAAATAAACCATCAAAACAACAGTAGTAATTTCGAAGTATTAATAGGGAATCTGTAAGGACAGTCCAAAAAATCATCAGTATTTCATAGGCTTTTCTTAAACCATGAATAAAACAATAAATTATTTCCATTAGAATTTGCATTTTGATTGAAATTATGGAAAACACTATTTTCATTATTTAATTTTTGCACAGCAAGTGTTTCCTTTGCAAATTGTCATACAATACCACAATGGTTCTAGAATGAAGAGGATATTTGTAAAATCTACCGTCATGAGCAATTTTAAAGAAGCCTATGAACCAAATTTTAATTAGATGAAAAAACAAAATACAAAATTAAGGACTTACTCCAAAGCATAGTCAGTAAATCTATAAAATATTATATCAAATGTTTCACACACATATTTGGATATGTTCATTTTTTTCTTGTACAGTTAACAATAAACAAAGGTATCAAAGAAAGGCAATATTTGGAAAAATGCCAAACGAGGTCTAGTTTCTGATAAAATATTTTATTTTAAAATATATTTTAATAATTCTCTGATAATTTCATTTATACTTTGTACATTTACCATAGTCCCTCCACTCCACCAACTTCAAGTATTTGTATAGATACACTGAATCAAATTTGTGTTAATTATGCAAACATAGTTATGAGATTATCCACCCAAGGATGATCAATTTACCAGAAGGTGCAACCTAGAAAATTGGGCTCTCTCTCTCTCTCTCTCTCTCTCTCTCTCTCTCTCTCTCTCTCTCTCTCTCTCTCTCTCTCTCTCTCTCTGTCTCTCTCTCTCCCTGCCCCCAAAACTCAAGCAGCAATAACTCACAACTAGAGGTCGAGATTCATAAAATTCATCATTTCTTATATTTTGCAATTTCTGGAAGACTTGTGGAAGTGGTTAAAGATCAGAGGCTATACAATTGAAAAGAACTCTTAGGAAGAGATAGAGCAGGCTTCTGGTCTATGTGGTAAGCCATGGTTCTGTTTGTTCAATTTGTATTATAAGTTCTCCATTCACTATCAAGAACAAATGAAATTATTTATGAAATGTAAAATAGTATTGGTACAAAATACATAAAATTTCAAGAGATGTTTACATTTTGTTTAGCAATGTGCTTCAGAGTTCCATTTTACTCCTTCTTCTATTATTCAATCAGTTTGAGCAGTTTCTTTATCACCTGCACTGTAATAGGAGCTGGGAGTGTAAAAACACATCATTTTCTCTTTACTCCTAAATTATGTCTTAAAGCCTGTAAGCATCAAAGATACAGCGAATGCACAAATAGGGAGAAGATTCAGATGAGTTCTACAGAGGAAACTAATTTATAGTAACAGGTGGAAGAATTTTAGCAGATGATCTGGTAGTGCACAGCCTCTAAACTATCCAACAATGAGGTGTTCTATAATACTTTTAAATTATTTGTGGTGTTCCAGAAACCATGTGAGCTTCTGGGGAAAGTCGAATGAATAAGTATGATCAAAGGGCATGAAGGAGAGTTCTGCCCATGAAGCTCCCCATTTTGCAAGTATCTACTACCTCAGCTTATTCTGTTGGATTTGCAGCCAGAACCTCCATCACCTTCCATACTGCTATTCTCTGAGTCAAAGGCCTAAATTTTTTCATCTTTCTTAACCTTGTATAATTCTTAAAAACAATGACAAGTGCAGTAAACTATATCTGTTAACAATTTTTTCTGTTAATTTATTCACTTTATATCTCCACTGTACCCCTTTCTTCTCCCAGTCCCCTCTCACACAGCTCTGTCTCCCACATTCCCCTACCCTGTTCTTCTGAGTAGGGGGAGGACCTCCTTGAGTAGTAATCCACCCTGACACATCAATCACTGCTGCATTGACACATCCTCTCCCAATGAGGCCAAACAAGATAGACTAGTTGGAGGAACAGGATCCACAGGTAAGCAATGGAGTCAGGGACAGCTCCTCAACCTCTAGTTGTTGGGGGGGAGGGCGTTGGGGAGGGAAATGAAGACCAATCTGCATATCTGCTGCATATGTATTGTGTGGGTAGGAGGAGGCTAGGTCTATCTCATGTCTGCTCTTTGGTTAATGGTTCCGTCTCTGGGATTCCACAAGGGTCAAAGTTGGTCTTCTTGTGGAGTCCCTGTCCCCTCTGGGTCCCTCAATCATTTCCGCAACTCTTCCACAAGAATTCCCCAGGTCCAATGTAACATTTTGTTTTGGTTCTCTGCATCCATTTTTGTCATGAGCTGGGAGGAGCCTTTCAGAGGACAATTATGCCTGCAGATAGAAGCCTAGCATAACAATTAAATCTTATAAAACTTTCCCTCTTCAGGCTCATCTTCCTTTGGATCTGGATTTATATCACAATTTTATATTTATATCACAGATTTTTCACTTTTCAGGGCTTTTGTTTTGCATTTATACACACAGTTATACATGTTAAATGTACTTAGAGATTTCTGTGTGTGATTGGATCTCTCAGAAAATAACCCCCCCCCTTATTTGTTAATCTGAAACAACATTGGAGCCCTTAAGCTATGTGCAGTGTATAATTAGTTTTACTTTTGTCCATAATCAGATAAAAATAGCTCTTGTTTCTAAACCACTATTGTTTATACTTTCTTGGTTTAAACATGCAATTCAAATCCAACTACGTCTTAACATGGAATACTCTGAATAGATCTACCAAAAAAAATTAATCTGGGCATTTTATCATTATGATTGCCTTTGTGCCTTTGACTTCTGACATTAGTTCATTAACATCCATTTAATATTCCCCTTCAGAATGCATGTGCATGCTCATCTTCTTCAGATAACATGACCCCTGATTCCCCTTGGCTTCCCTTAACTAATAACTAGTAAAACCTGTCTTGTGCTGGCATCTCCTGCTGCTACAATCATCTCAAGCCAGCTAGTTTTGTTTTATTCTCATGGCTGTGGGCTGAAAAACAACTAAAGAAATTTCACATCATTTGTCTGGCTCTTTGAACTGCCTAAGGCTTTGTCAAACAAATTTAAAATACAGTTATGGTAGTTTACTCACAGTATAGTTTAAGGTTTCTCATAAATGCCCTTCTGGATTGTTTCTTCTAAGTTGCAGAGTCAAAATAAAAGGATTTTAAAAGAATCAACTTCTGTGAAGTCAAACTTTGAGGTTTTAGTGAACCAAATGGTTGTGTGTGTGTGTGTGTGTGTGTGTAAAACTATTTGTTTTCTTTTTCCTTACTCATTTCTACAAGCAACTTACATAGTATGTCTACAACTTTTAGAATTTTGCTTATTCTTTTTTCCCCCACAACTAATTGGAGTTGCAAAAGTTACAGCCACCAGCAGCCACAATGACCACAAAATGAGATGAAGTAGCTTGTGGTTGGTAGTGATTCATTATGCCTGAGTTTTAGAATTAAACTTAATGGAGGGGAAATGGGTTGCTCATTATGACCAGTTGCCATTTTCTCTATTGATTTTACTACACTGTTAAACACAAATAAGAATATATTTTGCTTAAAATTTACAATTTTACCCAAGTACTTGTTTACTCAAGTTTATATGAATTAACTCTACCATCAATTTTCAATAATCCTTTAAAAATTAAAGATAATGATTGAAGTTTTGAAGGTTAAAAAAAACATTGTTAACCCCATATGAGGCAGAAAATAAATCTGTGTGTTCAGCATGAAATAAAGAAACAATAATATATATTTATATATAATATTTTTATATATTGTTTATATGTATATATATATATATATATATAAAATACAATACTATATTATCTAAGAATAAACTGGTAAAAATCTAGTTAAAAACATTTTTGTAGATGTATTACATATACTTCTGTAGACACTAAAAATTCAGCTGGGAGGTCATATTCTCCTGTTCTATGTGTTAACAAATAAGACATTGAAAAAACTCATAGTATAATTTCAATAACTTTTATCAAGAAATTATGAATGGACTATACTAGAAAGATGAATTCTTGGGTAAGGTGTTTGCCATGGAAGTCCGTCTGAGGTTCTCGTTTCCCATTTAAGAACTGGGAATTCTGTCTCTTGTCTACAATCTCTGCACTAGAAGGAACACTCAAGATGTTTTAAGCAACTCCTTAACCTGACAGCCTAGAGGAATTGGTGAGGTCTACATTCAGTGAAAGACCCTGTACCCAAAATAGAGAAATAAACTAACAAAGATGAATAACAACTTGGAAAAAAACCTCATTCATGTCAACCTCTTGTGTCTTCATAGGTCCTTCATGGGTGTGTGCATCCTTACACACTGATTCATGAGCAAATATATATACACAACACACACACACACACACACACACACACACACACACACACACACACACATTTTCATCCACACTATTTACAATTTTTTTTTTATCCTTGGTAAAGTGTATTATATCTAACATGATAGAAACAATTTGTTTCTTATAAAAATATAATGGTACCCTTTGAATGAAAAATTAAACATTTACTTGATAAGAGCAATATAATATAAACATCTAAAAACATTCAGAACCCAATAGTTCAGGCCAATTTACAAAGCTGGGATTTCATGCAGAAGAAATATTAAAAGTTCCTAATGGGACTTTTAATAGGACTAAGAATGGCCTCCCAGATCTTCTCAGAGTGTAGCTGGATTCCCACTTCCTTATTTGCTATATCACACTTGGTTATTCCATTCTAAACAGCTCGTTCATTTGTTTACTTGCTCTACACATGATATGCAGAGAGTATGTTTTGTATTGCACAGCATTCTAAATAATCACCTAGCATAAAGAGAGGAACTTAAGTGAAAATGTTTTTTATATTTTAGTGTAAACATGTGCTATATTTTTCATGGTATACCTCATGATGGAAGAAAACTTGAGGGTAGGCAAAGACTGTAGGAGTCGATGTCATAATTTTATTCACATTATCCTACTTACACTCGGCCCAATAGAAACAAAACATTGCTTAGCTTGAGCAGCATAATGGAAAATTCTCCTGAGGTTGTAGGTCCTTACTTTTAGCAGATCCATTTCACCTTTACAAGCACACAGACATGGATATTTATGCCACACAGCTGCTAATTACATGTGTCTTTCCCAGGATTAATTAAATGTGGGGTTGACCTTTGTCTTTTCTGTGCTTCATATTTCAATCTTTGAAGCACAGTGTATCATTTTTTAAGTGCATTCCTAATCTCCCTCTGGTACAAGGGGTGATATTCAATTACAGTTGTCAAGTTTCTCGATTTGCTTCTGGCAGTGAGACCCTTAGCAGTAATGTAAATTCACCATCTCGACAATTATCCATTCTCATATCATCTATCCAGAGAGCAGGAGGTTCCATTTCACCAGAAAGCATTACAAAATCCACCATTTTTACTCAGGTTGTTATAGAACTTTGGCAGAAATGAGGCTTCGTGTCCTAAGGTTGTTCTCTGTTTTCACATAACATTGAAATCACCCATGGTAACATGAAAAATATTTGTGCTTGAACCCACATCCAGAGTTGAATTCCACAGGATAGAGGAGATTTCGGTTCTTATAGTTTTGAAATTTTCACAAAATGATTCTATTTTCTAGGCGAGGAAAATGAGAAATTCAGATGTGACAATAAACCTCCATCTAACCTACAAACTTTTGAGAAATGCAAAATCTCAGACCATATCTCAAAATGTGGTTCAATATCTACTTTTGTAACAAAACTACTGATTAGTTGTGTGAGCATTCACATTCAGAATGCAGTGCCCAGGTATCTTAAACACTTTTACTTTGTGAAAGCTAAGTATAGAATTCGAGAGGAGAAGCATTTTCTTTGTTCTAGAGTTAGTCAACTGGCTAACACAGAACTTAGTTAGATGTCAGGTTTTAGATTTTTACCTTCTTGATTGTTTCTTTGCATACAGTGACTCTTCACTATAAAGGACTATAAATTTTGTAAATGTATACCGCCTTGATTCAAAGTAGAAGAAATCCATGCACAGACCAATAAAAGAAAGAAGAAATTGTACCACTGCTAAACAAAACTCAATATAGCCAAAGACCTTGAGCAAAAAGTACTGAGAAGTTAATTATACCTTAATAGCCATATAAAAATTTGATTGCCATAAAGATCATGCTAATATCTTTAGAAAATTTAATGCTGACCAAATAATAAGCTTTCTCAGACTCCTGACATATATTTGTTGGTTTTTTTCTGACTTTTGATTTTCTATTCCTCATTCTCAGAAACAAAATAAACATTTAAAAGTCCTGTCATAAATTCTGTGTACCATAATAGAACTAGCTTTGATAATTTTCATTCTTTGCAGAACTTATTTGATTTGTGTTCCAGTATTTGTTTGTGTAGTCTAAAAATCCATTATAATCAAAGAAAAAGCCCAGAAGAATTCCCCTTCTAATATATAGTTATCTGGCCCTGTTTATTATAACATCAAAAGCAAAAGGAACAAAAGCAGATGGTCTTGTTATCAGTGACTGGTTCTGACAGAGTTGTCTGTGCATGTCAATTTCTTCATGTTTAAGAAGAGACTGTTATCATTCATGACTACAGTTGAGAAAACAATGAAAAATAAATACCTCCCAAGAAAGAAGCACCTGTGTTTGGGTTAGGCTAATCTATTTAAAATGGAATAGTGGTATCATTTGCAATATTTCAGAATCATAAAAATATATCTTTTTGTGAAGGGTCAGTGTTTGGAGCCCATTACAGATTATTTAACAAATGCTGACTCTTGATTAATTTAAACAAGGCATCAGTTATGTGCTTACTATCTTAGTAAGTGTTTCCATTGCTGTGAATAGACACTATGACCAAGGCAACTCTTCAGAAAGAACATTTAATTGAAACTGCCTTACAGGTTCAATTATATGATTACAATTCATGATCACAAAGACAAGAGAGCATGCCAACATCCAGTCAGGTATGGCTCAGGAGGAGGTGAGAATTTTACATCTTGATTTGAAGGCCACTAAGAGAAGACTGTTTCCCACATAGCTAGGACAAACATCTCAAAGTCTAACCCTACAGTAACACACTTCCTCCAACAAGGCCACACCTACTCTAACAAGACTATACCTCCTAATAATATACCCTAGGCCAAGCATACTCAAATCACCACATTTCACTCCATGTCTCCCATAGGCTTGTTCAAACATGTGAGTCTTTGGCAGATATACCTAGGCATAGAATAATGCAAAATACATTTAGTACTACTTCAAGTGTTCCATAGTCTATAATGGTCTCTACAATGTTAAAAGCCCAAAGTCCAAAGTCTTTTCTGACATCCTTACAATCTCTAAATTGTAATCTCGTAAGAAATTATGATCAAAACAACAGATTACATACCTACAACACCACAGGATATACACTGCCATTCCTAAATATCATAATGAGGAAATACTGGACCAAAGCAAGACCCCAAACCAGCTGAACAAACTCCAAACTCTGTATTTCTATGTCTGATGTCAAGGTGCTCTTCAGATCTCTACCTCTTTTCATCCTTGTTGACTGCTGTTGGCAGATCTGGCATTCAGTGGCAACAAATTTCATTTTCTTGGACTGGTTTGTGTTAGCAGCTATCTTCCACAGGTATGTCATGGCTCTGATATCTGTAGCATTTTAGGCTATCCAAAACACCTTCAACTTTACAGCTTCTTGTTCCAATATCTTGGACTCACACATGGTCTTGAGGGCTCCTCCACAAGGTTTGGGTCACTTCTCCAGCTCTGCTCACTGTAGTACTCTGGTCAACACTTCTCTACTACTGCTGCTGTTCTTGGTGAGCATCCCATGCTACTGGCATCTCCATTATACCGGGGTGTTCTGATGCATCTAGGCTTCACCAATAGCACCTCACAGGATTCCTTCATGGTGCCAAGCCTCAGGTTCTTTGTATGAACCCTTCAGACCTAGGATGTCCACTGGAACTGAGGCTGCATCTTCACCAGTTGCTTTCCCTGGCTTTGCACAGTGCCAACCTTTACCTGCTTTCCATGACCTCTTATAGCCTTCAAAACCAGTACCACCTGGTTGAATCTTAAACACAACCAAGTCCCCCATCTTTATGCTCTCAGAAAACACTTCTCAGAAGATTTCAGCCCAGTGTTCTGGATTTCTTCTTAACCATCACTAATTTCTTAGCTCCAGCTAACCAGCATCAATTGTCCCTGTGGTCCTTTATATTCTGGACTGTAAAGCCAGAGCCACATGGCTGAAGCTGCTTTGTTTTGCTGCTTACTAGGTCTGCAACATGGCCCCATTGCTGTGAGACATTATCACCAGCTTTCTGTTTTCCAACTCCTTCACTGCTTAAGCTTGGCTGACAACTTGCTCTGTAGATTGACCATAAACTCAGAGGTCTGCATGGCTCTGTCTCCTGGATACTAGAATTAAAGGTGTATACCAAAATGCCTGGACCTGAGCTTTTCTCTACTTGGAACTGGCTCTGTCTCAGGCTAACCTGGCACTCACAGATCTGTTTGCATCTGTCTCCTGAGATTAAAGTTGTGTACCACCATGCTTGGGCCTAAGTATTTCACCGCCACTAATCCTCAACACCATGTGTCTTCTAGCGTGAAGATCTGGATCAGAGTTGTGCTCTCCATTTCTGGATTGTAGTTCATTTCATATTAAAAGTCCAAATGAAAACAATACCAAGTCTCTTTTTCTACTTCAAAAGCATAAACAATAAGCTTAGCAGCATGGGATCTTGTTTCAAGGTCACCATTACCTGTATTCTTAGATTTCTCAAAACCTAATTTTATTTTTTGTTTGTTTGTTTTTCCAGACAGGGTTTCTTTGTATAGCCTTGGCTGTCCTGGAATTCACTCTGTAGACCAGGTTGGCCTTGAACTCAAAAATCTGCCTGCTTCTGCCTCTCAAGTGTTTGAATTAAAGGCATTTACCACCACAACCCAGCCAAAACCTAATTTTAATAAATGTTCTTAAATGCTTTAACCTCGCTTTTAGCCAACCACCTACCAGAGGTAGTGGAAAGGAGAGGTTAATAGAGCAAAGGAGGATGTGGATTTGTTTATAAATATTTTTTTGGAGCAAATCCAGTCTGTCTTGTCAGGATATCAGCAGTTCAGTTCACACAAATCAGCAGTAGCAGCTCTATCCACTTGCAAACACCATTCATGAATCAGCAATGTCAGGACTATCCAAAAGATATCAAAATCAGCCAGAATCCTCAGAAGCAGCAAGAAGCTTCTAGAACACTACAATAAGTTTTTTGGTGCATTTCACTCTATGAAGTCATGACAATGGATGACCAGCAAAGAACAACAAAACATACCAATACCATTCACCCTCCTATAGTGTCCATTGGGCTATATGTATTCCTTTCCAAACATGACATGTTCTTTCAAACAACTGCCCAAGCAAAACATCACATGCCTTTTTTCCAGGTTGCCTCCAGAAAAACACCATGTATCTTTTCTTAGCAAAACATCCTACCATCCTCTCTTAAGACAGTTTCTAGATAAACATCACGTGACACAACTGAGTCTCCAAAGAAATTAGAAAATTCCACTTCAATTACCTTAATCTGATTATCTCCTTGAACATAGGACTTGGCTCCATTATACTTCTCGTGCCCCTTTACTCTTTGAACCATATATATATATATATATATATATATATATATATATATATATTCTTTTCAGGCTTTCTCTACTTAATCAAAACTCACTTTATGAGACTAAACCAGAGAGCTAATCTCTGCTCATCTTTTTTGAGACTTCCTTTGTCAATGGAATTGATATAAATCTCTTTACCTTAGCCTCAGGTAGACTCTTCAAACACAGGCAAAATTGGCCACATTCTTTACCAAAATACCACAAAACAGTCTGTGGGCCATTATAATGAAATTTTTCTTCACTGATATCTCTAGAGCCAGACTTTCATAGTTCATATCACCTTCAGCAACAAAGTCTTCCATATTGCAACTAGGATGGGCCACTAAGCCCCAGTTACAGCAGTGTACTGCTCTCCCCAAATCTGTGTTATTCCAAACAAGAGCATGGTCATCACAGGACTATCCCAGACCCTGGTACCAACATCTGTCTTAGTTAGGGTTTAAATTGCTGTGAATAGACACTATGACAAAGGCAACTCTTCAAAAAGTACATTTAATTGGGGCTGGCTTACAGATACAGAGGACCAGTTCATTATCATCAAGGCAGGAGAGCATACCAACATCCAGGAAGGCATGGTTCAGCAGGAGCTGAGAATTCTACATCTTGACCTAAAGTCCAGAAGAGAAGACTGCTTCCATGTGGCAAGGATGAGGATCTCAAAGCTCAAGTCCACAGTGACACACTACCTCTAACAAGGCCACACTTACTGCAAAGGCCACACCTCCAAATAGTGTCTCTACCTGAGCCAATCATATTCAAACCACCACCCATACACAGTTTCCAACATAGCCTTCATAGATAAATGCCTGATTTGGGCTTTGCATTTTCTTTGTACTGTCATCATTGTAGTTAAAGGAAACCATGGAGTGTTAACCCCTAAAGACATCTGTTTTATGCAGCAGCTTTAACTTCAACAACTACCTTTTCCCCACACATGAACAGAAACACCTTACTCGATGAGACTTTTACCTGTGTAACACATTGCTTTTGGAAATACATACCATAAGAACAAGTCAGTGATGATGAGCATAATGCTGTTGTTATGTGTAGTTTGTAGAATGGTGAAAGTATTTTTGGTAATGTAAGAGGAGGCAAAGAAATAAGTAATATGATTGACCAAAAATGATAAATAGAATTAGAGTGAACATAATTCTGCAGAACCTATAGCCAAGCATATTTTTCAAATTAATTACTAACATTTGAAAAGCTTACAATATTCACTTACTGATTGCAATGAATAATTTTATCATTTTTTCATGCAAAACAAATAGTATATTTTTAGGGTTTTTTATCTCTTTAAGAATGCAAATTAAGTATTATGTTATAATATGTAAATAAATTTGAATTCTAGCAATTATTTCTCTTGTCAATATTATGGGTTCTTCTTTATTTCAGAATCAGACACAGGCTGTATATGTCATTATAAAGTGTCACTTTTCAATCTTAATCATATACAATGTCTGATATATGCTGTTTAAGTATTAACTTATTATGTGACAAAGGCCATTATGACTTTTGAATTTCTACACATAATGCTCTGAGAAATCTTACCCCACCTCATTCTTACAGAACAAATGGCATGTTATTTATGTAACACTAGTATATTGCCATGCCTGACCATGATGTTCAAAACCCTAGTGGCTGCTTTGAGTAGTCAGCAATGTACAAGTATTGATGTAGAATCAGAAAAACCAAAAAGCAATACTTTGTTTATTGTTGTCTTTAATTCCATGATTCAATAAAATATCATACTTTCTATTACTACATCTTGATAGACATTTAAATTAGTAATGCAATTTTCTCTTGCCAAAAGGTAAATGAAAAGATATGACCCTGTCTCCTGAGCATGTTTTTATATTTGATTTTTAATGTAAATCTTATATAAGTATCATAATAAACATTTCTCAGGTAACATATTTTATTGTCTACATATTTACAATAATAAATAGCTGATGCTCCTCAACTTCTCCTTTGTGTAATCTAAGCTAAAATGTTTCTAATATTTTATCACATTCATGAGACTTATCTAAAAGGGTAAAAGATGAACTGTGCTTCAATTTTTGTGTTTTAACAAAATAAGTTCTTAGACACTTATAATTTGGAATTCAGGAACAAAATAAACTCCTGTCTATCACAGGACTTAGTTAAATACAGTTGGTCAGATGGAAAGATTATAAGTCAATGTCTTTGTTTTTGTCATCACTGACTTTCTTTTGCCCTAAATTTAACTCATTTTTCTTCTACTAATTCATTGAAAATATATAGTAAGTGAAGATAATACCGAGAAAAGGAAGAAAAAGAAGATAGACATTAAAAAGTAACAAAATGTGAAGTGGTGGAGAGAGATGAAAAATAGATTTAAAGGGCTAATTACCTTAAGGTGGACATAGTCGCAGGAACAATACATATTACATATTTTTATATAGAATTCACACACATTCGTAACATATATATATCTGTAATTATTTACCAAAGACATTGCCCAAGGATACCGAAGGTAATCTAAGAGTGAGTACAATGCCTTTCAAGGGTCCAGTGGGAATCAATGTAAGAAAGTTATAGCAGAATAAACGCATGACTCCTGAGAAACAGTAACTGGTCTGTCTGTCTCTTCATGTCACTTTGACTAATTCATCTAACCTAACTTTCAAGGACTTATGAAGAATCCTTCATGAAAACAATCATGCTAAAGCAGACTATCATGGAATGAAATGAGACTGGCCTTATGAAAAGCATATTGAAATGCATTATGCATTTGTCCCATAAATCCCCCAATCTCTTGCCTCAGCAGCTCCAGGTGAAAAGCTTCTCTTGTACACCATTTCCTCTGAGATAGTAAAGTTTTGCAGCTGGGTGCAAAGACTCTCACCATGATTGGCCCAGTGTATTTGCTGAGAATATATTAAAATGGAGATATTCTAAGTTTGTTTAACTTCCTTAACTTTCCAAATTTTTCTCATTCCATTTTTCAGACCTGGTTGTGTGTCATCTATAGCTTATATTCTTCAAACACTCAGAGCAGTCTATAACCCCGAGCAATCAGGCATCAAGTTAGAGAAAATTTGCTTCCTGCCTGAGAAAGAGGTCGATCTCCACCAAGTAGATTTACAGTTTGAAATAATTTTTTAAAAATACTTTGCAATTAGCAAAAAGGAATACCATTTTTTGTCTAAAGAAACTAAATAATTGAATCTTGACGATCAACATAGAAGAATTTTGAATTTCATCATTTTGTTATACAAGGGTGGATAAAAAATGCAGACGCAAGGGTACATTGTATCTATGGTTCTTACGGTCATTCTGGCCATCTAAGATAGATAAAATTAACTCACAGGCTTATATAAACATTGATTTTCATATTAAATAGTTGTGTTTCAATATTTCTACTACCTTCAGTGAATTCTGCACTTTGCTGAATACACTCTGATCACTAGCAAACATTTTCTTGCATTACTGCCATAGTAAAAATTTTTGCATCCTAAAAGGTGTTGGGAAGAACAAAAGAAAGAGAGACTAGATCACACTTCTAACAACCTAAGCATGAGAAAGCACCCCAGAAAAATGATTTGGAAACTAGAGACATGGATCAATGGGATAAAGTGCCTTAGTTACGAGTATAACTTCAATCCCCTAGACCAACGTAAAAGACAAGGTGTGTTAGATGTCTGTAATCTGAGTGCTGGGTTGGAAGAGGCTTGTAAATACCTGGAAATCTCTGGTAAGCCAGGCTAAAAATTTGGTAAGGTAAAAAGGTAGAGACATTTAGTCTCACAAAAATTATGTGGAGAGCAATAGAAGAAGATAGCCGTCGTCAGCTTTTGGCTATCACACACATGTGAACATGAACCAACATACCACACACAAAAGCAAAACTTTCAATTAGAAAGAATGACAGTTATAAACTATTTTGAGTTAAAACAAAAGAAATTTAACTCTCAAAAGAGGAAACAAAAATAATAATATAATCTTGGTTTCTTAATTACAAATAACAAAATTATAAGGATGACTCTAATTTATTGTTTAACCTTATATATAATATTTTATAAAGTTGTAACAATTACTCACATTTCCTTTACTGTATATCAGATTCCATTGCTTTGCAGAGACTTCAAGGACAAAAAATTATTCTGAACTGTCATGATAGAATCGAGTAAGCCAGAAGCCTGTGTACAGGAAGCACAGTACAGAAAGAACAAAAAGACATAAAATGATTTTCAGAGTTTCTGGATATCTGGTCAAATTTATAAAAGCCCATTTCTGATGGATGTGTAGGCAGAGTGGACATGCTCTATCATGAGCAAAAACTTCAAAATAAGCTAGAGAACTGTGCTGTTATCTTGTTAAGTATAATAAGCATCCACATTCTCTGTGAGTTTTGTGAGGCAACATTATCGTTTATTGGCAGTGGATAAGTGCTGCTTTCAGAACATATTCTGTTCTGGTTTCTAACATTCGAAGTTCTCACAGTGATGGTGTCCAGGAGCATATGTCTTCTTCATTACAGGAAGCATTAAGATACTTACAGACCAGGGATGCATATGGCCTGTTAAAATCAAAAGTAAGTATAGTATGGAAACTAGTATTTCTCTGCTAACTAAACTTATGTGCTGAGCAGTGAAGAATCATCTTTGGAAGTTAAGAATAGAGACAGACTATCTTTTCCCTTGGCTCCCTCAAAACATTATTGTGAGGAAGAGTGAGGGTAGCGGAATCTACTTGAATCATTTTGAGTTGACTTGTGGTATCTCTGAAAGTGTACAAGTTAGATTACATCACAATTTCACTAATTGAATCATAGACCCAGAGGTTCTATCCAGACAAAGGCTATCTCCTTTGTCACTGGGTTGGCTTCCTTACTCGCAGCAGAGTTTTATTAAGGAAGAGTTGAAGTCGTTGATGTATATAAAACTGGGTAAAGTTTCTCCAAACATGAATTCCCTAATGAATGATTAAAAGAAGGGTCTTCAAAAATAGTATTCCTTTGTATGTGAAGACAAACTAAATGCTGCGAAAGTGTGTTCAGCTCAGGATGTTAATTTTCTTTCTTTCCAAATTGGTATATATTCCCTATTTATGTCATTTTTTTTTTAGTCAAGATTAATTAGTTAGCTTTGTTTTTGACTGTGTACACCTGTGAGTGTATATCACATATGCGGTGATGACTGTGGAATCCAGAAGATGGCTTCAGATTCTCCTGGAACTGGATTTAAAGATGTTTGTGAGCTGCTTTGTATATGCTAAGATCCAAACACCAGTCCCCTGCAATAGCCCTTGTGCCCTTAACTACTAGACAATCCCTTTAGCCAACTGATACATTATCTAAAAACATTTTAAAAAGTAAGTATAATAAGTCATTTTAATTTTGACATCAGAATAAATACACATTTATTTTTTTCATTCTCTATTACATAAGGATAAGTTTTTTTTTTCCCCAGGAGTTCGTGATATATTTTGCATAGGATCCCCATGAAGAATCGACTTTCTACCTTATTTGAAAGGTGGCCAGGATAAGAAACTCTAGCTAAATCTAAAAGTAACAGTTTCTCTACCAGTTTTGTGGTAGTCTTCATATTTGGAAACATGTTTAAGAAAAGAAATCCTGGGAAGCTGGAGAAGCTTCCCAACAACAAACAAAATATGTGCAGATTGGGGCTTCTCAAACATAGAAATAAACACACTAGCTAACATTAGACTTATTTTTTATAATGCATTATTATCAGAAACATAAGGATTTTTGTTGTTTTTGTTTTGTTTTTTGAAATGTCAGCATCAAAGATATGAAAATGTCACCAATAATCACATAGTTCAATAGTCTGGTACCTCCAGGGTTCCAGATTTTGACATTTTATTATATTAATAAGCATACTATGGTAAAGCAAACTCTTTATTATTTGGACTAAAGCCTCAGTTAATTTCTTTTTAGTATCTTCTCTGCCCTGAACTGGACCATTCTATACTATCAGCAGCTATCAAAATTAATTAATCTTGCTGCTCATTCACACATGCTATGTCTGAAATCTACATATCACCTCTTGTTTCCAATGGGAATTTGAGGTTACCTGATTTCATAAAAAGCCCACTCTGACTCCTGTAAGAACTGACTTCTATATGTGATCTCACATTAAGTATGTCCTCTCTGGTACCCCCAAATTATTCTCTTTTGTAAAATAAAAGATATGTAATATATTATGTGATTTATTTATTTTCTCCTCTTTGGTGTCTGATCTGCAATTAATTGTTCAAAAAATTATTTAGAAAAAAATGCATATCTTTGAGACTAAACTTTGCAATTAAAATATGTGGTATAATGATGCGAAAATGCATAAATTTTTTTCTAGTTCCACTCTTTTGCAAGAATGTACTCTCGAAAAGACACAGAGTCCTTTAAGAAAACACACATGTAAAGCAATCAGAGTATTCTGGTATGTCTGTATAATAAAATTCTAACTGATCTTTAAATAGAAATATTTAACTTTAAGTACAGGACCTAAAAGCACATTTTATGATATTATCCCATCCTTATATCTCTCCAGACCTACTAAGCATTCAACAAAAATGATAAACAGAAATTCTGGGTGATATATAGCCTTTGCAAAACCTCCATAAACTCCGAGTTCTACAGACACATACATAATTTCTAACAGTGCTTTCAACTGGAACTTTAGCATCCTCTGGTTGATTTCTCTGTCAAAGAGTATCTTTCCTTGATCAAAATGCCCTTTCTAGACTATGTTGTTTAGAATATTTTACTTGTATTTATTTTATGTTTTGGTTTATATCATCCCAAGAGAATTTTCTCAGACTGTTCCTATACCCCAACATAAGTTATACATTCCTAATTCTGCCCTTCTAAAATGAGTAATATTATACATTGTATGTACACATATTACATATGATTTATAATCTGTACAGTACTGATCATATATTTAATGTATTTTAAAAGATAATCTACAGCATCTTCAGCAAACTCAAAATAACCCTCACTTTACATAAAAGGCATTTAGGATAGAAACTCCCAAGCATACGTTTGTATATATCTCATTACATTGTGATGTCTGTGGAATTCTAAACTGAAGCTGTTTGACTCAGTAGCAGCCATTAAACCTATGAGTAGAAAGACATTACCCTTATCAAATGTATAAATATAAATTCCAAATAAATATTTTTGTCATATGCTATCTGAATTCAGTCATAGATGAAGAGTTCCTAAATGGTCTAAAATTTCAACGTGTAATTTAAATTTGATATAGAAGCTAATTTATGTAGAATACCACTTATTCCAAATCTTGATATTTTTGAGAAAAACATGTTCATATCAACTTAAATGTCATTGATATAATTAAAATTGTAAGATCAAATAAGTACTTGATGTTTTACATTATTAGGACATAAATGCCCTTGCTTTAATAATGTGCTATAAAATTTATAAGGAAAGTTCACATTTGCATATCAATGTACAAAAGAACAGTTATAGAAAGAAATCACCTGCTATAAGATAAGAGAACAAATTCTTTGGAGTAATATTGTTTCTCTTCTTTGAAATCTGCCATGGGGAATAGTGGAACAGGTTTTCATCTAGAGAGCTACCACCTAATCTCCAGCAGAAGAATTCTCTGCCTTCCCAGCCAAGGAGACCACAGATCCAAGCAATCAAGTCGAGCCAGCCGTGACCAAGCCAAGTGAGCCTCCATGACCAAGAACTTTCATCCCTGGAGAACACGGCCAGAGCTTCTCTCCCGCTCCCTTTTTGATCTTAGCCATTCTGACTGGTATGAGGTGGACTCTCAGGGTTGGTTTGGTTTGTATTTCCCTGATGACTAAGGATGTCAAACATTTCTTTAGGTGCTTCTCAGCCATTTGGTATTCCTCAGTTGAAAATTCTTTGTTGTGCTCTGCACCCCATTTTTAATAAGGTTATTTGATTCTCTAGATACTAACTTCTTGAGTTCTTTGTATATAGGTATTAGTCCTCTCTCAGATGTAAGGTTGGTAAAGATCTTTTGCAATCTGTTGGTTACCATTTTGTCCTGTTGACAGTGTCCTTTGCTTTACAGTAGCTTTGCAATTTTATGAGGTCTGGTTTGTCTAGTGTTTATCTTAGACCATGAGCCACTGGTGTTCTGTTTAGGATCTTTTCCCCTGTGCCCAAGAATTCAAGGCTTTTTTCCCACTTTCTCTTCTATGAGTTTCAGTGTATCTGGTTTTATGTGGAGCTCCCTGATCCACTTGGACTTGAGCTTTGTACAAGGAGCTAAGAATAGACTGATTTGCATTTTTCTACATGATAAACATTTCAAATGCTGTCCTGCTTCCTGGTTCCCCCTCCACTCCATGAGCACACCACCCCATCTGACCTCACCTTCACCTCTAACAACCACACAGTCACCCACTTCCACCTCACCTCTCTAGCATCCCACTTCTCTGGGCATCACAGCTCCACAGGAACAAATGCAACCTCTTCCACTGAGGCCAGACAAAGTAATCCTCTGCTATATATGTAGCAGAGGCCACTGGCCAGCCCATGCATACTTTTTGGTTGATGGCTTAGTTCCTGAGAGCTCTGAGGAGTCCAGTTAGTTGGTACTGTTGTTCTTCCTGTGGGGTTGCAAAACCCTGCAGCTCCTTCAGTTCTTCCTTAAGCCTTCCATAAGAGACCCTGAGCTCAGTCATTGACTTTAAATATCTAAATCTGTCTCAGTCAGGTGCTGGTAGAGCCTTTCAGAGGACAGCCATAACAGACACCTCTCTGCAAGCACACCTTGGCATCAACAATAGTGTCTTGGTTTGGTGTCTGTGCATGAGATGAATCCCAATTTGGGACCTGTCTCTGGATGGTCTCGCCTTCAGTCCATATTCTATTATTGTCCCTGCATTTCCTTTAGACAGGAACAATTTGGGTTAAATTTTTTGATATGGGTTGGAGTCCCCATCCCTCAACTGGGGCTCATGTTTTTTTACTGGAGGTGGCCTCCTCAGGTTCTGACTCCCCACTGTTGGACATTTCAGCTAATGTCATCCCCATTGAGTCCTGGGAGTCTTTCCCATCCCTGGCATCTGGGTCTTTCTAGTGGTTACCCCTGTCACCCACCTGAAACTGCTGCATATTTTTTCTTACTCCTGGCCCTTTGGGCGTCTCTCCTGTCTCCCTTTATACCTGATCCTGCCCCCTTTGTAAGTGGGATTGAAGCATCCACACTTGAGCCCTCCTTTTTGTTAAGCTTCATATAGTCTTCGAGTTGTATCAAGGGTATGTCTAAGTCAAACATCTCAAACAATGAAATTATTTGTTCTCTTCTTCTTCTCTCTGTTCCTTCTCCTCATTCTTAGTTACAATAAATATTTTCAGAACCTAAACATTTCTCAAATAAGCACCTATTTTCTTATAAGCATGCCTTTACGTTTTGACTTAAATATAAATTTTAACAACTGATTTAAGTTTATCTCTTTCATAATTTTAAAGCATATTTAGTAACCGAGTTTTTTTAATTTTGTGTTTCATCGTTTGTTCTTTCTTTCTTTTTTTTTTCTCTGCCAGACTTTTAAAGGTTCTGTTTGCAGACAATAAAATACTTGGTAATTTTTCATGTCTTTATATTTTATATTTGAGGTATATGACTCAAGCAGATTTTTTAGTCCAAGAAATGCATTGTATATATGGACCAAAATAACATAATGAGATCCATTATTTTGTTGTAAATTGATGCACTAATAAAAACCCTTAAGTACCTGTCTTAATGCAAAAAGAACGAGTTTTAACTAATGAATACATTTTGCATGATCTGATAGCTCCCAGAGGAGGATAACTTTGTTGATGTAATGAGACAGCAATTACTTGATGACATTTATTTTAAGTGAATCTTTAACAGTTTGGTTAAAAGCAATGTCTTAAAACACACATATCTTATTCTGTTTCCATTTCATGATTGGAACAAGGAGAATTCTCTCTCTGCCTAACACAGATATGTCCAAACTTGGATATATTTGTTCTTTCATGTGTTTGTAAAAGCTATTATCTGCTTTGTTGGCAAAACTCGTATGCCCCTGATAAACATGTCTGAATCATGTATTGGTGAGATCATTTCGAGCCCTCTGGGCTAAATGCCTTCTTCTCTGACTCTATTACAACCAGAAAGTCAGCTCTTAGAACTTTTGCCACAGAACTTCCTATGAGGCAAATAGACAGAATCTGCTCATAGTTTTCATTCATAACCTTTTTAAAATACCTACTCTCTATGAAGAGAATAACTATGTAATGCTCAGAGTGGAAAGTGATAAGGGAAAACATTTTAGGAAATGCAACACAACAATAGAAAACAGAAGTTAGGTAGAGAGACAAAAGAGAAGAGTGAAAATTTAGGGAGCGGGCAAGACGGAGTAGGAGAGAGAATAATTTCTTCCATTTTTCACTCTAGCATGTAAGTGCAGTTAAAGGTATAGATGCACTCTAAAGGTGAAAGTCTTCATCACTTAGAGATTTCTGAATACCAGGAGAGAAATGGCTACATGATATACCACAGAAAGCTGACTCCAGTATCTCTAGTTTCCCCTGTGTCAAATACCAAAAACTCAGAATGGCGCACAACTTGGAAGCTAATCAATGCAAGTAGCAAAAGAATAGATAAAATTCTTGCATGCATGTTGCTTACCAAGGAAGGTGACAGCAGTAACATAAAGAAACTACAGTTTCATACCTTATTTTAAAGTTATTTCTAAATTAATCTGCAGTATGTGCACACATGCACCTGTGAACATGTGCAGTTGTGTGGTTGTATAATTTTGGGTACGTAAATGTAGTAAGACAACTTGTGCAGACAGGGTCTATGCTTCTTCCTTTAGCTTCCCAGGTATCAAAATCAGTTCAGTCTTGTCTGGCTGTAGTGTGAGTGTGGGCATGGGTCCTGTTGGGTTCAAATGTGGGTCCTATGTGTCTACTGCCCCAAGGGGCTAGGGCCACAGCTCAGGGGGCAGAAGCACTGGAAGTCTATTGAGTTCACTCCACTCCACTCCAGGTGGACCTTGGGCTATGAGAAGCCTCAGGGCTCTACTCCAGGATTGGGGAAAACACAGTCTGAGACCCCAAAGGGGCCAGAGCTCTTGGGTTGGGGATTCCCCAGGCCAGGAGGAAGCCAGGAACTGACTGGTCTCAAGGCCTTGGGCTCTCAGGCACTGCTGAGAGGCCAAGGAAAGACCAAGAAGGGACAAAGGAAAAACCGAGAAAGGCTGGTTCAACCGCAGCCAAAGGGGGAAGAGGGAGAAGCTCCAGTGGCGCTCTCTGGGGAAGGAGACTTTTGGTCAGGGTGTCTCTCTTGGCTGGATCATGGCTGGGTCTCCATGCCTGGAACTTAGAGAGGTCATCAGCAGGTGATTAGATGGCAGCTTTGTAGTTGAAGATCTTCTCCAAGGTTCCCCATGGTGGGCCCCAATTACGAGAGGTAGTCCATGGTCTCAAATCATTTATTGTCATGGTGGAAAATGGATGAAGCTGTATCCCCATGTTCTCAGGGCCAGCCTGAGGTTAAATAACTTTAGTGAGGAGGAAGGACTGGGAAGTAATGCTTAATTGGCTACTCCCTCTGGCCTTTAGGTATCTCATGAATATGGAAATGTCTTGAGGCTCTGCTACATGGCCACAAATCTCTCTGTGGAAGGGCCTGTAGAGGGTTGTCCTACATGCCTGAAAGGTACAATCGATGGAGGTCTTCAGCCTCATGTCAGGAGCCTGGAGTCTGTGAACTTAGCAAAATACATGTCATCCCTTGAAGGGAAACCTGTGAGGTCTCCAACCTGCAGGGTCTCTGGCCATCTCTAGCCTATGTTTGACCAGAAACCATGCTGTTCTTTCACAGTCCTACACATTCTGTTCTGCCAGCTAGCATGTTCAACATCTGTGACATCTCATACACTATGACATAGACCATATATAATGTGTGAAAAAAAATTAAGAGAGTAATTTTTCATAGTGAGTGTGAGTATTGTATAGACTGAGCTGGTGTTATACTTTTTATGTTGCCTGAATATTATTTGAACTTCAAGTCCTTTTGCCTCCAAGGTAGGTAGGTGATAGAAGACAGTGAGTCAGCAAACAGCAACAATACCTCAGCTCAAAAATTATTTTTTTCTATGTATAATAAACATTGTTTCAAAATTAATATTTATTTCAGTTCTAGGGGCCTATCCCAGGTTTATGGGACATGATGGTACTGGCTTGTTCTTGCCACTAAGCTCCAGGCCCAGCCCAATAATAGGAACTTAATCTAATATACTTTGTTTTAAGTGTGTCTTTAGGCAAGAGTATAGTTATATTCTGCCTTGCAGGCACTTTTGTCTTTGTAGGAAATGCTTTCCTGGGGATATGAGGGTATTCATCATGTGGTCAGACAATGGACTGTAACACTCAAGTTATAGGGAGATGGACAGTTTCAATCCAGTTTCTCTGCTTACCCATCACTTACTACCGCCTTGGGGCATGCACTGAGCAACAGTCATGAGGGCATACTGTTTAAATTCACTATATTGCATTTAACAACTCTTATAAGTACTAAAATTGTAAATAAATGTGCAGGATGTGGTATGAGTAGATTCCTCTAAGAGCTTCAATTAGTTTGGAAAAAAAAAAAAAGAAATGTAGTGAGAACTATTATCAATATTAAATTCTTCTCTCAGAAACATTGAATTGAAGGTGAAGGGGTTTATGTGAATATTCAGGAAGCACAAGGCAAAACTAAAGATACTTTCTATGATACTTTCTACTTCTCATCATTAACATAAACATCTGAAATTATCAGTTTTCCAAAGACAGGGATTCCTTTTGGTCTGTTTCCATGCTCAGGGCCTTTAAGAGTGGTTACTTTTAGCAGACACCATGTAACTTCATTCTGTCCAGCAACTCTGTGAAGATAAATATCCAAGGCCTATCAGCCTTAATGGGAAATTCCTAACACTTTTTCTGTTTTAAATACTAGAAAAATACTATGGAAACTATGGATTTTGTTTGTTTTGCTTTTGTGAGACACAGTCTCAGGCAGCCACAGCTTAGCAGAAAACTACATCTGTTTTAGAGGATAACCTTGAAATTCCAATTTATCTGCCTCTTAAAACTTTTCTGATTATAGGCATTCACAGACATGCCTGGGTTAAGTGATGCTGATATCAAACACAGGGCCATCAACATGATATGCAACTATTCTATCAGTTGAACCCCATCCCCAGCCTGGCTCTTGCATATTTTCTTGGGTTCACCTTAGCAATCTGGAAGCTACAGCAGCACATCTGACAAATACTAAAGATTTTTAGTTTTCCCATGAAAAAATAAATTCTTAACTTGCCCTGTATTCTTCAAGAATTAAACGTTTAATTGCTGGTTGCCTGTGTTTACAAAAAAAAAAAATAATCAGAGGCAATAATAAGGAACAGTAGTAATAAGGGATATGGAATCTCCAGAGGTGATTAATAACTTTGCCATGCAATTTCTGGAAAAGGGAAGAAAAAACTTTATAGTTAGCATTATTGAAGGTCCTGTGGATACAATAATGGTTACTTCCCACAGACGATGAGATGAGATATGTGTAAAAACCAATGATTAGATTAAAATGAATAAAAGCTAAATCTGAAATATTAGTAAAAATGCATATTAGACTAAACTAAAATCACATGCCTAACATGTGATCACATTCTTTGAAACAGAGATTTCAAAGAATGTGTTGAATAGAAACAGCCTTCCCCAAAACAAGCAAGCACCCTTTCTCTACCCTACCATTCTGTAGTGCCTCCTGGTTGCCAGATGCATGAGGTACTCGATCTCACCCTAAGGTGTTGAGAACCACAACAGACGAACTTAAACAACCGATATGAGCTTCAGAAGAATTCAGGCTGAAGTTCAGCTCCAAACCATAGGCAACTATTTCCTGAGGTATAAAATCCATGTGCTTAAATATAAGTATGTCTCTCACTATTTAGTTGATTTGTTATCTTGTAACAAAAAATGCAAATAACAACAACATCAGCTCCTTTGGGTTCATGCAGTAGGCAAGATAAAAGCACATAGTTGATGCAGTTACAAAGTTGCCTAGGTACAGAGACTCTAAAATTTTGTGTCATTACCTTCATATATAGACATCTATAACAAATATAGCAAAAGATGACAAGACATTTTAATCTATTAATTTAATATATGTGTTAAGAACACCGACTTTGAATCAAAGTTTCAATATAATAATTTGTCCAATAAAATAAAAGTTGTATCTTAATTTCTCCAAAGATATTAAATTTAACTGAATCAAACTGAAAGAACTAAAGATTTCTGATACAAATATGTGAATATTAAACATAACATTTTAACATAATAATAAAACTCTGAATATGATAGTAAAACAGAAAAAGTATGTGTAACTCTATTAAAAATTATTTAAGAAATTGACTGACTTGCTAAAATATTTATAATGATTTTCCCATAAAAATGATGCAGACACATTCATCCTGAAAAATGTATTAAAATTTTCTTTCAAACATATTCAGACATGCAATTTTTCTGGTTTTGATTTAGAGAAGTCAGAGATACAATGTTCTAACACTAATAATCTTTCTTCTAGTACAAGTCTCATGGTAATAGTACATTTGTTACTCTTGTAGAGACAGGGTATCACTATATACATCCGGTTGGTGTGGAACTTGGTGTGTAGACCAGGTTGGTTTCCAACTCACCGAGATCCATTTGACCTCAAATCGAGAGTGCTAGGATTCAAACTATGAATCAATCTTAATGTTTCTGTTTTTTAATTTTATAAATTTTTCCTTAGATAAAATTTTTATAATATCACCTAGAAATATATGTCTATATACCAAAGAAAGTATTGAATGAAAGCTAACTTCACCACAGAAAGCAAGTGCCCTTTCTCTTCTCCAACAAGCTCTAGAATATATATTTATATTGCAATCTTAGAATTTGTTGTGTTATTGTGTTTTGGGGAAGTATTCAGTTTTTCCTCATTATATTCAAATGAAATTTTTTAAATAATTGGTATTTTGGGGATATCTCTGATTATTCAGATATGCAAATGCATTATTTCTATCTCACCTTCATGGAGTTAAATAACTGTGTAATACTATTGGTAGGAAATCTTTAAGATGAAAGTCAGAAAAGCTACAATGAAAGGGATCAAGTTTAAAGAGTCAAGAGCACAGTGTAGATATGATTATTGATGTTCTTTAAAGCTGAAGAACCCTACATCCAGACTAAGCCTGTCTTTCATTTCATCACCACAACAGTGTGTGCCATTTATAAGAACCCTGATGAAAGCTGAAAACTTCAGAAGTTCTTGGAAATGGCATGCAAATTATTACTAAGTCCAGGTTTTTCTAACTGTACATCCAGATAAAATATTTTATCCTAATGGTGTTCCTAGTTTCTTGCTTTGATTATCTAGACTTGGTGGATTTGGGTGGATCATGACCCTTTTGAACTTCTGTTTAATTTGATTTTCATTTCTTCTCTAAACTTCTTAAGCACTCTGCATGTAGACAGGCTTTCAGTTTTGTGCTTCTGCTCATTTCCTGATGTTTCCTTCTACTTAGCAACTGAGGAACCAGTGTGTTAGTTAATTGAGAGAAACAAAGGATCTGTAGTGTTACATCACTAATCCACTAGTCTCTGAACTTTGAGCTTTAAGCACTGCATTTCATTAATTTATGACTGAGGAAAATGTTGCAAAACATAGACTGTCCTAAACTTCACTTTCAGTTTTTCTTTAGCATATTTTATGTGCATTGGTCTCTCCAAGTCTTCAAAGAGACAAACCTTAATCTAGGAACCCATATACCACTAAATTAAAATGAGCTCTCCTTAGCACATTTTCTAAAGAACTATAATTCAGCTCTTAACCTGAAACGTAGACTGCCACAAAATGCAGCCAGGCATCACTGTCAAAATATACAGTTCACACTTACATACACTCCCACGTTGTCCTAAATGAGGTTTTCACCCAGTGGAGACATGAGACATTTGGCAAACTGATTCACCAGAGCCTTTATTTTTTTCTATTGTAGAAAAATAATGGATCAATTCTATATTCCATTCACTTTGAAAAGAAAATGGCCACTTTCAGATACTTGAGAAATTTCAGAGACCAATCATTTGATGAATTAAAATTTGCACACACTTAATATAAATTATTCAGAAGAAAGAAAGAGAAGGTAAATGCTAGGGAAAAAACAATCCATTATTTTATGTTGAATGTTAGAAGAAACAAGTGTCCTTTCTCTAATTGTGTCTTCTATGTACATCAATTATGATGACTTAGAGTAGAAAAAAAAAAACTATTCTTTCAAAATCTAAATTTTGAGATTTTTAATATTTTTCTATTGCCACTTGACTTGATTTTTACCATGTAGCTTCTTAGGACAATTATTCAAACCCACACTTAATAAACTCAATAAGAAAGCAACATGTTTCAGCCATATACATGACTGTGTAATGATGCAAGGTCATCTTAATTCCCTCTCCTTCTGTTTTATTTTCCTTTAGGGGACAACAATTCTAAAAGCTTAATTCTACTTCAGCTGGTGAAAGCTGAATTGCCCTGCTGAAGGCTGGTGCATTCTTCCTCTCCTTGGTGGCCAAGAATAAAATTCCTATACACTTTTGAAAGTAAATCATTTAAAAAGTGTTAGTCATTTGTGTCCAAAATGTTTTTTCTTATAGAACTGAGTTAAACACAGTGGGATAGATAGGTTACTATTTCAAAAAAAACAAAAAAAAAAAACACTAAAAGGCATAAAATCACACCAAATGATATATCATTTTACAGATTTCTCTCTTTAACACCATTTTCCCAAAGGCTGCCCTGCTAGTTAAATCAGGGAAAGGAAGTATGGTCAATTACTTACAATGTAAGAGAAAGAAGCCCAGAGATCACCATAGGGCTCAATCAGGTTTATTACCAGAGAGTGAGTAATAGGGATGCTGCAGGTTTGACGAGCCCCCAAGTAACCTCTCTATGGATGCCCAGCTGATCTGGCTCAAAGCCCAACATGTTTTACTATCAGCTCCTCACTCCCTCTGCTTTCCAGTAATTCCCAAATTCCCCATTCTAGTCTGATTTAGTCTTTATAATAACGCCAGGGCTTTTAGGCTTTGCTTGGCATGTTCCTGTATGACAGACTCTTGAGAGCTCACACTTTCTGGTGATGTAAAGTTACTCTGAATGACTTGTTCATCATAGGCTGATAAAGCAAATGTGGAAAAGCTTCTGGTGCCCAGAACTTGAGACCTCTGGTCATTAAGGATATTTTTAAAAGGCCAGAGATGCATTTCATCCACGGAAGAATCCTCTTGGCAAATGAAATGACCATAGCTATGTATGTGGAAACATTTCTAAACTACCTACTTTTTCCAGACCAATTACTATAAAAATGAATTTGTTCATCATCCCAGTCTGTCTGTGTATTTAACAGACTTACATACGGAGACGAGGCCTCACACAGCAAATGATGTTAGAGAACTTCTGGGCTGGATCATTTTAGACTCCAAAGACCCAGCAGCATTCCAACGGGTCCCTCCACAACATTAAATCTAGCCCCTTCACCGACAAGGACTACAGGAAATCCATAACCAGAAGAAAAATTATGGGGTTCTGCAGAGGACAGTATAAATACCTCAAGGATTTTAGAAGCATATTTATAGCATTTCTAACACTCTTTTTCTGACCCTAGAAAAGAGGGACCAATTGAGGGACTACAGTCTTGGTAATACAGACCTCCACAGTAAGCAACTCCAGTATCCTTATTCCTATGTGGCTGTTAGAAGTTTGATATTCTACGGGTGATGTGCTTACTGAAAATAAAGAACACATATTTGTATAATGTAGTGGACCTCCTTCCTCATTCTATTTCTGTAGCAGTCAGTGAAAGG
Source organism: Arvicanthis niloticus (assembly GCF_011762505.2). Classification (NCBI taxonomy): domain Eukaryota; kingdom Metazoa; phylum Chordata; class Mammalia; order Rodentia; family Muridae; genus Arvicanthis; species Arvicanthis niloticus. The sequence continues at coordinate 22,765,393 of NC_133430.1, read as the reverse complement.
CTGTATGAATTGGTCACTGTGCAACAAGAAAAGACTCTACCCCCAAAGTGGGAGATAAGCTTCTGTAGCAACCAAGATATCTAATCCTGGACAAAGATGGCTGGTTATACCTTCATGTAGGCTGGGGAGTGTGATTCTAAGAGATCTGTAAGCTTGTTATCAACTGTTATCTGACTCCTGACAATTTCAAAACTCCATAAAAAAATTTAGTGTGGATAATTGCTGGGACTAATGTCATACACAAAACAAACTGAAGAATTTTCAATTTTAAACTACTTACTCACTTTAAAGGGTATAATTAATGAGACTAAAGAAATGTGGATATCAGATAAGTAAAATCAATTTCCTGAAATATGTTAATGCCTTCAATTATAAACTAACAATTGACCATAAAGACAGCAACATTGGACTCAAATGTAAATTCTACACAAGGCGAAAGTATAATTGTTTATAAAAAGTTTTTGAAAACATTAAGACATGATTAGTGAATTATTTAAAAATTTGATTCATTAAAGAACTAAAAAATCCGAATGTGCTCTGGACTTTTATTTTCAGTTCTTATTTTATGTTATTTTTTCAAGACAAATTTTCTCTGTATGGCACTGAAGGTCCTGAAAGTCACTCTGTAGACAAGGCTGGCCTCAAATTCATAGAGATCCACCTGCTTCTGCCTCCCCTATGCTAGGAGTAAATATGTGTCTGCCACCCCTGTTGACTTTCAGCTTTTATTTTTAAAATAACATTGCTATATAGTCTTTTGTGTGATTATTATTACATTTTAAGTCACTTTCTTTGAATTAACAGTTTAGACTAAGTATTATCAATTAAAAAAACAATCTTGTTTACTTAGTATCCTATGAGGAGACAAATGTACCATATCACATCATTGCCTATGTTACTTCAGTAACTCCTAACTACCTGATCAGTGAACTTCAAGTCCTTTAGTTTGACTTACTACACAGTTCTCCATGAGATAAACTTATATGTTCAGATCTTAACTTTGCCCTCATTTCTTTGAAAGTAGAACCAATCCAAGTATTTTTGAACTCATAGTAGACTTATTGTATTTTTTTGGAAATTCATAATTAGAACCCTGTAAGATTAAACCTAGAGTTTTAAAGCAGCCAGCTTTTTCACTGAGAAACATCTTCCACCCCATAGAATACCAATTCCAAGATAATTACATCATAAGAATTCCTTATTTAAAAAATGAAATGAGGATAAAGTCTTTGTGATTTTACATATAGAATCACAGTTAGAATATATATATATGTATATATATATATATGCATATATAGACACACACATATATACGTATATATGCATATATATGCCAAGAAAAGGACTTATTGCCCAAACATAATGGCAACCTGTTCACTGATTTCCAAGTTGAATACTTTGGAAAATAAATATCTATTATGGGACCTCGGTCATGACATGATGCAACAGTCTAACTGGCAAAAACAATATACAATATCTTTCTGCGCAGCAAAACCAATTCCCTGAAGTTTCTAGAATAAGTCATGTTCAAAGAGAATCATCATTTCCCTTGCAGTTTTTCACATTGGCAATATTTCCTTTTACTTAAGCTTCATTCTTAGGAGCCTTCAAAACCTTGCTGATAGGAAACCTCTTATAAGCACTCTCTGTTACAGACAAAACTTGTCGCCAGTCCAAAATGAAGTTGTGTGTGTATACATCCAATCAGCTCAAGTTTCTACTACCTAATACTCACCTGACATTATAAATAGCTATCTATATATGGATTTCTTTCAATTTTGAAGGTATTGTGATTAACAGGACTATTAGCTCGTGCATTCAGAGAGATAGGGATAGGTGATATACATATATAGATAGATAAAATAGAGATAGGTTAGATAAAGAATCAATACATAGATATAGATATGTAGATATATTTCAGGACCCAAATAAATTGAAAATATATTAATGAACATTGTAGCATTTTCTGTAGATGTCATAGAGTTGACCTGTGACAGAAAGGATATGGCATGCTATTCTAATTTCTCTGAACCATAGATGCAAGGTTCTGTAATGAGAAAATGTGAGTCTCTAGAAATAAACAAAGTTAGATGAAAGTTTGACCTGTAAAATCCTCACTGGCTACACCATGCACAGATCACAACATGTAAGTTTCCTTTCTCTTAAAACTTGTTATCTTATCAATATATTGATCAAGTTAATATAATATTCACATTGAGAATATGATCTCGTACATTTGATAGCTTTAGATTGGGACTGAAACATATTGCCTATATTTTAGTACATTGAAATGTATCTTTATGAAAGTTTCCATTTATTTATTTTTGTTCAGTTTAAGAAAGAGTCTCTCCATTCTATTTTCTCCAGGTGCATAAATTTGTCTCCTGTTTCTCATTCCCTTGGCACAGTCACACTTGAAAATTTAAAAATGTATAACCAGTTATTCTAAAAAAAATAAGACAGGTAAAACAGTCATCATAAAATTGGACAAGGCCATCTGTTAGAAATAACTCAATTCTTTGTCCTGGAGGCATAGGAAAAGTCATAGGCAAAGGTTAAGATCCATCTACTATAAAAACTGGAAAACTTTTCTGCAAGATAAAAGAAAAAAAGCTTTGATGATTTAAGGTAAGTTGAAGAGTTAGAGCTCCCAGAAAGTAAAATTCTGCGAGTGAAGGAGGCACTGAGTTGGATGTTGTGTGTGCTCATACTGAAAGTTCACTGTGCTGACCAAACTAATTAGAAATTCCTAAGTTTGTGGAGGGCAAGTCAGAAAATTGGTAGGGCATTGCTAATGTAAAAATAAACAACAGAAAACTTAGCAAAGCTACAGAATGAACAAACCAAAGTAGAATCCATGTGATACAAATTTTTCCTTACTGCATATAGATAGCCAGGTAGAACAAGTAAATCAGAACCAGCACAGTTGAAGAATGATGGATTACATACATGTGGTTGTGTGGAAAATGAGGAAAACATGCTGTCTTCCCAATACAGTTTAGAATTTACCTGAACACTTGATGTCCAGGTGAAGACTTCTCAAAAAAAAATAACTGAAAAAGCACAGAGTGAAAGTTAGACATCACACCTTGTAAAGTTAAATGTGCTACCTGATTTGATTGAATAATGATAGAATTTCCAACCAGTATTTCAAATCCTGATGGACACCTGAAGCACCCATATGTAGATAGCTACAATTCTCACTCAGAATACTTTGCATAGATTAGAATTCTGTGGCTACAACAGGTTGAACAAAGAAAAAATACAGACAAAATTAATAATAATAAAAATACTGGTAGCCAGTGGATTCAAGCCTTCCAAGAATAGTCTTCCCACCATATTCGACCTGTAGTCTCCACCTTTTGTCAGATAATTTCTTCATTGTAGGAATGCTTCTACATCATAATAATATGGTGCAGCAATTTCCATATTTAGAGATTACTTGTAAATTTTTTATAGTATAATACAAAGAATATACCTCTAAGAAGTGCACTATGTGCTTGTGTTGAAAATGGGACTTCAATGCTTCATTTATACAGGACTCTAACTCAACATCTTGGCAAGATTTCACCTGATAAGTATACGATCTGATATTAAAAGGAATATAAGTAGTAGCCACATAAATTCAAAGGGGAAAATGTTCTTAGTATCATTGTTTATGAAATGCAGCTATTAATTGGGATACAGCACCAATTACTTCATATAAATTGTAGAACTGTTATTGAAATTTAATCCAAAGCTGATGGGATAAAAGTCCTGGTTATTTTACAGCTTAATAATACAGGCATTCTATTTCCTGATAGCTTCATGTAGAGCAATATAGTAGTCTCTTTCCAGTTAAACAATCAACATTTTGAGTGAACTATTTTTACATATTTTGCCAGGAATAATTTCACTTCCTTTCATGACATGTTTAGTCATTTATTTTATTCTCACAGTTTTGTTTGTGGTTATCTCATATGTGCATGAGTGGAACAGATGAATTAGTTAATAATGAGAACAATGTAAATGTTAATCGGATTTAATACACAAAAACAGGTAAATAAACAGCCATTTTTGCTAAATTTTAAATGACGCAGTTATTCGCCAAGATAGTACACATGAAGAAGAGCTACACATTCCTGCTTATCTGAACTACATACAGTTTAGTAAAGTGACAGGTGTCAGTGGCTCTGAAATCAATGTGCAGGGTAGAATGGAAAATAATAATATGCCACATACATTGAAAAGTGCTAGTGTCTTGGCAGCCTATGTAACTAATTTTACTCAAGAAAATATGCTCACTTAAAGCTGCACAATAGATATATAGTGGCGCTAATGAAAAAAATGAAGGATCTGGAAGCAACAGCAGTCAGATTATAGGGTGAGTTTGACAGAGACAAGTGAGACAAAGATATCCAGAACTTTCCTGGTAGTGTGCGCTGCTGTACAGTAGGCTTGAGAACTTTTTCACAACAGTGACTCATTACTGAAGAAGAAAGCATGTAGAGAGTTGATGGATTGCCTACCCTGAAAATTTGAACAAATTCACTATAAACTACGGAAATAAAGAGGACTCCAAGGTCAGCCACACTATTCTGAAGGGTTGGAGATGGCTAAATATTAACCAACACAAAATCGTGGATATGCTTTTATTCTAGGTACCTTCAGAAACTAAAAGATGAAAGATGTAGCAAACTTTGACAGGAATCGTGTTCAATAATTTTCTCTGGTTATTAATACAACACTGTATATCTCACAGATTCAATAGAGAATGGTTTACATTAATACTTAAGTGAGTTAGTGAATAGTTAGAAACCCTTGGATGACCTACAGGGAAATATAGTGCCTTAGGCTTCAAGCTTTCCATGAAGCAAAGTGTCATATCAGCATCCACTTGAATTAATATTGTCAGGGCAGCACACCTGGCTTAACAGATGCCTTTGAACAGAAGAGTTTGACTTCTAGTTAGAGCATCACTGAGGGTTGGCAAAATGAGCGCTTGGTGAGACCCTAAGTCTCAGGAGGAAGTGATGAAGTGCATTTGACAACACGCCTGTGACCCTGGTTTTCATGCTCTGCCCGGAGTACAGTTGAGAGACCTGGTTTGACAAACAAATACAAAAAATTATGATAGCACATTGGAATCGTATTTATAAGCACAAACAATAAAATAACTAGGAAAACATTTATGAGTTTTAGAGCCTTTTATTATTTTGACACACAAACGTAAAAGGTGCTGCTCTTCTGAGTAGCTGAATGGTTGAGAACTATATACTTACATTAGTTATTCCCAATAGAAACTGAAAACTATATTCATCACTTTCATGCAGATGGAAACCCTTCAGGCTTAGTCTGAAGCTCAACAAAGTAGGACATAGGCAAAATAGCAGAAAAACAAGTTCTTCCCCTATAAAATCTTGAATATTATCACTTATTTAAATAATTACTCAGTGCTTAGGATATGTCTACTAATGATGGAGGTACATGTTGTAAAATAATGAAACACGATGTCTTTCCATATGGAAATTATGTTCTAGTAGTAAAATATACATAGATCAGCTATACATAAAAATATATGAAGTATATATGTTAATATATATGTAAATGTAAAATAGTGTCAGGAAAGATTTACTATTACTGTTTTGAAATGAAAACATTATTCTAAGGGTCATGGGAGCTGATTATGAAATCAGCATTTAGCTAGTTTTTAAAAATGAGGTAAAGTTGATCTTACAAAACTAACAAAGAAAGTAATTATTTCATGAGCTCTTGCTGTTGCCAACTAATATCTTCTCTTCCAGATGTGAAGTACATAGTTGCCTTAGCTAGGTTAAGATAAGGTGTTATGACAAGACTGCAAATATTGAGTTACTTAAAGATACTGAATGTGAATTACATATTGAATCCTGCATCTCTCTATATATTGCTAAGTTATTTGCACTCTACCTAGTCAAACATTAGTTGTCATCTGTGAGCCTTCATTTCTTCTTTGTGAGCAGAGTTCTTCAGTATGCTTTGATGATGTTTTGTGACTTTTTTCGTTTGCTGTGTTAAAACACCTACATACAAGTTCTTTAGGGAAGAAGGGGCTTACTTTTATTCACAGTTCAGGAGCACAAACCATCATAGAGGGAAGTCAATGCAGCAGGGTCCTGAAGCAGACAGTTGCATAGACAACACTGCCAAGGAGCAGAAGTAATAAATGCTTGGTCTGAGTTCAGTTTCGCCTTTCTGCACAGTCCAGGATCCGAATCCAGAAAATGTTGCCCACCACAGTGGGTAAGTCATCCCACTACAACAAACATACAAAATACAATAACTCATAAGCTTACCCAGAGGCTTATAATCCAAATGATTTGATTTGAAATTTCATCAAATTAACATTTGGGATTAACCATTACCGCGTGGATTATGTGAATTACAAGGAAAGAAGGAAGGAAGGGAGGGAGGGCAAAGAGTGGAAGGAGGAATGGAGGGTAGGAAGGAGAGAGGGTGGGAAAGAGAAGAGAGGAAGAGACAGATAGAATTCACTTACACAAACGTCGATGTAAACTTAAAGATATAATAATGAAAATGAAGAAAAGTTTTAAAAATTTATGAGTACAATTTTTAATAAAAATAGGTTGTACTGAGTAGAGATCAACAAATTCAGTAAACAATATTAACTTACTATGTTAAGCAATAATTTAAAAATTAATGAACATATCAATTACTGATTCACAGTTGTAAAATCTTAATAAGAACATGATAATTTGCACATTAAATTTCTATAAGCATTCAGCATTTTTATGTATAATAAAGTTTTATGTTAAAAATCCTGTGTATATTTTTCAAAACTTCTTAGTTCCCTGTTTACAATTTGTACACCACAGTAGCCAGATGTTTCTCAACGTATCTCACTGTCACTATAACATGCACTATACCTTATTTTATCTTTATTTTATAATATAAAAACAATTAGAGAAATCTCTGCTTTGTCTAACATTTGAGAACTTACCTAATTAATGATATGAAGGGAGACTTTAGTAGTCTGTATTTGATGGTCCATTGATGTCTGCTGCCCTTCCACAAATAAGAATTGAGTGGAACAATTCACTATGAAATCAGAAACTGACAGCAACATTTTAAACCCTTGAATAATTGCAGAATTGATAAAAGAGAAGAAAGGTCTTCACTTGCCTCTTGCCTGAAATATTTAATGTGAAAAGCCATTTGGCATGCAGTGTCCCCATCTTTGAAAAAGTATCTTTGAAAAACCTCTGGTGAACTCAAGGGGTCAAAAGTGCTTCTTAACAGTGTCCAGTCTTGGTTGCAACAACACTGTCTTATTTTGGGGCAATGGCTGTGCAGGTGGATGATTCCAAAAACTCACACCCTTGAAATAGCTATTTTCTACTTTTAAACTCTTTGAGAGTCACTTACAGCAAATGCTAAAATCATCCTGAAATGAGCAGAAGAGCACATCCTGAAATTCCAGATTTTGATCTGTTAAATTTAGATATAGCTATCAGACTTCAAGGTCAAGGGATTGCTGAGAAATAAAAACAGTGAGAAGCAAAACTAAAGCCTAGGAAAAAGTGAGCTATATGAAAGGGGCCACCAATTAGAGGTCATTTCCTGGTATTCATCTTAGAAGGGAATGAATTCCTCATTTTGAAAACCAATGGATTTTCCTAATTTTGTAACATTGGCTGAAAAACAAAACAAACACCCAGACAGCTAACATTATTTTGCATGTATGCAGTTAAAATATTTCAACTAAATTTTATTTGTATTATTGTTTAAACATGTGGCAATATAAGAAAGTGGTATACAAAGGAAAAAAGAAAATATTTAAAATAAAATATTGACTCATTAAAAATTGAAAAATATGAAGGAAATAAGAAGAATGAGAAGGTAAAAAGCAAAGTATAAATAAATAAATAAATAAATAAATAAATAAATAAATAAAATGAAAATTACACCTAATTAGTGAGATCTCATACTTATCAGGACATTTATGGTGTGTACCCTCACATTCAATAAGATTAAAATATTAACAGATATTGACACATGTGCACTGCTGTGTGGAAAGCTACTCTTCAGTCAAATATAATGATTTAAGGCTAAAGCAAAGTTGCATTGAAAAAGGAAAGAAAAAAAAAGTTGGAGGATACCTAGTAGATATCAAAAGTGGCTTATACAGGACCTGGGAAATGAGGATGGATAAAGATTAATGGCCAGCAGCTATTCTGCCAGAGATTTTCAGGAAACAATTTTGCTTTATTTATTTGAGCTGACAAACTAAAATAAGAAGATTCAGGTACATACCGGAATGTTCCACACAACACTAAGCCAAAAAAAAAAATACCCACATTCTAAGAGTTTTTTTGCCAACAGATATATAAAAGACTGAAACTACAAGACAATTTTGTCCCTGGTAATAATTTGCATCTTTTATATGACTCCGATTGAGGTTTTAAGTTCGCCTAGATTCTTTTCAACAAATTCATTTTCACAATTAAAAGCAATCTTAATTTATTTCTATGTTGCACATATGTGTACATCGTTCTCTCTTTCTAAAATCCATCCAAGGTAACTGTCAGCAGACTCTATAATAACTACCCCCTCTGCTGAAATGAGAAATAATTTTAAAATGGGGACTACAACCCACTATCCTAGATTCACAAAATGATTACTACTCTCAACCATGAGAAGACAGATAATCCACAAGACTGACAAAACCCAAAGTGTCTTGGAAAAGGTAAACCTTGCCCCTACCAAATCCAAATCCAAGCACTGTAAAAATAGTTAATTTTAACAAATTCATTTGTAGACATGACAATCAACAAGAAGTAAGCTATTTGCTTATCCACTTAAGATCATTTTGAAAGTCAAAGTTAATAATAAACAGTGAATTATTAAAACAATATGTTCTTTTATTTGTCTTGTAGATTATACATATTCAAATGTATCTCATTCAGTCATTAGAACAGAAGCATATCATCTAGGGATGCTTTTTCAGACTGTCCTTGGAAAAAACAACTGAAATCGCACCAAAATATAAATAACTAAGATGTCTTTCAGGACAAATATTGACAAATGAAATGTGGTACATACATTGAATAAAGTATCATTTAATGTAAAAATGAGACAAAACCAAAAAAGATAACAATAACAACAATAGAACAAAGAAACAAAAAAACAACAATAAATCCAGAAATGTCATGTAGAAAATAGTTTTATGCAATCAGATGAAAGAAATTAATCTTAGTAGAATGCAATCCGTTTGACTTCAACTGAATATAAGAAAGAACCAACTACTGAGATAGTAAAAAGGAGAGAGAGCAAAGGTGTTGAGTAACACAGGCAAAAGTAGAAGGGTCTGAGATCTGTGTCCATTTTGGGGTGCAAATTATCTCAAAATCCTCCTTAACTACATATAACATAATTTGAAGGAACCAACTTTCTAACCGAAGTCAGTATGCACTTAAAAATTTCTCCAGCTTCTTGATAAGTACATCTTTAAATTTTTAAGATCAATATTGTGGAATCTGCTCCTTGTCAATTCTCTGTTTACCTTTCCCATCTTTCTTATCATATTTCTTATTATTCTCCAAACATACCAAAACAATGATGACTGGACAATATACTCCACATGCCTTTATTTCTGCCTGGAATATTTTCTCAATATAGAAAAAAAATATATACAACAGTATCTGCTAAGCATAAAACTCTCCTCCAAAATAAATTATATCTTTTTTGAATTATGAGTTTTTTCTTCCTAAGAACTTCTATAAATGGACATTTATTTCTGCATTCATCCTACTTATTAAACTGAAAAACAGCTAACTATATTCATTAATCTTCTGTTGCTGTGATAAAACATCAAGACCAAAGACAAGTTAAGGAAGATGGAGTTTATTTTGAGGTAAGATTGCAAAAAATAAGAATCCATGATGTCAGAGGTGGTGGCACTGCAGCAGCAAGAGGAGACAGTCCACAGCCAGAGTAGACACAGCAGCAGCTAGAGGAGAGACACTGAAGCGAGAAGACAGAGACACTGAAGCCAGAGGAGAGAGACACTGAAGCCAGAGGAGAGAGACACTGAAGCAGCAACCGAAGACACGCCAGCAGCAGGAAAAGACGTTGCAGCAGCAAGAAGTGACTCTGCAGCAGCAAGATGAGACATTGAAGCAGCAACAGGAGGTGGTGCAACCACATCTTTCTTCTTTTTGAAAAATAGCAAGCATACATTTATTTTAAATAATACCATATATTCTGATAACTGTCTGTCCTTCTTCATCTTCTACTAAATCCTACAAAAGTCTCCACCCATCTAACTGCATGTTTCCTTTCTGTTTCTCTTTAGGAAACCAAAAGGCAAATAAAAATTCAAACAAGTGAAAAAACAGTAATTATTTTTACATTAGCAAGAAGCACACATATGTGCCCACACACAAACCAAAGTCCCCAATGCCACGAAATTGGAATAAATATGTGTGTGTGTGTGTGTGTGTGTGTGTGTGAGAGAGAGAGAGAGAGAGAGAGAGAGAGAGAGAGAGAGAGAGAGAGAGTTCGTGTAAAACGTAAGATAATGAATACCCATCTAAACAATATGAGACCAAAAACATTTACAAAACACATTTGAGTTCATCTTATTTTGGTAGTTACTGCTGAGAATGGGGTCTACCCTTAAGAGTAATTTTTAAATATAGTGAGACTACAGACACAAGGCAATCACACACACACACACACACACACACACACACACACACACATGGATTCATACCCCACATGCACAAAAGACATGAGAACCATAAGGGGCCTCACTGAGAAAAAGGAAGCAATCAAAATTAGGAAATGATAATAGGGTAATGGGGGATATTTTGTATTATGAAATTATCAAACCAAAAATATGCACCTATTTTGAGAGCTATTTGGTACTGTGGGCTGAGATTCATGAATATGTTTAATATGAATGTGCTTAACAGGGATAAAAAATCACTACAGAGACACATGGTGTTCTGAAGTTCTGGAGTTTTCTAGATATGAATCCTCAGTTGGATAATGTAGCACTCAGTTACATTCCTATCATTCAGAATCCTTGCGTTACTGGTTCCTCTCATCTTTGTATCTGCAGAGCTTCTTTTTGTTGCATACAAAGGCATAGTGTTTTCCTTATAACTTATGTGTGTCCTTTCGTGAAGTCTTTCTGTCCTCCTATTGAAAATAAATTATTGATTCTTTTTGTATAGTTCTTTTTGTTTCTACTTGGTTGATTTCAGCCATGAATTTGATTATTTCCTGCTGTCTACTCCTCTTAGGTGTATTTGCTTCTTTTTTGTTCTAGAGCTTTTAGGTTTGTTGTCAAGCTGCTAGTGTATGCTATCTCCTGTTTCTTTTTGTGGGCACTTAGAGCTATGAGTTTTCCTCTTCGCACTGCTTTCATTGTGTCCCATAAGTTTTCATATGATGTGTCTTCATTTTCATTAAATTCTAAAAAGTCTTTAATTTTTTTTTCTTTATTTCTTCCCTGACCACATTATCATTGAGTACAGTGTTGTTCAGTTTCCATGTGAATGTGGGCTTTCCATTGTTTTTTGTCATTACAAAGAAGTAATTTCATACAGGAATCTAAATTTTAGGCTAGCACAAGGAAGTAGGCTTCAGACATGAAAATGACCTTGGGCTAGGACAGGAAAGTAGACTCAGATACTTTGGTCATCCTGATAAGCCATTAGAAACAGTAATCATGGGAGTGTTCATGTAGTTGGGTTTAATGCCTTGCTTTTTCTTTGACTATTTGTGTTTATTGTATTTCTTGATCCTCAACTATTTGCATCTATTGTATTGCTAGACCCTCAACCTAGAACTGACCTTATTATATGCATGTAACCAAATGATATAAAAGCACAAGGGAAGAGGGGGTATTGAATAGGGGGTTCTAGGGAGGAGAAATGTGGGAAGGGAATGAAATCAGTATTGTAAACAAATAAAATATCCAATAAAAAATAAAAGAAAAAGAAAATAAATTATTTTTCAGTTAGCATATCCTGATTACAGTTTCTCTTTGTGCTGTAAAAATAAAAATAAACAAACTATTACATCAGCTTTAGATAATGAAAATTAATATAAGGAAAGGACCACAAAAAATAAAACACAAAAATCAGAGAAAAAACAGGTGGCTGTTCCCATGTATTCACACACTTAGGAGTCCCATAAAAACACTTAGCTGAAAGCCATAATATGTATGCAAAAGATCTAGTTCAGAGTTTTGTAGGCCCTCTGCCTGCTGCTTCAATTTTTATGAGATCATATGAGCTTTACTCAATTGATTTGCAGGATCTCATTCTCCTAGTGCTTTCAATTCTCTCTGATTTGTAAACTTTTATTCCTCCTCTTTTGTATCTCTGAGCTCTGACAAGAGGGATCTCCCCCTCTTTCTGTCTCTTAGTCTCTGTCTGTCTCTCTCTCTCTGTGTGTGTGTGTGTGTGTGTTTGCATACATGCATATGTATGTTTGACTATGGATTTCAGAATGTGCTACCATCCTTTCAAGATAAAGATTCTCTGATGATGACTATATAAAACACTGATCTATGATTTATGAGTATAGAGTAATATCACCAGGAAGCATTTTATCATTACATTTTAGAGCTATTAGTATTTAGTTTTATCCTAGGTACCTTGGCTACCTAGTTTCTCTGGTTCTTGATGACTCAAGAATTGTTGGGGGGTGGGGGATTTAGCTCAGTGGTAGAGCACTTGCCCAGCAAGTGCAAGGCCCTGGGTTCGGTCCTCAGCTCTGAAAAAAGAAAAAAAAAAAAAAAAGAATTGTTGGGTATGGGTTCCATCTTGTAGAATGATCATTAAGTCAAATAAGACACTCATTGGTTACTGTCACAGCTTTGTGGTATCCTATCATATTTTGAAGGCAGGACATTTTTGTAGATCAAGGGATTTGTGGATGGGATGGTGTATATATTTTACTTTGATTCCCTGCATATTATTATTCATGAACCTTAATCATCATATAATATTTTATTATTCTAATTATAGTGTATATAAACTATATATATAGTATATATAAACTATTATATTTTATTATCAAAGAAATAAAGGTAAAGAAAATCTGCATATGTTCTATTCCTTTAAAATATTTTTAAGAATTATTTCTTTTATTTTATTTGTCAAGTTTTTGCTTACATGCAATTTTCTGGACTACATGTGTGCAGGCCAGAAGATGATGACTGATGTCCTGGAACTGGAATTACTGAAAGTTATGAGACATCATATGAAAAAATGAGAATTAAACTTGGTTATTATATAAGAGCAATGAGTCCTCTTAGTTGCTAAACCATCTCTCCAACTACAGATTTTTCATTTTTAAAAAAATATATATTTTATTATCAAGCGAACAAACAGAAATTAAAGGATATAGTTTGTTGGCTACACTTTAGTTAACTGCACTCTAATCCTTTCTAAGCAACTTAAAAGAGTTGACAGAATAATCACTACTGCTTCAGAAAGTATTTTATTTTGGGAGTTATTATGACATGAGGATGGTAGGAGGATTACATTAACCTAAGATGAAAGATTTTCCTAAAACTAAAGCAAGTTGTACACATGTTGGCAGAATATATTTCCTCTAGTTAAACTTTATGATACTTTCCTAAAGGGGAACACAGAAGCTTTTACACACAGTTTCTTTTCCACCAGGTATGCCATTCTTGTAAATTTCTCTTGCCCAAATTTTATTCAGTTTGAAAGGTCACTACCTTTGGGAATAATTTTCTGTAAACATCTCATTCTTCTTCAGGATTTGGAAAATATCCGTATGATGAACAGAGTTTATAATATATAAAACATAATTTATATTAATACATAAATAATATATACTATATATCTCACACATATATTTTGTGTGAATGTATGTGTATTTTGTGGCATGTATATATGTGTGTGAATGTGTGTGTGTGTGTGCAATTCAAGATTTTGAGACTATGGCTGAATGGGGGAGGAGGATAGGAACTTTATATTTGGCATCTAGACACTCATCTCTTTTTGGGTCTAAGCTATTTGCCTTCCAGAACTCCATATTACTTCCTTAAAATTATATGCTTCTTCTCTTGCATCACTCCTCTCAGACTTTACCCTCCAGCATCAGCTTCTGCAAATCTTTTCTTATTCCAGGCAAGACTCAGCTCACCACATTCAATCTTGTGTGTGTGTTTGTGTGTGTGTGTGTGTGTGTGTGTGTGTGTGTAGTTGTTAACGTGTGAGTTCATGCAAAAGTTCTTCATGTAGGAGGGCTTTAGCCTTCTATACAGGATACCGATGTGCTCTTCAGCTTCATAGTTCTTCTACTGTACTTTTCTGTCTCATCCCAAATTCCTCTTCTCAGTTTTTCCTGTAGAATCTGCATTATTTTTCAGCATTGTATTGTTCACAGCAGCCTGTCTTTTTTTCATTGTTGTTACTAGGGAAACTTATTTCCATTGGATTCAACCACCTAAAAAGAGCCTTCAATATAAAGAAATGTAAGTTCTCTCCTAGTTTAAAGTCGATTGCTGTAATAAAGTATCATGACCAAAAGCAACTGCGGAGGAAACAATTTTATTTAATCTCATAGTTACAGTCCTTTCACAGTTACATAAAATGGACATCATAAATTGGTAATTCAGAAGAGGAACCTCAATCCAGGAATTAAAGCAGTATTGAAAGAATGCTACTTATTGGCTTGTTCTTTGTGGTTTTCTCAGCCTGCTTTCTTATGAAATTTAGCACCGTTTGCCTCGTATAGGCACCATCCACCCTCATTAATAATTAATCAAGAAAACATTCATCAGATTTATCTACAAGTAAGGCTGAAGAAAATGTTTTATCAATTGAGGAGCCTTCTTCCCAGAAAACTCTCATCTGTGCCAACATAGCAAAATCCTAACAAGTATATCCTGTTCTAAGAAGTGGTTCTTTCTGGCTACATGAGAACTCATGCCACAGTTACATAAATACCCAAATTGTTAAGAGATCAGATGACAGAACAAACGATCAGCACTACTAGAAACAATTCATCTGGAGAAGATGGCAAATCCCCAATAATGATTTATCGACTATTCTCAATAAAAATAAATGCATTAATAATTTGAATAAAGAAATTGCAGTCTCTACATAATCAAGGCACATTTCTGTATCCACTATCCTAACACAGTTCCATTTTTACATGACTGATGTCTTTTATAAACACTAAATGTGACTGAAGAATTAGAAATCTTTATTAGTGGTGAGACTAAACAGATTTTAGCATATTTTTAAGTGTTTATAGATGAAATTATCTGTTAATAACCTTGAGCCCTCTGATAATTCACTAAGTTCTACTGTTGCCATCATTAGTTTTCATTTATTTATTTTTTTATATTAAGGATTAAAGAATAGCATCCCACTGTCCTAAACATTGTCAAGTATATGCATCTTGCTTTGAATTGTTTGCAATGCATAATAACTCAACCTCAAATGAGTGGCACATTATGGGGAATGATTAGCTCACATATTTTCACAGGCATGGGTTCTTGAATCTTGTTGGACTGTTATGATTCCCATGGCTCCAAGGAGACACGAGCTCGAGAATCTCAATTGAGTTCACTCCATGAGCAGCACTGGGCAGGCTCTATGGGGTCCGCCTGGCAGGGGGAATTCTCAGTCAGTCTGAAGTTCCATGAGGGTGCAGAGGTCTTGGATTGGGGATCCCTGGGCAAGAAGATGGCCGGGGACTGACTTGCCTCAAGCCCTTGGGCTCTCAGACTCTGCTGAGAGGCCACAGAATGACCAAGATTGGGGGTGTGTGTGTGAGACCAGCCAGCCCACAGCAGAGAGTAGCAAAAGGAGAGAGTAAAGAAAGAGGCCCCAGCAGTGACTTGGTGGCCCAGTTAACTTGCTTGAAGAGGTGGTCCAAGTGGCTGGAAAGCCAAGATGGCAGCAAGGCAGCCAGCCCCAATGACACAAGAAAGTCCAGGGTTCCAAGGATTTGTTTTCATGGCGGATGGTAGATGGATCTGGATGAACCCCCTGAAACTCAGGGCAGACCTGAGTTAAATAGGAAGGGAGAAGGGGGACGGGTATGAGGAAGAGTGCCTAACTGGCTATGCCCTCTGGCCTTCAGGCATCTCATTAGCATGTACATCTCTTGAGGTTGAGGCCTGTAGTCACCTATTTCCTCTACCTATGCCCATCTACCTATGCCCTCTACCTATGCTCTTTGGGAGGGGCTGTGTTGTCTTATGTAACTGAAAGGGGCAGGTTAATGGAGATCTTCACCACGTGTCAGGAGTCTGGATTCTAGAAGTGCAGTGAAATAGATGCCCATCCCTCACAAGCAATGGACACCTGTTGGGTCTCCGGGCTACTTCCAGCCAGTGCTTCTACCAAAACTCAAGTCATCCTATCATGGTCCCACAGCACATCATAAAAATGAGAACTAACTGTGGCATTGTCCGTTGCATTGATGTTATATGAGTTCTAGCACAGAGGTGAATTAGTTCACTAAAAACAGGACAGACAATACACAAGTCAGAAGTAAATGGAAGAACAAGACAGAATAACCCTGGCTTAAAACCTCAAAGGTTGCTTTTCAATAGTACCAATATATTTATTTATAAATCATTTTTATAGAGACCCATAAGTTAAAAATTACATAAAATACAAGTCTATTTTGTTGAAACATTGTACCCAGAGGCTTTAATAATATTACTTATATATTAACTCTATTTTTTTTACCAACATGTTCAATTAACTTCTAGGTACATGTGGAAAGACTTCCATTATTGAGATATCTGAATAGTCTCATGCTTAGAGACTGTGGATGACATTTGAACTCAGAAATATTGCAATTTAAATATGTATAATATATTGATATAGAATATATATTACACATGTATATTATATAATATATATTTATATATGTATGTATGTGTAAATGTAAATATATGTAAATATGTATATATGTAAAACAAAATGGTGAATTTTGTTAGGACTGGACTACTATCTGTAAAGTCAAGGGTTAGAGAAAAGGTAAGAAAGTGAAACCCTGAAGTGATACAAAGGACAAAGCATGATCCACCTGTGGGAGAACAGCAAGAACCAGGAATGACCTCCAATTGATGCTTAACTACCACATCATGGTCATGAGTTCTTCATCTATAACTTTGTGGAAAAAGTTTTCTTAAGTGGCTTAAGTTGTGGTATCATGTTATGTCATCTCAAATAAAATAGATTAGAATGGATACATAAACACATGCAAGTAGTACCTTAAAAGAGCAAATAATTAAAATCCCAGTAGTAAAAATGTTAGAGAGTACAGCATTGCCTAAAATCAAAAGGGTTAACCAAAGCATCTTTAGTATTAAAGTATATAAATTGTCATCGGAAACACTGATGTTGCCCAACAGTAATGAAATAAATTATATGCTAAAATTTTATAATTAATACGGTAGATTACATATTCAGAAGATAGAAAATGTTCATGTTTATCCTTAGAAGGATTCTGAAGACCTTGAGAGGACAAGGAGCTTGAGGGTTTCCTGAGTAATTCTCTGCAGATTGACTCAAGTAATAATTCAGTCCCTTGAATTAAAAATGAACTTAAAAGATCATACATTAAAAATGATTAATAGGTGTTCAGGCCTTCTGCAGAGCATAGCCCCATTCAGGTCTGGTGCTAATAGTCTGTAAGAGGGAGCAGGCAGCATATTAATGACATTTTTTGATAAGACAAAATTGAGAGATGCTGGATCATAAGTTAGATCTGAAAATTATCTGTTATAGAAGTGGCTATGAGACAGTTAGTGGCATGAGGAAAATCACAAAATGGTATCCAGGAAGACTCAGTTCAATGTGCTGTGTCATGAGATCATTTATTAACAATGAGAACATTCACGGAAATAATAAATGAACTACATTTGAATGTAAGAGTCAAAATATTATTTGTATGACATCACAGAAGAAATGATCTGTATGGCACACAGAAAGAAATATAATAATTAGTATCATATAAGAAGTAAAATATTTAGAGGATTTTTGAAGTGTTGTTGTTGTTGTCTTTTTAAGATCCAAATATTGAATCTTAGAGATTTAAGAGACTTTTTAAATTATAGTCAGATTCCCATAACTGATTAGTGACATATCACAAAATGAAGATACAAATGCTGTTTTAAGATTATAGAATGAGTTTCGGAAAGAATGGCAGCATCATTCATTTATATCAATTAAAACCTTGCAACGCTACTGTCGAACATATGCCTTACTCTAATGATGGTTTTAGGTAATTATAAAGTTTCTTGAGTAATAGGTGTGTTGCAGCCCTAGCTACCCGACATTTGGGGGCCAAAATGTCTCTGACCACTCTGTCAATGTTGGAACCCGAACTGCCAAAAGCCTTGGGGGCTAAATTGTTAGAGCCCACACTGCCCCAAGCTGCTCCAGTCCTTGGGTCAGGGTTCAGCAAGAGAGAGAGTGAGGATGGACTCGAGGAATGAAGACCAGACAGAGTGTGATTCAAACCCATTTATTCTTCAGTCTCTCTTCCTAGTTAAAGTCCCAAGTCTGGAGTTCCTAGTTCCTAGTTCCTAGTTCCTAGTTCCTAGTTCCTAGTTCCTAGTTCCTAGTGCCTGTTACTAATCTCTTTCCCAGTTCCAAGTTCTTTCTCCAAGTGCTAAGTGCCTAATGTCTAATTTCAAGTTCTTCCTCCAAGTGCCAAGTGCCTAATACCTAATAATCTCTTTTGTCTCAATGTCTACTACCAAGTGCCTAATACTTAATAATAATTTCTTCTGTCTGCCTCTCACCTTTTATATGTCTCACTTCTAAGCCACACCTTTAAGTCACACCTCTAAGTCATGCCCTTAGGTCTTGTCTCTAAATCTGATCTCTGAGTCACGCCCTTAAGTCACACACCTTTAAGTCTCACACACCCAAGGGAAAATCCTGGGTATCTAAAACAAGATGTTATAAGAATATGCTCAGCTGTTGTAGGCTATTGTAATCAAGTCTCTTGTTAGGGTATATGGCTCAAGATGGCTGCAAGGATGACAGCCGCCTTCTGTCGGCTCCCCACATAGATGTGTGAATTTTTTTAACTCAATGAAATTTACAAATCTTTGTCTTTCCTGCTCTACACATACATTTTAATAAACATGAAATGACTCATATATAATCATACAGTTTTCTATTTGTAGTGGTACCACAGATGAACATGGCTATTTCTATGCTTATAGGTATCAAAGTAGATATTGCTCAATTGCATATAAACCAAGAATATGTGTATCTAGGATTCAGATTAATAATGAGTACTGTTCATTGTTTTCTATACGTGCTATCAATGTAAAGAGGACAGCTTGGTAAAGGATTAAGTAGTGACAGGACATTAAAGTTGAGAGACTGTAAAACTGATAACTTTAATCAAAGGAAATATAGTTCTGAGGTAAAGAAAATCTCAAAGGAAAGTCATGAGTAATAAGGGATATCCCATACCACTTCAGAACCATCTCCATCAATGTCTCTCTATTTAAAAAGTCGTAAAATATATAAGACATATTTAAAGTATGTGGCTTTCTACCAGGACTTCTATCAACATAATTATATGACTTCCATTGTGACACTCTTCAATACTCAGGCATGAATGTTCAGAAGCCCAAATTCCAAACAATCTAACACTGCACACAAAAAAGAGACTGGCATTCAATTATCATTTTCTTAATCATTATTTCTCAAAGAGTATGCCACTCAGACAGGTATTTCATATGTTCCATTAGGTCAAGAAACAAGGCATCTTTAGGGGTGGCCCATCTTCCTGAATAGACCCTAACTATGTTTCCTGAGCAAAGCTTTTACAAATTTTCTTTATGAAATTAGCCAAGATTTGCTTTTCTGGAATCCAGGTTAAGTAAGAAAACTTAGTACAACTTAAACTCCCCCTTTCATCAGTCTTATCTCAGTAGCTTGCTTTCCCTTTCTTCTGGCCAAGTTAATATAAATTTATCCTTGCCTTTTATTTCAAGAACACATTTCATCGTGTCATCAAATTTTGTGGCCACTACCTTAATATATTTATAATTAACCTACCCCTCCACTACTATGCCTCTAATGTTAAAAACATTTTTTTCTAATATACATCCAAGAAATATGCTCTAACTGGTTTCATTGTTTCTATTACTGACACAAGTAATATACTTTTAATGTATAATTCTTGGTGATTAATGTTAAAACTTCAGTAATCTTTTCCATTCCTTTACACAAAAGTCTTCAAGGTGTTCTACCTTAAGTTTAACAGAAGTCAAAGTCTAATTGGCATCCCATTTTCATGACTCTTACCTTTCTTTTAAGCTGTTTATTTCTTGTATAACTTCAGTTCGACATTCTTGGCTACTTTCTTGTTTTCTGAAGCATCTGAGCACATATCTCCCTGGTAACTTTGTTGAATCCTCTGCATGAAATCCTTTCTCAGCTGCTGTCTTGATTTCTGCTATGGTTTCTACCCACATGACTTCTGTGTTGCAGTTGAGATGTCCTCGCATTTCTATGGGACCTAGCATCTTCTTTATAGTTATCTTCTCTATAATATAGAATCTTAGTGATAGTGACCATAATAATCCATATCTGAATGTGGGTTTATGATTAGTGATAATCTGACTCACATATACTTTTCCTCTTCTTAATGGATAGTGGTTTATTTTTCCTCAATTTCTTGAATCTAGACTGAAGATTTTTTTAACAGAGAATAAGAATTTTACCCTTACGATTTGGCCAATAGAATGTAAAAATGATCTTTTGTTAACTCAGTAACTAGGTGTCAAGAGCCTTCATAGGCTGTTTTCTGTTTTTCTTTGTTCTCAAAGACCAATATATTAGACAAGAAAAGTTAAATTGAATAAAAAAACATGCAATGAGATAACCCTAATGCATCTCTTGAATTACACTAGATGATAATTGTCTACAATAGTATCCTCATGGAAGATCAGAGAATCTCACAGATATTCACTTACATTGCTAACCAACAGCAAATGAAATACATTAATTACATTAAATGTTGTTTTTATATAACTTTTCTATATAATTCCAAATTATTTTTCATTCATCTGATAAACAGAATAAATTTTTTCCAAAGTGTGGAATTTCACTTGTATTAGATTATTAATTAGGAAGATTAAACCTTCCCCTATGGAGGGAAGGACATTAAGACCAAGATGTTTACTGGGAGATGAAACCACAGAATTTTTGTTAGTGAGATGACTTATTCTTTCTTCAAGGGAAGTTTCTTAAACTCAAGGAGTATCTTAGAGTTTCTATGGCTGTAACAAAACACCAAGACCAAAAGCAACTTGGGGAGAAAAGGTTTACTTCACCTTACAGCTGGAAGTTATTATCTAGGGGAAGCCAGTTCAGAAACTCAAGGCATGAATCTGGAAGCAGTAAGTGATGCAGAGACTATGAGACAGCCTATTTACTGGTTTGCTTCCCATGGCTTACTCAGGCTGATTTCTTATACAACTCAGTACACTGGTTCAAGTGTGGTGCCACTCACAATTAGCTGGGCCCTCAAAAAGCAAACACTAATTACAAAAATGCACCACATATTTGTCTACATCCCAATCCAGTGGGTTTTTTTTTTTTTTTCTCAGTTGAGGTTCTCTTTTCAAATGAATTTAGCCAGGATCAATTTGACACTGATACTAACCATCACAGGAAATAAAGAACTCAAATGGTTCAGGAGGTCCCTGAAACTGATCAGATTCACTAGGGTCCCTACTCCACAACAGTATATAAGCCATAATATGTGTTGAAAGAAACATTATACAAGAGGTCTAGAAGACTCTTATATAAGCTGAGATATCGAGAAGAGGCTCAGGTCAGAGCAGCTGCTTGAAAAGGAACAAGACCAACCAAACCCTGTGGTAGAAATGTATAAAGCAACAGAGCTGCCTAGACAAAGCAGAGAACAGCTCACTTGCCTGAAAGAGTATCAGACAAAACAAACTACCTACAAAGGACCCGCTCAAAACTATTGTCTTCCCAGGTAAGTTGTGTGCTGAGTTGCAGGCTTTTAGTTTTCATGAGCTGTAACTGATGCTGTGGTAGGCTTTGATGATACAGCTGTTCTTGAATTATTTCTGCTCCTGTAAGTAACCCCAGTAAGACTTGCTGGTTCTCCACATTGAAGTCTACTGGTACTCATTATTTGGCTTATAGTCAGTGGACATTTGTTTAAATCTTGTGAGAATGGTGTGATGTAACAACACTTAGTTCATCAGAACCTTAAATTTTCCTTGTACATGGCATTTGTATTCTACACTAATTTAATTAAAAGTTGTTAGTATGCAATTCAAATATAAGTGAAGAAAAAATACATAGATAAGCTAGAATGAATTGTAATATACAAAGTTTCTTCTGATTCTTATTTATTAGGAAGCATATTGGATCTTAAGTTTGCAAACCAGTGAAATGCGGAAAGCTTCAGGAGACCTTGCCTTACATTTGACCAAAACCTCTGCTTTTAAAGTATTTCCATTATGATTGTTTTTCATTTATCAAATATTTAGTTTATGAGTCCATACTGGGCATTATATTTTCTATCTTAAAAGCACTGTGTTTGCCTGTGTTTGAAAAGCTTGGTCTCTAACTTTTTACTAGTAAGTGTAGAGAAAGCTTAATATTGTAGTTCCCAATACTCTCCTCCATTCATGGTGGAAAATAGAAAAGTTTTGCTCTTCTGAGTTGTTTTGATTCACAAGCTGCCTTGACATAACCCCTAATGTAGTAGGAGCAATTGGTCTTTGACTGAGCTTATTTTCAATTGGCATGACAGAATACCATCACTGAAGCAATTAACCAAAGAAAAAAATTATTGAGGCCTTATATTTTCAAAGGGTGACTCTATGAACCTCATGGCTAGATCCCTGGAAGGAGATAGGCAGGCATAATACTGTGTAGTTGCAAAATCCACATCTCAATCCAAAAGTTAAAGGCAGAGAAAGCTAACTCGAAGTGGTATGAGCTTTTGAAATTTCAGAGCTAGTTACATACCTCCTTCAAAGAGGCCATACCTCCCAATCCTTCTCAAAATGGTTAAACTAACAACAAAGTATTCAGGCACACGAAATTATAGAGGCCATTGTCATTCAAACTACTACACAAATAATGCTTTCAGTTTAATAATTTAAGGATGTTTTATTGATAAGAAACTAACATATTTTCTAATTTTACTAGATACTAAATATTTTTTAAAGATTAAATTTATCATCCAATTAACTGTACATTTTTAGGTTTTCATCAGAATGAGATGTTTTTCATTCCACCAATTTATAATCTTTTGGATAAAATAGAAAGGAAATGTAAGTTCTGGTTATATTTCCAAAGATTAAAAATAAGAATACCTACCACCTGAGCAAATAAAGTCATTGATTCCAACTAAAAATTAGACTTTATAAATCCCTTACCAAAATATCATTAATATGGTCTTTTTCCAGAAACATTCAAATATGTATACAATACACATCTTTCTAGATAAGATACTATGTAGACACATTGTGTGTACTATTCAGAAAATTGTTCAGTATTTATCTATAGATTTTTTTCTTGCAAAATCCCGAAGTGCATACTTCTGGCCAGTAAAATCTTATTCAATTGATTTGATTATTTTAGAGCTACTAAACAACATGTTTAATAAATTGTGCTTGGTTTACACAAGGCACATTAAAACTATACCCAACATAATTGAAAGTATGATGGTGATTTTTGAAGAGCAAAGTAAAAGGGAGGATGTTTCTATTAGTACCTTGTTACTTTCATAATTTTAATTCCATTTATATTTAGCACAGAAATTTAATCTTACAGGTATATTCCCTGTAGAAATTCAGTCTTTTTTCATTTATCTATTATAGAAGCTCAGAGATGAGTCTAAGCCCTTAGACCACCTAAATTATTCCTTCATTTCTCCTGATAGATTTTTGTCAAATAATACAGTTTCAATTAGTAGCAAAGAACAATTCACTTCAAATGGAATGCTTCCCCAGGGTGAAAGACATGCATACCATGTTTGTATTGTACAGTCTGGCAGAAAACAAAAATTTCCAAACTGGGAAATCAGTGAAGGCTTCTAGGAAGGGACAAAAATAAAAATAGGGACAATGAAAAAATACTTAAGTTGTCTAAATGAAGGCTAAATTCTGAGAAAAAGAAAACTAGCATAAGAAATACATTATCAGTAATCTTTTACAGGAAGAACAGAAAAGCTAGTAAATACTAAAATTAATTTCAATTTTATCAAAAAGATTTTTTTTATACAAAAGGATTTATTTTTCCTCTGATGCATCTGTTCTTTGTAAAATGCATAGAAGAAGGAAATAACGATTCATAATTGGGGAAATTATAATAACAACCCTGATATATTCTTAGAAATAGGTGTATTCATATCAACTTTGTGTTTGTATATTTGTTTTTAGCAACAAATGAGAACTCAAGGGAAAATCTATATTTGGTATTGTTAGTAAATCCTGCTAATGAATTCTTCTGTAACTATTTTGCTATATCCCAAGTGAGAGAGGCATATTTTTATTTTAATGGTAGAAATAGCTGGTAGAATCCAACACATTGTTTTGTGTGCATTTACCCTCTGTGGGATACTGTATCAATTAACTTTATGTAACTAGTGACTTGTAATTAACCAAAGAACAGCCATTAAAAGATTGGTGCAAAACTAGGTCTCCATCACAACAGATTTCATGACTCAGGATTGCATACGTTGTTGTGGTTTCCTGGAGAACTGAAAGACAAGTAATGAAAGACAGGTAAATCTCAGATTTATGACAATTCTTCTGAAAATATTCTGAGTTTCCTGTAAGTGTGAAGGAGAATTAACGTGATAATTTAAAATGAGAAGGAAAGTGAGGTTTCTCTGGGTCTACTGTATTTAATCTCTCTACCATCAGTCTGTTTTTCTGTCTATCATTTATCTGTATGTATGTATATATATACATATATATATAATCTAGCTATCATCTGTCATCTATTATCATTTTATCTATGTCAAATCTAACCTAATATAAGCTATCTATTTATTTATCAACTACCTAGCTAAAATTGATCAATCTGTCTTTGCTGTCTTTGCTTATAAATAAAATATGCCATATATATATATATATATATATATGTGTGTGTGTGTGTGTGTGTGTGTGCCAAATATGACATTTATTAAAATAATACTACATTCCAACTCTAAGTATCAAGCGGTTTCAAATGGTTAAAATTGTTGACATTAAAATGAAGTTCATATAATAATATTAGTAGAAATTTGAATTTATTTGAAAATAAAAACCAAATAAACCAAAACAGAAACATTGGATTATTTTCTCCTTGCTGGACATCTGAAAGATGTTACACTCTGTCTTCTCTATTATCAAAACAAAATTTTACAGTTATAAAACACAGAACATCTTTAAAAATTTTTACTGAAGTTTGAAAATTACAATTGCCTCATTTTCTTTTTCTCTTATGTCCTTCACACTTCTCTCACATAGTCATTTGCTACTTCGCAAAAACCATGCTTTCCTTTTTCTTCAATTGTTAGTTTATACACACACACAACACATATACACACATAAACACACATACACACATATGCACACTCCACCTGCTCACACACATGCCTTAATATATAAACTCAAAGGAACCTGCTCAGTCCCAGTCATGATATATATATATATATATATATATATATATATATATATATATATATATAATATGTGATTATATATTATATATATATAATATGTAACATTTATATATATATATATATATATATATATATATATATATATAAAATATGTGATTGCAAGAATGCAGTCAGTATTATTAAGCAAATGAAAGGGTATTTAAATTTTAAATTCTCACTGTAAAGAGGAAAACTAAAATGATAGTTTCTAGTGGATATAAGAGTTATCTTACCAACAATGATAATTATAAGGAATTTGTATACAAGGTTTGTTTTTTCTTATCATCTGCTTGCCTTCTCTTAGTGTTCCTACAAAGCAGACATTATTATAATTGCCCTTGTTTTACATGTAAATCACAGGATGGTTGTATAATACCTTAAGACTATGTATTAGTCAGTACTAGGACCATAATTCTAAATCTCAATAGTGTAGTTTATGTACTTATGCAAGAAACTCTAGACTATTACCATTTATTTATTATTTTTTTCTATTAAGCAATATGTATCAATCCATATATCCAAGGTTTGATATGTATGGATCAAATTTGAAAACTCAGTGTTTGACCATAGGCCCAGACAAAAACAAGAAATTGCTCTGGTATCAGGTACCAGATCTGTAAATTGGGAGTGCCTGCCAGTAAAAGGCGATGAAGGATTTTGTGACTCAAGTCTTTGAGGAAAATATAATGGGGTGAATTCAAGACTGACTATGATTTATGGGAGGTGGGCAGTGTGTTTCAGATAACTGAACTCCTTGGATAGTATATAAATGAGAAAATAGAATAAAACTTAGGAAGGGTAAACAAGAATGATACTAATGAGCACACCAAACTGGACAGAGAAAAGCCCAAGAAGCTATAATGGTTCAAAAAAAAAAAAAATCATCCTTGAAAATCACAATGTGAAGTTCCTGGGGCTTCTCCCTACTTCAGTTTAGTCCACACAAATCTGTCTTTGGAATTTTTGCTTTGAGTAATTCTGCTTAATTTTTTTTACATGTCTTGTGACAGAACTCTTTCCTTCATGAATAAAATAATATAGAGGTGGCTAAAACAGACTTTTTCAGAAACAAAGAGTTGTTTACACCCACTATGGCTTAGTTCTTAGATCCAGAGTCAAAATCAAGCACCATGACTTCTACAAAACAGCAGGCAACAGGGTGCACTGGACAGTGCTGGGTAATGATAAAAGATTGTCTGGATTATTTTCATTGGTCACTTTTAATATTCGTCTGTTAGCCTGACTGAAAATTAGACTGCAGTCTATTGGCATTGAACTTTATTCTCTCTCAGGCACTTTGAACAAAGAAATTTCCAGTTTTTAAAAGTATTCATTTTACTTATTTATCTGAGTAATGTGCCACTCTCTTCTCCTAGGCAGATGGCACAGTTGACAACCATTAGCCCCACTCAAGGATGCAGGGACGATGATGCCAGTAGTGACAATGAGCAGGTGCAGCTATTTCCATTCACCTGCATCAGACTAAGGTCTCCTGAGAATGTGATTTGTTGAAACAGCTCTTATCCCATTTTGGCTACGAGGGGATTTAGCACTAGCTGTAGAACCCAGAGCCTCTAGTTTAAGACAAGTGGCCTAGAAGAGAGATAAACACATGCTCCTGAGATGTGCTCGGTAATTAGCTCTCAACAGCGTAAATCGTTCATCTCCAAATAATGAATTTTAATTTTATTTCCAAAACCTTTCAAGGGGAAGGTGTCAGAGTTTAACACTAGCTACTAGATTTAACATAAACGGCTATTTGCCAATTAGTGTTTGTTTGCCAATCGTTTGTGTTCTAATATGTTGAAAATGAATTATGTGGCTCAAGGTGAAATGAAATCTATAATCCTCTGTATAATGTTGAAATACTAAATCATGTTAATGAAGTGAGCATCAAACTGGAGCAGACTGCCGATTTATACATAAATAGCAGGTGTGTGCCTCAACCAGAATCTGGATTTGGACTAATAAAAATATGGCTTGTGTGGTTATGACGAAAACATGGATTTCTAGGAGTTCAGGAGTGAATATCAGAATGAAAGTGAAAAAGTTTTTTTTTATGACCTAGAACAGCATTAACATGATCAGTCAATCTAGCAGAAGGAAGTGGGACAAGGAATGACTGAATCACCAATCAACCCTCAACCATTCTGGGAGCTTAGGAAGTATGTTGCCACTGTATTATAGAACCAACTAGTTTAAACATAGCATGGTATAAATGATACAGGAACCAAGAAAATGAGGGAAGCTGATTTAGAATCTCTGTCTAACACATATCAAGCCAGGTGTATTGCCACTGGGGGCAGAGGACTTGGCATAGATGTTATACCAGAATCCCACCTTTATATTCAAACTAGTTAGAAAATTCCAAGATTTGATGGAGTCATAGGAATGTGTCCTCTAATTCAGTGACTTTAAAAACTTACTCTTGCCTAAGATACTGTTATTGGTTGAATTTTGCATCCTAAAAATGTATGTTGAAGTTCTGACTCAGTACTTGATAATGTGGCTGTATTTAGCGATGGGGTCTTTGCAGATGCAATCATGTTATGATGAGGTCATGCTGAATTAGAGTGTGCTCTTAATCAAATATGAATGATTCTCCCATAAAAAGAAAGGGTTTAGACATTCTGGAGACACATAATTGGGCCAGGTGCTAAAGGGCAAATAGCACATAACAAGATAGGCAGGGACTTAAGTATAAATGCCTGCAGATTCCAGGAGCCAGAAGGAAGAACAGATTTTTTTCTAACAGCCTTTGGAGAAACCAGATCCTGCTGGCTTCTTCACTTCAAATCTATATCCACAGAACAATAAAAAAATCTGCTCTTTTATGTTTGTTTTGTTATGTTATTTTATTATATAATCCTCTCTATCATTTAGTAGATCGTTATGATGCTGACATGATTAAAGTATTTATGAAAAGTCACAAGTGATCAACTGAAATAGGCCAAGTCTTGTGTTCCTCATGACAACAGAGACCTTTCTAAAGAACATATTTTTTTCTTCCTAGTAATAGAGATTAAAATCCATTAAACATTTCGTTTAATTTACATATGTTGGACTGTCACTTTTCATGTATGCTTATCTAAATGAACTTTATATGCCAAAGGCTCTTTTGTAGTGACCACTGACATTCAGCAGTGGAACATCATTAGTGGACCCGAGCCCTCCTGTGTTTTACCAATGCTCTAATGCCAGTTACTCTATTGCCTGCTGTTATGGAAATCCGAGTGTCTTAAATTGGTTTTGGAGGAAAGGCTGCTCTCATGTCAACTAGTAAACAATGGGACAAGTGTTGTGCCATCTGTGTTCTGACCATCGCACACATGCATGCACCACAGCTGTGATTACCTGTACAAGACCTATCTCATAAACAGTTTGCCAAGATGGCAAGGGTCACATGAAGATACTTCCTTAACTGAAGAGCTATTGACAATTAGTAGCTGCTAACAATGGGGACTCATTTTTTTTTTCTTCAAGAGTGTAGCTATAATTAACTTGTCCATGATCCAGTAGCACCCAGGGACCCACATAAACCCTAACAGAATTCATGAATTGCTTTTTTTAATGGAGGCTTTATTATTTTTTTTAATTAATTGATTTACTTTACATCTGGCCAAGTTTCTCTTCCCTCTGCTTTTCCCAGTCCTTTTCACCCCACTCCCTGCTTCCCTCCACTCCTCCATTTCTCTTCAGAAAAGGGCAGGTTTCCCATGGATATCAACAAGCCTTGGCATATCAAGATGCAGTAAGACAAGGCAGATCTCCTTTTATTGAGATTATACTAAGCAACCCAGATAGGCAAAGGGTCACAAAGGCAGGCAACAGCGTCAGAGACAGCCTCCCCTACTGCTTGTATGGGTAGCAACATGGAGATCAAGCTGCACATATGTTACATATGTGCAAAGGACCTAGTTCAGACTCATGCATGCTCTCTGATTCATTTTTCAGTCTTTGTGAGCCCCTATGGGCCCAGGTAAGTTGGTTTCTATAGGTTTTCTTATGGTGTCCTTGACCCCTCTGGCTCCTATAATCCTTCCTCCAGTCTTCTGAAGGATTCTCCAAGATCTGGCTAATGTTTAGCTCTGGATCTTTGCACCTGCTTCAATCAGTTGCTAGTGAAGCCTTTGATCTCTCATGGCATGGGTCTCAGGCTGAACCAGTCATGTGTTAGCCATTCCTTCAATTACTGCTCCATCTTTACCCCTGCACACCTTGTAGGCAGGGCAAATTATAGGTTGAAGATTTTGTGGCTAGGCTGTAACTCCAATCCCTCCATTGGAAGTCTTGCCTGGTTTGAGGAGATTTCAGGTTTAGGTTCCAAATACCCCAATTGCTAGGAGTCTTAGCTAGGGTCACCTCATAGATTCCTAGTATTTTTTAATGGCCTAGGTTTCTGGTTCATCCCAGAGATGTCCCCCGTCTCCAGTTGTCTCTCCCAGTACTCACTTCCTTTATCTTCCCCCTACCTCATCCCTCCTACTCCTAAACAAAGGTCCTCCCACATTCAGTGGCCCCTACCAGTCCCTCTCCACCCATGTTAACTACTCTACTTTATCTTCTCAGTGATATTATCAATGAATGTTTTTAAATGTAGACATAAATATGTAAGGGTGACAGTTGTAATAATAAGGGTTTCAGAGGGATTGGGAGGATGATAACCCAGGAAAGCGGGTGAGAATGATTAGAAAAGGTAACACATGAAAATGAAGTTTTTAAAGAATTCATAAATCTTTAAAATTTAGATTAAAAATTTAAATATAGTCAGGTGAAAATCAATGAATAGTGTCTCTGTTAACTTTATTAAATATTCAGGGATATTTTATTTTCTACTAATATTTGGAAGCACTAGTGTTTGTCAGCACAGAGAAATGGCAACTGCATATACACATTTAATGAGGAAAACATAGAAAACCCATCTAATGAGGTATCTTTTTTTTCCATTTTAAGTTGTTAAATCTCAAGCTAGAATAAACTCCCACATCTGTAACAGAAGTGCTTTTCAGTCCCTCTTCTTACTCACAGAGCAGTTTTGCTAAACACCTTTTAGGTTCTAAATAACTGTTCTGTATTTTAGTTTAGAACTTCTTTTACTATCAATACAGAATACGACTATCAGTATAGATGACTATTCAGGGAAAATTTCTTGGTCCAAGATCTATTCATATTAGCAATGCTTAACATTAGAAAACAGTACATTCTACATTGTTCAAATACTTCATAGTCTTATTAAATAGTTATCAATTCATGCTTATCAAAACTATATGATACTGTAGGTATGAACACAGTAATATTTAGCTGTACTAACACAGGTGATATAAGAGAAAGTTGATTATGTAAAAACTACTGATGTCAATAACTTAATAAACATTAAGAACCATTTGTCACACAAGAATTTATAGGCAATTAAAGGCAATAAATTAATAGTTTTTTAATAATTTACTTAGGGAGAGTTGAAGATTAACCCAAGGCTTTACACATACATGTATAATACCACTGTGTCTTGATCATAAATATGTCTCAAGCTTCCATCTATAAGATCATTAACTATATATAACAAGGTGATGCTACAGATTTTTGAGTCTATAATTTTCTCAAAATTTATTAGGTGACATCTAAAACTTTGCAGTACATAACCCATTTTCGTTTGTACCAGCTATTTCTCTAAAGACTT
Source organism: Arvicanthis niloticus (assembly GCF_011762505.2). Taxonomy (NCBI): domain Eukaryota; kingdom Metazoa; phylum Chordata; class Mammalia; order Rodentia; family Muridae; genus Arvicanthis; species Arvicanthis niloticus. Next base: position 22,733,994 of record NC_133430.1, on the reverse strand, counting down.
TAAATTAGCTTAAATTACTTAACTTCAGCAATATACTGTGTGATGTTTATTATCCATATTTTGAAGAAATAAGTCACAGATAATTTGAGTGAATTCACCAGAATCAAAGACAATTGAGTCCCAGATTCCCACCCTGAGCAGGTGAAATACCAAGTCCAAATGCATCTAGTTCCGCAAGGTCCTAGCAAATAGCACTCAATATAATTAAGTCACATAGAACTATAAAGACACACAAGAAAAAAATCTCAATCATAAATAGGAAATATTTTCTTTCCAAATGATTTTATCTAAATTTAAGAGAAAACATAAACACACCAAAGAAACCAAAACTATTCAGCTACGTTGGACTTAGAGATAAGTATAAAATATTGAAAGAATTTAATTTCTTCAAAGGCCTTTATAAATAATAAATTTAATGATTAATTTTTCAGGGGACACTAGAAAATGGTTCACAGTTAAAAGCACTTTTTTTTTTCTTGCATGGAACCAAACTGCCTGCCAGTCCCTAAATATCTGAGCACCAAGCAAACACATACACATAAACACACACATACACACACACACACACACACACACACACATACACACTCATGAGACAAAATTATCATAAACATAAAAAATGAGTGAATTGTTAAAAATAATTCAATTTTTTCATTACAAAATTGTTTCTTTTTAATAGTTCTTTTTATATATTTCTTTTTTAGCTTTTAGAAGCATATTTATTTTATAATATATATTTCAGATTTTGTTATGAAAATTTCATAATTGTACTTAATTACATCACATTTACATCCTTAATTTTCTCTCTTTTTATTGGATATTTTATTTATTTACATTTCAAATATTATCCCCATCCTTGGTTTCCCCTCCAGAAACCCTGTATCCCATTTCCCCTCCCCCTGCTTCCCTGAGGATGCATCCCCCATTCATCCACACACTCCCACCTCTCTGCCTTTCATTCCTCTACCCTGGGGCATCGAGCCTTCACAGGACCAAGGGACTCTCCTCCCATTGATGTCCAACAAGGCCATCCTCTGCCACATATGTGGCTGGAACCATGGGTCACTCCATGTGTATTCTTTTGTTGTTGGTTTAGACTCTGGGAGCTCTGTGGGGTCTGATTGGTTGATATTACTACTCTTTCTATGGGATTGCAAACCTCTTCAGCTCCTTCAGTGCTTTCTCTAACTTCTCATTTGGGGACCCAATGCTCAGTCCTAGTTGCTTTGTCAACCTAATCTGTACACATAAAGAAATGATTTGTATTGAGCCAAATCACAGAAGGTCTGGGCTTAGTAACAGAGAAGTGAAAATATCCTAATTTCTTGTTAGTAGGAAATAAATCTACAAATCTTCTGTTATTGTAATATGTGCAGACATTAAGAATGAAACACTGCCTCCAAATACGTTTTAAAGTATCAAACTAGGTTTAGAATACTGTGTATTTAGAGAAGCTATATTATAATAAAAGGGGAATTTAATCATTATTATAATATTAACTATCACATTACCTGAAAATAAATTAATAAACACTCATACTTGATCATATCTTAAGATATGATGTTAGAAATTATGTATATTGTCATAGATATGAGTAGATATAAAATTCTCATAAATATACTTTAAATTCCTTCACTTACAATACAGAGAGGTGTTCTGGCTTTGTGATATCAGGTATCACAGTCTACCTATGAGTCCCAATTTATACTGATTGATTCAGCCAACTCTTCATCCCATGGTCAACTGACCACCTATACTAGCATGTCACTTGCATGAGACACCACGAGTTAATTTGGCTGAATCTGAAATTTGCATTGAACTGACACCTCAAAAATGGAAAAGGTACATTCAGTTTTAACAGAAAGCTCTACTTAAAAGCCTACAACTTCAGATAGCATGATATAAAATACCAAAAATGAATATAAAAATATATTCTTCAAAGCATCTGTTTGAGTATAATAATAAAAACTTGAAAACAGTACATGGAATGAATGGAAAGGGATAGCGTGGAAGGACATGACTGCTCCTAAATATGATGAAGATGGTTTCTTTTCATTGGAGAGAGAGTATAGCCAGAGGCAGAGACATCTGGGAGAGTCCAGAGTGAACATGACCTGAGCTAAGCCATGTGAAGAGAAGAGGGAGGATATAGGCAATGTCAGGGAATCAGGAGACCAAAATGCCAAAAGGGAAAAGGGGTAAAAAGGTTTTTAAAAAAGTAGTCAAAATGGCCATCATATACATGGAATTGATACTGAGATAACAGTAGCCCAGTCCCAGGGCTAAAGAGTTGAAGGGAGAGGGAAAAGTAGGCTAGCCTTGTCCCTGTAATAGGTAGAGACTAAGGAATTCTGGAAAGACCTGGAAACCAGATTCTGCTTTAATATGTTAAATAGGCACCTCTGGCCATAGTTCCTAGTTATAAGACCTAACAGATCAATAGGAACATAGTTTAGGACAATAATTTAGGATAAAAATTTAAAATATCCATACAGTAAAATCACAAGATACCTTTAAAAAGAATGAAATGAAGCTGTATGAGATTCTTGTGAACATTCAGGATCAGCTTCTTACAAGATATAAATATTGATCATATGAGATCATTAATATGTTGTACTTGATGTTTATTAAAAATGTGATCTATTGGGACCTACCTGTAGTAGTGATATAATGATTGGTAGGGACATTTTGTTATTTGCTTCAATTAAAACAATAGATTTAATGTATACAAAAGAAGAGATTAGTGGTTTTATTAATTTGTTTAAATATAACTGAAAAATAGAAAGTTGTAAGAAATTATGATCAGTTTGCATTGTGCAAAGACATAAAAAAATGTCTTCTTTATATGCTTTTGTGGAGACCTACTTCTCCTATATTATATTCTGATAAATGTCACTGATGGCACATCTTTATAAAGTAGGGCATTTCCCAAAGTCTAGCAGTCTACTGTCAGAATCTCAGTAGAATGGAGAGATTGATGTCTCTCTCTTGGCCTCCTTCAAACTACATTGGACAGCAAATCCACTAGTACCTGTGCCCCATCTCTGAGATGGCTTTGAATAGATCACGTTATCAAAACAGGTTGAAAAACTGCCCCGTGTGATAAATGAGGCCACTACAAAATCCATACAGAGATGATAAGTTTATTTGGCAAATGATTAACTCTCATTAACTTGCTGAAGGTGAATAATTGGAGGCTATATCTCATATCTGAACATGGAAAGCCATAAATATGTCCTATCGGGCATTTTTATAGTAAAGGTTTGTGCACATACCCAAACACAGCTGTTGAGCTGTAACCTCAGAATCAGATTCAGCATCCACTGGGGCTCCAGAGCAAAGAGGTGAGTTAACTGTGGAACTGAGTTCCTTGACTATATATGCAGATGAAGCCAGGTCCCCGTTTGTAAGTAAATGTTACTAAAGAATTGTGCTTTGTAACCAGCATCTTATCATATATATAAGCCTAAACCTATAATTATGCCATAATATCGATCTGTTGAATTAGCCAAAAAAATGCTATATTTTAAAGATATTGCAAATATGCATAAAGAAGTATAAGTAATGCTCTTCATATTGGTTTTCTAAAGCCTAGATGAGTGCTTAGAAAGGAAGTAGATATTTGTACCACTTGGTAGTATATATAAGGAGTTTGACATCCAGGAAAAGTGGGGCAATCACATACACTTTCTGAAATTTGTTGAAAACTACCATTTCTGTGAGTATGGCTGTGAATTAATTACACAGATCTATCCTTATAAGATATTACTGATAGGTAACATTTGCTTTTCTGACTATATTAGTACAGCCTAGAATAGAATGCATAAAGTAAATATACCTTAAAAACTCAATGTGTTATAACAATAAAGATTTATGTGCTGTTTGTACCATATGGCAGGCTTCTCTCTATACTGGGGTTGTGTTTCTAGAATAGGTGTCCAGTATGTTGTCTGTAGCAATATTTTCTAAAAGTCACCAAATGAATACTTTTCTTAAAAGTAATGCAGGTCTAAAATCAAATTATTTAATTTGAATTTCAAGTACCATATATTATTAGTCCATTACCTATTAACCTGAGTTTTATGCAGTTGGTCAATTCATTGCAGGAGAAACTGTTTAATTATGTGGCCTTGTGCTTGGGCAGAACAAAGATAAAGAGATACTTTAGACTTGTATCTGTCATGCAGTCTACATTCACAAGTGATTTAGAATTCTCATGTAGGTTACATCAAAGCAATTGGGTAAAATTGTGTTATTGACCATAAGGATAGATGCTAGTAACTGGGAAATACATGAAAATACTGTTGCATGAACTAAAATAGAGCCCTATAATTTTAAAATGTGTAAGGAACACTGATTTTTTTGTTTTGTATTGAAAAATTCAAAAGTATTTTCATTTAAGCATCTATTTTTAGAACCTATTTTTATTTATTATTTTAAACAATATCTTTTTTTCATTATTTACTTTTGAGAGTACTTCATCATGTTTATGTCGAGATGGTATGTATTCATATCTCCAAGTTCTGGGGAGTATTATAAATTACATTTTCTAGGCTTTCGCATTATTACATATTTTCTTTTAAAAATAAAGTCAAACATATGACATTCTTGGGGACATTGAGTAATAATATATGTATACACAATTTAGTCACTACAATATAAATTAAATAACCAACTATATAAATAACAGCAAAAAAAAAAAAAAAAAAAAAAAAAACCCGCATGACAAAAAAGGTACTTGAAGTTCCAAATAAGTAGATGCAGGAAACACATTTTATTTTTTTATTGGATATTTCATTTTTTTTTTTTACATTTCCTGGTATCCTTTCTGCAAACTCCCTATCCCATTTCTCCTCCCCCTGATTCTATGAGGGTGCTCACCCACCAACCCACCCACCCACTCCCACCTCACTGCTCTGGCATTCCCCTATGCTGGGGCATCAAGCCTTCACAGGACCAGGGGTCTCTCCTCCCATTGCTGTCAGATAAGGCCATCCTCTGCTACATATGCAGCTGGAGCCATGGGTCCCTCCATGTGAACCATGAATTCAAGTAGCATATATTAGTCATATCCTGAAGCAAGAAGCACTTGTACCATACAGTCACTCAAATTATAGTAGTTGATTTCTAAGCTAAGTGCAGCATGTAAATGTATGATTCAAGTTAGTTAGCAATATTGTTTAAGCTAAAATTCAACTTAAAAATAAAACACACAAAATCGTTACCTGCCCTCAATAAGGAAATTATGTCTTTTCTCAGTAAAGACATTGGTGTATAGAGAAGTTGTTTTATGAAATATGCTTTAAATGAGAATAAAGAAATTCTCTTAGGAAATCAAAATTTAAAAACAGTTGATAGCTGGTAGGAATTATTGAGTCATGTTACAGAAAACACCTTCCATATAATTTTAATTTGTAAATTACTCAGTGTTAAAATTAAGATTATATAAATAACATTTCTTTTAGTTAAGTTTCTGTTTGATAAAATACTGGCCAAATGCAACTTGTGGGTGCAAAAGTGAATTGATCTTATAGGACTATATTTGACAAAGCCAAGGTGGACCCTCAAGGAAGGAGCTTGAAGCAGAAAACAAAGGACAAATAAGCTTTCCAGTCCTCAGTTTAAAATGTTCAAGACATCTGTTTAGCATTTTGCTTGGAGAAAGAATACCAGATATTGACAAAAGGAATACATTTGAGAAACTGAAAATTGTTCTTGAGTTGAGAAAGTAGGACGAAGATGATGAATAGACAGTACCAGCTCTGTACTGCTGGTACATTGTAGAATCCAGTGAAAAATACCTGTACAAGTGCTTTGTTGAATGTATGTGTGGTGGATAAGGCTGGTAAGTGCATCTGCTCTTGCATGGAACTCGTCAGAGTTTAGAAATGACCATACTGCTACAACTCACTGAGGGACAATGAATAATTCTAGTGGCTGCAATATTTTCAACAAGCCAATTTTCTGCTCAGTCCTCTTTGCTGCCAGCACAGTTAAAGAGAGATGACATCTATTGTGGCCAAAAGTAGAATGTGGAATGTGTTATACCCCTTTCCCCTTTAGCTTCTTTCATCCATATGTAGGATACTGTCCAGACCACAACATAAAGGCTAAGATATTTGAGCCTTTCCCTATTTTGCCAGCCAATCAACTTTCCAGGTTAAGAGTAGCAGAGGGCAACAGATCCCATTAGGAGGTAGAGACTATGAACCTGTTTCAGAGGCAGCAGCAGAATAAGCCGCGGGTATATTAGCTTCTGGCACATATTCTATTGCTCATTGTACTTTCTTTATAAAATGAGAAGTCAGATTTCAAAACAACAGTTGTGCAAAATTAAACTTTAAACCTCTGTAGCCACATGCCTAGGAATCCAAACTGGAAACAGTAAAAATGAAATTGATTTAAAGTAAGCAATTTCCTTTGTTTTCATGCTAACATATGGACTTCTATATAATAATTAAATGGTTGTTATTGCAGGATGTTTATATGTAAAAGGACAAGTAATATTAAAATAAGATGAAGAGAAGAACAAAGTAACAACCTAGAATATTGTGGACTTCTTACTCTAAAAGCAATATTAATGTTGATGACACTTAAAGTGGAGAAAGAGCTCACCTGTTAAGTGTACTCAGTGCTCTTGCAGAGAGAGGATCAGGGGTCCATTCCTGACTCATAAGAAAGTATAACTCCAGGATCAAGGAATGTGCTGCTTTTTTTCTAGCCTCCCAGGATAAAATGTACATACATGGTTCACAAACATGCATGCAATCAAATCATTCATACACAGGAAATAAAGAAAGCTGAAAGAAAAAAATTAAAGTTAATACATTGTGCTTCAGTGTTTCATTTTTTGACTTTTTGAAACCTCTATGTACTTGTACAGTTTATAGTTTTATTGAGTAATTTTTAAAGAAGCATATGATAAATTGAATTCAAAACTATAGAGCAAGGTATGACACTGTCATATGGTTCATTCTTCAGAATTAATATAAAATCGGTTGACAAGTACTATACTCACTAGCTCTATGTCAGCATGCTTTTATAAACTCATTCACTTTTGTACAGTTTTAGTACTAGTAATTGAACCCAGGATTTATGTATGTTAAACATATACTCTACTGTTAGGCCATACCCCATCACATACTTTGGTATTTGAAATGTAGAGTATGAAACTGTTGGACTTTAGAGTTACCACTGCTTTGATGAAACACCATGATCAAAATTGCCTTAGGGAGGAAAGGGGTTAGTGGCTTATGTGTCCATGTCATTGTTCATCACTGAAGGACGTCAGGACAAAAACTCAAGCAGAATCATAACCTGGAGGTTGTAGCTGCTGCATAGACCTTAGAAGAGGGTTGCTAACTAGATTTCTAACTCCAGCTTGCTAATCCTGCTTTCTAATAGTGACCAGGAATACTAGACCATGCATAGCACCATCCACAAACCACAAATACCACACACATCAATAATTGAATACATAAATAACCTACTGGCATGCCTATCGTCCATTAATATGGAATCATTATCTGAATTGAGATTCTCTCCTCTCAAATGACTGTAGTTTGTGTCAAGTTGACATAAAATTAGCCTAGTAACTGTTATAAAGCATGTACCAAAGAACTTCACAGGAAATTGACAGATGATATAAAATCACAAGAGGGTTTGCCTTGCAGCAAACATCTTCGAAAATATATCCAAGAGATAGCGAATATATGCCAATGAATCATCCCACAAAGTCAAACTTATGATTTTCTATCACTTTTCATGGAAATTTTAGTTTCTAGACTGGCAGGATTGATCACTGGGTAAAGGGATCTGCCATCAAGCCTAAGGACTTGAACTTGATTTTTAGAACCCACACAATCTGGAAAGAGAACTAACCCTTGGAAGCTGTCCTCTAACCACCATATGTATATGTATGTATGTATATGTCTCAGTATGCTGATAATCATTTTCTGCAAATTACATGTAGAAACGTGTGTACTGAAAACAGTTCAACATCATCACTGATTCAAACACCCAGGGTATTTTGGCATTTAAATATTGCCTTTTGTAAACATGGCTGCAGTCATTTTTCTACAGATTTACTGTCATAATATTTATAAAATACTTATGAGCCAGATTTCTCTCAAAATTTTGAGCTTAATTTAGCTTATCCTACAAGCAGAAAAAGAATGAAACAATATCATTGCCAAATGAAAAAAAAACTTAAAAATGAGTCAAAACCATACTTCAAAACCATGAGTTTATCTAAGCAAATTTTCTGTGGGCGCAGCAGCCCATCCATGTAGCTTTGATTATGACATCATTGGGATAATACATATGCCCATGTCCCTCTCTCTAATCTCTCTCTCTCTCTCTATCTCTCTCTCTCTCTCTCTCTCTCTCTCTCTCTCTCTCTCTCTCTCTTTGTTTTTTTTTTTTTTTTTTTGTTTTTGTTTTTTTGTTTTTCGAGACAGGGTTTCTTTGTTTAGCCCTGGCTGTCCTGGAACTCACTCTGTAGACCAGACTGGCCTTGAACTCAGAAATCCACCTGCCTCTGCCTCCCAAGTGCTGGGAATAAAGGTGTGCACCACCACCACCTGGAAAATCTCACTCTCTTATTGGCTGCTCCAACTGCCTCAGAAAATTCTACAGAATTGTTAGATGCTTCAGGGGATATAGACCATCGCCACTACAGCCCTTTGCTATTCTCTCTCACTTTATTTTACAAACAATCTGCATTTTAATGTATATATCTTCATTAAAATATTTGTAGGGACACAGGCTTAGAACAGAGATAACCAAACAATTCATACTTTCTTGTGATTCTTATTATTCTAATTATTATTTAGTCAAATGTTTGAAATATTGTTTACTAGATCTTCCCAGAGAATGCATGTGTTTCCAATAAACACTTAAAGAATACTTAGAATTTTGTATGACTCTATCTTTTTCATATTCATGGATTCTAAAACTAAATCAGGATTCTTTACAATTAGAATAACTAAGTTGTATTTTTAGGGCAAAGTGTGGTAGGATCTTGATTTGAAAGAAGCAGTGAGAAAAAGCATTGAATGCATGCACTGTTTAAGTTCATTTAAATGGCATCTAGATTTATGGTATTTTTGCAACCCTTTCTGACCATCCAAAAGTACTGTCACAGTACTTCATATGCTGTATACATTCCACAAATTGCCTAATGTAATTCATAGTCAAAAGTAATGTCTCCCTCCGTGCTTCTGCTTGACTTTGTTTTATCCTTCTGAGGAGGTTTTGCCACCAGAATGCAGGAAACAAAACTGTGGCTTCCAATGCTTACCATTACACACTCTTGCAGGTTTTGTGTTTGAATGCATTCCAGTCAGTCTCAGAGCATCCCTTAGATATTTTCATGTTGAAAAGGAGTTCAACTAACCAACCTGGAGAGACTCAAAAGTACCTATTGACAGGCATTACTTGTATGCACATCATTTTTCAGTGTCATGCAATCTTACTGTTAACCTCAGATGAGATCAGAAGGGTCATTTATGGGCTTGAAGTAAATCACCATTTTAAATTATATTATAACTGGGCTGTTATCTACCTAAAATACAGTCAACAACTTATATACCTACCTCACTTTGTCTTTTTAGTCTTTCAACTTCACTCTAAACTGGTACAAAATGGATTTAAAATGTTAGGATGTACTGCCGTTAAATAATATGTTTGGCATTTTAAATAACTTATTTTATTTAATGTTTTAGGGCTTAGATGGCTTGCTTTTAGCTGCACAAGATCTCAATGACTGGTGTACACTCATTCAATTTAACTTTTGCTGTGCATCGATTCAATTTTCTGGACATGATTCCTAAATAACAGATGATAATTATGTTCAACTGAAAAGTGCAAATGTTAATGTAGTTATTTGACTTTTACTTATAAATGCATGAATTTTACACGAGTTCCTTTTTCTTATACCCTATTATTTTTCCTACTGGAAAAAAATTTGTGAATTTTATAAGCTGTTAAAAATAATTTTAATAAAAGCCTACATACAAATTTTTCATTGCTTTAGCAAAGCATAATTACTTAAGTTACTCTTACTGGGATAAACAGGTACCTCTTTGGGGAGCTTTTAAATTAATTTTAAAAGAATTTAAGCATGGACACAAAAGGGTGTTTGAAGACAATTTTACCAGAGATATAGCAGATAAACTGTAAATTTCAGAAGCTCCCTGTAGGACAGAGGTAGCAAAGGGGAAGGGAGAAAGCCATGTTGTTGTGATCAGACAGGCAGGAAGGTCAGCTTCAGAGAAAGTAGCAGCTATATGCAAGGAGGGAGGCTTTAGAGAAAGAGTAAGGCCAATAAGGTTAGAATAGATACAATAAAAAAAGAAAAGATTCAAAATTTTATGGGCAATTCCAAAACACAGGCCAACTTACAAAGGTGCATATCTGAGATTCTGTAAAGCACTCCAGGAGATAGAAGTCCTAGGAATGAAACTTAATCTCATTAAGTCAATAATTATTTTTCCATGGGTTTAGAATGACTTAAAAATGAATTTCCATCTTAGGGGTGATTGTGACTTCCAGATGGGTGGTTCCTTAGCTGGGTGATTGACCTGCTCACTGGATTAACTCTTTTATATGGTGTGTGTTCTGGAATGCTCAAGCCAGAGAAATAGCTTTCCCTAATGCATCTCCTTAGAGCCCTGATCAAGACCTGTAACAATATTATATAGTCAGTGACTAGTATGCTATCTACCCCATGATGAGTATTTCTGGGGCTTTACTCCCTTTATCTCACCTTCCTTCTATCCACTCTTAAACTGACTTTACTGAACCTAAGGTCATGTCATGACTGTGCATGGAAGATCAGCATAGGAAACTCCCTTTATGTCAGGTGACACTCAAGCATCGGGTTAGTTATGAGTATTTTACTGTCTGTCCATAGGAGCTGGAATCATTCACATGTATTGTGGTATGTTCCAAATATGTAAGTGTCTCCAAACATACTCTGAAAGTTTCTGGAAGAGAATGACCAATGTCTTATACCACAGAAACCCCCAGAAGACAGCAAAATATTGTGCACAGTTTGAAACTTGGTAAATCTACTTGAAACAGTAAACAAATGAATCATCCAGTCCCTTTTATGATTATGTAATCTTTAATCATTTTATCCCATGTCTTAACTTTCCCCTGCCTCCCTAGTTATGTCTTCTAATACATATAGGATTACACATAATGTCATTTTCTCCCTGATTTCATAAATTTTCACCCATCATAACATGAGCTCAGATAGAGTGGAGTCTCAAAACAATTTCAGGAGGTCTATGCTTCCTTGTTTATCACAAAGTCTATTCTAATTATTTCCACTGATTTCAAATGTTTGACTTAGGAATTTAGAAGCACCTATGTTGGGGACCGCTCTGCCAAATGTTGGAACCTGCACTGCCAAAAGCTTGGGGGCCAAAATTGTTAGAGCCCACACTGCCCCAAGCTTTGGGGGATAAATTGTTCCAGTTCTTACTGCTACTCTGGTCCATGGGTGAGGGTTCAGCAAGAGAGAGAGAGTGAGGGCAGACACGAATAATGGAGACCAGACAGAGTGTGATTCAGTCCCGTTTATTCTCAAGTCTCTCTTCCTAATCCAAGTCCAAAGTCTCGAGTTCCTAGTCCCTAGTTTCTAGTTCCTAGTCACTAGGCCCTAGTGCCTCCAAGTTCCAAATTTTCCCGTCCCTTCTTCTGTAACACCTTTAAGTCACGCACACCCAAGGGAAAATTCTGGGTATATAAAACAAGATGTTATCAGAGTGTGCTCAGCTGTTGTAGGTTGTTGAAAACAAGTCTCTTGTCAGTGTATATGGCTCAAGATGGCTGCAAGTATGATAGTCACCTTCGGCTCCCCACACACCTAAACAAGTAATTCAATGATTCCATAGGGGAACATATCTAAAGTTTTATATTTGTTAAGTATTGACAATTTTAAGTCCTAGCTCATTAGATGACAACTGATTGAAATGTACTGCCCTGAATATTTTCTTTATGATGTAGTTAACTGGATAGAAATTTTAGGAAGACTATACTCTTTAAGTTAAAATCAGCTTTTCTAATGTTACTGTTTTGAGACAAGCTTTAATATATAGGTCCGACCAGCCTAGAATTAACTTATTTGTCAGGATAGCCTTTAACTTGCAGTGATCCAGCAGACACTGTTTTTAGCTGGTGGGATTATAAAAATGGACCACATTGCTCAGAAAAAGCTGATCTATTCTTATACAAATAATCATGGTTTTGAATAATTTGAATGTAAAAACTGCATAATTCTTGAAATATTTCCAAATCCTCTGTTCCTTATTTTCTACCTTCATGTGCTCTCCTGGTTAAGAATCTTTGTTTATGTATCTACCTCTTTGCCTTGAGAAAAACCAAGGGAAGATTAAATTGCCTTAGTGGAATGAGATTTTAAATATTAAGTTTATTTTTCCTTGAACATAGGTGAGAAATCATAAATTCTATTTATCATAAAATGAAATAGCATTTTGAAACCCCCAATTTAATTCTGTCTATCAGATACCAGAATACAAATGGTTATGTTTGAGATAGCTTGCTTAGATGCAATCAATAAACAGAAGTACATGGGTCTTTCAGTCTTGCAAGAAGAAATGTTTTGAAACAGCACAGCATGGTGTAGCAGCAGCAGCTTGAAATGGGCTTGTTTGTTTTGTTTTTCATCAGGCATTATCATCTTTTGTATTGCTAGGAGTATCCCTTAGTATTGAGAGTGGCAGTTATAGTCCACACTCCTAAGGCTTCTTCCTTGCATAGAATAAAATCAGAATCTCTTCCATCATGGTCTCTTTGGCTTTACTTGTGAGAACAATGGGGCTGTTCAAGAAAGACACTCATTCTGCCAGTTCTGCTAGCTCCTTTATGGGTTCTATAAGGGACTCATTGATAACCCAGGGAACAAATACTGTGCTTTGTAAGAAAGCCTATTAGGAAGACTGAGACTCAAGTTTTAAAAGATTGAAACAAAAATAAAAATAAAACATTTCCATCTTGCCTGTTCTATAATAAAGTTCCTCTGGGCACCCATTACAAAAGACTCCAGGTGAGGTAAATATTAGATTGCACTTAGGCGCAGAGAGAAAGCACTGCACTTTGTGATGAAGTGCTTTTAACATGTCACAATTTAACATAATTGGATTCTAATAGGACGTCTCTGTCATAGAGCCCTTTCAGTAAAGAATCCATCAAATAATTTGGTTTCACTTACATCTCTATTTAGAAAGACTGATTTTTTTTTTCTATCTAAATGCAATATCAAAAAAAAAAAGAAAGAAAGAAAGAAAAAAAAAACCTAAAAAGTGCCTTGGCAAGTATAAGTCCAACAAAGAATCGATGGTAATTATTGGTACTTCTATGCCAGCTTGTGAAATGCATATACAGGAGACATGAGTACTTAAAAATATATCTTTTATTTCTTAGTTGTTCTTTCAATGAAATGAACAGGATCAGTTTTCACTTTTTAATACTCACTAAAGTAAATTACCAAGAGTGGATAACAAAGATGCTAAGTTAGACATTAGAGTCACATGATTCATACCATGACAGTATGAGCACATGTGAGCGTCCACTGGTCTTAGTTAAATGAAACAATGGTAATTAACAGAAGGTCAAACATATAGAATTCTCAATAATTTGGATTTGGTTTTCGCTTTGGGTTTTTCTGGTGTGTGTGTGTGTGTGTGTGTGTTTTTGATATTTTGGGGAAAGCCTTTTAAATTTCCTTTCGTATAATTCATCATAATTACTCCTCAACTGTTAAACAGGATCAAAGTATCATCTAGAGGTTACCAAGTGTGTGACCAAAGGCAAATTTTTCAAGAAAGGCATTTATTCAGATAAAAAGGGACATCAAGGTGGTAACTTGGTGGCAAGAATTAAAGCAAAAGCCACAAAAGAATTCTACGTACTGCCTTGTACTTAAGCTTGTGTTAGGCTACCCTTTTTATATTGCTTAACCCTATATTTTTAGAGGTGTTGCCATACAGATATGACTATACCTGTCAATAAAATGCCTCACTGACCTAACCCCAGGCTAACTTGATCAAGACAATTATTCTGTTGAGGTCTGTCTCCTAGAGTACATCAAGCCCAGAAACAAACTTTACCACCTAAAGGAAAAGGTTTCAGCTCAGACTGACAAGACCAAGTTCTCCACACAAAGGATATTTATTAACTTCAGGGAGACAAAAGGAACAAGAAACAAGGACAGGAGATAAGGAAGAAGTGGAAAGGAACAAGGGAGAGGGAACAAGTATATTTGTCCTGATAAGAGGGACAAAGGATTACTTCTGGAAAGAGAGCAGGCAGACATAGCCTCCAGGGAAAAAAGGCAGTTTAAAAATGTAAAAGACAAAAATCCCATATTTGGATGGAGTGTTTAATTTTAATTGGTCATGTTAATTCGATGAGCCAAAGGGGGCTTTTGATTGCTGGACGTTAATACTCTGATAGCCGAAACTTGATAGTCAGCCTCACTGGAAGAAGTGGACAAATAAGGAGAAAGTTAAGGGACTCTGGCCAAATTGAGAGAAAAAGAAGCAACAGCCAAGAAAGAGTTTCATATCAAATCAGTAGGGTTGATAAGTGTACATGTGTGCAGAAGGTTCAGAGAACAAGAAAGTGGCCAGTATGTTGGAGATGAATCTGAAGGTACTCTGGCTAGATTGCACATGGCAAGCATGGTTCTGGCAGGCATTATTCTTCTCTCCAGTTCCCTCTGCCTTTCTAAAAATGGTTATAGTCCTAAAGCCCACTCTTAAGCTCTATTTCCTTATTTGGCAACTTCCTCCTCCTGAGCTGTCTACCAAGGTCCAACTATCAAATTATTGAGATCCAGCCAGCCATCAAACCCTCCTTTGGCTCACCTAATTAACACTCCCAATAAAAATTAAACTCTTCATCCTAATGAAGTGAAAATCTCTGGTTGTATCATGTGATGCAGACTCAAGTGACATTTTGCTGAAGCAGACTCATGTGGTGTTTTGCTGAAGCAAGACCCATGAGAGGACAAGTGATGCTTGGGGAAAGGTTAAGTAGGACTCAACTGACAATGGTAGGGAACTTACATAGCTGTGCAAAGTTTTGTTGGTCTCTCATCTTCACTGATCTTCACTCCTTGATAGAGGCACAACATAGAACTTCTGGCTTCCTGGCTGGTTCTTGTAGCTCCACATGACTCAGTGCAGATTTAGTGGGAGCATGGCTTTTTCTGCTGGGTCATGTAGCCACTGCTGATTCATGTTTGATGACATTATTTGTATTTGACTGTTGGTATCCTGAAACTACGGAACTGGACTGCTGAGATCCTGGCAAAGGAGATTGAAATCTCCACAAAGAACTATGTCTAAACAGGTGCATATTCTCTTGTCCCATTTATGGTGTTCTCTCCCCTACCTTTTGGTGGTGGGCTAGAAGAGGGAGAGGTCAAAGCATTTGATAACCCTTATTAAAATAGGTTTTGAAAAATCTAAGCTTACATTGTAATATATAGTATCCCCTTGTACATTTATGAACTCTCAGTTTCCTATGTGACAAGTCTGTCTGCTCTTTATCCAGAGGCAGTTCTTTGTCCCTCCAGAACAAACACATCTGTCCCATTTTCCTCATTTCTTTCTCCTTCTTCCTGTCTGCTGTCTCCTCTATTTTTCTCTTATTCTCTACCCTCTGTCTCTCTGTGGCTTAGTACACCTCCTTTGTGGAGAGAATTTGATCTTGGGAGTCCTGAACCAATCTCATCAAGCCTAATACCAACAGTACACTTAATTGTATAGTTTTAAAAGGTGCTTGCCCAAGTATTTCACTTTGTACAAATAGAAGCAAAAATAACCCAGAGAAGAACTTGTGCTTTTTAAAGCTTAAAATGGAACAAGAAAAGGGGTATTTCCCGAGCTCACATGAAGACTCAGATTAAAGTGAGTTGAAAAGGTTATGTAACTTAGGTCTTTATGAAACCTATGCAGTGCCATTGGAAGGATTTTTTCACAATTAATTTATTTAATTTTTTAAAATTTTAATGGCTCAATGGGTGGCTCCATTTCCAAGGAACCCAGGTTCATTCCCAGTGAATGAACTATCTGTAAAGGTAAGGCTGGTAGACCCAAAACATTTTGTGGCTTCCCTGGGCATCAGTTATTCACAGGATACACAGATGTACATGCTGGTAAAACATCAGATACATAAAAAAAGGTAAAGATAAAGCAAAGAAAGGGGAGAATGTAAAATACATGAAACAAAATAAATTTAATTTAAGTGCCAAGAAAAATAATATTATTTATCAATATAAAATATATTAATTTTTTTCTGTATGATCAAATATATTGTGTTTTGAATATTAGGTATCAGAATATAACTATAACTAACCCTTCAACAACTTAATAACGTCTATATCCTAATTAGAACAAAGTTCCACTTGTAAAAGTAATCACATATATAAAATAAAGAGACTACTCAGGTTATAGCAAAGTGATTCAGCCACATCTATTTCCATTCCTTCCATAGCATAGTTGATATTTAAAGACTGTGTCACAAAATATTTACTCACTATACATCTCCAGGTAGTCTGTAATATTATATGGTCAAAAAATGAAATGAATCACATGAAAAATTCCCTGCCCACTAGCTTTATGACTAAAATGGATCATCCACTCCTATAAATGTTATAAAAACTTGAGTCATTAATTAGATTACAGTAAAAATAGCAAAGTCATTTTTTTCTATAAACTTAATAGAAATAGTCATGGAATAATTTCAGAAACAATAAAAGAGATAAATAAAACTCATTTTAATTTAAATAACTTTAGCATGCCAGACATGATGGTACAAACCTGTAATCCCAGAACATGGGATGTCGAGGTAGAAGGTTCGTTCAGAAGTTCAAGGGCATTCTTTGTTGTATAGAAAATTCAAGGCTAGGCAGGAATACATGAAACTCTATCTGAAAAAATTAAAATATATAAAATTCAATCAAAATGAAAAAACAAGTCATTGAAACAAATAATGTTGAAATAATTAGATATTTATAAGCAAAAAGGACAATAAAATATGCAAAAATAGAAATAGATTCAGTATTTTGATAAAATGTCAGTAAAATTACCTAAATGTAAAACATAAGATTGTGAAAATATAAAGAAAATGTAGTAGAAAATTATAATATATTTTGCTTGATATGTTTTTTTGTATTATGATGGGTATAACATGGATAACATTATTAATCACACAATCAATTGCTAAGCTAACTTATTACAATTTAATAAGTATAAACACACTGATAAGAAAGTAAAAGTTAAATTAAATATGAAGAGAAAATATTTATAATGTGCCAGTCTAGTAAAACACTACTGTCAAATATAAGACATTCAAAACTCACCAAGAATAAATAAATAAAAACACACAAATCTCAATAGACATCTAACCAAAAAGTAACCCAGATCAATTGCCATTTGCATTAGAGAGCAGCTCATTAAGCCAAGAATGAAATACAATACTGTGCATAAATCATAATGACTGAATTCCAAAATTTGACAGCATTCTTTGGTGGCAAAGATGTATACCAAATAGAACTTCCATTCTTTGTTAAGAATACAAATGACGAAGCTGCTTTAGAAGACAGTTTAGCAGTTTTTCATGAAATAGAACATATTCTTTTTAGAATATATTCTGCTTGGCTTTTATCCAAATTCTTTGTATATAAAAGGCTGAGTATAACATTTTTAAATCTATTTAAGTGATATTATTTTTAATTACTAAACTAGAAGCAACCACTATGCACTTCGATATATGAATAAAAAAAAGCCTTGTAAAATAACCCTCAAGGTACATTACATGATTGTTCACTCTCAAAAAGCAGTAAGCTGAGGGGTTATTAAATATATCCTAAATACATGTAACTGACTGAAAGAAGTCAGTCTGAAAGGAGGCTTTTACAGTCGTATGACTTTCTATGAAAATCAAAATTATGTAACCAGTTACCATATAAATAATTGTCAGAATGTGAATGGTAAAAAATATTAGAAGTCTAGGAAAATATACTGGGTGCCATGATAATGATCTATTCAAGAGTTCGGATTTTCAAAGGTTCTTTTATTTAGAGTGTGAAGAATGAATTACAATGAATGTAAAAAATAAAAATCCAGTTATAGAAGATCATAATATTCCCAAATAAACTGTAGAATCTGATATGATGATGTAACTTTATTATGAATTTTTTAAATGAACTCAATGAAGGTGATTGAAGCAAAGTTGTGGATGTCAGTAGGATTGGAAATTAGTCAAGTATGCAAGACTGAGAATAAAGGGAACTGTGTGAACTAATGAGTAGAGAAATTACTCATAGGCATTTGAATGAATAACACTGACAATGATATTCACATATACTAAAACTTAAAATTAAATAAGTGAACAGCAGAATGTGATAGCCAGACTTCTTTCTGTCACAGCAAGGGTTTACAAATCATCATGAGGAGGCATTATATTATTCATTTGTGTAGAATTAGAGTTGGAAAACTCATGCTTAGAGAAATTCACATTCATAAAGACATAATATTTATAAACAGCAATATGAATAAATATATGGACATGCATGTATTGGTATAAACAATGAATTTACCTTTCTGATTTTCCTCCAAATTGATGACCCAAATTGTACCACAAATAAAACAAACATAATTTGGAAGTTATTAAAAAGAATTTCTTAGCAAATCTCTGTAAATGGGTATGGTCACCAAAAACAATGAACATCTCATAAGTATTGGGTAAAATTTTTACAGTCCAGCTATACATTAGCTAAAACATATGTACTTAAGGTGGCAAAATTTTTGTTGTCACGAGAATGCAAAAAGCTCGATAATAAAAATACAAATCAAAAAAATATGTGGTGGCAGTCTTACTATCTTACAAAGTACAATTTAGGATATAAAGTCCTAAATTGTAGGATTTAAGATATAAATCCTAGATCAGACAAAATAAAACTATATTCATCTCTACTAACTATTGTATGCATATATATGGATATATGTACACATATAGACAATTATTTGTGAGAAACAAATTCTAAATTCAAATGCATTTAATAATATTACTTAAGTGTGTGATAAATAGTGATAACTAAAATTAAATCTTGATAAATCCATCATCTAAACTAAAATGCATTCAAAGTCACAAATTGGCTTGATATCTCAAAGTTTAAGAATGTAATCTTTAAAATAGCTGTGATTACTGAGAGACTTGGATTCACCATGTTTCATAAGGGAAATTAATGAATGTATACAAGAAAAGATGGAAAGATGATATATAGCTCTTAGAAAGAGTGGAAAAATGTTGTTCTCTGCAACACAAAACAAATCCAGATTGCATGAGTGAGGAATATTAACAACACTCACTGTTGCCTAATATTTGGACAGAATAATCTCTTAAGCAATCCAATAACAAGAGTATGAATGACAAAATAGTAAAAATATGAATAAGAGATGAAAAAGAGATGTTTATAATGATTAATTAAATTGAGTGAATGGGAACACTGTGAAGAACATAATGTCCATTAGTTTTAAAATGTAAATAAAATTTCTAGCATCTCAGCAAGATTCAAGTGATGAGACTTAAAAATCAATTATTTTCAAATACGCATGTGTTAAGGGGTTGAGTCAGTAGTTAAAAACATGTCCACTAAAAGAAGGAAAATATAGTTCATTTATGATCCACATTTGTATTACAGCTGGATTCTGCAGGTCCCCATCAGTTTTTTTTTTTAATAATCTTAATGTGTTTCTTGCATATCTAGACTCAGCTCCTAATTATTGGAAACATTAAGAATAACATTAGAAAATAAAAGCTCTTGTGTTATATACAAAACATATTAATTATGAACATATTGGAATGGGAACTTAATAATTAAGTACTGCTACACATTATGAAGTTATTTAAACCAGCATATTAAAAGCATGAAGGAGAGAACTTCTATAACCATCCTAATAAATGGCAGATTATGTATTAAATTGCGGTATTTATTTATTTATTTATTTCTCATATATTACAAGCAGACTAGAGTTTCCCCTTTCTTACCTCCTCCTCGTCCCTAGCCATTCACCTCCTCTCTGCCTACCCCCATCTACTCTTCCTCCATTTTCTTCAGAAAAGGACAGGCCTTCCACAGATATCCACCAAACATGGCATACCAAGTTGTAATAAGACTAGACACATCCTCTCATATTAAGGCTAGAAGAGGCAGCACAGAGGGAGGAAAAGTTTGCCAAAACAGGCAAAAGTGTCAGAGACAGCCCCTGCTCCCACTATCAGGTGTTCCACAAGTAGACCTAGTTACTACAACCATAAAATATATATTGAGAGAGATGTCCTAGGTCAGGCCCATGCTGTTAAATCTCTGTGCACCCTTATGAGCCCAGTTAGTTGATTTTGTGATTTATCTTGTGGTATCTGTGACCCCTCTGGCTCCTACAATACCTTCTTTCCCTTGTCCCATGATACCCCAAGCTCTACCTAGTGTTTGAGTGAGGTACTGTATCTGTTTCCATCAGTTGCTGGATGAAGACCCTCTGAGGACCATTATTCAAGACTCCTGTTTTCAAATGTAGCAAAAATTAATTAAAAATCATTTCATTGTTTTTCTTTTGATTTGTGTTATTTATTGATTTACTTATTGATTTATTTAGTTGCCAGTAGTATGTTTGGTTGTATCTGAGGTGTCTTGCCTATCCACCCTTTGGTTCCTGGCCTGCCAGGTAGTGCTGGGGTGGGTTCCCTTCCATGGCATGGGTCTCAAGCTGGACAAGTCTTTAGTTGATGGTAAGTCTATAATTTCTGTTCTATCTTTACCCCAGCACTTGAAATTTGCAGACAAATGGATGGAACTAGAAAAAAAAATAAGCCTAAGTGACGTAACCCATACACAGAAAGACAAACACATACTCTTTTTTTATTGGTTACTTTATTTATTTATATTTCAAATGTTATTCCCCTTCCCAACTTCCCATCCACAATACCCTTTCCCTCCCCTGCTTCTATGAGGGTGCTCACCCACCCACTCCTTCCTCAATGCCCTAGCATTCTGCTAAGATGGGTCATGTATTCTTTTATAAGTGGGTACTTACTACCTCTAAAGTAAGGAATAATCATGCTAAAATCCACAGACCAAGAAAGGTTAAGTAACAAAGAGAGGTCAAGGGAAGACTCAAATCTCCCAGGGAGTGGGAAAAAGACTAGATATAGTGGTGGACTGAAAGACAGTGCCGGCTGGAGATGGAGGGAAGATATTGAAAAGCAGGGGTTGGCAGTAGAGATTACTGTAAGAGACAACTGGAAGTGAGAACATTAGGGAGCAAGGTAGAAATCTATTGCAATAGAAACTCCCAGGAACCTGTGAGGGTGGCCCTAGGTAAGATTCTTAATACTGGGAGATATTGGCTGTAAACCAGCCATTTCCAGTAACCAGGTAAGACTTCCAGTAGAGGGACTGGGACCCCAAACCAGCCACAAAACCTTCGGCCTACAATTTGTCCTCCTTGAAAGATGCAGTATACATTTTTTAAACATTGGTTTAAAGAAGGGGATAGAGACCATTTTGAAGATATTATAGAGTGACTGAAGGTAAATCATTACAAATTCAGCACATATTATGGAAAGGAGAAAGTGTTCTCAACATCATTCATTGAAGAAGCATATACCCCTGAATTCAGTAGTTTGGGGTTGAGAAAGTCAACAAGGTTTGTAAACAGGACATTGGTGACATTCTTGTCAGATTGTGCAGAGCCCTAGTAATCAAATCCATTAATGTTCTCAGTGAAACTGATGAATATTCACAGCAATTAAGATAAAGACTGCAAATAGCCTCACATCTGTTCAGATCAGATCTGGCCTTAGAGTAACATCTTGTGCCAAACTTACTAAAAAAAGACACAAACTCAGATTTGAAGTTTGGAATTCGGAATAAAGAGTTGTGAAACCAAGTGTTCAACATGGTCACTATAAAAAAATTAAATGTAATGATGTATTTTTAATAACATAGCTTTATAAACAAAAAAATATAACTTGGAAAATTATTAAAATCAAATGTCATAAAATCATTAGAATAAACATAGAAGCATATAACATATTAACATATTTTTACAAAGAAGATACACTATTTGAGAATAAGGTACATGGATAAGTTTACCATATTGAACTACAGAGAGACATAATAAATGAAAAAATACTTACTTAAAACCATTTATTTGAAGAATTCTAAAACTTGGCCATGCAAACCTCAAAAGGGTTTTGATATAATTTGAGAAAAAAAAAGTATGGGATAGTAAAAAAACACAAAGACACCAAATGACAAAATCCATTTTGTAATAAAACTATCAGCATCTTTCCTAAGCAATTTTTAAAACTGTAAAGTGCTGGATAGGCAAGGGCTGGATAGACTGCAGCGCTCATGGGTGTAAGCAACAGGGTAAGAGAGCCAGTTAAGCAACAGCATGAAGTAAATGCCTCCCATTCTGAACAAAGAAGAACATCAAAAACATAAATTCACAGCATCTATACATTTAGAATGTAGTAGAGGATATCTCAAAAGCATTTAATGTATGCTATTTTGTATAAAATGATGTTAAAATGGCATAGAATGTCAACGTAATCAATATACTTTTTTGATTTTAAATACCAGTTCCAACATTGACAAGGTAAAAGTTTAGAGGAGAAATTCTATGTGACTTGACATGACTGGTTATTAGAAAATGACATGTTGAGGTGTGTCCCCTCCAGCAGAGCTGTAGCTATTTTCTTCCATGCCTGCTACCTGTTTCTTACTGTTGCTGTAATATGCCTGGCAGTCATTGACACAGAGAAGTGACTTGACTCAGAGCAGGGCCATGTTTACCACACACCATGTTCTGTTCTGTAGGTTTTGTGGTTTGTTAATCTTAAGAAATTACACAAAGCTTTATGTAGGACCCATCGAATTAAAGCCGAGTATAAACTGCAATGTCTAAAAGGGCTTGAGTCAGACCTGACCACAGGGCACTACTTCCTATAACTTCATATGAACTCACTATGTTTGTGTGTGTGTGTGTTTGTTTTTTCTTAATGTAACCTGACAAAGAAAGTTGTTCATCGCTGTGGCTCAGCCCCCATCTGAACTTTGGTCATGACTGGTCAGTATTACAATGTGCATTCACTAAAGTATCTCTGTCTGACTGAGATCCATGTTTGTGTGGTTTGTGGGGCAACTCATGGACCCCCCAAGAGATAAAATAATAAATGTAATCCAGTAGAGTATTAGAAAACAATATATAGTGACAAGTCAAACAGGAAAAGATTTATATATCTAAGAAAAGTATGAAATATTTAATTTTGCACATATAGGAATACTATCTAGCTATTTAAAAATGTAATCAAAACACATTCAGTCAAATGAATTGATTTAGAATATATAATATTAAGTCATAAAACCTCAGCAATAAAATAACTGCTTGTTGTTGCTCATGTGTGCATTTACCCAATTTAAGTGTATATATATGTGTGTGTGTGTGTGTGTGTGTGTATATATATATATATATATATATATATATGAGCAAATTTGCATGTGCTTACAGTGTAGCATGTATAAAACAAAACAAGAAAGAAAATGTGAAAACTAATTAGTATTTGCATTTCTAATTCTATCATTGTTTTGGGGAAATGTTGATGGTAATATATGCTATCATATGTATTTGGGTCTTATTAGTGAAGTTGTGTAGACTCTTTATCTGTAAATTTTAGTAATAAAGTTTAAAACAAAAAATACTTCTGTTGGGAAAAGAAAAATTGTAGGAAATACAATTTTATACTAACAGTCTGTGAAATATTAGAAACCTAATCCTGCCAATTTAAGTTAGGACTAGAGAACTTTGAATACAAGATACTGGGCAGAGTAGTAGTCACTTAATAATATACAATACATTTATATATCAAAATATCTATAGGATCAGAGTAATTTACAACCAAGTAGTATCACATATACCTTGTAAAACATAAGCAAAAAAGAGAGAAGAACATTGAAGTTATTGTCCCAACACTGTATTGGGCATTAACAACATACATATTCATTTATAGAAAAATTGGTGTATTTTATATAATCATTCAATGGAATGCAGTTTAGCAATCATATTAATATAAGTGCTTTACTCATGAATAGGATTAAATCTGAAAAAGAGAAAGTTAAGTAAATGAAAAATATTCTGGAGAAACTGTTTACATATCACTCAATGGCATTTATAAAATTTAAAACATCAAAAAGTATATATATATATATATATATATATATATATATATATATATATATGACAGGTTTAAACTTATCTTCAGTATAAGAATAGAATGGGGTGGTCCCAGGTACGTCACTCCATCAGAGAGGAAGAGGATGAGAATGAGAGATGTTTCTAGAGATGGGAACAGTTAGTTACACAGGCAACCTTGCTGCTGTAACCATTTCTTCAGTAAATAGAAATATAAAGAATCTGAAAGCCTGATAAGGCTGTCTCCTTAGAGGTCTCTCAGAGTCGGACATACCCAGAGACAGATACCCACAGCTATCCATTAATCTGATCAAAGTTCCCAATGGAGGAGTTAGAGAGTAAATTGAGAGAACCGTGAACCATACGGGCTGGTGGCCCTGTGAGGAGAGCAAGAATACCAACCAGCCAGAGCTCCCCAGGGTCTAAACCACCAGCCCAGGTGCACATAGGGAGAGACACATGACTCCAGCTGTATATGTAGGGGAGGATGGCCCTGTTGGGCATAGGTGGGAGACAAGATCATTGGTACCCTGAAGGCTGAGCACTGAGGGGGGGAATCTGAGGGTGGGGAGGGAGGCTGGAGGTAGGTGGGTAACACCTTCATAAAGGCAGGAGCAGGGGGGATGGGATAAGGGGTTCCTGGGTGGTGGGGGAAATATGGTAAGGGGATAAAATTTGAAATGTAAATATTATATCCAATAAAAGAGGGGAAAAATAGAAAAGCGGTTAGAACCAACATTCTTAATAAAATGTCAGCCCTCTTTAAAAAAAAAAAACTATCTTGATACTAAAATTTGTTTTGAGAATTGTATATTGCAGAATGATCAGCCTTGGTGTATCTACTCAACAAGCAAGCTGGGCAGACCTGCTCAAACCTCTGAGGTCCGTGAATTCCATCTGGAGGCAGCGAAGACACAGCATCAGAGGATTGTCAACTTGCTCTCCCCCCCCCCCACTCCTCTTCTAATATCTCAACGCCCATAATCAGCTTGAAGAAGCTAATGATGAGTCAGCGCCCCTATTCCCTGGGCATGGGGACTAAGGTGGTAAATGTTGGGCTGTCTCCCTAGGGAAAAGTAGTGGTTTTGTCGGAATAGAGAGGATTAGCTAGGGTTTATTGCATAGCCATAACCTATTAGTAGAAATCTGTATAATTAATATCAAGATGAAGATATAAATTCTTAAATGGCACCAATTTACTTTGTTTACAAATTTTAAGGTTTTCATTGGCATGAGCTTCTTAGTGATATAAGAGTGAGATGAATATTGTTACTCTCATAGGCATTGTACCAGTATAACACACTTAGGAATACAAAGCTTAGACCCAGTCCTTCTTTAACTTTTTTAACTGATTTGAGATGGTCAGCCTGTGAGTTAAGGGACTATAGCAAATTCATGACTTGGAGTTTATTATAAGGGTGTTCTCTATGTTTTATTTAGAAATAGCTGAGTGGAGTTAACAGGCAACAGTCCAGATTACCTTACATGGATAGCTGGTTTTCAAAACATCAGAAATCCTTAGAATTGACATGACAAACATTTCAGTATTAATGTTCATTTTCAGAGACCTGTCTGCTCCGGACAGCTTCCTATGTTAAATTCTAAGAAGAAATTGAGCATCCTTGGAGTTACTCCAGTTGTGGGGAGACAGCCACTAGGCAAGAATTGCCACTTTCCTTCTACAGACAAATTACTGTCCAGAAAAGGACACACTTGCAGAATAGTCGACTGATTATATCTGCCTAGACAGAGTAATCAGCCCTTAATAATTCTGCAGCACTAAGGTCTGTCAGATGATCCTGGGCCAGAAGGCAGAAGAACAGATGCTCCAACGTTTTGAAGTAGAGCGAGTGTCCAGGTGTTCAGAGGTCTCTATAAATTGGCTAAGTTTTAGAAGCTATGCTTTGTGCTTCCCACAATTATAGTCAACTCAGTCATTCTGGATTTCTGATGGGGTTGAAAACTTATAGCTATTTACTTTGAGAGAAAAGATCTGAGTGTATGGTCATCAGCTGACATTCATCCTAAAGCCAAGGAAAAAGCCAGGTTCAGAACTAAGTGTTTTAGTTAGGATAGATGACAGAGGTGCTGGTTAGTCAACAAAAGGATGGACTGGGTATTAGGACTATCTTGTACCTCACTGGTACAAATAGGCATAATTATGCTCTAATTGTATTTTGAGAGAAAAGTTTCCTTTTAACAGGAAGGGTGATGTGTAGGAGGAGCTAAGGTGGGAGGAGTACTGAGAGGAAGAAAAGGAGTAAGAAGAGGAGGAGAAGAAGGAGAGGAGAAGCTAGGTGATGAAAGAGAGATAGAGGGGGGAGACAGGGAAGCAGATGTTCATGTATCTCCACCAGTCAAAGATAGTTGATATATCTAGGTTGGGTACTGGGTTACACCTCTGATTGAACAATACCAAACTTATAAAGCCTATGATTAACATTTCTTAAAAAAATGTATAAATGCAAAATGAAAAGGGGGCATGGGATAGGGGTTTTCTAAGGGGGGGGGAATGGGGAAACGGGATGGTATCTGAAGTGTAAATGAAAGATCTAATAAAAAAAAAGAAATATTAAAAAAAAAAAGAAATATTAAAAAAAAAAAAATAAAAATGTTCATGTCCAGCAATAAAAGGCCATTAGAACATTAAAAAAAAAAATCTGAAAATCATGTTAATAACAATATATTCAATCTTGAATAATATCACTTAAGTGCTTTACTGTGCTTTGAATAAAGACATATTTAAATATGTTTGTAGCTCCTCTTGAATATAAGTTTCTTAAACTTTAATTCAGGCACTTCTGTGTAGACTAGTTATTGCAGGTCTTGGCTTTATTCAGATCTGTTTCTCAATTTATAGCCCATTTAGCTTTACAACATTTTATTGCAAACATTCATCTCTGGATGTCACTCAGTGTTCCAAAAACCAAACTATAATGTGAAAATCACAACAAATAGCAACTTTGAGTTTGTATGTACACTCAGGTCTGTGAACTATCATTAGTGAAGATATGAATACATTCCCAGGGTGACAGGTTTTAAGCAGAAGGAATAAGGACGCAACCAACATCAGGGACAGAACAGTTGCTGGCTCAGTACTCAGTTGATCATCTGAGGTTCTTTCTAATACCTAAGCCTCAGGAGTACATCATGCCTGCACCTTCACTATACAATGACTAAATCCCTGTGTATAGCACACTTCTAAAATCTGTTTTTGAGTGACTAATGTCAAAGGATACTGCTGTGGTTTTATTATGACAGCCTGGTCCAAATCTGGTGCCACTTCTCAAATGAAATGCCTATGTAAGGCTGTGACCAAGTCAATATATTAATCCCTCAATAGATTCATTCATTATATGATGCCCTTGTAAGGAATGATAGAAAGTATAAGGTATAACCTAATTAAAGGAAATAGGACACCATGACTGTGTCCTGCAAAGAGATGACCTAATTTTCCGCCATTTCTTGTCAATCTGTGGCCCTAAGACTTAGTCAGTGGACTCTCTGTCACGTTGATTGCCCTACCACAGCAAAAGACTGTGACCAAGTGAGCACTGGATGAATCCTCTCAATGAATAAACCAAAATAAACTTTTAATGTTTCTCCCATGTATTGCTTTAAAACCATGAGGGAAAAGATTCCAAAGACCCAAATTTTTGTGACATAATATGAAGTTATTTTAAATTGTATTAGCCCCAACCTGAGGGTATCTAAATAAAGCCACTTTCTGCTCATTTAGATAGAGCTGTGGTAACACTTTGGTCTTCCCGGGGCTCATCTTGTCTCATGCGGCTTGTTCTCTGTCTTCTGCTTGCTTTCTCATGATAATGTTCTACAGTGTGTTTACTGAAATCATTTTCTATCCTCTCTCTAGTCACAAATAAGGCAATGCTGAAACAATATACATATGTTCCTGTGTGGTACATCTCATCAAAAATAAACCAAAAAGTACATTGATTAGGAGGCTCATTTATTTTTATATTTATTTGCTCATATTATTTCTGTTGACCTGAGTTTTTATCTTTTTTTTTCATTTTTCTTCCTATAAAATATCTTTACAATTCTTGTGGTACAATGAATCATAGTTTTTATTCTCAATATATATTGTGTATAAATCACTCTTCTTAGGAGAAGTAAAACCAACATATATATATATATATATATATATATATATATATATATATATATATTTGCATATTGTAAAAAAAAATCTGGAGAAATAAACTCTACAGGGTAGACTGCAGACTGAACAGCAAGGGAAGAGTAAATGTTGAGTCTAAATTCAAAGTAGAAGCACATTCTTCTCCATGCAGAATTTCATGTGTTTTGTCTTAATAGATTCAGTGGAGTGGACTGAATGTGCTGATTTAAATCACCATCACATGCATAAATTACCTTCCCAGCAACATTCAGATGGATATTTATCCAATCAAAACAAAGTGGGGGTGGATTCTGATCTAGGCCAGTGCTCACAAAAATCTGTGATGTCATTTCATTTTTACTTTGAGAGGTCATTCATGGGTCTGGAATTCAGGGTGACACTGTTTTCTTTAACCAATTTACTGCTACCTTTTCACCCCTTCTATTTTATGTGCTAAACAAGAGAGAATTTGCTGATGCCTTCATCTCTGTCTTTTCCACTCTATCCAGTAGGACTATTATCAAGAATTCAATATGTCTGGATTTTGTAGATTTTATTGAAACTGATCACTAAGCATCTCTATTATTTTCACGTAGTGTGGACATTGTTCAGCTATCTTTTTTCAATATATTATTGTATTATTCTCCCACTCTATTGGCCTCTCCATTCTTCTCAGAGTACACATGTTTAAACTGTTGTAGCCACATTCTGCCACTGTTCAGTCTAGTCCTTTTGTGATGCATGAGAGTAGCTTTCTGGAAATATTTTGAAATAATTCTAAGCGGAAATGAAAAAACAGAGTGTGTAAAAAGCAGGTATCAGTGCCTGTAAACAGCAAACCTCACATCTTCCTCAGGACCTTAGTCTTTGCATTCTATTGGTTAAATATATATATATCCTGCTTCAAGGCCACCCCATAAGGATACAAACTTCTCTTCATTTCTTCCATGAGCTTATGATGCAGACTGTTCTTTTCATGCATTCATCATGAATGCATTCATCACTGTGTTCCAGCAGGTGATGAAGCATTCCCCTCTTTGAGCACTACACTGTTCTTAAGAACAGCCCCCACTAAGCCAGAGAGGAAATGATCAGTTCCATTCTGTCAGTGATTTATAGAGACGAGAATTCTTACCACAGCTTGTTCTCATATTTGGATACAAATTGCTAATCCACTGAGGAGATCTGTCACTTGTAAAAAATCTGAAGCCGGTGTTTTTATTTGTTTTGTTTTTTAGTATTGGAGATTGAACTTATGCTCTTAGCATGATAAGTAAGCATTCTTCCACTAAGCTACCGCCCTAGCCCTCTAATGCTGGTGCTTTGAAGAGTTATTGAAAAGAAAGCCCATTAGGTTGGTATTTAATTCTCTATGAGAGAGCTAATTTTGGATCTATTTGGGGCCAATCCCAACTAATTCCATTGAAAACTTGAAAACGTTAACAGTTAGCTATTTAAGATGAGAGTCAGATGATAATCTTTAAGCTTCTCAAAATGGGTTCTTTGAAAGTAACCAATGATAATTGTACAATAACAATTAATTATGACACATATATTTTCTCATTTAACAAATTAAAAAATTAAATACACCTAATTTGATAATAAGCCATTATAATTCAACAAGGTGAAGCCTCTTTTACTGTCATCATAGTCATTGAATGTGGTATAGTATGTAGTAGTTAACCTTTTGCAGAAACACCTGGTAGATTTTAATAAGGATGCCCCGAGTTTAACCTTTATTAATCTCAATTAATATGTAATAGTTCCATGTTCCTCAAGGATTTTAGTATAATTTACCTTATATTATTAATCATTTATTTAGTTGCTCATCATTTCTTTTCTAACTTAATCATGGGCTAGTTATAGTAAAACATAGTCCTAAGCTTATTAAGTATATCTGAATAAAACACAATTGGGTGATGACTGGGAAATGATCTTTATAAACCAGCCAATTTGTATCTTTATTTCTTTCCTTTTTTATGATACATGACCTACTCTTTAAATCCATCCTAACCATGAAAGAAAACAGTCGTTCCAGCTACAGAAAGTGAAACAATCCCAAGAAGGAAAATGGCTTGTCCCAGGTTTTAAATGGTTCACTCAAGCCCAGGATGTGCCTGTTTTTTTTTTTCCTGTACCACCATCATTTTTGTCTTTAATTTTATGTATTAAATAAACATCTTGGTTGTAGTTGCTAGGACAAAAAATTCAGAGACTGAAGGTCTTTGCATTTTTTATTTTTCACAAATGTGGAGGCTGAGAAACCAGGTTAAAAGTGCCAGCATTATTAGTTTCTTGTCAAAGACAATTCTTCTATTCCTAGATGTCTAGCTTCTCCTTATATTATTACATAGTAGGTAGAAATAATTGTGACATGAAATTAAGAAGGCACCATAATCTATCATGGTAGATCCATACTCATAATATTATCTAGAACAAATTAAACTCTCCAGAGCACATTCTTCAAGCACTATTCCACTGGAGATCCTAGTATCATAGAATGTGGGAGGACACACACATCAGGTTCACAGTCAGGCACAGATGAGTTTATAGCTGGAAAGTCTCAGAGAAAGGAAAGTAATTTTCAGTGTGTGTGTGTGTGTGGTGCATGTGCATATGTATGTCTGTGTGCATGTGGTGTATATGGTGGAGATTAAATTTGTTATGGTTCACATGCCAGGGTCGGATGTCAACTTTATTAATTTGGTTCTCTCATACCAGTTTGGTTTATGAAATCAAGGTTGGCTCTACTGGCTTTCTGATTCAAATATCACAAAATACTTTCAGTTTAATAAGTAAATCGGAAAGACCAGAAGACAAAAAGTTCTTTTCTGTTATCTATAATACTACTGTATTTTCTCATTCAAATTAACCTAAGTCTCTTATTTAAATATATTCATTATATAAGCATTTTTTTATGAACTTGTTTTTGTTATGTTTTCACCTGTACCAATTTATACTGTTTTTGAGAACCCATGATGAGATTATAATGCTTAAACCCTCACACCTTAAAACTAAGTCCCATGATGACATATTATGTAGCCATTTATAAACAGAAACATCTATTCTGGAAAGAGGGTATTTTCAAAATGAGCATAACTTTGTATGGAGATTGAGATTATGAAATGTCCTACTAAACTTTCTTTGTTCTTCACTGTATATTGGTGATTAACACTGAAACAAGTTTGCTGAGTCCCAGGAAAAATGAACAAAGTTCTTTGTAACAAATCAAGTGCTTTGAAATAACAAGACTGATTGCCACAGTTTGTGAGTATAGATTTGAAGGTGCTCAACTTTTTTTAAGAATATCTGACTACCTCAAAGTCACAAAATAAGCCAGTTAAACTGTAAGAAAACGTATGTCCTATATTTTACTTCAATGAAAGAGTTATTGTGTTAATTGAATTATCCCTTTATTTTTATTGAATTCCAGTGTCAGAGTTCATCAAGTAAAATCTAATTTATACAAATGTTAAACACTATCTAAAAAGAGAGATGGAAGGAAAGAAGCAAGGAAGGAAGGAAGGAAGGAAGGAGAGGGAGGGAGGGAGGGAGGGAGGGAGAGAGAGAGAGAGAGAGAGAGAGAGAGAGAGAGAGAGAGAAACAAAACTAGTTTCTTGGAGGAGAAAGGAACAAAGTCATTTCCATAAAATTGACCCAGATCCAGGATCCAGACAGGTCTGACATAGGACAAAGACTTTGAAGTGAAGGCCTGACAGTTTGTGATATTACCAATTTATAAAATAATCGCATCTTCAATGATACAATGTCAACCTGTCACACTACAGAAATGTCCTTTTATCCTGTCAGATTATCCAGCATAACAACTGCTTTCTTTCAGGTCTTCAGGAGTCTGAGGGCAGAGGTAAGGGAAAATGAGTTTCTCTTCTGTTGAGAAGGGTTTTTACCTCCTTTGCTAAGCAAGGTTAATCAACAAAATTTTATGTTCTGAAAGATGTAGGTGTGTGTTTTTAAAAACAGAGTATAGATCTTCTAATTCTGTGAAATAGAATATTAATAATACCCAACTGAATATGACTTTATCAGTACAGTGTGGTGTGATTTTTGGTTATTTTTTCCACCATAATACCATCTTATCCTTCTTGAAAATTTCATTGATTGTTATATTACAATGTTTCAGTTAAATCTGTCTACACCTAACTTCTGCATTAGATCTTATTGCTCTTTAAAATCAGGATCATTGCCCACAGTATCTGATGTGTTTGACATATTGTGAAAATGAAGTCATAGCATACACAAACTTACGGGACACAACGAAAACAGTGCTAAGAGGAAAATTCATAGCACTAAGTTCCCTCATAAATAAATTAGAGAGATTCTACAATAGTAAGTTAACAGTTCACCTGAAGTCTCTAAAACATTAAAAGAAGCAAACACACCCAAGAGGAATAGATTAAGGAAACAATCAAACTCAGAGTGGAAATCAATTAATTAGAAACAAAGAGAATGATACAAAGTATCTCCAGAAAACCTAGAACTGTTTTTTTTTTTTTTGATAAAATCAACAAGATAGATAAACTATGAGACAAAGTATTTAAAAGACTGCAAGACAGCATCAAAATTAACAAAATCAGAAAGGAAAAGGGAGACATAACAACAGAAAATGAGGAAATTCAAAAAATCAGATCATCAGATCTCACTACAAAAGCCCATACTCAAAAACCTGAAAAATCTAGAAGAAATGGATGATTTCCTAGACAGGTACCAAATACCAAAGTTAAATCAAGAGCAGATAAACTATCTAAACAGTCCCATAACCCCTAAGGTAATAGAAGCAGTTGTTAAACACCTCCCAACCAAAAATAGTGTAGAGCCCAATGGTTTTAGTGCAAAATTGTACTAGACCTTCAAAGAAGACCTAATACCAATACTCCACAAACTATTTCACAAAATAAAAAGAGAAAGAACACTGCCTAATTCATTCTATGAAGCCACAGACACTCTAATACCTAAACCAAAGACCCAGCAAAGAAAGAGAACTTCAGACCAATTTCGCTTATGAATATCGACTCAAAAATTACTCAATAAAATTCTTGCAAACCAAATCTTAGAACATATCAAAACCATCATTCACCATGATCAAGTAGGCTTCAACCCAGGGATGCAGGGTTGGTTCAATATATGAAAATCCATCAATGTAATCCACTATATAAACCAACTCAAAGAAAAACATTACAGGATCATCCCATTAGATGCTGAAAATGCCTTTGACAAAATTCAACACTCTTGCATGTTAAAAAGTCTTGAAGATATCAGAAATTCAAGGCCCATACCTAAACATCATAAAAGCAATATACAGCAAACCAACAGCCAATATCAAATTAAATGGAGAGAAACAGAAAACAATCCCTCAAAAAAAATAAGTTATCTGCACAATAAGAGTGAGAAGCCCTGGAGAATGGATACACTCCTCATCATTAAGGAGAGACACCTCACTCCCCTTCAGAAATGATCAGAGTTTCTGTGATGTTTTTTATGGTGAGTTCATAAATCGCTAAACTTGCTGATATTATAGCTCAGTGAGGTGATGGATGGAGAGAAATTACGTCTGCATAATAACGACTTTAAATGGCAAACCCATGGCCACCATCATGATGTATAGAAAGAATAGAAAGAATCTCAAACTGTTTCCACTAAGATGAGGCATACAGAAAAGGGTCTACCCCGTCTGCATTTATTCAGTGCAACACTTAAAGGTCTTAGCTGGATGAGTAAGAGACAAGGATGAAATAAATGTAACTAAAAGAGACAAAGAAGGCAAAATTTCTGCAAAATAGTATTTGCAGAAGAAATGCCACCTTAAGAGACTCCAGAAAAAAACTATCAGAGATGATAAATTATTTCAGCAATGCTGGAGCATAGAGAATTAACGATAACAACAACAATAACCACCACTACCACAACAGTTGTCTTTCCAATTATTTTGTTTTGTTTTAGGTTTTTGGTTTGCTTTCCCTCTATCTCAGTCTGGCATCAAATTGACAGCAATACTTCTGTCTCAGCAACACACACACATTAGGATTAAACTGCCATTCAATATGTCAAGGGAAAAATATACAGAAATTGGGGTATGATTTTGGTTTTTATTTTTTTATCTTTCATCACACATAATACATGCACATGTTTCCATAATGCTGAGTAATAGAGGTAACCAGTCAGGCAGGATCTTTGGAGAAGTCTCAAAGTATAGATGCTAATAACAGATGCCTGACATATTATTATTCCTAAGCTGTAGATTTCATTATGAGATGTGAATAAGACACATTTTGGATAAAGATGTTTCTAGCTTATGATATTTCAAGAATATGAAATTTTTTCATGTGAGCCATTAAATTCCAAGGAGTGTTTGTGATTTAAATATTAATCTCATGTGACAAATGTTTCCGCAAAGAAATCTAGACTAATATTTGACTGAAATTTTATACATGTCATGCTGGTCAGTCTGATCGACGAAATTAACTGCACATCTTGGTTACCTCTGGGGACCTGAACTCAGCCCTCACAATATTGGATACTTTTTATGTTTATGGCTTAAATCTTAGTTCATTGTCAATTAGTTGTAATGTCTCATTCAATTCTAAGTGAAATATCTGGATTTAGAAACTTAAAAACAAGTCAGACAGAAATTCGCTTCACAAATACCTACGAACAGTTGGGATGGACATTGCTGAATGATCAATGATTTAATAAGATTGGCATCTGTTTGGAACATAGTTACTATCTATAAATTAAACAGTGTTGATGGTAGTAATAATGATGATAATAAATTATTTGATCTAAGTGCATCTTTCTATGATATGGAATAATATGTAACCTACATTAACAGACCCCATTCATCTTTTCATCAGGAAATGCTCTTACCCACTTACTGCTTCAGGAACATTTTG
The DNA here is from genome assembly GCF_011762505.2 of Arvicanthis niloticus. Taxonomy (NCBI): domain Eukaryota; kingdom Metazoa; phylum Chordata; class Mammalia; order Rodentia; family Muridae; genus Arvicanthis; species Arvicanthis niloticus. The sequence goes on along the minus strand of NC_133430.1, from coordinate 22,698,649 downwards.
AAGTACACAAAGGGTAAATTTCTGTAGGAATTAATGATGATAGTTGTTTAAGTCACCGTAATAAAAATGTGGATGACCAAGGTGATGGAAGAATCAATCCAAAACTATTAAAATGTGAATTTGATTTTAAATTTTTAAAATTCTTGTGTCATGCTCAGTGAAATATTACAGTGCTCCAGAGAATCTACAGCAGTGGCTGGGTTTTTGTTCGTTATGATATTTGTTTTAGAGAAACTCAGAAGTTAACAACAAGGAAAAGTTTTGAGAAAACCCTATTCTTCTAGTGACTAACTCAACTGAGGGGAACCTGACAAGCACAGGATCCTAGTTTCCCTGTGGTGCCAAAATGCAGTAGAAACATTTGGTTTCAAGGAGGCTTAATATTTTTCTATTATAAATTACTATTGCCTTGTCTCTTGCCTGCAGATGGATTACTGCCTCTCGACCACTGATAACTTCCACCTGAAATTCCATCTGGAGTTAATTATCAAGTGCAGTGATAAAATCCAAACACTGGTAGCAAGTTTAATGCCTGGCTTGATAAAAGGCATGCCTTTCTTAAACTGCTGATTGTTTGCAAAACTATGATTGTAGAGACTGAAGAGAGGGCTCACCAGTTAAGAGTGATTACTGTTCCTGAAGAGGACTCAGGTTCAGTTTCCAGCACCTACATTAGATGGCTCAAAACTGCCTGTACCCTATTTCCAGGGGATTTTACACCGTTTGGCCTCTGTGGGCATCTACACCCAAAAGGTCAAAATAAATTCACACAGGCATGTGGGCGTGCACGCCCATGAGAGATCTTGAGCAAGCACTTATATGCACATGCACACACACACACACACACACACACACACACACACACACACACATTCATATGAATAAAATAATAAAAAACAAACACTATCAAAATCTTCAATAGATGCCACTGTGAGTAAATCCTGATGGCCATGACTTGTTTAAATTCGTTAAGCATAAAAACTCCTGAAAATTCGGTTTAGTCCTTCATTTGGGTGAGTTCTTGAGCTCCCTAGCTTCAGCAGGCACTAAAGCGGACTGAGACAAAGCAAACATGGTAATTTTACCTTTACATGGTCCAAGAATTCCTGCACAATAGTATTGCTTTAGTTCATTGATTTTTATTTTTGAGATAGTCTACTCTGTTTGCTGGAAGGAAAAGCTGTAATTAGTTTATCAGATAAAGAATTCTAATATAGGAGAAAGTTCTGGTCAGGTATTACTCAGTGAACTGGGTTTATTTTTACCTGTTTGCTATCATTGTCTCTTTTCTTCCACTCCGACACATCTTTCTCTTTCTCTTTTTCTTTATTTGTTTGTCTTATTCCCTCATAATAATAATAATGCCTTGATCAGAAAAAGAAATACTATTGAACTCCAAAATAGAGTAAGTCACAGGGCAGAGAAATTTTAATGGTAGTTTTTTATGAGTTATATTATTTTTGTCATTTTTAAAGTAAATACTTAAAGGCAGCATACTACAAACCACCTCAGGTATGTAAGGATAGTCAGATATCTCAGCAGAACTTTGAAATGACTCAGAAGCCAGTTTGAAGGTCCATTCCAGTGATGGCTAGTCATTGGCGCTCCCCATGCTTGCACCCACTGAGAAAGCAAATTGCTTAATAAATGAATAGCAACAGGCTACAGGCATTTGATGCAGGAGTCCTTAGCACAATAAGTTACATGATGCATAGTTAGAAGACAGCAAAGATGTGCTAATTGTCTCTATTTTTTTAAATGAATGTGCTAGGTAAGACAATAATACGAAATAAATGTCAGCGTTTTTCTAAGTTTTTTTTAATGCCTCAAGGTAAATATTATGTATCACATTATGTAAAGAATAACAACAAAAAAATTTAGAACTTTTCCTGAATGTTGTCAAAGATGATGTAAAGCTTCTTCTGTTAGTAGCTGGGCAAAACCATAAAAGTTAATTATGGAAAAAGTTAATCCGGTTTTATGGACCTGTGACCAGTGGAGGGATTAAAGCTATGTAAGCACTCACTAAGTGTTTCCTCTAAACATCAGCACAATCAACTTTTCCATCTTTCTAAGAATGTGTAGAAACAAGACAGATGGCACAACGTGTTTTGTTCCTTACACTTACAAGAAACACATCAGGAAATTATGGTCAAGGTAGATCACCTTGTGAATATTATCTGGCAATCTGGTCTCCACTTAAGAGTGCTGTCAATATTTGATGATGTCTTGACATAACTTATGAGTTTAAAGATTTCAGTTTATACGATTTAACATTTCTAAAACTAAGGAACAGTTTATTCTTCTCTAAGACTAGGGTAAGGTGTAGGTAAAGAAACAAAATAAACAAACAAACAAAAACATTCTTGCAGTTCCCAAATTGAGTATTCCCTCACTACCAAACCAGAAAGCTATATCGTTTTATTTTGAAAGAAGAATTCATTACTTTAACATCCTGGATGCATCCATAGGATATGAGATAAGACAGAAGACTAGAAAAAAGGCAAAATCAGGATTAAGGATAGAATTGAATGGACTATAGCAGAGTCAGTGAATGATCTGGGAAATCCACATTTACAATGTCAAATGGGAGGAAAATGTATTGCAAGGACACAGTGTGACACTAAGTCTGTCTGATCACGTGAAAAATGCTGGCTGTTGTGGCTCTGCCTGTTTGGTGTGCTATGTTCTTCAGACACATATGCATAAGGCACATTGTTAAACATGAATCAATCTGTTTTAAACTCCGTTGGAAAACAAGACTGTTGTGCTAGAAATTCCCAATGCTGACATAGTTCTTAACAGAATATTTATGGTATTTGGGCAAACTCAATCCCAAGACAGTTAACAAAACTAAAACAATATACTGAAAAAAGAAATGTATTACAAAACTTAATTCACACTTGTCACACATATCACATTCGTTTTCTTTCATTTTATTTTATTGTGAAAAAAACATAGAACACTAACATAGAACACTAAAAAAATGAAGCTAAACTATTTGTAGGAAAATGTTTAAAGTATATTCCTTAACATCACAGACTCTATAGTCTAATTGGGGAAAGTCAAGCCATAAAACTATGTAGTTGGACCACAAAAAAAAAAAAAAAAAAATGGCTATTAGGTAGTCAGTGAAGGAGATGGCTCTGTTTGTCTAGATACAGATAGCGATTAATGTTTGGGTGGCAATATATTTCACTATTGATGAAAGAAATGACTGTTGTAACAAATCTGCATTTGTTTTTCATTGGTCCAAAGGTTAGAATTTAAGAAGAAAGTTAACATTAGGATTGACTTCTGGTGAGATGCCTCTTGATATCTTGTAAATAGGTAGTTTTTGATTCTTCTAGCCCCGTCATATATCTTTTACCTTCATAAGAAGAGATGAAGAGGAGAGAGATAAAGGGAAAGACTACCGAGAGAGAGATAATTTCTTTTTATAATAGTGGACCACAATTGGATGAAGTATCTACCTTAAAAATCTTATTGAACTTGTCATTTTCCCTAAAATCACTAAGATTTGAATATCTCTTAACTGCTTGGGACCAGAATTATTCCAAATTTACATTTTTTTTTAGGCATTAAATTGTTTACATAAAAATAGTTATCTTTTGGATAGGAAATTCACCTAAACAAGTTTATTTGTATGCATAGACTAAAAATAATTTTATGTGACATTAAATAAAATTTTATGCATATAATAAGTGCATAAGATTTATAGAATGGAAGCCTAGAGCATCAGGCCATTGCTCAAAATGTTTTGAAGCAGTCCATATATTTAGATTAGGGCTGCCCAATACTTAGTCATATTAAAAGACAGATTTGCCATATATATTTAGGGATGAAAATTCAGTCTATGGTGGATAAGTAAGGAAATGGACAGTAGAGTGCTATTCAAACTTAAGAATGTTCCCTTAGAAGGAGCATCTGTCTAATATAGTGTCCACATTGAGCTACAAGAAGGCCAAATCCTACCTCTTTGGATGAAGACAGCCATAGAGTGAATATGATTTTAGGCAATGAAGCTTTCAACTTATGGAAAGTCCTTGAAGTTAGTGAGAACTAAAAGATCTGATGACTAGATGATTAACTGGAGAGGAAGTCTTTCTTCCTTGAGGAACTTTGGGTAGCTCCTCTTGGTGTCCAACATGGAGAATTTATTACTGTTTGCATGGATATTTCATTGAGTTAGGAAATCAAATATTTTATTCTAGATTTCAATGGCAATTAGACATTAATTATTGAGAATGGAATGTGTTAAGATTTTCAATCATTCACTTACAGTGTTCATTGGTTCATAAATTCCTTCTGACTTATTCTCTTAACATGTAATGCAGCCATGAAATTAGTGAAGAATTTTAAGGAATAACTCTATTGTGTCCTAACTTCTTCTTTAGTCAATTCCCCAGGATCTTATCGACAGGCTTTCATGTATTTTCTTTTTGTCTAAACTCAGCTGAGCATTATTGAATATGCTTCCTAAATAACTGGTGATATTTGCTAGATTTGAATAATAGAGTATATATAGCCAGTTTGACTTTTCTGCAATGATAATTTTTACTTCTTTATTTTCTCATTGTTTCCCCAAATCCTCATTCCTCCATGACACACTGAAGAATTTATCTGGAACACTCCAATAGCAAATCAAGGATTCAAATTCGATGAACATCTATTTACTCTTTGTTGAAGCACACAGAGTGTCTTTCCACCTAGGCTGTGTGCCTTGGGCAGTATTCCCGAAATTTGTTTCTGCAAAACCACATTCCATCCTGTATAATCTACTTTACTCCTTAGAAACTAAACCAGTCTCATCAAAACACAACTTTGAACTTGTATTTCTTAACTTTAAACTATCACTCCTTTGACTCTACTCACTGGTAAAGCAAACACAGTTTCTTTCTCAAAATCCTTTTTATGTTTGTACTGAGATTCTTCTGTCAGAATCTTCATTCCTGTCCTGTCCCCCCTGTGCTGTCACCAGCATCCACTCCAGAATAAAGTCTACCTCACTTGCAGCATGAAGCCAGGTCATGGTAAGTTCACGATTGACTTCATCTTACCAAGTGGATTCTTTTTCGTCTTTATCTTGAATAAACTTTTAGATATATTTCAACTGTTCATTTCCTTCATCTCACATAGCCTCTTCCTTTGACCTCTACAGAACCTCATATTTCCTCTAGAGACATTCACTGTGCTAACCTCTTCCTCCTCAACTTGAAATTTTTGAATTGTTTTCCTTGAAGTTTTCCACAAAAGCCTGAGATAATAAAGATAATATTTAAATGTTTCTAAGCCAAAAATCTATATTGATGGCAAATAAACAGTACTCATGGCACAAATATTATAGGCATTGTAAACTTATCACTTTTATCCACTCATATCCTTCTGGTAATGAGGTCACCATTGAGATAACATTGAAGCCTTTTAGATGCAAATCCCATAAATAAACAAACAATTGTAGTAAGTTACAGAAAGAAAAGTAGTATAGAGTCAGAGACATGTGTATGATGATCTATATGATATAGTCAGGAATCATGTAGATATTTTATAGGGACTGAACAGTTGCAGAAAGTGCCATTTCTTAACCATACTTAGCAGAAGTCAGTAAGAATGTGGAACTGTAAGTTTTCCTCCAAACATTCCCTAAGCATGTCATTTGATGTGCTCGGATGCTTCAGACAATTCTATTAAGAACCTGCTAGTGTGCTAGAGACTGTAGACATGGATAATACTTATTGCTCTTCCAGAGGAGCAGTTTGTGCTTCCCAAACCCCAAATCCTAGCAGTTAACAACTTCCTGGAACTTCAGATTCACAGAATCTAATAGGCTCTTCTGACTCCTCTTGTCCTCTTCATACTTGTGTTTATATAGCCACAGACATCCAGAAATATACAAACACAGACATGCAAAGAAAAAATAAAACACATCTTAAAAAAATAAACAGATCCTGCTAACGAATATATGTATGATCAAAAGAGTTATGTTTACTGGTTTTAGACCTAAATTATGGTCAGGAATATTTGCTGTCCACTGATATATGAAAAGTTTATAATGTATTGTTTTTTTTAAACCAATATAGCATATATTAATATTGTCTCACTTCTTAGATTTTTCCTAAAAATGACTACTGTGCCTATCAAGGGGTCTTAGAAATTCTGAAAGATTATGTTACCCTTTTATAGTATAAAAGTGTATCACTGAAACACAGCAGCTGCCCATGATTAAAGATGACAGTTTTCCATGTTCATTCATTTAAAACATTTTACCTGTCAAATTAAGACTTTGCAGTGATCCCAAAGAATTAGCTCACAATACTTTTCTGGGAAAATGTCTTAACTTTTTATTTTAAATTAATAGCATCATTTTACTTACAAACCTTCAAACAGAAACATCATGAATTAAATCTACCTGTCATTATTATTGTTTTTGTGATTGCCATTTTTACTAGTTGTGCTATTTTTATTGTTTTGGGATTGAATTCATTGTTAATAAAACAAACAAAAAACTTGAATTAAAAGCTTCCTGGAAAAAAGAGATAAATTAAATTAATCTAAATAATATTTTCTTTTGCTTCAGAAAGGTCATTAGTGATACTCGTGTGTAAGGTAAGAATTTCAGAAACAGTATTTGTGGAACTCTCTGAGGTCATTTAAAATTACATAAAAGCAGAACCGGAGTTATTAAAAGAAAACACTTAACAAGCTTATGTTTGTGCAGTGTATGTGTGTGTGTGTGTGTGTGTGTGTGTGTGTGTGTGTGTATTGAAACCTGTGTGAAATTTATGTCACAGACAGGAATTACACAATAGGAAGCAAAAATAACATATCATATTTCCAGGTGTATTTGGCAGATGAGATATCAAATTTATAGATACTATAAATGTGAATTATAAGTTTTCACAGAATATAAAAATACATTTTTAAAAATATTTTTGATCCCTAGGCAAAATATTTAGAAGGAAAAAAGAAACGACGTCTTTAATTGTGTTTGTAATGTTTTGTATTTACAATGAATATTTTCAAACATGATTGTTCTCAAATAGAACAAGGAATGTTATTATATCTCCGTCAACTCCCTTTCTTGTACTGTTGAAAACTAAAACCAGACTTTAGGTCTGTGAGGTCATTTGTATCTTGCTGAGCACAACAGTTACAGCACAAGATAAAAATTTTGCAGTAATAATTAGTTCCAATTCCTTCATTAAATGTATTTTTTTTTTTTTTTACTTTCAGAGCAAAGAAAATGCTGCTGATACAATTTCTACCACATACATATGGACACAGAAAAATAGAGAGGGCTAGAAAAAAGTCTGGCTGCACACTGTACGTTAGCAATAAAATTGGAAGCTAAACATGGGTGTCTTGAACTAGAGCAGTTAAGACTCTCAAATTCATGTTAAGTGGATCTGAGGGTTGTCTTAAATTAGAACACATATCCACATTCCTTCAGAAAATCCTCCTGGTAAGGTTCTTCACTGCAATGGCCCACTTCCTGGTAACACTTCCTTATTATTTGTTTTCAATGGCTGTTACAAAACAGAGACCACAATTTTTTAACTATACCAAACTACCAAATTACTTGAAGGTTTCAATTTCATACAGCCATAACAGAACATCAGACCAAGACCATGTGTGCCTGTGTGTTTGTGTGCCTGTGTGTGTGTGTGGAGGGGGGCACCAACTTTGCATAAGCTCAAAAACAGCTATGTAGTATCTGTAACTGGTATCATTTAAAATCTTTGCGATCAGGGTTCATATGACCTACTGATGACCATGACTTTGTTTTTTTTAAAGAGACATCTGATTTTCTAAAGTCTGCAAAAGTGCCTTAGCCTTTCTGAAGTTTGTCAGCCCTCATTCACAGTTTTCTGCAGCTTTCAGCTAGAACATGATGTTTCAAGTCATTATTTTCTATGGCATCAATCACACTTAGATATAAAAGACAGCATAATACTTTAGAGGCTGACACTATGAAAGAAATTCATTTGTGAACAAAAATCATATCCCTTATCTCTGCAAACAGTATAATTTGGCTGAAGCAAATTTATTTTGCAGAAGCAAAGTCCCCACAAATTTTTCTTTATCTGCTGATAAACACTGTAAGTACAATTATCAATCACACAACAATTAACTATAATATTTCCTTCCTTCTTGCTCCATTTTAACATAGCATCATTTTGCTCAGTCTATTTTCTCTCTAATATGTTACATATGAACTGAGAATTACTTTCCTCAAAATAATTGACAACTAGGTTTGTATTAGTCAGGGTTCTCTAGAGTAAGGTAACTATTAGAAGAAATCTCTCTATTCATGTGTGTTTCATGTGTGTGTGTTGTGTGTAAGGAGGATTTATTAGGATGGCTTACATTCTGTGGTCTATTTAATATAAGTGTGCCTGGCTATGAAAATAATACAGTTGTTGTTCATTCCATGGTGCTTTGTGTCTCAGCTGGTTGTCTGTATATGCTGGAACCCCAAAGAAGTAGACTGTAGTGCTAGTGAAGAAATCTTCACTTCCTTCCAATGTAAGAACAAGCAGGCAAAAAAAAAAAGCTTCATATTCCATATATATATATATATATGGAATATATATACTCCATTTATATATATACATATATATATACATATACATATACATATACATATACATATACATATACATATACATATACATATACATATACATATATATATATATATATATATTATGGAGTAAAGCTGTGTCTCCCTGCCTCTTGCCTCAAAGACTTGGGATAAAGGTAAATCTCCCAACTTCAAATTAAGCAAAATTTTTTCCCAGGTGAGCCCATTTTGAGGTTTTAGTTAGTTACAGATATAATCAAGGTGACAACAATGAATAGCTATCGCAAGGTTTCTCTGTGAATGAAATCAAGAAAAATGACAAGTTGGAGCCCTCTTTGTTCTCATAATGGAAGCAGAGCATCCTGGGTATCTTCCTATCCAATAATTAATTCTGCTGCTCTATTCACCTGAAATTTGAGTATGAAGCTGCCTCTGATTCCTACACAAAGCTTGACCACTTAAAGATTCCTGGTAATTTTCATGACCTTTTCTCCCTAATATTTCCACAAGTCTCAGCTTTATAGTATGATTTAAGACTATTCTCTTCAAGTGTCTAAGGTTGTTTCATTTTTCTTCATTGAATTACAACATATATCTTTACATACAAAGTTAAAAATAGAGTCAAATATATTTTTTAATTTATTTTAAAATATAAGTATATGAAACAGAGATAGTATTATATCTGTAAATTACAAAAAGGTGAGTCCTGGTAACATTTTGAAGAAAAACAAAAGGCAAACTAGTAGCAAAATCAGTCAGAGAAGTCAGCATATTTTTGAACCACCTACAGCAACGCTGTTTCCCACTCACTCATTAGGCTGTATGCCTTTTCTTGAGGAGAGGATGAATTCTAAGCTATAATGATATTAATACTAGGAAAAACTGATATAAGAAGTCTGTAAACTTGGAATTCTCTTAAAATTTCAGTACACAGCTCGTGTTCCTTCTCCACTCACACTCTTTCCTGAATAATGTGAGATATACCTTTTTTAAGCAAACACAAAAACAACAAAGTAATACTTTTAATTTTCCTTTCACATTATGTATATATCTATTAAACTTTTCATTGAAAATGAAACTAAACTGAACATCTAGTCAATGAGGGCAATCCATGAGTGTGGCATCTGCTTTAAAGACTTCTTTTTAAAAGAATAGTCATTGATTGCTATCTTCTTCCTATTCATTTTGATAGGAAGAAATGGCTTTGAACTCTTAAAACAGCTTTTATTTCTTACACTGTTTTTGTTATTTTACTTACATTAGAAGTGCAAGGTCCTGTGAAAATATTTTACTGAATATTAATTTTACTTTGAAATTTACTTTACTATACAGAAAATTAGTTTATTATGGTGTTGCTTTTAAAATTATACTATGTTGTATATTTAAGTAGAGTGCTGATAACATATTACTGTACTGTGCTTTTAAAAAAAAGCTTTATTAAATCTATGAATTATCTGTGCAAATGTCACATCTAGAAGTAGATTCTAAGGAATTACTGAGTTAGCAGTCATTAAGAGTCCTTGAAGACAGGAACAAAAATTAACAGGAATAACATGCATGTTTTTTTTTCAAAGTACAAAAATGTACATTATTGTAAACAATTTTTCCAAATTTTTCCTCAAAGACAATCATTTGATAAAGTCTTTCAGTTGATAAAAGCAAGCCTTGAACATTTTCAATTTGCTGATGAAGCTGAGGCAGTGATCATTAAATCTATTGGCAGTTACTTCTAGGTTCCTGTCTGGTTTCTCTAGAGTCTACAGCACAGACTATAAAATTACTACCTTTTGATTATTAATTATAAACATTTTATAAAGGGACAAAAATTGACAAACAGTTATATTTTACATAAAATCCAGATGGGCTACATAATCAATCTCCTTGTTTTTATTGTCCTCTGATGCAAATTGACGTTGATTTTTAGAAGCTATTACCTATGCAATGTATTACCAATTGTAACAAAACAAAACCGAAATCTTTATCCAGTACCCAAAACACTATAGATTCACCATGTTATTTATAGTCTATTTTAGAACTAAAAGCTTCATATGAATTTACCATATACAACTATTGATCATTTATAGCCTATGAAGTGGTTGCTATAAATCACTCATATTTTACAAATAAAAATACATTTTTTAGTTTCTTCAACTAATGAGGTATTTGGTTTTGGTTACCCATCTTACTATCCCATTATCATGAGAAACAAACATTAAAATGTTGCTTCAATGGTTAGCTGCATGATTTATGTTTCATTTACTGTTTTAATTACCTGAATAAATCCTTAATTAAATTGATCATTTTCTTTTTAACATGATTCCAGATGACAAAATTAATGAATCAAACATGTGGTCTGATCATTTCTAACACCTAAGTAGATTGGCTATCCATAAGGATAATCAATGCCATATCTAACCACTGGGAACCAGACAACTGATTTTTCCCACATCTTGGTTACTCATATAATGATAGCATGATTCAAAGAAGAATACCAGAAGAGTAAGGCTAGTAGAACAAACAATATCAAAGATGTTTGAACATAAAAACTTACTATACCACATTTTTCAACCCAATCAAGGTATCAGAATACTCACTTCTTCCCATAACTCCAAGGGAAATTTTCCTCCAGGATTTTCTCTTTGTTTTTGTGCCTCTCAGAAAGGTCTGGAGTCCCTTGACTTACAAATAGATTAATCAATTCTCTGCTGCCAGTGTTTCATGGCCTGTTTCTATGTCTTTCTTTGTGTTTCTTCCTAAATTCTCTTGGCTTTGGGACACTGTAAGTCTACTGATTACATTTGACCAAATTTATATCTTTTTCAATTTGATATTATTTTCCTTCACCAGTTCATCTCCTCCAGAAATAAAATAAGTCCTATTCAAACATCTAAACTATGACAATTTATCAAATGTTACTATTTAGACATGTGGTTCCCAGCTCCAACTCAAATCATTTTACTCAAATACGTTTTACTATGGACAGATATCTGATCATGTGTGACTATTAGTTTCCCAGGGTAAAAGAATAGAGAAGAGATGGGAAAACAGAACATATCTTTTGAGTTAATCTGGACTGCGAGTGAGCTACATCATGGCCAGTAGCAACATGGCTGAAATGTAGGAGAATTTATAAAAAGAATAAGGAAGCTTCAAGTGCCAAAAAAATGTATATTTAGGTTCTGCCTAGCATCTAAGAGAGAGATAAAGGCTAGGAGTTGGGGGTGGAGGTTTGGAGAGTTGGGGGGGGGGGCATAGTCTTGCCTTTCTGAGGTGGAATTTGGAAGGATGAGCAGATTCTCACAACCACATAGCCATTCATAGGATACTGTGCTAGAACAGGAATTCTGGGAAAGAAAATTTCAGTCCTTCTTAAAAAGATTACTATTCCTCCTAGCTCATCGACACAATTTAAGATGATACTGCCTTCCCAGTGTGGTCCTGCCTGTCTTCCATATAAACTTGCCTCTTTTTGAGCTACAGCCATTGTTTGATTTCACTGACATCCACATTCTTTATCTGATAACTTGCTTTGCTCCAGTCGACACAGTAAGAAACAAGTTATTTTCAGCACTGAGATGAATGAAATGGTACAAATATTGTCTGGGGGTTAAAATTATTTCATTTCTTTTTGTGATATCGTGGGGGTTAAAATTATTTCATTCCTTTTTGTGTTATCGTGTCTAAAGACAAGACTAGTCTGTTGCTATGTGGAACAAATGTCAGAGTTCGCTTGTTTGTAAATACCAACATAAGTCTAGAAACTAAACCTTAACATATTGTGTAATGCAAACTTCCCTAAAATTACTCTATATGTTTCATGATACTTCACTGTTATTTTAATGTTTATTTAATCAGCATCTTAGATCCACATGGTATGCTATTATTAACTTTATATACATTTTTAAAGTTTTAGTTCAAATATTAAAAGATTGTCTAGAACATAAATACTATGTAACAGCTCACAGATTTGCCATAAGGATCTTCTACTTCAAAAAAAAATTAACTAGCCAGGTGGTGGTGGCGCATGCCTTTAATCCCAGCACTTGGGAGGCAGAGGCAGGCGGATTTCTGAGTTTGAGGCCAGCCTGGTCTACAGAGTGAGTTCCAGGACAGCCAGGGCTACACAGAGAAACCCTGTCTCGAAAAACAAAACAAAAAACAAAAAAAATTAACTGAATTTAAAATTATCTACAAGACAATTAGTAAATCAAATGCTTACTAATAAGAATGTATGGTGAAATAGAGTCATAACTTTTCTGACATAATAGTTGATTATTGCCTCATAGGGTCTGGCATAATGAACGCAAAGAAATTGGTAATTGAATGAACCTTAGAAAAATTAATATTTGTGCTAATAATGAGAATTTGGTGACAAACAAAATGTCATATTTGTTATTACACATACAAAATTGAGTTGAACAACACAGACATTTGCACATTTTTAACTCTATTGAATAGTTTAATATAACTCATTTCTGAAAATATCTAGGTAAAGCAGCTTAACCAAAAACAGTAAGTAGGGATAGAAGTGGAAGAAAACACAGAGCTGAAATACTTGCCTAGAGACATTGCAAACCACAGCCTGTAACTGGGGAGATTTATCATGCCTGACGTGGCAACAAAGAGACATAGGATTTAGTAATGTTGATTTCAATTAAGTGAATTCCAGTAAGCAGCTAAACAAGATTACTTTTGTTTCAATCAACTTACCTTGATCTATGTGTTTAAGACTTAGCTCAGTGGTAAAGTACTTGCCTAACAAAAACTTGAAAAAAATAAAGTTCTAATATAATTGACATATAATAAAATGCACTTTTATAAAAATCTATTCATACAAAATCTCTACTTATACAAGACAGTATAACTCTTATTTCTCATATAGGATTATTTGTCTCTCACTGCTGTCACAAGACCAAGCTCTCAGAGCAGATAACCATTCATCTGTTGTTGTTGTTTTTTTTTTTTTGGTCTGAAAACACTACCCTTGTGTCTTCTGAATTTTTATACAGAATCATCCATGATGAAATTTGCATCTGATTTTCCACTCAGGAAACTTAATTTAAAACACAGCTTCATTGCTGCTTCTATCCATGTTCTCTCCCCCACTTTTCTCTCTGTCTCTCTGTCTCTCTATCTCTCTGTCTCTTTGTCTCTCTGTCTCTGTCTCTCTCTCTCTCTCTCTCTCTCTCTCTCTCTCTCTCTATCTATCTTTCTCCTTTATTGTAGGAATATACATTATATGAGTAAAATACTTGCCTTCTACATACCTGCTGAATAGCACATAAATTACCTGAGTGAGGCCAATGTTCTAAAGAAATCTCCAGTGGGTCTGTATGTAGAAATTATTTCTAGATGTATATTTTGAACATATAGTACTAAAATATATGCCACGAGAATGAATAGAAATCTGCAGCTGGCAGGGGTGTGGGATAGGAAGCATTTCTAGCATGTGCCAGTGACTTGAGATGTGGAAAGGCTTCCAAGAGTCAATGCAAGTGACCTTAGATGAGAAGCATAACAATGGAGATATGAAACCTGAAAAGGACAATTGTTGTAGTCAGTCAGGGCCCCCAGTGGAGCTATAAGGACCAACCCACCCACAAAACTTTTGACTCAAAATTTGTCCTGTCTACAAGAAATACAAGGACAAAGATGAAGCAGAGACTGGGGAAATAGCAAACCAATAACCTTCCTAACTTGAGATTTATCCCATGGACAAGCATCATTCACTGACACTACTAATAATACTCTCTTATGCTTGTGGAAAGTTGCACAGTATAACTGTCTTCTGAGAGGCTCCACACAGCCTCAACCGAAAAACATGCAGGTATTACAGCCTAAGATTGAATGCAGCGCAGGGACTCCTATGAAAGAATTGGGGGAAATATGGTGGACTTTGAAGGGGATAGTAACTCCACAAGAAGACCAACAGAGTCAACTAACAAGGATACCTGTGACATCTCAGAGACTGAGCTACCAACTAAAGAGCATACATAGGCTGGACCAAGGCTCCAGGCACACATGTAAGAGATGTACAGGTTAGTCTTCATGTGGATCCCCCAACGAGTGAAGTTAAGGCTGTCCCTAAAGTTTCTGCCTGCTTGTGGAAAATGATCCCCTAACTGGGTTCCCTTGTTTGGCCTCAGGGAGAGAGAATGCACTTACTCCTGCAGAGAATTGATGTGTTAGGATCAGAGAATACCTACTAACCCCCATATTTTCAGAGGAGAAGGAAAGGGGAGGATGGGCAAGAAGCTGTGTGAGGTCAGACAGGGGGCAATGATCTGGATATAAAATGAATGAATGAATGAGTGAGTAAATGAAAACTACAAATAAGAATTTCTGCTAGTGAGGATGTGGAACAAGAGGAACACCACTCCGTTGCTGATGAGAGTGCAAACTTGTATAGAAATTATGGAAATCAATATCCTCTTAACTCCAAAAATTGGGAATCAGTCTACCTCAAGACCTTGGTATGCCATTCTTGGACATATATTCAATGGATATGCCATCCCTCCAAATGGGTACTTGTTCAACCATGTTCAATGCAACTTTATTCATAATATCAGAATTTGGAAACAAGTTTGATGCCCCTCAACCAAAGAATGGATAAAGAAAATGTTGTATATTTCAATAATGAAATATCACCCAGTTCTTAAATACAACAGCTTTTACAAAAGAATAAAATAGTATGCTAAGTTATCACAATGTAGAAATAAGAGCAAATAAAAATATGAAGCAAAAAAAAAAACTTTTAAGAAAAAAACAATTTATTCATAGCTCTTTTTTTTGCATGCTTTATTAGTAATATATGACCAGTAAAAGCTCATCGTGTTTGACTGGTTTCTCCTGTGATTATGTCTTTTGGGAAGAGCTGAGTTGAGACTGATGAAGAGCAGGCTACCCTTTGGGTTTGCATTCTTCATGAATTTCCTTTATTTGTAAACCCTTAACTGCTTCTGGCTCTCTCTCTCTCTCTCTCTCTCTCTCTCTCTCTCTCTCTCTCTCTCTCTTTCTTTGTGTGTGTGTGTGTGTGTGTGTGTGTGTGTGTATTTGATCTGGGTAGGCTTTCATTTGGACTCAAGATCCCTCAGATTCTAAACTCTGTGTAACTAATATCCAAGCTTCACTGTAATTGCAAGTATATTGAAGTTTGGGCTCAGTAAACAGTACTCTGAGCTTGCCAGTGAAGGATCATACTAAATGCTTGCAACACTGTTCATCATTGCCTATTATTATGGAGGCAGGTTGCTGCAGAACTTGAGTGCTCTGCCAGTTAATTTTAACTATCAATTTGACATATCCTGGAATCAAGTTAAATGTTATAATGGTGAAAAATTGCCTGTTGTTTGGAGAATTTGGGGGTTGTCATATGATGTAGGTAGAACCAGTACATTGTAAGTAGTACAGTTCCTTGGGTATGAAATCCAGACAGTGTGAGAGTACAGAATGTTAGCTGAGGTCAAGTATGCATAATCTGTATATTCAATTTGTACAGAATTGTGAATGTGATGTAACTCATCTGAACTTCTAGCCTTAAACCTCTCAAATTATTGAACTTAAAAATGGTATAGTAAATATGAGAATTCTTTCTAAAGAGGCAATGAATATATCCCATAAAGAAATGCAGGTAAATACATTTGAATATGTGAAAAAATTGAATAAAACTGCCAAGAACTGAAAGTGGAACTAGAAACTATAACAAAATCACAAACTGAGGCAATCCTGGATGCAAAGCATTGGAAAGTGAACAAGAAGTACTGACACAGCATCAGTAGTAGAATACACATGATGTAAGAGAGAATCTTAGGCATAGATGATACAAAAGAAAAAAATTGATGCAATTGGTAAATAAAATGCAAAATCTAAAAATTTGATGACACAAAATTCCAGGTAATTTGGGAAATTATTTAAAAATCAAACCTACAAATAATAGGCATAAAAGAAGCAGATTCCCAGCTTAAAGGCCCAGGAAACATATCCAACAATACCATAGAACTAACATAAAGAAACTGATTCCTATGAATGTACAAGAGGCTTACAGAACCTGACATAGATTGTACCAGAAAAAAAAAATTCTCCAAATTTTTTAGGGTGTATCACTTTGGTTTTTGATTTATTAACTCCAAAACCATGACCAATATTATTGTCAGTCTTTCTCCTGTAAAGTTCGACAGACTACTAGGCTTATGTGTAAGACACACAGTAAAGAACTGCCTTCCTACAGTTGGAAATACTGGAAAATCGCAGCAATGTTGACATGAAAAAGAAAACACATTAGAATCACCACAGAACTAAGCAAAAATTGATTAAATTGTTGAACCAAGGATCACATGAAAGAACATTACTTATCTCAGATATGAGACACAGTTTTTAGGTTGTGAATATCAAAGGGAAACTACAGGAATATCAGAGCTTTGGATTTGGGATTAAAAAATTCTACCAATTGGGAGACTCTCCTAAGACACAGTGAGTGAATAATCAGATTTACCCATTTTTTCTCAGATATCCAAACATAAAGTAGAAATCTCAAATGGTGGACTTTTGATTCTTTAAACTGTTCTGTTTTACAATGCTTATTTAATGTGAGGAGGTGGTCACCACTCTGAATGAGAGCAGAAAGTCAAGAAGTGTTCGCACAAATGAAGAGTGCTCTGATCATCATGGCAGAGTACTCCTCCCAGCAAAGCACTGAGGCCACTTCCTACCCTAGCCATCAGAGCAAAGTGTCATGTGTACATGCTTGCTTGCTTTCATGGCTGAACTGAAATCTACTCATTCAGGACCTATTCACTGTGAATGTGACACAAGCTCATTTCTATGGCTTCTGTGATGAGAGTACAAAGACTGTGATAATTGTGTACTGAATAAGTATCAAGGTTTGCTATAAACTGAGATGAGATCAGAGATATTGTAAGGCCCAGGCTTTAGCCTATTGGACTACAGTTTCCAGTTACCCTGTCATTCACTAATTTAGTTATGGCTGGGAAGCTTTGTGCCATGATGTTAAAGCCTCTAATTTCAGGCATGAATCTAAATATTACGCTAGAACAAAGAAGCAGTTTCAGACAGGAATCTAAATTTTAGGCTAGAACAAGAAAGTAGACTTCAGACATGAAAATGACCTTGGGCTAGGAGAGGGAAGTAGGCTCAGATACTTTGGTCATCCTGATAAACCTTTAAAAACAGTGATCACGGGAGTGTTCATGTAATTGGGTTTAATGCTTTGCTTGTTCTTTGACTATCTGTATTTATTGTCTTTCTTGTTCCTTGACTATTTGCATCTATTGTATTGCTAGACCCTCAAACTAAAACTGACCTTAATACATGCATGTAATTAAAATGATATAAAATCATAAAGGAGGAGGGGGGATGCGATAGGGGGTTCTAGGGAGGGGAAATGGGGAAAGGGGATGACATCTGTATTGTAAATAATTAAAATATCAATAAAAAATTAAAAAATGGTATAGTATACAAAGCTAATCTTTTCCCCCTAAAAAAGTCAATTAAACATTTATAACCAGAGAAAAATAACCGAGACTACCAACACATAAGACACTGTGTAGTTAAGTGTTTAAATAAAATATAGGGAGGTGTTTGTTTTACTATTACTCCATCTTAGCTAAACATTTGCTACCAAAGGTAGTGTTGAAGGAATACCAATAAGGTTTGTCCTGTTACTTTTGCTCTTCCCTGAAGCCTCTTCAAATGTTAGGATAAAGTCATTCTTTTCTCCTCTATAACATCACCTCAGTTTCATCTTGAGTTCCCTTTATGACTCCATTCTACTCCAGCAACTCCAGGAAAGAAAGATTTAGAGTCACACAATATTGAAACTCCTACCAGCTCCTCTGCTGGGTAAATGCATAGGTTGTAAAGAGCCTGGGACATCAGACATTAGGCCAGGACTTATCCGAGAGACAGAAAGCCTTATTGTTCTCATGAGACCTAAAGTTTCAATATCAATGGACTTGAAGAGTAAGCTTAGTTTGTCTTTTAAGCAGCTTTTAGATTTCATAAAAACACCTAGCAAAATGACATTAAATATTAAAATGACATTAAAATATGACATTAAATAAGTATTAATCAGAAGCTTTGGCCTGATTCTTTGAAGACATACTTCTTTTGGTAAGAGTTTGGCCTTCACTCTATGTCAAACATGGAACAAGATAATAGTACCTATTCTACAGAATTTTGTGATTATCAAATGCAAAAATTATTTATATAACAACAGGTTTGTGGGAGAGAATAGATTCCGAGTAAGTCATAAATCACATAAAGCATCAGCATTAGCATAGAATACACAAATGGACACACACATACACACACAAGGTCTGGTGTTTCTTCCAAACTGAAACAAGAGCTGACAGGTCGATTGTGTTACTGTGTTCTTTTCTTTACCTCACACATACTCCATGTAGTTTCCACTTTCTAAATCACTGCATGTTTACAAACATTCATATTAAAGTTCCATTTGTGACTTATTTTTATCAAGATTTGTTCTTCCCTTATTCAAATCAGTTGGTTTGAAATTACATCCAACTATGTACATTTTGACAATGCCACAGATGTAACTCTTAAGTGCATTCAGGATTAAAACCAAATTGACTCATTTCTTGTGAATGATGTCTTTCAAAGCTATATTCAGGTACAATTCCATTGTTTCTTTCAGAGTAATCTTATGTTGATTGTATTGGCAAAATGCTCAGATGTATTTTATCTTTTTCCTTTTGATTAAATGGATAATCAGAGAAAGAAAATATAACAATTCTGAGTTTTAAAGGGAGGGTGACAATGGCTCTTGATCTTAGATCTTAAAGGGATACAAAACTCTTTATTCCTGTACAACATTTCACTACAGCACATTGGCACTAGTAACTTAATAATCTGCCATGACAATGGCAAATACGGTGGATATCAGCTTTGTGGCTATGGAATTTGTGTTGATAGTTTTCTCCTAGAAACAGAATACACATTTAAATAGTGGAGTTACTCACCATGCATTTAAAAATAATACAAGTCAGAAATAAAGAAAAATTTACTTTAGTTTTTTACAAATTTAGAACAACTACACGCTAGGCTAAATCATCTGTTTCATTTGCATAACACATTCTATAAATTATATGCACAGAAATATATATGCAATCATACATGTAAGAAATATTTGTCTGACTGTATAGGTTGGAGAAATCATCTCTTGGAATACAAACATTTTCACAAGTCTAGAAGTTCGAAGATCCAGAAGATGATTTCCAGATTGTGAGATTCTGGGCAAAAAATTTTCCAATAATTCTACTAAAGCAAAATTGGCAAGTATGAACTATGTTTATTTAGGTTTCATGTTACATGTTTAAAAGTTCCACAAAAATTAATGAGCTTATTTAAACATCTCAATTTTCCCTTCCCCTGATGCTTTTGGCCAACCACTGACTTGATTTGCTTTTGGTTAATATTTCTTTCAAGTTCTGAAAGTGTGTGTGTGTGTGTGTGTGTGTGTGTGTGTGTGTGTGTGTCTGTGTGTCTGTGTGTGTGTGAACATGTGGTATACGTACAGTGTATAGTCTATTTAGTTTTTAAATTTGATATGATTATTTTGAAACTCATTCACATTGTAGTATGCATAAATAGTTCATTACTAAATAGTGATAGGTGTGCACATATACAAGTTTGCTCATTTGTTTATGAAATAACTGGTGTTTGACTTGTTTCCAGTATAGCGCACTTATGAAGAAAGCCACTCTGAATATTGTCTCCTGCACGAATAGCTCAGTGTATAATGGATAGCCTAGTGTGTTGGGCAGGAATGCGTATAGCATTTTGCCTTTCCTTTTCATTAGTGTTTAATTAGCTACAGTACACACAGTAATGGATTTCACTGAGGCATTTCCATACCCATTTACTTTCTGTTGATTCTCCTTCTAGACTCCCTTCAACCAATCAACCTCCCACATCCTTCTTACTGCTTACTGGTGTTCTTCATCTAAATATCTCCTATCCAAGTTCATGTCATATAGATTCTCTTAATGTCTTAGATATTAAAAGTGCTAAAACTCCTACTTTCAAACTTGCCATGTTCAACATTCTTCTTTCGTGTGTATTACCAACACAAACTCTCTCTCTCTCTCTCTCTCTCTCTCTCTCTCTCTCTCTCTCTCTCTCTCTCTCTCACACACACACACACACACACACACAGCATCTATGATATAATCTGTGTATGAGAAAAACCATGAATACTGAACCTGGTTTACTTAGTGAAGTATATAATTTCTTTGTCTTTCTACTTTTTCTGAAATAATCATGATTTGATTATGGCTATATAATTTATGTTGTATTGATTTTCATATTTTCTTTATTTTCTGTTGATGCATTATCTATACTAATTCAGTTTCCTAGCTACTGTAAACAGTGCAACAATAAACATAGATAAGGAAAAGTTTCATGGGTTCCGACCCATGGAATCTCTGGTGCCTATTTTCAGATATGGTATAGCTTTTTGCAGGTGGCATGATCTTCAATAAAGAAATTTCTGAGTAATGTCTGAAAAAAAACTGCAATTTCCAAAGGTATATTGCATTAGCTCTCATCAATTGCATATGGCAGTAGTACTTTTATCTCCATCCTATCTTCCTGGTATCGTTACTCTCCTTAATGTTGTTTGTTTTCTGATGAAGTTTTAAAAATCTTATTCTACACACAAATATTACACTGTATACATGAGAAGCAACTGTATTTTTGTATTTTTCTTCTCTTTTTAATGTTTGGAGAGAAGGCTGTGATTCTTCCAAAATACAGTTTTCTTCTTTTGTAGATTATGTCCCTTCTGTGTCTCTTTGACCGAAGTTTCAGATAGAAGATCTTAATGAAGGAATAACTGAGATTGTCCCATAGTTATTTCATCCTAGGGAAGACATGAATGAACACCTCAGATAATGCAGAGTAGCACTTGTCAGATATTAGAGATGCTTGAGTACCTCATCACAGCAGAGCAGGAAGCAGAGAGCAAGGAGAGAATGAGAGGAGGGTAAAAGCAGACACCTCCTTTTAGTGCCCAGTCTCCTTCTGTAGACCCCACAATCTAGGTTACATCACTTCTCAAAAGGTATCACCAACAGAGGAAGAAATTTTCTAAACATAATCCTGTGGAGGACAATGGAAATGCAATTCATAAGTTGTAGCATCACACCTGGAATAGACAAGAAGTCTTTGCAGACATTCCAAAATTCCTCAATAACTTCCCCACTTTGAAAAGTGAGTTACATACATTCCTGTGTGAGGATGAACCCCTACATCTTTCACTTCTACTTCTGGATTCTGTTCACATCAAATACTTATTTTATAGTGTCATTTGTTGTACTAAATAGAAGTACCTCTTCCTGTGTCTGATATATGTATAAGAGTTCTCTTGAATGTATCAGGAGAGCGCATATTTGAAACATAAACATACTGAATTTACAGAAGCTCTACTAAAATTAAAAATACTCAGGGTAAGAGATAACTATAGAGACAAATGTGTGATATTTTTATTTTATAAGATAGTTTACATTTGTTACTAATACTATAAAGAAAGTTGAAGGTACATGAACTTTTGAAAATCTGTTTTAAAAGTTTGTGATTCATTACATCATGTTTTTTCACTTTGAAATTGTGACACGAATTAAATTTATTTATGGAGTCTTTTGTACAGTTTTCTGTTGTGTTTCCTTATTTACTTTATTTGGTTTGCCAACTACTATTGACTTCAATGATGCCCAATTCAATTTCAATTCTTCATGTATTCATTAATTCCATTTCTTCTTTTGTATTCCTATTCAGACTTCATATATTTTTCAAAGATGACTAATCCACAAATGCCTCAAGTTGGATCTGTTAAAAATGGGACCCTAAGAATTCCATCCCAACCTCCCTCATCCCCATATTTGATTCTCCATTTAATAATATCCCATTTGGCTTTTGTTATAGCCTCATACTTTGTGCCCATTTGCTAATTCGGCTTATGGATTCTAGTTCTAAATAGTCGAGGTTCTAAGATTTGGCCTTTCCACTTCATTGCTACTACTCTTTTGTGATTCCCTAGTTCCTTGCTTTATTTTATTATCCTCAAAGTATTTTAGTCACTTTAAATGTTACTTGCTATGTAGGAATTATTCTGGGTTTCATTATATGAGAACAGAAATTTCACGGAAGTTCCTAATTTTTCTGTTGACCAAATATTTAACAGTAATTGTAAGTTTTATCTTAGGGATTTGAACTTCTATGGGGGGTTGAAAGATAAACGGCTCAGGCATTTGAATGCTTGGTCTTCGGTTGGAGGCATTGTTTGGGTGTGGTTAGGATGTATGGGTTTGCTGGAGGAAATGTGCAGTTTTAAAGTACAGTGACATACCTCTCTGTCTCTCTCTCTCTCCCCTGTCTGTCTCTCTCTCTCCCTCCCCCCATCTGTCTCTCTCTCTCTCTCTCCCCCCGTCTCCCTCTCCCTCTCCCTCTCCCTCTCCCTCTCCCTCTCCCTCTCCCTCTCCCTCTCCCTCTCCCTCTCCCTCTCCCTCTCCCTCTCCCTCTCCCTCTCCCTCTCCCTCTCCCTCTCCCTCTCCCTCTCCCTCTCCCTCTCCCTCTCTCTCCCTCTCTCTTCTAAGGAAAGTTTTTTTTCTGTAAAATGTTGAACTCAGTTTCAGGTTTTCAAAAAAAAATTTTTTTTTAGCCCTCTTGAACAACAAGCACATACAAGACCTTTCTTCTATAATTTGATTTGTCCATAGCATTGTATCATAGCAATAGAAAAGTAACCAATACAAATGTCTTCACTAGTATCCAAAATACTTGGCTTTTTCTTATTTTTGATCATGGTATATTTGATTTATTCCCCAGCATTATGTGATAAATTCTACAGATGCTACAAAATATGTTTAGCCGTTTTAAAATAATCTCCATACCACAACTGCTAATGAAATCATCTCAGTTTCATATTGCATAAGCAATCTGTGTATGTATCTGAAGTGACTTTATCACACTGAACTCTAACAAGCTACTCTTATGCCTAGCCTTTCAAATACTGTTGCATTCATCAGAATAATAGTTGTGTCACATTCTTATTTTCAAGCACACCATACTAGTGCAGCCATAGTGCTTACAGACATCTAAGTTTATGGAATAAGGGAAAATTATAAATCAGTAAATTAATGGACAAGTGGAGGAAGAAATTTTAAGTCAGCTACAGACCCTCGCTTTTCTATCTCAGGAAGTGTAGATGCACTCTTATTAAAGTGTCAATAAATACCAAGAACTATGGGATGCACATACATTTCTATATGTCCCATTATACATATAAGACTTCAAAGCAGCACAAAATAGTGCATCACATTATTAGAGAAGTTAAGCCAGTTATGACACATGCAACTAATTCCTAATGCATGATTCAATACCACTGAATGTGATCTCTGTCTGAAATGAAAATATAGTAAATGTTAAGACAAGCTTACCAGTTACATAGTTTGGAATATACAAATATTTTATAAGACTCAATTTTCTCATCTTTAAAGTTGGGAATATAGTAATAGGATTGTTATTTTGAAAAGTGTTACAAAGAAAAAAATCAGTAAATTATTCATATGTCATTTGCAGTAGCATGTCTTATATACAGAAAATAAATGAGACTATGTAATCAAAATTTAAATACTATATCCTTGACATCAGAGTTTACATTAACAAGTAGATTGATGGGATCATTGAGATACATTGGGAATACAGAGATGGGAGAACCTAGAGTCCCAGGCACGTTAACACTTGCTTAACAGTCAGCATTGTTATTGGAGGAGGTTTAGGCCCTTAGGTTACTGTCCTCTCTGAAGGAAGGATGTCACTAGTCATGGGTTTTGAAAGTTTAGCTTTTAAGTCACTGCTAGTTTGTTCTCTCTGTTTCATGCTATGAATAAAGGTAGGAGCTTTCAGCATCTTTTAAGACAGTCACAGGGCTGCTGGGCAGTGGTGGCGCATACCTTTAATCCCAGCACTTGGGAAGCAGAGGCAGGTGGATTTCTGGATTTCTGGATTTCTGGATTTCTGGATTTCTGAGTTTGAGGCTAGCCTGGTCTATGGAGTGAGTTTCAGGACAGCCAGGACTACACAGAGAAACCCTGTCTCAAAATACCAAAAATAAATAAATAAATAAATAAATAAATAAATAAATACAGTCACCGGGAATCTCTTTCCCTCTAATGCAGTTATGAGCCCTTATCTGAATCTAAATTTGTTACAGAAATTTTAATCCTATTTACTTTTCACATATTAGTTAAATATTCTTTATTATACAAAGGGCTCAAAGACCCAAAACAATTGAGGAGTTTTCTCCTTGAGACCATAAGGGTGTAAGAAGATCTAAGTTGCATAGAATTTTAATAGTCAAAGTTAGTGAAGAAAAATACTCAAGACCCATTTTTAAAGGAGGTTGTGTTTTCTGAGGGACAACAACAAAACAATACAAAACCAAACAAACAAAAAGTAAAATACAACAAAAGACACTATGATCAAGGCAGAAGAGTTCACTTGGGCATATAAGTCCAGAGTGATGGGGGTCCACCATGGCAGGAAGCAGCAGACACGCCATCAGAAAGAGCAGCTAAGAGCTCACATTTTCGACACAGCACAAAGCAAAATGAAATGGAAGCAACTCAGTGGTTTAAATTCACGAAGAGCATCTTTAGTGGAATGGCTCCTTGAGCAAAGCCACACTAAACCACACCAAATAGCAAGCCCTCAAGTCTATGGGAGAGTTTTCTCATTCAAACGACAAAAATAGCAAAAAAAAAAAAAAAAAAAATAGATTGTCCCACATCTAAAAGCCAGAACTCAGTTTTAATTTAAAATATAGAAATATGTGAGTAAAGCAGGAAGAAAAACAAAAAATAGCTTTTCAGATTGACTGTGCTCACTTGGATACCGTGGACTCTACAGCTGTAAAGTAGCATCATTTATTTGTTAATTTTTCACACCTCTCAATAAACAAATGAAAATTAAACAAAAAAAGGTAATTAAGTATCCCCTGGAAAAATGTCAGTTAAAAAAAAGAAAAATGGAGCTGAAGAGATGGCTCAGAAGATATAAACATTTGCCCCCAAACAAAGTGAATTTCAGTTTGGTTCTGGGGATCCACATGGTAAAAATAGAGAATTGAGTATTGCAAATTGCCTTTTGTTCTCTGAGTGTGTGTACAATATTTGCACCCCCCACACACACACACACACATACACACACACACACACACAAACCTCTTTAAATAAAACAGTAAGTTTTTATATAAATCTGTAGTGAGAATTTTGGTGTCTTTAATAGAGCAATGTTATAGAAATATGTTGTGTTTAAATCCCAGGTATAGGATATGGAGCTGCTTCAGATTGTCCACAGCAGCTGACTCTAATCTGCTTTGCTCTCTAGCAGGTGTGTGATTCTCCCAACTACAGATAGTTCTTATAATTGTATGACATTTGGAATTCTGGAGACTCTTGAAAGTGTAAATAGTCCTAGACCTTGAGAGGCATGGTGGCTGCTGCTCCCCTTGCTCCTGCTCCTGCTGCTGCTGTTGGTTGCTGGTTGCTGGTTGCTGGTTGCTGGTTGCTGGTTGCTGGTTGCTGGTTGCTGGTTGCTGGTTGCTGGTTGCTGGTTGCTGGTTGCTGGTTGCTGGTTACTTATTACTGGTTTCTAGTTGTTGGTTGCTTGTTGCTGGTATCTGGTTGTTGGTTGGAGATACCCCAATGACAAAAATCAACAATGCCTGCCCGAAGGAGCTTGACACCACTAATCAGCAGGATGTAGTCCAATGAGATTGGCACCTCCTTTCTCCTCAAGCCTTTTTCTCTCCTATGTAGTTTTGGAGTGTTGGGAGGGACAAGGGTGGAGAAGGATGATAGAGAGGAAACCCGTAAGGCAGCCAAAAGTCTGGCTACATAAATTATAATAAATACATGCAAATATTAAAAACAAAAATCTGGAATACATAAATATATGAAAGTTAACATGTGATTTGTAGAGAGCCTTATATATCATATGAGCAAATCAAGACATCTTTACCGACCAAGTAGAATAGGACAAAAGATTATTACAAATCCTTACAGTAGGTCAGATGTGGCTGAGTCAAAAATCTAAGGCCTCTGAACAAATCCCTAGAGATCCAGGCTGAAGATTTCTTGCCATTCACAAATATATCAATAAGACTCAGTAAGGAATGTATTAAAGAGATGCCTAGATATCCACTGTAATCTCTTCTTATCTTTGACAAAACAGCTACACTGCAAGTCCAGCCTCCCTTAAGCAATCGTGTTCTTACATTTTCTCAAAAGATGTAAAAGCAGAAATATGGTTATGCAATCATGTGTGTGTGTGGAGGGGTGTATAAATACATCCCATACGTATTCTTTCATGTATTCTTTCTACCTCTGGAAGTAGAGCCTTAATGAGGTCCAGTATAAAGAGCCACACAGCTTTTAAAGCACAGGCATTTGGTTCTATGTGTGATCTTTTGAGATAACGTGGCTCTTCAGACTTGACATCGGCTTATCACCCTCACACCAGGTGACTGTGCTCAGTCACTGAAATTTTACTGTTTGTGTAGTATTGTCTTGGATTGCCATTCTTATTACCAGACAATTGATAAAGAAACTAGGATCGTATAAACGTGGCTTTCAAGACTCACTTCCCACTTATTCAATTTGTGGCCTTGAACGTGCTGTCATCTTTACAAGGTGCAAAAATAGAATCTCATATTTATATAACAGTTTTTAATTGAATATTACACATGGTAATATATAAGAAAAAAATTTTTATTACTTTTGTTTATTTCAGTCCAGCCATTACCCACTCCGGCTCTGCCTTCCCAAGGTTCCACATTCAATTCCTCCTCCCCCCCTGTCTCCCAGAGGATGTCCCCATCCTCCCTGCCAGGCCTCCTCACTCCATGAGGACTCAAGTCTCTGAAGGGTCTTCAGTAAAAGAAAATTTTTTTTAAGATTAAATACTTCACTCCCAAAAATAATAGTCATTATCATTAGTTTGACATTTTGGTATCTAAATTGATATTTGGAATCAAAAGCGTCGTCAATAAAAAAAAAAAAAGATGGAGGATAACTCAGTATGTAACGTGTTTGTCATCAGACCCTGGGAAACTTATCTTCAGATTAGCAAAAGCCATGAAAATAACTGGTAGGCTTGGCAGCATAGCTATAATCCAAGGGCACAGAAGACAGTATATCAGCAGAAACGTTTTGCTAAGTAGACAAGCTAAATTTATGAGCTGCATTCACAAAGAGATTTTGTGTTAATATAGAAAGAACAATTGAGAAAGGCACCTGACAACCCTGGACCTCTAGACACATGCCCTCATACATGCACAGACATTTGCACACAAATACATGTGACAATAAATACACATAAAAACACACACATGCACTTATTTTTTATACCAAGTAAGGAAATGAGATATTTGCCCAGCATGAAGTCCTGTTTTAATAAGGCAATGTCCATAAGTACAGATTGTCAACTCAATATAACCCGAAAAACAGTTTCAATTTTCTTTGCATAGGAACTAGCATATGCATGGAGATTCTTAATGTTTGAGGATTTATTTTAAAGTTATGAATTCTAACATACAAAATCAAATGTCGCACATATTCCTCTTAGCAAGATAGTAGGCCCTTCTTTATAAGGTTGAAAATATGCATGCAAATTCAAGTGTAAGTAAACATGACCTCTGCAGCTGAGATCTTTTCAAGGAATTACCCACATTTTAGCCCTTGGCTTGCTTTCCCTCAATCAAAATAGAATTACTCAAAATGGTTGAATAGTAGAGTTACCTCATTGTTCTTACAAAAGAGTATCTACATAAATGTTTTAAGATTCAGAGGGGTGGAGTTCTAATTCTTATTATTTTTGCTTTTAGCCCCCCTCAAATAAAATATATTTCTTTAAAAGAAAAGCACACAGAGACTATTTAAGCAAAAAGTTTCACCTCTTTTCAACCTCCCATTGATTACACTTGAAATTAGCTGTTTCTGCAACTAAGAATGTTAACGTAAGTTTATTTCTTGTGGCTCCCAAGTACATGGTCAACAAGATTTACAAATCACACCAGGGTCATTAGTAAACAGTAGTTTTCTCATAGGTCTTCATACATTTTCATAGCAAACTATAACATGCATTGTCTGAATCTTTCTTCTATTTTGTCAGTGTTGTTTAAGATTGAGGGATTTTTTTTTTAAATCCCACCCTACCATCTCTTTCACCACACCCCTTTGCTTTTTCTTTCCTTGCCATTGTTCCTCTAAACTGCAAGGCCATCTGTTCACTTGGCAGATGCTCATCAGTTCTATAATTGTTGTCATTCTTAGCATAGTGCAAAGCTCGCACTATCCAGAGGACGAGAATCACTACATTCATGAGTTAGCCAAATGTATATTGTTGTCGAAATTACTTGTCAAGATGTCAAGGGGAACAATATTTGATTTCCAAAGCATGGCACACATCTATCCAGATTACAATATGAGGGCCCTATTATGTTGTTACTCATGCTTTGCATCATTCAGACTTCAAATGAAGTAAATGGCTTCAGCTTTGCAAGCCCTGATTTCTATTGTGTGAAAGGACAGGAGTTTGCTACAAAATCCTTTGCTCAACCAGTGAATTGAGAGGTTTTACTGAAGTGTATGAAATACATAAATTTAGATAACAGAAGCCTTCTGTATGAACGTATCTCACTTTTAAATAGACCCAAAATATGATAATCAGGAATAAAATACAAAGTATATTTCAATGTGAAGACAGGGAATCATCAAGCCCAAAAGACAAAAAAGATATTATGGTAAGTTTGCATTGCTCCTATAACAAATTATTGGGAACAATAGGACTTACAATTTTTCCAGTTAAGGTCACATTAGACAAGAGTCAATAATTGGGAGGGCCACATTCCTTCAATGAGATCATCATGGAATTCATTAGCTTGAATTTCCCTGTTCCTAGAGATGGACATTCTTTGGCTAGAGCTTAATCCATGTACCATCTAACTGGCATCTCTTCAATCACGCCTCCATGTTCTTATGACCAAGAGAGATGCTCAATCACGCCTCCATGTTCTTATGACCAAGAGAGATGCTTTGCTTGAGAAGACTTGTGAGCTTTGTTTGATTCACCTGGAGAAATTCAAGGTACCATTTCCAACTGATGGTATGTAACAAAGTTTCTATCTGTAACTTCACTCTTTCCATGTAACACAATGTATTTTCCAGACCCATAGGTTAGGAAGTAGACATCTTTGAACTTCTTCTCATAGACATCATTCATCTATGAGTGCTTTACAAACAATAAAAAGACATAAATAATTTATATAAGTTAAATTTAAATGAATGTAAATATTAACTAAACCCACCAAACTCTAATTCTCTGTTCCTATGATGAAAATACAATTCTTTATTTTGGTAAATTTGTTTGAACTTTCTGTTTTTTTAAAAAAAAAATGAACAAAAAAAATTCTGTAAGTGGCATTTGTATTTCCTTACTCGTATCTTTAGGTAACTCGATTAGTTATATGTACAACATTTTAGCAAAACATCTGCCACCCCATATCAGAGTAGGTGTTTAATTAATGTGTATATTGCTGATGATGACAATGATGAGGTCACATAACAACACATTCCTGAAAGGTTTTCAAAAGTGCTTTTAATTGTTAGCTGGTGTATAAAGCAATTGGAACAGATGTACACTGAAGAGAGATGAGTTAGAAACCAACCAATTAGCATGCCTGTCCATGCAAAACTTCAATGAACACTTATTAAGTAGCTACTCCAGGCTACAAGTTAAGTCAGATGCTGCAGATAAATGATAAATAGGGCATGGAATCTGCCCTGAATTTACTTGCACTGTTGTTAGCAGACAGATGTATAACTTGCCATGCACTGCAATGATTATTCTCATGTGCATGGAAGGAAAATAAGTTGACATTGGAAAAGATCAATAAAGAGCTGAGGAGCATTTCAAACTGATTTTTTAAGGATAATTGCGGTTGAAAAATTTTAGATAACTGCTAAGAAGCTTTCTTTCATTTTATATGGGAACTATAAAAGGATATCAAGTTAATAAAATTTAAATAGTATAACAAAATAAGCCTCTAGGTAACTCAGTTAAGGAGTATTATTATTCTTCCCATATCTGGGCTTTCCTTATGCATTAAAAAATGTAAAAAAAAAAAAAAAAAAAACTTAAGCATTACTCAACATGTGTCACAACACTGCAAGGGATTGCTTTCCCTGTGTGTATTGTGTACTCCGAAAATCTGTGTGTGGGTGACTTCCCAGCTAGTGAATTAAGGATGATTTAAGATCATCACACATACAAATTTCTGCCAAATAAAACAGAAGCCTCAACTCCTGAGATTTTTCAAACAGTTGCTTGTTAATAAAATGTTGACTTGTTTTCAAGAACTGTTAAACCACATCAAAAAGAGTTATTTTAATTTGAGAATATTAAATTCGTGGTAATCTGATTTTGGACATGCCAGAAAATGATTGCATTTGTTAAGGTAAATAAAACCTGTGTTTCACAAGAGAAATTCGTGTGGATCCTAAGTACTGTAAATCTCTGCCTTAAATATTGGTCACGTGTCCTCATAAGCATCTCAGTGACAGACAGATAGTCACAGTACAATCCTAGGATCTCCTTATTATAAAATTCCGGGAGGGAAAGATGGGAGGAAAGAGAGAAGAACTGGGAGGCAAGGTGGGAGAGAAATCTGCAATGAGGATGAAAAGTAAATAAATAACTTATTTAATAAAAATATCAACAAATCCAAGGGAAAAAAACAGAGCTTTTTCTCTTCTTCTTGCCCTAAATTGGAAGGTGTACAGGTTGTGAAATATGGCACATTACTGGGATTATAGCCCAAAGTGTTAATAATGGCATCTGTCTCTCTACAATGTCAGAGACAATTCCATGGCCTGAAAAGCTGAAAATGTGTAATATGTTATTTAGAGAAAACAGAGCAGGTGTGGTCACCCTGATAGTGGTGTAACAGCTGCTATGCAAACCCAACTTTCTTGCAACTTGCAAACTTCTGTGAATTAACCTAAGGGGCTGCACATCTCATTTATCCTCACTCAGAACTTTAAATTCCACGAATCAAATCTTGACATCTGTTAGACAGGCTACACTTATGGATCCTTTAGTTTTTACTATTGGATATTTCATTTACATTTCAGATGTTATCTTTTTCCCCATTTCCTGCCCCCCCCAAGAAGTCCCTATCCCATCCCACCTCCTCCTGCTTCTATGAGGGTGTGCCCCCAACCACCTCCCCACTTCTACCTCCCTGCCCACGAATTCCCCAACACTGGGGCATCCAGCCTTTACAGGAGCAAAGCCCTCCTCTCCCACCTATGCCTGACAAGGCCATCTTCCCCTACATAGACAGCTGGAGCCATGGGTCCCTCCCTATGTGATCCCAGGCTGGTGGTTTAGACCCTGGGAGCTCTGCTTGGTTGGTAGGTATTGTTGCTCTCCTGATGGGGCCACAAACCCTTTCAGCTCCTTCAGTCTTCTCTCTAACTCCTCTATTGGGAACCCCATGATCAGATCAAAGGTTAGCTGTGAGCATCTGCCCCTGTATATGTCAGGATCTGGCAGGCCTCTAAGGAGACAGCTAGATCAGGCAGGCTCCTGTCAGCATGCACTTCCTGACATCCACATCAGCATCTACCGTTGATGACTACACATGGGATAGATACCCAGGTGGGGCAGTCTCCTTTAGTCTCTGCTCCATACTTAGTCTCCCTATTAGCTCCCATATTTTGAAACTTCTTGTAAGAAGGACCAAAGCACCCACATTTTGCTCTTTCTTCTTCATGAGATTCATGTGGTCTATGAGTTGTATCTTGGGTATTGCAAGCTTTTGGGTTAATATCCACTTACCAGTGAGTGCCTACTATGTGTGTTCTTTTGTGATTGGTTTACCTCACTCAGAATATTTTCTAGTTTCATCCATTTGCCTAAGAGTTTAATGAATTCATTGTTTTTAATAGCTGACTAATACTCTTTTGTGTAAATGTACCACCATTTTTGTATCCATTCCTCTGTTGAAAGACATCTTGGTTCTTTCCAGCTTCTGGCTATTATAAATAAGGCTGCTATGAACATCGTGGAGCATATGTCCTTGTTATATTTTGGTGCACCTTCTGGGTATATGCCCAGGAGTGGTATAGCTGGGTCCTCAGGTAATGCTATGTCCAATTTTCTGAGGAACCACCAGACTGATTTCCAGATGGTTGTACCAGCTTTCAATCCCACCAACAATGGAGGAGTGTTCCTCTTTCTCCACATCCTCATCAGCAACTGCTAGGACTTGAGCTTTTAATCTTAGCCATTCTGACTGGTGTAAGGTGGGATCTCAGGGTTGTTTTGATTTGCATTTCCCTTATAACTAAGATGTTGAACATGTCTTTCGTTGCTTTCCTGACACTCAAGTTTCCGTAGTTGAGAATTTTTTGTTTATCTCTCCACCCCATTTTTAATGGAGTTATTTGATTTTCTGGATTCTAATTTCTTGAGTTCTTTGCATATATTGGCTATTAGCCCTCTATTGGATATAGGATTGGTAAGGATCTTTGCACAATAAGTTTGTTGTCATTTTGTCCTACTGACAGTGTTCTTTGCCTTACAGAAGCTTTGCAATTTTATGAGGTCTCATTTGTCAATTCTTGATCTTAAAGCATAAAATATTGGTGTTCTGTTCAGGAACATTTCCCCTGTGCCTAGGTATTCCAGGGTCTTCCCCACTTTCTCTTCTAATAGTTTCAGTGTATCTGGTTTTATGTGAAGGTTGTTGATCTACTTTGACTTGAGCTTTGTACAAAGAGATAAGAATGGATTGATTTTCATTCTTCTACATGCTGACCTTAACTTCTTTTATTTCATAGGTATTTCTCTTGCCTCAACTCCTGTGTCCATCCCGCCCTGATTCACAAACTTTTCTTTTAAGTAAAATATATGAAAGACAGAAGAGACAGAGAGAAGCACAAAAGGAGATATACATAGATATATTATAAATCAAATAAATACATATATATACATATATAAAGATATATGTGTGTATATACACATATATAACTAAATAAGCCCATTTATCATAACTCATACATACATGTGCACAGTTAAACACACAAGATTAGACTACTCATGTGAATGCTCATTCCTTAAAGAGCCTGATTATCCATCTCTCAGCAATCATTGCTCTCACCTGTGATGGTATATATGTATGTACACAAATATACATGGACACGTATATGCACACACATGCATGCATGCAAACACATATAATGTATGCATTTAGGTAATTTTCTAAAATAACATATTTCCTTATAGATTTAAAAATTATCATTATTGTTGTTTGCCTCATTTTCCTTCTTCTTTCTCTGTATTATCCTTCTTTACTCCTTCCCAGATATAGTCACCCTGTTTTCCCATAGCACCCTGTAAATCTCTCCTTCAAAGCTCCTACTGTACTCCCTCTCTAAGTTTCTTTTTCTATCCCTCCCCAGTGTTCTTTCTCTTTCATGCATACATGACACTTCTGCTTTCCTGGATTCTCTCTGTCTCTGGATGCTAACTTTGTATTATTACTATTATTATTATTATTATTATTATTGTTATTATTATTATTATTATTATCATCATCATCATCATTATCATCATCATCTAAAATTACCTCAATTCTTTGTCCTAAAATTTGCAAGTGAAATTATTCTTTGAAAAGTCTTAGTCACCTTTTAAATCACGTTCAGATACATCTTTGTTTCAAAGAATGCTAATATTTATGTGTGTACCCCTCTATTACAGGGAACACAAGCTTGTGTGAGCAGATGAGGTCAGAAGAGAAATTATGAGAGTCTCTTCTTTTCTCCATGTGCATTCCAGGGATTGCACTCAAGTCATGAATCTTGCCAGCAATTACCTTTACCTTTACCAGCTGAGCCCTTTCACTGCCTCAAGTTTCTTTATTCTTAATATAGAAAATTCAGTGTGTCCCACTGGCATATGCATTACACTTTTTCATATGTATTAAAAGAAATAATATTTTGAGATACTTTTCTTAAGTATGTAATAGTTGCCTTCATTTCAATTATTTGAGATTAATATAGTTTTTGAATGATTACAATAAATCAATTACAGAGAATTTCATGGATATGCCAAGGAAATAATCTATGTCAAATTTGATTATTCTCTCATAGAAGCAAATTTCCAGATTTTGATACTATCTATATTTCTTCATTGAATTTATATAATAAGCAATATACTTACTTGAATATAATTAATTGATAGTTTTTATTTTTTCTTTGTTTACTACTTTTATTATTTTTACAGTCCAGTAATTATCTGCTTCCAGGTCTGCCCTCCAACAATTCTTCATCCCATTCTTCCTGTCTTCTATCTCCAAGAGGAAGTTCCATACCCTCCCACACCCACCCCTGCCAGGATTCCCCACTCCCTGGGGCCTCAAATATTTCAAGGGTTAGGCTCAGATATACTGCTAAGTAGCTAGTGTAGGATCTCTCTGATTTCTTTATAAGGGCATTTAGTTCTAAGAATGTTCCTCTTCGGGCTGCTTTCATTGTGTCCCAAAAGTTTGGGTATGCTGTGTCATCATTTTCATTGAATTCCAGGAAGTTTTTAATCTCTTTATTTATTTCTACCATGACCAAGTCATCACTGAGTAAAAAGTTGTTCTGTTTCCATAGTTATGTGTGGGGCAATGGGCTGTGAGAAGCAGCTGGGTGCTCGGTGGAGCATAAGCCTGGAACCCTAGACCCTTATAGGACTGCAGGAGTTCGACTTTGCTCCTGGACCCTGGTTCTTTTCATTTAGCTTCAGTCCTCCGCAGCCTCTCTCACAGAGAGTTCTATGGCCATCAGTCACAAGGAACAGGTCTCAGGCCCTAGAGAGATTTACATACTAATGAGATGCCTGAAGGCCAAGGAGTGGAGCCAATTAAGCATTCTTCCCCAGCCCCTCCCCCCTCTCCCTCTCTATTTAACTCAGATCTGCCCTGGGTTTCAAGGGGGTGCACATCCAGATTCAACCATCATCCATCATGCCAATAAAGCTGTTTTGGGAAACCCAAGGACTTTCTCGTGTCATCGGGGCCACACAGTGAGGAACCATAGAGAAGACCTTTAATGAGCAGCTGTAGCCACAGCCACAGGGCCTAACTTCCCCCTGGAGAAACTTTCCATGCTCCCAGCCACCCTACCCACAGTTATGTGGGTTTTCTGTTGTTTTGTTGTTAGCCTTAGTCTGTGGGGATCTATGTCTGTTTTAGTTTCTGTTTCAATGACATGTCCATTGGTCAGAGTGGGGTGTTGAAGTCTCCTACTCTTATTGTGTGGGATTCAGTGTGTGTTTTGAGCTTTAGTAAAGTTTCTTTTATGAATCTGGTTGCCCTTGCATTTGGGGCATAGGTGTCCTGAATTGAGACTTTCTCTTGGTGAATTTTTTCTTTGATAAATATAAAGTGTCCTCCCCTATCTTGTTTGATAACTTTTGGTTGAAAGTCTATTCTATTGGATATTAGAGTGGGAAATCTCATTTGTTTCTTGGGGCCATTTGCTTGGGAGACACAGTGATTATGTGTCCCTGAGGAAGATGCAGGCTGAAAGGGAGGTGAATTTCCAGCAGAGGGGATGGGTCTTGAGTCTGCAGGCCTTTTAGGGGCTCCCAACTGCTGTGTTTATTTGTAAGGGTTCCTTACCTGTTTCCCTGAGTGCAGCAGATCTCCTGAGAGGCCTTCAGACTGTGGGGTCTTCATTGCTTAGGCCAATGTTTTTCTTGTAAGTAACTATTAAATTTAACAATTGGATATTGTTTAAGAGTCTAATAAACTGTGCTGAGTGTTAAATGAATTTGATACAATTTTGTGTCACATTAATGTGTATATGTCTTCAGAAATCTATTATTGATTATTGCCTTTAATCGTGTAAAATTCTGTTGCTATAAATATGAGAAAATGATATTGTTGATAGAAGCTTTGTGTTTGGAGGGAAGTATTTGCATTTAATATTTAATTATTTTACAAAGTTGTGTTTTACACTGAAGAGTTGTATAAAACAAAGTCCCTATTCAATACTGAAGCTGACTGTACATTACAGCTATAAATGCTAAAAGCTGAAGAATGTGTAGGCAAGGTGTTGTAAGTGTTACTATTAGGGAGCAGATGGCTGGCAAAGCACTTTCATGTAATATCTGAGCACAGAGCTGAAGGAAGTGAGGCAGAAGCCCTGTAAAAGGAGCAGAAAGAAAAAATGCATTTGGGAAGAACTAGCATCCTGCTTCTGATAATTTCCAGGGGAAGCAATGTCTGTGACAATGACACTGAAAGAAGAGTCCAGAAAGTAATTGAAGATGCACCAGACAGGAAGTGGATGAATTATATTTAGTACATAGGGAAGTGACTAGTAAGCACTGATTTAAAATGGTGCTGTGACAGCATCTGACCTTCATTTTAAAGAGATGACTGTGGGTGGATCTTTTGCAACTGGATTATAAAATTAAAGGGTTAAATAGAGACCCAGGAGACACCTCTAAAAGTATCCAAAGAAACTATGATGACAGCTCCCTTATTATTTTCTGTTGACTCACAGGTTAAATGTAAAGTATATTCTTGGTTAATTTCAAAATGAAGATTAGAAACATTTTTTAGAGTAGGGTAAACAGTCAGTTAATATTTCTGTTTCCAAAAAGATTGTAAAACTTGTAGAATTTTAGGCAACTGCAACATGATTCTTAAAGCTTACAAAATAATCAAATGTCTTTTAATATAAAATATGACAATTATTTTGTATTACATAGTTGTTTAGAAAATAACCATCTGGAATTAACTAAGTATTCATATATTAAATGAATTTCCTCACATTAAATATTTTTTGAAATGATTATTTTTGTTGAATATGCTTATTGGCTTATATGTCATAGGTAGTGATATAGAAAAATAGTACCTTAAAATTTTAATAAGTTTTTAAATCGTGTTTAAATATAAAATAGTCAATAATTTCTTGGAAAAATCAAATTTAATTACAACTAGAAAAATAACAAAGCCTAAGTTACAGCTGATTTGTATTTATATAAATAAAGCAACATCCAGACACATACGGCTCTTGGGTGCTAAGTGTTTAATAACTATATGCCAAAGTCCAAGTTTGGATTTTAATGAAACATTTGGCACTGTTACTAAGTTATATGTATATGCACAAGTACTTCAACAATTTCCTGGTGACATGGATAATTTTTAGAGGAAAATGCTGGTTGCTAAGATTACATATTTTCTGTTTCTTCTGTTATTACTGGTTTGTATTGGGTCTGTAACATGAGAGCCCTGGGCAGTCAGGAAATGATTGCTCCAAGTCTCTTTTTCTGGGCTTTCTTTGTATCCAGTGCCTGCTTTTCAGATTCCTGTCCTTGTGTCAGCCGACACTAGTCTTCTTGCTGACTGTATACACCCTTGTCCTCGCTGAATAAGGGCTTGATTGTGCACTGATTAAAATGGCTTATTTTACTGTTAAAGCACATTTCACAGAAATGGCATTTCCTACTAAACAAAGAAAAATAATACCATAATAACACAAACTTGACACTTCCCTAATGCTTTAATCTGACAATCTCAGTACACTTAACAAACAGCAATTAATTAACCCTTACATGATTCCTGTCAGGAAGCCTTGATTATACCCACTTCACAAATTAAACACTAAGAGGTAGGGAAACAACAAGACAAGGTTCACAGTGTTTCTGACAGACCTGAAGACCAACAGCCGTGGCCCTGGCCCAGAGTCACAGGCAGTCAGCAAATAAGTGTGAATTCTGGAAACATATTGCATCTGCTTTCACCAAAAAACTCCCCATCTCATTCAAAATTTCAAAATGGCTAATCAGAGAGAAGCTTAAGTATATCCAATCATAATTCTTATCCTTTTGTATCAACAAAGTAAGGATAACTTGGAAATCTGTAAACACATCTTTTCTAGAGTGATGACAGAAAGATGTGGAAGGAGGGGGAAGGTGATAAGGATGAAAAGAATAAAAAACCAAAGGACAAGACGAGGAAGAGGAGGAGCAAGAAGAGAAGGAGGAGGAGGAGGAAGAGGAAGAGAAGGAACAGGAGGATGCCATCACCAATGCTGCTGCCACTGCCACCACTCCTAGTAACAAGAAGAAGCACTGCTAGATTTATTTTAGCTAGTAAAGTGTGACCAATATAGAAGCTTGAGCTGAAGGAGGAATGCTGATGCTTACAGGTATCAGTTGGGTTGACTGCAATCTATGACCAATGAGATTTTGAAAGTCAGCTTCTGGTACCATGTGCATGCAATCCCAGTTTTTCATTACTCTTGCTTTTACACAGGGTTTAAATGAATCAAACTTCTCTTGAGAAGTTGTGTTTCCCATATAGTATCTTTAGTTGAAAGTATAATTAGCAAAGTTTACGCAGGCTACCCAGCACCAGGACTCCCTGCTTGTAAATGCAGTGAATGGCTCTCAGCTGACACACACTAATACAAGTATCATAAACACATCACAGAAATAAATGTAGTCATTATCTGTCATCCCTCTTCTTGGCCCCAACCATGTCTGTATGTCTGCCTATGGTTTTTTTTTTTTTTGGGGGGGGGTTGGTTGTGTGTGTGTGTGTGTGTGTGTGTGTGTGTGTTTATAATCTATGATCTAAGAGTGACTTTCACTCTTCTGTGTCTCCATGATGTCTAAACTCATGGTACTCTCTGGTTTTCCAGTTTCATCAGCCAGTAATTAGGATCATCAATGTCACAAGCCCAACCACCTCATATTCCACCATTCCCTCAGTAAAACAACTTTTCTGTCTCAGATCCCACTGAAAAAGCATAGTCATATTAGTTCTTTGGTCCACCCCTCTGATTAAAAGTATTTCATCTTTACTATTTAAGGTGGTGTAAAATTTTATTCATTTATGATGTACAACATCATGTTTTACTATACACAGTGGGATAACTAAGCTTAGATAATTGGCATTATTCATACATCCAAACCGTCGGCATTGTGAAAATTTTTATATAGTGTTATTTACTATAGCAACATGTTTTCAATAGACCACTAAGGTTTATTACTTTTAGATAACAGACATTTTAAGTGCTTTAACCAACTTGAAAAGAACATCTCCACAAATGACTCTAACCCTTAACATTATCGTCTCTAGCCTATACAAACAGTTTTATTTTTTAATGCCACATATGTGTGAGATCACTGTCCCCTGTGTTTGGCTTAATTCACATAACATTATGACTTCCAGGTGCATTCATATTATTGAAGATTACAACTATGCCTTGCCCTACTTTTGATGGCAGAATAATATAATATTGTCACACACCTTCTATTAATTCAGCCTCTGATTTACACATTTCAATGTACACATAAGAGAATGTACATTGGAATTTAAGGCAGAGTAGGATTCTTTCATGTATGGGAGAGTTCTGAATCAGGAAACTAGAGTAAATCACAACTATTTGACTTGACACTGACTATTCTAATATCCTCTTCTTTTTTAAAAAGAATTATTTATTTTAGGTATATGAGTACACTATAGCTGTCCTGAGACACACCAGAAGAGGGTATCAAATCCCTTTACAGATGGTTGTGAACCACCATGTGGTTGCTGGGAATTAAACTCAGGACCTCTGAAAGAGCAGCTCTTAACCACTGAGCCATCTCTCCAGTCTCCTAATATCCTCTTCTTAAACAAACTCTTACTCTGACAGGTTAGGTTATAAATGCTTCTTACATGATGATAATAACCAAATGTGAATTATTACATTTCTCTGTAGCTGGAAGTATTAGAAATGACATGTCCACCTAGCTCCTGGGTTAGCCACCATCTAAGTTCACACCCCAAAGCTCAACACCAGAGCTCCAGAATCTCACCACACAGCTTCTCTAAGTTCCCACTCGTGGGTCACTACCAAGCCATTTCTGTACTTCAAACCCCCACAGCCTTTGAGGGGTATATCATGCAAACATAGGCTTTGTCACCATATCTTTCTCTCTGGAACTTGGTCGAGTAGGTTCAAGAAGAAAACCACCACACAGACTTTAGGAACAATGGTAACTAAATCTCTGATCACAACAACTAAAACCTAATCTTGCAAGCCTTATTAAATCTTGCAGATCCACCATGATACTGGGAAACTCTACCCCTACATCTTGTCCATGCAGTCACACCCATCCCAAAGGACCCTCCCCCTCCCCCTTTCCCTCCCTTTCCCCTCCCCTCCCCCTCCCCTCCCCCTCCCCCTCTCCCTCTCCCTCTCCCATCTCCATCTCCCCCTCCCCCCTTCCCTCCCCCTTCCCTCCCCCTTCCCTCCCCTTCTCCCTCCCCCTCCCTCCCCCCACCCTCTCCCTCCTACTCCTCTCTTGCTTATCCAGCCCAGAAAATCCCTCCTACTTGCCCAGTGATTGGCTCCTTTATTCATAGGGGATTGGTTCACAAGAAGTCACCTGAGTATGTAATTCACTCCTTGTCTGCAGCCGCTCCCAGAAGAGCAAAAATTAACATCAAAATGTAGGCAGCACAGAGCCATCCACATTTCTCTGGCTTTACAATTCTGTCTTGTATTATGCTTAGTTATTTTATTCTTTGAGTACCATCACTTCAGCATTTTCAGAGAGTACTACATAGGTAATAATGAATTGAAGGCATTTGTTTCAAGGAGGCCCTTATTAACAATGTAGTTAGTACCCTAATTTTTCTCAACTGCATTTTTTCTTGACATTTCATACCATCTATTGTACTGTATTAGTTATTTTTCATTGCTGTAACAACTGAGGGTGTGTGTGTGTGTGTGTGTGTGTGTGTGTGTGTGTGTGCTCAATGTACCCAAATGTTTGCAGGATTATGCACAAATATAGAAAGGCCAGAAAAGAAAGCCAGACTTTTCCTCTGTGGCTTTTTGTCTTATTCCTTTGAGCCATGGTGATTCAGTGAAATTACATATGTTGTGTAATTGTGATTCAGCTCTCCATTTCAGACTGAGAATCTAGGGAACAAACTCTTGACAGCTTCCTGTCTCTATCTTCCTTCCAACCTGGAGTATACAGGCATGGCAAACTCTTACACATGGTGCCAGGGATTTGATGTCACGTCTTCAATTCTGTACAGCAAACAGTCTTATGAACTAAACCACTCCCCCAAATCAACAAAAGTTAATTTTGACTAATATCTTTGGAGGTTAGTATCCCTGATTAGCTTGTTCTGCTGATTTGGAGTTCATCATGATAGCATGTACATGATAAAACACAGACACTAGCCTCACAACAGAAAGCCTCAATGGATAGGAAGGGAGAAGAAGGTACTTGGGTTTCATCCTCAAAGGCATGCCTTCAAATGAGATGAGCACTTTCCACTGTATTAAGGATGGTTTTGTGCATGTGCTCAGAGATCTCATTGCAGTCTTGATATTGGTGTTCTCATTATTATTGAAGCATCTTCTGTTTCAATGTTGTGTAAAAATTGTTCTCTATCACCTCTGATTGATTAATAAAAAGCTGATAAGCCTATAGCTTGGTATGAGAATTAAGGTTGGACTTTCAATTCAACTGAAGGGATCACAGGTAGAGAGAGGAGAAAAGAGGAGAGTGAACATGAGGGGGTGGCCATGAGGGCACACAGATGGAGAAGGTGCTGCCAGGAAAAGATTAATATGGTAGATAATGGGGCACATGACTGGGTAGTAGGCAGCATAGTTGTGTTGGAATAAACAAGTATATGACCAGTTACAGTGCTGTGAAGCCTCTATTAAATACAACAGTTCTGCATATTACTATTTGGGGACAAGGGAAGCATAGAAATGCCCCATACATTTATACCATTGAACAATAATACCACCATTCTTATATCAAATCCTTTACCATATGGTCCTCCAGAAGATGGTTAAGATCAAAACTTCTGGTTTGAAAGACATCTCTAATTTGCATATCTCTTTCATCATCTGAGTGGAAGGACTCAGAAGAACAGATACTTTGGAATACTTAGTGCTCTATGTATACATAATACTGAGAAACAATAGAGGAAATATTTCTTATACAAATATTGATTGTATATAATTTTGACTTTGACCACAATATATTTCCCCAATATAAATTTGAACACTTTTTTTTTGCTTTTTTTCTTTTTTTTCTTTTATGTTCTTTTTTTCTTTTTTTAAAATTGGGTATTATATTTACATTTCAGATTTTATCCCATTACTCCACTTCCCCCCACCACCCAGAAACCTCCTATCCCATTTCCCCTCCTCATGCTTCTATGAGGCTGTTCTCCCACCTAACCCCCACTTCCACCTTGCCACCCTCATATTACCCCCACTCAGTGTTCATCCTTCATAGGACCAAAAATCTCCTCTCCCACCTATGCCCGACAAGGCCATCCTCCCCTACATATACAGCTGAAGTCATGGGTCCCTCCCTATGTGCTCCCAGGCTGGTGGTTTAGACCCTGGGGAGCTCTGGTTGGTTGGTATTGTTGCTCTCCTCATGGAGTAACAAACCCTTTCTGCTCCTTCAGTCTTCTCTCTAACTTCTCCATTGGGAAACCCTTGATCAGATCAGTGATTAGCTGTGAGCATCGGCCTCTGAATGTGTCAGCCTTTGGCAGGCCTCTAAGGAGACAGCTATATCAGGCTCTTGTCAGCATGTACTTCCTGCCATTCACATTAGGTGACTGTACATGGGACGGATACCCAGGTGGAATGGTCTCCAGATGGCCCCTCCTTCAGTTTCTGTCCCACATTTTGTTTCCATATTTGCTCCCTTGAGTATTATTGTTACTCCTTCTAAGTAGGACTGAGGCATCCCTACTTGGTCTTCCTTCTTCATGATCTTCATGTGGTCTGTGAGTTGAGTTTTCACTATTCCAAGCTTTTGGGCTAACATCCACTTATCAGTGAGTAAATACCATGTAT
This sequence comes from Arvicanthis niloticus, assembly GCF_011762505.2. Taxonomy (NCBI): domain Eukaryota; kingdom Metazoa; phylum Chordata; class Mammalia; order Rodentia; family Muridae; genus Arvicanthis; species Arvicanthis niloticus. The sequence continues at coordinate 22,655,068 of NC_133430.1, read as the reverse complement.
GTTCTTTTGTGATTGGGTTAACTCACTCAGAATGATAATTTCTAGTTTCATCCATTTATGAAAGATTTTATTGAAGTCATTATTTTTAATAGCTGAGTAATAATCCATTGTGTAAATGTACCACATTTTTTTTGTATCCATTTCTCTGTTGAGGGATATCTGGGTTCTTTCCAGCTTCTGGCTATTATAAATAAGGCTGCTATGAACATGGTAGATCATATGTCCTTGTTATATGTTGGAGCATCTTCTGGGTATATGCCCAGGAGTAGTATAGCTGGATCCTCAGGTAATGCTATGTCCAGTTTTATGAGGAACCACCAGATTGATTTCCAGAGTGGTTGTGCCAGCTTACAATCCCTTCAACAATGGAGGAGTGTTCCTCTTTCTCCACATCCTTGCCAGCATCTACTATCACCTGAATTTTTGATCTTAGCCATTCTGACTGGTGTGAGGTGGTATCTCAGGGTTGTTTTGATTTGCATTTCCCTGATGACTAAGGATGTTGAGCATTTCTCTTTCTTTCTTTTTTTCTTTCTTTCTTTCTTTCTTTTTTTTTTTTTTTTTCAGAGCTGAGGACCGAACCCAGGGCCTTGTGCTTGCTAGGCAAGCACTCTACCACTGAGCTAAATCCCCAACCCCACGTTGATCATTTCTTAAGGTGCTTTTCGGCCATTCCAGTTTCCTCAGTTGAGAATTTTTTTGTTTAGCTCTGTACCCCATTTTTAATATGGTTATTTTGTTGTCTGGCATCTAATTTCTTGAGTTCTTTGTATATATTGGATATTAGCCCTCTATTGGATGTAGGATTGGTAAAGATCTTTTCCCAATCTGTTGGTTGCTTTTTTGTCTTATTGAAAATGTCCTTTGCCTTACAGAAGCTTTGCAATTTTGTGAGGTCCCATTTGTCAATTCTTGATCTTAGAGCAAAAGACATTGGTCTTCTGTTCACAAACTTTTCCCCTGTGCCTAACTGTTCGAGGGTCTTCCACACCTTCTCTTCTATTAGTTTCAGTGTATCTGGTTTTATGTGAAGGTCCTTTATCAACTTGGACTTGAGATTTATACAAGTAGTTAAGAATGGATTGATTTGCATCCTTTTACATGTTGAACTCCAGTTGAACCAGCACCATTTGCTGAAAATGCTGTCCATTTTCCAGTGGATGGTTTTAGTTCCTTTATCAAAGATCAAGTGATCATAGGTGTGTGGGTTCATTTCTGGATCTTCAATTCTATTCCATTGATCTTCCTGCCTGTCTCTGTACGAATACCATGCACTTTTTATTACTATTGCCCTGTAGTACAGTTTGAGGTCAGGGACAGTGATTTCCCCAGAAGTTCTTTTATTGTTGAGAATAGTTCTCACTATCCATTTTTTTTTTCCAAATGAACTTACAAATTGCTCTTTCTATCTCTATGAAGAATTGATTTGGAATTTTGATGGGGATTGCACTAGATCTATAGATTGCTTTTGGCAAGATGACCATTTTTTACTAAATTAATCTTGCCAATCCAGGAGCGTGGGAGATCTTTCCATCTTCTGAGATCTTCTTTGATTTCTTTCTTCAGAGACTTGAAGTTCTTGTCATACAGATCTTTTACTTGCTTGGTTAGATTCACTCCAAGGTATTTTATATTGTTTGTAACTATTGTGAAGGGTGTCATTTCCCTAATTTCTTTCTCAGCCTGTTTATCCTTTAAATAGAGGAAGGATACTTATTTATTTGAGTTAATATTATATCCAGCCACTTTGCTGAAGTTGTTTATCAGGTTTAGGGGTTCTCTGGTGGAAATTTTAGGGTCACTTAAGTATACTATCATATCATCTGCAAATAGTGAAATTTTGACTTCTTCTTTTCCTATTTGTATCCCTTTGACTTCCTTTTGTTGCTTAATTACTCTGGCTAGGACTTCCAGTATTATATTGAATAGGTAGTGTGAGAGTGGTCAGCCTTGTCTAGTCCCTGATCTTAGTGGGATTGCTTCAAGGTTCTCTCCATTTAGTTTGATGATGTCTACTGGCTTGCTGTATATTGCTTTTACTATGTTTAGGTATGGACCTTGAATTCCTAATCTTTCAAAGACTTTTAACATGAAGGGGTGTTGACTTTTGTCAAATGCTTTCTCAGCATCTAGTGAGATGATCATGTGGGTTTTTTTCTTTGAGTTTATTTATGTAGTGGATTACATTGATGGATTTCCAAATATTGAACCATCCCTGCATTCCTGGGATAAGCCTACTTGATCATGATGAATGATTGCTTTGGTATGTTCTTGGATTCAGTTTGCAAGAATTTTATTGAGTATTTTTGCATCAATATTAATAAGAGAGATTGGTCTGTAGTTCTCTTTCTTTCTTGGGTCTTTGTGAGGTTTAGGTATGAGTGTAATTATAGCTTCATAGAATGAATTGGGTAGTGTTCCTACTGTTTCTATTCTGTGGAATAGTTTGAAGAGAACTGGTATTAGGTCTTCATTGAAGGTCTGATAGAATTCTGCACTAAAACCGTCTGGTCCTGGCCCTTTTTTGGTGGGGAGACTTTTAAGGACTGCTTCTATTACTTTAGGGGTTACAGGAATGTTTAGATGGTTTATCTGCTCCTGTTTTAATTTTGATACTTGGTATCTGTCTAGAAAATTGTCCATTTCATCCAGATTTTCCAGTTTTGTTGAGTATATGCCTTTGTAGTAGGATCTGACTTTTTTTTTTAAATTTCCTCAGTTTCTGTTGTTATATCTCCCTTTCCAGTTCTGATTTTATTAATTTGAGTACTGTCTCTGTGCCCTTTGGTTAGTCTGGCTTAGGGTTTGTCTATCTTGTTGATTTTCTCATAGAACCAGCTCCTGGTTTGTTGCTATTTTGTATAGTTCTTTCTGTTTCAACTTGGTTGATTTTAGCCCTGAGTTTGATTATTTTCTGCCGTCTACTCCTCTTGGGTATATTGGCTTCTTTTTGTTCTAAAGCTTTCAGGTGTGCTGTCAAGTTGTTAGTGAATGCTCTTTCCAGTTTCTTTCCGTGGGCACTTAGAGCTATGAGTTTTCCTCTTAGTACTGCTTTCATGGAGCACCACAAATTTTAATATGATGTGTCCTCATTTTCATTAAATTCTAAAAAGTCTTTAATTTCCTTCTTTATTTCTTCCTTGACCAAGTCATCATTGAGTAGAGCATTGTTCAGTTTCCACGTGTATGTGGGCTTTCTGTTTTTTTTTTTCCATATTAAAGAGGAGTCCATGGTGGTCTGATAGGGTACAAGGGATTATTTCAATCTTTTTGTATCTGTTTTGCCTGTTTTTTAACCAATTATATGGTCTATTTTGGAGAAGGTACCATGAGGTGCTGAGAAAAAGGTATATTCTTTTGTTTTAGGATGAAATGTTCTATAGATATCAGTTAAGTCCAATTGGTTCAAAACTTCTATTAGTTTCATTGTGTCTCGCTTTAATTTTTGTTTCCATGATGTGTCCATTGCTGAGAGTGGGGTGTTGAAATCTATTGTGTGAGATGTAATGTATGCTTTAAGCTTTAGTAAAGTTTCTTTTATGTATGTGAGTGTCCTTGCATTTGGGGCATAGATGTTCACAATTGAGAGTTCCTCTTGGTACATTTTTCCTTCGATGAATATGAAGTGTCCTTTCTTATCTTTTTTGATTACTTTTGGTTGAAAATCAATTTTACTTGATATTAGAATCGCTACTCCAGCTTGTTTCTTGGGAGCATTTGTTTGTAAGATTGTTTTCCATCTTTTTACTCTGAGGTACTGCCTGGTTTTTTTTTCACAGAGATGTGTTTCCTGTATGCAGCAAAAGGCTGGGTTGTGTTTATGTATCCAGTCTGATAGTCTATGTCTTTTTATTGGAGAATTGAGTCCATTGATATTAATAGATATTAAGGAAAAATGAATGTTGCTTCCTGTTACTTTTGTTATTGGCAGTGGAGTTATGTTTGTGTAGCTATCTTCTTTTAGGGTTGTTGGAAGATTACTTTCTTGCTTTTTCTAGGTTGTAGTTTCCCTCCTTGTATTGAAGTTTTCCACCAGTTATCCTTTGAAGTGCAGAATTTGTGGTAAGATATTGTGTAAATTTGGTTTTGAAATGGAATATTTTGGTTTCTCCATCAATATCGATTGAGAGTTTTGCTGAGTATAGTAGTCTGGGCTAGCATTTGTGTTCACTTAGGGTCTGTATATCAGTCCAGGATTTTCTGGCTTTTATAGTCTCTCGTGGGAAGTCTGATGTAATTCTTATAGGTTTGCCTTTATATGTCATGTTACTTTTTCTGTTACTGCTTTTAGTATTTTTTTCTTTGTTTTGTACATTTGATGTTTTAATTATTATGTGGCGGGAGGTATTTCTTTTATGGTCTAAAATATTTGGAGTTCTGTAGGCTTCTTGTATATTTATGGACATCTCTTTCTATAGGTTAGGAAAGTTTTCCTCTATAATTTTGTTGAAGATATTTACTGGTCCTTTAAGTTGGCAGTCTTCACCCTCGTCTATACCTATTATCCTTAGGTTTGGCCTTCTCATTGTGTCTTGGATTTCTTGTACATTTTGGGTTAGTAGCTTTTTGTATTTTGCATTTTCTTTGAGAGTTGTGTCAATGTTTTCCATGGTATCTTCTGCACATGAGATTCTCTCTTTTATCTCTTGTATTCTGTTAGTGATACTTGTTTCTATGACTCCTGATCTTTTTCCTAGGTTTTCTATCTCCATGGTAGTCTCCCTTTGTGATTTTTTTATTGTTTCTACTTCCATTTTTAGATCTTGAATGGTTTTGTTTAATTCCTTCACCTGTTTGGTTGTGTTTTCTTGTAATTCATTAAAGGATTTTTGTGTTTCCTCTTTAAGGGCTTCTACATGTCTACCTGTGTTCTCCTTACATTCTTTGAGAGTGTTATTTATGTCTTTCTTAAAGTCCTCTATCATCATCATGAGAAGTGATTTTAATTCTGAATCCTGCTTTTCAGTGTGATGGGATGTTCAAGGTTTGTTATGATGGGGGAACTGGGTTCTGATGATGCCATGTAACTTTGGATTCTGTTGCTTATGTTCTTGTGCTTGCCTTTCACCATCTGGTTAACTGTAGTGCTACCTGTACTCACTGTCTCTGACTGGAGCCTGACTTTCCAGTTATCTTGCTTGTGTCTGATCTCCTCAGGGTCCAGATGTCTCTGTGATCTTTTAATCCTGAGCTCCAGCTGCTCTGAGTACAGTGGTTCCTTTAGGAAGTCTCAGGATATAGTGTCTCCAAGGTAGCAGACCAGCTAGGTGTCCAATGTTCTGGGTGCAGTGTCTCCTCTAGGATGTCTCAGGATAAGATGTCCACTGCTCTGAGTGCAGTGGCTCCTCTAGGATGTCTTGGGATATGTTGTCTGTCGCTCTGAGTTCAGTTGTTCCTCTGCCGCTCTGGGTTCAGTGGTACCTCTGCTGCTCTAGGTTCAGTGGACCCTCTAGGATGTCTCAGGATCCGGTGTCCATACAGGAGCAGACCAGGCAGGGGTCTGCTCCAGGCCTCAGGTCCGGGAGGGGGCAGAAGGAGAGTAGCATTCCGCAGGGGTGGGGTTTGGGCATCTGCTGAAATCTGAGCTCTCTCTGCACCCAGCTATGGGCATATGGTAGTGTGTGGGTGTTGAACACTTTTCAAAAGCAGAGAAGCATACCCAAATTTTCCAATCTTAGAAGAATCAGAAGCCTGGCAGTGGTGGTGCATGCCTTTAATCCCAGCATTTGGGAGGCAGAGGCAGGTGGATTTCTGAGTTTGAGGCCAGCCTGGTCTACAGAGTGAGTTCCAGGACAGCCAGGACTACACAGAGAAACCCTGTCTTGAAAAACAAAACAAAACAAAACAAAACAAAACAAAACAAAACAAATCAGAAAATTAAATGCGTGTATTATAATCAGTGAACATATGTATCATAATTAGTAAATGTAAGTCATAAGACTAGAATAGCACTAAATGCTTATTATATATTAATTTAATGGAAGAGAGAGAAAGAGAGGAATAAAAGAATAAGAAGAGAGATGTCCTTGTATTTTCCCACAAATGATCAAGGCAAACATCAACAAAGTGATGTCATCTTCAAGAAATAATACATTAGTTTGTGTGTGTGTATGTGTGTGTGTGTGTGTGTAATAATGCCATGTGGGGAAAGAATGATTGTCCAGTAAATAAGATCACTTCCTTCTCTTAGAGAGGACCTTAGTTTAATTCTAAGCACCCAAATTAGTAGTGGCTCATTAGTAGCTATAACTTTAGTTCCAGGGTATCAGTTGTTCTATGGACTTTACTGACAATAGGCACATATGAGGTTCATAAAAATAAATACTGGGAAAATAGTCATAAACATGATTTTTTTCTAAAAATAAAATAATACTAACTACTCTAATGTGTTTTCCCACTTAAAATTACAAATGACAAACAGAAGTTAGTGTCAGTAAACACAAATCTACAGAATTTTTTCCCATGGCAAATGACATTTTAATTACCCAATAAATGCACATTCATCATAGAAAAATGGTAAAGACAGGCACAAAGAGTAAACTCATCATAATGTCACCACTGAGCTACAGAAAGATATGTAATATATGTATTCACAGAGTTCTAGAAGCATGATTTTTTAATTGTAAAAATTATTGTGAATATATCTTACACGTTTTCACTTTAATTTCTGAAATATTCCCTTTAAAATATTGTTGTATGCTTTTATTTTTGCACTCTGTGTGTGTGTGTGTGTGTGTGTGTGTGTGTGTGTGTGTGTGTGTGTATTTCCAGAGTACATGTGTTCCACAGAGTTCATGTGCAGCCAGAGGACTATTTACAGGAGTCAGTATTCTCCTTCTACCATATGAGTCTTATGGATCCATCTCAGGTCATCATACTTGATAGTAAGTCTCTGCTGATCCATCATGGCAGCCTGGGAAATCTCATTCCTACAACACTCATTCTTACAACATAATGTCAATCATTAACAGACACTATTATAGCTTACACCTCCAGATTTAACTTTTTTTCATTTGTGCTTTTAAACTCTCTCTCTCTCTCTCTCTCTCTCTCTCTCTCTCTCTCTCTCTCTCTCTGTGTGTGTGTGTAGTTTCTTAAACCATTTATTTCTCCTGACCGGAAGGTGGGCATTGCTACAGGTGGATGAACACAGAGCACTGCCTGCAGCAAGGCTCGAAGAACAGCGGTGCAGGTAGGTGAGGCTAGCACTCAAGCGAAGGTGCAACCATTCCAGCCCACGTTGGCTGCTTTCATGTCTTTATAGTTGATGTAGAGACCAGGTCCAGGCTGATGAGCAGGCTGTCAGACTGCAGGCTGCACAGCAACTTGCTGTAGTTGCGGTTCTGTGCTCCATCAGTCTTGCCTATGCTGTGCAGACTTTAGAAGGCACAAGGGTCGTTCATGCTGCTAAAAGTCATGGGCTGGTCCTGGACCACGTGCACTGCAATGTACTGTGCCGACTTGCAGGTGGCCTGCACCAGCTGTTGGGTGGGCTCTGAGAGAAAGCCCTCTGACATTGAGGCGCAGGGAACATTGGTGTTCACTATGAACATAGGCATGGTGGCAGTAAGACTGTGAGCAAGGACTGGAGGATGATGGTGTAAAGCATGGAGTGACCCAAGCCACCCATTAGGAGCACAGCCTGAAACTCTAAACAATCCTGTTCTTCTACCTCATGACTGTGGGCCAATGTAGACAACTTAAATTTTAAATTTTATGTTAACAAAGTCATGACTTTCAGTTTTCAAAGAAACATTTTGACAATCTAGACTATATTTTTAGAATATACTTTCATATAAAATTGTTATAGCATGTTCCTTTTAGATGTGTTTGTGGAGGGGTAGGTGTGTGAGTGTGTGTGGGTGGGTGTGTATGTGAGTATGTGTACATATATGCATGTGCATTTATTGATTTTTAAGTTCCCTGTTGTCGTTCACAAAATGAAACAACACCAATAACAGGACAAATTTTCTAACAGAATCTTGCTGTGAACATACACAGAGGCCTGCCTAAGCACTGCTGTACATATCTCCCATCTCAGTTTCCAAAGACTCTCCAGAAGCTAGATTACTGGTTTCAGAATTTAATGTTTTTCCTACAAAAATAACTTCTTGCTCATTCCTATCTTCCAAATTATTATGAGCCCCTTCCATGGACAATTATAAACTACACACTGCAAAAGACTTTGAAAGGAAGAGTAAGATGGCTCAGTGTGCAAAGTCATGTGCTCCCCTGATGCATTGGGAAAAAAATCTTCACTAAGCCCATATCCAATAGAGGGCTAATATCCAAAATAAATAAAGAACTCAAGAACCTAACCACAAAAAAACAACAAAAAAACAAAACAAAAACAAACAAACAAACAAAAAACCAAACAATCCATTCAAAAATGGGGTACAGAAATAAACTGAGAATTCACAACAAAGGAATCTCGAATGAGTGACAAACACCTAAAGAAATGTTCAGTCCTTAGTGATCAGAGAAATACAAATCAAAACAACCCTGAGATTCCATCTTACACTAATCAAAATGGCTAAGATCAAAACCTCAGGTGACAACACACATTGGCGAGGATGTGGAGAAAGAGGAACACTCCTCATTGCTGGTGGTATTGCAAACTGGAAAACCACTCTGGAAATCAATCTGGAGGTTCCTCAGAAAATTGAAAATAGATCTACCTGAAGACCCAACAATACCACTCTTGAAAATATACCCAAAAGATGCCTCACCATGCCACAGGGACACATGTTCCACTATGTTCACAGCAGTCTTGTTTGTAATAGCCAGAAGCTGGAAACAACTCAGATGTCCCATGATAGAAGCATGGATAAAAAAATTTTGTTCATTTACACAATGGAATAACTGCTCAGCTATTAAGAATGAGGACATCCTGAGTTTTACAGAAAAATGGATGGGACTTGAAAATATCATCCTGAGTGCAGTAACTCAGACCCAAATGTACATGCATGCGTAGTATATACTCACTAATAAGTGGATATTAGTCAAAAAATTAAATTACAGAATACCCAAGATACAGTTCATAGACCTCAAAAAGGTCAACAAGCTGGGTGGAGGGGCAATGAGGATGCCTTGGGTCCCACTTGGGAGGGAGAAGAAAGCAATCACAGGTAGAGAGGAATGGAGGGACCTGGGAGGGAAAGTGGAATGGGGTGGGATGGGGGCGGGAACCTGATCTGGTATTGGGTGAGGGAAAAGGACTGGGCCCTGAGGGCCAGCAAAAAGAATGGAGACAGGAAACCTCTGAAGGTTCCCACCTTCAGTTGGGGCTACCCTTCAGAATGTATCAAAGTCCTAGGAGGTGGAAGACTCTCAGGACTCAAAGGAAGGGACCTTATATGAAATGCTCAACAGTAGGGAGATGGAACTTATAGAGCCCACCTCCAGCAGAAAAACAGGACATCAAGTGATGGCGGGGGTTGCCATCCCATAGTCAAAACTCTGGCCCATAATTGTTCTTGTCTAAAGGAACTGCAGGGATGGAAATGGAGAGGATCCTGAGGAAAAGAAGGTCCAGCAACAGGCCTAAAGTGGGATCCAGCTCAAGGGTAGGTCTCAAGGCCTGACACTATCACTGAGGCTATGGAGTACTCACAAAGGTAGATCTATTATGACCACACCTAGAAAGACTGAAAGAGTCAGATGCAGATATTTGCACCCAACCAGGGGAAGAAGACTGCTGACCCCTGTGGTTGAATTAGGAAGGATCTGGAGGAAGCTGAGGAGGATGGCAACCCTGTAGGAGGACCAGCAGTCTCAATTAACCTGGATGCCCAAGATTTCCCAGACACTGGATCACTAACCAGGCACCATATGCCAGCTGATGTGAGGCCCTTGGTGCATAGTAGCAGAGGACTGCCAGGTCTAGATTCAGTCAGGGAGCATGCACCAAACCCTCAGTAGACTAGAGGCCCTGGGGAGTTTGGAGGTCTGGTTGCATGGTGGGTGGGAGGTAGGGACATCCTTGTGGAGACAGGGGGTGGGGAATGAGTGTGGGATGTGGACTGGGGGTAAGTAGAGTCTGGAGTATAAATAAATGAATGAATGAATAAATAAATAAATAAATACATAAATAAAGAAATGGGGGGGAAAAGGCATGTGTTCCCCACAATCATGAGGACTTGGTTCGATTCCTCAGACCCAGATGTTTAAATGAGAGAATCAGTTTTTAAAATTTTCTTATGGACTCTACACATACATGGCAAATGTGTACATATGCATAAAGTATGCATTACAAAGTAAATAAATGGAATTTTAAATGAAATTTAAAAGAAGAAAACTCTGGGAATCAGAGGTACTTTTTCATAATTGAATGACAATGGCAAAGGAGAAAATAGGATGATGCTTTGTGTCACTTAGGTCAAACACATCACCAGTGGGTCTTTCTTCAAAAAATTCTATGGCAGAGATTTTGCTCAACAGACTATTGGTCATTTATTTTACATTTAAAATCTGTAGATGATCAGATTTGAGAGTCTTACCTTTGAGAATTATGTCACATAAACACATCTATTTTAGAACTAAAATCTAGTTCTTCAGTGTTTAGAATGCCATTCTATCTGCTGTACACTCCATTATGTGTGTGTGTGTGTGTGTGTGTGTGTGTGAGAGAGAGAGAGAGAGAGAGAGAGAGAGAGAGAGAGAGAGAGAGAGAGAGAGAGAGAGGGGGGGGGGGGGAGAGATAGGGAGAGAGGAGAAGGTAGAAAAGTCATGCTATGGTAAATGGAAGAAACATTCTGCATGTAAAACCTCAGAGGCAACAATTTGTTGAAACTGAAACATAAAAAATTAGTGGACTCATTAATTTGTAGTCAGTTATCAATCATTTAAAAACATTTTAAAAAGTGATAGTTGGAATAAAAAATAAGAAATATTATGATTTATAAATCAAATAAAAACTGAGATTTACTTCAGCATGGATCAGAGATATTGTTACTATCAATTAAGTTGGATATTTCAATTCATAAACAGTTAAAGCTGTTGTTTCTGAACACTACCTGTTTTGGAGAAACCATGGGAAAGTCTTCCCTGGAATAATTATAGTAAGGTTAACTCATGTCAGTTTGTGCTTAATTTAGCCATTCTTTTATGAAACAAACTAATTAAAGCTGCCTGGTTTACACACAGAACACTTGTCAGCTCATTTTGTGACTAGGGAGCCAAAAGGAGACTCCAAACCTAAGAAATTTTATCATGGTGACCCTATTGCAGAGTAATTAACTACATTTAACAAGAAAAGGGGAGCGGAGAGTTCTCATTCACTAGTGTCAAATGTTAATGGCAATTTGACCATTTAACTGGAAATGCTCAGATTTTACTACATTGAAGCCAGGAGATCCTGTGACTGAGTTATCTAGTTAACATAGCTTTTTTTTCATCTACATGAGACTAGGGATTACTATAATCTAATAGATGTCATGTTGAAAATTCTAATAAATCCCTGATGTTCACTCTTCTGTGGTATAAAAGGCTATTCTCATCCCATTTGAAGAGCAGATTACAACTGAAAGATTTTGAATACTTCTGAATAATTTATTTATCCTTCTACATATTTCATCATTTTTTGAGACAAAGAATTGTTCCATAGCCCAGGCTAGCCTTGAGCTCATGATGTTCTTGCTTTTGACTTACAAGTTCTGAAAGTACAGATTCTGACAATACCCAGAAGCCTTTGGTAAATCTTTAAAATCACTTTTAGATGTTTAACAATGTAAAGTTTTAAGAAATTTAAGATTATTTAATTACAGTGTTACCATTCTGTTACAGTATATTTCAAGAAGGCAAATTTGAGAATATAATTGAACAGAATATTCCAGTTTTAAATTTTGAAAACATATCTCTCTATGAATTTTATTCTTTTACTGTACTACTGATTATTACTTTTAAATCATTCAGTACTTTGCTTCATTCATAGAGCAGAACACAGAAATATATAATGAAGAATTTGCAATAATAAAGCACATGAGAATTGAAACTAGCTAAGCCCATGCAGATTTCTAGAAATTATAGGTAAACACATAAATAAAAAGACTAACCCAAATATGAGGTCGTATTTGCCAACAAAGTAATAATGAGAATTAAGATTCGATATGGTTATTGAAACAGTCATGTTCACAAACCGTTGAAATAGAAAAGCACTGACACATTCTTCTGCAGAGAAACTTGTCAGTTTATAACAACGCAAATATAAAGTTTTCATAGTTTTCTCAAATTACTTTTCTTATGAGGAATTTTCTTGTTTCTAACTCAAAGTGTTATTTTAGGCAGAGTCTTCAACAGATTATTGGTCTCTACCTCCTTCAAGCTTTGCCTGGTTTGTGTCCAAACCACCATGAGGTGAGCATTTAGCTCTCCATCATAATAGTCATCATGGCACTGCATTGCCATGGATCTAACATAATAGTTCCAATTGGTCACAGACTGAACACTTAGAATCTGTGAGCCAACTTGAACATAAAACATCTTCATCAGTTATTTCTAGTATCTTGTTATAGTAATAGAGAACTGAGTGACAAAGAGTCACTTTATTCAACACTCGTGATGACAACAAAAATCATTCGTCTAAGATTATAGGAAGACTAAAGTAAACTAAATTACTGCATATCTATATAATGGAATATGGAGTGTCAAGTAGTAAAGTACCAAGGACCAGCCTTGACTTGGAGAGGGGGTCTAAGAAAGGAGTGTCTGGGAACAGTGAGACAAATGACTAAAAGTCAAATCATGAGTCAAATCTGATGGCCTGTGTTCTGCTCAAGAGGGCTCCAAATAGCTCTCTGTCGGTGGCTTAGTAGTCAGCTTTCTGCTTGAAGCACCTCTTATGGAGACAGCTACCTGGTAGACACAGCACTCTCATGCTAGAAAGAATTCTAAATGCTGTCTGGATAGCTCATGGATTCTCCAATCAAAGACAGAAAAGCTGCTAGGAAAAAAATGCATAGATTTTCTGAACAAGTAAGACTTCCTGTTAGAACAACCCTAAAGGTAATTCTTGGGTTTTCCAATCAAAATCAGAAAGCCAGGAAAAACATTCTTCAAAGAGCTGTGGTAGCTCTTCAAGCAGTTCTCTCTGGGTAGCTTCTATAAGCCATCCCTGGCTCCAGCCACATGTGTAGCTGAGGATGGCCTTGTGGGGCATCAATGGGAGGAGAGGCCCTTGGTCCTGTGGAGGCTCGATGCCCCAGTGTAGGAAAATGCTAGGGCAGGGAGGCAGAAGTGGGTGGGTGAACACCCTCATAGAAGCAGGGAAGGAGGGATGGGATGGGGGTTTCCAGGGATGGGATGGGGACAGGGGGAGACTGAGAACAGGGATAACCTTTGAAATGTAAATAAAGAAAATGTCCAATAAAAAAAGAGTGATATTAGTTCTCTAATTAATTCTTAAGATTTTTGACCAAGATCAGATATCATGTTAGAAAAAATTCTAAAATATCTATGAAAAATTCTAAAAGAGCCATGCTTGCTCTCCATGGGTTTTCTGAGCAAATACAGAAATCTTGTTAGAAAAATATTTTTAAAAGAGCTGTGTTTGCTCTTCAGAGATCTCCAGACAGCACAGGTCCCACTAGAAAAAAAAAATCTAAGAAAAAGAACTGCTGTCATTCTTTGCCAGCTCATTTCATGCACATCAAAGCTTATTTTTTTATTTACATACCAATTCTGTCATTTATTCCAGGTTCTCTCTTGACCATCCCATGAATCAATGTTCTATGATCTTAGTCCCTTAACTCCTAGGAAAGGACAGCAAGTATATCTTTTTGTTCTTTCTTTTCTTTCCTTTTCTTTCTTTCTTTCTTTCTTTCTTTCTTTCTTTCTTTCTTTCTTTCTTTCTTTCTTTCCTTCTTTCTTATTTTCTTTCAACATTGCAAAAAAAAAAAAAAAATCAGAGATCTGCCTGCCTTTGTAAACTTAGCTGGGTGAGATCCTACCCTGAGATTATCATTCTGAGGATGCCTAGAAATAAATTAGCTTTGTCCCAGGCTGACCTTGAAATGAAGAATCCGCTTGCCTGTTTATATGTCTACCTTTGTAACTTTCTGGTAAAGTGGCTCATCGTGTTGCTACCTCTGCTCTTTTAGGTCATTGAAGTTCCTTAAGTAATTCATATTGTATCCTTTTATTTTGCATAGTTGAGAAGTTATACATTTTTGAACTATTGCTTTCAGAGTTCTTTTCTACAGCCTTCAGGGCTGTCCTGAAGATCAAAGCATTGTACTATTTTGCTGAGACATTAGACACACCCTTGCCTCCAGGACTCAGGCTGTCTCTGATTATCATGGAGTCATTAACCTTGGCAGAGAGGGCATATCCAGATAATGTTGGCAGAAAAAATATTTTCCAAAGAAAGAAAAAAGTTACACACAACACACACACACACACACACACACACACATAATTACCCTGTTTCTGCCATGGATGAGCAAGTCTGGGCATTAAAGAGTTAAACTATTTATCAGGAAAGCAAATACCAGTAATACAACCATCACAAAAATTAAGAATGGATATTACTTTAAAACTATGTCAATTGTTTTTCAAAAAAATAAAGAGAAGAAATTCTTCTGAAAACATAACTTCAAAGAATGTCAACCACATTTGTAACAGTGTTACATTTTGACTTAAAAATTACAGTAATAGTTACATTTTCTATTTATATTGTTTTATTTTAGAACACAAATGTTATGAATTTATTTTTATTTCATGTCAAAAACCAAAGATGTGTTATTAAAACTTTTATTTGCTGTTTTTTTTCATTAAAAATAGCCTAATATCTAAATCCAATATTAAAGGTAGGATTTATTTTTAAATATTTTTATAGCTTATCATGATTGCTTACATCTATAAATGACATCAACAACAAGGAGACAGCAATTGTCCAATTATTATTGAAAGCCAAACACTAGTACATAATAATTACCAGGCAAAAATTGCTGCATATTTACAATCTAATATACGTATTCTGATATTATCATTTATCTATCTATCCTTCCAACTATCTCTTAAACAAGTTCTCTCTCTCTCTCTCTCTCTCTCTCTCTGTGTGTGTGTGTGTGTGTGTGTGTATGTGTGTGTGTGTGTGTGTTGAGAGACAGAGAGACAGAGAGAGAATTAGAATTTATTTGTTTTATTTTGGTTTTTGTATTTTTAATTACTAATTATTTTATTTGTTTACATTTCAAATATTTTTCCCTTTCCTGGTCTCATCTTCACAACCATCCTTCCCTATCCCCTTCCCCTTTGCCACTAAAAGCATGCTCCCACACCTACCCAATTCAGTCTCATCCCTCTAGCATCCCACTTCTCTGGGGCATCAAGCCTACATAGGACCATGCACCTCTCCTCCCACTGATGCCAAATCAGGCAGTCCTCTGCTACATATTTAGCTGGAGCCTTGGAACAGCCCATGGATAGTCTTTGGTTGGTGGTTTAGTCCTGGGGAACTCTGAGGGGTCTGCTTAGTTGATAGTGATGTTCTTCCTATGGGCTTGCAATCCCCTTCATCTCCTTCAGTCCTTTCCTCAACTCTCCCTTTGCAGTCCCTAGGATCAGTTCAATGGTTGGATGTAAGTATCTACATGTGTCTTAGTCAGGTGCTTGCAGAGCCTCTCAGAGGACAGCCATATCAGGCTCCTGTCTCCAAGCACATCTTGACATCAGCAATAGTGTCCAGGTTTGGTGTCTGTGGATGGAATGTAGCACAGAGTGGGGAAGTCTTTCCTTCAGGCTGTGCTCCATTTTTGTCTCTGGATTTCCTTTAACTAGGAACAATTCAGGGTTAAAACTTTTGAGATGGGTGGTTGACCCCATCCCTCAACTGGGACCATGTATATCTACTAGAAGTGGTCTCTTTAGGTTCTATCTCCCCGCTGTTGGGCATTTCAGCTAATGCCATCCCCACTGGATCCTGGGAGCCTCTCCCATCCCTAGAATCTTGGACTTTCTAGTGGGTCCTTTATTCCCCAATCCCACCGCTACATGATTTTATTCATTCTGCTGGCTCTTTGGATTCTCTCCTGTCTCTTCCCATACCTGATTCTGGGCCTCCCCATTTGTCCCTCCCACTCCCTTCTCCCATTCAGGTCCTTCCCTCCCTTTGCCTCCTGTGATTATTTTGTTTTAAATTTGAGAATATAATTGAACAGAATATTCCAGTTTTAAATTTTGAAAATATATCTCTCTATGAATTTTATTCTTTTACTGTACTACTGATTATTACTTTTAAATCATTCAGTACTTTGCTTCATTCATAGAGCAGAACACAGAAATATATAATGAAGAATTTGCAATAATAAAGCACATGAGAATTGAAACTAGCTAAACCCATGCAGATTTCTTTGTTCACTTTAGCCTCAGGCAGACTCTTCCAACAAGAAAAAAATGAAGTCACATTCTTACCAAAATGCCACAAAAATTGTCTCTAGGCCACATATTAAAATTCTCCACTGAAACAGCTTGGGCCAGATTCGGACGACTCAAATTATTCTCGGTAACACTCTTCCATATTCCTACTAGGGTCGCCCATTAAGCCCCATTTAAAGCATTCCACTGCTTTCCAAATACAAAGTCCCAAAATCCATATTCTTCCAAACAAAAGAATGGTCAGGCCTATCACAGCAATACCCCAGTCCCTGACAATAACTTCTGTCTTAGGGTTTTACTGCTATTATTTCTTGCCTTCTATTCCTCTTGCTCCTCTTGAATGTGTTTGCTTCTTTTTGTTCCAGAACTTTCAGATGTGCTGTTGAGTTACTACTGTTGGATGGCTCTAATTTCTTTATGAAGGCATTTAGTGCAATGAATTTTCCTCTTAGCACTGCTTTCATTGTGACCCATAAGTTTGGTATAGTGTGCATTTATTTTCATTAATTTCTAGAATGTCTTCTATTTTTTTCTTTATTTCTTCCCTGACCAAGTAGAGACTTGTTCAGTTTCTGTGAGTATGTAGGCTTTCTGTTGTTTTTGTTGTTATTGAAGACAAGACTAAGTTTGTGGTGATCTGATAGAATTTATGTTATAGAACTTATGTGGTTCTTTTTTAAAGGGCTTCTGTTTACCTGTGTTCTTTAAGGGAGTTATTTATGTCTTCCTTAAAGTCCTCTATAATCTTCATGAGATGGGATTTTAAGTCAGAATCTTGCTTTTTGTGGATGTTAGAGTGTCCAGGTTGTGGTGGGAGAACTGGGTTCTGATGGTCTCGTGTGTCATTGCTTTCTGTTGCCTATGTTCTTGTCCTTGCATCTTGCCAGCCAGTTATCTCTGATGTTAACTGGCCTCGCTGTTTCTGACCAGAGCCTGTTTGTCCTTGTAGACAGGCCTTCTGTGATGCAAACAGAGCTGTCCTGATATTTTTGGGGGGCAGGGGGAGGCGGACTCCTGTGACCCTGTCTAAGGCAAACCTCTTGAAAGTCAGTCTGGCTTTCCCTGTGAGCTGGGAGGTAGGGAAATGCTGGAGGACTCAGTCTTCCCCAGGGCTGAGTTGTGTATTGGACAGAAGATGTGTGTCTCTGAGAGAATAAATTTGTAAAGTATCATGTGAAATCTTTCTCCAAATTAGTCACAAGCTACATTTCAGAAAAAATATAGAAAAACTTATAAATAATATTTCTATTATTTATTTATTACCAGAAAATAATTTTGTTGTATGTATAATAGAATAAATATATCTATTAATGAAATCTCACTTGTCCAGTTAAGGTAATAACATCTGCCTGTTCACATATGTGAGGGCATTCAGCACTTTCTCAGCACTCTTTAACCTAAGATTTATGTACCTAACCCTGTTCTTAGATTCTTTGTAGGACAAAGATTGTGAACATTTAAGAAGAATAAACTAGAACCCTTTACCATTTGTAGAACCCAATTACCCATTAGCCATGTGTATTGATGAGACATACATCAGTTATGTTTCAGAAAACATATTGATAACACACTTAGACAAGGGCTATCAGCCACAACTCATGTGAACCATCACTGACTGTGACACTATTAATGGATTATTTTATGTTTCATCTGGAGCTATGGATTAGCTAATATCTAATAATGACATATTCAGAGGTCAGATGTGAATAGTTCATCCATGTAAAAAATGGTGTAATGATTTTGGAAAAATTATATATACTTTCTTCTTTTCTTCTTTATTATAATAAGTTAATTAGCACACCCCCCCCAAAAAAAAAAACCCATATATGTTACAGCCTTTTGTCTATTTTATCACTGGAAATGTTAACTTCAGCAATGAGAGCAACAGGGACATTAATGACACTCCTTTGAAAATAAAGTAGTTACAAGAAAATCAGTGTAAATAAGAAAGTGAGATAATGGTCACTTTTCACCCTCGAAATAAGATTTTCAGAACAGAGATAAAAGGGTGTCAAGAAGACAGGCCTCCTTTGCAAAGTTAGTGGTGGAGAAATATCAAATGACAGACTGTCTCTTCCAGTTAGGAGAACAGATTCCTGGCATATGTACAGTAAAAAGAAAAATATTCTTTTATTTATTTTGAACTTGAAGAGCTGCATAGGGTTTTCCAATGTGTTTGAGAAACTGCCTCCAAGCACATACCTGGGAACAGGTGGACAGAATTAGCCATCGATCACTGAGTTTCATTGTCTGCCACGTTTCCAATGTGATCTTCTTGATTTTGCAGGTGGGCTGCATAGAGGATGTAAAACAAACACTTTTTCTTGCCTGCCTCTGATTAAACTAACGATAAACCAATAACTGCTGCTCTAAGAGAGAGAAAGAAAAAACATCTAAAGTTCATGCTGTCAGGATGAATGCTATCTCCAACTAAACATTTTCACGCCTGATAAGATTTCACTTAAAGCAAAGATTAAGCCATATGTCACCTTAGTCACTGATATTTTAATTTGCATATGCCGATCACATGTATAGAAAGCCGTTCTCAATCACTTGAGTGGGTAGTACTTAGCAATTCAGAGGACATGCCGACTAGTAGGCGAATTATTTCTATCAAATTGATTTCACAGAAACGCAAATGTTATTGCGATTGATTTTGCCCTTGTGTTGCATAAAGATACTCTGATTTCCTGAACTTCATGACTAATCATTTCACACTGGAGCTGGTGGAAGAGAAGAAAGAGTGATGTTTCTTGTAGAAGTACTGGCTTGTTTCTCCATATATTCAATCACTCAGGCATGGAGACACCTGCCCATCCATCCATGCATTTATACATTCATCATGCATATATTCATCCAGTTATGCAGCTAGCAAATCACCCAAACAGATAGTATTAAAAATATATTTGATTATTAATAAGAATGTCATTATTGATATTAATTGTTTAACAATAAGGCAATGAACAATTAAATTTTTAGTAAAAACTATAAAATATCCACTTTTTTAGAAAGCTAATGTCATGAGAAAAGAACTGTGACATAGGACACTAGTTAATTGGTTGAAAGTTAGTCTAAAGTTAAAAAAAAAAAAAACAGAAAAAAACCTTAGTTACAGGTAAATGTTCTCTGTTGTCCTTTCAATGAAGTATTTAGTGACACTTCTGCTGTGATTTTAATGAATCTATATTGATAAATTATTAAGACATACAAAGTTTTTACACTTTGCTCTAGGTTCAAGAAAGGTTTACTTTAATCTCTGTCCTAGCTAGAAATTTTCTTTTAGGATATTGAGGGACAGGCCACCATGATTCCATCAATGATTAAAGTTATATTCTCTGCCCAAACCATTATTAATGATGTGTAAAATCAGTGACAATCCATTGATTTAAGCATCTGCAGATTTACCTATTGATATGTACTTGAATCCATGTTCATATGTATATATAATGTGCATGCATATAATATATATCCTGGCTATATAAATATAATGATTATATATTCCTTGGGTTTCTTAAGGAGTGTTAAAATCCTAAACTTTTGGCTAATATATTTTTTTCTTTTTTAACAATTTATTTATTCATTCACTTTACATTCCAATATCAGCCACCCTCTACTTCCAGTACCTCCTCAGACAGAACCTCACCCCATTCCTCCCTCCATTCTTTTTTGAGAAACTGGAACCTCTCTCAGTATTGCCCCCTCCCCTCCCCATGCCCAATATCAGATCATCACAGGAGTAGGTACATTGGCATATCCTATCCCACTGTGAGCAGACAAGGCAGTCCATTTAGGGGAATGAGATCCAAAGGCATCCACAGCCAGGCAGTTAGGCAGACAGATAACAGATTCAGGGAGAGGCCCTGATCCTGTGGTTGGGGACCAAGCTGCTCATCTGCTACTTATGTGCAGAGGGTCTAAGTACAGCCTTTGCTCCTTTTGTTGGTGATTCAGTCTACTCAGTTGGTCTTCCTATGGAGTCCCTGTTCATTTCATGTATCTCAATTCTTCCCCCAGCTCTTCCAGAAGACTGGCCAAACACCATCTGTTTGGCTTTGTGTCTCTGTATGATTTTCCATTGGCTTCTGGGTGGTGCCTCTCAGAGGACAGTTATGCTAAGTCCTGTCATCTGCAAACCAGGGATTGGCTCTTGCCCATTGGATGGATATCAAGTTGGGGCAGTCATTGGTTGGCCATTCTTTGTCTTTGCTCCATTTTTGTCCATGTACCTGTTGTAGGCAGGACACATTTTAGGTTGCAGGTATTGTGGGTGGCTTGCTGTCCTGCCTGGCCACTGGGAGCTCTGACTGGCCACAGAAAGTGACCACTTCTGGATCCATGTCTCCTAATTTTAAGAGTCTGAGCTAAAGTCTCCACCATAGAAGCCAAAAGCCTCTTTCCACCCCAGGATTCTGGAAAATCCTAGAGATCGCTCCCATACACACAGATTTCCCTTTTCTATCCCTACATTTGACCTCTCTCCTTCCTCCATTCCCCATCCTCTCTTCCATCCAGTTCCCTCCTTTCATCAGCCTCCAATATTTATTTTGTTTTTCTTTCTGTGACAGATTCAACCATCCTCCCTTGAACTCTGCTTGTTATTTGACTTCTTTAGGTCTGTGGATTATATAGCATGGCTATCCTGTACATTATGGCTAATAATTTTAAATTACCCTTAACTAAGTAAAGATGTATGTCTCCTCCTCCTCCATACCAAACATAAAACCAAAAACAATATGTTAAAAAAAAAAAAGCAAACAACTCCCCCAACACATACAAACGTGTAATGAATCAATAATGAGCTTACACAAAACTGACTTGAATGGTGCTTGTTTCATAGACAGCTCAGTTTGTTTAACATAAAAAGACAGTGTGTATACACCTAAAAAGACTCATGTACTCTTTATTCCTTCATTTAAATATGTAAATGAAAATACAAGCAAAAAGATAGCAACCTGTTTGGATTTGCTTACTCCCTCCACTATGTGATTTCTCCCCAAAGAAAGCACCACAAAGAAGTATTTTTTCACATTTACTGAAGGAGACATAAACTAATCTCTTTCTGTGTAGACACCTGCATTTTCCTGTATTGATGCTGTCTGTGCTGCTGTCCTTGATGCTCAGCAGAGTTTAATTTAGTGTGACCTCCAGCTGGCCTGCTTCCTAATCTGTAAAAATGTCAGTTAGAAGATCAGTTACTAAAAGATCTTTCTGGGGAGAAAAACAACCATGGCATAAGGTTCATGGACGAAAGTCTACCAAGATGGCCCCTACACTTCAATGGCCAAGAAGACATCCAATCTTTGTCAATATTTTATTCCTTACAAATTCGAGCCACTGTGCCCTTTTAAGAAGAATTTTTTATTTACATATTTGGGTTAGATATTTTCTATCACTTGTCTAGCCTATAAAGAAGTTGGATTTCAATAAGTGATATTGTCTTTACAGTTTCTGAGAAAGTAAACTATCCCTTCTGTTAGCAAGTCAAATGATTTTTTTTTAAAACAAGATATTTACATATGCTAAGTAGAAACCAGCAGACATTGATGTGGACATTTTATATTTACACAGTAAAGTTGTTATTGGCACCTGATTTCTCATATTAACGCACATAGGCTGCATGAGTTTGTCTCAGTTGAGCAATGATTGGTTGCTTATCAATTCCCTCTGTATATTGGTATCACTTTCTTATATTGGTATCATCTGTATATTGGTATCATCATCTCATACACTGTCTTCTATAAATTGTGACACAGTTTTTCTTTCTTCCCCCTCTCCCCTGCCCACCAGGATATTGATTTTGTTGATTGGAGGGGATGGGAAGTTTAAAGATTTGGAGGGTTAAAAGAGATCTATCCTAGTGAAAAGTTTATTTTCCTCCCCAGAATGAACTATTGCAGATATCTAGTTCTCCTGAAGACCTGAGTAAAAGCAACTTGATGTTACTGTCAAGTTTTTGAATTTCCATACTGTGAGCCACAATAACCCTTTCTTCTTTATATGTTGCCTAGTGTCAGCTATTCTCTTAAAGAAACAAAATATGATACAAGATACTTTTGTGTTCACATACAGCCTCCTAAATTCTTCATTTTTGAGCTTCCCCATTATCTTGATGAGTTTCCCTGTGTAACTCAATAATCTTTCTATGTCATAGGCATCTGTTGCTCTGTCTCTTACATAGTTGTCCCAAGACAGTTACAAGAAAATAGTATATTTCAGCAAGCATATCAGTTCACTCGAAGTTCAAAATCACTAAACTTCACATGACAGGAGAAATACTCCAAATTTATGATTAGCCTTTTGCGCCAATTACACTATAGTAACACTGAATTCCTTGTGACTCCTTAGCAGCCATTTGGCTTAGTAAATCAGCCTAAAATGATTATTCTAAAGTTACATTTATTATTGTCATTATTACTAATGTATCATATTGAGATAATTAATCCTATATGATTTCTTTCATCCTTACTTTTCATTCAACAGTTAGTATTCCAAAATAACCCTATGAGGCCAAGTGTTTTCTTGTCCCTGTACATACCACACCAACTTTTTAGTTTAGATGTCAAAGCTATATTGTTATCTCTTACTCTCTTTCTCTTCCCCTGTCTCTGCGTTGTGTGTGTATGTGTGTATGAGAATATGTGTGTGACCATAAGTGTGTGTGTGTGTGTTGCATGAGCATGTATGTGTGAAGGTGTACACATTCCACCACAATATTGTGAAGGTCAGAAGAGTACAATATGAGTGTCAGTCTTCACTTTCTTTTTTGTCTGAAACAGAGCTTATTCTTTGTCATTTGATATGGTGTTTTTTAGGCTAGCTGCATCAAATATTTCTTAAGATTATACCTCAGCTTTCCGTCATGTCCACCATTGAAATTACAGATACATGTTTCCAGAAGTATACTTTTTCATGGGTTCTGAGAATCAGAACTCGGGTTCTTACACTTGTGAACTGGATACTTTACCTATGGTGTCATCACTACAGCCTCAGATATTCTTTTCCTGGGTAAAATAATTATCCCCTTTTATGATTTATTATATGTAGTAGTTGGAATGACAATGGTCCTCATAGGGTCACATGTTTGAATGTGCTCCTCAGATGTTAGATATATTTGGAAAAGATTAAGAGGTGTGCTCCTGTTGGAGGAAGTATGTTACAGGAATTTGTTTTGAGGCTTCAAAACACTCCCAGTATCCCCAGTGTCTTTTTACCTCCAACGTTGTGCATTTTCAGATGCTGCTCCAACCACACTCTGCCAAGCCCTCACTCTGTCATCATAGACATCAACCCTCTGGAACTATAAGCTCAATTAAACTCCTTGTTTTTTAAGTTTTTTAGTATTGATATATCACAGCAAAAGGAAGACAATGTGTCTTTTTTATTAATCATTAGTAAATGAAAGCATTAGTGCGAACTGTATCCACCATTATAGGAAGAGGTTCCATTCAAAAAGAGTACTGATGAAATGTAATTAACTAAAATCCAGTGGAGATCTGGGAGTCTGATATTTTATCAGTCAAGGATCTTATAAAAGAAAAATGTAGCAAACAGTTTCTTTACCTTTCTGGATAATTGATAAAAACCTGCTTCCTGAGTTGGGTATTGCTCTTTGGTTCAACCATGTTCATGGATACTTTTAAACAGGTGATTTTGGAAGTTTTGTTAAATATGCGATCAATCATTTCACTTGAAATTTGTAAATTATGAATTCTATGGACTATCTACAGATGTATCAGAAACGCTTGTAGTCTTTTTAACTCAGGAGCATAAAAGTAACTTATAATTACTCTGAAATACCTTTGTCTTTATCTTTATATTAACTCAGGAATATCAAGCCATGTCAGAGAATCTATCATTATATAAGCCCTTTAGGAAAATTTCAAAGGAAATCTAAATAGCTGGCAAGATTTCTATTTTCTGTGTTTGTTTGAAAGCAGCATACATTTATGGAGGGAATGCAAATCTGTCTTGCCAGTCTAACTTCCTTATAATTCATTTATCCATTCTTCATTTCTTTTGCTCTCATCACCCTCAGTGTGAACCTTCGTTTGCATTATTCCAAATTCCTCCAGTCACTACAGAAGCACTAAGCATTTTTTGGGTTCTACATCCTGTGCATTGTCTGTTCCTTCATGGTGCACTGACCTGAAGGTCATTCATGCCTGTCAAAACTTTCGTGTGGGATGACATAAGGCAAACTTCATGGCTAAGATAAAAGAATCATATATAATATAACGTTAAACTTTTGACAGGGAGGGGAAAGTGAATCATAATTATATTAAAATGTCTGCCATATTTAGATAATTTCAGCATAACCATTTGGAACTAAGTAAGTTTAAAATTGATTACCATTCAATGAATCTTTTCATTCATCCTATTAAAATAAGCTATATTATTAAATGTTTATATTTAATTTACCAATATTTTACATACTTAAATTTACCAATGCGTTCTGAAAAAAGATATAATCGTAATTGCTTTAAAATTCTAATTATGTAATAATTTTTATCTGTTGTAAACAAACTCATAAATTACATTCAATATGGAAACTGTAACATCTGGTTGGAAGCCTCAGAGCTTCTGTCCTGACTGCCTATTCTAACTGTATAGAAATCCACTGAATTATTCAGAGTTTAGATCTTGTTAATTCTAGTATGTGATTTCTTTTTTATTTGTAAGTTTTTATAATGTAGTTTACATAAGTTCCAGTTATCAAACATGCCCTCCTGGTTATTTTTGAAAATAAAATTAATATCCACAAACAAGATATTGAGAACCAAAAGCTTAATTTCATACTTTCATATCTTGTTTCTATTTTGTACCAATATTTGTGATAAGGAAAACCCATGTTTTGTTAATAAAATCTACAAAAGGTCCTTTATATTTCACATCAGTCAGGATTTAGGTGGTTGATTAAGTGGTAGATAAGCAAAAACTCCCCAACATCATCTAAGCAAACAGAAAATGTATTTGCTTATAAGACAGTGATCCTTCTTAGTAAGACATAAGTTATAAAGAAAAATGGCCTGAAGGTCACATTAATTTAAGATATATGTTTTCTATATCATTTAACTACTTGACTGAAATATGTTTGTTCTGTTATAATTTTTTAAAATTTCTTTTACAATAGGACTTTGCTTAAAATCATAATTTAGTCTTAATGTTGAAAATGAACTCCTGTTTTTCTGTTTTAAATATACCCTATCAATGAAAGTTGCATGTCAAGTAAATAAAATTATATTTTAAACCAGATTTAAATAGTATTGATGTTTCCCTCATCTTGTCTCTGTACTGCGTTATTGAGTTTTGACAGGTCTACTTTACTTGTGTAATCTTGATTTCCTGCCTATGAAGTTTACTGATTCTAACTTTATGTTTTCCTCCATTCTGTATAAACAAGAAAAGAAAAAAAAAAAAAAAAAAAAACAGGATAGTGTGCCAGTTGATACTGATTTTCTAAAGAGAAGTCAGGGCAGCATTTTAGAAGTATATTTATGGTATCTGTTGATGAGTTCAGAGACGTAGGAGCTTCATCTACTAAGAAATTAAAGCTGAAATTAGCCTGATCACATAATAAATTCACATAATGGGTCTTTCTCCTCCTTAAAGCACAATACATAAAGAAAAGGAAATTTGAAACATGCTCAGGGATGGGTGCATTTTAGAAGAATGACCAAGGGAGCAAACAAATGACTCAGTTTGTCTAAGTTATTTTTCTTCCAATCTGTAACATAATCATTAATGCATGGAAGAATTTCTGTCTGCACACAATTTTGGCACATGCTGTGCCCTTAGGAGGAAGATGAAAAGGACAGTACTGAGAAGTTCAAGATCTATTAGTTCCCTCACTTTGAAAAGCCTCAAATCACAAAATGACATGTAGCTTCTTTTACAGTGGGATCAAAAGAAATGTAAAGACAGCTGTGTTTGGAGCACATGTATTGTTTTAAGCAAGTTTATAGCTGAATTTTAGAAATCATGGACCAGATGTTGATGATAGGAAGATACCCCCACATGTGCTGAAGAGGGAGGATAAAGAAAAGGGAAGGAGGTATTTTAACAGCTCAAAGCACATTGATTAAAACAAAAATATATATATATATATAAACCATAATACTAGAATCTCATGCACCAAGCCCAGATTTTATAAATTATAGAATTATAATTACAAATAAAAGAAATAAAAGAGATGACTATTTGGTCTGTAAGTTAAGCCAGTGGACAGAGTTGTCATGGACTTCTGAATAACATAAAACACACTCAAGACTTTTGGAATAGGTGTGTCTTTGTGTTAGTTCTCTATCATATAAGGCAAAATAATAAAAAAAAACTTATTAAGATGAGCAGACTTATTATCGATGTTCTGAGAGTAGGAAGAGGATCTACGAAGAGAAAAAACTCAATATTTACAGGATGCATTTAGGATAATGGTGCTCCAAAAGACAAACTTGGCATGTGGAAGTTAAAATAAAAGGAGGATATAAAAAGTGAAGGGCTCAAAACTCATACAGGACCAGGATGCAAGCATCATCTGTTTTATGTACAACCAAGGATACTATTAAATGTAAAATGGAAGTATCCATTTTCTAAACACAAAAGATTTATTCTATCTCTTTGTCTTTTTGTCTCTGTCATCTCTGTCTCTCTCTTTGTGTGTGTATCTCATTCTGTTCCCTTCATCCTCTGTGTGTATATATTTGTCTGTATATCATAAATATATTCAGATAATCATTAGTCAGTTTCATCGTGGTTAAAAAAAAACAGATGAAAAAAAAATGTGTGATGTGAAACATTTCCCCAAGATGCCATGATATTGATTAGAATCAGCTCCTCATATTGACATCTATCTTTTCAGACTTAGTTTTTGTAACCGAATATTGTCTGGAGAAATGACAACTTCAAGATCGAAAATGTGTTACTTATAACTAGTTTACATAATTCACCTTATCCTATGATGAATGTTAGATAGATTTTCATAAAAATGTTATGATATTGTGCATCATTTTGGGCTAGAGAAAATTAAGACCCTAAATGGAGAATGAGCCAACCAGGTTAGTTTTAGAAGCTTGAAGAATCATTAACTGGTTTCAGGATGTTTCAGGTTTTCTTTTTAAATTTTTCTTTATATTGTGAGCAAAAGAAGTATACAACATAAAAAATCCAGGAAAATACTGTGGGAGCCCAAAACATTGTTACATTAATATCTATTTGAAACTTCAAAATTAGCAGATGAGGATAGCTCTGTCATCTTTAATACAAAATGTGACTGTACATCAAACTATGTTAAATATCCTGTAGATGGAAAAGCAGATAAACATGTTTAATAAATAAATAAGTAGGATGATGAAGATAATAGATAAATAGATAGATAGATAGATAGATAGATAGATAGATGATAGATAGATAGATAGATAGATGATAGGTGATAGGCAGATACACATATAGATAAGATGGATGGATAGATATAGATACATTATAGGTAAATAGAAAGTATATATATACATATGTATATATATGATGGATAGATGATAGATATAAATAGGTGATAGACATAGAGATTCATGATAAATAGACACTCTGAGTGAACAATTAGAACTGATAATATAGTTATGTGTATTTATGTATAATTTCACATACAAATATTTTGTAAAATCTTACTGTAGAATCTATAATTTACAGAAACCCAAGTCACCTGTCTAAAATGTCTTAACAATGAGACAACAAAATATCTGATTCTAAAGACAAATATTTTACCTTAAGAATACATGGATCAAAGAGGCTCTATACATTATGTATTTTCCATTATTCCATGGTCAATCGTGTAGCTGTGCTGCATACATTAGGCTGTACTGGCACAAAGCTGAGTTTCAGTTATCTCCAGTAGGCATGTTGGGCTATCTGCAAGGTCAGGACCTTCTCTCCATGAGTTCTGTCTTCCCCCAGTGATCCAGCTCATCTCTTTCACATATCACAACAGCTTCATAAAGTAGCCAGAAGGGAAAGTTGTATACAAGCACTTTGGAGGATTCTGGGTCTATCGTATGTACCACAATGTCAATAACTAAATAAGTCTTATGGTCAAGCGCATATGTTTTTATCTCATGATAGGAACAGAAGCAAACAAACAAAAATGTGCAAAGAGAGACTGATGAACTTGTGGTACTTTTGGAAATATATCACACCAAAGCATTTAGAGTATAATAGAAACCACACTAATATATGTATGTGTATATAAATGTTATGTATTTGTTTTGATCTTTCAAATATATTGCTTCTAATAATTTCTCTTGAGTGAAATAAAAGACTAAAACTAAATATCAAACGTAAGCCTAGTTTATAGTACTTGATTTGATTGTGCAAATCTATGATTATAGTTCTTATTTGCCTTAAATTTTTTTGTTTTATCTGTAGAGAACTTGCCCACACACTGTTTTAAATCAGAATTATTTCTAACATTTAAAAATATGGGAGTGAATGGAAAAGTCTGGATTCCTGGCATTTCTTAAAATATCAAAGGAATTGGCTGCACTAGATTCATATGGCCACCTGACAATTCAGTGATGATCTGAGTTTTTTAAACAGAGCTGGAGTTCTCAGTTTACCAGCATGTGCATGTGTCTTCTAATTCCACTCTCCTCACAGCAAGCTTTATATATGTATATATATGGAGAGAGAACAACATTAGGGAGTAGATACTGTTTTGTTTCTGTTTTTAGACTCAGTATTTCTTGCCTTGGTGAACTTTATTGTAATTATCAAAACCAAGTGCTCCTTCCGTTTGACGTAAGACGTATTACTACATGGTTAGTAATTAAGATCATTAACATGTCTTGAACTTGACATCATCAATTAATTAAAAGTAAGGTTTGGTGCACTTGTGAATTTATTTAATTAAACATAATAGGTCTGGCAGTATATACCAGTGGTGGGTGGGGGGAACTCTTCACAAAAACAGAGGAAATGAGAGCTTTAACTTTTTTTCTGTCTTGGTGTGTCATATACAAGCAAATCACTTAGTGCCAATGAATTTTCCCACAGAGTAAATAGAAATAATAAGAGGCTTCATAACATTCTGGGAATATCTTTGGTATTTCAGAGTAAGACAGAAGGAATAAGTACAACGATTGGAATGGAGGGCTGAGAATTTTTTTTTTTTTGTTTTTTATTTTTTTATTGGATATTTTATTTACATTTCAGATGCCATCTCCTTTCCCCATTTCCCCTCCCTAGAAAACCCCCATCCCATGCCCCCTTTTCCTTTTTGCTTTTATACAATTTTTTTTTTAAAGTATGCCTCTAATGCTGCTGCATTGGGTTCTGGTGCTTGAATAGCAGAATCAGCAGGAGATTCTTTACCAGTATCCTGGACTTGTCAAACCTGTGTTAAAAAAAAATAGACTTATCTGATTGCACCTGGTCTCAGGGGAACAGTACCAAATCACCAAGCACGATCAAAGACATTGCTTTGCTCTTTTGTAGGCATAGTGCCATAAACATTGCCAGACAGTTTCTCACCCCACCCCACATTTTTAAAGCTCCACTCTCTACCAACTCAGGATTGCAAAGGCATGCTCACATGCAAAGTTTCACGTTTATGAGCTCATCCTTAAAACCTACCTCAGAAAGATAAAGCATGTGTTTAACCATCACAAGAATATTTTTAAAAGAATATATTACTTACACTAAAACAAGCCTTTAAAAAGACTTGTATGTAAGGCACTTTGCTTTGAGCTCTAGAATTTAACACTTCTGTGTTATTGCACGGAGGTCTTTTGTGATTTTGTGGATGCTGAAGTGTCTTCTGTCCTCCTTCATAGAATTATCTTTCCAAAACTCAAGCTACCATCACACAATGAAATACACAGAGCCACACAGAAAGGAATTCCTGAAAAAGTATATAGAACTTAGACTATGTGTGCATTTGGTCACTGGTCACATTTCTAAGCTATCAATATGCTTACAACAGAACTTCCACCAATCTCTGTGCCTTATGTGGCATGAAGTCAAAGAGATAACCCATATGACTGGGCTCTGAACACACTGCTGGCTTCTACAATCATGAACAGATAACACAACTGGTGTTTGGAACACTTAGCTAAGGAACAATTTGTTACACAGTTATAAGTAATAGAAATTGTAATCAAAGCATATTACCGGAGCTGACAATGAGTTGGATGCAGATGTCTCATTCTTGTTACTTTGAAGAGAATCATTAAGATGTTACCTTCCCAGCAAACAAAGGTTATACACGTAGATTTAGAATGAAGGATCTTTGTTTTTATTCAGTTTTTAAAAATATGTTCTGTTGTTCTTATGGGAAATGGCTTGATTCTTGAAGAGACCGTATGGCTAGGGAAAAGTAGCAGGTCTGCTCACTCATTTCCATAAAGTAGCTCAATTTCAAGGGTCTCTGTGGGACCCATTTGTAGTAACAAGACTGGGGGAAGAAAACTGAGGAATGAGCAGCTCGTATTCTCCATCTATTCCTTTGATAAAACTTAATGGAACAAAGGACTCTGTAAATATCTCCTGTCTGAAACGTGTAACTCCTCTTATAAGGACTCAAAACCCAATAAAGATATCCAGCCACTGTGTGAAGTCACACATTCTCTAGTTACAGCTAATAAGTGAATCGCATAATTATCTTTCTTTTTATGTGAACATTTCAATTGAGAATGAAGCCCAGCAGGGTGCAGACAGAAATTCAGGATGTAACTTTCAATTTAAAAAAAAAAAAAAAAACAACTTGTTTTCAGCTCACATTAAGGCATCTGTGTTCAGCAGCTCAAAGCATACATGGCAGGGAACACAAATACATTCCCATATGCAGATGAATTCAAAAGCATGAGCAGGCTGATTCTGAAGCAGAGTTTTCAGTTAATGGATGTAGTTGATGCAATGTTGACATCTACTTTGTAGTACAATCTTAGGCTTTGAAATTACTTTACTTCCTGCTGATGTAAACTGTCTCACCCTCCAAAACTCTCAGTGACAACTCCTTTTAATAGGTTTCAGACGTTAATCATGACAAGTAAAACATGGCAAACAATAATTTTCTAAAGCAGAATGTGAAGGTGCACATGAACACTTGAGAAAATGAGTTGATAACAGCCTGGAAAGACAGCAATTTGGATTCCTCCTTGCTACATAATCAATCTTTCTAAAAAGGCTCTCCAATCAATTGTTTGCTCACTTAAACTCATATACTTATTAGTGACACTGTTAATAACATTTTTCTTTCCACCTAGTTATAAACTACAGAGTCTTTGCCACAGACCTGTTTTCTGTCATCAGCAACAAAACTGGAGTTAAAATTGGAAACATAATTAGTCTTGAGCAATAATTTAATATGAAACAAAACATAACATCAGAGGGGGAAATTTGCCTCGCTCTCACACATTCATGGTTTAAATTTGTTAGTAGTGAATTAAAAATTATTTCCAACCCAAATTTCATAACATGTAACTGCAGTGGTCAAGAATGATACTGTTTAAGAACTTGTAATGATGCAGAATTTTTCTATGCTTTCATGAAGTACAATGACTCACTCCTTGCCAGGTCTTAGGAAGCCTCTAACTGAGCTGTTGTATGAGTATCATCTTGCCATTGAGAAAACTGAAGGCTAACAAAGTCAAGCATAACACGAACATGGGCAGACTACATTCTGTACATCATGAATGGGCTACTGTCTTACTGTCTAGTCATTGTCTTTATTCCCAATTCTGCTCTAAAATTATAAATCACAGGGCTCCTCATATGTATCCAGGTAGTAACAACATTGAAAATTTTTACCTCAGGTGAGCCTAAACATGACCACTGACTACTTGGGAAAACTATCAGGTAAATGGACATGATACCATCTAAAGAGAAACTTAAATACATCGAGAGTGAGATCCTAAGAGATTAGGAGATATTCAACTTTGAAATTCATGCATTTTTGCAGAGACAGATTAACTGTATTTGAGCACAGATGGGTTCTCTGCATGAATTCACATTCAAATATCATGAGATGTTGCAACCAACTCAAGAAACTACCCAGAGACTGTCTCCAGTACTTTCTTGTCTTCGTAGACATTCATGTAGACTCAGATGAGCACAGTGGCTATGCTGACCTTTGTAATAATCCTAGGGCTAGGAAGTCTTTTTCTGCTTAGACTCACAATAATTTCAGGATCTGATATTGTAGAATGATTTAACTAACCCTAAGAATAGTCAGTGGAAACTGAATCCTGGTAACGCTAGGCTTTAAGGGGATAGAACTGCTTCAGAAAGTCTAGCTGATCTAAGAGTTTACATATCAATCCAACTATTCAATCATGCATTCATACATCCATGCATTTATCCATCCATCCATCCATCTATCCCCCATACATCCATCTTCATCTATTATCTATCATCTATCAATCTATCTATCTATCTATCTATCTATCTATCTATCTATCTATCATCTATTATTATCTATGTATGTATCTACCATCCATTACTTACCCATGTAAATCTATCATCTATCTATCTATCTATCTATCTATCTATCTATCTATCTATCATTTATCTGTCAAAATATAGCTCTTCTCATACTTTTCTATATTTTCCACTTCATTTTCATTAACAATATGAACTGACACTCTTCTGAATCAGACTCTTCTTGCCATTTTCTAGGAGAGGAGCACACAGCTGTCAATTCCCAGCCACTTTGCTGCTTATAACCTAAATGCACTGCTTCTTTATGGGAGAGGAAAAGACAAAAAATATGTAATACAAGAAATAAGCAAATAACACAATAAGCGTAGCATGTGAGAAAACAGAAAGTGAACACCTGGGATACCAGGCATTCCAAATTGGTAAGAAGTTTTAGCACAGTTCTTGAAGTATAGCATAGTCCAGCTGAAAACACCAAATATGCAACAGCAGCTGTAACAATGACGAAATCAAAGCAAGCAAAACAATAAACATAGTCATGGAGTGTTGAGTGAACTCAGATAATCACATACAAACCTTCACAGACTGAGTATTTCCCTGGTTAACACATGCTGTTTTTCATTATCTTTAAACTGGAGAAGAACTGACATGCTTCTATAGTACTCACGTATTGCCAATTACTTAACATGTCTTAGGTCCCATTCAAGTGCTCACTCCCAAATTTGCAAAGCAACCTATGTAAGTGAGGCTGACATCTGTTCAGATAGTTTAATTTGCATCATTGTGCCACTGTAGGCTTTGGTAAATATTATAGTAATTTATATATGACTAATTTTGCTATAGTTAAGTTCATCTCTGCAATTGTCTACATATTTCTCTTCCAGTGCTTAGACAACAAACTGAGTACTCAGAATCCAAACTTCTGACTTGGAGATTTACTTACAAAGAGAGAGAAAACAACATGATGTAACTTTACATAATGCTTGATATGATGGAGGTCATGAAAAGACACATATTGGACAGATAGATTTCTAAGAAAACAGGAAATCATCCCAATTTTCCTCAAAGCGTGAGAAGAGAAAGAATGATGGTAAGTGAATAGGGATAAATGAGCACACTGGCAAACTTCGGTTTTGGAAAAAACAGAGTTAGCATGATAGAGACAGAAAAGGGAGAAGAAAATGACGCATTGTAGATGTTGCTGCGACCCTTTCAATAAGAACAGCCAGATTCCTAAACACTTCCGAAAGAATAGTATTTTTGCTTTGGTGATGGATTTACTAATTATTAAGTTTGGTATCTATGAAATAATAGTCAGCTCTTTTCTCTTTCTATGAGATTTGCTAATGCAAAATGCTGATATAAAACTTGTATTACCACACTTTAAGATTTAGAAAGGCCAGAGCAGCACCATAGCTTATCAGACATTTGTTTCTATACTTTGAGTAATTTCAGTGAGATCATATATTTTCTTCCCAGATGACATTAAAACAACACAGCGAGATAAGCTGGAAAACCATATGTATTCTGTAATATGGATGAGGAAAGCACAGGTCGGGAAGTTAAGAAATATTCAGTGTAGTTACATAGAAAAAGGGTATGGCCTTCTATTATTTACTACCAGAATGGCAGGTGGTAGAAAATGCATTAACTCTTTAAAGTCCCTGAGGACATTAAAAAAAAAATAACAGTTTTGCCATTCAGATGTCAAAAATTGCAATGACAAATGCAATCAATGATAAAATTTGCATTTGAAACTCAAGGTTGCTTCCCAAGAGATTTTCAGCTATAAGAGTGGAACAAAAATCAAGTACTTGTGCACTTCAAATACATAATTGCCCTTATAAGACCTCTGTTCACATCTTATACTTTCTTAATTTAACTAGAATAAAAGTAAATATTTTAACAAATTGTTCATTTCTTACCTTGCTTCCTTTTGTTATTCTCTATTTTATGAGTGGCAAAGAACTTATTAAGCCATAGATAAACACTACCAGATATATTAACACCACCTGAATAATATATATATATATATATATATACATAATTAGAATCATATATAAAACAATATATATTAAAATAATTAATATAATTTTATATATGTTCTAATTTTAAAGATAAAGAAAATGATAGGAAGAACAATTAAAGAACTTGTCAAACAGGTTGATTAAGCAGTTGCCATCACCTATTTGTTCCTACCATTCAGTCCTCTTAAGTCACACTGGTTTCTAGTTCTGGCAGATCCAGCCTACTGCTTTTGCCCCAGCTCACATTCCTTGGCCTCACCAAGCCTTTGCTTCTGTTCTTGTTCCTGCATTACACCTGTATCTTTGTTAGGATTCCTTTGACCATTTGACATGAAACTGAGTCTGTAGCACAGAATAACAAGAAAAAAATTGGCACTGATGCTAAAGAATGATAGGGGTAAAGAAAGCTATCTATCTGTTTGCTTTGCACAATGGAGGTTCTACCCTCCATTTGGATGGCAAACAGGAAGTGATTTGTCTTTTTGCTTCACTACATGAGAATTAGTGAACAAATAGCAGAGTACAGTACTAGAAAAAATAGAAGCCCCATGGGACAGCCAGAACCAAGACTAAGAGCAAGGGAGTAAAGAGGGTGAGAGTGGAAGGTGGAACACTTCTTAATCATGCTGTGCCCTTGAATACTTGGTGCTCAAAGTATACTGCAATCACATAACAGAGTATCATGCAAGGACTTCCATAAATAGCAATCTGCAAAGGCTTGATTGTCATTGAACAAGAAGAAAAACTAAAAGGACTCCCTGGTAAATATATTTATATTTATTTTTTTTCTTCCTACCATCTCTATCCAGCTCAAAATGACCTTGTCTTTAACTAATAATCTTAGAAGAATAATACCCAGGTGGTATGAATATTACCCCCTTATTATGGTTCTATCAGAGGTTTTTTATTATTGAAATTTGGTATCTTCAAAATGCATGTTAATATCTTAACTCAAGTTGTGGCTGTATTTGGTCTTGAAATAGATTATTAAGTTAAAATGAGATTATTAACATTTTACTCAGTTCAATGTGAATGATGGGTTCATAAGAAGAGAAAACTGGCCAGAAGATAACACTTAGGAAGAATCTGTGCAAAAAACAGAAATCCTATGGTATGGGAAGAAACTGGCTCATAAGATACTGAGATTCCTAATTGTTTGCTTCCCCATTTCTAACATTCAAAATTATGAATATAATTTTCTGAATTTTCAACTATTTCATCTATTATTTTGTTAAGGCTAACTTAAAAATTCATGTGATCTTTAAACAAAAATAGAGTTGAGCCTTACACACAGAAACAGTGAGATACCTGAAGGGTATTACTAGAGGCTACCTACAAAGTCTATGGCAATTTCTTATTTAGCAATAGATAGGCATAATAAGATTTTTAAACAATATTCAAACTGTCATTCTATATATTTTATGACAATACAGGAATTTGTATAATGTCTTTTAATGTAGACTCTGAGATATTACAGAGTGCTTGTATCTTTACTGTAAAAACATAAAAATAGGCTTGGTAGAGTTTGCATAAATAAAAATAATAATTAGTAATATTAAGTTGAGAACTTTACACACTCAAGGCGGCACCATCTCTCCAACCCAGTAATAAATAATATTTAAGTGTACAGAGATAATTTCATTAACTAGAATATCGTAATTTTACAAGTGTCCTGAATTAAGAAAGAATTTACATAGTTGCGTTTACCTCAAGATAATACATTTTATAATTTTGTGGTGAGTTTCATTGCAAGCCACTCTAAAACCATTTCTCACTTTAAGTTCAATCCTTTTACAATTTTGATGAAAACAATTGTAAAGTGTATCTTTGTCCAGTTGAAATTCTGAAAGTATTGCTATTCATCCTGCCAATATACAAGTGGTTTTGGCATAACATGTATACCTTTAACTTTAATGAGAGACTAGAGTACCTGAAATTAAATTTTAATTGATGGTAGGTAGTTATATTTATCAATTTCCAATTTCAAAACCATAATGTTAATGACAAAAAATTCGGAAACAGTTGTTATCAAGGCTAAATATCTGGAAGATATTACAATGTACAAACTGTGATCCCTAGATGTTTATAGCTTATCCAGAGTTTACTCTAAAGAAAAACAAGCATTTGACCAGTTGTCTAACTTGTCAACTTGTTTTCCTTGAAGAGCAAGCACAAAATATGCTATTAGTCAAAGATTAAAGACTATTCTTCTTTCATTGGGAGCAATTTGGATGTGTCCAGGAAGAAAACCTCACTGTATGCCTAACATAAGCTCATTCTCAATCTTAGGAAAGGTGGCATCAGTCAGAATCTAAAGGTTTCAATACTCAGAGCATCCTTATAAATGGGAAGGATGCTTCTCGTGGCATGTGAGAGTAGATGCTTATGTGCAGACAGATTCTTATGATCTGCCCTAGGATATAGAGTATTTCATGTAACACTTTTTCACATTATCTCTGTCCTTTCTTTTGTTTGAAAATGTAATACAGGGGCTGTTCAACAGACTCCATTTTCTCCTTACAACTAAAAAGATTTGCTAGCCAGAGGTGTCTGAAAGAAAGGTCAACCCATGAACAAAATTATTGTTCTCTGAGAAGACTTTTTTTTCCCAAAACTTTTGCTGTAGAGATAAAAGCTCATTGAGTACTAGCTTCTCTCTAAAGAAATGAAGTTTTTATAGCCTACAAATTCAGGTGCAATGCATCTGAGTAGGAAACATTTAAAAATCCATCCTTTATCAAGCTCTTACTACTGTATTCTAAGTTAAAATCATTCTGCAAAGTGATTAAAAGTTACATTTAAAAGCAGGTTATTTGCTAGTAATTATTTAGTATCCACGGAGATCAAAGTTCTATACAAAAGGTTGAGAATTAAAACCTCTAAAGTCATATAGTGGAAAAGAAGACAATAATATACCTTCTCTATGTGCAAAATCAATATAATAAGTTGTATTTTCTCTCATAGTTTGGAAATAGATACTTTCAAAATTATGCACAATACTAATGATTTGCATCTCATTTTATTTTTCCTTGTCAAATTCTTTTGTATTGAGTTGAAAGATTGAATCATTAAACATGATGTTTTAATATTTCCAGTGAGGATACTGAGGTTCAGACCACTTTACAAATGAAGAGTTGGAGGAGGGCCTTGGATACTCTCCCATTTTTCCAGATTTTATAATATTATTAGATAAAGCATATAATGCAAAACACCCAGAGTTCCAAAACTCAGAGAAACTTTAGCTTGCTTGTTGAGATTCTTAAGAGACATGGTCTTCAAGTCCACACTGAATGTGTAGCCCCTCTGAGTGATTTGCCTCTCTTGGGTGTGAGGAAATTCCTGAGTGAATGAGTAAGGTTTAGATGAAGTCCTAAATAAATGTGTAGTATTGATAAGGACCAATGCCTCAGAACCATGGGAACAGTTAAAGCCTCTCTTGGATCAGGAGAAAGATTGAGAAAGTCTTCCTCTGATTGAAGTACAAGGCAGACATAATGTACAAAAATAAACTGAAGCTTCATCCAAGATAAAGATCTTAGACTAATAACCAACTGAGATCTCCTATCAAAACAAGCTAACTCCTCCCTCTGTGATCCACAAGAAACCTGCTGAAGTTTCCTATAAACATTTTGAGGATTCTCCTTGCTCTAATAGTTAGTGCCACTCCATCTGAGGGAAAATGGCCCAACTGGTAGAAGTTGTTCTCCACACTTACATGTGTGTCTGTCCTCTTTTCATCTTCTTGTCACCACAGTCATGTTTTCAGGAGTAAGCTTTTCTGGATGCATGGCAGTCACCCCCTGCCTTAGGTGCAGCAGTGAACTCATGAGAACTCTTATTAGGATGAGTGAGATGAGTTCAGTTTCGATTCCCTAAACCTGAGTACCCATTGATAAAGTGTTGGCAGTAATCTGGGTTTTTTCTAGCTTTTCTTCAAGCAATTCTTGAGTCCATGTAGCAATGAGGACTCCTTTAACCTATTCTGAAAAAAACATGTACATGCTTTGAATTGGGTAGAAAGGCCAAAATCCTTAAAGAGAATCCTGAGCCCTTCTTTATCTAGTCATTATCAGCCAGCCTCACTTCAGTCATTTGTTCAGATTCTTGAAGCAACTCTTCTCCAAGACATCACTCATTCCATCCAGAACAATGCAGTCACATGACATAATCTATAATTTGATGAAAATAAGGTCAAATGTCACCATAAATGTTTTCTAGTTTTTGAAAATGTATTTTAGTGCAATATGTTTTAACATACTTTTTGCCCTACCACATCTCCTGCCAGATACTACCCATCTCCCTGCCAATCATACATTATCAAATTCTCTCTGTCTCTCTCTGTCTCTCTCTGTCTCTCTCTGTCTCTCTCTGTCTCTCTCTCTCTCTCTCTCTCTCTCTCTCTCACACACACACACACTAAAATCTGAACAAACTAAAAAAAATTGAAAAATTTAACAAATTAAATGATTGATGTACTGGTTGATATGGCCAGAAACACTTCCTTGAAGGAAACCAATTTCTTTCTTATTTCTTGGTAGGTATCAATTGCAAACACATTCCTGCCTAGGGGTGGGATGTTGTGTCCAATTTCCTTGAGCTTTTTATTTGGTTTGGACATGTGTTAGTCTTATGCATGCCATCAGAGTTTCTGTGACTTTGTGTGGATCAGTTTCTGTGATTTTGTGTGATTTTGTGTCCTGTTGTCTCTGAAAGATGCTGTTTTCCCATTGTTCATGACTTTTGGCTCTTAGAATATTTTCCTGCTAAAGTTCTCTTCCACATAGAGCCTCAAAGCCTAAAGGAAGGGGCTTGGAAAAGATATCACACTTAGAGTGGAGTGCTTTCAAACTTTAAGATTTTATCTAATTTCACTCAGAATAACCAAGATCAGTAAAACAAATGACATAAAATGCTGAATAGGGTGGAGAGAAAGGTGAAGATTTATTCATTGCTCATGGAATTCCAAAAGAGTACAACTATAAAACTCAGTGTTGGAGTTTTCTCAAAAAGATGAAAATTGACCTACTGTCAGATCATGCCATACCACTTGTATCATATTCTTCTTGCCCCCCTCAACCCATGTTCATTGCTTCTTTACTTAAAATAGTCAAAAATTTGAAACAACCTAGATGTCCATCAATTGATGAACAGATAAAGACAATATGGTACGATTACATAATGAAATATTATTCAGCTGCTAGGACAAATAAAATCATGAAAATTTCAGTTAGATGTATGGATCTAGAAGCATTCTTCTTGAGTTATATCACTGCATTGTTTAATACTCATAAGAGAAGATGCTTCTGGCAATAAATGGTAATTATAAGTTATAAATATTTTAGCACTAAAATTTCTCATTAAAGTGTTGATCACAGAAGATACTTTCTAAATTTTTATTTAAGGGCAGTGAAAATATTCAGAGTAGTAGTGGTCATTGATGTCCTTTAATTGTGACCTCCTAGCACCTGACAGAGTGTTGATGCATGTAAGGTTTCCCTAAATGGCATTTGGATGCTTAAAACATTTGGACTTCCTGGTTTGAACTTCAATTGAGCTGAAGGTTAATGAAAGAAATAAATGTGCTTTGTATATGCTGTAGAGTCATATTTCTTCACATTTTGCACATTGATTATTCTTAATAAATATTTTCTTAATAAGTGAATCAATTGTGACTCAGTTTATATGTTACAAACTGGAATGCCCATATCAGGAAAATATACAGGATAACAGTTGTTTCTCAATGTATACTGCAATGATACTTATGAAATTAGATTTTTTTTGACAGATAACACTTCTAAAGCAAAATAATTTTGAGCTGGTTTAATCTAATTTGTACTATAAATACCACTGACTTGTTATAATAAATTTTACAATAAAATGAAGACACATATGCTACAGACAGCTTAAAGCTCCAGAAATAAAGTGAAAAACTAAAATCATTACAGGAAACTTCAATATGCTTACAGGCTTTGGGATTCTATTATCATTAAGATGGATTTGCTCTGAACACTTCAAGATTTGGTTCCAAATTTCTGATGAAGAAAAATAGGTCACATGACAGACTCAGCCTCAGTTCTCATACCAAGGTTAAATACTTATATTGTACCATGTCAGTGATCTTTCAGAAAATCTTTGATATTTGTCTATATAGGCACACAATCTAGTTTTTTTTTAATTCTCCCCAGAAATCAAGATTATTTTGTTATATACCTAAGCAAAAAGTTAAGTCAAATTTGGCTAAAAAGTAAACTGGAACATTCGTCTGTGGCCATTAGAACTATATGAACTGATACAAGTATTTTAGGGAAAAAATAGATCTATTTTCAAGTGACTTAATTTAGCTTTATTGTCTATAGTTATAACATTCTCTATACAAATTTATTCAGTTATGTGTATTTCACCGAGAAGTGTATTCTAGCTTTCATGGGTCTAATTATCAAAAGCTCTGTTTTAGCTAGCTTCTATGCATTCCTTTAGCTCTTACCTTGAATGCCATAACACTAATGGATTCTTTCTTTTATTCATTATTTTATGTGTATATATTCATTTATTTTTATACAATTCAATAGGAATGGTCCTTGCACTTTGTTTTTATTAAAAACAGATTATTGTTTCATACAATACATCCTCCAAAATTTCTTCTTCCTACACTTCCCCTAGCGCTCCCACATCTCCCATGGCCCCAGATTCACTCCCCCTCCTTCTCCCACTATAAAAGAGCAGGCATGTAAGAGGCAACAACCAAAACTGTTAGGACAAAATGCAATAAGAGTAGGAGAAAACTCTCATACCACAGCTAGACAAGGCAACCCAAAATGAGGAAGTGTCCCAAGAGCAGGTAAAAGAATCAGAGACATACCTGTTCCCATAGTTAGGAGTCTCTAAAAAACCACCAAACTAACAGCCACAACATATTTGCAGAGAGCCTAGTAGAAGACTTATGTTGGCCCCATGCTGGCTACTTCTGTCTCTGTGAGTTTATATGTGTCTTGTTTAGTTGATTCAATGGGCCATGTTTTCTTGGTTTCCCACATTTCCCCTGATTCCTACAATCTTTCTAATTCCTCTTTTGGGTGATTCCTTAGCTCTGAAGGTAGGGACCTGATTGAGACATCCAATTCACACTCTCTCCATGTAGTGTCTATCTGTGGGTGCCTTAGTCAGGGTTTCTATTCCTGCACACACATCATGACCATGAAGCGAGTTGGGGAGAAAAAGATTTATTCAGCTTACACGTCTACATTGTTGCTCATCACTAAAAGAAGTCAGGACTGGAACTCAAACAGGTCAGGAAGCAGGATCTGATGCAGGGGCCGTGAAGGAATGCTACTTACTTGCTTGCTTCCCCTGGCTTACTTATTTCTTATAGAAATCGGGACTACCAGCCCAGGGATGGCACTACCCACAATGGGCCTATCTCACCCTTGATCACTAATTGAGCAAATGCCTTGCAGATGTTGAAGAAGGGTCTACTATAAGCTTAGGCTAAAACCAGGACTCCTCTACTAACTTCAGTAAGTGCCAGGCTTCTACATAGGGCATGCCCCTCTTAATGGATCTGTTGTCCAGGAAATTCTGGTCTCAGAATTTCTGGTTTGAAATTACTTGTGAAACCCTTACTGATTACCATGATGCTATTTCATTAGTCCTGGCTTCAGCAATCTCTGTCCTTATACCGTTTAGCTAACAATTTATTCAGATTCATACAGAATTAGAGAAACTGAACCCGAGACATATCTGATTCTTCATTCATGTACATTGGGCATGTTTAGATTTTTGGTTGATGTTTATATATAGTGGCATTTTAAGCTTGCTGTCTTACTTCACCAAGGATATAGAGAACCGTTTTCTGTTTTACCAATCAATTGCAAATTGAAAAGCAAGAAATGCTTAGGTCTTGTATTTTAAGTACCTTCTTAAGCACCTTATATAATCCTCCTCAGCATGGAATGTAAAAGGTGAAAGGCAGGCAAAGCATGTTGAGAAAACACTACACTGTAGGACCAATTGATTGTCTTTTAGGGGCTTT
The DNA here is from genome assembly GCF_011762505.2 of Arvicanthis niloticus. Classification (NCBI taxonomy): domain Eukaryota; kingdom Metazoa; phylum Chordata; class Mammalia; order Rodentia; family Muridae; genus Arvicanthis; species Arvicanthis niloticus. The sequence continues at coordinate 22,612,219 of NC_133430.1, read as the reverse complement.
GTAATCTTACAGATCCATTCAGTATTATGTTTTAATGTTGTGAGCTGATATAAAATCAATGTCTTACTATTGTTTGCCTCGTTTAATATACTTGATCAACGTAACTTTTTATGTTAGCTGTCAATAACATTGTCTTGATCTCTCTATCTCTAGTGCCGGGCTACACTTATCAAATATTTTCTTTTACACTTCCACTCAATTTTTCTTAGAGTTCAATAAGTTGTTATACGTCAAAGGAAGGTCACAACATAATTCAGGTGACTGTGTTACATATTACTTTCAGGCTTCAGATTCTAGAATTTGGTAGAAGTTGCAAGTCTAGACTAGAGCTATTTGGGAGCTTATTGGTTTTCAAGTTCTTTGATGATGTTCAGAACAAGTTGCATTTTTAAGTCATTCAGAAGGCCACTTCAAATTGCAACCAAATATAAAAATTTATAGATGATATTTTTTCTCTATTTACATACTCTATACTAATAATGGACTATCAGTAGCTTGTGTTGATTTACTAAATGAATAAATTACTCTAATTGAAGCCACCAACTACATTGTTAATTTTGTATACTCTGAAATATTGCCTCTATAGGGTCCGGAAATGATTTGATCAGATACTAGATTGTAATTCAGAAACATTCTTTTTTTCTTTTTAAAAATAATTTATTTACTTACACCCCAAATGTTGCTCTTCTCCCATCCCCCTGCAGAGTTCCTCCCCCAATACTGCCTTCCCTTCACCTCTGAGAGGATGGCTCCTTTAGGTATGCTCCTACCCTGGAATATCAAGTGTCTACAGAATTAGGTGAATTTTCTCCCACTGAGGCCAGACAAGGCAGCCCTCTGCTCCATATGTGGCAGGGGCCTTGGACCAGTCCATGTATGCTTTTGGTCGCTGGATCAATTTCTGGGAGCTTCCAGTGGTACAGGTTAGTTGATACTGCTGGTCTTCTTTGGGGGTCACAATTCCCTTCAGTTCCTTTGATCCTTCCCCTAACTTTTCCATAGTGAGTCCCTGACCTTAGTCCAATGGTTAGCTGTGAGTATCTATGTCTGTCTTAGTCAGCTGTCCTCTCAGAGAACATACATACTAGGCTCCTCTCTCCAAGCACAACATAGCAACAGCAAATAGTGTCAGGGACTGGTGCCTGCCCATGGGATAGATCCCAAGTTGGACTGGCCATTGGTTGGTCTTTTTTTTTTTTTTTTTTTTTTAGTATCTGCTCCATTTTTGCCCATGCATTTCCTAAGACCTTGGTCCTTCGATGATCTTCAAAATCATGGTACGTAATGTTAGATTTCTAAGGAAGCTTTAACAGACAAGAGGCAAAAAGGAGACTGGAGTCTCATCTCAGCAGGTAGGACTGTTTATTTGAAAGATTGAAGGACAGACCCTCTACTGTGGAAAAGGTATTTCTGCCAAATGGGAAGGAGATAGTTGGAGTTTCTATTATATACAGATATGAAAGCTGGAACTTAATCCAACTTCAAGGAGTTATATGCTAGTCTGTAGTTTCTTCCTCTTGGAATTACTTGGTCAGACAACCATATTATCTTCAGAAACTGCCTTACCCTGGCTACCAAGATGGAGGTGATAGAAAGCAAGTGAGTTTGGCAATGACAGTGCAGAAAGAGGGACTAGAGTTTCAACATCTAGTCAGGCTTTAGAAGAACTTGCTCACTGTTTATTCTAGCATGGAGACCATACCTCTCATAGTTTTTATATATAGCATATACAACCTCATTAGGAAGTAGAATAATTTATTCATGAATTCTATTGCCTTTGACTACTAGACCCCGTTAACTTATTACATAGAAGATAGCCTGGGAATGGTGGCACAGGCTTTTAATTATAGCTGCAGGAAAGAGGCAGGTGGATCTCTGTGAGTTCCAGGTCTGTCTAATTTGTACAGAGAGTTCCAGGATAGCCAAAGCTACAGGCAGAGAAAGTCTGTCTTGAAGAAAAAAAATCAAACAAACAAACCAAAACCTAAACAAAACCAAACAAAAAACAATATACAAAGCAAACAAAACAAAACTAAAAGAGGACTAGAGAATACACTTAAATTGACTTTAAAAGCCTTAAAGTGTGATTGGTATGAGAAAAAATGGTCAAAAGTTTTCTCTGGTATTTTGGTTTTTCCATTCTTTGTCTTCATTCAATTTCTTCCACACTCATACACATACACATTCGGGGAGGTACTCAATGTCTTTTTACAACTAAGAAAGAGTAGTTAATATCCAACTGTGACCTGCACAGAAAAATCACTGCACATAGTAATAAAACTAATTAGGAATTCTGGATCTTCCAGTTTATGGAACTGTCAAAGACAGACTTAAAACAAATAGAAAATTGATAATAACCTAAATATGGCTAAATATTTTAGAATTTGGCATTTCAATTTCCATTTAGAAGTCAATAATAATTACTGTGAATTCGATTCTTTGCAGAGGCCTCTAGAATTTGAAAGATTTAATGGGTGAAAATAGTCTCTTCTAGTCTCTACCAGTTTACTAACATCACTGACCATTTTAGAGAAGCACTGAATACTTTTTCTAGTCTGAGAGAATAGACTAAGATTTTTATAAATGCATATACAAAGGCTCCCTCCAAGAGTCACATAATTAGAAAAACTTATCGAATTCCACAGAAACAGTACTTTACAAGAAAATTGGGCAGCCTGTAATGTAGGGAAGACAGGCATCTATTTGATTCAGTCTTTACAATAGAATTCGCATTTTTAGATCTCAACAGGACAAGCTAGTTAACTAGGCACCCTATAATTTACTGTAGTTGTTTTAATGAGGCCACTAAGACTGAGGAATATATGCAGAATGCAGACAGACACACACAGAGAGAAAGGAGAGAGAGAGAGAGAGAGAGAGAGAGAGAGAGAGAGAGAGAGAGAGAGAGAGAGATTTTAATAGAAAATGGAGGCTTATAAATGCAATTTGGAAATAGCGAGAAGGGTATAGTAAAAATTAGCATAACCGCCATGTCTATGTAGAAATATTCTTTATTCCTAAGTGCTCATTAAATCAAATACTAAGTGGCAATTACTGAAACACAATAGTCATATTCAAGCACTGACAAGCCTTAACCTTTGAGGGTTTTGTAAACCATTTGTCCCAGAGTACATGATGTCCCATCACACAAGGTGATTGCTACACCATAGGCCTCAATTCTATGTAAAGCAATCTAGTACTATGAATGGGTCAATTATTCTGAGGTAATTTAAGACATGTCTGTTGAGCCATATAGTATTCACTGTGTGTTTAAATAGGCTCTAGGGTCTTGGAAAGCATAAACATATGCAAAGTGCAGGTTGTCATTTGTTTAGGATGCACTGAATATACTTAACGTTTCAGGAATGTTAAATTGGGGCCCATTCTCAGGGTAATGCATAAAATGTAGTCCAGTGCTACAAATATTTACTATGCAGTGGCTTTCAGAAAACTTGCACTGGGGAGATGAAAAACGTGAAATCTAAATCAACTATTGACATTAGACTTTCATGTTAATTTTATAGTACTTCTAAATGCATAGCTAATTTAAACAAGTATTCAAATGTATCATAGTCTTTTTAGGTTGGTTGACAATGATGCATTGTTTGAGAAATTTTAAAGCTGAGGCTCAGACATGAAACTGCTTTTCTGCAGACTTAGATTGAAATCTGTAACATATCCTGGAGGTTAAATATATATTAAGAGGAAGGGTGAGCATACAATTCCATGTTCTCTCACTACCTCACAGTTCACATTTAAGTTTCTGCCTTTGAGCTGTTTTATCAAATATATTGATCTGTATCCTTTCATGTGAAAACAGACATGGCAGAGACCATGAGAACAACCCAACTCAGAACATAGACATGCTCTCGAATCATAGTCATTGTCCTGACAACAATCCTGCCCTGATGTCATTCGTAAATCACACATGATTTCCTACGGATAAATGCCTGCACACAATCAGCTGTTTTCCTTCTTCCATCATTGTGACTACAAACCCATCTAGAGGAAACAACAACAACAAAATACTGTGTGGAACCAGTTGTGACAATGGAATGTAAAATTATTTGGAGGCAGTGTCTCCTGTAGCCGAGGCTGGTCTTGATCTGACTATATAGCTGAAGATGACCTCAGACTTCTGATCTTTCTGGCTTAAGTGCTAATGCTGAGGTTAAAAGCGTGTGCTACCATACCAGGCTTTATCATTTGTCATGCTAGGCAAACATTCAACCAACTTAACTATATCTCCAAGACAATGTAGAAACAATTTTAACAATTATGTCTTTGTAGATGACAATATTTAACTTTAGATAATAAAGCTCAGAAATAGCTGGGACTGATGGAAGGAAATGAATAGCTTAGAATACTTAGGACTAAGTATTATCACTTAAATTAAATAAAGACAGGCTTATTCTCATAACCTCATTGCTAAAAACCTTGGCAGCACTGTCTACAGACACCGCTTAAGCACTGGCCTGGTATGCTGTTATTTTATTTTATTTTTTTCTTCCTTAAAGATAACCTTGATAATCCTGTTTAAAGATACTATATAAAGTCAGAATACAACCTTGAGTAAGAATCACAGGAAGCAGAGGCTTACAATCTGAATAGATCAAAGTTCTGAAAGCCCCTAAAAGTTGCAGAATTCTAGGACTGGGGAGATGGCTCAGTGGATACATTTATACATCTCCAGATCCCACATAGAATGGCATTCAGCATGTAACCATAACCAATGTTCTGAGAGGCACAACAGACATATTGGATCTTTCTTTTTAGGACTTCCTACAGGATCTTTAGGGATTGCATATGCATTCACTCAGCCTGTTATTTCTATGCCAGCTACAGAGGCTAATCTTGCTATACAGCAAGTTTGTCATACACATTATCCAAGTCTAAGAATGTTAAACATACTTCTTTTCATTCTATGTACCAGTAATGAAGGGGCTAACACAGTTATTCTAAAAGCATTAAAAATGAGTAATTATAAAATATTTTAACAATAAACAAAAGTATATAAAATAGGAAAATTAGCTCCTATACATAGTGGTTACTGTGAAAATAATTTCCAAATCTCTTCCCTCTCATTTTTTGTGCCTCTTCATCTCTATTTTCTTTCTTCTGTTTCTTCATTCCTCTCAATTTTGGTGAAAAACAATTATATTGTTTCTCTTATATCTTACAATATAGAGTTTGATGACAGTCCTCCTAATACAGTCAAGGTATTATTTTATGAATTTCTTTGCTCACTTTGTTTTTTTTTTAAAGTAATATAAGGCACTATATCCATAACAATCTAGAGTTTTTCTAGGACTAAAACTTGTAGTATTTGTGACATATTTTTTGGAGATACACACAGTTTACTGCAATGAATAATTGGTATGACATAGGCTCAGGATGTCACTGAAAGCCACCAAATGATGTCCATCTGAGTTTTTTCTTGTTTGTAAATGGGCATACTTATTTGAGAAGAAGGCAATCCATCAAACAAATTGGTTCCTCTGAGTTATCATACATATTAGAAAGGTAAAATTTTTGTCCTTTTCTCTCTCTTACTTTAAATTTCTCCAGTGAACCTATAATGTAGGTTCAAATGTATCTGATGATCTTTTAAAGATGACAACTGACTTAAAGTGGTTTTTGTTTTTTCGTTATTCTGTATCTGTCCTTATAAAAAAAGAAATGATAAAGTGATTAGATTCAATTAACTTCTCCCAAAGCTCTTGGTAATTTTTTTTCTTTCATAAATATTTTTTATTAGATATTTTATTTGCATTTCAGATGCCATCCCCTTTCCCCATTCCCCCCCCTTAGAAAGCCCCTATCCCATGCCCCCTCTTTCTTTTTGCACATATACATTTTTTTAAAAATGTTAATCATAGGCTTTATAAGTTTTGTATTGCTCAATCAGAGGTGTAACCCACTACCCAACCTAGATATTGGTAATTTTTAAAGGAAGATGATATTAAGACAACAAAATACCTACTAGCAATATTTATTTACAGGTGGAAATTTGCATTTTCAAAAGGTGGAATTAGAACATAAAAACATCAGGAGTTATCATTATTAAATAACAACACAAATTGTATAAACTCATCTCATCTTTTCACATTCTAAATCCCCTGATTATCAGTAAAACAATTGCAAGTATTCATGGTAATTCCTGCATATGGAGGACTCTATAAGAGAAACAGCTGGAGCCACAACGTGTTCTATTCAGGGAAAACTCCATTCTATTGAGAAAGCATGGTCTCACTGCTAAACTGTAATGTCCCTCACAATGAATTATCTGTTAAATTGCCAGCTCAAAATATTGTTATTATACTGTCAGTGCTCTCAACCTATGTAAGCCCAATAATGCATTTTGTATTGTATAAGAATGATTGTTAATTTGAGAGGACATGTATGGGATAATTTGATTCTTGCTATGAAGGAAACTAAGAAGTCCCAATGAAACCTCTGTGATAATACAGAGAACCATGGAAACTCTTAAGGGAGATCATGGCTTAAAAGCAGAGAGGTCAGTGGTCTGTTTTTCACGTTGACATCAATGATTTAAGAATTAAAAGAGGCCACCAGTTTAAATACTGCCATCTAAAGCCCACAAAAACTGAAGTTCTAGTCAATAAAGCTGTTTCAACTTTACACTGTTTAACAGTTGTACCATGTCAGATTTCATAAAATGGGTTCTCCTGTGCATTACTATATGTTTTCCAGCAGCTCAGACTTCTAAACAATAGATTTTGCATCTATTTGAATATTCCCATTTGTTAACAGAAAAAAAAAATGTCTCTAGACATTGACACATATGCCATGTTTATGGATGGGCCAGGAGTCCCTGACAATTGAGAAGACGCTATCCTAATCTTTCTTTATTGCTTTTAAGATTCTACAAATACATGTCTGACCATTTTGATGATGATAACATCTATTCTCTACACTAATATGGAAGTTATGTATTAGTTTTTAAAGCATATTCTTGTACTGTCCATTTCTTTTTGTTCTACCTGAAAAATACCAGTTCTATTTTGGGCTTCAAACTGTTCTTTACTGTGATTCTGTTTTCAGCCTGTCACACTTCTCCATATTTCCTCATTTTATTTTACTGTACTGAATTCAACTTCTCTATAGCTCACATTTACATCTGTTTTATCTCTCCATATGTATTTTTTCTTTTGCTTTATGTCACTTCTTTTCATATCTCAGGGCAGATCTCAGATTTTGTATTGTGAAGGGCACTTCCCTGACATCTAACATTTCAAGCACAGCACCAAACATCTTGCTGTATAATTTTTTTTTTGTGATACTTGATCTCTCGCATTTATCAGCCAGTTTCTGGTGAACAGTTGGCTTTATTCCCAGTGCTTGTCACTGTGCCCAATGAGGCATCCCCTGTGGCCTTCACCCACATCTTTTCGAGTGTAACCTTTGCTCACAACCATAAAGAACACACATGAACAATGGCATCCTTCCTTCAAGGACTAAAGGCTTTGTGGTTAAGAAGTCAACTGACTACATATGATATAAGAATGTGCTTCAGGGCTGACAAGAAGCCTATGTAGATAAAATCCGTTGCCACCAAGTCAGAAGATCTGAGTTTGACTCCAGAGACCCAAGTGGTGGCTAGAGAGAATGGATTCAGGCAAGTTATGTTCTATCCTCCAGACAACTGTTCTTGCACACATGTTTCCCTTGACCCTGACGTATACACTCATACCAAATAAATGGGTCTATAATAAATGAAATATGACTGCTTATACCAACTAATAGGTCTGATGCAAATTAATTTGGATTCTTTTCAACTTTAAAGTCATCCCTATTTTCCCTACAGTTTTGAAGCTTAGATATAATGTATTGAGTGGATTTAATCTCTAATATGTGTAACTTTTACTTTTAGGAAGCTGAAGTATCAGGGCTGTTTGTTGATAATTAGAGTTCAATTGGGCTATAAAGTGAATTATGGGCCAGCCTGTGGTATAAATCTAGAGAATAAGAATATGTCCCCAACAAGAAGTTGTCTTTGATTTCAACCATTCATGGCATGTGCTCACTATGTCTATGAGTAAATATTCAGGGGATGAAAAAATTTTCCAATGTATTATCATTGTTTTGCATCCTTAGCCAGGCACAGAAGCAGTGGCATACTACTCTAGTACTTACAAATACTTAAAGACACTTCAAACTGCGGGGAAGGGGTGTGGAAGGGCTTGTTTATATACCAATGCAAATATCGGAGGACTGGTTTCAGCTTAAAAAAATACATTAATGGGAAGACAGTGTTTCTGGATTCTGAAATAAACAATTTTTTCTTTTGTAGAGAAGCAGAAGATATTTATACAAGGGATAGGATATAATCTGTACATAAGCTTTCCTGATTATATGTAAGACTATGGACCACATAGATGATACAGTGTATAAAATCACAGAGTCTAAAATCAATCTTAGAGCCATTGGAAATCACAAGGGTTAATTTAATGAATTCTTTATGAAGCACTCTCATGTTCTATGTTAGAAAAATGAGTATGTAAAGAAGATAAAATAAGACCAGAGGAAAATATAAAGTACCAGACTCTAACGTTAACGAACATTGAAGCTAAAGTGTCACTGAAGTCACCATCATTTTACACACATTAGTAGAAGGCACTTTCTCCAGGTGCAGTTATATTTGACTGCTTGCTCAAAGTTGGTAGGTAACATTGATTAATATTTTCTATATAATAAACTTACCTCAGATGTTTTGAAAATCACGGACAATTAAGCACTTGACTGCTGCATCAGAGTCTTTGACAGAAAGCTCAAGGAAGAACGCTACCTTGCAAATAGGATTCCTTCTTATGGTTTGGCTTTAAAATGTTTTCCAAAGTAGTCAAACCTATGGTTCCAAAACTTTGTAGCTGTTTTGGGGGTGGTGAAGCCTTTAAAAGATGGGGATTAGTGCAAAGAAATTAGTCCATTAGAAGTATCCCATTGAAAGAGTTTCAGAGAGAGATACTAACACCTTCCCCCTTTTTTTGGTTGCCTAGCATCCATGAAATGAGCAGACTGATGTTCCAAATACTTTTTTTCTGTGCTCTTCTGTCTCATCACAGGCTCAATTCACTGTAGTCACATAGTCATGAGGAAAAATACTATCTCATCACAAGTTGATTATCTCAAGTACTTTCTTACAATAACAGAAAATAAGACATCAGTTTTAAATTAAAATATTTAGAGACACTAATTCAGTTGATCTCTAGAGTATTTTTTAGCAACACAATTGGCTTTTGAGGAATAATATCCATACAGATACACAGGCACAATATATGTACAGGACGCATGTACAGCCACAATACCATATGCATATTTAGAAATCTCAGAGGTTTGGAAAGCCTTATTGTCTATATCTTTGTGGAAAGTCCTTTCAAACCTAAGGAGGTATTTAGTGGGCTTGTGAATAATTGCCCACATTATAGCCTAGGCATGCTCACTGTGTGTACAGGTAATTACTATAAAATCCCAGGTGGGATAAAGCCAAGGAACAGAATGACTCAGCCTAGACAAGATGATGCCTGCTATAAGACTTTGATGAAAACCACAACCAAGAACAAATTTGGAAGTAGTCATGGAGAGGTTTCTGAATTCAACTCATGATGTTCTTTTTAGGTTCATGTAGTTTGACCATCATTTAAAATCTTATAGTTATTACATTTATATTTTAATGATAGCACATACAGAATCTAAGTATTAAGTTAGATTCTCCTGAATTATGTAGCCACCAAGAACAAAAGTCAATAATATTTCAATTTAATCAATTCAATTTTGCATAGCATAGTGTCAGATAATCATTCCTCTGATGTTTCCTGTTATTATAGAATCTATGGAACATCTCAGCTTGGACACATGTCCTCAGGAATTGTGCATGAGTTATATATGTATTGGTGAAAAAAAAAATAACTGATGTAGCGATACACAAACAAAGCAGTATTTTTTTAGCTCATCGCTTTGGGGCTTTCCTTCCATGTTTTGTCTGCACAGTTTCTTTTTGGCCTATGGTGATGTAGGTTGTGATGGGTGACTAGGGGAGTTTTCTTATTTTAAGGCAGATAGGCACAAAAAAATGTTAAAAGAAAGACTGCCATCCCAATATTCACTCTAGTTGCCTAATATCCTTCATTAGGGATCATTTTCTACCATCTTACCATCCTCCACCAGTGCTGCTATGGGAAGAAATCCTGTAACACATATGCACAGGAAGGGCATTTAGGATTCTAAGATTCCCATTTGGACTATTCCTCAGATTTCTTCTTTACTTATTAATATGTATCGGAGAAAAGAGATGACTCTACAAAAAGAGTCATGAATGTTGCATGTTCTGTTTATTGGTAAAAACTAAAAGTACTGTTCTGGAGAATAATTTTCCCTTGATTTGTTCAGATTTTAATATTGTTGAAAGTAACAATGACTAATAATGTTACAAAAGCTAGCTTAAACTAGTATTTGGGGTAACAGTTTTAAATCTGTGGTAGCAAATTATTAACTCACGGTATAATTTTGTAACACATCTATTGATATCTTCAAACTCTGCTTGTGATAAATTTTTCTTTTTTCTACAGTAGCTGTTATGTCATAAAAATTTTATTTCAGTCATTTTCTGAAATTATAAGACTTTCCATTATAATAAAATGTGCTTAAAACAAAAATTTCTCATTCTTTCAAATGGCAACTAAAAAGATTATGCTTATATAAATGCTACTTGATACTCAGAATCTAATACTCAATGGAGATATCAAATACTTGCATAATTCAAAGAGGTAAAGAAGCTCAATCCCTCTTCTCCAGTAGGAACTGCACATCTCTGCTTTAGTGGGAAAGCTCTAAGATTTGACTATACAATGCAAAATAAAATGTATATGCAATATTCATAGGTGTGCGTGTATGTATATGTGTGTGTGTGTGTGTGTGTGTGTGTGTGTGTGTGTATTTATCTACTTTATACTCAGCAATCAAAAGCATGGTTAGTCTTTGTGGAAAAAACTTTTTCCTAATTTAGGTTCCACTCACCCACTCTTTAGCTGACTCTTTGGATTTGCTCACTCTAAGTGTTTGCCAGTCTGCATTATTCAGGAACTGGGGCGGGGGGGACTAAAACAAAAAGTTGACATATAATACTAAGGCACAGATACTTTACACACAAAGAGAAACTGCCCTCAGTATCAGCTACAAGTCCATTTGCAGCAAGCTTATTTTTCAGAATATAAAATATTAGTTAATTATTTAGCACACACGCAGATTCTTGGTGAACTGGGATACATATACCACAAATGCCTTTTATGGATAATTGTAACATCCCCTGTTTTATGCCTAAAGACACTTATATGCCAAGAGCTTAAGCAATTTGTCCAAGGTCAAATCACTTAATTCATAGGGGAAAAATTGACAGCAAGAGAAAATTATGGGTGTGTGACCAGCCCACAGTTCTCTTCACAGTCCATCAATTTCACTTCTCTCTCTGTTAGCATAACATTTTCAGCCTGAGCTTCCAAAGTGAGAGACTAAAAGAATAGTGGATAATAAGGCGACCTGAAGTTCTGAGATTCATTGACTTCAAGTGATTGCTGCCCCTTCTCCCCAAGGTCTTTTACTCTCACGGGACAGAACTCGAGTCTTCTGGTACCCTTCCTTTCCTAGGCAATTTCTCAGCTTATTTCCCTCTAATTTCACCTGATGCCCTTCTGACTAGAAACTCTATTGTCTTCACGCAGATCCCTGTTTCCGGCATTTTTTAATGCTTTACTTTTAGCCTTAATATTAATCATTACACCAATCACAAAGAGTTAAGCCTTAAGAATTTAAGAAAAAGCCTTAGGGTTCCTTTCTTTAAAACAAATGACCACAGCAGTAAATGGTTGTAGAGCCCCTGGCTAAAGCGGAGAATTTAATCTCAGCTTCCCACTCTGGGAATTATGGCTTACCGTTCCTCCTTCAGTCACCTTGCTAATTCCCTCTTTGCATTCACGACCTCTCTAACTTTCCACATCCAATCAGGTTACTTCCTCTCAGTCTTATCTCTTTTCTTCCCAGATGGCTTCTTCTTGCCCTTTTCTTTCAGGAGTTTAAATTACATACTTTTGGACAGGAAAGTCCCATATACCTGGAGACTACTTAATAAACTAATTTCATTCCTAGAAGAGGTTTCTTGAGAAAAAAAAATCTTTCTATTCTAATAGCACAAATAGGAACTTGATGCTAGTAATTCAGTAACTAGCAATAAGCATTAACTGGGTTGTTTAACGTGCCTAAGTCATTTCCTAAGTATTTTCGACACATTGTTCTGTTTTTGTGTAACGACTTCCTAGGGGGGAGGAAAAAAAAAAAACACCTCAGTTTCAAAACGGTCAAATGATAGCTGCAAATATTAAATGACAGAAATTACATAGCCTAGTCAGGATTCAAATTTTTGCTTCTTTGAGCAGAAACAGATGTATAATTATTGGAAACAATCTCTTTCTCTCTCTTTCTCTCTTGTTTTCTCTCTCTCCTCTCTTTTCTTTTTGAGATTATAATACGTAATTACATTATTTCTCAATATCCTTATCTTCCTCCAAACTCTCACATATACTCTTGTTTGCTCTTACAAAAGCATTGTACCATTCTCATTAATTTCAGTTTGTTTGTTGGCCCTTTTGCTAAAAGAAACTAGGATCTGTATAATTGTAATAAAATGTCAATGACCACAGTCTGGAATAAAACAGGGATAAGATATCACATCGCTGGCCTTAATCTTTTCATGATACTGTGTGAGACTTTCTGGAAGAAATGACACATGACACATAAAGTTATGACAGTCTTTTTGCAAACATTGTCATAAAAAAATTGTAAATTCCTCAAGAATGTCCAACTATGATTGAAAGAAACTACTTTTATCACTCCCTAGAGCAGCTGTTCTCCGCAGGCAACCTAAGTCGCTTTGCAAGCAGCCACTTCCCGTGCTTGTCACCCCGTGTGAGTGTCTTTTACAGCCTTGCTGAGTGCTTAAGTCAGAACCCTGCCAGACATATTAATAGGCAAAGCTTCTTGGGGGAAACCAATGGGAGATGTGTGAAATATTGCTGAGCCTCAGATTGCTCTTAGTTGTCTGACTGCCACAGTGAGTCAGCCTCATATGTCAGGAGCCGAAAATATAAGACCCAAGAAGAGCTATGGTCTCTAAGTCTACAGATAGGATATTGCAAACACAGCTTTTAAAGATATATTATCCTTCTTGTATTGCTGTTTGCTTGGTTCTTCCTAAGATCTGCAGGAAGCATTATATAGCCAAAGATACAGTTCCCTGGAGGAACACAAGACTGTCTCTAGAGGCATCCCTTAACAGTAAATGGTCACTAAATATGAAAAGTTGTAGTTTGTAGGTAACAAGCTTGTTTCAGGCAACAAGGACAACATTAAATAATTTCATGCTGAAATTGAAAGGCAATCAGTCTAGGTATTAAATGAGCTTCTCCCCCCCCCACAGCCCCCTAAAACTAAAATGAAACACTTCACTGATTTCCACACTGAGACCTTTTTGCCTGTTCATGATGCTAAAGCAAGTCATGCAAAAATTTAACAGAGCAAAAGAGAGTCTTAAATCCAGTAAAGGGCTGTCCTTGTTAAGATGTTAGAAGACCTTTGCAGGATCCTGAACCTATGAACCTTGTTTCCTCTGCTTAGAGAAATGAAAATAATACAGTCCTCTACTGAGCTTATGGGATTGTCTCCAAGAAGGCTATATTTTTGCTGTTTAAAGAGATCTTCTCAGGCTCAGGCATGTGTACACAGCAGTGAGGCTGCTAGTGATATGTGCATCTTATGTTAGAATCCTGGAACACAACTTCATAACTGAATGACTTGGCATTCTGCTCTTTCATATGTTCATCTGCTAAAGGAAAATAAGACTACGAGTCATTTCATCCAACAGTTATAAACACATAATGAGTTGTTGTGTATTATTAAAGCCTTAGACACACACACAGAAGAATCATACAAGTTTGTCTCAAATAAATTTAAGTAGGTGTATAATTTCTGGGTAAAAATCTATGCTCTCCAGTCCTTTGAATTAAATAAAATGTCACAAAAGTTTCAGTGAAATGAGAGATTTCTGATGCACAAGACCCTTGACTGAGTCAGGCTCCCTTTCTGAATGTTCCCCTAGCTGGTGTTTGATTTTGAGCCTACCATGTGACCCATTATATAATCCACAATGACACTGGGAATTAATTAAAGGGCTGTTTCAACATAAGAAAGTGAGAAAAACGTGGCTTTTGTTATATATATGTTCAGAAGTAGTCCGTAGAGATAGTGGACTTCCTTGTCAATATATTCTTCACAGGGCAATGATAGTAGTTCTGTTCATATCTATATTGCTTTGTCTTGTAAAAGAATGTGAATCACTAAAAACTCTCTCCCATTGCCCTCAGGACAGTAAGTAGAGTACCAGTGGGATGGGTACATAAAGCAAATAGTATGAGAGATTCTCTGATACAAGCAGAAAAAAATGATTTTGCTAACTCTTCTACTCCCAGCAGCATATACAGTTTTCATTACAATTCCATGAGGAATGTGATATTCTTTTAACAGCCTGCCTGATAAATAAACTACATCGGGGATTTGACAATATTCTGTCAAAGTCATGAAGTCATAAATAACCTTGATAAGCCAAATAAGAAATTTGTGGTTCCTGCTTCTGTATCCTTCTGCCATACAGATATGTGTACTTGTACATACAGTTAGAGAGAAAACAGTTAAGTTGAGATGAACTTCCCCATTACTGTGACAGCTTGAACAGGTCAGTCTTCAGATTGGCATTGTGTCTCAAGCAAGGTAACGAACCTCTGAGCTTCAGAATTATAATGAGATGAAAATGTTTTTCTTATTATACTTTATTATTATCTATGGGAATAAAGTCTATATATAGAAAACATATTAAATGTTCAAATATTACTTATATAATAATAATAAAACATGCATTAATAAATACAAATAAGAGATGAGTATAGCATGTTTGAAATTCTCAGGTTTTAGCTCTCTCTATATCACTTTATATTAATCAGATTTTTTCTTTCAAAGTGATATACTCAAAAATATTCCCAAGATAGAAATATTTCAAACCAGCATTGCAATATAACCTGTGAGAATTAGACTCAGAGTCCAAAGGGAAAGAAAACAGATGGGAATGCAAGAAAGATAACTTATCCAGAGAAAACTTTCCCACAGTGACGGTATTGGATCAAAGATTTAGCTATTCATTCTTAGTAGACACAGATTTTTACAGGGAAAAGCGCTTAGGGGTGAATAAATACATCTTAATGCTCATGGGGTTTGTATTCTTTTCCAACAGCTTGATTCTTTTCAGATACATTTCTTTTTTTGCTTCAAGGTTTTAAGAGAATCTTATGAAATATCCCATGATTTGGAATGGGCAGTCTAAGCAGAGAAAGTAGGATAGCTCTCATAACAGATATGAGGATTTGAAATGCTGTTAATGGCAACAATTGGCTCTTCATCCTCTGAGAATCAAATTATAACATACTTCATAATTTCAAGAAATAAAATACCTTAAAATGATAATCCTTGGTTCATCTTATTTTCTGATCATTGCCCAACTCCCTTATCCACAGGTAGCAAAATTCCCTGACCACATTGATGTCAACAAATCACATTCGTATTCATTACGTATTAGTATTAGCTGCATTATGTATTAGTATTAGTATTAGTATTAGCTGCTATCCACAAGTGGGAAGAGAGAAGGGGAAGGGAAGAAGATAGTGAGAGAAGGGACCTGAAAGAGGGGAGGGATGTGGGCTTAGGTCTGGAAGTGAAACAAATAAATAATTAACATAAAAACAACTTTAAATAAAAATGACATCATTAAGTTTTTTGAATAGAGGGATGGAACTACGAAACTTATATTGAGGGAGGTTACTCAGGTCCAGGAAGAGGAACACTCCATGATCTTGCTCATTTGTATTTCTATCTCTAACTCTGTGTAAGTGCAGCTACCATCCTTTAGCCAGGAAGCCTCTCTTACAGCAAATGGAGACCATCACAGAAAACCACAGCTGGAAACAATGATTAGCATCTTATCTCTTTTCTGTTATTTTGTTCACTCAGCCTTGCCAAAATTTGCTTTAACCATTTTAAGGCCATTTTCATATCTAAGTAAATTGAAATCATAAGCATTCTAGGAAGATCACCTTCTTAAAGGATCATTAAATGTTCTTTACAAGCCACTAATGCTTTTATGATATAATATATTTTCTTTGTTGATAGTAACATAGCCATAGTAATATTTTTAGTGTGGTATGTGCTTTTCCATTTGCTCTAAATATTGCTATAATCTGTGTTAAGTGCATACCTTATAAATAATTATAATGAAATGGGGATTTTTCTTTGTTGAAAATTGATATGACTTTTTCCCATGACAGGCTATTAAAAATCTTAAGTGATTTAAACACACATGATTATGTTTACAGAATGTGATTTCATTTTTTCTATCTTTCTCATAATCTTATCCTCTGTCTTGTCTTATCTTTTTGTTTGTTTGTTTGTTTGCATTAGTTGTATAGCTCAGAATATTCTTTATCATAAAGTTAGTGATGACTGAGTTGTTATCTGTAAAATTTCATATTCCAATTATTATTTTAGAAGGAAATTATTTTTAACAAAGAGAATAATTTCTTACTATTTTCTGAAGATTGGAGACATTCAGGAACACAACATTATCCTGTTTTATATTTTTATTTGCATCTATTGTAATATAGCAATGTTTATTTAAAATGTCATGTGTAGCTAGGAGTAGTGTTGCATACTTTAAATCCCAGCAGCCCTGAGGCAGAGGTAGGAGGATCTCACTGAGTTCAAGGCTAATTAGGTGTACAGAGTGAGTTCCAGTGCAACAAGTTCTACACAGAGAAACCTTTTCTCAAATAAAGCAAAGGCAAAAAGCAAACCAAACCAAAGAAAAACAAAATAACAAAACCACCACTACTTACAACAACAACAAAAAACCCAAATCAAACAAAAACAAAAACAAAAAACAAACACAATTAAAAAACTCTAAACATAAACCAATTATACTTTCTTTTTGAGAACCTCCATAGTCTTCTAATCTTTCTTTTAATATGTATCTAATGACATTCTAACGTCATAGTCATATTTTGATAGTGAGAAGAGTCTTTCATACTTAATTTTACATTTTATCAATGAAACGACTAGGTTATTAATGTGCTGTTTCTTCCTAGTGTGTATGAATTCAGTGTGATGTAAGCTGACAGACTACCTGAATCCAACAGCACATTGCCTTACTTCTCATGCACCTCCCCGTGGGTTTTGTTGTTAGTAGCTTTCCTCAATGTGTCTAGTGTAGTTTTCTTTAGAATGTTGTCACCAGGGAGTCATAGCCTTACTCTAATCTGGCAGCTAATCCTTCCTCCTCCTCACCAATTCCCCATGTTCTTCCATTCTATCCCTTCTTTGGCTCTGGTCATCATTTGCACATTTTGAGTTGTCCTATCAATTCTCCCATATTTTTGCACTCTTCCATTTGCTTTCTTTAAAATTCTCATTTTCCCTTCTGCAATTTTTTTTCTAGAATTCCATCTTATTTTATTCTCATGTGCAGTAAATGGACTGTTAAGCCTACCAAATTTTCAGGTTGTTACAATTAGAAGATAAATATCAGAATTTTCACTTGAATTGAATCTTTTCTAACATAATTTTCGTCTAGTTGATCTATCTTAAATGCCTTGCCATGTTTTCATTATTTTCAATTTTTATAACAATTAAAAAGAACACTAAAACTTTGACCTTCACCATATGATATCCTTTAAAATAAAAATAAACATTAGTTCACCAAATTAATTAAAATATTTAAGTAACTATTTAAAATCTTATTACTTAAAATTCTGATTTTTAAATGTTAAAATATGGAAATTTTACCAAAACAGATACCTATAAACTAACCGTCTTATTTATGAAAAGGAAAAACCGAAACAAAACAGAATAATTCCCAGCATTGCTAGACCATTTGTGTGAATTTAATTTATGATGTCGTCTTCATTTATGTTATAGAGATTATGGTACATGTTTAATTTTGTCAAGTATGTAACAAGCAATTTGAAATTTAAACTATCCACGTGTTGTCCTTTTCCTCAATACTGCATGAGGTGTCTATAGCACACTTTCAAGCTACCACTTCTGCACATGAAAGAGAACAAATCTGAGAGTGAAAACTGTGAGCTTTCTTCTGAGCAATTTTTCTTTTTTTTACATTTTTTCAGATACAGGCCGATTTTTATTGGATATTTTATTTATTTACCTTTCTTTCTTTCTTTCTTTTTGTTTTTGTTTTTGTTTTTGTTTTTGTTTTTCAAGACAGGGTTTCTCTGTGTAGCCATGGCTGTCCTGGAACTCACTCTATAGACCAGGCTGGCCTGGAACTGAGAAATCTGCCTGCCTCTGCCTATTTATTTACATGTCAAATGTTATCCCCTTTCCTGGTTTTCCCTCTGGAAAAACCCTAACACACCATCCTTCCCCGTATCCCGTTCACCCACTTCCACCTCACCACCCTGACATTACCCTACACTGGGGCATCGAGCCTTCACAGGACCAAGGTCCTCTGCTCCCATTGATGTCCAACAAGGCCACCCTCAGGTACATACGATACGCCGCTGGAACTCTGGATCTCTCCATGTGTACTTTTCGGTTGGCGGTTTGGTCCTTGGGAGCTCTGGGGAGGGGATCTGGTTGGTTCATAATGTTGTACTTCCAATGGGTTTGCAAACCCCTTCAGCTCCTTCAGTTTTTTCTCTAACTCCTTCACTGGGGACCCCCGTGCTCAGTCCAATGGTTGGCTTCAAGTATCTGTCTCTGTATTTGTCAGGCTCTAGCAGAGCCTCTCAAGAAACTGCTATATCAACTTCCATGTCATGAGGTATCCCCAATTGTATCTTGATTTGGTGTCTGTATGTAGGATGATGAATCCCCAGATGGGGTAGTCTCTGGATGGCCTTTCCTTCAGTCTCTGCTCCACACTTTGTTTCTGTATTTCCTCCATTGAGTATTTTGTTCCCCCTTCTAAAAAGGACTGAAGCATCCACTCTTGGTCTTCCTTCTTCTTGAGCTTCATGTGATCTGTGAATTGTATCTGGGGTATTCTGACCTTTTGGGCTAATATCCAGTTATCAGTGAGTGCATACCACATGTGTTCTTTTGTGATTGGATTACCTCTCTCATAATGATATTTTCTAATTCCATCCATTGGCCTAAGAATTTCATGAAGTCTTTGTTTTTAATAGCTGAGTTGTACCCCATTGTGTAAATATACCACACTTTCTGTATCCATTCCTCCTCTGAAGGACATCTGGGTTCTTTCCAGCTTCTGGCTATTATAAATAAGGGTGTTATGAACACAGGGGATTGCAAGCTCGTACAACCACTGTGGAAATCAGTCTGGAGTTTCCTCAGAAATATAGACATAGTGCTACTTTAGGACCCAGGTTTACCACTCCTTGCCATATACCCAAAAGATGTTCCAATATATAAGAAGGAAAAATGCTGAGCAATTTTTCTTGACCTTGAAATTCAGGAAAGCATTCTGATTGGATGTGCACCTGATATAAGACCTATGAGTAGTGCAAACAATTAATTTAAACATTTGCCAATTCTAAAAGATAAAAAGGTAAGTATAAAAAATTATAAAAATGCACTGAAGACATGGCTCACTCATTAAGAGCCAGGATACAGGTTTGATCCTGGCACCTGCAGAGCACCACATGACTTATTTGTAATCCCAGTTTCAAGAGATCCCACACCTTCTTCTGACCTACGGAAGCTCCAGACCTACATGTAGTACACAGACATATATGTCAACAAAACACCCATATACATAAAATATTTTTTGAGAAAAAGTAAAATATGCAACCAGTAAGATGGCTAAACAGATAATGATGCTTGCTGCCCCCAAACACAGCCTGTTTTTAATTCCTAGGAATGACATAATAGAAGGTGATACCACAATCTTACAGATTTCCTTCAAATCTCCACACATTTATTATTGTGAAGCATATATAAGCCAACCTGCATGCCCATTTGTGCATGTGCACATACACCACACACAATAAATATAAATAAATAAATAAATAAATAAATAAATAAAAATATTAAGAATTAAACAAGCTGAAGTTTAGGGGTTCATATAAGCTGTCAAGTAACCAAAGTCTTCTACAAAGCAAAATGTTCCCATTGACTTTGCAGAAGCTTGGAAAGAATGTCACAATGAAAGATTAAAGCTAGAGGTAATGTGCATTCCTATCAGATAGATTATTGAATTGATGCAAATCGAAACCCCTGTGCGACTCAAACAGGCAAAATTTGATGAATGAACATTTACAAAAAAGTGAGACCTTAGATCAAAGAGGAAAGTAAAGTTCGATCTTCTAAAACTTCATCCTGTATAATGAAAAGTAGAAAAGTCAAGTAAATGACATTCAGGAACTGAAACCATGACTTGGTGATAATCAAGCCCTGTGCCTCTAAGAAGCCTATTCACAAGACTGTGTTTTGAAACATGTACCTTTCAAAATTACCAACCATAACAGCTAAGTTTCTGATAAGATATAAACTTAGTAGATGTAAAAATACATGCTAACAATATTTTTTTTATCAAAACCAGGACCCTCGCTTTTGCCGCACTAGAAATATGGGCCTAGTGGGACATCAAAAGAATTTGCAAAGTGAAACCTTCAGCTAAGCATTTTCCAGTATTTGTTGTGGTATTTACTTGGCATTTTAAACATTTTCTCTTGGTGTGACACATCCATGTTGCACATATGGGTTATTTTATTAGGAACATAATATAATCGTTAGACAGGCAGTGATATTTCCTCCAAAATCATGGGAGTTAATCCAGCCTTTCTATCAAAGCTACGCTTTTTATATGAACTGATTCTACTTTCCAATTCTATTGTCTGAGTGTGGTGTTTGCTTGCTTGTTGTTTGGTTGTTTGTTTGGGGAGGGGTACCATCATGCAAAGGTTTTTCTATGGAATCAGAGGACAACTTTCCATAGTTGTTTCTCTCCTTCTACCATGTTTGTCCTGGGAATCAGACTCAGATGAGCAAGGTTTCTTAACAAGCAGTTGTATCTGCTAAGCCCTTTGTTGGCCATTTCTCCTTATGTTTACAAAGCAAAATTAAATTAAAATTTATCATACTTCTTCCAAAGAATGAAAGTCTACTGACTGTATTATTAGAGATAAGCACATTCATTTACTTAGATTTATTAACCAATGCTCTTTAACATATGTTTGTTTACATTTTAGTGTATTTTATTTATTTACTATTTATATTTTTATTAATTCATTTATTTAATCACTTAACATACTAATTTCAGTGCATCTCTCTCCTTGCCTCCCAGTTTCATGCTCCCAGCCCTCTCTCCAATTCCCTCTTCCCCTTTTCCTCAGAGGAATACCCTTCAGTAACAACCCACCCTGGTCCATCAAATCTCATCAGTACTTCCACTGGAGGGAGGGTGACACCAAACCACTCACAAAATTTTTGACTCAAAATTTCCCCTGCTTATAAGATGCACATGGCTAGAGATGGGGCAGAGAATGAGAGAATGGCCAACCAATGACTTGAGATCTAACTTGAGACCCACCCCATGGGAGAGAACCAACTCTGACACTATTAATAATCTTCTTCTACGCTTGCTGACAGGAACCTATCACAAATGTCATTTGGTAGGCTTCATACAACAACTGACGGACACTGATGCAGAGGTCCACAGCCAGACATCAGATACCGCTCAGGGCATCTTGTCAGAGAGTAAGGAAAAAGACTGAGAAAGCTGGAAGGGTCAAGGACATCACAAGAATACCTGCAAAACCAAATAAGCTGGGCCCATGAGGTCTCACACAATCTTAACTACCACTCAAAGAGCATGCATGGACTAGACCTAGGCCCCCTACAGATATGTAGCAGATGTGCAGCTTGGACTTGTTGTGGGTTCTCTTGGAGAGGGGGCTGTCTCTGACTTTGTTGCCAGCCATTAAATCATTTTTTCCTAGCTGGGCTGCATTGTCTGGCCTTAAGTGGGAGAGGATGTACTTAATCCTGTTGAGTCTTTAAATGATTTAATAATTTAAATGATAGGTGATTTCATTTTCTGTGTACTCCAAATGCCCTTTCTTCTTCGTGAGTGTTTAGCCTGTGACCTCTGCTTCCCCGGGATTCAATTTATTTCAAAATTATCATTTATAACATTTTTCTCATATGATTAGAAACTTGGCTTTTGTTTTATCACTGATTATAAAAGAGTAACATGCTAAACAGAAGAATAAGACCAAGTGAGAAAAATATTAAACATATGAACAGGACAGTTTCTCACTTAGTTATTGAACAAAATGATTAAACTACCCAAAAATATATGATCAGAAAGTCTGCAAAAATTAGCATGAGCAAAACCCACTAGCAAAACTGAATTCTACAAACTCTAAGACAAGACTGACCAGAATTTACTAAAACAAGTATGCCTGGCAGGAGACAATTACCCTCAGCATACCTGGGGATAACTTGTGATACACTATAATAATAAAATGTATATCCCTAGGTGAAGCTTTAATATACTGGTGAGAAGTTGCATGTAGAACTACATATAAGAGATAAAGCATACATGAAGTGCATGTTCTTCATAAATAATCTCAAAAATGAACACAATTTGCCACAAAAGCCTCAGCGCTCATATAGCATTACAACAGGGATGCTAAGCTATTTCTCTATTTTCTGCTCCATTCTTCTTTCAGCAGCCCAATTCCTTTTAAACAGATGTTTTCCCTTTGCTTCTTACTACTTATGTGTTTCTGTCCAAATTGTTGTTTCAGGACACAAAAATCTGAAGCCCCTTTAGGGCACTTACATCCAGTAGTACAAAGACTAAGATCAAAAAGAAGAGAGAAAAAGTAGATTAAGGGTGTCAAGATGCAGTTGACCTATAATTCTGAGAACCCAGGCCTGTGTTTTAGTTCTACATTTGAAGAGTAAACTTGGACTTGTTCTTCTCCATCCCGAAGACTCTTAGAAAGGTAGAAAGCATCTTAAAGTAAAAGCCAAGCTTTTACTTTATATTGATTGCTTCATAACAATCTGGTGCCTTTCAAACCATGATATGGAAAGCTTCAGAAAATTTTGTTTGTTGTTTTTCTTCAAGCCCCAGTCTTTCTGCAGTTCTCTCTAATCTCTCCATTCTCTGCTTGAAGGTCCACATTCTCCAACCTTCCTTAGAAAGACATTGATTTTCCCATGATGGATTGAATGTCCCTTGTCTAATGCACAGATTTGAGTTAGCATTCCCGTCCTGATGCTTACTATATCTTACCATGGTCACTTATTTTTCTTCCTTCTCTTCTCCCCACATACAAATTGTGAATTTATTGAAAAAAAATTTCTAATAAGATTTCCTTTATCATTTGGTGTAGAAATTTAAGTTGAGATAAGATGAAGTTCTAAGGCAATAGAGGCCAAAGTGAATAATAAAAATGATGAAGTATATATTACTTTAATTAAAAACTAAAAAATTTGTTCAACATATGAATGCAATTCTTTTTCAATTTATGTGCTGCACACTTATGACAGAAGAGCACGAGTAAACCACTTTTCATATAGAAATGGTAATAAAAAAGTATAAAGTTAGTAGGCAGCAACACAGTAAAAAGCCAGAGAGTCTAAATATTGATGCAAAAAAAGGGGGAGTTGTTTTGTGATTAAATCGTCAGGAAAGATAATGTGAATTCATCTGATCTGAATTATTCTTTGGGAAACATTATAAAGAAGTGATACAATAGGTATAAAGCTATGGTCTTATTTGCTATATTGAGCGTATGGAAAAAGAGTTGAAACTAAAGTATGTTTTAAATAAATAAAGCTTCAGTTGCCTAAGTCCAAATTTCTAGTCAAAATTGATTTTCTTATGGAAGTGAGTGAGTAGATACAGGGACAAAGCCATGTGGTGATAAACAGAACAGAGCTTATAGATTCATTTCTATATATCCAGTGTAATATGTATAGAGTTTATACTCAAAGTAATTTAGATCTTTCTGAAAAAAACAAAAGAGGGTATACAGAGATATTCTAAATGGATATAAAAAGATATGAGAGGAATTAAAAAATGGCTATGGGATTAGTTATATGTGAAATTGAAGCATCTGTCTTGATTTCCTTAGTCAATCAAAGTTGTTGGGAGCCGAGTTTTGGCAGAAAGCAGCTATCAGCTTTGCAGCCATCTTGAGTCATATACCCTGACGTGAGACTTGGATTACAATAGCCTACAACAGCTGAGCACACTCTGATAACATCTTGCTTTAGATACCCAGGACTTTCCTTGGGTGTGTGAGATTAAAGGAGTGTGACTTAAGAGTGTGACTTAGAGATCAGATTTAGAGACAAGACCTAAGGGCATGATTAAAGGCATGACCAAAAGGCATGGTTTAGAAGTGAGACATATAAAAGGCAGAGACAGACAGAAGAAAGGAGGAGTACAATTAGGAACTATGAACTAGGAACTCAAGACTTGGACTAGGAAGAGAGACTGAAGAATAAGCGGGATTGAAACACACTCTGTATGGTCTCCATTCTTAGAGTCTGTCCTCACTCTCTCTCTTGCTGAACCCCGACCTGGGGACCGGAGTGGCAGCTTGGGCCGGGATACAGTGGCCGCCAACCGTGGAATGGAGAGGGCCTCAACATTTTAGGCTGTCCAAAGTGGGACAGCCTAGGCCCCAACATTTTTGGTGCCCAAGCAGGGACTAGTGCGGTTCCCAACACAAAGTACTATTTATTTTGCATGGAAACATTTCACAAACACTGAACTAGAAGTAACCTGAAGGCTCCTATGTTAATTTATATACTTGTAACATTGAGAACCTTGTCATTTGAATTTAAATTAAGGAGGGGCAGGCTTTCAGGGATTCCATCCAGTGACTGAATGAATGATTAAAGTCT
The DNA here is from genome assembly GCF_011762505.2 of Arvicanthis niloticus. Classification (NCBI taxonomy): domain Eukaryota; kingdom Metazoa; phylum Chordata; class Mammalia; order Rodentia; family Muridae; genus Arvicanthis; species Arvicanthis niloticus. The sequence goes on along the minus strand of NC_133430.1, from coordinate 22,587,202 downwards.
AATGAAGAACCATATACAAATAGTATTGTCATAATCAGCTTGGGCCGGCAGAGAATTGTAACACCATGTGCCTTAAAAAGTATAAATTAATGGTGTCATCATTCTTGAATCTAGAATTCCATGATGAAATTGCTGGTAGGGCCTATTTATACTGAATCTTGTCTACATTCCTTAAAAAATAAAAAAAAAAAAAAAAACTGTCTTGTTTGAATATCTTCATACTTATATTTTCTTGCCATGTCTTCTTGTAAAGACACAAGAGAAATTGGATACATGTGAACACAATATTCATATTATATAACATAATTTTAGTTACTTTTCTAGAAGTAAAGTTCAAATATAGCCATGAGTCTGCTGGCACTTGGGGTTAAGGACTTCAATCTTGGAAAGATCAAGTTGGAGCCATAACACCCTGTCTTGAACCAGTTGATCTTCTATAATACATACCAGAGTTTGGGTAATTTATATGCAACAGAAATAAATTTTCTTAATGTTCAAGAGGCTAGATATTTAAAGTCAAGGCTCTGACAGATCTGATACCTGATTCACCACCATCCTTCACTCAAGCTACTTTTGAATTGAATCCTTACACAGCAGAAGGTAAAATAGAAATACTGGAGAAAAAGAAAGATGGCTTCAAACATTTTGTCACATTGGAACAAACAGGATACTATCCCCCATAACACAATTAATTCTCAAAATGCCCCACAAGCTATCACATTAGAGATATCAGATAACCAACCTGTGCAATTAGAGCTAGTGAATTATTTTTAAAGTGAAGTGCCCCTCCAATAACTGTTTTCATGTTGTTTGACAAAAATAAAATTCTTGAACTTTCCAAATCATGTGTAGTTTATTCAACTGAAGATTCATTTTCTTCTTGAATTTAAAGGGGGAGGGGGTTAGCCTATAATGCATCATCTCATTCAGATTGAACACATTTTTCTTTTTAACAAAAGTCATCTCTAACGTCCAATTCAAAAATGGGTTTTGAGAAAACGTTACATAACATTACACATAACATTTTACATTGTTAAAATGTCACCACTCTATTTGCCCCTATGGAAATGATGACTGTCACCTTCTTTGCTATTTCCACTACTTTTTATTTATGACCTTTGAAACTGTGTTGTTACTATTCCATTAAGTGCAACTTTATTCTCTATGGGCAACCTGCCTGTACATTTCTATACTTTCCATCCTTGACTCCATTAAGACAGAAATGACTGTCTCCTTTTGTGACCAGAAATAGATGTTCTGTATAAAACTAGATATATAGTGTTAATATGTGTTACTAGATTTGTAGATCTTCAAGATTTTAAACATAAGCATAGTGACATATATACATTCTTAATATTTAGTACTACAACTCCCTAAATATTTATAATGAAACTATAGTGTAGTAAGATTGAAATGGGGTGCTCAATTTCAAGAGGTTAGAATATCAAAATGAAGATTATTTACTGATATTTATTTGGTTACTTATTATTTATTATATCAGCAAGAAATTGGATTCCTAAATCTTATTATGTAAATTCAATCAAATAAAATCAGGTAACCACTTTAAGCTGGTTTTCAATTGCATGGTTAAGTCACAAAAATCAGCTGCTCATAATAAATAATATGGTTGTCTTTTATCATATCAAAATTTAAAAAAACGACTCTACAGCCACAAACAGGATGACTCAATAATAGTTTTTCTATACTGTTCACATTCTCAGAACAATACCTTTCAATGATGGGCCAATAAGTGTTCCAGAGTTCATAATTTATTATAAATAATAATAAAAATTTTAAAGTGGATTTTTTATTACATAAAAATGTATTTGAATCAAAACTACTGCTTGAGTCAAGTTTTTACAATTTGAAAGCATAGGTAGATTATTTTTAACTGTAGAATGTTTGTTTTGGATAGCTGATTGCTTAGTACAGTAATCAGGTATAACTTTATTAAAAACTAGGTCTCTATCATGTAAAAAATTTACATAAATTTACAACAGAAAAAGGTAAATTTTGGAGACAAAATAGTGACATGTGTTTTATTCACTTTCACTTAGGCAGAAATTAATTTTCTGTTAATTAAAATTATACACATAAAATGAACTGTTAATAAAAATAATTTTTTCACACTTGTCCTGGATTAGGATGAATATTTCTAGGCAAAACCCAATTCTAAATTGCCTAAAGCAATGTAAAGTTGTAAACTATATAGATATGTAAAACATGTGTGTCTACAGTTCATTAAGGTGCTAAAGTGATAGCATCAAGAATTAGAGACAGCTACTACTCAAATTGTAGCCACAGTCAATTAAGGCTTATAATTTCCTTTTTTATTTAGGCCAGGAATATCAAATGGTCACTGCAACAGGTAATCAGGAAGATATTTTTAGGAAGTTTAAAATATCAACCTAAAAGAGCAGACATGTAGAAAAATAGTACCTGGTTTTTGTTTACACAAAGAGTTGCTAACATCTTTCTTTGATTTTTCAAAATACTCTATGAGTGGGTATTAGAAAGAAAATGCATTTTATTGCTTTGTAACAATCATATTAACTAAGAAAGAAAATAAAACATGTCATATAGGAGACAAAAGACCTTGACCCTAGAAGAAAATTCTTTTTTGTTTCTAGGCATTTATAAAAAATGCAGCAACTCTCTAAATGTGTCACTGTTCACATTACACAACATAAACCACAGATTCATATCAAAATAAAATATATTTACTTTGATCATCTTGAGTTGAGTAAGAGCCAGAATGAACATGAGTTCTCATTCATCATCTTTTTATGATAGAGACATTAATCAAGATAACACTGTGTCTCCTGTAGCAAAGACTATGGATCTAAAACCATAAGGAAAGAATTTTAGGGGAGAACATATTTTCTTGAGATCCACTGCATTCAAAATCAAAACACCCCCTGTCCAGTACACCTCGTATATTTCCAATCCAACATCTCCATTTGTACTTCCCAGACCTACAGTTAAAATGAAATATTATCTCACCATTGTATGATGGTTAAGAGTACTCTGTGATATATCTGAGAATCCATGGACTTTCTAACATCAAGTAGGGAATCCTATAACTTTCCTGTGGGAAAACTTCTATCTTAGGCATTGTCATCTGCTTTTTCTACTGGCAATGTAAACTCCTGACAATCTTGCTTTACAGTAACATGGGCTTGAGATTTTTGAGGTAACCTAAAGATACGTATAATATTCTAAATAGCATGTATATTTTTATATCTATATGCCTATATATATGAAGTTGTTCATCCCCAAATCAAAAGAATAAACTGAAAGTCCACTCATACATCCTAATTTCTAGCTTCTTAGTCATATTGTATATAGCAACAACTTATTTATCACAAATTACAGACATAACAGTTCTACTGTCTATTTTCCTTGTAACACATCCAGACTCTGTTCTTCCTCATGTTCTTGAATGTCACTAGTTCTGCACGATCATATGTAAAAGCAAAATTCAGACATCTGTATGCAGGCATTTCTGCTTTGTATCAAAAATGATGGCCTGTTTAAACGATGCTACTTTATCAGGGTGATTACTCAATAATCTATTCTAAAAGTCTGTATTTATCATTTTAAAAAAATCTTATTGTAAAAGTAGGTATGTATGGAAAGTGCCCTGGGTTACATTTTACCCACTTGTTATTACATTGGGATGGAAGACATGTTTACTAATCTTTCAAATGTATTTTTCTTGCTCACTTTGAGTTTGGAATACTTTAAACTTATATTCAGATAAAAAAATACATCGTTGTGTTTTAATAATTATTTACAATGTACAACATTTCAAAACAATTATCCATTACAACAACTATTCATCCTCTATAGTCTAGAGAACTTGTGTACATTTTACTGTCTTAGCAGCATTTAAACTTGTAGTTTTATTAATTATAATCAAAAGGTATGCAACTGATGTAAGAAAAGTCTTTGTAAAACTGAAACTTCATAACACTGAACGATGAGAATTGGGATACCACGTCTTTTTTCAGCCCCTAATAACTACTGTTTTACTCCAGTACTAAAAATTTGAACAGTTAGATTTTTATAATCTGAGGGAAATCTCACTCTTTCTGATTGCTCTGTGTTCGTTTTATGCAAGTATCTTTAAGCATCACTCAACTCATTATGAACGATGTAACTTTCTATCTTTTGGGGGATGATAAATATTCCATTGGAAGATGTAGCATCTTTATCCTCCCATTGGTGGACACTTAGCTTGAGTTTACATCTTGCCTACTGCACATAATGCTGACATGAACAAGGGAGTCCAATAAATACAATAAATATGCTGGCTTGAAATCTTTTGACTGTATACTGAGAAGGGGCATGTCAGCTATGCTGTAGCTCTTCTGTGGATGCTCTACCCAGTTTTCCACAATGGCAACGTCATCTTACATGGGACACAAGGAAGCCATTTTCCATATTATTTTCAGCATTATTTACCTTGTGTCTTTTGAGAGGAGGAGATGATACCATGGTATGGTATTGATATGTAATCCCAAGATGATTAGAAATGTTGAACACTTTTGTCATCTGCATATTGGATAGTGTGACTCTTCTTTTGAAAGTGCTTATTGAATAATCTTCCTATTTTATTTTTATATGTCTAAAATAATCAAGATAATATGACACAAGCATATAGAGGAATGGACATTTTTACTCAACTGTTTTATGTATGATATTAAAGATCCAGTTTCATTTTTTCTGCATATAGAAATCCATTTATTCTAACACGATATTTAAAATAAAGGCTGTCAGTTTCCCTTTGTTTATTACTGTCATAATTGTTGACAAATCAGTCAACCAAAAATAGAGTGCAAGCCTAATACTCACAATTGCGAATTTGGGCTGGCATTACGGTCCACAGCTTTTGGACCAAAACTATCTGATGCCATGCCTCAACACCTGAACTCCATATCTATTGTGCTGAAATGTTCACAAAGACCAGTCAGATAGCAAATCCAATGTAATCACACCAGGGTCTTTTTTGAGCTAACCTGGACTTGACTCACCTCTGACAGGTAGGATGGTTCCTTTGGAGAAAAAGTACCACCAAATACTCACTGGGACAAAGATATATAGAAATCGACAAGTGAAGGGTGAGGGTCTTTTGACTGGCAAGCATTTAATTGCAGTGCTACTGCGGCCTTTATCGTAATTGGCTGGTGCTGCGAGATCCAAATCATAAATTAAATGCTGATTTTTTCCTAATTGGTGGTTGTTAGACAGGAGGTGGGCTTGTAACCTGGAGGTGTAGATTTCTTGGGTGTTAACCTGAAAACTGGTGCTAAACGTTGGATTTATTGGGGGGGAAATAACACGGAGACACAGGTCTTGTTGGGGGTAACCTTGAAACTGGAGCTAGGCTCAGGCTTTCTTTGAGGCTAACTTGGAAACTGAAGCTTGGTACTGGCTTATTAGTTTACTTGAGTTTAAACTGAGGTCAGGTTTTCTAAGATGGAGTCTGAACCAAAAAAAAATGTGGTCTTTCATGTCTACAACCTATTGAGATATTTGTCTCTCATAGTGATTCTGGGACCTCCAAGTGTACCCCATGGTATGTACTCATACACATACAAAATAAAATAAATAAAACTGCAAAGCGCTGAGACTTTCAGAAGAGAAAAAGTGGAGGAAGCTATTCAAAATTGGTCTAGATTGAGGAATTTTTCATATTTCACTAAAGTATACAGTTGACATTAGCAAACACAGACCAACAGAATTATACAAATGTAAGACATTTCTTCATAACAAAGTATAAATCAAAAATTGGTAGAAAAATCTACAGAGTGAGAAAAGTACTTGAAAAAATACCTGTGATAAGAAGTAAATATTTCAAACTTTAAAATTCTTAGATAAACCAGGATCAAGAAAACAAATACCAAGATTAAAAGTGATTGCCAAGTGTGTTTTTTTGGTCTCACTTAAATTTCCAGTAACCTAAAAATTGGCTTATTTCTATAGTGACCTGTGTTTGACTCCAACCTTAACAACTAAACTTCTATGTAATTGTGGGTGATGTGCTTTGCTTTCTAGATTTAAATCAGAGAGAATTTTAATTGCAGTCTGCAGAGATCCAATATTAATTACCTTAAAAAGGGAAAAGAAAATAATGGGTTACATGACAGAGCACAAAATGGCAGAGGTGCAACCAGACTTCAGGAAGGCATGTCCAGTTCTTTCCTCATTTTGTATTGGATGCAGTCCCTTTAAATTCATGTATGTTTCCTAAAGATAGAAAAAAATACTCCCTGAATCTCTTAAGATGCTCTAATACAACATATCAGCCAGATATTAGGTAAAACTTTCCCAGGCACCTCAATCCTATGAAAATATTTCTTATCTGGGCTAGCAATGGACAAATATCTACCATTAAAAAAATTTCACATCACCAGAGCTTGTGATTAGTCATGTCTCAATTGCAAAGTCCCCCTTGGTCTCTAGCTTAAATGTCAGAGTAATGTTTTATCTTTTATCTTCCATGAGATTTCTTTACTTTAATCTAGGGATAATAGCTTTTATTCTATAGAGTATGGAGGTCAGTTGCATAATATATATTATCATGATCTTGGTCAACAGGATGAAGATGTAAACTGAAACATATGTTTTCATATTTATTTTTAAGAGAGGTGTTACAAATGATCACCATTGTCTATGATAAGACAGTAATCACACTCTCTCTCTCTCTCTCTCTCTCTCTCTCTCTCTCTCTCTCTCTCTCTCTCTCTCTTCCTTTCTCTGTCTCTACTATCCTCTCAAATTCCCTCCTCATGCAATAAATAAACTCAGGGGGAAAGGGACACCTCAACATGGGCACACAGAGGTACCACCTTCCCCCACACTGTACCTCACCTCCACCAAAAATATCTCTGGCTTCTTTTTCTTTTTTATAAAACACAACAGTGTATATATGTGTGTCTGTGTTTGGATGTGTGTACATGTGAACACCCTTGACCTCAGGAAAGGTGTGATATAGTCATAAGCTGGAGTTATAGGACATTATAATATGCTCAACAAGGGTTGGAATGAGCTTAGGTCCCTTATAAAATCAATCCTATCTCTTAACCAAGGAGTCTGCAATTCAGTGCCATAAACTCAACACTGAGATAAGGGCACATTTAATAATAACAGAAAAAACATAAAATTAATAAAAACTTTTTAATGTATAATGGGAATTAATGCTTTGCTTATTACTAATAAATATTGGTAAAGGTGCTACATACTAACAAGTTTGGGTAATAGTTTTTTCTCACTATGAGCAAAAAATATAATAAAATCATAAAATAATATAACACTTAATTGAGTATGTCCTGTATTTCAATTTCCATAGATTCTCACAACTTCTCTCTTTGTACACCCTTTGAGTTTTGATATCTTTATTTAAACATTTTAATACAGGACACTCTGTGACACTGAAGGACCAAGATATTTGTCGGTGTCATACAAACCAGTTAAAGGTCCAGCTTGTGTTTGAAGCTGTAGATTGTGTTTGAAGCTGTATGTATGTATAAGCTCAATCTGAATATACAATACTTTCTTCTAACTACTATAAAATATTCAACAAGGACCAATCTTATTTACCAAAATAGTAAACAACTCAAAAGCACTGGGGCTGGCACATCTGTGGGAGTTGCAACATCCTTTCTCTAAGCCCATTCTGACTATCTCTCAATTCAAACCACTCTTGCTCCAGGGTAGGTAATTAAAAGAGTTAGAGCTTCAAGGGACTTCCTGCTAGGTCACCAGCTGGATTTTCACGTGTTAACAAAGATAATGTGAAATGTAAATACACAACATAATTAGGCAAAAATGGGTATTTAAATTAGGAGCAAAAGGCCCAATTTGTTGTGAATTTGCACGATGACAACCAATTACCCATGCAGAATTTGCTGACACCACTATTTGCCAGCATATCAGACACATGTCATTGCTTATAGAATTGTCTGGTTGGCTCATATTTTTTACGCTGCCATTTCAGCTTTCAATCAAAGAGAAATAGCATTGCTATGGTACTTACCACTTCAGCACAGGCCTTCTGGACATGAGATTCCTAAGGATCCTATACCTAATCTCACTTCATTATATTTGTTTTTCTTACTACCAGAACCTGTGTCCAGTTAAGAGGTTGCAAGCACATAGTATGTTTATTATAGCTCCATTTTGGACAAGTCTGAAGACAACTGGGAGATGCTTGGAAACATTTTCCACAACTTAGTCACAGGCGCTGATATTCAAATAGACATCCAGAAAGCACGCTAGACACACTAGATGGATTTAATCCCAAATTGTGTTTGTTCCACCCTTCTACACAAAGGGCTCTTGGTGAATTTTAGATTCAAATCACTCGGTTTCTGCCTCTTACTCCTTCTCTGTTTTCTCACACTGTCAACAGATTTTACTGCTCAGAATTAATATGCATCACTCTTCGTGCAGCTACAGTTTATGACATACCTCTCTGCCTATAAAGTTTTATAAGATATAGCTCACAGAAATCCTTTCAAGTTTTGTTATCCAATCAGGTTTACAGATAAGAAAATTGAAAATCTCAGAGGCTAGGGAACTGCACAAGGTCAGCTGGTTATTTAATGGGAGACAAGAGACTGTTTTTCAGGCTATCTGATTCTAAAGGTAGAGACCAAACTCTTTGGCAAAGTTTGCAAAGAAAGCCTCCAGGTATCAGACACAGTATATTGATTTGTATACCAAGGGTTTCAATTTTCATATCTCACTCTCTTCCCCAATCCCTTATTAACAGAACAAGTTTCAGATATATGTTTATTAAACCATGATAGTACTGTCATAAAACTCACAGTATTTATGCTTTAATCCATAATAGCTAAGAAAGTTCTTTGGAAAAATTTTATTGAAGTTTTCAAAGTGATAGTTCATTAAATGTTTATATTTAAGCTTATCAAATCCATCTTTTCACTCCATGGACTCAGGTTTTTTTTTTCCAGTTTCTAATTTAGCCTGAAACCAGGCTAAATTTTCCTCATTTCTCACATTTTGTAGAAAATAAATATTTCTTGTCTCACTAGACATTAATTAAATCAAATATATATATATATGTATTTATATGCATATATGGATACACATAATGCACACGTATAATATATTGTCATACATGTATATAATACATGATTTTATATGTGTATGGATTTATATATATGACAATAATTATTTATCATGTATGTGTTTACTGACGTTAAAACAAGAAATGAATTTAAGATTGTTGTAAACAAAATATAGTCTGTATGATGGCAGAACAGTTTTTCTATGTATGAGTTTGCCAGATATTGTGTAATCTCACACATCCAAAATGGTTACCATGCTGTAGGCTTTTCATCATGGTTACTACATGTATGTGTATTGTCCTGACTAGCACAGGAAACAACCAGTGGACCCATATGCATTCAATAAAGCTGCTTATTTCCCTTTTTCAAAAAATAACTGAGTAAAATATTCAAACAAATATTGCCTGTACCCTATGTGCTATGAATTGTATGCATGTCAAGGCTACAGATGAAAGAAAAACATGCTTGTGTTCTCTGCTTCCGGATAGTTCATTATCCAATGATCAAACCAAAGTACTTTAAATAATCAAGGACATACGTATAATATCTCAACAGCATTTACAAATTACAGATGTTTTCTGCTAAGCTCTGGTATTTAAAGATCAGGAGCTGTGAAAATGAGATGGCTGACTAGGTAACATGTTTGTCATGCAAGCGTAAGAACATGAGTTCTCATCAATGCACCCATGCTAAAAGTTGGTTTCACAGTGCACATGTCTTTCCCCACAACGGAGAGGAGGAAACAGACGGCTGTGACCACCCAAACCAACTAGCTATAGTTACGAATTCAAGGTTCACTTAGAGATTCCATCTCAAATGTAAAATAGGGACCAAGCCACATGTTGTGTTGTATGATATTGGTTGTGTTCCACATGTATGCGAACATGTGTAAATATACTCACACACATATGCTCACAAATATGTACAAAATAACTCATTGAGCACAGACACCATCAAAGATTTTTATTCCGAATATGTTTCATGATGTTCTTCTAACTAATGGTCCTCACATTCAGAGCCACTCCTGGCAACGAACTCCTAATTAATGTCACTCAATAAGTCAAACTTCCACTCTGGACACCTAAATCAGTGAGTTGTAAGCTGTGCTCCATGTGTCCATTAGATGCAAGCCTTGCTCTCCCAGACACTTTTCTAAAGATAGCCATTCTGGTCACTTCTAACATTATAAATGTGATTTGGAATTTTGATCTTCCTGAGCAGATTATGATCCATTTTCCTTTGCTCAGCCTTTTAATGGGGAGACTGGCCCACCAACTGTGGGCTGTTATTTTCACTCTATGAATGAGAAACCGAAGGGATACATAGGATGCATTTGTCTATGTAAGGATCATTATTTATTTTGAACGGCTTTGTGTTAAAAACTACAAATAACACGATGATGAATCCTCTAAGGAATGACTTTAGTGTTTCTTTATATTAAGTCCTTTACTGTCCTACTAAGAGTGAGAATGGCAAATATACCGTCCGATGATAGGTTCTTGATCTTATAATTTTCCAAAAAATTCTTTAACAAAATGACTTTTTTGTCATAGACATACCAAAAAGCAAACAGGCTCTTGAGATAAAACACATGCCCTGAGCACATGGCTCATGTAGCATTTAGGCATTAATATTCTTCTATGGATTGTATGGCACAATTTCACTTGGGTTAAATGGTGTTACTTGATAATATTACTAAATATTTTCCATACATCCATCAGTAATTGCTTATACCTTGGAGGGAATGTCCATAAAAACTTTACATTATTTTTGTTTCTTGAGTTGACTTTTGATTTCTTGTAATGGGAAACAGTTCATATTTTTAGATATACACATAATTTATTTATGTATTAATAAGAGGTACCCTCTCTTTTTTAAATTTATTTTTTATTGGATATTTTATTTACATTTCAGATGCCATTCCCTTTCCCCATTTCCCCTCCCTAGAAAACCCCTACCCCATGCCCCCTTCCCCTTTTTGCTTTTATACAATTTTTTTAAATGTTCACCAAAGGCTTTATAAGTTTGGTAATGCGCAATATCAATCAGAAGTGTAACCAATACCCAACCTAGATATATCAATTATCTTTGACCAGCGGAGACATTTGAACATCTGCCTCCATGTCTGACACCTCTCTCTTTCTCTCTCATCACCTAGCTCCTCCTCTCCTTCTTCTCCTCCTCTCCTTACTCCTCCGACCTTAGCTCCTCCTACATATCACCCTTTTTGCTAAAACAAAACTTTTCTTTCAAAATACAGTTAGAGCATAACTATACCAATTTATGTCAGTAAGTTGCAAGATAGACATAATACCCAGTCCATCATTTTGTTGACTAAGCAGAACCTCTGTCATCTCTCCTAAATAAAAGACTTAGTTCTGAACCTGGCTTTTTTTCTTGGCTTTAGAATGAATGTCAGCTGAAAACCATCCTCTCAAATCTTTTCTCTCAAAGTAAATAGGAAGGATTGGATATGAGACAAGTTTTCAACCCCGTCAGAAATCCAAAATGACTGAGTTAACTGAAATTATGGGAAGCACAAAGCATAGCTTCTAAAACTTACCCAATTTATAGAGACCGCTGAACACCTGGAAAGTCCCTATACTACAGAACTTTGGAGCATCTGATCTTCAGCCTTCTGGCCCAGGATCATCTGACAGACCTAGTGATGCGGAATTATTAAGGGCTGATTACTCTGTCTTAGCAGATATAATCTGTTGACTATTCTGCAAGTGTGTTCTTTTCTTGACAGTAATTTGTCTGTAGATGGAAAGAGGCAATTCTTGCCTAGTGGCTGTCTCACCACAATTGGAATAATTCCAAAGACACTCAATTTCTTCTTAGAATCCATGATAGGAAGCTGTCAGGAGCAGACAGGTCTCTAATCAAAATGAACATTAATACAGAAATGTTTGTAACATCAATTTTGTGGATTTCTGATGTTTTGAAAACCAACTATCCATCTAAGGCAGTCTGGACTGTAGTCTGTTAACTCCTCTCAGCTATTTCTAAAGAAAATGTAGAAAACACCCTGACAATAAACTCAAAGCTATGAATTTGCTTTAGGCTCTTAACTCACAGTCTAACCATCTCAAATAAGTTAAAAAAGTTAAAGAAGGACTGTGTCTAAGCCTTGTATTCCTAAATGTGTTATACAGGCACAATGCCTATGATAGTAACAATATTCATCTCACTTTTATATTAATAAGGAGCTCATACCAATGAAAACCTTAAATTTGAAATCAAGGTAAATTTTGTACCATGTAAGAAATTATAAGTTCATCTTAATAACAATTATACATATTTCTACCAGTAGGTTATGGCTATGCAATAAATCCTAGCTAATCCTCCCTGTTCCACCAAAACCACTACTTTCCCCTAGAAAGACAGCCCAATATTAACCACCTCAGTCCCCAAGCCCAAGGAATAGGGGTGCAGACTCTTCATTAACTTCAATAAGAAGTACCCTCTCTTATGTAGTAGGCTTATAGTCATTAATCTTTTAGAATCCTCTGATAAACAGTTTCAATCTAATTTAGAGGACCTGTAATATTTTAATAATTTATAGCTTGTGTTTTTAATGATTTTTGTGAGTTGTTTGCAGAGAAATCAATGAGATTCTGTTGCAGCCCGAGCTGCCCCACACTTAGGGGCCAAAAATGTTCAGGACTGCTCTATCAGTGTTGAAACTCACACTGCCAAAAGCCTTGGGGGCTAAATTGTTAGAGCCTGCACTGCTCCAAGCTGCTCTGGTCTGCGGATCAGGGTCAGGGTTCAGCAAGAGACAGAGTGAGGCCAGACTCGAAGAATGGAGACCAGACAGAGTGTGATTCAATCCTGTTTATTCTTCAGTCTCTCTTCCTCGTCCAAGTCCCAAGTCTTGAGTTCCTAGTCCCTAGTTCCTAGTCCCTAGTTCCTAGTGCCTCCAAGTTCTTTCTCCACGTGCCAAGTGCCTAATACCTAATAATCTTCTTCTGAGTTCTCTAGCCCAAGTGTCTTCTTCCTCAATGCCAATTCCTACTCCAAGTTGTACTCTAAGTTGCACTCTCTAACCTAATTCCTAGTTCCAAGTTGTGCTGAACTCTTCTGTTTGCCTCTTGCCTTTTTATGTGTCTCACTTCTAAGCCACGCCTCTAAGTCATGCCTTTAAGTCATGCCCTTAGGCCTTAAGCCTCGGCTCTAAATCACACCTTTAAGTCTCACACAAGCAAGGGAAGATCCAGGGTATCTAAAGCAAGATGTTATCAGAGTGTGCTCAGCTGTTGTAGGCTGATGTAATCAAATCTCTTGTCAGGGTATATGGCTCAAGATGGCTGCAAGGATGATAGCCATCTTCTGTCAGCTCCCCACAAGATTCCTTTTCACAAACTCTCATGCATCTCATCGTTAGGGCATTTAATTTTATTAATTGTTTAAATTCAGGTAATTTCTTTTACATGTGTGAGTATTTTGCCTGCATGTGTGTATGTGTATTACATATGTGCCAGGATACAGTGGAAGTCAGAAGAAGGTATCATATTAACCAGAACTGGAGTTACAGATGCTTGTAAACTATCTATGTGGATGCTAGGTAGGAACTGAGCCAGGATCATCTACAAAATCAAAAAGGATTCTTTTTTTTTAAAATGGATATTATATTTACATTTCAGATTTTATCCCCTTATCACATTCCCTCCCACCCAGGAACCCCCTATTTCATCCCTCGTCCTCTTGCTTCTATGAGGATGTGCCCTCAACCACCCTCCTACTCCCACCTCCCCACACTGGAATTCACCCCCCACTCAGTGTCCAGCCTTCATGGGATCAAGGATCTCCTCTCCGATTTATGCCCAACAAGGTCATCCTCCCCTACATATAAAGCTGGAGTCATGGGTCCCTCCCTATGTGCTCCCAGACTAGAGGTTTAGACCCTGGGGAGCTCTAATTGGCTGGTATTGTTGATTTCCTTATGGGGCCCCAAACACTTTCAGCTCCTTCAGTCCTCTCTCTAACTCCTCCATTGGGAACCCCTTGATCAGTTTAATGGCTAGCTGGGAGCATCCACTTCTGAATATGTCAGACTCTGGCAGACATCTAAGAAGACAGCTATATCAGGCTCTTGTCAACATGCACTTTCTGACATTCACATCAGCTTCTACCTTTGGTGACTGCACATGGGATGGATACCCAGGTGGAATGGTCTCCAGATGGCCTCTCCTTCAGTTCTGTTCCACACTTTGTCTCCATATTTGCTACCTTGAGTATTTTGTTACTCCTTCTAAGTAGGATGGAGGCACCCACACTTAGTCTTCCTTCTTCATGAGCTTCATGTGGTCTGTGTGTTGAATCTTGACTATTTCAAGCTTTTGGGATAATATCCACTTATCAGTGAGTAACTACCATGTGTGTTCTTTTGTGACTGGGTTACCTCACTCAGGATGATATTTTCTAGTTCCATCCATTTACCTAAGAATTTCTCAAATTCATTATTTTTAATAGCTGAGTAATACTCCATTGTGTAAATGTACCACAATTTTTGCATCCATTCCTCTGTTGAAGGACATCTGGGTTCTTTTTAGCTTCTGCCTATTATAAATAAGGCTGCTATGAACATAGTGGAGCATATGTCCTTGTTATATGTTGAAGCATCTTCTGGGTATACACACAGGAGTGGTATAGCTGGGTCCTCAGGTAATGCTATGTCCAATTTTTTGTGGAACCACCACACTGATTTCCAGTATGGTTTCTCCAGCTTACAATCCGAGCAACAATGGAGGAGTGTTCCTCTTTCTTCACATCCTTGCCAGCATCTACTTACTATTACCTGAGTTCTTGATCTTGGCCATTCTAACTGGTGTAAGGTGATATCTCAGGGTTGTTTTGATTTGCATTTCCCTGATGACTAAGGATGTTGAGCATTTCTTAAGGTGCTTCGGGTTTCCTCAGTTGAGAATTTCTTGTTTAGCTCTGTACTTAGGCACAGGGAAAATGTTCCTGAACAGATCACCAATGACTTATGTTCTAAGATCAAGAATTGACAAATAAAATTGCAAAGCTTCTGTAAGGCAAAGAACACTGTCAATAGGACAAAATGATAACCAACAGATTGAGAAAACATCATTACCTATTCTATCTCTGATAGAGGGCTAATATCCAATATATACATAGAACTCAATAAATTAGACTACAAACAACCAAATAACCCTATTAAAAATGGGGTACAGAGCTAAAAAAAGTATTCTTAACCACAGACCCATTGCTCTACATCAAGGTTATAAGTCTTTAAACTGTTGTATGAGGTATCACTTCATTTTTCTACCATGTGGACTTTTAATTTTTCAATTGTATCAGGTTCTGTTTATTTAAAACAAGCCAAATGAACACACGCACACACACACACACACAGACAGAGACACACACACACACACACAGAGAGAGAGAGAGAGAGAGAGAGAGAGTTAATACTAAAAAATCCTCTTCCCTATAGCACTTGAGTATAACTTTGGTTACAAATCTGGTAATTATAGTCATATGAATCTGCTGTTTGACTACTCTTTTTCCATGAAATCTATGTCTATCATTGCTTAAAAGCACATGTTCCTAATTTTTGTTGCATTAGTGTAAGCCTTGATATCTGATATCAAAGTTCTTCCAACTTTGTTATCCTTTAGGATTATATTGGTTATTTTGGCCCTATTCATTTTCATGCACATTTTAAGATGAAATTATTTGTTCCCACATAGAAATAGAAAGGAGATGAGAGAGTGATTTAAAACCTGCTAAATTTGTCTTTTGTTTTGCCTTAAACCTATGGCTCAATTAATAAAGAGTGGATATATTTCAATGCCTTCTTCCAACATTTGAGCACAGTGAAAATTCTGTTTATGTTTTCTTAATTTCTTTCTGTAAGATTTAATTTCATAAAGATTTGCAAGTTTCTTACTGTATTTATTTCTATGTATTTGTGTGCTATGCTATTGTAAACACATCATTCTTAAATGCAATTTAATAGATCTAATTCATAATAAGGAAAATACGACATGTGACTTATATGCTACCCTATTTGACATCTTACCAAATATGTTTTAAGTTGGATGTCTAACTTTTGGATTTATTTTGTTTCCTAAATAATATGAATACTATAGTTTCCCAACAGTTTACGGTTTCCTTTTGTAAATTCTGATGCCTCTCTAAATCTCCTCAGTTTTTGTGCCTATTATGTTGAAAAATATTTCTTTCTCCACAATCTCATTATTATTATAATCTCTCTGGTTGTTTATATTTACCTATGCCAATCCATTCATCTCAGTACTCGATTTTAATCCTTCATACATTTTTAATTTTCTATTTCAGATTATTCATCATGACTTAAAATATGTTTTCCATCAGTTGCTTCAGTGTGACCCCACTGATGAAACATATCTATTTTGTATACATTATGCTATCTGTTTCAAGTTTAATATTATTTTATTACATTATTTGAGGTTAAATAGCAGTAATGACATTGACATCTTCCACCACTTTAATTTTAGTCTAGCTTAGGATTGCCTTTCTCTTTTGAGGTGTTAGGTACAAACCGTTGTTGACTTCAACCTATGAACTTTACTTCTTTCTGACTTTTTAAATTATTTTTCCATTGGTATTGAAAATTGATTATATTTAATATAGCTTACTGTAGCTATTTGCATATTTATTCTTTTTAAACTGAAGCACATTGTATAAGATCAGTAACATAAATTTTTCTGTAGTATAGAGAAATTTTCATTTCTTTTAAAATATTGAATATCTATGTATATCTATATTTATATCTATTGTGGGGAGCCGACAGAAGGCAACTATCATCCTTGCAGCCATCTTGAGCCATATACCCTGATAAGAGACTTGATTACAATAGCCTACAACAGCTGTGCACGCTCTGATAACATCTTGTTTTTAGATACCCAGGATTTTCCCTCGGGTGTGTGAGACTTAAAGTTGTGTGACTTAAGGGCGTGACTTAAAAATCACATTTAGAGACAAGGCCTAATGGCATGACTTAAAGGCATGACTTAGAGGCGTGGCTTAGAAGTGAGACACATAAAAAGGCAAGAGGCAAACAGAAGAGTTCAGCACAACTTGGAACTAGGAATTAGGTTAGAGAGTGCAACTTAGAGTACAACTTGGAGTAGGAATTGGCATTGAAGAAGAAGACACTTGGGCTAGAGAACTTAGGAGAAGGATTATTAGGTATTAGGCACTTGGCATTTGGAGGAAGAACTAAGATTTAGACATTAGGCACTTAGCATTTGGAAGAAGTAACTTGGAACTTGGAGACACTAGGGACTAGGAACTAGGGACTAGGAACCTAAGACTTGGGACTTGGAGAGAAGAAGAGAGACTGAAGAATAAAAGGGATTGAATCACATTCTGTCTGGTCTCCGTTCTTCGGGTCCAGCCTCACTCTTGCTGAACCCTGACCCGCAGACCAGAACAGCTTGGGGCAGTGCAGGCTCTAACAATTTAGCCCCCAACGCTTTGGCAGTATGGGTTCCAACATTGACAGAACAGTCTGAGACATTTTGGCCCCCAAACGTGGGGTATTGCAGTTCTCAACGTTTCTAGCCCCCAAGTGTGGGGCAGCTTGGGCTGCAACAATCTATATTCATCATTTCTATCTCTATCTTTATCTATTTAATCTATATCTAATATATCATATGGGATTATCATAAGATTACTTCTGTTTACCAACTCTGTGTCTTTTACCTGCTGTAATATCTACTTTGCATTTTTCCATCCCTATGTCTTATGTATATATTATCAGCTTCTTCATGTTCCTATTACTGAATTCTTGTCTGTACACAATTGTTCAATTCCTATATTGAGTTTGGAAAATTATTTTAGTTCTAAATTATTTTATTTGTACGTATTGTGCCTAGGAATGTTTTGGTTGTCTTTATGACTTTGTAACATGTCCTTGCCTGGTGACAATGAATGCTAGAATAATGCATCCCTGGAACTTAAGCTACAGATAGAAGCGTGCTACTTGGGTACAGGGAACAAATCCTGGGTCTATTGAAAGTCCAACCAGTGTTCTTAGCTACTGGACCATGTCTTTAGTTCCAGGGGTTTTGATTTTTTTCAATTATTGCCTTGTTTTTATGTTTAGAATTGCCACTTAATCAGGTCTTACTGGTTTCAGTTCTTGGAAGCAATTACACATTGTGTCACAATTTTTTGAATATACTAATTACACTTATCATTATGTTCATGTTTTATAATTCCAATAATTGAATTATATGCTTAGATTTCACTGTATCATAAATTTTATATATTAATACATTTTCATCAAGTATCAGACATCACATATTCTGTTGAATTCTGAATGTTTTTATTTGTAGCATTATTCTATAGGAAAAAGGAAAGTTAATCTAAACTGAAAAAGCTGAATCATGTGCTTTGCAGTTTTATACTCAGATATGCTAAGTACTGGCTCTTGATCTTTATCTGCTTTATCTTGCTGTACTTTAGTTCTGAGAATCAGATAGAGCCTGAGGCTGTCACCTAAAGCATTTCGAATACACTGTTTCCATCCAGGAGAGATTTGCAGTTTCTTAATGATATTCACAGCTTGCAAATGCAAGTAATAACATTATAAACACAGTGAAAAAAAGAAATTAGAATATTTATATATTCTACTATCAAGGCTAGGATAGAAATATGCGTCAACCCATGAGGTATATTAGCGAAAACCAGCCTCTAATAAAAGTGGTTGCTACATTGGTGTTCTTGTGGAAATCCTAACAATCAGAGTGAGGTGTCTCTGACTCTTTTTGCCTTCACTTGAGACCCTTTTCTACCTACTAGGTTGTCTCACCCAGCCCTAATATAAGAGTGTGTGCTTGGTCACATTGTAATTTGTTATGCTGTGTTCAGCTGATATCCCTGGGAGGTTGTTTATTTCTAAAGGGAAATGGAGAATGGAGTGGATCTGGGCTGAGGGGAAATTGGAGCCACAGTGTATTATATGAGCAAATAATATTGAATACATAAGTAAATAAGTAAATAAATGAATAAAATTCTAAAATAAAAATAACAACAAAGTGTTAAACAAGAAAAATAAGCATACCAAACAACAATAGACTATATCAATACATATTTTTGAAATAACAAACTATAAATGGACAGTAAATGCATGAAAACTGCCACCCTTAGCCAGAAGGGAAACAAAGATCAAAATTAAGCTGACATTTCACCTCACCTCAGGAGAGTCACAATCATGAGGAAAACAAGAATGGAATCTTGGTGAAGTTGTGATGTTAGCTGGGTAAGCTTCTTCACTGCAAGTGAAATATAAATTACTCTGGTCACAGTGGAAATCAGTGTTGTCATTCTGCAAAATATTATACATAGACTTTTTACATGATTAAGCCATACAACTCCTTAGTGTATGCCATAAGAATCAATCAACTTACTCTAGAGATATTTGTATGTCCATGGTTTTGTGGTCCTAGGTCCCCAACTGAAGAGGGATGGATGAATAAAATGTGATAGCATTACACAGTAGACTATCATTTAACCACAAAAGGAAATAAAATGATGTCAATTTCTGGAAAAATGTATGTAAGTGAAGATCATTATAAGTCAAGTATGACAGAGCCAGAAAAATGCATATCATTATTGCCACTCATATGTGAAAGCCATGGGGGAAAAGTCATAATATTAAAAAAGTTATATTCAGAGGATAGGGGTTCTTGGAAATGATTGTTAAAAGGACTTTAACTGCTATGAATATGAAACTGTGTTTCACTATTTATAAGCTGTGTGACATTTGTGTTATGTAAGAAGTAAGAGTCTCAGTTTCCACTCTGACATAATCAAGGAAACAATGACAGTGTCATATGTTGGCCCATGGTTTAATGAATTAATTTGCAAGACTTAATTATTAACTTTGTTAACATGAAAAGAAAGCTTATATGTAATTCAGATGAACAAATTATTATATAAGTCTTATTGATTTTCTTAGTTTTCTAGGAGAAAACAAGACTGAAAAATCTCCCTCTACATTGAAGGGGATACAACCGCATGCTCCATATTATGCTCAAGATTTTCTTTCCTGTTTCTTTTTTATGTCTTTTGGATTCAATGCCTGGTATTGAAAAATATTTTTAAAAATATCTTCATATTTGTTCTGTAAATGAATGGGGGAGTATTTACATTCTTTTGTAGCCACATTTTAAATTTTATTGTAATGATACAAAATATTTTAAGAAACATTTTGTTGGTGTATTCTATTAAACATGCATAGATAATAAGATTACACTTTGATGCATTTTCATTAAGAATACTCTAGGAATCAGTTCTCTGGTCAAATATGGGGAAATTACCAGTACCTGTAGGCCTAAAAGGCCACATTCTTTCCTAGTAAATTTCCCACAAAGTAACCACAATTGTCCTTGTATATATTAGTGTTAATTTCCTTTATCTTTATTTTAATAAGTAAAATCATATATTTTTGTTATTTCAGATATACCATAACATTTACATTTATTGCATGTTAGGAAAATATAGGGGCTATTTTCAGTTTGAAATTACTTTGAATAGTTATTCTTCTACTGCTCTTTGCAACATGTCTTAGGTATTATTGTCAGACAAGTCTGTGAGTTGTGTGTCCAGAATTAATACTGCTTAAACCTGATAGAGTTTATAATAATTCCATTGCATCTAATATTTTATAACAGCTTAGACACAGGGAAAATTTTCAGAATCTATTACTAACATCTCCTGTGTACTCTGCAGTGTTTCTTCAATTGCTAACATCAAATTACTATGAGGCACTTACTATAATTAATGAAATAATATTGATATATTATTATTTGTTAATGCCTATAATTTGTTTACATCTCTTTAGTTTTAACAGAGTGTATTTTGCTATTCATGATCCTAGTCAGAAGACCTCCTTATATTTAAATATCATGTACACTTATATTTTTGTTTATGGAGGATCTACAGTCTTTTGTTGTCTTTACAAGAAATTACATTTTTGAGAAGTGCTAATAGTCTTTGTGAATTACCTCTTGAGTCTTATGAAATGAATAGAATAACAAGGCATGAGGAGGAAGAAGTTAGAGGACAAGTACCATTTTTCTGTATCATATTAAGGATGCTTACAGTCAACATGACACGACTGTTGCAAGTGTCCATTTTCTGAATTACTAAGGTATGACTCCTTCCCATACTATGGATACATTGTTTGAACACCAGTCCCTTCAGTTTACTTTGAAAGTTAGTTGATATGGTTAGCATATACCAAAGACTATGTTATTAAGTTCTTTTGCATAAATCATCTGTTTTTTGTCAGTATACATATTTTATTTGTTTTTATGCTATGAAGAAAATAATAGTTTTAAATGTAAAAACAAAATAATACAGCATTCACTATATATGTCTAGAGATAGACAGATAGATAGATAGATAGATAGATAGATAGATAGATAGATAGATAGATAGATGATAGTGAAATACTATTACAATACCGGTATTATTGAGTCTGAAAATTCTGGAGATCTTTTGAGCAAATAGACTATATTTGTTAAAACTCAGAATACAAAAATAATATAATGCATGCATAAATGGATGCAATGAGAGAAAAATGGGTAAATAGATTAATGATAGATTGATAGGTATATGTATAGATAATAGCATAGAGGTAAATACTTTAGTTATATGACAGATATGATTATTGTGATTAATTCTAGTAAGACAATGTCAAGCTTGGAAGCTAAGGAGGTATGTCAGAGATGTGTTTGAATTGTAAACATCAGCATTGAGAGCCTGTGATTTCATTCTGACTCAAAGGCTAAATATCTAAGAAACTTAGGAGAATGTAAGAATTCTACAGACAAATGATGGGACACTGGAAATGTCATGCTCAAGACAAAGATAAGGATATAAACTGACTGAAAAAGAGGAGGGAGGGGAAGGAAGGAAAGGAAAAGGAAGAAAAGGGAAGGGAAGGAAAGGGAAGGGAAGGGAAGGGAAGGGAAGGGAAGGGAAGGGAAGGGAAGGGAAGGGAAGGGAAGAGAGGAAGAAGTAACTTTTCTCTGAAATTTTTAATCTATGTGTACTAGAACAAATTAGATGTTGCTTGCCTTCAGTGGAGTCTGCACTATCCCACATAAATCACAAATCTACATGTCAACCTCCTGAAGTAACATCTCAATAGATTCACAATGAAATAATTCATTTGTGTGGTTTATACTTGCCACAATTTATTCAAATTGACAACTAAAACAATTACTACATATACTTTCTTTTCTTATTTATCTTACTGCATTTTCATCACTGGCAAGCAAAAACCTTGAAGATATAAAGTCTTCCTCTAGAGCATAAGGTAGAACTGATTAATACACTATATAAGATGAGTTTCTTAAGAATAAGTTTTCTCAGATGTGATGAAAATCTTATCTGTGTTCAGCATATTCCATATTCTCTAAGTTTGTCCCCATAAAACCTGGGAATATGATAGGTGATGCTCACATGATTTTGCACTAATTAATAAATTTCTCGTTTTTGACAATGGAATCTAGGTATTTCTTCCAGCATTCCAACATTTAAAGAACAATAACCGTATGATTTTCTTAGTTCTTTGCATCCATCTTGAACCAGTTACTTTGATAAGTGTGTCAGTTTATAAAATATCACTTTAGATCAACAGATAGGTACCATTTCCTGTCAAAGAGTGACAGATCAATGGAGTTTGAATCTAAGATTACTGGACAGGAATGGGTATTTCTTGCAATAATAAATCACTGTAAGTAGGAAGCAGAAGGCTGTTTCACTACTAACTAGCTAAACAACTGTAGACCTATCACTCAAATTCATCTAAATGACAATATTTCTGAGATGCTGATTATAATCACCCAAATATACATATATGTATATATGTGGGTGTTTCTTGTATGTGGACGTATTTAGTATATGTTTTTTGTATACCTGTTTGTGTGTGTGTGTGTGTGTGTGTGTGTGTGTGTGTGTGGTATTTGATATGTGTGTAACTGTCCTAGTAACAGAGGACAATTGTCATTTTCCAGTATACAGAGATTCTCAGTCCATATGACTCTCATCACTCCCTTCATCCTCTTGATGTTGAAACTCCTCTCATCATCATTAACTTCCAATCTTATCTTTAAGGCCTCTATCACAGTCATTGTGGCTTGGAAGGAGTAGCAAACAAGGTAGCTTTATTGCTATTAGTGGCTTACATGTTCTTTATATTTTTGTCTCTTCGCCCACATCAAGCTTAGTAAGTTATATAGATAACAATGATCAGTTTTTCTGCCTACCCCCTGCTTTGTTCCTACAAAATTTGTTATTTTATTTTATGATTGACTGACATCCAAACTAGGAAGTACAGACATGTCAAAATCAAAAAAAAAAAAAAAAAATGGGTTAGCAAGTTTTAAGAAAAAAAGAAAATCACTCTGTATAGACTCTCACTCCCTTTCTCTTGCTTATATCTCCCGTTACCACACAGGCTGAAATAAAATCAAGACACTAAAGCATTCCACACCCACATCTTGAATCACTCCACGAATCACCTGGACTCCAACTTATGTGCATGGTCTGAATTTTGTTTTATAATAGACCATACAATGAGTAGTTGAACATGTGTAAACACATAAATCAAGAGAGAAAACCAATCTCTAGGGATGAAGACTGCTCAGTGTGTTTTGAAAACATTCAGCAGGAATATAATGCCAAAGGGATTTCAGTAGAAAATTCCATTTTATTTCCATTGCTTCTTGAGTAGCTGAGACATAAATATTTGGCTTTGGGGGCTTTTACTCTTTAGTATGTGGCCTTCTGTTTCCTGTTTGTCTCTTTTATAACAGAATGTCAAAAAGAAGTTGCCGATTTCCTTCCTCTATTAAGGAAGCACAATCAATGAATCTTGTCCTTTACTATGGTTTTGACGGGGAAAAGTCTTGCAGACCTCTTAAGGTGAAGAAAATTTGAAAGCTCATAGTGTTTGCTTCGTTCTTTGACTTGGAGAACAATGTCATCTTTTTGGAGCCATTGTATATTTGAGAGGATTTTATCTCTGGTTCCAAACAAGAATTGGTGACATGTGCAAGCAAGAGAATGAAAGACAGAAAACAAAAATGGTACCACCATTGCGGACCTCCCAAACAGTTTGGAGTTTGGTTCTGTGTGGTTTATTTTTATTCCTGTTGTACTCAAGCTGGTTCCCTATTCCACAAGCATATGTGCCATATGCCAGAGGAGACTGTTAAAAGCTCGTTCAAACAGGAATCCCACGAAGGAAGAAATGAAACTAAACAGAGTGAAAATTAAATTAGCAGCTCTATGGAATGTGTGTTTGGAGAGGAAGCTGACAAGAGGATTAATGTTTCAGAATTCTTGGGAGAGGCTCTGATGCATTTATAAGAGAGAGAAGATGGAAGAGACAAATTTAAAATGATGTTGCTTTTTAAAGCCAGGCGTCTTCAATGAGAACCGTGGATAAAAAAAAAAAAAAAAAAAAAAAAAAATGCCTTCTTTTTCCCATACTTTGCAATTGACATGCATCATCTGTTAGAATTTAAAAAAATGTGTGTATATGTATATGATATATATTATATTTATTATATAATAGATAATTTTATACTATATAAAGTCAGCTAACTTTTCCATTTTTTCTTAGCTATTGAAGATTTGCAGCACATGAAAACTGTTTTAAGGATCTAATAGAAGATAAAATTATTTATAGTCTGATGAATTAAAACCCTCCAACTTTTTCTCTTATTGTCAAAAATTAAGATAGCCAACCCTAGCTTATCACAGATTGATAATAGCAAAGAATCAATATTTTAAAAATTCATAAAGATTAATATTACATATTATTTTAAATATTTATCACCTAGGAAAATATCATTTGTCAACATTCTTACATGCCATAGTTATTTAACTTCAGCTCAATGAATATTTCCAGTGTCACAAATAAAACAGAAGACATCTCCAAGTTCATTCACATAAGGTAAGAATGATCCAGTTCCAAAAATAAATATTGCTTCCCACTTGTATCTGGCATCAATAAACAGTTTACAAATACATCTCAGGGGAAAAGAATGCAAAATATAATAATAAAGAATCAGACAAAGCTAGTGATCCATAAAAAAAAATGTCATGATAGTTTGAATGTTTTTGTTTTATTCAATATTTATGTTGAAGCATATATTCATGTAATATTATCTATCATTTTGACTTTCAGTTAGTGTTTGAGTTAAGCAAAACCTACTATACAGATGAAGTTAGAAACCCATATAGACATAGTTAAGCAAGTGTCTTTGCAGGATGGTTGAACATCTTCTGAGAACATATCCAAGAGTAGTATATCTGAGTCTTGAGGTAGAACTATTTCCAGTTTCTGAGAAATTGCCAAATTGATTTCCAAAGTGGCTGTACTGTACAAATTGGTACTCCCACAAACAATGAAGGAATGGTCTTCTTGCTCCACATCCTCACCAGCATTGCTATCTCTTGAATTTTTGATCTTAGCTACCCTGATGTGTGTAAGATAGTACTTTAGCGTTGTTTCAGTTCAAAGTTCTTTGAGAAGTAAGGACTGTGAACATTTCTTTAAGTGCTTTTGAGCCATTTGAGATTCTTTTGTTGAGAATTCTGTTTAATTCTGTACTCTATTTTTAAATTGGGTTATTGGGGTTGTTGGTGTCTAACATCTTGCTTTGTTTATAAATTTTAGATATTGGCTCTCTGTCGGCAGCTTTATTTGTAATAGCCAGAAACTGTAAACAACCTAAATGTCCCCCAACTAAAGAATGGATAAAGGAAGTGTGGTACATCTACACAATAGAATATTCAGCTATTAAAAACAAGGACATCATGAATTTTGTAGACAAATGGGTGGAACTTGAGGATATCATCCTAAGAGCTAATCTAATCCCTAAAGAACTTACACAATATGTCCTCAATTATAAGTGGATTTTAGACATAAAATACAAGATACCCATGTTGCAGTTCACAGACAACAAGGGACAAGATATATGACCAGATGACCCTGAACATGAATGGAACTCTGCAACTGATGGGGGGGAAAATGTGGGGTGGCATCTCCAGAATGTATTAGGGATGTGAGATAAGGGAGGCACCCAAGAATTAATGAGGTTGACCATAGCTGCAACTCACAACATTGGTAATATGGAACCAGAAGAAATACCTCCCATAGCCAGGCAGGAACTCCAATGGAGTGATAGGGACACCAACCGAACCATAAATGCTTTGATCCAAAATTCATCTTGTCTACAAGAAATGAAGGAACAAGGATGGAGCAGACACTGACAGAACGACCAATCAATAAACAGCCCAACTTGAGACCCATCCCATGGGCAAGCAAGAATCCCTGATACTATTAATGATACTCTGCTATGCTTGCAGACAGGAGCCTACCATGGCTCTCCTGTGATAGGCTCCACCCAGATGTTGACTCTGGGAGATGCAAACAACCACAACCAAACAGTGGATGGAACTTGGGGACTCTATGGAAGGATAGAAGGAAGGGTTGAGGGTCCTGAAGGAGATACTAACTTCACAGGAAGACCAATAGGGTCAAATAACCTGGACCCTTGCAGCTCTCACAGATTGAACCATCAACTAAAGAACAAATACAGGCTGTACCTAGTTGTCACCATACATATATATAGCTTGATCTTCACATGGGTCCCAAACAACTAGAGCAGAAGCTATCACAAAAGCTGTTGCCTGTCTGTGGGATATGGTCTTCTAGCTGGACTGCCTTGTCTGGTCTCAATTGAAGAGGGTGTGCCTATCCTCACAGAAACATGATGTGCCAGAATTGGAATACCAAGTGGGTTGGGGCACCTGCTCAGTGGAGAAGGGGTGAGGGAATGGGGGAAAGGATTTTAGTTGTGGGTAACTGGGAGGGGGCAGTGAGCAGAATGTAAAGTGAATAGTTAAAAAAAAAAGTAGACTATTCCCAATAGTCATTACTGTGGCTTATCTCACACTCCTTCATTTTATTTAACTCTCTAAAACTTGTGATAAAATATAAACTTTCTGTATCAAAAAAAGGAAAACAATATAAAACACTCAAGGTGATGCTTGTGTATTTATTTATTTTCCTTTTGCACCCCCACACCATCCTTTACATCTTGAGAGAATCCATTATTACCTCCCTTAGAAAAGTGCTACCTTGCAAGGAAAGAAGGAAGGAAAGAAGGAAGGAAAGAAGAAAGGAAGGAAGGAAGGAAGGAAGGAAGGAAGGAAGGAAGGAAGGAAGGAAGGAAGAAAAGAATAAAGCACCAGAAGGCATTTTAATTATTAGACTGTAGAGACTTAAGTTTCTGTTCTGCTAAATTACTTGGCCTTACATGTTGTATTGCAGAGTTCTGAATAGCAATTTGAATACCTTGTTTGTAAACAGGTCCTCTTCGCAGATATCTTTAATTTTTAATAGTCATGCAGCACATCTCCTTCAAACTCTATTTTAATTTATATATTCTAGTTGACTCCCGTGCTACTCGGTTTACTTGTAAATTATTGTCTACATTTTATTTAACCTTCTCCATTCCCTTGTCTCCCTCATCCCACCTTCCCATCCCTGCCTAAACAGTCTGCATCTAGTACCCACCTGCATTTTCAATTTATCTTTCTTATGCTACAACTCTCCCTTTATACTATCCAACCTCAATGGACAATTTTAAGTTTCCTGGCTTTCAGAGATACTACAATTTAAAAACACAATACTAACACATGGAACTCAGCATCTATACATGAGGGTGAGCACATTATGCTCATGGTTCTTACCCTGGGTTACTTCTTTCAGTATAATTTTTTCAGTGCTATACATTTATCTGAACATTTCATAGTTTCATTTTTTTCTGAATAATGTTCCTTTATGTAGAGTTACTATATTTTCATTACCTAGTCATCAATTGATAGACCCCTAAGATTATTCAATTATGTAGATACTATGATTAGTTCAGCAATAAACATAGATCTGCTAAAAACTCTATAACAGAATAAAAGTAATGTGACTATATGGCCAGGAGTGGTATAGCTATGTAATTTGATAGAATCATTTATAGTTTTATGATAAAAACTATCACATATCACTCCCACCAATAGTGTAAAACTGTTAGTATTTTTCAAGACAAGAACCTTACCAGAAATGAAAAGACCTGACACAACTACCACTCAAATGACTACATAAAATATAAAAAGAATTGATGCTTTTAATGTTTCCAATAACTTTTAAAAAACTGTTTTATTTATTTACATTCCAGTAATTGTCCCTCCAAGTACCCCATCCCACAATTCCTCATCCCATTTCTCCTGCCCTTTGCCTCAGAGACAGTGCTCTGCTCCCCAGGCCTCCCCCTTCCCTGGGGCCTCAAGTCTCAGGATGCTTAGGTGCATCTTCTCCCACTGAGGCCAGGCCAGGCAGTCATCTGCTACATATGTGTCAGGGACCAGCCTGTGTATGTTGCCTGGTTGGTGACTCAGTCTCTGGGAGGTCCCTGTGGTCCTGGTTAGTTTAGCCTGCTGGTCTTCCAATCACTTTCTATGAAAAAAAGATTATCCTAATACAATATCCAAATCAAACAGACACAACAAGTAAAGACAATTATAGACTAATCTTCCTTTTAAATATAGATATACAAATATTCACATAATTTAAGAACAAGGTCACATTAAAGAGATCATTCACCACAATCAAATTGGTTTGGAAGTAAGATCATGATTGAATTCATAAGACCCTGTTTCAGCAAAACATAAAAATTAAACTATTATGACTTAAACCACTATTAAGTGGGGGAATCATTTGTTTTTCTGTAAGATACAATACTCTATGGAATGTCTCTGGCATGTTCTGTAGCACAGAGGATAGAAATGCAATTGTGACAAGCAGACATTTTGATATAAGCGCTTATCTTTATCACTCTATCAGTATTCTATTACCACGTAAAATTTTTGACAAACTTAGTGGATAGAAGTACCACTTGTCCATGTCTCCTAGGACCTATGATTCAGGAGACCAGGTATCAATGACCAAACCCTTTATGTCTGGTCTTTAATGCCACAATCAAAAGTTGACTGGATTGTGTTGTCATGTGAAGATTTTTGTGTCCTCTTAAAAAAAACATAGAAATAGTTGATAGCAATCAACTCTTTGTGGTTGTAGAGTTCAGTGGTTTATCAAGGTCCACAGATAAACCATTTGCTTGGGTGAGATTCTTGATTCCTCCTTTCAGGGTCCTGGCTCCATTAGGCTCTGCCTCCTCAAGATAATTTGTTCAAAATAAATGTATCATAATGTATTATACTGTTCATTATTGCCATATTCCAACAGGTAAAAGACCGTCATAGGTTCCACTCATACCATCAAAGAGGATAGTGTATAAATCAGACTCCTGGAAAAATATTGCTTGTATGTCAGTCGGAAACAGTTACTTCAAAGACACTTTAATTTACCGAACTTATTTAACTTCTCTGAAGCCCACATTTCCAAAAATGAAAAACTAAACTAGCATGAAAAACTATCCCCTAATATTGCTTTCAAAATTTCATAGTCACATTAAATAAAACTCACAGCATTAAAAACAATATATCCTAATGAGGTAGTTCTTGCTTTCAGTAAAAAACTGAATACTGTAAACCAACATTGAAGCATCCTGAGGTAGTTGAGAATGTAAAGCTATGTAGAATAGCTTCTTGGTTAGTACATATGTATACATACTTGCATGTACTATACATGCACATGCTATTATACACATACTTATATTATGTATGTGTCATCAAACCTCTTATTCCAGGTCTTAACTTCAAGTCAATTTTGGCTAGAAATACAGATAGAAGTAGTGACATGTTATTTGCTGTTTAATATTTAATTGAAATGACTACCCAGTAAATATAAAATACCATGTACAAGTCTGTTAAGTAAATATAGAATACAAATTGTATTACGTTTTTAAAATGCCTAATAACAATTAGTTCTGACTCTATTAACACATATACCATGAAAATATCATTTATTGTAAACCAGAATATTTTACTTCACATTAAATGCTAATAAAATTAACTTAAAATTAAAAAAAATCCCATCTCCAGTAGATTTTTTTACACATTGAAAATGGAAACATTTTTCTCCTTATTGAGTCTTGGATTTGTTATTTCACAAATATTTCCTTCAGGAAAATCAAGGTCTAATAGTCAGGTCAAAAGGATATTCCCAAATCTTCTCCTCCATCACAATCATTTTCCCTTACAGCACCTATTTGTCTAAGTGATGATTCATTTCTGTTGTTTCTGTGTGTTTATAGGCGACTCTTGTATATGAGATTGGGACAGGCCAAAATTTTTCTTCATTTTCATAATGCCATTGAGAGGTAAATTATACAGAATAAAGTCTGTGGAGTCTAAAAAGGACTAATTCCCCTTACCCATTTCCTAGACTGAATTGGAAACCGTTGTTGGATCACGTCTCTGATGGCTGTCTAGGCAAGAGGATATGGTTTAATGTGCCCAAATGCAAATAGGTGACATGTGAAGACATGCATAGCTAATTAAAGCATTACCCTTTGCTCAAGAAAGGACATGACAATTTTTTTTGAAGTAATGAATCATAAATAGATGCCTTGGTAAGAATTTCCTGCATACTGAATTACATTAATACCATTTTAATTTGTTTTCAGTATATTTCCATATGAATGAGTTTTGGCATGATTGCCCTTGCAAGAAGGAGGGGAAAAAATGGAAAAAGATTGGTTCAGCACATAAACAAGTCTTCAAGTTTGAAAAGGGTGTCATATCATCATGAAAATTATAATGTGTTTTATTTATTTATTTTCATATGAGCCTTATGGGAAGAAATGGCAAGCATTTTTTTTTTAAAATAAAGGTCATTTATTCAATTATAGAAAAGAAACAAAAGCCAAGACATCTTTGAGAAAAATTAATAAATAAACACTGGTACACACTGAAATTTTTCAAAATGTAGTTTGAATTTAAAAATGCTATATTTGTTCTTTGTAAAAATATCTCATCATTTTGAAAATGGAAACTATGTGGTTATCAAAACATCTATAGGTTTCAGAATGTTACTTAATAAGAATTAGAACATGGGAGAGCAAAGGGAAGAAACATTACCTGTGTCCAGCATAAGAAATGGGAGAGTCAAAGTTTAAGTAATAATGTCATTCTGATATTATGTGCCATATTTACAAGTTAATTTTGCAAACTAGTTATATCTGCCAGAGCTTCAAAGTTATATCTGCCATGCTTCTTTATATTATACTTTTAAAGTTCATGAAAATTTTCATTTCTCCTAAGCATGAAGTGTTGTTGAATGCAGTTTAATGTGCACATACAACACACACACACACACACACACACACACACACACACACACACACACACATTCATACACTCAAATTCTGATAGTTTTCTTTTTGTTTTGATTTCCCCAAAGAGCTAAAGTTTTATTGCCTAAAGAATAAACTCTTTTAAATAATTAGAAAGCTTCTTAGGTTAGTGAAAAAAAAAAAAAAACTACAATAGCACTCCTGAATAATGAAGGTGTTATCTATAGCTTGCATTTTTTTTATCAACTTCATTTGCTGGATAATTATAGCTGTGCTACTTTTGGGATCTACTGACTAGAGCTTGCCTCTGGAAAATAGAGACATTTATTAACAATGCTAGCAGCCTGACAGAAGAAAACTATAATAAATTTCAAGATAAAAGTTGGAAGGGCTGCTTCTAATTTTTCTAGAAACTCTTCTTGTATTAACAAAAAAAATAATTTTTGATACAATAGCAATTAAAAAAAGAAAGTAATTATTTTCCTTAGGATGTTGTGAAATACATAGCTACAGGTCCTGCCAGCTTTTATTTCTTCTGTATTATGAAAAAACAATTTTCAAAAACACCTTCAATTATGTGAACAAGCATGCTCATAAGATGCCATCCTAGTTATTTTACAACTGTTATAAACAAAATAAAAACAGAAGAATTATTATTGAAAACCACAAGGCAAGCTTTAAAGATGACTAAATATTCCAACATGTACTCTCTTGATATGTACACCCAAAGAACAATACCTTTATCATGGCTGCCTCTGAAAAGCATGCCAATTAGCTGCCAAACCTTACTTACTTTGGAACTTAAATGACAATGTGAAAAAGTAGCAAATTTGTTCAGGATGTGATTGCCTTGCATTGTGGGTTTTATGGGATATATTTTCATATTGAAAGCATTATGAAAGAACACTGGTCATAATTCCCTCCTTGGTCAAGGAAGGGATTCTATCAGTGACTAGCCTAGTCTCAGGACAAAACTGCAGCTCTCTGTGTTAAATTTTGTTCCAGCCCTCCACTAAGAAAACATATGAAGACCTCCATGACCTGAATGTCCTCCGTGTGCATAAGTCACTCACAGCTTTGAATTCTCTCATCTCCCCAAATAATGTTAACAAGGATGGGACAGGTGAACTTAGACTAGCTACTTGGACAGAAAAGCAAAAGAGTGTTCTAACATACATCATTCTCACGGATACATCTTAGGCAAGTTTCATGGGAGATAAGTTTACATTTTCCACTATTTGGGAAATTCCTCTCTTTCATTTATCTCTATAAAAAATTATTTCATTGTCAATAACTATTCATAGTTATGGGGTGCCCTTTGTTATAAAGATAAATGTACATGTAAACCATATTTTCAAATATTCTTCATTCTTGAAATTTCTACAGATGAAATATAGTGAAAGTAAAATAAAACTTTTGAACCTTAATTCTTTATTAGTTCTAGTATAAAAAGATATAATTGCTCAGTCTTGTAACCAACTCACTCTAGAAATTGGTTTTAACATATTTTTTTCAATAAATCTTTTCAGGTTCTATCTTATTCTGGACAACAAATATATACAAAATTGCATGGATACTTAGCTTGCCTGTATTTCTTTGTACTGACTTAGCTGCATGAGAAGAAATTCTATGTCTTCATCTTTCTTTCTTTCTTTTTTTATTGTTTTGTATTTCTGGGCAGGTTTCAGGAAATGGAAAGTTAATAAACACTTTTCAATTAAAATATTCCTTATTCTTCCTCATTTTCAACTTCTTAGAATACTTTCTGGAGCAAAGAATTTGTAAAAATTTGTCTTCTGAGACCATATAGATGTGTGGATACATATAAATACACACACACACACACACAAACACACACATGCTTCCATTCCCCACACAATCTTGAATATTAGATGTGGAGGATAAAATTAGAAATCAATTTTCTATCTCTTCCTTGATCCTTGAGAATAAGATCTTCATAATTTAATCAATTTTCTAATGAAAGGTTGTAGCTGGCAGGGAGACTGGTGTTAATGAATTATTAATGTTAAAAACATTAATGGTAGGTGGGTAGATATCAAATTTTAGTTGCTTACTACATGGATTGGCTAAGTAGACAGCAGTAAACATGAATCTCAAACTATCCTTGAGACAGTCAGCCTCTGATAGTGTTTTTGCAAGTCCTGTCCTTTAATGGCACACCAACTTACCTCTATTCTCCTGTCCTTTAAAGTCATGGAGCTTCAGGCTGATTTATTATTCTGAAAGCAATCAATCCATGCAAAGAAAATTACTACTTCCCAGTTTTATTATATGGTAAGATGTAATGAAAGAAGGTATGATCTGAAACTTGGCTCACACATTTTAATTTAAATAAAAAAAAAATACTTATCAGGCCATTCATTTCAACTGCGTGAGTCATTTGTAGCAGTGAACATATATATATATATTGGTAAATTCTGAGGAAAAACATCCATCTGAACATTAATTTTTAGTTTTATCTTAGATTTCCTTTAATACTTTTTGAAGAGAAATAGGATGATGAAAAGAACATAACAATATTTTTCAGAAAATAGAAAAAATAGTGAAAGGCATGTCTATTTATAAAATCCAGTGTAAAAGAGAAAACAGCACTCATTTTTTAAAATTTATTTTAAGCAACAATTTGATATCTGATTAAAATTTTAATTCTTATATAATTTTAACTGTTTCAGGGTCAGTGTTTTACTTTAATGGTTTTGGTTGCTTTCCCCCTGGGTGGATGCCTTTATTTATAAACAAAGAGGGGAACTGAGAGAAAAAATGGATACTTGAACCTCTGGGCCACCTTAAAATTCAGGACTTATATTTGCATATTTAAACAGCAGGAACATCAATGAAAAATGTTAGCAGAATGCATGTAAGCTTATCCAGTCATCTTAAACCTAATATTTAATTTTGACTGAGAAACCTCCTATCTTTAAAGTTACGGTGTTAACTCATGGAGAAAAAACTTTCAGTAGTTTATTGTCAACCTACTAAAAATATCCTTATAATTTTAGTTAGATAAAAGCAGAAGAGTATACCCTAAAAATCATGTTGCCCACTTAAATGCTTTTAATCAGTGCTTACTAATTTGTGTTTTTTTAACATGTATCTATGATCCATGCCTCAGTTTTCCTTACAGAATATATGAGAAACTGGCAGTACACCGTCTTGCGAAGTGTAAATATGATCGAAAAGTTTTGGAATGCAGTGCTACGTACAGCAGCACATATTTTGGTATTAAAATTGCTGGGGCTGTTGTCTTCATGAATTTATTTTCTGAGCAAATGAAATTGTTATCCCTTCCCCATTTGTTGGTTGACTTGTTCCTCCTCTTAGCTTATCTTTCCTTATTACTCTATTCTTATCACAAATCCAATGTCATGTTGTAAATGCTGCTTTTGAAGGAAATGAATTCCTTTCTTCTTCCTTGTTCATCCTTGCTGCAAGCCAGTGCTGACCCCATTACCTTTACACCACAACACACTGTTTTTTTTTTTTTTTTTATCTTCCTCTGTTAGTTGTTTAGTTTTTATCTTATATAACAAGACTTCTGAGAGCATCCCCTAAGAAATATGTATTACCCAAAGCAAACATTTGTGAACTGCTACTTGACTTGGATTTGCTCTTAAGATGTCCCTAGAGGTCT
The DNA here is from genome assembly GCF_011762505.2 of Arvicanthis niloticus. Lineage (NCBI taxonomy): Eukaryota > Metazoa > Chordata > Mammalia > Rodentia > Muridae > Arvicanthis > Arvicanthis niloticus. Next base: position 22,552,094 of record NC_133430.1, on the reverse strand, counting down.
CAGCCACACTCTGTCTTGTCATTTCACTGAACTCCTGGAGGAAATTTTGCTTTAGTATTTTGTCAGTGCTATGTTCCAAAAGGTACTGTCATTAAAAAGAATCACACTAATAGCTAGGGAAGGGCTCAGTGGGCAGAAATGTTTGCTGCTTAAGCACACAGACTTCATTTAGATCCTCAGCATTCATGTAGAAAGTCAAGCGTGACTACACATATCTGTAATGCCAGGATTGTAATGTCTGGAGTTGGGTCAAAGGAGAGTAAGACTTTGTGGGCTTTCTGACCAGCATCCCAGTGAACTTTCAGTTTCAAAGGTAGACCCTTTCTCAAGGAAGTATGACCAAGAAAAATAGAGGACTATCATTTCCCCTGTGACCTCTTTACCTACATAATGTTATGTACGTATATATACGCAATGGCATGTCCACACAGCTCTACAGATGCATAAACACACGCACAGACACGTACATGCACACACACACACACACACACACACACACACACACACACACACAGAGCAACATGCACCTACAAATACAAACAAACAGACAAAAATGATTTTAAACCTAATTCAGCTAGATTTTTACTATATTAGTTTAAGATAATATTTGCTACATTCCTTTAATTATGCAATGTGTAGTGTTAGAATTAATATGTGCAGTTTCAAATAGACCTCATTACTGAGTCCATAGATAGGTAGCAAGATCTCTATTCTGTCAGATAAAGGAAAAGAGGCTTGGAGTGCTAAAGTATCTCCCAAGTAATAAGTGACTGAACACAAGCAGACAGTCCAAGATGGAGCTATGAATCAGGATGGTCAAGCACTGCCACCAACACAGGGAAAGCAAAGTAGACATCATCCTAGAATAGTGTAAATACCTTCTTGATACTTCAATTTGATTCCACTGGCCTCTGACACGTTGGCAAAATCAACCCCAGGTGCTTTAAATCAACTCTTTCATAATAAGTTTTTACAAATAACCACAAATCCACATTGCATACATAAAACATTAGCTTAATCACCAGCATAATATTAAATCACTATTTTTAGGTGTATTCTGTCAAAGAGGCTCATTCTGCTTGATCAGCTAATAAGTAATAGAGAGTAGCTTTTTATTATGTAAACAAATATTCAATATTGCCTACAAAATATTGGCATTGCAAATTAGTATTGGTAAGTATTGGTAATACAAAAATGTCTAAGACATGATCATCTTTGACCTCAGAAATTTTAAAGAAATGCAGAGAGCCGGATTATTACTGTCTATGCTGAAATGCAATTTACTTAACAGTATTTTGAAAACATTATACTTTTCAGTCTCCTGTTGGCACCCCAAAATCAAAATTTTGATTAGCCAACAACAAAATATATAGATAACGTTGAGTCTCTGAGGAATATCGGACCCCTCTCACAAATAGTAGGATGTGTTGCTTGCTTTTCCATTTGAAAAATCCAAGCCAAGGTCTCACAAAAACCATTAGTGTGTTCTTTGTCTTATTTTAACCTCAATGATGCACAATTTTCTTTTTCTCTTGAGTCAAATTAGTGTCCTATTTTGCATGTTGTTCTGCCTAACAAAATGTGAATGAATCCTACAGTACTAATAATTAGGCTGAGCACTATGTCCGTTTTCCAAGGACTCATTAAAAATGAAGAGAAGAGTCAAGTAGTGTTAACAAATGTGGGCATAAAAAATACAGATAAAGGGCCATTAGAGCAAAAAAATAATTAATCCATCATTCACACAGAGGCTTTGTCATTTATGTGTGCTGACACCAACTAACAGTTCATGTGAGGCTGGGAATGGCTATAGCTCTTGCTGTCAATACCCGTGCTTCCAATTCTACTTGTATCTCAGACATTGGAAAAATAAAAAGTAGCCAACCCCATCAGTGAATTCTGCTGAAATCGATTTAAAATGTAGCAAGCACTTAGTTCTCTCTTCTTTTCTGTCTATGAGATCCTCATGTTTTATGTTTCTTATGAATACAAAGTGGTGGTTTGAAAAACAATCATTGTGACTGCCACTTTTTTTAATGCATATGTGGCACAGAGAAATAAATTTTCTTCCATTCTAGGGACTATAAGTTTGATAGAGGAAATTTTAGTATGTGTAAGTGTAAAAGTCACATAAAAGAATATGAAAGCCTTATTTCATAACCTCTGAGAATTCCTTTGCAACTCTTGACCTAAAATATTATGTAAATAAGCCTCAAAGTGATGTGAAAGTGTGTGTGTGTGTGTGTGTGTGTGTGTGTGTGTGTGTAACAAAGGTAACATATGTTTATTCCTTTTGAATAAAAAAATGAAGCAACATATTAATAGTAACACAAGTTTGGAGAAAAAAATCAGTGAACTGTTCGATAAATTTGAATAGTTCATTAATAATTCATTCACACCTCACCAAAGGTAGTGCTACTGAGGCTTTATACCAATACACTCTGTGGCTAATCTGTCATTCCTTTTTCATTGCCATATTACAGGTCAGAATATCCTATAAGAATCTAGCTCTTACACAATCCTATGTATGGTATTATCCAAAGAGTTTCTCCAAATTGATCTCTAAGCAAAGCTATTCTTTCACCCATGTAAAGCAAAGCCAAAAATAGTGAGAAAAAATAAACAAATCCAGAAGTATTGGGTTGTTTTCTTCTTGCTGTGAGAACACTTGGACAACGTAACATTTTATTCATTCTGAAGAGGCATGAGTTAAGAAGAAAGGGTTTATTAAGGCTTAAAGTATGAACGAATATAGTCTATCACTGAGGGGAAGTCATTCAGACAAGAAAGGGAGACCACCAGGTAACAACATGTCCATGGCAACAGAAAGAGAGACTGTATAGCAAGCCTGAATTATAAAATTCCAAGATCCTTCCCTAGTCACCAAGTTACTCAAGAAAGGCTCTACCTCCCAAAGGTTACAAAACCTTTTCATACACCACCACCAGCTGGGTATCAGGAGTTAAAACACAAGCCTAAGGTGGACATTTCTTATCCAAATCACAATGTGCTGGCTAGTTTTATGTCAACTTGACACTGATTAGAGTAATTTGGGACAAAGTATTCTCAATTTAGAGAATGCCTGTAATTCAGGCTGTAGGCACACCTACAGAACAATTTTTTTTTTTTTTTTCTGGGAGGTTAGGTTTTATTTGGCTTATACTTCCACACATTGAAGGAAATCAGGACAGGAACTCAAACATGGCAGAAAACAGGAGGCAGGAGCTAATGTAGAGGTCATGGAGGGGCTGCTGCATATTGGCTTGCTCCACAAGGTTTGCTTGGGGGATGACGTTAGTTTGCTCCCTAGTACCCACATGGTAGAAGGAGAGAACTGACTTCCTCCAGGTGTCCTCTGATCTCCACACACACAATGTGGCTTGCACATGCATCAGTCCCCACACATATACATATCAATAGGAAAAAGTAATTTTTAAAAAGTGAAACTAAATGTACATGTGAGAAGATGGAAAAAAGAATTGTAGAAAATATTTTCAAGTGTGCATTGATTCATTCTTCGCTCTCATTCTTTTGAAGTTTGTATAGTCATCTCAAATTGCAGCCATTAATAATTATTTATTTTACTATTTTATGATCCTAAAACTCATCTAATTAAGATAAAACTTTAAATATACTTCTTACTGGTTTTTTTTTTATATCACTCAACATTTTTTTTTCTAACCTGAAAAGGGAATGCTTACTGATACCACTTTTCTGATTGTTCTCGGTGACAATCAGAAATCATTTTGAGTGGCTAGCACATACTATTATTGATATTGAATTGCATCTACTTAACTATAGAAAAAAAATTGACCCCTGAAAATAAGTGCTCACATCATGAACCAGAAAGCATTTTTCTTCACCCATTTTAAGGGTAGATTTGTTCCTTGTACATATAAATAATTAATCATAGAACAATTTCTTAAGTAATGATTAATACAGGAGGGTCCAGCTCATTGTTGCGTGTGGTACCCATGAGCTGGTGGTCCTTTATTCTGTAAGACAGGATAAGCAAGTCATGTAAGGCAAGCCAGTAGTTGCACTGTTCCATAACATCTGCAATACTGCTATCTCTAGATTCCTGCCTAGTTTGAATGCCTGCCTTGGCTTCATTTGACTTTGACTGAGACTTAGGATATTTAAATCAAATAAGCCCTTTACTCTTCATGGAGATATGGAGTGCATCTATGTGCACAGATACACATCTTTGTGCAGGCCATGTGAAAGCCAGAGTTTGGCATTTGTTTGTCTTCCCCAATCAAACCTCCATGTATGTTTTAATTAATATACTCATTTATTATATTTCTCTATGTGTCTGCCTTGGTACCTGTGTGCCTGTGTGTGTTCTTGTGCGTGTTATATAAGTACGTTTTATGCCTAAGCATCTTATCTGTCAGAGGATCTCACACTGAATTAATCCCTTTTTTTTTTTTAAAGATTGGATGGCCAGAAACCCCCCAGAATTGGTCTGTCTCCACTATCCTATGCTATTTCTCCAGTTCCCTTTCTTTCTCTTTCTGTGTGTGTATTTTTATGTTTCTCTAATGTTAACTTTTCTTCCTTTCCACTATTATATAATGAGATGCACACTGTATTTTTCATACTGCTTTGGATTTAATTTATATTTACTGAAAGACTTGGACATCTTGACTCTAATTTTTGCAACCAGTTTATCCACTGAGCCCATTCGTCAGCAACTCTAAAGAACTTTTCTTAGTCTAATATTCAGTGAGACTAAGAAGTCAACTTAAAGATGCTTGTACCTTCAACCCAGCCTGCTGCCTAATTTCCTTGGTCCTGTGAGGTCTAATGATCAACTCACCCGAACACTGAATCTCAGACTTTCTGCCTCAGGGCTGCAACTGCTTAGAGTAACAGCAGGATAGGTAAACCTATACATTAAATCAAAACCTGAATGTTTATATAGAGAAATGTGGGTCACTTTATATGACTCTTTCACTTAGAGCCACAATATATGGTAATTGAAGCTTTTTAAAAGAAAAATATACTTTGCCCATGGTTCTATGAAAGAAGTCTATGTACAGTCAAATAAACACCAGCACTGCTCCAACTAAACCCCTTGGCCATCTTATCATAGCCGAGTCCTCACAGATATTCTGTGTACTACAGGAAAAAGAAAAGAATTTAAACTTGAATCTTGGCTGAAAAGCTCACAGTCCTTATGACCTTGAGGAAGTTATTTGTTATCTCATAGTTTCACCACTCACCCAGGTATTAAAGTATATAACTTGGGGTAAGAGATAATGATAGCTACAGCCAGAAATGGCAGATTTTCCGTAATGATAGCTATTATTGTTATCCTTGAGTCTCTAATAGGGAGAAAAAGCAATAAAAAATGAGGGAAGTGTTGTACTCAGAAAGTAGCTGAAATCATGTTACTAAGTTAGGTAAGAGAATATTAGACATTATTTAATCATTCTTGCATCACTTTATCTACTCAGCAACATAAATGAAAGAGTATAAGAACAGATATTATTTGCAAATGTATTCAATATTTTAAGAGATTTTAAGTTGCTGTGGATGTTTCCTTCATGCAGCTTTTATACACTCTCAAAAACAGAGAATTCTCTTCCAAGAACAGAAGAAATAGTGTCACAGGGAACTATCTAGCATTGTGCTAAAACCTCACTCCTGAAGAATGATAATGTCTGAAGCTCATGAGCAAATTTTTTTGATTTATACTTTTTAGTTTGAATTTTCACATTTTTATTTATTTTTTTAATTTTTAAAATTTTTAAATCTCTATTTTTAATAGAGTTATTGATTATTTTATTTATTTGCATTTCAAATTTTATCTCTCTTCCTGTTTTCCCTTCAACAAATATCCAATACTATCTCTCCTTTCCCTGCCACCCACACACTCCCACCTCAATGCCCTAGCATTCTCCTACATTGGGGCATCGAGTCTCCACAGGATCACCCTTTCCATAGATGCCAAATAAAGCCATTCTCTACTACATATGCAGCTGGAGCCATGGGACCCTTCATGAGTACTCTTTGGTTGGTGGTTTAGTCCTTGGAAGTTCCGGGGGTCTGGTTGGTTGATATCACTGTTCTTCCTGTGGGTTTGCAAACTCCTTCTGCTCCTTTATTCTTTCCCTTAACTCCTCCATTGGGATTACTGTGTTCAGTCTGATGGTTGGCTGAAATCATCTGCATCTATATTGGTCAGTTTCTGACAGAGCCTCTCAGGGGACAGACATAACAGGCTCCTGTCATCAAGTGTTTCTTGGCATCAGCAATAGTGTCTGAGTTTATTAACTGCAGATGAAATGGATTCCCTAGGTGGGGCAGTCTCTGCAGGCTTTCCTTTAGTCTCTGCTTCACTCTTTGCCTTTGTATGTCCTTTAGACAGGAATAATTCTGTGTGAATATTTTTGAGACGGGTAGACTTCACCATCCCTCAACTGGGGGCCTTGCCTAAACTCTGGATATGGTCTCTATCAGTTCTCTCTCCCCTTTGTTGGGTATTTCATCTAATATCATTCCCATTATATCCTGGGAACCTCTTGTTCTCTTGGCACCAGGGACTTTCTGTTGGCTATTTCTCCCACTGCTATACAGTTCCGTTCAATTTCTTGACCCTTTGTACTTCTCTGCCCCCACGCCTCCTCCCACACCTGAACCTATCCCCAATTTTTCTTCCCCCTTCTCTCTCCTTTCCAGGTCCTTCTCTCTGTCCACCACCTTTGATTATTTTGTTCCCCCTTCTAAGTAGGACTAAAGTATCCACACTGTCATCTTCCTTCATCTTGAGTTTCCTATGGTCTTTGAGTTGTATCGTGGGTATTCTGAGTTGTTTTCCTAATACCCATGTATCAGTGAATACATTCCATGTGTGTTCTTTTGTGACTGGGTTACATCACTCAGGATGATATTTTCCAGTTCCATCCATTTGTCTGCAAATTTCACAACGTCATTATTTTGAAAAGCTGAGTATATATTTTAATTAAAGAGAAAATTACCACAAAAGCCTGCTTACCATCCCAGTGCAGTAGACAAAGTATAGACTTAAAAACCTCTCGAAAACAAGAAATTATTAGGCTGCCATTTCTGCTTAGAATTTTTAGGTTTGTAGACATGCAATTTGTGGCAGTTAATTAAAAATTAACTTGTTATATTAATTTCACTTCTAACCCTAACCTAATGACAGAAGAGAAGTGAGTTCCCTCAAATAAAAATAAAAAGTATACTTTTAAAATTAACATATGAGCTACTTACACATTTCAAAGTAATTATTAGACAGTTTTATTGCTTGGAGCAGAGCCCCAAGTGACAGAAAGAGTATGTCTATCTCCCTAGCACTGAGTAGCTTGGTTAAAGATATTTGCACAGGAAGTCTTCCTCACCATAACTAATATCTTAGATTATTTGATAAATAAAAAAGCGTTCCTCAAACAACACAAAAGCCACCATCTCTACCTAAATTATATGAAAGCAGTAAAAGCATAAAAATAAATTAATGAGGTCTACCCATCAGATGCACTAATGAAGACACCATGAGTCTTTTGCATACAAAGATTTGAAGTGTCAATACTGAGTGTGTTAAACTTCAAACTCCACCAATAATCTATATTGGACACTGGATGTGGCTATTCATGATTGTTCAGAAAACTAGATACTTGTGTTTCAGAAGAGGAAAAAAATGATTTTTCTTAGGCTGTAGGCAGTTTCTTTCCTCAGCATGACACATTCTTTGCTTTATTCAAAATAATCATTGGGTGTACAGTGTAGAAAATTATTGTCTAAGTTTTAGTGATGAGGAAAGAATAGACTTCACTCTCTTTGTCAGGGCAAGGACAGGGAGTGAAAATTTACCATATCATACCAAAGAATCAAGTCTAAACCTTCAGAAACATGTGCAATTTTATTAGTAGTTTTCAAGGATCTAGGAAAGCTATTCTTTGAACTCCAAAATATTCCATTAAAATAAAGGCATCCTTTAATTAGTAGGCATAGTCTTATAATAAGACAAAACCCTGGGAATTCAATAAATAAAAGTGTATGGGAAAAAAGTATGTTTATTTTGTGATGTCATACTTGTTCACAGATGTTTCTTTATGTGCAGTCTTATTTGGGAGAATTAAATTACTACAACATATCAATTCATTCAACACTGCAGAGCTTTTCCTGTGACAGATGAAAGAGAATGTCCCCTGTAGCTCATTGTGTTTTCTTTGTTTCTGTGTAAGAACTTCCTTTAATGGTGATATTTTACGTTGGAAAAACAATCAGATGTGTAATGTTCTATCCTAGAGCCTCTATCCAGCCACCTTTGGAAGAGTAAGGTGTGTTGTATGTTCAACACTCCCACAAGAACCCTTAAATTTATAATGAAGAATCTTTGGGTAAAACTTACACAGTGTATTCAATCAAGGAGACCCATGACAACATTGTCTTTAAAATGTTATCCGGGATATTTAACCTCCACTATCTCATCTATTGGTTTTTCCATTCTAACACACTGCAAACTCATGGTTAATCCAACTTCTCCCATAGATCCTTGGTTTTCATCCATCTTTGCTCCAGAACCATCTGTAAGATGCCACCAACAGTCTAATCATAGCACCCCACAGCTTTACTTCATATCCAAGAGCCTTACAGCACCCCAACGCCCATTTTATTTTCAAACAGCCCACATTTGTTTTCTAGGAGTTAACTGGAAGGGCTTAACACTAGCAGAAGCTGTTTCAGCACACACGAATCATATGTATTGGTCCCTCCAAATTTTGCAGAATGCTTAGTTATCCTTTAACACACCACCCATCTTATCCCAGACAATCCATAGTATATTTCTATAGGTCAGGTTTGTTGGTACAAAGTTCTCCATGAATTATATTATATTATTTGAATTATAACCAGTAGTACTGCTTGGAATTAGAAAACATGATCTGTCATGACCCTTTGACCACATATATGTTGAGGTTTATCATTTCTCCAAATACTTTACAAATGTTTTCTTTTTTGGCACCCATTTTTATCCCCTTACCCCCATGCCCCCCACCACCCAGGAACCTCCTATCCCATCCCCCCTCGTCATGCTTCTCTGAGGATGTGGCCCCACCTACGTCCCCCACTCCCACCTCCCTACCCTCGAATTTCCCCCACTCAGTGTTCAGCCTTCATGGGACCGAGGATCTCCTCTCCCACTTATGCCCGACCAGGCCATCCTCCCCTACATTTACAAACATTTTTAAAGGAGCGCATAATGTAATAAACCTTGGCAATAAGACAATTCAATGATTAACTCTCAAAAAGCATCAGACATTTTCTTGAAGTGATATATACCATTGCCATATGAAGGGATGCTAGCTGACCTGTGGTCCAAGGTGAAGCAGATACATAGGAGAACCAATTTGAATATTTGAAACTAGGTTCATATTCACAATCTCAGTCAAGCTAAGCCTACATTTGTCAACTTCCAGCCAACCTAATGATTAATAAAATACATGTAACTGAGATTACCTCAATAGCTCAGTGATGTAAACAAACAAGGTAAAAGAAAAGATTTTATTTCACATGAACCTTCTTTTTCTGACGCTGGACTATAATACCAACTGGTATAGTGCTTAACCATAATGTATATATGTATATGTGTATATGTGTATATGTGTATATGTGTATATGTATATATGTGTATATGTGTGTATGTGTGTATGTGTGTATGTGTGTATATGTGTAAGTATGTAGGTATGTAGGTATATGTAGAAAGAGATGATAGATAGATGATGATGATGATAGATAGATAGATAGATAGATAGATAGATAGATATCAAGTATAATTATGTTTTTTTCTTAAATATCTTCCTTTATTTGGGTTACAAAGGCTAAGATTATTTCTAATGCACCTTGAATTTCTAATAGTTTTTGTCTTATAAAATCATGGTTTATTTAAAATATTCTAAAGGTGTTTTAAATTTTTTGTGCCAAGCTTAATTCTGTAAGCTCTAAATGCTATCCTACAAAATAGAACAAAATTTTTGTTCACCTTAATTTTATTTTAAAAGTGATTATCTTGAAACATGATGGCTGTAAGCATAGGATACATCTGAATTGATGTGATTTTAGAGACCCTGGAAGACAGATGGGGAATTCATTTTGAGGGGTATGTCTTTCAATATCAGCTCTCAAATTCTATTAAACATGAGACCACTTTGCTTTCTGTTAGGGACAATCCTGATAATGAAATCTGGAGACATATGTGAAGTGGAACAGCTTTGGTAGGAACAATTCAGAGATAGTATTAAAAGTAAAATTGAGCTCTGTGAAGGACAGACTGAAAAGATGGACTGTTTCAGAGCACAGATTGATGCTTTCTTACACGTGTGTCTATTTTCCTTTGTATATTTTTAATTGTGACATTGAAATCTAGGAAGTTAAGCACCTTAGAATATAGTCAAACTGTAGTGCTGTTGCTGTGACTTTTTAGGTGGAGTTATCTTTTAAAGAAGTATTAGGAGCTAATCTAATTTGTTACACAGTTAATCTAGATATATATTGGTTTATTTCTCTCTAAGCAATCTGGCTGAAGTGTTTAATTAGTGTCTGCATTTGGGATCTTTAAATGTTCCCAAGATCCAGGATTAATAATTATAGTGTATTGAGATGCAGAAACCAGCTACAAGAATGTTTACTAAAACTTCATAAAAGTACCACAGTTTTGACATAATACGATTTTTCCTAGGGTTTAGTTTAAAATTATATTAATGGCTTGTATTTGAAAAAGGACTGTTAAACCTCTCAATCACATAAATGTATCTGAGCACAGAAACAGCAGGTATTCAATTGGTAGGACATAAAATGTTATTGCAAAATTGACTAGATGTTTTACAGGTATCATGTTTTTAAACAAAGATGATTAGAGCAAACGGAAAATGAAAATTTATATTCGTTTAGTTTTATCATAACTCAGCATACTGACTAGCATCTGAATAAAATAAGTATTTTATGGTAGAAAATTTGACTAGATATTTTACAGAATGCTTATTCATCTTGTTTTGGATTTAGGCAATGCTTCTAGGTTGTGATTATTAATTACTGTATAAAATTACAGCTGGAAGTTAAGGTTTTCCCTACACGTTAGCAAATCTACTACTTTTCCATACTCTAATCAGTGATGTATTAAAATCTATATAAATTTAACTCATAGTGTAATAGTTCTTATCTAAAAATATATACCTTATTTTTAGGAGCTTCTCTTGGTGGTATGAAATGTTTATGGATCATAGTGGTACCTTGGCATCATCTTATTGCCATTCATATTTACAAAGGTCAAGTGACAGATGGGTAAGTTATGCTAAATTGTTTAGTGGCTAGAAGTGTTCATCACTAAGTCAGCTGACAAGAGTTCAAGTCCCAAGACCCACATGGTAGAGAGAAAACACTACTGTAAACTACCCTCTGACTTCCACATGTTTACCATGGAACATACAGCGCACGCACGTATATATACACAATTAATAAGTGTATTAGAAAAAATATCTAATGATGGATACTCCTAAAAACATCTAAGCTAGAGCCTGTATTTTGACTATATGCTCTACATTTTTATTAAAAGAAATTAGAAGATACAGAATAACCCTGTGACCTAACCTCTCTAAATTTTAGAAATCTTGTGAGAAATATCTGAGCTGCACATTTTGGCAAACATTTACATAATTTTTGAAATTAAGCTTCAGATATTATGATAGTTAATATTGATCAGTGACTTGGTAGGATCTAGAATCATCACAGAAACAAATCTCTGTAAGAAAATTTCTAAATTGAGTTATTCATAGTGAGAAAACTTACTCTAAATATATTCAGGCACTTTTCCAGGAGCTATGGTCCCAGACTTTTAGGAAGAAATGTGCTGAGTGCTGGCAGTTCATCTTTATCTGCTTCCTGTGTTTGATAATGGGCCAGGTGCCTCATAACCGTGCCACCCGTCTTTCCTGACCATGAAGAACTATACACTTGGCTTGTGAACAAAAAGTGAATATTTCCTTTCTTAATGTGCTTTTGTTGAGCTTTTTTAAAAAAAATAATGGTAAATTCAATTAATAAGGGTGTTAAATAATTACCCAATACTTTTAGTACCATAGGTTCAGGCTAGCCCTTTATGAAAACATGGAAAAATAGAAAACAAAATTTGGGTGTTCTTTGTTATGGACCATGAAAATCTCTAAAGAGATTGAAAAGTATAAGGGAAATAAATAAGGTTTAGACAACATGGTACTAGCATAGCTCTCTAGAACTGTCTTTATATGGCAGGCATAAGATATTTGAGGAATTACAAAGAAGCAGCATATATGAAAAAAACAAATCATTATGGAGTTATGACTAACACCTGGCAACATGCCAGCTTTTGTGATATGGAATAATATCACTATGATAAGAACTTTCACTCAGAGTGAATAAAGTATGCTTCAATTGTCTGCAACTCATTAAATTTTCTTGAATTGCCCCGCTCTTTATGTTCTGCCTTCCATGGCTTCTGAGACTGGAACTCACAACCTGCTAAGCAGTATCCTATATATTACTGACCATTCATACAATCTACTTCTATTAGCCCATATTAAACCTCATTGCGGGAAAGATGACTCTGATGATGGAAGAAGCATAAATGAACAATAGATAAGTTTTAACCCCAAGCAAGCATGCTGACAGCAAATTAGAATGTTACATACCCCAGAACCTTTGGTCATAGGATAATTCCTAGGATAGCCTCAAATAATGCCTTCTCGGTGTCTATTTCTCAGATACAACACGCATGCTATTTTAAGACAGGAAACACAGAGAAGATCCTGTGTAGACTTCTCCCTGATTCCAGCAAACTTCACAAGATTTTTGCAATTTATTCCAGGACCTTATTAGCAGTACAATTACCAGTCCTTTTGCAAATCTGTTAGCACTACATTCACGACTCTTTGCAAAGATCTGTTGAGTTCTGTTTTTTTTTTAAGACACCTCTTCATTTCATTTTTATGTCATGAGTAGTATCTTATATGAACATACCACAGCTTACTCATTTACCTCCTGAAAGTCACTTGTGTTGTTTTTAATTGTGGAGATGTACTATGGCAAAACAGTTAAATAAAATTCAGTATGGATAGATCTGTGTGGATATGTGTTTTCTTCCCTCTGTTATAAGTACCCTGAAGTGCAATTCAAGAACCAATATTAGTCATATGTCTAGTTTTTATAGGAAAATCACACAATGTTCTCAGTATGGCTTTGTTATTTGTACAGAAATATGTTTCAATTTATTCCACCTATTGTGTTCCATTTGTCTATTCTCCTGATTAAAGGATCTGGTTTCGATGCTGCAGCTGTATAATAAGCTTTAATAGCACATAGTAGGACTTCTCCCCAGTATATTCTTCCTTTCCATGCTTTCTTCTCCATTTGAAAGACCTGTATCTTTCCATGTATCTCTGCTATAAAATCAGCTTGCCCATGTGCACAATGTAACATTACTGTAAAATTGCTCAAAATTCTATTAGAAACATACAGATTAGGAACAGTCTAACAGATTGCAGATTAGGATGACACTCTTACCCTAAGAACCACCTAACTCTTTAACACAAAATATCTTTCCTTGTTGATTAAGGTCTTCGATTTTCTCAGAAATGGATTAATAATCTCCAACACACACGTTTTTTCAGGTGCATACCTTAGCAGTCCCCCATCCTCAGGAAAGACTCTATGTGGTATTTATATTAATTTCCACATGTACAAAGCTAATGTATAAAAATATGAATGATTCTTTTGAACATCATGTAACTTTCTTTTATTATCTGTGGCAGGTAATTCAGCAGACTTCTTAGAAATTCCCATATACATTGTAATTTTATTTGCAAATAAATACATTTCACTTCTTCGTGTTTTTCTCTTCATCATCAATTTCCCTTGCCTTATCTAAATTGGAATTTTTAATGCTATCCTGTATAACCTTGATGAGAATTGACATTGTTGTTCCAGATATTAAATAAAAGCATTTCCTCAACTGCCAGGTGGTTCAAAATATTTTCTATGTGATCTTATTTAAGCTTAGATAATAATCTTCTATAGCTAACTACTTTAATTTTGTTTACACTGTGGTGTTAGAAATAATCAGTGGATGAAGCTTTTTGGTTTCTTTCCTGGATATTGATATGGTTGACTGCATTCTGTTGTTTTTGGAAATATGTCTCACATGGCAGAGGTGCATTCTACTTCAACATGATATATAATCCTCATATATTGTTTGATTTTACACAAACACACACACATACACACACACAACTTCTTTACATATTTTCTGTATCTAAATTAGTAAAAGATTGTGATCTAGAGTTTTTACTTTCCATAATTTTTTATTAGGTAGCAAGTATTCCTTATGCAAAAACAGTGTGGAAGACATTTGTAAAGTTTATGATAACTAAATGTTTGTTACAGTCTATTCATAAAAGCACCTCATTACTCCTTCTCTTCCTCTCACTTTAGCTCCTCCTACATATTACCCTTCCTGTTAAAACAAAACTTTTCTCTCAAAAATACAATTAAAGCATAATTATACCAATTTGTACCAGTGAGGTACAAGATAGTCCTAATACCCAGTCAATCATTTTGTTGACTAACCAGAACCTCTGTCATCTATCCTAACTAAAACACTTAGTTCTGAACCTGGCTTTTTTCTTGGCCTTAGAATGAATGTCAGCTGAAAACCATCCTCTCAAATCTTTTCTCTCAAAGTAAATAGCAAGGATTGGCTATGAGACTATATGTTTTCAACCCCATCAGAAATCCAGAATGACTGAGTTAACTGAAATTATGGGAAGCACAAAGCATAGCTTCTAAAACAACCAATTTATAGATACCGCTGAACACCTGGACAGTCCCTATACTACAAAACGTTGGAGCATCTGATCTTCAGCCTTCTGGCCAGGATCATCTGACAGACCTTAGTGATACAGAATTATTAAGGGCTGATTACTCTGTCTAGGCAGATATAATCAGCTGACTAATCTGCAAGTGTGTCTTTTTCTGGACAGTATTTTGTCTGTAGATGGAAAGAGGCAATTCTTGCCTAGTGGCTGTCTCACCACAGTTGGAATAACTCCAAAGATGCTCAATTTCTTCTTAGAATCCAAGACAGGAAGCTGTCAGGAGCAGACAGGTCTCTAATCAAAATGAACATCAATACAGAAATGTTTGTAATGTCAATTCTGTGGACTTCTGACATTTTGAAAACCAACTATCCATGTAAGGTAATCTGGACTGTTGTCTGTTAACTCCTCTCATCTATTTCTAAATAAAATATAGAAAACTCAAGGTAGTTCTGAATAGGATTTTCCTAATGACTACAGATGTTGAACATTTGTTTAAGTGCTTCTTGGCCATTTCAGATTCCTCTCTTGAGAATTCTCTGTTTATCTCTGTACCCCATTTTTGTTGGGTGTTTTGCTTTTTGGAGGTTAATTTCTTGATTTCTTTATATATTTTGGATATTAAGCCCTCTATCGAATGGGGAACCATTATAGAATCTCCTTTCTCAATCTTTGGGTTGCTGTTCCATCAAATGGATGGAAATAAACAATATTATCCTCAGTGAGGTAACTCACTGAGACACAAAAGGACATGCATGGTATGCATTCACTTGGTAAGTGGATATTATCCAAAAAGTACAGAATACCCATGATTCAACCCACAGACCATAAAAAGTTTAACAAGAAAGGCCCAAGTGAGAATGCTTCAATTCCCCCCTAAAAAGGGGAACAAAATAATTATGGGCAACAGAGGCAAGGAGGGATCTGGGTGAGAGAGGGGAGGGTTAGGGAAAGAGTTGCAGGGTCAGCTATGGGGACACAGGAGAGAAGATCAGAGGACCAGGAGAATGATAAGAAATATGCAGCAGTGTTGGGTGGAGGGCAGGGGAACCTATAGAAAGTGCCAGAAACCTGGAATGTGATAGGCTCCCAGAACTCAATGGGGATGACTTTAGCTGAAATGCTCAGAAGTGGGGAAATGGAACATGAAGAGACTATATTTAGTAGATTAGGCAGGGTTGCCAGTGGAGGGATGGTGTCATTAACCAACCTTCAAAATTTTTGACCAAAAATTGTTTCTGACTAAAAGAATTACAGGGACAAAGATTGAGCAGACACTGAAGCAAAGGCCATCCAGACCAGCCCAACTTGGGATTTATTCCATGGGCAGGCACCAAACAATAACACTATTACTGATGCCATATTGTGCTTGCAGACAAGAGCCTAGCACTGCTGTCCTTTGAGAGGCCCTATCAGCTCTGACTGAGACAGATGATACTTATAGCCAACCATTGGAAAGTGGTCAGGGACTCCTATGGAATAGTTGGGGGAAGGATTGAAGGAGATTAAGGGGGTGACAACCCTGTAGGAAGACCAACATTATCAACTACCCGAGACCCTTGGGATCTCTCAGAGACTAAGCCACCAATCAAGAACATACATGGGCTTGAATCTGTCCCCTGGAACATATGTAACAGAGGACTTCCTTTTCTATCTCAGTGGGAAATGATATACCTAATCCTATAGACACTTGCTGCCTCAGGGAAGAGAGCTGCCAGAGAGAGGAGTAACCTCGGGGTGGGGGTCAACCTCTCAGAGGCAAAAGATGGTGTGAAGAACTCTTCAAAGGGGGACCAGGAAGGGAGACAACATTTGGAATGTACATAAATGAAACAATAAAAAGGGGAAAGAAATGCAGTTTCTCTTCTTTGTGAATCTGTCAGCTAATGGTAATTTGTTGTGCTGTCGTTAATGGTCAAGTACACCATTGTAGACAATTTAGTTTCAGTTAAGCAGTTTTTTTCTGAGCCATGTGCAGAGTAGAGGAGGTTTGCCATCTCAAATATGTGAGAAATTTTACCACAGCAATAGCAAGCAATCAGGTGTTCATTCAAAACTCAGTCTTATAGATCTAGTTTATGGGTAACAATACATATGGAAACCACTGTTATTTGTTAATATTCTAACACATTTGGTTAGTTTTTATAGTATCTATTTATAATTTCACTAACATGTGTAAAAGTCAGCCATGAATTCCAATAAAATTTTTTTGCCTAAATAAGACTATTAACAGGAACAAATAAAAACACCCATATTTTTATGGGTATTAAATATTTTAGTATGATGCTGAAGAATATGTATTTTGTTAATTCTTAACCTATCCATAAATTTCAAATGTAAATTAAACATAAATGAAAAAAAATGTTGTGCAAACGTTTAAATTTTCTTGTAGCAATTAGTACTTGGTACACTTTTTGAATTGTTTTACATGTTCAAATTAGTATTTTATATTATATATTATCATTATATTTACAGAGTGATCAAATAAAAGAATCTTTAATAGGGACTAAGGAAACAAACTTGGAAAAAAATCAAATAAGCAGGAACGCTATAAATGTTGTGTTTTTAAAACCAATATTGGAAGAAGTAGTTATGGAGGGTTCCAACTGTATCACTAAAGACTTTTAATGAAGCTTCATGGGAATTCAACTCTCATGCCTGTACCCTTATGGATTCTTTTTCCTAGAGACAATCCTATTGCAAAAAAAAAGTAAGGGGAGTGTTAAAAGTGAATAATTCCATTTGAAGAAACTTTCTTAACCTCAAGTCCTCTGTTTCTTTATTCCCTGGAAGCTATTTAAGCATTCTTACTTCAGCTTTTAGGAAATTCATTAACTTTCTGTTTTTAGATAATGGAATTCAACAATTGTAGCATGTGTTTACAGAGAATACATTATACAAATGTACCCACTCACAAGTTATGAGCTCTTGTGCATGTAACTATTCCATCCAAATGTTGGCTTCTAATATTTAATGCAAGTTCACCAGTGAAGGTACATTTTTTAAATACCACACATTTATATTTTCATTTTAATAAACATTCAGGTTCATTCACTTTGTGGTGTAAATCCACTCATATTTCAATTTGTTTATGAACCATTGGAGCTTCATATTCTGTCATCTCTCTAACTTGATAAAATGGATCTGTTTCACCTCACCTAAGAAAATGGAGACCCATCTGTTAGGTTTAGGATGCATCTGTTCCTCTGCTAAATCCATTTGTCAATTTCACTGGACTTAACAGAGGTTTCCTCTAAGTACATAACAGGATATGTGAGAAAAAGAATTAAGAGCCTTATTTTATGAGCTTTGAAGGTAGAGCGTACAACAAACTTACACACAGCCTGCTATGTTTGAATGATGTTTTACTATATTGCAGCTAACCTTTGTAAATTATTTAAATCTGTTTTGAAAACTTGTTTCAAAAAAGTTTAAATTATGGTAGATAATTTGCATGTAAATCAATCTTTTTATGTTTGAGTTTCCAATGTATAGTTTAAAGTTCAAAACAAGATTGAAAGTATAATCAGTTCTGTATTTGGTCCTGTATATGTATGCACAGGGTGGGGGCGGGGATTGTCAGTGTGAATGCACAAGTGTGCATATGGAAGCCATACAAAACCCTGAGATTGTTATCCTCAGCACCATCCTTCCTTTATTAATTTATTCATAGATTTATGAAGCTAGTAAGAGACAGGAACTCTTAATAGCCTAAAACTCACCAAATAGGGTAGGATCTTCCCCAGTGATGTCCAGAGAGCTACTTAGCCATGATTCTACAGGTCTGGGACTACAGGTGAGCTATCATCTTTAGCTTTTCTGAATTGAGTTCTGAAGATCAAACTCAGGACCTCACTCTTACAAGGCCAACACTTTACAAACTGAGTTTCTTTTACTGCTAGGGATGTCTCTCTAGACTCTCACTGGTTTTTACCAGTGGGAATTTACAAAATAATACCCATCTGTAGAAAATTCCACCTCTCCTGATATGATACTATGTCTTGAATAAGATCATGCTTCCAAAAAAATGTTCATGGATTTCTTAGAATATATATTGAAGATCAACCCCAAAATACATGAGATTAGTGAAATCACTTGGCTGTTTAGACCAGTTCTATACCTTTAAGAAAAGGAGTCCATTCCTTCTTTATTAAATTCTGTTTAAAACTGCATATTTTTGGGTTCTGTTTCAACTTATTCCAGCAGTACTTTTAATGAAGAACAAACGATTCTGGATGATGTACTTGTTATTTCAAAATTACATTGGTG
The DNA here is from genome assembly GCF_011762505.2 of Arvicanthis niloticus. Lineage (NCBI taxonomy): Eukaryota > Metazoa > Chordata > Mammalia > Rodentia > Muridae > Arvicanthis > Arvicanthis niloticus. The sequence continues at coordinate 22,532,955 of NC_133430.1, read as the reverse complement.
TGGGGAGTTGACAGAAGGCGGCTGTCATCTTTGCAGCCATCTTAAGCCATACACCCTGACAAGAGATTTGATTACATTAGCCTACAACAGCTGAGCACACTCTGATAACATCTTGTTTTAGATACCCAGGATCTTCACTTGGGTATGTGAGATTTAAGGGCGTGGCTTAGAGATCAAATTTAGAGATAAGACTTAAGGTGTGACTTAAGGGCGTGACTTAAAGGAGTGGCTTAGAAATGAGACATATAAAAGGCAAGAGGCAGATAGAAGAGTTCAGTACAACTTGGAGTTAGTTATTAGGCATTAGGTTAGGCACTTAGCACTTGGAGAAAGAACTTGCAACTGGGAAAGAGACTAGCAATTTAGGACTGGGATTAGGACCTGAGACTTGGGACTAGGAACTAGGGACTAAAAACTAGGGACTTGGAGAGAAGAAGAAAGACTGAAGAATAAACAGGATTGAATCACACTCTGTCTGGTCTCCATTCTTCATGTCCGTCCTCACTCTCTGTCTTGCTGAACTCCGACCTGCAGACCATAGCAGCTTGGGGGCAGTGCAAGCTCTAACAACTTAGCTCCCAAGGCTTTTGGCAGTGCGGGTTCCAACACTGATAGAGTGGTCCCCAACATTTTTGCCCCCAACAGTGGGGCAGCTCGGGCCGCAACACATTGGAACATTTGGCATTGTGTAATAATATAACATGTATGCTTGTCTCTCTAACCATCCTTCTTATCTGTGCATTGGGTAGATGCTGCTTCCAAGGACATTATGCTGCCATGAAGACATCTTTAGCTCTATGAAATTAACTGAGAGAGCTCTTATCCAGTATTTTCTGCTGCTCTTTGTTTTTTTTATTAATTAATTAATTTACTACTTTACATCCTGATAGCAGCTTCCCCTCCTTCCCCTCCTCCCAGTTCCTTCTGCTCACCTCCCCTTTTTCTTGTTTCCCCTTTTCTTCCTTCTTTCCTCAAAACAGAAAAAACCTACTATGGATATCAACATATCTAAATATCAAGGCTCAAGTTTCAAAGACTCTTCCTTAATTTCATTAGTCTCTCCAAACATGAGACCTGTCTTGGTGACTGGAAGGCTCTGAGGTAATTTCAGCTAAGTCCTGACTCTGTGGTTGTGAAGAAGACAAAGCAATAGCTGATGAGAATCAAGTCACTGTGCTCCCCTACTGGGAAGCTTCAACAACATTGCAAAGTGACCAAATCTGAGGCAGAGAAGTCATAAATTAGAATTCATTCTGTGGAGAATGAATTGTGAGTTGCCTTATGAGAAGGGTTCTAGGTACAAGCATGGGGAGAACTGGCTTTGAGTGCTCTTAGTTTACTTCCTGAGCTCTGGGCTATGAGGTCCCTCAAATAGGATCATCTTCAGTGCAAAAGGATCCAGGGCTGGAGCTGGACTTCTGCCTCAGCTCTCTCAGCAGCAATAACTCAAAATCACTGATTAAGACTACCTATTACTCACATTAAGTAGGGCCAAGGGTCTAAACTCTTAAAACTGATACCTCCTCTTCCAGCAGCTATCAATAGCTCCTAGTGTAGGTAAGGAGCTTTATGTCTACTCTCTTTTCCTAGGTATGAAATGTCTTAAGCTAGCATGGATCTTGTGTATGTTGCCACAGATACTGTGAGTTTATATGGTCAACTGATATGTCCTGAAGACCTTGCTTTCTTATATTTACCCAATCCACTGCCACTGCCTCTTACAATCTTTCCTTTATCTTTTCTGTAATAATATCTGAATATATAGAAAAAGGGGTGTTCTGTAGGTGTCCATTTATACCTAAGAATTCTACATTATTCTATTTTCAGTACCTCAGCCACTTTAAGTCTCTGTGTTAATCCCACCTACTCCAAATAAAAGATTTCTGGTGAGGATTCAAAGATCCATTAATGTATAGGTATAACAAGTCACTATAAATCAGTTTAATATGCTTGTTAACAGAATAACAATAATAGTTTCTCTTTTAAGAATTACTGCTTGTGTATCCATAGTGTCTTGACCCAACAATAAATCCAGGTATCAAAGTAAGACTTCAATATACCTAGAAAATGTTTGTTTCTGTAGTGGCAAGAATATCACAGGAATACTCACCACCTTAAGGAAGAAAGAAAAAAGGAAGAAAGAAAGAAAGAAAGAAGAGAGAGAGAGAGAAAGAAAGAAGAGAGAGAGAGAAAGAAAGAAAGAAAGAAAGAAAGAAAGAAAGAAGAGAGAGAGAGAGAGAGAGAGAGAGAGAAAGAAAGAAAGAAAGAAAGAAAGAAAGAAAGAAAGAAAGAAAGAAAGAAAGAAAGGAAGGAAGGAAGAAGGGAAGGAAGAAAGAAGACATATAAACCGAGAGAGAGGCAAACAGGCTTAGTTTTTAATCAAATAGAAAAGGAGAGCACCTCTGGTGCATGTTCCTAAGATTCTGTTTACAATTTTACTGTCATTACTTTATTTACCATCTGCTCCCGTCCCACTGCTTGTTTCCTCAGATGTTAAACTCCTAAAGATAAGGTCCCCATTAAAGTGTCAGGAGGGCAAGATGAGCATGAAAACAACACATAGAGGGACAGTGACACAATAGTTAACATTTGTGTAATCTTCATCCAGGTCCTGAAATCCATTAACCCCTTTGTTTCATATGAATTCTATGGGCTAGAAAGTGTGTTTATCTTATTTTAAAAGGGAGAATACTGCAGAGAAATGAGGTGAGTTGCTGCAGAAGCTAGGTTTCAATCAACTATGTTCTTAAGAGTCGCATCCTTATACACTGTGTACAGAAGCTTTGAGGAAGAGGAGAAGATTGGGATACTGCAGAATAAACAAAACTGCATTCAGAATAGTGTCTCCCAAACTACTAGGGACCTAGTGGTTTGACCACTAGGACAAGATAGGTCAATGGTAATGTGAAGTTGGTAGCATTTGAGTGTTTCATCAATGACTGCTTAACCTACAGAAAGTAGTGTCACAAGAAAAATAATCCCATTCTGAACTCAGTAATTAAGAAAATACTGGTGTTCATTCATACAGAAATGTCCTCCTATATTGTATAAAACACTACAGATTATCACTCCTATAAGTCAAATTGTTTTGCTGTTTATTTTGTGATTTTGAATAACTTCTGATTTGGAGAGAAAATTGAAAGAACTTTTATAGAGTGCTGAGAGTAATTGATATGTAAAAGGAGATTACAAATATGTGAAAGTTGACTGGTAACTCATGTCAATTAAAAATGTTTACTCATTATTATAGCTGAATAATCTGTGATAATAGCATATACTTCAGAATTTTCAAATTAATATCCCAAAATGGAAAATTGCTTTTGTTATTTTATTAAAGATATTTACCATGGGTTTCACATTTCAGTCAATAAAAATAGTAATTCTCTCACTTGTACCCTCCCTTTTAGTGCCTTCTCTGAATTCACCTGCCACAGCCAGACACTGAGTCATATCAATGATTTCAACTCATGAGGAAAAAGGTATTACTGTACTAGCAATGTATAAAATAGATATTCAATTTTTTTCATATTTTAGTACAAAGATCATTTAAAATATTATGTCTGTATAACTATACATTTTTCTTTTATTTACTTTATTTATACCACTATCAATCCCTCTCTCTAATAAAACAAACAAACAAACAACAACAAAAGAACAACTCTTCCTGGAAATCTGTTTAGATTAACAGTATTTTTCTTGAGCTCATATGAGAGGACTTTCATGAAGTGAGGATGAAATTTCAGAAGTTTCTACTACAAAGACTATATATTTTCACAGACATTTTACTCTTCTCTTAGATCATTTTAATATTTGAAAATTAGGTAATTTTATTATCAAAACATTTTATTCTTGGTATTCAGCTCCATTCAACTACAAAAAAGCTATCCAAAATTATGTTGTTCATACATGTGCCAGATTTAAATCCATTCCAACATCTGTCATTTCTTATTGTAAACAAAATAATGGGCATCATCTCTGTTCAGCTTTCTCTAAAGTATACTTATTTTGAAATGGTCTGCTTATATTCATTCCAAAATAAGGAACACTAATTTTTTGTAGTACATCTGACGAATAAGCCTGAGAAATATCACAATACAACAAATCTGAAAACACACACACACACACACACACACAAATTTGTCAACTATAAATATTCTGAACAAAACATCACAGGTATTACTTGGACTTTCTGCAGTATATTTTCAGGTTCACATTCTCGGATAGTCATACATAAGCTCTCAATACAACTCTGAATACAGAGCCCGTGTGTTAACTCAGGGCTGCTGTTGCTCGTTTTCCGACAACATTTGTCAATTTTGTTAACAAAATTGGAATTGTGAATTAAAATCCATAAAGAAGATAGAACAAAGCCTGCTATGTAAATGAGACACAGATTTGAGGCTATCAAGACCTAGTCTTTCTCCAAGTATGAAAACTACCCAAAGCGATATAAAATATGAGTTTCCTTTTACTGGAAAATCATTAAAATAAAGAAGAGTTAGAGTTGAGGAGACATAAAAATATACACACCAAAAAGAAACAGATTGGTAATGGAAAGACAACTCAGTCAATTGGATGCCTCCCATATAGATATGAGAAAGTGGGATTGGATCTCAGAACTCATGGAAAAGCTGGACTCAGTATCAAGAATCAACTGGCCCAGCAAGCAGGAAGCAGGCAAGTGGATGCTACAGGCTTGATGGTAAACCAGCGTAGCTCAATGGATGAATAATTTCTAGGTCAGGTGAGAGACTATATATCAAACAATAAGGTAAACACTAAGATCCTGTGGAAAAAAAATAAACACTATGTATAACTCTGGCCTCCCTATGTATAAACAGAAATCCATATGACCAGGGCCAGTACAAATATCATAAATACAATTAAATATAGAAAAAAATAAACAAAAGTATAAAAATAAGTGAAATATTAAAAGACAAGTTGTCCATCTGTTTCTGTGTAACTAACTGTTCCTTACACAAGTATTTTATAACGCTGAAAACTTTACTTATATTTGGGCTTCATCCTATTTATGAAATCATTTAAATATTTTCTGTGAAAGCTCATTAAATTAGTTCACTTTTTAGGACTTGTTCTCCTTGAATAATAATACAAACCCTTAAAAAAACAGAATTTCACAAGTCCTCTAGTAAACAAGATTTTTCTAATTCCAAAGGTTGGGGTAGTGCAAACCATCTGGCAACAACATTATCTAATTTTTTAATGTCAGTTCATTTGAGGATCTAAAATCCAGGAAGGCATTGGCTATGTCTTTTAAGCCATTTAAAAAGTATTATTATCATCATCATCATCATCATCAACATCATCATCAACATCATCATTATTATTGAAAGGAAATAAGACGCTTTTGGCTACAGGTTGAGACACATAAGTACTTTTAGTCTTTCTGAACTGCCCTGCTGTTAAATCTTGCCTAACACACTGCCTTACAGCTCTATATTTGACCTTTTGCCTTTTGCTTCTCTTCATCAGCTAAGTGGCAATGTGCCCATCAAACACCTCAGACTTTTGGAAGTAAGATCCTAAGCAGTTCCTAAGGGTGAGTGTGGACGCCTTCTGGGAATGGGTCGACATTTAAGCTGTAAGGAGAAACACAACAAAGAATCCATCCATCCAGCTCTGAAGATGTTATGCCTCTTGACTGTGCTTCCTAGGGTGATGTCTTTCTGCTAGTTAATGGCTGCACAGCTCGGGAGAGCGTGACAGGTTTTATCAGCCTTGACAGCTGTCTAGAGATCACAGCAGGCAACCTAAGGCTTCAACCACTGTGTGTAGCTATCTCCTAAGGTCCTGTCAGAGTCCACAAATTTGAACCTGATCTGCACTCAAATTGAGGCTCTCGCTGCTGAATGCATCCTGCCTTATTCCAGTCAGAAGCATTTTTTTGTGCAAGGTTGCTGATATTCCTAAGGTTGCATTTGTTGTTAGGTGGGTGATACCATTTAAAACCATTGAAATATAATCAGTCTAAATTACTATCTACATTTCTAGTGAGTTTATATGCTTGAACAGTGTAGAGTATTAACAACCAACATTTTATATACTCATGAGATGCTTCTGCCCAAGTCAGACACAAACAAATCTTTCCTAAAGGCTCCCATTTCCTACTTATCCATTCTTTCATCCTCTCTCCAATTCCTCCTCTCCTCTCTCCCATTCCTATTTTTGCTGTTAACAATGAATAAAAAGAAATGTTGCCATAACTTCACCATTTGGTAGGATTTCAAATTTCAAACATGTCCATTGCAGCTCCCATGCAATGAAACTGATGAGTCACTGCCATGAGAACCATGCCTTTTCCTGGCATCATTTACTAGACTGAGTCTCCTCTGATCTATTTCCCCAATAGAAATGGAAAGATCCATGAAGCAGAGTTCTCACAATCTGAAGTGTTAGCCCTCATGCTAACAACAGCTAGCTTTATGGCTTTATTCCAATGAATCTGAAATTTCTCTTTTAATAAAAGCATTTGGGATATTCAATTTTGGAGAGCTGATGTGAATGAACTAAGAATGCTTTTGAAATGACTAATTACATTCTGAACATGATGAGTTATTTTCAGGGTTGCATGTTTTAGTTTTTGTGGATACCCCCTTTCTCTCCATTCCTCAACCTCCTTTCTTTTCTTTCCTCTTTTTTCTTTACCGTTCCCTCTTTTCTCTTCTCTTTTTTCCTCCAATCCTTTCCTTTTCCTGTGTATTCTCTCATCTTTTTATTTACCTACATTATGAGTAATAATGTAATAATCTCAAAACACATTTATAATGCTGTTGAGAATGCTAACTTCTGATATCATTTTTTTGTAATTACTACTCAAGAGGATGGTTATAAATGTCAGTTTGTACTCTATTATGAGTCTTTTTGTACTCTAAGTTTTGGTTTATTGTGTTTTTTTCCAGTTCTTTATTGAATATGGATATCTTCTGAAAACTGTTCCTTCTACTCAGAATTTCCCTGATTTCCAATTCTGTAACTATGCTTTCTTATTGATTGCAGGTCCACATCTATGCTAGGAAATGCAAAATGGCATCTTCTTCCTTTTACCCTGAGACACCATGACCTTCATAGCATCCACGGTCACATGTGCATCAGCTTTCTCCCTTGCAATGATGTCTGCCGTCTGCATTTATCTTGCAGTTGGGAAGAGTCCATCAGAGACCCAGAAATCCATATACCAGGCTGAGAACTCACAGCTCATGCCAAAGCTAGAATAAAGAGACATAAAGCCCAAGAAGGTTCATATGGCTTTGCTGCTGCATTTGAAGCCAGTTCTAAACCAACGAAAATGAGCTTAGTCATGGAGTCAAATTGTTATGGTAACTCTTAGATTTCCCCATTTGTAAAATTAAAGCATATTAATATAAAGCACATGGAAAATTATTTTGTAATGATCACAGAAAAATATGGAATGCTGGCAGTATTTCAACATAACCTTAGATACTGGCAAACATATTGCTAAGGACACCAAGGTTCTGCTAGACAATATTTCTCAAGGAGTAATGACAGGCATCTAGGTTTCACCTAGTGATGGCCTGTGTTGAAAGTTATCTAAAGTATGAGACATGATAACTGCAGATTCAGACTACATTTCAGTGTTTGATCCCATAATTTAAGACACCCTCTCAAGTTTGTTTCTCACTTCCACTTAACACTCTGATATGAATGAGCTTTATTTTATCTTTCAATATTTTTTAAATGGACCAAAAGTACTATGGTTTAGAAACTAAAAAGCAGGATAAGATAAATGTAAATAAAAGTATCAACAATAAGCAGGAAATGTTATACTATTATTTTAATTGTAAAAGATACCATTCAAATGAAAATAAAATGTAGGCCTATAAAGCTTTATTGACTGTAATTCAGAAGCACATTCAATGTAATCATTGCAAAGTACTTTGTTCTGTATTAATTACATTGGAAAATTGTCAGGCCTAACACAAGGTCTAATCTCCATTCCACCTTCACCTTTCAGTCATGTACACAGGTGGAGGGCTTGATGAACTGGCCCCAGGCCCTAGAGAGATTTACATACTAATAAGGTACCTGAAGGCCAGAGGGTGGAGCCTATTAATCATTCCTCCCCAACCTCTCCCCCCTCCCCCTCCCTATTTAACTCAGGTCCTCCCTGGGTTTTGGGGGGGCACACATCCAGATCCATCCACCATCTGCCATATCAATAAACCGGTTTTGGAAACCCAAGGACTTCCTCATGTGTTGGGGCCATGCCATGAGGAACCATGGAGAGGCCTTTAGTCAGCATCAGGGCTTAACTTCCAGCTGGAAGAACCCAGAGCTTTCCCAGCCGACTACCCACAGCATGGCCTGAGGAACTCTGTGGTTCCCCAGCAGGTTTTTTTTTTTCCCACAGAAAGTTTGAATTATTACTTTGAGATGATGTTAGTAGTATAACACAGAACAGAAAAGCAGCATGAATAGTCAGAATATGCAAGAATTCATTGAGATGTGCTACAAACATGTTTCTAGGATTCCCTCACAACAGTAATGTAACATTTGAAAATCAGGTCCTGATTATGCTTGAAGAGGGGGGTATTCACTTATTCATTCCATGTCTCCAAAGCCGTGGGACAAAAAGCAAAAAGTCTAAGTTGATAAATTCTCAGTGAATTGAGAATTTTGACAAAAGACCTGGTAGAAAAGCAAATACATATTACCAACAACTTAGAAGTGAAACATTTATGAAAATAAAATGCAACATATTTTCTCATCAAAGGTAAAAAATTAAAGAAGAGATTACACCATAAAATTAAACCTAAGGATAAAGAAATTTTGTGTCCTAAGACTTTGTTTAGAGTTTTGAAATTTACAATTTTCTTCATTTAGAGACTATTGAGTTGCAGAAATTTGGGAGAAAATAAAAGTCTACTCTTCCAGTAACAGATGACATTCCAGGGAAATCTTAGCAAAAGAATTACCAAAAGAGAATGAAGAAATCTATTGAACATATTTTTGTTCTTCACATAGAAGGCATGGACAATGCAAAAGTGTGCCTTGGATGCAGTCAGCAGCAGAGGAGATGCTTAGGATGTTTGAGCCTCTAGTTGTCATCAGCAGAGCTGAAAAGAAAGAGAGGAAAAGAGAAAGAAGAGATGGAGAGATGGAGAGGAAACAAGAGGGAGTTCAAAAGAAATACTAGCGCAAAATTACAGCACTTCCAAGCAGTGTGTTTCATTCGAGATATCCTGAAACAATTTAAACTGTTCCAGGATCCCAAAGGAAGATTTGAGGAAGAAATGACAAAGAAAAGGCTAGGTTTGAAATATGATCTATATAGAATTACCCATTGCATCGTTTACTTCAAGTATTTCTCTAGCCTAAAACAAATGCATGTCTTTTCTTAGCTCTAAAAAAAATATTAATTATCATGAGAAACAAACAGACTCATGTCATAAGTACCTTAAGCTTTAACATTTTGAATAACTGCTAGTTAATCGATTTATGACCAGATTGTTGCTGTTTTCATCACCATTCATTTAAAAAAAATCTTTAAACTACATTAAGGCATAGTTTGGTGTGGTGTGATTATCCTTCATTTTTTCCCTCAGAAGATAAATTTTACAATCTCAATCATTTTGGCCAAGTTTTATAAATCATTTTATATCATTAAACATTTCACACACACACACACACACACACACACACACACACACACAAAGAACATGTTGTGAAGGTTAACATCAGGCTGTGGAATGCTCAGATATCTACTTAACCATTATGTATGGCATGACTGTGGAGCTGGGGTTTCTGGAAATACTAACACATAGTGATTTCCACCCCTGTTTGTGGTCATCATCCTAACAGTGCAGGTCTGATTGAAGCAAATGTTGGAAAACCTTAGAACTGAAGTTCCAGTTCCTTTTGAACTGGAATGTCAATCTCCCCTACACTTGTGCCCCTGAGTCTCAGACCTCAGCCGGAACTGCCTTCTATATCAAGTTCCTCTGGATCTTAGGCTTTGTATCTACACAACTAGGTGTCATAGGTTTCTAGAGTCTAGTGACGATGGCAGCAGCAAGCAGTGCTGTAATCCATGGAGCAATTTCTTATAGCAAATCTTATGCATTGTAGTTTCTCTGGTCAACCATGACTTGTTGGGGGCCGACTTTTAGCAGAAAGCGGCTATCAGCTTTGCAGCCATCTTGAGCCATATACCCTGACATGAGATTTGAATTACAATAGCCTACAACAGCTGAGAACACTCCGATAATTTTGGTTTAGATACCTTGAGATTAAAGGTGCGTGAGATTAAAGGTGTGTGACTTAGAAGTATAGAGATCAGAGTTAGAGACAAGACCTAAGGGCATGATTAAAGGTGTAACTTAGAGGCGTGGCTTAGAATCAGACTATAGAAGACAGAACCAGACATCAGACCAGAGAGAGAGATTCATACACATCAGACATTAGGTAGAGTCTGCCCTCACCCTCGCTCTTGCTGAACCCCGACCCACAGACTGGAGCGGCAGCTTGGGCCGGGATACAGTGGCCGCCCAAACGTGGGTTGGCCCGGGCCTCAACATTTTGCCTGGGCTGCAACATTTATTTTGGCCGCCCCAACGTGGGGCTAGTGTGGACCCCAACAATGACTAATACACAAAATTACACAAATTTTAAAAAATCACATTAGCCATCATACAGAAACATGACAATCTGCAAACTTTGTACACATACATACACACATAAACACTCTCACACACACAGAGACAGAGAGAGAGAGAGAGAGAGAGAGAGAGAGAGAGAGAGAGAGAGAGAGAGAGAGAGAGAGAGAGAGAGAGAAACTTCTTTCTCACCAGGAAAGGTATTTTCCTGAGTTATACTAGCACCATTCCTGTGCTTCTTTTAAAATTTCCTTGTCAAACATTAGTCCTTATGTTTCAGTGCTGCTTACTCTTAATTTAGACTAAATGGAAATACCTAAAAATGATAAAGGGTGTATATAACAACCCATAGTCAATACTATATTTAAGAGAGACAAATATAGTATTTCTTCTAAAATCAAAAATAAGGCAAGGAAGTCCAATCTGCTTTCTCTTATTTGACATGTGTCTGAAGTCTTACAGCTGAGAAAGACATAACAAATAATAAAAATAGGAAAACATGTCAAGCTATTCATACTTGTGAATTATGTGATTCTTAAATAAGAAGGCCCTAAAGATCAACTAGAAAAATACAGGTCTAATAAATACCTTCAATAAAGTGGCAAGGTTCAAAATACAGTTTTAAAAATCAATCTACTTATCATCTGTCTGGTTGACTGTCTGGTTCTATTTTTCTTTTTTCTTTTGTTTGCTTGCAGAGTAAAGAAGTTCCTCATGTATCATTTCCTAAGATTTGATTTTTGCTATTGTACTGTCCCAGATTACTTAAAATAATAATCAAGCCAGGAACAATAAACAAGGCAAGTTTCTGGAAAAGACACTTGAAATAAAACAACCCAGAGATTCCTCGAGAAGAAAATGAGAAAATCCAGTTCTGTGTCATTCAGTGTACTGATGAACATGATTCAAGGTGTTGTATTTCAAGACAGCAGTAGACTATTTCCAATCCTTTGAAAACGACTTTGGAGGCAACTCTAAAGATCTCTCCATAGTGAAAGGTAGAAGGAGATGAACAGCAATCTAAATAGTGATTCCAGTCGATTTAAACTCATTAGCTCTGTTTAAGTTTCATAAGTTTATAATGGTATCCAATATACCTCATCCAACACACACACAAAAAGCCTAATAAGGTTCCTTGAAGTAGACTGCAGAGTGAAATCTAACTTAGACCTGATAAAGAAAAAGGAAAAACAAAAAAAAAAAACCCACTCAAATATTTTGTCCTGTCTGATATTCTTGAAACAAACTCTGCATTCCATAGCCAAATACTTTATTTAAAGAAGTTTCTATTACTGAAATTATTTCACAAGTCAGAAAAAGATAAGTCTCCTTTACAATGTCTGGTCCCCTACTTCCTGCCAGTGACTCTACAAGAGTCAATCATCAACGAGGTACTTTGTCTTTGCGTTGTAATGCTGTTAAGTCACAGTCTTTCATTTTGCACCCTTATTTATCAGCCTTTACAATGCTGAATGAAAATCTTTGCAAGTAAATGACCTGGGGGATCCAAAGTAATTCCTGGGTCCTGTGAATGTAACTCAATAAAATTAATTGGTCTAATTTAATATAACCTACAGTGATAAATCAAAAGATGGCCCTCTGTATGAGGATCTTGTCCCAGCCAACTGACAGTTCAAAGAATTCTTTACTGTTTTGGTCATATTATATTATATTAGTATAACCTCCTGGACACAGAAGATAAACAGGATTATTCCACATAGTCTATGGGTAAATAACTGTTTTTTATAGTGAGTTAGAGTTTGTAAGTCATGAGGATTTCAAGACAGCATTTTTTTTTCCTTTCAGTTCCTCTTTGTGCAGGTTCATGTGTGCTTTGTCTATGAGTACTATCTTAAAGGACCAATAAGAGCAATCTATATTCTAAAACACCAAAAGCAAGGTATTATTCCTAGAAGTAGCTGGTGAGTTATAGTGCTAAGGATTGCTACAAAATCTGTACACTTCAAAAGAATGAAGGCTTAAAATTTATATATCTAGAACCAATAAATTCTCCAACAGAACATTTTGAAATCAATGAAAAGATATATTTATCTGTTTCATGCTGGTTTAAACTATAAGACGATTGAAATGATCCTAGCTTACACAGCTGAACAAAATAATATTGAAAATAAAATATGAATTACAAATTAGCAAAAATTAAAAACGGAAACAATAAAAATATTCAAAGATTCATATGTAAAAGAAATTTGGATGTTCTATGTTTCTTTTTTGCTCCCAAATAATGATAGGACATTTTTATGCAGGCTCTAGCCCATTTTACCTCCTTATGACACAGAGACCTAATTATTTATTTAAAGGCTGCAAGTACTATAACTAAGCAAATAAATATTAATATATTATAACCCTCTATGGCTACCTACTTCCCACTAACGTGGTCCTTTACTTATATTTGAGTCTTTCCCTGGCTTGCACTGGTCATGTGTGTCCTCATGGTGACTTCTTCTTGTTTCTACATTCTAGAGACCATGCAGGAAAAGCTGCAGAGGGTAAGTGAGATTCCTGGACATAGCCCACCATTTTTTCTTGGCTGCAATGGGTATACACTGGAGAGGAATAGACCCAGGAGCTTCATCCAAGTAGCAAGTAGAAATCTTGGAATGAAGCTGCTGCCTCCATTCCTCTCGAAGGTACACCCATTTCAACCAATGTGATTGTGTCTGTGGAGACCCTCTCTGCCTATAGCCTGGTGTGATTACTTCCTGGATGATAGCCTACTCATCCAGGAACTACTTGGTTTCCTACAGAGCAATATGAAGATGAAGATTCTTGAGATAATGGTGTTTAGATGATTTATAATTTTATAGAATTCCTGATTAGATTTAAGCACCTTTAGGAAGTTGGTTTGATTTAAATAGTTTTGGGAAGTTAGGATAGTTGATAGAAATTTTAATGGTAGAATCAATAATAGAATGTGTCCCATCCTCATAGAATAGCCATAGCCACCTTGGTAAGAAAAAAAGGACAAGGAGCTTTCATGACTTACAAGTACTTGTAGTAGCAAGAAAAACTAGGCTTGGAACAAGCTAGTGATAAAGGAAATAATTCATTCTGGGTTGGGCCTGAATTTCTTGATCTTGTGATTTAAGAATATAGTCACAGGTTTCAGTGTGCACCATAGACAGAGAGTTATAAACAAAGAACAGGCAATTTCATTGTGAATGTAACAAAAGAGAACTATATGTAGCTGATCAAGACTACAAATAAAGCAAAAGACAGATGACCAGTTCCTTAGTAAATACATATTGTTATTAGCTAAGTATAGAAAAGAACTTGTTACCACAGACTGTCTTGCTTAAACTTTGTTAATCTATGACATGAAAATTATTGCTTTGAGGTTAAAATGAACTTGTGGAGAGAAAGGTAGATGAGAAATGTACAGTTTCAAAGGAAGAATACATAATCAATAATCCTGTTGTAGTTCCCCCCTTTGTGTAATGACTTTAATCTTTTTGAAAAATATCTTTTGTGGTGATCGTTTTTAGAGAATTTGTAACTTGTGGTTATGAAGTAATTTTCCTCTTACATAAAAAATTTTTCTTAGTGGGTATAAAAGGACTAAGGGAAAAAATAAAGTTATTGGAGCTTGTGGAAGCTTTGCTCTATCCATCGAACCTCTCTCTTTCTCTCTCTCTCTCTGTCTCTCTGTCTCTCTGTCTCTGTCTCTGTCTCTCTCTCTCTCTGTCTCTGTCTCTCTCTCTCTCTCTCTCTCTCTCTCTCTCTCTCTCTCTCTCTCTCTCTCTCTCTCTGTGAGTATGGGTATTAGTATGTGTGAAGTGGTTGGAGTTTGTTAGAACTTGTATAATCTACAAAATATGTGTGTGTGTGTGTGTCTTTCTGTCTGTCTGTCTGTCTGTCTGTCTGTCTGTCTGTGTGATTTTCCCCCTTTCTTCCCAACCCCAGAGCATGAAGTTTTGCCCCTTCAGAAGTTTCCCAAGTGACTAATCACTGACTCTCCATTTCACATTTGGTTTTTCTTGGTTTACCCTGTCGTGTCAAAGCTGGCATTTGACATCTCCACATGATATGTCCACACCTTCTTTGACATCTTCCACTTCCCTCACTCTCTCTCCACTGCCATCCCCCACTCCTTTTGGATCCTTTGCTGCCTGAAGTCCTGCCTTTCCTCACTTCTCTTCCAGGTTATTGGCTGATGATATTCTTTATTAACCATTCAGAGGTAGTGGAAAACAATTTTTATACAACATTGAGACCAGAAATGCTTGACCATGTTAACCCCCATAATACAGTCAGATATCTGAGCATAGAACACATCTGAATATGTAGTACACAATATCATTCCCCAACAACTATTCCTTTTTTAAAAAAATTTTTTTACTCCAAGTTTAAAAATGCAGTCGATATAATTGTACTTGTAACTCTGTGGCTGTCTGATTTCTACCTAGTTTTCCAAGATCATAAAACATCAATGAGGATATTAGGTTATATTTGCAATATCTCCTCATACTGTATATTATTATTTAAATTTTCTCAGCAATTTCAATTTATTAAGAGCATTTGTATAAATTTTCACTCACAATTTGTTTTAAAACATTCTTTTTAATAGTCATTTTAGCAGACTACATACTATGAATATATTTAGAGTACATAATATCATTTACATTGCCGAGTGGTGGTGGTGCACGCCTGTAATCCCAGAACTTGGGAGGCAGAGGCAGGCGGATTTCTGAGTTCGAGGCCAGCCTAGTCTACAGAGTGAGTTCCAGGACAGCCAGGGCTATACAGAGAAACTGTGTCTCGAAAAACCAAAAGAAAAAAAAATCATTTACATTGATGAATTTCAATTTTCTTTATCAGTATTTCACAAAAGTGAATAATATTTGTCATTATAGTAAAGAACAAATCTGAAACATTACTGGAAATGTCAATACTACCATTTAAATTTTTATCCATTGTTTATATGTTTTGCTTGGTGTCTATAATCTTTTACATGTACTCATAAGCAAATGAAGATAACCTTACAACAAAATTCAACTCCATAGAAAAATTTAAAAGTAATATTCAACTAACTGAGTGAGTTTTATTTCACTTTAAATCTTAAAATAAGACAAGTAAAGTTAATAAATAAATAAAATAAAAAGTTAAAAACAGATTAAGGAGGTTATTAGTGAAAATAAGTTTTAGTTGTCCATTTTTGCATTTTACCATATACTTTGTGACTTACCTTTTAATTATAATTAAATATAAGTAGGCAAATGAACCATTTGTTATGATCTAATTTCTACCACTTACTGGGAAAAGTTGCTCCTTTACTACCTCTACACTTTTCATCCTGTCAAGCCCATTGCTTGTGATGGTTATTAAACATTTTGAAGATTCTTCCACTAAAACCAGTCTCTGTGTATAAGAAAGGGTTAATGAACAGGTTATGCATATATTCACCCGATCATGAATATTTGTCCTATCACATGGAGAGTAGAATACTTACAGTCAATTATATTAAATACTGATACTAATGGTAAGCAGTTAATTCCATGCACAGTTCTCCATGGTTCCCCAATGCAAGCTATATTATCACTATAGTGTTTATTTATGATTTAAAGATTCAGCATGAATACTTGTGAGGAGCATCATATTTAAGTCAACTTAAAATGACATTTCCTGAATATTTGTACTTAGGTATAAAAACTGAAATCCCAGAAAGTGATTTATACACAAAGATACTTTGCCTATGTCCTGGGAAATAGAAACAATGGGTATAGAAAGAGGTTAAATTGTTTATTCTCCCAATATTATGAAAATCATTCTATGTAGAAATGATTACCTGTATTGTGAGGGAAAAGGATCATAAAGAAAAAGATCCAAAGTGGAAAGAGATATGGAATCAAGGAAGTGAGGAAAGAGAAAATGGAACTAGGATTGAGAAGGGTGGTCAATGGAGAAAGTATGAGAGGAAAGAGAGAGAAAGGCAGTAGAAAGTAGGATGGGGGAAGAAGGGAGGACAGGAAGGAGAAAATAGACACATTTAGTAATGACTTCTGTGGTTGAATATTGCATACTCCCAAGGTACATGTGTCAGAATTTTGAATCCCAGCTAAGACTTGGTAAGAGCTGAAACCTAGTAAATGTTCATAAGATGTATGTGGGATTCTTGACTCTTCTTAGTCCTTTCTCTCTCCATACTTAGTTATGAGGCAAATATGTTGCTTGGCTGTATACTGATGCAATAAAGGACATCCTCATCTCAAGCCTGTCTATAACAAGGCCAGCCAATTATGTATTATAACATCTAAGAGTATGGCACCATCTAGATCCTTTTTGTTTGATGCATCTATTACCTTATGCATTTCTTCCAATAATGGAAAATTAGTGCAATGTACTTTGAAACTTTCTAAGTGCTTGCCCTGCCCAATGAAAATCATTCAAAAATTTTTATATTACTTTATTTCAACCAGATTTTTTAATCAAAACAGCATTTCAATCAAAAGCTATTCCTCAACACCATAAATATGATTGCAGTATGCATATAATGACAATTTTATTCTGTTTATTTTACTTTATTGTACTCTTTTCAAGACTGGATTCCATTATCAATCTTTGGTTGTCCTGAAATTTGCTAGTTACACTAGTTTCCCCTAAAATTCAGATTTTCCTTGCTCCTGCACCCAAGTAGTGGAATTATTGGTTTACACCAACATATATGATCATGTTGGTGATTTTAATAATGACATTGAAACTCATTAATGAATAACTATGCATTTTTTCCATTAAGAAATTTAGGAATACTATTATTCTACAATATTTGACATGAAGTTTTTCCCACATGAATTCTTTGCCAAATGAAGGTACAAAGAAAACAGATTCATGTATCTTTTTATGTACAGATTGCAAGTAAATACATTTCAATTATAGACAAGAGATAAAGATATATCAGTTACTGTTATTGATGGGTGACATTTTCCAATGTTCCTATTTAGTAACTGAAACCATGAATATTAACCAAGTCTACAAATGTGATGACTTTTTTATACATACTTGTTTATATAATAAAATATAAGGACTAAATTATGTAAGTGAAAGCCAATAATAACTAATGACTGACACAATTATACTTAAAACTGAAAACCTTCAGTGAACATAATTTTGTTTATCTGTAGATGTAGCTGTTATCTATCTATCTATGTATCTATCTATAATCTACTTACTAATATCTATCTATCCATCTATCATCTATCTATCTATCTATCTATCTATCTATCTATCTATCTATCTATCATCTCATGTTTTAATTGGTTTTGGCTTTTATAGGTTCATATACCATAAAAAACTTGCCTTCATATTGTGACACAATACCAAGATTAATCTGTCTTTTCACACTGAACGTCTTGTATCTCTTTTGCACTTTATTTTGGCATTTCTAGAACATTTCAACTTCATCACAACTGAGAACTTGTTTGGAATGTCTTTCATCCTTAACTGATTTGCTCAACTGATCAGAAAAGCATTATGGCAGAGTTTTCTGCAGAAAATATATCATCTCCATTACTTTCTTTTTAAAGTTTCAATGTGTAAGGAGCATGACTTTCAACTTGTTTGAATTTAGAATTATCTAGGAGACTAACCTCTTGGTGTCTCTGTGGTGTCTTTCTAGGGAGTTTTACAAGAAGAGCAAAGACCAACCTTGAATAGCAAACACTTGTGTGCTGAGATTGAAGACTGAAGATCTCTTGTAAAAGGAGTGAAGCATCAGTGTGTCCCTCTTGGCTTTCTGCTAATGGATGCAGTGTAACTAACAGTCTCACACTGCTGCAACCCCTGCTAGAGTTGCTCTTGCCACCCTCACTTCTTCACTATAATGGACCTTGCTTTCAGACTCAGAGTGGGAAAAAGCTCTCCTTTTTTTGAAATGGCTTTTGTCACTACCCTGTCCGAAGAATAAGAAACATTACTAATACACAGTTCAAGCCTCTTTCCAAACCTAAGTAAGACTCTCTTGCTTTCAGTAAGTGGCTTGTTTCTTTGAGTTTGAAGTCTACATCTCTTTCAAGGATATAACTTTGAGATTTCAGTCAAAGTGTGATTTCTCTCCATGTCTTTTATCTACAAAATTAATTCATTTTTGGTCTTAGCAACGACATAAAAATACACTGTGGCTGTAACTTCTGCAGCCTGAAATGTTACAGCAAAACCACCACATTTTTTTCCCTTTTTCCTAAAGTCATGTATAACCTTAGCAATCTCAGTCAAAGTTCTTTATTTTCTTTTCCACTCCTTATTAGATAAAGAAACTTCAGCATTTAATTTAAAAGAAACAATTTATTTCATCTTTTTTTGTTATAACCAAATTCTCGCTATAGGTTCCCTTATAATTTGGGGCTGTGTCAAATAAAATAAGAGTTACTTGAATGGATGCACTGAAGTAGTGTGGTAGCTGATCTATGAAGCAGGAAAAGACTCCTACTAAGTGACAAGGGAGCGTGGAGTGAATCATTTGTCTCTGTCTTTTCTCATGAAATATCATCAGACAGAAGCTAATTGTAAGTTTCCTAATCCCTGAATTGTAAAACCACAAACAGCAAAGACTGTCACATAAAAAAGACAGAATCATGATATTTTCTATCATTCTCCATATCTAGTGTTAACCTGTCCAGTATATTCTAATACACATTACATATAGTAAATGACATTTCCCATTACAACATATTCAAAATATTGCCCTTCAAATTCCTAATAAAAAACAATACACTTATTTATTATATTGCCCTGTTAAATGATCTTTAATATTCACATATTCAATATAATCCAATGTAAGCTATTTGCAAAAGCTTCAGCCTTCAGATATGCACTTGAGGAAGAAGAAAAGAAAGAAAAGAAGACATAGGAGGTAGCTGCATGCAAGAAAGACTGCAGAAAAATGGATAATGAATGGACAAGGTACCTACCAATAAATATCTTTTTAATCACAGATAACACTTGCTTGAAATGAAATGAATTATTTGTTGTTTCTGACACCTAGATAAGTTTTGTTGAAAATGATCTCCAATGAGGAATAAATAATTTATAACATTTCAGAAAGTTATTCTCTCGTATTTACTATCAATCCTTCCCCCAAATTCAACAACATATTTCTCATTTACTTTGATCTTTTGTTTGTTTTGGTTGGATTTTTACTTGATTTTGTTTCTTTGAGAAAAGTTTACACTATTTTACTCAGACTGGTGAGAAATTCATCACACTTTTCTATGGACATTCCAAGACAAGGGAAATTTTTTATAAGTCACCATACTTGGCTCCTTACTTCACATTCTGAAGATGAATTTTACCTGTTTCATCTGTTTATTTGGAGTTATATATAAACCACATCATACACTAGGGCTGGGTTTATATTTTTCTGTCTTCTTTATTAATCATCGCTATATTGTCTTTGAACTATTATGTAGCTTCCCACAATATAAATAACCCACAATGTTAACCTGTTGGGTTAATAGACATTGGGATTCTTTCCAATTTTGAACTACTATTAATTAAGTTGCTAGAATGTTTCTACAAGCATTTGGAACTGTACCTGAAAGAAGAATTTCTAATTCTTGCACATATACTTTTTATAAATCCACCAGTTTTTTAACTTACAGTTTTACCATTTTATAGTTCTTCTAACGTTGTTTTTCTGTTCAAACCCTTCATTAAACTGGTTGGTAAGCTTTTGAAATTTCATTCACTATGTTACAACCAAATGTGACTTTAGGTTACATTTTTGGTATGATATGTACAACTAAGGTTTATAACTCAGTAGACACATCTTTTCTGTTTATTCACTTTGTTATCTTTAATTGACATTATTTGAGAATTGTATATAATGCCTTTTTCTACGTGCATTGGTGGTGTACTTATATCTTGATGTATTCTTATTATTTATATGTTCTGGATATAAGTCTTCTGATAACTACAAACATTTCAAATATTTTTCTAATCTTTGGTTAATTTGCTTGTATTTTAACAATATCTTTAAGCTTGGAAAGTGTGACCTTTATTCATGATAATGTATCTGTTGTACTGAATAATCATTGCTAATCACAAAACCAAAAATATGATCTCCTGTAGGGCTGTGGCTCATGCTCCGGCATGGGTTCTGCTGGGCTGAGTTGTGGACCCTGCGTGTCTGCCGCCCCAGGCAGCTGGAGCCACTGCTCACAAGGCAGAAGCAGAAATTTGACTGTGCTCACTTTTGGGGTAGCCAGGGAGACACCGGGCTGTGGAAGCCACGAGGCTCAACTCCAGGTGTGGGGAGATCACAGTCTGAAACCCTGCCTGGGCCAGAGCTTTTGGGTTGGGGACCCCCAGGCAAGAAGCAGACAGGGATCAGCTGGTCTCAAGTCCTTGGGCACCCAGGTGTCCTGAGAGGCTGCAGAGGGACAGAGACAAAATCGGGGGCATATGGGATAAACCATCCCACAGCCGAAAGGAGAAAGGGGGAAAAGATGAGCTCCAGCAGCGCCTCTAAGGGAAATGAGACTCTTGGTCATGGCGACTACCTTGGCTGGGTCTTGGCTCAGGCTCCCTGGCTGGAACCCAAAGAGGTCCTGTGGAAGGTTAAGCAGCAGCTTGGTAGTTGAAGATAATTTCCATGGTTCCCCACAGCAAGTCCAAAGACAAAAGGTAGTCCATGATGTTAAAACATTTATTGCCATGGTGGAAAGTGGATGAAGCTGTACCCCATGTTCTCAGAGCAGGCATGAGGTTAAATACCTTTTGCAAATAGGAGGTGGGTCTGGGAAGAAATGCCTAGCACCCCACAGTCTCCTAGGATACCTTTGAATCTTCCAAGTTCTTAGGATTTTCCTATTTTTAATTGATTTGTCAAATTGTATAGAATTTGTCAAAGTCTGTTGAGATTTTATTGGGACTTGCTTCAGTCACATAGGAGGACACCTACTTATTTATTTTTTAAAATAAATAACTTTTCATGGAGTATATTTTGGTCAGTGTTCCCCGACATCATTTCCTCCAAAATTCTCCTCACCTTGCAAATCATTCAACTCCATTTCTTGTTTTACTTTCATTTGTAAAAAATCAAACCTGAAGAAAATGAAACAATGAAACAAAAATTTAAAAAACTGTGAAAAAGCATGAGAAACACATATACACAGAGATACATTCACACACACACACACACACACAAGCAGAAACTATAATCAACAAGCAAAATACAATCAAGTCTAAAAACACCTAAAACAAACATTATGAGATAAAACATCTTCAAATACACCCTTGAGTTCATGTTTTTGTTGGCCTTCGATTGCTGAATATTAGTCCTCCCTTAAGTGTGTTTTATATATTCAATACAATACCACTGGAATAAAAAACTAACTTGCCTTTATAAATATTTATATATCGGATACAGATTCTAGGTTATGGTTAGTGGCTCATGCCCACTTTTCCTCTCAACACAAAGATCCCTTCTGGCTTTGAGCCATGCAAGCGCAGTATATTCTCCCATATTCTCTTTGAGTTCATGTGCGTGTGTTGCCTGTTGTGTTTTGAAGACTCTCATGTTTTGTTTTGTTTGATTTTGCCTTCCATCCCCACTGTCATTTATAATCTTTCTGCTGTGTCTTCTGCCAAGCTTCCTGAGAACTGAGTTGAGAGTTTTGCTGAGGGCATTCCATTTAAATTGAATATTCTCATGTCTTTCTTTCCCTATGGATAGTCCAGTTGTGTTCTACTTAGTCTCAAGTTCTTCATCAGTTAAGCAGTGTCAGGAAAGAGAGTTCTACCTCATAGAATAGTACTCAAGTCCAATCAGATAGTGGTTGGTTAACATCATAACTTTTGTCACATTTGCACCTGGATATCATGCAGGCATATCACTTTTGTAGATTGAATTGTATATAGTTGGGTTGGTCCTTACCTCCCTTTTCTGGTAGTATGGAGAGTACCTTCCAGGACAATAAACACTAGCAAGTAGTGGTGAAGACTGTACTTAGTCACCAGCTCTACTTCTTTTGTGTGTTCAATGAGATTTGTAACTGTAGCCTTCAGTAATAATTCTTTACCAACATTTTGTGGAAAAGAATCACTAGCATTGACAGTGGCCTGAGCTGTTTCCATGGAGCCCTTTTGGAAGATGCTATGGAACAATTCAGAGAGATGTAAATAATGCCTGACACTGGCGATTTCATTTGGTGGTGGGAATGTTGGGGCTTTCTCTCCAAATAAAGAGAGACTTATTTGGTGACTTATTTATATTTATTTAATATGTGTATATATACTTAAGAAGCTTCTGCTGTAGTATGTAAATGTTTTATTTTCTCAGAGGAAAAGAGCTGTACCCAAGGCGTGTGACTACACAGCTTAGGTTGAGCCCAGAGCATTTCCTTCTCTGTCCTAACTATCCCCTAAGCCTGGACCTGGAAGCCTCTAGCATTCATACAATTTAATCTTTGCCAACCCAGACCTTGAAGGCTTCAGTTTCCAGCTTGTCTGCTAACCTAGGCCTAGAATGTTTCAGCCTCCAAGACTTATTGCTGAATAAACTCACTCTATCTAGCTCTTACTGTACTCTGGCTGGATGGTTCAACTCAGTTGTTCTGGTTTAAACTCCTCTGCAAGCTGACTGATTGAATTGGGCTTTCTCACCTTCTGACTGGGTTGCTCTACTTGGAAAGACTAAAATTAACTATACTGAAATGAATTCAAATGAATTCTCTCTGTGTTTGTCTCTTTCTGTCTCTCTTTGTCTCTCTGTCTCAGTCTCTCTGTCTCTCTGATCTTTAAGTAGCTTCTCTTTCCTATCTGTAATCATGAGAATTGGGGGTATCCTATCTCTGACTCTTTCTGTTAAGTCTTTCTCGAATTTGTTAGTTTGATGGCCACTCAATTTGATCTCATTGTTTGGAAACAAAATTGTGTACTAAGAGTGTTTCTGTATTTCAGCCAGAGTGTTTAAAGGTATTTGGTATGTCTGCATTTCAGGTGGATCATATCTTTGGATGTGATCACTTGCCAGATCAGTCATATTGCTGGAATAAATTTTCTCTACAATAATATGTCTCCAGGTGATCCCTTTAATGGCCTTTAGTATTAGCTACTCCTCCTCTATTCCCTCTCCTAAACCTTTTCTTCTTAACATATTAGGTGTTCCAATTTTTTTTAAACTCCATTTTTATGATTAAAACTATCCTCATATCTCTGTCAATGTTTATGAAAATATTTTATGAAAAACAAAACAATTTTTTATGAAAATTCTCTCTATATATGAATGTATATATATGGAAATATATTGATATTTATAAGTGATACTGGTTTTCTTGGTTTTGTGAATTTATATTGGAAATATATTTTTTTTCTTTCTTTGAAGTTAAGGTAGTTTATGTGAAATCATAATGTGTCCTTTGTTTTTAGAAAGAATTAATCATTGAATCCATAGGTACCTGGATGACTTTCGTAGAAAATATTCAATTCTGTTCATTTGATTACTAAAAATTCATAGATTAGCTATCTTTATCTTTGTCAGTTTGGATAAATTCAGTTTTTTTGCCCATTTCATTCATGGTGTGAGTTGTCAAGTATCTGTCCCCTATGCTATTTCTTTATTGTTATTTTAATGTCCATAGAAAATAGTCATACCTCTCAAGTCTGGCGAGATTTCTAAATTGATCCCTCTTCCTCCCTCATCTCCTTCTTTCTTTCTGCTAGGATTTAATGATTCCATTTTTTTTTAAATAATTGTGTATACACACGTGCAAGTGTTGTTTCTTTTGCTGCTCCGATTTGCATGAAATTAAATTATTATAGATTTCCTTTAGTCTTGTAAATTCTGCATTTATTTGTTGTTAGAGTTGGTCTACAATTATTTGGTCATCAATTCTAGGACAACATTCTTATTCCAGAGATCATTTATTATGTAAATGCATAGACTTAGTGTGGTGTCAGATGAATATATAAGGCCCTTACCAAGTTTTCAGTCCCCTCACATCTACTGCCCTAGTTTATATGACCTAGTTTATATTGGGTACCCGCTCACAACTCCACAGAGTCTGTTTTATTGCTTCGGTAGACCTCACCCTATGCATAATCAGTCAAAAATTTGGTCATGATCACATAGTAGAGTATCCTGATGACTTCTCAGACTCTTTCTGCCTTGAAGCACCTATATTTTAGAGCAGAAACTGAATGCCACATCAGATTACACTTTTTGTCTCTGCATTTGCAAGCTTAGATGACAACCAAGCTACTGAACCATACTTAACACTGTACCTCTGCCATACATCGTAGTCAGAATGTTGTTTTTTAGAGATCTGGAAAAGCACATGTACCATTGTTCATGCTTTTATCTTTTTAAAGGTATAGTCTTAGTTTGCCTAATAATAGTGTAACAAAACCCACTATGTATATGAGTATGTGTGTGTGTTTGCATTTGTGTATGTAGCTTTACTAATGATAGTTGGTTTCATAGTTTGTAGCAAAAGAAGTATAAATGCAGACCCAGGAATACAGCCAAAGTAAGTGAAAAGTATAGAATTATCTCCTCTATAGTGTTCTCCAAGAAGCCCCTCCAGTGGGAAAAAGGCAAATAAAGAAGAATTATAGCTAGACTCATTGGCATATCTAGTAACATGAAAAACAGTCCTAACCATGAAGATGGGACTGATTAGACAACTAAATGGGATTTCTCTTAATACTTTATTAACAAATAAATATTTTATAACTAACATTACATTCATACTGCTTAGTATGTGAGATGCCCAAACCTTTGAATAAAAGCAAATCCACGTTTCATTTGTTTTTCTATTGCTAATGTTCTTAGTGTTGGAGTCCAGGAGTCACCCCCCAAACCACATAAACACTGATTTCAGTTAAAGAAAGATAGTTTATTGAGCACACACCACAAGACTGATTGACCAGTGCAATAGCTCAAATCTGTGCGCTGGACATTTATGGGCCAGCCTATAAAGGCTTACACTGCAAAATCACAAGGAGCTCATACACAGGTGCTGGAAGAATCACGTGGTGTTCAGCCCTGACTCAAATCATTTGAGACATAACAGTTCATATTGATCTTTAATTGATTGGTCCTATGTTATGCTTACAGTAATGGAACATCTTAAGATTAACAAACCTTATATAACATACACAACATAAAAGGGTATGTGGTCAGCTTGACCTGCTCTGAGTCAAGTTATTTTTCTGCATCAATCATTGGCAGCATATTACAGCAGCAGTATAAAATAGCTGGTGGGGATGGAATAAAATGGGTACAGACATGCTAGTGTGGTAGGGATAAATAATCCCCTCCCCACTATGAGTTGCTCCAGGGAGTCAAATCATTGAGTCAAAGTTTTCCTCTGATGTCAGGGTCCAGTTAAACAAAGTTTTCTACTACCCATTGTTGGCATTTTGTTGGCTTTCTCAATCTGATCCTTTTTTGACAAGCTTTAGGCTTTTAAAAAATATGTCTGAATGATTAGCATAGAGACAGCATTGTTTACCTAGAGCCATCAGTAAAGTCCTTTGTTGAATGAAGAGAAGGTCAAGCCTGCTTCTGTATTGTAATATGACTTCAGCTAATGAATCAAGAGAGAATGTTAAATGAGTAACTGATTTGTTTTTAAATTCTAACAGGCCTCGATTGTTTTGTTAACATAAATAATTAAATTTTTGATCTTTCTTAATAAGTATTGTTGCTCTCATACTGGCAGACCTTGCTATGCTCAAGCATACTAGGAGAGGAACTAGTACTAGAGCTGCCCTGGCCATCCAAGGTCAGTGTAAAAGTGCTAGGTGCTCCCAGCCTTCCTCTTGAGAGTAGTAGCATACTTAGGTGATAGATGTATAAGTATGACCTAAAGAGTCTAGGAACCTTAGTTTCTTTGGTTCCTAAGGAAGAAAGAAGAACACTTAGGAAAGAGGGTAAAACAAGCAAGGTTATGTATAGGCCAGTCAGCCACATAGTGCCAGAAACAAATTGCTTGATTGTTGGATGTTACTTAGGGGTTGTCATTCCTGGGAGAGAGAGAGGGGGTTTACCACTTTGTTGTGATCAGTAGTGTCTAAGACCCTGTTACTTTTAATTTGCTATCTCTGGATGATGAACATAACTTCAGGGTCATTGTCAGATTTCAAACTTTTGTAATTCCCAAGTCTTCCCTGTATCCCACACATTATTTATACAACTTTGATCTTTTATTTGAATGGGGTTGATTTTCCCACTGTTTTGTAGAGTGGTTCTCAACTGTCTGTAACTGAATATAATTATCCTAATTAGTGACCCCAGGAGCTAATGTTTTATAGCTTCATATAGCACAAAAGTACACATCTCGTCCTTCACATTCATCCGAGGGTCTTTATCTGAGGAATAGGCATACACCTGAAAGGTAGCAAAACCATTTTTCATACATTGGATCCCACATCCAAAAGAATGAGGGGACATGTAGGTTTGTATTCTTTGGGTATCTATGCAATTTCATGCCAAACAACTTACATAAGTAAAATGTAAGGGTGGAAGAACCATAGGCGGTGAAATTAATAACTAGGATTCCATCTGTAGTTCTAATCAAAGTCCATATGTGTTGTACTGGAGCAAGTACCGCAGCTGCTCAAGGCAACACAACAAAGAAAATTAGTCCCTAGAGTCTTTTACCAGTCTTAGTTATTTTTTTAGTCATTTTACAAACAAATTGCTATCCCTTTTCCAAGTTTTCCCTTCCCTTTCTCCTCTGATGTCCACAGGAAGACCAACATAGTCAACTAACCTGGAACCTTAGGTGATCTCAACCATGAACCACCAACCAAAAAGCATCCATGGGCTGTACCTAGGCCAGTTAACACATGTAGCAGCTATGCAGTTAGGTCATTATGTGGGTCTCAAGGAGTCTGATTTTTATCGAGTCCTGTTGGTATTATCCAATGACCCATCACTGGTTGAGGTCCTGATGTTTCCAGAAAACAAACTACAGATAAGAATGATGAATTTAGGAATAAATCCCATTTACTTTCAATAGGAGTGGCCAGGATCACAAAGTGGGGTCCTTTTCATCATGGGCCCAGAGGGTTTCCTTATTGACTTAGCAGTTCAGCCGGTTAGGTGGGACAATGGACAGCATATTCTCTTCTGTAACTACACTCATGCACTATTTGGACACTTTGATAGAGATCCAGAAAAGCTGAAATGCTGGTCAAAGACTAAGCAATGGGACATTTATCAGAAACTGAAAGGCAGGGAGCAATCAACATCAACTGGACTGACTAGTTAATAGCAGAGTTAGGAGCTCCAAAGGTGATCCCTGGATGGTGTCTGTCAGACATGTGAAGATCTTCTGAGGCAAATAAAGATTAGGAATATATCTTAAACTTTTATAGTAATCTGAGAAAGTAAGGAATCCCAAAATCAAGAGAAAAAGCCCATTTTCAAGAACAGGTGGTTGTACTATATGGAATTCATTTGATCTGTAGCATGTGGATCAAAATCTTATGACATTTTGATGTTTTGAAGCTTATGTACATTTTAGTTTACAAAAGGTTGTACATTAGTGTTACCATTGTATTGAAATCCATATTTTAGACAAAGTAGGTAACAGGTGTCTGTAAGACAACAGGAGTAGACTCATACCTTTGTGACCTAGTAAAAGCTATATGTTTGATTCAAAGGACACAGAACATTCTTTTTTTCAGTACAGAAATAAAGTCACATGCTTTAATATGAAAATTGTGAGCAAGGCTAACCTGTTTGTCCTTTTTATTAAGAGACCTAGTAATTTTAACTAACTAATGAATTGACTAATGAGTTAATACAGTAAGGATTACCTTGTGGTAAAGAGATAGTTACCTGTTTTTTGAACTACATTTAGGTTAGCTGTCAATGTGATCAAAGACCTGAGATGAATAAATTGTAATATAAGTAGCCTATGTATCAATTAAAACGACAGAGACTTGTCTATATTTCATTACCTAGACAGTTGTCCAGAATTCCTCTGGTCTATGTGACAATGAAGGTAGAGGCAGTCTTTGGCCATCAGGCTGAGAAGATGAAGAATCTCTGTCTGTGTCTCTACAATCAATACCATATGCATTATTTTCATGTTAAAATGTTTGGTTGCCAGCAAGAAAATATCTTGTATAACAAACCCATAAAGATGCAGCTTTAGTACCTCACTAAAGAAATATTTTTTTAAGTCCTATCTTTTATACATCTGAGTTTTACGACAGGAATTGCACAGCAATATTATCCCAATTTAAAAGTATCTTTAGAGACCCGTTCCTTTGGTCTATTCATACCGTGTGTGGTTGCCCACAATGGCCTAACCTTGAGTTAAGAGTTTTAAGCTAACTCTTGTTGCAGATGTTACAGATTTGAAATCATATTTAATAACTTATAAGGCAATAATCTATAACTAAGACCTGCAGAACATAGTAAACTTATACTTTTAAGGCCAGAACAAAAATATCATGGCCATATACACTTATACATTGAGAATAACCAGATAAAATTTTTCTTGCTTCTTCCAGTTGTAATTTTAAGACAGGAGCACCTTGCTACCTGCATAATCTAATTCTCACAGGAACACAGTTTTTGTAGCAGAACTAACCATTATCTTCTTTACCAGAAAAGCTGGGATCCTTTTAAGAGTGTACATATCAGGGTTTTCCCCGCATCATCTAGATACCTTGCTGCAGGTGCAGGGCTCCAAGAGCAACATCAGTTTATTAGTTTTTTTGTTGTCCAAATTCAGCCATTTTTCCCCTAAAACTCTTTGAAATGTGTTACATAGCACACACAAGATTCTAGATTTTGTTGTGTGGTGTTACATAACACCACACAACAACTGTAGACCAACAATAAAATAACCAAATCTTCTTGTTTTTACTAAATGATAAAAAGTTGGACCAATTTTGACAGATTTTAAAATGTGTTGTGAAATAATATTTTTAAGTATAACATTTTAAAAACAATAAAATCATAAAATAAATACAGCCATTTACTCATTTGGAAAAATATTTAAATAGTGCTAGAGTTACTTCAATTATTGTTGAAAGTAGCATAATCAATTAGTGCTGGGTGATCTCAAATTTGTGGGAAAATTTATAATTTTGGAAGAATTTTGGAGGAAGTCTGATTGCATATGAAAATCAATGGAAAACTCTGAAAACAATATATGGATACCATGGACATAACTCTGATATCTTTAAATAAAGAATGATGAGATGATTACCATGGTGCATATTAGTAACTTTTTCTTCATGGGGGTCAAAAATAATCATGATGATTTTCTTGTTGCTTGGTGTCAATTGTTCTTCTTAGTCATGTTCACTATACAATAAAGAACATTTTGCTCAAGGAGAGAGAGAAAATAAACAGAAAAGATAATGGGAAATGTAAAATTATCTGCAGATTAGGTTTATGTTTGTTCCCTAAGATAACATAAGACAAATTTAAATTTTAGTGTTTTCTGACTTTTAAATACAAGTTACCATGATTTAATTCATTATTTGCCATCAAATATATTTGCTTGAGAGAGAGAAAGAGTAACATTACCATAATGTTCTCTTTTAGTGTAATTGAACTTTTGTTGGATTTAAATGAATTTTTGTTTGCTTATTTGTTTGTTTATTAACTGACTGTTGTTTGACAGTTAGTCTAATGTCACATCACTAGAAGATAAAGTCAAGGCTAACTTTGAAATGCTGATCTTCCTGCTTTAACTTCTAGAATGTGAGAATTACGGGCACTTTCCAGCATGCTTGGACTAATATATGTTTATACATCAGATGAACACAATATACTCCTAGACTTCCAAAGTTGGTACATATATTTATTCAATGACAGAATATGTTCTGTAGGCTTGGAGTTAAATTCCATCATCAAGAAAAGATAGTATACTGCCAAAACCATGTAAGAAGCATAGGTTTAGAATCGCAGTATGGAAGTTACCCAGCGAGTAAGCAAATCTACACACAATTTCAGGTAAATTTGAATCAAACTATCAAATTAAGATGGTTTGCTTTTGCAATTTTACAGAAAATTTTCATAATTTGTTAAGGTAATGACACAACAGAATTTCATAAAATTGTTTGTACAAAATAATCACTAGAAAATCAAATGATGCATTACAGAAATAAATGGGTATTTTGTTACTATCAGGAAGACTTCATAAAAAGTTTTATCACTATTACATATTAAAGGCAAATGGTGATTATATTTGTACTTAGGAAATCTAGACCTGTTTATTCACAGTAACTATGAAAACCAAAGTTTCTTAGGGTTCTAAGAGACAGTTCAGCTTAGTCTTTAAAAATTTTTGCTGTTCTTTCAGAGGACTTGATTTTGGTTCCTAATACCAAAGTTAGGCAACTGACAACTAGGTCTAAGAGATATGACACTCTCTTCAGGTCTCCATAAGCACTCTATACACATGACACAGATTTACTCAGACAGAAATATATACTGAAACAAACACATCAATAAATAAATAAACCATTTTAAATGGAAATAGTTGGTTTCATAAAATACAACACCAGCAATTGTCATTTAATATGGCCAAAATAAAATTATATGATGGGTAAAGCCACTTGTAGCAAAGAAATTTATCTCTCAGTTTAGCTATGTATTACAATGTTTTGTGTGTCATATTTCAATTTATATACATGCAATCTTAGCATTATAAAATTTATTTCATGAACACAGGAACATAAAGCTGAATTCTAGCTAGTTTAGAAGTGGTTTTGGTAATTTGTTCTTGCAGATAAATTTGGTAGTGATATCGCTACAAAAAGAATGTGATAAATTTGACTATTCACTATGGGAGAAAGATCTATGATATCATAATAGACTATAATTGTAAGTAATCCCTTTGAACATTCTTGAAAACCTGCTTGCAATTATAGGAGAGAACATAAGCACTGTGTTTCCTTTTACCAGCTGTTTCCTGTCATCTTGTCAGTCTTTGGAATTAGCAAATTTTAGATATAAATGGATTTGATCAGACAAGTGTATAATGAAGCAAACAGAGATTTTGATAGACCCCTCCAGTGGCATCATAATGAATTCTATTCCAGCTACAACATCCTTCATTTAAATTTCAGACAAACTATGCCAGGTGAACTCGACTCACATCTACAGAATAATGACATATTTTACAAGCACCATATTCTTTCTAAACTGAATGCAGCATCAATGAAAATTGGATAAAAATAGTATTCCTCAAAATTAATAGAATTACTCATAGATACTATTTCATCTACTAATAGAATTACTCATAGATACTATTTCATCTAGTTGTGTAATGATACATGGCACTATTAGATACTAATATATACACACTCGATTTAAAAAACAGGTAAGATCTTAGTGGAATTGTTACATGAAAGTAAGGATCAGCAAAAACAGTTACAATAATATCTAATGGTCATACACCACAAAATTGTCACATGTGGACATATGTCACATATGGACTTATGAAAAATTGAGGTTACAAAAATATTTTGTGTCTCAAGTCTCATTTCATTATTTGGTCATTAAGGTCAATGGTTGAATATGAGTTTGTGGATCAGATTCTGATAAGAAACCAATTGGAATCATGGGTTTTCTGATAGTATTTTTGCTAAGATTTGTATATGGACAGTGGAAAAAAGTAAGAGCTCTTAGTTTGAAAATAAACATTTAAGGTATAATTCTATTTTACTTGCCTTGGATTCATTATTTTATTAGCTGTTATAGTCATGGTTGAATAGCAAAAGTATAATCAGATAAATTAATATCAATAGTAAAGAATAAAAATATGCACTATAATGTATGACATTCTATAGTACAACACATCCTTTGCCTCCCTGTGGCTCTGAATGTTACTCATTATTATTGACAGTGGAGATAGCTGAGATATCCCATATAATACAGCATGAGACGATCTTATTTTAATACCTGAATGTTAAGCAAATCAATACCTATAACTCAGGGTTAGATAAGTTATAAAAGATGTGATTATAGGAAGACAAATCTATATTCCACAGTTTGTCCAATGTCCACATCACATAATATGCAAACAAAATGTGTCTAGAAAATATAAGTTCTATACAGAATTCCATGAGATATCTATTATGGGTAATAATTACAGCTCTTCCACTAAATATCTCATTAAATTAATGATAATATATTAAGAATTTATGCATACCTGGTACTCAGCTGACTGATGCATTTGAATTTTGAGTTTGGATGAGCCAAAGAGATATAGAGAGATGGAGAATATCATTTCTATAGAGGTCTTAATGCTGTTTAAAAGTAAAGAATAGGATCTGTTCACTGCTATGCATTATTTTTTGCCAAGCCATGATTGCCATTTATCTGACTCACATCTTAAAAGCGTTTTAGTAGAAAACCCCCAATCAGATCAAATGTCATCTGACTGGTTATATGAGTAGAGTCTAAAAGTGTGACTTACTTTTTTAAATCCAGTCTTGGTGTCCTAAAGAAAGCCATCCTTTTACCTGATAAGGTGGGTCCAGATTTTTTGAAGTTGTTGAAGACTATCAGTGCAGCTCTGGTAATGCTTTTGTAACCTTGCACTGTTTTTCTTCATAGGAATTGTGCCAACCGCTGCCTGTGCAAAAGCAAAACTCATTTCTTCTTCACAGTATTATTGGCAATGTAGCTGGGATCAACTAATACACTTAATTAAGCCTTAAGCTAGTCTTTATTCTAAGCAAGGTAGCCTTGATCAGCTTTGTTTCTTAAAAACAAACAAAACAAAAACAAACAAACAAACAAACAAAAACAGTGTTCCTGAAATTCAACCTCGAAAATTTGAAGAGATGAGAGATATAACCAGGTCTAGATCAACCATCACTTTTCTTCAGAGCTTTGTTTGTAAGGTCTGAAGCAATGATAAGCTCCAATGATTGTTCCGCTCGCCTCCCATGTCCCCTTTCGCCCGTGGAAGAGAGACACGAGAGGCAGAATTCGGGTGGTTACCACAGCGAGGCTTTAATCTTGTATAAGCAGACGTGAAGACCACGGAAGGGCCCAAGACAGGAAGAGGCACAGCTTAAATACACCCTAGAGTGACGTGTTCACTTCTGATTGGCTGTTCACTCATCACCCAATATTACGCCTCGGGATTGGCCAGTGACTTTGGCGGGCTTTTTTGCCTTTGCACCTGCGCAGTTAAATGTTTGCTAGTGGGGAGGACATGATGTCCACGCCATCTTGGAATGGCAAATGCTGACACGCTCACTGCAGCTCCCAACAAATGATCTGAAGAGAATGATCTTAAAACTGGGATGATGTAAAGAGAAGTTAGTTTAATATTTGAGAATGTGTCATTTCTACCTGCCATGAAAAAAATACTGTCGGAATTCTCTCACAATCAGTGACTTACGAAGACTAATTTAAATTGAAGAAATCTCCTAGAATTTAAGCTAACATATGGGATGAAATTTAATCTTTACCTCGAGAGAGACATGGCCATGTAGATGGGGTCTATAAGCTTGTGAAGCTTGCAGAGGAGGTAGTACATGTTCCCTTAATAAAGCCTAGAAGATGAACCGGCCATTACAATCATGAACACAAGCAACTTTGAATGTCTAGACATGATCTCTTCCAGTCGGGAGCCATCAGTTGTAGGCCTTGGAAGGGGAAAGGGCTTTTGGGGTCTGGCTCTTCCTTATGAAGTTTGCCTATGTATAGACTCTTTGAAAGGAACAGTCATTTCATTCAATTGGCACACACTGGTGAGTTCATGTTGTCCCAGTGGATAGTTGCACAGCCATGGACACACAGATGTCCCTGGTTATATTCAGTGAGGCATAAAACAATCAAACAACCCTGAAGGTGTGAAAGAGCCTTGTGGGATTGAGGTAAAGGGAGATAGGAAGAGAAAAGAGTGTGAGAGGTGAACATAATTAGAAAGTAGTATAAAATGTGCTGGAAATTATCAAACAACACTTTTATTTCTTTTTTAAATTTTATCAACTCTCTGGTTTTTACTCTTTTTATTTGTGATAGAAGTATCGCAGAATACATCCTGACCACATCCTCCCCTCCCTTTACACCTCCATGCTCAAAGACACATTTTTTCAACCTAGGTTTAATAACAGTTCAAGCTCTCCTTTAGCCCACCACCCAGCAGAGGTAGTGGAAAAGTTATTAGGATATAGGCAACATGGACCTGTTCTTCAATAGTTCTTTGGAGTTCTTTGGAAGCAGTATCTTCTTTCTCAGCAGTTTGGTCACATAGCAAACATCAAATGGACTCAACAGCTGCAGACCAGTCCTCTAGACAAGCAAACACCAGGCAGGAACCAGAAGCTCTAGTTCAATCCTACAGAAACCACAAGGCTCACCAACTGGGCTAAGCCAAGGCTGCTGAAGCTGCACATTCGTGCAGAAACCTCAGGAGCAGTCCTCTCTGAGGGGTCATTACCATAAATTGAGCTCAACTCTATGTAAGGCAAACCAATGCACACATGTTGGCGGAGTACACCAAGCCAATGCTTAGTGCCAGTGTCTGTGGGATCATATTTATAACCTTTCATCACAGGTCCTTTAGCTTGTTTGCTATATCATCTTTTCACCTTTGTCTGCTCCAGGAAAATATTCTTTCACGTGTCTGCTTTAGCAAGACATTCTTTCACCTGTGTGTCCCAGCAAAACATCATTTGACATAACTAACTTTCCAAAGAAACCAGAAGTTTCTACTTCAAAGTTCCCAAGAAGAATTTTATAAAACAAAAAATTCACTCTTTCATTAATGTATTTGCTCACTTTACATCTGCACTGCAAATTCCCCTCCTTCCTTCCCTCCCAGTCAAACCCTTACAAATTTCTCCCCTATTACCTCCTCAGAAGAGAAACCCCCTTGTGTACTAGTCTGTCTAGGACTCTGTCCTAGCAGAACTAAGTATATCCTCTTCCACTGAGGCCCAACTATGTGGCCCAATTAGGAGAAGGGAATATATTGGTCAGCAACAGAGTCAGAGACAATCCCTGCTCCAATTGTTAAGAGATCCAAATGAAGACTAAGCTGTACATCTGGTGCAAATGTGTCTGGAGTCTACGTCCATCCTTTTCATGCTCTTTGGTTGCTGGTTCAGTCTCTGTTAGCCCCAGGATTGTGAACCCCAAGAGTGCAGTTTGACACTGTAGGTCTTCTTGTGGTGTCATTGACCCCTCCAGGTCACTCAGTTCTATTCCCAACTCTCTCACAAGACTCCCTGAGCTCCACCTGATGTTTAGCTGATGGTCTCTGCATCTGTTTTCATCAACTGCTGAATGAAGCCTTTCGTGAAAGACTTATGTTACTTTCGTGTCCACAAGCATAGCAGAGTATCGCTAAGAGTGTCAGGGCTTGTCTCTCTCACATGGGTTTCGAGTTGGAGGCCATCACTGGTTGACAGTACTCTCAGCATCTGCTCCATTTTTATCTCTGTACATCTTGTAGGCAGAACACATTTTGAGTTGAAGGTTTTGATGTCCTATGCCTTCTACTGGAAGTCCTTCTTGGCTACAGGAGGAGGCTACTTCAGTTTCCATATCCCCAGCTGTTATGAAGAGTATCAACTAATGTCACTTTCCAGACCCCCTAGGAGCATCTCCTAACCCAGGTCTCCAGATAGTCTCAGGAATGCACCACACCGAAGTTGTTCTCACTTCCAGCCCTGTCAAGCCCTCCAGGCCCCAACCTAATCTTCACTCCTGGTTCCTCTCCTCACCGTCTCCCCCATCAAGTTCCTTCTCTCCATCTACCTCTGATGACTATTTTGTTTCCCTTAATGAGTGAGATTCATGCATCTTCCCTTGGGCTCTCTTTATTATATAGTTTTGGGGGGACTGTAGATTGTAGCATGGTCATCCTCTAATAAGCAAATACAGATTATACATTTCATTTTGGACCTAGATTACTTCATAAGATCAAAATCTCAAGTTATAGCACATGCTGGGGAGGAAGAAGAGCAAGGGGAATGATTACTCCTTCATTTCTGTTGGGAGAACAAACTTGGACAACCACTTTGGAAATCAATTTGGCAGTTTCTCAGAAAATTGAGAATAGTTTTACTCCAAGATCCAGCTATACCCCAAAAATGCCCCACTATAATATAACTACACTTGCTTATCTATGTTTATAGCCACTGTATAGCAGCTTTATTCGTAATAGCCAAAAACTAGAAACAACCTAGTTGTCCCTCAACTGAAGAATGGATAAAGAAAATGCTGTACATCTACACAATGGAACACTATTCCACTGTTTTTCATAAACAAGGACATCATTAGATTAGCAAGTAAATGGATGGAACTAGAAAATATTACCCTCAGTGAGGTAACTTGGATCAAGAAAAACATTTAAAAATTTAAAGAGCCAATATTTCAAAAGTTTTAAACTTTATTAAGTCATATATTTCCATTTAAAACAAATAAAGACTACAGAAAAATTTTCATAACTATAACAAAACACAAACTAACACAGAAACACAATGATATAAACACGTACTTGAAAAATGTGGTAACTGTATGCAAGTTTTCACCAATTCATTTAGCAAATACTCATTAATCAATATTTTGTTAGATAATGTTAGAAAAATTAATCAAACTTTAATGTCAGCTATTTCTATTATTTAGAAAGTAACAATTACCATTAAGTTGACCTTACATGTAGTCTAAAACCTGTAAAAATTTCATATTCAATTTAATAAATTTAACAAAAGTTAACAAACATAATCTAGGTCATGCCATTCTAGTAGAGAAAAAATATGAATCAAAGCATAAGTTAAAAATGTCTTGGAGCCACTTTAGAAATAAAACAATCAAAGATTAATAAACTATAGTATTATTTTAGTATATCCAAATTATATTTACCATTTTATTCTACACATATTTAAAGTACTCAGCAAACACCGAAGGCCAGTGCCTAACATGTTGCAAACCTTGCACTGATGGTAAGGCTTCAGTGGGTACACTAGTTTTGCTTGTGAGGGGATATATGCATTCAACTCTTCAAAGCCTCAGTGACCAACAGTTTGGTGTGTTTTCTTCTTGAGATTCCTCATAGCTCTAGAGCACAAACCATGTTCTGGGGGAGATGCTGTTTTTATACTGTAGGCTTGCACAAAGTAAGTCAAGGAATATAAATTTTCTAATATTAGAGAAGGTGAGGCTGTGAGTATCATCTTTAGGGGAAAGAGAATCATGAGCTGAAAGAACTGGTGGTGGATTTTCACCATTCTATTGCTTATTTCATCCTAGAACAGTGATTTATTGTGGAACATTGTTTGGATGTTTTAAACCCATCACTGTCATTATAGAAATATCCACATCTATGCTACATATTATTATATGAGTCTTACATCAATGGCCTTTTGTTTCTGTTTACATAATCAATCTCCTGGGAACATTGTTAAACATGTTGTAGCAGAAGCACCTAACATAACAGGAACTACAGGCTCCAAAACAATTTCAGAGGAAGAAACTGGGACATCTGAATGTCATCTCTCCTCACACCCTGACCCCAGTGCATGAGATCAAGAGAAGAAGAAGGACATGTGGATATCACAGGCATTTCTTTACAAACCTTCTCAAAACAAACTCTGCAGGACTACCCCATACTTGGCAGAATCAATAGTGGATATCTGCCACAATTCAATGTATCCCACAGTCTGAGTATCTAGAATTAACCTTTTAGAGAGGACATTTTCACTATTAACTCCATGAGAGACAATGTAGCAGACTCAGAATTTCTTTAGGTGTTTCACAGAAGGAACATTAATGCCAGAAATATATGAACACAGAGTAGTGAAATGCAGTGAGCAGTAAATGCATTTAGTCATTTGTCTTTCCAAAAATAGCAAATTACTTTGCATTAATTTTGTATGTCTTGATTTTAGTGCACAATGACTTTTACCTCAAATGTCTTAGGGCCAGTCATGTTAAGATAAAATTTGCCCTATTTCAGATTCATGACACTTCTTGCCATAGTGTACAGACATGTTCAAGGCACAAAACATGACATGTTATTTTCTTCATGAGTAGAGTAGAAGTGAGTCAAATTCAGAGTTTCACAGTGAAACACAATAAATAAAATGTGCATGCAAAAATATTTTTGCTATACACACAAAACATAGGATTCTATGTAAGAGTATGTGTGTGGGGGGGTCTGTGTGTGGGTGTGTGTCTGTCTTTCTTTTTATCTGCTGTTTCTGATATCCCTCACTTCTTCCCTCTGACAGGAATTTTGGTCTTATTCAACAAATGGTTTTAAAGATTAATCACGTTTTCACACAACATCCCTAGTATCTCTTACTGAGAAAATTTTGTTCTGGAAACAGAACTCTGTTGCTAGTCTCAGGAGTGTGTATCTGATTTTATTCATTTAACTGTATGCTTTATAGTACCTATAAAAAACAGTTTGTGACTTCTTGCTCAGGCAATATAAGGGAAATGATAAATGGTAATTGAAGCATGGGAAGAATGTGAAGTTCCGATGTTTTCCCCACACTGTGTGCACTGACTTCCTCCTAATAATAAAATGCATATTAGGATGGGGAAGTGTCAAGCTGCTCATCATTTGAAGTGGTTCTTTAAAGTGGTGATATCAGTGTTGCTGTGGCGGTTTCCACAGAAATGCATCCAAGATAAACTCAGGCACTCCCTTTAAGTATGACACAAAGAGGAACTAAGAAAGTTCAAGACATTTTGACTGCCAAAAGAGTCAAGAAGTAATTGTAATTTCCATGAACAGTAACACAGAGCAGTAATAACATGAAGAAGCAATTCCCACATGGCTTTTCAACTCTGTTGACTCAGTGGAGAAAATGACATGCCAGGACCCACCCTGGCCTGTGGGGTTGAATAGTACTGGGTAGGACACAGCATCGGACAAAGGCCAAAGACTGATCATCCCAGCCCTTATAATCTTACTATTTGTGTTTTAATAAGTGTTGTTTCTTTTCTCTTGCTATTTTGTTCTACTAAGTTCTGGTTTCTTTTCTCTCTTCTCTCTCTAGGACCTCTCACTTGCCAGGCAAGAGGCTTGGAATTCATTTACTCTTTGTGAATTAGATATGCACACACAAACACATACAGACATATCTGACTAACCACCTTTCTCATCAACTCCACAATGTATTCACTCATATATATATACAAGCCATGCTTTATTCCTTTTCTCTAGACTTCTTTTACCTTCTCCTTCTTAGACAAAAGTTCTTTGGAAAATCACCTCATATAGTAAATGTTACATAAAAGTGGAGTTACAGACAATATTGATATTAAGGTTAAAGTAGTGTTTCATTCTACAAGCTCAAAAATTATAAGTTCAAAGCAATAGTTTCACATGGCTTTGCTTTATAGTTCACATCTGTGGCTTCAACCTTGAAATATTTTCTTTTGATCACAAATTTGTCCCAAATTTATTTCTCTTTTTACTGTAATTGTGAAAGCTCATTGTATTCTTTATTATGCAGCCTTTACTTAGTATTCTATAAGGAACGGGTACATTCTATTGTTGATTCTAACATTATTATGTCTTTCTGGCAAAACAACAAAAACCATCTCTTATAACTCTCTTCCTAAAATTATTTGAATCAAATCAGGAATTACATAAAGCCATTAATTTATCAAAACAGCAATAATTCATGAATGTTTATATTCATATCAATCTGCAGGAAATCTGCCCAATAGTGCGGGCTGATGCCCAAGAATCATTGAGTTATGTAATAGTGACAGGAAACACATATCAGAAGCAAGAAGCATGCTGGGGTGAAGTCACCCTGGACCCTGTATTCTTAGAGCTCACCCATTGCAGATCATGCCAAACAGTGGGACATCTCCAGAACACAAACTTGCTTGCCTTTAAACTTTCCTAGATGGCTCCTGATGATGCCTTAGCTTCTAGCATTAAAAATAAATGAACTGGAGGATTAAGGCTAACATTAAATCAGGAAAGTACTTGCTGTCTGAGTATGAAGGCTGGAGCTTCATCTGTAGAACCCACACTTAAAAAGCCGGGAATAAAGGCAACCATTTCTAATCTAAGGGCTGGAAAAACTGAGACAATCAGGGCCCTGAACTTACTGGACAACTTGACTAACATAACTCGTGATTTCTGAGAAAATAAGACACTCTGTCTCAAAACCCAAGGTAGACAGGTTAAAAAGTGACCCTGAGTTTGACTTCTGACTTGATACCATCATGCACTCATGCAATATATCTACAAAAACATGTATCTCCACCCATATGAACATACAGACATTCATATAACACACATACTCACACACATGAACACAATACAATCACACAATCAGTGAAATTAAGAAGATCAGTGAAATTAGAAGATTAACTGAAAAAAACTGTGTCACAGCCTTTGATGTTCACAAGTAAAACAGAGAAAGGCAGTATCATGTCACTCTTTTTCTGATGGATTTCTCAGAGGTCTGTAGGTGAGCCATAGCCTTAGGTCAAACATAAATATCTACTTTATCTATTGGGACGTCAAATAAGATGTCCCTTGCAAAAACAAATACCAGATGTCTAAACATTAAACACGTGGAACTCTACAAGTAGAGACAATCTCAAAATTTTCATTCCTGTTGAAGTGTACAATTTAAATGGAAAAATCTCCAAACAGAAGCTAGCAGAATCTTTGACCAATCTTTTGTTCGATTTGTAGTTACTCTTAATTTAGAACCGATGAGAGGAAAATATAAGCCCCTCATTAATCTCATTTAAATGATTGTATGAACTGTTTTGAATGAATCAAAATATCCACCAGCATGCAGACTTAATGGATGAAAGCAGTTAGTTCTGTGAAGATAGGTATTCACTAAGCAAACATCAGCCTGTCTATTCTGGAGAGCCTCCAGGACGGGTGTGACTTGCTCCTTAAGTCAAACTTAATTATTTAATGGGGCAATTAAAAATAGTGCATGTTTTAAATTATGATTTATGAGGTATGAAGTTGCATTACTCTCCAGCTATGTATCTTGCAAGGTTTCTTTGTGTCCATGAAGGGTGATTAAATTTGCATATAATTTTAGGAGCCAAAGCTAAGGAAGTGAAATGTATTCAGCCTTTAAAACACAGAAGTCATTTCTTCTGAATACTGTTGAGCTTTCATCTGTGTAGTCTGTCATTTTTATCTGGAGGCAGCAATAATCTCTCATATACACACCAAAAAATCTATTAATTAAGCTATGAGAAATAAATGAGTTAGAGAATGACAAGTTGAATGTCATCTTTACTT
Organism: Arvicanthis niloticus; assembly: GCF_011762505.2. Classification (NCBI taxonomy): domain Eukaryota; kingdom Metazoa; phylum Chordata; class Mammalia; order Rodentia; family Muridae; genus Arvicanthis; species Arvicanthis niloticus. The sequence goes on along the minus strand of NC_133430.1, from coordinate 22,491,122 downwards.
TGGAATTAAACTATACACTAAACACCAACCATAATCAGACATTCTTGTATAAAGACACTTTCTGATTAAACCACATGATAGAAGACTTGCTGACTTTTTGTTTTAAATATTGAAAATTATTTTTCATATACAATTGTAAACAAACGAATATTCACTTTAAGAATACAGGCAAGAACATGGGCACCTCTCTCCGTCCCTTACGTCCCACCAGTCCTTGCTTGAAGAATTCTCAGCTATGCTTTTGTAGTCTGAGAGAAAAACCCAATGTAGTCAGAGGTTAGGATAAATCATATTCAAAGTATATAACTGTTATATTTTCAATACTATCTTGAGGACTAACAAAGAAGTTACATCTTATAATAATCAAATTGATAGTATTCACTTGCATATAATTAGTCCGTTTCTACCAAGGAAAAACCACCATGATCCCAAGTAGTGCTTTTCTGCTCTCTTGGTCTTTTGTTTATGGCATTTAAAATTTTATTTATTTATTTATTTATTTATTTATTTATAGACAAGTTTTTCCTACGTAACACTCCTAAATGCCCTGCTTCCCTGGAACTCGATTTGTAGACCAGGCTGGCCTTGAACTCACAGATTTGCCTGCCTCTGCCTTCTGAGTTCTGGGATTAATGGCATAAGCCACCATGTCCAGCTGTCACACATAGCTACAAACTGGGTCCTACTATCATACCACCTGAGACTGTAAAAATTAGGCCTTAGGAAGTTAAGGAAAATTTTCTAGAGGAAACCCCACTGACTGAGTATTGGTGATCTAGGAGCCCTCTAGGAACACAATGCTGTAAAATTTGCATTGCAGCCACTGTCATTGGACAGCAAAGCTACAACTTGCTGTGAGGTCTCAGTGATAGAACAACTAAATAGGACAGGAGTTTGTGGAGATACCAGGACAGATGTGAGAAGGATAGATCTCTCCTCTCTTGGTGATGCCAGGTATTGACAGCATTACAGTTTCGTGATGGTTTGTAAAGAAATCAAAATGAATTCACCCACACCACTTCCAAATAGGCAATAAAGTGTGTATTTTTCTAAACAGATAACTGACCTTCCCGTCAGTCAGATATTAGTAAGTTTCTCTCCCTCAGCCACTGGAGTGATCATTTAGAATTTGGAAAGGTAAAGACAACAATGATGTACATGTATTGGGAAAACAAAGTTGGCAATGATAAAACACAAGGCTATGCACCAGATACAAGACTGAGGCTCAGGAGGCTGAGGTATACAGAGGTTGAGTTCAAGGACAGCTTGGTCTCAAGCAAGAGCAAAGTGAAATGGAAAAATAATCACGAGAATATGAATCCAGGTCTGAGATGACCCATTTTATTTGTTATGAAAAAAAGAGTATGCCTAGAAAAATACTGGCAAAATCATATATACACACACACACATATATATGTGTGTGTGTGTATATATGTATATATATACATATATATATACACACACATATATATATGAAACAATATGATGAGAAACCCTTGATTTAGCCATTCCTGAAACTAATTCACTGCTCAAATTCTTGATTACACTCTTTTCCATCACTCAATCTGAATTTCTGCTATTCCAACTGATTACAGTCACTACCTCAGACAAATGGTTTACTAAGCAAGGTTTTATTTCCCTGGCCCACTCTCCAGCTTGCTTGTTAGCATGTCTACTGTTTGGAGTCAAGTGAAGAGATTTAACTCCTGCTGCCTTGTTGTGCAGTTTCTCTAAGTGATTGTCCATTTCATGTTTTTAAAAATGGTTTAAGTTCTCATGAAATTGGGACAAGGTGATATGCAAATTATAATTCCTACACCTTTTCATTGTGAAGAACATCAATTTCTACACCTGTGGTATTAAACTACACTTCTCCAGATTTAATGTATCTAACAATGTATGTATAGAATTATTACAAAATAATAAGAAACGGATCTCATCCCTGTTCACCTCATATCTTTACCAGGTGCTTCTTTTAGATTATTATCATACAGCTTTAAACTATGTTTTAAATACTAGCTATAAATATACAAGCTTGTTAGGATTCTTGATACTTTGGCAAGTGTTGACTCAGTAGATTTTCTCACTTTTGACAAACTTCTGAGTTACACAAAATAAAGCATTAGAGGCCACTATAAGGAGGTTTCTGTTTGTGTGCACCCTTCATTCTGAAGGGATTATTGACTCTTTAAAGGTCAAACAATCATTTTGACCTTTTGCCCCATTCCTGTCCACAACAGCCTGCATGATTTCCTCTCATGATGAAGCCAATGTTTTCCTTGTCTTCCTCTACCCCAGGCTCTGACGCTGTGCATTTTAATGTCATTACCACATGGCTTTAAAAAAGAAGAAAGAAAAGTGGCCAAGTCTCCTTTTTGCACAGAGCCAGACAGTTCTTGGTATTTAGTTCAACTCGTTATGGTTTGTATTTTACTTTCCTGATTTCCTTTAGTGCAGAGGGAAATTTAAAATCTACAGCATCCATTCCCACTTTAACAAGCCTGCTGCATTTTATGTAATCAGCCAACCTAATTTTAAACCTTATAAAGTTGCTTTTGCCCCCATACTCTTTAAAAAATGCTTTAAAGGCAAAGATTAATTTTTAAGTGCTTAGAACAGCTTCCTTTTACAGTTTCCTCGCTGTGTTTAAGATCGAAATGTTTTGACAAGTATCTGATAGTGTTTGTCCTTGCAGCTATGTAGAAGTAGCTACAAGTCTCTGCCTTGAATTCTTGCATAGTGATAAGAAAAGAAAAACAATAAATACTCAAGAAGCTCTCATGATTTGTTTCTATTTCGTTCAGAGTCATTCACATGGTTCATAGAAGAATTATAAAGCAGACCAACTAAAACATCACTAGGGGTCAAGTAATGGGAAATAAATGACAGTGGGTTATATTTTCAAATTCTTAGTATGCACATAAAACCATAACCCAGTCACTATTTAGGTATGCAGGATCAGAAGTGAAGATCTGTCACTTGTGCATGCACTTTCTCTTTAAACTCTATTTTACATTATCAAGTTTGTAAGTCAGATAATGAAAGTCTTTCTATTTGTTCTATCTGTTGCTTTGTGCTGTACTGAACAAAATATTTTTCATTAAGTATTTAGGAAGGAAGGGCTATATTTTTTAAACAGGATCCATAGCGGTCTCATAGGGTAGGGTTGAATTTTTACCACAACTAAGAGTGTCTTACAATTTGGCCTTTTGGGTTTCTCCTCTCCTTTTAGTTTTTAAGATGTGGAGGCAAAACTGAATCTATGTAATGAAACTTGCTCAGGCGTACTCATCAGATGTCACTTCCTACACACACACCCTCCTCAAATAAAAGCAACAGGAGCCATGTTCTAAGATGTTAGTGAGAGAAGAAATGAATAATGTTAATATTTTCAAATTTTTGAATAAAATATTTAATATATTACTAGCAGTATATAATTTACTAAGATTTTCTTTTTTAAAAAAATCTCGGAAATGTAGAAATTTACTAAGATTCCTTTTCAAGTCTTGGAAATGTGAAGAGGAATACAAATACAGAAAACCTAAAGTAATGTCCAGAAGACAATTGAGAAGAGCAAATGTGAGAGTCTAGTTGTGAAGGCAACCTTTATTAACTAACTCATATCAAACACTCAACATCCCTATTCACATTCTACCCATTAAGATCTGTTTGTTCAATCAGCCTTAATATTTGAAGTTAACCTTTATGATGGGATAGTTTGGCAAGCTCGTGCTACTATTCAAGGTAATTTATATAATAACCTTTAAAAATTAAATATTAAAAAACATTTTACTTTAATTTCTGTTCCTTTGTTCTATTTAAAGAACAATATGTCAGGTATTATGGAATATATAGACATTATTCAAGCACAGCATTTGTCTTTAAGAACCTTTGAATCTAATAACCAATTAGATAATTAACCAACATATAATGAACTAGTTTGAAATGTTCTATATAAAATACAAATCAGATTACTATTATGGAGATAACTGTGTTCTTCTAACAACAAAAATACTAAGTCTCATAAGATCTCTAGATTCAGTCAGGTGTATATGGAAAAATAAGTCATTTCAATTAGAACCAATCACAGACTCTGATTCATGTATGACGATCATTTTGTTGTGCCCCAGGAGAAGGTTTCGGTTATCTAATGTTTGAAAGTACTAAAACAGTAGAGTGTTTAATCATTATATCATTGATGCCTAGCCATATGGTATGCTATCAATAATTTATTTAATGAAAAGAGGTAGAGAAAATGAGTAATATGATAGGAAAGATAGGTTAGGTCAGATTGTATAAAGCAGTAAATGTTTATAAGATAGTGTAGTAAACAGTGAGAGAGTTTTTGAAATTTTTCATTAGCAGAGCAATGTCATAGTGATGACATTAATTAAAAAGACTCAGTTGAGTAGAGGGTAAGTGAATAGAAACGTAATAACCATAAACATCCATACATTCTGTGATATAGAAGAAAGATGCATATGGGAAAAGCTCTGGGAGAGGGGGGATGTATTTATTAAATAACTGTTAACTAATGAAAGGCATCATAAAAGGCAGATCGTTATTATTCTTTAAAAGTCCTTGCTTAAGAATAGAACATAGACACTGAGTGAGGGCAAAGGACATTTATTGTGTGGTTAACATATGCTTTCCACTGTGTATTTGATGGGGGGACTTGGATAATTGGCACAGTTACTATATAAACTCAGATTAATTGTAATCTTCACTTCTGAGAGCAGCATGAACACTAGAAAAAGCTGTCCTGAGACACACAGAGAATTACTGGAATAAGCCTTTCTTTTAGGAGTTTGAGTAGTAGAGATTTTCTATTAGCTCATTCTATACATCACTATCCAACCCCTCTGTCTGGACTGATTTATGTAAATCTAGTGAGTTTTGTTTCTTCTTCTGAAAATGACTGGAGTCAATTGGGCAATCTCTTACTTCTTATTCTGCTCGCATTTTCTGCCATGCTTGTTTCTAGAGAGTATTTCTTAATCAAATTATCCCTTGGCTTACTGTTTTGGATGTGCCCACAGTTCCAGGGATGGAATGGTCCCATAGTTTTGTACCTCTCATGAAGCAGCTCATCAGAGAAGAATCCTAAGATGGAGCAAAGATATTCAACTTACCACGAGTCCAGGAACAAAGACAGAGCATAGAGGAAGCCAAGCAAGGACAGCACAGCACCTTAGTGATCTCAGCTTTTAGTTAGACCTTACATTTTAAAATTCTATACTCTGTTTCTGAGTCTCACTGAATATCTAGGCCTGGAATCATTCAAGATGAAAATTTTAGGGTTCACGGGACAACTCAGTTGATAAAGAAGCCTATTTCTATAGCTGACGGCTAAGTTGGATTCCCAGAACTTGGATAATGCAAGAAAACATTTGCAAATTGTCTTATGATCCCTACATGTATATGAGTGAAACTACACATGTGCATATATACACATGCACACAAAAGTAATAAAAAAATACCTACTCAAATTTTAAAAACCTTTCAAGTGCCAGAATGTAATACAGGTTATGAACATATTATATGTAGTATATGTATGTGTGGGCATGTGTGTGTATGTATATATACATACATATGTATATAATATGTATAAAATAAATATACATATATATGTATGAAAGAAAATATTTTCCGTGATGCAGTCAGCAATCTCATTAAGCACTCCAAAATTACAAAACTATCTGTCTAAGTTCTTGGTTTTATTTTTGGCCACAAGTGGAGACAAGAAGAATGATAGAAGCAAAATTACTTAGCAAAAAAGGAGATCTTGAATAAAAAGAATATGAAACGAGACTGAAGTAGAGTAGATAAAAGAAGACGGGTAATATAAATAGCTTTAGCATGTAGTATCTGGATACTCTTTGCGGCCATATCCCTATGCTACAAAAAAGAAAGATCTCACATACCAGACAAAAGTGAATTCTGTCGAATTATATGACTTAGTCACAGCTCCCTGGTGAGTCCTTATCACAGTATTTCCATTTCATCATTATCATCACAACAATCATTATTGTTATTGCCTTCTCACTTCCGTTTTGAAAATCCCTCTGGTCAGATTCCTACTTCATTTATTTTTCTTCTTAACAGGTCTAGTAGCTCTTCATTTTTTAAAAAAGAAATTTGGTTTAATATAGATTTTCCTACCTTTATGAATTGTGCATGATGCATTTTGATGACATTATAGCTATTTTACATCCTGTTTGTCTCATCATTGGATGTCTTGCTTCACAGATCATTCCCAATGGTTTATTTTGGTAAATTATAAATCTTGCTTCTATCAAATCCACATTTCTATTTTTTGTTGCAGGATATTTGATCACACTGTGAATCCCGAGAATGTGTAATTTCTTGAGGAAAAAAAAGAAAAGAAAACTGTTTCTAATGGTAGTATGGCTTAGCCCTTTAGCACACATTTTTAATCTCTTTGGCTAGAATTCAGACACACCCTTAGTACACACCTTTAATTACAAACAATGAAGATACACTTACTTTTTAGAATGAAGCACCTATGTTTAAAAGTGATGTTTAATTGAGTAGCAGACATAGTGACAAAGGAACGAAAGAATCTACAGAATATGGTATGCCCAACTCTAATGAGAAAAGAGGAGAAAGGAAAGCTACTGAAGAGGGGACAACAGAGAGAGGTAAGGAGGTAGTTTTACAGGGAGAGTTTTACAGAAACAGGTTAAAGAAAGAACAAGCTATGTGTAGGAAAAGTGAGCCAGAGAACGAGAAGGAGCTAGAAGATTAGAACTGATTGCCAGACTTAGTCTAAGGCCAAGCAAAGAAATTCAGAGTCCAAGAAAGAAGTCACATTGAATCAGTCAGTTTGCAAAGGAGTTTAAGACGGAACAGCTGAGTTGAATCAGAGATCAGAAAGAACTAGGAAGGAATGAACTTATTCAGGAGCAAGTCTCAAAGACTAAAAACATTCCAGGCCTAAATAAGATTCTATGGAGTCTTGAAGCTTCCAGGACTAAGCCTAGGATAACAGAGGGAATAAATGTTCAAGATGACAATTACTACAGGAAAACAAATATTACACTTACAGATTTTGCATAAAAATATAATTTCTAAAATAGAAAGATCAGATATAGTAACTGGAATGACTTCTTCCTCCCTGATGTTCCCCCAATTTTGAAACCTAAAGGTCATAGTTCCTTTACACTCAATGCCTGGCTTCTGAGGAATCCACAATTATTGTGGAAAGGAAACTGATACAAATGGCAGTGATCACACATTTGGGCAAAGCATTCAGCAAGTCAGTCTTTTCTTCTTACCTAAGAATTTTTTTTACCCTAGAGTAACTGTTTCTCAAATCCAGCCAGCCTCCCGTGACAGGCGCCACCTGTCTGAGAAAGGGACAGACCAACCTGACCATTTGTTTTAATCCCAGGCAACATTGCAGGGTCACCACACATATCAATCTGCCCCGACCTGTTCTCTCTCTCCATTTTACACATGTCATTCCCCAGAGTACTTCCAAATAAAACTATGAACAAATGTCTGGCTCGGAATCTTTTGGAGCCAACCTGATGAACAGAATCTGAGAATCTGAAACTACTTTTACAGTTTATGGTTTAAATTTGGTTCTGTGGGTAAAACCACAGAGATCAAATGCCACCGGAAAAAGCAGTGGTCTGGTAGCAGGTACAAGCAGGCTGTGAAAACCTTCAGATGTTATGTGATTTTATGGAATAAGGATGCTTTCTGATTTTAAATAACATTTCAAAATGTCCCAGGTCATCTGAAAGGAGTTTGAAATAATAAATGAATTTCATGCTTACTCATCATTAATGCAATATTTCATTAAAAAATACATATCGATGTGTTCTATGAAGGCAAAAAATTTATGGGGGGAGTCAGAGGGAAGCAAACACTGCCAGTGTGGCTTGATTTATCTCCCTTGATAAACTCAAACAATATAGCCTTTAATTGTATTCAAAGACACCTTGTTCTTTGGGGATCTTCATCACAATGTTTTGATTAATACAGCAACACACTTACCAGCTACCTTACAAAATTTAAGTGTACCTTGCAAGTTGTACAGTTAGTACCTTGCAAGTTGGATTTTAAAACATGAATCCTAAGATCCTTTCTGTAAATAAGACTTCCAGAAAAGGGATACCTCTGGCTTCATGAAAAAGGTATAATTAATAATCTTTGTAACAATAGAAGACTTGAATTCACAATCAAGGGAGTAAAGAACCTGTGTTTCCTGATCCCTCACCCTGGGCTACATATCTGTCCCTCTTTTAAATACCCTGCTCTCCTATATTGTTAGGTGGCCTCAATGACCAGATTAATAAGAGCTCTGTGTTTTATTTTGTAGATTGAAACCTATGGAGGAGGAGTCTTTAGGAACTGAGAAAGAAGGATAGGAATCAAAATATGAAATACCATAGCTAGCACAGACATACATAACTTGAAAACATGCAATCTACTGGCTACATGAAATAAAGATAGCTGACTTAAGACTCACTTTAACTATTCTTTACAACAAATAGGAATGCAGAAAATACTTTAAAAGCTGATGTTCTAGCTCAGTAATTTAAAACACGCAGATAAATATTTAAGTTTGTGCAGAGACATGGAATAACCTAACAACAATTTAGAGAATGCATCTGCATTCCTAGATAAGAGATAAGATCAAAGTGGGTTGTATGCATGAGGTTCTTGTTTCTTAGCTCATTTTATACTTCTAACATATAAAATGTGAAAACCAGAAAGATTCTTTTATACAAATTATTCCTGGCATTCCTTTCCCTCCTTTTCCCACCCTAGATTAATTATTTTAAGATCTTTTCATTTCTAAAAAAAAAATAAGTATAGGTGAAGCTGTAGGGGATTATATATGTGTCTATTATATATAATAGACATCCTATTTTAGGAAAATGAATGAACACGTTGGCATCCTCAAAGCTAATTCAACAGGCTCTAGTTACTTAGCTAACCAATGAAAATAAAGGCCTGAGGACAACTGAGTGTAGGTGAATAGATATGAGATTTTTTTTTTGCCAAACGATAATATTGAGTCAAATCTCAGCAATAACTAACAAAGAATACCTGCCAACCACACACATCTATCCATGAAGGGAGGCTCAGCACTGAGACAGAGCTGAAGGAAGGTTTCTGGAGTCTTTATACCTTTGTGGGCATCCCTTTGCTCTCTGAAGAAAGGAACTCCTGCTGATGAGCTCCCAATAGAAACCCAGTCAGCCAGGAAGGGTATCACCTTTTGTGGCAGGCTCATTCCCATCACTTTGACACTTGTTATCATTTAAACATAATGATACCTCAGAAGAAAAGAAAGAAAAAAAAAACAAATATATGCTGCTAACTTAATCCTGACAAGGGATTTGAAATAACTTATTAAGCTTCTAAATGAATGGCTCCAGATATTAGAGCTGTAGTGTTGCAGCACAGTAACATCCTGTGACTCCTTTTGTGACATAACCTCATTAAAACTCAATCTCTCTCTCTCTCTGTCGCTGTCTCTCTCTCTCTCTCTCTCTCTCTCTCTCTCTCTCTCTCCTTCTCTCTCTAACACACACATACAAACACACACACACACACATGCATATACACACATGCAGGCACAGGGACACACAGAGGTAAAGACTACAAGTTTCAGTTCAAACTGAAAAGTGCCAATTCCAGTCCATATTGCTGAGCATTTAGAACACAGCTATACTACCAAAGGCCACGTATGCCGATGCCTTTCCTTACTAAGAGCAATCTGACAAGCAAGCTGCAAGAGAGTAAAAATACAAAAAGTACCTATCAAAGCCAAACTTACTAATACTGCCCTCCACTTAACATAGAAACATCTAGTACATTTCCTTTTCTCTACTAAAACAGTCATACACTTTACCATGATATGGGAAGTATCATCAGGATTAGACAGATGTGAACATTCAAAAGCCTGTCAAGAAGTAGAACTTCCCATGTCTGGGAGAGTCTACTACAGGCTTAGTGACCTTACAACCTTAATTTTCACATTTTAGGCACCCTACTGAGCACCAGCACCTTTCTATATTAAATGAACAAACATTTGGATGTTAATTTCATGTAAAATAAGCTGTACCTGAGTCACCTGGAGCATTTTTTTTTATCTTTCTGTTATGTCTGCACCATGCTTGCTAATGTTTAGTTGCTTACCCATTGTTGGCCTGGACATTTCATATTTTCAGAGGAATGGTTTCTTGATAAGGTCAATGTTTTAAGTACTGAGTCATACATACCTCTTCAAAAGTGGCTTTGTGTGTTTGGAGCATATAGCTCAGCATTAGAATGTTTTGTGGAGAAATTTTAGTCCAGCAACATAGCTGCTCTGGCAAAGGATCTCAGACCTTCTACATCTATATGATTCTGACGTAATGCAGACACACCCTGGATTACAGTATGATTTGGCTGGAACACAGACACACATCTAATCTCTAATACACTTGTTTTTTTGTTTTGTTTGTTTGTTTTTGTAGAAGGAAGCAGCCATTTTTTGAAAGTGAAGTCTAATTAAGAAGCAGACAGAGTGACAAATTAGAGAAAGATTTGACAGAATAAGTCAGAGATAGAATAGGACTAAGTCTCATGAGGACAGAAAAGAGACTATTTAAGATGATCAAGAAAAATGTGTGGAATATATATTTACTGGAACAGTATTACAGAGATAGCTTGTAGAGAGAGAGCAAGCTAGACACAGGTGAAGATAGAATGAGCCAGAGAATGAAAAGGTGGTAGAAGATTAGTACAGGTTGCTAAAGTTACTATGAAGACAAAGAGGAGCAATTCAGTCAGAAGCTGAGAGAAGTTGGATTGAATCAGCTTGGAAGATTAGACTGGACTGTATAGGGTCTAGGGATGGAACAAAGAAAAAAATGCTCTGGGTTAAGCATAAGCTGTACCTTTGCACAGCTCTGGTACAGCTGCCATGTTATCTCATCATCTGAGGAAATAAAAACATTTAGATTCTTTGCTTAGCAGGTCCCAGGTTCTAGATTCAACACAAAAACAATAAAATACAGTCTTGCCGCTAGAAAAAAAAAAAGATTTTTTTTCCTCATCTCTTAAAAATTTGACTTTCTTATCTTCCAATTCTTACATAAAGGTCTGTCTAATGAATTTCTCAGTTTTTTGTATATTTTGAAAAGAAAGTATAAAATGTATTCTTGGTGACTACTGTGAATAAATTCCCATTTTTTTCTATAAGGTATATTTTAGTACTCATCAAATGAATAAAGTAAGTAAAGTATGATACAGAAATTTATGACAATTTTCAGGCATTTTTTTATTTTAAGGTTTTCCTCTTAGAATTTAAAATTTCATTTATGGTCTACTATGTGTCCTCTTTAAAAAATATCATGAAGCTCCCATGTAGATGGTTACCTTCTGAACAAGATGTAGAACTCTCAGCTCCTCCTGAAATCCTGCAGAATTCAGAGAGGAGACATTGTATTCATCTTAATTCTATGTACATAACTTCTGCCAATATGTAGCATTTTCTTCTACTTCCAGCCACCTTATTTCTGGTAATATGTTGCAGTAGCCCCCACATCTAACTAACATATATAATGGGCCCCAAGTTCTAGCCTTCATGTCTCCCATCCTCCTGATTTATAAATAATAGTTTCTATAAAAATTGATTATTCATAGTTTATCTACTCAGTTTCTTCCCCATACTTAATCTTCCTTACAGCATTCTTATTCAAGTTATCTAAACTGTATCCAACTACATTTTTCTCTGGTAAAAATATGTGTCCAGATTTCATTCACATCTCAGCAGTCAGCTTTTTCATGCTAGTCTAAGTCTCCACTAGCCTTGCATGTCACACACAACTGAATCATATATGACACTCCTCTGCTATCCATCATTCACACAGTGTATCACCATCACAATACTCAGATCAACCACCAGCAGATACCAAGTAAATATTTTAGTTGTTTCTATATTTAAAAGCAAGAAATAATATCATTTGTTTTCTCAAAACTTTCTACTCACATTTTCTCTTAGAGTAGATGAATATTGCCTAACAGTATACCAAGGAAATTCTTCATAGGTCACTGAGGTGGTTTGAACATGCTTGGCCCAGGGAGTAGAATGAGGTGGTTTGAATATGCTTGGCTGGAGAGTAACACTATTAGGAGATATAGCCTTATTAGAATAGGTGTGGCCTTGTTGAAATAAGCATGGCCTTGTTGGAGGAAGTGTGCCATTGTGGGAGTGGCTTTGAAATTCTGTCCTAGCCACATGGGGGACAGTCTTCCCCTGTTTGCTTTTTCAACAAGATGTAGAACTCTCAACTCCTCCTGTGCTATGTCTGATAATTCCTTTTTGTAAAATAGAACCCACTCTCATTTTCCTAAAGAAAAATTTGCCCTGACTAATCATTTTATTTATAAAGAAAGTCCCTGGTCTTACCTTCTACATTTCACTCTACCATGCCATCTCCTTTGTCAGTGTTATTTTCTTGATATCACTGTCTCACTTTCTATTCAATCATGATAGTTTTTCATCTATATTTATACCTGAAAATAAAATTTCATAAGCTGATGGGTTCTGCTGTCTTTTGTTATTTGATTCACCAAAGAGGCCTAGAATAGTTCTTGAACACTCTTGTGTAAAAGTAACTTTTATTTGCCAGATAGAATTGTCTTTGAGGCTTATGTTGAACAAACTCACTCTTTCTAGCTATATGCTAGCACTCTGTGTGGCTGTTTCAACTCAGCTCATCTGTCCCAAACTCCTCTTCAAGCTGACTGATTCAGACTGGCTTCTCTAAACTTCTGACTCAATTACTTTGCTTGGTCTGAAGCTAACTCTGGAAATCTGTTCTAATCTTCTGGTGGCTCCTTATTTTCTAACTGGTTCTGTCTGTCCCTGAAACTGCCTCTCAACTGAACTCCCCTCCACTGAATTACTCAAATGAATTGCATTCACTGTACTGAACTGTACTGAACTCCCCTGACTAACTCCTAGTGGTCCTTAAGTAGCCTCTCTTTCTTGTCTGTTCTCAAGAGAGTTGGGTACATCTTACCTCTGACTCCTTCTGCCAAAACTTCTGAATTGTTATTTTGTCTGACTCTCAATTAGACATAGTTTTTGAACATGGCTGCTTCTTTCTATCAAACAAAATTACCTTCATTGTTTTGGATTAAAGGTGTGCACTAATGGCATCTCTATATTCCAGCCAAAGGGGTGGAAGGTATATCATTCCATCCAGATCACAGAGACCTGGAAGGTCTTTGAATATGATCTCTTACCACAGCAGCCATGTTGATGGATTAAAATTCCTCTACACTCTAGTTACTCAGTAAAGGGAAAATCTTACTTACACACACACACACACACACACACACACACACACACACCACTTCACAAATTTTCTCCTACACAGAGCCCACACATTGTTGTGGAACTCTGTCCTCCAGGTATTACATACTGATTTCCATCTTAATCAGACCTGCTGCAATCCACATGAGACTTGTAAAAGACCAAACCTGATGAAGATTCCTCACAGAAGGATGCCACAGGGAACTTTAGATTACTACCTGAGGTTCAAGTCATTCTTAACTTCTTATGCCAACACACTCAGTTTTAAGTGATTTTGCCTCAGTTCCCCATAACCAAAGGAGATGCTGGACTCTAGGTAGGAGTCTAATCTTAGGAGAGACTCTATGAATTTAGCTTTGATGAGGTTGTTCTTCATGTGAAATACAGCTGTCTGTGTGCTAGTTATGCCACTATGAGTTAACTGCTCATTCATGATCATGTAAGCTCACTAAACACAGTTCACCAAGCCAGACATGGAAAGAATTTTTACTTCAGTCTTTCTTTGGTACACTATTCTGACATGAGTTGATATTTGTTCTTGTCTACTCAGAAGATTGAATTCTGACTAATAATTTCTTGACATAGCACATAGCTTGATGATTTATACAAGTAACAGCTTATATTAATACAACACATTTTCTAATAGCCCTGTATAAAAAAAAGTAAATATACTTTAAAGTGTAAATTTTAGAGCATAAAATAGTTGGTTTCAGATAATGAAGTGGAATTCTTTGGTGTTGAGGATAAAATCAGGAAAATTTCACTTTCCAAATAAGCTTCTTATATAGTTAAACACACACCCATACACACACAGACACACAGACACACACACACACATACACACACATATACAAGTTTTGTATATTTCAGAAATAGACAATTCTGAAATAGACTCCTTAGGCATGTTGAACGATCATACAATATTTTTATCTAGTTTATACTTATTATGACTTTATGTATAGTACTGTGTTTGTGTGTGGTATGTGTGTGTGTGGTGTCTGTGTGAGTGACTATGATTCCTGAATAAGTGATTATAGTTTCATACACGGGAATGGCTTTGGGCAATGTGGTATGAACAGACTTCCCAGCCACAGGTTAATGATGATGGTATGTTTTTGACATTGAATATGCTTTCGAAACCTTGCATTTTCCCTTGGCCACAAGAATGCCAGTGTGCACTATAACATAATCCTTTCGCTCTCTCTTTTTTTTCTGTCTAAACACCAGCATAAAAAAAATTATGGACCAAAGCCCAAGTTGGCCCAAGTGAAACATCAAATATGAATGAGAAATAAGCTTGTAAAGCATTCAGAAAAAGTTAACCACTTGACTACATAAACTTTCTAAATAATAAGTCCATTTTAAAGTACTTCCTATGTGACAGCAGTGTGTTCATTTATTAGTCATTTTTCAGAACCTTATCGATTACATGCAATACATGATTTTTTCTCAGGAAATGTAAGTACAGAGAAATCATGCTTTCTAAAACAACACAACCAAAAATAGCAGTGCCAAAATGTACTATGAAGGATAGCTGATCCTTACATCTAGGTTGTTTTGCTACAATTGAATATTGATTAATAAGAGGAAATTACCTAAAGATAGAGCAGGTATAAAATCCAATCCCATGAATAGTAATGGAAATACAGATATCAACATGCAAAGGCCTTGTCAGTTCCTTCCAAGTTCTCTGAAGTAAAACACAGTCCCTTCAAGAGACTTTCGACTGATCTCACAAGTCTAGGCAACGACTCTCAGCATGGGTGGTCGAGAGCTTCAGTTGTTTGTTTTACAATATGTTAGAACATTGCCAGCTAACATTTCTAAACTTTTTCTTTCCCTTTTAGTCAAACCAGTTCCAAATGTTTGAATGTTAAATTGTGGGAAGAACTTCGAGTAGCCAGAATTTTTTTTCTTTTATGAAATATAAACATTTTTTTCAGAAAAAAAGCAAGATTAATCTTTTCACTTTAGCAGAGAAGGCAAAGAGTTACCCAAGCCAAGGCATCTTGGTCTAAAAATTACATTAACTCTTAACATATTCAGGATATCTTTTGATATTAGATACATGTAACTATAAAACAGGCAGAAGTTATAAAAGAAAGTAGCCAGACTTCATATCAATTAGAAATGCTACTAATGAAGAAACAGGAAATCAACTGTTTTCATAATGTAATTTGTCACTATTTTTATTCTTCTCTTTATCTATGCCTTTTTCTCTACAGTTGTGTGCATTGTTCACATTCTAATAACTTGACTAGTTTCAAGAACTTCCATAGAATAATAAATAGAATGGTGAATCCACCAGGATAGATTATACACTAAATTTCTGAAATTTAGGCTCATTCCCCTATTTTTCTTTTGTGTTTCTGCTTCCATGAAAGGCATGTGACCAGACTATCCTGCTCATCACAGGGGAGATGAAGCAACATGAGAGAACATGATCCACCCCCAGACAAACCCAAGCTGGTTTAGCTCACCTTTGGCTAACCTACTCACACTTGAGATAAATAAATAATGATTACTGTTGTTTTTTTTTTCCTGGAGACATCATAGGTGTTTCCATGTTGTAGACAATGCACATATTATTTCAAGATAGCCTCCCCATAATTAAGTGTTCGTTGGAAAGTAAGAATGTTATTCACAGAGCCATGGGAACAATAAGAAAAGTGATCACAAGAAACTACTAACTCCAGTGAATAAACTGCAGAAATCAAAGTGAGAGATTGAGCTCTTCTAAAGGAGGATATCACTAATATATCTTAGGCCCAACTCCCTTACAACTTCTCAGAATCTTCTCTGAGGCACAGACTCTCCGTCAACTTCACAGCTAATCCCACTAGCCAGTTTGTTCCAGGCATCTGTTCTCTCAAGCTTCTGAAGCTGTAATTAGAGACAGGCTGGCACACCTGCCTTTCATTTTTGTTTGCTCTGGATAGCTGCAGAATTGGTCCCTGTGTGTGTATAACTGCTTTAACCCCTGAATCAACACATCTTATTTTTGAAGCAGGGTTTCTCACTGAACATGAGCTTACCACTTAGAACAAAATGGTTGACCTGTAAGTCCACAGGGATTCCACTGTCTCTGTCTCACCAGGGCTGGTATTAGAAGCTTATGCCATCACACGGTGATTTATATATGGGTGCTGAAAATTCATCTAAGTTCTCATGCTTGTGAGGTAAGTATGTAATAACTAAGACATATCCCAAGACCCTAAATGCATAAATTATGGTGATGTCTAAAAATAATAAAGAACTAATATCAGTAGTGACTAAACCTAGATATTAGTGCCTTGCTAAAGAGAATGCATATTATGGTATCATCCATAGTAATCATGGCAGTTGTTCTTAGGCCACTGTTTTAATAATGATAAATATTTTCTTTGTGACTGCTATGCTCCAAGTCCTGTCCTAATGATTTAACAGGATTATTAGCTGTTAATCATTCAACTTATCTAGAAGGAAGAAAATATCATTATTGCTAAATTCTAGAAAAAAACAATTGATAAAGTCCACTTTGTTCATAATTTAATAACTCCAAAGTAACAAAGTCACAACCAAATGTGCATATCCTAAAAGAAAAAAGTGATTTAGCCTTATGTTTAAATAATTACAACTAGAAACAAATTGAGCAGTCTATGAGGAGAAATGGGGTATGCATGAACCCCATTAATCAATTAGGGAATGTTTAGAGTTCACAGTTCACTAACACGATTACAAATGTTTATAAGGTAACCAGAAAATATATTCTGTAGTCTAAACTAGAGGAGAAATTAACATTTCAAAGCTTATGTGTGTCTGGAGGAAAATTGCTCAAACAGATCCAGACCACACTGCACAAGTTACTGATTGACATGCAGTGATATAAACAAGTATAGTGGTCCTGGGATGCTTCTCCACACAAGTATCAGGGCCATTATCACATCCTTTTCATGTCCTGTCCACAGTTCTTGCTATTCCACATTTCCAGATGCTGGTTGAGGATTTCATACACATGAAGCTCTTAACAAGAAGTATCAGGAATATATGTGCATTGTCTGCTCAACAATGTATTGTATACTCTATTTTTCTGCATTATCTCTAATACGTGTATAATTCACTTTTTAAAGACCACGTTGACTGTAAATTTCCTTATTTAAATACTCAAGAGGTTTTGCATAAGTGATAGTTTCTATTACACACTTTATTAAACACATACTTGGTGGTGACAAATTTGCCCCAATCTCATATCCCACTTATGTTATGTCAGTAACCATTCCAGACAACCAAACTGTTGGATCACATTGTTTTCAGACACTTTGAGCCTCAAACATTTCCCATGACCTTTAAGTGAGAATCACAGTCTAGTTAAGTGTACATTTTTACATGTAAGATTATCTAAGCATCTATAATATATGACAACTCCAGGACATAAAACTTTTCTCTCTAGTCTCAATGACTGGTATTTAGCAAAAACAATCTATAGCATCTGAGAAGCTACAAAAGAACCTTAAACACTAGTGTAAGTTAGCATTTTGTAAGAAGACTACTTCAAGCCACAGGTTTTGATTAGATGCACATATCCCTATAATTTTATCAATCAACAAGCATTTTAAAAGTACATTATATTCAGTTCATGGAAACTTTATTTGATTGATGACTTGAATATAAATGTGTCATATTGTTTAGGTCTAAAATTCAAGAGATATTCCATTTGTAATGTATTATTTGTCCTATGGGTTTCAGACTCCAAATACTTTCTAACAGTAAGATTTCTATCTGAAGCCAACAAGGCTTTTTAAAGAAAAATATATCAATGTTAACAGCGTATGTTCTTGCTCAGTGCTCCTGTTTGAAAGTTACATCAGCCTAACTCTTTTCTTTGGAAATGCTGTCTTCTATCATTTTCTAGCCTTATTCTTATTTAAAGTCCTCAGAGATTTGTAGACTCAAAGATTGCTGTGCATCCAGAAGACCTCAAAAATGCCATCAAAATAGCTTTCCTTCTTTGTTTAGCAAAAGTTATTAAAACTATTCTTCATCTCAGATAGATCTAGAAGGTTTGAAAGATAACTAAGTTGGTAATGTTCTTGTGAACACATAAGGATATGGATTTAATCTAAAAAAAAAACCTCACAAAATAAGTTGAGGATGATTGGACAGACTTGTAATCCCAGCACCAGGCAAATAGAGATATGTGGTTATCTTGAATTTGCTGTCCAGCTTAGCCAGTGAGATAATCTGACTAGGAAAGAATATATATTTGCATATATCAACAAGGTTGTTGGATGCTTGTGAGTAATGATATTTGAGGTTTACCTCTGGCTACTGGGATAGGCATTCTCAACCACACTGAAATACATATACATACTCTCACATACCTCGGGCAACAGAGATCACTTAGTCCTTTACTGTTGGTGGATAGCAACTAATTAGGAAAAAATACACTTTATATTAGGCAATTATTAAAAAAAATATTTACCTATCTCATTTGAGTACTAATGGTGACTGACCTTTAGCAAACAAAATGCAGCAACTGTAATTTTTTAAAAATCCAGATTTCATACAACCCAGTGCGCCCCAAATGAGGGGAACTAAACATGTTTGTGATGCTCTTTATTCTTTCTGCAGGATCTCAGGTGACAAGTTCTCCAAAATTTAGGGGAACAAAGAGATGAACTTGACCCGGAAATGTCTTTCTCAATTGTGTGCACTCCCACAGCACTGACTTTGCTTAAAATAAGAACTTCATTGTGTGGTCATCAACCCTTACAAATTTTGAATGTTTACAAGCACTAGACTTAGATTTTGGATCAGAAATTATAAAGTTAATTTTTTTTCTCTTTAAGTACCATTATTTACAGCTAGACACATTTATTGAATTGAATAAAATCTGTCCTCATTCATTATCAAGTTATGAAAAATAGCTATTTAATTCATTCTCAAAATACCCCTGGGGCATTGTTCATTACATAAGATGTAAGGTACATGATATGTTGTTATACAGTGTGACAAAATAGGGCTCACAGAGCTGGTCCCTCAGCTTTTCCTTCATCTATATAATTTCACTCCCACTTTTACACAGATGGTATATACCCTGAAGTAGTCATGACATGATTAATTTTTAGGTACCAGGATCCTTGCATGTTTGGTAGTAAATCATATCAATGTGATCTGAACAAGTAGATATTGCTAGACTTTTCATCATTTATTTCAAAAGACTTCAAAATTCACTTAAAAATACTCCTTATAACCCCATGTCTTCTGAGACTCCTTTAGTTTCATAAATACATTTTGATTTTGTGTTAGAATAATCTAATATGATAATCACCATGCACCTTCAAAAGCATTGCTTGACACTTGCTCCAAAGCATTTATTTGTGTGATTCTGAAGAATTACAATCCTATTTTGTGGTATCATCATATATTCTAGGAGAATTATGTATATTTCACATTGCTTTTTTTGACAACATGGAGCTTTGTTCATTTTAGCAATGCTTCAATCAAATTTAAGAGCTCACTCAGTGGGTTCTACTTGAACAGCAACCTGTAAATTCTCATGGCCAACTATTATCATTGTATCAGTAGATCATACATATCAAAGAACATAAAGTGTGTCTTCTTAAGGTCTATATATCCAGTCTATAAATTCCAAGAATATATTCTGCAACTGGCGTTTGAAAGGTTCATTTTATCTTCTTTCATCTATTTTCATCCTAAACTATGAGTGTATTTGATAGACCAAATTACTGTTATACTTAAAACTAGTAGAGAGCAAACTCTATCTGACATAACTTTCTAAACTTCTTGAGGGTCCGTATATCAACCTCTACAACCCAGTCATAGGATTTCAACTACAATAAAGAAGAAAAGATTTACATAAGATAGGGGCAAAAGAGGAGAGCACTTAAGAAAAATAAAACAAATTATCAAAGTATTCAATAATGAGTTTTATCAATAATTTCAATTTAAATTAATTTTTCATAGCATGTATTTTTATTGAAATGAAATAGTTAAGAAACAGTTTCTTAAGATGGAATATAGCATGTGCCCAGGATCTATATTATTGTCACATCCATCACAAGTTGTTATGGGGACACTATTAATTTATTTCTATGAGTCTGGAAAGATAACTACTGCATTCATACAAAATGATATATAGTAAGCACTTTGAACCAGGAACCTGATAATTAGGAGAAATTTTTGGAGACAGATTATCAATGTTAAACAAAAGATTTTGAGCAATTACAGATGGAATAACCTCAAAGATTACTTCCAGGCACCTAACATTGGATAGAGTAAAAATAGTAAACAAAAATTGTTTGATGACTACACACAAGACAGAATCACATTCAATATATTCATTCCTACCCTGGAAATGGGGTTAGGGAAGTATCCCCATTTGTAAACAACACTAGTGGAAACTTTACCAAAGGGAGGCTAGGTATGATGCTTAATCTGGAAATTCTCAATTGATATGATTTAGAAACATCATGGAAATAAACCTTCCCAAATATCTAATGAGGGATTTTCTAGACAAGATATATTAAGGGGCAAAATCCCACATCAATTTGAGTGGCACTGTTCTACAAACTAGGGTTTTGGTTTAAATAATAAAGAAAAAGTAAATTGAATATAACTTCATCTGTTTATCATAATGTACAATATGCCCTGCAATTATGTGCTAAACAATCCTTTCTTTTCTGAAGTTGCTTCTTGTCATGCATTTTTGTCATAGCAACACACAAGTAGTTGATATATTAAGAATAAATATTACTTCTGAAAGTTGTTTGATCTCTGACCTCGAGATTACAATTGACAAAGACAGTATACAATATTACTCACTTCCCAAGCCAGTGCTGATTTTGCCCCAAGCAATTTTTGGAAACAGATTATTAATGTTGAACAAAAGATTTTGAGCAATTACAGGATTGAATAACCCCAAAGATTACTTCCTTCTAGGCATCTAACATTGGATAGAGTAAAAATACTAAACAAAAATAGTTTGATGACTACATACAAGACAGAGTCTAAAGAATTCATTAAAAGGTATTGTCAAAAAACAAGATTAAGAATTTTTTCATAAAGTTTCTCTTTGAAAAAATTTATTTCTCATTATGAGACACCTTTAAAAGTCATTTGAGGGGAAATTTCCCTCACAGGGTAGATTGTAGACATGAA
The DNA here is from genome assembly GCF_011762505.2 of Arvicanthis niloticus. Taxonomy (NCBI): domain Eukaryota; kingdom Metazoa; phylum Chordata; class Mammalia; order Rodentia; family Muridae; genus Arvicanthis; species Arvicanthis niloticus. Next base: position 22,469,614 of record NC_133430.1, on the reverse strand, counting down.
ATTACCCATAGGCAGCAATTATTTCCCTGTCTTATTTACTTCATTTCCACTTAACTGGTTATAATGTGGTAATTAATTTCCAGTTTTCCAATGAGGCTTATTTAAGGATTTGCTTTTTTAATCATTATTTACAAAGATAACTCAATGGTAGTTAAAATGAAATGTGGTTTTAAAAACTAAGCTACAGTAGCCTACATTTATGAACACTTTAATGTGTACATTAAAAATCATTTTCTTCTAAGTAAGGGGTCTAGAACACCGTGAGGTGCTTTAAACACTAACAAAACAAAAAATATATTTCACCAGAATATAGTATGATTTTGTTGACTCCAATTTTTTTTCAATTTTTTTCCAATTTTATTTTTTTGGTTTTTTTTTTGTTTGGTTTGGTTTGGTTTTTTTAGTGGATGGGGAGGGCAGTTGTGAAACCGAGATATTAATGTATGTAATGATTTGAGAGTCTCTGCTATACTTGTGAGGTTTTCACTTTTGAGAGCCAGAACCTATTACAAGTTTAGACTTCAAGCTGCTAGCCATGAAAATAAAGCTTACATGAAGTAATGGAAGGAAGAAAGAAAGAAAAAAAAAAAAACCCAGAAAAACAACCTTGGACCTTACATCTGGCCCTGTGGAGATTCTCCGCTCAGTTAGGCCACCAGTGGACAAACATCTAAAATTCCACTGCTTGAACTATGAACTCTTCCAGGAAGGACTGCTGAATCCACTGGGTTCACACAGAGATTGCATCCTGGCTATCTTTAAAGCAAAAGTCAGGTAGAAGAAGGGTTCAGCTCCACTTGGAGAAAGAGTTACTAATGCACATGAACAGTTATACTCAATTGCACGTTTATAATCTTGTCTTTAAGTAAATTGTCACCCTGTAAGTCATATCTAATGAGAGCCATAAGCAAAAGAAAGGTAAAACTTTACCGTTCTGAGCAACATGTACTTCTAATGTCTTAGTTTACATAAGAATACTAATATAACCTAAGCATGGGTATAAATAAATTTGAAATAAATTAATTCAAAAAGGGAAACAAAGGATTCTTTTCTCAATTGCAGCAGATAATGCTAAAAACAAAAGGGATAAATAAACACTTAATTAGGCCATTAAGTCACTTAAAATAATATAAGAGAAGAATGGCACTTACTCTCCTTGAAAAGTGGGTGATTTTACCCAAGGTTTGAATTTAGTTATTTGTATTAGAAATACATTTGTGACTCTCAACTACTCTTGATTTGATTTCTGTGACACTTAATATCATTCCTTCACTGAATGCAAACATTATATTCCATTAACCACTAGGATATGCAGCCATTATAGACACACTTCTGTACACACACATACACAAATGCACCAAAAGCAAAAACAAACCACTATAAAACATTTAAATTGAAAGGGAAGGAAAGCAAGCGATATCATGAACTAATTAAGTAAAGTGTGTTAGGTTGTCTATTGAATGTAGTGATTTCATTTGATTATGGAATGCTGGATGATATAGTTAGGCAGAATTGAACCTGGAGACTGCAATATGTTTGACATTGAAGGGAGAAAAAGAAACATGGAAAGGAGGAGTCAGTGGTCCACTCAATAACAACAATAGAGCAATCAAATACAGTGGTTAAAAACTAACACAGTGCATGCTTGTGTGTGATTTCTATTTGCCATTATCTGTTACCTATGCCTATCTCTTATAGATTTTTTTTCTTTGTGTTACTTATGTATCCTATGTGACAGTTTTAAAAGAAGATTTTTATGCAGTTATAGAAGCTAACAAGACATCATAATTTTACAAATTTGAAAGACTCAGAACTAAAATAGCCAATAGCAATACTGTAATGCTTAAGCAAAGGCCAAGGGTATTAGAATCAGATGAGTGACACCAGTATATTTCTTAGAGATGCAAAAGCTACAAGTCCTGGTGTTTTAATGTCCAGGGAGAAAATTTGTATCCCAGCTTTACACAGCTCCACACACATGTGCGTGCTCACACACACAGACACAAAGACACACACACACACACACACACAGAGAGAGAGAGAGAGAGAGAGAGAGAGAGAGAGAGAGAGAGAGAGCCTGCTTCTTATTCTGTTTCCTCATCTCCTTAATGCTATATGCATGCCCAGCTGATTGTTCTCAGCCAGATACTCATGAGCCAGTCTCTCTTACTCTGTAGGTATAATACTATTACATTCCCACCTCTTCAGAACCACACTGACTTACAGCATAACTTCTTACCATTTCTCTGGATATAGAAAACACAGTTGGCACCAAAGGTCACAAAATATGGAATTGAAATCTTTATTTTCTTTCCTCTTCCTTCTTAGAAGCACAGTGGTGAGAAATAGATTCATAACACTCATCTTGATTTACCAAAAATGAAAGATTGTGTCTTGGCCAAAACCGTGGTTTATTGGTACTTATTTTGGGAAAAAAAAAAAAAAAAGGAGGGAGGAAAGAATAAGGAAGTGTAAAAATGGCAGGACTCTGGGAAGCAGAGGAAATGAAAGTAAATGACAGAATAGGATAGGAAGTTAAGGCAGGAGAGTGTAGGACAGAAAAGACGAGAGAAGAGGAGAGAACAGGAGGGGACATAAGAAGAGAAAAGAAGAGAAGAGGAGAGGAGAGGAGAGGAGAGGAGAGGAGAGGAGAGGAGAGGAGAGGAGAGGAGAGGAGAGGAGAGGAGAGGAGAGGAGAGGAGAGGAGAGGAGAGGAGAGGAAGAGGAGGAGACAAACATGGACTGATTTGCATTCTTCTACATGCAGACATCAGTTAGACCAGCACCATTTGCTCTTCCTTTTCTCTTGTATAATTTTGGATTCTTTGTTAAAAATCAAGTGTCCATAGGTGGGTGGGTTTATTTCCGGGTTTCTGATTTAATTTCATTGATCCACCTGTCTGTTTGTGTACCAGTACCATGCAGTTTTTATTACTGCTGCTTTGTAGTAGAGCTTGACATCAGGGATAGTGATACCACCAGAAGTCCTTTTATTGTTCAGGATCATTTTCACTATCCTGGGGTTTTGTTTTTCCATGTGAAATTGAGAATTGGTCTTTCAAGGTCTGTGAAGAATTGTTTTGGAATTTTGATAGAGTGTGCACTGAATCATGGATTGCTTTTCGGAACATAACTATTTTTATTATGTTAATATGACCAAACCATGAGAATGGAAGATCTTTTCATCTTCTAATATCTTCACTAATTTCTTTCTTCAGAGACATGAAGTTTGGTCATACAAGTCATTCACCTGCTTGGTTAGAGTTATGCCAAGGTATTTTGTGTTATTTTGTCGCTTTTTTGTAAGCTACTGTTTCCCTAGCTTCTTTCTCAGCCCATTTATTGCTTCTGTAGAGGAGGGCTACAGATTTTTTTTTTAAATTAATTTGTATCCAGCCACTTTTCTGAAGGTATCTATCAGCTGTAGGAGTTCTCTGGTAGAAATTTTGGGGTCACTTATGTATACTCTTATAGCATCTTGGACTTCTTCCTTTCCAATTTATATCCCCTGGTTTCCTTTAGTTGTCTTATTGCTCTAGCTAAAATTTAAAGTACTATATTGATGAGATATGGGGAGAGTGGACAGCCTTGTCTTGTGACTGATTTTAGTGGAAAAGCTTTATGTTTTTCTCCATTTAATTTGATGTTGGCTGTTGGTGTGCTGTATATTGCCTTTATTGTATTTATGTATGTAGCTTGTATTCTTGAAACCTAACATAACTGTTCTCTAAGAGTTTGTACCCAGCAGCCAATATAAAGTGGTGCAGAGACATCGGGGAATCTTACAGAGGAGCTGGGAGAAGAATTAAAAGATACAAAGAGGATAGGAACTCCACAATAATACCAATAGAATCAACTAACTTTGACCATTGTTACTGTTCAGAGACTGAATCACCAACCAAGGAATAAGTACTTAGGACCTTTGCACATGTGTATCAGATGAGCAGTTTGCTGTCCCTGGACTTATTGCCTGCCTGCCTTCCTGCCTGCCTGCCTGTGGATCCCAGGCCCTAAATTAACTGCCTTGTCATGCCTCAGTGAGAGAGTATGTGCCTCCTTCCACAACAACTTGATATGTGTCTGTGGTGGAGGGGTCAAGAGTTGTGTTATCTGTTCCTGGACTTCTGCTTCTCAAAAGAGAAGGGGAAGTTGGAATAGGGGAAGACCAGCATGAGGACATACTAGAAGGAAAGAAAGGGCTGTTATCCAGTTGTAAAGTGCATAAATACATTTAACTTAAAAAGAAGAAACTGAGAAGAATGTGGGATAGAAAGATGAGAGGAGAGAAAAGGAGAGGGGAGGGGAGGGGAGGGGAGGGGAGGGGAGGGGAGGGGAGGGGAGGGGAGGGGAGGGGAGGGGAGGAGAGAGAAGAGAAGAGAAGAGAAGAGAAGAGAAGAGAAGAGAAGAGAAGAGAAGAGAAGAGAAGAGAAGAGAAAGGAAAAGAAGTCTCATTAAAGCTGGCAGCAAGTCAATTTATGCGCCAATCAGACATCTGGAGGATTCTTCAGCAAAACAGCATGATAGCAAGGGTTACATCTAAACACACACACACACACACACACACACACACACACACACACACACACACGTGTTTTGTCTCTCAAGATGACCATTCCTTACCTACTCTATCTGTGTTTTCTCTTAGTAGAATGACTCCTCAAGCATGAGACTGTGGTTTCCTCTCGGCTCATAGCACAGGGAATTTAGATCTCAAGTAGGTAAATTTATTTGGCAAAAATCATCTGAGTTTTACCTTAATCTTGAAAAAAAAAGGCTATTTTCTCAACACCAAATCCAAAATAATTTTCTGGAAAAAGATGTATGGAATTGTTGCTTTTAATTAAGTAAAATTGAATAAGGATGGGAAAGTTCTGAACAGTGCTCCAATAATAATAAAATGTTCCTTACAATGAACAATCATGTCAAGTTTCTGAAAGAATTTAATTAACAACTTTATTTCTCAGCACCTTGACTCCCTATCTCTCTCCATCTTTCTAACCCTCTCCTTTCTCTACCCTCTCCATCTGACCATCCTTTCCTTTTTCCCACCCCTCTCTACTTTACCATTTTCTCCATCTCACTACCCTCCCCATTTTCATACTGAATATATGAAGCAGTGATTTTGTTTGTTTTCAAATCATTCAACAAACCATTTTGCCACTTGTATCTTTCTTGACTCATTTTTACAAATGTCTATAGTAACCAAGATGAATCATCATATATATTGAATCAGATATATTGAATAATATCTGATATTATTCAAATGTTGAGATATTTGGAATTTTTTAGGGTAAGAACAGTCATTGTTCTTATATTGAAAACATGAGCTTATGGGTAGGTTCTCAGATTAGAGATATGATGTATTCCATAGATAAAAAAAATAAAATACAATTGTTACTTCTGAAATTTTATCCTCATCCAGTGCCAATCAGCAAATATCTATTGAACACACACTATATCCTGAAACAAGTATTATGTAGAAAAAATAAAAAGTATTTTGAACTTTTTAAAAGCCACTAGGAATCAAATATGAATATATATTTCACTCATTAAACACAATTATCATCAAGGTCATTATCAGTATCACCATAATAATTGCTAATATGTATACATTGTCTGCTTAGCATCATGGATTATGTAACATATATCGTTTCTTTTTCTTTTTCTTGTCACAAATAATCAGCATAATCTCAGAGAGTCACAGTATCTTATACAACCTCCCATTTGGTCTAAAAACGGAATTGAAAAAGAAAGTAAGATCTAGGATCTTAGTTGTGGACCCAAAATCTTCTTCACAACCTCATGACCCTTTCCAAAAAAAGTTTGGATCCAAAAATTGAAATTAGATCGATTTTATTTCAAATCCAGTTTCTTACATGTAGGTTTACAGGTGTGTAGGAAGAAACATCTTAAAGAGGTTTTGTTTTGTTTATTCATAATTCTTTTGTTTTTCTTGTTTTACCTGTAAAATATGAACAAAAATATCAGCCTGTTGATTTGTTTGAAGGAAGGAAGGAAGGAAGGAAGGAAGAAAGGAAGGAAGGAAGGAAGGAAGGAAGGAAGGAAGGAAACAGAATATTAATTTTACTAGGCTTTCTTTAGTATATGGCATACTGGAAGCTAAATTCTATTTTGTTTCCCTGTCTTGATAATAACACCTTTCTCCTGGTTATAAATGATCATTGTAGAAGATGTCTTCTCTCATGAAAGCATGAGCCAGCCCTCTAGTGATTTCAAGGAATGAATTCGAAGCCCTTAGGTAGAATCCCCACAGTCTCTTGCAATCCATTTTTCTGTATGCCCTCACAACCTGGCAACTAACATATTAATCTCTTAAAGCTTTTCTTTCATCACTAAGCAGACTAATTCCAATAAACTTAAATTTCAAAGGTTATCACGATGATTTATAATTATTGCTGCACTTTGTATCTGCATAAACTTGTGCTACACAAATAAATGGTAACAACTTTCCAGTAGAAGAAAGTGACAGACAACACACACACACACACACACACACACACACACACACTAAAAACACCAAATATAGTTTTGCTTAAACTTGAAGGAAGTTTAAGTAAAATCACAAAAATCAAAGTTTATTATATTATGTATATAATATTCACAGATCTACAGTAGAAATTATATGAACAAAGTATGTGAAAACAACATCTAAGATAGTCTAGAAAGGTTTATAGGGTTTATGAGAAGTAATATAAATACAACTCCAATTATATTTGACTGAAGATATAATAGGAGATTTAGAAGAAGGAATCTATTTGTCACTATTAAATAACCAATTTGTAGCAGAAGGTCTCTTGATTGGAAAATCTTGTGAGCTGATTTCCAAACTTTGACCAAGGAATTATTCATATCCTGATTTCAAAGAATCACACACCCTGTATTATTCAGTAGTGTTGTTTCTGAACCAGGAAATGTATGAAATCTACTCTATTACAGATGACTCACTTAGCAGTATACCAAAAAATATTCAGTTCCTTGAGGTTTTTTTTTTTTAATTTATAAAAAGAGGGGAAAAAACAAAATAGAAAACAGCAGAAATTTATAATTTGACTCAATAAGTGCTTTCAGTGGTCTATTTATTAAGAACTCATCTCTTGGGACTTTCTGGACTCCATTTCAAACATAATGCAATGTACAGATATTCTAAGTCAATGGTAATTTACTATATAATGTTTAGCATTGTTTCAGACTCAGTAAAAAGTAGGAATCATATGAAACTACATTCACATCTTAAAGTCCCTGTTCAAGACTTTTTTTATTATATACCCCAAAGTGCTTTAAATTAATGGCTATCTATAAATTGTATGAAATTTAATACTCAGTGAAGTTATTGCAAAGAACTAAAATAGTTGTGTTTATGACACCAGAGAATTTTTATAAATGATGAGAACTCCACAAATCCATACCAAGTAACACCACCTCTTATGCCTACTCCAGAGTTCCTGTCTACTCTTCACAAAACGAGCTCTTGAAAAATAATCATGAAGTTAGTTCTTGGCATGGAAACAATTTGTTTTATTAACACAATCTAAAAACTGAAAACAGTTGATAAATATTGTTTAGAGTTTTGGTTAATTGTGGTTTAAAATATACTCCTTAGGCAGAACAGGGCCATAGAAAGTTTCGGCATAAGGAATAAGCATTTTATAAAGTCTGTGCTTTGGGTAAAATACACTCCTTAAGGTCATACATTAGAAAAGTAACTTTTCTTTTTTTTATTGGATATTTTATTTACACTTCAGATGCCATCCCCTTTCCCCATTCCCCCCCTTAGAAAACCCCTATCCCATGCCCCCTTTGCCTTTTTGCACTTATACATTTTTTAAAAAATGTTAATCAAAGGCTTTATAAGTTTGGTATTGCTCAATCAGAGGTGTAACTTACTACCCAACCTAGATATATCAACTATCTTTGACTGGTGGAGATACATCTGCCTCCCTGTATCCCTCCTCTTTCTCTCTCTCATCACCTAGCGTCTCCTCTCCTTCTCCTCCTCTCCTTACTCCTTCTCTTCTTCTCTGTTCTCCTCACACCTTAGCTGCTCATACATGTCACTCTTCCTGTTAAAATGAAACTTTTCTCTCAAAATACAATTAGAGCATAATTATGCCAATTTGTACCAGTGGGGTACAAGATACTCCTAATACCCAGTCCATCATTTTGTTGACTAACCAGAACCTCTGTCATCTATCCTAACTAAAACATTTAGTTCTGAACCTGGCTTTAGGATGAATGTCAGCTGACGACCATCCACTCAAATCTTTTCTCTCAAGGTAAATAGCCAGGATTGGCTATGAGGCTATAAGTTCTGAAAAGTAACTTTTCAGTGAAGCAGTTAAGGCTCACTGAGAGTTGTTTGAGTAATTGAGTATGTCCCATTGATTGACTACTGCCTCCTGCACACTGGAATGGCTTACCTGGAATGGTACAGTTCCCCCTTCCTTTTTTTTTTTTTTTTTATTTTCCAGGATTCAAGTGAGCCAATTCCACTGTCTTTCCTCATATTAAAAGCATAAGGCCTTTGATAGAAGCAAAGCAGGTACTATAACTGTGCTCTGAATTTCTTTCCCTCCAGAACCAAAAGCCAAAACGATGTCTATTGCTTACATATCAAACAGCCTTGCTCATTTTTTATCATGTATGAAAATAACTAGACATGATATTTCAAGACATACTTCCCAGTCTAGCTATGCAGTCACACTAAAACAATTGCCTGCAATTTTGTTTCATGTATGAGAACATTCTAGTTTCAAATAGACGCAGAACATTATGGCTTTATTCAATCTACTCCTCTCATGACAGCCAACAGGATTCAGTATAGACTATTTTGTTCTGATTTGAAAAGACATCATGTTGACTGTGTAAAATTTCATCAGAATATAAATGTTCTTCCTCAGGTATCAATCAGGCAAGTTTTGGAGGTCATTTGTAGGAAGCTCAAGAAAGTGCTTTGCTCACTCCTTTTTTCTTCCCTCAGTGTGGACTGTTAAGACTTTTACATATCTCTGCCATAAATGAAAAGGCACATAATTTAATGATCAGGTAAGGTATCCATCTTGTTCCAGCTTCTTGTTACAATTGCCTTCTTGTATTCCAATCTTCAGTGAACTCTTATGAAAAGACACACTGAAGCTTTTTTTTTAAGGAAAGTTAAAATTAAAATGTACCAATGAATAAAACTATAGAAGATTATAAGGAATGTTGAAGTTGGGAAAGTATTGGAAATCATCTTACTGTATCTAGGTTGATTTACTAATTTTTTCTAAGAACTCTTGAGATCCTGGAGGTGAACAGTCCCTTTGATCTACTTTATTCTGTGTGCCCCTATAAAGTTCACAGACCTTCATGCCACAGATTCTTAATAAATATATCTAGCAATTGTTGAAATACATAATACATAAACTTGCTGGACCAGACCCATCACTGACAGCTGCTGAATGGAAGTCACTTCTTGTGCTGAATGTCCATCTTTATAAATCATCAGTACTGGAGGCTGATGATGAAATAAGGTCTAGGGTTTTCTCATAATTTACTAGATTATTCTGAGCATGTGTCTATAACAGTAATGCTTCTTTAATGCAGTAGACTGTGTGTTAATAGAATATATACCTGTTATTAAATTTTAGAGAATGGGATTTATTACTAGGTAGAAGACATTTTACTATATCTGATGTGACATTTCAACAAGTATTTCCCAGAAAGTCGTGTGTGTGTGTGTGTGTGTGTGTATGTGTGTGTGTATGTTTGTTTTATTCTGATCTATAAAAACAAACTTCATGAAAGACTATACATGTTTGTCCTTGGATCAGCCTTTGTATAGCAAAGAAAGTAATAAATAAAAGTATAAATAAAGAAGATATTAAGGGTAATGTAGAAAGTTTTTTAAAAGAACAAAATGAAAATAAGTATTGCCTCCAAATTTCGCAAAGTCATTTTTAATAGCTGAGTAGTATTCTGCTGTGTAAATGTACCACATTTTCTGTATCCATACTTCTATTGATGGACATCTGGGTTGTTTCCAAATTCTGGTTATTATAAATATGGCTGCTATGAACATAGTGGAACATGTTTCCTTATTACATGTTGCGGTATCTTCTGGGTATATGCCCAGGAGTAGTATAGCTGGGTCATCGGGTAGTACTATGTCCAATTTTCTGAGAAACTGCTAGACTGATTTCCAGAGTGGTTGTACCATCCTGAGTGAGGTAACCCAATCACAAAAGAACACACATGGTATGCACTCACTGATACGTGGATATTAGCCCAAAAGCTCAGAATACCCAGGATATATTTCACAGACCACATGAAGCTCAAGAAAAAGGAAGAACAAAGTATGGAGGCTTCAGTGCTTCTTAGAAGGGGGAACAAAATACTCACAGGAAGAAATATGGAGACAAAATATGGAGCAGAGACTGAAGGAAAGGCCATACAGAGACTGCCCCACATGGAGATCCATCCTGTATACAGTCACCAAACCTGTACACTATGGTGAATGCTGGGAAGTACTTGTTGACAGGAACCTGATATGGCTGTCTCCTGAGAGGCTTTGCTAGAGCCTGACAAATACAAAGGCAGATGTTCGAAGCCAAACATTGAACTGAGTGCAGGATCCCCTATGGAGAAGTTGGAGAAGGGACTGAAGGAGATGAGGGGATTTGCAACCCTGTCAGGGGAGGAGCAGTGTCAACCAGCCAGATTCCTGGGAACTCCTGGGGACTGGACCTCCAACCAAAGAATACACATGAAGGGACCCATGGCTCCAGCCATGTATGTGGCAGAGGATGGTTTTGTTGGACATCAGTGGAAGAAGAGACCCTTGGACCTGTGGGGGTTCAATGCCCTTGTGTAGCAGAATGCCAGGGTGGGAAAGAGGAAGTGGGTAAGTGGGTGGGGGAGCACCCTCATAGAGGCAGCGGGAGGGGGGATGGGATAAGGGGTTTCTGGAGGGGAAACCAGGAAAGGGGATAACATTTGAATTGTAAATACAGAAAATATCTAATAAAATAAAAATAGAAATAAAATAAAAATTTAAAAGATACACAAATTTTTTTCAACTCCAAAGCCATGAGTATCACAACCTAATAAATTTCTAAATATGGAAAAACTGAGGCCTGCGCAACACAGAACATACAGGCATTAAGAGCCACATGCTATCTCATCTTCAGTTCCATATCTCAAGGCACAAGCGCACAAGATATTGAGTAGAGAACTCTCAGCACAGCAAGGCCTGCATCTCTAAAGTGGGCTTCGGAACATATATACCTTTTTTTTTTTTTTAACCAAGGTTGCATTTTGGATTTTTAGCCTCTAAAAGAATCTATGAATGTTCTTGGAAGGAAACTTGGGAATAATAAATTACTAATTTTGAAAAGGAAAATCATGGAATGCAAGCATTAGTACTTGGCAGGTTCTAAGAAAAGGAAAGTGGAAAATTGGTAGAAAGAAGAGAGTGATTTTTGATTTTGGATCCAGGGAAGCCAACATGCTCCATTACAGAAGTTTGCAAGCAGCTGCATAGCAGAGGGCGGGGTGGGGGGGTTGGGGGGGGAAGGGAGGGGGGAGAAACACAGAGAAAGAATTAGAAAGCCCAGCATTTCAATGTTGCATAATGCAACATTAGCACATTTTCTCATTAAGGGGATAAGTATTCCTTTCATTTCCTTAGCATTTGTGGTAGTCTCCTGGCCAGAAGACTGATAAGACCACTTGCATTAACTCTTCAGGGACATAACAGCAGTTCATTTTTTTAATCTTGAGGTAGATAAGCATGTCCTCTCACTAGCTAGAGCCACAGAGAGATCCTCTTATTTCAATCAGAAGGAATGAGCTCTCCCTTAATTCAGTTACAACAAAGTCCATACCTCCCCCTCCTCTTTTCACAAGGTGTTTGAAATCCCAAGGAGCAGTAACACTCATGTTTAGCTTTACCCTGAAAATCGGAAGTGAGGTTCAAAGTAAATCAGAGGAATGTGTCTGACCTCATTGCCCTCTAGGACTGCTAAGTCCTATACCACATTGTCATTAAGAGTTGAGACTTTAGAATTATTTATGAGATTGGCTCCAATAAGGTCAGAGAAAACCTTATGTTCTCTACACTTGTTCCTTTGTAGGCCTTGGAGGGTAATCAAGGAGACACAGTAAGACAAAGTGAGAGAACAGCAGCAGCATCAACATGTAAGTCAACTATAAGCCAGAGAAGATAAACTGATACTGATACTGATGTACCCTTTATATCAGAAGACAAATCTGAAAAGGTAGTGAGTAGGAAAGGTAAGTTACCAACAGTGATACTTTTGAAGTTGGTCTTAGACGGGACTTACGTGCACATGCAAAAATGAATAGGTAGATAACTTATAACCATTTATTCTGTACAAAACACAGGAAAGGTTGAATGAAATATGTGCTCCATAGTTTGTGTTTGTGTGTGTGTGTGTGTGTGTGTGTGTGTGTAACTCTGCCAAATGTTTTATTCAAAGACAAAAGAAGTTCACTTTGTGAACAGGCCATAGCAATTTCTCATGGGCATAACTGTAGAGTGTGGTATCTATGTCTTCAGTGCACCCTTAACCTACACGATTTACAACAAAATTTTGTAGTGGAAACCACAAAATTTACTTGCATAATAAATTTCTCAATTATTAGTCCTAGGTAGGTGACAATATCTAAGAATAAGTCTCTTTAACATTGCGTTATCTGTTAAAATATAATACTAATTATATAATATTATGTTTGATATTTTGGTAAGTGAACTAAATAATTCGACTTTACACTATTAAAAAAAATTAAATGCCTTGAAATATATTTCCAAAAATTTAACTTCAAATGAAATCTTTCCAGATTTTCTGATGAATGGAGAAGATTGATTTTTAAGTATCTAGAGAATTTTAAACTCTGAAAATCAAGTTGCTAGGTAATTCTGTGAAATGTGTTTGGCTTTTAATGTTATTTGGGTGGAGGAGTCATCAGTGTTGGTGATGGAGAAAACGAGAGATATTGTGTGTACCCAAACGGTCCTTTTTTTTTTATTTTTTATTTTATTTATGCTTTTTTTTTTCTTTGCTTAACAAAAGACCAGTGAAACCTTCCGTGAGCTATTTTAAAGTAGCTTCACTGTACTGATGGGTTCTATGTATTTACACAGAATAGTATATCCTATGCCACATGGGTTTTCTGTGTGTTTTTTTTTTTTCATTTTGAGACAAAAATATCAACATTTTCTTTCCCATATATATTGTGCTTCTGTGGTTACAAGAGAGATAAGAAGTGAGATGGAGGTGTGAGATGGAAGTCAGGTTGGGATAGGTAAGATCAATGACTACTGATATTTTGTGTCACCTTCTGTCAATAGAGGAGCTATTAGCTTCTAACTCAGTGGGTTTTATAAAAAAATATTATTATAATTATCTATCTAGGGAAATGGTTGAACACTTTTAAGAATCCTCAAAATGAGATAAGTTAGACCAGAAAAGGACAGTAATTTTGTTCATCATAAAGACTCCTTACAGTAAAGGAAGCCACGTTTCTCAGTTGCCTATACTAAGGTGAGCCATGACAGGGGTCTAAGAGTCTATCACTCTGTGAAGAGGAGCCCTGCAGCTATGTTCTGTGCTGTGAACACGGAGAAGTTTGATTTGAGTCATATATCATTTGCAGTACTCCTTGACTTTCATATTTCATCGTCCACAGTTTTCTTGGTGAAGTACATGGAAACACCACCCACAGCATGAGCTCACTCTTGACGCTAGTAGGGAAATAAATGCTCTCTGAAGTATAATAAACTAAGACTTAAAGTTTTCAAAGAGAAGGTGTAAGTTGAAAAAAATGCATATTTTTACACTGAATTTTAGTGTTTCAATATTTGGCATTTGGGAAAGAGTTCATGGATATTCTCAGGAAATCAGACAATGTTTAAATGTGAATTTGAACATATGTATAGTTGTGGCAGAATTTTCCCTGTTCAATTACATTAAAATAATAGTGCAACAGGAGGCCTGTGATTGGACATAGAAAAGGGAGGCGGAGCTAAGAGTTGCAGAAAGAAAGCGAGCATGCAATGAAAGAAAAAAAGAGAAAGCAAGATGGAAGGCAACTAACAGGATAATTCAGAACCAGCATGGCTTTAAATAGTCACAGGAGGATATAATAGAATGTAGGGATGAAATAATTGGGGTAGCTTGTCTTACTGTGTCGGCATCTTGTGTATTGAGAAATTATTGATAAATCAACCACTGATTAATTGTAAGTTTCAAGAGTCTTGATTTTACGGGATTCCTGGGTATTGTGATATCTAACTGTGAGGTGGGCATTCATTGTATGGGCCTGGCGTGGCAGCGACCATGCCAACGGAAATTAGAAAGTTGGGTGGAGAAGTTTGGGGCCCTATGCCAGAGGATCTGCTGAGATGAGAACATCCCGCTAGAGGGTTACCAGAATTTGGGACTGCTGTCCACAGGGGTTTGGGGCTGGAGAGAAGAAACTAGTGGCTCCAGAGACAAGGGAACCGAGCTGGGAATATCATGACCAATAACTATGAGAGCTAGAGACAGAGGCGGTGGAACTGGGCTGAGAGTTGCTGGCAGTAGTACAGGAATTCTATTGGCCCATTTTTAAATATTTCCCACCACAATATTAATTTTCAATAAATCAAATTCTTGACAAACACCTGTCGTCCTATATGATGCTTTTAGTTGCATCATAATTAAAAAACAAAAGGTTCACCCTTTCTTGCCGCCTTGCTAAAATGACAGGCAAGAAAATATATTATGTGTTGCACAGCTTCTACTATGCCAGTGATAAACATCTCCGTACCTTGCTTCAGCCAGCTGAGTGTTTCCTGCAATCTGTTTTATTTATCTTGTAAAATCGACAAATGAGATCTCCAATTAGTTTGTGCATTAATTACTTTTCCATCTGTAATTCTTTTCAGAGGAACAGGTATGGAAAAGCAGCTAATTAGACATAAGGATGGCCTGCTGCCTCCTTCTGCTTGATTTTTCTCTCTGATTCATGTGCTCCTTATTGCTGGAAATGTGGGTGAAAAGCACACCTTGAATGTAATGTTATTCAGTCCTGTTGGAGTGGACACACACGCTGATCCTCAGTCTCAGTTTAATATGAAGTAGGTGCTTAGATAGAGGTATAAATATAAACAACTGTAAGCATGAGTATAGTTTAATGCATCTTAAATCATATAAAATTCCCTATTTGAAAGGTATTATTTTATCTATTTTCATTGAAAGGAAACAAATGCACAAGACATTGAGTCAAAAAATAAAGTAAAACTTATGTTGAATATGAACATTGAAATAAGAATGATTGTAATTTCTGATAAAAGTTCTCAACACTCATCGTGTTTTAAAATAACAGACACTTAAATGTCATATTTTTTTTCAGAACTAGTTCTGATTTTCCTAATCAGTTGATAGATGAGCAGATAAACTAGTACACACACACACACACACACACACACACACAAACACACACACACAAATCATTATCCATAGTTCACTATGAGAGAGTATATACTTGGACAAGTTCAATTGTTATGACTGGAGGCCTGAACACAAAATGGAAAAGTAATAACTAATAATCGATTTTTTTCTCTAACTGAAAGATTAAAAAAAATCACTAAATTAAGAGAAGAGGGTATAAATTATAAAGGGGGTATTCTTGACTAGTTGCTTTATTTAAATGTGCTTAGAATTTAGGGCTACCAAAAGGCAAGGCAGATTATCTATTGGTACCACACTAGAGATATTATAAGGCAGGTCTGGAGCAACATTGGGAAAAATGACAGGCATTGAAGGATATTATTCTGGTTTCACACATCTTCACCAACCTGAAGGTCCTCAGGAGAAATGTCTTTTTCCAGTTAGCTGGCAGTTAATCCTCGCTACATATGTTTTACAATGCAGATTTCTGTAACAGAAGGACTTAGTTTTTCTGCTTCATTATTACAAAAATGCCAGATTTTGATTGATATTATAAATGTAAGTGGATATAGATATTAGTGAGTCCAGTGGATCCATTCATATATAATTTATTATATATGTTATATATTCTTAAATAGAATATATATTTAACTAATCGTATAGGAAATTAGATAATATACAAGTTTGTGACCTTACCCTTTACTTTGTATTTATCAATTAGAATTCACTGTTCTGTGACTCCACATGAAGGGAGTTTTTTTTGTTTGTTTTGAGCTGAGCTCTCATTGCATGGCTCAGCTGACTTGGACCTTACTATTTGTATAGAACAGACTGGAATCTCATTCACAGAGATATGCCTGTTCTTCTTCCCCTGTGCTGTGGATAAAAGAGGATACCATACCACACCCACAGCATGGCTATTTTTAATGAAGTATAATACTGATGAGTTAGTTAAACAGTTTTCCATATCATAAATCCTCAAGGATTTTGGCAGGGATTTTCCTATTAAATCTTTAGTTTTAAATATTTTATTATTTCCTTTATTTGTATTGAGGTATTAGTAGGGATTGCTCATCTGGCCATCACTCTACCAAGAAGCTATGTGTCTGACTTTTCTGCAAATATTTTATAATTACAGATTTTAAGATATAAAATTGTGTGGGACATAAAACCATGCCAGGAAGTTTGGTAAGGTGGAGTAGATAGAGACCTAGAGACTCACTTGGTGGACACACATCTGAGTCTTAGGTGACTCCCAGCTCCCAGTCAGATGCCTGAGCCTGACTTAGAACACATGTCATGCTTATCTCATAAAAGAGACATGACCTGTACTCATGTAGGAACAAAACAGAGTTCTCCATGCTAATGAGGTAACTAGAGGCCAGGAGGGCTTAGCCAATAAGCTTCCCTTCACAGACATTCCTCCCTGCAAAGGGTATTTAATCACAGGCCTACCCTGAGAAGTGGGGGATACTTTTACACATCCATTTTCTGCCATGACAATAAACTGTTTAGAACAATGGGCTGTCTCTTTTCATCAAGGTCTGCAGTGGGGAACCATGAAGAAAGCCTCCTTCGCCCACAGAGTTGCAGCCTAATCTCCCATAGAGGGTCTCTCTGAGCTCTCAGACACAACCAGCATCAAGCCTGCCTCCATGAAGATAAGAACAATCACCCCATGAGACTTCTTTCCCACCCCAACCCCCAAGGTTAGAACCTGTCCCTAGTCTGCATGCTTCTGACTCTTCTCTGCTCTTCTTCAACTCCCAGCATTGTCTCTATGTCTATGAGTCTGAGAACCCTGTTGCCCAGGGCTTCATAGCAGGCCAGGGGACCCCAAATCAGTTCTTGCTTTAGCACACTTATGACTTTCCCACTCCTGGAATGGTGCCTCTGAACTTCCCTACAGCCCAGCCTGCCACCCTCCCCAGCAGGGGCATGGGATAAGTGCAGTCAAACTCCCCTAGTTTCATCTCTCCAACAGGTCATCAAACCTACAAAATTGCAAAGTGTAGGTTTAGATTTTTCAAAACCTACATTATTTAGGGTACTTTAACCTTCCTTCTAGTCCACCATACAAAGGAAAAGGAAACAAATGATTAATTTGACAAAGAGAGTTGTGGACCTGTTTAGATGTAGTTCTTTAGGGTGAGTCTAATCTTTGTTGTTAGAGTATCATCAGATCATTCCAATAGCAAACATGAATCAGTAGCAGCAGCTTAATCCAGCAGAAATTATAAGGCTCTGTTGAATTCATACGAGTCAGGGAAGCAGCAAGAAGTAGCTAGATTACCACAAGAAGTTCTTTGGCACATTTCTCTTCAGGACAAAGACCAGCGAAGCACTACAAGTCAATAGCAATGCAAGAGCATCCTCAGTCTGTGACGCTCTACTTATCCTCTTTCTACACATTATGCACCCTCTCAAGAGGCTGCTATGGCGCAACACATCACATGTCCTCTCACATTTCTGCTTCAGCAAACCATCCTTTCATGTATCTGTGTCAGCAAAACACATGCTTTCTCACAAGAAAACTTCCACAAAAAAAATCACATGATGCAAATGAGATCCCCAAGAAACCAGAAATTTCCACTTCATATCCCCACTTTTGTTTAAAAGAAACAAAACTTCTTGTCTAACATTAACAAATTTCACACAATAAAAATAATTATGAAAAGCATAAAACTAGAATTTTACATAACAATTTTTAAATAAGTGGCTATGTACTATGTATCAAACAATAGTCATATAAGACAATTTTAAATTCTACCATTAAACAATAGTCAATAAAAACAAGCCTAAATTTCTATCATTAAACACTAGTGAAGCAAAACAATCTTAATTTTCTAATACATTATTAATCCATGCCAAAGTAAAATATTGATGACTAGTGAATTTATCTTTATTATTTTTATTTATTATTATGTTACTCTGCTTTTCCCCCTTTTCCCCATCATTAGATAAGATATATATATATATATATATATATATATATATATATATATATATATCATAAAAAGAAAAATAGAGGAGAGAAATCCCTGATTTAAGCTTTATTTTATTTACTCCCTGGTCATGACTAATAATAACCTAATACCCTAGATGATAACAATTACAATACATCAAATGACCAAAACCATTTACCACAACTTAAGGGAATTGAACAATAGTCTCCTTACCATTGCTTCCTGCTGAACTGGGGTAAAGAATTCCTGTCTGGGGCCCAAGAAAAAACGGTTAGACTTAATAAAGTTAGTTGTAGAATTTGTTATCTGGTCTCTGTGTTGTCTGTCCAGTCTCTGTGTTAGCCAATCTTTGTAATGTATGTCCAGTCTTTGTGTTGTCCAGTCTCTGTGTGATGGATCATTTGGGATAGGCCTTTGCACTTTGATTTGCATGCATATTTTTGAGAAATCAGTAACTCATACAGTCTGTGTAAGTGAATCACCTGGGCTGTTTGCTCTGTGAAGACATTTTTTTTTTAGCTAATTAGACGTTTTCCCTGGTCAGATCTAATATTTATAAGTTTTGTTGGTAACTATATTTTTTCATTCCCTGTAGATACATAAGCATAGCCGCATTCCCATCTTAAAACTATTGCAGGTTTCCATTCTCATGTCACCACATCATTGTAATATATTGGTTTGCCAAGTTTCTATGTTTTTTCTGATAACCCAATCTTTCAGCTGCTGTTGTTTCTTTTTTACTACTATTCTGTTTATGACAGTTTTATTCTTCCTTTTTGTTTAATAAACATCTCTTTTAAGTACAGTTGGCTTTTTCTATAACTGTTTGCCCTGTGTCCTCTGGTATTCCAATAACATATTTTATATTTTAATATGCAAAAAAATGATTCATCATATTGGACACATATGCAGGAGCCTTATCAGTCTTAATTTGTGTTTGTATCCTCATAATTGTCATATTTTCAATAAATATGTAATAACACTATCAGCCTTTCTTTTAGAAATTAAAGCAGTTGCACATTGAAAACCTGAGTATATGTCCATGGTATGGTTTCATTCTGAGTTTTCAGGTACAAATTCAGCATTGTCTATATGCAAAACAACTCTTCTTGCATATAAAGAATCAGTAATTATATTAAGAGATTCAGAATAATCTAATAATACCACAAGGATTTCATAAAATTCTGATTTTTTTAAACTGAGATATATGAACTTTTGATCACCTTGCTTATTTTGTCTGACTTATAATTAGCTAACTGCATCTTCTCTGCATCAATACAGGATGCTGGTGCCTGTGGAATTGGTATTCTCCTTAAAATATGTGGAAGAATCAAATTAGTTCATTTTTTAACTATATACTTTTGCTTTTTGGGTATTTTTTATTTATTTTTTTCCACTAATTCCTACAAGCTCTTTGCCAGTCTTCATTGATCACCCATAATAACATAATCTTAGCACCAATAAGAGGTACTACAATTTAGGCCAGATCTGTTCTTTAAAATGGACATAATTTTAGCCTATCTTTTATAATTAATTCAGAAATCTTATCTATATATGTCATCAATTTTTACATTGTCCATGAGCTTAGAAAATTCATTCCACAATACTACCTTCCCTTTGCATAATGAACCCAGTAGAAGACAAAATGCACAAAATCCAATCAGGTTTAGGATCAATTCAATCTAGATATGCACCTTGAAGTCTTCTACAAAAATTAACTTAGTTTTCTGCCTCATCTGTTAGACATCTTGGACTGTTTAAATTTGAATCTCCATGTAATGTATGAAATAACTCAAAAGTACTTAATCCAGTTGTAGGCCTCAACCAGTTAATATCTCCCATTAGTTTGTGAAAATCTTTAAGAATTTGCGATTGGTTCCTATAGATATGTACTTCTGTGGCTGAATTTTTACTAATTTTATAACCCAAATAACTAAGTAACTCTGCTCCTTTTATTTTTTCTGGAGCAATCTGTAACCAGTAGCATGGCAGACTTCTTTTCTCTCTTTAAACATTTTCTCTAACACATGTTAGTCAGAATCAGCCATCAAAATGTCATCCATGTAGTGCTGAGTGATAGATTGTGGGAATTGCTTATGACTTACTTCTTTTTTTACTGGATATATTATTTATATTTCAGATGCCATACCCTTTCCCCATTTCCCCTCCCTAGAAAATCCCTATCCCATGCCCCCTTTTCCTTTTTGCTTTTATATAATTTTTTAAAAATATTAATCAAAGATTTTATAAGTTTGGTAATGTTCAATAAGAAGTGTAACCCAATACCAAACCTAGATATATAAACTATCTTTGACTGGTGGAGACATGTGAACAACTGCCTCCATGTCCACCCCCTCTCTTTCTCTCTCTTTCTCTCTCTCATCACTTAGCTTCTCCTCTCCTTCTCCTCCTTTCTTACTCCTGCTCTTCCTCTCTGTTCTCCTCACACCTTAGCTCCTCATACATGTCACCCTTCCTGTTAAAACTTTTCTCTCAAAATAAAATTAGAGCATAATTATACCAATTTGTACCAGTGAGGTACAAGATAATCCTAATACCCAGTCCATAATTTTGTTGACTAATCAGAACCTTTGTAGTCTATCCTAACTAAAACACTTAGTTCTGAACCTGGCTTTTTTCTTGGCTTTAGAATGAATGTCAGTTGAAAACCATCCTCTCAAATCTTTTCTCTCAAAGTAAATAGCCAGGATTGGCTATGAAACTATAAGTTTTCAACCCCTGTCTGAAATCCAGAATGACTGAGTTAACTGAAATTATGGGAAGCACAAAGCATAGCTTCTAAAACTTAGCCAATTTATAGAGACCGCTAAACACC
This sequence comes from Arvicanthis niloticus, assembly GCF_011762505.2. Classification (NCBI taxonomy): domain Eukaryota; kingdom Metazoa; phylum Chordata; class Mammalia; order Rodentia; family Muridae; genus Arvicanthis; species Arvicanthis niloticus. Next base: position 22,448,360 of record NC_133430.1, on the reverse strand, counting down.
TGGACAGTCCCTATAATACATAACATTGGAGCATCTGATCTTCAGCCTTCTGGCCCAGGATCATCTGACAGACCTTAGTGATGCAGAATTATTAAGGGCTGATTACTCTGTCTAGGCAGATGTAATCAGTTGACTATTCTGCAAGTGTGTCCTTTTCTGGACAGTAATTTGTCTGTAGATGGAAAGAGCTTAGTGGCTGTCTCACTACAACTAGAGTAACTCCAAAGATGCTTAATTTCTTCTTAGAATCCAAGACAGGAAGCTGTAAGGAGCAGACAAGTCTTAAAGCTGCAACACAACATTGTTCAATTACAAAATCATCAGATCAAATCTGTTCTTATAGGTCAGCATAATGCCCTTTACCAAACAGTATTTAGCTTTATTAATCCTCCTTACTATATTATTTTGTTCTATTTTCATAGCATTATGCCTCAACAACAACAAATTGTAATTGTTGACCAGCTTTTAGCACAGCTCACACCAACCTCTTCTAATCTTGGGGAACCACTCTGTTCTGCATAGCCTAGTTATTTAACATTTTTTAACAAATGGAAAATGCAAGTCATACAATAAAACAGCCTCCCTAAAATGTTTTAAATCTAGCATTTCTATTGGATGCTATGTCAGCTCATTCTAAACATAACCACAACCATTATCAGGCATAAGCTTCACAAATAATGGCAAAGCTGAATATGGCTGTGTAACCCTCAAGCAAATCCTTTTGTGGTACACTAATATGAACATTAACCATTGTCCCTGTACTGCCTTTCTTGTCCTTCCTTGACCCTGGTCTCACAAACTTGCTCTGGACACCTAAAAGTGAAAGTGCTTGGACCAGGGCATGGCAGTAGTTTGCTTTCCATCCCAGTTTGTTTCTCTCTTTCATTGTGTGGTAAATTCCCAGTCTCAGACACCAAGCTTGGACCCTGTTATTGTTCTCCTCCCACTGGCACTTTTTGCTTTCCAAGCAATTTAAACTCCATACACAAAATCTATAAGTGTGTAGCCAACCCTGCAATCCTTTCGAACTCAAGAGAATTGAGCGAATCTTCTGAATTTTTAGCTTCCTAGGTCCAGCCCCCATCTTTTCCAGAATGGTATACATAAAGACTACTAAGCAAAACCAGAAAACTCCCTCTGGAGGCAAGTCAGAGCTACTACCCAGAAGCAGTAGCTGCTACTTTGCCAACTTCTTTAAAAGACATTTTTAACTCATCCACTCATCCAGCCTTTTCCTTTACCACATTAGAAGTGAAATTACCCATTATGCCCAAACCATGTTGGGTATCACCTGCAGGCTTAGATATTTCAAAGCCTACTTTATTTAGGATTGTTTAAAGCTTCATCTAGCCCACTGATCTAAGGTAAGGGAGGCTGGGCAGTGGTGGTGCACGCCTTTAATCCCAGCACTTGGGAGGCAGGGGCAGGCGGATTTCTGAGTTCGAGGCCAGCCTGGTCTACAGAGTGAGTTCCAGGATAGCCAGGGCTACACAGAGAAACCCTGTCTCAAAAAACAAAAAACAAAACAAAACAAAAAAAAAAAAAAAAAGGGTAAGGTATTGAGAACCTGTATAGAAGTAGTATAGAAGTAGTTCTTTCAGACCATTCAGACCATTCTAATCTTTGTTGTCAGGATATCAGCGGCCCAGTCCAATAGTAAACATCAAACACAAATCAGTAGCAGTGGTTTGACCTAGCAAAAACCACAGGCTCTGCCTAATCAGCGTGAGTCAGCCAGCAGAAGTGGCAAGTGGCAAGGATCTGGTAGAATACTAGCAGTTCTTTGGCACAAGACCTATGAAATTAAAGATCAGCAAAGATTAACAAAAGAAGCATTGCAAGACATAGCAATGGAAGAACATCCTCTCATTCTCTGTGGAGTTCTACTTATACTCTTTCCATATATTATGTGCCCTCTCAAGCATCTGCTCCAGCAAAACATCACATGCCCTCTCACACGCCTGCTTCAACAAAATATCCACTCATGTGTCTGTTTCTGAAAAACACCACATGCTCTCTCATAAGACAGCTCCCTCAAAATATCACTTGACACAACTGAGTTTCTAAAATCTAAGTTTCTGAGTTTCCTTCAGCTAAGTGAACATATACTTGAATTTCTAATTTTAACTGAACCACAAAAGGTGGTAACCATCTTAATCCTATTAAAATTTACGAACTTCAGCCTTTATCCCAAATAATTACCAAAGATAAATTCAAGCAAATATAATGACATTCTGCTATATTCCTCAAATAGTGTCTCAATTATCATTAGAAAAACCTCCTCTTGGCCGGGTGGTGGTGGTGCACGCCTTTAATCCCAGCACTTGGGAGGCAGAGGCAGACAGATTTCTGAGTTCGAGGCCAGCCTGGTCTACAGAGTGAGTTCCAGGACAGCCAGGACTACACAGACAAACCCTGTCTTGAAAAACAAACAAACAAACAAAAAACAAAAACAAAAAAGAAAAAGAAAAAAAGAAAAACCTCCTCTTGCAGTAGGTAGAATCTAAGAAAGATTGGATAATTTTGGAACACTCATTCCTAAGTTAGATGTCTTCATCAAACCTCTCTCCCTCAGGGCTCAGAGAGCTATCTGAAAGATGAGGTAGAATGATTGTAAGAGCCAGAGCGGATAGGTGGATCCTAGAAAAAAAAATACAGATGTACATATGAACATGCAGAGACTATGGCACTTCAGCCCTGAGAAGGGTAAATTGACACAATTTCCTATCCTTAGCCAAGAAGCTATCTTTAATTGACATCTACTTGCAAAAGAAAAGCCAGTTTTCTCTAGTGGAATCTCAATGGATATATAAATACATTAAGGACAGGTCTCATGCCCAGAAATAGATGGTCAATACAAAACAAATTCAATGGTGTTTTTTTAATAGATCTTTTCATCTCCGATGGCTTGGTTTGGCCATTTTTTTTTTATTTTACTGTCTTATTTGCTTATATATTATTTTTTCTAATTTTGCATTTCTAGGAATATTGTTTGTGAATGTATTTATGTTATGTGTATATATTTCTTGTCCTTTTTTCTTTGCTTTTTTATTTTCCAAATAGAGAGAGAAGGAAGTCGTGTGGAGTGAGTAGGAGGAGAAGAACTGGGAGGAGTTGGAGGAGGGGAAACTGATCATAATATATTGTATAGAAACATTTTTCAAAAAAAGATAGAATCATTAAAAAAAAGAAAAACAATTTTTTACAAGCCAATGGGTAATAGACATTTTGTTACTATAATTTGTCTTATTCTGATAACTAAGAAAGTTAGCATCTTATCATTATGTAATTATTTCTAATTTTTAAAAATATAACTTACTGACTAAAATTGAGTCACATATAAAATAATGCAGTATGTTATCCATGGCCAACAAATGGATGTAAATTGTCAGATAAGATGGTCTCAGGTCATAAAGAAGTTTGACACAACTTATCGCTAGACACAATTCAGAGAAAAGTCTATGTACTGCAAGAAATACTTTAATCTAGATGTTCAATATTTGATCTTAATTTTACTCTAAGATTAACTTGAGTTTGTAAATTGTAAGGTGGATTTGTTGAAAGTGTTGATATTCTAAGAAATGAAGTGACAAAATGAGAACAGAAACATGAATTCCTTTGGTTATTCTTTCCATTTTCACTATAGATTCCATTTTGTAAACAATTCTATGAATTATCATCTAATAAACCTAACAGATCCTCCAAGTAGGTCCAACCAGAGCTATTTTATATTAACCATGCTCAAAGTTTTCTGAAGAAACTATATCCAGAGCATTCTTTGTGTGTTCTGTTATTTACAGCTTATTTTTTCCATTCCTTTCTTAAATTGTTGAACATTTAAAGCACTCCAACAGCATCAAAAAATATTTGCAAACATAAGTGGATTTATTGAAAACTTTCCTTTCCATGGGGTAAAATACCTTCCCTTATAATTCTTATGTTTGAGAAGAGTAACTGCCAGATATTCCATTTTTCATTAACTTTCTGTTATTATCAACCCTCTTTCCTCTTTTAAATAAACTATTAGGAAATTAATGATATCTTTTAATTTATGTTTCTTCTGTAGAAAGTCTTATATACCATGATCTGTGAAAATTTATAAATCATAAAGACGTGGAAGAATTAAATTCAACTCTGATCAGTATTTTGGATTCAACATCTCTCCCAACTCCAATAGTAGATATGCAGAATGTTTCCAAGTTTCTCACTTTCTTGACTTTTTCTTTAATTCAATTGTTATCTGAGTTAAATCTTGCATACCCCTTTAAAGTCCAGGTTAGTAAATTTAATTGTATATGAAATACATATATATATATATATATATATATATATATATATATATATATATATATATATGTGTGTGTGTGTGTGTGTGTGTGTGTGTGTGTGTGTATTTCATATATATAATCTACTCTAGATTGTTACATACTCTTTATAACAAGCTACTGAAAAAGACTAAAAATAGTTAAATAACAAAATGTAAGATACATTGATGTGACAAATATGGCAAACTGGGTATAATAAGTTAACAGAAGTGAATGGATACGATTCTGTGATGACAGAAAGAACAAGGGCTCAGAATTCTGGATTTATACTTGAATAGAAAAATGCCAGTGTAACGAAACACATGAGCCATTTACATACAGAGTAAGTTGGAGATACACTGGGTTACAGTAATTGACATCAAATAATCAATACTATGTTTTAACATAAAAATTGTGTCACCAGGACCTAACACACCTTTGTTAAAAACAAGAAGTCATTAGCTGTGTGACATTAAAAAAATTTTAAACTGTTTTAACTTATATTTTTGTGTGAAAAAATGAGAGACACATATGTGAACAGAGATCTCATATCCTACAAGTGAGTGCATAAATTAGCATATATACTTGAGAAAATTACTTGGCAAAGCCTGTTAAAGTTGAGTATATGCATACCTCCTGAACTAGGAATTCATATTTTTTTCTGAGATAGATATGCTAAACAAGTATTTCTATATCTTTGTATATATATATATATATTACATAGGATTATTTGTAATTAATACCTAAAAATTGGAAATGATAAGTAGAACAGGCAATAAAATTTTCACAAATTAGAGTCCCCACAATAATGAAAAAAAATAAACCATATGAAAACCACAAATTACAAAAGTATAACTGTATATACTATATGAATCTATTTATGTAAAGTCCACCATTTATTAGAATAGTGATAAGAATTGAGAACGTAAGTGTAGTTACACTGAAACTGTTAGTTACAGTACCATCTAGCTAGGACTTCAGATCCCAGTACCATTTTGTTACCTACTATAGGTACTGATCACATAGAAAAATCATTATTTTAAACAACACTTAAGATCCTGAATATATTTAGGATTGCATATTACAGTATAATACAGTTTGTATTAAAGAAACTCATTTTTGTATATTTTCAGGAAATTGCAATAAGTATTTTAACTTCTGTTATTATTTTTCAATGTCTCCTTATAGGATTTAGGAGGTGAAGTGAAAACAAAACAAACAAAACAAAAAACCAGTTGGGCATCTCTGTATTCTTGGGCCTCTCTCCAAGAGAAATAAAGAATTATGTTCATTCCAAACCTGCATGAAATGTTTATAGCACTATTAACTCTCATAGTATCCCTAGACTGCCAACAATGGATATAACACAGATATTTTTTTCAAACAATGAATAATTAAGTGAACAGCAGAATCTTTACACCATGGGACACACCATCCTGCAGTAAAAATGAATTATTTTTACATGCAACAATAGCATCTTTCTTAAGGGAATTATACACAAACAAGTAATAGGAAGAATAAACCCTAATCTTAAAAAGTCAGAACGTTTCTTATGTAACAGTCTTGATCTGAAAGCACCATTCAGGTGAAGAACAGATGAGAGGTTTCCATAAATCACAGATGGATGCTTAGGGACAAGTATGAGGTAGGTGTGTTAGTGGAAGGGCAACATGAGGAGTCCCTGTGATGACAGATGAAACTGTATCTTCTTGGCATGGGATATGAATGGACCTTCACTTGTGATAAAAATGCACAGAGTTGAACTTATATACATACACGAATACAATTGAGGCTATATGGACTAACCATTCACCTCTATGTTTTTTACCAAAAGAAAAAAATGCATCAGTGTATTTATTAACCTGTCTTCTTTTCAGTCAGGGTAGTGATGCATTAGGGTTTTGCATTCCGTAGATACTATTTTGTGATGTTTTACACTAATCTTTCTAAACATGAAGGCATTTAGCTCTTCAACTTATTTGTAACAAAATACAATTCTTGAAATTCTACTTGCATTTTCAGTACTTACTGAAGCATCAGAGACTTAAATTTGTGCAGAGAAATCATTTTGTTATATTACTTCTGATTACACGGTCGTCCCTCAGTCTTATTTCAGCTGTTTAGTCCATCTGAGAAACAATTGCTTTGATTGCATTTGTTCCATGTTACGTGTGATTTGCCAATGTTTATAAGTGACATTTGGAACATTTAATTAAAAACTTCAAGAGCCTTAAAAGTGTTATTTATAAATAATGACTTATCATTGTGCATCTACTTCCTAGCTGTTATGTAATGGTTTCATTATTTATTTTTTAATTTTGTCAATAGCTGATTTGGTCTATTTATTTTTGTTTAAGTACTGATAAGCTCTATCTTTTATAATTTCATTGCAAATATTTGTAACTTATGGCTATGTAGTCACGTATGCACTAGTTATGATGCGTAAAAATGGTTCTCTTGAGTTCTCAATCAACGTTTCTCTAAATGAGTCCTAAATTTGTATTGTCAAGTCCAAAAACACCATGTTATGATTTTACTGGATTTGCATAAAATCTAAAAAGGGAAAATTGGCTTATCATATGCAGTTTCCCATCTGTGGACTTGATATGTATCTCCATTTTTAAGTCTTCTTCTGCATGTCTCAGCAAAATAAACCACATTAGTTCAGATAGAAAATGATTTTTTTCAAGCATTTTTGTTGATGATTTTGAATGGACCTGTTTATCATCTACTACATTCAGGTTTTATCACTGGTAATAAAATTGATGTCTTAATTCTGTAACATTGCTATTTAAGTAGATAAAGCTAAATTTAATATCTTAGCTCCAATAGAATTAACTTTTTAGACATTCAAAGAAGAATTCTTATCATAGACAAACATTTCATATTGTCCTTGAGACTGGTCTGCAATATTATGCCATTTTTCTTATTGTGTTGCTGCATAACTTATATAATAATGAAATATATCCCTTGTCTGATTATAATGGAATTTTTGAGATATACTCAAAATTATATATGATATTATATGCTGACTTTAGTAATTGTATTGAAATGTATTCTATACTTTTCTCTGTTCTGGAAAGATGATAAATCTTGGAATTCAATATAATGCTAAAGCATAGAACAACATAGACTGAATGTTCCTTAGTCTTGTACTGTTAAAATCGTTTTCAGATACTTGGTTCTTAGGTAATAGATATATGCTGACCTGTTTACTTACATAGCTTGCTCTTCATTAGATACTTTCTGTCTTGCTATAAAGTCTACACTTTACCATTTTTTTTTTTTCTAGAAAGCTTCCATAGATAGGTCATATCTGTGGTATATTCCACAGATCTTTATATCTTCTATTTTGTAATATATTATGAATAAATCAAACCATGCATTACATCAGAGTTTACAACCTTAAATTCTTCTGCCCACCTACTCCAGAAATGTTTTCTATAGGAAGGAACTGCAGATGACCCATAGTGCCTGGTCAAACATTTTACAATTGTGTCTCAAACAAATTACCATCCTGACACTGATCCATTAGAATTGTGGAGATGAATCATCTATACCATGTTCCATTTGCCATGTGTCTTCTTAATTTAGTTATTGTAATTTATCTATTTGTGGACACATTGTATCATTACATTATTTCTTACATCTATAAAATATGTTTATAATAGTTTAATATAACATATGAGGTGTTTTAGAAACAATGATAAAACTCATAATAAAAATGACAACGCAGACAATTTGACTTTAATATTTAGGTATGGAAAGTGAGTCAGATGTTTTGTGTAAGTTAGAAAAGTCACTGTTGAACTCAGACTTTAATGTTATAGATATGGAAAGTGACTCTGTGTAAGATAGAAAAGTCTCTGATGAACTCATGTTGTAATGGTTAGTTTTATCTGTGAAATTGAAAAAAAAATGGGCATAGCTGTGGGAGGAGTGTCTTGATTATGTTAACTGATGTAGGAAAAACCAGCCTGTCAGCATGCCAGCATTCCCTGAGTTGGGTCCTAGGGTACATTTAAAAAGCAGAACTTTGACCTGTGTCTGTTCTCTCTCTGTTATTACATTTGGACGTGAATAGTTGCCTCAAGTCCTTGCTGCTTTGCTTTCTCTGCTGTGATGTACTATATAGGGAATTTCAAGCTCAAAATTAACCATCTCTCTGCTAAGTTATTTTGTCATAATACTTTATCACAGAACCATAAATAAAACGAAGAAATGCTTCTTTGTGAATTAATGTTCAAGTTTTAACTCCTCTCTGTTATATCCTCTCTGATTTTAAAGGAATTACTTTTATTTTAAAATGTTTAGAATGTTTCACATTCTACATAATAGTTTAGAGATGGCACCTGCAGACTAAAGTCTAGCAAAACCTTTTCAAGTATCTGGCCTTCGAAAGTTCACAAGTCATTGACAAAAGATATACATGTGGAAGATATGCTTTGCCATTTTATAGAAATGATTATATCCTTGGCTCCATAAAAAAATCTGAAATAACATAAAGTATAGTTAAAAATATGCTACACAAACTTTCATCCATGAAGCTAAATATTGCCTCAGATACTTAAAAAGGTAAACAAACAAGTACATGTACATTGACATAAAATTAATTTTAGCATCATTTTAAAACCTAAATTAGAAAGTCTCGCTAGATCCTTCAAGATCACTTTTTCTATTGTGTGAGATAACAGACTGATCCACAAACTGTTCAGAATTAAAATATGTCATTTGGATTGACTATATGTAATTTGAGACAGACTATATCAAGCTGAAGAAATCTATGCCAGTCTATTACCTGCAACTAATCTGCGAATGCCCATATTACCAGTAAGGATGATACTTTCTTATTTCACCTGATCTTCAGACATTAATAACCTCAATTTAACCTCATCTATTTTCTATATCCTGAATCTTTGTAGAGCAAGTGGAATTTTCTCTCATTTGAATGATCAACTTAAAAATTTCTGAAATACAAATTTTTCAACATGGTACATCATGTTTCCAATTATAGTTTGATACTGCATTTTATTTCCTTACTGACTTGCTCTGGCACTTCCAAGGCTTTGGCTGAATTTAGTTGGAATTTCAAATCTTTCTCAGATGTATCATCATCCTACCTGCTATTTTTAAAAAGATGAGTATACTGACGCTCTTGAGACCAATTCTCATCATATCTCTCCAATATGCAGTGCTCTGTTTTACATGTGATACCTTTCCAGCACTTCACTTCTGAACTCGGACTTCATCTAAGAACTCAGGATCTGTGTAGTTATTACCCTGACCTGCCAGAAAAACCTCTGAGGAACAAAGGATATGTCATACTGGAACACATTCATGTACAACAGAAGTCAGCTTTGATTCTCTCAGTGGAGCTCAGTGATATTTTATCTACAGAAATGTGAGGCTCTGGCAATACAGGAGACCTTAAGTGTATCGTTTGTGTAGTTTCCTTCATGACTTTTCAGGCTGAGAGTTACAAGGAGGCAGTTTTTAACAAATAATATAAGCAGAACAAGAACTTTAAAAATTTAGTGTTCTGGAGGCTGGAGAGTTGGGTCAACCGTTAACACTTGTGGTATTTGCAGAGAACCTGAGCTCAATTTTCAGCACCCACATTGGGTTTGGTGACTCACCGTTACCCACTTCTTACCTCCTCAGGCACCCACACATAGTATGGTGAGCGTGCGTGCACACACACACACACACACAGCAGGCACATGTGCACACACACACACAAATAAATCAATAATTAAACTTAAACAAAATGGGCATACTCAGTAGTACACTTGTTTTTATCACTGAGCTTTGGAGACCAGATTTCAGCAATATGTGCTTGTAAGTGGTATGGATAAGTTAACATGACCAGGACATCTGCCCAGCTCTCATTTCTGCTTGTCTATGTTTATCTCATTTTCTCTAATTGCACATCAGGTCGCTCCATGCCACAAAGTACATGGTTGCTCTAAGCCCAAGTGCATCATTACAGCAGTGAGAGACCTTCTTTGTACCCATCTCTATGTGTCTTTCCATATCTCAAAATTTTCCTTGTTCTGTAGTTTAGGCCCTCTGTTCTGTTGCTGTTGTTTGAATGACAGTAAATAAGACTGGTCAAGATTGGTTCATACCTTTAGCTGTGCAGAAGTGAAACATGACTGAAAGACTCCTAGGGTTATGCTTCATAAGAAGATGAGAGATAGCCGGGCGGTGGTGGCACACGCCTTTAATCCCAGCACTTGGGAGGCAGAGGCAGGCGGATTTCTGAGTTCGAGGCCAGCCTGGTCTACAGAGTGAGTTCCAGGACAGCCAGAGATACACAGAGAAACCCTGTCTAGAAAAACCAAAAAAAAAAAAAAAAAAAAAAAAAGAAGAAGAAGAAAGAAGAAGAAGATGAGAGCTTCACACACTAAAACAAAGAGATCAGGGTAATGTCATTTCTACTTTTGCCTAGAAAAATAATTACCCAAAACTTCTTTGAATTTGATTATTCTTTCAGAACAGCCACAGTCACTTGGGAGTCCTAACATTTCATTTTGAATGGCCTACCCTTCATTGCTTAGTACAAGAGAACATGAACATTCATTGCACACCAGATGTCAGTTGCTTCCTGGGATATTCAATAATATTTATTGAAAATATTTTCTCTGCATATGAATTATCATATTTAATGGATTCAAACTCATCTTGTAGATCCATTGCAGCTTTTCCTCTCTGTATGTTATGTACAAGCTAGGTGTTGGCCTGAGATTGAGAGCATATCTTTAAAACCCTGCACTTCTTTTACCTTTGTTCATACACACAGATTCCTGGCCAATAGAGGAAAACATACCCGAGTATTTCATGGCTGTGGTGCTCTCCACCAGGAAATACAGCTCGTTGCTTTCAAATGAGTCCATGATTAATCAAGACATGACACTTTTTGTGTGTATTTAAGCATTTTGCCTGTCATTTCATGAGAAAGAATTGGAAATAACTCTATTCAAAAGCTTGACTTAGATATCCAATCATTTCTGGTAAGTGGCCAGTCTGAGTGACTGACAAAATAGTAAGGAAAACCATAAAGACACCTGCAAAGAGTATTCAGCAATGCAGATTTTGATTGACTGGTTTTGAAAAGCACCACTAAAGGGGATATTTTTGAAGAAAATTCCAGTTACTTTTTTTGTGAAAAGTGCCAAACTTTTGTATTTAAAAAGAACCACCACACATGTCAAGAGTCTCAAAGGTATCAAGGAAACATTGGCCATATGGAATGGGGGTGGATTCATTTATTTTTATGACCAATAAGGGTGTCTGCAAAACCCAAGGAGGTTGTGAATATAAAATGGTAATTGCATGGGTATCATGAAGTGTTTACTGTTTCAATCCACTTTCTAAATAAAAATTGGTGAATCCATTAAAATCTTACCTTCTAGTCCTAGGCATTGACAAATACATAAATGTTGCTCATTTTTATTCTCAGTATTTACTGATATGTTTGCCGTGAGCATTGGATGGGACAGTTTGGAATAAGTCTAGATTCAGGTATATATTTTTGTTTATTTCTTAGTTTGTTAACTTTTAAAAAGTTTTAATAATTAACATTTTGTCCTTTGGGAAAGGGCACATATCCCAGAGTCAGCATTATGTTAGTGGTAAAAAGTAGCTTAGCGATATAATTCTGAATGTGATAATAACCAGGGACCCTGACTATATAAAGAAGAATTTTTGTTCTCAACATTTTAAAAGTGTAAACTTAGTATCTTTTAAGAACTGTGATATTCCTCGAGAAGCCTTATTATTTTACTTATTTTTCATAGTTGTGAACCCCTGAAAATTACTTTAAAACACATTGAGGATAAGGTCAGATGCAAAATCAATAAACAATCAGTTTCTTAGAATTTTGCACTGATGTGGCCCAGGTTACCCAAGGCTTCTTCTGTCAATTCTGTAGTAACTGGAAAGTCTCAGGAGAGGTGGCTTCTGCGAAGATCCTAACACAGTCTACATCAAAGCTTCCAGATACAGTTTCTGTGATTGTAAGTTTTCACCATAGCAGAATAACAGCTCGATTCACTCTCTCAGATGTGTGGAGAGCTTGAAGAAGCAGTCTAGCTGATGTCAGACACTCTGGCCTGTGAGTGACCAAAAACCCCCAGGTAGCCCATGGTTCATATTCTGTTTTTCGAACAGTTGTGGTGAGTTTTCATATGATGCTGAAAGTCTGATAACCTCTCACATCAAAGGAAGACTCAGAAAGTTTCTATTAACTGACAGTTCCTGAAAACCTAAAGAAAAATTTCACCAATGTTTAGACTCAGCCTAAATTTATATGACTTTTCTCTTCTAATGATAATACAGCTAATTGAATTCAGATAAATAAAATATTGCTCGCACATGACAAAACTTCTGGGATCTACGGATAATAGAATGGTATGTATACATGTTTTGCATATATGTAAAAAAAGGAATTAATGGTGCATTTATGGACATTGTCAAAGCCAACATCTACAGAGTGAGTTGGCCAGGAAAGTTATTTCAGTATATAGACTGACTAGTTATCAGCATGCTGAAAGTGCTGGTACATAATTAAATTCTGATTTTTAAGATAGACAAAAGGCAGGGTCTTCATCTAAAGAACTCAAGTAACAGGAAATTCCTTATAATTCTATTCACCTCCTCAACTTATTGGATGAGGATCATCTTTGCTAGGGAAAGCAACTTCCTTTTCTCAGATTTAAATATCGATCACATCCAAAATACTTTTATTAAAATACCCAGAATATCTGGATGTTCTATATTCCATTTAAGTTGACATATAAATTAAGCATTATGCCTTTTCAGTATTCTAGTCTAAACACACACACATACACACACATGCACACACACATCACATTTTACATTTTACTTTCCCCTTTTATGACAGTTATGTGCAGTTTATATTTCCTTCCTTCTTTCTTTGTGCTGCATGCAATTCAGCTTTGTGCGAAGTTACCCAAATAAAGTGATCTCACTTGAATTTTGCTGAGAATTTGGGATGGCTACAGTTTTTGCTACCACATTATTTTTTAGCATCCCATAGATGTTTAATAGGCATGTACTTAGGAATGGAATTGCTGGGTTATACAATGGAGCCTTCAGTGAGTCTAATGCTTTATGCTTCTTAGTACTTTATCAAAGAAAATATGTACATATGCATAATCTCAAGGTATATATATAGCCAAAGTGTTCATCTTTCTGGAGTAACCACTTTTTCCTAAAGTCATGGGATACTAAGAACAATAGACTAACATACTTATTTGGAAGCTACTAGGCGGTATTCTTGTGTATTTATGCAAGAATACTACTGACTTAAGGGTCATTGTTTTTGCTGATTGCTGTTTTAGTTGTGGCTTATCTCCTGAAATGTTCTCATGTTGGAGGATTAGTCCCTTGTTAGGTAATATAAGAGATGAGTCATACTTAAGTTGGGTACATTAATAGTGTTCTTTGAGTCCAGACCGGAGAAAAGATTAGGGGACCTAATATACAGATTCTAATTTGTGTGGTGATGTGATTGATTCCTCAACTATATGTGTGTGTGTATTATAATGACGTGTCTATATAGTCTATATAGTTTTCATTGAAAGGCATGCCAATGTGTGCAAGGCTTGATTTTTGCTTACAGTTTAAAAAAAAAAATCCTTTCTGGAAACAAAGTGATAGAACCCTATAGGCAAGGAATGGTGACAGGAGTGGGAGCATGGCTGACCAAATTGCATCAACAATGATGAAACAGATAACATCCAATGCTGTACTCTGTCTATTCTCTCATTTTAGTTCATCTCAGTACCACTTAACCATGAAATGGCACTGCATAAACTTATGGTGGTTGTTTCTTCCTCTGGTAACCTTCTGTAGATAATTTATCCTAGGTAATTCCTCACAGACATATCCAGAAGTTTGCCCCTTCAGTAATTCTATACCCTATCAAGTTGACTACATTGACAGCTATCTAAATTGTGAGAAGCTAAGTGTCAAGAAGATGACAAGATAAAAAGTTTAAGTACAGTTAATCATAAAGGAGAGAGAAATTGACATTTTAGATAAATTATCGATACTTAAGGAAAATGAATTTACTTGAAATATGAACAATAAACAATAAAGCATATAGCTGGTCCCTGAGTATAGTAAACTTTTCATTGTTATTTCTGTGACATCAGTTGAATTTCCTTTGGTTGATAAGATATCAAAAGAGGAGAAGACAAATATGATCCATGTTAGGAGATCAATTCTTAGGGTAGACAAGTTAGAAGTTCTGAGACAAGTTTTTTGAGCGTCTTATATAGATGTGTCATGTTTGAAGTAACATGCACTGGTGTCCCTTCAGAACTGAATACATAAATCTAAGTAAGATACAGTGTAGCTTCATGGGAGCAGGCACACTGGAATCTGTGGTATTTTCCAACAGTTATGTGATATCATTTTGACTTGGGTGTATCTGTTTCATATGAAAGGTATGTCTGGGGTATATGGGAGGGGTTTTGTCTTATATGGCAACTACCTCATACTACAGCATTACACTACTTTATGGCCATCCATTGCTTCTGATCACTTAATTAATATAGGAGGCAGAACTTGTTCCCTTCGTTGAGTGACAGTGATTTAATGAACCCTGAAAACTAGCCCTACCAACCATGCCTTGATTAAAGCAATAAATAGACATCTAATGGCAAGGTGTAATTAAACGCCTCAATTTGCTTAATAAAGTGAATATCCAGATAAGAAGGAACAAAGCAAAAGTAGTGGGGCTTTTAGTTCAGGTGGAGTATTGAAAGCATTACATTATTTGCAAATGATTGAACTGTCATCTTTACAAATGAGAAAACCTATTTTTAAACACTTTTTTGTTTTTTAAGTGTCATTTCAAGTGCTATTTCCAACAATACTGTATCATTCTATGATAATAAACTCTATTTTATAACAACAAGATTATTTAGTCCATCTTTGTTTTCTAGCCAAATAGACCAAGGAGGACATAATTTTAGAGCATTACTTTTACTAAGGAAATGAGAACAGTAAGATATGGTAAAAGTTATTCCTCATATTTATATTGAATCATCTAATTTTCTATGAGTGCTTTTTAGAATAATTTTAATAAAAATATTTTAAACACATTGAGTTGATATATAAAGTGTTTAACATTTATTTTATTGTATATTGGATGAATAACCTACTTTCTTCCAGATTCTCAATACAGCATACATCACAGATGTTGTAAGTTTGGTTTCATATCAGCAATAAAGAAAGCATTGCAATAAAATAAGCCCACATGAATTTTTTAGCTCTCCAGTGTATATAAAAGTTATGCTTATATTCCAGTGTAGTGTAAAGCTGTGCAATAACATCAGATCTAAAACTATAATGTACATGCCATGATTTAAGTACTTTATTGTTAAAAATTAGTAATAGGAGTCTGAACTTTCTGTGAGTTACATCGTGGTGGTCAGGGTCTTGATCAGTGTCAGTATCCTATAAGTACAGTGGTTATTATATGTTCTCTTTCTATTTGAAAATAAATTCTTCTTTCATACAATACATCCTGGTCACAATTTCCCCTCCCTCCACACCTCCAAGCTTCCTGTCACTTCACTTTCCCTAAGATCCACTGCCCCTCTGTTTGCCTTCAGAAAGACCCCTCAAGAAATAGCAACCAAACACTACAAAACAAAATAAAACAAGACAAAATGAAAGCCATTATGTTGGGGCTGAACAAGGCAATTCAATAGAAGAAAATAAGAAACAAGAGCAGGCAAAAGAGTCAGGAACACACCTTGCCTCACTGTTAGGAGTCTCACAAAAACAAGAAGTAATATCCAGAACATATACGCAGAGGACCTAGTGTAGAAGCAAGCTGATCCTGCATGGCTTGCAGTTTCAGTCTCTGCGAGCTCATGTCAGTCTCTGCTAGCTTGTGTGAACCCAGCTTAGTTTGTTCAGTCAGCCATGTTCTCTTGGTGTCCTTTATCCTCTCTGATTCCCACAGTCTTTTCTTACCTTCTTCTGCAGGTTCCTGGAGCTCCAGGGGTAGACAAGGGGAAGGACCTGATGGCAACCTCCAATTTAGACACTTTCTGCATAACATCTGTCTGTGGGTCTCTGTACCCACTTCTGTCTGCTACTGGAGGAAGGTACCTTTTTATGAATATAGCAGAATACCATTGGGAAACATTTCCTTGATTTTTTTTTCCCAGTTGCATTTGAATTTACCACAGGTCTCTGGGTTATCCAGTCTCCCTCAGGTTTTTAGACCCACTAAGCAATAGAGAGAATAGGCTGCCTCTCAAAGCTTTGTGGTTGTTTTGGTGCCTGGATTGCTCTTTTATAGATGGATGAGTGCCTTATCAAATAAAAAAAAAACCTAGAATATGGGGTTGAAGGCTCCATTTAGGCATCAGCTAGACCCTTTTATACTCAGTAACTTTTGTGGATATTGTCCTTAGCAACGGGGCTCCACTGCCACTTTTCAGAAAGCAAACTTCTGTTCCAGCATCTGCTTGGGTTGCTTAGGGATCTTTATGGCAACCCCCCCCTTAACCAACAACTCAATCAAATGTAAACCAGTCCCACCACTGGAAACCTTGCCCGGGTACAAAATATGGTTATTTCTGACTCCATATCCACCATTACTAGGAGTCCTCACTAGAGTCACACTCGAAGATTCCAGAAGGTTGCACTGCACTAAGTTTCCCCAGCTCCAACCATATGGCAGCAATGAAGTCAGTCACAGCATTTGTCTGTTCTTGAAAGATTCTGTAGTGTTTTGTTGTGGTGGTGATAGTGTTGGTGCTAATACTGCTTGTTGGTTTACTTGAGACAGGCCCTCACTCTGTAGCTGGTGCTGGCCCTAAACTCATAGTAATCTTCTACTGAATCCTTCCATGTTAGGGGTACTCACAGGAGCCTTCATAACCAGGACTTTTATTTTGTAGGGTTTCATACTCTGTGCTAGCATTTTGCACAAATAGAACTCACAGAAACTAAAATCGGTCCTTTGTAAACATTTGTTGTTGTGTCAACTGAGCTTGTATGATACCACTTTCCTTGGAAACAGATCCCATCTTAACATAACTTTTTTTGCTCTTCTGTCAGAATGGATTCCTAGTCTGTAATTATTTTCCACAGAGGCAGAAATTCAGTCCTATTTTCAAAATCCAGTTGTAAATTTTCTTCTCTTATTGTTTTCACTATCTACTTGCTCTTCCTCTAATGAAGTTTTGAACTTCTACTGGTTATTCAAAAGAGCTGTAATCTACTTCTGCAAAATCCTGTTAATATTGATCTTTGTACCTCCTGCTATCAGTGAGAAATGATCTTAATGACAACAAGAATATATGCTGAGAATCAAACCCAGGTTGACAGGGTTTCTGGCAAAAATCTTTACTCAGAGGACTCATGCATCAGTCCCTTTTAAAGCTTTATCATTTAAAGAATACTTGGTACTTTGTTCAGTATTAACAGTTTCAAAAGTATTATCTTTTCACTTCATTCTCATCAAGTGTTTGAAAAAGGCTACAGAGTCTCATTTAAGACGCTGAACAGCAAGGTGTAGTGGTGTATACCTTTAATCCAAGCACTTGAGAAGCATAGGTCTGGGACTATCAGGCCAGCCTAACGCACTACAGGACAGCCAGGGATATGCAGAAAGACCCTTTCAAAACTAAATAGACACTGATCAGAACTTCATACTGTGTTCTAATTTATATAACCTGAGAAATCATGTGGCTTAAACTAGCACAGAAGCCTGCATAGGTGCTTTAACAGTGAAGCCAAGCCTCAAGGAAGAATGAAATCTCCTTATGCCTTAAGTTTTGGAAGACTACTTCAGGATGATTATGTTAGGGCATGAATTCCTGGAAATCAATGGCCAAACGGAGTCTGGAAGAGTATGTAGCAGCAGATGAGCTCTATTGCAGATCAGAATAGGACAGTCAAAAAGTGGGACTGCAGGAAACCAGAATAAACTATCCCAAACCATGCCTATGTACCATAAGGATTATTTTGAGCTCATTATTTTAAGAAAGTACAGACACAGGAAATGTTCTGAATCTAAGTAGAACTTGTCCTTTTTAAACGGACTTGGCAATCTTAAAGGAGAGCTCTCTTTATAAATTTCTCTTCTTGCACTGTGAAACAAGGCTGGGAAATCACTAGAGGAAGCAGAATGGCAGAAGCACCAAAGACTGGAGTTAGCCAGATTAACCTAACACCCCCTTTTTCTGTGCCTTTCCTAGTCAGCTCCCCTCTATTGCCTTCCTAACACCCTTATTCATTTCAGGAGAAATTGGTACTGAAGCTGAAATCCACTTCCTGTACTAGTTACTTGTGCTACAGTTAAATTTCTTCCTGTAGCAACTTAGCACAGGAAGAGCTTATTTTGGCTCACATGCAGTGGTAGGGACACTATCCAAGGTGGAAGAGAAGACGGCTTGCAGGAGCTTGAGGCAGCCAGTAACATTGCATCCATACTCAGTAAGCGTAAGAAAATTAATCCTGGTACTCAAATTGCTTGTTTTGTTGTTATTGTTTGTTTGTTTGTCTGCCTGTCTTTTGTTTATTTTTCCCATTCTTAATTTAGTTCAGGATCTGGAGCCATGAATCCAGATACCCATATAAAGAGTCCATATTTCCATCTCAATTAACTTAATCCAGAAGCATATTCACAGGGATTCCCAGAATTTTGTCTTCTAGATGATTATATGCCCTTGTAAACTGACTTTCAATATTAAACATCTTACCTTCCTTAACTTTATTCATGTCCCTAAGTATCTACAACATATACATGAAGTACCAAAGCTTCAAACATATGCATGGTTTTCTCTTGTTATTGTAGCATTGTGTACAAAACTAAATCATCCTAACTAAACCATCCTAATTAAGAGTTAGAAAGACAATAGAGGTAAAATCAGTGTTTTCTTGTTCTATATTTGTGAGCATCTAGTCACAAGATTCAAAGAACAAAAATGTAAGCAATCTGAAGAACCAATGTTGTAATTTGGCTTATAGTGCAACATGGTGGAGGAAGCAGGAGAACTGAAAAGAGATGCATCTAGCCATTCTGTATCCAAAGCTGGGAAGAATAATGAATAGGAAATGGAACCAGGCTATAACATCTCAAAGCTTATCCTTAGTGTCCCACTTCTTCAAGTGAAAATTCACCTTCTAAATGTTCCACCACCTTGTTAAAAACAACCATCAGTAGGGATCAAGTATTTTACTACATGAACCTTGTGAAGAACAGTATATATCCAAACCATAGAGTTATCAATGAAGAAAAGCTTGCAAGGGATTAGAATGATCTCTCACATGAAAGACTATAAAGGTAAATTCTAAATGTAAGAATGATAAAGACCTTAAATAAAGTCTGACAGAAGAGCCATTAGTTTTAGAGTTGGTTAAAAAAAAGAATAGAAACACGGAGCAAATAATTGGATTTTGTAGATATTGTCTGTTCCCATAGCAACATACCAGTATTGCTGCAAAACTTACAAAGGCCCCCAGTAGTGTTATATTGTAAACTGGGAATTCTTTCCTACTACCAAACACTGTCTACCAGCTGTTCCCACTTACTAGCATGTATAAGAATTACTGGGGAGATATTGCGACAGTTTGCTGGCCTTAACTCAAGAATTTCTGGTTGGGTAAATCTGAGGTATTGACCAGAGAATCTTTCTCATTAATCCAGGTAGTAAAAATGCTGCTAGCATAGGAGCCACTGTTTGAGGAATTATATAGAAACTATATGTTAAAAAGAAGGAAAGAAAAAATCATCACTATCAATAAAAATGTGGAGAATGTGGAGATGTAATAAAAAGAGATATAATAAAATAATAAACTTTATTATTTAATGTGTGGTTTTATGTGTGTGTGTGTACATGTGAGAGAGAGGGAGAGAGAGAGAGAGAGAGAGAGAGAGAGAGAGAGAGAGAGAACATAAAATATTACAAAGGTATAAACATATAACCATGACACAAGTGTGAGGAGAGGATATTTCTGCTATAATAATTTTTTAACATATTTTATCATTTTCTTTACACATAATATATTCATCTCTAGTATCTCAATAAATATAACTCAATTGGGGTCTAACATAGTTATTTCTACTATTGATACAGGATATAATCTAGGACTGACGGTTTATTTTGCCTGGGAATGAAAGAAAGACAAACATCTGTCACCATCATCATTAGCTTGTAAGGAAACATAAAAGCCTTTATTTTTGATCAAATATTGCCCCAAAGGAAAGATTACAAATATCCTTATTATCTATGACTTTAGGGACATAGAAAGTGAGGAGCCTACTAGTAACTCCTTTGGGATTTATTTGACCTTTCGCCTATGCAGCATGATAAAATTCCCCTGGGGATTATGAGAGACATACCCAAACTAAGTACATGCTTGTGTTATATAACCAGGCAAAGGACATTCAAACACAAGGTATAGCAAACCAGACTCCATGAAAGAAAATAAAAGGAAGCCTGGGAGGCAGAAAAAGGAAAGGACATGTTAAAAAGTCCCGTGGGAGATTAATTTTCCTGTGGCACTTCAAATTATGTTAGCTTTACTTCCACACAGGATTGAATTTAGCTGCCAAAAAAAAAAAAAAAAATGAATCCACTATTGCTTTCTTTCTCTTTTTCCAAAATAACATTAAATTTATTTCAACAGGCTGTCGGAGCTACTCGGGTTTGTTATGAGCAGATGAAAATCCATCATCAGCCAATGACAGACCCAGCCTTTTCCTCACTCCAATTTAAGGTGTGCGTACAAGCAGCTGCAGTATTCCTGTCAAAACTCAGGCATTTTGATGGCAAGTCTCGCTCTACAAGGATTGAAAGTTGGCCCCTGTTCCTATATCTCCAAGTCACCTATCAGGAGACGTGCTTCCTTATCACCTTCCTGAATGAAAAGACATTCACTCCATCATAAAGGGACAGCAATACCCTAAAGCCAGACACACTGGGCTTCTGATCTCACCCTTCCCCAAAGGCTAATCAGACCTAGGCTTGAAATGATTTTTTCACTGAACAGCTATGGGAACCATCTATTGCTGCCTATAACGCATTATCTGAATTGAGTATACCTTTCCATACAATCAGAACTTTAGGATGATTTTTGCAGAATGCTCTGTTTTTTCCCATCACCATCACACTATGGTGTTAGTGGATTATGAGTTTCTAAATTTGTAGAAAAATGAAGTGTTTGCATCATCAGCTTTATAAATAGGGAATGGATTGATCTGGTAATAGAGCCTCAGTCTCTGCTCAGATATAGTGTGTTACCTTCAGGTTTAGTCTCTGAAGATGAACCAGAGCACATAGAAATTGAATGTATCCCATGTAATCCTGAAACAATTTCTAACTCCTGTTAACAACAGTTTAAGTATTTGAATGCCCAATACCAATTACACAGTTTGATGTTTCGTATAAAGTTGGATTCATTCACTGTATTGAAAGCTCTAGGCCTTATGAATAAAGTGAGGGAAATATGTGCTATGGAAATGGCTCAGTTGATAAAGAAGATATCTAGCAACTATGAGGATGCAAGTGAAATTCTCAAGAATGAGTGTACAAGGAACGACATGTGTTGGTTTAGAACTATAACCAAACTTCTTGAGATGTGGAGAAGGAATGAAGAATTCTTAGGGATGGGTGATCAAGTAGTGTAGTCTTTTGCCAAACTCCAGATATAGTGAGAGACCCTGTCTCAGAAGAATAAGATAAATATCTAGAGAGGAAGACACCTGGCATCCACCATTGGTCTCCATACTTGTAAATCTGTACCTACAAATGTATGCATGTGTGTGTGCATACACACACACAGACACACACAAGCACACACACATAAATATGCACATACACAAATACACACAGAAACAAAACACTAATAGGACTAAAAGTATTTCAGTTTTTAATAAAATTGGTTGAATTTACATATATGTAAATTTCTGTAGTTCCAGTTACTGTTCATGCAATAAACTATAGAAATAATCCCAGAGTGTATAACCCTTGTGATAAGGTGACTTGGTAAGAAACTATGGATGTCAGAATAATTACAAAATAAAATGAAGAATATATATATATATATTAATCTTTAATATATTGATAAAAAATATCTTCCTGGTGCTCCTCTTGTAGAATGACTCCTTTCTTTATATTCAGATCTTATTGTTTATAAATCCAGAAAACTTTTCTTTAGGCATTTAATGCTGCAAGAATCTTTACTCCAGTTACAGTCATCTAAAGTTCTACAAAGAAGTTTAGACACAATCTTATAGAACAATTTCTTGTTGTAAAAATAATTCCTCACACAAACTTTAGTTGCAATGGCATCTTCTCTGCACTGTCATTGTTAATCTCAGACAAACCACTTCCTGGCCTTGATGAGACTTGAAAGTATAAAACAGTGTCAATCTCAAGGCTGCCTTACTTCTTACTCTCAACTCATGTAAGATAACAAGTTCTTCCTGTTAAGCCCTTTCTTAAGGCACAGATGCGTAAACCTCCCTCACAGTACCTGCTGCAGGTGTGATGCTTCCAGACACCACCTGCATAAGTTATTGAAATAGATCAAGCAGTGAAACTGAAAAACAGTCACAGATACCAAAATCTAAACAATCTAACCATCCAATGCATGTGGCATAGGCTTAGTCTTAGAATTTATCAGCTTTGTGATTTTTCATTTGTTACATGCTCAATTTTATTTTAAAAGTCTTGTACTAAGTCTGTGGTTCTAAAACTTTCGAGTGTCTCAGAACCATGTGGAGGGTTTTCTAAAGCAAATTGCTGAGGCTTAAACCTGAACCAGTTTGATTCAGTTCTCCTGGGCTAGACTGGAGAAACTGTAGTAATAGCACTTTCCAACTTGTTCAGTATTAATGCTACTTGAGGAATGGCTACTGTTTTGGGGGGTCTGTTTGTTTTTTTGTTTTGTTTTGTTTTCTATTTTGATAACCACTGTATTGCATAAATTTTATATTATTGCTTTTAATTTAAAAAAAACAAAAATGCTTATTTAGTTGTTTGTATAAGATTGTTTCCATAATATAATAAATTCTCTCTTTCCCCCCCCCACACACACACACAAAATCACTCAAAGGACAATGGTACTCTTTGTATATGCTCCTAATGCCTGGGGTGTGGGTGATAAAAGCCAATATCTTGAGACCACCCTTAGGACTGATCCAGTCTGAGGTTATTGTGGGATTAACTTGAGCCTCTGTGTTCTGCTTTCCCACCCATAGTACTCTTGCCTTTCCTTCTTTCCCCATACCCCACAGACCTTGCCCTCCACAGTAAATTTTAATAAACAAGGTAATTGAAAATGTCCACCTCAGACCTCTTAGCTGGAGAATTCAACTCAATCACCTCTTGAGTTTGTACTAACAGTTTTGTATATGTTTACAGTTTCTTTATTTGCATGTTAAGATATTGTCTTCTTGAAAGGCACTAATTGATTTACATCCATTACTGTCTAAATGTATAGTCAATGAAAAGCCAAAAGAGACAACCTCAGAGTACTAGGTGACAGTATTATTCTCACCCATTTTAGACTTTCTTAAAGACATAAATTAATAAGTAGGTACAAGGACACCTAGATTGATTGATTGGTTGATAGAACAAAATATGAATTACTCCTTTCTGTTTATTTACTTATAAAAATTTATAAAAATTAATAGCTTTCATTTTAAAAGAATGTTTTTGGAAAATGCTTAAATAGCAAACTAGGAAAATACATATTTTTAAAAAATATATAAACAGTATTTCTGATATCTGAAACAACTCGGTATATAAATGCCTCTTCTTGGTACATAGAAATAACAGTTCATCTACTTGAAAATTTCAGTGTGTGTATTTTAATTGCATCCATATTTATAGCTAGACATGCAAAGTTATTTCAGTCTATTAAAAATCTGCCTTGTACTCCCGACAAGCTGACCTGTGTGTGACCACACACCTCCTGAGAGAAGAAGCTCCATGTTCTTTTCTTTCATCTTTCCTCATTTGTTCACTGAAAGCAGGTGTCATGTCTGTCACTTCTTGGCCCAGGAGACTGTGCTAATTAACTTATAAATTATGTCCATGTGGCCTTGCTTCTCTCCTGTGAGACAGTGATATTTGCTTTTTATGCTGTTCTGAACAGGGTTTAAAAGGGCCACCAGTTCTGCATAAACACCGACCTAATTGTTTGAACACTAGGGAGCTTGTATTGTGTTTCTTTTAATTCCCTACTGTTGTTGTTCTATACCTAAGGGCCCATGTTTACTCACTGAATGATCTGAATCCTCAAGGCAGATCTCTCTGAATACATCATCTTAGCCAGTTTAGGAGGCAAAGAGGTCAGCTTTGTGACCACGAAAAACATGAAGACAAAAAGCTGGATAACAGAAACTTAACTATGTGTTTCTGTGCCTTTACCACCAGCACACCCTTGGACCTATCCTTCAATGCCTCACTCTCAATTGGGTAACGGAAAGAATTAGCAAGATTTCAAGGTTAGCAATTAATATGGAAGTATCATTAATATATTTTCTTTTGAAAGGAACAGATGTTAATCACGGCCATGAGAAAGGCAGGAGAAGGTAGAATTTAAGTTAATTCTATTTTCTGATATATTCCAGATAACATTCATTTATCAACTTCAATGTGGTACTCAAGTCAACTCCCTGATTGTAATCCTTAAGTAGTCTATATAAATGGCCACTGACGCTGGGACATTGGTCTCCTAGGGAAATGAAAGTAACACTTACATAAGTCCTGATATATATGATAGACTTGTTTTGAAATGTTTGAAGCTTGGCTGCTTTCCCCAAATTGCTCTCAATGCCAATACTTGGTCAGAAATAGGACTATTGAAATTCTAGGAAAAGACAAATACTGAATCTTCCACAAATGTGACTTTTTTTATTATAACTTACAAGTAGTTCCTAAAAATTGATATCTTAGAAGCTAAGATACACACTGGAAAAATGAAGTTAAAGTGGAACAATTAGAGTTTTTCTTTAGCAGAAAAATGGAGATTATGGTGATTTTGCTTCAACATTTTTCTTGATTATTTAGGAATTTTACCTCTTGCACCCTGATCACACTCAATTTCAATCCTCTCAAATCTGCTTCTTTAGCCTTATGACCTTCCCACACCTATAAGGAAGGAGGAGGAGGAGGTTGAGGAGGAGGAGGAAGAAGTGGTGGAGGAGGAGAGTAAGAGGAAGAAGAAGGAGGAGGGGGAGGAGGAAGAGGATGAAGAAGTGGTGGAGGAGAAGGAGAGTAAGAGGAAGAAGAAGGAGGAGGGGGAGGAGGAGGAGGAGGAGGAGGAGGAGGAGGAGGAGGAGGAGGAGGAGGAGGAGGAGGAGGAGGAGAAACAAGTATAACTTGTATTGTCCATATACTCACAGGAACATGGTGACACTTCCAGCAGCCAAACCTCTTAATTTTTGAAAAATAACATGCTCTTTGTACTACCAAAGCATGATAATGAATATCACAGAAATATTACTAACAGTACAAATACAAAGATTCTAAGAGTCTATATAAATCTACATGTATTTAACTATAATTTACTTGAGAAGCAATTGTTTCTTCTTCTTTGATAATTCTTAGTGTGTTAAAATGAATCTTATTTATACCAAAACAGAGCAAATAGCACCCAAAAAACATGGAGTCCCTTTTGTCATTTTGTGTCAGATATCAACTCTGGCATGTGGTCTGCTCTGGAGCACTGTTTATATACCTAGTGACATCGTGTTTGAGAAAACATTTTAAATAAAAATTTTAACTTTTTAAAATTTATAACATATAGATAGATAGATAGATAGATAGATAGATAGATAGATAGATATGGATATGGATATGGATATGGATATGGATATGGATATGGATATATCCCCAAATGTAAACAAAGTAAATGTAATTTCACTAGAGTAAAATCTGAGTTTGGTCATAAGGTTGGTTTAAGGACAATTATGAACAATTAAAACAGATGAATACTTATTTTCTTTTTGAATTGGAAATAATAAAATCTGTAATTCATTTATTTATTCTGAGAAATTAATATAATACATTACTTTATATTTAAGGACTACATGTAACTGATTTACAACAAATCATAGATAATTAGATAATTTAACCTCTTAAAATAGACACATTCTGAGAACTTCTCATTTTTAAACACTTAAAATGCACAATATTTTTATTCCTGTTTTTCTACTGTAAAGACTGTCTATCATTTTGAGTAAATGACTTCATCTTTGTGAAAAATTAATGGTAAACTTTCTTATCAGGTTTGATTGCCAATGATAACTGTAGGGCTTTAATTCTCGTTGCAAAATCTATGTAAAGCTAAGTGACATAAATATTTTGTTATACTGATGACACTGAAAGCATGATATTAAATATATTTAAATTATTTGACTTTATATTATATCCCAATGATGATAGTTATAATGAAATATGAAGTGTTAATATGGGTTCCAGTTTATGAGCAGTTCAAAATGGACAATTTATAAAATGAAGCAGATTCTCAAACATCTTAAACACATTTATATTATGAAAATATCAATATAAACTGGGAGAAGATCATAAATCATTAAATATCTGGGTAAACTGCCACTATACTGTGAAAGGGTGAATTTATTGACTTAAAAATGTTCTTAAGTAAATTCTTGCAACAACCATCAGTTATTATTTAAGAGTGATGCTGTATTTACCAGATTATCAAAGGAATCTATGCATGATGGGAGAACAAATAATCATACTTATTCTGGTATTTAAACATATGTTTCTACTGTAGGAAGCAACTAGGTGGTGGAATGATGGAAGAGAAAGAAAGCAAATTGGAGGACATATGGATGATGATAAAAAGCTATGCAGTTTGTGTGCTATGAAAAGAGGTGGAACTGGAGACAGGAAGACAGTTGCTGTTCTTTTTCCTTAGGAAATGATGAAATAAACTGTCCACTAATAGAGCCAGTGATTAACAATCACAAGTGCTGGTGAGCCTATGCCTTCTTCCATTGCAAAAATTTACCACTGTGTGAGTTGCTTTGCCTCCCAGAGAAACATCCTCCTCATCTAGGAAGAAGAGTGTTCCCAGCAGAGTGGAAACCCACAATGACTAGACATGTCCTGCTTGTTTAATTTTTCACTGGCGTATTTGCTGATCTTTCTAGTTGTTTTGTGGTGGTGGTTCAACCATGAGACTGGATAAATTCATGTTGAATTACAGTTTTTCTGTGCTGTGCTTAACTTTGGCAGAAATTTATTTTTTTTTTTTTTTTGAAACTTTAGGTTGGACAAACATTTAACCATCCTACCTTTCAAAGGAAGATGCATATGGTGCCACTTTAATGGGTAAGTATGTGATGGAGAGATAAAAGAGAAAGAAGCAGAACAGTTTATTCACTATGAAGAGAACTGGATACATACAAGTGAAGATATGGCAGCCTGATGTGATTAGCCTACATTGCTACCTGAGACCATTGTCAAGACCATGCTGTGGCCAATGGTCATGTCTTTGTCTGAGTCCATGGCCCTGAAACAGCAGGAGTCAGTGTTGATGTCTTTGGTCCATGATAGTATCAAAGACCATGAACAGCCCTGGTCTGTGCTGCCCTCTGGGACCATGTACATTTCCGAGGCTAAGCAAATGTGGCCTCCAAATGTACTCCACTCCTCATGTGGGAGTACTGTCCTGAAAAGCAGAAGAGCCGTCTCTGCTCATTGCTGGCTACAGTACTGTGCTCCTGCACTGTATCTGGGAAGCACTGTAGAGCTATCCCTGGTGTCATGAGTGGTGAGTGGGCTGAGTAATCCACAAAGGTTAGAGAATGGGAGAGCTGACCCTAATGACCTGGGTGGGGGAGAACTGATCACTCTCGCTGACTACTGGAAACAGGAATGCTGGCCCTGACTGTCATTTAGGGAGAACTCACCCTGGTGGTGTGTGTGCAGGAGAGCTGAGGGGCAGAGTAATTTAACTACCACCAAGGCCCAGATCCAGGATTTTGAGATAGCCCACCCTAACACATAACCAATCTATGAACTTCTGGAGAATGTGAAGGGGCCAGTCCTGTTAAACTAAACCTACAGGATCTTCATGACAGAGGGGAAGAACAGGATATCTGGGGGGGAGTTCCAATGAGGATCCAGTACTGAAAGTGTAGCAGAAGCCATTGAACCAGACCAATGACTCATTGCAATGAGCATTTGCTAGTGAAGCTGGTTGGACAAAAGCGTATATTAGGTGACACTCTATGACACTCTGCAGCTTCCACAGTGAGATGTTTGTTTGTTTGTGGTTTGTTTTGTATTTTTTAGGGAGTGGTTGCAAGGGTGGAGGGTGAATATGGAAGAATGGGAAGATGAGTGGGATTGGGGTACATAATGTGAAATTCACAAAGAATCAATAAAAATAGAATAATTAAAAATATGCTTCTTCTATGCTTTGTGCTTCCCACAATTATAGTTAACTCAGTCATTCTGGATTTCTGATGGGGTTGAAAACTTATAACTATTTACCTTAAGAGAAAAGGTTTGAGTGGATGGTCGTCAGCTGACATTCATCCTAAAGCCAGGTTCAGAACTAAATGTTTTAGTTAGGATAGATGACAGAGGAGCTGGTTAGTCAACAAAAGGATGGACTGGGTATTAGGACTATCCTTTACCTCACTGGTACAAATTGGCATAATTATGCTCTAATTGTATTTTGAGAGAAAAGTTTCATTTTAACAGGAAGGGTGATGTGTAGGAGAAGCTAAGGTAGGAGGAGTACTGAGAGGAAGAAAAGGAGTAAGAAGAGGAGAAGAAGAAGAAGAAGGAGGAGAGGAGAAGCTACGTGATAAAAGAGAGAAGGAGGGGGGAGACAGGGAGGCAGATATTCATGTATCTCCACCAGTCAAAGATAGTTGATATATCTAGTTTGGGTAGTGGGTTACACCTCTGATTGAACAATTCCAAACTTATAAAGCCTATGATTAACATTATTTTAAAAAAATGTATAAATGCAAAAAGGAAAAGGGGGCATGGGCTAGGGGTTTTCTAAGGGGGAAATGGGGAAAGGGGATGGCATCTGAAGTGTAAATAAAATATCTAATAAAAAAAGGAAAAAAATATGCTTCTTAAAGAAAGCAAATAGAAAAAATGTCAATAAAATTGGGTGGGGGTATGGAAACTAATTCAAGATTAGATGATTGACTAACAAATTTCTTGCAGTAAAACACTGAGATTTGAATGCTGGTGAGATACCCTGGATCTATTATTTTTGTCTTTTACTTTAAATGTCTACTCTTGTTCTGTCTTCTTTTCTTTACTTAGACAGTGGTAGTAGTGAAAAGATTTTGCCATCACTCTCATGATTGTAGGTGGCATTTGTGGTACAGGGGAATAGAATGGAGGTCTAAGGACCAAGTCATGGACCAGTCTCTATTGTGACAGAATACTCGATATTCCATACAGTGATCCCTACTTCTTGGTCCTAGAAAGCTGACTTGGGTAGCCATGGTAAGGGAAGGAAGAAAGGGCACACACATGCTAGTTTGGCTGTTTGCAGTATGGTGTAATGGTACCAACAATAAAAACTCTTAGTGTGCTTTTTATTTATAACATAAAGCAGGAGTGCCTAGATAGTCTCAGTAAAAGCCCTCTGTAGGCAAGAAGTCCCCATGCTGTGAACACACAGGAAAAGGAGAATTAGTTGCTAGTTTTGCACATGCAGATTAATTATTTGAAAACACTCATATTTCCCATGTTGTCAACATTCACATTCTCCCAGAAGAAGGCTTTAACATCATTCTGAGACTTACCCCTTGATGGGGGAGGAATTAGTCCTTGATATGACCATGCCCATGTTAAAAAAAAAATGAAAAAGAAGAAAAATACACATTTGCTAGTGACTTCATCCTCTCTTTAAATATGTATCCAGGGTTTTTACACTTCTTACAGTAGCATATTCTATTTTTTTTATTAACTATCTGAATAAATAACAACAGCAACAACAAAACAATTTATCATTCATGCTATAAGCAGATGTCATACATCTAAGAACTGGAGATAACTTTTACTTGTGGAGTGGATTGAAGAGGAGAGTGAAGTAACCCTCAGTCCTTAGAAGGAGAAGGCTAGATGGTCTACAACTGGCCAGTGAAGCTAATGAGATCCCCTGTGTTCCTTCAAGAGGTGTTGCTCCGTGTTCTTGTATGGTTTGTTCAAAGACACCCAGAGAGAATTGAATATGAACAATCTCCAAGTGAGAATGTAAAGCTACATGGAACACAGGAAGAACAGTTACACTGTGGTCTCTTTTAGAGGATATTCTGCTTGGCCTGGGTTTAGCAAAATGCTTAGAAACCTGGAAAGATAAACATCTTAGTCAAGACACAAAAAGGTGCCTGTTTGTTCCATTATAGCCTTGATAATAACTAGATATTGGCTATGGATGCACTAACGATGCTCTGGGCTTCTCACCAAGATGATGAGATTATCATCTTGACCTCAGAAAAGCTATGGTGGCCTAATCAGTGAAAGGTACATTTTTTTTTTAATTGAATGTTTTTATAAAGATACTGGAATGTTTTTACACAATTTGAATTCTCTTTCACAACTCAACTTCTCCTTTTTAAAATGCAAGAGAGATCTATATGCAAGAGTCCTTGTACATGGATGTAATAGTGTCAGCTTTGAGGATGCTTGTGAATGGATAGGAAGGCTCAGAGTGCTGCCCATATGAGGTTTCTATTGTCTAAACGCAAAATGAACTCTTTCATTTAAGGGTGGGTATCACATCATTTGTGTGAAGCATTGCTGCTTAAATCTTCTTGAAGAACAAAACACAAAGCTCAGTTGTAGTTGCTTCACATTATTTCCTATTGCTTCCCACAGGACACAAAATGTCCAAAATGCCCTCTGAAATCTTTTGTTATGCAAGATCATCCTCTTAATCATAAGCAATCATTTTGTTGTTGCTGTTCTTCCCAATAAACTCTCTTTCTCCACTAAACACTAGTTTTTATGTCCTTGGATATAAAAATTAAATCAGAAGACATAGGAAGTGAGTTCTTGATGAGCCATGTGACATTCATTTCCTGTATTAAATGGATCGTCTGTAATTGGGAGCTCAATTCAATGTAAATCCAGTAGAATAATGTGAGTGTGTGCCTTAGATAGTTCTTATGTCTTTCCCTCAAAATCATTTAAATCACTTCTGTACTTTCAGTGCATAGTTTGTAATAAGCAGAATTTTAAAGTTATACTCCTCGCTCTACTATGGTTCTGGGAAAACACACCCAGTAGTTACCTTTGGAACTAAAGAAGTTGTACCAATGAATCATATATGTTCCTATATTTGGAATAGTACCTTGTGTATGGTTGGTAGGACTTTCATGTGGTTATCTACGTGCAAGTGTTGAAATACATTGCTTTTGTTTGTTTGGACAATTGACATGGAGACACTCAAGAATAAACTGGACAAGACTTATACAGAGAACCACGTGACGTCTTGAGGCTCGAGTATTTCTTTGACTTATGAGCATGATAAGCTTGCCAATCGTTGTGGTTCACTTTTCATTTGTAGGATGATTTATAGTGGATTAATCCAGTGACCTGACCTCAGCAATTGTGAGTTTATTAAAGCCTAGAGGGTACCAAGAGACACTTATTCCCACATCCCAGTATACTTGACATTGCTCAAGTCCTTTAGATTTTCTTTTCTAAATTTTAGTCTCTTTAGTGAGTTCATGTCTGAGAGACAGGAAAAGCTGAAACCCGAGACACTGCCCTTGCTCACTGTGTTCTCTCCTTTCTTTAACTAGGAGAGGAAGCTGGAAACTTCAGTAACACCATGTTTCAATTATTTTTATTTCTGACCACATGGGTAGAGACTAGTTACCACTGTTAGACAGGATGTCATTGTATCTCCTTGGTAGGCACCCGGTGATCTTCAAAGAGAAAGACTTCCATTCTTCGACTATTCAGCAAACCTTAGCCCCACACATGCAGGGAACACCACAGAGCGATTCATACCAGCTGACAACTTTTGAATGAACCTTCACATTGAAGAACAAAAACACCACCCTCTGTGAATTCACAGAACTCTTCCTCCTCATATGATGAAAGCTGTTGATCCACTAGTCTGTGCTTTAAAATGCCTATGGTCAAAATTAATTTAGAATTCAGAATGTTTAGATATTATGTATCATATAATATCCCAAAGAGATCTTGCCATACCACAGTAAAAGACACTAATCATTCCATAGCAGGATACATATTCATATTAAGGGATACAGCCACAGTTTTTAAACCATAGTGATATAAATTACAGCAGTCTACACAATTAGTTCAAGCTACATCAGATTTTGCTCTTACCTATACTGAATATTGAAATTACTTATTAAATGGACAAGTGAATGAATACTTGTATTTTCCTTTATAGGGTAGAAAACCAGGAAGATGTAATATATTTTGACTGCCAAGGTGGAAACAATTAGTATTTTCCTGGTAAGAGTTTCCTAATTGGCTGTCTAATAAGAAATAATCCATCTTAGATGCATATATACACACAAGCCACACTAAGAGATAGCAGGTTGTAGTTATATATTTATTTATTGCATATGGAAAAATAAAAACATGGACCATCAAGTTAATAGGTAGTGCTAGGATAAAAAAAAGGTTTAAGGAAGACAGGGAAGAGAGAAGGTGATATAATTGTATAGCAATTAGTATATCTAATTTAAAAAAAAAAACAGAATATCTGTTTTATGAGCTGACTCTTAGCAGGTAGTTATGCCAAATGTTGCAATACAATTTCCCATCCTGTTGATTTCTACATCAGTTGGGTCCAGGGTACTTTCTTATCTCCAAGTTTTATATTAGAGCTTATATATTCTCAATTAGATAATCACTTTCTATTATAGATTTGATAACACTTAAATTCTTATTACTTTTTCAGCAAGGACAACTAGACTTGTAGGAAATCAAGTCTGCATAAGTGCAGGTTAATCTTCTGTAGGAGTAAGTGCCGCTGATTTGAAGACAATTTTTAGTATTTATTTTTTAGAAATGTCTTTAATTTAAAAAGCCTTGTCTTTAATTTACAAAGCCTGAATGTTTGTCATTTTCTTAGCAAATAAAGGAAGGAATATCTTGTAAAATTATTTGTTATACTCTAGACATTTATTTTCTTGTATATTTCATATAGTTTTTGAGAAAGACTCAAATAAAAAAGACAATAGCAAGGGCAAAAACCTTACAATATGTTATCTTCATCTTGAAAAACTACCTCATGCTATAAAACTACCTTTTAAGTGCTCACCTGCAAAGAGGAGAACCAACCTATTCATGGGTGACGCTTTCCAGTTTCACTCTCCCTCCTGCTATAGCAGCAGCACATTTATTCATAAACCCCCTTCCATTCTCAAAAACACTCCCCTTTGGACAAAAAAAATATGAATAATTTAATTAATGCAATTTGTCATAATTTTGATTTAAATTCTTCCACTTTCCAGGCCAGGCATAGAACCCAGACCCTTAATCTAATAACTTGGGAAGGAGAAGCCGGTGGATCTTCATGTATTCAGTGGCAGCCTAGTCTACATATCAAGTTCCAGGCCAGCTAGGACTACACTGCAATCTTCTGTCTCAAGAAATCAACCAATGAAAATCAGAGCCATCTCATACATTCTGAAAATTCCATGCCTTATCTTTTGATACATATTAAATATTCTTATTTTGTGTACCAATAATAAATGAACTTCCCAGATGGTAACAACCAATGCAGAATGTTTTTAATCCTTTTTTAAAATATATGGAAAAAATTGGGATGGAAAAGGCAGGAGATAGGTGTGTGTGTCGGGGGAGTACTTGGGATAATGACTGGGATTGGGGACACATTTCAAGAGATGATGTAGAAACCTAGTGCACTGAAAACTCTCAGGAATTTACAAGGGTGACCCTAGGGAAGACTCGGTAATGGGGGATACAGAACCACCACTGGCAATCTCCTGTAACTAGGCATGTTTTCTAGTGGATCAGGACACCAAAACAGGCACAAAACTTTTGACCTACAATTTCTCCTGCCTGCAAGATATTCTGGTGTAAAGATGGTGCCAAAATTGTGGGAGCAGTCATCCAATGACTGGTCCAACTTGAGAGAGCTATGCCCCAAGAGGGAGCCCATCCTGACACTGCTTGGATGGACAAGGTACAAAGGATGGAACAAACTGGACTTGCTAAAAGGAAAAAAAAAATAAATCAATGAAATGATTCCTAATGATACTTTTCTATACTTGTAGATAGAATCCTAGCATGATCAGAATCAGAATCAGAAAGGATTCATCCAGAAACCCACAACCAAACATTAAATGGAGCATTAGGAATCCCATGGAACTGGAGGAGGAAAGATTGTAGGAGTCTGGATTAAGGAAACAACTAATCAACTAACCAGGGCTCACAGACACTGA
The DNA here is from genome assembly GCF_011762505.2 of Arvicanthis niloticus. NCBI lineage: Eukaryota > Metazoa > Chordata > Mammalia > Rodentia > Muridae > Arvicanthis > Arvicanthis niloticus. The sequence goes on along the minus strand of NC_133430.1, from coordinate 22,413,590 downwards.
ACTGACAATCAGGGAGTTTGTATGGGTCTGACTTAGGTCCTCTGAATATATGTTATTGTTGTATAGCTTAGTGTTCTGGTGAGCTTCCCAACAGTGGGATTTGGAAACTGTCTCAGTCTTTTGCCTGATCTGGGGACACTTTTCCTCCTACTTGTTTGCCTTGTCTAGCCTTAATATGAGGGGATGTGCCTGGTCTTGTTGGCAACATGATGCATGTTTGGTTGATATCCCTGGCGGTCATGTGTTTTACTGAAAGGATAAGAGGTTGGATCTGGGAGAAAGCAGAAGTTGGTGGAAGGGACGGAAAGGAGGCAGGGAAACTGCAGCAGGAATATAATATATAAAAAAAAAAGACTAGATTAAAAACTCTAACCTGAAAAAAATATTCATCTCTCTTAGAAAAATAACAATTTTTTCACATATAAAACATATTACAATGTGCTTTGACCATTTAGTGGGGGTCTGCACTAAGGCATAAAACCCACTCATTGTATGTAAATTCCATGGAAAAGAAATGAACAGTCTCCTATGTTTGCAATGCCAAGCCACATGAAAGGCATCTTCTTTTTTACCAGCCAGCATGGTTCAGCATTCCCCTGTCTGCCAAGATTAACAGAGGAGCAAAAGGCATGTGCTTAATACTGGGCCTATTTATTAAGGAGGAAGGTGAAGAAAGACAGGCTCTGGGAATATAGTCAAGAGGAAAAAAAGAATTAAATATGTGTTGTTTTTGTTGTTGTTGTTTTTAGTTTATTAGTTTTTTGGTTTTTTTTTTTTTTTTTTTTTTTTTTTTTTTTTTTTTCAGGTTTTCTCTGTGTAGCCCTGGCTGTCCTGGAACTCACATTGTAGACCAGGCTGGACTCTAATTCAGAAATCTGCCTAGAGTCAAACATAAGGTCTGAGGTCTAGAGGCTTCCATATTCTTGAGGAAAGTTTCTTCTTCTGTACAAATTTATTTTGCTGGTTGTCAAGGTAAATTACATAGAGTCAATCTCTCTTTTCTACTCCATATAAATGGATTAATCTGTATAGTAATAAATGGGTATGTTTCCTGAAGACAAGAAGTTTAGCCAATGTATTCATTTTTGAGCTTTAATGATGAAATATGTCTACTTTAATTAAGCTATCCAGTACCATGTAGCAGCGAAAATAATTATTTTTCTAGTTTATGAATGTCTAGGCAAGAAAGAAAAGTCCAGATATATACTGATAGTGGACTGGGTTCTTTTGAGTCCTGCTCTTTTAAAGGAGAGAAATGGCTACTTACAGACAGAGCTATCTTCCCATTCTATTAAAGAACAATTGATACTTTATCTACTTTCCACTTTATTCCAGACAATATGGAAGGTCCCAGTGCTAACTTCTTGAATATGTCAAGCAATCAGATCATCAACGAGATGAAAATAGCGTTCACAGTCAGGAAAAAGGCATAGGTAGCTTCTTGCTCCACACACAGGTCATGGAAACTAGAATAGAAAGATATTCTCCTCAGATTCAGCAGGGAAATTATCTAAAAAGGAAGTCAAAATGATGCAAATGTGATTAGCTGCTGAATGAAAAAGACTTACAAGGAGTCTTCACAGGAGCTAGGAACCTGGGTCTTAATGAACTCCTGGCAGATTCTGCAGAGCAGATAAAAAAAAAAAAAAGTAATCCTGCTGCTCAGGTAAAGCACAAACACAAAACCTGAGGTGGAAAGGCACAAACAGAGAGTGTGTCATTTTGTACATATTCCAGTTCTTCAATACTGACTGGAAGCACCTCCCCTGGAAGGCAGATTCTTGTGGAAAGTCTCCATTAGTGTTTTCATTGCTTCTGAGGACCAGTAATATCCTGTTCTTTTCTGAAAAAGAAGCAGGCCTGGAGCTCAGGTCTTGAGAGCAGGTGTGCTGAAGATCAGTGATTTAGAATAAAGAAAACATTGAAGCCATGCTATCCAAAAGTGGTATGGCATGCTGCATCCCTTACTCTGTGAAGCTGTGGTCAAGTTTCTGAAGGCCACTGAATATGAATAGCATTCCTTTAGTGGAGACAAGTGGTGCCATCTTAGATCCTGTAATGCAAAGGACAGCCCCTCCCAGCACAGACTTACTACTAAGCTTCCAGAATGGTACAGGATGGAAAGACTTGTGAATAGTTTTATTTTATAAGTGAGTCTATGGAATCTCCCTTAAGTCAAGTCATGGGCTATGTGAAGCATAATATGAACACTTAGCCCAGCTTCTAGCAACAGCCCCGGTAATTAGGACTCCTATATTTGCCGACAATAGTTTAAGACTGGTTCCAATTTTTAGTTCAGAGTTTTCAGTATTTATAAGAGCAGTAAATATATTTTATTTTACTTGAACACCTCAAAATGTTGAGGCTTGTGTCTTATTTTAAAGAGCACTCAGGATGGATTCAAGGGGTTAGATTATGTTCTGCGCCATGACTGAATGCTTGTGAACATCCAGTGAAGGTGGATTCGAATGGAATTTCTGAGTTATTTACAGGATAGGGGCAAATAATACATTCACATGCTTCAGAGTGAACTTTTCTCCAACTCAACAAAAATTAATGGAGAGAAATAAATCCCACTATCTCTACATGATAAGAGTATGAAATGTTGACTCTAAGTCAATTCTCTAGATTTTTTTCTTCCTATGAAAACTCAGAAGGCATCCTATCACTCCCTCTTTATCTCTTTTCATTTGGCACTCTGTGCAGAAAAGATAAATTTGCCACCAGTCCCCATCATCTGAACTTGCATGGTTGTTCTTCCTCAGTCTGTGTGTACTCTAAACTGCATGAATCATCACTTCATGAAATGTTGTTTTAACAAAATTGTACTATTAGAAGTTTCCGAAGATTTTAGCTCTTGACATAAATTCTCTGAATTGGGGTGACATTGCACTTTCTGTTACATTAAAATCATTATATTTGAAACCATTACTTCTTCAAGGCAGGAGCAATATGTATGAAACATATGTGCATACATTTTTCCACTTCCTGGCCTTCCTTGCTCCAAGGCCCTCTGAAACAGCTATAGTTGAACTAAGGAGAGTGAGTGACTCTTCTTTCATATTCTGAGGTAGCTCCTGAATATTCTCAGACTTCTTGTTTTGAAAAATATAAGTGAACTACATTTTTTAGTCTTAGTTCAGTTTTAATACTAATCATTCATTTAAAGCACATCTCTAAAATAATTACTAATATACATCTTTCTGATATTATTACATATTTGCAATGCTATTATATATTTTAACCCAAACACCCAAATCATAGTAATTCTAGAAGAGAGAAATAGTGATGATTATTTATTTAAAATGCAAACATAAATTTTAAAACATGTTTCGATTTGTGTGCTATCTACAAACATATTAAAAGTCTTCTTTCAAATGAATGTCATTATGTTTTAAAAGTGTAGAATTTGCAAATGTGCTGGGCAGTGGTGGCGCACGCCTTTAATCCCAGCACTTGGGAGGCAGAGGCAGGAGGATTTCTGAGTTCGAGGCCAGCCTGGTCTACAGAGTGAGTTCCAGGACAGCCAGGGCTACACAGAGAAACCCTGTCTCAAAAAAACAAACAAAAAAAAATTTGCAAATGTGTATAAAATTTATAAACCTATATTTCTATTTTGTTAGAATTTACCATAGACAAATTCTTTATAAAACACATTATGATTATTCTGACTAGAAGTTCTATAACACATTTGATATGTATAAAATATAGAATATGTATATAACTGTTAATAAAGTTGGAAGTACTTGATTGACTACCTCAGCTATAATTCATTATGTTAAGAAAATTGTTTATTTCCATTTTATCTAAAATATATCTCTATCTCTTCCACCTCCAACTTTTACTAAGGTCATTGTTAACCTGAATAATATTCTTTTTAGTATCTCTAGACCTAGATACCTAATAGATCATTGCAACTATTTGAGTTTAAACTCCAGTAGAATTCCCATATTTGTTTTACATAAAAGAACCTAAAGAAACATTCAGTGTTGGGATTTAAAAGCTAAAACTGATATTTGTTTTTGTACAAAGCTTGAAAATAGAACAAAATGTTCAGCAAATATTTAGAGAACAATTAAATAATTTGTGAAATGTGTTTTCCTAATTGAAAAGTAAATTCTGAGCTCCTACATTCTACTAATCATTCTTTGTTTATATAATTTTAAACATTGAACAGTGAACTGTATTAATATTTAGTGGTTTCTTTACTCATTGCTACTTCTTAATTTTATCACTATAGCATCCAGTGGATAATTAAACTCCTTGACTTAAATGTAGGGCCTTTTTAAGGTAAGTGCTACATCTGGTTTGGAGTTAGTGTTGCATCACACAAAACCCATGATTTCACAGGGGTTAAGATAGCTAAGAAAATACGTAACATACATTTTATATGGGTTAATCATTATTCTCAAAGCATCTGAAGAGTTTTCTCATAGACATGTGTGGAAATAATCATTATGAATTTACATATTCAGATTAAGAAGTTCCTGGGCTTTATTTAAGATCTTTCACACCAGTGATTCTTGGTCAGTGTCAGAGACATTTCATTGAGATACAATATTTTCTGTTGTTCCGATTCACAATAAATACAATAGATGAGAAAGCAATTGCTTCAATGAGAAGGCAATTTTTTAAAATAAAAGCCTTGTCTAAAACAGGCTAGAGTACTGTAACAAGATACCAAAAATTGTATCACTTTAATAACAAAGATATATTCTTTTTTACAAGTAGACAAAAAATGAGATAAGAACATCATCCTGGGACTTCTGCTTAGATGGTATGGCTCTATGTCACAAAGATATGAGAGAGTGACCTCATTCCTTTTCTTGTGAATATGACAATCCCATTTATGAAGACTTTACCTCAAGAATCTATACCTCAACCCTGAGACACTACTACTTACATTGTCATCCTTTGAAGATTGGGCTTCAGCATGAATTTGAAGAGGAAGGAGATATTAAACTTACAGAAAATATAAGATGAAGAAGTGCAAGTAACTTACATAGTACTAGCAGAGATTTGAGCTACAAAGCCAATCTCTATCTCAGGCAGTGTTAATAATGATGCCTGGGAGATGGATTAGGATACTAATGAGGACAAAATGGACAGGAAGGGAAGCAGAGGACTTTAATACAACTAACACAGCGGACATGAAGGTAAATTATATCATTGTAGATTAGTAGGAAAAAAGAGAACAATAAATGAAGTATTTTAAGTACTTCAGAGATGAGCATTTGAAGAAGAACCCTTAGGTAGATAGTCTAGATAGCAGGTTACAAACTAGAGTTAAAAGGAAGAAAGTGGCTTATCTCAAAATCTCATTTCTTTTCTCTAAACTAGCATAACTTACCAATCTCCTAGAAGCAAATGTTAAGTGTGTATTTGTGCATTTATATTTTTTCATATTTTTATTGAGAATTTTATATGTGCATATAGTATGGTTTGATATGATTTTTACCCTTTTAGATCTTCCCCTCTTCCTACCTCCACTCCCCCCCCAACTTCATATGCTCTATTTATGGCTACTGGGGAAAAGAGAATATGTTTTCTTCAGAGAAGAAGTGGCCCCTGAAAGGGAATACACACTCCAGTAATGTACCTAAACCCGTGCAAGCACACGAAGCACTAAGGAGCATCACTGTGTTTTTTTTTCTTTAAGAAAACTCCGGCTTTTTTATTATTAAAAGGGCTATAACATATATATATATATATATATATATATATATATATATATATCCATTCACTTATTTTTCATTGTATTTACTGTAAATGACATTTGAGTCTATCTTTTCAGCATATTTATAGCCTAAAAATCATTTTAGAAGTTATGGGCTGTCTAGGTCCTAATGATTAGAAATTATTTTTCATAATTGTTGTTTATGATCCCAATATCTCCAACATATATAAGACTGAATGGATATTATAGGCAAATATGAAAATACTCCGTATTATTCTGTTTTTACTTGTTAGAATAAATATATGCACTGTTTAATTTAATTATTTGTCTGTGGCAGTTGAATGGCTTCTCTTGAACTTCAGGCAAAACATTTAGACACATAGTTATTGAGCAAATGAGTGGTAACTCTCAAAGCATATGTACATAGTTAATTTTTTTAAACTGTAACAATTTTTATTTATTTAAGATTGTATTTTGTTTAATGCATATCTTTACCTGCAATAAGGCATTTCTTTACCCTCTGATATTTAATCTTTTTGAGGGATTTTACTCAACTAGGAAGTATTTGTATTCAAAGTACAATTCGACTGAGTAATTTATTCTATCAATCATGATTTAGACGGGATAGGAAACTACCATAACCTCAACAGAAAAGCTTGGATGTAAAAGTGCTAGCTATAACAATAAAGTAATTATAAATTATATGGAAAATATTAGAAACTATTTGAGGTAGTGTGAAGTCTACCCAGACAGTAACAAACTGGATGGTGGCCATGGCATGAATGAGTATCTTCCACACTGTGATTAAAATTTGGAGGTGGGGTTTCAGTTCTTGGAACAGTGGGAATGCCAGCAAGGTCAAATCTTACTGAGTGTCTAGGAAAGTAAAATGCAGTCTTTGAAAATGCAAGAAACCAGAGGACAAAGTTGCGAACTCAGAATACTGTATACCAGCAGGATGTTGTTCAATTCTGGTACTGTCTACTTTAGAGCAGAGAAGTAGTCAACAGACTTTGGTTCAGATCCAAGCTACTTAAAACTCTCAGGATTTAAAGAGCAATGTTAGCTTAATATAAAAAATTCAAAGAAATCAAAACTCTACAAGTATACATGTAATCTAATCTAAAAGGTATCTATAAATGGCTCTTTTTGACGTACTTGTGATGATACTAAATCACACTTACAAATATAGTGACTTCAATAGGCCTCTTGGTGTTCAGAAAAGATTTAAAAAAAAAAAAAAGCATGAATGAATGCGAATGGCCAGGGCAGTGCAGTTTCCCCCGTTGATAACTAGAAATTTCTACAGATGACTTGTCATGTTTCTCCAGCCACATTCTCTGTAGCCAACCATTTAATGGTTGTTCAAAATCACAGGGCTTTAGCATAAACACTAGCCTGGTATTTATCAGTATTATTACTGAATGAATATTCCTGAATATTACTGAATGATACAAATATCTGGGAAGGGAATGTTCTCACCAACACTTAGTCCATGAGAGGTGGGGGCTATTACTATCAGTACTAACATTATTCATAAAAAATAACATACTTATGATTTACTTTGCTGCCATTAATATTGAAATAGTGATTGCTTATTAAATCAATGCCTTCATTGTTTAATTGTGAAATAGTGGAGGCAGATACACCCTGTGTTACTATTGCATTACCATGATGAAATCACCGAGAGAACAGCGATGATAAACATGGACAGATTTACTTTGGCTAAGGCTTTCATAATTCAGTCCAGTAAGCATATAATCATATGTGTTTGGCAGAACATAATGGTTGCAGAACTTTTGATGAAATTATGGAGCAGAGAGGCAGACACATCCCTAATGACCTACTTCCTTTAGTTTGGTCTCACCTCAGAAATTTCCAGAATCTCTCAACATGACTCCAGCAGCTGAGAAACAAAATCACAGCACATGAGGGGTTTGCAGAGACAACTCAGACATTCCTAAATTACAATACATATGGATACACATTCCTTAAATAACAAACTGTTCATGTTGTTTTAGAGGAAAATCCTCTAAGGTCCACTCAAGAGTATGTGCAGAAGTCAACTCCACAAGTCAGTGGCCTTTTGACAACCCAAGTGTAGCATCTGTAGAAAATATAACTCAAACTGAAAAACCACAGTAATTGCTCATCTTTTCCTGAAAGCATACTGAAACATCTCCTTCTCACCATCAAATAAGCACACAGATTATACTTTCTTCCCTCCCATAAACAGTTATGACTCCACTGATCGGGAAGAATGTTTGAATTTAGCACACTAAGCCTCTGCCTGTTTAGTGTACAGTAAAGCTGTTTATATTTGTAAAAAAGCAATACCTTAGTATTTTACATCTTTGTACACTGTGTAGGGAACCTGTACTCAAAATCAATTATAAAAACTATTCATGATTTTATACAGTTATTGCTACTTCATTATTACTCCTTTTTTCATTCTATACTTGGTTTTCCCCTTTAAGTTCATTTATTTAATTCTCTCCATTGTAAATTAGTTACCCTGAACCACAATTCCAAACATATTTAGCCTTAACATTATGCTTTAAAAAATATCAATATTAACTTTAGACATTTACCTACATTTAACATGAAAAATTACTGAAGCATAGAGGGGTCATTAATAAACTCAAGTCATACAATATTTATGTTGATTAAAGTAGAATATGAATTTGAGTTAAGATAATTTTGGGTATAGAATGATGGTACTTAATCACAGAATTTTCCTCCTTTGAAACAAAATAAAACAATAATAATAATATACATTATGGCTCTCAAATGGAACAGAACTCATAGACAGTATTTGTACATTTTAAATAAAGACAGTCCTCTGACTCAGGCAGTTTCCTGTGAGAAGGTGTCTTCTAGGAATCTCAGAATCTACATACATGAAGTGCCTAAACATAAGCTGAACAAGACACCAACAATTTGACAAAAAATTCCCAGAAGAACTCCAACTTACACGAAGAATTACAGGCCACCAGGAGAAATAATCTTCTGGGAAGAGTACCCTGAAAACATACCTACAAGTAACATTATACAGACTGTGAAGGTTGTGTCTATATATTTATCTATATGTATCTATCTATGTATCTAGCTATCACACACATATATACACACACATATATATGTACATACATATGCATTTAACATATTTCATTTCATTTAAAATTAATGAAAAAATAAGTCATACTTTTGAAAAAGAGCAAGGAGTGGTGTATGGGTGAATTTAGAGAGAGGTGGAGGGAACAGGAAGTGGTCAAATTATATTATAATCTCAAATACATTTTAAAAACTAATTAAAAGGGGGAGATATAAGTTGGCTTATACAATAGGAGTCTGTAATCCAATAATGCTTAACTGCATGTGAGAGAATAACAGAACCAGGCTGGCTCAGTTTAACAAATTGTATTTTGTGACAGTCTCAATATCATGCTTTAAGGTCTCTACAGTAAGTCACTGCTATTGTGTCTACGTTTAAAAGCTAGATATCTAGAGTCTGATGTCAGCATATAATAGAACAATTACCAAGACACAATGAGAGGACTTTCTCACATGTGCATAGGCACACTACCTTGCTCAAGGACTGCCAGATATTGGGAAGGCACCAGTTCATATACAGAGATGGTCTTCAGCTGGTCATTCTTATACATATGAGTCTCTCTGGAAATCACCATAGACTATACACTTGTCTGTTTCATCAGGACTAGACATCTCTTAATTAAGTTAACTTCACAACCATGACTCAATGCTGTCATGGGATATCATGATATCTATGGGAAGAAAGTCTGTACTTTAAAGTTCATAGTTATTAAATGACATTACTTAAAAATAGCTCTATGCTTATAATTTGGAGTATAATGTTTCTAACGTATGTATCAACCATAGCTCACTAAATAAGCTTCAAGACAGATAGGAATAAAGCCCAACACAAAATTGTAGGTTAAATTAAAATACTACAAGTTTTCTTTTGTTGTTATTTTTCTCTTATGTTAATAGCTTCATTTGGTAGTTCTCAAACATGTGCTCTTAAAGGACGAAGCCAAAACCCAACCATATATTATTGAAATTATGAACCTGGGTAATTAAAAACGAATTCTTCTCAAATTAAATAGATTAGACCAACAAGTGAAATTGTTTCTAGAAGGGTATTAATCACGATAGGCGCTTCCTGATTATAGAATTATCCAGGAAAACATTTTGTATGTACAAATGTGTACTTCCAAAAGCAAAGATGAAAAATGGGATACAAGTCTACATGTGTGTACACACAAAAGTAAACAACTGCAAGGCTTAAGTCCTTAAAGTAAATAAAGAAATGAATAAACAAGCAAACAAACAAGCAATGCAATTCTGTTCAAGGAAAAGAGTAGGGTAAGTAACTACTGATCTTCTCTCCCTCCCTCCATTCCTTCAAATAGTTTTTTAAAGATTTTTTTGATAATATAAAATTTTCACATCATGGATTCTAAGCATTCTCATTTCTAAGTCCTTCCAGTTCCGCTTTGCAGCACTTGGGACATCCTCTTCCCTACCCACCTCACCCACAAACAAGAAAGGAAGATGAAGAGGGAAGAGGAGAAAGAGGCGAAAGAGGAGAAAGAGGAGGAAGAGGAAGCAAGAGAACAAGTCCAATTTTCCAATTAGAGTTACACATACACTCAATGGAATATGATCACACTTCCTGGATCTAGCCCCTTAAAGAAAACTAATCCCTTCCTTACCTGCCACCCTACCATCACTCTGGAGAGCTCTGGAGAGCTGCATTTCAGCATCCTTATAACAATTTTTTAGAGTTCACTTCACTTCAATGGATTTATATGTAGGCTGTTAATTATTTTGGTGGGAGTGAGGAGTAGGGATTGTCTCAGAAGCCGTTTTTGTTACTATTAACAACTGTGAGTTTGTAGTCATCAATACTGTTGCAAAAGTAACTTTCTTGACATTTACAGTCAGCAGGAGAAGGGATCATGGACTTACCCACTGACCTTGCCATGGTTTCTTGTGGTAATACAGACCACAGATATTAACCTGGTTTTCTGGTGCTGCATGAACCATGGACACCATCATAGTGCTTGGCATCAACACAGGCCAATGGCATCTATATAGCCTCAGGTATCAATACAGACCACAGACATCAACACAGGTCCCAGATGCCTGTCGTCTGTGCTACAACATGAAGCCATGTTGATATAGATGAGCCCGGCTACCACTTGGGGCCATATTAATCTGAGTGGCCTGCACTGCCACCTGTGTATATGGTGATATACAGATCCATTCTGAAGGTTATGTCTAGACAAGAGGTCCTACTTTAGCCAGGGCCTGTGTTGATATTCATAACGTATGATACCATTGAAAGGCTATGTGAATGTCTGTGGTATGCGCTCATTTCTTAAATTATAATGCCCAGGACTTATCCCAAGCTCTGTAACTGACAACAGACAACAGCCCCCTCCTTCCTCTCTGCCCTCATCTCAGATCTTCCATTCCAAACTCACCACCACTCAGCCCTTTTTTCAAGATCCACTCACAAAAGTCATTACCTGAAAACCCATAGACCATTACAGACAAGGAAGCTGGTAGACTAACTGCAGATCTTCACCTCTCCCTCCCTCACAGAATAAAAAAGATAGGAAAGAGAATATCAGGTTCTGGAGACAAGATAGATGTATATCTTGCCCAAAGAAAAAATTAAATGTAAAAATACTCTTGGAACAAACCATTCTTGAAATTTTTAACACTATGAAAAGACCAAATATAAAAATAATAGTAAGAAAGGACAGAGAAGAAACCTGTGTCAAGACACCAAATATATTTTGAACAAAATCATAGAAGCAAATTTCCTGAACCTAAAGAAGGAAATGTTTATGTCACTTCAGACTACTATACCAAGCAAAACTTTCAATCACAACAGATGGATAAAATAAGATATTCCATGGGAAATCCAAATATAAGCATTATTTATTAAGAAATCCAGTTATCCAAAAGGTGCTAGAGGGAAAATTTCAATCTAATGTGTTTATACAAACCAGAAAATATTTTAAAAATATGTAATACCTGAACAGTACACCAAAAGGGGGAAACATACACACACAGACACACACACACCACGACCACTGCCACCACCACCACCACCACAACAACAACAACAAGAACAATAGCAACAACAGCAGAATCAACAAGGATAATAACAGGCATCAATAAAAAAACAGCTCATTGATAACTCCTAACATCTGTGGTATCGATTGCTCAATAAGAAGACACAGACAAACAAAATGGAAGTGAAAACAACATCCACTATTTTAACATCAAGGAAAGAAATAATTTCAGGATGAAAGTTCAAAGCAAATAAATCTGAGAAGCAAGCTATTGTAGCAAAGTTAATATCTGACAAAATAGACTTCAAAACAAAATTAGTAAGAAGATATAAGGAAGGATACTACATACTCATCAAAGGCAAAATCCATAAAGAAGACATTATAAGTTTTTGCATCTACAAACCAAACACAAGGGCATTCTAGTTCATAAAGAAATTTTGCTATAATTTAAATCACATATTGATCCTCACACTGTGATAGTAGGAGGTTTTACTACATCACTCTCACCAATAGAGGGTTTCTCTTAAAAAAAAAAAAAAAAGCTAATCAGAGAAATTCTGGAGGTTACTAATATTATAAACAATAAGGATAGAACAGATATTTACATAAAATTTCACCCAAACATAAAAGAATATATGTTCTTCTCAGTGCCTCAAGGAACTTTCACTAAAATTAATCACAAAATGCAGAGAAACTAAATTGTAAAAGATACAAGAAAATTTAAATAATACCCTGGATCTTATGTCACCTACTATTTAATAAGGCTTAATATCAACAACCGCAGAATGAACAAAAACCTTACAGTCTATTGGAAACTAAATAACTCCCTTCTGAATGAAAAATGGGTCAAGACAGAAAATCAGAAAGTAATTAAAAACTTTGTAAAATTTAATGAAAATAAATAAATATTCAACCTTATGGGACACAATAACAGAAGTTCCAAGAAGCAAGTTCATTGCTTTAACTGCCTAATTAAATTAGATAAATGTCATACTAGTAACATAGCAACATATCCAAAAAACCCCTAAAATAAAAAGAATTCTCAATCAAAAGAAGCAAATGCCAAAATAGCCCTTAAACTCATCACTGAAATCAATAAGAACAAGAAAAACAATATAAAGAATCAATGAAACAAAGAATGAGTTCTTTGAAAAAAATTAATAAGATCGACAAACCTTTACCCACATTAACTAAAAGGTTGAAGCAAATGATCCAACTTAACATAATTAGAGATGAAAGGGAGACATAACAACACATATCAAGGAATTCCAGATAATCATAAAAATATACTCTAAAACTTGTAATCTACCAAATTGGAAAATCTATTCAATAATATTATCACTAAATTTCATTTACCAAAGTTGAATCAAGATCAAATAAGCCATTCAATCAAATATATAAACTCAGTGACTAGATTCAGTCATTAAAATTTTCTCAACAAAACAAAATAAAACAAACAAAGAAAACAGAATTCTACTGACAACCAAAGATGGGTTAATGAATTATTCTGAAAAATAGAAACTGATGAAACTATCTGATTCATTTTACAAACCCAGAGTTACCTTGATACTAAAATCACATGAAAAACCCACAAAGAAAGGAGATTATAGACCAATTTCCCATATGAATATAGGTACTAAAATTTTTACTAAAATACTAGCAAACTGTATTGAAAAATAAATCAAAAAGTTCATTCTCGGCTGGCGGTGGTGGCGCACGCCTTTAATCCCAGCACTTGGGAGGCAGAGGCAGGTGGATTTCTGAGTTCGAGGCCAGCCTAGTCTACAGAGTGAGTTCCAGGACAGCCAGGACTACAATAGAGAAACCCTGTCTCGAAAAACCAAAAAAAAAAAAAAAATCATTCTCCATAATCAAGAAAGCTTGAATCCAGAGATGCAGGAGTTGTTCAACATACATGAGTCAAAAATTATAATCCAACATACAAAACTATTGCAAAACAAAAACATCTTATCAAATGGAGGAGGGGCTTTTGGTAAAATCCAACACCCCTTCATGGTAATAGACCTGGAAAGAATATAAATACAAGGAACATACATCAACATACATAAACATAATGAATGCAGTTTGCTGCACATCCATAGCAAACATCAACTTAAATAGAGAAAAACTCAAATCATTTTCACTAAAATCAGGAACAAGACAAGCTTGTATCTTGCCACACCATACTTATTCAATATAAGGGTACCAAAGCATACAAAGTGGATAGGAAGATGTCAAAGAATCTTTACTTGCAGGCCATACATGTAATTGTATTCCATATATGACACTAAAAATTCCACCGGGAAAATTATACAGTTTATTAATAATTTAAACAAAGTAGACACAGACATAATTAATCTAGAAAATTTATAGTTCAACTATATGCAATGTTAAATGACACTTTAAGACAGCATAGAAAGAAATTGAAGAAAATATTAGAAGATTGTAAAATCTTGTACTCATGGATCAGTAGCATTAGTGAAATAAAAAATGACCATTGTACAAAAAGCAATCTACAGATTCAATGAAACTTTCATTAAAATTTCAGCACAGTTCTTCACAGATATTAAAAGGACTATCATCAGCTTCAATATGGAAATAAAAAAAAAGAAAGAAAAACCAAAACCCCCCAAACAAAGAAGAAACAAATAGCAATCAAAAACAAACAAACAAAAAAAATCAAAGCACAGCCTTGAATAATAATGAACCGCTTGGACATTCCATGCCTAAGATTATACTATAGATCTATAGTAATGAGACAGCGTAGATTTGGCAAAAAGACAGACACATTGATCAATGGGATCGAATTGAAGAGCCAGATATAAATTCACACATCAATGGACATTAGATTTTGATCAAAACTTGAGAAATATACTCTGGAAAAAAGACAGTATTTTCAACTAGTCTAACTGGATGTCTGCGTGTACTAGATTGCACATAGATACCTACTGACAACCCTGTATGAAACTCAACTCTCTATGCATCAGTGGCCTTAACATAAAACCAGATGGACTGATCCTGATAGTAGAGGAACTGGGGCCCAGTCTTGAACTCAGTGGCACAGGAAAAGACTTTCTCAATAGATTACCATTAACAAAGGCAGTAAGATCAACATTAACAAATTTGACCTCATGAAGCAGAAGCTTTCACCTGACAAAAGACACAGTCATTCAAACAAAGCAGGAGCCTACACAATGAGCAAAGATTTTTACCATCTACACATCCATTACAAGACTAATATACAAAATGTATGAAAAACTCAAAAATTAGAAAACGAAGAAACAACTGACCCAATTAAAACATAGGGTATACATTCAAACAGAATTCTCAAAAGAGCAAACCCAAATGGCTGAGCAGCACTTAAAAACATGTTCAACATCCTTAGTCATCAGGCAAATGCAAATAAAAACTAATTTGAAATGTCATTTTTACATGCATCAGAATGGCCAAGGATGAAGCTCATGTAAGTGTGGATGTAGAAAAGTGGAATCGATCACTCTCAAAATACAGCTATTTAAAACTGGAGCATATACCACCAAAAGGCTTCCTCTTACCACAAGATTCTTGGTTTTTTTTTCTTTTCTTTTTATTTTTTTCTTTTAGGTTTTTCGAGACAGGGTTTCTCTGTGTAGCCCTGGCTGTCCTGGAACTCACTCTGTAGACCAGGCTGGCCTGGGACTCAGAAATCCGCCTGCCTCTGCCTCCCAAATGCTGGGATTAAAGGCGTGTACCACCACTGCCCGGCAAAGATCCTTTCTTAATCATATTCACTACTGTTAAATTAATAAAAGCCAGAAAATAGAAATATTCTACATGATCTTCAATAGAAGAATAGATTTTAAAATGTGGTAGTTTTACACAGTGGAGTATTATTCAGCCATGAAGAAACAATAAAATCATTAAATTATCAAGTAAATGCATGGAACTAGAAAAAAAATCATTCCATGTCAAGTAATACAAATATGGTATGTAATTGCTTATATATGGATGTCTTCCTTAGAGTTTTATTGCTTTGAGGAGACAACATGTCCAAGGCAACTCTTATAACGAAAAGCATTGAATTCGGACTGACTTGCAGTTTCAGAGCTTTAGTCCATTAACCATCATGGCACGAAGCACGGCAGTGTGCAAGCAGATATGGTGCCAAAGAATTAGCTGAGAATTCTACATCTCCAGTACTCATGGATCATTAGCATTAGTGAAATAAAAAATGACCATTGTATAAAAAGCAATCTACAGATTCAATGAAACTTTCATTAAAATTTCAGCACAAGTCCTCACTAACATTCACAAAACTTCCTTTCACTGGGCGGAGCTTGATCCTTACCAGATGAGGTCCTAGAGATGAAAAAAGTAGCCACATGACCCCATCCTTAGTCTACAAGCAATCTCTAATTGATAAGCACTTGCAAATGAAAGCTTAGTTGCTGTATGGGAGCCTCTTTGGAGAAACCTGCTACTTTTCAAGATAGGCCCAATACCGAGCAGCAAATGAGCAACCGGAAACAAAATCAATGGCACCTTTGAAGGTTCCTTTTCTTACAGTGTCCTATGAGGGCTATTTCTTTTTTAAAATTTTTTCTTCTTTCCTCTTACTTTTTGTGTGTGTGTGTGTGTGTGTGTGTGTGTGTATTTTTTATTTTATTATATCGTTTTTCTTCGTGTAATATTATAGATTCCAGCTTAGTGTGTTTATGAGATTCCTGAGTATGCATACTAGTGGGTCTTTGCATCTGTATCTGTTTCTTATGTTTCTTATGCTTTCTCTTTGCACTCCTTTTTCTCTTTGTTTGTTTAGAGTTCTGTTCCAAGGTGTTAGATTTTATTTTATTTTATTTTATTTTATTTTATTTTATTTTATTTTATTATTAATTAGAACTGTGATTCTTTTCTAAGCAGAAACAGAAAATTTTTCACATGAGAAGAAGGTAGGGAGGATCTGGGAGCAATAGAGGGAGGGGAAACTGTAATCAGAATATATTATGTAATAAAAATCTATTTTCAGTAAAAGGGAAAAAGACAAAACAAAACAAAAATGATTATAATCTTTCTTGGCAAGGCATACTCTGTGACATGTTAGGGTTGGGGTAGAGAAGCAAAGTTACTCTTCATTTATAAATAGTTTATAAATGAAACTATTTCCCCTGTTTTAAATTTGCATTTTGATTCTGGGATAATCCTATTTGTAATAAGTTGGCATGCATCAATTGCTAAATCCATAATTAACAGGGGTGAATGGAACACTAAGCTGAATCTTTCCTATTATATGAAACAATGTTCACTGAGATCTCTAACTTGATTGCTTTTAAGCAAGGGAATAATCACTAAACAATCATGGCCTAAAGGAAATATAAGCTGTTGAATGGACAGATATTCCTGAATAGCCTGTCATTTCCTTCCTAAAATGAGTAATTGTGGGTTTCATGATTTACTTCTCATCTGGTTGAGAACTCTTCCTGCTTCTTTTGGTTGGTTTGTTTGTTTTAAAGACCAGCAGTGCAGGGACAGCAGCCTAGCACAACTTTCCTGAAAAGTCTTTTGTGTCTGTTCATTCTGGCCAGAGAATTAATCCCAGACCAGCCTGTTTATATGACAATGTTGATAGCTGATTCTGTCATTCAAAAGAAAATAGGAAACTTTTCCCTGACAGCCATAATTCTACTTTTCCTGGCTTGGGTAAGATACAGGCTTTATTCTAAATTCTCTTTTCTTTCAGAGGAGGGATACCCTGAATGATTTAAAATTCATAAATCACTAGCATACTTGTTGTTATTTATTTTTTAAATATTTCAAGTCTACATGGAACCAAGCCCAAAGCTTTTAAATCTGCTCATCTAACTGACCTTTAGAGTTTCAAACTATGCTTTTGATTATCACACATCTTACTTCTACGTATACTTTATCCCACCTTTCTCAAATTCTGAATCTTCATCTGCACCACCTATAATTTGTTTATTTTAAAATCGGCCTACTTTAATCCACACTGATGAACACTGTTGCAAAGAATAAGTTGCGCAAAGAAACAATAATTCATCCTGAAGAAACTTTGCTTAATTCTTGCATTAGTTGTCTTTAAATTTATTAAATCAGGTTTAAAAAAAACTACGCAATTTAATTGTCAATGTGTTGCTGGAATGACACAAACTGGTGCTGAGCTCAATAATCTTTCACAGCATATATCTTTACAGAACATGGTAGGGGCTGATGAGAGTTACTATTTAACCTTTCCTATTTATCTTACAGACATTTGGAGTTCAGTCCCAGGCATCCAGGTTAGCCAGCTCGCCACTACCTGCTGCTTCAGACACAGTGATTCTAATTTTGTTTCCTGTCTTCCACAGATATTTGTCCTCATGTTCATAAACCAAATCATAGACACAAACACACAAAATGAAAAACAAAACAATTATTGAGAAAAGAAAATGCTAGAAGACACCAGGTCTATTTTTCTTCAGACTTGGCACTTTGCCCTTCATCACGCTTGCTCTCCTCATTCATCTTAAAGTCTAGCTGTGAGAATTTTTAAATTCTTAAATTATTAAAAAATACTGGAAAAAATACTCTAAGTGGAAAAATATTACATGAAGCAGAAAAAAGTTTTAAGAAGTGTACAGTGCATGTGTGTGTATTTGTTTTTGTGTGTATTTAAATAAATCTATTATTTTAAATAAATATAATTTATTTTTATGTATAATTTATTTAAATTTAAAATATATTTAAATAGATTTTTTAAAAAAATAAACCTTTAAAAATAATATTATTTATAATTTCCATTATGTTCAACTACTAAAATATTCAGCCAATGAGTTAGACTAATATAGATTATTGCTTTTATTAAATGAGTGACTAGGACTTAATCTAGGGAATGTAATGGTCCAGAAGAAAGATAATGTAATTATATGAGCTGCAACTGAGTTTGTTTATTTAAACAAAGAGCCATTTCATCAAGGCAGCATGAAATCAGAAGATATAACTGGAGGCTACTCCATACATTTACAGTTAGGACTGTAGGGCTGAGAACAAAAACCCAAGGAAAGAAACTACTCACAACCAGGCACTGGTCAAATTTGACAAACTTTGGTAAGATCTCATGGAACATATCTTGAGGATATGTGGCATTTTATGATTGATTAAGATTAGATTATGCTTAATTAGTAGTTACTCTGCTTACTTAAGACAAAATGTGGGCATCACTGTAGCCTAAAGCCTTGCAATTAAGTGCTTTTAATAGTATAGAATGGATTTTTAACAATGTTTCCTAGAATATATATATATATATATATATATATATATATATATAATTTAAAAACATATTTTTATTAAATATTTGAACATTTTGACACTGTATCCTGAACACATTCATCCCCCACTCCAGGAAGAACAGGGTTGTTGGCTGAGCCCAGACTGGACAGAATTCTGAGCAGAATCTTGTTAGGTTCTAAGTGAGTGCCAAGAATCATCTCCTTCCTGCCTGGTACTTAGGGGAAGTCCAGACCACCATTCTCAACTCCTCATGGTCCCCAACTGCATCTGGGTACACAAGAGACTGAGAAACTCAGCATCAGTCCCAGACCTTACTGGTTTTTTCATCCAGAGGAACATATCCTGGGACCCCTAGTATAGATTGCCTTCTGTCTCCTCTGAGTGGCGTGTCAGTGGCAGTCCAGTACCCCAATGGCAAGGCAGACACGCAACTCTTGACACTTGTCTGTGAACTTGAAGAAATTGGAATCAGTTAGAGATTAAATTTGTTTATTAAAGTAGCCATAGTAGGTTCTCCTCTACTTCCTATGACCTCACCAGCTTTTAACAGCTATAGACCATTGCACTTAGACTTTCCCCCCTATCTGCTACACCCTGGTTACACTTATGTGGTTGATAAATAAATGGATAGAATATGTAGTAAAGCCTAAATATTTGATATACAAAATGGAGAAATATCATTGGGGAGATTGCTGAACCAGTAAAATGCTTGCTGTGCAAGCATGGAAACCTGAGGTCAGTCGCTTTCCATTCATTGGGAAAAAGCCAAGTGTATACCTTGTAAGTGGATGCAATGACATCCGAAGTTGTCCTGTGGACTCCACATGTTTCTTTGCACAGGTGTTCACAAGCACAGGTGTGCATGTGCACGCTCGCACACACACACACACACACACACACACACGAGTGAATATTCTTCTAAAAAAATTTTTTTAAATCAGGTTAGTTCTTATTACTCCATCTTTCTTGTTATCTGGGCTTCTTGTGGTAGATGAATAGCTTGCTTGGCATCCACTAAGGTGGAGTTTTCCTTATTGTCTGTACTTCTGCAGTCTGGGCAACTATCACAGATTATTGTCTCATCTTTTCACATAAGACAGTGGTTCTCAACCTTCCTAATGATGCAACCCTTTAATACAGTTCCTCATGTTGTGGTAAACCCCCCTCACATACATACAACCATAAATTTATTTTGTTGCTTATTTTTAAATTGTAATGTTGCTACTGTTTTGAATTGTAATGTATATATCTTTGAAAATAGAGGTTTGTCAAAGGGGGTCTCCACCCATACGTTGAGAAGCACTCTATAAGATTATGTGTTAAAGCTTGCTTTCTAGACTAAATAATCCTTCTTCTCTTCGGCTGGCAATTGAAAGCTGCATGATTCTGATATAGGAACAGTCTGTTTCCATCTGGCCTTGATGGAGCCACTCTGATAGTCTCTCTACTTTTCTCAGACTAGGTCTCCTCTTTCCAAGGGGAGTTCTACTAGGAGTCTGCTTTACTGTAGTGGCTTTATTGGGAATTTAAGTATGTGTAGAATCTACCCAGAAATAACTCTGAGACTTGTGTTTGCCCCATTTCATATTAGGTGTAAGCACCCCTTTAGAATCCAAAGGTTACTTTCCCAGTTAAAGAATCGGGTAATGAGAAAGGTTGAAGAACAGATATTATTTAGCCTTGGAATGAGACATCAGAGGGACAGTTTTAATAGTGGTCTCCAATTATGTCGAAGGTTCTTTTAACATCTTTGTACAGAAATTGCAACCACCTGTTTTTAACTGCTTCCAAGACAGAAATCATGGATATGAGCATCCATTGCACAAAAAAAGTGGTCTAATAGGATGCAAGTTAGGGATAAAGGAGAATTTCCTGATGGGATTTGCTTATAGCAGACACAACACAAATACACCATGGAACATAACTAGTTTCACACTATGTTCTACATTTTCACTGGGAGAATTAGATTATTAATATCTGAATGACTCAGCTTTTTAATAACTCATTGCAATAACATCTAAGGACATTTGCTTTACAGGTGATAAGAATAAAACCTGGAGTTTACATGGACATTCTGAACTTTCACTTTATTTTTTTATCTTTCTCCATCCTTGCAACAGACCTCAATCATTGTGTTATATTTCCCTTCTGTTGCCAGTAACTGACATGAGGCTGAGGATAAAAGCGTTGGATATGACTAGATATCTGCTGTTAACAAAAGGCAGCATGGATTTGCATTGTTCTATATCATATCGCAACAACATCCATTGAAGAGGAAAACATGGTGCATTTGTTTTCCGAGCTTTCACTCAGTCCTTCAAAGGCTTGCTTCCAACAAACCCCAGGTGCAAAACACTGTGTAATCTATACTTAACAATTAACAGCTTCATGCAACTGTGCTGGGGTTTTGGTACTAAGCCATTGTAACTGAAATTATTTACTATAAAATTTCATGCCACATAAATGTATAAGCATTTTTTAGGAGTTTACATCCACAGTAAAAAAAATATTTACATTTACACACATTTGGTACTTTAGTTAACAATCTCAAAAGAACAATGGATGATAGATAAATCCCCAAGAGAAAAGCAACAAATTTATTTAATATAAGCTTTACATAATTTCTTTCTTAGAGATATGAGCATTCCTTTATTCTCTCTATAGGGAAGAGACATTTCCAGATTTTTTTCCAGGGGTGGTGGTGGTGGTGGTGGGTATTTGATTTGCTGTTGTTATTGTTGTTGTTTATTCTAGTTTTAACTAGTCAAATAACTTCCAGGTTTTATTTTTCAATATCTATCAAGAAAATACATTCAGCTAAATTTAAGAAATCAAAGCCCATTAATTCTCCATAAAATAAACCACTCAAATATAAGACCCTTTATTTAGGGTCAAGGAGGACAGTGATTCTCAGTTAAACTGCAGGATGCTTGGATCTGTTTGATGGCACAAACATACAGAAAGGGGTCTTATGACCTGCTTCCTAGCAGAAGGGTCAGGTCACTAAATCCTGCTTACTCCTGCTATTCCTCAAAATTCCCCAGCTTAAATAAAATGTTTTCTTCTGGAAAGCACTCTGCTCTCCTACCTGTCTTAATAGCTTACTTGATGCCCAGTCTCTAAAGAAGAAATTTTCTGCTCACATTTCAGCTTTTTTTTTTTTTTAATTTTTTTTCAATTCTTGGAAATTCAGAAAAGCCTACATTTAAGCATTTTATGTTGATCTACTAGCTAGCATCTATAGCATCTGAGAAATAGTCTCATTATCACCCTATTTTCCTTTCCAAAATTACCCATAAATATTACATACCCAGCATTCAGAAAGCAGGAAAACTTATTCTCCTAGGCAACCTAAAGACTATCAACCTGAAATCAGGCTGGACTATTAGACTAATGCTCTTCCTGGGTCTCCTAAGGCAGATCAAGTCCCCTCTCTAGGAGCAGGAAAACTACTGAACGCCTCATTACCATATAAAGAGGCTTTGCTTCTGTTGCCTTTTCCAATCCAAGGCTTGCAATGGTTTCAGCAAAATCCTGCTGAAATCTAGCATTATTAGAAATCTTTCTTGAGCTCTTCCTCTTTTAACTTATACATATTTATATAAATGGAGAGTGGTAAACTGTGAACGTGTTCCCCAGATTTATATGTTAAAGCTTACTTGTCAATGCGATTATATTACATGGTCGTATTTTTTTGAAAGTGTAGGAATCAGAAGGGCATGGTTCTCGTGTATAGGACTGCTGATCTTAAAATACAGGTTGAAACAAGTCCTCTAGTATTTTTTGCTCCTTTTCCTTCCCTCATAGAATGTTAATCTCCCCTGGAGGAAGGATCTTGGGCCAGAGTCTTAGCTTTCCTCATACACTGAACCTGTTCTACGTTTGATGTTAGACTTTGTACCCTCCAACACCACGAGGACAAATATTCCAACATTTCCGAACAATTCGATCTCTGGTAGTTTTTCTAGAGTACCACAGACAAAACAAGATGGATCTTTGTTATCACACAGTCCTCAGTTGATGGGAAGAGGATCATTGTGAGGTATATATACCCTCCTTACTTTTGCCAGAGTAGAGCACAATTATGACTCATTGGGCCTGAAAATGGATCCTCTGCTTCTACATCTGGGAAATAGCAACTTCATCTTCGGAGTTATTTTTTTCGAGGGTACTTCCTTCCCCCGCTTTGCTTCCATAGCTATATTTATCTTTGGGGAATCACCATCAGTCATTCCTTATTAAAGACCTATCCCGAGTCTTCTGAAAGAGTTCAGTTTTGTCATAAGGCAGTACTTAGATCTTTTAAAAATCCCTACATCATATCACCTTTATAGTGTTTCTTATCCTAGGGAATCCTGAACTATACTTTTTAAAAATCTGGCAGTGCCTGAAGTTTAACAAGTTTTCTATGTGATTCTAACAAGTGTTCGCTAAGTTAACCAAGCTAAGGAGTTTGTCATTCAGTTCAGAAGTCCTGTTTAAAACAACTCAATATAAAACTAAGTAGAAAAGTTCTGTGACAGTGTTTGAGGTTATGTCATCACTGTCAAAAATCACGATTTCTTTGATTCAGTTGAGCTTCCAAAAATTTTCATGACCTTTTCATTCAAACCCATAACTCCTGTCTGTGTGTTACAGGGAATGCAGGACTTCTCTGCACCTTCTTCAGTTAATACATGTGTCAGTCTTCTTGAGAACCACACTTTGCTGCATTTCATTTGTTTCAAATGATAGGCTCCTCTAAGTCACACAATACACAAAATATAATACAGTCATGAAGGGTAAAATGGGGTGGGTGCAGTCACTTGAACCACTGGAAGAATTTGGTTTACTTCGGAGACTTGGTGATTAGAAGAGTCAAGTGTCAAAAGCATTCAGTGATTATTGCTTATCGGTAGTCACTTTAACATGAAATCACTTGTGCTTGGTCCCCAGCACTTGTATGTCTTGACAGGAGGCCTGGGAGGAAGGAGAGGGTCAGTGGCAATGGGTCTTAAAACTTCACAACTGGGGCCTGTTTTTATGTCATTCTCTGATGCCTGACTGCAGACATAACGTGACTCATACCATCATGGCTTGCCTACTTGGATGGACTGCATCACTTTAAACTGTAATCAAAAATAGCAACAACAACAACAACAGAAGGTTCTTCTCTTCTGAACTTTCTTTTTGTCAGGTATTTGTCACAGTGAAAATAAAGATAACTAATACATTTATACTACATGAGACCTCAACTCTTAAGTCTAGAATCCAGTGTATCAAAGTGTAATATTAGCATTTTCAGACAAAAGTACTTGAAGCAACAACTTATTATAGAAAACACTATATAAAAAGCATTTGGCACCAGAAATAATGTAGAGACTTTATTTTTAAAAAGTCTGTTTAAAAAAGCAAATAAGTACATGATCATATGAATAAATCAAAATAATTCTTAAGTGTAGGTGATACTATAAAATCCTTTATATTATAAAACTTAGAGTAGTGTGCCTTCAAAAAGCTCTCTGTGTATGTGTGTGCATGTGCATATGTGCATGTGTGCACATGCGTGTGTGTGTGTGTGTGTGTGTGTGTGTGTGTGTTTGAACATCAGAGGACATCTTGCTGCAAATGGTTTTATTTTCCTTCCAGATGAGTCCTGGGAACTGAACGTAGGCTGTCACTTTCTGAAACTGTCGATTTTACCCACTGAAACCTTTCACTGTCTCCCAACCTATTTTAAGAGAATAAAAGACAATACATAAAACAAGTCAGCAGGATAAATAAAATGTAATCACCCCAATTAATATTAGGCACTAGGGAAAATGTGGCTAATTTCCTATAGTATGCATTTCTATAATGAACAGAAATTAATCTATCATTTTAGTATAAGATAATGTTATCAGAGAGCTATGAAACTACAAAGAGAAAGGTTTGAGTTAATTTATTGTGTTCTGTTTTTAATTGGACCTCATTTTCTTTTCTTAATCTTGCTAGCTGGGCTAACACACTTTGACAGAGTGAATATTTTCAAAACATTGGTCAAAGTTCACGACGACACACTGCCTACCTAATCCCATTGACAGAGACTTCAAGACAATAATGGGTTCATATTTTTTCTTTGTTTGCTTGTCCTTCACAAAAAATCAGGTATGAGCCACTTTCCACTGGTTAACTGACTACAGCAACATACTATCTGCAGCCATTTTCACGTTAGTACATGCTTCTGAATATAAGTTTGCGACCGAAATGTTACAGTTTCAAAAATGTTATTTTTCTTATCTGATGAACACACCCTCAGCACACATATATACAGTAATGAATAAATAATCAAACACTAGAAAATGTAATCAAAGTGTTAGGTAGCTGGAGCTGCTCTCCCTCTAATGGGTCTATTTTGAAGCAAAGATGTAATTCTTCTATGTAAACTTTGCATTCGTGCATGAAGGACAGATAACAATGGCAGAATCCAGCAAACCCCATATTATGCTTATCTACCTGGTTAGTGTAAAGAAGTATTTTTCCTCCCACCTAGCTCCTGAAAAATAAAGCAACTTGTCTGGAGAAGGTGGGAATTCCACTCCTAGACTGAGCGCTTTGCTTTTCTGGCCAGCACAGAGGAGCTTTGATGATTTACTATGTATTACACATTTCCATTGCATAAAACAGCACTCATAGCAGAGATGTGATTACCTAATTAAGTTATTAGACACAAAGGTGCTTATCATAGGATAATTACATCCCAGGGAAATAAAGAAAAATGCCAGAGCCCAGCTTGAAACAGGAGTGCTTCCCATTAAAAGGGCTCCTTCATCACAGAAATGATGTCCAAGTAAGCAGGTAGAAGAGATGGCAACTGTTTTCTCTGCAGAGAGAGTTGAGGCTGGAGGTCAGCCTGAAAATTCCTTGCTGTCCAGACTTGACTTAACGGAGCAGATTTTATTAATTAGTGCCAGGATACCCACAGGCATGTATGCATCTCATTCTTAATATGAAAGCATGAAAAGAGCTCAAGAAAGAGGTGAACAATCATCAACCACAGAACTGAACACAAGTGTACCACCCTTGTGAGGCCCAAGTGCCAATAGGGTTAGACAAACAAATTTCACAGCAGTTTAACCGTTAAAGCAGTTTCACATTTGAAAATTGCTACTAGTAACTGAATAATAACCTCATCTATTACTATTAACACGACTAAAATACTTTAGTTGTGGAACCTGCCACACAAGTGTTTGTAAGTACAACTTCCAACACTACCATACTACAGAGACCCATGCACACACAGGTGCTTACAGACATGCAAACACTAAATTCTGCTTGGAGAAGGTAGGATGGTTTTCCTTTTTAACTTTCAATATATGTAATTTTATTTACAAAAAGAAATGCTCTGGAGACAACCATAAAAGGTATAATATATTGTGTCAAAAGGTACTGAGGTAGGATAGAAAGACTGCTTAATACTGTAATAGTGTTTCCTATTTATGCAGAAGACCCAAGGGAAGTTCCTAATACCCACTTGTGTGTCCTTACAACTATCTGTAACCTAATTTTCTGGGGATATTTAATGTGTACACACACACACACACACACACACGTACCAGGAATTTTAAAAATAAAGAAAGAAATATGGGCATAATTAAGAGGAAATGGGAAATAAAATGTCTTTACGCTAAAATTTTTCTAGGAGTCAAAAACTTCAACATGAGTGATAAAACTAAAATTGCCGACAGAGGCCTTGTCTTCTCAATAAAAACTCAAAGATGCCGAAAAGCAACATGTTTAGATTGATCTATTGATGATCTGAGCTTCATTGTCACTGTTGGAAAACGGGAACATGACAGTCTGAAGCTATACTCCAAAGGAAGACTGCTCAAAGGAAAATCAGGCTTCCTTTTATAATTGTTTTATGAAAATAAGCTCCTTTACTAATTTTCTGTAAAATTTATATAACAGATTTTTACCATATCTACCTACCAATCTTTCCACATCCATCCTTACCACTCTCATCTCAGAACACACTCAACATTGAGTTTTCATTTTTATGTCTCTTCTTCATGCCACTTACCCTTCCTTCCTTCCTTCCTTCCTTCCCTCCCTCCCTCCCTCCCTCCCTCCCTCCCTCCCTCCTTCTTTCCTTCCTTCCTTCCTTCCTTCCCTCCTCCCTCCTTCTTTCCTTCTTTCCTTCCTTCCTTCCTTCCTTCCTTCCTTCCTTCCTTCCTTCCCTCCCTCCCTCCTTCCTTCTTTCCTTCCTTCCTTCCTTCCTTCCTTCCTTCCTTCCTTCCCTCCCTCCCTCCCTCCCTCCTTCCTTCCTTCCTTCCTTCCTTCCTTCCTTCCTTCCTTCCTTTCATTCTTTCTTTCTTCCACAACTCCTGTGGTGATGAACAGTAATATGAAAATGTAAGCTGAATAAACCCTTTTCTCCCCAACTTTCTCCTTGGTCATGATGTTTTGTGAAGAAATACAAACCCTGAATAAGAAAGATACCATGTTAAAGAGCCTACCCCTGACACTATTAATGATACCCTTCTGTGCTTGAAACAAGACCCTAGCATAACTGTCTCCTGAGAGTCTTCATCCTGCAGCAGATGGAAACAGATACAGAGACCTACAGGCAAACATCTGGCAGAGCTCAGAGAGTCTTATGGAAGGAAGAGTGGGGGATAGAACTGATTAAGCTGGAGGGGTCAAGAACACCGCAAGAAGACCTACAGAGACAACTAACATGGTGAGGCTTACAGAGTCTAAAGCAACAACCAAACACCATGCAGGGGTTGGACCTAGGCCCCCTACACATTTGTTGTAGATGTGTAGCTTGGTGTTCATGTGGGTCTTTTAACAATTTGAGCAGGGGCTCTTCTTGTCTCTGTTGCCTGCTATTGGATACCCTTTCTCTACCTGGACTGCCTGGTTGGGCCTCACGAGAAAAGGATGTGCCTAGTTCTGCTGGGACCAAGATGTCGCAAAGTGGAGTGGTACCCAAATGAAGTCTTACCCTTCTCTGAGGAGAAGAGGAGGAGTAATGGTGGGATGTGTTTGTAAGGGGAGGAATAGGAGGAGAGGATGGAGGGGGGCTTCAATTGGGATGTAAAATGAATAAAGAAGTAAATTATTGAAAAAAAGAAAGAAAGAAAGAAAGAAAGAAAGAAAGAAAGAAAGAAAGAAAGAAAGAAAACACTCATTCCTGCTCCATTCCTGAGTAGCATGGGAGAAAAGTATAAGGAAACATTTATATACAAAAATGATAACAATCTACTTTTCTACCTAAGACTTTGAACAACTTCATACCCAAGACTCTACACAGTGCCATGACATACACAAATATAACATATCACTATTAATTCACAAAATCATTCATAAAAGTGTTCAATTTGAATAAAGATGTCTTCAGGAAATCCAAAATTCTGTGCAATGAATATACACCAACAAAAATAACAATCAATTAAAATAAAATTATCTGTGAATTTTTTCAAATAAGTAATTTTAACAGATAATTCAAGACTTTGGAGTTTGTGATATTGGTTATTATAATCTGCAAGTAGCTATCCAGTGTCATGAAAAGTTGTTTTCACAGATGACAGACTGAGAGTAGCTAAATGACCCTCTATTATTCCCGAAGAACTTCTAACACCAGTTAGAAAATTAATGGACACACTACCAACAAGATATGTAACTCAATGTTTCATTGTTAGAATATTCATTTCTATGAACATTTAGAAGTGAACTTTTCAAAATGATACAGTAGGTAACCTGGACAAGAAGAATAAAACAGAAACTTTACATGCAAGTATTATATTCATAAATCTGAACAGGATTACAGAAGGTGGGAACAGATTTAAGAAAAAGCTCAGTAACAAATTCTGAATACTGGATCCATGAGAATTAATTCTGGTCTAACATTTTGTTTATAATAGGACCTAGAATTACTTGGCATCAAAAACTACTTTTCCATTATAGGTGAAACATCTGTGGAGACTAGTTTAAAATATAGATAAAATGGGAACAGTCCACAGTGATGAGTTCCCAGGGAAATGAGAAGTTTTATAGGTTGATGAAATTTTAATAAAATCTATATTTCTGGAAAGCATGCTGTAAAATCTATCAGGATGCTTAAGTTTATTTCTCCTTAACTAAGTTAATTCTGTATTTTTTAAGAAAAAAAATGCAGGTAATATAAGAAAACTCAAAGTACTTACATAGTTAATGTAAACTTTTCTAAATGAATATTTATTATCAGAAGTCTAGTATAGCCACTTATTTTCAAATATTGTAATTAAAATATTTCTTGTGTAATACAGTATATTTTCTAAGGATAGAGAATTAAAGCATTGATTTATATGTGAATATGATATATATCCACATACATAAAAAATACTGGAACACACAGACACATACACACACACAAAGTAAGCACTCTAGAAAGCAGTATAGAAAGTGTTTTTTTGTCTCTTATTCATATATATATTTTATCATTATTCAAAATTCTTTACTCTCTATACAGTAATTTTTTTAAAGTGAAAATATTAATCAAGATGTTTATAATGCTATTATAATGTGAGAATATATTATTTTTTAATTTTAGATGAAAATTTAAAATGGCATAATCTCATTCATATATATTATTACTCCTTTTCAATCTTGGTTTGTTTGTTCTGCTTGGTGATTTTATTTCCTGGTCTGTGTGCTTTGTGTTTTTCTCTGTGATTCATTCTTCTATTGCTACTAATTCTCCTTGCACTGATCTGATCTTTCCTGTGTGGAGGTATCTTCTAGGTAGTTCTGGATGATCCATATTGTTTACTGTTCTTCACCATTTTTCTTAGTGTGATTCCTCTGCTAATTTCTACATATTGATGATATGCTGCATGTTATCTGAAGCCAGAAGTGTAGAGCATGTCCACATGAATGCCACTCATTAGCTAATATTTTATGTTTGGACCCTAGGCTAAACAGCATAACCAAAGAATCCAGACCTTCTCCATGGCTCCCATCTTGTAATCTTGCAGCCGTTATCCCATAATTCCAAAAGGGAACTATAAGCCTATGATCCAAAATTCTCCCCCCCCCAATCTCTCAGACTTTCTTAGTTTTAAACCATAGCTAGCCCTGCTGATTTCATCTTTTAAATACTACAGGAATCAGGCAACTTCTTCCTCTTCTTAAACACAAGGGTTCCAAGTCTGTTGGTACCATCATTCTTCTGAGCCTGGCAAGCATCTAGCTGCATCTATGATTTTCTTGTGTATACCATGTTTTTATGAGTATTTGTTTAATAAAATAATGTCCAGGAGATATTGCTTCTCATATAAATCTGAGTAATTTACCACACAGCTGAATTGAACATGTAACCATTGTAAGGAGGATAAACTAACCTCAGGCTTCTTGATGCATTTTTCAGCATCTCCCCCAACTTGCTTTCCCTTTCTGAGAACATTATCTCATGCTCAAATGCAAAAATTTATACATGTCTGTCTATATACATCCTTATCTCCATTATTTGGCAATTTTGCCTTGGTATGCTTAATTTCTATTTCAAATTCTAAGCCAGTTTTGAAGCTGATTTCTAGTTACTTTATATAACCCATTAAGATTTTACCTTCCAAGCAGAGACTGATGGAAAGGTCACCCAGAGACTGTTCCACCTGGAGATCCATTTCCATATGCAGACATCAAACCCAGACACTATGGCAGATGCCAAGAAGTGATTGCTGACAGGAGCCTGGTATACCTGTCCTCTGAGAAGCTCTGCCAGAGCCTGACAAATACAGATGTGGATGCTCACAGCCAACCATTTGACTGAGTATGAGGACCTCAATGAGGAGTTAGAGAAAGGACTGAAAGAGCTAAATGGATTTGCAACCCCATGGGGAGAACAAAAATATCAACCAAGCAGACCCCCCCCCAGAGCTCCCAGGGACTAAACCACCAACCAAAGATTACACATGGAGGGACTCATGGCTCCAGCTGAATATGTAGCAGAGGATGGCCTTATCTGGCATCAATGGAAGGAGAAGCCCTTGGTCTTGTGAAAGCTTGATGCCCCAGGGTAGGGGAATTCCAGGGCAGTGAGGCGGGAGTAGGTGGGTGGGGAAGCATTCTCATAGAAGCAGGGAGAAGAAGAATGGTATAGGGGGTTGAGGAGGGGACACCTGAAAGAGGATAATAAATGTAAATAAAGA
This sequence comes from Arvicanthis niloticus, assembly GCF_011762505.2. NCBI lineage: Eukaryota > Metazoa > Chordata > Mammalia > Rodentia > Muridae > Arvicanthis > Arvicanthis niloticus. Next base: position 22,382,388 of record NC_133430.1, on the reverse strand, counting down.
AAATATCCAATAAAATAATTTTACCTTCCAAAATGCAAATACATCTGCATCTATCACCTTGCAAAAAACTCAATTTCATATGGATCAAAGACTTCAACATCAAACCAGATACATGTAACCTGATACAAGAGGAAATGGGAGATATCTTTGAACTCATTGGCACAGGATACAACTTTCTGAACAGAACACCAATATCACATGCACTAAAATAACTCATAAACGGGATATCATGAAATGAAAATCTTCTGTAAGGCAAACATTGTCAATAGTACAAAACCGGCAGCAACCTAAAAAATGAGAAAACATTTTCATCAACTTCAAATCTGACAGAGGGCTAATAACCAAACTATTTAAAGAACTCAAAAAAAAAAAAAAAAAAAAAAAAAAAAAAAAAAAAAAAAAAACCAGACATCAACAAACTAATCTAACCAAAATGGGTACAGAAGAAAACAGAATTCTCAACAGAGGAATTTCAAATGTCCAAGAAGCATGTAAATGTTCAACACCTTAGCCATAAGGGAAATACAAAGAAAAATGCCTTTGAGATTCTATCGTATATTTGTCAGAATTTTAAGAACAAAACTACACGTGACAGTTGATGCTTGTGAGGGTGTGGAACAAGGGTAACAGTCTTTTTTGCTGATGGGAATACAGATTTGTAAAGCCACTTTGGAAATCAACATGGCAGTTTCTCAGAAACATCAAGACCCACCTATACCACTCTTGGGCATCCACTTCTCAATCCTACCACAAGAACACTTGCCCAAATATGTGCATAGCAGCTTTATTTGAAATAACCAGTATTTGGAAACAATGTAGATGGCCCTCAACCAAGGAATGAATAAAGAAAATGTGGTACATTTACACAAGAGAGTATTACTCAGCTGTTAAATAAATAAAAACAAAAATTCAGGCCAATGGATGGAACTATATAAAATCCTGAACAAGGTAACCATGAAAGAATTCTTCCTTGAAAGGGAAAAAAAACCATAGATTTCACTGGTGGACTGGGGGCAGGTGGAGTTGGGAAAAGGAGGAACTAGTTTTTGGAAGGTGATAGAGTATTGGGGGAAGAATGGAATTGGGAGAATTTGGGCAGCATTTGTAGAGCAAGATACAATCCTAGTACAATGGTGTAGAAAAATTTTAATCCAGCAACATGGCTTCTCTGGCAAGGGACCATATGCAAAGACCTTCAAGGTCTATATGATACATCTGAAATGTAAACACACCCTCTGACTGTATTTGTCCATAGCTGTTCTGACAGGTATAAAATGAAATCTGTTCACCCTTAAGAACATAACTTTAAATGCTCTAACTCTGATATACTCATATCCTTACTACACACCTTTAATCCCAAGTAATGAAAGTAAACTTAGTTTGTAGGAGGACATAGCCATGTTTGAAAGTGCAGTCTAATTGAGGAGTTGAAAAAAGTGGCAAATCAGAGAAACATTTGACAGAATGAGTAAGAGATAGGATACTACCAACTCTCAAGAGATCATAAGGGAAGGAGAGGAAATTTAAGAGGGCAACACAGACAGAAAGAGGGGCAGTTTTACTTGGACAGTTTTACGGAGACAGGTTACAAATGAAAAGAGAAGCACCAGAGATTGAGAAGGAGCCAGAAGATTAGAACAGATTGCCAGAGTTTGAGGCCAAGCAGAGTAATTCAGTCAGAAACCAAGAGAAGACAGTTTGAATCAGTCAGTTTGAAAGACTAGATTACATGGAGGCTTGAAGCTTCCAAGCCTAGCTCTAGGAACAGTTAGAACAGAGAAGGAAATGCTCTGGCCTCAGCTCAAGCCACGTATTCTCATAGCTTGGATACAGCTATCACTCCATCTCTCTGAGAAAATAACAGTGACATTTACACAATGAAAAGTTCCTGGAATCTACAAGAGCTTGCACTCTTTCTAGTGGGGAGCACAGAGTATGAGCCAGCACTTTCTGTAACCAAGCAAGACTTCCTGTAAATGAATGAAAACACCAACACAGCCACAAAACCTTAAACTAATGATTCATTGTGCCTATAAATTGTGTGGCACAGAACTCATTTAGGAGTGGTCAACCAATGATTGGTCCAGCTTGAGACCCATGCCACAAGATGGAACCAACTACTGACACTGTCTGGAAAGGTAGGTATTGGAAGCTAAATTTTCCAGAGACCTAGGACAAAACCAAACACGACCAGCCCCGAAAGGTCAATTATATGATTCCTAATGACACTTTGCTATACTTCATAGAACAGAACCTAGCATAATCATCACCACAGAGGTCTTATCTAGCAACTGATGGGAGCAGACTCAGAGACTCACCACCAATACTAGGTAGATCTTAGGGAATACTGTGTAGAAGGAGGAGGAAGGATTATAGGTGCCAAAAGGGACAACCAGGGCTTGCAGGGGTTCACAGAGACCCAACTGACAATAAGGGAGCCTATATGGGTCTGGCCTAGGTCCTCTGCAGATATGTTATGGTTGTATAGCTTGGTATTCTTGTGGGACTCATAACAGTAAGGGCTAGGGATGTCTCTGACTCTTTTACCTCCTTTGAGATCATGTTCCTCTCCACTGGGTTGCCTCTTCAAGCCTCAATAGGATGAAATGTGCCTAGTCTTACTGCAATTTGATATGCCATGTTGGTTGATGTCACTGAGTAGTCTGCCAGTTTCTGAAGGGGAAGAAAAAAATGGATCTGGGTGAGAGTGGAGTACTTTGAGAGGAAGAGGAGAGAGAAACAGCAAATAGGATATCATATATGAGAAAATAATAGATTAAAAAGTGATTTGACCTTCTCTCCAAGTGTTACTTATTCATTCAATAAGCATTTTTATGTTAGTGTTAGCTTTTCTAAGATTATAAGAAATGAATTTTACTGAGATTGTATGTAATAGTAATCATACTCAATCATTAATATAATAAATCCATAATAAAATAATTTAAAAAATTTATTGGATATTTTATTAACATTTCAGATGTGATCCCCTTTCTCTATCCCCCCCCCCACCTAGGAACTTCCTATACCATCCCCCTCCTCCTGCTTCTATGAGGATGTGCCCCAACCCACCCCCTCACTCCCACCTCCTGACCCACGAATTCCCACACACTGGAGCATCCAGCCTTCACTAGATCAAGGAATTCCTCTTCCACCTATTCCCAACAATGCCATCTTCCCCTACATATAGAGCTGGAGCCATGGGTCCCTCCCTATGTGCTCCCAGGCTGGTGGTTTAGACCCTAGGACCTCCGGGTGGTTAGAACTATTGCTCTCCCCATGGGGCCACAAACCCTTTGAGCTCCTTCAGCCTTCTCTCTAACTCCTCCATTAGGAAATCCCTGGATCAGTTCAGTGGTTAGCTGTGAGCATCCACCTCTGTATATTTCAGGCTCAGGCAGACCTCTAAGGAGACAGCTATATCAGGTTTCGGTCAGCATGCACTTCCTGACATCCACATCAGTATCTACCTTTGGTAACTGCACAAAGAATGGATACCCAGTGGAGCAGTCTCTGGACTGCCTGCCCTCTTTCAGTTTCTGTCCCACACTTTGTCTCCATATTTGCTCCCATGAGTATTTTGTTACTCCTTCTAAGAAGGACCGAAGCACCCACACTTTGGTCTTTCTTCTTCATCAGATTCATGTCATCTGTGAGTTGTATCTTGGGTGTTGTGAGCATTTGTGCTAATATCCAATTATCAGTGAGTGCATACCATGTGTGTTCTTTTGTGATTGGGTTACCTCACTCAAGATATTTTCTAGTTCCATCTATTTGCCTAAGAATTTCTCGAATTCATTGTTTTTAATTGCTGAGTAGTACTCCACTGTGTAAATGTATCACATTTTCTGTATCCATTCCTCTGTTGAAGGACATCTGGGTTCTTTCCAGATTCTGGTTATTATAAATAACGCTGCTATAAACATAGAGGAGTATATGTCCTTCTTATATGTTGGAGCATTTTCTGGGTATATGCCCAAGAGTGGTGTAGCTGGGTCCTCAGGTAATGCTATGTCCAATTTTCTGAGGAACCACTAGACTGATTTCCAGAGTGGTTGTACCAGCTTGCAATTCCACCAATAATGAAGGAGTGTTTCTGTTTCTCCACATCCTCGCCAGCATATGCTATCACCTGAGTGTTTGATCTCAGCCATTCTGACTGGTGTAAGGTAGAATCTCAAGGTTGTTTTGATTTGCATTTCGCTGATGACTAAGAATATTGAATGTCCAATATATACAAATAACTCAAGAAGTTAGACTCCAGACAACCAAATAACTCTATTAAAAAATAGGGTACAGAGCAAAATAAAGAATTCTCAGCTGTCCTCAGTTGAATGGCCAAGAAGCAGTTAAAGAAATGTTCAATATCCAAAATAGATTCATAGTTAAATAAATTACATCAAAGAAAAAAGTTGCTTTTTCTTAAGCATATCACTCCCTAATAGTCTTCTTTATTGAATAATTCAGCCTCTGATTGATACTTGTATCCTTATATTTCTGTGGTTGAAACACTATATACAGATATTTCTATGTGACTCTACAAACAATTGCTTCCTTTAGGAAATATAAATGAATAGATTAAAGTAAAGAAATTTACACCATTGAAGTTGTCAAATACTATAAATTAGTTTGATTTGTGTTTATATTGATTATGTAGGTTAAAGGAAGTTCTCAAGAAAACAAAGATATAACAGATTTAAAGTTTAAAACTACATTATGTTCAAAACCATTATGTGGTAACTAGCAAAATAACTGAAGAAATATTAATGCTAAATTTAGGTTATTTTGCAATAAAATAAAGAAATCCTTCAACTGACCCATGAAGCAAGCATCAACATGCATCTTGTAAGTTCTCTTTTCTTTTAGTGAAAATATTAACCAATATTTATGATTTATGCCAAATGTTCTAATCTGTGTATTTTATAGAACTGACAATACTATCAAATATATACTTATTTGTGATTTTAGTATGAAGTGGCCATGTTACATATTAAGCACATTCACAACAAATACAGTCATGAATATGCACATACCTTTCTATAAGTGCCAGGTGTCAGGACATGCTTAGCATCGTTTTCTCTGACTCAGAACGCCTCTCACTAGCTTCCTTGGCGGGCTGTCTTCTCTTGTTATCAAATAGTTTTCACTGCCTTTGTTTCCAAAAGTGTTGTATGAACTTGTTTGGCATTTATTACACACTAAGATGTCACAAATCCTATGATTCCTTTGAGGTTAAAACATGTTACTCTTCTTTGACTCCAGGACACCACAAATGACTGGCACATACTAAGTGCTTGGTGGGACGTGTAGTATGAATGAATGAACCACATAAAAGCACCTCAGTGAGAAATAATGCCATATATGGGTTGAGTGGTTATAACTATTTGCAATTAAAGGTACAAATACTTTAATATAATTTAATATTGAGCACCAGGATCTAGTTATATTGGATTATGTTTGTAAATCCTGGGACTCAGGAGGCTTACTTACAGAGATTGAGCACTATGAAGTAAAAGCTATTCTTGTCTATACCGTAAGATCCTATCACAAACAAACAAGCAAATAAGCAAAAAATAAGTGAGAAAGAAATGAAGGAACAAAGGGAAGAAAGGGAGAGAATAAGAGAAGGATGGAGAAAGCACTAATTCTGCACTTTAAACAGAAGCCCATTGGAAAGACTCAAGTACAGATCTTTCCAAAGCCACTCCTAACCTTCAATGGTTGTTTCATTTATTCCTTCTTCCATTCTAAAAACTAATTCAATTTTGTCATTGCCCTGCTCTTTCTTTATCATTTTTTCTATCATTCAAAAAATATATCCACATACAAATCAAACTCCCAACATTATATTGTTAGACAAAATAGGTCAAAAGCACTTGCTATGATATAACATATAAACAAATGTATTGTCCAGGCTTGCCTCAAACTCTTAATCCTCCTGCCTCTGCCTCCTTCAGCAAATCTTATCAGGATCCAGCTCAGTGGGAGGCTCCAAGGCCTGGCACTTGTACTGATCCTGTGGTGTGCTTACAGACAGAAGCCTGTCATGGCTGCCCTCCAAGAGGCCCAACAGGCAGTCCAACGAGTCAGCTATAAGTACTTACACCCAACCAATGGACAGAAGCTGGCGACCCTGTGGTTAAATTTAGAAAGTGGTGGAAGAAGCTGAGGAGGAGGGTGACCCCATGGGAGGACCAAAAGTCTCATTTAACCTGGACCCTCCAGATCTTTCAGGTGCTGTGCCACCAAGCAGGTAACATACACTAGCTGAAATGAGGCCCCCAACACATATACAGCAGAGGAATTCCTGATCTGGCCTCAGTGAGAGAAGATGCACCTAACCCTAGAGAAACTTGGGACCTCAAGGAATGGGAAGACCTGACTGGGTGGGTTGGGGAGGTTGGGAGATGAGGGAGGGGGAGTGGGATGAGAAATGGTCAGAACCAGGAATGAGATGGGACTGGACTGTGAAAAAACATTAAAGAACTAAAGAACAATAAAAATACATACATACATACATACATACATACACAAACACACATACATACACACATACACACACATATATAAATATTATAAATATATTGTTTCCTTCAGGAATGTAGCAAGTTTGCCTTTATTTTTTTTTTGTTTTGTTTTGTTTTTTTGTTTTTTGTTTTTCGAGACAGGGTTTCTCTGTGTAGTCCTGGCTATTCTGGAACTCACTCTGTAGACCAGACTGGCCTCAAACTTGGAAATCTGCCTGCCTCTGCCACCCAAGTGCTGGGATTAAAGGTGTGGGCCACCACCACCCCGCGAATTCATGAAATTCTTAGGCAAATGGATGGAACTAGAAAATGTCATCCTGTGAGGTACCCCACTCACAAAAGAACACACATTGAATCAAGCCTTATTCTCTCAAAGAAAAGTCTGAATGTTTGTAACCGCCTTGAAAACTTTCACATAGCCTGCTCATATTCTATTTTTAAAAAAACAAAAGCTGTATGAGAATTGACAAGGAAGAGTAAAATAAATGTTTCAAAACTAGAAAGTGTAAGAATGCCTACCGTGACCTCAATAACCACTTTGTACCTCCCTAATTTATCCTTCACTTCATGTATTTCCATAACCAAAATGCCCTACTTTCTCCCTCAGTATATGTATTTATTTCTACAGCAAAATCAAATCCTAAACAGTGACAAAGAAAGACCTGCTTATCTTCCACATGAGTAAACCTGCCAGGGATGAATAAAGGTCAGAAAAAGGTAGACACAAGAAAAGTAATCAATGAGGTCTTATTATTGAGTACTTTCTAATATAAGTTTAGGAAGTAGTTGAATAAAAAGGTAATGTAATTCTTCTGAAAAGGGAGGCAGACATCTTGTACCCTTTTTAATAGGCGTGGAAATTGAGTCTCAGAATGTGCAAAGAGGAAAAATTCAGCACAACAGTAAAAGTGTTTTATTTTAAATCTAAAATAGCAAGAAACTCTGCCAATGATGGCTGTAAGTCCTCCATAAGCAAACGACATTCCCTTTGATCAAACAACATGGCATATGAACTTTCTTAGTTACCTTGTAATAGTGTATTACCTTAAGGTCTACAATGTAAATCTACCAAGGATTAAAATTCAGAAATAAAACAAATCATTTCACAAGGCATGGGAGTTCATAAAATATTCATGGGAAGTTATTTAGGTGCCATATTAAGGGAAGTGTTTATATTGACTGTTGAATATTTCTATAGTTTAAAAATTTCCAAAGAGATGACATGTCTTTTTTTTTTTTTTTTTTTTTTTTTTTTTTTACTTCTGGTAAAATTTTGGTGAAAACCCATGTTGCTTATAACAACAATGAAGTGGTTGACAAAGGCTGCCCTGACTCAAAGTGAAGTTCACAAGTGTTCTTTCAGAAGAAAAGAGGGAAAGTTATGATATTTAAAAATGCAAGTTTTAATGTTTCATTACAAATGAAAACACAAGTCCTTTTTTGTAAATCATCTAAAATAATTTTCCACAAAGGCTCTGTACTATATTAACATTTTCTATCTTATGTAAATTAGAAGCTAATAAACATGAAAACTATGAATCTTCACTTATGTTCTTCAATTGAATCAATGCAATTGATTTTAAAGTTCAAAAGAATGTCAAATTTCAGAAAGGCATATTGGCTTTTAAGTCTGATTTATCACCATAAACAAACACACCATTTAGACAAACATTCCCAGAAGAAACAAAAAGGCAAAACATACCATGCTAAAAATTCTGAATGTCCTGAAACTTCACCTTTCTTTAACCTGGATCCTGACCTATGGAGATAAGTAAGGTATACAAAATTGAATATAATGCATTTCACATGTTTGATTTACACCCAGTCACCATTTCTCCATAAATCTTTACTCAAAAGAACTCATGCATGTGTTAGAACATATTCAATAACTTGGATAAACCAAGCTGAAATTTCATTTGAGTCTGAAGAGGAATGTTTTGGCATCATGTTCAAAGGGACCCTGTTAATCACTCTTTCTGTTCCCCCACTGAGAAGGCTGGAGCTCTGCACTTACCTCACAGTGGTGAGAGCCACGTGGTCACATGCTATAAAGTCATCACTTTCCAAGGTCGTCAGATATATGGAGCAAAGGCCAAGAAGTTGCCTTACTGAAGACTTCAACCTGGAAGTCAGTGGCAGCTAACCATTAATTTGGTTAGAAAGACAATTTGGCTTACTGTCTCGTTTCTCAAATAAAGTTCCTAGGAATTAAAACCCACTTTAATTAATAAAAGGAAACTCTGCCTACTTTGATTTATAGTTTGTTTTTTTAGAGATGCTATAGATTTCCTTAAACAGGTACTATTTCTGTGGTTTGATTAAGTATCCAGAAATAGCTAGCAATAACATTTTTTTCCACTACCTTCAGCTCTGGCTTAGTTTTCTAGCTCCCCTCCTTCTCTGTGCCCCCAGCCTGCAGCTACCAATAAATAAATGAAAGAATGAGGAAAACTTACTGAATTTTGCCACCTGATTATCTGAAAAAAAAAAAAAAAAAAAAGCTCTAAAATCAACAGGCATTGTTTTTACATTTTTAAAATAATTTAGAACCAGAAATTCGAGAGAGAGAGCGTTGAAGAAAGCTTTATGTCTTTAGAGCAAAACAATATATTTACCACATTCTTAAAAGTTATGTTTATGTGTGGGGGTAGTTATATAGAAAGGTAGACATGTACTTTCATGTGCTGCTTTCCTTCTTTAACTGGTTTTAATCAAGTTGATGTTTCATTAATACTGGTATTTATTGCTAAAAATTTCAGTTTCTATTAGTAAAGGTTAATACTTTAAACCACAAGCTGTTAAAGCTCCCACAAATTTATCTAGGGCTAAAAGAATGGAGAAAAACAACTAAACCACTATGTCAAGTATCTGTCACTATATCCCTGCATCCAGACATGGACAGGGAGACACATACACACACACCTGCACGTGCACATACATGGGGGAGAGGGGGAGAGGGGGAGAGGGGGAGGGGGGAGAGGGGGAGAGGGGGAGAGGGGGAGAGGGGGAGAGGGGGAGAGGGGGAGAGGGGGAGAGGGAGAGGGAGACTGAGAGAGAGGGAGACAGAGAGAGAGGGAGAGGGAGAGAGGGAGAGGGAGAGGGAGAGAGAAAGGGAGAGTCCACCCAGGCAACTGTTCAAGCCCTGGTATTTGTTACAGCCATGCCATTCAAATATTAACTGCACATTGAATTTTCTTTCATTCCTGGCCAGCTCCCAAAGCCAAGTGGCAGGTGCAGCCGGGGGAATGCTACCTTCTAATAAAAGTATTGTAACATAACACAGAGACAGTGGAGTTCTTTTCTGACATTCTTTTCTTTCCTTGACAGATTGCATTCCTAATAAGACAATGTCTTAAAGCTCAAAAAGAATAGTATATATGTTTTATCATTCAAAGAAAAAGAAACTGCTTATGTTAGCTTTGCTTGGGCAATGAACCCCACTGCTGGGTGACAGGAGTTAAGAAAGCCAACTTTCAGCAGCTCCACTTCCCACTCAGTCTGCTCAGGGTTCAAGGAGGAAAGTTCATTCAACGTTCTCCCAAAAGTGGGTTTCTGAACTCCTTCAGTGTTTCATAAAAGTGAGATCTTAATTGCCTTATTACATGGGTTCTGTGGAAATTTCAGAAAGGGAAGATGGTTTCCGAATATGAGGAGGATTAGAGTGAGTCAGTTCATTCAGTGATTCAAGAGAGTATAAAAAGCAGAATAGTAAAACTGTATACTAAAGGAATCAGACAGAATGACAACTGGGTTAAATGCTGGGACTGTGGGATCCAAGAATTTAGATTTAATGACTAGACTTTGGTATATCAGTGCTATACGTCTCTGAAAAACTATGCACAGTGTGGTTTTATGAGGCTCTTGTTAGGCTTTAACTTGAAAAAGAAAATAAATGTTCCACAGAACATAAATGCATGGACCAGTTGTCTAAGGAACAGATTTGTTTTTCAGGCAAACTACACTACCATACATATAGAAGATACAGTACAGTCCTAAAATTCAAAGACAAGCATTTTATTTTCAGTTAAAACATATGGGTTTTTTTTTTTTTTTGAGTCTGAGGAATGGTTCAATTACCATGCAAGGATATCCTTGAGTTTACTTCCTTGAGCTTCCAGTTCATTGAGAGATCTTGTCTCAACCTTATGTTGAAGATATTGAAGAAGACACTTGGCATCAACTTCTGGCCTCCAAACCTCCAAACCTACAAACATGCATACACACACACACACACACACACACACACACACACACTGAATATAAAGACTTGAATTACTTCACAGTATATATATATATATATATATATATATATATATATATATATATAATATATATAATATATAATATATAGTAATTCAAGTCTTTATATTCAGTGTGTGTGTGTGTGTTTGTATGCATGTTTGTAGGTTTGTATATATAATATATAATATATATTATATATACATATATATAATATATATATTAAAAAGTTTCTCTTTGGGACTGGCCCAAGGGCATAGAAAGTCATCCAGCAATGTCTGAATGAAAGATGCATTTTACATTGATTCAGAAACATCTCAGCTCAGATCATACCACTCTGATGCCATTACATTTTCCTGCAATGAACCGTTTTAAAACATTGCCCACAGGAACTGAATGGGTAGTATTCATAGTCGAGTGTAGCATTATTACCTGTATAGCTTCTGTGAGCCACAGGCCCACATTGCCACCTTCTTCATTCAAAGGATAAAATAGAACTTAACCACAAGTAACAAGCCACTCTTGTAATAGCCAATCCCTTAAGCATCTGCCCTGCAGCTGTTTATTATTTTATAATCCTCAGATAAAACTAGCATTGGTGAGGTGACAGAGCACCTGCTATACTCCAAGACTTTATTATTGTACAGTTCATTGATCCTTTCATCCCAGTAAAATAATTGGTTTTACATTTTTAGATGAAAAAATGTGAAGATCAGAGAAGCAAGTAAATAGCCCTAGGTTACACAAATGGCAGGTGTAGAACCAAGATTTCAATCTGTCAGACACAAAAGCTTAGAGTTTGCACTGTAAGACATTTGCTTCAGGATAATACATGCATGGTACATTTCTTTGCCTAATTTAATAATTGCCATACCATTATACATAATTTAACCTCTTTACCTGTGCTGAGATTTTTTTTTTTTTTTTTGTTTAATTGAGCTCAATTACCCTGAATTGAAGTCAGGGTTAAATAAATCGGATGGTTAGGGGTCTGAATGAAAGAGAAAATTCTGCCAAGTTGAACAACACACTCTAAACCTTCGGGGCACTATGTTTACAATGCTGATTCAGTCTCTGAAGATTGAAGGTTCCAGTAACAAGCTGTGGTACCCTGGAAAGAAGTATAAAGACATGTAGAAGAATTCTGTAGCTATCAGAATCCTCACATATACAAAGACAGAGTACTTTTGTACATTTCATATATAATCTACAGAAATGTGTACATTTTGTATGAGCCATTTGATACATGCTTCATTTTGCCACTCATTTCTCATTGGCATTGATATTATTTTATTTATTTCTAAACATTCTCTAAAAACGAATGCACAAACACACTAGAAATAAACAAATCAAACACTACAAAGAAATTTAGCTTATCAAAGAGTGAAATCTGTGTATGAAGAAGTAGTAGGATGGGATCCATGTGTGTGACATCTGGTAAACCTTAAATCCAGAATATTCTCTCTTTGTTGAGGATTTAAATTTGGAACTTAGTGTGACTTTAGCTACTTTTCTTAAACTTCTTGATCTGACAAACTAGGTTTTGTGTCCTATGACAACAGCTTTTCTCAAGAGATTTTTGGTACTTTCTGATTCTGGTTGGACTGGAAATACCACAAAAACAACTTTCCTTATGGTATTCTGGCACTTCGACCATCAGGACCAGATGGTGCACAGAAGTGCAGAGGAAGCCTTGGATGTGAATAATGATACATTTTTAAAAATCATTCAGTCTTCTCTATCTTCATTGAATATTAGATAATGGTTCTTGCCAATTTGTACTCTGCTCTGAACACATCATCTATATAGAGCAGGGTATACCTTGATAGCAGGAAATAAGTGGATAAAGACTTAGATTAATATACCTTACAGGTCTGAAATTCTTATTATAAACTAGCGTTTGCAAGTTGTGGTTAATAGGAACGAATATAGAAGGAAATAGATGATGTATTAAATTTGGCAATCAAGCATAAACTATAGGAAGAAATACTTTTCTCAGTTCTTGTGACAATAAAGGAGTGACTGTGGTTAAGAATATAAACATAATTACAGGTATGCATTAAAGATGCTATCTGTGTATAATATATAGTTAATTCTGAAATGCCAAGGAAGAAATAACAATCTAGACCTTTACTGTGATGCATCATTTTTACACAAAGTGAAATGAACTTTTGTTGGATTTTAGTGTTTGTTTTTATTTGTGTGAGGATTGTTTTAATCAATGTTTTAAGGCTGTGAAGAGACACTGTGACCATGGCAACTGTTTAAAAGGAAAGCATTTAATTGGGGCTTGCTTACAGTTTCAGAGGTTATGTCCATTGTCAGCATGGTGAAAAAACAAGGCATTGAGCAGGCAGATGGGTTGCTGGAGAAAAAGCCAAGCGTTCTACATGCAAATTAAGGAGGTAGCAGGGAATGAGCCACTGGTCCTGGCTTAGACCCTTGAAACCATAAAGCTCACTCCCAGTGACATGCTTCCTTCACCAAGGATAAACTTACTCCAACAAGGCTATACCTCTTAATCATTCTAAATAGGGTGCCACTCCCTATGGGTTCGAATACATGAGCCTGTGGGGGCCATTCTTATTCAAACCACACATGAATACTGGCCACTATTTTGACTCTGGAAATAAGATCCCCAAAAGAGTAAAACTCTTCAATGACTTATCCTCAGTGTTTATTTGTTTTTCTTTTGTTTTGTTTTGTTTTTTTTTTGTTTGTTTGTTTTCTTCTTCTTTTTAACCAGTAGAGAAACAGCTAAGGTTAATATTACCTTCTGCTTGCATCTTGAATGGAAAGGTTAAAAAGAAACAAAATTAGTAGTTAGTGGTTGTGGAACAAGATATAATATAAGAGCAACAAAAAAATAAAAATAAAAAAGAAGAAGAGGAGGAGTACAATGACGACGACAGAATATTCTGAAGGAAGGATTTCTAAATGTAATTCTTTGAAATTTTACATAACTTAAAATACTTGCTGAAATTAAACTTAGACATTTTTCTGTCAGTTTTGTTATATAGAAAGTGTATGCTGACAGAAGGCAACATAATGCTTTCCAAATACTGTTCGTACAGTGATCTTTTCACAGGAATTACTTTGCATGCAATAAATACATGAATTTAATGATTAAAAGGATAACCAACTATGAATGATTGTAGATTGCTCTATTTCACATTATGTATCATATATATATATATATATATATATATATAGAGAGAGAGAGAGAGAGAGAGAGAGAGAGAGAGAGAGTTTTAAAAATATTTAGCAAAAGAGCATTGATAATTTTTATTTCACTCATGAGATATACAAATTGCTTTGATGAACCATGTCATACAGCCACATTTCAGGATTATTTTAGGGATGTAGGGATGTAAATTTATTTCATACCTTGATAGCAGGATAGTGATGCCACAAATTCACCTACTCTGTTTATCAAGAATCAACTAAACTAATAATTCTACACGCCAAATTTTGTTATTGTAGTTCAAATGTCTTTATAATTAGTGTTTTATTCTTGATAGTTTATACTTGATATTGGACATTAGCAGTATTTTAATTACTTCCCAAAGTTTCCTACAAAGATGGTATCTTAGGTTTTTAACTTTAAAACAGGATATAAGAATAGTGAAAAATAAGTAAATTGAATATTTTCTGATATAAACTGACAAGGTCTTTTCATGGTAGTCTTTTCTGTTTCAAAGGACCTGGTCAATCAACAGAGAGTATCAAATGTGAGTACAGATCTAAAGAAGAAAAATTACTATGAAATTTTCTTATTATCTTTGCATCATACAAAACTAACCAAGCAAATTTTCCTAATGGCCTAACATACCAAGAGCCTATCCTGTCTGGTTTCCTGAAAGTATAATATTTTAGAAGTCCCTAATCTTACATAGTGAAAATTTGACCCCATCTCTATTGCTGTTTTGAAATAAAACTGTCTTAATATGAATACTTAGAAATGTGTTAAGCTAATTCAGATTAGCTCTAATAAAACTGTTTGGCTACTTTTAAGTTAACAGTTTTAAAAGTGGAAAGCTCTATAATGAATTCATGGTTAAACCATTTTATTTCAAACATAATTTGTTTTAATAAGGCAATTGTTTTTTTAGCTGAAACCTTCTGAAAGAAATATAAAAAAAACTAACAGAAAACGTTAATATACTTTGATATCCGTTTCAAGGAAGAAAACTTCACTATTTGAGTATGACATGTATTTGATCTCCTTATGCATAATTTCAAGCCGTCAACATGTGTCTACGTATACGTAATTTAACAAGACAAAACTTTGGAGTCTCATATGCTTAAAATAAAATATATAATAAATGGTTTCATATATCTTAAATACACATTTGTATTGACATCAAACCTAGATAAAATTTACAAGGGGCTATCTTGTTTGCTGGAGTACTTTACACCTGCTCACTAAAAGCCAGACATTAAACTCCCTAGTCAGTACAGTAATTAAAGTATCTCTCAAGTCAGTAAGATGAATCAGTCTTTAAGCTCAAAGGTCTTGCAAGCTTGGTCATGTGAGTTTATTCCCTGTAATCCACCAAAGGATGAAAAGAGTAAACAACTCTTTCTAAGCTGTCTTCTGACCTCAGCAACAGATAGTGAAACAAAAACATAAATAAATAAGCAAATAATAATTAGATTTATATTAAAATCTTAAACAAATATCTTAAAAATAATGTCTCCAGAAATTGCTAAATATTATCTCTAGAGAAAAAATTAACTCTACTACTCGGGAACCCTGATCTAAAAGGTTATTTTCTTCAGACAGGAATATATAGAGAATTAATTATTGACCTCTGATAATCACACCTGATAGCTTTCTTCTCTCTTACAATTTACAAATAGGAATTTTTTGGACTCCTTGAGAGAACAGGATGACAATTGTTATTAAACCAGCATTTTTATGATTTATATTTCATTGCTTTGATTTATAAATCGATTAATACACAATAATCATTTTTATGATAACATTCCTCCACAAAGTTGATACTTAAAAACAAAAACGTAGTTTTCTTTTTAAATAATAATGTCTCTTTAATGAGCAGTCATGTGTCCTCTAGACCTGTAAGTGTATGAATTTTTATGTGTACTATTTCTACATACGTTAAAATTATAAATAGACTGAAGTCAATAGTAAATACCCAACATGCAGTCAAACAGTCAACATAATAATAAATAGCAGGTCAAATCCTACGTTTCTCATGGGACCTTCAAAATACTTTGTATCAATACCTCCCTAACCCACTGATTTGTTTTTCAACATATTTTCTTGGAAGTGACACTAAAACTATTGCTCATAGAGCCTCAGTGATTAAATACATTGTTTCACACATATATTTCTTATTAGCAGGACCATAATTAAGTCTTGGCTAACAAACATCATATGCATATAGCCATACACACACACACACACACACACACACACACAGAGTATATACTGTGGTATAAGTAAAAAAGCTCATAAGTAATTTACATGATTATGATGATTATGTACATTGAAAATGTTTGCTCCAATTGCATGGGATTCAATCAAAATGCCTGAGAAATAAGATCATTTTATTTGAATGGGATGAGGTCTTTCATAATTTCCAACATGAATCAGCAAGGGCCGAGCCTTACA
Organism: Arvicanthis niloticus; assembly: GCF_011762505.2. Taxonomy (NCBI): domain Eukaryota; kingdom Metazoa; phylum Chordata; class Mammalia; order Rodentia; family Muridae; genus Arvicanthis; species Arvicanthis niloticus. The sequence continues at coordinate 22,365,987 of NC_133430.1, read as the reverse complement.
AAAATTTTTTAGAATTGCCGTGAGAAGATTCTGACAGATAATTTTATGGTTGCATTTCCAATACAAAAGCAAAAGGAACAGGCCAGCTGAGCCACGAGCCTCATGAGCCATCTCCAAAATAATCCACAGGGCTCTTAAACTCAAAGAAGTCATAGCACATAGCATATCTAAGGGTACCCTGTTGATTCAACCTAAATCTAGCATTTGATGATAAAATACACATATTTGAAAGCTGTGGTCATTTAAGCTACTCTGTGCCTTAGTTTTCTTTGTCTAACTCATTCATTTAATGTTTCATAAGCACAATGATTATGTTATAGCTGTTGGGCGACAAAACCCTGCAGATTTTTTTTTCAGAAGGGCCTGTAGTATAAGGGGGTGAGGGAGATTGTGCTTTTAAGAGGTGAGAAGGGGTCTGTAACTATTTCTTCATCTGTTCTTTTGTGATTTACACAAATCCCATGCAGATAAAGAGGAGCTGCTACATCTGACACACACACACACACACACACACACACACACACACACACACACACACACACACACACACATACCCATTCCACTATAAACAAGCAGGCAAGGCCACCTGCTACTCTCTAACTTATGTTACATCAAAGCAGCCTGGATTATGCATCCTCATTGGCTAACTGGGAGTCATCCATGGCAAATGTCTGCTCTGTTCTAGCAAAAGAAAGAACAAACTACTGAAAGATCACATAAAGGATTGTAAAATGCAGGCTGGAAAACCAGGGATGCTGCCCAGGTTTTGTTTCTTTATGTTTATATAGTCCCTCCATTATTGCTGATAATTTAGTTTTAGAAGGCACACCCATTCTTTTATATCATGTCGAAGGTATCATCAATTGTTAGGTGATTCTGATAAATAATTATGTGTTTTACAATTTCAATCCTCTTTCTTTTCATCTGCTTTTGTTTCTCTGATGATCCAGGCAAAGGATTTTATTTTTAGCTTTGCTTCCTTGTCACTTTGCTTCTCCATGTTATGTTGTAGGTATTTTGGCCATGTTTATGATAACCTACAAAGAGGCACGGGTATCAGAAGAAAATGTCAGTTCTGGACTTTAGTTGTCATACTAGATGAATGAGCAAGGCTGTGAGGCTGATACCTGCCCTGTTCCACAAATCAGGCCCCCATAAACTTGGAAGATGGTTTCATTCCAAGTAGTAGAAGTGGCATAGGAGTGTACAGCAGTGCTGAGTTATTTCATTTTGCTCTTTTAGAAATTGATCAGTTATAGTAATTGTGGAGAGTGGTGATGACCTCTGGACTGTTGATCTGGAATCAAGTTAGACATTAAGTTAAAGCTTACAAGACACCTGGATTTCCAATTTCAAGTTTGCAAATCCCCATTGAAACTAAGATAGTGTTAGAAATGAATAATTTATTATATATAATCACCCTTGTCATGGTCACTCTGCTTACAATATTTATAAACCCAGCTTTATGCCAATGACCTCTAAGCAGCTGACTGACATTTCCACTCCATGTTAAGATCACCAAGATATAAAAGCATATGTTTCTTTGCCCTATGGCTGCAATGTCTTATCTATAACTTACAAAATATGGAACTGAGAATTAAGCTCTTTGATAAATAAATATACGTGATGAGAAGGCATCACAAAGTCATGCTATGGTGTCAAACATTGTCAACTCATTTCTAATACCCCATTTAAACTAATCTTTGTAATCATCGACTTTGGATGGTTGAGATCTTAATAAAGATGTCAGTCTGCAGATGTTTCTGCCAATATCAAGTCATGCAAGTCTCCAGAAGGAAAGCAGCTATGTCTGTGTCACAGACAGTCCTCTGAATTCCTCATCTGCTTCAGTTCTGGCAGTGTCTTCCCAGGGAGGTATTTCAATCTAAAGACATTTTGACAGAAGTGAGAAGGTGGCTGAAGAGAGTTATGTGCTGACTTTTCCTGACTATACAGTGAGAAAGCAAGTTACACAGAACCTGCCCTGTCACCCAGCAAACGTGCATTTGTGGTAGAAGTTTATTTTTGAGTAGCTTGGAAATCAAATGAGCCCACATTTAAAAGAGAGGAAGCAGTAGCAACCAGCATCAAGAGACGCTCAAACCCAATAAGGAAAATTAAAACTATAAGAAAACAATTAAACACATTAATAGACCTCTCATTACTGGAGTGGAAGTAGACTATTTCACTGTCACCCTCCAGGGTAGTTGTGAAACAAGCCAGTGCTTGAGAAAAAAGAAAGTTCACAAGAGATTTTAAACATTCTGGAACTACATATTTCCTTTTCATATTTAAAGAACTTAAAAAGTTGCCATTGGGAGAGCAAAGGTATGACATGTTCCTGGAAACAGATTCATCTATAGACGATGTCAGATGGTCAGAAATAAAGGAGACAGGCTGGGAAAAGAATCTAGATGTTTGGCACATCACAAGGAGACAGAGCGAGGACTGAGTATGCCAAGTGCAGGAATTCCTGCCTTGTGAGCAAACCGGAGCCACAGTGCGCTTGTTCTAAGTGTCATAACTCTTTGAGTATATTAGTGAATTTTTACCTTTCCATTTAAATATTCCAAGACATCAGAAAATTAGTTGGGAGTAAGTAAAATGTTGTACTTTCTCTTCTTTTCTAATTAAAGTGTGAATTATTCAAGCGTTTCTAAAATCAGAGGCTTTGTTTTGAACCACATACTAAGCTATGGACCAAAAGGTCATGTGTTTCTCCTAGAAGAATGCATTGTGCTTCTGAATGAATCTGGGGTTTGGCAGCATGCTCCTACACCCCATGGAGATGGACTGCTTTCTGGAAGGTTTGTTTACATGGTGTTGTCCTGCACCTGGAACAGCACAGGGGTAGCCTGAATTGAAACAATGACCAAAGGACACACAGAAACTGAAGGAGGCCAAGGCTGACCCCAGCAGCAGTGCTTGTCATAAACACTACAAAGACATTGGCCACCTAAAATGCCCTCTGTTCTCTTTGAAGAAAGAAATGTTGTCACAACCTGTCAGTCACAGAAACATCCTCTGGGAATTAGTATGTTTAATATGTCAACTGGTAATTAAGAGGAAACAAGACTGAAATATCCTTTGATCTTCCACAATGATCTGCCAAGAAATTATCCTCCTGACTATACTCACATATGCTTGTTGCAGCATTGCCTGTCATAGCAGAAGGATGAATTGTGCAAATGGCCACAAATAAATGCTGACTAAGTCCTAGAATCTCTGTGGAGGTAAGAAAACCATTGAAATAGACTGATAAGAGCACTGCAGCCACTTACAGCAAAATGATCTACAGGACTGCTAATGCAAAATTGTGTATAAAATGTGCACTCTATATGTATATACATATACACAGAAATATATGTATGTATTCACATAAATTATATAATGGGTATGCTGCATAGATGAAATAGAGTGAGGCAGTGAAGACTATTGAAGTATGTACATACATATATGAGAATATCATATTGAAACAACATAATTTGGAAAATATTTTAGAGAAATAATATATTAAATAATATATACGTGTGCATACACACATACACACAATTCCCTGGAAGTATGTAACAGAAATTAATCTTTGGCCTTCTGACAACTTATAATTTAGAACTTTTAGAAATTGGACCATGGTTTGGTATGAACACATAACCAAAACACGGTTAAAATATTCTCAACAAGTGGAAGATCGGTGTCCCAGGGTAGTGGAATGCTAGGGCACTGAGGCAGGATAAGTGGGCAGGTGGGGGAACATCCTCATAGAGGCAGGGGGCAGGGGAAAGGATGAGGGTTTGTGAAGGGGAAAGTTGAAAAGGGGATAACATTTGAAATGCCAATGAATAAACTAACCAATAAAAAATGAAACAAAGAGAAAGATTTGTCAATTATCATAAAAATGTCATAAAGTTTGTTTTGTACTCAGGAGTCTCTCGTGTACTTTTTGGTAATTTGGTAATTTAGTATCTAAACTTCTGTTTCCTCACCTACAATGTGCTCAGAAGTCAGACGCCTATTTCTTCTGAATTTTGAAGATAAAGTAAACTGCTAATTTCTTTTTTGCTCAGTTTTCCCAGTATAGCTATAAAGACTTAATTGTCTATGTTTATCTTTCTGCTTCCTGCAGAAAGGAATTCAATAGAATACTATTGTTACTAGGATGCCAGTGTTATAAGGATTTTGTGGAATAATACAATTCATACCACTATTTTTGGCCCAACTCAAATTGCCAAATAAATAATGATAACCATCATTGTCAAGGACAGAATACTTACTTTCATAAATCAGACACTGACTAACCCACATATTGATGATGTGGCTTCAAACCATTATGGCAGCCAGTAGTCATGGGTAGCAGTAAAGATGTACATGGTACAGAGTTCATTTACTTCTCTGCCTCATCAAGTGATGTATTCCTAACTTTAAGAGTTGTTTCATAACTCTTCTGTTAATATCTATTCCTCTGCTTTGTTGTTGTTGTTGTTGTTCCAAGTCAGATCAAAGAAATTGCCTATCAATCCTTTATATGATTTTTTTGTAGTATTTTAGTATTTTAGTTTGCTGAATAATGATACTGTGGCATGTAGGGGAGGAACTAACAGGAAATGCCACCTTTGTATCTAGGTTGCTACTAAGAACCATCAGACCTCAACTCCACTAGAGCTGCTTTTCCAAACCATGTAGACCACGCCTAGGTTTTAATCTGTTATAAACTGTTTAGTGGAAATTATCTTTCTGGATGCAATAGTAGCATCATTCTCTAGGTAAGAACTGTAATTCTTTTTAAACTTGCAGTTGGAGACAAGTTGTCTGCTGTTAGAGAAAATATACTGAGAGCAAAGAAAGTAGTCCACCTAGACTGGGGAAGCAGCCATCATGTCTGAACTGTTCGTGAGATATCAGTGAACTCACATGTGCTAACAATATGGGGGCCTGCCAGAAACAGCTGCATCTGAAAAAACATTCTCATACTTGGGGAAATTATCTTTACTTGACAAGGTTCTAGAGGCACAACAGTCTTTAAAGGTTTTACAGACTGTGTTTAGTCCTCATTGTCCTATATATTTAAGAATGACAATTCTTGCATTTTGAATCTTCTTCTATACTTTGAATTGGATGTTCTTGAGAACAAAGTACCATGTAAACTAACAATTTGTAGCTTCAGCTCATAAAGATGCCTCAATTCCCAACCTCAGAGAGGGAAAACAATTATTACTCATCAAGTAAATGGCAGGAAGAATGAATATATGAGTCAATGAATGGAAGAATGAATGAATATGTGACCCTTTATTATCTATTTAGTTGAGGATTGGAAGCAAGAAATAAATTGGGACTGTTTAAGTCATGTTCTTTTTCACTATGGGAGGACAATTTGCATATAAAATATATAAACTGAATCTTCCTTTTTCTTTCAATTTGTTTAGTGTTTTTCATTCTGCAATTAACTTTTTGCTAACTTTTTCAATTTTACTTTATCTTAGACCACAAAGAAAGTACTTATAATTTGTATGTTTAACTTCTTCAATTTACTCCAATGTATAACCATTTATCTTGTAGTACTGACTTTCCTCAAACCAAAATAAAGGTGAACAATTTAAAGAAATTCTTGCTGGCATGAGTGAAGTATGTATGGATAGCAAATAGAAAGGTGAATAACTAAGTTGGTCATGACTGAATTGGACACATTCCCCTATGCCATGATGAAACCAGATACTGGAGATTTTTCAGAACACCACAGTCTGTCTTATCTCATATGGCCTTAACTCCATGGCTAGGTTAATGGAAGTTCATAGTGACCAATGCCTACACTGAACCAATAGTTATGGGCCCTTTGTCTCATAAAATTGAAGGACTAGTTTCATGGCTGATGATGGATATGTTTAAGAAGGAATTTTATTATATACAGTAAGCTTTAAAATGGAGGATTTACTACAGAAAGAAAAAAAATAAAACCTGTACACAGTAGAATTATTACAGGAAAGATTAAAATGCCTACACGGAATAAATAGGAGGAACCCAATAATGGAGTTGCCATTGAGGTGTTTGGTATAAAGGTTTTATAGTACTGAAGGCAAAAGTTAGAGAAAACCTGGACTCATTAATTTGGATATTAGATTATTCTTTGTGCATATTATAGGCTGAGTCAATGCTATCCAAAAGCTCTGTACATGTCTCCTTGGCCATCCAATCAAAGAGATGATCTATTATTTGCTATTTCCATGTTACTCTGTGAATAATAGAGAGAGTCACATGTTGAGTCCTGCATCCCATATCCTGCATCCTGTTTCCATCTTTAACTTGCTGGTTAGCTGCTCATGTTGACTCCATCCATTGGCTACTACCAACATTACTGTTCATTGTCTGTCAAGAACTTTGAATGTATTATGTCTATGTCCTTGATGGGGTCTGCTAGCCATCAGTTAGACCATGTTGTCTTTCTTCTTATGCCCACAATAGCTTGTATTTCACCATGTATCTTTGTGACTGTTACACAGAGCTCACTATTATTTTGTGATGGCAAAGCTGTCATAGTTTTCCTCAGTAACTCCATAGTTTGTTCCCCATGTATGGGTCCATCTGAAGTGGTCTAGTTTCTGGAAGAGGTAGAGAATAATTTAGAAGCCATTCTTACTTAATATGTGGGTGAGAAACAGTATCTTTCACAATTCCTTCAGCAGGTATTTCTAAGTTGCCTGTCAGATCTTGCTTAGCCTGGCTTTGTTTTCTTAAAGCTGTATCCTTTCTCTTATCTGACCAGCTTAGCTATCTCATATCCAGCTGCAAGCCCTTTATTTATCTTCCTCAGTGTACCATGTCTATTTTACACTAACATTCCTTATAATCCTAACATCTCTAATTTTTTTTGCTGTCAAAGAAATGATCTATTTGAGAAGCAGTGAAAACTCACAGAAAATAGAAGAATTCGGGGTTTCAAGAGATTCGTAGCAGGTTACAAGACCAATCACTAACCCTTCTGTGCTTACCATTTAGTGTGGTATTTGTCTCCACAGTGTCTATTTTAGCATAATTCAGAAAATAGTTAGGGCAGGGCAAAGGTAAAGGTCTGTGAGGACATGAAATGTTTGATCAACACATTGCACCTCTGGGGATAAAAGTGGGTAGGAGTGCTGACACAAGCTCTATGGTAACTGCTAAGCCAAGAAAGAGGAAATGCTCTAAACTAGTACTGAATGTTTTAAAAGAAGAACCCCAATTCCATTCTTGACAATTAACCATTTCACAATATGGATCTGTCTTCTTTATCAGTGTACATAGCTTTGCTCTTCATGAAACTAGGGAGTCTCAACTTCTCTAACAGGTGAGATGCAAGTTCAACCCACGTCTAAGTCTATACTTGAGTTTTTTTTTTACTTTCCCAGACAACCTTCTAGTATTTATTATCCCATTTTGGGAGGGGAAAGAATAAAGGATTAGTCACTAGATATTTGTAGAGTCACTGTAGGAATCTTCCTCAAAAACGAGGATGTTTGCCCTTTGTTGTGTGGGTTATAAATTGGAACAGAATTAGATTATAAATTGGGTGAGAAATGGCAAATTTTATCCAGACAGCTGTGTGAGTATACTTGGCAACTCTTGATTTCTTCTGCTACACAATGGTAATAAAACTCAACTGCAATATTGTGACTTGTTAAATATTAGTACAGTTCTCAAAGGGCAACCCTTCTGTCATAGGGACCTGTTTCTCACTGTAGTAATTTAATCTATCTTCCTTCTGATATTAAGAATGGAGTGGCCTCCTGATCACTGCCATTTAGAATGCCCTTCCTTTCAACTTGGGGCAACAAATCTGATGTCATGCCTGTACTTCTTTCTTTAGTCCAACTTACAAAAAAAAAAAAAAAAAAAAAGCTACTAAGTAGTTTCTTAAAAACTGTTTTTAGCTAGTGCCCCACTTTCTGCCTCAGAGGAAGGAATATCTTCTGAAATTTTCTGTGTTGCTTGGCGTACATGTCTCAAGAATCAGTTAACACCTCCATTCTGACATCTGACTTTATTTTAAATTATACTTTGGTAGGTTCTGTGCTTGCACACACAAAAAAAATAAGGCTAATTGAATCCTTTCCTTCTAGAACCTTCATCTAGTGAAGGTGACAGATATTTAATAATTGATCCTTAGAACGTACATTAGGAAGTACAGAAGGAAAATCTAAGATACTATGGCAGTATCTAATATGGCACCTAATTCATTTTGGAAAGTCATGGCTTCCCAAGAGAAATTGATGCTTGAATTTAGCCAGTCAAGAAGTAACTATTGATAATCCATTCATTTTATTTTAAAATATATGTGTATATATGTTTGTGCTCAAGGTGCTCAAGTATGTGTGTGTGCGTGTGTGTGTGTGTGTGTGCGTGTGTGTGTGTGTGTGTGTGTGTGTACAGATGCAGATTCACAAAAATGTGGAGGTCATTCAATTCTAATATGTTCACCTTATTTATGTAAGGTGTCCGTCACTAAATTCAATCCTTGACCAATAGATGATGAAATGTTTTGTTATAATATTGAACTTCTAATTATGGTTGAACTTCTCCACCACAACACATTCTCCTTTGCCCAACTTTTATTTTCTAAGAATTCTACATCGCAGAGCCTTCATGATCCACTGTTAATCCATATCTTATAATAGCTGGCATATAATGCATGTTACATCTCACTCCACTCATGTATAAACACATTCCTCCTAAAACAAGAAATGAAGTTCTTGGCCAGTGATGTATTAAGATTCACCACTGGCCATCAGGTAATCTGCATAAATGCATAATTTTATGGGACAATCTTAATATAGCAAGTCACTTACTTGAAATGACATTTCAAAACAAGGAGAGGTTACCAGCCTAGAGGATATAGAGATATCGAGGGTTTAAGTTTCTAATTTTTGAGCATGCGGGTCTACTATTACTGTATCATGTTTATTTTGTTTTATTTTTAAAACTAAGTCTATTATTTGAAAGCTTGGAGACAAAAATTTATTGAGCATTAAAATTAACCACATCCAAGTTTATGTATCTCAATGAATTTCCAGACTATTAAATTTGGATTTTTCTCTTTCGTTATCAAATACCTGCTTATGCACATATTCTTTGCCAAACATAACTAGAACTAGCAAACACTTAGATTTATATCCTCATTTTTAATTTATGACGATTACCTGCACTCAGCCCTTTCTTATATCTGCTAACCTAGCTTTTTTATTTTATGTTCTACATATTATATGATACCGACCTGTACATGTGATCACATATATACATATGTCATTGGCTACTTTTTCCTTATGAAGGAAACCATACGTAGCTTTTTTTTCTTTTATATATTATGACCTACCTTAATATTATATATTCTGAGTCTACCCATTTTCCTGTATCTTTCTAAAAGTAAGGTAATTGTTCATGATCATTCCAAAATCCGAGTCTGAAGGCTTCTTTATTAAATTTAATTCTGTAACTTAACTTTTCTAAAAGAAAAACCTATGGTAAAGGAATGTTCTCCTCTTACTAAATTCCGAGATTAAAACATTATAAATATTACTTACTGTATTAGTCTCCTCAAACTTCTATAACAAATATGCATCAGACTTTGTGTCTATAATACAAACAATACACACACATACACACACACACACACACACACACACACAGAATTCTGGATGCTACAAAAATCACTACTAAGAAGCCAACAGATTTATTGTTTTGTGAGGATTCTCATTCTGTTTCATATTGTTTGCTCTGCTGTTGTATACTCATATGGCAGAAAGCATGACTGTGTGGTCTACGGTTCCTTTCAATAGGATGAATGGTATTCATGAATAATTAATTCTTATGGTTTATTTACCTAAATACATATACCCATCTCAACATCATCAACTTGGGGAAAGAGCATTGGCAGTGAGGAAACTCTGTCCACAGATGTAAAGAAGCATCACATTTGATTCTAGGTATCTTTCTAGGAATGTAAGTGACTGCTAAATTTTGTGGGCACTATCTTTAGGTAAACTACACAAATCATATTAGAATAAAGAGTCCTGAAGAACAAAGGAGAATACTAGTCACCTCAAATATTCTATTAGATCAAATTTTCTCTACAAATTTTAGTATCCACTTCCTCCTTCATTACCTAATACTCATAGACCACGTTTATGTGAACTCTGGACTGCATCTCACTGTGGCTCAGATATCAGGGGCCAAAGTCAGAAGGTGAATTGTGCCCCTGAATTGTGAATTGTTTCAATGTGCCTGGAACTGATGGATTTTCTGAGTTGAGATATTTATGCTAAAAGCTAGGTGTGTCTAGTCACGTCAGCACATGGATATTCAGGTGAGAGGTGAATAATATTTGGATCAGGATTATGGCTTCAGAAAGTTGGCTAGAGTTCACACTTTGGCCCTCTCATCAGTGAAAATTAAAATTGAATGTGTCTGAAGAAGTACAGTGATACATAAGTCACACTTGACATGGTATCTTAATTTTCTCTCAAAATTGATCCAGCCATTTACTAATGTAGTGTTATTCATGGCATGTATGTTTTTGTTTACTAAAATCATACTTTATCTAGCAAAGTTTGACTGTTAATCCTTGGTGTATTAACAACATTTTCCACATCTCTCAGCAACTAACAGAAACGTTTAAATTCTTTTACCTCATTTATAATAGGTCAAATTACCATAGAAATATTTAAACTTATTTTTCATAGACATTGGAAGATAAAATTGTAGCCTGTTGTGTCTGCTGATTAAACATTGTACATTCTTTTTATTGCAGTAAAAAATGTGTGGAAGTCTCAATAAATATAACTGGCAACCACCCTGTGAAGTCTGAGCCTCAACAGCACAGCAAAGCAAAGTATACACAGATCTCCTTGAAGGACTGCAGCTCACATTACAGTTAGCTTTGCTTGCTTGTAAATGAAATCATTTGAGGGTTTCATGGCAGAGATCATATATGATTTGCAACATTTGGCACAACTTTTCTTCTGTTCTGGAAATACCTTACAAATGAGTTACGTTCTCAAGAGTGGTTTTTGCTTCCCAGGGCAGGAAGTAAGCCTACCTGGAATTTATAGAGGTGAGGAAGCCCAGAGGAGCAGCAACCTAGATCAATTTCCCATGGGGCACTACACATGAAAGCCACTAATCTTAATTAGAATTATGGATTTTTTTTCTTTTCCTCTTCTTTACACATGTTATTTGTTAAGAAAGTAAGCAGAATCAGGGTATGTAATTAAGGGAAAAAAGCTGGTTACTGCTCATTTTCTACTTGTCTACAAGTTTCACAGAATCATAATCTGCTTTATATTTTAAGAAATAACATAAGTAATTTTTATGGTCCATGTATTTTTCTACACTCTGTACTCTCTGTCTTGAAAAATAAAACATTTGGAATACAACAAAACACCTCTTTTAAGGATAGAAATATTTTAATGTTATATGTGAGGAGGGAATATGTGTGACTCAGGTTGAATTGTTCTTTCAAAAATCATAATGTATAGTTCAATCATATTGGACATAGAATTAGTTATAAATATAATCAAGTTAAGATAAGGTCAGATTAGAGAAAGACATATCGAAAAACAAGTGCTCTTTGTTTTTATAAAAAATCATATAAAGACACAGAGACACAAAAATGTACATAATGAAAACCTTGCAACAGAAGAAGTAGAGATTGGTCTAATCCCACAGCAAGTGAAGGAAAACTAAAGACCATCATAAGCATCTAAAACTAGGAATGAGGCACCCAAATAAATCTCCCAAAATTCCCAAGAAGCAGCCATGTCTGTTGATTAATTCATTCTGTAATATTAGTCTATAAAATTATGAAAATGTAAATTAATATTATGTTATTAATATTATATGTGTGTGTGTGTGTGTGAGAGAGAGTGTGTGTGTGTGTGAGTGTGTTAATAGCAGCCTGTGAAACTAAATCTAAGAACTATGGACCTAGTACTGATGATAGAGCTGTCACTGAATAGCCTTGATATTTTTGGGATAAACATTTACCAACCCAGAACCTCATTCACCTCACGTGTACAGTGACCAAATGTTTGGAAAAAATGACCTTTGCCTTCCACTGCAGTCTTTCCCTTCACAGTGTTATTTTGCACACAAAGACAATGATGTCTGACTGTAACATCTATCATTTTTCTTTGGAAAACTGACATCAGGTACTACTAAAAATGTGGATGCAAAATTAGCGAACAAAACTATTTGTGTAGAATTCCTAGAAGGGAAGTGAATTGGACTAGTTTATTTATTAGTTTCATGGCATCTGGATCCCTTATTTATTTTTGATTGAACTAACTTATCAATGAAATGCTAAAATGGCTCTCTGTGGTGACTATAGAATCAACAACTCTTTCCAGGATCTGTCACAGCTGTTGATAAAATTGCTAGGCATCAGGGTAAAAACTAATTTTAGTAAAGACAAAGATCACTGTGTATATTGGTCAGTTGATAAAGTGCTTGACTCAAGTATGGGCAGCCATAGGTTTGAGGAACAGCGCCTCATAACCAAGCAGTGGTGGGGCTATTGAATATCTGCATGAACACATACACTTAAGGGTAGAAGCAGAAAAAAGAGACGTGTGTGTGTGTGTGTGTGTGTGTGTGTGTGTGTGTGTGTGTGTGTGTGTGTGTGTGTGTGTGTTTCTTGTAGTACATATAAATCAGGTACTCTCGAGCTGAATAGACTGGCTGGCCAGCAAGCTCTACCTGTCTCAACCTCTTTGTCCAATGCATTGAGGTTTTAGATATGCATTACCACATCTGGCATTTTTGTATGAGTCCTGGGGATCCTAGCTGAGGTTTTGCAGCTTTTGCAACAGGCACAGAACTTACCTTGTCAAATCCTAGCCTCTTATTGAGAACATTCTTAGTACTTTATTCTCTTTAAATAATTCTAAATGTTCTTCATTATTGCTACATCTTTAAGTAAACATACACTTAATTTATTATCAGCTAGAAGGTTAAATGCACAAAGAGCTTTTCCACTAAAATTTGATAATGAAGGAATAAAATTACCTTGGAAATGTTCATTTCTCCTTAGCAAACCTATTTTTTTCCTAAGCAGATACATGCGGGTCCACAATCATTATTTGCTGAATGCTTAAATGCCCAAGTGAATTATGTGAAAAATCAGAGTCTCGGCACAAATTAAATCAGAAACTATATTCTTCTATTACAAGAGAACATCAATATTTCACCAAGCAGGTCCTGCTTTTATGGAGGCTACCAGATTTAAGATAGAAATCTATCAGCCAGGGAGTTTGCTTTCATCACAAACATGGAAGAAATGTCAGGAAGTACTGACTGAGGCTGAGAGACATAATCATTGCCATATCCAAAAGGTGCACTGTGGTCTAGCCATCTCATTTTGGGAATCAAAATCCAGCCCTAAGTCCCCTTGTAGACCCTTAACTCAGTTCTACTATAACATGTTCAGGAAGACCACTTTATATTTGCACGGTTTGTAGAAATGCCAGTGTTCTCCACAAATCCCGTTCTGCAACTCCACAAGTGAATCCTGTACCTGCTGTAGGCCTAGATGAATATTCCAGGCAGAATGTTCCTAAGTAATCCCTGCCCATTTTCCAGATCATTGTCTTCTTTGTGAGAAATGGCACTATCATGAGTTGTGAATATTTCTCCCCATGCAGACTAACAAGCTGGCATAAAGTTTTCAGGGCAAAAAGTGCTGATGTTCTGCCTTGATTTCCCAAGTCAAACATTATGAGAAAGTCATTTCTGCTCTTGAGCATTGAAAGAATTGAGTAATCCCTACAAAGAATTGAGGCACATCTGCTTAGCTAAAATATTCCATAATTGTGCCTGGTCTCAGTGCTCCAAGTGAGGTATGAAGTTATTATAATAGGACTCCTGTTAACAACAAAATCAGCTGCCATTCTTCACTCTGAAGGTGACATCCGTGACGCTCTATCCTGCACTCAGCATCCTGAGGGAAGCACTGGGCACCAGTGGCCTGTGAAAGGCAGTAATGCCAGATCTCAATTTGCTTCTGAACTGCCCATCAGAGGTTTTACTTTAGAAAATGGTACCAAGAAAATCTGAAGAAAAAAGCCAATAATGTGTCCCAAAGAAACGTTGTATTATAGACCTGCTTTGCCAAGAAATCTATAATGTGTCTCTCTGAGTTAACTTTATATCTGAATATTCCTACTTCTTAAAACTAAGGGCTACTCTATTAAGCAAGGACACTAATCTACCTGGAAGGGCTGAGAGTTGTAGAGTAAAGGAAAAAGAGAGGAGTCAGAGGGGGCAACAAAGTTTTCTTCACCTCCTTTCTGTTATCAATGCTGAATCACTTTCAAAACTATTTTTTAAAAGAGAAATGCTTTTGAAAGTAGTAATGTTTTTAAAATGTAGTAAAAAAAAAAAATCGTAGTTGTGTTTTATAAAAGTCAGAGGAGGAGATGGCATGTTTCCAAGGGTTAATGTGTATAAGACAGGAGCACGAGTCCTCCCATCTTCATTTATACTAAAAGGTGCACGTTTCCATGTATTTTTTTTTAAATCTTCAAGTAAACTTGATACTCACTTTCATACTTCCAAATGATGGATGAATAAGTTGAGAAAAGGACAAACCAGTCTTTTTTTTTCAGTCACCAAAAGAAAGGCACACTTTAAATATTCTGTACACAGTCTGGGGTCTATGATTCCACACATTTCAAAAGCAATGGAGCAAGCGTGTCCACCTTGCTATGCCTATGGTTCTTGTCATGACTACATTTCTGCTTGCCCCCCTTAATATGTCAATAGCATGAAAATAAATAAAATTCTTAGATTTTAAATAAGTTGTTATTCTTGGATGATAATGAAAATCCAACACCACCTTCTTAGGATTGATTTTAGGAATATTTACATTAAAAACATACAAAATAGTGACTTATTCTTTTGATGTCACTTTTGGAGAATAAAGATCTTTGGTTAGTGATACATGGATTGGTGCTGTAGTAGTTTTATTGGAAGAGAAAACACTTGAGAGATTTTTACAGAATTTAAAAAAAATAAATTATTGTCTTCTGGGGGTAAAACACCACCCTGTTTCCATGTGTGTAAATGTAAACAAGATAAACTCTCAAACTTCATGGAGCAGGAAGTCGAATGAAGGAACAAATAAAGAAAGAAATATGAAATTATTTCAAGGAGAAATAATAGCCATCAAGTAGATAATGGTAAAGGGTGAGTCCTCAGACATGATTAAAGAAGGTTATTCTTGGAATGTGGTATGTGAGCATATGAGCCAATGTATGTAAGCCTAGACACTCCCCTACAGAACCTCTAAGAAGTTTCTGGATGTGTTCCTCTGTTGCTATCGCTCTTTACATTATTTGCTTGACCTATAGCCTCTGCTCTCTTTATACCCACCCTTGTAGAACCTGAATTACAGGCTCAAGTGGCCATCCCCAACTATTTACATGGGTACTAGCAATCCAAACTCAGGTCGTTATGTTTGCCCAGTAAGTGCTTTTTCCAACTAAGCCATCTCCACAACCTAAAATGTCAACTTAAAACAAGGTCTGACCAGAGGGATGAAGAATGTGTGCCTATTCCAGAGAGTTAGAAGATTGTGTTGAGCTTTCCTAGTCAAGAATATGGCTGATCAATGTGCTTCTGTTCACAGATGTCTGAGTGGGGAATCAGTAGAAAATGGGATGAAAAGGATAAACAAATTGGTAGGCACCTTCTGTGATGGGTTGTAGAAGTAGGTTCAGCTTGGAGGAAGGTGGTAGCAGTAGAGACATGAAAATGGCCATGTATATGCATGGTTAGAAATAAGAAGACCGAAGTAACATAGTCAAAGGATGTGCTCGATGGGAGGACCGAGGCAAAGAATCTTTCTTTCTAGCTTTATAAACTTTCCTGAAGAAAATCGTTTTCTCTTATAACTTTGCCTGAAGGCGATGCACTTAACAAAAACTTAAAGCCTTAATTTCAAGGTTTGGTTAAGTCTCACAGGACTTAAGCTTGCTACTCTGTTGGCTTTATTTATTTATATATTGGATTGGCAGCACCAGTGTCTAGGTCAAACAGAGATCACAGTGCTTTAGTTTATTTATGGAATACCATCCTTCTGTCAATATTAAAAGTGTAAATCCAAGAAATTTGTTGAGTTTGTGGGTTGGTGTTTCTAAGAAGCAGAGACACAGAAGTCCATTTTCAAGGAAAAAAACCCTCACTACTGGTTTTACAGAGCCTTCTAAAATGATCTCTCAGCTCATAGACACAGAAATTTGAAGCTCTCTGGACAATGCCTTGCAAAGAGTTTTCCAAGCTCATTTGGCTGATGCATATTTCATCTGGCCTGAGAGGTCAGTTTTGCTCTCTCCTTATTTACCTATGCCACTCAATCCCTTTACGTTGTCATAAACCACATACAAATAAATCTGTGAGTATCATTAAATCCTGACTTATTTCCCAAGGAAAATGGGAATAAAAGTGGTCCTGACATGTCATATTTATCCATTTAGTGGAATCTAATGAATTAAATACACACAAGTAGTATTTGCCAGATTTTTCTATTTTCTTAGAGTCTCCCTGGCACCATTTATATCTGGTTTCTTTTTACTTAAGTCATTGTTTTTAAGAGAAAGAAGAAAAGTCATTGGTTTTGCTTTCCTGGTTAACTCTCTCTTAGTGACTTTGTATGTTGCTTTATTTATTCATTCAGCTACTTTTGTTGTGTATTTTATTTCCAAGTATGTCTTGTATATTCAAATTGAAATTATAGTCACAAAGCTATGTACTCAGCATAAAGGGCTTGGGCAAGGGAGTGTTTCCATTAATCACTGAAAAAGAAGGAAAGATGAACTACAATTTTAACTACCCCATTGCAAGATTAAATATAGATGATTTTACCTTAAGTTGGCTCAGTGGGAGAATGAAAGTGCAGAGCTCCATAGGCAAAATAAACCATGCCTTAGTGGTTCGTGGAAGGCATTTGCTCACAGTGACCATAAAAGTAATTATAACTTACTGATACTTATTTGGACAATGAATTTTACTCAAACTACCCTCTTATAGGTTTTAATTTCATCACTTTTATTTATACTTGTATTTTAGTAGCAGTTATTATTCATGTGTTTATGTGTGTGTGTTTTTTTTATCTTCTTTTTTTCTTATTTTAAATCAAGGTCTTAGTAATATTTAAAAGACATACAAAGAAAAAGAATGAAGTTGTCGTCATTTTCCTTTGACTTTGATGAGTAACAAATAACAAACCACTGATAGACTATTAAATCCATCAGTCCTAAACAACAGGTATACATCTGAGCAACACTAAATTAATCTAGTGTTAATCTATAATTAGATTGTATTTATAAATGTGTGTGTGTGTCTGTGTGTGTGTTTGTGTCTGTATGTCTATCTGTGTGCTGCTATATCTGTGTAAAACAATAATGATAGAAACTAAAGAATAAAAGACCATGATTTTGATAAGATGACATAGGAGAAGTTGCATGAAGAAGAAAGAGAAGGGGAATGATGTAAATACTGAACTCATGCACAAAGTTCTCAAAAAACAAAAATAAAGTGCATTCTTTATACATTGGATTGTTTATAATATCATAAAAATAATGTTTTCACTGATTTTAATGTATTGTTTTGAAGTCTATACATTTTAATATATTAATTAATTAATGTTTATGGTTTATGTGTGTTTTTTGCATGTATTTATTTAGACCATATGTGGGCCTGGTGTTCCTTGGAAAGGTATTGGATTCGCTAGAGTTGGCGTTCTAGTCTGTTGTGGGCTACCCTAGGATGGCTGGTTTTGGTAGAAGCTCTGGCTGGAAAACCCGGAGACCCAACAGGTGCCCATTGCCTGTAAGGGATGGGCATCTCTTCAGCCATGCTCCCAGAATCCAGGCTCCTAACACTTGGCATGGAACTCCATTGACCTGCACTGTTCAGTCAAGTTCAGGGCAATGCAGCCCCACCCAAAGAGCACAGGTAGAGGACAGGACTACAGGCCTCAGGCCTTAAAGAGATTTACATACTAATGAGATGCCTGAAGGCCAGAGGGTGGAGACAATTAAGCATTCTTCCACAGCCCCTCCCCCCCTCCCTATTTAACTCAGGTCTGCCCTGAGTTTCACAGGGGTGCACATCCAGATTCAACCATCATCCATCAAACCAATAAAGCCATTTTGGAAACCCAAGGACTTTCTAGTATCAGTGGGACCACGCCCGTGAGGAATCGTAGAGAGGGTCTTTAATGAGCCACTGTAGCCACACTTTCAGAGTTCCCATCCACCCTACCCACACCTATGGGTTCTTTGGGTTCTAGGAACTAAATATGTCTCTTCTGTCACGCCAACACTTGTCTGTAACAACTGAACAATCTCTACACATCCCAGCTTTTATTTCTGATTATTATGTTTTGGTGTTTCCATTTTTGCATTTAAATCTTTCTATACAAATGTCAACGGGTAGCTGTGTTCATGAATCCTAACAGACAAAGGCCTTGCGGTTTCTCCTGTCTCTCATTGTGCTTTTCACTACAAGTCCACACTGACTTACAATAAACTGAAAGGAGAGAGAAATCACTAGATAAACTTTTTCCATGAAAAGCAAATTTTTCTTAGTTTATTTATCTATAATAACCTCTAAATTTCCTCTTTCACTTGCTCCTCCTCAACCTCCTTCTCTTCTTCTGCTTTCTCCCATTCTTCTTCCTTTTCTTTCTGCTGCTTTTTTCCTTCCTTCCTTCCTTCCTTCTTTTCTTTCTTCCTTCCTATCAGAAGCACAAGAAGCACAGAGGTCCTTATACTCACAGGTAAGTACTAATGGAACCAGACATATTAAATATCCAGTGTTGTCTCTTCACAAAAAGCTACTTTCCACCAAGAAGGCTGGGAATGACAGTGACTAATAGTCTAGGGGACCTCTGTGCTATCTCTGTATCCAGGAGGTCTCACATGCTCATGCAAACAAGACCAGAGATAGTTGATAGCCCAGACAACTACTGTGGTCTCTGTATGACCTTAAGACAACACATGTACTCTACCTATAAAACCCATTGTCATGAAAGAAATGACACATCCTATGAGAAGAGTTTCAGTGTAATTATGACTCACTATTTACATGGGATTATATTACACTGGAATTTTTTCCCAATTTTTACTGTTTTTAAATATGCCTAAAATAACCTATGTCAGACTCTAGAAGTTTGAACCAACACCAGCTACTGAGTCTTTTTGAAACAGTCTTCTTTCTTGCCTCATACTAATTGTTATTTTGCCAGGCCTGGTGTTTTCAGAGACCCACCCCCAACCTACCTACCTTTCTTTCTTTCTTTCTTTCTTTCTTTCTTTCTTTCTTTCTTTCTTCCTTTCTTCCTTTCTATCTTTCTATCTTTCTATTTTTGTCTTTTCTTTCTTTTTCTATTTCTATCTTTTTTCTATCTTTCTATTTTTCTTCTTTTCTATCTTTTTATCATCTATTTCTCTTTTTTTTTCTTTCCTTTTTATTTTTAATAACCCATTAAGTTCAATGAATGACACCTACATTCACATGGGTATGGAGACATCCACTGGATAATGAGACATCAATCAGTGGTGACACCAGTGTACAAGATGGAGTCTCCTTCCACTGGGTATTATCATCTGTCAATAACAACCATTGTTAAGAATTATAGAGAGTGAAGCTCTATATATGATTCAAACTTCAAATCTATGCTTGGGGTGATAACAAGTCATAGTAAGTCTTGTTTTCTTACTTGTAAACAAGCCAAGATGTGTTAACTGTCCTAGAGCCCAAGTTCAAAAATATAACACATCACAGGGAAAAAGAAAATCAGTGTCAGATCAACAGTCCCTGATAAGTAAATAAATCATTTGATATATTTCCTACTCCCTTCTTTTTACTAAAAAGAGATTATGTAAAGTTATTTTTTATAGGGAGGACAATGAGAATAAAATGTGAATTACAGATATTTCTCAATAAACCTCTGGTCTTGTGATATTTAAAACATTTCACCATATCCAAAGGACTCAAGAGATAGTTCATAGGCACAGTACTCATTGGTTTCAGAATCTATTAACAACAACAATAAACAAGGAATGCTTACGACTAGAGATAAAAACAGTAAAGACTAACAGAATTTTTCTCCTAGGAGAAATGATGATATCTGTTGACAGGTAATGACATTCCACATTCAGTGACAAAAGCCAAAGTATGTGGGGCTATTCTGGTGACTGTCTGAAAAAAAGCTTCATTCTATCTGGGTTTAAGTGATAGATCTTACAAAATTGGTAGATTTAATCCTAGAACAAGAGGAAGGCATTCAGATAGTAGAAAATACAACATATAATTTAAAATGAAAATAGAAATCATTCTAAGAAGCCTAGGAACATTAGCCTAAAATCATCTAACTCTTTTATGAATACTATTTGAGCTTTATAGTAAATATAATTTATTTATCTCTATTTTAAAGATTATGAATAGGTTGTATGAAGGATTTCAGTCAATTGCCAAGGTCAGACATGTAATATGTTGGAAAACAAGAATTTAGATTTGTGAACTATGATGTCAAGGTTTACAATACTAAAATTTCCTCCTGAGGGTTATCTTCAAACCATGTATGACAATAATTAAAGAAAATGTGTGCAAGCAAAAAAAGAATGAGACCAAAACTCCAACCTTAAAGAACACAGAATATAACAATTGAGTACCTGAGAAATTGCAACTTGAAAAAAATGGCTAATTGTAGAATTATTTGATAATTTTAATGGTAACAACATAGCTTTACCTGGATTTATACTATGCAATATGACAAATTCTTAATATCCTTTGGGGGAAAACTAGCACCTCTGAGTTGTGTTTTAAAAAATGAATAACTGCCAAGTAAGCCTGGGAAAGGACAAAATTTAGCTTATCTTTTGATCTAGAATATAGCAATAAACAGACAACCATTAAAGTTTCAAAATGGGCTTGTCTTTGCTCAACATTAAGCACATAGTAAATATTACATTACAGTCTCAAGTTTCAATCAGGAGTCTATGTCTGACCAAAAATGCAATGACATAGCACAGACACATGGTAGATATGTGCATTTTTTTATTCTCCATATGTAGATAAACAGTAGGATTTGTTATCCTGAGTACTGTTTCTGGTGCTCTTTTCATGTGTTGTTTAAACTAGACATAACTTTCTTAGGACATGTACTTTCCATTTTATTCACTTTTACCTGTAAGCTTCTTAACTTCCCTATAGGTCCTTCTTGGATCAGAGAAGAGAATTGTTCAAACAAATCACTAACTCAGACATGCACCTTTTGTTAGATTATGTCTACAATGTGTCATTGAACATTAGTCAAGAAATAGCTTGAAAGAACGAAGATAAGATAGAAAGTGAGCTACAGGAGATGGATTCTAGAAAGAAGTTCACAAAATCACTGGATCATTGATGGTGTGATGAAAGGATATTGAACAAAAGAGGGAAGAACATTGTTCTCTTACTTTGGACCAATCACAATAAGAAATGTTTTAGCCAAACTTATCATTTACTGGTCTATGCCTGATCCTAACCAATACAGATGTGGATGCTCGCAGCCAACCATTGGATTGAGCACAGGGACCACAATGGAGGATTTAAGGGAAGGACTGAAAGAGATGAAGGGGCCTTATCTGGCATCAATGGGAGGGGAGATTCTTTGTCCTGTGATGGCTAGATGCCCCAGTGTAGAAGAATACTAGGGTAGTAAGGAGGGACTGGGTAGGTTGGTAGGGGAGCACCCTCATAGAAGCAAGGTAAGGGGGATGGGATAGGAGGGTTGCAAAGGGGAAACTGGGAAAGGTAATAATATTTGAAATGCAAATAAATAAAATATTCAACTAAAAATACAAAAAATTTAAGACATCTAGATAGATAGATAGATAGATAGATAGATAGATAGATAATAAAAAAGAATTTAGGATACAAATATGAAAGATATGCATGCTATGTTTCTTTCTGAGTATGGATTACTTTTCTTGATGTAATGTTTTCTCATTATATCTATTTTTTGCAAGTTTCATAATTTGATTTTTCTTGATAGTTAAATAAAATTCCATTGTATATGTAAACAGTAAAAAAAAAAAAAAATGCCCTAAATTCACAATTGCCTAGTCCTTCATACTGTTCTCATGAAATGTCATAACTAACATAGCTAACACATATATATTCTTCAAAAGGAGCTATCTTCTAATATTGTCATCCTAGAAAGAAATTATTTAAGCACTATGTTGAGGGACATGTAAACATTCCAGCCAACCTATAGTCAAGGTACAACTGCTTACCTCATTTAATAGATAACCAAAAGAATAAGAATTAAAGCATCTTGTTCTGAATCACAAACATATACAGAACTGTGCAGAGCATGTGTGTAATTACATTGTATCCCCTGGCATTCTAAATAACAAATTAGCCAAAATAACCTCCCTTTCCTGTCTCTTTAAACAGCTTCTCAGAATGACTTCCTCATCCTACTCCATAAAGATGTGTAACTCAAATTCAGGATTTTTCACAGATGTCATATATTCATTAGGGTTCTAATTTCCATGTCAGTATTTCTACTCACAGAGTCTTGTTCTAGTTCCAAACCTCATTTGTCCAATGGATATCTAAGGACCCCTATCATAGTTACATCTAGGGTTTGTATAATATTTATAAAATAATCAGATACTGCTAATAGGTTATGCTTATGAAATATTTACATACTACTTACTAAGCTGGACATTGAAGACTATTATTTTGAGCATCCAAGTTCATGAGTTCTTCTAAAATTAGGACACAGAATACATTTCTATGCATATCTTTCTTGCTGTTTGTCCTTAAGTGAAGAAGCACACTACTTTCACAACTTTGTAACATCGTACAATGGATGCAATAGATGCTTAATTATCACCATATATCTATGTTCTCTCTCTCTCTCTCTCTCTCTCTCTCTCTCTCTCTCTCTCTGTGTGTGTGTGTGTATAAGGATGTGAGGGGAGAGAATGAACAGTTACAGCCTTCAAGAATGTACTCTCCTTTTATCAGTAAAGTTAACTGCATTTAACTCTAAAACTCCAATAGCTTCCAAATGTTAGTGGGTTAATTGGGCAGAGGTGTGCTTTCTGCCAACATTCTCTTCATTATGTGGCTTTGCTTTGTCCTTCTCATTTTCAGAACCAGTTAATGGAGCAGCTTTTGAGAACACAGCATTCCTCAGGCAAAAGGAACAGAGAACAGTGGGGTGATGTGAAGGCTCTGAAAGCTTTTTCTTGGAAACGGAGAACATTATATTAGCCAAGTCCAGTCATTTGATGAAAGCTGACATAGTTAGCATAGGAAACATTTCTCCCCTACACTGATCCAGCCAGAAGAATTAGTGGATCTTTTTTACTCTAGTATCTCCTACCATACCTTCCTGTCTCCATCATAAAAGTGCCAATGACCAAGGAAGTATGGTTTCTGCCAAACCACTTTCTAAACACAAAGCCTTTACCAGACCTATAGCTTATCTTCATTTCTCACAGTTTTTCTTGTGCTGACCCCTCTCCCATGCATCTGTACTACAAGTTCTGCTCACACCTAATATCTATGGAGTCCAAGACTCAGAACATGGTCTGTGCTACAGTGTTTGATAATATATGTTCACTGCATTCAGTTGACTTTATCTTATGAGACAAAAAGGAAGAAATGAATATTCTCTAAGGAAACATGCAAAACATCTTTAAGCTTATTAATGTAAATGAACTAGTGTTGGCTTCTTTTCATCTTGTGCAAACATCATATGATATATAATCAGGGACAGTTTCACGTCTTCCCTTGCTTAGTATCCAACACATAGAACAACCAATATGACTGCAATTCAAATGGTTTATCCTCAAACCACAATATTTACATGCTACAAAAAAATGACTCACCTGGAAATGACCCTTGTATTGATGCTTTATCATAAGTTGCACTCTACATTGCATCAGAACCCCCTGAGTTTATCCTGGTGTTCCAGTATGATCACAAATCTAACATGTAGTATTGACACAATAAATATATGTTCTTTTCAGTCACTCAATGAATCCATGAGTGGCTGACTGAGCAAAGCAATTGGTTTATAAAAAAGTATTTGGTAAGAAAGTACCAACATTCAAACATATGAAGGACAACTCAAGAATAGTGTAGCAAATATCAGAATTTTCGGCGTTTGCATACCCAAACTCAAAAAATAATTTTTGAAGTATCCACAAACCTTAAAATATGTTCTAATTTAACAGTAGTTCAAGAGCATACTACATCTTCTCCAGAAGAAAAATAAATAGACATAAATATAAGTTGGTATTAGCCAAAAAGTACAGAATTCTTATGATATACCACAACAATCCTAGGAAGTTTAACAAGAAGGAAGGCACAAGTGAGTACATTTCAATCCCACTTAGAAGTGACAGAAGGACAGATGACCAGGAGATAATGGACATGAGCAACTGTGGGGTATCAGGGAGGGCGAACTTCTAGAGAATCTCTGAGACCTAGAATGTGAGAGGCTCCCAGAACTCAGTGAGGAGGACCTAAGTTGAAATCCCAACAATGAGGAGATGAAACCTAAAGAGACTACCTCCAGTAGATAGTATGGAGCCCCCAGTGTAGGGATGGGGACACGAACCTACCTTCAAAATTTTTGACCCAGATTTTTCTGTCTGAAAGAAATGCAGGGATAAAAATAGAGCAGAAACTGAAGGAAAGGCCATCCAGTGACTGGTCCAAGTTGGGATCCATCCCCTGGACAGATACCAAAACCTGACACTATTCCTGATGCTATGTTGTGGTTGCAGACAGAAGCCTAGTTTGGCTGTCCTCTGAGAAGCTCTACCAGCAGCTGACTGAGACAAATCCTGATACTTACAGCCAATCGTTGGACTGAGGTCAGGGACCCCTATGGAAGAGTTAGGGGAAAGATTAAAGGAACTGAAGGGGATGGTAACCCCATAGAAAAACCAACAGTGTCAACTAACATGGACCCCTGGGAGCTGTACCTGGGAGCTGTACCTTAGAGGCTATGCTACCAACTGAAGAGCATAAATGAGCTTGTTGGTGGCCCTGGTATATATATATAGCAGAAAACTGGCTTGTCTGGCCTCAGTAAGAGATGTGCCTAATCCTGTAGTGACGTGAGTCCCAGAAAAGGGGAATACTAGAGAGGGTGAGGTCGGGGTGTTGGGCAGATGAGGGAGGCAGGTGGGGAACACCCTCTCAGAGGCAAAGGGGAGAAGGTACATCGTGAAGAACTCTCTCGGAGTGGAGACCCGAATGAAGGAATGAAGGGCAACATTTTCAATGTAACTAAATTAAATAATTTAATAAAAAATAAAGATACAAATTTAAAAATGTAAAAAAAAAAAGACTAGGACTATTAAAAGAGATATTTTTGAGTATTAAAAAAGCAATATCTGGGATTTCATGATATATTTCTTGAATTTTTTTTCATAATGGGAAAGCCAAAGCGCGCGCACACACACAGAGAGAGAGAGAAAGAGAGAGAGAGAGAGAGAGAGAGAGAGAGAGAGAGACAGAGAGAGACAGAGAGAGACAGAGAGAGACAGAGAGAGACAGAGAGACAGAGAGAGACAGAGAGAAGTTAGGTCTTCACATAAATGAACCAGAGAGGTGTGTATTGTGATTTCTATTAATTTCTCTGTGATTGTCTTTAACTTAGAAAAAGTTAATCATGTGTTCATTTTATGTCAGCACACACAGCAGCAGCAGGCTCAGTGTGAATGACCTAAGCCTAAAAAGTCAGACATTATGAAAACCTTCCTATTTGGAGAGAACCCTTCATAGAAAGCAGACCACTTGTAAGTTTTCAGTCAGAAACATTAATGCAGACAGGAATATGGCCTTGCCAAGTCTAAATTTACAAACACTGGGCCAAAACAGTAATAAAAATAGTTTCATGTATACATAGCAGAAAAATCTGTTGATAGGAAATTTCTTGTCTGAAATCTCTATGCCTACCCAGGGCTCCAGTTTGCTTAAAATCTCAATTTCTCATTTCAGAACCTTGTTTTAAGTCAGATATGTGGTCCAGGACAAAACAATGCTATCAATGGCAGGTATAAATTTTAGCTTTATTCATTCAGCATTTTTCTTCTTTGAATGATTAAAGCCACAAAACCACAAGTAAATTATTGAGAAAATATTTCTGTTTTATTGTGGGCAACTGGAAAAATTTAAAAACCCAAATGATAAAATTTTTATCACTGAACATTCTTGCTTCAGAAAATGTCGACATAGAAGCCACTTGCAGAATATTCAATGAAATCTCCTTCCAGTATAAATATTAGCTAAATATGTTTAATCAGCTGATAACGTTTGACTGCCTATAACGGTTTTTTGGCCTATTTATAACTGTGATAGAGTCACATAAGAGAAAGCCTCAAATATGATAAGAACTGTTACTATAAAAATATAAACTTATTGACACATGATAAAAGTGAGGTAATGTTCCTATTATTTCATTTCAAATTGTATTTAATCTTCATGAAGTTATTTTTGTATAAGAATTACTTATTGAGAAAAATGACACAAGTTGATTAAACCTAGGACATAGTCAACATTTGAATCCAAGCCAGCTCAGGAATATTCTTAGCTGCAATGTTGAGTTTGTCTGCTTCTCATCTGTTAGTAAGCAAATAAGACTATGTTGATATTTAAATTGCAGAAGATGGAAGAGACCATTATTGCAATATCATACTTAACTCAGAAATCGTTGTCGAATACACCCATGGGTGCTGGGAAAGAAAAAGAAACTGATTTCATGGATATGAATATGCTTCTTTGACTTCATTATTAATTCATATATCTAATATTTATTGAGCACCTGTTTTACACCAGCTTCTAAACAATGTATTCATTTCATCCTCATGTTGCTGCAAAATTAAGAGCTTCAAACCCTGATAATTCCTTTTCCTGCAGGTATAGAGGCCAAAAGTCTAAAAAAAGATTCAGGAAGGCTTTGCCCTTTCCAAGTTCTAGAAACAGCTTCCATTCTCTAGCTTTTAGTCCAGGCCATCAAGTCCAGGGTGCATAAGTTCAACTGTGAGTCTCATTATCATTTTCTTCTTCCAATCTCACTTCATTCTGATGATCCTCCAATTACACAACATAATTTGCAATAATGGTCTCCCCTGTAGATTGTTTTTATTTGTAACAAGTTCTTCATATTTACTACATGGGACATGATATTATTCAACCTTTCTCTTTTCTCCTTAGCTTTTCACTTGTGGTGATCACTGGCCCAAGCCACCATACCTGTGCCATTTCTAGATTATTGCTTAATGACGTCAGAAGTTTGCTGCCTTTAGTACAGCACATTTGTGCTGAAGATTCAACCTATTTTTTAGGATTCAAATGCGTAAATTTATGGAGGAAACTTGATAACGTACATGAGAGGAGTGGTTCAAAAATAAAGGATTAAAATGTTGAGATATACATTGAAGAATTCTGAAACGATAAAGTTGAGGGCGAGACATCAGTTGATATTACAACAAGCACTCAGCAGCAACAATGCCATTGATGCTGATTCACATGGAACAGTAGGAGGTTTTAATAAATGACATGAAAGCAAATAAAGATAACAGAGAAAAGAATATATTATACAGAAAATAGAACCCGCCAGGGCAAAGAGAATCTTCAAGTCATTACTCCCCCTTCATATATGTTCTTCTAAATTTGTAAGTGAGAAACGCTTTCATATAACAAAGGTTTTAAGTCTTAATAAAAATATCTTCATCATAATTTTAATTTAGGACACCATAAGGGGCACCTTGGGTGGCATAACTCTGAGGTCAAGTCATGATAACATGTTCACTTCCTACAGCTTTTCACCCTACTTATCCATGGCTAAAAAAACAAAAACAAAAGATAATATTTCTCACATATTTATAGTTATTCTCCAAAATAACTAGTCAGAATAAAGCAGAAAAATAAGTCTTAAAATTCAAACAGACCATGATACTTTAGCACCTCTTGGTCTAAAATTATGCACTACTAGATAATATGGTGCTGATAGTTTCTGAAGCAGTGCCCCGAAGTGTTGTAACACTTGTGTACTTCTGACTATCTTGACTTTCCATCCAACTATGTATCAATTCTCATTCCTACTCACTAAATGACCTTTTATTAACCCATGGAGGAATGTTTTAAAGCAAGTACATCTCAGGTACAGCTCCTTATAATCATATCACATACTCATTCAAGCAACACCATGTAAAATCCTTGTAAACCATTCACAGAAAGTCATTCCAAGCAGTTAATTCGATGGCTTGTGCAAATCAGAGGATTGAAATAGCAGAGAGGAACATGGGAAAGTATGTCAGATGGCTGGTAGCTAAAATTTGTTTTAAACATTACAGAGCAAATCTGATCCTGGGTAAATATAAACAAAACATTGTTATCCTTTAATCTTATTTGTTCAGAAAATGTTATCTGTATGACTGTGTGAAGCTGTGTGATTCACTTACACTTAAAATATTTAGAAGATTATTTTAGAAAGACAGAATTGCTATTAAAAATAACCGTTTGGCTTAAATATGTCTCAAAACTCTCATGAGAAGATCCAGAAAAGAGGGAAGGAAATCTTCCAAATCCTGTTGGCATATTTTACAAGCTGAGATACAGGGAGGTCTGAAGGGTAAGAAGGAAAGCCTAAATGTCAGTGTTCTAGTTGCTATAAAATGTTTAAAGCCCTCATTTGAGAACAGGTTGCCAAGAAGGTGGTTCTACTTTGCTAAAGTGCTGCTTTGAGGGCATAGTTCTGTCTGCAATTTACTCCAACTTTTAATAGCTGGAGATGCCAATTGGCAGTGACTTAACGAGTCATGGAACTTTATTTCCATGCAGAGAATTCCATCATTCATTTTTACTTAAAAACAAAACAAAACAAAACAAAAAAACCTCTCTTGCTGATAAACATGGGGACCAGGAAGCTTGCTATATTTTTCGTAAGTCATTGCTTTTCCTATATCGAATGGAAAATAAATTAAAAATTTTATGTTTAGACTGAATAATTTTTGTCCATGGATTCATGTCTAATATTGTGATTTCATTCTAAGTGCATGGCAAATCTCATTGGGAATGCCTTTTAAGTTTGCAGGCTAGAGGTTATTTCTAATGTAATCTTCCACATTCATGGGGCCCTAAAGCATGAACAGCAGATCATTGATAATTTTTCACTTTTCAAATATTGCACGCTTTACCACAGTGTGCATCAGAATATCATGAGGTTACTCTATTGCTCCATTTTAATGGCCTTTGGATATAACATATCCATTTGGATATATCAGTGCTATCGATATTTAATGCATTTTCATGGCCCTAAAACAAGTTTTAACATACAAGGAGTACTTTTTAGGCTATGAAATTAACAATTGTAAAACTGCCAAAGTACCTTAATTTTACCTCTAAAGTGGCCTTTGTGTGATAGGTGGCTAGAGTTGCTGTATTAATGCTGTTTTATTAATTTTTTGAGAAATTTGGTGAAATTTGGTGATATATATATATATATATATATATCCTCAATATCTATAGACACAAGGACTAAGGTATTACTATATTTTAGCTTAAAACAACACAAATTCTTGACTTAGTATATCTATTTAGAAGCTATTAATTTTAAAATGCACTAGAAAAAAACATAGAAGATAAAATGTATCTTGTCCTGATAAAAGAAATGTTGGATCTCTTTACAACATGTTCTATGACAATGTCTTAATAGAATCATGCAGTTGTCAGTTTTTCAACTTCTCCAGAAGAAGCCAGGAATAAGAAAACCTGCTTATTTGATAGAAGTACAGAGAATAACTTCTGTCATAAAATTTGATTTCTGAAATCTCATTGAACTTTAAAAATGTATTAGACAATGGACTAGAGTCCTGACTGTGAATACAATTTTTTATCCTATATACAAATGATTTTTTTGCAAATACACATGTGCACACATACACATGTACATGTTCTCTCTCTCTCTCTCTCTCTCTCTCTCTCTCTCTCTCTCTCTCTCTTTCACACACAAACACACACAAGCAATACTGTTAATGAAAGACTGGTGAGTCAGAATCAAGTATTTCAAAATGCACTCTTCCTAAAAATCAGTTGTAAATCTTGTTGATTAATTGTATAAGTGCAATGAAAACGTAAGTTTAATGAGGCATTTATTTCACATACAAAGATTTATGATATTCTTTATAAAGTGGCAAAGATATGATGGGGTTACTTCAGAGATCCTTCAGTGACAATCCACATTTGACTGATGATGTCTTATGATTCAGGTCATGTGGGATAATTTCAAAGTCCTCGGTTCTCTATTGTCTCTAATTGCAAACACAATTATATATTTCCATGAACAGATTGCTAGAAGAATGATAGCAGGGAATTATACCCACCAATAAAAAGAGATTAATTTGCTATGTGTTCAATATTCAGATACTACTTGAAAAGCAGCCTGGAGATGTAGCTCTACGAGTTGAGTGTTTGGATATCATACATAAAGATTTGTGTCCCATCCCAAGCACCATATAAACACCAACCATGGTAGCACCAATCTTCAGTCCCAAAACTTGGGAGAATCATAAGTTTAATGTTATGATTCTTAGCTGCATAGTGAGTTTAAGGACAATCAGGGCTGCATGAGACTCTACTGAAGAAAATAAATGAACAAACAGCAACAAGAAAAAATAAAGAAGACTTGGATGCTCAGCAAATCTTGGAGGTTGGGACCTCAGCTTAATACAACTCCCTTCTATGTGGTCTGAAAGTCACAGTACAGAGCCAAGGGAATATATTCTAAATCCTTCGGCATTTAAAATTATTTAGGATCTGTCACTATTTTCCTCTCATTTTTTTCTCCTCTTGAAATGGGAACACTTGTTTCTTGACTACCACACTATTGGATTTTAGAAGCATACAACTTATCTGATTTTATAGGCTCTTAATCTGGAGATGAACTGGGCTCAGGATAGACCCACTTATCTGTCTCCCTATAACCTTTGAGTTAGTCAACACTTACATGAGGTACTTCAACTTCATCCTTCTCATTTTATACCTGAACAAAGTAATCCTTCTGAGGAGATTAGCATGGAGTGAATATAGTCTGCATGTATAAAAACATAAATTTTTCCCAGGGAAGAGTTTAGCAGGATGAAATGTGTGATATCCTTCTTTGCAAATTCACATGCTGAAATCTCAGTACTCAATGAGGTGACTAGTGAATGAAAGGATAGTCCTTATAAATGAAAACAGTAACCTTGTAACTGAGGCAGAAGGAATGTCTGTCTCTTCTGATCTCTACATTGTAAGACCACTAGAAAAAGATGGCTAGCTATAAGCAGACAAGCCATAGGAGTTTGTATTTGAAATGTAGCCTTCAGATCTGTGATTTAAAGACTTGCCCTCTAATGAGGTCCTACTGAGAAGTGTCAGAACCTTTTAGAGGTGGAGCTTACTGGAAGGCCCTCCGATCATTGATGACATAAGCTTTGATTATATCACCCCAGGCCCTTCTCTTTCTATTTTTCAAACCTGGTCATGGAGTAAGTGGATTCACTCCTTCATGTGCATCTACTATGAAATACTCCATCCACTACATGTTAAAAATATGGCCAGTTGACTATGGATGCAATCCAGAGACATAAGTTAGGATGGCAGCTAGACCACAGTCTTCCCAGACATCAGGACTATGGAAAGCCAGCTTATTTTGTTGATAAGCTACCCATTTCATAATCATGCACTGTAACGATCTAAAGGATCTCAAAAATATAACTCATAAATAAGATGGTCCCATACACTGAAAAGGCAGTGCATCTACTGAACATGGACCACATTCATCTCTCCTGTCAGCCCTACAGTTCTTACTATTCTCTCTCAGAATAACTGCATATATGCCTGTCTGTGACTGCCTCTTCTTCACTCCTGCTCTTAGCTGTGCCCATTAGGAACAATAGCTACTGAACTATTAGTGTCAATGAGGAGTTGCCTTTTTGTACTCAGTGATGCAATGATATTCTAACTACATCCATTCCTTCAGTATTCCAATGAAATTGTGACATTTGGTTAAGAGGTTGTGCATCACTTACAAAAATATGAATCTGGAAGTAGTTTGCTGATTCAAATAGCAAATTTGATGATGGGTATGATATATGAATGTTCCATTTAGGGCTGAGCACATAAAAGCCTTTTTATTCTCTAAGCATTACAAATTTAAGGTCTCTGGATTAATGTTGGCTACTGCAAGGAGAAGCTGGAACTGATGAGAATTGAGAGATGTTTTACCTATGAATATAAATATAAATCATTCAGTATCATTTTAATACTGTATCCATTTAGCAGAATAACAATACTGGCTTATCTCCTAGGGCCTAGGCCCTGCCTAGTAATTGGCCAGTATAACAATGCCAATTATAGGTTCCATCTTATATATGAGGCCTCCAGTCAAATCAGAAAATGGTTGGTTGGCCTAATAATATTTGTGCTACTATTATAGCAGCGGGCATACTTTATCATCTTGAGTTGTTGGTGTAGCTTGCAGTATTCACAGCACTGCTCAGTGAGATTGAGAATCACTGGTTTTTTGTTTTAATTATTGACTAATGGGATCATATCATCTTCAGTGTGTTAGAAGCTATCACAAATACTCTGGTTAATCCCCAGAACTTGATAGTAAGAATCTGTTGCTGAGGGTGCTATGTACTTAGTCTCTGGACCATGGAGAGATCAAGCTGGTACTAACGTGAAATCACCACCTCTACTAGCTAATGTTTATGGTGCTAGAAAATGCTTTACAAGCTACTAGAGAAGGAAGTAAGCCTCAAGTATCATATTTGTGAATTGAGTTATCTCCTAGAGATTCAAGTTGCACATAAAACATTTACTAATATGCACACACCGTTATGAGCTGGGCTATCCACAATAAGAAACTGAAATGGAATAGTACTTTAGATGTAAAACCATCTTCTTAAAAGTATATTAAATAATTACTAATTAAATCAAAGGCCTTTTGGCTGGGGCAAAGCCTTTTGAATGGGGCAGACACCTAGCAGGTCTGTTCTCTTGAAGACATCATATACTGAATCTTCCAAGAGCAGCAGATAAGAGTCCTTCTCCACAACCCTAAGTCCCAGAACTGCAACCCACTCAAACCACACCCCTCCGGAATACCATTCCCCTTCTACACCTTGCTTGGTATGTTTGCTTGGGGCAGACAACTAGCGGGTCTGCTCCTGTGAAGACACCATATCCTGAACCATCTTAGAACAGTGGTGGAACCACTGCACTTGGAGCAGCTGAGGAACCACTGCATTCAAAGAAGCAGGATTTCAGGATCCCAAAGGAAGCCTGAGTTCCAGGAGCTATTTCACCTCAGGATCACAGGATCACAGAGACATCTGAACTCTGAGGAGTTCTGAGACAAGCAAGATAACTGGAAAGACAATCTCCAGTCAGAGACAGTGAGTACAGGTAGCACTAGAGTTAACCAGATGGCTAAAAGCAAGTGCAAGAAAATAAGCAACAGAAACCAAAGTTACCTGGCATCATCAGAACTGGGTTAGCAAGTCCTGGATACCCTATCACACCAGAAAAGCAGGATTTAGATTTAAAATCATTTCTCATGAGGATGATAGAGGACTTTAAGAAGGACTTAAACAACTCCCTTAAAGAAATACAGGAGAACACAGGTAAACAGGGAGAAGCCATTAAAGAGGAAACACAAAAATCCTTTAAAGCATTGCAGAAAAACACAACCAAACAGGTGAAAAAATTTTAAAAAATCAGGATCTAAAAACGGAAGTAGAAACAATAAAAAAAATCTCAAAGAGAGACTACCCTAAAGATAAAAAACCTAGGAAAAAAATCAGGAGTCATAGACGCAAGCATCACCAACAGAATACAAGAAATAGAAGAGAGAATCTCATGTGTCAGAAGATACCATGGAAAACATTGACAAAACTGTCAAAGAAAACGCAAAATGTAAAAAGTTACTAACACAAAACATCAAGAAAACTCAGGACACAATGAAAAGACCAAACCTACGAATAATAGGTATAGATGAGAGTGAAGATTCCCAACTTCAAGGGCCAGTAAATATCTTCAACAAAATTATAGAGGAAAACAGTCCTAATCTAAAGAAAGAGATGCCAATGAACATACAAGAAGCCTACAGAATTCCATAGACTAGACCAGGAAAGAAATTTCTCCTGTCACATAATAGTCAAAACATCAAATGCACAAAATAAAGAAAAAAATACCAAAAGCACTAAGGAAAAAGGGCAAGTAACATATAAAGACCAAGATATTCCATGACAAAACCAAATTTACACGATATCTTCACACAAATCCATCCCTACAAAATATAATAGATGGAAAACTCCAACACAAGGGGAGAAACTACAACATAGAAAAAGCAAGGAAGTAATCTTCTAACAAACCTAAAAGAAGATAGCTGCACAAACATAATTACACCTCTAATAACTAAAATGACAGGAAGAAACAATCACTTTTCCTTAATATCTTTTAACATCAATGGACTCAATTCCCCCAATAAAAAAACATAGACTAACAGACTGGATACATAAACAGAACTCAGAATTATGCTGCATACAGGAAACACACCTCAGTGGCAAAGACAGATACTACCTCACAGTAAAGGCATGGGAAACAATTTTACAGGTAAATGGTCCCAAGAAACAAGCTGCAGTATTCATTCTAATTTCACATAAAATCGACTTTCAACCAATAGTTATCAAAAAAAGATAAGGAAGGATACTTCATACTTGACAAAGGAAAAATCAACCAAGTTGAACTCTCAATTCTGAACATCTATGCTCCAAATGCAATGGCATACACATTCATAAAAGAAACTTTACTAAAACTCAAAAGCACACATTGAACCTCATACAATAATAGTGGGAGACTTCAACACCCCACTCTCACCAATGGACAGATCATGGAATCAGAAACTAAACAGAGACACAGTGAAACTAACAGAAGTTATGAACCAAATAGATTTAATAGAAATAAATAGAACATTTTATCTTAAAACCCCAGAATATACCTTCTTCTCAGCACCTCATGGTACCTTCTGCAAAATAGACCATATAATTGGTCACAAAGCAGGCCTCAACAGATACAAGTATATTGAAATAATCCCTTGCATCCTATCAGATCACCATGGACTAAGGCTGGTCTTCAATAATGACAAAAAAAAAAAAAAAAAATGGAAAGCCCACATACACGTGGAAACTGAACAACACTCTACTCAATAATGACTTGGTCAAGGGAGAAATAAGGAAAGAAATTAAAGACTTTTTAGAATTTAAGGAAAATGAAGGCTTACCATATCAAAACTTATGGTATACAATGAAAGCAGTGCTAAGGGGAAAACTCTTAGCTCTAAGTGTCTTCAAAAAGAAACTGGAGACAGCATACACTAGCAACTTGACAACACACCTGAAAGCTCTAGAACAAAAAGAAGCAAATACACCCAAGAGGAGTAGACAGCAGGAAATAATCAAACTCAGGGTTGAAATCAACCAAGTAGAAACAAAAAGAACTATACAAAGTATCAACAAAACCAGGAGCTGGTTCTTTGAAAATCACAAAGATAGATACCTAACCAGAGGGCACAGAGATAGTACCCAAATTAATAAAATTAGAACTGAAAAGGGAGACATAACAACAGAAACCGAGGAAATAAAAAAAAAAAAATCAAATCCTACTACAAAAGCTTATACTCAACAAAACTAAAAAATCTGGATGAAATGGACAATTTTATAGACAGATACCAGGTACCAAAGTTAATCAGGAGTAGATAAACCATCTAAACTGTCCCATAACCCCTAAAGATAGAGCAGCATTCATTAAAAATCTCCCCACCAAATAAAAGCCCAGGACCAGATGGATTTAGTGCATAATTCTATCAGACCTTCAAGGAAGACCTAATACTAATTCTCTACGAACAATTCCAAAAAATAGAAACAGAAGGAACATACCCCATTCATTCTATTAAGCCACAATCATGCTCATACCTAAACCTCACAGAGACCCAACAAAGAAAGAAAACTTCAGACCAGTCTCCCTTATGAATATTGATGCAAAAATACTTGATAAAATTCTCACAAACTGAATCCAAGAACACATAAAAACAATCATCCATCATGATCAAGAATACTTTATCCCAGGAATGCAGGGATGGTTCAATATTCAGATATTCATCAATGTAATTCACTATATAAACAAACTCAAAGAAAAAAATCACACGATCATTTCACTAGATGCTGAGAAAGCATTTGACAAAATTCATACCCCTTCATGGTAAAAGTCTTGAAAAGATCAGGAATTCAAGGCCTATACCTAAATATAGTAAAAGCAATATACAGCAAACCAGTAGCCAACATCAAACTAAATGGAGGGAAACTTGAAACAATCCCACTAAAATCAGGGACTAGACAAGGCTGCCCAATCTCTCCCTACCTATCCAATATAGTACTGGAAGTCCTAGCTAGAGCAATTAGACAACAAAAAGAAGTCAAATAGGATACAAATAGGGGAAAAAAAAGATGTCAAAATATCACCATTTGCAGATGTTATGATAGTATATTTAAACGACCACAAAACTTCTACCAGAGAACTCCTAAACCTGGTAAACAACATCAGCAAAGTGCCTAGTTATAAAATCAACTCAAACAAATCTGTAGCCTTCCTCTACTCAAAGGATAAACAGGCTGAGAAAGAAATTAGGGAAATGACACCCTTTACAATAGTCACAAATAATATAAAATACCATTGTATGACTCTAACCAAACAACTGAAAGATCAGTATGATAAGAACTTCAAGTCTTTGAAGAAAGAAATTGAAGATCTCAGAAGTTGGAAAGATCTCCCATGCTCATGGATTGGCAGGATTAATATAGTAAAAATGGCAATATTGCCAAAAGCAATCTACAGATTCAGTGCAATCCCCATTTAAATCCCAAATCAATTCTTCACAGAGTTAGAAATAGAAATTCTCAAATTCATTTGGAATAACAAAAAACTCAAGATAGCAAAAACTATTCTCAACAATAAAAGAACTTCTGGGAATCACCATCCCTGACCTCAAGCTGTACTACAGAGCAATAGTGGTAAAAACTGCATGGGATTGGTACAGAGACAGGCAGGAAGATCAATGGAATAGAATTAAAGACCCAGAAATGAACCCACACACCTATGGTCACTTGATCTTTGACATAGGATCTAAAACTGTTCAGTGGAGGAAGGACAGCATTTTCAACAAATGGTGCTCGTTCAACTGGAGGACAACATGTAGAAAAATGCAAATAGATCCATTCTTATCTCCTTGTACAAAACTCAAGTCCAAATGGATAAAGGACTTTCACATAAAACCAGATACACTGAAACTAATGGAAGAGAAGGTGTTGAAGAATCTTGAATACTTGGGTTCAGGGGAAAAGTTCCTAAACAGAACACCAATGGCTTATGCTCTAAGATCAAGAATTGACAAATGGGACCTCATAAAATTGCAAAGTTTCTGTAAGGCAAAGGAAAATATTAATAGGACAAAATGGCAACCAACAGATTGGGAAAAGATCTTTACGAATCCACATCCGATACAGTTCTAATAACTAGTATATACAAAGAACTCAAGAAATTATACTCCAGACAACCAAATAACCCTATTAAAAAATGAGGTAGCAAAAATTCTCAACTGAGGAGACTCAAATGGCTGAGAAGCACCTAAAGAAATGTTCAGCATCTTTAGTAATCAGAAAAATGCAAATCAGCACAACCCTGAGAGTCTATCTCACACCAGTAAGAATGGCTAAGATAAAAAACTCAGGTGATAGCAGATGCTGGTGAGAACGTGGAGAAAGAGGAATACTTCTCCATTGTAGGTGGGATTGCAAGATGATGCAACCACTCTGAAAATCATTCCAGTAGTTCCTCAGAAAATTGGACATAGCATTAACTGAGGACCCAGCTATACCACTTCTGAGCATATACCCAGAAAATGCTCCAACATATAACAAGAACATATGCTCCACTATGTTCATAGCAGCCTTATTTATAATAGCCAGAAGATGGAAAGATCCCAGATGCCCTTCAACAGAGGAATGAATACAAAAAATATGGGCCATTTACACAATGGAGTACTACTCAGCTATTAAAAAACAATGAATTCAAGAAATTCTTAGGGAAATGGATGGAACTAGAAAATATCATCCTGAGTGAGGTAACCCAATCACAAAAGAACACACATGGTATGCACCCACTGATAATTGGATATTAGCTCAAATGCTTGCAATACCCAAGATACAACTCACAGACGACATGAATCTCATGAAGAAGGAAGACCAAAGTGTGGGTGTTTCGGTCCTTCTTAGAAGGAGTAACAAAATACTAATGGGAGCAAATATGGAGACAAAGCATGGGATAGAAACTGAAGGTGAGGTCATCTGGAGACTGTTCCACCTGGGT
The DNA here is from genome assembly GCF_011762505.2 of Arvicanthis niloticus. Classification (NCBI taxonomy): domain Eukaryota; kingdom Metazoa; phylum Chordata; class Mammalia; order Rodentia; family Muridae; genus Arvicanthis; species Arvicanthis niloticus. The sequence continues at coordinate 22,327,479 of NC_133430.1, read as the reverse complement.
ATCCATCCCATGTGCAGTCACCAAAGGTAGATGCTAATGTGGATTCCAGGAAGTACATGCTGAGAAGAATCTGATATAGCTATCTCCTTAGAGGTCTGCCAGAGCCTGAAATATACAGAGGTGAATGCTCACAGCTAATCATTAAACTGATCATGGGCTTCCCAATGGAGGAGTGAGAGGGAAGACTGAAGGAGCTGAAAGGATTTGTGACCCCATAGGGAGAACAACAATACCAATCAACCAGAGCTCCCAGGGTCTCAACCACCAGCCTGGGAGCACTTAGGGAGGGACCCATGACTCCAGCTGTATATATAGGGTAGGATGGCCTTGTTGGGCATAGGTGGGAGAGGAGATCCTTGGTACCATGAAGGCTGGATGCCAAGTGTGGAGGAATTTGAGGGTGGAGAGGTGGAAGTGGGGGTGGAGTGGGGGCACATCCTCATCGAATCAGGAGGAGGAGGGATGGGATAGGGAGTTTCTGGGTAGGGGTGGGGGGCAGAAATGGGGTAAGGGGATAACATATGAAATGTAAATAAAATATCTAATAAAAAATTTTTTAAAAAGAAAAAAGAAATTAAAGTAAATTTAATAAATTATCATTGGTTTTTAATATATGAAGCTCAATTGTATATGTCTTTGTTAATCTAAGTTCATTTGTTGGGTTTGAGGTAGAAGCAGAGAAAACTTATTTGAGACACAGAAGCTTAAAAATGAAAGTTTTATTTTCTGAGTGTTCAGGGAAGCAGCCAGTTTAACATCATGTCTTTGAAGGGTGATTGGACATTTTTATAGGATCAAAAAACAGAGCAAGGGGAATCCAGATAGGATGTTGTGTTGACCAACCATAGTTTGGCACAAAGAGTTAAAAAAGAAGTTTGACTGTGCCTAATCCAGGTCACTGGGTTTCAGGGCCCTTGAGTCAGCGTTTGCAGACCTGGAATTTAGAGTGATAAAGAAGTGGGGGAAGTGGCACAAAGCACATAGTCAATTGAACCAGGAGACAGGAATTCAGAAGGATAAGGGAACAGAGCTGTGGGCAAGCAGCATGTTGTCAATTAAGTTGAGTCAGGAAACACATTGATGACTTGTGTTATCTAAACTAAGGTTTAGATAACAGGATAACAACATCTTCCCTTTTTACATCCTTTATTGGTTAACAGAGACAAATAAAACAAGGAGCAGGACAGGAGTTGGGCTCCAGGGACTGGAAACATGAACATAATTTTGAACCTGCCAGTAAAGTGGAACCTGGTCTTGAGATGGCTGAACTAAGAAAACAACCTTGTAACACTTTTTGTACTAGAGTCTAGTGCAATTTCATAAAACAAGCTGAACATGATCACAGCAATAATTCAGCTTTAGGAAAACACACACAATCATAGGAATTGAACCCACAGCTTATTGAAAGTGAAAGACACACCTTACCTCTATCTAGATACCTGAAACATTAGGTTCATAAAATTTATCTGGAACATTGTCTGGAACTCAAAAATCATGTATTTCTACTTTCCTGGGATAGTTTAGAAAATGGCAATGGATAAATTTGCTTTTATTTGTTTTGACTCTAAAAAATTCTAACATTTGTTCATGATGAAACTGATCGTTCCTTGTATAATAAGCTCTGCTTGTCACTGCATAAAGTATCGATTGTTTGTTGCTTCTGACATTTCTTTAAATTCCATGTAGATATAAATCCATATTTATTTTGAATAATTAGCATTTTATGGTAAATATTTGTGATAAATTAAAATGAGTATTGATGTTTTATCACACAAAAGTTTCCACTAGATATATCCATCATGGATTGTGATTTTGCATACATCAAAATAACTCAAGTGTGAGCTTCATTTGTTTAAACAGGTACTTTACCAATAGCAGTGACATATTTTTTTTTAAAGTTTCTACAATATGAAATAGTTTTATATGAACTAGTTAAACTAATATTCACAGTTTATATTTTAAGTGACTATGCAGTTCTTTTTAATGAAGAAGTTGAAAATAAAGAATAAGCTCAATTCAGAAATTGAGAAAGGAAAGCCTAAAAGGAGATGGTTCTATCATAAATGCCAAGTCACATATAAGCAAAGATACAAAGAAATAAAGCCTAAATAGGAACCAGAAGATAAGGGACACTTTTTGGAATAAACTCATGAATAGACGCAAGACTTACTCTGCTATGCATCAACCACAAGACAATGGACATTGTTGACTTAAACAATGACACTTCACCTCCATTGTCTGAGAACAAATATAACAACCTCCAAAGCTGTTGGCAATATGTTTGGTTGGACCATATAATACATGCTTACATAATATACATAATATACACATACTTAACAGACACAGTGGGTACATGTGTGTATGTGTCCCCACTGCTGCCCCAGGAATTGAGGAGGCCTGGCGAAGGGGAGAGGGGGTTGGAAGGGACATCCTCTTGGAGACAGGAAGAGGAGGAATGGGATGAGGAGCTATGGGAAGGCAGACATGGAGGAGGGTAATGACTGGACTGTAAAATAATAAAAGTAATAATAAAATAATAACTTGTTAGTGATTATCAAGGACCCTCTGTTTGTACACCTCTGAGAAAATGAAGTTGTGTATGGCGTTGTCAGATTCTCAGTATCATATGGGGCCACCAAACAATTGCATTAAATGATTCAAAGCATAGGGAGTGAGGTGAGAGATTGTGGTCACCAGTATTGTAAGAAATTCTTTTCTTTTATATTACAAATGGCATTATTTTGCAGAAAATTTGGCTTCCTTTCATTCTAAACACTCATTCCTCCTTGATACTTGTGATAGACATATTTTGTAAAGGGTCATGTTTCTCTAGGATCACAGACCTTCAATGAAAATGCTGGAAGTCGGATTTCAGTTACTCTTTCCTGATATTTAATGGGTACTTTGAATCTTATGTCTTCAGAAATATAATACATTGTGTAGAAGACTGTATCTAGTTCTAAAACATTACAGAGCAAGAAAACTAGAAGAATTTTTAGATATGAGAGTGACATAAATTTTACAGAAATACAAAATAAAACCAATATTTAGGGGTCTAGGAGTGGTTTTCACAATACTGGGAAATGTGTGTTAATATAATTAGCCAGATAGGCAAATGGCAGATGGGATTTGAACAAATAGTGATGCCTCTCCTGATAGAAGTTGTGACAGAGTTCACTTGTGTGATTTTACATGGTAGAGAAACTGATTCTTTTAAGTCCTCTGTAGACTTAAAAGCAAAACAACAAAAAACACCACATTCTTACAAATTTATTTTTTCTATTGCAATATCAGACTATTTTACTTTTTATGCATCATTCAGAAAAATGCATTTCTACTATTTTAAGGCATCTTACAAGCAGGGGTAGGGGTGACGGTAGAGCTGGCAGAGCGAAAAAAAATTAGTGGAGAACAAGCCAGAAACCTGAGACAAGAGAGGTTCCTGGGAGGATATGTGTGTGACTCTAGCTGAGACTCTTAACAGTGAGAGCTATGGAGCCTGAAATGGCCACTTCTTCTAGTCAGGTAGGACTTCAACTGGAGGTAGGGGGGCACCAACCCACCCATAAAACCTTAGATCTCAAATTTTCCTGCCTACAAGAGGTATAGACATAAAGATGAAACAGAGATTGAGGGAATGACCAACCAATTACTGGCCTAAATTGAGACCCACCATTTGGGAGATGGCCAACCCCTGACACTACTAATGATATTCTGAAATTCTTGCAGGCAGGAGCCTGGCACAACTGTTATCTGAGAAGCTTTGTCCATCAGCTGACAGAAACAGATGCAGAGACCCACAAGCAAACATTAGACAGAGCTCAGGGAGTCTTGTGGGAAAGTGGAGGAAGGATTGAGGGAGCCAGAGGAGTCAAAGACACAACAAGAAGACCTACAGAGCTAACTAATCTGGGTCAGTGGAGGCTCACAGAGACTGATTCACCAGCCAAACAATGTGCATGGGCTGGAACTAAGGCCCTTGGTTTGAGATAAGCCACTTGTTCTTCATGTGAGTTCATCAACATAAGGAGCAGGGGCTGTCTCTGATGCAGACTCTGTTACCTACTTTGGATCCCATTCCCCTAGCTAGGCTGCTTTGTCTGGCTTCAATGAGAAAGGATGTGCTTAGTCCTTCTGCGACTTGATGTGCCAGCATGGGTTGGTATTCATGTGGTCCTCCCTTGCTTTGAGGAGAAAGAGGGGGCAATGATGGCACAGGAATGTGATGAACGGACTGAAAGGGAGTGAGGATGTGATCAGAATGTGAATGAATGAATGAATGAATGAATGAATACAATGTTAGGATTGTAGGTCAAATGCGAAAATTAAGACAGACAAAATACTTCACAAATCTAGCTCCGATATTTTAAATGAAGGGGCTGTATTTGACTTGTCCATGATGCAGTTGATCAAGCTAAGAAAGAAAGCTGCAAGATAGTTCAAAATACTATGCTAGCAATCTTACATTATTTCATATGGATTCAGATTCACTTCTTCATGTAGAGAAAGAATGTCAATGAATAAGTTGAAGAAGGAGGTATTGATTCGAACAGAAATAAACCGGATTCTTAATTTTGATTCATTTTACAATAAGCCACATTCTTTTAAAATTATTGTTTTGACATTCTGTGTTAAAAAGTAGATTCTGGTGTGCTTAAATGAGGCTGCCACAAATGGATTTCTATGAAGGAGTTTGTACCTTTTATGTATCTCCAATGAGACACAGTTAGGATGATTATACTTAGTTTTCTTGCTTTTAAAGAAAACATGAGTATTTCTCTTCCTTTTTGGTTTCATGATTTTAATGCTAACAACTACTGAGATATGCTGCATTCCATGCATGACTATTAATAAGCAAAACCATGGGTGTTCTGGACATTTGAGCATGGGACACAGTTGGGATTGGTTTTTAATGAAAATCATGAAAAGTATTGTAACATGCTGTGTGATTTCAAATAATTGAAGATAGAGTTCGGTCATATATTGCACAGCATAATGGAAAAAAGAAATAAAACAGAATATACTTTTAAAAGTATTGCCTTCATTAATTGTTATTACATTCACAAAATATTATAAAACCTTAAGCTCTCAGGTCCAGTGGAAGAAAACTCAGAGGAGTCAAATTTCTGATAAGATTGTGGTTTTCCTACTTTCAGACAAAAGATATTGCATTTTTTTTTACAATTTACTTAATTGTATGATTTTCTTTTTGTAACTGAATGTTTTGTATATAACTTATAGTTTTACAGTCTAGTCATATTTATTGACATAAATTTTATAATTGATCATACCCTGATCAATTATATGCTGGTTTTTGATTCTTGGGCTCAGCCACTCAAATCAATTGAATAAATGTTATACATTGCCATTGAGTCTGAGATTATATTAGTCACCCAGATTTCATTCATATATGAAGGTATTGATTATTAATTATATATACTTGTAAGTCATACTTATCTAAAAATTACATATGTGACTAACACAAAGTAAAGATACAGATATGTTCTAAGAAATGGATGATCCATAAATTATAATTTTTGTTTTCCTGTCTGGTATTTATATTGTATTTTGTTGTGTTGTTGACTTTTAATATCCTTCTCTTATATATTTAGCGGTAGAAAGATAAAATAAAGAATAAATCCAAATCAGGTCAAATTTTCCTCCTGTAGAATAGCATCCACCAGATTTCTATAATCCTTCATACAAAACTTAAAACTTACTGCTGCTTACAGGGCTCTGTATGGTGCTGGTTCACCTTCTCTCTGGATTCCACATTTCCACATTTTAAACACATGGTTTGTCCAGTGCACTGAGGATCTGTTGTTCTCCTTTTCTCTCTTGTCATTTACTGGTCGTAAGCTTGATCGAATTTCAAGATTGTCCCATACTCTACTTCTGTCCTTTCTCAACCTTATGATAAAGTCTCCTTATTACTCATTTTCATCCTCAGTATTCAGGCTATAGTTATGTCATGTATTTTTACAAAATTTGAGCTCATTCTCCACTGTTCACATTAAATTAGTTTCCCTTAGAATTTACTACTGAAGTCCAAACATTGTATTTAGGAGCCTTTGAACTAATGCTCAACTTTTTCAACTCCACAGTGAAATATATCTTCATGAATACTTCATATCTTGATCAAGGCTGTATTCCCCACTCACAGCTATGTGAATACTATGCTATGACACTCAGTATCTAGTAGTAGAATGAAATTTGCAGGGATTTTTTTATGTTAAAGAGTAACATTACCTATAACCTGTTATACATAAAACATTATATTTACTATAATCTTCATCACAATGCTTAATGAGCACCCATATAAGTATTCGTTGAATATATAGATACATATATGATTATGATTAAAATGCATTCTAAGTTGTATTTAATATGATTTTAATCTACTCTAACTTTTTTTGAGATCATGAGTTCAGGGTTTTCTTTATTCCTTTTGTCTTCTTAATTCTGTTATATTCCATGTATAGATTAGAGACTGTTCCAGGAGGTAGCCTAACCTTAGTGCACCATGCTCACTAATGACATTTTTTGGGACAGTGTTTTGTAAGTGGTAGTGTTTGTTATCTTCAGTATAAAAACAATATGATATAGGAAGTCCATATTACATTTGAAGAAATTAGGGTCCAGTTGAATTAAATGGCATTAACAGGATTCTCATTCATATCCTCTGGAGAGAGTACAGACTCTGTTTCATTATGGCAGCAGAAGGCTTGGCAGTATAACAGTCAGGTAAAATAAAAGATATTAGGGTGGGAAAGAAGAACAGTGGTTCAAGTAGCGCATCACAAGTGTGAGAAATAGAGGTGACATCCTTAGAAACTGATTTACAGAACTAGGGGTTTGTGAAGCAGGGCATTGGTGTCTGCTAGAAGAGGGAAACTTAGGGATTTCCTTAGGGATGAGGGCCTGGAGATGCTCCAGTAAATAGTCCTAAACCCATAAGCATGTAAATGGCACTAAAGAAACACAATAGTGTGTTTGTGCATGTGCATGTGTGTGTATGTGTGTGTGAAGAGCACATGATATTAAGAAAAGGTACTAAGGGTTGTGCGACACTATTCCTCTGGAGATGGGAATAAACATCTACTTGCTCTCGATAAGGAACTGACCTAAAGACAGATAGCACCAAATTTAACTTAGTGGGTGAAACCATGATTTTTTTTAATGGGATTTTCTTACAATGATTAAGGGTTAGGGGCTCTTAAGAGGTAAGAATTGACCCATGGTAGCTGCATCACCTGAGCCAGGTCCCAGCATGAGTGGCAGCTCACAAAATCTGGAAACCTGGCATATACTGTACAGCTTAGAGGAAGCTGTTCAAAGCGGGTGAGTGTCCTCTCCATGTGGCCCCACCTCAAGGCTGTACAGCCTCTGACAGGCAACTCCTTTCTTATTGTTTCTTCCATGCAAGTTTACTGATCAGTTTCTTTTAGGTGGCTGGCTTTGTCTAAGAGATACTTTCAGCACTCATTACTGTTTATATACCCCAGGAAAAGGTGGCACCTGGTGAATGTGATCAGTTTTAGGGACTTCCTAAAGATATTTTAGGTTGTTTATTTTATGTATTTATGAACTTCCCTTAAAGATTAAATGTTTCAATTTTAAAGGAAACTGCTATATAACAACAGAGAGGAATTGAAGAGTAAGAAATGGGAATAGATAAGAACAAAATGCATTATATACGTGTATGAAATTCTCAAAAAAAAATACACTGTAAATTTTTATTTAATTTTCTAAAGTTTTTATTTAAATAATAAAATGTCAAATAAAAATAAGAAAATATAGATATAGGTAAATACACATGAGAGAAAATAATATAAAGATCTCTCAACTTTAATTTACTAAATATTCAAGTTGACTATTGAGACATATTCCTCAAAATAATTTAAAACTCCTCTCCAAACAGTGTCCCTAATTGTTCAGACACTTCAATAGAAATGTGTGAACTGACTTTCATGCTTATGAACACAATATCCATTCCACATCCCCATGAACTGCAGTAATTTAGATCTTCAAATAATTTTATTTAAATAATGCCATATTTGCCACATACAATTCTTCTGATGGATCTAAGAAAAATAAGTGAAAAATGTTCTAAAAAAAGTTAGCCACTTTGGTTGCATTTAGAAAATGTATAATTCATTGAAGGAGGTCAATTTTTCACATAAACAGGAATTTGGAAGACATGGATTTGAATCCTGGTCAGTGCCCTTGTAGAGATAAAGACCAGTGGAGGAAGTAATGGCAGATGTGGTGTTTAGGTACTGAAGATACACCAAAATTGCTTAAATATCTTCATAAATAGTTAATAATCAAAAGCTGCTTCTTGTGATTTTTTTCAAAGAAAATGGTCTCTTTACAAAGCATTTCATCCTGGAGAGAGGCTATGGTTATTGTTGAAATGACAGAAAATATTTTTGAACTCTGTCTTAATTTACAGTGTAGGAAAAGTGTTTGAGAGGGCTGACTTCAGTTTGGAAAGCTTTGCACTTTCGATAAAATGCTACTACAAAAACAAGGAATGACTCAGAGAAATGTTTCAAAATAGTAATTCAATTTAAAAAGCTGCTTCAATATTTTCCCATGTCACTGTAACATCCCCTAATTATGGCAACACACACCCTGGTCAGTCAACAGACACTGATATTGAGCAACACCCTCCATCAGCAAAATCTTTGTATCTTCTCAAAGGCTCAGATGAACCTGAATATGCTTAAGTAAAAGTATTTTGAATGAAGTTATGGGCATATATTTCAGGAACAACTTTTTTACATATTAAGAGACTGTGACATATTAGTCATCTAATTTTCATAATACATGGAAACAAAAACTTTCATGAGAGTTATTTACAACAAGATTAGGCACAAAATTTATTCATGTTTTGGATATAGACCTTTGAAATTTGTTAGTTATGTCTATATTTACACATATCCACACAAATATGCACCTATAATTGTATGTGTATTTATAGAAAGTCATGTATCTAGATATGTAATATATATATATATATATATATATATATATATATATACATTTATATATACACATAAAACATAACACACACAAACATATCCATACATATGTGTGTGTGTGTGTGTGTGTGTGTGTGATCTCAATTTATTTAAGTATATTTGTCTACATGCTAATTATGGGTAACTTTCTACTTTGACCAGGAAGAACAGTTTGGTAATGTAGCAACTCTATATGTGAATTCCAAATGTACATGCTATAATATATCTGACAGACTAATTAATTTCTTGACCTTATCCCCTTTACCCCTAAAGAAATAATATTCTGTGATGTCATCTTATTAAATCAATCAAATGAGATGGCGTATGGAAATTACTATCTATGTAATGATCCAGCATCATGAGCCACTGTTATTTTTTTGGTGATGCAATTAGCTTTTCTGGTCTGGAAGATGTTTTGTACCAAATCACAATGATGTGAAGAAGGGCATTAAAAACTTTGATCCATTTCTAACAGAATTGGAATGATTCCTCTTGCTTTCCCTCGGAATCAACTACTATTGGTTCAGATCTATAATGGAGTGCAGGTGCTTATCCAGTGTTGTACTATATAAAGACTTGAGGTAGAATTCATCTGCAGGATACAGCTTTACTGCTAGAGGTCAATATTTTGAGGGCAAAGCAGAATGACAGCTAACGATCTGATAGGAAAGCAAAGACGAGAGCCATTAAAATCAACTGTTATAATCACAAATGAACTAAGCTGTGGTGGTTTGGGGGAAGAGCAGTTATCCATCCATGCCCCTTTCTTCTTCATGCATCAGTGTATTGTAAACAATCTAATAACTGGTCCTTTAAATGATGGTTTGAGTCATCAAAAAACAAGTTATGTTCACTACCACTTTTAATGATATGGCAGTGTAAAAGGCACTGGGAAATGATGCCATTAAAATAATTCCTATTTTCTATAAGGATTGCATTGAGTAGTTGCATAATTGTTGTTTGTCTTTTCTGAGTTAAATTCATTTATTTAACACAGAAACATGATAGTACCTACCTAGTAAGCTACGGTAGATTTTAAGCAATAATCATTAAGTGTGCATCGTACCCAGTCTGGCACATACAATTTGGTGGGTTAGTTCCTGCTTTAATAGTGTGTAGGAAAAAATATGACTGGGGAACCCAGGGTTCCTCCCCCATGTTGTGGGTATGCTCTGGGTTCCTCCAGCTGGAAGTTGGGCCCCGCTGCTCATTAACTAAAAGCCTCTCCATGGTTCCTCACAGATCCTCACGGAGCGGCCCCAACACAGGAGGAAGTCCTTGGGTTTCCAAAACCAGTTTATTGACATGTCAGATGGTGGATGGATCTGGATGCATACCCCATAAAACCCAGGGTGGACCTGAGTTAAATAGGGAGGGAAAAGGGGGAGGGGCTGGGGAGGAATGTTTAATCGGCTCCACCCTCTGGCCTTCAGGTACCTTATTAGTATGTAAATCTCTCTAGGGCCTGGACTGAAGGGTTCAGGTGGAATAGAGATTAGACCTCCTCATGTTAGGCCTGACAATAGTGTTTCCATTAGTTATTTAAAATTAACTTCACTTCCGTTTACCATTTTACTGGGTGGTTTTGTGTCAACTTGATACCAGTTAGAGTCATCAGAGAGGAAGGAGTGTCTATTGAGGAAATGCTTCCATGAGATCCAGCTGTAAGGCATTTTCTCAATGATCAGTGGGAGAGTGCCCAGACTATTGTGGGTTGTACTATTTCTGGACTTGAAGTCCTGGGTTCGATAAGAAAGCAGACCACCAGTGTAGGTTTGGAGATAAGATGGCCAGCAGAAAAAAAATAGAAACAGGCCATCTGGAAAGGTAGGAGGTGGGGGCAACCTCTAGAATGTACTAGAGACCTGAGAAGTGAGAGACTCTCAGTACTCAAAGGGATGGACCTTAAATGAAATGCCTTACAATGGGAGAGATAACAAGTAGAAAAACAGGGCATCAAGTGGATGAATGGGGTTGCCATCTCACAGTCAAAACTTTGACCTAGAATTGTTCCTGTGTGAAAACACTGCAGGTACAAAATAGAGAAGAGTCTGAGGTACAGGAGGTCCAGTGACAGGCTCAAATTGGGATCTAACTCAAGGAAATGCTCCCAGGCCACCACTACTACTAATGCTATGGTGTGCTTATAGACAGGAGCCTAGCATGGCTGCTCCCCAAGAAGCCCAACAAGCAGCTGAAAGAGTCAGATGCAGATATTTACACCCAACCAATGGACAGAAGCTGCTGACCCCTGTGGTTGAATTAGGGAAAAGCCGGAAGAAGCTCAGGAGAAGGGCAATCCCATAGAAAGACCAGTAGTCTCAACTAACCTGTACCCCCCAAGATCTTTCAGATAGTGGACCAACAAGGCAGCATACACCAGCTGATATAAGGCCCCAAACACATATACAGCAGAGAACTGCCTGGTCTGGTCTCAGTGAGAGAAGACACACCTAACCTTAGAGAGACTTGAGGCCCCTGGGAGTGAGGAGATCTGGTGGGGTGGGGATGGGAGATTAAGGACATCATCTTGGAGTCAGGGGAAGAGGTATGGGATGAGAAACAGTCAGAGGATATGTTGGGAGGGAGATAAAGACTGGACTGTAAAAAAAAGGATTAAATAATAATAATAATAATAATAATAATAATAATAATAATAATAATAATAACAATAATAAAATAAGTCCAGAAAAATAAGAAAGAAAAGATGTAGACTGAGCAGCCACGGGGAACAAGTCAGTAAACAGCATGCCTAAATGGCCTTTGCATTAGCTGCTGCATCCAGGTTCCAGCCTTGCTTGAGTTTCTGTTCTTTCTCCAAGGATGGATTATCATTTCGAAATGTAAGACAAATAAACCTTTCCTCTCCAACTTCCTTTTTGCTCATGGTGATTCGTTGAAGCAATAAAATATTGACTGAGACAACCCTGTTAAAAGTTAAATTAGCAAATCCTTTTGTCAAAAACAAATAGAACATTAAGTTAAAAGGAACCAGGATACATTTTAGCCTATTAATGTGCAGGTTACAACCCTGTTAGAAGGGTTCCTTCAAAAGAAGTATGCCTGCTGAAAACCTCTATTCATTTATTGTTCTTGAATACAGTGTGTGTGTGTGTGTGTGTGTGTGTGTGTGTGTGTGTGTGTGTGTGTGCGTGCTAGCTTTGTCATACAGTTGGGCGAAAACTCTAGTTGTTGCTTCATCAAGCCTAGATATAATTCTTAACTCACCAAAGAAACAAATGGTGATCATGAGGCTGTACAGTATTGGCTTATTCTGAATGACTTGAATGGCACACTTAAGGGATGCTCAGGAACATGCAAAGATGATTTTTTGTAGCAAAGATTGGCTTAGTATGACACTTTTTTCAAGGTTTTCTAAGGAAGCAAGTATTTTATGTTAGATCTAAAGTGTGTTTATATATATATATAACTTAATTCATGGGTGCCATTCACTCTTTCACAGCAAGTATTATTTTCCTTTCTGAAAATGAGAAAACATTTGCACTTTCATTGTGCCATGTTGATTGTGCTCCAAGGCAGTGAAGCAGAAGGGGACTTTGCCCATTGCCCAATCAACATTGTACTTCTTCAATATTTTTCATACAAAAACAAAGAATATTTGATTGAACAGATGAGTGACTTTGTTCTGGTGAAGATGAGTTACTGTTAGATAGAGAGCATTGGTACCTTCCACCTCAATGCAAATATCCAGCCTACCCAACAAGCCTAGGTACTGGTCCTTTCTTAACTCGAAACCTCAAATGGAATAAAAGAGCCATTCATAGGCTTTGATCAGTCATGTTCTCTCTCTCTTCCACTTATGCACCCATACACACACACACACACACACACACACACACACACACACACGAGAGAGAGAGAGAGAGAGAGAGAGAGAGAGAGAGAGAGAGAGAGAGAGAGAGAGAGGATAGCAAAGTAATGTTTTAAATATGTACTGTGTAAAGTTTTGGAATGTATCTATATCAAGCCTCTATTCACCAAACCTTATATTGCCTTGTCTTACTAATACTGCCAAGATATTATAAAGTGACTGATCAATATTTCTTCCAAGTGAATTCCTTGTGAAAATATGGTACATGATACCACATTGGAAGAGTGAGTCCATGGACTAAAATCACACTTGCACTTTGGCTCAACGATGATCTTTGTAGAAAGGACCAGTATTGGTTAGAAATAACAACAAAAAAATAAAAGTGTGAAAATATTCTACACATAATTTCATGTTATACATGCAAGGAATCAAAACTACTTAGAGATTTGGAAAGAGAATATTGAGGTGGGGAGCAAACAGGGAAAAAAGAGAAGAGATTGGAAGAAGGAAAAGAAAATTAATTTTTTTTTTTTTTTTTTTTTTTTGTTTTTCGAGACAGGGTTTCTCTATGTAGTTCTGGCTGTCCTGGAACTCACTCTGTAGACCAGGCTGGCCCCAAACTCAGAAATCTGCCTGCCTCTGCCTCCCAAGTGCTGGGATTAAAGGCATGTGCCACCACCACCAGGTGAAAATTAAAATTCTAACGAAGGAATGAAAAGAAGTTACATAGTTTCCCAAAGCCAAAGCTGAAATTCCTTGTGTTATATCTGAGCACATGATACTCCAAAATGGTACCTTGATATTTGAGACACTGCAGAGAGTGGAAGGTCTCTATGCTGGTCATTAGTTGTTACTGTTGTTGTTGTTACTGTAAGACAATAAATACCTCCTAAAATAAAAGAAATAACTAGAAGGTTCAGATCATGATCACTTGGACTTGTTTGTTTAAGGAGAGGCAGTGTACAACAGAGCAAGCACATAGAGAGGCAAAAAAATTCTCTAAGAGTTGTAGTTTATAAAACCACAGAGAGATGAATCCCAATACTCCTCGTGTAGACATACCTTCATTAACCCAAAACCTTCTGGTGGACCCTATCTCCCAAATATTCCAATACACTAAGATAGCACCATAGAGTTGAGATTGCATATTGAACATGCAAGCTTTTAAGAAATATTCACTATTTAAATGAGAGCAGTGTCTCTTATGTTGCCTTCACTCTTCTTTCTTGAAGCAATTCATAAGATCCCCACTATAGTACTCCTCTTCTGAATCTTGGAGGAAGGGGTTTGTCATTATATCTGAAGAATGTGAAGATACTATGACACAAAGATTTAGAACAAGGTGACCTCTTTAAATTCACTTCGGTGTACTGCCATGGTATCCGGCCTTGTTTCTTCAAGTGTATTGCTCCCAGTGACTGTTCATTCATTCTTCAATGTATTAAATGGCATAGATTTCTTTGTTTCTTTCAATACTCACTTCTGGGGCATCTTTTATCATCTGAGCCACATAGGAAAAAGTTGTATATATTCCTCTTTTACAAGTCTGTCTTTGGCAACAGAATTCTATGACATGTACCGAATGATGTGTGAAAATAAAAATCCATTCCCCTACAGATATGTCCACATAGGGTTTTGTTGATCATCCAGAGATGCAGTGAGAGGGACTTGAAATTCCTATGGGAAAAATATATAAACACAAAAAGAGGCCAGCCATGGCTACACACACCTCTAATCCCAGCACCACCACCACCATTCCCAGAGATGTAAGCAGGAAGAGTTCTGTGAGTTTGATAGAATGCTCAAGACTACACAATAAGACTGTTTGTTGGAGAAAAAGACTGAAGTCCCGGACCATGTGGTTGAATTAGGGAAAGGCTGGAAGAAGCTGAGGAGGAAGTTTACTCCATAAGAAGACCAGCAGTCTCAACTAATCCAGACTCCTGAGATCTCTCAGAGACTGAACCAACAACTAGGCAGCATTCAGTAGCTGGTACGACCCCAACCCAACCCACACCCGCTCAGACACATATACAGCAGAGAACTGCTTAGTCTGGCCTCACTGAGAGAAGATGTATCTACCCCTAGAAATACATGATGCTCCAAGGAATAGGGAGGTCTGGTGGGGTGAGGGGTAGGGTAGGGGATGGGGTGCTAGGGTGGAAACAACCTCTTGGAGACAAGGGGAGGAGGAATGAAATGAGGAATTGTGTGAAGGTGGACTGGAGGGGTAATGACCTGACTGTAAAGAAATAAAAGTAACAATAAAAAGAAGAAAAATGTAAAAGACAATAATAATAACAACCAACGACAAACACAGGACAAATCCCATGATGTATTTTTTTCAAATCAATACATCACAAGTATCGACCTCAGTGACAGTAGAAAGACTCCTTTCTTGTGAATTCCTGTTTCATAGTAACTATCTCCATATTTGTTTTTCTCTAATGGTTTGTTTTTCTCTAATTCATTTGACACTCTGGCTAAAATGTAAATTCCAGGGGAAAAAAAAATCTTAGCACCTTGTCTACCGCATTCAGTTGAGTACCCAGCTGGTTTGCTGAAGTAGGTTTTAGTGTAGCAAGCTGATCATCATGAAGAAATTTACAAATCTCAAGGCAATAATAGTGTTAAATGACCTGGAGAGCTCAAGACCAGTCAAGAAAGTGAATTTCCAGCGATGTGAAGGGGTCCAGACATACATTTCAGAACATGATGTTGTATTCATTCACTAAATAGCTGTATAGAAAATATTATACCAATTAGAAAAGAGAATTTCTTGTGCTATCTTGTCAATAGTTGACACATTTTTCCTCCTATACTGTGAGCTCCTGTAGGGGATGAGTGATTCATCTTAATCCAACATTCCTGCAGCCATTTATACTAAATAATACACTTTCTGCATTCCAATAGCATAATTAGAATAAAGTTTGATGAAAAACATAAAAAAAAATAAATAAAACCAAAACCTAAGCAAACATAAAAGCTTGGAAGAGAACCATTAGTATCATTTCAGTTAATATTTGCTGACATATTTTTAAAACAGATTACAGAGAAACATTAAAATGATTGACATCAAAATACTTGAAACATAGTAGGACATATGTTTATATCATCAAATTAAGCAATATCTAAGAGGAGAATTAGTCATATATTTTATTTTTGAATGCCTATACTAATCCAAGACATTAAAATAACTTGGAGATCATACATGCTTGCACAAACAGTACAGGTTTATGTCAAGCACATATTCTCCTTTGGTTATAAATGCTTCTTCAGCTATAGATTACATCTTAGTGTTTGTACTCACAAAAGCTCTTCAGAGGATATCTTTGTAAGAAGACTGAGAAAGGGGAAGAGGAAGAGGAAGAGGAAGAGGAAGAGGAAGAGGAAGAGGAGAAGAGGATAAGAAAAAGAAGCAGAGGCAGCATCAGAAGAAGGACGAAAATTAGGAGGAAAAAGAGGAATAGGAAAAGAAGGAGGAGGAGGGGGAAACAGAAGAAGAAAAAGATGAAAGCTTTCTTTCTTTTTTGATGGGTCAGAAACAGTAAGATTGAATCCATGATCCTCTACATAGTGAATCCCTGTTTCAGAAACGGAAAATATCATAAAGACATAAATATCAGAATATTCAAGTAGCACCACACCATCTCTCAGCATACTTCCAGTGATAACATCACAATTTCTTTTTCTATATGTTTATAACTCCTCAACACTGAAATATAAGCAAATCCCTCCAATTTTTCCAACAATAGAAAAATTCACCTTGTTTATTTGACCCTCTACACTCGACTTTTCTGTCTCTATTGCTATTCTATTTCCACCTTCACAATTTGGTTCAAAGTCATGCTTTAAGGAATAGGCTCTAGGATTGGTGGGCCCTAAATTTGATAAAACCCTTGACTCTATGATTGACCTTGAGCTTGTTGCTTCATTTCTCTGGGATTCACTTTCTCACTTTTAACTCTGTTTCGTGTAGGATTTCTGTTTCATGGGAATATTGTAGATGTTATCTAAGATAGTGCACATTAATGACCAGATCTTAGCTTATACTTCGTTAATTATTTGTAGCCAGACATCTGTAATTAGCTTTGAGAACTTGCTTTAACTATGTCCCTACATCATGTTGTTTTACTCACCTAATAATATATAAGCAACTATATACTCAGACTTCAACACATTAAACATAAAGCCATATGATCAGAAAATAGGAAATAGTTATGGCTTAGGTCACATGATCATCATTTTAAGCACCATAGGCACATTTTGCCATTAGATAGATCTTCTGTTATTTCAGATATACAGTGCTATCCAATAAACCATTTCAAAGTACAAGGGCATCAGACAGGATACACAGTTGTTCAAAATGGAGAGGGTTGGCACTCTTGGCCTGTCTGGTTAAATACTTTGACTGGTGTAAGATGCTCAGAAACTCATATATCTGGTGTTGGTGTAACTATCATCAAGTTCCATCCTCAAGAAAACTAATCTCATTTACTATACATGACAGAACTCTAGTTGTAACTTAAAAAGAGCAGGAACTATAAAACTTACCCAGGCTGAGGCTCAGAAGCCATATCAATACCAGTATGATTTCCTTCATCAAAGGAAATCATAGGACCAAACCAGACTCAAGAGGAATAGAAAGTGTTTCTATTTAGGAACCTAACAGGGGGAAGTAAATATAAAGGAATGAGCCTAGAGGATGGAAAGAATTGTAATGTCATTAATAACACTCAGTAACAGTTCCATTTATAGGGATAATTTAAAAACCCAAAGCATAAAATTACAAAGGAAAACAACTACAAAGGTAATTTAGTTATTAGAATAATTAAAACACTTACATAATCATGTAAATTTATTATTTTCACCATTTACAAAATGTGTAGGGATGAAACTAGTAGATGTTACAATTTCAATTCGAATGCACAGTATAGTATTTTAAGAAATCTGTAGTGATTGGAATACAATTTTAGTTTATATTTCTACTGAAAGCCAAAACATTGTTGCATGAATATTATTGTCATCTGTTTCCTTTATCCATAATTACAAAAATCACTGATTTTAAATTCAGGGCATAAAAAAAAAAAAAAAAAAAAAAAAATTTCCTATAACAATAGGTTTTTTTCCTCTTAGTCTGAGACCTTCTGATATCTAAGGACCTATGTGGAATACATAGAATTAGGTAGTATATTGGGTCTACATCTGTGTGTACATTCTCTACCTATATTAGTACATTAGGATATATAACTAATTGTTCCATGACATGGAGCAAGATTCAACCCATCCAATAACAAAGCCAACAAATGTTGCTTAGATATACATCCTATACCCAGTCTAATATCTGGCCATATGAGGAAAGAATATTAAACTAACTCAATCACCTGTGCTCTTGTGTGCATATTTTCTAGAAAAAAAAACGTATATCTTATATGTAATAAATGCAGTTGAAGGACCAATTGCATCAGAATAATCTTTAATGCTGTAAACACATAAGAGGTTCATTCCTTAGCAAATCACTTCATACATGGGAGATGCTAGACAAGTATTTCTTGCATGAATAAAGATTTGCTCTTGATATTATAGTGATAATAAGATTAAATTTTCATAAATCTTGTTGTGGTTCCATTTTCTTCTGTATATAAAATAATTAAAATTACTTTTCTGTATGATACTTTCTATAGAAATCAAAGTAAACAAGATAAAATATATTAAGTGGTAAAGTTCATTTGTGTAGTGATGTTTTCATAAATACCTTGTGATTAAATGTAATGTAAACATATTATCTAATGATATTTTGTGTACAAATAAATCTAAGAATATTATTTAAATTGGTGATATGAGCAGAACGCTATTCATAATGCCAATTTTCTAATCACTGTTGAATGTAAGGATGCACCTGTTAAAATAGTAATTTTCTGTAATGCAGGTTCTGTGTTTACCATAAAATAGCAGCAGTTTGATCTTTGATAGGAGATGAAATTGGATTTTCATTTAAAGAGACAATAAATAGAAGCATGCTCATTTTCAGAAGATTCTTCTAGTTAACCTTATTCCTACACACTATTTCAGATGCAGGATAACAGGAGACTTTATTATTAATCTGGCTTTCTTTTTCTTGTGTGAAAGTAAAGCATATTTTTTTAATGTACTGTTTCACTGCTGATTCTGTATTACAGTTAAAAGATTGACAACTTGGCAAGGTAAGTGGAGAAAGAATACACAAAATTATCCAACTCTAATTATCTCTTAATTACACAATCAATCCCATCATTAAATTCTGATATCATGGACCATGCTGTAGCTGTCCTCCTTTTATTTCAATCTGTATGGCTTCTTGTGAATTTATGGTCTTTTTTTTTGTCATCTAAATATCATCATTCATCCATTTAAAGCTTAATAACACAGTGCACTGAAATTTTCCTTATTTTCTCCACCATTCACACCATAGAACTTTCTCAATTTTGATTCAGTCTTCCTTTCTTCTTGTTATTTTATACCTGGTAAAACATTATAGACATATTCACTGGTAGGTAGGTAGGTGGTGGGTGGATACATGGGTAAGTAGGTAAGTAGATAAAATTTAAAATAGATGATATACAGACACACTGACCAATCAACAGACAGACAGAAAGATAGATAGAGGATAGAAAATAATAGATGATAGATAGATAGATAGATAGATAGATAGATAGATAGATAGACAGATACATATACAGCAGAAAATGTAAAAATACATTAAGCTGTATAAATAAAATTGGCATACATACAAATACAAGACAATAAATAATTTCTCTATTTATGTGAGCTTTAACAATTGTTGAACATTCAATGCCTTCCACCCTCTCTTTCACATTTTCCTCAGCAAATATTCTTGCACATTCAATGTATGGTGAATATCCCTGTGACATACTGAAGCCTGTAACTATGCCTCACATCCCACAGAGATGGTATAACTCATCAGTCCTGAATCTCTTACAGTGGTCTCTCCTTAACTCCATTTGGTTATGGCATTGGGTGTATGAGGATGAGAATGATATTGTTTGTCTTCAATGCCATTCTCTTCACTCTGGTGGCAGATTTAAAGATTTTTAGGTACTTCCAGAAATTAGTTTCATCCATGATTCCCTTCTCAAAATATCTTTATTCCCATGAATGTTCCCTTTAGATTTAGTATGTCTAAATACTTTTAGTATGTCTAAATACTTTAGATTTAGTATTTTTAGATTTAGTATGTCTTCTAATTCTCTCTCTCTCTCTTTCTCATACACAGAAACACACACAGAAACACACAGACACACACAGACACACACACACACACACACACACACCAGAGTCAATAAACAGAATACAAACGAAATATAGGAAGAGATGGACTCTTGAGAGTTGTTCAGGTGTCACCATTCAGCAGTGACTACTCATTTTCCACTCATTCAAAGTATTCTTGTGAATATAACCAATTCTTTTATAATTCTTACTGTCATTCTTTTTCTGAACTATGTTCTCTGACTTGTCTGCTATACATAATGTCTTAGAGAATAAGGATCCTTCCTTAAATCCCTCCCACCTTATTTACTGACATGCACTGATCAGCCTGGTTCATGGTCATCTTGTTCTGTTCTCTTCTGTATGCCCATATTTTATGTATATTTATTTAATGTTTTCAAACACAGTTGTTTCACTCCTTACAATTTTATTTGAGTTGATAATATAAATTAAGTCCTTAATTTTATTATTTCCCTAATAATACATGTCTTATATACATGTATATGTACAAGTGCACATGTACATACATACACATACCCACCTATATATGTATATTCACATCTCTCTTTGGTACTTCTCATATTTACCTTAATATAAATTTCACAGAAACCAAGACAGAAAGAGACATAGAAAGAGACTGAAATTAAAAGAAAACATGCATACCCACTTTTCCAAAGCAATTGCAACAATCAATATGTTCACTACTGCTAAAAGCAAATAAATCAAGCAGGATTTTATGCAGAATTATGACAGAACACGATTTGTGTTTGGCAGAGCCTGAACATTCTGCCATCCTTCTGAATGGTTATCAATCAACTCTCAGTAACACAACGGTTTAAAAAGCTAAATAAATAATTTTCAAATAAATTTTTATGATGTTGAAAATTGGCATAGTCATGTTTCTCATACTGAGGATCTTGGCTTCCCCTAAGTTAGGGAAGAAATGAAAAATGCTTTTGGTTCTACTCTGCTGTGCATCACTGTGACAAAATATCTCACAGAAAAGAGTTTCTGCATATTTGTTTCCTGGTTATTTGAGATGGCTTTTAGGCATTCTCTGTGCCTATGGATCATAACAAATATATGTAGTAGAGGAGTTCTTTCCATCCATGGTGGAAAGGAACGAAATAGAAAAATCAGTATTGAGTTCAATAGCATAACCTCAGTAACCTACGTATGATCACTAAGCTTCACCTTTCAAAGTTTCAACTACCTCCCCACAGCACCAATCCATTTATGTGAGTTTTGAGGGAAAACTTAAGCTCTACCCCATATAGATGACAAAGAAAGAGAGGAATTGCAATTTGTAAGAATAGAGGTTTTAAGACAAACTTTAAGCTACCTCTTTCTGTCTTTGCCCATAAGGCATTTCTAAATGCAAGCAAAATCAGGGCTTCCTTCAGGATTACTAGAAAGCTGGTTCATTGGTAGAGTGATTCCTTGAAATGATACTTCATTCATCAGCTCTATGAATAAATAAATTATTCCCAAATGCCAATATTTTATTATTAATAGCAATTTCTCTGCACTCTTCTCCTAACTGATTGAAAAGTACATAGGTCTTGACCATAAATCTGGAAACCATTTCACCGGAGTATTGATTGTTTCACACAGCAGTGTCACTTTATTGACAATCCCCAAGAAGTTAGATAATCATATGGCTTTCCATGACTAAATTTTCCACATCTTTATATACTATGTCCGTGTTTGTTCTTGTGTGTGGAATGAAGGGATGTGTATGTGTGTAAAGATACACATGCATGTGTGTGCATGCCAGAGTACAAACTCAGATGTCATTTGTCATGTCTTTTTTACATATGATTTTGACATCAGGTCTTTCATTGGCCTAGAACTCACTAGGTATGTAGTTCTGGCCAGGAGATAAGTCTCAGGCAATCATCTGTCTCTATTTCCCACTACTTGGAATGCAAGCTCCATGCCTGCCATATATTATGTGGATTCAGGGGACTGAACTAAGGTCTTTGTGATTAAAAAAAAAAACCCAAAAACCAAAAACCAAAACCAAAACAAACCAAAAAAACCAAAACCTACTTTACTGAGTGAGCCATTTCCTCACCCCAAACATAAATTCTTATATGTACACTCAAAAGTGAATTTCTAAAAATTGTATTACAGGGCAAAAATATGTATGGTATCAGGAATTGTATTTTAGAACAGTAAAGTGATATCAATTAAAATATTACAGAACTCTGAATGAAACATACATGTGGATGTTAATGTACTGAAGTTACCTCTTTAATTCTAAGAAATATACAGTAGCTTATGTGCCCTGTTTACATTAGGGGATTGCTGATATGAGGGATAGGAGATTTCTTTTTGAATATCACAAATCTTTTAAGATGCAAAGCTTGTTTCAAAATAAAGTTTTGAAATATGTTTCTAGAGATGGTTTTATGTAATTTTTGATACGGTATACACAAGTTCTCATGATCGCTGCACATTCATCATCTAATATACACATCAATTAAAATAAAGACTCGTGCACCCCCAGACCAATCTAACACCTTTTAATAAGTAAATTTTAGTACGTGTTCTCATAGTGATGCCATGCACACATAATCAGAAATGGGAATGAGGTACCAGGAAAAAAATGAATGTTTTCACTCCTTCTGCTAGATAATAAAACCTAACATCTATCTTACATTTGAAATCAAAGCCAGGAACTGTGACATAGCCTGGAAGGAAGAAAAAGTCAAAATCAATATTATGTTTACTATCTCAACCGCATGATTCATACTGAAGCTAATACTGCAGATTCAGAGCAGAGTTAGCAGTACCAATTCAGACTTGTTTTTCAAGATCAGAGGTGGGAATAGTTTCCATGTGCGGGGTACATTGTTCCCACAACCTGAGACCTCTGCTACATTATGCTCTGTGTGAGCATATGTGTGTATATGTGTGTACAAGTGGATGCCTATGAACATATGATATGAAGGAACAATGTGAGATAGATAAGAGAAGAAATTAAATAGAATATAGGAGAAGTATAAAACCTGGTATTGTTTCAATGGCATCTTCTTTCAACTGTCGGGGCGATATGATGAGCAGATCTGAGTGGCTCACACACAGCTCCAAGTATTCAAGCAGTCTTTCACTGAACAAATATTAAGCACCTGTCTCATATGCACAGAAACATTTTGAAAGAGAGAAATATTACAAGGAAAAGTAGAGTATAGGATAAGATATTGAAATAGTCATCCAGTCTTCTTTTCTTCATATGACACACAATTCTCATTGATGCTTTTAGGATAAATATGAAATTAAAAAAATCTGTACCTCATTTCCTTTTATTCTCTGTCCAAAAAGAATCCACTTGGTTTAAAAGCAGCTCCTGAGTTACAGTCTAAGGGTGGGCATGGTATCATTTAGCAATACGAGCAAGGCTTTTGTCAGATCTTGGGTCTTGAAATAAAGTGTGTGTTCTCAGCAAGTTTGTGGTTTGGATAAAACCAAAGCACTAAATGAGGGTCAGGGATTTTTTTTTACATAATATACACCTTTAATATTCGATATAATGTAATCCAATCCATCTGCAATGTCACAGTTTGTACAGTTTCAAAAACGCGACTGTAAATTTTTACTTTGAAGGGATTATGATCCTCACCTGAAGTTATTAGTGACTATGGTTAATACAATCTGAACACTCAATACATGCGAGTCTCTGCATGCTGATATAGAGGCGTGGGTGCTTCCTGCCTATAATGTTATGCTGCAAAGGTCATTGTTAGTACTCACATCGACACACAGCTTCCTCAATGAAACCTCAATTCTTAAGGACCTAAATTCAGAAACCAAACATTAAATGGTAAATGTGGGCACACGACTACATGCATATAGAATCCACACTTGTAAAGACTCCTATGAACACTGCTGCCCTTTTCATTCAATAATTAAATCAGTATTCCAGAATTACTTTACCTCTAAAATATAAACAAAATTATGCTCTTTGAATAGCACTTTTTTTTCCCTCTTCACAAAAGATACATTCTTATATTACCTTTTTCCAAGTTCTTGTGCTTTTCCTAGTGAGGACATTTCTTTTTCATTTTACAGCCTTGTAAATCAAAGCCTTGTAAATGTATAAATGCAAAGGAACAAACTTGAGCTTTACAATGGGAAGAAACAAGGGTCATAGAAAGCATAGAGACACTACGGAACAGTAAAGAGATAACATTTGCCATTTAACATCATTCATGTCAGAGTATCGTGTCACAGTTGTAGATATTTCATCTCAAGCCAACATGTCATACCAGGCCCACATCCAACGCAGAACAGTAAGTATGCAGTAAGGCACATTGCACAAGAGCTTCGAGAGAGGACAAAAGAAAACTGCCACAGAGGGCAGAAGTATGATCCAGCATGCCCACTCATCAACTCTGAGCCAGGCCCTGGCGCACCCATGGTAATGATCATGGAAATATTCTATTTCATGTTTGGAGCTGGGCGTGGTTATGTCTGTCTGAGTTCCACATTCTGTGCTTTCAGTCCAGGTTATATGAGCAATATTAGTACCATGAACGTCACAAGTGTCAAAGTTGGCAGATGGTCAAGATCCATAAACAAAACAAAATTATATGATAACTTTCTCCATTCTTTCATATATCTAGGTTACCTCCAAATTATTTACAATGCTTGATATTATAGAAACAATATGTAAATGGCTGGGCTATGCATTGTTTATGGAATAATAAGAAATGATAAGAATGTTTAGCACTAATGGGATATTTTTCAAATCATTTTAACCTATTACTGGTTTGAGTACTAGGATGGCCTGAGAAGATTTACCATCTGATAAATGAAAACAATAATGAGGATGCATGAATTTCAAAGTCTACTTAGAGTTCAAACCTGGTAACAACGGTGTGCCTCCTCATTCTGTCCTAAGCTATGCCATGGGCAGAACCTAAGCTGTCTCTCAAGAGAAAGAGATTTTTGAGGAGAAAAAAAATATCAAAGAATCTCCAGAAGGAATGAGATAGTTACATTTGGAACTTTCTACAATGGCCTATGTGTTACTTAATGGCCTTACTCCTCTAAGGGAAGCCATTGGGGGGTTGTAGTACCCTTAAGAGTGACGTCTAGCAGAAATCTTCCAGCTCTTGGGACTGTATCATGGAGGGGACTGTGGGATCCTTAAGCTACTTCCTCTTTTCTTTTGGCTGGCTGTGAGGGGATCTGGTTTCCTAAGGAAAGTGACCATGATGTGTCTCTTTGCCACTAGCAATTTTGAAACCTGGGAAGCAAAGTAACCTTTACTTCTTCAGTGGGTAAAGGGATTCATTACTGTAATAGGAAACTAAGTCAGCAGTGAAAGGAAGGGGATTTCTTCCTGAAGCAATCCCAGCAGGGAAAGTGTCTGAGTACATGCCCTGAGGGCCAGCCAGTGATGTCACATAACAGAGGCTGAAAAAAGCCTCCTACTGGGGCTCACATAGTGGTGTTCTTTATGATTCAATAAGTATAAGAGGTAATTATTGTACCATTCAGAATCACTGAGAAAAGTTTAGAGAAATGTGAAAATGTTGGCATTTCACTTTTCAAATGCTTCTCTTTCTCACACATTTGGCATGATCCCTTGTTGCTGTGAACTGCTTGTTTGCCACCTACCCCATCATCATTGACATAGTAAACTCCATTTCCATTGTGACCCTATTTATAGACATGATCTTTGGGAAATTAATAGGTCAAGAAGATACTGTATATAACTTAAATTGGCACCTTTATAGAAAGAGACAAGAGACAACTTACTTCCTGCCAAATAGAATGGAAAAACAAACAAAGAAACAAACAAACAGAAAAAACCAATCACCTGTACACTAAGGAGCATGTCTTCCCCTCCAATACAGGATCTGACTGTACTTTAACATTGGATTGTTCAGGTTCCATATGTGGAGGGAGTAGTTGCTTATTGTTTATAATACCTAGTCGGTATCATTCTGCTACAGTAGCCAGATATCTCTAGGACAGCAGACAACAGTTGTCCACGTCTATGCAGTGGACATGCTTACCATCCCAAATATCAACTACCTACCACTTGGAATAAATAAGCAGAAGTGGTTCTGTGGGCCAAGGACAAGGAAATGGGCTGCTTGGCAGGAATATGACATTGGCTGAGGACAAGAAAGTAGGCTTCAGGCAGGAATCTGATATTAGGCTAGAACAAAGAAGTAATTTCAGAAAGGAATCTAAATATTAGGCTAGAACAAAGAAGTAATTTCAGACAGGAATCTAAATTTTAGGCTAGAACAAGGAACATGAAAATGACTTTGGGCTAACACAGGGAAGTATCTCAGATATTTTGGTCATCTTGATAAGTCCTTAGAAACAATGATCATGGGAATGTTCTTGGAATTTTGTTTATTGCCTTGCTTGTTCTTTGACTAATTGTGTTTATTGTTTTGCTTGTTGCTTGTCTATTTGCATCTATGGTATTGCTCAAACTAAAAGTGACCTTAATACTTGCATGTAATTAATGTGTGTGTGCGCGCGCGCAAGCACATGCTCATAAGCTGATGAAATAAAGTCCTAGTCAGTATTTCTGACATTTTTCAATTGTAACTAAATGATCTTTCTCTATCATACTGTATAATCTTGATAAGGACTGCCTATCACTTTCATCTGATAATATTT
Source organism: Arvicanthis niloticus (assembly GCF_011762505.2). NCBI lineage: Eukaryota > Metazoa > Chordata > Mammalia > Rodentia > Muridae > Arvicanthis > Arvicanthis niloticus. Next base: position 22,300,704 of record NC_133430.1, on the reverse strand, counting down.
TTGTTCTTGTTCTTGTGATTACAAGTCATAGTTTATTTTGAGAATAAACGACATGCATTTTCAACATCCGGGAAATATTTTGCCATTGTTAACAGAAAGCCAAGCAACTTCAGAGTCATGCATGCAAATGCTCAGATATGAAGTCCTTCCTGCTTTCAATAATTCTGCTACATTTACCAAATACTTGGTATATATCAGGGTATGAAAAGACATGGCTGCAGCAGCAACCTTCTATGGAACTCTGGGTATGATGGCACCTAAAGAAAGGCACAGTAAAGTAGACTAAGGGCACAATGTGTGGTTGTTTGAATAGGAATGGCACCCGTAGATTCATGGGTTTGAATACTTGGTTCATAGTGAGTTGCACTAGAAGGAGGCGTGGCTTTGTTGGAATAGTTGTGGCTTTGCTGGAGTGGGTGTGCCATTAGGGCGTGAACTTTGAAGTCTCAGAAGTTAAAGCGAGTTCACTTCCTGCTGCCTGTGGATCTGGATGTAGAATGATCAGCTTCTTCTTCAGTTCTGTGTCTTCCTGCATGTCACTCTGCTTCCCTCCATGACAAGAATGAACTAGACCTCTGAACCTGTAAGGTAGCCCCCATTTAATGTTTTGCTTTATAAGAGTTGCTAAGGTCATGGTGTTTCTTCCCAGCAATAGAAACCTTAACACAAACACTATGGGAGGTTTCTGTGAAGACAACATGTGAAGGAGCCATACAGAGGCTCTGAAAAAAAAAAAGATATGTTAAGCAGAACAGTTAGCACTTGCTGTTGTGCCAAGCAAGAATAGGAGAGTCATCGTGAAAAGGAGCAAGGAGACTGATGCACATCAGGAGATGGAATAAAGAGTATACATGAGATCAAATCTGAAGGACCCCAAAGGGATGCTATGCCCTGGCTGAGACTTTCCATGTGCTGCTGTCTGCAAAGTAACATTTTGCAGTTTTTCTAAGAACAAAACATCCTGTTAAAGGATGATGCCCCAGGAAGGGAATTTACACTTGACATCCTATTGCCCCCTAGTTGACTTCCTGTTTTTTTCCTGAGTTCATGTTTTTCCTTCCCTGGCTTGGTATATATATTGAGCCTGTCCAGTAAAGGCATTGGCATTCTCTCATAACAAATGACCCCGACCCGAGTCTGAGTCTTTCTTTAATCCCCCCAGGACTACGCCTGAGCTCAGTACCATGGGCAGCACTGGAGCTGTCAAAGTCAAATTGATAAATCATCGCAAACTTTACTTTTTAACCAAATATGGGTGTGCTGATGGCACATAATTGTGGCTTACTGCTTGTAAGGGTTACAAGCAAATGTCAGAGAAACTTATTTCATGTTAGTATTTTCCATTTTATCTGTTTCCTCTTTACCCTCTGTTCTCACCGTAGCAGCCTGGGTACTTCACTGCAGTCTGAACTGTCTACAGCCTTGCCCTGTAGTTAGGAGAAGTGAAAATACAGTAGAGGAATTTTCCTTCCCACTTTCTTTCCTGGTGCTATATTTTTGCCCCACAAACAGCTTTTTAGTGAAGCCCTGAGTGGTGGTTTGAATGTTTTTTTGCCCATTGGAAGTGTCACTATTAGGTGGTGTGGCTTTGTTGGAGGAAATTAATCACTGTGGGAGTTGGCTTTGAGGTCCTATGCTTAAGCTGCATTCAGTATGGAAGAGATCTTCCTCCTGCTTGCTTGAAGACCATAGTGCTCTGTTGACTCACTTACAATTATGATGTAGAACTCTTGGCTCCTCCAGTATCGTGTTTGCCAGCCTCCTGCCATGCTTCCCATGATGATAATGGACTGAACCTCTGAAATTATAACCCAACCCCTATTAACTGGTTGCCTTTATAAGAGTTGCCTTGGTCATGCACACCAACGGAAACCCTAACTAAGATACCCTTCATGGCTACTTCCTCCAGATCTTTTCACTACTCCCAATTTCTCTTCAGTCAGGTACATAGATGGCAGTGGTTTTCCATGGTAGCACAAAGATATTTTGGTTTCTCAACATTTTTCACAATTTCTGGGTATGGACCATTTGAGACAAATTAAGGTAGTGCATCATTTCCTATAATACTCTTTTTACACTAGGAAACAATTCTACACCCTTAGTTAACTATTTTAAAACATTAAATATGCTATTACCTAGTCAACATGCTATGCAATAGATCTGGACATCTTACATGGGTTACAAATGTGAGCTACTTCTAGTAAAAATTCATATTTTTTGCTATATAAAGCAAGAGTTATGGATTTTCGAGTCTAGGACCTTAATCTGTATTTGAGAAATTCACATTTCTTCCTCTGTTTTAGGGCAAAAGGAGAGTACCTACTTTAGGGCTTTTCTTCCTTCTGGTCTCGGTCATCATGACTTTCACTTTTGTCATTTTTGCTCAGGAGTTAAAAATGTGTGGGTCTATTTCCCATTTCATTTCTCCAAAGCTAAGAAATCCTTCTGGAAACCACAATGATAAGATATTAATTTTTATTTGTTCAGTAAAAAAAAAAATCATTTTACCCCTGGCAAAAATAGAAGTACTCATTCAAATTCTATAATCCTGGGGGAAAACGTATCCTAACAAAATTATTTCATATAATCTAAAAAGTTAAACATATTATGATTCAGAGACTCTATGTTAGCTTATATAATTACCTGTGGAAAGTAGCAAATTTTTGTCCTCTGTTTGACAAAGATTAATACTTTGGTATAAATCCTATTTGGTAGAATTCTGAATCTGTTTCAAGATACATGTTTTATCATGAGGAAATTTCACATATTTCTTCAGGCTATAGAGGCTATATGCCTAAATATCTGGTCCTTTGTCCTGCCATACCCACCCCACTTCCTCACTCAGTTTAGATGGTTAAAAGATAAGACCTTAGTGGTTAGCATTCTTCTATCCAAAAGAAAGAGAACAGTTGGACCAAGAGCTCTTCTGGACCTCCACCCTTAGCACTATGATATAAAGAAGAGCACAGAATTGTCTACCTCTCAAATAGAAAGCTTTTATTCTCTATCAACCATATTTTGAATGTTGTTTCTCAAACCAACAGACTGTGTGTCCCTTGCTTTTATAAATTTCATAATATTAAATTGTACTAACGTTTATATTTAAAAAGAAACAAGAAAGCACTCTCCTGTTGAGACCAGCATTGCTAAATTATGTTGGATCTAAAAGATCTCAAAGGAGATAGAGATTCTGAGATGTTTTCAATTGGCTTCATATTAGTCGCCTGTTGCACATTTTAGGGGTAAAGAGGTCCTTCAAAAACAGAGAAATAAGACACATGACCAATTATATGACTGGGCTAGTGTTTTGTATGTTTTCTCTTTCCTTCTTTTCTTCTTTCCTTCTTTCTTCCTTTCCTTTTTTCTTTATTTCTTTGTTTCCCTTTCTTTATATACTCCTTAACATAGGCCAGGTGCTGTTTTTCGCCCCAACTTCTTACAGGACAAGGATGAATCAAAGCATGGCACTGTGAATTTTAACAACTGATTCCATAAAAACAGCAGTCTTTGTATCCATCCCCTTCACTGGCTAAGATCAGTAAATGAATCACTCAGTTAGGAATGTACTCAGAGTCCAGAAAGTATGGAAAGCAGAAACATTCATTGGAGGTTGCAGTCTTACTTTCCCTCAGACTGTCAGGCTTACAGAGAAGGACAGCTGGGTCTAGCCTGTGACATAAAGTGCTGTAATGCTGGTATTAGCTACAGATGTCCCTGGAGAAAGATTTCCAGAATCAGGGAAGAATTTGTCATTCACAGAGACCACTTAGGTCAAAGTCTCCCTCTCCTCCCTTTCTCCCTCTCCCTCTCCCTCTCCCTCTCCCTCTCCCTCTCCCTCTCCCTCTCCCTCTCCCTCTCCCTCTCCCTCTCCCTCTCCCTCTCCCTCTCCCTCTCCCTCTCCCTCTTTCTCCCTCTCCCTCCTTCTCCCTCTCTCACCACACACACACACACACACACACACACACACACAAACACACACACAGATTTTTGTTGTTGTTGTTTGTTTTTACTTCTGGAGACACCATCACACTCTATAGTCCAAGGTGCCAACAAAGCACCCCTCTGGCCAAGCTTAACCTTCTGAGGATTGAGATTGGAAACATAAGGCAACATGCTTGGTTTTGAGTTACCCTCAGTCACATATTTAGTACAAAGACTGTTTCTGGAACAAAGTAAGCAAGGAAAGTATCAACAATTCATATTAATAAATACTTATGATGGGACAAATACTTGGTATAGAGCAATAGAAAAAAAAGGAAATGTCAAGATAAACAGAGATACCAGTCACCAACAGTAAAAAAGTAAATATTTATATCTATTTTGAGGTCAAAGATAACACAATGCAAAACTGTTAGCCTATGATTGATTCCTAAAAGCAACATAGAGAGAAAAACAATTCATTAAAAATTGATTTCTACATTGGGACACTCATAAACAATAATTAGTAATAATATTTATAATCATCATCATCATTGCCATCATCATCATCAAAATCCATTAGGGATTAAGTGAACCTACTTTTTACCATTAGGAAACTGGATTTTCCTGTATAAATTTAGGCGAGTTACATAAACATCTTCATCTACTTTTAAGTAGTAATTATTGATGATGTAGCAAATTATTTACAAATTTTTAATATATAGATAAGTTACTTAAAACAATGATATTTAGAATATGACTTGGTCAGTACTAAATGAGCAGTCCCACCTGTCTTTATTGCTCATTTTATATCAAAGCCATACATTTTGTAGCCTCATATTACCCATTTCGTCTTCTAACCACCTTCCCACAGTGTGTCAGATAACATAAACGTAACCAGAGGACCAATACAGACACACACACAAAAATAAACCTGCACCAGATCTATAATGTTTACATTCTAATGAAGGAAGACAGTTAAAAAACAAATAGGTATATGTAATGTGACATCTATGAAGACAAATTATCTCAAGTGACAGAAAGGATCTTTCTTCAGAAATAGTTCTGATTGCCTCTTCAAGAAGTTGATATTTCAGCCAACCAGAATAAATGAAGATCTGAGTCCTTTGTGCACTGGAGAGTAGCTCAGGGAACTGGAAACTCAAAGGCCTTAGAGGCATGAAGAACTAAGTAGGAGCATCAGAGAACCACAAGCTCATTTTTGCAAGAGAAGTAATCTACTTAGGGAAATGTTGGAGCACAAAACTAATTTCATGAAAGAATTTCCAAACTAAGATTATGTTACATTTCATCGGTGACTTAGGACAAATACATTTTGGTTATTGCTAAAGTATAATTTTCCAAAAAGTAAATATCTCAACATCTATGTAAGCCAATAATAGGCCCTTGTCGGAGACTTTAATTCTTTAATTAATGAAAGGATCAGTGAGACATTAAGACCAGTTCAAAGTATACTTGTTGATCCAGAAATATACTTAATTTAATTAAAGAGAATAAGGATCAGATTGCTGGGGTGCACATAAGGCTGGCTATTGTCCTGGAGGATAACAACCTGGAATTTCAGAGTTGTATTTGAAACACACAAATTTGTATGCCTTTCTATAGAATGAGTATCTCCACAGTAGCATATTAGAAGACTTTAATCAGTAGAAACCAGCAATTGGAGTGATGATGCCCCATCCTTCTATATTACATTGAAATAATATGTCTTTTTGCTTAATTTCTAGGTTCAGTAAGAGTTTTTCTGGACCCAGTTGAACTTTCAGAGAAATGTTTTCAGAAGAGTAAATGACATGTATCATACATGTTTAATTGGAATCCCTCTCGTTTGTTCTCTCCTCATTTGTAACACATCAGAATTTAAGGGAACAGGTACTTGAATTCTGTGCATTCCAGACTTTGACTCAGATTTGAGAAAAAAAAAAAAAAAAAAAACACTTCTCAAAGACATGACTTTGTCAGGGACTTTTTAATGCCTTGGGTTGATTAATTCTACATAGACCCATCCATTTCTTAGAATGTAACCCTCCTGCAGAATATGCACATTGCTGGTGTGCTTCTTTCCAAAAATTGTCAAAGTAACAGTTTCAATAACTGTGCAAAGGTGACAGAGAATGTCAGTAAACTCCAGTTTTGTGTACCTCAGGACAAGAAAATTTCCCTTTTCAGCTGGTGACAGCCATGGTCCTGATGCTCTTCCAACATTTCTCTTGGAGGTTCGACAAAGTCAAATATCTTCAGTGCCTTAATCTTATGAGTGAGAATACTCCTTTTCTCCCTTTCTTCTCTTACTTCATAAGAAGCCTTCCTTATAGATCTTGGCTTATATACCAAAGCGATCAGTATCATGAGGAAACAATTACTCTCTTTCTATGAGCGGTTGGACCAAAAGCTTTATACTAAAAATAAATTAAAAATAAGGGTAAGCCTGAACAATTATTCAATATAAATTGAGATTAAGTTTATTAATCTCCATTCATGGGATCCAAATGTTTATGAAAAGTACCCTCATACACCATTATGACTGGCTTCAACAGCACAATATATCAGCAAAGCAACTTTATTCTCCTTAGACGTGGTTTTTCTGCACAACCCAGGGCTAAATTAGTGCCCTGCAGCAAAAGTGCTCCTCCTGAGGCAACATTATATAAGCTTAGACCATGCCTTTGACCAGGCTTCTCTGTGAAATCATTTGCAATCCATTTTCTTTTAATTGGAAACAAATTAGTGCTGTCTGGAGAGAACAATGTGAACATTGAACCAGGGATCTTTTTTGGTGTCACACACCCAGACCAGTATGAGTGCTTAAAAATAAAAAAAAATAAAAAAAGAATACTTCCTTTTTAGCCATAACTTTTGAGCTTCCTATTATTTTATGTGGCCTCAAGGGTCCCACTATAAGCAAGCTATTAATGCTAATGTGAAAATCTTGCGATGTTTGGAATAAATTAAGCACATGCTCTACCCTAATTATTTTACAGGTATTGCTGCTTTGCTGGCTAGGTTGAGGGGAGGAAGCCGACTGGAAACTTGTTTAATCATCTGGTAGACATTAAGCTGAAAGGATCCCTGTCTATGCCCATTGCTTAAACTCTGTTTAGTAAACAGACTGCACACAGCTAACTGCCCTGACTTCTCTTTGAAATGAGTATATAAATAAAAGGCCACCACTGCTGTGTATATTTCCATTTATGAGGCTTCTAACCACAGGGTTGCGCCATCATTAAATGTGTGGGCTGTGGAAGTGTCAGTGCAGAGGATAAATGTCAATTAGTGCCCATGGGACAGAAGAAGCGTCAGCTACCTACTGTCTTCAAGAACATGGTGATGACTTTATAGCTCCCCTTACTCAAAGGTTATTTTTAAAAGGAAGTTGGAGTTAGGGAAGAGATCAAAAGCTCCATTTACTTAAATTGACTTCTTTCAGAGACAGCTAGCACTCTCCTGGCATCATAAGTAATCTTTTTTTTTTTTTTAATTAAGACATTCAGATTCCTAAATGTAGCCTCATGCTCCACCTTGTAAAGGCAGAATGAAATAAGAGGTCTGCATTGTTAAGGACCCCTGGGTGACTGAACCATTCTGGTATCCTAATCTGATTCGATGAATTTTTGTGAAATTGTGAAACTCACCAGGCCAGGTCTTTGTCTCACCTCATTTTTCCTGCCTACACTCCTCTGAGACTTCACTGCCCTGACTGGATGCTTAACAAGATGGAAACACCATGGCCATACTTAAGACAGATGTTTATAGGGCTTTCAAAGGAATGGTGGCTAGGTCAGCTAGCTATGCCTATTAAAGTACAATTATCAACAGGGGTTGGTGTATCATTTAAAAAGGAACGATCAATGTCACCTACAAAAAAGTATTGTCTGAAAGTCTTGATGGCTAAATTCCACTGAAGGATGCAGAGTGCAGTGTTGCAATGCTCCCAACTCTTCAAGAACCTTGCCATTTTGTGTATGAAAGGGATATATAGGAGTTCTTAAAGTACTTTTTCAATCAGGTTGCAGCATGGTTGTGCTTTGGGCTCAGTATCTGAGAGCTTTGTGACTTAGGCAGAGAGTAGAGAGATGCTAGACTCCGAGGAGCACACTGCACGTGTAGTACTAAGTACTCTCTCTAGTATCTGGATGTTGAGGGCTGTCCTGAATTTTAAAATGTGACAGTTCTAAAAACCTCAATTCGTTTTGATGATGACTTCAGTTCAAAATTTTGCTGCTTCTTTATTATCACAGGCATAATATTTACTAAGGAAGACATCTCTACTTTGCGTGTTAAATTTCCTGCAAGGCTCATGTTTTGAAAAATGTCATTTATTTAGTGACTAATGTCTTTGTTTTATCTTATAGTTAAAGTTTGTAAAAGAGACACTTTTTTCTTCAATTACAACAAAAAACAGAAGCATTTTTTTTCTGATTATAACCTAAAATAATTTTCTTAAACATTACAAGGCATGGGTTATCATTATTCTTTAAGTAGTGTGTTTTACAAAAAAAAAGATTTGGTGAAATCAAACAGTATTTTTTTTATGTCTCTTGCACATCTGATGCATAGTTGATTGTTATAGAAGATAATTCAAGTTAAGTAGATCTGCAGATATTTCTTCAAATTTAATTTTTAATTTTCAGATATATAATGTGACCCCATAAATTTAAGATACATAAAGCATCAAGTATCCAGGACTCATATCAGTGGTAAAAGACCATAATTCTGATAAGACAAAACAACAGATGTCATTAGCTTCATTTAGAAGCTAGGACAACACAGCTAGTCTAATGTATATCAGCGTTTATAGAAGAGTCACGACAGAGAAATTCCTTACAAACAACAGCAATGCTTTTCTTCTTTTTATAGACAAAGGGATGTGGTCTTGTATTTGCAAAAGCTTACTTTGGAACTTTGTAGAGATAATTGAGGAGATGCTAATCTTTACCAATAGGTTTCATAAAAATCAGTAGCAAGGATTGTGGCATAAAGATCATTTGCCTAAGCAGAGGACATAAAGAGATTCCAAGCTTGAGCTCATTAAATCAATTGTTATCTGTCTTAACCCAAAGTTAATCTCAGAATTAGGAAATGCTACATGTATAAAGGGAGGACTTTGGAATAAAGCTTTTGTTCTTATTGCTACAAATTGTGCTAAGAGACTATAATTAAGGATATTTGTTATCTTATAAAGAATATAAAAATAAAGCACGTAGTTAATGAAATATTTGTGCACATGTATATTAACAAACTCATGCAGAGAAGCACTTTGCCCTAATGATCTTGTCTGCCCTGCAAAAATTATTGTCAAAATAATATATCATGGATGGGAAAACAGATCCTGCCATTAACAGGTTTTGAACAAAGTAAGTACAAGAAGGGTCCCAGATGAAACAAAAATGCAGATACCCATGCATTCTTGCATTCATTGAATTGATTTATAGTATAGAAAAATCACAGGGAAGAAATTATGTCCCGAACTTCTGTGAGTCAGCTGGCCACTGTAATTTTAAGAGTTGGCAGAACTTTCTCTTTCTGTAAGAGGTTTTCATTGACGTATGGTTTCCAATTCAAAAAGCAAAGGGCTAAAGAATACACGGAAGTGAGACACCTACTCTATTGCCTTGGACTTTACTTGTGTTCTTCCTGTGCCATGATCTCTCTTTTCTTGGAGGAGAGCAGAGCTTGAAGTTTCTTGACCCTGCCTAGTCAGCCTCCAGGAAATAACTGGAGTTATTCATATGATGGGTGCCAGGCTTTCAAACGCTGCCTGTTTTCTTTCCCATGAGTCCAATAAATGCTGTCTTGTTGAGTCATAAGCATGCTGTCTTTTACAAAAGAACCTTCATTTTCCTTAAGGGTAATACATCCTAATTTCCCGGACTAAGACAGGTCTAGTTCATAGGTAGTAACTCTGAGACACAACTTACATCACACACACACACACACACACACACACACACACACACACACACACACCCCTAACTCACAAAATGTCTTTTCTTCCTGACCTTTGCTGCCTTACCTCTCAGTTTGTTGTGGTTGTCAAAAGGAGATAAGCATAAGTTGGTCAAGATTACTTCCTGAAAATGATCCCATTTTAAATTCATTAAATAAATTGTGACTTTGAAAAAAAAAAAAAAAAGAAGACAAAGATTATTTTTCTTTCTCCCTTCCTCCAGAAAGTGGTTTCCATTAGTAAAGTTAATAGCAGTTAAGGTTGTATGTGCTTCTTTTTTTTGTTGTTGTTTTTAGTCTCATGTGGTGATTTAGATGATAAAGCCACTTCTGTATTACACTTCCTTCTCATGTCCAGACATCCTATTATCATTAAATCACAGAACAGTCTTCTAACAAGTCTGGAATACAATTAGAAACACAACTGTTTCATTGTGAGTTCTGAGGATCAACTCTTTACTTTTATATCTGATAGTACTGATAGCAGCTGCTATCAGACTTTAGTGCCTTTTAATTTATTTTCTAAGTATCTTGATTTTGGGGCACACAAGTCCGAATTGATCAATAACAGCAGCAACCACAACAAAATCTTATACTCCAATGTGTATCCTGAATTCTACTAGGTAAAAAGAGAAGAAAATGCACAAAAATTAATTAATTGACCTTGAAAGTTTTGAAATTAAATAGATTAAAAACTAATGAATTCTTTAAGAAATATGTTATAACGTTTCTCTTCTCCTGTCATAAAAATTTGAGATTTTGATGCATTATCTTTGAGATTAAAAAAATTCTCAAAGGCTTTGGAATTAAGTTAAAATAAGAAATTCAAAGATCTGTATGCAAGGGAGAGTGGAGGTCAAAAACAGGATAAGAGTGTCAAGACTTAACTAAATGAATCAAAAGTTGAGGGCCTCTGAAAGCATCTGCATACTTTCCAAACCAGGCTATGCTGTGCAGGAACCAGGGAGAAAGCAGTCTGTACAGGCATTGCTGCTCCAGTTTATGACGACTTTAAAAGCCACGAAAAGTGCCCAAGGTCATGTTCCTGTCACGATCGACTCCAGCAGGAAGCAGATGCCAAGATAGGAAAGCACAAGAAATGTACTGAGGAGTAGATGAAAGGGAAAAAATGAAAGATGAATGATTAGCATGAGCTTCCTGTAACAGCACACCTTCAAAGGTCCCACGAGTTCTCACAGGGGCTATGCCCAATGTTCCTGCTGAGAGAACCACCTGTTATACATCCAAGTCAGTAGTTCCTCTATGGTCATACTCTGTCTGAAAATTTCCCTGCTAAAGCATGTCCTCAGTACAATGCTAGACAGATGATGACGGTATCTGACCTCCAGAGACATTCAGCTAGCCACAAACATGGGGAAGACGGCTAGCTATGGAACCCAGTGGCACACGCTGGTCACTGGCCTCATCCACATTTATAAACAAATCGAGTCACTATGAGAGTAAAGGGCCTCTGAATCCTGGTTTACTCTTATTTCACTAACCCTGAAATATAAATCTATCTCTGCCAAGGTTGTTTAAAAAATTGTTCTTGTTCCCAAAGCTCTGGAACGGTCCATTGTCTGTAACTGATAAAGATTTCATTGGCCCCAGAATATAAAACTTACAACACTGGTTTGGCATTACTAAGTATTTTATTAAGTTTCCACTTTACATGAAATTGTTCAACTATATCAAATATTGTACTTTGTATCATTATGCCTGACAAGTTTATAGGATATACCCTCACATTTTAATTTTTTTATAAAAATGGTCAAATAGGCACAGATTAATTAGAACGAAAAACCAATGTTTAACAGTTGCTCCTAGCCAGTTAATATAAAAGTAAAAATCTTACTGCAAAAGTGTGTAATTAAAGTGACAAACTTTCACATCTTAAAATATTTTATATAATGACTTGTGGAACGTCAGAAAAGCCTACAGATTAGAAGGTCTACAGCCTACCTGAATTCTGCAGCAATTTTTGTCTAGGGCAGGTGACAGATTGCATGGTCTGTAAGTACATCACTTTCCTTTAACCACAGTGTATCCTGTGACTTACCTTTATTTTGAGAAGCAAGATACATATTTATATAAGATGTACAATGCATTTAACTTAACAGTGGTGGTATATAACAGAGTATAAAACAGTTTGGATATAATAGGAGAAAGCAAGAAATTTCTGAATATAATTTACATAAAAGACTTACTGGCTATAAATCAATAGTTTGGTATAGTAGGTATCATGTAAGATATGACCTGATGAGGAAAAGAAAGCAAGAAGAGGCAGGAAAGAGAGAGGGAGAAGGTAGAGTGTTATTTAGGTCAAGGAAAGATTGCACTAGCTTTTGTATGAGTATATTCAAATTCTTAATATAAGGTCTTAAAAGTAGGAAATATTTATGTTGTCTCACAGTGTTTCTGCCATGTTAGAGAAGACATGGGCAAGCAGAATACCTTATATTCTTGTCTCCAGGAAAGAGAGAAATAGAGGAAACAGGTCTAGGGCAGAATATATCAAGGTTCTTAACATAGTGACTTATTTCCTCCAACGAAGTCTAGCCTCCTAAATTTCTCTAAAACTTTTAAAAAAGAATCACAATCTGGAGAACAAGTTTTCAAGGCTGGTAGAAGATGTTGTATACCATTTGTATTAAGGGTTTAGTAAAGAAGATTGAGGGTGTTTTTTTTTTTTTTTTTTTTTTTTTTTTTTTCCCATTAAACTGGGGCAGAGTCACACCAGGAAAGCGGGATTCGAACCGGGAGAGAGCAAAGGCTCGCCCTCTGCAGGCAGCTACCTTAGCAGCTTCGAGGGCTGGAGAGATGGCTCAGCAGTTAAGAGCACCGACTGCTCTTCCAGAAGTCCTGAGTTCAATTCCCAGCAACCACATGGTGGCTCACAACCATCTGTAATGGGATCCGGTGTGTCTGAGACAGCCACAGTGTACTCATATGCATAAAATAAATAAACAATTCTTTAAAAAAAAAAAAAAAGAAGATTGAGTTCCAAAGTAAGGCAATATCAAGGTAATGCCAATGGCTCTACTGCATTGAGATGTCTCATGTATTCAAGATAAGAATATACACATGTGCAACGTAGATCTCTAGAGACTTATTCAGAGTACAAAGAAAGGTCTTTGAAAAAATATAAACTTGAAAGTCATACACAGTGCTAAAGTCCATTCATTCAGTACTCATTCATTAAACACTAGCTCTGTGCAGAACAAGAACTTTGGATCTGTGGAAGTGATCCAAATGTGCAAGCCTCACACTTGCACAAATCTTTATTTTAAATTGCAACCAAAAGGATACAATAACACATTTTGACTTATTTTTCTGTTGCCATCGCTGAGATGCTATGGAAAGTTACTCCATCAATCACAACTTTCAAAATTTCTATGAGTAATTTTTGGAGGATATTAGTATATAAGTTAGCAGATGTGACAGAAAACTAATTAGCCTTCAAGTCTGAACTCACCTACGCTTCATGTGTATTTTGTACACACACCCTGAAGGTAATTTTGCATGATATTTTTAGCGTGCCTGTACTTTGACTGTTGCCTGTCTCATGAGAGCAGGTATAAAAATGCCACTTGTTCTATTATATTAATAACAAATGGTTTTGATTTCAGGGCATTTTAGATTTGGAATTCTTAGATTACAAGTGTTCAAACTATAGTAACTGATAGACCCTGGATTCAGTAGGGAATGGATAGGATACAGAGCAATACAAAAGACAAAATAATGTTAATAAAAGAAATGATGGAAGAATAATAAACTTAGAGAGCCAGTGAGGGAATTAGAAGCAGACAATATGATTACTAAAAACGAAAGACAGTGCTGGTGTTTGGTAGATGTGAAGGAAGTGCTGGGGAGACATTGCATGTAGCAATAAGTTAGTGTTGCAATCATGAGGGACCAAGTTTGATTCTTAGAATTTGTATAAGACAGGAAAATATCCAGCATACACAAGTCATTTCAAACTGGAGACATAGAGACAGGTAGATCCCTGTGGCTCACTGGTGAGCTAGCCCGGCCTATTGCCAAGTTCCAAGCCAACGAAAAGCATTATCTCATCAAAAACATAGTAGATGTCTGAGGAATGACATGGCCATGCTACACATAGACCATGTCAGAATTGTCATCAGTGTCCATCAGCTAGTGTGGATGTTACCTCCTTTACTTCCCTGTCTGGAAAGTGCTTACAACCATGGACTATGTCAATCAAATTTACACTCTTGCTTTCCAACAGGGAATATGGCTGCCATGAGACCATGAAGATGAGCCCCCTCACCTGAACCTGAAATAATGATGGAAAACCAAGTTAACCAAAGGGTTTTCCCACAGGAGGGGGTGAATCTCACTGGTACCCACATGTATAATTAATTAGCTTCCCCTCTGCCCAGTTCTTTTTTTCCCACTGCCTGTCTGGTGTGATTCATGAAGTCTTCTCAACCGCATTAACATGTCTCAATATCTGTTTTTTAAGACAAAGAATCATGTTATTTTTTTTTATATTTCAATAAAAATATGAAGTTCAAATCCTGCATAATTGGAAAAATAGTTTGGCTAGTGAGGAAAACTGGGGAAACCCCACTAGATGATTGACGTCTGCAAACTGTTGGAATTAACCTCCGTGGAAGCCCTATCCAGGCAGCTACTAAAATGACTTTCCCTCCCTGTGAGCAAAACCTATACTCCCCAGGATGGCTAATAGAAATTCAATTATCCTGATTGAGTTTGCATCTGTAGACATTTCCTTTTATGGCTGCTAATAAACTCAGATGTTAATTTGTGTATTTTCCGTCTATTTCACTCAAGTGTGAGATGATGTAGAATTTCCTGGATTTAGAAATCTGAGAAGAGACCCAATTTTAGAGAAAATCTAGTCACAGGACGGTTACAAAGACAGCCTGGTTGACTGTGCTCAGAACTGAGATGCTATTGCTAACCACAGATGCCTTGTGCATTTGTCACACCCATTTGCCTAGGGCATTGGCCCACCTATCTTGTTATATTACTGGGATGAGACAGTGTTATCCATAATTTTCTTAATTAGTTGATAATTAGCCTCTTAATAAATATGTTGCCTCATTCTGAAAGCAGACAGCAAAAAAATGAGAGCAGATCAGATAAAAATGGCAATCTAGGACTGGACAGACATCTCAAATACCCTTTAAGTCAATCACTCCATATCTTCCAGCAATACTTCAGCAGCATGAGTAATTAAGCACTAGACTTGAGTCTTTCAATCCTCCCCTAATACAAATAACCAATTTCTTTGACAAATTGTCATTACCATAACCACTGCGGATGTCAACACTGCCATTACTAGAATGTACATATTACATGCATCCCTTTTCGAAAGCTAGCTGAGGCCTGAATGATTTAGCCCAATAAGTAGATATGGAGTTGCAAAGGGGGCCTTTTCCAGAGGTAAGATTATATGACAGTCTCTTTACATGTTGCTATTTTAGATCTTGATTTTGCCTCTTACTATTAAAATTTTTCTTAATTTGTTAGTGACTCTGAATCCTCATGTATGCAATGAGACAGGCTGTCTCAGAGGCTTATTCTGACTCTAATAGAAGATAGAAATAGATAACCAGAGTATCTAGCAGACACTAAATCTCAATAAGTGTTGGTCAATGTAATATCATAGGAGACTGGTAAATAATTAATAGACATCAGTTGATTAATGTATGAGGCTGAATATTAGCTCTTAAAAGCTGTGACTGTGTTACCTTACATGACAACATTAACTATAAATACCATTAGGTTAATGATCTTGAGATGGGATTTGATTAGCAAATGGATTCAGTGCAATCCCATAAAAGCTCAAAAGAGCAAGACAGAGGGACAGAGAGGAAAATGTGATGACAGAGCACAAGCTTGAGGAGGAGTTTTGGAGATGAAAATTACTCCAACAACCAAGCACTGTAAGTAACTGTTATTTGACTCCTCTATGTTGTGTAAAGGCCCTATTGCCAAAGACCTGTTGGAATATGATGGAGTGGTGACTGATAAGATGAAGAAACCAAGAAAGAAGTAGATCATTGATGATGTATCCTTGCAGGTGATATTGGGAGCTTGAACCCTTCTTCTCCATCCCTTCCTGTGGCCTAATGGTTAAAGACCTCCTATATTCTTCCTCTTCTCTATAACATTCTACTTCAATACAAGCCTCAGAGCAATAGAGCCAAAGGAACATGGACCTAAGCCTCTGAAACAATGAGCCAAGATAAACATCACCTCTTTTATAAGTGGTTACCTCTGACAATGTTGTTCCCTTTGTTTTAGTGAGGGGTCCTACTGAGTTGATGAAAACCAGAAACATAGCAACAAGGAAGTTCAGGAAAAGGTGCTTTTTTGCCTTACAATTCCACAGCACTGTCATACTCAAAGGAAGTCAGAACAAGAACTCAGACATGGAAGGGACCTTGAGTCAGGAGCTAATGCAAACGCCATGGAGGAATGTTGCCAACTGGCTTCCTCTTGTGGCTTGCTCAGTGAGCGTTCTTACAGAACCCAGGGCTACCAGCCTAGGAACGATGCTACTCAATAACTGGGCCTCCCACATCAATCACTCGTTAATGAAATGCCCTACAGTTGGATCTTCTGAAGGAATTTTCTCAGTTGAGGTTCCCTTCTTTCACATAATTTTAGTTTGGATCAAGTTAATGTAAAACAATCTACCACTTCATGACTAAATGTTACTATACCATCCTCTAGAAACTGGAAAATGAAAGAAACTTGACCCCTTAGAAGAAATCGAAGAAATATTGCCAACATCTGGAAGCTAGAGTGTCTGATCTCCTAAAAAAATAATAAATCTCTTTTTTATTTCTGTTTTGAGATTATAATATATTTTCCTCATATCCCTTCCCATCCTTTCCTCCAAACCCTCTCAAATTAAAGGCCACTTTAAAATGAATTGTTGTTGCATACATTATATCTATGTATATACATATCTATTCCCACATAAGTAAATTCAATGTACAAAGTCTATATAATGTTATTTGTATGTATGTTTTCAGTAGTGACCATCTGGAGTTGAACAATCAATTTTTTCTAGTAGTTCATTACAATGAAGATCAAGAATGAATAAAAGATTTTAAGAATCCTGTGTAGAGAAAAAGAAATTAAGAATCATTTTTTTCTGGACAATTATTAGGTTTTCTTCTGGCACACCACATACAAATTAAAGATTCTTTTGAAAATCCTCAGATTTAATCGTTGGTTTTAGACTGTAAAATCTTTTGGGTGGTTGCATTCTCATGGGGACAGCTATTTATGATGGCAGGATTATTTGTTAATGGTTGTGATGGCATATGGATTTGAGTCTGCATTGTCTTCAAAGGAACATTCATTGTGAGGTGATAAGAGTGGGGATAAGGCAAGTGTCCAGGGTTGGGCAGCACTCCAGAGTGGGAAGAATGTGAAAGCAAAGCCAGAAAGATGAAAGTTTGTTGTAGTAGGCAAAAACAATGTGAAGAGAAAATTCAGTGCAGTTTGTCACAGGTTGTGTGAGAGCTAGCTACAATTTACAAGGATGTGACAGGGAGACTCCATCCTTCAATCAAGAGAATCTGAAAACCATACTGTGTTTGGGATATTCAATTCAACTGAACTGAATACATTATCTGAAAAGCATTCCTATTTAGGAGCTTCTTTCACTGGAAGGACAAACCTTGCCTCTAGATATATTTTTAGCAGAAATTACTAAAGTTTCCTGCTTGAATTGTCTTCACTAACACCTCATATAAAATCAACCTGTAATGGCTTTCGGTGTTGGTAAAAATTGGTTCACTGGACCAACGTCACCATAATAATGAGCCTCTGTATTCTCAGTTGTATCTGAATCTAACATCCATCTTTCCATCACATTGAAATAGCAGCCAAGGTTTCAAACAATCCACAGGATTTGTATTAAGCATTTTCTGATTCTATCACCCCTCCTTATTTAATAGTGGTTAGCCAAGTAGCTGGCTCATCCACTTCTCTTTGGCAATTTACATAGTATAGCATCCAACCCCTATGGTATTACCTAATAGTTGGTGCCACTAAAAAACTTAGAGTCAAAGAAGTCTAGGTATCTCTAAATATTAGTCCTATGTTAGACACAAAGCACAAAAGCTCCAAGAGATTAAGTCAATTGTTAAAGACTTGAAGCATCTGAGTGTTCAGTCCACATTCAAACTGTGGCTGATGTTAACCCAGAGGCAGTTAATTAATGCAGTACAATAGCCTAGTCTCTTCAATTACCCTTTTCTGATCCCAGAGAGAGAGACACAGAGGACATTATACATGGATAGATATAGCAAAGATAAGAAAAGGCATGTGGTACACGCACATGATTGTCTATATATGTGCAAAAACTTTCCCACTGCTGTCTTTGTATTACAATATCTTCACCTAGCTGTTATATCTTATAAAAGTTTTCACTAGTGAAAAATTAAGGCTTTTATCTTTTACACCATTAAAAGATAAAAATCAAAGTCCATGGTCCATAGTGAAATAAGGACTGTTTTAATTGAGGACTCACTATCTTAAGTAAAATTAAAAGTACAACACCTGAGCTTTTAAGAGGAATTCTCTCTTTGTAGTTTGCTTGGGACTGTTATACTAATATTTTTGAGATTAGATATTGACAAAGTAAAATACATTTCTTTTTTCTCTTACAATTTTGAAGCTAAAAAGACCAAGCTTTTATGACCAAATCCAGTGAAGGCCACATGCCTCAGCAAAACACATGGACAACTTTCTATGCTAGAAATATGTGTAAGTTTGTTAAGCACTGTGTGTGGAAGAATCCAGACATGTGGGATGGCGTTGCTTTTACAGGAGTCTAACATTGCCATAAGTAATGCTGTCCCAGGAGATTAAACACAATCCACAAGGGGAACAAGGATTCTTTCTTGGGATGCTATCCAGCACATACTGACCTCCCACCAAGTACTCAGCTCTTAAAGGTTTTATCCTGTCTTCATAGAGTCCTACTGGGACCAAACTTTTATCACATGAATTGTTCAGAGACAAACTACATTCAAAGTATGGCTTCTCTCAAACAAACTCGGGGGAAAAAAAAAAAGAGGCCATGTTGGAAAAAAAAAATGGTTTATTTGAGAAAGGAATAAAACAACTTGCGATCCAGACAGGCAGGCTGCCCTTGGGGACCAGTGAAACAATGCTATTGCAGATAAAGCAATGGCTTTAGACTCAAAGCTGAATTTGAGTGTTGACTGTGTCCCTTGGTAGCTTTATGATAGGAAACAAGTTATTTAACTTGTTTGAGCCTCCATCTCTCATCTTGCAGATGAGATCATATTACACAGTCTTTGAATTTATGGGGCGGGATTCAAACAAAGAATAGCCATGTGGGCTTTAGCATAAGAAATATATATATTTTAAAAACCCAGTAGCTGATGTTTTCATCTGCAGGCAGATGGTTAGAGGGCTCAGTCTGAGGTGGTAGGGGATGTGGCTGCAGCCACGCTTTGACTTTTCTGCCTTTTCCTTTGCCTTTCCATATTCTTGCCTTGATTCCTTTCTTTCTTAGAACTCCATTTGTAGTAGAAGCTCCAGCACCTACAATCTTTGTTGTGATTTCACAAAAACCTGAAGGACCTAAAAGTGTGAACTTTATAGAGTTTTAAAACTTGAGATTCATTTTAAAACAACACCAAACCAAGAGAAACCACATAAACTTGTAAACTGCAAAGTTCCCGTCCTTCTGTCTACAGTTAAATGATGGGAGCCGATCGATACCTCCTTAATTGGGTTGTGGTGTTCCCTGGGCTCCAAGAACACTGCTCACAAATGGAAATCTAAAAATGTTACATCTGGTTCTTTCTCCCCAATATCTCACCTTACTTTTTTGACATGATTACATTCAATTTTGAGACATAAATAACCTGGACAGGAACTAAAATGCATTTTATAGTGCAGTAGTGAAAAAATAATGAACTTAGCTTAGTCCCAGCTCACCTAAGGCTCACTGTACGCATTATGTTAAACTCATAAAGTGTCAATTTCTGGCGTAACTTAAAAATCAGCTCCCAGCTTCTGAGCGATTCAGTACCAGGACTTACAAGAAACACAATTCTGTATGAATGTGAAGACATAAAAATTGTTGAAAACCACATTTTTACCTTCTGATTAGACAATTATTTCTAGAAATATTATTATGAATCATAGCGATTTCTCAATTGTTTCTCCAGTGATAGAGGCTTTTATTCTTTATGATGAAGAAGCCTGAATCCTCATCAAGTAAAAACTTAAATGTCTAATTGATATCAGTTGACTATAGATATATGTATATATTTTATAAATCTAGACATACAGGACAATTGACTTCCATTTTCTTGTTTTACTGTTTGCTTAATGTCAGCATGTCATTTCTAGAAACTTAAGAAGGAAGTGAGAATGTAGAGGTGCTGAGGTAAGAAATAGTTCTGATGTACAAGTGTCTCCACAATTTGTGTAGCCATCTAATTCATATTAGCATGTTTTTTAATGAAAGAACTATATTTTTTAAAGAACTCTATGTGATATTCAAAGTGACACTATACAAAAATTAAATTTCTATAGTGGAACTGTGTGTTTAAGTAAATAGCATAGGCAAAGATTGCCACTTAGAGCAGTGCATTAAAAAACGCATGGAGAAACAAATCCTGTGGAGCCTCCCTGTCGAGCAGTGATGACTAATTATGTACTTTAGCACCTAGGGAGTTAATAGAAGTCCATTTCTCTCTTCTCGTCTTCTTATGCTACTGGGTGTACGACTCAATAAGTACAAACTGAGCAATAATTCAAGTCAGTAAACATTTACTGACTGCTTTCTATGTGCTAAGCCAAGAAGATACTGACATATCAATCAGTGCTGACAATCAAGAGGAAAAGAGAGGTGTGTGTCACAATGCAGGAGACTACATATGTAGTCCTAGACATTGTCTGTAGCCAGTAGGACCACAGATTTTATGGAGTAATGTACTAAGCCATCAACTCTTTCTCAGTGTTCTAGGCCAGTCAGGGTAGCAAAGACTGGTGTTAAAAAACATGAGTCTGGGTCACAGAGATGGTAAGAACGATTGATGTCAAACCAGAAAAACTAAGATTAATTCCTGGGACATGTGTGGTATAAAGGAGACAGAATGAACTCGTGTAGACTGTCTTCTGACCTCAACATGTGTTCCATGGCACACAGCTGCTAACCCCCAACATACAGTAAATAAATCAACATAAACATACTTAGAATTAGGCAGCATTTAAAGCTAGTAAATAAAAATGAATGTCACAGTAGTAACAAAGAGAAAATTTATGATTAGATTAAAAAATAAAAATATACAGAATAAATACTTGGCTCAAAGTGGAAAAAACTAAACATCAGGTTTTCTTTTTCTTTAAATATACTTAATATTTGATCTAAATATTTAGAGGAATATAATTTCAAAACTTATGTAAATAATCTTAAAATGTAACCTCATCCAATACAAAAAAAGAAAATCCCTTCATTTCATAAAATCACATTTTCCCTCCAAACAGGTTACAGTTAAGTTTCAGAGTCGATTCCAAAACTCCCTCAACAAACTTATCAAAGCAGATGAATTTCATTTCCTTGATGTTTATGATTGACAGATTGCCCAGCGCTAGGATTACAGCTCCTTCCACCCTTTTATCCAGACATGAAAAACAATCTTGCAGGCTGGATTAAACACCCAGATAAAGTAATAATACTAATACTATTTTCTGCACTACATTAGTGTCCATGTGCATCTGTCAGTTATCTCAACGGAATGACAGCAGCCCCAGAAGAAATGTACGTGAAATGAATAACATGTGTGTATGTTTATCTCATGCAAAGTGGACCAGAAGCACTTGAGTTTACTGGTAGAACTGCAGCGAGGAATTCTTTACAACATGTTACATGAAGTGGCAGGGCTAGCTTGGGCGGGAATTGGAAGATACATGGAAAAATAAACTCTCTCAACGTTATGTATTAGATTCCACACTGGTCTCAAAGGCATGTCTGAAGATCTTAATTCATTTAGTGTGCTGGGGCGATTCTTAAGCTCATGTCTTCTCAGTGTACATAAGACTGTACTATTGGCTCACATTAAAAAGGAGCCTTGTAAAGTGTTTCTTACAAAAATAAATAGTTTGAGTATCCAGATATGTAACAACTTAATTCTCAAGATCCGGTGTGCTTAAGACTCACATTCTTTAGGCTTTCAGTCTGAGGCAGAGAAGAAAACATTCTTGTATGGTAGCTTTCTAAATGCATGAGCAGTGAGTTGGGCTTGAAGGTTTTCTTTAGCATTCTTCTGATGCCCTTTGGAACGAGTGTAAAACAGTACGATCACTAGAAATACTAGCTATTT
Source organism: Arvicanthis niloticus (assembly GCF_011762505.2). Taxonomy (NCBI): domain Eukaryota; kingdom Metazoa; phylum Chordata; class Mammalia; order Rodentia; family Muridae; genus Arvicanthis; species Arvicanthis niloticus. The sequence goes on along the minus strand of NC_133430.1, from coordinate 22,278,442 downwards.
AAATTAAATATGATTTCTCCATATTTCAAATGGCCCCTATGTAAGCCCACCATTTATGCTTTATGCTATGTTTGGTTTTGTTGTATGCTGAGTCCAATTTGAGAGCAGTGTTTCGACCAGAAAAAAAAATCACAAAAGCACAACAAAAAGTGCCATGACAGGCTATCAAAGTTCATTCATCATAAATTTTAATTTTTTCTGAGTGATGCTACTAAACCCATTTAGACTGCAAACTGAATTTTAAATATGAGATTTCTTCCTGAGGTTTAAACTCTCCTGTTTTTTTTTTTATATGGCTTATAGAGCCAGCCTTTTACATTGTGGATAAATAAAACATGTAAGGAGTGTGTTTGTGGTGGCACACAAAAGGAAAGAAGAAAATGGTAATTTGTTTATTGAATGTTTATCCATTATTCTTGTCCTAGGCAAGTCTAAGGAGAAAGCAGTGTTTCTTACTCTGGACCCTCGTAATATCTAATATCCCTTCACATTTCTTTGCTCTATTTAAAAAGTATGGTGAGCTGACAAGACTTAATCAAGCCCTCCAATAGCTGCTTTCAATGTAAAGAACTTAAGGTATGCTTTGGCAATTATGATTTGAGGAGCACATTAAACATATAAAAAAATAACCACAGGGTTATAATCCATTAGAATCCAATTAGAGAGCAATCTGTCCTATCTGGATAAGCTACCTTCCAGAATGCCTTTCAGTGTTAAGACAGCAAAAGTGACTGCTGCCAGTTGATGCAATTCAACAGACATGAAGGACTTGTCAATGTTACTACACAGGAGCCTCGGGTTGTAACAGCAGTCACTTGATCACAGTGTGGATCCAGTCTTGTCTCTTGTCTCCAGAATAAAGGTGGCCAGCCTGATTGTTTACAAAGGTTTTTTTGGAGTGTATTTATATCTGTCCGGCAGATGTAGAATGTTTTTCTCTAGTTTACACTTGCCCTTTAACTTCTAGGACAGGAAATCTGCTGCCTAGAAAAACATGTAATGTATTTATGACACTTGAGTCATACACAGCTTTTCTTATTCTGAAAGATTAAACTATAAAATTTGCATATGGTATCCAGCAGTGGATCTTGAATTAGGAGATGTATATTAGGTCTTCTAAAATATTCATTATACAACTATTTAATTTATTTTCTAGCCCTTCAACTACAATAGCAATGTTCTTTTCCTTTTTCCTTTTTTCTTTTCTTTTTTCTTTTTACTAATTTATTTATTCACTTTATATCATAATCACAGAGGCCCAACATCCTTTCCTCCCAGTCTCACTCTTACAAATCCTTCTCTGAATTACCACAACTTTACTCTTCAGAAAAGAGGAAGTCCTCCTTGGGTATCACTCTGTCCTGGTCACTGAGACATCAAGTCCCAGCAGGACTAAGTGTATCCTTTCCCAGTGAAGCACAATCAAATAGTCCAGGTAGAAGAAGGGGAACTAATGGCAGGCAACAGAGTCAGAGACAGCCCTTGGTCCAATTGTTGAGGGACCCACATGAAGACCAAGCTGAACATGCACTACAAATTTGTAAGAAGCTAGGTCCAACCCATAGGTCCAGTCTCTGTGAGACTCCACAGGTCCAAGTTGCTTGATTGAATCTTCTGGTGGTTTTTGTTACCAAATTTCATATTGGTTAGGTCATCATCAATATCAATTACTGACTTTGTCTCTTACAAATTACATCAAAACCTCATCTTTTTCAGGTCTATTATGTCATTAAGATGTATAAAGGGCATCTTGGGTTTTGTATGTCAATGTGAAGAGGTTCTCACACAACCCTTTGTGTTGTTGCCCTTAGAATTATAAAAAGAACAAGTCACCTCTGGCTCTTCTTGCTGCTTGTTTCAGATAGAATCACCCACTTTTTTTTTTCCAAAATGGTTCCCCCATTTCTATTCACAAGATGATGTGAAGCTACAAATTATCAGCCATTCATGTAGGGCCAGAGATCTGCCACTTGCCATTTGGAATTTAGAACCTCCTAAAATGTGAACTCAATATAGCTTTTTAACTGAAGGAGCACCTTGAGTCAGTTATTTTCCTATAGGGACATTGAGCTGATTGACAAATCCTCTGAGAACCCAGGAAGAAATACCCAAAATTCAGTGGGAATAGTTTTTTTTTTTTTTTTTTTTAAAGCAACAACAATTCAAGCAGGAATTTAAAGCAGAAGAGATGGTAAAGACAAATTCATCCTGCTATTCTTTTTCCTAGAAAATAGCACTAAATTGTCATCTTTTGACATCATTTTTTAAATAGCTGAGTAATATTCCATTTGTAACATCTAGGTTGTTTCCAGTTTCTGGTTATTACAATTAGAGTTGCTATAAATGTAGTTGAGCAAGTGTCCTTTTGGTATGATGGAACATCTTTTGGATAAATGCTCAGGAGTGGTACAGCTGGGTCTTGAGATAGAAATATTCCCATTCTTTTGGAAAAACTGCTAATTCGATTTCCATGATGGTAGTTCAAGTTTGCCCTCCCACAAACAATGGAGGAGTTATTCTTATTTAGTATCCTCACTAGCATGAGCTGTTTAATGAGTTTGTTTGGTTTTTTAAATCTTAGCCATTCTTACTGGTGTAAGATTATATCTCTAGGATTTCATTTCCCTGGCAACTAAGGATGTTGAATGTGTATAAATGGAGGTAGAGAACAGGAGAAGGATTGAGGAGAGAGACCAGGAAAGTTCAAGTCTGAGGAGGACCAAGGGAGAGACAACTGAGAAAGGGATCTAAAATTGGTCAGGGTCAGGGATTTCTGGGACAAACCAGAAACTGAGAACATGGAAACTCCTAAGAATCTATGAAAGTGACCCTAGCAATGGCTACTAGCTATAGAGAATTTGGAATCTGAAACAGCCACCACTTGTAACCAGGCATGACTTCCAATGGAGGGATGGTAACACCAACCAGCCACAGTAATCTTTGACCCCAAATTTTCCCCATCTACAAGATGTGCAGAGATAAATGTGGAGCAGAAATGATAGAAACAGCCACCAAATTGCTGGCCCAACTTACGAACCATGCCGTCACAGAGAGCCCACCACTGACACTATTCATGATATTCTGCTATCCTTGCAGACAAGAGCCTCACATAACTGTAATCTTAAGGCCTCACCCAGTGGCTAGTAGAAACAGATGAAGAGACTCACAGGCAAGCATTAAGTGGAGCACAGGGACTTGTGGAAGAAGGGGAAGAAGAATTCAAGAAGCCAGAGATGTCAAAGACACCACAACAAAACTTACAAAATCAACTAATCTGGACCCATAGTCTTTTACAAAAATTGAACCATCAACCAGAGAGTATACATGGGAAGGACCTAGTAGGTTGAGGTCTCTGCATCTCTGAAGAAAAAGGGAGGGGTAGGAGTAGAGGAGATGAAAGAGTGGGACTGGGAGGAGAGGAGGGAAGCTGATATAGGAATGTAAATTAATTAATTAATTAATTAATGGGGAAAAATAAAGACGGTATGAGATATAACTTACCTGTATAGAAACATCTACACTCAGAAATTACAGAAATAATAACTAAGTATGCATTCAAACAGGTAATAAAACATGGCCAGATAAATCAGAAAGAGACCATAAAGAATTTGCAAAGTAGAATTCTTTTGTGAACTGAAGAGCTGATCCTTGAGATTGAGTCCGAGGAGTTTCTTCTAGAAAGGCCAGAGAGGGGAAAATCTTTGATGTGTCAGAAGAATTAAATTGTCGGAGTAACTTTCTCTGGAAAGAGTTGGCTAGAATCCAGTGAGGAAGGATTTTTCTATGATTCAGTTGTACTTCTTTGTCCATAGGAGAATATTACAGTGACCATATCATATAACTTAAGTAGATGTATAGATTGAATTGTGTTCAGTAGTTAACAGTGAAAAGTGCTGCACAATTTTGCTGTTATAACTTTGAGAAAATTCTAAAGTAAGGATTTACCAGGTTTTTAGATTCCAACCAAGTTAAAGATAATTTTGGTAATGAAGACTGGTCTCCCTAGGATTGAAATACTTGAAAAAAAAAGCAGTCATTTTTCCTCCTGTGTAAGGAAAGTCAGACATACTTAGGAAAATTAGATTTTCACATCGATGGTCTACTTAAGCCTAGCACACAGCTACTTAAAAATTTCCACTCTATTGTTATTGATGGGAATGTGGGAGTGTGAATGCATTCTCCATATGTGTTGGAGAACAATAAAGAGTTAAGAAAATTCACACATTGGGAAAATAGTAAGCACAGAGGGTGGTCCTGGCATTGCATGCTGTCATTGGCATAAAGGAAAATTACACTCACAAGGAGACACAAATTTCATTTGAGAGTTGCAATTATCTAATCAGTGAAAGAATATGTTTCTGTTTTATAATTTATCCCAAGCCAGCACATAGACTGCCATAAAGAAAATAAGTCCCCCCCCACACACCACACAAGAGACAATGTTAGCTCCTTCCCTTGACTCATCACTCTCTTTATTTGAATTTCATGCATTTAGAAACAGTAAATAGAGTAGGCAGTTCTAATTTTGCTTAGGTAGTTGATCGTAATACCAGGCCCGATGACCAAGTGTCTCACTGAGCATGAGAATTTTTCTTTAGTTCAAGCTTCTGAGATGCTTTTCCAAGTGCACTGGGAAGGATATTTGGGGAAATTTATCATGGTTCTTGTCACACTGCCTATTGCAAGATATACAAGGAACTTCATGGGTTTATTAGATTCTCTGAAGGTTGGTGTGACGCAGAATTTATATACATTAGCAAAGATTATAACATGGTGAGACACAGGTTGCTTGAATGGTCCATCTAATTACCCTGAATATTAGAGTGGAGGGTCTATAATTTCCAAGAATGTTATCTGATTTGAATACAAATCAATTCATCATTAGATAATACTTTTTTTTTTCCTTTTTGGATTGCAGTGACAATTGCCTCTATACAATGGCTTTACAATTTGGATACTACTGAAAATTTTAGGCAGATTCTACTTTTGGGAGTTGTTCTATGCACTTCAGGATGCCATGCAATATCCTTGGTCTTTATCTCTACTTACCAGGCTCAAAAGCACTCACTTTTAACAATAGCCCAAACTTCTAGAATAATCTGTCAAAAGTCTCCTAGGACCTAATATTGCTCTCCATCCCCTTCTGGGAACCACTTCTCTAGGCTAAAGTGTCTCAAACATACCTCATGAAATTAGTGACATAATTAGTGTGACATACTTTATAAAAATTACCAAGCCAAAAGAAGCTACTTCTAAAGAAAATTCAGAAGAGAATCTAGCAATGACAGTAGTTGCCATTAACAGTGTACTTAGAATGGCAACCAACAGGAAGTATAAGTTTCTAGATAGTATAGGACTGAAATTAGATGAATTAAACTCACTATAACTACAGACGATGACTATACTCAGATGTTCTCTCCAGTGAAGTCAGACCTGAAAAATCTTTGTTTGAGTAGCATGGAGCAGAATTTTCGTGAGAATCAATGGAGTATTTGATTCAGGAAATGAGGAAAAAGTGAGGAGAAACAGGACTCTTCTCTACTGGGCTCCATATTTGTCTTCTCTCTAGCATTCTTGCCTTTGTGTGACTCCATTTGCTTCATGGCTCAGAGAGCAATCATTGCTCACCAGAAGGCTTTGAAAATATTAGCTGAGTTCATTGGATTTCCTCTGTCCTGGGAACAAAGTAGAAGAGCCAACTGAGTTTGACAAGCTGGAAACCAACAATGTGAGGCAGACAAACAGTGGAATCATCATAATAGCAGAGCTATGTGCTCTGAGTTTGCACAGGTTCTGAGCTTTGTGGCTTCCTGAAAACAAACTTCCCAGCTCTCCTAGCTTTTGTGTGGTTGATTTCTTAGAATGTCCTGTTTCTTGTTTTTTTTTTTTTTTTTTTTTTTTTTTTTTTTTTTTTTTTTAACTGTGTATAGGGACTTGTTTTCAGTGCTAGATTTTTATCACTTAGGAAAACTCTGTCTTGTATATTGGTCCACGAAGCTTGATATGTTTTCTTTTCTATTTTGGACCTATGTCAGTAGGAGTGAGAAAGCTTTGGTCACTGTTTTGTCACCTCCATCAATTCCAAACTGGCAGTACTGATGTTTCTATAAAGCTAGACATTTGTCCAAGTCATTTACTTAATGATGACTATAAAGTACATGGATAACGTGACCTTTGTATGTGTTTTTCCTAGGTAAATTGAGTTTGAAATAAATCATGCATTATTTGAGTATGCTGAAATAAAATGTTAATGCAATGATCTGTTGCTGCTTCACCTGATAGGGATGTTTAATGTGACCTAACAAATTAAAATAACCATGACTTCGTGAGGTAGAAACCATATCAGGCTGGATGTTCAATAGCTAATGTTGGTGGCTAAGGGACATAGATGTCAAGTTTCATTTTTGTGCCAAATACTTCATTTTGTTTTCCACCCTGGATTTCCCAACTGCTCTTTCAGCTGCAACACAAAAATATCTATTTTGTGTGAGTGTAAACGGGAATGAAGTCCTCTAGTGAAGCTCAAATTAGAAATGTTCCCAAAACCTTGGAAAGGGTAGTTTTTAAGGAGGGTTTTTTCATGTGCCAAAATGGGCTCTGTTTCCTTTTCAAAGAAACAAATATGCTGTAACTGCAGACTGATTTATCAGAACTGCTGTGGTATTCAGAAATGACTCACCAGTCAGGACAATACAAACCGTCCTCATAAAATACATGCCGTCATTGCCCATATGTGTAAACATTCACAAAGTATGTGGAAAATTGCAATCACAACACCAAAAATTAAATACATAAACTAAGGTATAGTATGTAAAAAATAGCACATTTGACAATAGATTATAATGTTACAGTCTGGCTTACTCTTCCTCCTCTTTTAAAGATATTAATAAATTAATCTAAATAGGCATAGTTACCAAATTAGTCTATTTTTGTTACTCTGATAAAATATCCCAGCAAAAACAACTTAAGGATAGTTGCTATGGGATCAAGATCATCATGACAAGGAAAACATGATAGAAGCAACAGAAAACAGGCTGGTCATGTTGTATCTATACTCAAAGACGCAGAAGAAGGACAAAAAGTAGGACCAGATAATATAAAATTCAAAGATGTCTCATCGGTATACTTCAAAAGGTTTCATTTGAAAAAATTACATAATCTTCCCAAAGAGCATTATAAGCTGGGGAACAAATATTTAAACACATGAGCCATTTTACATTCAATCTACAACAATTATATATATTAGAAATGGGTATTCCATGTGGCATTCATCTTGAAATAAAGCCAATCAGTGCTTTTGTAAAGACATCCTTGTAAATTGATACTTCATTTAAGAAACACTAACAGACAGTTGAGCCAGTATTCTCTTATAATTCTCATAAATGTAGCTGTCTATTTAGGTTAAAAATGAATTTTATTAAAAGAAAGTTTCAATATGATGTTGTGATACACATTGACATAAATTTTATTAGTGTGAGTACATTATACTTTGATTGGTGAGAAGATGATCAAAAATTCAAAGAAATACACCTATCATGTATAAAATCCTTCCTTGGTATTTCTGTGTGTTGTTACCATCAGAGAGAAAAAAACACTTTCAGAATGAAATCTATAGAGAGTATAGAGTCCATGAGTCTGTGGAGATGGTGGTGTATGTTCCAGGGACCATGCTGCTGGCTAGAGATTTGGAATAATTAAGTATTAGGATTCTGTTTGCATTTATTTTATTACGTTCTTAATTTATTACTTTTACTTGTCCCATAGTACTGTCCCCTTATCTATGGATTCACAAATGTAGTTTCAGTCAACTGTGCTGCAGGAAATAGTAAAAAGAAATTGTCTGAAACAATGTCTCCTGTGAACTCTGGCTTTGAGTAACATGATGGCATTTGACCTTGCTCTGCCCTGCTCCATGTAGGTCACCAGTCACTCCTTTGTTATCTTACCCATGCTTTATCTGCCATTTACCTTTCAGTCATAGCCTCTAGGTTTTGAGTTAGGATGGAATAATGTCTCTATTTTACACAGTAGTCATGCCAAAAGTAAATGATTCTAGGAGGCATGAAACATGGAAGGACAAATTAATTCTGGTGGAACGTTGAAGTACTGTTAAGACATATCACTTATCATGGTATATAAAGGGTTCTTGAGAAGCCAAGTCCGTTCATCTCCTAGAGCTACTAAGAAGGCACCGTGTGCACCTTCTAGTTTCATTCTGATTCTGTAATAAGACACTGACTGAAATCAATTTGAGAGGCAAAGGTATATTTGGCATAGGTTTCCAGATCACAAGTCATCATTGAGGTTAAGTCACGGTGGAAATTTAAAAGCACAGTGTCACTTTCTGGCTCAGTTCCTGGCTCATTCAGAGGCTTATGTTTAACTAAGTTTATTTTCAACACAGTGCTACCTGCCTAGGGATGTTACTACTCAAATTGGCTAGACTTTCCTACAGCAATTCATCAACAAGTCATTCTCTCACAGATATTCAGACAAGCCAATCTCACTGGGGCGGTTCTTCCATTATAGCTCTGTAGACTTTGTCAAATTAACAATTCAAACTAACTAAGAAGGCAAAATAAATTCAGAATTACTTTCTGTCCTTTTGCTTCTATTTAACTCCAATTATTTTCTTAATCCAAGAAAGAAAAAAAAACTCAAACTCAATATGATTGAGAGAGAATTGTGTCTTTGAAGCAATGTTTTAAATTGCTTAAATGTGTGAATTATTCCTCTTGTTAAGACTTAACCAGTTGAAACACCATGAGTCATTTTGTTTCAGACTCTATTTCAGAGCTTGTTGTTCAGAGCATGACACTATGACACACTCCAAATGAAATCTTAGTAGATTCTTAGAATTCTGTTGCAAAAGCTAGTTCTCCCATAATTTGGCTGATATTCAAATGGCACAGACTAAATCAGATTTTGATTTTCTTCTGCATTTAATTTAGTTTCAGACAAAAGCTACTTTTCTCCTTTTGATACATTTTTACTAAAATTTTTTGTTGGAAGAGACAAAAAAAATTACTCAAGTCATCTAGTTCATCAGCTGCTTTACAGAATTCTAGGGAAAGAATCCTTGTGGGTTTTACACATATAAACTGTTAGCAACTAAAGTAAAGATTTATACTTATCCATGCACACTCCTATGTTTAAAAGGGAATCGTCCCTCACTTAAGTATTAGCCTTTGTCCTAACGACACAGAAATATTTTTTTTCTTGTGAGAGTGTATTGTCCCTAACACTCATGATTATTCATAGTATTTATAATATATCTCTCTAAATAATTAATAAATGATAAATTGGTCCAGGTAGGAGTTTTCTCATGATCACAAACACAGTTAAACACAAATGATCCAAAATTGTAGGTTTGTCTAGAAGAACATAGACACATCTTCATGCTTGACAGGGCCATTACATTATAGTGAGTCTACTTTTGATGAACCGTGACAATTACTAAAACTACAGTAATTTATTTTCTAGAAGAATGTTGTGTCTCGAGATACTCAATCTGGTAAATGATTCAGAGACAGAAAGGTATGCGTACTATAGGCCACTCATCCATCATATGGAATAAAACTTATGCCCTTCTGAAACTTGTAAGTCTTCCATGTTGATCTAAACATTTCTCAGGGCCCCCAACTTTCTTCTTCCTACCTATCTGGCTATAAAGTGTTGAAATCTGTTTTTATAAATCTCTTACAAGGTGTTGTCATTTGAATGAGAATTACCCCCATAAGCTCAAATATTTGAATGTTTAACTAACAGGGAGTAGTAGAATAAGAGGTATGGCCTTATTGAAAAAAGTATCTAAGTGGAGATGGGTATTGGCGTTTCAAAAGTCCAAGGTAGCCTCAGTGTCTCTGTCTTCCTGTTGCCTGGGAATGTAGATCTTTTTACCTCCTCCTTCAATGCCATGACTGCTTGCGTGCCACTATACTCCATGCATTGACTAACCTACGAAACTCTAAACAAAACCCAATTAAATGTTTTCTTTTATGAGAGTGCTTTATGGCCATGGTGTTTCTTTTCAGCAATAGAATATTGATTAAAACACAGGACAGCCCAATTCAATGTTTCCCTTGAAGTCTGACCCTGAAATCTTTCAATAATTATCAGTTTTATGTTCCACCATCTCGTTGTAATAGTTAAGGAACCCAGTAGTCTGTTCAGTATCTGTAGAGTTACCCTAGACATCGTAACTTACAATTTAACAAGGCCCACTCACTGTGGTGATTTCACATTAAGCAGAGTCAAATAATTCACGATCTACCATCACTGACATATGGCTGCCACGTATGGCTTTCCACAGCAGTACACAAATATGGCATCAAACAGAATGATTTGGTCCCATGCCAGTATCCCCAAATGTGCATGGACGAGAAAGCACTGAAATGGTGGAAGGTACTAAGTTAATCCAACTTGACAAAGGTCTAAAAAGGCAAATTAGAATAAATATATCTAATATGAGATAGATAGATAGATAGATAGATAGATAGATAGATAGATAGATAGATAGAACAGGAAACAATAGATTGCCTTGCATATTAAAGGAATACATCTCGTTTGGGAGACTACTTGATGTTCATAAGGGATCTAGAATTGAGTCATTGTGACATACAGTTTGATGTTTGTTTGTTTGCTTATTAATCTTTTTTTCTTTAAAACAAGGCCTCATGTAGCTCAGGTTTGCATCAAACTTACTACATAGATGGCAAAACTCTAACCACTGACTCCCCCTTTCTTCATCTCCAAAGTGCTGGAATTACATATGATCTCAATGAAACTCGGATGTCTTCATTACTTATACTGCTTATTAATATAATAAAAATATTTTATACCATATTGAGAAAGAATGGTGAAAAGGAGGAAGAACTAAAATAATATTCAGGATATTTTAAGTATGTATTTATTTCAGTATATTTTAGTGTGCAGGTATGTTAAGTCATCTGATTTTTAAACCAACACTCAATAACAAGTCTCTAACACTATTATTTACATTTAAATGCTGGCTGTGAATAGTCTATTTAATGTTTTTATCATTGTATCAATGGAGATATAGAACGGTTAACATCATATTACATCAAAACCATAGTAGGCAAATATAAAATTAATAGGTATAAATTGGTAAAGAATATACAACAATAAACACAGTAATCACAATTGAACTTAAATGAGAAACTAAATGTAGTCACAAGGCTATGGATTTAACAATACTGAAAACAGCTCAACTCTCCCTGAAAAGGCTAGAGGGAACTTTGTCTTTATGTAATTCCCAATTATATTTATACCTATACTTAGAAGAGAACTTTGATTAGTGATGTGTGTTGAAGGTCCAATATCCAAACAAATAAAATATAAGTTGTAAAAATATTTGTCTGCATTGCTCCACGTAAGGAATTAGTCAACATGGTTCTGCATTTATATTGTGAGTTTTAACAAATTCTAAATAGTAAACACAAAAACACACTGAAAAAAATGACTAAGAACTTGTATGATGGTGTTATAGACAAGAGAGTCTGTTTGAACTAAACAAATAGCATGCTGTCAAAAATTAGGTGAGCCACATAAATGGAATCAATGCTGAAACTGACTAAGTAACAGGCTCTATTTCAGGAAGGTCTCTGTCTGGTCTCTGAACCATCAGTGACCATCTATCTGATTAGCACACAACCATGCAGGAGACTCAAAAATTCCTAATTGTCTGTTTTATTGTTCTGTCTTTGGTTTATACATCATATGATTAAAGTCTTGAGGCAGAGTGAACAATGGACAGAGTATATGCCAGCCACTAGTCTAAGGGGAGGAAACACCTGGGGAACAGTAATAGCCACAGCCATTGAACAGAAAGACAAGAACTCACTGGCTCATTTCTGAATGAAGGCATTTGACAGCAAGACAGAAAATCACTCTTCATTAAGGAGGATAATGGATATCAAAAGGTTATGGAACAATACGTCTCACTTCAAAATGAATTTTCAGTTTTCAAAATTAACCAAAAGTAGAAGGACCTGCCAATATGGTTCCCAGAGAAGTAATTCAATCTTCTATCAAACACATTACAACCAATTACACAATAGCATGCCATGTACAGCCTGACCATTGTGATCAGACTTATGTGGTCTATATCATGGTTTCTGGGAAGTGAAAGGCATATAATCACTGAATGACTTCTAGGACAAGTTCTGAGTCAAGCTTTTGTGATTAACTGTAGGTAGTATTTAAGCATATAATTTACATGTTAGTCACTTAATTTTTTCTTGATAACATTGAAAGTTAATTATCCTTTGTGGCTGAGGATATGGTTTTTAAATACCACATAAAGAAGGAGTCTGAAGATGTTACATGAAGAACTGCAATAACCACTTTAGGAGAATTTAAAGACTTTCTCTGTGTATTTATGATTTTTCAAATGTATAATCATTTATACTGTATCTGAAAATTGCATTTAAGAAAATCACTTGACTATTCCTCTTTGTAAGATTATTGTTTGTACATACTGGGATGTGCCTTTTTCACAGATAAATTAAGGAGAAACTTGTATCTCAAGTAAATGATATGATGCATCAGTTTTCTGTGGAAATAATGTGGTTGAAACTATATTAGTATAGTTCTGTGTCAAGCAAATGTAACACTGTGTGTTCTTAAGCTCAACTGAAAATATAGCATATTATTTGGTCATTTTTAGCAAGGCAACTGACTAGTTTTTGCTGGTTTGCTTTGTACTTTTCTGATGGGGGAATTTAAGTCAATTATTTAAGTTTGGATAATACATCACAAACACTCTCTAATCAATTCTAAAACAGTAGCCACAGGACATATGTAATGAAAATTCTTAATACTACAGATGATCAGACAGCCTGTGGGAACAAGTCTAGTGGGCATTCTGTTAAAGTCATTTCTGTAGAACTTAATCCAATAAGACTTCTAGACTACCACAACTTAGAAAGTTTGAGCAAAAATTTCTCCCATTTATGTCTGACATTTAGTCCTTTTACAGATAATTTTGCAAATCAAGAGGACAGTGTTTATCTCTCTAGCTTAAGGGGAATTCATGCTTATGGATAACCTGGACCCACACTGAAGTTCAATTATGATGTAGAGGGATAAAACCATCAATAATCACTTTACTCAATCTATCTAGCTCATAGAAGAAAGTATTTTCTTAAAAATTGGTTTTTAATCCCACTTTATTAAAGAACATTTAACTCTAGAAGCTGTTTGACAAATGGCATAAATAGGTTTAACTAGCTATTTCATAATAGGTATAACTAGCATATTCATAAATATGGTAGTGTTATTCCTTTTTCAAAGCTATATATGGTTCTCTTTAGATATGGTTAATTTCATTCATTCTGTTTGTCCCATTCCGTAACCAACATCACAATATAGGCCACTATGGGTAATACTGAAATATTCAATGTAATCAATGCTCAAGAGTTAAAGTTCTATTTTACAAAACACAGATCAGTTTAGTCTTGTTATATATTGTAAGACGACCTCTGGTTTATTGACATAAATTCAATAAACATTTGAAATAATATGCAGAGGCAATCGATTGAGCCTATTATGGAAATGTGTTTCTCTCTCTCTCTCTCTCTCTCTCTCTCTCTCTCTCTCTCTCTCTCTCTCTCTTTCTGTGTGTGTGTGTGTTGAGAGAGAGAGAGAGAGAGAGAGAGAGAGAGAGAGAGAGAGAGAGAGAGAATGAATGCCGGTGTGTGCATACCATGGAATGCCTATGAAGTCAAAAGAAATCTATCAGGAGTGGATAGTGATACTTACTGCCCATTACTGTCCACCTTGTTTGCAATGTCTCTTGTTTGCAGGTGAAGCCTCTATTCTCCATGACAAGCAGATTCTATTCTATCCTCTAGTCTTCCACACATAGCCCAATCTCACTGTAGGAAAACTGAGATTAATGATGTTCAATTTTATCTGGCTTTTATGGAGATCTGAGGATTTGAACTTGAGTTACCAGATTTGCTCAGCAAGTGATTTTTACCCACAAACCTATTCTCCTGTCTGTAAAGACACCTGTTTAAAAGCTCACATCAGAATAAGTATGATTACTTTCCTATTCATCTCTGAATCTAGAGATGTTTATGCCTTAACAGATACAAACATCTCTTGCTAGTACCAGATCTTAGACCTAAGGATTTAAATTACAAACAATTAAAGACCTGCATTTTAGCTTTCAAAAAGAAGCAGAAAGAAAGAAAGAAAGAAAGAAAGAAAGAAAGAAAGAAAGAAAGAAAGAAAGGAAGAAAAGAAGGGAGGTAAGGAGGAAGGAAGAGTTCAAAGGACCTCAGAAAAATTGGTGGTATTTCCTTGCTGCTATTATGAGCTTATAAAGGAAAAATAGTTTAAAAATAAAAATGGCAGCCAGACTTAAACGCACTACTGATTCTGCCCAAATAAACAATCAGCAAGACCACACACACTTTTCTTCCTGTGGTAGGACTTGGCTTTTGTGTCTAACTCAACTGTGAATCAGGTGTGGTAGAATTTCCCTAAGCCAATGACTGTTTATCCTAAAATAGTAATTAAGATGATATATTATCTTTTAATCAAATTGAAACTCAAAAAAATAGATGATGTAAACTTGCTTAACCTGTATTGCTTTCTTTTAAATTTCTTGTTTTGAGTATTTTTTTCAGAATTGATAAAATATTTCATGAGATCTGGTACTGTGCTTCTGAAAGTTATTAAGTTATAAGTTGGTATTCAAATGCCTGTCTTCTACATTTGGCATGGAGATTTACTGGAATAAGTAAGCACATTAATACAATTTTTTTTCTATGATGGGTTTTCATGAGGTCCCAAAGATGTAACAACATAGGCATATGGTTTTTATATAGAGTATTTCTGTCATTATATTTAATTATAGCTTTTTATAGGATAAGTGTTTTCCCTGAATTAAAATCCAGAAAATTCATTGGGATATGTCTGATTCCTGGAACACCTGTCATATATTGCCCCAGGATACCAATGTACATTTGCCTAATTATTCTTCCCCATGAGCAATGTAGGAAAAGTTGTTAATCTTCCCATAACCTCTTTCAGCAATAAAACAATTACTGTACTTATAGGACAAGCATGCATGGAGAAGAAGCTTACTTTATGAAAGCAAATAAACTGAGCTGGATACGGTGATGTGCACATGTAATTCCAGAACTTCTGGTGCCAGGCAAAAGAGATACAGGCTATCTAGATCTCAAAGTGAGACCATGTCTACATCAAAAAAAAAATAATCCAATGTCTTAATTACTTTTTTTATTTCTGCGATAAGATATCTTAACCAGGGCAACTTCTAGAATTAAGAGTTTATTAAAGGTTTGCATTTTCAGAGATACAAGAGTCCACAACCATTATGGCATGGAGCATGGTGCTGGAGCAGTAGCTAAAAATTATATCTTGATCTAAAAGCACAAGGCAAAGAACGCTAACTGTTGCGCGCCTCCCGTGTCCCCTCCGCCCGCGAAAGAGGTACACATGAGACAGTATTCGGGTAGTTACCACGGCCAGGGCTGCCAAGGCTTTCTTTCCTATTTCAATATAGTTTAAATTTCCAAAAAAAAAAGCACCATTTAATAGGAAACTAATCATCTACACTCTGGGAAAGATGAACAAATGAAAATTACTTGCTTCAAGAGCACACTCGTCGTGTTAACTGCCTTCAAGTCTTAAAAGTATTTGAAGAATAAAGGAGGATTAGACGTGTTACAGAAAAGGGATTCAAAGTGAATCATTGTACTGAAGTTCAGGATAGATGAAGGTTAGCAACTGGCTCACTGTAAGAAAGAGCTCTCCGTGAGATCTGAGTTAGAAAGGTCTGAGGTGAGGAATAGTATTCTCTAACCTGATCAATATGTAGCTTTGTTGTAACATAGATTTCAAGTAGAAGACTCAATGATAGGGAATACAGACCTGTCTCCAGACCCTTCAGGTATGAGACTAAGGTTAGCTAGTTTGTGAAGGTGGGCATGCATATGGGGGATTGTCTGATTGTGTTAATGGATGTGTAAGGGTGCATTTTAACTTGAATTTGGATGTGACTATTCCTTAGGGCAGTGATCCAAATCTGCTTAAGGAGGAAACAAGGTGACAATTACCATGCATCCATTCATTTCTTGTTTGACTACAGTCACAATATGACCAGATGGTTCAGACTCCTACTGCCTTAATTTCCCCCACTACAATTGATTGCACCTTGAACTTTGAAATATCAAAAACTGTCCTTTTCCTCTATTAAGTTTTTTGATCATAGCATTAATAAAAAGGGGTGTATTCAATTATAAATATGGAAATGTTGTCTGTATTTCCACACACCAGCAGAAGGCATCAGACTCCATTACAGATGGTTGTGAGCCTCCATGTGAATTCTGGGAATTGAACTCAGGACTTCGGAAAGTATAGCCAGAACTCTTAACTGCTGACCCATCTCTCCAAAGCCTGGTTAGGGCATTTTGATCATAATAAGAAAACAAACTAATATGGGTTGTCAGTCACTCAGTCACTAAGTCATCGATTATCATCTTGATGAATCTCAGAGCATGTTCATTTTTTCTTTATTGACATACCTTGACCTAAAATTCTGAATAAAATTCTCAGTTTCAGGGATCATACCTATAGGGCAAACAATTTTAATATATGGTGGGGAACTGAAGGCATAGGATGAACTCCTGGAAGCCTTGTGTATTCCTTACATTACCTTTGATTAAAGACCAGTGCTCCAGGTAGCATGAAGGACCAGGTGAGCGTGAGGTGCTGAGAGCCATGAGGCTGTTTCTCAAGGGCTAAACTGAAACCACATATTCAAATATATGCATCTGTGGTGGCCAATCTCATTCAGACCGAGACACCGGGTAAGTAAGCAATACTAACCTGAAGTCGTTTGAGCCTGATTTGGAGAAAGTAAAGGACAGGCAAATGCCCCCACAAAGCTGAGTAATGATGGCCAGGGCTGCCAAGACTTTCTTTCCTATTTCAATATAGTTTAAACCCCAAAAAGCACCATTTAATAGGAAACTAATTACAAAACATACTAACCAAAATAAAAAAGTCAGTATTTTAAAAATTAATAATGATATAAACTATGCTTCGCAAAATGCATAGTAACCTTTTAACCCCATATCAAGAGTATAGCTAGCTGCTGTTTTGGTTTTCTTCTGTTTTGTTTTGTGGCTGTTGTTTACATTTTTTTCAGATTTCCATTGAATGTGAGAAGCAATTTGATTAGTTCTCATTATAATTGGTGAGTTGTTTGTGGTTGTTGTTGTTCTGTCTTGTTTGTTCTGTCTGTCCATGTGTGTATGTGTGCGTGTGCGTGTGCGTGTGCGTGTGCGTGTGTGTGTGTGTGTGTGTGTGTGATGTATGTGTGTAGGTTCCCTTAAATGTTACATTCAATTCAAGCTCCTTCTTCATCTTGCATCAGGGCTCCATCCAGACCAAAGAGAGATAAACAAAGAGGCAAACAGGTCACCTCCGTGAGTACACACTGCTGAGTGTGTTTGTGAAACGTCCCCTGTATGCTCCAGTTTAAAGATTCAGTAAGTTGATAATCTTTTCTTCTTGCTTGTAGCCATTTTCTTTCTAACTGAGGGTGATTTAACATGTAGCATATGGCTTAAACTCTTAAAAAATTCATCGTAAAAGGAATCCATTATAGCCACTTGCTTGAAAATAAATTATTACCTACCCATGTTGGGAGAGAAAAAAAGGACAAGATTGCGAAACAGTGTGAATTAAGCCAATACACTCAGAGTCAGAAAAGTGGCTGGGGGAGGGGAGGTGTTGTCCCTTTGTTTAAAACATTAAAGTGAATGGTCTTACACAGAAGATATATTTCAATGTCTCACCATTTGCAACTGGTCTGGCTTCATCTTGAGAAACAAACGTTATGTTACTGGAGTTCACTGTGTACTGGTTAGATAGGAAAGCAATTGTGTATGCACATTAGGAATTAGAGGACATATTTGCCACCTTTTAATTCCTTTAAAATCTATTATTTAAATTTTACCGAAGCCAAGGACTTAGAAGCAGAGTTTCTTAAAGAACCTAGATCACCAAACACTCTGCCCTAGATAGGTATGTACATACACACTAATCATTAGAGGATGAAGTTGCAGTCACGCAGTCACTAGCAGATATAGCAGCAGTGCTTGGGTTTCTTTCTGTGTTCTGCCATTTATATCTTTTTGTCAGTCATGACCACACTTTCCTCTTTCACATCTGAAGGACAATTCCTCTATACTTTCTGTACCTCTTTGTCATCTGCCTTTGAATGTGCGTATGTGTGTATGTGTGTATATGTATCTGTGTGTGTGCTCCTATTTCTCTATGTGTGTACCACACACTTGCTTATGCTAGCCAAAAGAGGGTGCTGGGTACTTTGGAAATGGAGTTACAGGAAGAAATGAACTTCCCTTTTTGGATACCGGGAACTGACCTCAGGAAAAACAGCTCTTAACTGCTGGGGTAACTCTTCAGCCCATATAGACATTTTCAGACACTTTCTACCCTGGCAGAAGCCAACAGTCACTGATACCACACTGATCTGGTTTCACTTTTATCCCTGTGTCTGGGTCTTTGATAGATATCTAGGTTAGCTGACTTCCAAACAGGAGAAATCTAGGCAAGAGAGGTGACTCATCCAGTAAGGCATTTGCTATCATTTTTAAACTGAGTTGGATTCCCAGAACTCGTATAAGCCCCAGATGAGGTAACACATGTCTGTAATTGAACTGCTTCTTTGGCAAGATGTGACACAAAGAAAGGAACATCTCCAAAAGCTTGCAGGCCAGCTGCTCTACTGTTTGCACAGGCAAAGAGCAAGGGACCTGATCTCAAACAAGGTGAAAGGCAATAGCCAACACCAAAAGGTGAACTGACCGCCATGCATGGGCCCCTGTACACAGGCATGCATTCAGACATGTGCACAAGTAAGTGCACGTGTGTGAGTACACACACACACACACAGAGAGAGAGAGAGAGAGAGAGAGAGAGAGAGAGAGAGAGAGAGAGAGCGACAGAGACAGAGACAGAGACAGATACAGAGAGACACACAGAGAAAGACCTAGAGAGATTTTTAGAAAGTTGTCACACAACAACAACAAAAAATGCATAGTGGATGATTTTATTAACATAAAAACCTCAGAAAAGACTCCCCAAAACAAATCAATGATGAGTTTGACTGCCAGCAACAGTGTATGAGCACAGATGCACAGACATTCTCTCTATATATACATGTACATATGTACATACATGCAAGTATAAAGGTTTATATATGTATTCATATAAAAGTTTTACTTAGTGTGTGTGTGTGTGTGTGTTTCACATGTGTGAAGTTGCCCATAGAAGGCAGAAGAAGGTACCAGATACCTTGGAACTGGGGTTACAGGTAGTTGCAAGATACCTAATGTGGATGGTGGAAAGAAAACTCCAATTCTGGGAAGAACAGTAAAGACATTTGACCACTAAGCTATCTCTCCAGCACAGCTTAATACATTTTTTTGAGAAAATAATTTACATGTATCTGTTTATGTGCTGTGCGCATATGTGTGTTTCGGCACACAGGTACCATAGCGTATCTGTGGAGGTCAGAGGACAATGTTGAGAAGAAAATTTCTTCTTCCCTTATCAATCATAGGGGTCAAACTCTGGTCCTCAGGCTTGGTAGCAAGAGACAATTTACTCCACAATAGTGTCTTCTGATTTTCATTTATACATCTTGCACATTTATTTTTCCACATCATGTACATATGCACACACAATAATATTTTGTAAAAAAATTAAAGAACATGAAAAATTGAAAGTAGAAAATATTGACACTCTTTTAAATTATTATGTTCCTTATCTAATTTATAATTGCTGTAATGAAATATCCGAACTAATAAAAATAATAACATCCCTTTTTTTTATCTGTTGTCATAGTTTGAATGAGAGCCATCACTCATGTGCGTGAACACTCCATCCCCAGTTGGTGGAACTGTCTGAGAGGTAACATAACCTTAAGGAACTGAACCCTGCTGGAGAAAGCAGACTGCTGGGTGTGAGGGTTGGTTTATAGCTTGTCCCTACTCCCTAATTGTTCTTTCTGCTTCCTGTGTGCAAATAAAATATGGTCAGCCAGCTTCCTGCTCCTGACACTATGCCTTCCTTCACTTCCTGTCCTCTGCCTTCTGGAACCAAGCCATAATCTAAAATAAAGTTTCTTAAGTAGAAAAAAAAGGGGGGGTCAGAGCAAAGGGAAAAATTACTTAGTGAAAATGTAGCAAGCATCTTGTGTATTACAAGACATTGTGTATTACATGTATTACATGGCATTGAGGGTGTGAGGATGAATGAAATACTGTGGTTTCTGTGTATCTTTCCCCCTATACTGCAAAGGTGCCATGGCCTGGGATTTGTACTTCCCTAGCAGCGAAGAGGAAGGGTATTTTAATAGAAGACTTTCCACTGTAGCCACCATCATGTATCCTAACCTTAAAGTAGAAGCCAATGTTAACGTAAGTAGGCAAGATTTACTTTCGATAATGTAAGAACTAAGAACTAAGAACTACAATAATGAATTTAGAAACACTCTATCCCTACATTATCATGATACAAAGACATAAAACATTATAGCATTTTCTGTGTTTCAACACTAACCCTGAGGCTAACTCGCCCTTCAACAGTTAATAAATCATTACACTTCCATTCACATTGTTCATTTCATGTTTCTGCTAAATGGGTTGGAGTCAAGAATAATGGGTCACTTTATCTTTTTTTTTTTTTCTTTTTTGATATGGAGTACAAAGTTGTTTTGTTATTCCACTTGGGATTTATTGATTTCATATGTTGGGGAAAAAAATCACTGAAGGTTCTGGGAATAATTCATTAGCCACTGGTTTACAGTAGACATTTAGATGTTTGTAGAAATATCATTTTGAAAGTGTATAGTGTTTCCCGTGAGTATTTGTTTTGACCATGATGGAGATTGTAAAATGATGCTGTGAATTTCTCCTGACCCCAAGACTTTATGCTATGATGAGTGTTCCATTGGCCTACAGATTTGTTTGTGTTGGACAGACAAAATACTGATATCCAGTATAATTTTGCCTTGACATTTAATTATATGCTTATAAAGCCCTAGTTGAAAAACTTAGAAAGAAATCCACTTTATTTAACAACTATATGCTTTGATCACGTTTTCTGTAACTTCTGTCTCATGGCCAGGAGACTTGGCCAAGCTTTTCTTTGATGATCAGTCAGTCAGCATGTTTTTAAGAACACTCACACTAGCTTTCCTAGTACCCTTTGGTTTTTGAAATCTTTATACTTTTGAACCCTTTTCTGGGAAGTCAGTGAAATCATCAAGGTTATTTATGTTTCCAAAAGACTTCTTTTTTTCTTGCAAATAATCAGGCTTCCATAATTTCTAAAGTCTTTGTTGTTGTTTGTTGGTTGGTTTTTTTGAGACAGGGTTTCTCTGTGTAGCCCTGGCTGTCCTGGAACTCAGTCTGTAGACCAGGCTGGCTTTGAACTCAGAAATCCGCCTGCCTCTGCCTTCCAAGTGCTGGGATTAAAGGTGTGCGCCACCACAACCTGGCTTCTAAAGTCTTCAAACTATGAGTTGTTACATTATTGGCATTAAGTTTTCTGTACATAATGGATGTAATATTTCAGTACGATAATGTATATTAATGAATCCATTATCTAGGATTTCTGCCAGGAAGGGTCTAGCAACTTACCAACCTCATTTTTATAGAAGACATTGATATGTTATTTATAAAAGTAAATTAGCTCTAGCAAGAAAGTGAGTCACTGTGAATGGTGGACCCTTTGTTAGCAGAACTCTGACATGACCGCCACTGATTCTTTCCTCCATGTATTCATACCCCCATAGCTCCCAGACTGAATAGGAAAATCTGTAATCAAGAGGATATTGGGGAAATTTTGGCATATGGAACCATAGGTGCTAGGTTGCTGTAGGAAAGATGGTGCCATTTCTGCCTTGATATCATGTATTACTAGGAGAAATATCTTCTTCAAAATGAACACATTCAGAAATATCTATGCAGAAGACTAAAAATAACTATATCTTAGTCATGAGTGATAGCCTTCTTTAACCTCAGCCTTCAAATAACTGAAGATCTCTGGCCACCATCTCTACTGTGACTTAGTGAGGTATGCTTTCAAGAAAGATGCAACTAAGCCATTCCTGAATGCTTGTCCTATGAAATAAAAATTATATATATATATATATATATATATATATATATATATATATATATATATATATCCTAAAGTTTAACAAGGCAAGCAAAAGAATAGGTTTTTTGAGACAGGGTTTCTCTGTGTAGTCCTGGCTGTCCTGGAACTCACTTTGTAGACCAGGCTGGCCTCAAACTCAGAAATCTGCCTGTCTCTGCCTCCCAAGTGCTGGGATTATAGGCGTGTGCCACCACCGCCCGGCAAAGAATAGGATTCTTGATATTGGCATGTATGGGTGTTTTCCAGAGGCTTGAGTCCTAGCTGAGATTCATTGAGATTTTACGGCTTTTATTATTAAAATGTGTCTCATGGCATCTTGCTCATGTCTCAGCAGATGACTGTATATGATCATCAACAAAACAGACATGAATTCTAAGCGGAAACATGTTGATGGGTCTTTGGAAAATTTAGATAGATTATTGTTTAATACATACAAAAATTATGTCATATATACATATGAAATTTATAAAGGATGTGATAAAATATTACTTTATAGAAGTAATTTGGTTTTGGTATTGAAATACATATGTGTTGAGTTATAAAAGGAACATCTCAGATCTTGTGTAAAGTACTGGAAATATATGAAAAAAAAAGTTAAATTGAAAATGTCCTACATAATTTTGCTTTGGTCAATTTTTCCTAGCATTAGGAGAATGGAAACTACATTAGTTAAGGTCTTTTTCCTGGAAGCAATAGAACGTGAATTTTACCAGTTAGAGCAAAAATAATTTTATTGGAAAGTTCTAGGTATAACTTATAGAATTATAAAAAAAAAGTTTGGCAAAATGCTGGATGCATCCTTTGCACCAGTAAGAAAGGTGACATTTTTGTGTTTGTGACCAATCTCAGTATATATATATATATATTATTATTATATTATTATTAATATTGGTACAATTAGTTCTCTAAATGAAGGGAGCAAGGCTGCCCATGGGATCGCATATAAAATTCATAAGCGACTCCTTTTGGGAAGTGGCCAAGAACTGAACTTGTGAGCATTTTTCTGAACGAGATTCACCTTGGCCTATGAGTAAACTCCTATGCTGAGTCAGTGATTTCAGAGTGACGCACCATCTCATGGGCCTCATAAAATACTTGCCAAGAAAAAGAGTCCTCCTTTCAGAAGCTGATCAAAAATTTATTCTTCCAGGGTTCATTGTTGTGTTCTCCTCAAGGAAGCCATCTTTCCCTTGTCCACTTTCCCAAGGTCCCTTGCCTGAAGCTCCCGTACCCCTCTTCACCTGACCTCATCTCTGTCCTACTTTCTATATATGTAATTTCTCTTTAATTTTTATTACACTATAATCTCCATAAAGGGGAAACATGTCTTGTTTGCACACCATGGCTTTCTGAGCATTGAACATATTTCAATTGACAAACTACAAACTATTTAATTTAACCTGCCCAATCTTTGTTCCTTAGACACTTAAAAAATAGTTTTCATGCCTGGCTGCAAATATGAATCATGTGGAGATCCTTTATAAAATGTCCGTGATGAGTCTCCATTTTAGACCAATTAAAACAGAAACTTTAGCAGAGTATCCCAAATATTTGTTTGAAAGACACTTGGGTATTTTGAAAAGTACTACACTTCATTCATATGTATTTCTTCCTGACTCCCGGTCTTTGTAACATACTTTAGGAATTCCTAAATGACTTAAGTATGTATTTTTATTTCTTAGGAACAGTAAATCCTATTTTTCCCTGTCCCTGGGATTCTGCTAATTAAGCACTGCCCACATTACTTCAGAATTGGAACTGTCGTAAGACAGAACATTTGATTAAAATATTGAAACATTTTTCTTTATTCTCTACCTGACCCCATAAAGGAAACAGAAGCAAGGACTTGAAACTGATCAACAATGACCAGTGATGTAATGACTCAGATACAGGTAATACAACTTTGACAGGACTCTTGAACAAAGGTACATGCAAGGCTACTTGGTGGTGAAGGTGGGCACGGGAAGAAAGGGCATGGGAAAACTCAACTATTCTATACATTTCTTCTATGTTTCTGCTCTATGTATTTCTTTCATGTGTCAGTTTTTGGAATGTGATCTATATATCAAAATTATTATTATAAGCATAGCATTTTGGGAGTTCCATGAGTCAATCTTTTGAATTATGAAACCAAAAGCCAAACAAACCCACCAACTGGTGTTAATCAGAAATTCATAGAGACTCTAATTTTCTTTGGTATCTGACATGGAAACAAACAAATGGAGTATTTAATCCTTCAGATTTGTTCTCACTCTGGGCCATTGACATTGACACAGAAGAGTATGTAGATATGATAGATGGTACTGAAGAATCACTAAAAAATCATAACTGTTGCACAAAGTTTATAATCAACTGATTAGAAATTATTAATATTATTTTAATTATCTTTATTCTTGTATACATTCCAGTCATTATCCCCCAACAATTCCTCATTCCATTCTTCTCCTCCAGCCCTGCACCCCTGTATCTCCAAGAGGATGTACTCACCACCCACCACACCCTGCCAGGTCTTCCCACTCCCTGGAGCCTCAAGTCTCTGTAGGGTTAGGCACATCTTCTCTCACTGAGGTCAGACCAGGCAGTCCTTTGCTGTATTTGTGTCAGGGGCCTCATATCAGATAGTGTGTGCTACCTGATTGCTCAGGGTCTGAGAAATCTAGGGAGTCCAAGTTAGTTGAGACTATTGATCTTCCTATGGGGTCACCCTCCTCCTCAATTTCTTCCAGCCTTTCCCCAATTCAACCACGAGGGTTCCTGACTTCAGTCCACTGGTTGTGAAAGTATCTGTATCTAACTCTTTCAGCTGCTTGTTGGGCCTTTCAGAGTGCAGTCATGCTAGTCTCCTGTTTATAAGCACAACAGAGCATCAGGAATAGTGTCAGGCCTTGGAGCCTCCCCTTGAGCTGGACCCCAATTTGGGCCTGTCATTGGACCTTCTTTCCCTCAGTTTCTTCTCCATTTTTGTCCCTACAGTTCTTTTAGACAAGAACAATTCTGGACCAGACTTTTTGACTGTGGGATGGCAACCCCATTCCTTCACTTGATGCCATGTCTTTCTACTGGAGGTGGGAAAATGAAAAATGGATTGAAAACTGGTTAAGCCATTATGTAAATCAATGTGGAGAATACTCAAAACCCTAATAGTAATCCTACCATATGACCTAGGTATACCAGTCCTTAACATATGCCAAGAGACCCCTAATCTATAGATGTTCAACTATGTTCACCAGTACTCTAGTCACAATAACTAGCAAGTGAAAACAGCACAAAGGTCATTCTAATGAGTAGATAATGAAAATTATCTGCACATATTATGGAATACTATTCAGGTATAAAAAATAAAATTATGAAAATCTCAGGCAAATAGATGGAACTAAAAAAGATAATATTGAGAATGATAAATCAGTTCAAGAATGACAAACATCACAAGCTCCCTATCATTTTTTTCCTAGTTCCAAATCATCAGATGTTACCACATAATCTGGAACAACCACAGAAATCAGAATAATAAAACTGGATCATTGTGCAGGGTGGGTGAGAGCACTAGAGAGGAGGAAGAGCAAAATAGAAGTGAGCTGAAAGGACAAATGGGAAAAATGGCGGTCTAACTCAAGAGTAGTTGGAGAAAAAAAATACAAAAAGAGGGAGGAGGTAAAGAAAAAAACAGCAAAACATTTAAAACGCCATAAGGAGTTATATTATTATTATTTACCTGGGCTGGTAATCCTCCCTTCAAGGTCCATAAACTATCTTAAAAAAAAAACCAATCTTAGTGCCAAGCATGAGAATCCGCTTACAAGTTGTTGATCAGGGGACTCCATGATACTCAAAAGCATAATGGTCTATCAACCTTTTTCTTCTTGCCTCCTAGAGACAGGACCTGGGAATCTAAGCTGGTTCTCATTTGAAAACCCTTGAGGACTAGGTTTTATGTTACCAGATGGTACCATCCAAGATCCAAGGGAGGGGAGCAATTAACCATCTTGGGTATAATATCTATGAGCTAAAGAATGACCCGCTTGATGTAATAAGTGGGTGCAATAGTGAGCTCACATTTCGGCAGTAACAAACAGCTCTCTATTTGGGTTTAAGAACCACTCAACAAGAGGAAAATGAAATTTGGGACTAGATACCTAGCCAGACTGAGAGTTTTGTTAAACCACTTGCCCTCTTAAACACACACCACTTTTGTTACACTGATAGACATCCTGTAAGAGATTAAGTGTGTCCCAAAATAACTTTGAATATTAAATGAAAATAATTATATAAAATGCTGTGCTATTGTTCTGTAGCTATTACCTTTGGTCTTGCCTTTATTATTAGAAGTTCCTAGAAGGAACTTCTAATAATAAGCTAAACCATCATATTCATTAATAACAAATTAAGTACTTTGGTGGATGTCCAAAAAAAAAAAAAAAAAACCTTTCCTACTAGTAATCAGAAAACATTCTGCAAACTCTGATTTTCAGGAATCCTGTAATTCCATAGTTTTAAAAAGTTAGCACACACTGTTGTTAATGTATCTCAAATGTCTAAAAAAAGTATCTCACTGGTAATAAGGTAACTGTTTCAAATGAAGTGTTTCTGTTTTAATAGTTGAATTTTAAAAAAAATGATGCCAGATTTACTTTCATGAGAGTTTTTTTGATACAACTACAGGAATATAAAGTAGATATATAAAATGATCTAATTGCAGTGACTAATTAAAAGAACTAGAGAATTATTCCCTTATTGACTACTGATATTCGCAATAATGACCTAATGAATAGAGTAGAGACTTCAGAGGCACAGAAGAGAAAGGTGCTTTTAAGAAAAGGCTAAAAAAATTATTTTACTCTGAGATTTTTCTTCTTTCAAGTAAGAAAAATAGGTTTATATCACATACAACCATGGAACAGACAGGATATTCTCTCATGAGTTTCATTATTCATATGCTCTGTCAACTGTAGGGTCATGTCATCAAAATTGCCTGCACCAGAAACAATATTTAAGAGTCCAATTAGTTTATGGACCCTTTGAGAAAAGAAATTATCTCATCTGGATGCTTTGCTTTTAGTATCTTCTAGTTATTTTATTTTTAAAAATTAACATACATTCTTCTAATTAACTTATTTTAAAATTTTTCATAAAGCTAGTTTAAAGAACCCATTAATCAATTGTTCAGTGACCAACTCTACATTTCAGTGACTTGTTTCTGTATAGTAATAATGAGCATTCTGAAGCAATGGATCTTTACTTGGGGTTTTATCTTCACTATCAATTATATTTTTATTCTTATACCTTAACTATTAA
The DNA here is from genome assembly GCF_011762505.2 of Arvicanthis niloticus. Classification (NCBI taxonomy): domain Eukaryota; kingdom Metazoa; phylum Chordata; class Mammalia; order Rodentia; family Muridae; genus Arvicanthis; species Arvicanthis niloticus. Next base: position 22,250,896 of record NC_133430.1, on the reverse strand, counting down.
TTATAATTTTATTTTTATATTCACTACAAGTACACACACTCATGCCATATATATGAATGACATGACTGAGTTAAAACCAGAAGAAATATTAGTAGTAAATATTTTACATATGGATACCAAGATATGTAAACATATTAACAAATTAATTTTGGAAATGTATCAGAAAACATCAAGTAGATGCCCTAGGTCTGACACTGTGTACTTAGAGGACATAAAATATACCAATCAAAGACCATCACATAAAACTGACACCACTCCAGATGCCTACAGGAAACATGTGTTTCAATCCAGGCTTCTTAGTGGCTATGACTCTATTTCTATCTTCATAATTGATTTGGTTGAGTGGCTCACAGAATTCTTAGAATCTCTTGTGTTTATTGACTTAATAGTAAACACTATACTAAATTGTATGGGTGGAGTGAAAAGGAGTTTAGAGCTGTGTACTCACTAATTTCACACTTATGCCAGGCTCTCCAAAAATCTTCACAGGCTTAGCTATAAATGTCATTCATACCTTGTACTTTGAGCTTGTCTGGAGGTTTCACTATACAGGCATAATTGTCTACATCACTGGCCATTGCTGATCAACTCATTCTCCTAATCCCCGTCTTCCAAGAAGTTCAAGAAGTAGGTGCTAAAAGCTCCTAATCATTAAATACATGGTTGGTTGTCCTGGAAACTAGCTTCTATCACCTCATTTGCAAGCTGTACAGGAGCCCACCAACAGTTACCTATTACTCATGAAATTCCAAGGTACTTAGAAGATGTGTCTGGACACAAGCTCAAGTAGCAAATAATAGGATGAAACACTAACCTTAATCTGCTGTCTTCAAATATATCAGGAGACAAATATCTGCTCCAACAAAAAGAACAAATACTGAAAAAGAATCTCCTCCCAACATGCTTACTATCAGAAAATTACAACAGCTTTAGGAAGAATATGCCGGGGACCATGGGGGGAAAAGTGCATATATTTTATTATTTCACTGTGTCCATAAAGGCTCAGAAGATGAATGTATAAAATATGTTTAGGACATTGTGACTGCCTGGCCTAACTTCAAGAAATAAAAATCAGATAGATGGAAAGCTCAGACTTTACTAATGATTTGGGACCAGTTAGTTGTAAGCAGAAAGTATGAGTTTATCCAAGATTTGATGGATTGAGAAAAATAGTAGAGTGATTTGATTAACATGTTGGAAAAAAATTCAATCTAGGAAGTCAGGAAAGTTTTCATTTAGGAGAAAAATAAAAAGTCTTCCTCTGGGATGAGAATATATATATATATATATATATATATATATATATATATATATATATATGTAAAATGAGAGGCCAATTTCTACCTGATGGATCTCATTCTTTGCTTCAGGAAATTAAGGTTGACAAAATCTGACTTTTGATTCACAGTGCTGAGTTTTAGGCAAAACATCAGAAATATGCACTATTACTCCATAATTATATCTTATATTTTCATGAAGAAGAATGTTCTTTTAGCCTCAGTACATGTGTTCTGAGTTTGGTCAAAAAATAAAGAAAAAAAAATGAAGAATTGGATTGCCATTTGTAGTCATACCTAGATGTGGAATAGACATATCAGTAATTTTTAATTGACTGTTCAAATTAAAGCATTTATTTTAGTTATGTTAAGCTAGAAAGTCAAGATAAATATAAAAATTAAGCCTGATTTCCCAAGGTTAGGCTTAAACCAAGGACTTTTCAGACCATACATCAGGAATATATTTTATACCAATCTCTTTCTTCCATAATATCCTTGGAAATTTCACTTGCAGTCGGAGGCTGCAAAAAATGATAAATACTAGATTTAACTAGATTTGATATATTAAAAATCACCCTTTACTTATAAAAGTTTAAAATCTTACAGCAAAAGCTGAAATTTTAATATTTGGGAATGAAATAAAAGTAAAAAATACCACATAATACAATTTTAAATTAAACACGCACCCCGCCACACACACATATAAATATGTGTGTGTAAAGTGTATGTATATATATATATATATATATATATATATATAACATATATTTCCCCTTTTGGGCAAGGGCAACCTGGAAGTGATTTTAATCTAGTATGTAAGTAAACCCTGAATGTCTGAATATTAGACTAAAATGATATAGAGCCAGAATTGAATGGAGGAATGTGTCAAGTTGTCCTTCTTCCACATATCCACACATTTTAGGATATATCCTTACATGGACATGAATAGAAATTCAACTTCTAAAGCCTCAAAAATGGAAATATTTTTAAGTAATAAAAATATCATCATCAACGTTTTACATTGAAAGACAAATCAATTTTAAAAAGATTGATGTGAAGTGACATGTAGATATATACATTAAGAGCAAGATGTAGACAGAGGTGGTAATAGGCTGGCATGTGAAAAAAGTTCAGTTATACATCTCCCTACTTTTGAGACAGAAATCTGATTTTTCTTAACATTTTAAAACAGCTATATTTTTTTTCAATTAAATCCTGTAACTAAAGAGTTATGTACTTGCAACTTAGAGCCTTATCTTTCTCAAATATAACTTTATTTAATAATAATTTTTAAATTATTGTTCAAAGTGAATAGGTGGCCCAGTGGGAAGGAATGCTTGATGTACAAGGATGTAGGATTCAAATTTTCAGCACCCATGTAAAAAGTTAGGTGTAGCCCCTAGCACACCTGTAACCTAAGGAAACAGAAGGAGAAATGTTGTGATTGCTGTCTGACTGCCGAGCTCCAAGCTCAGCAACAGATACTCTTACAAGGGTACAGACAGAATAAGACAGAAAATGATCAATCAGAACAACAATTTCAGATACACAGACACACACACACACATACACCACCACCACCACCACCACCAATACTACTACTACCCATAATACTTTTTGGCATCTATAATATGTAATTTTCCAAAACCATTATATTAAGAAGTTTAAAATCCCATTATTTTCAACATTAACTTATTGGGGAAACTCAAGATACATGCAAATTTACTGTTTAAAGACACTGACCTAGTAAGCTGTACAGACCTGCTCCAATACTCATAATTTCTATTTTTAATGTTGACTGGGTCTTTTATGTGTTAAGTACTCCATGAAGAATGCTATTTTCTCCTTGCTATGAAAGAATATCTGACAAGAGAACTTTAAGAAAGAAATAATTTATTTTGACTCACAGTTCAAAGATACAGACCATCAACGTGTGGAATTGGTTGCCAAAGTGCATGAGATAGCTGGTTACTTTGTTCCTGGAGTAAGGAAACAGCACTGAGTACAAGCACTTGGCTTGCTTTCCAAGTTATTAAGACCATTATTACATTTAGGCTATTTCTTACCACCTCAGTTAACACAATTTAAAAGGTCCCTCACAGACATGTCCAGTGGTTTGTCTCCTAAGCCATTCACAGTTACATCAAAGTGAGTCACTATTTGTTATCAATAATCCATTAGGACTGTATCTGTGTAATGTTTTTCTTCAAAGAAAAATTCAAAGAAACAACAGAAAAAAAAAAATGATCCCAGTCCCATGCAAGACATTCTGCATCAGAGAAGTGAGGATTGTGTTGACTTGTTAAAATTTTAAAAACAGTGATAACATGCAACCATATGTTCATATCCCTCAATATCTTTGAAGAATACTAAGAAACTGGTATCATTATGCCTACTTCTCTGATAATAATATTAAGAGTACAACTTTGTCAAAAGTCATATAGCCAGTGTGAAAGCCAGCTGTTAAACTCAATTTGTTGATTCCCACAGGGAAGACCTATTTTTATAGCTACCACGTTGCCTCATTTCAAAGAAAATCACTGCATCTTTCTGCTATCAACAAACGCTCAAATTCTCTAAACAAAAATTTTAATATTGTCAGCTTTCTGAATTTCAAAAATGTTGTTCAAACAGGATATATGTTCTAAGTATTGTTGCAATTATTCTACATATTAAATTGAGTTATGGCATATGGTATAATTTAATTCCTGGAGATTCTACATACAAAGCCTAGGCTACAATGTTTTTGAGTTCTACTGGAAAAACCATAAAAGACCCAAATCAAACATTGTACCTGTATGAAATTAGGGAATAAGAGTCTGTGTTATTTTAAAGGCTATTGATTGTTTACCAGTAAAATGTTAGCCCATTTATTTTACCTTGTAAGGTACAAAGTCTAAGCATTTAATATTTTTATGGCTTGGAGGCTAGGGAAATAGTGAAAAGCTAACTTTGTGCTTGGGTCAAATAAAGCTTCTTTTCAATCAGGCAATATAAATTTCAGTTGTCCTGTTAGAGTCATTAAGAGAAAGGATGTGATTCAAGGTTATAAAGTTAAGTATTGTTTCCCATCAGTCTCAAAAATGCACATTGCATCTTTCTGCCAAATGAATAAAGGTCTTTACAGTCCTGGAAAGTGCAATGTTACACTATTACCCCCATGGTTTCCCCAATTTGTGGTCAGAAACCACTCAGCTACTTACCATAAACTCACTGGTTCATTTGCCAATAATAGTCCATAGGATTCTTTGAATGGGATGTGTAGACTAAACAAATACCATATTGCTCTGGCCAAGAGAAAAATAGGAATGTGTTTTGGTTTTCCATAAATATCCTAGAATTTCAAACTCTCTAGGGACTGAATGTTTGGGTGCTTATTGTTCTGTCTAAACTCTTGTCAGGACTATAATTCAAAACTCTAGAAGTAGATGTCTATTGACTGTCTGGAAGAAGATTTAACATGAGTGATCTGTGTTTCAAAGTTTGGCAAAATGCTGGATGCATCCTTTGCACCAGTAAGAAAGGTGACATTTTTGTGTTTGTGACCAATCTCAGTATATATATATATATATATATATATATATATATATATATATATGTATATGTATATATATATATTTTTTCTCAATTCTTGAAAGCTCTCAAGATGTATACTCTATATAACCATTAGTACTAATTTTCATAGGTCTAGGATCTTAAATCTTCTAGGAAAAAAGTTTCCAGTTATACCTGTGGATTGATCTAGGTTGTTTGTTTAGATGCAAGCCTATGAGAGATTATCTGGATTTTGTTCCTTGATGTGGAAAAATCTATACTAATTGATGGCAGTACCAATACTTACACAAGAGGTCCTGGACTGAATAAATAGATATAGCAGGCTGAGAATTAAAATGTATTTATCTCCTTGTATGTTGTGATTGGTGATAAGGTATGGCGAGATGCTTTGAGCTACTACTGCCTTGACTTCACTGTTATTATGAAACTAGGAACCAAAATCAAACTTTTCTCCTCCTTTACATTGATTTTGTTAGAGTATTTTATCTGAGTAAATAGAAAGTAAATCAAGATACTGTCTTCTTATTCATCTTATACCCCATAAAGATAATCTAGATGGTTACCTATTTACAGCATAGAATAAATGTATTAAGCTAATTATTTTACCCAACTATTTCTTACATTTATTTATTTATTATTTATTCTCTTATCTCTGTCTCTGTCTACTTGCTTTTCTCTCTCTTTGTCCTTTTTGTCCCTTTGTCTCTTTGTCTCATTTCTGTCTCTGTCTCTGTCTCTGTCTCTGTCTCTGTCTCTCTCTCTCTCTCTCTCTCTCTCTCTCTCTCTCTCTCTCTCTCTGTGGGGGGTCAGGGGTGTGTGTGCCATAGTATTTACATAGTTGTTAGCATACCTTTAGGGGTCATTTCTCTCTTTCTATTATCTGGTCCTATGTCAGTGATCAACCTCAGCTCTCTCAGATTTGGCAAGCACCTTTCACCTTTATCTACTGATCAATTTTTTCAAGCCTCATTCTGTAGATACAAATAATTCTTTAAGAAATGATTATTATTATATAGATATAGATACAGATATACATATACATATAGATATACATACACACATACACATATATACACATAAACATACACACACACACATATATATATATATATATATATATAATACATCTGGCAAAAAATGATATTATGGACCAAATTTTAGGACCAATCCTAATGATTAGACATTCCAAAATTAATAAACCTGACCCCCAGCTTTAAAAAATCTTGACACTAAAGATGAGAAAATGGTAAACAGATCATTAAAATAGAAATGCCACCACAGAGTACATCCAAGGCACAAAAGGAAGACAAAAAAAACTGTGTTTTATAGTCAAAGTATATCCCTCATTATCTTGCCAGTCTAAAATAGATCAGCAAGTAATACAGAACAAATACCAATAAAATTCTTTCTCCTTAGAAGTTTCGTTCTATACAGAAGTAGTTATTTTCCTATGACAACAGTTTCAACTTCTTGTAATACTAAATACAATTAAGCTTATTTTGTCATGACTGAGAGTTGGGACAACTATGTGGTGGCCAAGAAATCCCCCCCCCCCCGTCAGAGGTATGAAAGACACAGAATTGTATTATGAAAGACTTTCCATCAGAGCAATGAAGGGGTGGACATTCGCAGCCTATTAGGAGGAAGCTAAGGAATGGCTGAGCACATTTGTCCAACAGTGGAACACATTTTCCCTTTGATATATCTGTGTCTCTGACTTGAACTAAAAGATGTCTTAGCATGAAAACAAGGACCCCAATGCTAATACCTGGTTCCAGGGTATGAACCAATGCCATGTAACACTTTAACCCAAGCAAGGGTTGGATGTGTGCATTGGGGCATTAATTACTCTTCATTGCCAGGTGCAGTCCTAATGATTTGAAGTCCCAAAATTAATAAACATGACCCCCAGCTTTGAAAAATCTTGACACTTAAGGAGATGAGAAAATGGTAAACAGATCATTAAAATAGAAATGTCATCATAGATTACATCCAAGACACAAAAGGAAGACAAAATAAGTAAAAAAAAAAAAAAGGGGGGGTAGGCCAGAGGCATCTTCAGATAATGACTGGCAAGGATGGTTTCAGCTCTTTTATTAAAAATTCCAAAAGAGCATACTCACAAGGCACAGTGACTATGGACTTACTAAGAATAAGGTACAGCATAAGGGGAAAGGGCACAGTTAGAAAACTGTTCTAATTGGTCATTCATAGAGATGTACAACACACACATTTCTAGAATTTTAACATTAAAAATAAAATTTCTTCAATAAAATTTAAAACCTTTAACATGTTCATATTCTATCAAATATGATTTTTAAAAGTTTAAATGACTTTCTTCCATGTATAGCTAAAATTTACATAAAGTCACTTGTAGACCACAATATTCAGCATGTCCACAGTTGTTTGGGTCTCACTACCACATATGAAACCTTGTCCTGCTTTCTGAACTAGTAAGAAAAATCCTGTGGACTTGTTTGTCCTGAGCTTGAGTAGTAGGTGCTCAGGTGTTCTTACAGTGGGAAACAAATGTTTTTGTTGTTTGTTTGTTTTGTTTTGCTTTGTTTTGGTTTTTTAAGAGGGTTTACGTGATTAGCACAGAAAACTAAGTCAGTGTGTCATCAAATATTGAGACAGTAGAGTGTGGGAGAGGGAGTCAACTGTCAGGAGGAAAAAGGGGCCCTCAAGAAGGCACTGGAACATCTATGTGAAAGCTAGAAATTCACATGGGTCAAATGGAATAGATTAAGCCCTTATTTAAAGTGTTTGCATTGTTTAGATAAAAGCAATGGAACAAAAAAGAAATAGTCCCAAGGGAGGCCCAGGGCAAACAAAAGTCAAAAGGGTGGGAAAATGTGTCGAACCAGTTATTTGAGCATGTGAAATAGAACGATCCCCAGTGCTTCCAGTCTTGATAGCATTGTGCAGACACAACCCATTATCTCCCTTCCCCCCCCCCCCCCAAGCAAGCCCACTTATCTGATCTCCTGTGTTCTACCTAGGAAACTCAGGGGAAAACAAACGGCATTGATTGCTTTTACACTCAACCTCCCCAGCCCTTAATTCCCAGAAAGTTCTGTTTTGTTCTGTTGTTGTGTTTCTGAACCAGTTTTTAAAAGACACGATGTTGGTTGTAAAATCGTGAGCTGGAGAAAATGCAAATCTAGGGCATCTCAAGTGGAGAAAGTGTGGTTTTACTAGAAAGCGTTTCAACGGTTTTCTGCAAGGAATGGTGTGAGATAAAAAGAGAAAAAAAAATAGCAAGAGGCTTAAAACTCCTGACAGCTATCTAAAAGAGGCTAATTTACTTAAACTAAATATATATTCAAAGTTACACTTTAAAATGAGTCATTTGAGCCACATGGGCTTTTTACATATTGATGAAATATTAGCATTGAAGACATTAAGAGGTTTCACCAAAGGGTGCATGAATCAATCTGTTTACATAGAATCACAGCCCTGCAATATTAGAACCATTCCCTCACCCCAGCATACAAAAGGTTCTCATCTGCAGTGCATCATTCAAGGGGTAGCCAACCAATGAGCTGTTAGTGGCTGCTTGTTTTATATGTTTCATTTGGTATATTAAGGTTCTCATTTACTTATATAAGTCTGTAACTGCACACTTGTTTTTATTTTCTGAATATCTATTCTTCTATCATACAATATATGCCGACCACAGTTTCCCCTACTTCTATTCCTCTTTCCTCCTCACTGCACCCGATCAACTTCCCCTCTGTTTCCTCTTTAGAAAAGAGCTTTCCTCCAAAAGACAACAAACAGCCACTCAGGACAAAAGGAGATACAATAAACCAAGGCAAGAGCCCTCATTTTGAGTCTGGACAAGGCAACAGAATAGGAGGAAAAAGGGTCCCACATGCAGACAAAAGAATCAGAGATAAACTCTCTCCTACTATTAGGAAGTAAGAAATTATGCAGAGACAGAAGGAGGGGGAGGGGGAGAGGAAGAAGGAGAGAGAGAGGGAGAGGGAGGAGGGGAGGGAAGGGGAGAGAGAGAAAGGGAGGGAACTGAATTGGAGGTATCCATCTGTTCTCTGCCATCAGAGATCAGGGAACCCTGCAGAAGAGTGTGAGTAAAGATTGTAGGAGTCAGAGGGGACTGGGTGGAGGACACCAGGAGAACATGGCTCGTCACATCAACTGAGGGGATTCATGGGCTCACAATGACTAAAGTCACAAGCATAAGTATGAGCCTGCATGGATATTCACCAGGTCCCTCAGTGCATGTCATGGCTGTTTTCATTTTTGTATAACTCAATATTAACAGAGACTTGTAATCATGAAAACCATTCAACCCTATAGAACATTTAATGGCTACTATCCTAAATGGCTGTCATTGTAGGAAACACTATGCAAAGCATGTAGAAGAGTCAGCATTTTGTATTCTATGCAACCAATGAGGTAGTTGGAAGACAGCCCTTCTACTGCTTCACCTATCCAATCTTATGTAGGAAAGATAGCATTTTTCCTGAACAGGAAGTATTCTTTAATCTATCTACCTTTTCCTTGTTGCAGTTTTCTTCTCTGCTTTGTGAATAATGTCTCATTCTCCCATTTTACAAAATCTTCTTTTATAGATATCTACTGTTTCAGGAAAACTTAAAGTCTAATACTCTTACGTAGAATTCACAGCTACCTTCTAAAGACTGCCACAGCACTGTAACAATACTAAACAGGCTCTTACCACATTATGTTGTGTTTCCACTTTGATGTCTGTGTATCCTCTCCTCGGAGACTGAAATCCCTTCTTATTTTTCTCTACTATGTCACGTATGGTACCTAGCAATTAGTAGACACTCACATGATAATATTGTGCTAATGCCAACTGAAAAAATTAAAGCAATTTATATAGGTCTCCTTTGAAGACACAGGATTATTTTAGAACCTGTCTGTGATTTTATTAGCTTAGCAAAAACTAGAACCCTGTATTAATGAGACAACGAGAAAATAAATCATAAGATAGAGGGGAGAGGTTAACAAACATCTGGATCTGGGACTCCTCCAAAGGGGAGAGTCCTTGGGAACAGGAAAAAGCATTCCAGACTGGGTTGAAGTGGCCAACTCTGTGACCTCAGGGCACCACCCTACTCTCAATCCACCCCACCCTGAGTTCCTTTTTTACTGGCATTCACATTTTGCATCTTCAGTACTTCAGCTGGCATTAGGACTTTCTTTTCTGCCCTGCCCATTCCTAAATACCATGCTGAACTCACCCTAACAGCTGCCTGCTCTTACTCTTCCACCTTTTCTTATATCGTGTACCTGTTAATACAAGCTCAATGTGGGGCTTTTTCTACACGAGTCATTCCTTCCATAGACACCTACTCATTTGCATTTTACTTTATGTTGTTCTTTGATGATTTCAAAACCCATATTACAGAGCTTTGTGTACTTTTTCCTCCTGTCTGCCATCCTTTCCTCACTCTTGCTGAAACAGGTCTTCCCAATAGTTTCCCAACTATAAAAGTTCTCTCTTCCTTTGTACCCACAGTCCTTCAGTGAAGGATGGGCCCAATGAGCCCCTGTGTCTTATAGAGCTATTGTCGGTTTCCTTAATATCTATTGCACACAGAAAATATCCAGAAGTTATACTTCTTTGCATATTCTCTCTCTTAAAATATTCTCATCCCTTCTTCCAGCATGTCCCCCGAGCCTTGGATGGGAGGATAGAGGTATCCCTTATAGAATCAAGCACTCCATAATCAGTCATTTCCTATATCTTGAGCATCTGTGATGCTCTGCATTAATATCCACCCACTACAAAAAGAAGTTTCTCTGACAAAGGCTGAGAATGACACTAATTTTTGGTATGAAGTTTAGTATTTCTATTAATCTTATATTGCTATCTCTGTGAGCATACATATGCTTCTGGGGGAAAGTCTCATGTGCTATTTAACACACATTAAGATCAGAGAACAACATTTGTGGAATTGGTTCCCTCCATCTGACTTTACATGAGTGCAGTGGAGAAAACTTAGACCACCGTGCTTGTGGCAAGTACTTTACCCATTGTACAGTCTTACCAAACTGAAAGATAGGTATTCAGAAGGCAGTCTGATACCATGTCCACTTATCAGAACAATAGTAGCAAGTTCTCTCCTGGGGCCCATGATCTCCATAGGCATGACTTCTTGGCCATTTTTACAGATCCAGGCATGGCATTCCTCCTGATGAACAAACACCAAATCCAAACAAAACACTTGTTCACTGCATAAAAGCCATGCCACTAGTGTACCTTTGGGCACATCTTACCAAGCAGATCATGAGGTAAATGTCTTGCTGGTATTGCTGATTAATGTTCTACCCAAGAAACATCCATTGTACCTTCTAGCACTGTGAAAGCTAACCAACAGCGAGAAAAGCTCCACCTCAATTCCAGCTTGGTTCTCAATATTCTACAACAAAAAGTGCATACTGTTATCAGCAATAGGGTCTTAAAACTCATTCTGGTGTGCAACCACCATCACTGACCCATAATAGTTTGGAGGTCTCTGGAGGCTGACTGACCAACAATGTATAGGGAAATATTCCACAGTTGGTACTAGGATTTTCAACTAATAAATCTTGCCTACTGTGAATAGCATTTTTTGCCAATAAAGAACATTTATTTGCAATGCCTTTTTAAACTATGTTTTTAATAGATTATAAAATATCAGGTTTCTAGGGAGCAATATCCATATATCTTTAGGTTTTTCTTTTATTTTTCCCTGTACTTGGGTATTCTTACCTCTCTCCCCTCATTTCCACTAGAACTTTCCAACAGTGAGCTTACATGTTTATGAGTCAATCTTTTTCTTTTCTGGTAGTTTAATATTATAGGGATGTATAGAAATCAACACACACACACACACCTCTATGAAAAGAAATTTTAAAATCCCACAAAGAAAACTACAAATAAAACCAGGATATTTATGTACATACTTCACTTACAAAAGATAGGCTAAGGTAGTTGGTTAAATTTTACCAGTGAAGAGAATCTTTGATTATAAAGGCTAGAAGATAGACAGTCATTCAGTAATTTCTAGATCTTTCGAGAACAGACTATTTTATTTCCTGCCCCACACTCCCAAGAAATTTTGAAGTACAAAGTGCACTTATATATATGTTTTTCACTTCTCAGTTTGGAATTCCTTTGAAGTTTCTGTTACAATATGTTTCATCAGCTCAGGAGTATTCCTTGACTTCCTATGTGATGATTAATCTCTTCTGCATTTAAATATTCACTTTCAGGAAAATGGGAACCTGAACCCTTAACTCATTCTTTTTTTTCTGGTTTGCCATTATTTATATTGCGGGTGATGTGGTCTTAATTTTTCTTGATTCTGGTTAAATGCTTCAGTCAGTGTTCTTGAGAGACAGAGAGCAGAAAGGACTCATGGAGCTATGCTCACTTTGATTTTTTTTCAAGCCTTTTGTTTCCTCAAAAGTGACTGTCATATAAAATCAGCAGTTAGGTGATGATGATCTACTTAATGTTTATCTTCTAAGCCTGACTGCTGTGGACTCCTTTATGCCTCTTCAGGGGCCACTGAGCCTGCAGTTCCTTCCCGAAAGAGTCTGCCAATTAAGCAGTATTCTGCTAACTAGCGCTTGGGGCCTCAAAACCTCCAGCGAGTTTTGTAAGCATGGCTTTAACAGGTGCATGCCCCCCAGTCTAATCTGACTGCAATTTTGTCTTCATGGACGGCTGATTGTATAACGCAGGAGTAGAAGCAGACAGCTCTTTTTTTAAAAAAATTATTTAAGAAAATATTATGGGCATTAACTCACTTTTTGGCTAACTGTTCTTATGCTGATCCTGCCTAGAAAAACCACTCTGTGCTCTTATTTAATCACCTGCAGAGGAGTCTTGCTTTGTTTCCCCTGTTTTCCAAGTACTCACCTTGGTCAGTGCACTATGAGAAAGCATACCCAGTGTTTTTGGCCTCTAGGTCATGTTTCAAGGCATGTGGCAATAAGCAGGTTAGGTAAAAATATATGCACATATATATTGGGTTAGGACTTGGCATAATGTGGATAAGACGCTAGAACAGTTATTTGATGTAATTCTAGAGAGCTTCTACCTTGTTTTTGTGATGAGCAAGTGAATGCTTGGATTCTATGAACATGTAATTGCTTGGGACTGTACTTTTGCCAATTTGGGGAAAAGAAACTGCCTAAAAATAAAGATCTTTACAAAAAGAAAACTGAGGAGGGATGCAAGGATGGAAGGATAGAGGAAGGGAAAAGGAGAGAGGGAAAGAGAAAAGAGAAGAAAAGATAAGGAAGGAGAAAGGTGGTAAGGGTGCAAAGAAAGAGATAGACAGAGAGATAGATGATGGATAGATGATAGATAGATAGATAGATAGATAGATAGATAGATAGATAGACAGATAATTTTGATGGCATCACCTGCCATTAGAATATGAGATGCTATGGAGTTAGCAGTGACCTTCCCTTAGATGGAATTGAACCAGCCACAGACATCTGAAAAAAAAAATATCAACTGATTTTCCTGTTAATACTAAATGTCTTTCTAGTGAATTTAAAGTGATGTTTAGAACTGTTGAAATTCTAAATAACATAGTTGCTATTAACAAAAAACAAATATGAGATAATGAGAAGAAAATCATCTTGACACAGAAATCAAGTCATGGACCAGGCCAGTTGTGAAGGTGACTATGTTTTGACTAATGGGAAACTAATGCTATGCTATTTTTTGTTTTTAACATCTTGAGATTTTAAATATTTTCTTGCAAATGTGCCAGAAATTCTAACAAATGTGCATGATAAAATTTGATGATTTTGTCAGATATGGCTGCAAAACCAATTACAGAATAAATAATTAGCCATATATTACATGTTTTGTTTTGATAACTGCTGTTGTTTATTTTCCTATATCCATATGTTCCTGTATTTTGGGTGCTTAAAACAGAAATGTAAAAATAGTGATAATGTACTTTTGCAATAAAGTCTTTTTTTTTTCTGTGTATGTATGTTTCGTTTAACTATAAAGAGATTTTTATAATCTTCTTCCAGACTTTGTGTTTGCTATAATTGCCAAAATAATTAGGAAATCATAAGTGAAGGTAGATTTTTAACAGTTGTATTTTATTAAATATTAAATATTCATCCTGAGGTAAGCCATACCCAAAAGAACATGCATGATATTAGGTACTCACTGAGAAGAGGATATTAGCTAAAAAGTTTAGAATACCAATGATACACTCACAGACCATATGAAGCTTATCAAGAAGAAAGGACCAAGGATGAACTCTTCAATCCCACTTAGAATTGGGATCAAAATGATCATAGGAGGCAGAGGAAGGTAGGCCCCTAGATGAGAAAGGGGAGGGAGAGGAGAAAAGGGGAACAGAATCAGGTATGAGGGAAGACGGGAGAGAAGCCCAGAGGACTAGGAGAACAAATTGAAATTCCCAGAGACCTGAGATATGAGAGGCTTCCACGACTCAATGGGGATGACCTTAGGAAATGCCCGATAGTGTATAGATGGAACTTGAGGAGACTACCTCCAGTAGATAGACAAGGCTCTAGTTGAGGCAGAGGGCCAGCCATTCATCTTCAAAAATTTTGACCCAGAATTGTTCCTGACTAACGGAAATGCTGGGACAAAAATGGAGCAAACAGCAGGGCGGTGGTGGTGCATGCCTTTAATCCCAGCACTTGGGATTGACCTTCTGAGTTTGAGGTCAGCCTGGCCTACAGAGTGAGCTCCAGGACAGCCAGGGCTACACAGAGAAACCCTGTCTCGAAAAACCAAAAAAAAAAAAAAAAAAAAAAAAAAAAAAAAGGAGCAAAGACTGAAAGAAAGGCCATCCAGAGACCAGCCCAACATGGGATCCATACCATTGCACAGGCACCAAACCCTAACACTATTGCTGATGCCATGCCGTTCTTGCAAACAGGAGCCTAGCATGGCTGTTTTTTGAGAGACTCTACCAGTAGGTGACTAAGACAGATGCAGATACTTACAGCTAACCATTGGACTGAGGTCAGAACAGCTATAGAGGAGTTTGAGGAAGGATTAAAGGAGCTGAAGGGGATTGCAACATTTTAGGAAGAACAACAGTATCAATGAACCCAGACTCCTCAGACCTCCTAGAGATTAAGCTACCAGCCAAAGAGCATATGTGGCCTGTGTGACCTGAAGCACATTATGTAGCAGAGGATTGCCTTGTATGGCCTCAGAGGGAGGGAATGTGCTTAATCTTGTAGAAGCTTGATGCCTCAGGGAAGAGGAATGCTGGGAGAGCCTGACATGGGGTTTGTTGGTGCGTGGGGGAGCATTCTTTCAGAAGCAAAGAGGATGGGAGGAGAAATCTTAGATGGAAGATGAGGAAGGGGAGCAAAATTTGGAATGTAAATAAATAAAATAATTTAATAAAGAAAGGAAAACATTAATATCAATTGCCTTACTCAGAACTCATGTATGTAAGCATTTGGCTCCAAAAATTCATTGTCAATAAACAAACAAACAACATCATCAAAACCTACATTGTTCTTATCTGTAGAAATAGTTCTCATTAAAGTATTTGTGTAAGAGAAAAATCAGAAACAACTTCTACTAATTTAAAATGGTGTTTAAATATTAGTGCCTGCCATAATTTAAATTTCTTGCCACTTGTGTAAGTTTAAAGATTAACTCTAAAACCATGAATTGAGCAGAAACAAATTCAGTATACTGCTGAATATGGGAGAAATGGCAGGGTACAAGTGATCTGATGAGAGAGAGAAGGAAATGCAGAAGCAACAAGGAGGGTAAAACAAGGCTGTTTAAAAAATCAGAAGGAATTATATCATTTATCTGTTTACCTAAAATTAACCTATAACACATGTAAGTCTATTTATATATATATATACATGTTTAGTTTAAGTGAAACTTCCTCATTGGGGCTGACAATACTCCCTCCAAAGGCCAATGACCAACCTAAAACAAAACAAAAAATAAACAAAATTAAAAAAAAAAACAAAAATGCCAAGACAAGGCATAAGTAAACATTTCAGTTGTTGGTCAGGGTTATCCAAGACAGTCTGAAAACTATTATACACTATTGGTGTTGCCTTTGTTTTTTGTTGTTGTTTGCTGTTTCTTGTTTGTTTTGATTTTGTTTTTGTTGCTGTCGAGAAGGAAGGTATTCCCCTATGGCTGATTACACTAATGCATTTCAAAAACAGGGGCCAGAATTGGAACTGACACAGATTTCTCCCTCCTGAAAACCAGCTTTCATGGGAAGAGAAGACACCATGAAAGCCTCTAATGGAAGGACGCTTACCTACCTCACCAACAATCCCTCCCACCTCAACCTGCATGGTACTATAATACTAAGGGTATAGTAGTAGCATGTATAACTAGGAAGTAACCAATATTTCTCTGACTGTAATTAATACATGCTCAGCAAGAGAGAAAGTATACCTCAACCGAGGTTAGTAAAGTTGTAGGTCTTGGAGAAAATTTTACAACCACTGCTTTACTAAACCAGAATTATCTTTAACTAAATAGAAATATTTGTCTTCACCTCTCATTATGGAAACTACTCTTTGCAGATGAGTAGACCATTTCACAGATGGAGACCATTTCAGAAAAATCACAATCAAACAAAATGCAGAGTTGTAGAGGCCAATCAACCAAGTAGGGAAGAATTTATTAAAATTCATATGTGAGTCTGGGGTGAGGGCACATTTTGGATTCAATCCACTGCAGGTACATTTACAGAACCATAAATATACCTCCGTAAAGCTCCTAGGTTTATAGAAAATATCTAGATACTCAGATTTCCTGGAACGAAGCGGAGGCACACTTTTCAAAAGCAATTTCAAAAGTGTAGCAATGGTAACAGGTATTAAAATAGTTGGTGACAAGAATGAATAAAGAAAGTCCTTGCTGAGAAGACTCAAGTCATCCATCACACTTCACCAAATCTCACTTGTGTATTCAAACGGGGAATTCCGTTCCAACACTTAATGCCTTTTCTAACAGACAGACCAAGGAAATCGTGGCCACCAAATTTCGGGTGATTAAGAATAGCACAAACAATTTCCAAAGAGGTTGACAACAATGTGACTGGGATTCCTAAATTCCGCCAGTCAAATCCATTTCTTGCAGTTTATTATGGCATTGACATTTATCCGAATTATTCCATCCAAGCTGCGAACCTGCCTTTAATTGTTTTATGGATTATCAAAGTTTGTTGATCCTCTTATAATATTTATCCTATTTGCACTTTTTTTGGATGCTCCATGATGGCCTATTAATTCTTGTGGCATCTTGCTGCCTCTTCACAATATGGAAGGTTTAATTTGATGTTTACTCCTTTGAGTGTTTGGCAGCACACAGGTGAGAAGGCATATGATTCTAATCTTTTTTTATAAGCCACAGCTAAATTAGCATTTCACATTTTTTTTACAGTTTATCATTTTTCAATCAGTTTGCTATTTCACCTTGTTAGTTCTGACAGAGGCAAAGTAGAAATGCTGAAAGCCTTCGAATAAATCTCACGCTGAGTCATGTATGTTTTGGTTGCAGACAACCAAGTTCAATTGCTTTTGTGGATAATGTGGCTGTTCATTTTATAGGCCTTAATTAGAACCAACATTGCTTATTTATTTGAGATGCTTTAGTATGAAGATAATGCTCATTTTTAGAAAGGGTGGAGAGAGTTACATTTAATCAGTCTGAACAAGCCCTTTAGACAATTTGTTTAGAAATTTCTCTAATTAAAATTGCCTCCAGGTAATGTGGTGATCAGATCTACCAGCAGGCATAAATTAAGGACATTATGCAATTAGCACTAAAACCAGAAAAGGAAGTAACAGCTGGGTGGCTGGACGCTAAGGAAATAAACAGTTCCTAGGTGCCACCTTACTACTAAGGAGCAGGTCTCCTGTTAGAATGTGCTGCGGTGACAATTTCTTTAGCTTATTTCAGGGGATACTTTCTGCTCCTTCTGAGTATGTGTCGGAAGATTATGCTTGAATAGATTCAAAAAAATTTTTTTACAGGTAAGATTGTTCTACTTCAATTTGGAAATGACTCTTGGTTACTATTCATTTGATGCTTTCTGAATGACATCCAAACTCATTTCACTCTGATACTAGAAAAGGCAGAAGATCAACAGCAATCCAAATTGGAACCGAGAGGATGAGAGATATATAGTTCTTTACCTGAATAAAACTTTGAAAACTAGTTGGTGTTTAAAAAATAAATCCTGGCTTTTCTTTTATATATGTTTATCTTATCGGATTCCCTTATGTACTGGGCTATATTCTTTTCATTGCAACCTCTTCCGTTTATTCTGTTCTGCATTAGTAATTAGGCTTTCTGATTTCAGCTAAATTATCTGCTTTGGGAAATTAAAGACATGCTGTATGTATTAGATGGTAGCCTTCTGTGATTCCTATGCCCTGTCCCAGCCTTGTATCACAGTACTTAATGGTGCTCTGTGTGCAGAAGAGGCAGGCACATTTTTAAACCATCTCTTTGAGAGCACATAACACAGAGGGCCCTGGGTTTAAAATAGTTTTCCAACAATCTTGTGGTCTTTTGTTGAGCAGCTCACATATGAAGGACAATATCGAAACAGGGCCAGCTGGATGGCCTCTTGTTACCAAAATGGAATGCTCTTTGCACCTAATAAAGTTGGCCATGATTTACAAGGAATTGAAAGGAAGAAACACAGTAAGTTGGAAAGAAATTCTGAGGACAGAAAGAAGAAGAAGAAGAAGAAAAAAAAACTAAAACGCTCAAGGGGCTGTGTAGGCTACACAGTCAATAAAGTATTTGCTACAGAAGCATGAAGACCCAAGCTTGATTCCCAGAACCCTAGTAAAAGGCAAATGTGGTGACCTGTGCTTGAACTCTCAACAATGCAGAGGGCAAGACAAGTGTATCACTTTCCTTTATTTGAGCATAGCAAGCCTAAACTAATCGATGAGCTCCAGATCCCGATGAGAGTCTCTGTCTCAAAACAGACAAGCTGGACAGCTCCTAAGGATCTAGATGATGTCCTTTTGCCTCGACACACATGCAAATGTGCAAAGGCCTGCACATGTACCCCCAAGGCCCTGCCACACACATATACCAAAACAGAAACAGACACATATACATGAACATATTAACATATATTCAAAAGGAATGTTCAGAATTAATCTTTATGAAAAGTAGAATGTGGTACTTTACTAATTCCTTGTTCCTAAAATAGTTTGTTAAGTAAGATTTCTGTTTCAATCGATAGAAATCCATTTAGTTTTGGTTGGTGGTGAGTCGCGTAACAAGCCTTTTGCCATGGTGTCATCTGCTTTTGCCTTGTATTCAAGAGACATCCATTCACATAAGCAAGAGCTCCAGCTAATTATTGAAAGGGAGAATAGATCTTATGAGACATTAGGATAAAATCACTTAAGCCAAGCGTACAAGTGAGATGCTTGTAAGAACCTCAGTCAGAGTAACTGAATGCAAGAGGCCTCATTTTCATGCTTTCTGTTCCCTGACCCTTTCCAAGTTAGCAGAATAATGATGAACATCAGTTTTTCAACAGCTACTATTCATTTTTGAGGTCTGATGACACGTTTTGAAGGTTCTGAAGCTGTCCTATGCATGATATAGACATTAACAGAAGTCCTGGCCAAAACTCAATTGTTTAGAAGCCATAAATAAATCTCTGATTAAAATAAGCTGTCTTATGTATGGTATAAATGTTTGTATATGTGATATATGTCCTATGTTATTAAACGATTATGCCGATCCATAGACTTGGACATTAGAATACTTGGTCCTCAGTTCATGGAATTGTTTGGGAAAGCTTAGAATATATGGATTTTCTGGAAGAAATGTGCTCATGGAGGTAGTCTATGAGAGTTTACCTAATGTTCTTTCTTTCTGGTACCTGTTTGTGATTCAAGACGTGAGCTTTCAGTTGCTACTCTAGCTAGCTGCTATGTCTTTATGATATAATCCTGAACTATAACCCTCTGAAACTATAAGCCCAAATAAATCTTTTCTTCTACAATTATCTTAGCCATGGTGTTTCATCATAGTAATAGGAAAATAACAAATATACTACTGAAAGAGAAATGGCCCCCAACTGAGAAACAATGCACTGGGCATATAGGTTATGAGCCAGAATATTTCAAAACTTAACTTTCTTTTAAAGAGACAGAGCACTTGTGCTACAAATCTGAGAACTGACCTTGGCTTATAATAGGAACAAAACCTTTTAATAGAAGGTAGATTAGAGCTGCATGTCTGTTGGGGACCGCACTAGCCCCAAGTTGGGGCGGCCAAAATAAATGTTGCAGCCCAGGCAAAATGTTGAGGCCCAGGCCGACCCACGTTTGGGCGGCCACTGTATCCCGGCCCAAGCTGCTGCTCCGGTCTGTGGGTCGAGGTTCCAGCAAGAGCGAGGGTGACGGCAGATTCTACCTAATGTCTGAGATTTGTCTCTCATGATCCCTCTATAGTGTCTGATCTCAGTCTATATTCTCTGATCTCTGGTTCTGTCTTTTATAGTCTGACTTCTAAGCCACGCCTCTAAGTTACACCTTTAATCATGCCCTTAGATCTTGTCTCTAACTCTGATCTCTATACTTCTAAGTATACTATTAAGTCACACACCTTTAATCTCACACACCTTTAATCTCAAGGTATCTAAACCAAGATTATCGGAGTGTTCTCAGCTGTTGTAGGCTATTGTAATCCAAGTCTCATGTCAGGGTATATGGCTCAAGATGGCTGCAAAGCTGATAGCCGCTATTTGAAATCATTTAAGTTTCATTGAGACTCAAAGTCCCTGTTAAAAAGATTGTATTAATTTGCGAATAGATTCCTTTATAGGACTAAGCCTTAGTCTTTGAAAGCATTCATCTAGTTTTATTTAATTTACAAATCTCCTTTTGTACATTTCTGAAGGAAGTCTACAATTACAACAGACATTTGAAATTTGAAAATTACTTAAAGTAAATCACAATTCATTACATATCTTGATATTCAATTTATAACATTCCTTTTATCATTTTGATTTAGAATAAGAATGAATTTGAGAGACATTATGTTTGATCTATGATATTTAGCATGAGGTCTATAGCCCTCTGAGTAACTGTCTTCTTGCTGTTTAATAAAGAGAATAAAATAGAGAAAAGACCCCAAACTATTGTGCAATGTTGGCATCCTCAGTTGGAGAGAACAATATTCCCTTGTTCTTTGACCCATATCTCCTCTTTCTTTTGATTACCTTTTAATCCTAGATATATGACACTGCCACAAGTAGGCTTTTTGAACAGCTACTGAGATAACATTTGGGAAGGAAAGGGATGAGAAGATTAAAGGGGAGGTGAGTTTTTGGTTTTGGTTTACAATTTATTTTGTTGGTCAGTGTGCGTGTGCGTGTGCGTGTGCGTGTGCGTGTGCGTGTGTGTGTGTGTGTGTTTGGCTTTTGTTCATTTTGTATTGTGGTTGCTCTCAGTTTGGGTTTGTTTTTATTTTATTGGCAGGGGAATATTCAACCAACTTCATCACTGAAAACCAGTACTGAAAAGATGCTTACTAAAGGACTTAAATGATTCATAAAGATGACTTGCTTAATGTACACATTTCTTTGCTCTTCACTGTAATCCCAAAACTCTAAATAACTTTCTCTATTAGATTTCCTGCCATAGTTCACTTTTACTGGTAGAACAAAACATGGAGACCAGAAAGTTTATATATAATAAAAGCTTACTTATTCCAGTTCTGAAGCCTAAAAACACCAAACTCATGTGGTTAGGTCTTTCAGTTGTCTGGTGAGGGCTAGCCTTTTCTTCTGTGAGGTCATTATGTCCTCTGGAGAAGATCAGTGTCATCACATCACACAAAAAAAGAAAACCATGAAAGCTAGAGATCCAAACATTGCAGGACACCTCTATGAGAAGGCCCTTAATTAAGAAGGGGCTTCTTGCAAATACCTTCCATATAGATAGATAGATAGATAGATAGATAGATATAGACATAGACATAGAGATATATATATAGATATATAGATATATAGATATATAGATATATAGATATATAGATATATAGATATATAGATATATAGATATATAGATATATAGATATATAGATATATAGATATATAGATATATAGATATATAGATATATAGATATATAGATATATAGATATATAGATATATAGATATATAGATATATAGATATATAGATATATAGATATATAGATATATAGATATATAGATATATAGATATATAGATATATAGATACAGATATAGATATAGATATATATCACTCTAGTATTTATTTTTTCTTTCATTCACAATTAATTAAGTTTCATTCACAACTTAATTTTCTAGTAAAAGTGGAAGCTATACAGCATGAATATATTACCAGTATTTTTCCAAGTTAGTTTGTTCACTATGCCAACATTTTAGTTGTCACCTGGTCTATTTTCTTCAAGTTACTGTAAAGTTAAATGAAAGTGCTATCTACAGTATGGTCAAAAAGTATTCAAAAGCATTCTTCATTCTTTATTAACCAAAGTTAATAGCAGTAGTCAGTATGTATTCAAGAGTAGACTTTACAAACTGAACTTCCTCACTAACTGAAGCTATTCCTAAAATTGCAGTGACTGTAATTAGGCAAAATTACAAGAACCATTAACCAAGTAGCAATTAATTTGAGAGCTTCTAATAACCATCATGTTAAACAAAGAAGTCCCTCAATAATGCATGAAGTGTAGGTGAGATGAATTTGGACTGGCCAGTCTTAGGCACTTTTTCCAAGAAGATGTCAGAGGTAATATTCCTGGTGAAGCAGCTAAACTGGCCAGTCTATTTAAACACAGTATATTAAAGCCATCCTAAAATGCCTGCTTGTTTTTATCCAACTGTCTTCTTTTTTAAAAAGTAAGCAAAAATCTCTAAAATTCTGCATTGCACATACTGGAGAGACAGGGTAATAAAGCTTTGTGCTTAATAGTTCTTGGTGTTAGCTTAATTGAATTGAAGGAATTTTGGAGAACCAGTGAAGAGTAGAACCCAGGTGTATCTATGTTTTCTTTTTTTTTTTCCTCTATTAAGATTAGCATTTTGATCATCAAATTAAGTAAAAAAGATGAAGATAATCTCCATGTGGGAAGCATGGCCAAATATTTGAGGGGTTTAGATGGATCTAGATAACTCTGACTGATGGACTCTCTTTCTGGTAGCTCCTGCATCTGCCATCAGATACCAGGCTCCAGGTCCATTAAGCCTCAAAATTTTGGGCTTACACCAGTGGGTAACTTGGATACTGGTACTTTAATCTCAGAACAGAGAAAGTTAGTATGGCTCCTGACTCTGCAGCTTTCACCTTCTAAAAGCCACTCTTTCTCTCCAGCTTACGGGTCATCCTTTTATGTTATTTTTCAACTTCAGCCATATTATGTGCCAGCCTCCTAAGAATCCCCCTTTTATATATGAATATTCTACCCTTTTTCTAGAAAGTATGAGTAATGCAACAATATTCTCAAATCAAAATACTAGGTTTGAAATTACTAATAAAATAGATTGTCAGTGACTATTGTATGTTTTCCTCACATTTTAAAATATTACTTAGATTTTAGCTGATTTTCAGTGATTCTTTCTCTTACTGAATAAAACATTAAGAGTTATTGCTTTTCCTAAGCATGCCCTATTGCACGAGGAGATTATATTTAAATAAATCCAATTGCTTGTTGGGTAAGATGATTAGCACACCCTGGGAAAATAAATTGTCAAGTAACAAGGACTTGCCCAGTTCCTGCGGTGTGGGGGTTTTACTTTCCGACTCTGAGAGTATTCTGCAATTATAGAGTCACTTAATCAAAATAAGAATCTCTTCTAAGGCTCCTGTTTCTGAAAAGGCAAACACAGTGTACAGGGAAAGCATTGCTTTTAGCATTTCAAATTAAATTTACCATGAAGTTGTAATATGATTTCCCTCAAGTTCTTTTAAATTAATATTTAGTATTCTGCATATGGTGGTAAAATTGGTTGTAATATAAGCTTATGAACAGATAATAGAGAAAATAGAACTAAAGTGTTTGGTAGTCAATTTTGCTTTCGCCCTCTCTGAGCACAAGCTGTGTTCAAGAAGCCCTGCTAATCAGCTGCAAAAAAAAAAATCAGCTGTCACCTTTATGCCAATGTATGACCTACACGTGGTTTGAAAGCCACACTACTATGTGTTTTACTGAAAGCTGCAGGGGTATGAAAATAGATTAAAAACATAATGAGTTATTTTTTCATTTCGTATTGTTTTGTTTTGTCATCTGAATGCCAACATTTCTACTAACAGACAACTCATACTTGGTCTGTGACAAAGGCTATAAGGTGAGCACCCCTCTGTAGACTCATCACACTTGCTGCTTGAATAAATTTAGTTAAACATTTCATTCTGTGCATATATAATATGAATGAATTCATATTAATATTCATATTAAAATATGAAGCTATGCATTTTTCCATTGTGTAATTTTAAAATTTCCATACTGAGGATGATGATAAGTCTGCCTTTATAGGCATATGTGCTAACAGGTGTAACTATTTCATTACAGGTTTCCAGATACGATACAATAAGGTAGATGTTAAATTGCTCATTTGATAAGAGGAACCTGATCCTTAGGTTATACAGGTAAGAGGTGTGGCATAAAAAGTTTGCAATTCTGTTCACTTCTCCCTATTATCTGAGTGCTGAATGTGGCAGAGTAGAAGTATTTGAAATGAATAGTCATGCTTCTATTCTTGTTGTGAGAGCCCTCTCTGGAGAACTGAGATTTGTTTGAAGGAAGAAGCATGCCTCCTTTCTTAATAATGCAGTTGGTTCTGTTTGTTTGTTTTTTTAATGTGCTTTTTAGTGTTTGATGTTTGGGATTATTTAAATTCACACTCTAGTTTACAAGCTAGATGGAGTCTTTTTGTGACAGGTGTAGCTAAATTTACCTTTCTGTCTCTAAAATAAGCAAGATTTCTATAGCATAGGAAATAACACATACACATTTCCATTGCAATGGAAACAAAACAATATACTCACCTTCCAATGCAGAAGACCAGATCTTTCTGTTTTGTTTGATTTTGCTGTTGTGCTTTTGAGGGACTCTTCTTAGGGAGCCAAGACTGGCCTAGAACTTACTATATATCCCATGCTGGCCATCATATTGTAAAAAGGCTTCTATCTTTGTCTCTTTACGCCTGGTATTACAGCCATGCATAACCATATTGAGATATTATTGTGTAGTATAATTATTGCACACTTAAAAGCTACACAGTCATGTAACAGTTAGACATGAATGAACATTTCCCTTGGCTCCTTCTTCACTGGAAATTACTCATAGAAATGTCTAGTTGGACAATGGGATTTCAAGTCACCCACACATGGATTAACATGTTTCTACATCAGGTGCTTTGAACTTTTGTAATCTGGGAATGTTATTTTACCTCTCTAAATTTATTTGTTTCTCCTATGAAATTGATAAAATAGTATGAATCCATAGGGCTGTGGGCTTTGGTGGTGTAATTGTGTACCTACAAAATGTGACACACCACTCATAGCGCACCAGCTGTTCAACAATCCTTAGAATTAATTCCTTGGTAAATCACCTGTGATGATGAGGTGGCCCTTTGCTTGCAGCTTCCCTGTGAGTGTGTTTTCATAGGCATGCCCCAATGGGCTTTACATTGGACAATGGATTACTGTCAGAGTCAATAAGTTGCAGCCTGCTGCACTTTGTGTTCGGCAGGTGTGCGATGGATGAGAAGCAGTGCTGTCAAACTGGAGAAGAAGCAGCACAACAGGAAAGAGTGAACTCAGTTTTAAACCTCTTGTCTGACATGCTTTCATGATATGAAACTGAACCTGTAACCTGAGAGCCTTCTTGTGTAGAGAATGAACTCACTGAAGAAAGATAGAAACTTGGCCAAACTTGTTTTTGCCAGTTCTTTAACAATTTCAACTTTATAATATCATGAATGGCTTTTTCATACTGATTCTTTATATTCATTTCATTTTTTTCTGTCATTTTCTTGGTTTGGTTGATTGGTAGCATTTTATAGTACAATGGCCTTGAACTCTATATGTAGCCAAGGCTTACCTTGAACTCCTAATTCTCCTGCCTCTACAGAAGACTAGGATTACAGATCTGGACTAACTCACCAGTTTATATGGTTCTGGATATGCAATCTAGAGCTTTCTGCATGAGTCAAGCTGTGTAAGGATTCAGCTCAATACTTAGTCCTCATACATATTTATCCTTTTCTTCTGTATTGTGTTTAAGATCAAGTCATGTTGGACCATATGGAAAGAAAGCCAGATAAGCACTGTCCTATAGAATTTTCTATACTTATCAATATTACAGCATTAATCACAGAAGGTTGGGTAGTAAGTACTAATATACTCTTGTTGTGATTGTGGAGCTAAATGTAATTTATTTTAATTAATTTATATTTCCATAAACATAGAGGTGGCTGGTAGATATAATGAAGCATAGTACAAGAACACCATATTATGCTAACTCGCCAAAGCTAGTACTGTATTTACAGAAACTCGACATATCATTAAGAAAGATTATCTATAACAACACATGACTTCAGGAGGTTACATAGATAATTATCAAAGGGAATTAAGTCATATGAGTGCTCTTACATGGGGAGTGACAACATACATTCATTCCTTAATCAACATTTTATTGAAAATAATATACATATATATATATGCATATCACTGTTATGCTGAAATATGTAAATACCTGTTAATTAAATTTGTACATTTATTATATCTGATGGAAATATTTAAATGCTAACACTAAATACAGCCTAATAGTATGATACTATATTCATCATGTTGTATATTAACTTATTTTAACAGATTTAATTTATTATTTACTTATTTTATTACTATTTATTTAGGTGTTTATGTGTATTTATGTATATGTCTGAGCATATTTGTGTGAGTGTAGGTGCCCAAGAAGGATAGAAGATGACATCTAACCTGTCTTCTCAAAGTGACGGTTGTTCAGAAACACCACAACTTGGGTACTGGTGACAGAATTCAACTCTACTTCAAGCACAGCAAATGCTTCACCACTGAGCCAACTTTCTCAGCCTTATTATTTATTTTAGAAAATATAGTTTCTTTTAAGTTTCTTTCTGTTCCATCAAAAAGGGTTTCCTGATGAAAGTATCATGGCTTAGGTTCCTACTACAACACATCTTTTTTTGTTTGTTTGTTTTTTGTTTTGCTTTTTGTTTTTCTGAAGTTGTAGAAGTTTTTGTAGTTCTTTTTTTATTTTATATTTTATTTACATTTCAGATGCCATCCCTTTTCCCCATGTCCCCTCCCTAGAAAACCCCTATCCCGTGCCCCCTTTTCCTTTTTACTTTTATACATTTTTAAAATGTTAATCAAAGGCTTTATAAGTTTGGTAATGCATTACTACAATGCATCTTGAGGGCCTCTCATTGCTTGTACATTAGAAAACAGCCAACAAAAGGGAAGAATGGGTTTAGAGGTGAGCTGCCACATGTCTGCAACAAAATACCTGATAAGAGCAACTTGTTAAGTAAAGAGAGGACTACTATGGCTTACAGTTCCCAGTATTACACTCCATCACAGCAAGGCATTTATGATGGGAGGAGGGAAATGTAGCTGGTTACATTGCATTTGCAGTCAAAGAACAGGGGCCAAAAGATGAATGTGTGTGCTCAGCTTGGGTTTCACTCTCTCTCTTTTTAAACAGTCTGAGAAGTCAGCTTGTGGAAATTTAGGAACAACATTTAGGACTGGGCTTTCTACCTCACTTCAAAGTTCTCTGGAAATGCCCTCACAGACTTGCCAAGCACATTGTTTCCATGGTGATTCTAAGTCCCATGGAATTGACAGTGAGAACTAAGCATCACCATGGAGATTATTTTAGGGAAGTGTTTGGAAATGTATAGTCTGTATACCCAAAGTCTTCAGTACGGCTAAAAAAAAAAAGAAAAAATTGGGGCGGGGGGTTCCTTTGCAATTTTACAGTATTTAAAGTGACAAATGACCTTTAATAACAAAAGCCACTATTTGAAATCTTGTGGTAATATCTTAACATTTTACTTAATAGTTTCATCTATTTACAATACGTAGTATTTAAAAGTTTAATCAAGAATCAAGTATAAAATACAAATTTTCTTTAAAAACCTTGTTTTTCTACAACCATTTTTAAAAATCAGAGCAATCATTTTATAATATTTTACATTTTAGAAAGCTCTCCTATAAAATACATATTGCATGGTTCTCACAATGAGATAGACCTCTATGCCTTGGATAATTGGGTCTCTCTGGCTTGGTTTCACATTATTTTAGATTAATTAAAGGGAAGCTGATTTAATTTGTGATAATAGTTGAATGATTAAACATTTTCAAAGCAAAAGTCCAAGACTCTTTGGCACTATACTCCCTCCTATCTGCCTTGTAGATGCCCAGAAAAGGTTAATTTTCCACTGAAAGGGCTTCTGTTCTACAGGCTCATACATAGCTTTGTCAGTTACACAAATGCCTTGCATCAGGAAAGACCCCCTCCCTTTATGAAACTTTGCAAGGGATAAAGGCACACACACACACACACACACACACACACACACAAACACACACACCATGTGATATATGTCTCCAACTCATTCCTCATTCTAGACATTTTATGAATCATATTAGTTTTTGGTTGTTTTTTTTTTTTTAAATTTACTTTATTTTATTGTGGTTTTATTGGGTTTTTACTCCTGCATCCAACAAAGATTGCCTAGTAAGGGCCTGTTCAGTGCAGGTTTTCTTTTAAAACTGTTTTAGAAAATATATTTTCCCTTGGAGGTCAAGCTGAAATGTCCTTTCCACAACACCCCTCCAAGAATGTCCACTGATCACTACGAGGGTCCGCTTTTATTGACGGTTTCTTGGGGATGGAGGTTAAGCTCCATCACTGTGTGCCTTCAGAGGTGTAGTGTCTGCAGCATGACATAATAGCAAGCACTTGATGTTTTCTTCAGATTTTTCCTTGTAAAAGAAGCAGACTTTACTGGAAAATCATTCTAAACAGATGTTCTTAACTCATGCTCCAGGACTGCTTCAGCTTGGTGTATGATAGGTCATTAGACATTCTTCACAGGGTGCCAAATGGAGTCCCGACTTTGTGTTCAATGTTTATATTCACATTACAATGAAACTATTTATGGCATAAGTTCTGACTACTCACAGGGTCACCAAATTTGAGAACATTAATATACCCAACTATCGATGAATTATATACTTCTTAAATTTTTCTTCCTTTTACGCAAAAGACAGTATAGTTATGCAGTATAGTTATGAGAATAAATAAATTCATAAAATGTGAAAGGTTGAAAATGAACCAGAAGTGCCTGTCACTATTTTCAGACCATGATACCCAAGTAGACCAGTGAACACAAATCTACTTAGATTGAAATACTGCAACATATAGAAAAAAAATTGTCAACCAAATTACACAAAAAAATTGTTGGACAATCGCAACTCTTGATCCTTTCCATAAGAGAAGATGCTATTATTGTCTATGATGAAGATAATATTCTGATTTGAATAATGCCAAATAAGAGTTGTGAGAGGAACATATGGTTATTGATTATATTTTCAAAAAGTCTATGAGTACTGGTT
Organism: Arvicanthis niloticus; assembly: GCF_011762505.2. Classification (NCBI taxonomy): domain Eukaryota; kingdom Metazoa; phylum Chordata; class Mammalia; order Rodentia; family Muridae; genus Arvicanthis; species Arvicanthis niloticus. The sequence goes on along the minus strand of NC_133430.1, from coordinate 22,221,390 downwards.
ATAGCAAAGAATATACTTTACCCAAAAACCCACCTTAATGAATCTATCAGTAAAATATCACTGACTTTGCACTAGACATTTAGCAAACAGATGAAAACACAAGTCAAGAAATGGAAAACCAGAAGCAAGGGTAAGGTTGCAACAGACATGCAGCCATGCATGCATAAATGATAAGAATTTCTACTAAATAAATGACTGGAAATATGCAAGACAGTAGACTACAGAAGCTGATGTTTTGTCTTTGCTGAGGAGTCAGCATAGTGGATGCACAAAACTCTTGCTGCTTCTTTGAGTCTTCTTTTTTCTTACTTTTTTCTACAAAGAAAGCAACCCAATTTACAACCAAACTTTGGAATTCCTCCAGAAATATTTTTGCTTCCAAGTACAGCACCAGATCTTTCTCCACCTTCCTGTTTGGAGCAAAGAGTTAATAATTTGACTTATGTTCACACATATGGCAACAGGAAGGAAAACACAAAAAAACAAACAAAAATTAACAATAAAACGAAAAGCTGGAGAACAAAACTCTGAGCTAGTTGGTCACAGCTGACGCCCGACCACCTCCCTCATTTATCATACATTACAAACACTAAGTCATGAGTCACTTTAGCTGTGTCTTAAAGGTTCTGCACTTAATAATCAAATATACCCACTATAATGGTTCTGAGTGTAGATCCAAAAAAGAAAGAAAAAGTAAAACAATAAAGTAAAGGTGAAAAGAGATACATCTGGGGATGTATGGAGGGAGGAAGGGAGAGAGGGAGGCGGGAGAGAAGGCATGGGGAAAGAAGAAAAGGAAGGAAGGAGGGAAGGAAGGAAGTGGGTAATGAAAGGAAAGAGAGAAAGGAAAAAACAAACTTCCGTTATGTAATTCATGAATACCCATGGAAGAGTAGTGTGTAAAGTGATAAACAAAGCTCCCTCAGTTTAAAAATTGTAGCCACCAGACACACCAGTTGTCATTACAGCTTATGTATCTGAATCACAGTCCACGTAACGAATTACTCCACCAAATACCTTTTGCTTCAAGATGGGAGAATTGCATGGCAGTTTCACAAAACAATCTCAGAACAAAAAAAAAAAAAAGTGATTAAACTTGAGTGTCGATGAATGGACTATGGGATGTAATTTGATTTAATAGCGCATAAGTGAGTGGACAAGAAAGTATTCAGCAAGTTCTTCAAGGGTGGTGAGGAAAAATTCAGAAAGAAGAGCAGTAACCTGAGATGCTGTAAAAGATGAAAAGACAGACGGACCTCAAGGTGGAAACTAATGAAGGGCCATGAGCACAGTAGGGAAGCACAGTAGTGAAGATCACTCTTGGGTCTAAGGTCAGCAGGGCGATGACATGAGCAGCCCTGGGAGCTCTTCATGTACAATAAATACCAGAGATTTAGAGCAGAGACAGTGCAGTCTTAAGGATCTTTCTGTGTTACAGAAAGTAGTCCGTGGCTGTGTTCTCTAATATAGACATTACAACCACATCTGTATCTGAGATGCTGTTGCACAAGTGAGAAACTCAATTCTTAATGAAATTGAAGTGGCTACGGTTACAGCACTGCTGTGTTGGGCAGCACAGCCCCGTAGCAGGAGGCTTACAGGAAGAAGCAGTGTAGGAACTGGCTTCAAATTGGCAGCAGATTGTAAGAGAACAATGATCACAATATTTTGGAGATCAGGCTCTGGAGGACCCTAGCCACCATCTGGAATGGAATGAGCTGGGTAATCTATAGAGGTCGACTTCTCCTGAGGGCTTTTGTAAAGTAATTGAAAGCAAGAGAAATTCATATTTCTACTATGTGACTTTACCTGGTGTACTTGAAGAAGTCTTTCTGTGTATTCTCAAGTTTTCAGTCTTCTTGCTTTGACAAGCATAATAATGTATTACTCAGAGCAAAAGCAACACATATTAGCATTCCTCTTTCAATACTTCCCAGTCTTCTGGTTTCCTGTTTATTTCCATTCTCCCTCTCTCACACTGTCAAACTTTTTGAAAAAAAAAATACCATGCAAGTATTTTCACATCATTGTCTTCAATTTATTTTTATCCCATTAACCATGATTATTTTACTGAAAACATACTCATTTCAATAAAAATACCAGAACTTCTATGTGCAAAGACACTCCTAAATTTTAATTTGAATTGAATTATGAGCTGGCATTTGCCTCTGTTAGACATTCTTTGGATGGATTGTCTTCATTGTCCTCCATGGAGTGATTCTCTTGAAGCCTTCCTCTTCCTCTCTGCCTCTGTTCCTTTTAAACACTTCCAGTTCATTTTCCACAGTGCTATGTTGAGGCTGCCTACACTGCTTCCTAAATGCCCTTTCACACCACCCACCGGTGTGTCCTAAGTCCTCTCATTCAGAATCTCTCAGTATTAATACTAGACTTTTTTCTTGCTGGAACCAGCTTTGAAATAGTATTCATTTACTCAATAGTCACAGCACTGTTGTAAGGTGGATTCCGTATTGCCTGGACTATCTGGTGAATACAGGATGCTCAGAGATGTGAAATCATTTGCTCAAACGTAAACAGCAGGAAAGTTGTGAAGCTGGGATATGCAGTTCAAGCCCTGTAGCTCTGGGGACTCTTTATGAACCTCCATGTTATTCTGTCTGTGTTATCAGTTCTAGAAGCAGCTGTACTTTTTCCTATGGTTGTGTTATAAACACTTAAACTGAAACTTGCTAGATCCATCATCTTAACTTTATATCCAGTAAAAATCCTTCATACAAGCTTCAATTATACAATCCTGAGTGACCACCCATGTATGTTCTCAAATGAACAGGAGCGTAATGAAAACTTTTCTCTCCACCTAACCTTTATTTCCTGGACCAGAGCATGAGCATTCCAACCCACCTGAGAACCCAGATCAGAACCTACTTGGACTTTGTTGAGGCCCATTTCACTTCCCACCCTCTCTTCTTTCTTGTACTCTGTTTCTTATAAGACGTAAGTGTTGTATTACTCCTCAGTAGAATGCTTCTCACACTATCCTATGTGGCCCGTCTTTTGCAAGACTCCTGAACTTTTCAGCCATATTCCTGTCCAACATTAAAAGTCACTGTGCTCATGTTTCTAAGATGATAATTATATTTAATTTTTATTCAAAGAGTTTTAAAAGTTCCCCAAAATGTACTATTTTTAAAATTCTGAACAGTTTTAAGGAGTCAAGTGAGCTCTTCACCTTGGCCAGTGCCTAATGTCTTAACCTTGTCCCTTGACCTACATCACTGTGTGGCCTCCTTTGGCTTTCACATTATGTTCCCTTAGATGTAAGTTACTGTGGTCTTCCTTAGCTTTCCAGTAAGTGTACAAGCATGTTCCTTCTTGCATGGCTGCTTCACCCAGAAATTCCTAGAACTTCCTTTACTGTATCCCTGTCTTAATACATATTTTAAACATGTAGCCATTATGCAGCAATTACACAACTCAGCCCCCCCCCCATCACTACTTCAACAGAATGAGTGTTTTTCAACTCCTGTGTGATATTGTGGTGCTTAGCCTCTAAGTACATGCTTGATGAATGACTGAATATATGCTATTATCTTTTCGCAAAACTACCATGTCAATTTGGTTAAAAGCTAGACTGTAAAGCAGTCTCTGCGGATCCACATTAAGAGGTTAAGAACTGTTTCCTGCACCTCACACCTTCCATCAGTCCTGCAAAACTTCTTTCTGCCGATGTGTTTTCTCACATTTTGAAAGAGGGAATGCCACCCTGGAGACATATTTTCCTTTTGTAAAATGCCCTTGGCAAGTCTTCTGGAGAAAGGTGGAGCCAGGGAAGAGGCAGGACCACCCACATGCAGCAGCACTCAGAGATGTTCATTCCTGTCCTATCCCCTACTACACCCATGTCAAGAATGTCCTTATGCCTGGCAGAAGCTCTAGGCCATTGTTAAAAGAGTATTTGGAAGCCCAAGAAAAGGGTTGATTTTTGTGGGGAGAAAATATAGTCAGATTTTCTGAAGTACAGTGAGAGAGGGAAAATTATATTTCCTCTTTAGGAAGAATGTGATGGAGGAAAAGTGGGAGTTCCATTTCTTCATGAATAATTTTCAAATAAAATAAAAACACATTTTATAATAATTATACTAATAATGACTGTGTAGCTGTTATGACACAGATAACTAAAGTAATACCTTCACTTCATGAAATGACACCTTTCTCAAAATGTGAGCCGCAGTGATATGCGTCGCATGCATCTCCTGGTGTGGGATGCATACATATGGAGCCTACTTAATACAGCCAATAGTCAGATCAGAAATTATATTTCAACTAATTATTGTGTTTAATTAATAATAACCATTACTAATTTTTAATCATCGATTATAATTATATATATATATATATATATATAATCCTATAGCTTGATAATCAAATATTAATATATGTCTTTTCAAATATATAATCTAATTTAGATATTTTAAGCACATGTCTTCTGGATGTTCTAACTAATGCCTGGAGCATCGCAGGGCATATGTGAAGGTTCTGCAACTACAAAAATTGAAGCTGAAATGAAATATGCAATGGATCCAACCTTCATTGTGAAAGGCTCCATGGTGTATGGTGCACAAGCTGGGAATACTGTCTTGCCTTAGATTAATTCTATACAAAGCATGGAATTCCATTTCTATAACCTTGAGATACAAGTGTTTTACCAAACCAATATCTTGTTTCTCTCTCTCTCTCTCTCTCTCTCTCTCTCTCTCTCTCTCTCTCTCTCTTTCTCATATATATATGAGAGAGGAAAAGAAAAGATATATCAGAAGAGCTGATATCTCTCATATATATATATGAGAAATATATATATGAGAAATATATATATTATTTCATATATATATATGAAATAATGTGTGTATCAGTTAGGTAGACTACATGTGGGCTGTTTACTCCAGTGACTAGGTATCATTATTTACTAAGAAAATGACCATGTTCTTTTTTGAGAAAGTCCTTTACATCAAGTACACAAAGTGAGAAAAGTAAAGGACATTAGACAGTTACTTTCAGCAGGAACTCTGGATGTGGATTATAATAAAAAGAGATTTGTTTCACCAAATAGTTTTTTTTATAGTTTGATTATTGTAAATAATGAATATGTGGAGGATTAACCAAGTCTGTGCTAAAGAATCAGAAAGGCTGAAGGGCCACAGAAGAGCTGATGCTAGGATCAGAGACAGGATTGGGGAAGAAGATGATCCTGAGGTCATAGCTGCATATCCGTATGGCTCAAGATTAATTAAATAATTGAGCTGCATGTTCCCATGAGAACAAGCAAAATGGCAGAGTAGTGTTCCCTGTTGCACCTTGGTGGGCTCCAATATAAAGTGAGCAAACCCTCTATGCTCTGCCTTCAATTACTGCTTAGAATACACTTGACCTGACAAACAAATGGGACAATTCACAGAAACCAGGAGAGCCTAGAGGAAAGCCATGTATTCCCCTCTAACAGCACACTGGAGCGTCTGCTCTGTGATACCCCTTCTATCAAACAATAGAGCCAGCTGTGGGAGTGCACTCAGAGAGCCGCAGTCCTTTCCAGCTAGAAAGCCTCAGGAAAATTATAGCAAAATACAAATCTAGGTTATTTTCAAAGTAAATAGAATTCAAGCTAAAATAGAATTCCCTTCGCTTTCATTTGTGCAGAGGCCTCAATAAAGTATAAATAGTTTCCTAGGGGAATTATCGGCGTGTAGGGCAAATGAATGTGTTTCAATTGTTGGAAGGGAGAGCAATGGACAAAAGGGTGAAGTTAAGGAGAGACATGAAGAGGACATTAAAAATGAAAGCAAGGGTAAACAGCAGAGAAAGGGAAAAGACAGCAAGGGAATACTCCAGGTACTAGGATATTTTGCATACATTAATTATCAAATTTAATTTCACAGGTCAAGTCTGCTGGGAACCGAGTTCTATAATTACATCCATTAGCGTCTGAGAAGCTATGTTACCTAAATCTCATCATTAGCCAAAATTGGAGTCAGACCTCCATCACAGGTCTACGCGGCATCAAATCTCATACTACCAAGCACATTTAAGTATGGGGGGTTCAAATTATTTCCATCCATTCCTTAACCACCTACAATAGGCATACTGTTGCTGAATCTGGAGCCCACCAGAATACCTCCCAAAACTTGCTTTCTTAGGAAGGAATAAACTGGAGATGCAAACTTTGGCTGAGCCTTTTACATAGCGTATGTGAATAGAGGAAAAAGAGATTTTAAGAAGATTCCTTCTCTTTTTTTTTCTCAACCCTACTTTCATGTCTACGGAAAGCTGATACAGTTGTGGTTCTCACAGGAAAAAAAAAAGATGAGAAATATACACACACTGGAAGAAGAGGTTAAAGAAAAAAAAATAAATTAGGAAGACAAACATCAACTTCTATCTGAAAACTGAAAAGAGAAAGGACTCTCTTTCCAGAAGCTTCCCAGACAAGACTCTGATTCCCACTGTTTGAGAAAGATTAATGAGTGACACCCCACCCCCGCTGCTGTGCCACTTTGAAAACATACTAAGTGTGCTTTGTTTGGCTCTCCAACAGAGAAAGAACTGCTCGCACAGAACAAAAAGGGCTGCTGTTCGCCAGGAGCTATTAAGGCCTGGCTATATCAACACGTGCACTGTCAACAATAATCTTCTCCAAGAGTCTATTCTTGTGGAACCTTGGGGGCTGAAGAAATATTTTATTGGCATCCTCCCTAAGCCTATAAGTAGCAATGTGTTTTGACAGAATGAAGCTGCGCAATTCGCACCTTGCTTTACTTTCTTAGAAGATCTAAGGCTACAAATAAAGCGCAGGGCCCACACTAGCTTTCTTCCTTCAACCTGGGTGCTTGCTACTTCCTTTAAGAATTTTTTTTTTCAATTTCTTTAAATGAGTTGCTTCTAGGTTTCAGAACTGAACTTCCCCCACGCTTACATTTTAAATCCAAGGCCAAACAAGTGCTTTGGGCCACAAGGTAACATCTATTCTTGTGTGACTGACCATCTACTCTAGTGACCATACACAGGCTTTTAGTTTGAGGGGGGAAAAAAAGCGTAAACCTCTATTTAAATTGCAATTGGTTCATCTTGAAAAAAATGTCCATAGCTTTGGAAGGGAAGTTGAAATACTAGAGGAAATTAAATATGTAACGGATGGCTGAAACAGCAGCCTACAGCACAGGTAGAAACATTCTACTGGGAATAAATGATTTCTGCTCATTGAGCACAGCAGCAAGGGTGAAGGGCTGGAACAAGCAGTAGTCATTCTTGGCCGTAAGTTGTCTCTGTGTTGTGATCATGTGATTCCAAGTTCTATGTCTTGGCAGCATGTGTGTGCCCTCTGCTCTTCTCATCTATAAAGCAGATATCAATATGGGTATATAATTTGGCAAGAACAGTGCTAGAATCAGTAGCTGCGAACTAGAGAGTATGAGCTGTGAACATATTGAGACTATCTTCTCTCAAAGAGCATTTGTCCTGTGTAGAGAGATGAGAGCAGAATACTCTGAGAAGGTGACAGTAGTATTGTGGGAGCAAAAGTGTGTGGCATGTCACCCATATGTGGCTGTAGGGGAGGGTGAGGTGACACGGCTGTGTTTTAAAAGATGAAATGTCAAAGCAAATATTAACATATATGAAGGAAATGCATATAAGATTTTTAAAAATCCCAGGTGACACTTAGTAAAATACATGTTCTCAGCAGTCTAGAAGCAATGCTGTGTAGATCAGCTGTATGGATGCATCCTATTTTGGGCTGTTCTGAAATGAAATCCTGCTGGGAACTAAGCTAAGGCCTTAGATTCATGATAGTGTTCACTTTTTTTTTTTTTTTTCCTGAATCTGTGTTCTCAGGCACATTACTCGAATTTCAATATTCTTTCTGTTGTGAATACCCACAGCAAGTATCTTAGGTCACAGTGCTGATGCTAATGACATAGTTACAAGACAAATATTAATTAGGTAAGAAACAGGAGTTGCAGTGTCCCCCACATAAATGTGATGCTGTTAGCTGTAGTTCTGTATCTTGTAAATTATAGATTTAAACAGTGTGGCTGTTGCCACTATCTTCCCCCTGACATGACATCTGGTAATAGTGGCAACCTGACCCAGCATAACATTGCGGTATAATTGGCTCCTACAAGCCCTGACTGTGTGACCTCACTGTCATCTCAGTGAAGATGCCCCTCATGGATAAATCAAAAGGCAAAAGAGGGGCAAGTTCAGGGTGACAGTGCTGGAAGTTGGGTACTTACGTTGTCATATTAATTAAACTTCCAAAAATTATTTGATTTTCACATTTGTTTGCATTCCTACTTTTCCACTAAACGGACCGAGCCTGTTGCTGTTTAAGATTAACTCAGCTTGTAATTGCTGGGTGCATCAAAAGCAAACACATGGCTCCCCTTTGGTTCCAGTGATAAGCTTTTGCTGAGCACTGGATATTTGCACAGCATGAAGCTAGATACTCTGAAGACAAAGCAACCTGTAAGATTTTATCCTTTCCCTGGAGTAGCTGAAAATTCCAGTGAAAGCATTGGTGGGTTCATAAAATGACTATATCTAATAAGTCTATGCACAGTTATACAAACAAAAAGAGGAATGAATTCAGATGGGGAAAGCAGGACAGATTTTCCAATGGTAGCATATAAATTGGACATTAAAGGAAACCTAGAGATACACCAGAACACAAAATACACAATACAAGAATGCTTTAGCTGTTAAACTTCCAGAGTAAGATATTTGCTGGGAAAGCAACAATAGCTGAATTTTGCTGAGCATTGAGAAAATACAAGAAGCTTCTATTATGCCTTTATTTACTAAAACTCTTACCGTAATGATTGAGGAGGCACCATTTTTTTTTCTGTTTTTCAAATAAAAAACTAAGCAGGCAAAAAAAAAAAAAAAAAAAAAAAATTAAATCAGTGTCCAAAGGATTAAACACAATGACAATAAACATGAAGTGTGGCTTCAGACAGTCTCACTTCACAAAACGATCCCCAGTCCATGCTGGGAGTAGCAAGCAGTGGGGTATGGCTGGGGCATGAGGTAGCGAGGAGAGACAGAGAAGGACAGCAGCTCATGAGAGCCTTGAATGCGAGGCTGAGAAATGCTGTGTATACATGAGGAAGCATGTTGAACATAGAAGGAACTACAACAAAAATGGACAAGTTACTGCTGTATGATATTGCCATTGTTATGACGTGGAGATAAGAGAGAGCAGTGCGAACTACAGGGATGGAGAAAGAGCTTTTGTTTAATAGACTACACAAGGGCAGAAAGTCAGTCTGGATGGAGAAACCACAGTCCCTGTTTTTTTGTTTTGTTTTGTTTTATGTTTGTTGTTGTTGCTGTTGTTTCTTTTTTTATTGCTTTTTTTTTTGTCAAGAAAAGCAATAAAAATCCAAAATTAATTATCTAAATTATTAAACATTGACCAACCAAAACAAACAAGCAAATGAAATACAGGGGACCAAATGAAGCGTAGCTACCAATATCCAGATTACAAATAATAATAATAAAAAAAATAGGTGTCTTGAAAAGCACTGCATTGCTATTTTGTCTAGCCTGGCAAGCCATATCAGTGTATTATTGGACTAGTAATATTCAGCCTTGTATAATTATAGAAAATAATAAACACGTAATCAAGAAGCAAACCAGTAGCTCGAAGATTATTGCAGTAAGCAAAATGAATGACTGAAGTCCAGGTTAGCAGTGAGAAAAGGAGGGTTCTCAGATATTACATGAACATTAGTGCCAGCCAGTGACAAGAAACAAGGCATCAATGATAACATGGGGCTGCCCGGCTTTGGAGATGAGCAGGAAAGATAGTCTACTGATGGATACAATAAACATAAAGAAAGATAACATTTCTTGGGAGGGAGGGACAATGAGTTCAGTCTGCCAACTCTTGAAATAGAGTTCAGGAAGCAATCCAGTGTCACTCAGCTCTTCACAGCTTCTCTGTTACAAATGAAGAATCATGCGTGCCTCTAATCCGTACAACAGATGATGATCCTTATGGCTTTCTTAAATACACTAAGAATTTCAAGGATTCTTCAACCCTATCTCTTCTTAAAGAGATTTAAGTAAAACAACAACAAACAACAACAACAACAACAACATTCGATTACTCACAATGCAGTGGCAAACAAGACTCGTTTTGGAAAACAAATTTGACTCAAGGAACTAGTGAGTGAGATGAAGATATAAAATAACCATGTTTAAATAAACAACTCTAAAACTTCCTTTTAGATCTGCTGTCATCCTACAGAGAGGTAAGCAGTTTTCTGAGGATTTCTACTATATAAATGAACATACTATGGATTTACTCAATCACTCTTGGAGAATACAAAGTGTTTTTTAAGTTGACAGAATTCAAAGGACTTCATAATTAGATACAGCTATAAATAATATGAATGAATTAGAAACTGACATTACATCATTTACAGTTCTGTTCTCTCTCTCTCTCTCTCTCTCTCTCTCTCTCTCTCTCTCGCTCTCTCTCTCACACACACACACACAGGCACACACACACTGTGTGTGTGTGTGTGTAAATGTATTTGATGATTTACATAAATATGTATAGAGTCCATGTATAGATACTGAGTGTCTCCTTTTGTTGTTCATTGAGTGGCTCAACTGACCAGTAAGCTTCTATCTCTGCCTTCTACCACAGCACTGAGGTGACACATATGTGCCACCATGCCTAGCCTTTCTATGTGGATGTTGAGAGTCAGTTCCCTGTGCTTTTCTGGTACCCTCTTTACTGACTGAACTATCTCTCTAGCCTCTAGAATGACATTTTAGGCAATATAAAGTACTATGGTACAGAGTATTATTGCCACCCTTGAAAGTAAGTGTGTTGGTAAAATATATTATTCTAGATATTTCAAGATCAGTTTGTAGTTTTGAGCCTACTGCAGTTAATTGAAGTGAGAGTCTTTCCACATTCTTGTTCATTGGAAGTATTTACACCCTATCTTTAAAGACCATTGGATGTAGCTACACTTAAATAAACAATTCATCCAGGACTGCTTAGGTACCCTTTTACAGCTGTATAATTTTGAGAATTCTCTATGCCTGAGGCTGCTTCAGAAGCTGTTTTTAGTGACTTTTACTTCTTTTTATAAAGACAAGACAGATATGGATGTGGTGACAGTATTGGAGCAATGGTCCATGGTAACCAGAAAAGAACCTGAGACATTTCAACCTGTAGACATATGGAGGCTGCATCCTTTCATTAAGTAGAGGGATATATTTATGAGTTGGAATGTATCTAAAAGATGGGAAGATGAAATGTTACATTTCTATAAAAATAAAAGCATATTGGAGATTCTCAATATTTTAGAAAATTAAAACAACCTTCAAATATTATTTTTGCCCTTAGACTTAGAGATCATTTTCAGGTGAATCTTCTCTGGTTACCTAGTATATAAAATTTAATTTTATTGATCTTAACATGAAGTCTAGTAATCGTTTTCTTATTTTTCCAGTGTCTGTTAACTAAACACCCAAATATAAATCTACTTTATCCATGAACAACCTGTATAGAGATCTATTTTTGACATCACAGACAAGGAAAAGGAAACATTTAAAGCTCTGTAATGCAGACACCATTCCTGTTACTGCAGATAAGTGAATGAGGCACAAAAGAGGCTTAAATTCGTTGTATAAAGTCATGTCTGAAAACTTAGATTTTAACCTAGCTTATTGGTTCCTGTACAGATCCTTAAAGTAAGAGTTGGAGGTTGGATCTTAAAGGAGAAACACAATGAAAAGACACTGAGTCTCACTCCAAGGGGCAGGGTGGTAGATAAAAGATGAAGCCAAAGTATGACTGAAAGAATATGAGATGAACCCAAGATCCAAGATTAAACAAGATAAAGGGTATGTAAAGAAAACGGTTCTATTCCTGCTTGGGAGACTCAGGGTCCTGAATTGAGGGAGAACTACAGAAAAAGGCTCTCTGGAAAAAAACAGTCAAAGGAAAACCAACACAAGTATGCAGAGCTGTGTGCTTAAATAACTTCATAAAGAAAAAAAGTGTGGACTTTCCACATCCCACTGGATGGAGCACAGAAAGCCATCATGGAACTCTGTCCCCTTTATTTTCTTTCTCATCTCCCTCTGGCTCTGAGAGTAGAGAGAAGCTGAACAGAAAAGCAACATCAGCAGTAACTACTTGGGGAAAAAAACTTCCTTTAGGATGAAAACAGTAGGTTCTCATTTTCTAGTGTAGGGCATTTTAAGGTTCAGATCTAATGATTTAGCTTTTCATCTTAAAGTGAAGAAAGGCTATTTATTTCCAGGAAGAAAAAGTCACTGCAATTGTCTTTGCAACTCCAATTTTTTCCCATGAATGTAATAATCAAATCATACTGAAATGAATTTTAAAAGGTGAGAGAGATAATACATATATTCCTGGTCACATCTTAAAAATTCTGCTGGCTCACTATGCTTGGTTAATAGATGCACTCATATATGGTTATATTTTATTTCACAACTAGTAAGAAAATAACTTAATTATTCAATTATAAAAGACTATTTCTGTTTTTCTTTTCATCTAAAATTCTATAATATAAGCACATATACTTGGCATTAAATTCTTAAGTACATTTTAAAATAATCTTATAAAAAATAAAAATACATTTTAACAGTTGTGTCATTGCTATTACTTAATAAAATATATTACCATATAATATAGACAAATCTAATCACAACAATTATTTACTGTTCTGTATTTGGAGAAAACGGAATACAGTATAAACATCAGTAATTATGATAGTATAGATGTGTATTAGATCTGACATACAGAGACCATGGTACTTCAATGAGTAGAGTGTAAAAAATGAGTTGCACACTTTTATCATGTTTTCGTTACATTTTTCAAGCATGGGTGTGTTACATGTGTGTATTTGCATGTTTTTATATGTGTGTATGTATACCTGTATGTGAATATCTTTATACCTGTGTGTATGTACATGTGGAGGTCTAAGATGGATGTCAAGAATCATTCTCAATTGCTCAAACATCTTAGTCATGGAGGCAGAGTCAATCAGTCTCACACCAATTGCACATGGATATATTTAGTCTTGCTAGCCAACTTGATCAGGATCCTTTTTCTCCAACTTCAGAGGCTGTATTTACTGGAAGCCATCATGCCCACTCAATGTTTACTTAAGTCCTGAATATATGAACTCTGGTTCTCAAACTGTCATGGCAAATATTCAACCAATGGAATACCTCCACAGTCCGGTTCCCCCTACTGATCTGTCAGTAACTACTGTTGTTATCTTTGACAATAATAACATTTCTGTGTACCATGTCTTTTATACATAAGTTTGAATTAGTAGTCCTAAAACTTACATCTTTTCTTTTGAAAAACATTAACTTTATCTATGTCCAAAGGATGAATGCCTAGAAACAAAACAAAACAAAACTGCACATAAAATATTGTAACTGCAAAGCAAGAATTATTTACTGCACATGATGTATGTTTGCACATACATGTGGGAACATTCACTCTGTTTTTACAAAAATAGATTGAGACACCATTTATAAATAATTGTGTCTGCCAGATGTACAAATGGTTTTATGTTTATGCACTAGCATCTAGGGGTAAAAGTTTAAAGAAATAACTAAATAAAAAACCACAAATGATTTCTTTAAGATTTGATGGCAAAGTACCCAATGCTACCATATATTATATTTTACTAGTAATATGACTTTTAAAGATAATGTTCTTCCTGGAACTACAGCTGCTAAATATATAAATATTGAACTGAAGTAAGTAGGTTATCAAAGAAAAGCTCTCTGAAGTTAGCAACCAATTTTCTGGAAAGAAAACAAAAAGGAAACTGGGAAAAATAAGGTAAGAGAATGTATTAAAGGAGAGAAAGTATTATATATCATATTTATTGTATGTCCACATGTGTCTGGATTCTTTTACATGTTATGGAGCTTGTTGAAAGCACAAGACAGCTTCAGGTGTTTGCTTCTCTTCTTCTACAGTGCAGCTCCAGGCATAGAACTTGAATGCTTAGACTTGATAATAAGTAACTTCACACAATAAGCTAGCTTGCTTACCTGAGTCCTATTATTTGCTTCTATCTTTTGATAGTTTGATTACTTTCATAGAAATATCATCAGTCACATTAGTGACAATCTAAAAGATTACTCAAGGACATGAACTCTAAATCTAATTGTAAGACTCAACCTACCTGGGAAAATCTTCTACCTTAGATGTGAAAAGCAGAAAAAAATTGAAGTATGCACACAACCATCTACATTTTGTTGATATTGCATGTTTGCTCCTGTTTGTTTTGTTTTTGCTTTTGATTTTTTTTTAAGATAAGGTCTCACTGTGTAGTCCTGTATGACTTGGAACACAATATGTAGAACAGCTCAGACTTGAACTTACATAGATCAATAAGTCTCTACCTCTAGAGAATTAAATGCAATTACCACTATACCACTTTTAAGATCAATATTTTGACTAGAATATTCCCACAAATAGTATTCATGTCAGCAGCCTTCAATAATCAAAGAACCTGAACCCCCAAGAGCAATGATGGCTCCCAATAGAGATACAGCTGCACAACTGTGATTACTGTCCACTGTGCTATGCTGTTCTCTACCTGACCAGAGTAGTAATATTATATAACATAGTATAATCATGTTTGCTGTGCTTTGTGGATAAGGAGTCACATATACATGACTTAACCTGGTCAGGTTGATCTTTGCAAGCCTTTATAATTTCATGTTCTACCTAATCAATTTCAGTGCAATGCTAATGAAACAAAGATTATACTGGTTAGAAGATGTATTCCTGGAACCAAGAGGATTTGAAATTAGATTAGCTCATTGAATGTTCCATTTTTCCTCTTTTCTTTGTATAAAGTTTAAAGGTTTTCTTTAATGAGTGACACCTGGTTTATCAGTTACTCCAAGCCCAACACTTGGGAATAGTCAAGCAATTTCAAACTGGACAAATGGATTAAGAAACAGAACGTGGAGGGAGAGAGGGATGAGAAAGATCATGACGTTGGATGGGTAACGAGGTGTGGGATCAGGAAGGAGGTAAAAGAGGGAAGAAGGATATGATAAAAATACAGTATGTGTAATTCTTAAAGAATAAATAAAACATTACTTCAAATACAGTGTTTGAAATTCCCAAAGAATTAATCATTTTTACGAATATTTTTAAACCCTCAATTTTTCATTTGGCTTCAGGCAGAGAAAGATGTAGGTGACATGAAAAAATTTCAGCATGTCTAGTAGTCCATGCCTGTAATCTCAGATGCTCACAAGGATGAAGGAGGAGGACAGAGAAGTCAGGACCTCTTGGACTAGAGAGTAAGGCCTGGCCCTGTCTAAAAGATATGGAGTACTAGTTTCTAGTACCCAATATCAAAAGGGGGTGTAGTGCTCTCAATAAGAGCATAACATGTGCACATTAGATCCCAAAACATGCATATCAGATCATAAACTCATGAGCTGTTTACACTGAAAGAGAAATAAGAGAATAAAAAAATAGAAGAAGAATATGGCTTAAAGCCTGGTTGCCTAGACTGGACTCTGTGGGAGAGGAAGCACCTAGCCTCATAGACTTGAAGTGCCAGGATAGGGGCATACCCAAGGCAGTGCTCACCAGCTCAGAGGAGAAGGGGAAAAGAGGATAAGAGAAGGATTGTTGAGGGCAGTAAAAAAAAAAAAAAAGAAATGAAAAGAAAGAAAATCCAACAAAGTCCAAAATAAATAAAACTCAAGTATGAGACAGGAATGGTGGGGCCCAGCTTTAGTTCCAGCATTTGGAAGGCAGAGAGAGGAGGATCTCAGTGACCAACCAACCTGGTTTACATAAAAAGTTTCAGGATATCCAGAGCTATGTAGATAAACCCTGTCTCAAAACCACAAAATAACAGCCCACCCAAAGCAAATAAAAAGGGGCTCTAGTTTGAAAATCAATTTAAGAAAGAATTGCTTCGAATATTGTACTTGCACAAATGTGAATGACTCAAGGATTATGCAGTATAAAATTTAGATTCAATAAAAAATTTTGACTGGTAAATAAAATAAGTATATGCATGTCATAGACAAAAATGAAGATAATCCTAGCAGATAACGAAAGGGCAGCAATCAGATTTGAGGGCTTTTTAACTCAAAAGAACCAACCAACCAACCAAACAAACAAACAAACAAACAACCTTGTTGAGTTGCATCTGAAAATTCAAAAATAGTTGCTGTGGGGTGTATCTGAAATGACCAGGGTAGCTCTAGTTGGGCAGGGCACTTAGACAGTTGACAACTAAAAGAGTGATATGTAGATGTGAACAGAAAAGAAAAAGAGATACTGGGTTGCCTGGCCTTCTTGACAAATGCCTTTCATGGGTCTTGTCAACAGCTCCCGGAAATATAAATGGATAGCTTGCTTAAGAATTTGTCTCCTTCCTTTAAAGAAGAAAAATGGTCACATTTGGAGAGAATATAAGATTCATTTAGAAAAAAGAATAGAAAGAATGAGAAATAAATAGAACTAAACAAAGGACCACTAGAAATTTACAGAATTGGCCAGATATGAATCCAGCATTTACAGTGTGTCCATGTCCATTTATGCAGAAGGACTGAAAAAAAAAATCACAAGCAGTGAACTGTGGTATGGTTAGCTTCATGAGGTAAGAAAACAAAAGAAAACAAAAAAGCTTTACATTTTAAAATCGCCAATGCCTTCCCTAAATGCTGGATCATTAGGACTTTTTGTTTGTTTGTTTGTTTTTGGGTTTTTTTTGTTTGTTTGTTTTGTAAAAGATCAGCTTGTTCCTACAGAAAAGAAAGTTTGTTCAAACAGCAGAATACATATGAAGATAAGAACTTAGTTAAAGCTCAGGGCCTACATGGATGTGCACAGTGTCCTCTGTGTATATTTTATAACTCTTAGCTTAGTATTTTTATGGGACTCCTGACTGTGTGAATGAGTGAGTGTCTGACTCTTTGCCTGTACTTGGGACCCTTTTCTTCTGTCGGGTTGCCAGATCCAACCTTAATTTGATAGTTTTTGTTCCATCTTACTATCTTATGTTTGTCAAGTTAGGTTGCTATCTCTCAGAAATCTGGTCTTTTCTAGTGAGAGTCTACTTTCAATTAAAGAAAAATAATGTGATTAAAAAATTCTTAGCTCATTAGCCAGGACATGAGAGTCCAGAAGAGAGCTAAAGAGAGTTTGGGAGAAGCCATCTAAGAAGGCTCAGCTCAAGGAATTAGTAGTGGGCAAAGCATCAGCAGATCAGACTTAAAAAAAAAAAAAAAAAAAAAAAAAAAAAAAAAAAAAAAAAAAAAAAAAAAAAAAAAACAGAAAAAAATAAAGGTAAGAATTTGAAGTGAAAATCAGAGAGGATAAGAAAAAAGTCAAGGTGGCAGCAGGAAGAGAGCATTATGGGAAACAACAAAGACCCATCACTTCCCTACTCAACTATTAGTTACTGTTTGATACTGAGAGAGGCCCAATTAGTATCTTGAGTTGTGTCCCCACTGGTCAGACCATCATGTACCAGTGGCTAATTCCATATCCACTGTCATAGATAGTCCTGGTTAAATTAAGGATGGTCACAAAACAAAACTAGAGAGCACAGATATCATTGCTCACAGCTTGTATCTTTTTTAAATGGCATGATTCTTTATCATAACAGCTATTTCACTTTTTTCTTTAATCTTGGAAATTATAATTTCATCATTTCTTGCTCTCCTTTCCTCCACCCAATCCCCTCCTTGTTTTCTTTCAAATTCATGTCCTCTCTTCATTAATTCTTATACATGCTTAGAAGCATAAGCATGTTTGTATATATTCCTAAATATAATCTGCTCAGCCTGTATGATTGTACTTTCCTGTATGTTTTCAGGACTGACTATTTGGTATTGGGATAGTCAGTTGGTGCATTCTTCCATGGAAAAGACCCTTAATTGCCTGTAGTTGTTTGTGGCAGGCTGTGGCCTGGTGGGCTTGTCCCTATGCATTTCAGCATGGCTCAGTAGACATCATCCTTGTTCAACTCTTACACTGATTTTCTTTTCATGGCAATGGCATTCCCATGATTAGGGGGACAACAGACACATTAGCTCAGTGGTTATCCCATCTCTGTGTTGTGAAGAGCTCTTATGTACTGGATCCTTGTGTTCTTCATTTTTGCTTCTTTTCTGCTAAGAACTCAAGTAATTTCCTCTAGAATACTTCCCTTAGAACTGACAGTGTCCAACTACATAATTCGTTTTTTCCACCATCTTTAAAACATCCATTTTAATTTCAAAATCCTTCTCTTTCACCTCTCTTCCCAAACAAACTGAGATAAAATGCATACTGACTGTTTATTAATTTAATTTCTTTTTGGACAATATCATACATGTCCAAAACATATTCTGACTACTCTCCCTTCCTCTTCATATTTCATATGTGGTCTTCCCATATCTGTGCTCTCTAGTTTTGTTTTGTGACCATCCTTAATTTAACCAGGACTATCTATGACAGTGGATATGGAATTAGCCACTGGTACATGAAGGTCTGACCAGTGGGGACACAACTCAAGATACTAATTGGGCCTCTCTCAGTATCAAACAGTAACTAATAGTTGAGTAGGGAAGTGATGGGTCCTTGTTGTTTCCCATAATGCTCTCTTCTGCTGCCACCTTGACTTTTTCTTATCCTCTCTGATTTTCACTTCAAATTCTTACCTTTATTATTTTCTGTTTTTTTTTTTTTTTTTTAAGTCTGATCTGCTGATGGATGCTTTGCCCACTACTAATTCCTTGAGCTGAGCCTTCTTAGATGGCTTCTCCCAAACTCTCTTTAGCTCTCTTCTGGACTCTCATGTCTTGGCTAATGAGCTAAGAATTTTTTATTGCATTATTTTTCTTTAATTGAAAATAGACTCTCACTAGAAAAGACCAGATTTCTAAGAGATGGCAACCTAACTTGACAAATAAAATATAGTAAGATGGAACAAAAACTATTAAATTAATGTTGGAACTGTGGCCTTGGGATCTAAGCTTGATAGTAAGAATATGTGGAACACACAATAAAATTGTAATTAATTAAATTTGAATACTTGTAAAATTATTCAAAATTACTTAATTATTTAAAATTGTAATTAATTAAATTTGTAAGGAATTAAAATTGAAGCAAAGATGATTTTTGTACCAACTGAGTCCAGGACTTGCATGGAGACCATTTGCTGAGGGATCTAGGGACACTTGTGGATAAGTTGCTGAGAGGCTAAAACCTATTTGTTACATATTTATATGTAAAAAATTTTACAACTTTTCCCAATGAAAAACACATCTGATTTGCAAGAAAATAATATACAATAAAGACAAGCACAACAAAAGAGAACACACACACAAAGAGACAGACAGACAGACAGACAGACAGACACAAAGACACAGACGCAGACACAGAGAGACGTGGGATAGCCTTGTCATATATTGCATAGCTTAGATTATTCTAGAAATACTGAAAATAGAGGAGATGAGAAATGTGCATAGCAAAATAAGAAAAGTTACAGCAGCACTGTACAGGGTAATGGATAATCTTTATGTCTCATATTATTCAAACTTGGTAGTGAAGTTATAAAGTATTCCATTGTCCCTTTTTTATAAATTCAGAAAACTGGAATAAGACAGGGTAAGTAAGATGTTCAGGGTCATACCTAAAGTAAACTGCTGAGATGTGATCCACTCCGTGTCTTACTCCTTGGCTTTTATCTGTACACCATTGCTTTCAAAACAAAGACATAAACGTGAGAAACGAGGGGAAATATGATGGTACTGAAGCTGCTTGGTTGAAGGATAGGCATATTGTCTGCAGAGCGCAAGGCTGCAACACAGTTTTGAAAAAGAACAAAGAGAATGTTGGCATGATTTCTACTCACTTGTCAGTTGAAAGAAAATCTCCAGTATTATGCAAAGGTGTGTCAGCCACATGAGATATGAGTGGAGCACAGTGTGACACATACCCCTGATAACTGCACACACAGAGCTGCAATTTGGAGCTGGGTTTCTTGTTACAGACATACTCCCCTCTAAATAATACATAATTAACATGGATTAGGTGGGACTTGACTTTTCTTTTGTTGCTATTCAAATGTATATCATTAGCATTCTGCATAATTAAATTAGCAGTTATCATTGTGAAAGGACATGTAGCAGCTCCAGTTGAGGCTGCTAGTTCTGTGCACTCCAGTGTTACTCTGGAGACCCTGTACTGGGTCGTCTTGTAGGAAGACTGGAAGATCACACAGGTGTATTTAACTGGAAAAAATTTTCTTGTTTTATTCTCTGATGAAACAGTGCCTCTATTTTGGCTGTAAAGACCCACTGTGTTTTAAATATCAAGGGTAACATAACAGAAAAATAAAACGTACATTTTGAAATATCTTTTACTTAAAAATTAATGAATATGTAGAGTTTGGTGATCTTTTAATGAAATTTTCAAAAATTGCATGCATAAAATGCAATTCAATTTTACACAGCTACTAATGGGTTACATTAGAATATTATAGGTAATATTTCTTCTTTCTTTTCTCTGATATTTACAGCTAAATACATTTTAAATGAAAAAGTATATATTTTTAAAAACTTAATAGTATAAATGCAAAAGAAATATTTAGTACTTTTAAAAATTAGAATTATCCTACTGAGTGAGGGTGTCTAAAAGCCTCAAAGTATAGCATGTTCTAGGGCTAGGGGGTCTTGACTTTATGGCAGTTTGGTATCAATTTGTCCCCCAAACATAGGCTTTTGTCAGAAAACCAGCATGTACTAATAGTATGAAAAAGATGTCAAATGTCTACATGTTATTTATATTGTATTAACAAGTCTTTCTTGCTGAGGTTTTCTATAAAGCTGAGATTCTCAGGGTATGCTGAGACTGTTGTAGGCTGAGATTTCTCTATGCAGATTTTCAGTGATTTACATCACTTACCTCATGTGACTACTCCTGGTACACAAATCCTGTACTATTGCTGTGACATTTAACCAAATGACAATACGTACCTTCTGATAACAGTGAAATGTCTCAGGAAAGACCCACACTTCAAAAACCATTTTTTTTCTTCATTTGTCGGTCACAAATAATCACAAATAAGTTTGAAAATCAACATCTGTGTACTCCTAAGGGAAAGTGGGTACTGCTTCATTCTTTACAGAAATAAAATGGAGTGTTCATTGTGTTTAAGAGGGGAAACCGGGAAAGGGGGTAACATTTGAAATGTAAATAAAGTATCCAATAAAAATGAAAAAAGACCTGGTCTTCAAAACAGTGTATGCAACCAACTTGGCATCCTCTGGAGTCCAGAGCCTAACTGCCAAGGCAGGGCTAAAAGGCTTGTGATGTTCACAGAGTTCCAGAAGATGTTTTCCACTGTGAACGTGTAATGACTTGTGACTTAAAACACAGGAACAGCAATATACAGTTTCCTGACTGGGCTTTCTAGCTCTGTCTGGTTCCATTTCAATGTGTCACTAAAAGTAGGAAGTTTGAAGATACAATTTTATTGTGTGCTCCAAATATTCTTACTCTCAAGCTTAGATCCCAAGACCACAGAATTCCTGTATTTTTTTTTTCCCATTCCTCAATTCCTCAGCCTTTGCAATGCTGACGAAATCAATGAAATGCCGAGAGTGTACGTCTGTCAAGCTGGGTCAAAGATTTCTGTATTTGGGTTTAAGATAGACTCCCACATTTGATAATGTATGTCACAGCGAGAGGAGCAAGTGTCCCATGTGGGACATATTTTTTCCCCAAGAATATAATAATCAAAATGTTAGAAGGGAGAAAAAGGGACTAACTTTCATTCTTGCTGGAGCCAAAAGCCTGCTGGGAAAAACAAAAACAAGGGGGTAGAAAAATAAAAACATTTTATTCAAAGTCAAAGAATATGAGCTACATAGAAAAAATACAGAAAGGTGCAGTTATAGAAAGTCAAATACATTCCAATACATTTTGAGGTAGCAGGCAGTGTGTTAAATGATAAAGGTCCTCAGACAGAGCTGCTTTTTTTTTTTTTCATCTGAAATGAGGGTACACAGAAGAATGAGCCTTCCAAAGTCTAGGAAAGAGAGGCTAAGACATGGGAAACATGGTGTGCAAAAAGCCCTTGGTAGAAGTAAATGTGATTTGTTCATAAAGGACAGACGGTATGGAAAGAACACTATGATGAGTAAGGAGACTGAGGGAGAAGAAATGAAACAGGGAATTCTCAGATGACATGCTGTGGTTCACGCTGACTGTCATAGAGCTGACTGTCATTGGGGTTTCCCAGAAAGCTCAAGCACGTTAAATTTTTCAACATCATTGCAACTGGCATTGAGACAATTGACTAAATAAAGGGAAATGTGGCACTCGTCTATTAGAGCCCATCCTTGTTAGAGGAGACTGTGTGTTAGCAGATAGATGCTGAGACTTGGCTGGGTTCTGTGCAGACGTGTTTGGTGGTGATTATAGAAACCCTAAGTGTTACAAACAGATTAGATGAGGAATGTGGGAGATAGCGAGAGATTATAGATTCTTACAAGTCTTTAGATCCATGTGTTCAATATTGGAGCTTTGTACTGGGATGGGGAAAACAGATTGCAGATTCACATGCATAGCATGGAAATGCAAAAAGAAGAGGCAGTGATTCTGTGAGAAGAAAAGAGGGGGAAGGAACAGAGGGAGAGAAGGGAGAGGAAGGAGAGGAAGAAAGAGGGGAGGAAGAGAGAACAGAACTTAGGGAGGCATCTAAGACAAGAAACACATGAAGGTAGTTTGGGCAACAAGGGGATGAAAATTCACAACAGAGTGGACTTGTGCAAGTGAAGAAAGAAGACAGGACCCTTGTGCCATGGTGTTCAGTAGAGAACTGGTCCAAGCCAGCAGTTCTGTGCAAATGGGTGACGTTATTTAACTCTCTTGAAATGACAGACAGCAGAGATCAAGCAAGGGAGCCCCAATTTATAAAGCAGGTATGTGTCACCATAATTCGGTTAGATAATCAATTTTATGAGAGATATCATGTAACCGCCCTAAAATTTTGATTATTGACCATCTCATCTCAGTCCACATGAGTTGAACATGAATACATTAGCAGCCTACACTCTTGCATTTATTTTCACAATCAAGCTTCATTTAATCCCGAGAGGCTGGCAGATTCACTTTTAAAAACTGTGTGGTACAAATGAGAAGAAAAACTACCCTTTTGAGTAAGTGCTTTATAAAGGCAATTAAAAGAGAAAGATGTGTTTATAGGCTTCCACCCTTCAAAATAGCTATAGATCAAATTTATTAAAAATGTAATTTGGAAGAGACGCTCAGAATACAGTCATAAAAGTAAAAATGAAACCAATTCATCTTAGAACTATGTGATGCTTTTAGCCACAGTCAATCTAAAGACTCTGTTATCTAAATTCAAGCAGGAATTAGAAACTGCTTTTCCATTTCAATGCATTTAGTAACTGATGTTTATATATAGCCAAGTGAGAAGTTGTTCTACAAGACACATAATACAGAACTAATTTGTGTACTTCCAAAGTTCAAGGCAGATAACAGTTAGGACTTTTTTTTTTTAAAGATACATAAATTCAACACAATATATAGAAAGTGTCTGAAAACATAAACACAGCAGGCACAAGTGATAAAAGAATAACTATATATATTTAAACCCTGAAAATATCTTCCTGCTTCGGCAAACATTTATTCTTTGTTTGCTAAGTTTTTTGCAAAGAAAATACAAAACTAATTCTTTAAGTTCATCAAGATAGAAGAAAATGAATATGCTATGATAGTTTAAATGATCATTTTTTTTTAGATTTCTTTCATGCTGTTATTATTTTATAGTGCTCAATCCCACATTTAAAAAGTAAAGCTTGTTTAGGGTTCAAGAATAGTTCCCCAGTGGACTGTGTGAGGTCGCAAGACATGACGCTAATAATGGTATACATCTTAGTACCCTACATTTTAAGAACTGAGTGAGCCTGAAGTGGGTAGTCCTCTCATAAGTAATTGCCCCTGGGGCTCAGAGGATGTATCAGTGGGTAAAGTGCTTGCTATGCAAGGATTAGGACCTTAATTCAAATCTATAGCACTCCCATGAGAATGGTCATGGTAGTACATTCTTGTAACTCTAGCAATGAAGGGCAGAGATGAACAGACTCTAAGAGTTCACTGGGCAGAGAGGAGAGATCACAAGTAAAGCAACAAGTTCATTGAGAAACCTGTCTCAAAATATAAAGTGAAGGGGTTGAAGAAGGCATCTTTATATCAACCTCTGACTTCTGAGTGCGTTCACGCACGCGCGCACACACCCATGCCCACCCACCCACACACAGATACACACACACACACACACACACACACACACACACACACACACACACCACAATTTCACTATGTTGAAAATAGCTTGCCAGCAGAGTCTGAGAAAGGGGCCTCATGCCCACAAGAGTGGGTAAGGCAGCACATGGTCTTCCTGAGAGACCTGAGGGACATGGTGTATGAGGAAGATGGTAGCTCTGTTTCAGGTGGCAGCTTGGCTCAGGGTACTTTCCCCACCTTTGTTCTGCTGAACAAGATCTACACTGTTGAGAAATGTAAATCCCCTCATTTCCTTCCTAGCCTCCTCTCAGCATTCCTCAAAGATTACACATAACTTCCATGCCAAGAGCCAAGCAGATCAGCATCTTTGGCTTGTTCAGCATGGAAAATTGTTATTAAAAGCACGCAGAGCAAAAAGCAATCTCAGAGAGTCCTTGTTATAATGATGCCAGCCTACCTATGAGGTGAGCTCTGAGTAAGAAATGAAAAATGGATTATTTTTAGCAGAAAGCTGTCCAATGCTTACCTTTCAAGCTCTAATAATATATTCATAATATTAAATGATAGTGAAATGTTTTCACCGACCAGTTCATCTGGACACTAACCTGAATGATGTAGTGAGGCAAAGATTATAGAAGGTTAAATGTTTCCATATCAATTATTCTTGAAAAATATCTTCTGCTTACACATTATTATCAATCAATGTAAGTGATACTATTAACTTAAGAAACATAAAGAACAAACAATATATTGTTTTCATAATTTAGTAGTTTATAGTCTATGTAAGCCAGAAACATTTTCACACTTTGCATAGCTACACAAGGACTCACACACTTCACATACACATTGTCTGTGGGTTTCCTAGTTCATGAAAGTAACTATGGCCTCTTAACACTCAATAATGGTTCTCCATGCACAAATATTTGCTATTCCACTGTAAGAATTAAAGACAGACTTTCAAGAGAAGACATTTTAAAAGCAACAAATACCACCCAAGTCACCGCTTAGCTTCATATTTTCAGCTACAAAACATAAAATAAAATCAGAAGGATTTTATGGGGCCTAGTGATTTTCCATCTCTGGGCAAAGGAGAGGAATAAATGATTTGCTTTGTGAATATATTTCACCAATGTCTATATAGACTATGA
Organism: Arvicanthis niloticus; assembly: GCF_011762505.2. Classification (NCBI taxonomy): domain Eukaryota; kingdom Metazoa; phylum Chordata; class Mammalia; order Rodentia; family Muridae; genus Arvicanthis; species Arvicanthis niloticus. The sequence goes on along the minus strand of NC_133430.1, from coordinate 22,195,914 downwards.
CAGTTACCTACTTCACAAACTGTATCCTTTTAGAAATGTAGTAAATTTAAAGCTTTTTATGGGACAGTGTGAGCCAGAAGCGTGGTAGCTGCAAAAATAACATGTTGAAAAGGAACATATTTAAACTTCAGGCTCTGCCTTATGGTGCAAACAATATCTTTGCCTAGTGGCAGTAGATCTGTCTAAATGGACAGTCTTTTAATTTGACAATGAGACCTTGTTTTTAGCCTGTAAATTTGATGTCATTTTTTCATGATGTGTGAATTAATAGAAGTGTATTGATTGCTTTTATTTGTGTTCTCTATACTCTTATAAAGATGCCCAAACACATTTAAAGTTAAATTGCTATTATGTTTTACTAAGGGGCTTGGGAGATAACTCAACCAATAAATTGCTTGTAAAACAAGCTTTAGAACCCAAGTTTGATCTTTAGAACTCATACAAAAACAGTCCACCATGCTGTGATATGCTTGTTTGCAATTTCAGTATCAAGGAGAAAAATACCAAAGGATCACCAGAGTTCACAAATGATATAACCTAATATACTTGGTGTCAGGCCAGTGAGAGACCTGACATCAAGGCAACCAAGGTTACCAACAGGCTTCTAATAAAAGAAATGTGAGACCTTTTGATCTCTGACTTCTATATAGGCGTATACATACATGTACCATCATGAACATGGGCCCACATGGACATACATATACATGTGCACACAAATATTTTCTTAAATGTTATCTTTGTTTCTAATATATGGATATGTATAAATAGTTATATGTATATAATAATATATATATTGTATATATGATTATATATACAATATAATATATATAATATATTAGCAATATATTATATATATTATATATAATGTATATAATAATATGTATAAATACAAATAAATATGTATAAAAAATAAATATGGATTGTATAAATATGTATAAATAGTACATGAGTCAGATAATATATGATAGTAGGTAAATAGATAGGAAAGAAGAGATAGAGAGATGATTAATAATATAGATAAATAAACAAACAATTAATCATAGATTCACCTACATATCTATAGTTTAGATGCTTTTGTCAACTTGAGACAATCAAGAATTACTCATAAAAGAAGACTGAGTGTGGGCCATTTGAGAGATTGTACAAATCAAGTTGATCTATTTTCAGATCTGTGGGGAATTTCCCTGCTTATCGATCTATATGGAATGCACAACAAATTTTGGGTCTTGCTGACCCTGGACCACTGGCCCTGGGTTTTATAAGAAAGATAGCCAAGGAGAATTACGGAGAGGTCCTGAGTAAGCAGAGTTTCACTATGGTTTCTACCCAAAATTCCAAACTTTACTTCCTACCCTGACTTCCCTCAGTGATGAACTGGGACCTCAGAGTGAAAGATGAAATGAACTCTTTTTCCTTAAATAGCTTCTGGTTATAGTGTTTCTCACAGCAACACAAGTAGGACACCATCTTTTTTTTTTTTTTTAATCTACATGGATACTGGAAAAAGGTAGAAACATAGAGCAGATGGTTGGGAAGAAGAGACCAAGGCCAGAGAACGTTTTATATAAAAGATAATGTGGTTGGTAGTTAAGATTTTACTAAACATATAGAATTTGCCATGAGTATTCAACCTGGTTTCTGTTGTATATAGAGTTGTAAATAATATACAAATTAATCAATATACATATATTCTAATAGAACATTGTTTGTAGACATTGAAAATTAAATGTACAGTCTTAATATACATTATTTTCCCAATGATGTTTTAAATTTTTGAAAACTGCCCTTGATTTTTTATGCAGAAAGAAACTTCAGTTTAGAAGCCTGGGTCCTTGTTTGCACCTTCATGTACTAATAAAATAACCACTAGACTGATTATATTTGCAGTCAAAAGTCCCTTGATCATTGCTGGATTATCATCTTATTCTGATCAGCACCCAATCCTAGAATAATTTTGGATTCTATACAAGAAAAATCAAAGTCAGTTTAGAAGTAGGAGATATTTTCAGTGAAAATGTAATTTTATTGCACAAGTTGGAACACAGCCAAAATAAAATCTCACACCTCCACTTCAAAGGAAAGTGCAAAACAAGAATATGTCTGGGCTGAATGTTTCATTATAGGATAAGTAAAGATGTATAATTAGTCAAAACATGATCCCTACATTTTCACAGTATCGCAAACACAGCACAATATTAATTTCCACATTATATTTTATATGCAAACAAATGTGTTTATCTATTTTAAACTGTTGCCTTTCTCTCAAAAGCTGTCTTTGACAAAAAAGAATTCTACTGAAACCTGAAGTTTTAAATATGTGAAAACTTTAAAAATGCAAATAATAAAAGCATAACCCTAGAAAAACAAAAAGAACAAAAACGAACAAAAAAAGCATAACCCTTTCTTAATTACACAATTTTACATATAATGTCTTCAGCATATACTGAAAACAATTTGAATGCTCAACTCTAGAAGTTTGTGCAGAAGTATGAACACATAGAAGTACTCGAAGTAGGAAGTGCAGACAGGTGGTGGTACTCTGCAAGGACTAAGCATAACCTGAGCAAAAATATATCCTCCTAAATTAGTTTTATCAGTGTATTTAACCATAACAAGAGGAACAAAACAAAGACAGCATTCTGCCATTTCTCCCTCTATTCTGCTACCCAAACACAAGCAGCATTATCCCATTATAATGAAGTCGCCGTTTTAACAAATTGGAAAAAAAAAAAAAAAAAAAAAAAAAAAAAAAAAAAAACGCCCTCCAGAACTCGGGTAAAGCAATATCCACAGACTGTATTTTCTAAATGATCAGAATGTGTATTTGCTTAAAATAGGCATTAAAAATATCATCCAGGGAGAGATGCATGGTCCCTTGAGCCTCATTTTCTAGCTCTGGGCTTGTGCTTCAGTCAAGAGGAACGTTGCAAGACCCCAAGAGTGTCATTCCTCCTCGTAAAAACCTTCAGTGGCCCTAATACCAACCAGCATGGAATTCTGATCCACCAATCCCATCTCAGTCTGATATGCCAGCTATGCCATTTGCTTCCGACCGGGCCACAACCTGCAGAGTAATGTCTACAGCCTGCAGAGTGGGGTCTTCCCAAGGAAACACTATCAGGTCCACCACTCTGACCTCCATGGTCTGGCCCAAGGCTCCCCTGCCCCCCACCTGCCTAATCAATGTTCATAAGGGAAATTGATCTGAAATTCTTTCTTTGGTGAGTCTTTGTGTGCTTTAGGAATCAGGGTGAAAATAGCCTCATAGAATGAGTTTGGCAGTGTTCTGTCTGTTTCTATTTTGTAGAATAGTTCAATGTATACCAGAATTAGCTCTTCTTTGAAAGTCTGGTATAATTCTGCACTAAAAACATCTGGCCCAGGGCTTTTTTGTTGTTGTTGTTGTTGTTAGGAGACTTTCATTGACTGCCTCTATATACTTAGGTGTTATAGGACTATTCAGATAGTTTACATGTTCTTGTTTTAGCTTTGATAATTGGTATCAGTCTAGAAAGTCATCTATTTCATTTATATTTTCCAACTTAATGTAAAAATACTCAATAAAATACTCACAAACTAATTCCAAGGAAACATCATCCACCATGATTAAGGAGTCTTCATTCCAAGGATACAGGGGTGGTTAAATATGAGAAAATACATCAACATAATGCACCACTTAAAAAAACTGTAAGCAGAAAACACTAGATGTTAAAAAATCATTTGAAAAACATCCAACATCTTCATGAAAAAATGTCATGGAGAGATTAGGAATTCAAGGCTCATACCTAAACACAATTAAGGCAAGAAACAGCAAGCCAATAGTCAACAACAAATTAAATGGAGAGAAATTTAAAACATTTCCATTAAAATCAGGTACAAGACAAAGCTGTTCACTTTCCTCAGATCTCTTCAATACAGTACATGAAGTTCTCACTAAAAACGATAGGACAATGAAAGATCAACAGGATACAAACTGGAAAAGAAGAAGTTAAAGTATCATTTGTAGATGATATGATAGTATACATAAGTGACTCAGTGCAATCCCCATCAAAATTTTAATACAATTCTTCAAAGATTTTTAAAGAACAAGTCTCAACTTCACATGGGAAAACAAAAAAATCTAGGATAGCTAAAAGATTCCTGAACAATAAGGAGCTTCTGTAAGTATCACTATCCCTGACTTCAAACTATATTACAGAGCAATAGTAATAAAACCTGCATGGTATTGATATAGAAACAGACAAGTTGATTAATGAAACCAAATTGAAGACCCAGAAATAAGCCCCCACAACTACTGACACTTGATTTTTGACAAAGAAGCTAAAACTTAGAGTGGAAAAGGAGAGTATCTTCAAGGAGTCTTCATTCCAAGGATACAGGGGTGGTTAAATATGTGAAAATACATCAACGTAATGAACCACTTAAAAAAACTATAAGCAGAAAACACTAGATGTTGAAAAATCATTTGAAAAACATCCAACATCTTCATGAAAAATGCTGCTCTAACTGGATGTCTATGCAGAAAATGTAGTATATCTACACAATTGAATGCTACTCAGCCATTCAACACAAGGACATCATGAATTTCACAGGCAAATGGATGGAACTAAAAATATCATACTGAGTGAGGAAACCCAGATTCAAAGTAATATGCAAGGAATGTACTCACTAATAAGTAGATATTGTCTATAAACTACTGCATAACCATGGTATAACCACCAGACCAAAAGAAGCCAAATAACAAAGAGGACTCAAGAGAGGGAATCTTCTTTAGAAGGGGAAACAAAATAGATATTGGAGGTTGATGGAATGAGGGAACTGGTTAGAAGAGAAGATGGGCAGGGGTGTAGTTGGGTGGAAATCATATGTAGAAAGATCAGGAGAGAAAAGAAAGATTGCCTGTAGAGGAGCCGTCTTAGGCTGTGCCAGAGACCAGGGATAGGGAGAGGGTTCAGATTGTCTATGACTGGGACTCTAGATGAAACTCTTTAACAGTGATAGATATGGATCATTAAGTGGCCACTTCTTGTAGCTATGTAGGACTCCCAGTGGAGGGATAAGAACAGCAAACCACCCCCAAAACCATCAACCCAAAATGTGTCCTGCCTACAAGATATGTAGGAACAATATAAAGCACAAATTGAGGGCATGACCAACCAATGACTGCCCCAAGGTGAGACCCATTCCATGGACAAGACCCAACTCCTGATACTATTAACAATATTTCAGTATGTTTCTAGACAGGAAGCTACCATAACTGACCTCTGAGAGGATCCACCCAGCAGCCAATGGAAAGACATCCAGAAACTCACACTCAAACATTAGATGAAGCTCAGTGAGTCTTATGGATGAATTGGGAGAAGAATTGAGCGACCTGAAGAAATCAGGGACTCCACAGGAAAACCAACAGAGTCAATGGACTTGGTCCTTTCTAGGCTCCCAGAGGAGACTAAATCACCATCCAAAGAGCAAGCACAGACTGGACTTAACCCCACCTCCCTGCACATGTGTAGTACATGAGCAGCTTGGTCTTCATATGAGTCACTCAATAACTGGAGCAAGAATTGTCCCTGAGCTTGTTGCCTAGTCCTGCAGCAATTAAATGTGAGTGTGACACCCAGCATGGGGGCTTATCTTTCACAAAAGAGAAGGGGAAGATGGACGGGGGAAAGATTTGGGTAAGGGGATAATAAGAGGGGATGAAGGGCTGATGTTGGGTTGAAAACTGAATAAATAAATAAATAAATAAATAAATAAATAATATTATTTGGAGAATATAATCTAATTTGCATTTATAGACTGAATAAATAAATCAATTTTATTAAAAATTCCAGTTTTATAAAATTAAAATGTAAAAAATTAAATACATACTACCTTGCTATTTCCTGCACATATGTGAATCCATATATTTGTACAAAAAAAGTTTACAATTATATATTGTTAACTATATTTCTTTCAAACTAAAACTCTGGGGCTGGAGACGAAAAGTAAGTAAATAAATAATAAATGATGGAAAGCATTTGGAGGAAATTGTGGAAATAGACCTCTAAACTCAAACTCAACATATATGATTTCACTTACATATGGACATACACATACATCCTTATACATATACACATAAACACATACACACACACATATGTACAGATATATCTATCCCACACAGATGTTCTAGTATGGGTATCAATGCATAAATAAGATAAATATGAATGAGAAGAAAAAAACAAAGGAAATTTAAATACTCTTATTCAACCTCTAACATCAATTTTATTTGTTACTAGCTAGTTTTCTTGCCAACAGTGTAATGATGAGCCCCAAACCCTTATTCTGTATTGATTTTAACAGGCTTTCTTGGCTAAGATAGTTTATTGCTTTCTCTGTGACATTCATATCAGTCTTCAACACCAAGCCTTTTTACAATGTTCCATGAAATAATTTCTATCAATTATGCTTTCTTTTAATTTTATCTAAAAGTAATACTTACTTAAATTGGAATGGAGATGCTGAAACAATTTCTGCTACTACAAAAATGAAAGAAAAAAATTGTCCAAGCTTATAAGCTTTTGCCAAAAGTGCACACACCAGGGATAAGTGAGATAGAAGGAAGCTTGAGTGACTTTTTAATCACTCAATAATAAAACAATTTGAGTGAATTTTTAATTTTTAATTTTTAATTATTTATTTCTCAATCATTCTATTTATTTATGTTTCAAATGTATTCTTTCCCAGTTACCCCTCCACAGCAACTCCCATCTCATCCCCATCTCCTCCTTCCCTTTGCCTCATGAGGGTTTTTTTTTTTTTTGGATATTTTATTTACATTTCAGATGCCATCCCCTTTCCCCATTTCTGCTCCCCCCCCCAACCCCTGGAAAACACCTATCCTATGCCCCCTTTTCCTTTTTGCTTTTAAACACTTTTTTAAAAATGTTAATCAAAGGCTTGATAAGTTTGGTAATGCTCAATCAGAAGTGTAACCCAATACCCAACCTAGATATATCAAATATCTTTGACTGGTGGAGACAGGTGAACATCTGCCTCCCTGTGAATTTTTATTCATGAATACAAAAAGATTTTGTGAAGGTTCCAAATATATTGAAAGATGTTGCTCCAAACCTTCACTATTTTGTCTATGATGTTTTTTTATTTTTGAGATTATAATAATCATATTGTTTCTCATTTCCTCATTTCAAACAATTCTGTATACTTATTTCTTATCAAATTTATGTCATATTATCTTATTAATTACTGTCATATATATATACACACACATATATATATATGTATATATATTTACTTAATATATATATTAAGTAAAAGTCTCCACATATATTTCAACAGTTACACATAAAAAGATAGCATTATGGAACATGAACACACCAAATTTTCATTGAAAAAGCGCAAGTTGTAACTCAAGATGTTGATACCTACAGGGTAAAGTTTTTCAATGGAAGCAGGAGATATAAATCTCTAAAACTAAAATGAGTATACTAAACACAGTGTATTAGCAGAAGATCAAATTTGATCAGAAGTAAAGTGTAGTCAATTCTTCCTGAGTGAAATGTTTCATAGAGGACATGTTTCATGATCCAAGATGGAAATGAAATAGAGATGTCATTAGAAATAGAAGTTCTAAGATGGATCAAAAGAAGGAAGAACAAGAGGAAACTGTTCAACTTACCAGTCCATTCAGGATCTGACTTATCATAAGGACGCAAGTGGGTTTGTCAAGAAATAAGAGTAGAGAGACTGTCTGGAAGCAAGGTAAATGTATAGCTTTTTTTTTTTTTTTTTTAATCCCACACAGGAAATGAGGATCCAACACTGACTTTCTGATATTTCAACATGATATTTCTCTGACTACTTCACCGCAAAGGCTGGGGGTCACTAAGGGGAGAAGAGCCACATAAAAAAGGAGAGAATGAGCCATATTGTTATCAGATATAGTCTAGCCTGTCAAACATCTGACTGGTATCTGACACATCTCATTAAATATCAGTGATTTCTCAGTGCCATTCAACATCTCTCTCTCACCCAGAAACATATTTTAAATAATCTTCTGTTTTATATAACAATGTTCATCTGTATGAGAGAGGAGGACATTTTAAAGTCTTGATTCAATTAAAGACATGAACATGTTGGTGTTATATTCAATAGACACTGTCAGCTTATATGTGTGTGTGTGGGAGGAAGTACCATGAATACATGTCTTCAAATTCTTGATGTCTTTATCTTCATCAAATTAACCTGTATAACTGCTAATGTGCCCAACACTACCCCTTCAATGGAACTTGAAAAATATATGTTATCAAGAAACTATCACTAAAGCTATAAATTATATACATGGCATTAAATATACATAATGCTTTCAATTTGATTTTACAGCTGAGATAACTCTCATACAGACTGCCAAATTGCTGAATGATCATCAATTTGCACCAAATCAGAGATAAAACTAAATTATTTTCATTTTTCAGAGGATGAAAGTTAGATTAGCTATTGGTAATGCCTTCATCACAACGGATACACCACAGATCCAGGATGATCTCCCTGAAGTAACAGCATCAAAAGTGGATATATCTTACCATAAATCAGACACAAGGAGAATTTTAGTGCGTTGGTTTACTTTAGGGTACAACTATCAGTAAATAAGAGTCTTTCCACTTCATGGCCATGAAAGACCATATGGAAGAGATTTAGTTCCCTTTATCTTTATACCAAGGATCTAGTTCCCTTTATCCTTAGTCATTTCTCTCATTTCCAGTTGTCAACCTGTCTCTTGAGTAGTGGTTCTCAATCTATGGGCCATGACTCCTCTGAAGGTCAAACACCCCTTTCACATGGGTTGTCTATGATCATTGAAAGACACAGATGTTTACATTATGATTGATAAAACTAACAGAATTACAGGTGTGTAGTAGCAAGAAAAATAATGTTACAGTTGGGGGTCAGCCCAACAAGGAACTTTATTAAAAAGATTGCAGCATTAGAATGGTTGAGAACCACTGCTCTTGAGTTCCCTGCCTTTTCAAGTGGGTTTTCTTTTTGGTCTCATCTCTTCAGCACCACCAGACACATAGCATATATGCAAAGGACTTGACCTCTGCCATCACAAAAAAAAAAAAAAAAAAAAAAAAAGAAAAAATGTGACATCTCAGTGAGATAGAAAAGTGTGTGACCTGTGGGGTTGTTAGCTCACATGCGTGTGGGTGTGGGTACTGTTGGGCAGAGTGTTGGTTCCCACAGTTCTGGGGAGCAGAAACGCAGGATTTTGACTGAGTTCACTCTTTGTGGTGCTGGGCGGACACTACATGGCTCCACCTGGGCACTGAGAGATCTCACTCAGTCTGAGGTCCCACAGGGGCAGGGCTCCTAAGTGGTTGTCTCCGTGCTGAGGAGGCTGACCTGAGAGGCTGGTGGTCTATGTCCTTGGGCTCCCAGAGAGCACTGAGAGCCACAGAACAGAGACATGGGGGCATACGGGCTGGCCCATAGCTGAGAAGAATGAAGGGGAGGGAACAGCGCTCAGTGGATTGAGATTCTTGGTATGGCACTCGCTTGGCTGCCTTGAATTGGCAGCCTCCATGGCAGACCATAGAGAAGTCCTCAGAGATTAGGCATTGGAAGCAGCAGTAGCTGATCATTAAAGGCCTTCTCCATGGTTCCCCATAGCTGGGGCCCCAAAGACACAAGGAAGTCCATGGTTTTAAAGGGTTTATTGTCATGGCGGAAAGTAGATGAATCTGGCTGCACCCCTCCCCAAAACTCAGGGCAGACCTGAGTTAAATAGAGAGAATAGAGGGAGGAGGATCTGGGAAGGAATACTTAATTGGCTATGCCCTTTGGCCTTCAGATAACTCATTAATATGGAAATCTCTTGAGGTTGAGGCCCATAGTCATGCCCTCTACCTGTGGAGGGTTTGGTAGGAGCATTGCCCTATGAGACTGAAAAGCTCTGGTCAATGGAGGTCTTAGTTGCATGTCAGCAGCCTGGAATCTGGAGGCATGGCCAAACACATACCGTCATCCCATTAGGGTCCGGAGTTCTAGAACTACTCGACCAGGAACCTGCTATCCTTTTACAGTCCCACAGAAAAGAGAATGAAGAAAATGCCTCATAGACCTAAAAGCAGACTCAAAAAAAAAACAAAAAACAAAAACAAAACTCATCCCAATTGTGGCAATAACCCATTACCAAGAGCATAAACACCTTTGAAATCCACTTCTTATCATGGTGCGTTAGAAATTGTTTTCCATCACATGAGTATTGGAGAACACTAAAATAGGATGATGTAAATTCTGTGGATTTCCATATTATTCTAGCACTGACCTTAATGTCACCTGGCTACTTAATATGTCATCTACTCAATGATGTACCTCCCCATCTGGATGTTCCAGCAAGGCATATAATTTATCCTAGTGTCTCTTTGTCTTAGTATCTTTGTCTGTAGTATATTCTGATAAATAAAAACATGAAATGCCTATGGGACTCTCCAATATTCCTAGATTAGGGTAAGTCACAGTTTCTTAGGAACTGCTGCTGCACTGCTCTGGCATGGTAGAAGATAAGGAAGTAGACTCTAAGAGGTATTTCCCCTCCCCAGTTCCATTCAGAGAAGGGGACTGAAATGGTCCAGAGATCACCTGATGCCCCTACCTCATAATCAACTATCCAGTATTAGTTAGCCTGTAGCAGAGCTCAGGGTCCTCAGGTAATCCCACAAGCATCTCAAAACTGTTAACTTGGAGGACTCTGTTTTCCAAATCTGGATGCACAGTCTCCTGTCTCCTTTGTAGTTGAAAAAGCACAGAACGTGAACCTCCATTCAATTATATGAATATTACTTCATCATGATATGACTTTTATTATCACAGCTTCAACCCTTTACACTAAAGACAAATGTTATACTCTTAACTCTTGTAACTACAGCGAGTTTTAAGAACATGCATTTTAATTTTTAAAAATTAGGTTTTGGTTCATACCTGGGTATAACTGTTGGTCACATTCTTCCTTTGGAAGCTTGTATGATACCTTCTAGTACTAAATAGACACTGATTAATTAAATAAAATTTAAAAAGTAAAGTAAGGTTCAGTCTCTTCTTTTAGTATTTGTAATGGATTAGCAAAAATTCCAAGTAAAAATTTTCTGCTAATATTTAAAAAACTTTCTTATGTGAATAATAAAAGATACCTAATAGTTAATTACTTTCTCCATAACAGTAAAATTTCCATGGAGCAAAACATAATTCATGTCTACAGTATAACATATACTATTTTAGAGTTCTATAGATGTGGCCACTGTAGTATACACTGTTCCAGAGACCTCTAGATGTGTCCACAGTAGGATACATCATTCTAGAGTCCTATAGATGTGTCCACAGTAGGATACACTGTTCCACAGTCCTATAAATGTATACACAGTAGGATACTTTATTCCAGAGTCCTATAAATGTGTCCACAGTAGGATACACTGTGCTACATGGTTGACTAAAACTATGCCAGTAGAAGCTATCTATTCTCTGAACAGCTTTCTGTAGATAAATCCCAGGGTAGGAAAGGCTCTGTTCAAAGTCCAGTGGAATCACACACAGCCTCTCAGGGATCATCACTAAGATATGCTAAAGTTGAACTTCAGTTAGTAATAGGCACTTGAGTTAAAGATTGTGTGGATTCAGATCAAGTGGACATGTGACCAGAAGACACAACCTGTGAACACAGCTGTTGCTGAGCAGAGAGAACTGAGTCCAAAAATACACAAACCAAGAAAAAAAAACAGGAAGAACCCCAAAAATCATGACTGAAAAATAGTAATGAGGTTATGAATGTGTACAGATATCATTAGAACTCTATCTCCTGTCTGCTAGATCCCATTCAGTCCTCCATAGATGCTATCACTTATGACAGCCAATATATTATAAAATTTTATTTATGATCTGTCTTTAAGTGTGTGTACTATATACACTCACACGTCAGACTGTAGAATTGTTCCAAGATGTAACTGGTTTTTTTGTGTTGTGGCTGCTCTTTATTCTCAACTCCTATAAGTATGACACTATTCCCAATAAATTCATGTTTGAGGATAAAGCAAAGGGAAAGGGGGAAACAAGTAAGAAAGTGAGGTAAGAGGAGGCTGTAGAAAGGATACTAAAGAATGCTTAGCCTGCAGCAGCTTCAAGAAGAGAGACATCCAAACACCACCCTCCATGGAAGGCAGCACGGTATATAATGAAGAGAAGGGAATGATGGAATATGTAGTGGAGAGACAGATGTGAAAAGCAAAGTCAAGTAGTTCACCCACTGTGGAGAGAGGTGGAACTGGAGACCCTACAGCAGTGAGGAGCAAGCAGGTATGAGGAGCCAGGACAAGCACCAGGAGCCATACTAATGTCTAGCCTTGGGCTACTGCTCTGGGCCATGTTTGAGTCCATGTTCTTACCAAAGCAGGGATATGTAGTGATGTCTGAGGCCCGTGTTGCCATGGGCATCTGAATGTCAGTACTCAAGGCTGCTACCTCAGACTATGTTGATGGCCCAAGGCCTTACTGATGCTGGAATCCATGCTGACCTGTGTTGCCAGTGCAGCCACCTGAGACCATGGTAAAGTCTTGGCCTGGATCTGTGGCCCTACTGCAGCTAGGGTCTGTGTTAAGTCCTTGATCCAAGTTACCACAAAATGTCATGCAATGTCAGTGGTCTGGGTTGCCATCTCATACCATGTGAATGTCTGAGGGCTGTAATGGTCTGAGTGTCCTGAGCTGTTACCTGAGGCCATGGTGACATCTGAGTCAATGCTTCTAACCTTGGGCCATATCTGGGTCCATAGTCTCATCCTAGACAGGGTCTATGTTGATGTCCAAGACCTGTGTCACGTGGGCAGCATGGAAGAACTGAATCTGGTTGTGTGTGTGCTTGAGAGCTGCCCTCAGCTGGCCCAACCCTTCACCAGCTGTAGCACTTAGGAGATGTGACCTGACCCCACCTCTTACCTGGGCAAAGCAGGATAGCTGGCAGCACTGGTGGTATGTGCACTGGAGAGCTGATGGGCACCCAACTCAGCTTCCACCCAGGCACAGATCCATGACTCTGAGTTGGTTCACTGCAATATCCACCCCATCTATGAACTCCTGAAGCAGGTAAAAGGGCATGTCCTGCAGATCCAATATTGCAGGATTTCCATGACACAGGACAACAAAGGGATATCTGAGAAGAGTCCACGTGAGGATCCAGTACTGATAGTGTAGCAGAAGCCACAAGCCTTGAACCAGACCAATGACTCATTGTAATGAACATTTGCGAGTAATGCTGTTTAGGCAGAAGAGAATACTGTGTGACACACTGCAGTTTCTATGGTGAGATGTTTTTGTTTTTGTTTTTGTTTTTCTTTGGTGGGAGGACAGTGCAAGGGCAGAAGACAGATATGAAGAGACACAGAGATGAGTGGAATTGGGGTACATGGTGTGCAATTCATAAAGAATTAATAAAAGTTTTTAAAAGAATGTTAAAATTTTTCTGTATTTTCTGTCCACTCAAGATGCCTGGCTGCACTTCTTTATTATTATTTATTCTTGTTATTATTATTTATCATTTTATTTGTTTACATTGCAAATGATATTCCCCTTCTAGGTTACCCCTCCACAAATCCCCCATCCCATCTGTCTTCTCCCTCTCCCCTTTGCCTTTATGAGGGTTCTCCTGCTCCCACTCATCTACTCCTACTTTACCCCTACACTGCAGCAACAAACCTCCACAGGACCAAGGGCCTCTACTCCCATTGACATCAGACAAGGCCATCCTCTGCTATATATGTATCCAGAGCTATGGATGCCTCATATTTCATTGGTGGTTTTGTCTCTGCCAGCTCTGGGTGGTTTAGTTAGTTGCTATTGTTCTTCCTATGGGGTTGAAATTCCTTCCAGCTCCTTCAGTCCTTCCCTTAGATCTTCCATTGGGGTTCTCAGTCTCAGTCCAATGACTGACTCTGGGTATCTGCATCTGTATTGGACAGGTGCTGGTAGAACCTCTCATGTAACAGCCATACCAGGTTCCTGTCAGCAAGCACTTCTTGACAAGAGCAATAGTGGGGGGGTTGGTATCTCTAGATGAGATAGGTTCCTAGGTGGGGTGGTCTCTGGATGTCTTTCCTTTGAACAGGAACATTTCTGGCTTAAAACTTTTGAGATGGGTGGTAACCCAATCTCTCAACTGGGGGCCATATATATCTACTGCAGGTGGTCTTTATAGGTTCTCTCTCCTTTGTTGTATATTTGTTCTCTCACTTTGTTGTATATTTCAGCTAAAGGCATCTCTGTTGGGTCCTAGGAGCTTCTTCTCTGGTGTCTGGGACTTTCTAGTGTCTACCCCCAGTTCCTCCTCCTCCAGTGCTACATATTTTCATTTGATTTCCTGACCCTCTATACTTCTCTCCTGTCCCTTTCAATACCTGATTATGTCCCCCCCTCCTTTCTTCTTCCCAGGTCTCTCTCTCTCTCTCTCTCTCTCTCTCTCTCTCTCTCTCTCTCTCTCTCCTGTGATTATTTTGTTTCTTCTTCATAGAATTAAAGCATCCACAATTTGGTCTTCCTACTTCTTAAGCTCCATATGGTTTGTGGGTTGTTCCGTGGGTATTCTGTGCTTAACTGGTGGTCAGCATGTAGAAGAATGCAAATTGATCTATTCTTATTTCCTTGTACAAAGCTCAAGTCCAAGTGGATCAAGTACCTCCACATAAAACCAGATACACTGAATCTAATAAAAGAGAAAGTGGGGAAAAGCCTCGAACACATTGACACAAAGGAAATTTTCTTAAACAGAACAAAAATGGCTTATGCTCTAAGATCAATAATAGGTAAATGGGACCTCAAAAAATTGAAATGCTCCTGTAAGGCAAAGGACACTGTCAATAGGACAAAATGGTAACCCACAGATTGGGACAAGATCTTTATCAATCTTACATTCGCTAGAGGGCTAACATTCAAAATATACAAAGAACTCAAGAAGTTAGACTACAAAGAACCAAATAACCCTATTAAAAATGGGGTGCAGAGCTAAACAAAGAATTTCTAAATGAAGAATCTCGAATGACTGAGAAGCACTTAAAAAAATGTTCAACGTGCTTAGCCGTCAGGGAAATGCAAATCAAAACAACCATGAGATTCCAACCCCACACCAGTCAGAATGGCTAAGATCAAAAACTCGGGCGACAGCAGATGCTTGTGAGGATGTGGAGAAAGAGGAACACTCCTCCATTGCTGGTTGTACTTCTATTTCCTTCTCTACATGCCATTTCTCATCTTATTTGCATGTATCTTCTTTCTTCACTTGAGAATGCTCAATGTATTTCCCTTCTCCACAGCCTCACAATATTAGGTAAAATAAGTGGCCCTAGTGGATATCGCAACCTTTTATTTATTTCAGGTAATTAGAATACCAAATGTTCTTATTTTAAATCATCTTGGGGAAGAGGAAGCAGCTCTACCAAGTAAAGTATTTGCTTCACAGTGCAAGGACTTCTGTTCAATCCTCAGATTTCAAGTAAAAATATTGTATGTATGTACAGAATTCTCAAAAAATTAATAAAAATGTTTATTTAAAGAATGTTGTACATGGTATCCTGTGCTTGTAATTCCAGCACTAGTAAGGTAGAGAGAGGAGGTTTCTTTGGGCTCATTGGCCAGCCTGTGTAGAATTAATGGCAATATTCAGGCAAACAAGAGACCTAGTCTCAAAAAAAAAAAACATTCAGAGAGTATTTTTTAATATGATACCCGGGGTTATTCTGCAGTCTTCATACATACATTCCCACATGTATACACATGCACACACACACACACACACACACACACACACACACACACATGCACTGAGAGAGGAGTGGAGAAAAAGAGGAGGAGAAGAGAGGAGAGAAGAGTGAGATATAAATATAGAGAGATATGCACACATGTACATGAGAAATTACATTTAAACTTTATACAAAATTTGACCCTATACAAGCTTGAAATTGTTGCACAGTATGACCAAAAACCATGAATTTGCAGAGACAGTTAAAAGTTAAGGAATAAAGGAAAGAGAAAGATAAACTATATCATAAACAACCACAGGGATCATGGCAGAGTATCAAGAAAATGATGAAATGTCATAACACGGGCCAATAATGGCACTTTGTGAGTTAAATTCTGAGAATTTTTTTTAGAAAGTTTTAAAGGGCAAGGCAAGAGTCTGAGGACCTCATTTTCTTCAAATAACAGAATTGTTTTTGAAATGTGTTTTTATGTTATTCCCAGGTATAATATACAGGAGTAGGTTTGCTTCAGATTATTCATTTCAACTCTTTATTATTATTTGTTTATTTGCCTCTATGGGAAAAATATCATTTTGCCACATACAGTTTATTTTTGTAATTATACACTTGACTCTTGTGATTCTTAGAGTATAACTTGTCTGATGCTTTGAATAAATCTGGCTATTGCATGAAATTTTAGCACCTGTCTTTTATCCTCATCATTCTCCTACGTCCCGCCAGCTCTAAAGTAGAGACAACGTAGGAACTGTGTTTCTATTTCTAATTCCACAGCATAACTGACAGTGGATAGTGTATAATCGATCCCCATTGATATGTGAATATCAATGACCCTGTTCTCAGAGCATCATCAGCCATAACAATGCTAATGCCTAATTCTCATAAATTCTCTACATTACATACCAGAATTCTGAACTGTTTTTCAGTATACTGTATAGTACCCATGGAGAGAGAATTATCAAATGCTTGGGGGGAACAAAAGAATTGTTCTTGCAGTACAACATCCCCAAGAGTTTAACAATGGTTTGCAGTTTTGATTCCCATTTGTCTTTGAATCCCATATATTTTCAGGAATTCATAACTTCAAAACAAAATGTACATAGGTGAATCAGGTGTGCTGGCACATGACTCTGTGTTATGCAGTATGACCCTATCTCCATTTGACAGAAAGAAGGAAACAAATAACAACAAATAATATGGAGGAAAATAAAAAAAATTTAGGTTAATTTCTATGTTTAGGTTTCATAATTTTCACATAAGTTTCTCTGGGGTGACATGAAAAAATACCTATTTATCCCACATAGAATATTAACATCAGTTCAAAAAAGATTACCCTAGAGTGTATTGATGATCAATGTACCTATTGCATTTTCTTATTGGGTCATTTATGAAAGATTACTTACAGAAAATGGATGACTTCAAGGCTGCTGAATCACCAAAAAAAGGACTACCCCTGTATGTGTGGTAACAGGGAAGTTTGACCTCTAGATGTTCCTGTCCATCTTGGAAGCAGATGAGCTATTAAAATTTTTCTTCCAAGCATCACTGCTCACTTCCTATATAGCTGTGGGATTTGTCCTCATGATTCTCAAAAGTTTCATGCGCCTTTTACATGTCTTGAGATTTGTGGATCTTATAAACCCCCATTTTCAGCTAGGAGGGAACAATTTAATATTGTAGAATTAGTGACACTAACCAACACTCTTTCCTGAGTGAGATAATAATGAATAACAGACACGCTTACCAACACTTAGGCATCAAACTAAAGGGAATTTTTTTTAAAATCAGATTTTAACAAATTGCACAATATACTTTCTTAGTTCTTTGATGCATTTTCCTAGAACTTTGTTGTTTCCTACTGCTTCCAAGTCTTGAGTATCTTTATTAATGTTGGAGAGCAGGGTGGATGTTCATGTGTACACACATATGTGTGCATCGGTATGTTTACATATGTATATGTAAGCCAGGGATTAATATCAGTAATCTTCCTAAATCACTTCACCCTAGATTTTGCTACATATTTTCTTATTGAACCTGGAATTGACCAAGCTGTCTTCCCAAAAACCTCCAGAAACAGTCCAATTTCTGTCTCCTCTATTCTGGGAATACAGACACTTACCCCAGTGTAACCCTATTTATATGGGTACTGGGGATTGAATTTCAGTCTTTATGCTTGCTTGGCAAGTACCTTACTGACTGAGCCATCTCCCCTGCCTAAATTAGACTACTGGGGAGAGACAGAAAAGCATTCCTGTGGACAACATAGTGCAAGAATGTTCCTGAGGTCTTAATAGTTATTTTTGTTTTACGACTAACAAGGCAGATTATAGTTTAAGAGTTGAAAGCCATTTAAGACCAAAGCAAATCATCATAGTCTTCTCCAAAAGCTTGCTAGATCTAATCTCTGGAGTTCTCAGTGACCCATACAGTTATTATGCATGTCTCTGGCTGGGTGTCACCTAGATTTCTCAGGCTGCATGTACTCCTTCAACAGTTTCTAAATAAGACCTCTGGAGAGAATAGAGTTAATTCTTTCTGTAGTTTTTGTATTTTTTTTTTTTTTTACTCTGAGGATGATGTTGTCATAACTGCTAGCCTACTTGATGAAAAGTACTATACTGGGCCTCTGGATAGAATTAAATAGAGCAAGACCAAATAGAGAAGTACCTCACACTCGCAGAGTTAAAAGATATATAGGTTTATATTTTCAAAATGAACCAAGGAGGATCATTGACTTCGGAGTTGTTTAGCATTCCTCAAACACAGTGTGTTTTATGTTGGGACTTAGGAAGATGGAAGACTCAATAAGACCAAGCTATACAATCAGGAGAGTAAGTGAACTCATCTTGTAATTTGTTTCATTATCTCAGGATTTATAAATAGGAGTTCTACCTTATGCACAAATCTTATCTAGTATTGCTCTCTATTCCTTGCCTTTTTTATGCTTTCAAAGGTGGTGGTCCCAGAAAGCACTGAATTCAGATTTGGCAAAGCCAGATCCTTCATATTTGTGTGGAGCTATAGCCCTAACAGTCTTAAGTGATGAGACTAGTGCCTCAGAGTTGTCTGGGAGACTAAAAGCAAACAAGAAGCAAAGCATCATCACAAATGCCAATATGAACACACAGACATGTAAATTATAAGACAAGCAGACAGACATGTACAAGTGCATGTGTGCACAAATGTGCATATGCGTGTACACACACACACACACACACACACACGTATCCTCTTATAGTTTAAAATCTGACTTTCTTGAGAAAGTGCTGCTTTCATGCCTGAACACATTCCCCTTTATCAAAATGTTAGTTTGTTCTAATATGACACAAAATCCAAACAGTCTTTCATTTTTAATTTTCAAGATATGGTTTCTCTATATAACACCCCTATATGTCCTAGACTTGCTTTGTAGACCATGTTGGCTTTGAAGTCACAGAGATCTTCCGTCTCTGCATTCTGGGTGCTGGAGTAAACAAGGTGTGCCACCATGCCTGCCCTCCGAATTTGACACTGATGGGTGAGAAAGCCTTGTCAAGCAGCAATAACATCTGAATGCAACTCTGCTGCAGGCCATTGGAGCACATGTAGTAGATAATGATATTTTTATTGATGTTTGTAAATGAAAATGGACATTCTGCAATACTTATTTGTTAATTCTTTCACTAGTCAAAGAATGACTACCATTTTGTTAGAATTGTTTTAGAATGTTCTAGAGTAAAAAAAAAAAAAAAAAAAAAAAAAAAAAAAAAAAAAAAAAAAACCCTTTTGTCCTCATGGAGGTTATGTTCTACATAATCATGTCATTAAACACCTATAGTTACTCACTTATGTACTTTCTTTAAAAAAAAAAAAAACATGATTCAAAACCAAATATTTTAAACCAAATATTTTACAGTTTTTACCACGGCTTTACTTTCAAGAAAAAAATCCATAAATAAAAAAGGAAGTAAATATCATGTGTGTTCTTTTGTGATTGGGTTACCTCACTCAGGATGATATTTTCTAGTTCCATCCATTTACCTAAGAATTTCTGGAATTTATTGTTTTTAATAGCTGAGTAATACTCCATTGTGTAAATGTACCACACTTTTTTTATCCATTCCTCTGTTGAAGGGCATCTAGGTTCTTTCCAGCTTCTGGCTATTACAAATAAGGCTGCTATGAACATAGTGGAACATATGTCTTTGTTATATGTTGGAGCATTTTCTAGGTGTATGCCCAGGAGTGGTATAGCTGGATCCTCAGGTAGTGCTATGTCCAATTTTCTGAGGAATAGCCAGACTGATTTCCAGAGTGGTTGTACCAGCTTGCAACCCCACCAACAATGGAGGAGTGTTCCTCTTTTTCTACATCCTCGCCAGCATCTACTATCACCTGAATTTTTGATCTTAGCCATTCTGACTGATGTGAGGTGGTATCTCAGGGTTGTTTTGATTTGCATTTCCGTGATGACTAAGGATGTTGAGCATTTCTTAAAGTGCTTCTTGGCCATTCGTGTTTCCTCAGTTGAGAATTCTTTGTTTAGCTCTATATGTAGGGGAGGATGTCCTTGTTGGGCATAGGTGGGAGAGGAGATCTTTGGTTCCTTAAAGGCTGAACACTGAGTGGGGGTTGGGGGATCTGATTGTGGGGAGGTGGGAGTTGAGGGGAGTTGGAGGCACACCTCATAGAAGCAGGAGGAGGGGGGATGGGATAAGGGGTTCCTGGGTGGTAGGGGGAATGGGGTAAGGGGATAAAATTCAAAATATAAATATTATATCCAATGAAAGAGGGGGAAAAAAAGAAAAGCTGTTAGAACCAACATCTTTATTAAAATGTCAGCCCTCTAAGACTTATGTCTTATCTACATAAGTATGCACACATTGTTTTAAACAAGATTGTCTTAAGGGACTATTCATTAATTTAATTTGTAAACACAAACATCCCAATAAGATACCCAGGAAGTAGTGGGCTATCATTTTCATTCCTAATTTTCTCTAAACAAAGTATACAATGTGGCATTGTATACACTACCAAGTAATCTTAATTTATTTTATTTAGCTACATATTTTAACAAAGATACCATGTAAGAAAGACTTTCTGTTTCCTATTTAATCTGTGTGTTGGATAATCTCTGCCATGGTTCATCAGTGCTTTGCAACCCAAAGTAATTAATATTACTGTTTTGGTTTCCTTACCAAATGTTGATAGTTTCAACTAGATTTAGATTTCTTTTTTTTTCTCAAATATTTACCACATCAGATTCATATCTCAGGTTAAGTTATATGAAGATGCCAAGACTATACTCAATTTATTTTAATAGAACTAAAAGTATCAACTTACTACTTGTAAAAAAGATTTACTTTTTAATTTTTGTGTATGTCTCTGTATGTGTGTGCATTTGCAAATGGGACTCAAGGAGGCTAGAAAAGGATATCAGACACCCTGGAGCTGGAGTTATAGGCTCTGAGAACCAAAATCACGTCCTCTGGAAGAGCAACAAACATTCTTAACTACTGTTCTCTTCCCTTCTTGATCTACAAAATTTAATTTGTTTCTATTTGCTATGTTTACATCATCACCTTGGTTACAGTTGCTATCACAGAGCCACTACTCTAACCCACAGCTGCTTAGAGTTGATATATTTACTGATTTAGAATTATTTTTACTCATAATAATTCACAATAGAAACTCAGGTATACAAATAAATTGAGATAAATTAGATGATAGATAGAGATAGATAGATGAGAGAGAGAAAGAGAGAGAGAGAGAGAGAGAGAGAGAGAGAGAGAGAGAGAGAGAGAGAAAGAGGATAGATAATAATGTAGTATTTGTATAAGTTCTTTTGGTATTTGATAATGTTTTAAAACAAGACCTCATACATAGCCATGAGTTACGGGTGCACAATATATACACTAGACTGGCCTTTAACAGAAAGAGATCCATTTGTCCATGTTTCCAAAGTGTTTTATTTGAAGGCATGTGACAGCATGCCTGGATGTACTCTTAAAATTGAAAGCAGCAAGGTCTGTGTTAATTCTATAAAAAGAAAAACCTGTTTGATTAACTTGTGAATAGTCATTTTCAGTGTGGGGGAACTCTTGTTCCCTCTCCTTCCTGGTCTACAACACTAGTTTGCTTTTATTTGCCACATTGAAAACCATCACCTTGGTTACAGTTGCTACATCAAAATTAAGTCTTTACACTGTAATAATTAAGAATTTTGTACCAAGAATGAATTTCAATAAAAGAATAAATCTGTAAGTATAGGTTCAAATGAGTGTGGTGTAGGGACATTGTGGGAAAGACAAACCTAAAAAAAAATTAGAGATAAAAGAAGGAAAAAAGGAAAGTAAAAGGGAAAGGATCCCAAGTTTCAAAAGCTCTGATATTTAATGTTAAATAACAAATGAAATCCTTTATAGAAAAAAGAAAGTGTATATACCTTTGCATATTTTTGCTAGATGAAATTTAAATTGCATAGTGTCATTCACAAACCAATGCAAGAACATCCTTAGGCATTTTAAATATAAGAAAATTGTCTTTGCATAATAGGTTCTACATGTTAGACATATTTAATAATAAGGGGTATGCACATACATGATATAATATATCTTAAGACATCTTAAGACATCTTAATATGTATAATATATTATACAATATATATATTATATAATATATAACATATAACATATAACACATAACACATAACACATAACACATAACATATAATATATAATATATTATATTATATAATATATTATATTATATAATATATTATATATTATATAACATATTATATGTATAATATATATAATATTATATATAATATATATTATATTATATATCATATATAGTTATATATATTATATTATATTATATTATTATATTATAATTATAATATCTTTATATATATAATTATATAATAATATTATATATAATAATATATTATTATATAATTATATAATAATAATATATTATTATAATATATTATATATATAATATATTATATTATTATAATATAATTATAATTATATAATTATATAATATATTATATATATTATATAATATTATATATATATAAATATATAATTATATATTATATATTTATATATATAATTATATATATAATTATATATATAAAATATATATTATATATAATATATATAATATATATATTATATATATTATATATATAAAATATATATTATATATAATATATATAATATATATATATTATATATATTATATATATATTATATATATATTATATATATTCTTATATATATATAAGATTCTTAATTCTTAATTCTTTAATATAATATATATTATATTATATATATATATATATATATATATATATATATATATATATATATGATTCTTAATTTGGCATTCTTAATATGACAGAGAGTAATTTAGAATTAGCCCATCCACGCATCCACGGTGTTTGCTAGTACTGAATCATGGATGGAACAGGGGCTCATTTATTAGCCTGAATACTACTGGCTGGCTTAACAGAGGAATTGAAAGTAAACAATGATTAACTGGGTGTTTCAGAGTAAAAAATACAAAAGGAGTAATCAACCAGTGGTCATTCCTAAGCAACTACTAATGAAAACCACTGTCGTTTTGGAGTTCAGGAAACAAATGTATGAGGATTGCAACTGTATTTAAATTTGGAGAGACTGCTAGAGAATTTGTTCTCAAGATTTGGTGTAGCCTGCTCTCACTTAGAGGATGTGTTCTAGGACGGGTTCCTGTATGAGACTTATCTAATTGAGTTTGTATTTGCTGGTTTGGAAGAAAAGAAAAACTAAGGAGGTTTTAAGACACCCTTTATAGGATGCATTGCTGTGAATTGCTATCAGTTTCAGTTCTTGGAGTCTATGATGGATATCCTTGAAGGACTAGTTCCAGGATGGCACTGATAAGATCATGTAGAATATTTTCTTCCTCCTCTCCTTCCAGCTTTCCAAATGCCCTACAGTGAACCTGATTTTCAGAGCCTAAATGAAGACACCTCGCCAAGAAGAGGAATAGTTTACCAGAGGATCAAGGAACAAAATAATCAAAAAGTGGCTTTGAAGCTGAGAGACACAGTAGCTAAATAATCGGCACAGAATGCAAAAATGTATTAATTTGTCTGTCATAAATCATTATTGTTTGCATAGCTAATGGTTCTATAACAGAAAATTAATATTGGTAAATTGGTAGCGTTTAATACACACTGTGTGGTATGCTAAGAATTATGTCTCTGCTGTTCTATTTAATTATTAAGACATATCTAATGAGACAGGAGTCATTATGAACTATGAAGGATATTATACAAACTGATTACTCTCATGGATTTTCAGTCAGTACTTCCTTTGCACCATCATTTGTTTTATGCCTTTCTATAGAAACACCTCCTAGAGCTATATTTATCTATCAGCTAGTGCAGTGAAGATCCAAACCAACAGCATTTGTTTACGAGGACTATGGGCCACAGGCACAGAAGCATTGTGCTCTATCCTCATAGCCACTGTGAAAGACACTAATATTCAAGGGGAAATAAAGTTTGGTTGACCTTTAGAATTCTTTGATCCAGCTTTTTTTTCTCTACTCGGGCCATGAAAAGACTGTTAATAAATCCTCTCAGTTGAAAATGAAGCGAAGAAAAATCACTGAACTCCCAAGAAAGGTGAACAACGGCCAGAGCAGACAGCTGAGACTTGAAAGTCTAAATGAGGCATGGGGCCATCCCTGTGCTAGCCAGAGCTGATAAAAAAAATAACAATTGTGCTATTATAATAATTTTATTTACAGCTATCTCTGTCCATCATTTTGCTGATAAATGTACACACACGGAACCACAAACACATATAACCCTATTCAGGGACACTATAAAGCATTCTTATCTTAGTTTTGTATGTGAGGGAACTAAAACTTGTCTACAAAAATGCCTCCACATTATTTAAACCTGCATTTATCTGATCTTGAAGATTTCTGTTTATTCCAACCGTTCCCATAACCCAGCATATGTGGTTGATACACCAGGAGGAGGATTATGTTGCATATTTTATTACTTCCTTTTTCTTTAAGCACATGTTTGCACACATCTTCACTGCATATTGGAAAGAGATTTAAACCAAAACAAAACAAAGGAAGAAAATAATACCCTAAATGGGAGTAATACCCTGATCTCTGGTTCCACCTTGCCTCTCATTTCTACCATAAACAAGGAATTTTTCATTTCCTTCCAAGGGTGACAACCTGGAAGGCTTGGTGTCTGCAAGTGTTTCCCACAAAATCATACTAAGACTTACATTATAATGTGGGTGCACTGATGAATAAATATTCCCTTTTGAAAGTATTCGAATGTTTTGGACTCTCCTCTAAAAGATTGAGAAATTTGTAGAAATCTTGAGAAGCAGTAACTTGTCCTTTTTGTTCTTCTACAATGAGAACATACATTTTTCTCGACCTAGGTGCCATGTATGGATAGCCCAGCCTATATGTGATTCCATGTAATGCGGTCAGACCCTCACTCAACAATCTGTGAGCAAATTTATTTTATTGTCCTTGGCTACAGAGTTGTACAAATATAAATATTACTTAGAATTTAATCAGTCTGAGTTCTTTGTTGCAGTAGCATGAACATATTAAAAAAGAAGTAGTTACTATGACATTGATGTTGCTGTAGCAAATACCTAAATATGGTGACATGTCATTGGCACTGGGCAGTGGATAGAAACTAGACCTGAGGTTCAATAGAATAGAAGAGCTTCTAAGAGGCCTTTAATCATTCTAAAGTGTAGTTATATCATGATCAAGACACTGGTAAAAATGTAGACAATATGGAAGGTGTTGGTCAACTCTTAGCCATAAATAAGAAGCAACATTCAGGAGTCAACACCACACATATTAAAAGGTGACAAAGAATTTGGCTGCTTTGGACTCACCTGAGAATGACTGATAGAAACAAAAATGTGAGAATATAGGAGAAAATTAAATGAGTTGTTTGCTGGTATGTTGATTGAATTTACTAAACAAAATGTTAAAGGAGCTGCATGACCTTCCATGATTGTTTATAATAAAGCATATAAAATAATAACGCAAAAACAGAAAGGTCTTTGCCTCAGATATTTAATTTAAATTCTGTTCAGAGATAAAAGGTAAGAAAGTGACTAAGGCAACATTTGTTAAAAGACTTGTTAAACATGAGGAATGTTGGCTACTCTTCATCAGGATACAGGAAAGAAAACCAAAAAATATTTCAAAAGTTCTCAATACTTAATTACATCAAAGAACAAAAGATCATAGTTCTTTAAAAAGGAACAATCACAGGTGACCACTGGACCTTGTAGTCATTGTGTCTCAAGTCTCTAATCCCCATATTGAGACACAAAATTTATTTGCTACCCTGACCTGGGGCTCACAAAGATGTAAGCATATCTTAATTCATCTCTCTACAAAGCATGGGTAATAAACATTGGTGTATTTCATGAAATGCTATTTCTGATTCTATAGAGAGTACAAGGGGTATGACATCATTAGTAGCTTCCTTTAAACCTCAGAGAATGACTTATTGGGCTTTGGGGCCCAAGAACAGAACAACCTCAATAACCCTACAACAACTCTATGGCCACCATTCTGAGACTTTGGTCGTGAGAACTGCTATGTGGATACCCAGAAAAACTGTGGTTCTTAATAATATTATAATAGCAGGACATAGACTGAAAGAGGGTTACTCTCAGGGTTACTCTTTAAATCTGTTTGCTTTGCTGAATTCTTAGATGTATTTAGTTCCTGTTTACTCATTTTTTTCTCTCCTGTTTTCCCATATAGGGAAAGAAATGTCAATCTAAACCTACATCGCTGTTGTATTTTAGAAGCAAATTAATTGGCTTGTGTTCAAAAGCTCACAGCTGGAGGAGGATTTACCTGGAAATGAATTATAATTGAGTCTTACTCTTATCTGATTTAGGAGATATTTGAAGGAGCTGAATAGCATGGCAACATCATAGGAAAAACAACAGTATCACCTAACTGGACCTCTCAGAGCTCCCAGAGCTCCCTCCAAGACACCAACCAAAAAACACATGCGGGCTGGTCTAGGCCCAACCCATATGAAACAGAGGACTGCCTTTTCTGGCCTCCGTGGGAGAGGAGAAGCCTGTAGAAACTTGAGGCCACAGGAATCAAGTGGAATGCTGGGGAGTGAGTTAGGGTGGGTACACCAAAGAGGATGTAGGATGGAGGGAAGAACTCTAGGAGGGAGGTCCATGGAAATAGGGAAACATTTGGAATGTAAATAACTAAAATATTTTAATAAAAACAAAGAGAAAGGAGTGGATATACTTTAGAGGTGAAAAGGACATAAATTCTAAAGGGTCTAGGTGGAAATACTGTGGTCTGAATATGCCACCCTTCCCAAAGAAAGTATATTAAAGCAATATTCATTATGATTGTTTTAAGAGTGATGACTTTATCAATTGAGATAGTCATAGGACAGAATACACATATGGAATTATTGAATTTGCCATAATACACAAGGAAGGTACAGGGCCCCTTTGCACTACTAAATGCTTTATAAACTGTACACTGCTCATTGCTCTTTCCTCTCTAGCCTATCAAGATACTGAAAGAAGATATTGAACCAGCTGAAGGCCCTCATCATATACTTGATCTACTTGTGCCTTTGTCTTGGAACAACCACCCCCACCAACTCTGAAATATTAAGCAATAGATTATATCATTTATGTATTTATAAATCCATAAACACTTGTAAATACATATAATTATTTTTTGCAAACCAATCTTCTAATTTTATTAGTCAGCTTTTTTATATAGTCCCTGACCACCTGCCTAAATAGAGTACCATTGTTTTTAGGTTCTGTTCCTGTATATTAGTTAACCATCAAGAAACTCTTCCATAAACATGCATACATATCAATGTGACCTACATAACCTCTCAATGCAGGCTTTCTTCTCACATGACTCTAAATCATATCACATTGGCATATCACATTTTGTTCTATCAGCTATAATGAAATGAGATGTTGTTTCATCTTCAATCAAGGATAAGAAATACTAACTCTCCAAGGTATGGCAGCATTACATAAAAGTGTCACACCTCAGCAGAGGATGATTATACAGATATAATTTCTAATCTTGGTTATCAACTTGACAACATCTCGAATCAACTAAAATTCAAGAATATAGGTATTCTTGCCTGTGAAAAATAGTTTTGATCAGATCATTTGAGATGGGTGTCCCATCTATATATCTGGATATCATGGTATCAGAAGACTCATTCTAAATCAGGGCATTATCTTCTGGTAGCAGCCCACATAACAAGACATGGAGAAAGAAAAGAGGCTGTGGCTTTTGCCTGATTTCCTTTATTTTGCTAGCAAATGAATCTATGATATTGCTTAACCATTTCTTCAATATTATTAGAGCCTCTTTGCGGATTCCAAGATTGGGTGAAGATCAGGAGCTCTCTAGAAAATCCTGAGAACTCTGGCACCGAATTGGGACTGCAGAGACATTCAGTCTTGGAGGGTGAACAGCTACAACTACCAGATTTTTTTTACAGGAGACAGATATTGTTGAACTAACAAGACCACAGCATATAAACCATTTTAGTAAAGCCCATTTCTTTCTTTCTTTCTTTCTTTCTTTCTTTCTTTCTTTCTTTCTTTCTTTCTTTTCTTTCTTTCTTTCTTTCTTTCTTTCTTTCTTTCTTTCTTTCTTTCTTTCTTTCTTCCTTCCTTTCTATCTACCTACCTATTTATGTATCTAATCATCTATCACCTTTCTATCAATTTATCTATCTCTACTCTCTCCTTCTCCCTTTCCTTCTCCCTTCCCTTTTTCCCTCTTCTTCCTCCTTCCCTCCCACCTCTCTATTTCTCTCTCTCTCTCTCTCTCTCTGTATATATATATATATATATATATATATATATATATATTTGTGTGTGTGTATATATGTACATATATATGTACATATGTATATATAGCCAAGGGATTTCAAAATTAAGCTAATTTGTATGTGTCTTTAATTCATGGATCCAAAGAGCTGCTGGGCAGGTGACTGGAAGCACTACCTGACACAATCATAAAGCAGAATAGCTAAAAACTCATGTTACATAAATATGCATACATATGTATTCGTTTGAACAGTTTGTTCCTTTAGAAAATTCTAACTAATACAACAAATAATATAAACACCTTAGAATGTGGACATGCTTATGCATGATAGCTGACAAAAAAAAAAAAAAAAAGAGAATAATGATTAAATCACCATGCTGCCCAAAGCCCAGTCCTAGACATTCAATTAAGTTTTTTGGTTGTTTGTTTGGTTGGTTTGGTTTGGTTTTGCTTTGCTTCACTTCTGTAACATAGAAAGGAATTTACCTTATGTGGGTAGGGTGGCTGGGAAAGATGAAAGTTCCTCCAGGCAGGAAGTTAGGTGTAGCAGCTGCAGCTACAGAGGCTCATTTAAAGCCTTCTCCATGGTTTCTCAAGACGTGGCCCCAATGACATGAGAAAGTCCTTGGGTTTCCAAAATGGCTTTATTGGCATGATGGATGATGGTTGAATCTTGATGTGCACTCCCATGAAACTCAGGGCAGACCTGAGTTAAATAGGGAGGAAGAGAGGGGGAGGGGCTGGGGAAAAAAACCTTAATTGTCTCTGCCCTGCCTTCAGGCATCTCATTAGTATGTAAATATCTCTAGGGCCTGACACCTGTAGACACCTGTGCTCTTTGGGTGGGGATGCATTGCCCTGAACGTGACTGAACAGTGCAGGTCAATGGAGTTCCATGCCATGTATTAGGAGCCTGGATTCCTGGGAGCATGGCAGAAGAGATGCCCATCCCTTACAGGCAAGGGACACCTGTTGAGTCTCTGGGCTTTCCAGCCAGTGCTTCAACAAAAACCAAGATCCCTTTAATGGCCCTACAACCTTAGGATAAAATATACCCTGTTTCTCACCAAAGGATAACTCAATGATTTAGATTAGGGTAAGAGGTGACATGTTTTCATGAGTAGAAGAGATATTGATTCCTATTTTTCAAGTGCAGGAGACAAAACTGCAGTAGGGTCAGCCATGAACAGCATTTAAAGTAGTACTTGGAAAATAAGTGCCAAGCAATATCTTATCTCATTAATGTCAATGAATATATTTTCATACAGTGTCACAGCTTTTTTTGTATTATATGACAACTGCTCATTAGACAAATCTAATTATTAATGTGTTAATATTAGTATCCCAGGCAACAGATGCCAGCAGGGTGTTTTTAATATAGAAAATGCAATAGAATGGCATTGTGAATCACTTATTTCATATGGCAAGTCATCAACCTAAGCTAGTCATATTGTTCTCCTAGTCCCTGGGTAGGTCTCCTATTCTCATTTGTCACTGACAGAGTTTGAAAATACTTCTACCATCACCACTGTCTTTCTATAACACCTTTTAAAAGTTGTTATACTTGGAAAAGTATTAAAATAAGGAAATTTGTATGAATATTTTAGTGTTTCTTGCCACAAATCCTACTTTATGCAAATCTGAAACACATCCTTCTTACACTTCACAAATTGGAAGTATTTACTTCAGGAGTTATGTGTTTTAGTTTCATTCCGTATTTCCATCTTTATTACTTGACTCTATAAGAATGCTTTATTGTAAGCAAAGAAATATTGAAATATTGTGTTAAGTAAACAGTAATGCCATGGAAACTCCTTGCTTGGTATTCTCAGGATTAGATCAAGAACTCCAGATGCCATCAAAGACCAGGACAGTTTTAAATCCTTTTCCCTGTTCTCAGCATATGTCTGTCTCACTTTCAACACTGGATCTGTATTCATTCTACCTACTACATGGAGGTCATGTTAGTTACTTTTCTCACTAAATGAAAGAAGTAAATTATGGAAGGAAAAACTTCTTTTGGCTCATAATTTGAGAGTGCATTCAATAATAGCAATGAAATCATAGAGGCAGAACTCTACATTACTGATCACAAACGTATCGACAGTCAGGAAGCAGAGAGAGAAAGACGGATGCTGGTTGCTTTTTTTCTTTCACTCACTTTGAGATCTAAGCCTGTGGGATGGTACCACATTTAGAATAAGTATTCTATCCTCAGTTCAACATTGACAGAAACACCAACATAGAAAACACCCAGAGGTAGGTGGCTTAGTTTACTTGAATTCAGTTAAGTAGACCATACAGATTTTCACTGTGGCTAATAAATATTCCTGAATATTTCTGAATGATAAAATGATAAATTAAAGCTAGGTCAGAATTTCACAGAGTATGAGTCCTAAGGTGTTTAGTCTCTAAGAAAATTAGCAGGCTGGACTGGAACAAAATATTTATCTTAAGAAGATCTTTATTTGTTCATTTATATTTCAATGGAAATATTCAGAAATCATCAAAAAGTACTTAATTTTACACTTGTCACAATTTAATCATTCAATAAATAAATATAAAGGCATAAGAAATGTATAATAAATACTTTAAAACATATGTGTATATGTACCTGGTGGAAGAATTAAATTAAATAATGAAGTTTCAAAGGAGAGCAGGTAGGACTTGCCTAATCCTGTCATTGGTGTTTATGTTTCCCGTGGACTCCTGATGGGTTGGCTAATTCAGACAAGCCTATGTGTGAGTAAGCCTTCATCTTGAGCCTGTCTCCAGCTCATCTACATCTGTCTGAAAGGTAGAGTCAGACAACTGACTCACTAACAACTGCCAAGGGCTAAAGGGGTGACAGCATTGTAAAGCCAGACAATTTTATTACTTGGTTATCCCTCCCTTCCCATAAAATATGTACAGTATTTCCCTCTACAGTGTGTCATCAATGCTGACTCCAAATATTAGAAAGATGAATGAGATTTTTTTTAAACATAGAGGCTGAAAAAAGCCCACATTTTTGAGTAGTCTGCTAAGTGCCATAAGATATCACAGAGTTTTCCACCAACAACAGAAGCTCCCAGTTAATGCTGGGCTTTTCATTTAAATGTCAGCCTAAATGTGAGGCATCTAGGGTTCCACAATGAGAGACAAAACCACCCATGGCCAGAATCACACAAACGTTTGCTTGCCTTTCCCTATACACAATTCTTTCTCTATGTTCAATGCATCTTTTCTGTTTTCTTCTTCTTTTTTTTTTTTAAAGACTTAATTCATTTTATGTTTCTTGTATTAAAACCCTTATTTGGTAGCCACAGCCGGAGCTTGGGTCCTCTGAATAGAGACTCTGGTGTGGCTTTTCACAAGATGATCAGTGAATTCCTGATAAGAAGACTTGGTGAACACAGGCTCTTTCCAGAGGTCTGGGAATCAGGTAGTTGTAGGTCTCAGAGATGGTATCAAAGGTGGCCTTGGAAAAGTTGCCTAGGGTGACAGTGCAGCCTCTGGCTGAAGTGCAGTCATCATCTGTACGGGTCATCATCAGTAGCTTCTTGGACACAGGAGCAGAGACAATGCCAGTGCCTCTGGGGGCAAGAATGAGATGCCCCTGCACAGAGCCACAGCGACCTGTCACCTTGTTGGAATGGTGTGGAGCTTGCCAATCTTGTTACGCCAGTAGCCTTTCCCCAAAGGGACGATGGAGAGCATGGCCAAGGTGATGGCCCCTCAGATAGCAGTGGCAACCTCCTTGGAGCACTTAACACCAAGACCACCGTGACCATTGTAGTCCCCAATAGCAATGAAAGCTTTGAACCTGGTCTGCTTGCCAGCCTGAGTGTGCTTTTGCATTGCTATGATTAGGCTTTTTTTTCTCTGGGGCAGAGACAGAAATCTCTTCTACCACAAATGTGCCAAGTTCTGGTGGATCTAGTGTGGCTCTCTGCTATTCTTAGTCTCCTTGATATAGAAAAGGAAGAAAGAATAGAGGGCCCATATTTTGGAGAATTAAGCTAAAGGTTGTTAATATCTGCTAAAAGTAAAAGGACCAAAAAAAAATCCAGCATTATTCTGACATTAATAACATTTCTATGCAGTAATATTTGTCTGTTACTAGTGTATGCTAATGTTTAAATTTACCTTCATAATCTTTATCACAGGCATTGTTTTTAATATAGCATTTCTTCCACATTTATAAAAATGTAGTTGGCCAGGGAGAACATATAATCAATGTTTTCTTCAACTTACCTTAAGAATATAGAAATATTTAAAATAAAAAATGTGCTATCTTCATCCACATAAAATAAAATGATAGTTTAATAAGGTTTTATTCAAATGCATGGGAATTTGTGGAACCGTTCAGAATATTAGCAGACTCGAGAAGTAATGACTTTCTAAAGAATGTTATCCTGAGCATGAGTTATAATTCATAATTTCTTTGTAGATGCTCAGAAAATTAGCTCACTGTTGAGTGCATGTGATAAACTGTTAACATTACATGAAATAACAAACAGCAATCATTACTAGTCAGACAGTCTGTTCAAAAAAAAAAAGAGAGAGAGATGGGAATCTAAAGTTGTAAGTTATGTCTCCACAGACAAGAATAAATGCTCTATTCTACATGATGTAGAGTTAGTCATTATGACTTTCTGGTTGCAGACACTTTACTCTTAATGTAAATGTCATCATTTCTTATTTTTATAATTACGAGGTTCAATTAGTTAGAATGAGACATTGTTCTGTTATTTTAAGACCTTAGGAATTTCACACTTACCTAAATGAGGATGGATGTAACGGATGTATATTACCAGAACTTTTCCAGTGTGGGTCATACCATTCCAGGAGCATTCTCTACATGCTTGAAGTTGACTGCATGCCCAGGCGAGTTTCTAGCTACTCTCCCTTGATTTTAATTCTAAATTCCTTAGTCTCTGGTGTTAAATAGTCTTTAAGTTCCCAATAACTCCTAAAGAAAAAAAATCATTGGAAAACACCATGAAAGAGTCTGTAGAATTGGAGAGATAGAGGCAAAGCATGAGAGTAAATGACACTCTAGGCTGCAACTCAAGTTGCATCTTTAAAATGAAAATTAATGAATGTGCAGAGACTCTGCCAAATGACTCAAATGTAGAATGTTTTTTGGTTTTTGGTTTTTGGTTTTTTTTTTTTTTTTTTTTTTTTTTTTTTTTTTTTTTTTTTTTTTTTGAAGAACCATTATAAGTGATTTTCTATCTTTCAGTGGACTGGATTTTTAACATTTGTATGTTGAAACTCCTAACCTCAATGTAACTGTGTTTGAAAATAAGACATTAAAGATGATACTTGAATTGAATGAAATGATAAATGTATGATTTATAGGAGAAGGGAAAGAGACATAAATATGCATGCATGGAAGAAAGGTCATGAGACAGCACCACAAAAAGACAGATTCAAATAAGACAAAAAGAGAGGATCCACTAGGCCAATCTTACTGGTTTCTTGACCTTGGACTTCCATCTTTGGGATCTATGAGTCACATTTTACTGAAGCCACAAACGCTCTGTTTATGTTATGGTGCGCCACACTGTTGAATACACATATATAGTTACAACTCAAAATCTAAATATTAATGGATATTCATTTTTTAAGTTCTACATTTTTAAAAAGCATCTTGCCTCATGTTCATAATTATAGTAGCAACAGTCTTTAAACACTATTTTAAATTTCCTAATTTAAATTTCAAAATAGTGACTCATTATCTCTATTCTACAAAGAAAGAAAGAAGCCAAAGCCTTTATAAAAATGTATGCAAAATACTCTGAGTATACTAATAAGATGAGCAACAAAATAATTTGTTCATAAACCATATTTTGTGGAGAAAATAAAATTAATTGCCATATTGCTGTATGCTTAAAAACTTTCTTTACAAATTATAAAATATTATGTGTTCCACATTGTTTTTGTTGTAATGATTTATTTTCTAATATATTGGTGATCCCATCATAGTCTAAGGAATCTATATTCTTCAGATCTGCACATTGAATTCTATATATGAACCACATTTACTTAGACAAAAGGAAATGTTATATTAGAAAGCAATTGTACAATTATACATTTAAAAATTATATTTTAGTAAATTTTTAATAAAGAAGATAATTGCTTTTACATGTATTTGCTGATTGTCAACTAGCTACCCTTCAAAGTTTAGTGGCAACATTTTCCTTTGAGTTTTATGGTCATCTTAGAGACTACCATGTTTCCAGGCAGAAGGAAAGCTACTAGAATTTCATTTTTAACTGTCAGCAAGTAAAAACCTAACTAATGTTGATTGTTCTCTGACAGCACTTGCTTAGAAGGTTCCATGGCCTTGATTAATATTTAAACACTAGGGCTTTCAAAGCAAATTGTCAAGCTGAAATTATAAAAGCTACAATAAATATAGAAACATGTTACTACTTTATTTTCTGTATGTGCTGAAAAGCATGGCCATTGGGGATAAAGAAGTGAAGAGAGATGAATTTGTTTGCACTGTGGCCTCTGTATTGTTCATTAGCAATTCACAGAAGAAGGAATGGCTTGGCAACCCTGTTCACTTCTATTGGAGGTAAGCACCTTAGAAATAAATGAAAGTTAGGCCCTTACCAATTTTATGACAATGAGTAACTTAGTTTCATGGCTCAGTCTATCTATGAAGTTGTAAAGTCAGTGTCCTGAAGGACTCTAATATATATGAAATGATATTATAAGGGGCGATATGCATGGAACCATGACTGACATACAAATGATTCATACATGATAGCTATCACTGCTCTCTGAGCACAATAGTTAAAATAAAATCATGGTTTTCTGTTATCCAACCACTTAAGAGATATTTATTCAGTCAGCAAACTTTAATTGTTCACAGGAAGAAGTTATCCACAGTTACATAGTTCTTAGGACTCATGTTCCACAAACTCAGATTCTCGTGAGTAAATCTATGCCTCAATGATGGGAAGAAGTCTCTTATTGGAATTTTTATTAGAACATAGCACTGGGAAGTTGAAAGTAATTCAGGGAAGGCATTCTGAAAGTCATTTCATCAGAACTGGGTTTTGCATCTATGGTGACTTAATATGAAGTGAGACTAGTACTGGCTGATCCCAGGAGAAAAGAGTATGGCAGATCAGTCGTGGCTGGGTTTTTTAAATAAATTTATCTGTGAGTTGTTTATAGCAGGTACCATGACAAGCCTTGCATAATAATGCTTTGTGATTGTCAACTGACTTCAGCACTCTGATTGTCTATTTTTCTGTAAGTAATCTATAGGTTCTGGCTAAAGACAAAAGCCAAATAACACATACACAGCTTAATAACACACACACACACACACACACACTCATACACACATACACACAAAGAGAGTTACTGTACAATCTCTGTCTCTCTGTTTCTGTGTCTATCTGTCTTTGTCTCTCTGTGTCTTTGTCTCTCTGTCTCTCATATATATATGTATATATATATATATATAAAATATATGTTATATATATTACATATATATGTAATAAATAATATATATGTAATATGTAAATATGTATATATTTATTACACATCATTCTTATGTAATAATACTAGAATTCACTCATTTCACTTGAAGTTGAAAATTTTTTCTTAGGAAACACAAAGATAGCTGGGAAAGTGTTAGTTTAGAGAATCTTACATTTTGACTTAAAGTTCAATATTAAATAGTTTCCTTAAAGTATAATTCAATTTCAATTGTGGCTTAAAATATTGATATTTTTTTTTATTCTATGAAGGTAAGAAGTCACAAAATAAAACATCTTAATTTCATCTCTGTTATTTGTAAGATGGTCTATTTCTTGTACCTATAGAATTAGTAAACAGGTAGTATTTTAAAAGTGTGAACAACTTCAGGAAGCTTTGAGAAGCAGGAAACAGTCAATGATGCCAGTTTTCCCATAGGTCATAAAGGCCATCTCTTTACATGAGTTTAAATCAACAATATTAGAATAAATTACTTACCCAGGTATCACTTGATGCTGCCTGACTATTATACCTTAGGAAAAATAACAGGGAGCTTTCTAACACTCTCCCTTTATTGCTTGCAATGCTCATTGATCGAACAACAAACAGTGAATAAATCTGTTCTTTAGCAACGGAGGCAAGTAAAGTGTCGATTAAAAATGACCGAGAAGAAATTGGAACATGATTACCAAATCCATAGAACTCAGCACCGTTCATTGATTCACACAGAGCTAGTCCATTGAGAAGAATGGACTGCATAAAATGTTCTTTCAAAATATTGAATTGTAAGGGACATTTTATGAGATATTTGAGAGCCAGTTTTTTTTTTTCCCTCTAAGACAAAAAGATGTGTTTGTAACTGGTATCTATGAAAGTTTACCACAGACTCCTTCAAATTTCTCTTCCTTTCTTTAATCAAAAAGTTCATAGAGCAAAATCGCATTTGACAACACTGTTGACAACTTGTACCATAAACCACTGTCCTTAATGTTACAGGAGCACAATTCAACAAAACCAGCTTCCATTCTTAGGGGAAAATCAAACACACTCGTCGTCACATTATTGAGTACAAAGTGTATCAGCAAATTAGATCTATTAGATGAGTTATATAGTCAATTATTGTTTGCGAGAAGACAATGGGGAACAAAAGATATTTTCCTTCTACAAAAGAGAAAGCTGAGAAAGAAAGTAGTTTACCAGTTCGGCCACTTGACCAGAGCCAGATATATCACCAACCATTGTCAAAGCCACCAGTAAAACTCCAGGGTAAAGGCTCCTCCGGGATACATTGTAATATGTATACTTCTTATCACCCTTGTGGTCAGGAGGGGGCTTGAGTCTATCAACCAAACTACTCTAAGGACAGTGGCATGTGCGCCTTTCAGGATAGAGCATTTTAATGTTAGTACAACTCTATCCTTATCACCCCTTTCCTATATATACGATTATGCATGATTTCACTAG
The DNA here is from genome assembly GCF_011762505.2 of Arvicanthis niloticus. Taxonomy (NCBI): domain Eukaryota; kingdom Metazoa; phylum Chordata; class Mammalia; order Rodentia; family Muridae; genus Arvicanthis; species Arvicanthis niloticus. The sequence goes on along the minus strand of NC_133430.1, from coordinate 22,158,268 downwards.
TGGCTTTGCTTCTAGACAGTGACACATTGAAACAAAGCAGAATAGGATCCAGCCAGCTGAAGCTGTACTATTGGAACACAAATTTGTTATCGCTCAGCACCCAGGATTCGGAGAATACTGGTTAAACATCGTGGCCACAGCTACCCTGAAGAATGTATATGAAACTCCTACAGAGGAGCATACCAAACAGGGAAACCATTGTGAAGCTCTGTGGCAATGGGAATAGATAAACTCTTTTCAGGGAGCTCAGATAAAAATGGAGTTTCAAGGGAAACCAAGACCTAGGCTAGACAAGGACTATTTGAAATTTCAGGTATAAAGTAAATGCAGACATTAAATATACTTGATAGTTTTGGAGAAACATTGAAGATGCTGCAATAAGCTTTCAGAAACCGTATTTTAAAAAAAATAAACCTTAAAGAAATGACCTATGGGGAAGAAATGGAAAAATGGAAACTTAAACTATTTTGTGTTAACATATAAGGAGCAATTTATAGATAAGTGTACATTTTTATGACCGTAACATCATTTTGGAGCACGCTACCCAATGCTAGAACACCCATAATTCTCAAAAATGAGATAACAGAGATCTAATTCCTTGCATGTGATGCTGAACAGAACTTCTTATAATAAACTAAATACATATGATGTCTTGGGAGCCTTCATTCACCTATAAACTCTCAGAAGAAATATTTGAGTGGAAATAATTCTATCTTTACATAGAAATATCATCCCAGCATGTGTCCAGCAATGGATTTAAGGACAATTTGGAAAAACTTTTACCAGGTTTGTGTTGTATTTTCCACACCTGTTCAGCAGTCAAAATTACTTTGTAATGGCTACTTGTAGAAGATCCATATCTCAATGGTCAGGCAGTTTGGTTGGAGAGACACATAGACTTCTGCATTTAGACAGTTTAACTGACACTTTTTTTACTGAGGTCAAAGTCATGGAATTGGAAAATGTGTCTGGGATGGTTCATTTTGACTGTTAACTTGACTGGATCTGGAATCGAGTAAAAACAAATCCCCTGGAATTCCTGTAACAGATTTTCTTGATTCAATTATTTGACTTGGGAAAATGCATGCTAATTACGAGCAGGATGTTCTGGTGATAGCCCAGGAAAAAGAAAGCTAAATGATGAAAAATTTGTCTTCATGCCTTGTCTTTAGCAAGTAAATTTATCTGTACTCTTTCTGCACTGTACCCTTTTCCCCAGGATATCAGAATCATCTTCTTCAGCCAGAGAGAACTGAAGAGCAGAAGCTCTGCCAGGATCCTCCAGTACTTTCAGTACTGCATTGGATATACTGAGACATCCAAACTTGTGGTCTGAGCAGCTACTGAATTCGCAGCCTCTTCAGAGTGACACAGCCATTGTTGGACTCCCCGGGCCTTATTATGTAAGCTACTATAATGAATCACCTTTTAATATATAGTTATTCCATTTTTCTGTTTCTCTAGAGAACTCAGGCTAATATAGTGGCCAAAAGGAGAAAATTACAAAGAAATTAAGATAGTTTTGTAATTTGTATGGTTAATGAAGTATACCAGCAGAGGGAAAGATTAGAGTTTTACACTTTTGATTACTAAAGTCATACTGATTATTGCTCTGAAGATATCTATAGGAACTCCCTTTACTGTGAATTTTTCCATAAATCTCTAGACTAATGGAGTCTCCTTAATTAGGGTTAATATTAAATTTTATACGTTTCAGTTAGCATGTTTAATATATTGCTCTAATCTGTGTTTATACCAGTGGCTAAATATTCTAGGAAATTGGAAGTGTTGTAAGGGACATCTAATGTTCACAACTGTGCCCTAGTGACACTTAGAACTCTTTATTTTAAAACAAGTTTTCCAATGAACAAATACACAGTGAATGAATACGTAATATTCTTGAAGGTCAATAATAGGTCCAAGAAGGTAAAATGTCTTCTGTCTTCCATGTCATTACACATAATACCAGTGCAAATTCAACCACCTTCATTCATGAGTGACACATACAACTTACTCTCCAGTGCCAGGTGGCCCCATGAGGAGAGCAACAATACCAACCAACCAGAGCTCCCCAGGGTCTAAACCACCAGCCTAGGAGCACATATGGAGAGACACATGACTCCAGCTGTATATGTAGGGGAGGATGGCCTTGTTGGGCATAGGTGGGATTCGAGGTCATTGGTACCTTGAAGGCTGAGCAATGAGTGGGGGGAGGGGAGAATCTGAGGGTGGGGAAGGGGATTGGGGGGTAGGTGGGTAAACACCCTCATAGAAGCAGGAGGAGGAGGGATGGGATAAGGGGTTCCTGGGTGGTGGGGGGAATGCAGTAAGGGGATAAAAAATTTAAATGTAAATATTATATCCAATAAAAGAGGGAAATAAAGAAAAGCGGTTAGAACCAACATCCTTAATAAAATGTCAGCCCTCTTAAAAAAAACTATCTTGATACTAAAATTTGTTTTGAGAATTGTATATTGCAGAATAATCAGCCTTGGTGTATCTACTCAACAAGCAAGCTGGGCAGACCTGCTCAAACCTCTGAGGTCTGGGAATTCCATCTGGAGGCAGTGAAGACACAGCATCAGAGGCTTGCCAATTTGCCCTTCCCCCCACTCCTCTTCTAATATCTCAATGCCCATAATCAGCTTGAAGAATCTAATGAAGAGTCAGCGCCCCTATTCCCTGGGCTTGGGGACTAAGGTGGTAAATGTTGGGCTGTCTTTCTAGGGAAAAGTAGTGGTTTTGTGGGAATAGAAAGGATTAGCTAGGATTTATTGCATAGCCATAACCTATTAGTATAAATCTGTACAATTATTACCAAAATGAAGATATAAATTCTTAAATGGCACCAATTTACTTTGGTTACAAATTTTAAGGTTTTCATTGGTACAAGCTTCTTATTTATATAAAAGTGAGATGAATATTGTTACTCTCATAGGCATTGTACCAGTATAACACATATAGAAATACAAGGCTTAGACCCAGTCCTTCTTTAACCTTTTTAAACTAATTTGAGATGGACAGCCTGTGAGTTAAGGGAGTATAGCAAATTCATGACTTGGAGTTTATTATAAGGGTGTTTCCTATGTTTTATTTAGAGATAGCTGAGTGGAGTTAACAGACAACAGTCCAGATTACCTTACATGGATAGTTGGTTTTCAAAACATCAGAAATCCACAGAATTGACATGACAAACATTTCAGTATTAATGTTCATTTTGATTAGAGACCTGTCTGCTCCGGACAGCTTCCTATATTGAATTCTAAGAAGAAATTGAGCATCCTTGGAGTTACTCCAGTTGTGGTGAGACAGCCACTAGGCAAGAATTGCCACTTTCCTTCTACAGACAAATTACTGTCCAGAAAAGGACACACTTGCAGAATAGTCGACTGATTATATCTGCCTAGACAGAGTAATCAGCCCTTAATAATTCTGCAGCACTCAGGTCTGTCAGATGATCCTGGGCCAGAAGGCGGAAGAACAGATGCTCCAATGTTTTGAAGTAGAGGGAGTGTCCAGGTGTTCAGAGGTCTCTATAAATTGGCTAGGTTTTAGAAGCTATGCTTTGTGCTTCCCACAATTATAGTTAACTCAGTCATTCTGGATTTCTGATGGGGTTGAAAACTTATAGCCTCATAGCCAATCCTGGCTATTTACCTTGAGAGAAAAGATTTGAGTGGATGGTCGTCAGCTAACATTCATCCTAAAGCCAGGTTCAGAACTAAATGTTTTAGTTAGGATAGATGACAGAGGTGCTGGTTAGTCAACAAAATGATTTACTGGGTATTAGGACCATCTTGTACCTCACTGGTACAAATCAGCATATTTATGCTCTAATTGTATTTTGAGAGAAAAGTTTCATTTTAACAGGAAGGGTGATATGTAGGAGGAGCTAAGGTGGGAGGAATAAGGAGAAGAGGAGGAGTAAGAAAAGGAGGAGAAGAAGGAGAGGAGAAGCTAGGTGATGAAAGAGAGAAAGAGGGGGGATACAGGGAGACAGATGTTCATGTATCTCCACCAGTCAAAGATAGTTGATATATCTAGGTTGGGTAGTGGGTTACACCTCTGATTGAACAATACCAAACTTATAAAGCCTATGATTAACATTTTTTAAAAAAATGTATAAATGCAAAAAGGAAAAGGGGGCATGGGATAGGGATTTTCTAAGGGGGGGAATGGGGAAAGGGGATGGCATCTGAAGTGTAAATAAAATATCTAATAAAAATGAAAAAAAAATAAGTTACACCCTAATCCAAGATTGTGACCTCAGTGTGGAAGATACTTCATGATCTTTCTAGATAATAGTCTCTTGTTTCTCACATCTGCTGTTCAGATATATGGAGATGCCAAAATGATCAAAAAGGGTTTGTAACATTCACATAGCTATTCACTTTTCATAACTTTGACAAGTCAAGGGATGATATTTAATAAAATCAAATACCTTTATTTTGGCATCTAATAGAAATATCTACATTGCAGAATTGAGCTCCCGGAAAACAAACAGCTTAGATTTTCTTATAACCCCGTGTACCCATTCCCTGATCATTTGTATCATTTCATCTTAGTTGCTCCTGTGCCTGCCTACCCTCTCTGATCTTCCCTGAGACTAAAAGTAGCCATTATCTGGGGATGAATCTTAATGGTTTAGGTGTCACATTTTACATCACAGCTAGCATAGCAGATTCTAGGCATCACCGTTCATATTGTCAACTAATCACCGTCTACAGTAAACTAGGAGGCAGGACTCTAGACATGACATTAAGAGATGCTCTATAGTTGGCGAATTGGCTGAAAAGGACAATATTAACTGTCGAGACAGCACCATTCTGACGGCTGTGTCTTGAACTGAATAAGAAAGAGAAAGCAAGCTGGACACTAACAGCCATTATTTGTCTCACAACTTCAGATATAATATGATTGGCTCTGTCTAAATTCTGCTGCTATAAATTTACCATTATTCTGGGCTGCACTCTTGCACTGTGAGTCAGTATGAACCCATTCTTCCCTAAGTAGCTGTCTTCAAGATGTTTTTATCACAGTTGCAGGAAACGTAACTAGTAAATGCAGTTAGTAAATAAAGGCAGGCTATCTGGTCGTGTGGAACTGTAGTGTAAATATGTTGTGTATGCACATGTGAGAGCCGTTTTCTGTTGTAATTACTCTCTGCCTTATGCCAGCATACACCCAGGAGTATGCTGATAGTCAGCAGGCCCAAGCCAAGCTCTCTCTCACTCCCCCAACAGAATATTGAGGTATGCGTGTGATAGAGGTTGGCTTTTTATGAGGATTCTATGGATTTAAATTCAGTCCTCATACTTGGACAGAAACCACTTTTGCTCTCTCTTCAATCTCTGGAATATTTTCTGGAGTATAAAGTACTCATTACATTGCCTTGCACAACACTTTAAAGGCATTTTTCATGTCACAATACATAAGCTCAGAATCAAGAGAGAAGGTTTCAATCTAAAAGTCTGCAGTAGCCTGGAGACCTTATGATATATTCATCATGATACCATGACAGGGATGGGTCAATCCTATATCCTAAGTGAAGAAGCTGCTTAGACCACAGAAATTGATACTCGAATTCTCATCTTTCCATTCTTTAGCTAACCACACTGTTTTCTTCAAAAAAATTGTTTTAAAAAGGTGAGATCATCCCCAAGCAAGCAGGAAGATGGGTTACTGCGTGAGCAACAAAGGATGTAGTCTCTACTATTCTCTCTGTACTCAAATAATCACACCAGCAGAACCTTGCCACTTGACAAATAATTTTCCTCCTCAACATATAGAGTGATAATGTTCACCTTGAATATCCCATGCTTTTAAGAAACAGGAAAGCTGGAGCAATAGCTCTGTCAGTAAAAATGCCCATTGCAGAAGCAATGAATTCAGACTCCCAAATCCCACATAAAAAGTTAGATATGTGGGTACATACCTGTAGCTTCAAGTAAGTGGCAGCTTTTTACTCAATCAGCACAGCCAAATCAATGTTCTTCTGACTCAGTGGGAGATCCTTTCTTAATAAAGAAGATGAAAAATAACCTCTGGCACACATGTGCACTTACATATAGATTATAAGGAAGAATGGACAAGAGTGGTGGTGCAAGCTTTTAATCTCAGCCGTCTAGAAGTGCAGGCAGATCTGTAAGTTCAAGGTTGTCCTTGTCCAATAGGGAAGTCCAAGACAGTTAGGACCTGATAATGAGACCCTGTCTCAGAGAGAGAGGAGGAGATGGAGGAAGGGAGGGAGGGAGAGGGAGGGAGGGAGGGAAAAGGAGAGAGAGAGAGAGAGAGAGAGAGAGAGAGAGAGAGAAGAGAGAGAAACAGAAAAACCATGGGGTTTCTGACCCACATGCTTAGTGAGGTAGCCCAGCTTGTGTTGGTGCGGTGGCTGCTTAAAGACTCACACAGACTGTATAGTGACATGGTGACAGCCAGTGATAACCCCATTTTCCTAGAGGCAGAAATGAAGGCAGGTTTAGGAGTGACCTCTGACTGGTTCTGTACTATAGTGATAGAATAGTATAGATAGTTTTTAAAAGAGTAGAAAAATTTCCCATGTAGAACCAGTTTCCCAGCCTGGCTATCAAGACTATTTTTCTTTCCTGTACTTCTACAACCATGCATGCAATTATGCTAAAGATCATGAGCCATCCTATACTATTCCAAGTATATTTTGTCTCAGCTTCAATTACAAGTTGTCTTCTGCTACACACAACTGAGATCTAGAAACACTCTAAAAAGAGAAATTAATTTAACAAATAAAGTAATAAAGAAGGGACTTTTTCTAACTACCTTACAGTTTGAGAAAATGCTGAGACTCCAAGCTAGACCTAGCACCCCAGTCTATAAAGTGTCTGACTCAGCACAATGGTAAACACATTGGAGGTAACCAATAAACAGTGTAATTTACTATTTGTGTGTCATCTTTTTTTTGAAACATGCTTTTTATAGGGCTGCAATTTGAAACTGGTGATTCATGAAGATGTTCTTACACAATATAATGCAATCAATCAAGTTAACAATTAGGGAATTTTTAAACTGACTTAAATATTAAGAAAAAAAAGCATAGAAAAACCTTTACATAGTCTTTACCTTTCACTGGAAAAGTACTTTGTATTAGAATATAAGCCCTAAAATTAAGCTGCATTATGAAAGGAGACTTTTTTCCTCCCAACTTTAGATGGGTAACTGTCTAATCTCTATCTCAGTCAAGGAATTTACTGGTCTCAGAAACTCATTTTATGAGGATGTGGTTTGATTGCTAAAAGTGCATAAACTTGGGACTTACATCATTGAAAGGAAACACCACCAGGATCCATGTTCTTTTCCATTTGTTCTTGGAAAACATACCTTTGTTAAGATGTCCTAGGACAATTTATGATGGGTGAATCCATTTTCTATAACTATGTCTTCCCGGGCTGCACATATTCCAGAGGGATAGCTTTAATGTGTCATTTATGATTGTCTGGAAAACTTTATCTTTCTTTCATTGCTCCCCTTTCTTTGCTGGGCATCAAATCTTCTGGCCAGTATACAAACTCTGACTGGAGCCATCCTAACTGCCTAGTAGTGGGCATATAAAGTCCATGCATTGCTGTCTTTCCTTTGCTTCAGAAAACTTGGCTTCACAGCTACTCTGTGCAAAAACATTTGGCTCACTCTGCCTTTAAAAACCAAGAAGGCAACTCTTAAGTCTGCCCCAGCTGTGTTTCTCATTTGAGCCCTAAACTCCAGGAAGCACGTGAACTCACAAAGCTTCCAAAATACATATCCGCAAACTTGGAATTTGAGTTACCATAGAACAGTGTCTTGAAAAATCCCTTCAGATTTTTGACATCTTCCAGTATCAAGAAAACAAAAAGGAGAACATACAACCATTAACCAAATTAGCCTGAAATACAGTTAAGGTTATGAAGTCGTTGTCACACATCTGGAAAAAGAGTGAAGGATGGAGTATCTAGGAAAAGGAAAATAGTAATAGAGTAATTCAAGGAAAGGGGAATAAGAAAACATCAGACTACATGGACACAATGTCATTAGCAGATAACTGATATTTTAATTTAATTTAATTTCCATTTTGTAGAAATGAAGATCAGTGACCTTTACCATAGAAGGACTCTAGACAAGACAGAGGTTCTTGTACTCTTGTCTGCCTAGTTTCAACCCAGTGTCCAGTTCCTTCCTACTCTCAGCAACATATCCACATCCCAAAATATCTCCACTACAGGCAATAGTACAGCCAAGCTCAAATAGTCACAGAATTCTGTAAGATAGCTTTTTCCTTTGGGCAACATGTTCTAGTACCAGAGCTTTGAACACTGTTAGCCAGTTGGCTTAAATTTAATGAAATTGCACGACTAATAGGTTGCTGTTGGGAAGTGTGTGGGATTCAGTAGAACTGTGGGTTTGAGACTCAGAATGTCTACATTTAAAGTCTAGCATCGAGGGCTAATATCTAACATATATAAAGAACACAAATAAGACTCAAAAAAAAAAAAAAAAAAAAAAAACACCCAAAACTCAATTAAAAATGGGTACAGAGATAAACAGAGAATTCTCATCAGAGGAATCTCAAATGCCCTAGAAGCACTTAAAGAAATGTTCAATATCCTTAGTCATCAGGAAATTGCAAATCAAAATGGTCCCTAGATTCCACCTTACACCAATCAGAATGTCTAAGTTAAAAATCTCAAGTGACAGCACATGCTGGCCAGGATGTAGGGAAAGCAGGACATTACTCCTTTACTGGTGGGATTGCAAACTGGTACAAATACTCTGGAAATCAATCTGGTGAATCCTCATAAAATTGGAAATAGTTCTAACTGAAGAACCAGCTATACCACTCTTGGACATAAACCCAAAAGATGCTCCACCACACCACATGGACATGTGCTCCACTATGTTCATAGCAGCTTTATTTGTAACAGCCAGAAACTAGAAGCAATCCAGATGTCCCTCAACTGAAGTATGGATACAGAAAATATTGTTAATTTGCATAATAAAATACTGTTCAGTTATTAAAAATAAGGACATCATGAATTTTCAAGGCAAATGAATGGAACTAGAAAATATCATCCTGAGTGAGGTAACCCAGACCCAAAAGGACATGCATGGTATGTATTCACAAGTGGATATTAGGAAAAGATACAGGATAACCATGATACACCCTACAGACCCTAAGAAGTTAAACACAAAGGAAGGCCCATGTGAGGATGCTTTAATCCCACTTAGAAGGGGAAATAAAATAATGAAGAAAGGCAGAAGGAGGGAGGCATTGAGTGGGAGAGGTGAAGGGAAGGAGAAAACGAGGGGAAGGATCAGGTACAGGAGGAGAGATGAGAAAGGCTTGGGGGGGGGGCAAGGAGAATGAATGGAAATATGGAGCAGAAAGGGTAGGGAACGTCGAGAAAGTCCCTAAGACTTGGGATAGGAGAAGGTCTCAGGACACAATGTGGGTGACCTTATGCAAAATGCCCAAGAGTGGAGATATAGAATCTGAAGCAATTACCTTCTTTAGTCAGACAGAACTCCAGTGGAAGAAAGAGGAAACCAACCCACCTGCAAAACCTTTGACCCCAAATTGCTCCTGTCTAAAAGAAATCCAGGGACAAAAATAGAGCAGAGACTGAAAGAAAGGCCATCCATTGACAGGCCTAACTTGGAATCCATCCCACGGACTGGCACCCATCAAATCCCTCATACTATTTCTTGATGCTACATTGTGCTTGCAGACAAGAGCCTAGCATGGCTGTCCTATCAAAGGCTCTACAAGCAGCTAACTGTGACAGATGCAAATACTCACAGCCAAGCATTGGACCTAGGTCAGGGACCCCTATGGAAAAGTCAGGGGAAGAATTGAAGAAACTGAAGGGGATAACAACCCCACAGGAAGATCAACAGTCTCGACTAATCTGGCCTTCTGGGATCTTCCAGAGACTGAGCCACCAACCAAAGAGCCTATACAGGCTGGTCTGAGGCTCTTGGCAATTATGTAGCAGAGCGCTGCTTTGTCTGGCCTCAGTGGTAGAGGATGGACCTACTCATGTAGAGACTTGGTGTCCCAGGGTAAGGAGATACCTGGAGGGATCACCCCCTCAGAGGTGAAGGGGAGGAGTTATATGGGGAGGACCTCTGTATGAGGGGGATTAGTAGAGGACAACAATAAAGCTGAGCATCAAATTGTATTTGTTTATGTTGTTTAGTTGTCTGGACTGCAGTTTCGTCTTCTGTGGAATGGGGATGACAGTGTGTAGTGTCATAAGGTTACAAATGAAGGTTTATTAGTGTGCCTGGTATTTGCTCTCTTTTTTATCTCCATCAAGTCTCTATCCATCTCCTTGCCCCTCTGGAAGTGACTTCCGCCTTAAAACTAAGATTTTTATACTACTTCCCCTCGTTCAAGATAAAGTATAAGTTCAGTGTAAGTTCTACTGGCTTTGTCATTGGGTACCCTTCAGTCCTGTTCTCAAACCAACCAGAAGTAATAAGTAATGTTTCCATCTCAGCCTTATGCTGCACGTGGGGTTTGTCTATAAATGCATTTGATGAGATGTGAGAACTGTATGAAACTGCATTAAAGCTGGCCTGTGATACAGTTACACACTCAATAAACTCACTAGAATTGTTGAATTTGTACACTTACAATGTGTGAATTTTATGGAAGTTAAAATTATACCTCAATGTCAATATATAAACGTGACAATGGTTGTTTTGAAAAGTTCTCAATACATCCTTTAGGAGGCATGGAGGTGTAATGAGCCTCCATGGAAAAAGGCTAGAAGTATAATTTGCTCCTTCTGAATTTGTTCTCAAATTCTGTCCTTCCTCTCTCTCTCTCTCTCTCTCTCTCTCTCTCTCTCTCTCTCTCTCTCTCTCTCTCTCCCTATCTCTTTCCTTCTTCTTCACCCTCTTCTTCTCTCTCTCCCTCCCTTCCTTTTTGACTCATTTATTTATCTTAGAAATAGTATCACTATTCCCTGGCTAAAGCTCAAGGCTTAGGACATCACCTGGTATACGTGGTAGCTGTACTCAGATATTTTCTGGACTAAAGGACACTGAGAATAAAGAATATTAGAAGAAGATTTGAGAAATATAAAATTCATCACCAGTAGTTAAATGCCAGTGCCAAGAGAAACAATGGAAATTATAGATGGATCAAAAGAAGTAGCATTCTTATGCTTTTAAATGACAAGGCAAGAATCAGGTCTTTCTAATGCCAATCATTCAATGAAAATGTCTTGGTTAAAAAAAAAAAAGCCACTATTACCAGGAGCAAAGGCAATTTTAGCAGAATCATTGCTTTTTGAAGAGCAGAATTTACATGATTATAAATAGATATGGTTCACTAGCTTTGGTGGAGGTTGGGTAAACCAGGGAAGATGAAGGGAAGGAAAAAATAAACTGTATCTCTTATCAAATGTGGTCAGAATGTTCTTATTTCCATCACATGAATAGTAGTACTTCAAATGTCAGTTTTAAGGGACTGTTTTCACAAATCTGTACTGCATCCAGCATAATAATTTGAATTTGGGTAAGTTGTATTATGTTCAAAAGATGCCAGCTAATCATACTTAAATGTGTGCTAGCATGGTGAGTACCTGTTTGTTAGCAGTCATAGAAACTGCAGACAGGAACCAGGACATTCTAGATAGGACCACAGTGTATTTAATGTTACTTATCCATAAACTCCATTTCTATTTGAGAAATAGCTACCGGTAAGAGATAGATTTTATTTTAATGAATGAGTGAATTCATTCATCTTTAAGACGTTGTTTTATTTTAAAGTAATATGCTAATCTATGTAAGTTACTATAAGTGGCTTCTTCAAAACTTTCCTCTAGTTGAAACATATGGTGAACCATATTGCCTAGACATGGTGTTTTCAAGGAGTTAAAAGGTGGCCTGGGTTCACTGTGAATCTCCAGAGGGGGCAGGACAGGAAGGCAGGGATACAGGGGCTGCCTGATGAAGACTCATGAGGCTGCACAGTCATTGCTTCTGCTCTGTTAAAAGCACCTATGAAGCAGGTCTCTCTCTCCCCTAGAGGAAGATCAGTCTTTCCAGGCATACAGAAGCCACGGTGGCCAGAGACTGGGATTTGCTCTGAGTTAATGTTTACCTGAATTATTGATTGCCACCTGAGACATGAAACAGCTGGTGATCCCATTTGTGATACCCCTTTTTCCAGTTACAAAGAGCCCAGCTATAAATCCTAGCCAAAGAGTCATCCTTCTATTTATTTTCTACTTGTGAACTATATCTCTTCTACAGAGCTGACCCAGGGTTATTTTAAATCAATTACTAATAAATCTGTGGTGCCTTTTTTCTGTCTCACTGAAAGAGATGGTGGCATCATAGGAATTAATTTTTTGTCTTTGTCTTACTGTTGTCTGAACATATATTTATTCCACAGAGTGACTGGGTTTAATAAGTTTACAGAACATTTAGGTGTTGGGAGGTACAGAGATGTTAAACTGGCTGATGACACAAAGAGTTTCAAATGCTCATGCAGATGTTAAAGACCATCATAAAGAAACTGTCTGGCCAAATAAAGTAGTTTGCTATATCTTTATTTATTTCCTTATAATTCCTCCCACTAAAACATATTTCCAAAGTGGTAAACAGTGAAAGGCATATTCAGCAAGACAATTCTCACCAGAATAAAAGCAGGAAATTAAAGATGTAAATTCAAGAATAGTGTGAACACATAACCTCTGTCAGACTATAGAATTAACATTCTTTCATCCACTTGATAACAGAATTTGAGTTTGCTGGCAGCTCAGAGGAAAAATGAGTCATCTAATTTTATTATTCAGATATTAATACAACATTTATTTAGGAGATATTTTAGAATGCATATTCTTAAAAAAGATGCTTTTTATACATTTCATACTCCCAACATACATACAAATATACATGTTTGAAAAATTTACTTAAAAACCCACTAATTTTGACTATTAATCTTTTTATCTTAAATTTTAATAAATATGGGTGCTTGGTTTGAAAATTGCACTCAAGAAAGATTCATTTTCATATGAAATCATAATTATGAGCCCTTATTAACAGAAGAGATGATAGGGATACAGGAAGGATCTGGTAGAGATATTATTTGCTTTTCTACCATACAGTTTCTTGTGTTAGATGAACTATGAAGCCCACGCTAGGAGTTATGATACCTTTGTTGAGTTGAGTTTTATTATATTTTCTCTTTAAGATAAGCTTTAATTCCTTTAATCATCTCTGACATTACAGAATGCAAAAACCTTTCAGAGTGGTGGGATTTTTAAAACACCCAATTATTTTCTTTTAAGGGTTTAATTATTTCTGATCCATAGCATGTAACCATGATATGGCCTTCATGTGCTTACCAATAGAGATGAGATGTGACACACTTTCATAACTCACTATTGGGAAGAAAACCTTTACTTGTTTTTAGTATGAGTTATCTCTAGAGCATAGTAAGTTAACTATAATTTGATTTATAAAATCTACCATTACAGAGGACTGCCACATGTTCATGAAGCTATCCATGTTTTACAATATCTCTGTATGCTCTGAGCTTTTTATTCATATACCAGATCCTGTCTTTCTAGCTACCACAAGTTACTTATTTATAAAAGGAAAGTACTCTGCCTAAGCATGACCCAAGCTAGGATAACAATAGGCATGCCAAATGGTATGGTAAAAAGCTCACAAGCTGCACAATCCATAATGATCTCATCTCTAAGTTTGATTAGTACAGAATAAACTTTACAAAGAAATGATATATATCCTACAGCAATACTTTATATGTGTTCAGCAAATTATCTCATTTGATCAAAACAACCATCCTATAAGAAATTAACAGCCTCATCATACATACATAAATCGACCTGGGTTCTGTCCAATGTCACTGTTGGCTTATCAATGGAAACAAGACATAAAGAGCAGCTATAATCTGTAACATTGCAGTTGGTTGTTGCCAGGAAGAATGCTTTAAAGGATCTATAATGACAAATAAATGTTCCATCCCAGAGGAACATTCAATGGGGACAGAAGATACCCTACTGTGTGCCAGGAAATAGCACACTGATACATTTTTCCACCCTCTACTATTCTTGAAGGTCCTCCTATCATATAGAAGTCTATAATTTCTATGTACTCTAGGATAGTATTTTAAATACAGAAGAGAGATCCTTCTGTAACTATGGCAGTGAATAAGCATGCTTGTACACTTGATGAGCCAGTTTTAAGGAAGTTAAGTATATGATCTATAAAAGCAGACTAATATTCTGCTGTGCAGTCTGTGCCTTGAACAAGGATGCCAGACCTGCCAAAGGGGTCTTTCTAACTGCTTAATTAACCGGCTGTGTTCATTTAAACTTGGTATTTTAACCCCCTCATTTCTCCTTATCTTTATTGTTAAAGTTGGTATACAAAGGATACTCATTTCAGAGGCTAGCTGGGAAAGCCATGGTAAGATAAGACAGGTGGGGCACTTTTCATATTTAATAGCAACCCTTTAGTAAAATCAGTTCCTAGCATTGTCAAGTCCTTTACTATTAATTTACTACTCACTATAAAGCAATAACTCCTCATCTTTTTCATAAGTTTCTATGTGGCTTTCTCTAGATGTAGAAAGACTGTGTGATAGTTAAAGGCTATGTGGCTATATGAGTGTTTGGTTTCCATTTGCATGTGGAAGTAACCACACCAGCATATTCTGCTGTCAACAGTGTGTGTCCTACACCAACAGTCTCAGGTTCTGCTTGGCCTGTGACTCTCCAGGTTGTATCAATAGAGTCATCTCTGTTTCTGTCTCCTGGAGGGAAATATTTCCCTTCAATGGGCAGGATGCCACTGTTTGTGTTCCTCCATTATACTATAATAAAGAAGGTAGATACGTAGTCAGAAAACATACACCCAAGGCTTGTGAATACAGGACATTCATACTTTTTACAGGGGCAGACTAGGCTGTGGAAAGGTTTAGGCAAAGAAAGAGTAATACTGAGCACTGATTAAGACTCAGTACAATTATCAAGATCCAGAGTTGTAGGTGTTCTGCAGTTATGGGTCAACAACAAGCACCACTGGATGTCTTCTTAGGATTTGTTTAAAATCCTAAGGTTAGCAAAGAATAAGTTAGGTAACCCATGTATGCATGTATGGATATATGGATGACTGAGAGAAATGTGAAGGTACTGGTTTGCTCACTGTCAATCTGTAGGCAATGACAAACCAACCAACTAACCAACCCCCCCCCCAAAAAAAACCCACCCCCACACACAATAGACAGAAACATTAGAACATATTGTTTTTCCATTATTGTGTAGTGATTCTGGTATCATTCTGAAGGAACTGCTTCCAGAGTCTCAAAGTCTAGGCAAATTATCTATATTAAAAATATAGCTTAAACTATACTGACCTTAAGAATAGTGCTGATGTTTTCCTTGGTGGTAAATATCTCAGGGAGTTCGTTGTTGTGTGACAGGGAGGGGGTTATTTTTCACAGTGATTTGATGAAAGATTTTTCACCTCTTCAGACTGAGCACCTGCTGGAGTTCACTTGGTATGTTAGTGGATCTTGGTTTGGAGAAGAAATACATTCATGCTTTTTTAGAAGCCTATCTTCAGTCTGCTCAGTCTGCTCAGCATAATTATTTTTCTGAATTCCCTTTGTGGAGGAATATTCCTGCTGCCCTTTGCCACTATTTTAAAAATGAAACTTTTAACCTTTGAGAATCGAGCTCAAGTGCAAATGTTCCTTCGGGTCACTTGTCTGAGCCTCCTGTGTTTAAACAGCTGTATATCAAACCAGGGTAGCGGTGAGACTATTGCCTTGTGAGCATAAGCCTTCTGACTAACACATCTGCAAATGTCATAACATTTCTTATTTAATCTGTACATCATCAAAAATTAAAACCCTGGGTCGTTACCTATCATACAGTGTTTCCAAATGTTTTCCTATTTATGTTTAACAGCTGAAATCACTCAGATAAGCACTGGAGATTCCAGCACTTTCCAGTATTTTATTTTCTAATATCGTATTATTGATGATGCCTCATTTATCATATGCTCACAAGTGAATGCATACATTAACACACAGTGAAAAAAGGAAGGGAGAAAGGAATCAAGAGGGGGAGGGAGGGAGGGAGGCAGGGAGGGAGGGAGGGAGGGAGGGGAAAAGAAACAAAGAAGGGTGGTGAAAGGATTAACATCTAAATGCTTTTCACAGAGTCATGCTTAAAATCTTGTATTTTCTTGGATCACAAAATGAGTTCTAAAATTAAGCCTGCCTCTCTATTTGGATTCTGAGATATTATGCACATTTATTAGCCCATCTGCTTCTGAAAATGGCATCCCAGGAGCCTCAAACTATTAAGTCTATGCCTTGAGTCATTCACAGGAGGGGAGTGGAGATGTCAGAGATGGAAGAATGTTAAATTGTAGCAAGTTTGTTTATATGGGATGAAAATGAGTTTATATTGGCCAAATACTGTGGGAGGTTTGCAAACCTGCTCAGGCTATTTCCACTTGTGGGAAGTAAAGAGTTGGAAACTAGAGAACTTGAGGGAAAACAGAGGAACACCTTCCTGAAGTGTTGTAAATCCATCTGCAAACATACCATTAGTTACGCAGCCCAAATGGTAGGGGAAGCAGAGGTATACAGTAAGCTCTTAACTGCTGTCTACACTAAAAGAGAAGATTAAATATGAAACACTCCGAAAACAAATCACAATATACAGAAGTCAGTGATCCCCATGGGTGAATTAAGGAAAGGCTAGAAGAAGCTGAGGAGGATGGCAACCACATAAGAAGACCAGCAGTCTCAACTAAGGTGGACCCCAGGGACCTCTCAGACACTGAGCCACCAACCAGGCCACATACACTAGCTGATATGAGGCCCCTGACACATATGCAGCAGAGGACTCCCTGGTCTGTCCTCAGTGAGAGAAGAAGCACCTAACCCTCAAGAGACTTGAGGCCCCCAGGAAATGGGGAGGTCTGGTGGGATGAAGGTGTGGGGACATCCTCTTGGAAACAGGAGGAATGGGTTGATGAACAGTTGGAGGGAAGACAGGGAGTGGTG
Source organism: Arvicanthis niloticus (assembly GCF_011762505.2). NCBI lineage: Eukaryota > Metazoa > Chordata > Mammalia > Rodentia > Muridae > Arvicanthis > Arvicanthis niloticus. The sequence goes on along the minus strand of NC_133430.1, from coordinate 22,141,197 downwards.
GTAACAAGTGCACTGTAAAAAAAAAAAAAAAGATTAAAGATAATTTAGAAAAGAAAGACATGTGTAGACTATAGTTTTTATTCATTCTTATTAAAAATCATACAAATAAAAAAATCTAAATAAGACAGTATGATTGTATGCTCCTGCTGGAGAACTGACATCAATAGTAAGAAGTTTTGGACTTGATAGCCAGAATTTAACAATTTGATTTCTTCATATGGAAATAGGTGAGGGCCAAAATCTAAATTATCTAGTATCTTTTCAGTTTGTGTTTTATTTCTTCTATTCTTATTTCATCTGTTAGAGAAATAGAATTTGCTACTAAAAATAAAATGCTAATACTTTAAACCAGCTTATGGCTTTCTAGTAACATTAGTGATGGAAAGCAAATACTGCTGAATGCGTTTGAGAATCTTCATTTACTTAAGTCTTCTGTAGGGTTTTACTAAGTACTAATCATGTGTTTACCAAGGACAGAATGACTGAAATAGTTTAAACCTATTTAAATATTCAATCAAAAAATATTTTGAAATGTCTATGAATACGGACATAAATATCTACCCACATGAACATGTACGCATATAGTGCCTGACTGACACTGGAGGAAAAAAACAACTTTTTTTTTTCTAAGTAGAATCACAACTCTATTGAGGTGAACACAGTTTGAGATATATTTTTTCTCCTTTTCGTAGATCCAGCTTGATTACAATACTAAATGAATATATGAAAGCACCTTGAATATTTCATTTTGTATCACGTGTGCCTCGTCTCAACATCAAGGGCATCACAAAGTGTTCAAGAATGAACATGGATGAGCTGGGTGGTGGTGGTGCACGCCTTTAATCCCAGCACTTGGGAGGCAGAGGCAGGCAGATTTCTGAGTTCGAGGCCAGCCTGGTCTACAGAGTGAGTTCCAGGACAGCCAGGGCTACACAGAAAAACCCTGTCTCAAAAAACAAACAAAGAAGAAGAAGGAGAAGGAGAAGGAGAAGGAGAAGGAGAAGGAGAAGGAGAAGGAGAAGGAGAAGGAGAAGGAGAAGAAGAAGAAGAAGAAGAAGAATGAACATGGATAAAGCAGTCACTTCATCTAGTAGCATCTCAGAAATTTCTCTGCTCCCATGTTTTACTCAGTAACTTTTCAGTGAAAAAGAATTCAAACGAAGAAACAAAACTCAAACAAAGAACAAAGAAGCCCAGCATATACTTTATCTAAATTCTCATCAAGAAGCGATGTGGTTCATTGTTAAATTTGGGCATTTGTTTTTTGGTCTCCCCTCACTGAATAATTGAGAACAATTGAACTGGTAGTGACAGTCCTTTTGGTGTTCAAAAACCTCTCAAGAGTCATATATGTTGCAATAGCTGTAATTCCAACACTTGGGAAGTGGAAGCAGAATGATGGAAAAAAATAATTAATTAATTTACTTATTTATTTACATCCTTTATGTTCTCCTCTTAGTACCCCTTTCACAGAATCCCTCCTCCCATTATAACTGATCCCCTTCTCCTCTGAGAGGGTAAGGGCCTCTTGTGTATCCCCTTCCATCCCAACCCCGCAGACTCTGGCACATCAAATCTGTGAATGATTAGGTGCATCCTCTCCCACTGAACACAGACAAGGCAGCCCAGTTAAGGGAACATATTCTCCAGTCAGGCTACAGCTTTAGGGACATCCCCCACTCCAGTTGTTTGAGATAACCATATGAAAACTGAGTTGCACATCTGCTGCATATGTGCTAGGTGGTTCAGCACAGCCTATGTATGCTCTTTGGTTGGTGGCTCAAACTCTGAGAGATCCCAGAGGTCCAGGTTAGTTGATTCTGTTGATCTTCTTGTGGAGTTCCTATTCACTTAAGGCATTCAATCTTTCCCCCAACTCTTATATAACATTTCCTAGCCTCTGTCAAATGTTTGGCTATGGTTGTCTGCATCTGTTTCAGTCAGCTGCAGAGTAGAGTCTCTCAGAGGACAGTCATACTAAGATTCTGTCTGCAAGCATAACAATGTATAATTAATAGCACCAGGGATTGGGGGTGCCCATGAAATGGGTCTGAAGTAGGGCTCATTAGTGGTTGGTCATCTCTTCTGTCTCTATCTTTGTGCCTGCATTTCTGATCTACAGCAAAATTTTGTGTTGAAAGATTTGTAAGATGGCGAAATGAAGGCCAGGTTGGGTTATACTAAAAAAAAAAAAAAATCCTATCTTAAAATATCTAAATAAATAAATAAATAAATTTCTTATGACACAATTCATCTACTCAATCTACAAGTGTGTTGTTTCTTTTCAATTATACTATACTGTTATAACTAATTCAATCTCCCTACCTACCTATCTCATCTCTAATAGTCAGCAGATTTCCACATTTAAAAACTTAAAATTTTGAAAAGGTAGGCCATAGCATTAAGTTTTCTATTAATCAAAGCATCACCATGAATATATTTATCAATTGATTCAGTACAATCTTCAGAAATGAGCGTTTCAAAGTCACAGAGCTAGGAAAAACTTTAGTGTAATTGCAAGTGATTCTACAGCCCGAAACAATAATGTGGAAAGGCTAGAAGGTTCTTACTTGCCAATGGGAGCCTAGGATTTGTTAGACTCTGATGTATCTGTCTTATGTAAAACTCATGGTTATAGGGAGCCCTGGTTTTCCATGTGTGGGAGCAAAGTGTACCATAATTTTTACTTAAAGTGAGAATCTGGACTTTTTCTTGACATGTTACACAAATCAAGAACAGAAACGAACAAAGGAAATGAAAGGAAAAAAAAATCCAGAAACCTAAACAAACTTAGCTCAGCGTGCTGGGGCTGCTTCTTGAAGTATTAGCAGGAGAAATAAGGACTCCCGTCTTTTCTTTGTTTACAACTTCACAAATTCAGAAAGTTTAGTTCACTAAAATGTTAAAAAGGGAAGAGATATATTTGTTACAAGTTGGACATGTTATTAAGTTGTTTTTTTTTTTTTTTACTTAGCAGCAAGCTGAAACTCTAGGACTAAAACATAAATGTATCGAGATAAGAACTCTTAACATTAGCTCTCCTAATGTAGTCAGGGGATCTGGTTCTTCCATTTATATGAAAGCACTGTTGTCATGATGTCTAGGTATTGTCTCCTTCCATCCATAATCTGTCTACTTTCTTACCTTCCTAAATTTTCTGCCTTCTCTCTTTTCATTCTCCCTCACATCTCCTCCTTCCTGTAAATGTCTTTATTCACTGGATGAAATTGCCTCTGAGGCTTACTGCTGAATAAGCTCACCATTTCGAGTTCTTTCTAAACTCTAGTTAGCTGGTTCAACCCACTTGTTCTGGTGCCAAACTCCTCTCCAAGATGACTCTTTCAATCTGGCTTCTTTCAGCTTCTCATTGAGTTGCTCTGCATGGCTGTAAACTGACTCTGGCAATCTATTCAAATCATCTGGCTCCTTCTTATCTCTGGCTTTAACCACAACTCTGCTGACTTGCTCTGCATGAACTTCACAGAGTAAACTGAACTGAACTCTACTACATTGCCTGAACTCAACTGCATTCACTTAATTGCCTTCCTCTCCCCCAACCCATGTGTTACTCACTTTAAAACTGTCTCACTCAAACTGCCCCTTCTCTCAATATCACTCTCAAGCAATGCTGCTTCCTTCTACAAATTAACCTTATCTACATTGTTTGGGATTAAAGGTGTATACTAAGAGTGTGACTGTATTTTAGCCAGATCACACAGACCTAAAAGGTCTTTGGATGTGAACCTTTGCCAGAACAGACATAGTGCTGAATTAAAATTTCTCTATGCCTTCTTTCTATCCATCCCTTTCTTTTGTCTCTCCATTCCTTCTCTCTATCCATCTTATCCTGCATTTTTTACTTTCTTCTTCCACTTTTCCCCTACTTTTTTAATATATCATATGTATGTAACAACATAACTCTGAGACTATCAAGACCATTTAGATAAATAATCCATGAATAATGTCCTAGTGGATTTCTTACTCTATGTGAACATTTTTCAAATGTTAATGTTTATGGATGTGCATTTTAGGTCTTAAAATGTAGAGACAACAGGTCCTAGAGAGCCATATGACCATCATTGTTTCTACTGGGTACCCTGCATATAGGGCTATGGAACCCACTCATAGGCTCACATCTCTAGTTGAGTTCTTAGAACCTGTAAGTGATAGTATCTGAAAAATCCCAGCACCACAGCTAAGTCCCCATATTCTGCACTGGATTCTCAGGTAACAAGAAAAAGAAAACAAAACTAACAGATTACCTCAGTTGTCAAGAAAATTTCACAAAATACTGGCTACCAAAACAAATGGATTGTTATAGTAGAAAAAAAATCAGTGTAGAAATCATTAGCAAAATAGTGAAAAAAAAAAATTAGTAAAAAATAGCAAAAGACCATGAAGCCATGGTGAAGGTTAGGGAGCTTTAAACAAACAGGAAATCCTTGATCTGGCTTTAGGCCTTAATAAAGTTTCAATAATGAGCAACATTTTCCCATTCAGCCATCCCTTGAGGATTGTAAAAGTTCATGGGATCATAGGACAATAAGATGTGATGATAAACTTGTTTGATTGCACTTCCTAGGTGCTGCTGGCTCCAATTATCTTGGTGCTAAGATACCCTCTAATTGGGTGTAAAATGCATATCACAGCTAATTACCCTCTACGCCATTATATGGGCTTGAAATAATTAAGAATGTTTTCATTTCTCAACTGGCCCAGAAACAAGCACACATGCATTTCAAGTTTCAATCCTTAGAGAATTCTTTCAAACTCATGAGATTAGCTAGGTATGAATTTATGCAAATTTCTAAACCTAAAATCTGATTGAGACCATACATTTCTCTCTTAGCATAACCTAGATGCTTTGATGTATGGAAATATACCTGTGTTTTATTAGGGCTATGTGCCCTTTGAAATGTGAGAAACAAAAATATTATGGAAAGGACAGTTGTGTCCTTTTTATTAGATTATGGAAGGTACTTCAATTCACTAGTCACTTGGAAATAATTTGGAAGGACCTCACTCACCACAACAAATACTGGACTACCAAGGACAAATTCATTATAGGTCACACTGCTTTTGTAATGAATAAATAGTGTTTAGTTGGAAGATAAAAATTGAATTGACACTCTAGATTAAAAAGGAAAGCATGGAAACATATTAGGGTTGGGCATGCATATGGAAAGAGATATAGGCAACTTAAATATAAAGCAAACCAAAAGCCATGCTGATTCTTTATTGCTTGTGTGTTTGAGAGTGTGAACATTGAGAGTAACATCATGGTTACAACAGGCCAGAGATAGGCAAAGACTGGAAAGTTTCTAGCCAAAGTGTATAAATTTTTTTCAAGATGGGATAACACTTTAAGACTAATTTTCTATCAGTCTTGTATATGGAATGTATCATGCTCATTAAGTATATTATTCTTAAATTATTTTATATTAATAATTTAATCTGTGTGTATGTGCATGCGTGTGCTCATTTGTGTATATGTGTATGTTTGCTTGTGTGTGGCTATACATAAACATGCATGTTAAGACACATATGTGGAGGTGAGAGAACTACTTCTAAGAGCAGTTTCTCTCCTTCAACCATATGAATCATTGGAATAAAATCTAAGCCATATGATTTGGCAAGTTTAGCTATTGAACTATCCATTGAGGCTTGCTGGTAGCCAGACTTGCTGCAGGTACAATGAGAGATCTTATCTTAGGGCAACATAGCAGAGGGTGATGCAGCAGGATATGCATTGTCCTTCTCTGACTTCCTCATACATGAGATTATACATACAAGTTCATAGATATCATACAATCACACACAAGCAGACTTAATATACCCCAAAAGGAAAAGAATAGTAATTATACTACTTAAACCACTAGCAAAATTCAGTATACTGGAACTTTGCTGAGCTTTTAGGCAGAAATTAAAGCCTTTACAAAATTTACTTATTTTTTTCCTTAGTCTTCTTACGAATCTAAACATCAATTACCTATGTATATTTGGTGTGGCTCTTTTAAGATACTAAGTAGTAGGGGAAAGAAGTCTTACTTATTATATGTTATTAGTAATAGCTAGACAATTGACTCTTATAATAAAAAGACAAAATACCATTGCTTAAATTGATTTTAACCTTATTAATCTATCAAAAATAAGGGGAGATATTTTACATAATAATTAAAGTAAATTTTATAGTAAAATTTATTCATTTTCATGTCATTTAGTGGTATCTACAAACTCTCGATAGCTCTAAGATGCAACTTAAACACACTGTCTTCTTAGACTATAAAAGGCAATGTAACATTTAATGCGTATAATTTCCTGGTTATTTTAATGCTACAAGACCACGTACATTTTAAAGACTTCAGTAAGTGTTTATTAAGCATCTATTCCATGCAGCTATTAGTGGTAAACCATTCAGTGAGTATTTCATTCTTTGAAAAATACTTGGGTGACCAAATCCAATGCAGAAAAGATTTAATCTGGTTTATGGCTTCAAACCTTACAGTCTTTGGTCACTTGACACAAGTTGGAAGCATTTAAACACTCTCACATTTTCAATATTTTCTTTATACATATAAAAAATAAGAGATGGGTTATCATTTGGAATTATCACCTGGAACTCAAGCTGTAGACCAAGCTGGCTTTAAGCATTGACAATCATGGGAGAATGTTCCCAACAGCTCAGAATCAAGCATTAAAATATGAAGTTTCTGAGGGAACATCTCATAACCAAACTACAAGAAAGACTGTGGAGACTGAATACCTGCTCATGAGAATTTGTATTTAACCATAGGACATGAGAACCTAGCAAATACTCACATTAATATTTAAGAACACACGATAGAAGAAAAGAGGAGTATTTGACTTACCCTTGAAACCAGATTTTCTTAATTAAGGGATATTTGAGTAAGAACTAGAATCACTTAAAAGAAGACTTCTTTTGCAGACAGAAAATAAATCTCTAAAGTCCTGTGATACCAGTACATATATATCACTGAAGAAGTCAGGATGGCTGCAGCAGATTTGGGGGAGCGTTTATCGTTTGGATTATATCAATCATCAATTACAGAATCCCCCATTTCATGATGCCCTGTTCTCTTACCTTTTTCTCAAAGAAAAAGTTGTATAGTATCATTAACTCCTATCTAAATTTAATACCTTCCTCCAACAATTAGTACTGTCGCCTGACTAATTGACATAAATAAAAACTGTTATTCTTCCATACAGAACTTCTGTACATTCTGCTTCCTTGTTGTCCATTAGATCCTTATGACACTCCATCTCAATTGACTACACAGAACTTTTAAAAGTATCTGTTCTGTAAAGGTAACTTTGAGGACCTGAACAGTGCTATATCATCCCAAACCTAGTGCTAAAGCAGATTGCTTGTAGTTGGCCTTTGATGTATTCTGCGAGTCTAATAATAGCTTAAAATGAAGGCAAGCATCTGCCTAGAAAAACTTTCATAGGGCCTTATTTAAGATGCTGTGTGGTAGCAAATGAACAGGGCTGTGAATTAAAGTATCTCCTTCCATATTTACTGCAGGAATGAATAGTGAAGTTTAGAAAATGAATTCTTTCATATCTTGACAAAAGCTTCCATGTTAAATCCTCATGAGTATCTGTGCTCCACCTGAGTTGTGGAATAATATGCCCTTCATAAAACCAATCTTTAAATGGCATACTTTAGATTAAAAAATTGCAAACAAGGGGTTACAAATCCTTTGATAAACATACATAATAAAATATTGTCAAAACCAATGCCACAGCCAAAAAGGAAAAATAACTTTACTAAAACATCAAGAATTAATATATAACTCAGTAAATGTATACTCTACAGCCTTGAAATTAGTAACACTATGGTTTGTTCTTTCTCTCTTCTCTCTCTCTGTCTTTCTCTGTCTCTCTATCTCTCTCTTATTTTCTGTTCCCTCCCTCCCTCCCTCCCTCCCTCCCTCCCTCCCTCCCTCCCTCCCTCCCTCTTTCTCATTCCCTCTCTCTCGCTCTCTGTCTCTCTCTCTCTTTGTGTGTGTGTGTATATGTCTGTGTGTGTGTGTTTTCACATGGACATGCAGACATCTATTTGAAAATATGCAAAGGCCAGAAGCCATCATACAGTACCTTTCTATTTTCATCATATTTGAGACAAGATCTCTCACTAATTCTGGAGTTCATTAATTATCTCTGCCTGTCCATACCTACTTCTTCACTCCAGACACAACACAACACATGGAGGTATATGCCTCAACACCTGTATTTATCATGGATTCAGAGACTTATGTCCTCCTAATTATGCAGTAAGGACTTTCCCTACAGAGTCATCTTCTCAGTCCTGCACAACATTGTTATGATTAGTCCCTTCCTAGTGCCTAATTTATATTCCTTTCTATAATCACAGTGGGAAAGAAAAGTTTTTATGAATATTACCTAGGAGTTTTATATCCTCTGAGTTGAAAGAGGCTGACATAATGTATTAAAGACAGATGTGTTGCATCCATGGGCAGTTGTTGTTGTTCTTTTTATTTATGCTTTTTTTGTTGTTGTTATTTGTTTAAGACAGAGTTTCTCTGTGTAGATGTGGCTGTCCTGGAACTCACTAAGTAGAACAGGCTGGCTGTAAACTGGAAGATCTATCTGCCTCTGCCTGCTGAGTGCTGGGATTAATAGTATAGTTAACCACATTCCAACATGGTTAATATTTTTAGGAAATATTTTAAAAGATTAAAAAGAACTCTGCCAATGGAACTGATGTCTTCATCTGAGCGCAACAGGCCCAATTTCCATATTTGATTAAAAGCTATGCCATTCTGTAATATTTCTTAAGAGGCTGAGAAAGTTGGGAAAAATACAAAAACTTTTTCTTCTCTCATCATCCGGGTCTTTTTCTCCTTTGGTATTTTATTTTATATTTTAGCATTCTGTAGTGAAGATTATTTAACTATTTTTGGGAACAGTACTCATCTTTTCAAAATGAATTTCTAGAGACACTGCTGCTTAATGTTTGCCTCCAGGTGTCTGCTTTCTCAAGGTAACAAAAAAGGGTTGTGAGCATTCTTATCTCAAAGTGATAAACACATGTAAACAGAGCTGGGGCTATCTAGGCTACCACAGGCCTGTTTGACTAATTGCTTTGATAGATCATTCTCCTGATGCCTAATGTTGTTATTGCACCCAGCATAGCTGAGATAGCACATGTTTAACCCCTGACCTTCCAACTGCCAAGGCCTCCTGCCCAGGAACTAACTGTTCTCCATCATCACTTCCTCCCCATGGCAGTCAGAAAGAGATCTGTTTCTAAGCAAATAGCAAAGGCTCTGACCCCAGCGTGAGTCACCAGCCTGTCTCCCCTCTTCCAAGATTCCCTCTTTATATATTTATTCAGCTTGACAGAGTTCCTGACAAAGAAATAGTGAGTTTTGACTTAAATGGGGTTCATATTAATTCTGAAAGACATCTATTTTAAAAATCTGAAATATCTTAAATAGCTTCTATAAGGTTTTATATGACCCAGTATTGCTCTTTCTACCCTCTAAATGACAATTTTTTTTAACAAATGATAAACAAGGAGAAAGCCACAGAATGGATAAAAGTAAAGTACCATAAAGGCATTTATTAAAATGTGGGGAAATATAGTTAATTGTTCAGTGCTTTAGGGCACTAATTTATAATTTCTCCAAGATGTGGTAGATGTCATTGCTAACAACAGAAGTTAAGAAGCGAGTGTATTTTAGCCAAGATAAGTCATCTCTCTCCTATTGAAAGTTTCACACATCTTATTCTCAAGACTTACACTGATCTAGTTTTAACAGATACTGCCAACACATGGTAATTCAGCCGCTGACAGTCCTGGTTGAGGAATGTGCAAAAATGCCACATTATGCAACATCACAGATGCACGAAGCAGGAAGAACACAAAAGTAAGTGATGGCTTTTAGAATTACTGGTGCTAATTAATGAAATTATATTGTCTTTATAAAGAAGCAGAAAATAAGAGGAGAAACAAAAAATCATCCTTATCTCAGAGCTGATTTGAATTTCAATTTGTTATCTTTCAAAGTTTCAAACTTAAGTAGACACTGAAAAAATATAGGATATGGTACTGAGAGACAAGGTTCATTTAGATACATATTACATGTTAGTTTTCACTAAACCATTTAACCCAGAATCAAAGCATAGGGGTTTTAATTATAAAGTAGGTTCAATCTTCTCCACGTATGGTTTAACCTAGTCTCTAGAATTTTAACAATTCTCGCAAATGACAAAAAACATTATTTATGTTCTAAAATGAATTCCTTAATGACAATGATGGAATTAGACATTATTGTCTTTCACACACAATTCATTTTTAGCATTTTACTTGGTTTATTGAGGGAACAGGATTGCAGTATTTAAAATATTGAGTGGATGAACAAGACACTGTGAATTACTGACAAGAAAACAGGGCAAAACCATATAGAACTAAAAGCATTTGGGCATCTTGACAGAGAACACAAAACAGAAAGTGTCGGTGGCATCAGAAGATGGTCTGATACAGAATCTGCTACATAGCTTCAAGTCTAATATTCAAATTTTGATTTTCTCTTAAGTGAAATTAACACAACCTTTTTACAGCAGCTTCTGAAATTTTAGTGCTTTAAGGAACCAAGCTCAAAGACTAAACAAGAAAAAAATTCTTAATTCATTCAAAGTAACCTTCAGTACTTTTATAAAAATAAAACATATTTCTAACTTAATCCAATTTATCTTCACTTAATTTGAAACTAATGTGGCTAAATTCACACAAGTTTAAGGAAAATTAACCTACAATGAGAGAGTTTATTATCCAAGAAGAAACAGAATCTGAACTGGTGGGGTTGAGGGTACAGATCTGCTGGTAGAGTGCTCCCCTAATTCACTTTCTGTGTTTGATCCTCAACACTGTAGAAACCTCCCTTGGTAGTCCCCTTAAAGAGGTGGCAGGAGGATAAGAAGTTCATATTCAGTTATTTAGTAAGTCTAAGCCTAGCCTGGACTATGTGAAACCCTATACAAAATAGGCTGAACACACATAATTATTATTCTATGACCCTATCAAAATACAAATAAATATATATATATATACAAAGATCTAGAAGTGATAACACATTTGTTAATTTGAAGCTTTCGCAAATCATTTAAGGATTTAATTCATGTACTTGGTAGTAATCTCTGATGATGTAAGTAAAATGCTTTGCCAAACAAATAGCCTTTAAATGTTATTTTAATAGAATTTATATAATATTAATAATAACAAAAATAATAGATTTGAGATTATTCTAAAGTACTTAATAATTCTTTCATTCTTGACCTATTAGAATTCTCACACCTACACATGTAAGCAGCAATCCCCCATAATCATTGCTTAAATATTAATTTATTATGACCAAAGGACTTTTGGCAAATTCTGCTTACTTCATTTTCTATTGAATTCTCCAGCCATCGGCACCTGTTGAAGTTATTGTCAATATAATACTTTATGTTATGGTTACCTCCCGAACGCATAAGATTAACAAGAAATGTTTTTCATTATTTTGTTATTCCTAAAATTATTCAGATCCTCAGATATTTGCACTTGATAATAAGAAACATGAGACAAATACTTGGCTGGATTTTCAATGGGTCCAAGTGAAGTTTGACAAATTTGAGGAAAAAATGAATGGCAAATTTTCTACACCTGGTAACTGCTTACCTACATACTCACTTATATATTTGTTTGTTTATCTTATATAGCATCTTGAATAATAGATTTACAGGTGAAGATACATTTTCTATAGTTTCTAGTTGTCTGTGAAATCAAAAGAAATTAATCAATTAATTCTTTGAAGTGTTTAAGTAAATGATAGCCATTACCTAGTCAATTTATACAAGCATCCACTATGGGAAAACTCCTTTTCATAGACTCTACAAAAACCATTCATCAACACATTGCAGAAAAACAACTGCAAGTCTGGGCTCAAGGGCTTAACATCTCAGTATTGATATTTTTAAATTGTACTTCCCCTTTAAATAAATGTAAGTAATTGGATTTTTCTTCTGCATAAAAAAGATTGTGTTAAATAAATGTTGAAAATCTAAAAGCGGAGAAATGGAGAAGAATTCATAATTTATTTTCCACAATGGAGTATTTCACAGTTTTTGTTTAACAAAACATATTTTACTCTACTTACACCTTGATCTATAGGACCCTGCTGATTACAAGTCTATAAATTGTATGAAGTGTTCTAAAAAAAATCATAAAACATCAGCAAGGGGTTTTATATCATGGAGTCATTTGGTCCTTTCAAATCAAAACAGACTTTGATATTTAGTTTAAACCTAACTGTATACTCTTATTAATAATGAATAGGGCCACTTGTTCCAACTTCATAAGCCCAGTGCTCCCAAGCTGGTGACATTTCTATTACCCGTGACCTAGGTATTAATCCTTTGCTTTAATTTTTCTTAAAGCTGACATTTTTCAAATGTTGACTTAATGCTGAAACAATGAAAAACAACTTTTCCAGAACGTTTAGCATATTGAACAGATAAATAAGGGTGGCCACTCTTGCTTGATTTGCCAAGCAACTTAAAGCTCTTTTAGTTCAGGAAATACTTATTTTCTCCATAGGAATTAGGGAGTATCTTTAGGAAACTTAGTAGATTAACTATATATGGCCTACATTAACTTTATTTAAAAATAAAGTACAAGCTTTTAATATTCATCCCCACATGTAAAATCCCTTTACCTCCCTCCCCCACAGGGCTAACACCTTTTTTTTGTTTGAATGTTTTTCTTTTGGCTCAGAAACTGACATCAAGGGGTTTTCCAATTTTCTGTCTTTAGTTCTTTGTTTTTAGTAGTGAGGTAGAGGAAAGATTAGATGAAGATATTTGGTAACTTCCTCGGGATTTTGAACATGATACAGCAAGATTCTAAATTAATAAAATAACAGTAGACCTAAGAAGTATTAAAATTTTTAAATATGAGTAGACAATAATTTTTGAAAGCTGCATTGAAGTGGCTTTCTGAAATATAACCCTCAATCCATTGGCAAGAATGTGCTATTTTATTGTTTGTGTAGGAAATAGTCTGGCTTTTGTTAGAATTTTCAAAGGGAGACTAAGGTGAATCTTTGTGAGTTCAAGGCTAGCCTGGCCTACAAAATGACCTCCGGGTGACAATTTCAAGTGGTAATTCATCTTGTATTTTTCTTATCTGTAGAAATAAAATATTGAAAATGTGCTGTAAAGATTCATTTCAAGCCATTGAGTTGAGTGCCTAGCATCAGGAAAGTTCTCAGCTCATAATCACTGTCACCATTCTAATTATGTAGGTCATTGCCAAACCTGGGGACACTATCTGTGTGGCCATTTTTAGTTTTTTATCTTCATATTCCTGCCCCAGGAATAAAGTAGAGCACAGAGTATGGACAAAGTATCTGTTAACAAAAACAAAGATTATGTTAGTTTACATAACATTATGTAATGTCGGTGTGTGCTATTTCGGTGCTAAACTTCTGTGGCTTTCTTCCAGCACATGTCCTCCCCTCAAGTAACAATGAAAAAGAAAAATCATATTAACAGCACTGTCCTACACAGGCCTTGGATGAGTGACTCCATTCATAATCAGTTAAGAGAGACTCAAAATCTGAACTCACTTAAGAGCTTCTAGGTTATATAGATTATTAGAGAGTCAACAGACCCAACTTAACTACAAAATAGTGTGTCTGTTATGAAAAAGATCAACAAGGTAAGATCAAAAAGAGGAATATATGATAACAGTATTAATTCAACCTAGTGATGTAGAGCTAACATGCCATCACTGAAGAAATTAAAGGAATATTTGGAATTTTAGAACATTTTAGCTTACATAGTGAGACTGTGTCTCCAAAATTCAAAGATTAAGCTACCTACATGCACACAGCTCAATGGTAAAATATTTGCCTAACTTAGACACCCTAAAAGAAGTTATATTTTTATGAATATGATTAAGGACTGTTACATTTTAATCTATGGTAAATGAAGAACTTTACACAATGTTTATATCATACAGTTTTAAGATTTTATACTACAAAGTTTGAAATCTAAGTGATACTTGTTTAAATGTACAGATACAAAAAATGATGTTTTAAAATAACCATTACAACTTCTGAAGAGTCTTGACCTGTGGCATTCATTTTCTACCCCACATTGAAGGGAAGATACTTGAACAAGGGCAAAAGTGTATTTTGTGTACTTGGGAAATATAGAAAAGAAACCTGACAAAGCCTTCTGCTGTTCATTGAAACAAGATCCAAAAGTTTTTCCTTTTTAGATTTAAATCAACAGGTTGTAGTCAAGAGACTATAAAAAGGTTCTACATGTCAGACAGAATTACCTGGAGTCCATAGAACCCTGTAATTACACAAGGTTCTGAGGCCCCATCTTTAAAAAAAGCTGTGTGGTCCAGGGAATGAGGCAGCTCAGCAGGAAAGAAAGGAAAGAAATTTCCAAAGTACTCAGCTAGCTTCTGCTGCAAGATTTCCCTGTAACGCAGCAGAGCCATGAACTTTAAACTCAAAATTTACATTCCCTTGGATGAAAGAAAAACAAATTTGGAATAAAGATTTCTTCCTTGCTTCCTAGTATTCGAAGCCATTTTATCCAGAAAAAAATGATACCTAACTGATCAAGTAACTTTGTAATTTTCTAAGCCAAACAAATATATTTTTCCAGAGCCCATATCTTTATTAATGAGAAAAAATAACTTAAGCAATCAAATAAAATCATGCCTCAAAGTAAAAAGTTTTAAAAGCCTGGGTATATACACTTCATTGCTAAAGTACTTGCCTGTGTACACAAAGCTCTAGGTACAGTTGAGTATGACGCACACAGAATCACTGTGTCTTTTCACTTTAATGACCCTAAAGACTACTTATTATTAGAATTTAGAGGACAGAGGCTGCTTGCTTATGCTGTGAAGAGAGACAGGGTATAATCTAATTTTGTAAATAGAATTTACCAGTCTGACTCTGACTGATGGTTTAAGAAGACAGGAAAAACAGTTTTAAAAGGTTTACAAAACCTAGTGTTTCATTTAAAGATTTCTTATTATATATTTTTATCTGTGAAAAATGTTGGTGTTTTATTGCTGTGAGGAGATACCATGACCAAGGCAACTCTTATGAAAGAAACATTTAATGAGGGCTTGTTTACAGTGTCAGAGGTTTTTCCATTATCATCCTGGTGAGAAGCATGGTGGAAGTGTATACAGACTTGGTACTCTTGGGGGAGCAAAGAGTTCTGCATCTTGATCCCAAGGTAGCAGAAGGAGATAGACAGGATGTGTTTCACACTGGACATAGCTTGAGCTTTCAAGACCTCAAAGCTCCACTTTCACAGTGACAACCTTCCTCCAACAATGCCACACCTCCAATAAGGCCACACCTCCTAATAGTGCTGCTCCCTATAGTCAAGCATTCAAGCACTTGCATCTATGAAGGCCATATCCATTCAATGCACCAGAGTTGGCATTGTGAATGTTTTATTATTTCCAAGTACCTTTAAATCGGAGGTAAATATGTTGTCAGTACGCACTAATTTCTGTTTTCTATTTTGCTTACTTACACATTTAAATGTCAGAAACCTTTTCATAGACATCGGGGGACATCTCATCATTGTTTAGAATGGGTTGATTTTGTATCACAAAATGCAATAAAAATGTACTCAGTACATACTGTATACTGTAGGTTTTGAAGGCTATGCTTCACTATCTCTGTGCAGTCAGGCATTGAGTCACACTTCGACATTGTGACTGACTATAGTTTCAAAAATCGAAGATATTTTCTATTACCTCCAAATCGAAGGAAGAGTCTCTCCTCAGATCTTGTTTCCTCCAGGGTTGACTCATTTCTAAAAAGCATCCCTAAAGTCTATTACTACCCCCATGTCTGTCACACAGACACAGACACACACACACACACACACACACACACACACACACACACACACACACAGACACACTGTGTGCTTTATAAAATTGAGACAGAGACTGGGAGACCAAAATAGATGCTTTAACAAAGGATGAAAATTGTCTCCAGTTGATTCATGCTTAGTCAATAGATGTATCATCAGCCTGACACCCAGAAGTGAAGGAAGAACCAGTAAAATGGTTGTAAATTGGAAATAAAGTGTCAGGGACTGACAAGTTTGAAACACAATTGTCTGATAGCCCTGTCAAAATCCATAATAAAGTGAAAATGACCAAAGTATGAAAAAAAATAGCAAAAAGTCTGGTTCTCCCATATACAGAACAGTTGAGAAATAAAGTGATGCTTTGCAAGTTGGTTAAATGTAAGAATGAAAACTGGTTAGCCTAACTTTGTACATATTATGCCTTCCTCATAGCTGGCAGATTTTTTATCAGCATGGAGGACAAGATAGCACAACCTAGATAGAGAATATGCAGAAGTTGATAGTTTTAGTTCTCAAGAGAAGTCCAGAGAAGTGGCTATGAATTGGGCTAACAGCCTTCAGCATCTGGTAGGAGTTAGGGTACTGTCACCCACTTATCATGATTTCCACTATTGGTGATAGAGAACACTCTGAGGTCAGTGACTCAGAGCTTAAGGAGTGGCATTAATCTTTAAGACCCATAGATAAGGGAGGATGCTTCCTCATCCAAATTATATATAATTAGAGGATCTTCCCAGAAAATATGAGAGAATATAAATATGTGCCTCGTGGTCAGCGTGGTAGAAATTTCAAATCTGATGTCATAAGCCATTGGACTTTGTTACTCATCTTGAATACTCAATTCAAAACCTATGAACTCTTACATACTGAGAAATAGAAAGGCTTCTTCAAATTTGTACACCATGCACTATATTTTAATTTTCCATTGGAGGATTTGATTAAGGTCATTTGCTTTATTGTAAAGTGAGTTTTAATTTTTCACTGAATAATTCCAAAGGCAGACCTCGTCCACCTTAATGAACCTACTTTAACTCTTATGGGTTTTATAAAAATTTAACTATTAACATCTTTTACTTTAAACAAACTGAGAGGAACTATAATCTGCATCAATCAGAAAGTAAGTACATTAAACTATGATTATGCTTTTAGGCCTGAACTTTGTGAAAGTGCTCTTAAGTGGTAGCAGGGTAGTTCAAATTATCTTGAATGTTAACAAATTCAGCAGTGTCCTGCGGTCTTCATCATTCCTGGAAAACCAGGGCCAAATTTGCTTTTCAATATCTACAGATAATAATATCAATCTGTACTGTTACTTTTCTTTTTTTCCCAAAACAGGTTCGATGCTTCTAAGGTCTAGATTCTACTGAAATGGAAATGACTATCTACTCAGTTGCTAGTGTTCTTTCCTTGATGTATGTACAAATTTAAGTGGAGACATGAACTACTGGTGGGGAAGTGCTTCTCTTACCCCATTTCCTATATCTTGGCCATGTATAGCTGTTATTTCCCAAAAGATAAGCATCCTAGAAATTATGCAACTCACAGAGTTTTTGCCATGTGTATGCCTTAATTTCCATTTCTGCTTAAATATCAACGGCCCTCCCATCAACCTGAAATGGTGTCATTTTCTTCTGGCCTTTGTCTATTCAGTACTAAAAAATGCCATTGCCTACCAGGTGGAAAGCTTCAGGGCTCTGGACAGTGGATGACTCATACCCCAATTTATCTCTTTCTCTGCATGAGTATGTCTTATCCTATGAGTTTATCAGACTATAATTATAGCCTGAGAGGGTTCATTCAAGGTAATCCCACTCGTATCTGAATAGAATAACATTCGTGAAAGGAGAAGGTAGGTGGATTGGGGTAAAAGTCTTAGAATTCATCATCTTGTCTTCTAGGCAAAAATGGATATACCTCCCTTGCTCCCAGAGTCTTTTCCTCTGAGCTCAACAGATGTACCTCTGTATTGTCTGGTACTATTGATTGCCATGGAGTAAATATTGACTCTGTCACAGCCAGCATCCAAGGATAGATTGTAGCCATTAAACTGCCATAGATATAGTTTGCCATTAACAGACATAATGACCAGGCAAGTTAGAGTAGTAATCTTTGAAAAATCTGTGACTAGCACAGTAGTCTGCAGCCTTGGTAGTATTTTTCTACACAATATTTTTTTTTCTCTTTTGAAAACAAAATCATGCTTCTTTAACTTTGTATAAATAGTCAATGAGTAGTTTTCAAGAATTTATATCTAGTTGTCCTGTGAGTGCCATATGACATCTCTTTTGATGACATCACATCTGACAGCTTGAGCTGAGGGCTGTCTGTGATCTTTGATCTCATGCAGTAGCGTTCTGTACTAGCTGTCTTGGAATCATAATATTTGGCCTGCATTAAAAGAAATTTATTTTCAAAACGCAGATGGTGAGCTCTTGAATACACTGACCTTGTCTTGTCTTTACGTCTTTCAAATCTCCCACATTATGTGTTTACTGAATGCTAATTGATTGGCTGAAGAATTTGTCCTGGTCTGACTCTGTGTCTATGAATAATACTTCCTAATTACTCATAGTTATTTCTCTTGTTTTGATACAACTTATTGGAGGTAGCAGAAGAAGGAGGTAGAGGAAAAGGACTAAGTGGTCAAAGCTAGGTAATAAAGATCATTTAATCCCAAGTTATGTTGTTAGTTAATAACAGCTGGGGGACAAAGATTTACTTTTTTTTTAACACTTACTGTGATGGAGTCCCCATTTAACTATGTGTTATCTTTCTGGGCCAATTTTTAAAGATTTCTTCATCTAGAAAACCATCCCTATATTCAATAAACACAATTTAATACCTGATGTACAGACATTGAAATTAACTGTAGTTTATATGACATGAGGTACTTTTTTTTTTTTTTTTTTTTTTTTTTTTTTTTTTTTTTTTTTTTTTTTTGTATAGCTGCCCGTTGGGAGATTTACATATGGAGTCTGTGATAGTTAATTCCCATTGTCAAATTGACTGAATTTTAAGTTACTGTGCAAACATATCTCTGGGTGAGTTTTTGAAGGTGTTTCCAGAAATTTCCTGAGAAAGGAAGACCTATGGTAACTGTGAAGGGCATCCTCGCCTGAGCTGTGCTCCAACCTAAATAAAAAGTAAAGAGTGAGCTGAATGTTCACATCCATCTTTCTGCTTCCTGTCTACAGACACAGTGACCAGCTGCCTCAATTTCTTGCCATTGTTCCTTCCCCACCACAATGGATGGATTGTACTCCGCCAAAACTGTGACCCATGATAAATCTTTTTTTTTTTTCCTCCAAGATTCTTTCTCAGGTATTTTCAGGTATTTTGTTATAGCAAGGAAAACAGAAATGAATAATAGAATTTTATAATCATAATCAGAGAAATCCAGCCTTAGTTTTATCAACACTCTGCCTTGTTTGATCCCCCTCACAGGCCTAACTCAAACACAGTGTGTGTGTGCGTGCGTGTGTGTGTGTGTGTGTGTGTGTTTGTCTGACTGTGCGTGATCCCAGTGTGTGTGTGAACAAGCATGTTCATATGTACGGGATGACGCAGAATATTTAGAAATGTCTATGGCACAGTTATGTCACCAATACAACAGTTATTACTAGATCAGAACTGAATCTTGTTACCCCCGCAACATCTGCAACTGTGACTCAGAATGACAGGCACGATCTTCCCCATCACAGTAAGCCTTGGGATATACAGTATTAATAAAACACCCTCCTCACATTAAAAGCTTTTAATGAACAAGAGGCAATTAGGAATCCCTAATTTAAGTTTTCTGACATACGTAGTACAGGAATGGCAGTAATGTGTTCCTCAGAAACAGTACCATCAAAATCAATCTCATTTTCTCTTGTCTGCTGAAGAGCAGGATGCACTATTTTTGCTGCAGCTTAATAGCTTAAAATTCTAATATAAATATATCATGTTTTAAGTGCACACTGTGTTTTAACCAATTCTATAATAAAACACTTGAGAGCAGGACAATGCCTATTTACTCAATTTGGTAACCTAGAATCTGGCACCACACCTAAAATAAAAGAGAAGGTATTTCCAACAAAAGTTTAGAAAGCAGGGCCTGGTGAACTTGGAGGTTTTCACCCCTCCTACAGTCCAGCCAGCATCTTATCAATGTATATGTGTCAATTATTTACCTACTACAGGAGAAGGAGCAGGAAAATAACTGTAACTCACCTCAAGTTCTGAGAAAATGGTTCCATAAGAATATTGTGGCATACATAAAGGGGTCATTTTTATATAAGAAATAAAATTATATGTTTAATATTAAATATAGCACTTATTGGATTCTTGATACATAACTCTAATAATAAATTTCTATATAATTATTAATATTACAGGGTTTTCAAAAGGAGATACTTGGGAACTGACATGTATAAACATATGTTTTCTAAGCAAAAGAATCTAATAAGAGTTAGACTTACCAAGAGCTCTGCCTCTGGACATAAGAAAAAGGACTCACAGACTCCTGATCATTTTCTAAAAAACGTGTTTTCTCACAAATTTTATACTTAAAAAACATAACAAATATTTTATTAGATTTTTTGAATATATTACATATATGCATACTACATTATATATAATATTATATATAATATATAGTATATATTATATATACTATATATTATTTACCATATTACATATTATTTATTTTATATCATGTATTACATATAATACATCATATATTACATATTATATATCACATGTCCCATGTCACATATTACTTGTCACAAGTCATGTTACATGTCATATATTACTTTTTACATATTATTTATTATATATTAAATATTTATTATCTAATATCTATTATATATCATATATCAAATATTATTATATATATAACCATAGATCATGTATCAATTATATATCATATATCAAATCATCATAATGAATAATGTATTATATATTACATATTGCATATTACATGTTATGTGTTATGAGTTACATGTTATGTTGCAAGTTACATGTTACATGCTACCTGTTACACACTACACATCAGAAAAATCATATATCACATATCATATATCTTCATATATAACTCATGCCATAAATAGTATATTATATACTGTATGTTGTATATCATCATATATCACATAATGTATACTATATATTATATATCATATATTGCATATATTACAATTACTATATATATTACACTTTATAGTAATTTTTATATATTACATTTTTATAGTAATTTTTATATATTACATTTATAGTAATTTACAATTACTATATATATTACTATATATATTACTATATATTTTACATTTCAAAATGTAAAATTTATATATAAAATGCAGTAAAATATTTTCTACACAGTTTTCCATTATATATGTATATATATATATATATATATATATATATATATATATATAGAGAGAGAGAGAGAGAGAGAGAGAGAGAGAGAGAGAGGAAGAAGGGAGATATTTATGTATTCATAATTTTTGTATGAGTATTTGTTAAAAGGGGGAAATAAACTGTAATTGTTATTTTACTAAGTCTATAATATCTACTATATCTAAGTCTAGAGTTGCTTATTTTGATTTTAGAATGCCCAAAATTACTTTACTATTACACGCACATACACACACACACATATGTGAAATACATGATAGTTAGATGATAGATAGATAGATAGATAGATAGATAGATAGATAGATAGATAGACAGACAGATAGATAGATAAATTGATATGTACTATCTAGTGAATTTGATGGTTAGCTGGAAGACAGACATATATTCTGCCTACAAAATTCCCATGATCTGAAGTTTAGACCTCTTTTATACTTCAGTAAATCCCTTCTTATGCACAATCCAAACCACTATGGTAGGGAAACAACATATGTTTTATGACATTTTTTAGATGATATTTTTCCATTTTATGCTAAAAGAGATCAAAGTGGCAAATAAGGACACTACCATGAGAGTAGGCTCCAGGATATGGCAAGATCACTAAAGCCTTCCTATGCTTTCTTGACCAATGGTTGCTATCTTCTATTTCTCAAGAATCACACAAAGAACCTCAGGAAAACCATAGATTTTTTTCTTAGTAAATATAATTTTACATATGTACATTAAAATCTGACATAAAATGTCAAGGTATTCACAAGTCCTAAAATAAGTCTAAAAAAGGTTCACATTCTAATATTTCACAGATTAAGGCTAAGATTGAAGGACACCAGCCCTACCCCAAGCCCTAAGCTTTAATTTCCACCCAGTGTATCAGCTGGTGAAAAGCCAGACCAAGCATAGATACAAGCAGCTCTAGCACTAAGAAGACACTGCCATCTGTCATCTTAGAAACTGGAATGGAGATGAATAGGTGGCTCTGGCTTTTTTTTTTTAGGAATGGTATCCCATGATTTTCTTCTATTTTTCCAAACTCCCAATAACCATTTCTTTACTAAATGTTATAAACTTTTCCTCTTGAATACTTATTCTTATCAGCTTATAAATAATCAGATATAACAAAGACAAGAATCTTTTTTGTGCTTGGAATATATCTGTTGCTGTATTAGACTCTATAGAAGTCATAAAAGGTAACACCATCCTGGTCCTGATCCTTGAAGAAATGCAGTTTAAAATTCTTGAAAATGACTTTGAAATAATAATGTGCATAATTACAATATAACAAGCATCTATAGAATATAAAAAGTCTTTGACATTACTTCATATAGAATATACACCAGGTCTTAGATACTCAAAGTCATACAGGATTTACTTTCCATGATATCTTTGGATGATACTGGGTACACCCTGTGGTTTTAGAATAGTTGATAATAGATTTCAAAATCTGATACTAGGATTGGAAATTGGGGGGAAATTACAGCAATAGACTTGTCTTCTCTTGTGTTCATTGTGACCAGATCATATTCCCACACCCCATCCGCATGTCACAGTGCATGTGCATGCACACGCATGTACACACACACACACACACACAGAGAGAGAGAGAGAGAGAGAGAGAGAGAGAGAGAGAGAGAGAGAGAGAAATGGAGAGAAATAGAAACAGAAAGAAACAAAGGCAGAGAAAGAGAAACAGGTAGACAGAGCAAAAAATAGAGAGATAGAGACAGAGACAGAGAGTACAAGGGGAACTCTGTGTTAAGTAAGTGCACCTCATTAGCAGTCTTAAAGCATTAAGAACACTACAGCCAAAATATTAACCTTGGAAGGTCTGGCTCTAAAAGTTTAACCATACACTCTGTTTAGATAGCTCTCAATATTCATTTGGTGCCAGCATAGTTTTGCTTCTTTGTAGACAAAGCTCACTCTCAGTGTCCCCAGAGTTAGTTAATGCATCTCCATTCACACATGCTCCATAGTAATGTCAACCTCTGTCAGTCTTAGGCACTATTTCTTTCTGTTCTACCTGTGTGGATTTGTGACTGTAAGGACCAAATACAGCAGCATGATAAGACTTCATCTTGATCTTCAGAAGGACTAGAAGCCTCTGTCTAGGTTTTATAGAATCCTTGCTCTTGGACACTTTTCCTAGCAACACTACCACCATGCTGAGATAAGAAGAAGCCAGATGGGTAGGACATGGGGACATT
This sequence comes from Arvicanthis niloticus, assembly GCF_011762505.2. Taxonomy (NCBI): domain Eukaryota; kingdom Metazoa; phylum Chordata; class Mammalia; order Rodentia; family Muridae; genus Arvicanthis; species Arvicanthis niloticus. The sequence goes on along the minus strand of NC_133430.1, from coordinate 22,117,654 downwards.
CCCTAAAGACTGACCAAGCTGAGCTCATAAGCAGCAGTCAGAACCAACAACCAAAGAAGGCAACAATAGTCAGCGTCATACATGTGGCCCTGCCTAGTATCTGTTGACTTCAGCCTCAGCTGCTATCTGACTACATCCAAAAGAGACCTGATAGAGTCTTGTCAGGCTTCTGATCCTTCTCCAGAGTTCATCTATGTACTTACATTAAAAAGGCAGTTTTAGCAATAATCCATGGTATTCATGCTTAGGTAGGATCTCCCAGCTTTTTTTTTTATATGATGAACTTAAAAAAAAAAAAACAATTTTCCACCCTGTGTCTATCCCCATTTGACTTCTTTCATTGCGGCCTGATTTCAAGAATTCTTTTCATAACTTATTATTTTCTGCTGATAATTTTCTTATTTTTATTTCTCAGGCATGTTTGGCATTTTATCAATTAAATTTCTTCTTGGAGAATTTTCTACATGCATGCATCTAAGGCACTGTGATTGTTCTCATCACATATTCTCTCCTCTCCCTCCCACCATGTCAAGCCTCCTTTCTGAAAGCCTCTTTCCCACAGCTTTTCTGACTCCATGAGTTTAGCCAAAGTTACCTACATGACCACAGATGTTGACTTATCTCTGGATCCAGGAGCAGTCACCAATGGATTTACAACTGTAGACAATGACTTTACTACAATTAGAATCCACCAGTGGCTAATAGTTCCCTAGAGCTGCATTGTGACCCCATGAAGTCCTCCCCTATCCATGTATTTGACTGTTGACCAGCTAGTCTAGTGAAAACCAGTGCAAGAACCTACAGCTGCTGCGAGTTCATGGTTGCAATGGCTATGTCAGGCTCACAGGATAGCATTCAGAAGCCCTTCAAAACTTACATTCTTTGTTTTAATTTTCTTTTTAAATTTATTTATGCATGCATTTCCTTATTTGTTAATTTACACCCAATGATTGCCCCCTCCCAGTCTCCCCCTCACAATGTCCATCTTCCATCTACTTCTGCTATAAGATACTCCCTGGGTGTCCTTCCATCCTGGCACATTGAGTCTCTGGAAGGTTAGGAGCATCCTCTCACACTGGAGCCAGACAAGACATTCATGTTTGGGAACAGATTCCACAGACAGGAATAGCTTTAGGGATAGCCACTGCTCCAATTATTGAGGGACACACATGGAGACTGAACTGCACATCTGTCACATATGTGCCAGGGGTCTCAGTAGAGCCACTATGCTTTTTGGTCATGACTCAGTCTCTGAGAGATCGTAAGGGTCCAGGTTAGTTACTCGGTTGCTCTTCCTGTGGAATTTCTATCCCCTTCAGGACCTTCAATTCTTCCCCCAACTTTCTTATAAATGTCTCCAACCTCCATCCAGTGTTTGGCTGTGGCGTCTGCGTTTATCTGAGTCAGCTGCTGGGTAGAGCCTCACAGAGTACAGTTATGCTAGGCTCCTGTCTGCAAGCATAATAGAGGATCACCAGTAGGGTCATGGATTGGTGCTTTCCCATGAATGGGTCTCATGTTGGTTCACTTAGAGTGTGGTATAAATATCCTTCTTAAGAATAGTACTCAATGGTCTCTTCTTCTCATCTCTAAACAGCAATGAATGCCTTCATTTACCACTATTCACTGAAGAGTGCAAGTTCTCTGATACAGACTGAGAGTAACTGAGAGTAACATTTATCTATGTGTGTGTATACATAAATCTTTAGAAGGCAGTTTGCCATGTCAGTATAGCAAAATAATAGTAGTGGGTTCCCACCTATGAACTCCTCTGCCATGGATTTTTGACTAGGTTTTTAGAAACCTCCATGAATTCTTGTCTGTGGAGTGGGCTTCAAACCCACACATTGAGCTAGCAGTTGGTTACCCTCATAATAAACATACCACTATAAAATCAATGGGCATATTTTGAATTATAGAATACAATGATGAGAGATGGATGTTATCTGCTATGTCTTCTCCCTTGGTAGCCTGAATATTGAATATTCAGACCTATGTTCAAGGAAAGAAGATTGTAGTTCAGTTCTAGCTAGATTTCTCTATGTGATGCATCCACTATGTGATGTCTGTAGCAAGAAGGTCTTACCTCTTAGTTCTAGTAGGCAACCTAGAATAAGAGTAAAGGCATATTGTTTGGCATTCCTCTGTTTTTTTTTTTTTTTTGACCAACAGCTTATTAGTGAGCTGCCATATATCTGGCACTAAAACTTTTATTTGACCACCCAGGGCTTCTGAAATTGGCATTATCTCCATATTTAGCAATCTCTTTCAAAATATATTATTAAAATATATTTTAATTAGCTAATAGAGTCAAAGGTTTCCAAACACTATATCTTATACCCTTAGATCTGTTTAATCCTTCTTTCCCTCAACTTCCCTGTCATTCAATCTCTTCACTTCTTAAATCTCACAACACCATAGATTTATTAATTTTAGTGTCAAAATTATCCTACTCCATGAATACTGTTTAGGTGTAAATATATATACATACACAAATATCCAGGTGGATAGTCCAGACAGTATTCAGGGTGATGAGACTCAGGCAAGCATCAAAGCATTGCCATGGAGAAATTTGAGAAAGCAGATAAGGAGTGAAGGCTAATCACTGGTAAAAGGGAAAACGTAATTGCATAAGTCAATGGCAGAATTTGTGTGTATAGACATAATTTATAAATAAGACATGACTATTCAGAAAAGAAATTTTTATGGAATAATCAATACCTCAATTCCAAGGGATACTTAAAGGATTGACTAGGAAGGTAAATAAGGAGCAGCATTAAGGTAGACACCAAAAGTGACTGAGCTGAATAGAGAGTCCTCTGAGACAATGGCGAGTTAAAAACTATTATTAGAGATGCTTGAGGTCATGAACCAGTAAGTTGCTTGGGAATTTCTTCAGACTCAGTCAGTTTCTAGTTCAAAATGATTGCAAAATCACAGAATGGACTAACTTGGAAGAGAGATATAAAAATGAGACAATTGTGGGAAATGAGAGGCTCCAGAGATTGGAAAATTAAGGGGCTTGACCTCACCGAGGAAGTTGTCCATGAGTTCAGACAGTCTGATGTCACCAGTTAGTCAGGAAAGCCTCAGCAGCAGAAAAACGCAGCTTCCCTGTTCTCCCACAATAATAATGAGGTCTAGCCTTTTTCAAGTAGCTTGATGATTGTTGTGGATTACAGATCAAAAGCCTAGGTATAAATGTTGAGGAGATGGTTCAGTTGGTAAACTGCTTGTTGCAGTTGCATAAGGGTCTATTTTGGATGGTCATCGTGTCCTGCATATGGCCTTTTATATACTTCTTCGTATGTTTAGGGGCAAGGGTATGCAAGTGTAACCCAAGGTCTCAGGGAAGAAAGATGAGAAGATACCTAGAGCTAAGTGGACAACCAATCTAGACAGTAAGGAAGCCTCAGCTTCAATGACAAACTTTGTACTACTACTACTACTGATAATAATAATAATAATAATAATAATAATAATAATAATAATAATAAATGATGATGATGATGATGATGATGATGATATGTAGAGGAGTGGCTGGAAAAACACTGAACTTCAACTTCAGGCTACTATTTCTTGTATTCACCATATTTACTATGGTAGACCAAGTGGCTGACACAAGTCTTTTCCATAAATTGAACTTATATGAGTTACTGGTCATTATATCTAAGAATCTAGGATTAAAAAATATCATGATGTTGTCCTTCTTTCTCACTTTCATACATGGAAGAAATATCTAGATGTCTCATAGTTTTTTAAAAAAACTCACTTCAAATTGCAGAATTTTTTGCTTAACAAATAACAAATGCTATAGTGAAATTTAATACAAATTCACAAAACACCTTTTTTTTTTTTTTAAGAAAAAGAGGCATAGCTTCTTTGGACTGGGACAATACAATAACCTCATCTTTTAAAAATGTATGGCTATTGAAAGAACAGCTTAATTAACACTCCTAGAGCTGAGGTTCATTCACAAGGTAGTGAACTCAGTAGGGGTGGCTTCTGGCCACAATAGGACTGGTAAGTTGTTAATTAGCTTTCTCTATTATTTGTCTGAAAGCATTCAGTCTGTATATAGGAATAAAGTATACACTAGAGTTATGTAAATTATAAGAAACCTGGTGCATTAAGGCTATCTAAAAACTGCAATGGGATTAGAAAAGGGAAAGTATACCTCCATTTTCCAAAAGGATTTTTGTTCCTGTTCTCCTTTTTTCTCTACGTTTATTGTTTTCTCTATCAAACAGCTAAATGAGTGATGCATCACAGTGCTGGAGTTCTCTTTGTCAGGGATCATTTTTCCAGGTTCCTTCTATTGTCATTTTCTCCTTTGTCTGTAAAGGCAAAGAGTAAAATTGATTCCCCTCAATTTCTTCCAAACCTGCTGCTATTGTTTTATAAGACCAGAAAGCCAAGGGCAACCCCATCTAGGTTTGGACCCACAGTGGCAGAATGAGTTGAGAACTCTGGTCCACTATATCTCTATAGATGAGCCGTAAATTTTAGTACTTTCCTTTCTATGCCTGTATTTCTTTATTGGCACACGATAGCAACAATTGCTGACCCTATTATGTTCCTATTTCTGAAGTAACATTGAGGTTTTATACACTTCTTTTCCTTTTCAATGTCAGCCTTTCCCTCAGGGACCTTGGTTTCTATTACTAAGATGGCCAGTATTTCACAGAAAAGTACAGACCAAACTACTGACAAATGGATCTAAAATACTGAGACCCTTACACCTCATTCTGTTTCACCCAAGGGAATGTTATAATATGTTCCAGACAATGATATTTACAATAATATGTGACATTATCTCTACTTCCCACTTGGAAATCTCGAGGGCTAGAAATTTAGTACGGTGGTCAGAATTATAAGGTTAGTATTGTATATAGAGTTTCTCTGACTTCACATATGTTCCCCTTCACTAACCATTCTTCGAAAAAATTTAACTTCCGGGGAGGGGTGCAGAGGGTGGGGAAACTCATTTAGACAAACACTAAAGCAGTAAGTACGAAACACAAGTCTCTTTTTCTTTCCCTACAGCTTAGAACATCACTCAACATGGTAGATCAAAAAAAAAAAAAAAATGGAGTTATTTTAGTATGGAGTGATTGTCAAGATATGATCTTTGAAAGCATAGCACAGTGGGAGAGGATTTGTTCCTCTGATTAGATTTGTTCCTCTGATTAGATTAATGCTGGTTGTTTCTAAGATACTTCTAGGATGACTTGCTCTCTCTTTCCCTCACATCGCCCATCAGAGACGGGATGGTACAACAAGAATATTCTCACCAAACGCTGGCACCTTTATCTTGAACTTTCCAAACTTCGGATCTGTGAAGAAATGTCTGCTCCTTGTAAAGTATTCCGTATTTTTATAACAGCGTAGAATGGACTAGGATTCTTCTTATATCGACTAAGAGATGGAATCTCTCCTTTTCTAAGGAGCCATCTTCTACCTGTACAACTAATAGACTGGGCTTTGAAAAGGTTATGTGGCTATTTCTTTCAAAGGAAGCTTTCCCTTCTGGAGAGAGGGTGGGAACTCATAAGGACCAGGAAGCAAACAAAATGTTCAAGTAACAGGAAGCTTATAAAAGTTACAGGATTCACAAGGCATGTTTGCAGGCATAAACATTTGTGAGAAGAAACTTTTCCTGGCAGAGCAGCCTACACATTGTACAGGGAGTTCCAGTGATGGAGCTTTCATGACTCCTTGCCAATCGTGAGGTGGGCTTAAGAGTGATGAGGTTGCTTTGAGCTATCCATACTCCCATATATAATCCCTCATCTGTAATGCTATGAGGAACTCTAATACTCCCAGCAATTCACTAAAAGGGATGGGTAGAGTAGTTTCTCGGATTTGTCATCAGTGCCTGATGCTTGATCCTATCTTTCAAGATAGCGTCACACAATAGAAAGTGTGTGTTAATCTCTGTGGTGACGCTGTTTCTAGGTCTAACTGATTAGACAGAGAATGAGGTATAATCCTTGGGCAGTGAAATCACAGTCTCGTAAACTAACCTACATTCACAGTGACTGTAAACACACCTATCTTTGTTCAAAAGATCTAGATAATGGGAAGCTGAGAGACTAAACAACTTTGAAGAGTTTTAGCAGATGAGAACCCAGGCATGGAAACGAAACTACATGTGGACAGTTGAGATAAGAGAAAGTTGCATAAAATGACATAAGAAAACACAGGAAATCAGTTTATAAGGGGATGCAACTGGAACACAGAAGAGCCCCGAGTCTTTGAGTAAATGAAGTCCTTGGAGAAGACTTGCTTCCTCCATGTGTCTGTCTGTCTATAAATCACTGCTTTTAAGGTGACTTGCAAGATCTCTTTTCTTTACAGCTATTGCTAACAAATGCACAGGCTAAGTGTACTATGGGGTCATGTTTGTATAAACTATGTTAGAGATGCATCACACCCATGCATTTGAACAAATATTTGGTAAGTCAGGTATTTTTGCCTGAGGATTTCAACAAACAAAATTATAAAGAATCCCAGTTCGACAGTGATGTGCTTAGTTCAATCACAGAAAACAATATTTTTCTGAATTTGCATTGTTAAATGAGTATGTCTAATGAATTACTTGTAAATAATTCCGTGTATACATATAAAAAATTGCCAGGGAAGCTCAGAAGTATAAGCAATATTTCAAACTGAACTTAAATTATCAACCACAGGGACCTTGTGATCTTTCGCTGTGTTCTGAATTTTTAGACATACTAAGCTAAAAATCAGCTGCAGCAAGAGAAGACAGAAGGCAACCTTTTGTAAGGAGATGAGGAATACATTTTCCTTGGTGATGCTGATTCTGTGGCATCTATTGTGTGAAGGTGACAGAGAAAAGAGATATCAAAGACATTAATCACACAAAATCTGTCAAGATGGAGGGACACAACTAACAATTTTTCCATCACCCCAAAATCCACAATCAGGAAAAAAGGAGATGCTTTGCTCTGTGATTCTCCTGATAACCATTTTAATTAGATGCCAACTGCTAAAGATGGGAACCAAAGAAGACAAGGAACCTATTTTCCTCTTTTATAACAAAGACATTTACAAATGAACTACATTTATTTTTTTACAAATGTTTATTTCATTATTTTAAGGTTTGAAATAAATGATCTTAAAAACTGGTCATTAAAATCCCTAAAAGCTTAGATTTTAAAATTGAAAGAAAAAAAATGAATGTGATCAATATTTTTTATACCATTTATCTTCGAAACCACATGTTATGCCCCTTGGAATTTTCTTAAATACTATTGTTATTGTGTATTAAAATTTAAACAAGTATCAAACCAACAGAGACAAGTTTTATGTAAACGTCAGAATGGCATATGGTTTTGTATACACGTGTTTTAAATTTCCTTTTGAGGGTTTTAAAAGAAAATATGGAAGATAATGGAATGAATAAAACTCTTTGGCTTTTAGATTTTAAATCTATTCAAAGATAGGTCTTAGAGCATTGGGTAGTGTTTATATGAATTGTTTTTCTTTTCTTTTCTTTCTATTCCAGTTATTAACTAAATTAGAGTTATTACCCAAGAATAGAGGTCCCAGAATCGGGCCCTGGGGGAACTTCAGGGCAGTGGCTTTTGTGTATGAATTTGTGCTTCTCTATTCAAAGAAAGCCATTCACACTTTCAATAACTTCCTTTGTTTCCATCAATGATTTGGGGGAACAAAAAGGGAGGGAATAATATAGTATGTGCATGAAGGTCGTTTAGAAATGCAGTTTGAGTGGTTAAAAGTAAAAGCAGGCTTTGGTGGACTTTTCATTCCGGGCTTTAAATGTTCAACCCAGTGATAGTTAGCAGGACTTTCTGGGAATCAGTACAAGTAAATACTATCTCCACTTCCTCTCATGGTCCCTGTTGCCTGCCAAGAGGCAAGCTCTGTGTCCGTTCTGTATCTCAGACTAAATTAAGCTTCCTCAATCAAAACACTAGTCATTTAGCACTGGGCAAAATGGATTTCATTTCTCCTTGACACCAGCCACTGTATTTTTACTGTATGCTCATCCTGGGAGTCTAAGCAATGTGGAGCCTTCTAGAGTAGCCAATACTTGTAAGATCTATTTCTTAGCTACAGGCCTTTGTTTTCAGTCAACACCAGGTATAATGCACACAAAATGAACCCAAAGCAGGAAGGGATGAGAATTAGAAACATTGTGATGTTGACTTAAAATGTAAAGTAAATTCTCTTCTGCAGCTCTCTCAGTTGATTTATGACTGGATGTGGGGAATAGTGATCATAGAAGACCAGTGGATTCTATTCACAATGTTGGTACTCATGTAAAATCTGGGATCATTTGCAATCTATAAATTTGAAAAGGAAAAATCTTATTCCATAGCTAGTTGGCATTAGTGTTGGCTAGTTTTCCTTCTGTAACTAGCTCCAACACTACTTGATATTTAATGGCATGGTTATGATGAAGAGAAAAAAAACTTACATCCTAGAATACTTTTTACTCCCCATGCTTAAGTCTTAAGGCTTCCCCAACTGCAAAACATATTAGTGAAATATTACCTATAATTTACAGTATTTCATCAGTATTTGTTCATAATGTAATACCCAATAAGTATATTCAAATAGCTTTTCATAGTATGTGCCTGTGCTAACTTTACTTGTCAGAACAGGACAATTTTATCTTTATGGTGTTTTATGTTAATATCAAATTTGGGTATATAAGCATTGCTTGCTTTATAAAATGTATAAATGCAGCAACAGTCATATCATGTTAGTTAATTTCTTGTGAATATTATGAAACATATTTTGGATCCTAGTAGATTCTTTAAGATACCACACACTATCACCTTTTCAAGATCCATGCATTTCCCCATCCATGCGTTTGTTTCCACACAGCCTTAAAAGCCGAGTTCTTTGCTGAGAGCAGATCTAAATTGACTCTGCCATACCACTAAGTTGCTTTCTGAACTTCAACAAACCACATACAATTTGAGGATTTCCTTTTATTGTTGTAATCATAGAAAAATAGCATGAATTAAACATAGAAATAGGATAATTCCTAAGAAAATAAGCTAGGATATACTGTATGTATGGAAATAAAAAATCTAAGCTGGGCAGTGGTGGCACACGCCTTTAATCCCAACACTTGGGAGGCAGAGGCAGGCGGATTTCTGAGATGGAGGCCAGCCTGGTCTACAGAGTGAGTTCCAGGACGGCCAGGACTACACAGAGAAACTCTGTCAAACAAAACAAAACAAAAACAAAACAAGAAAACCAAAGCAAAACAAACAAACAAACAAACAAACAAACAAATCTAAAAGATGTAATGCATTGGAAGAAATGAGAAATGCAAAAAACCTGGGTATTACCATCCTACTTATGGAAATTTAACACCTGAATGCACACTTGCAAGCACACATGCAAGCATGCATACACACTACTGAAATACCACATTCACTTTTTCTCCACCTGAAAACATGTGTAAAGGCATTCATGTGTATGGTGGTAAATGACCATAGAAAGAAAATAATGATCATGAAGTTCTGAGAAAACAAAAAGAAAAATTCAGAGAGGTGACTTGAAGATGATTCACAATGCTCATTTTACACAAATAGAAAACAATGTTTTATAAGCACTCTGCACCTAAAATTCAAACAGAAAGGGAAAATGTAGTTAAATTTAGGTAGAGATATTTGGCCATCGGCTCTAACAATTATATCTGTAAAAAGGGGGCCTTGGAAATGCAATGGTCTTGTCAGAAGGGAGGAGAAAAATGCCAGAGGCCCTGGTCTACTCATTATGACTGTGGTGTGTGGTTCTGTCATTTTCATGAAATCCTGATTTGAGCAGAAAGCAGTTTCTTTCTCACCGCTGTAGAAACTGAATGAAGAAAATCTGAAAATGTGTCATGAACAATCCCCTTTGCTCAAAGGACAGCTCTGCTTGGCTCTTTATGGGCTGCAGGGCTTTCAGGAAACTATTTATTCCTGTTGTATAAGCCTTGGTTTCCTTATCTGTTAGTGGAGATAACAAAGCTTTGCAGGGTTGTTACAATGAGATACTTTATCCATTTAATTCAATAAATATTTATTGAGTATCATATCTTACCATTCCTTAGGGCTGGAATACAGTAGTAAAGAAATTGAATTAAAACTTAAGAAGTGTCCAGTTCTTACGGCGTTACAGCTGGAAGAAGAAACAACATAAAATAAGGAAAGGGTGCAGAATGATAGGTGGGAAGAGTGTAATATAGACAAAGAAAATTTGGATGTCCCCAGTAGTAAGACAATTTCATTTTAAGGACATTAAGTTGTTTAGAAAAATTCCTACTAGGGTTTTAACAAAGTTTTTTTTCCAAGTTTAAAGGTCCTGCTAAGGGTTTTAAACAAAAACTTATAAAAGTAAATAGGTAGTCTGGACAAATAAAGGTAGACAGACATCTGGGGAGTGGGGGGGGGGGGGGACTCAGAATCTTGACAGCCAGAGATAGGAGCTAGCCTGCCATGTAGATGAAGAAAACTGACCAATGAGAAAATAGGGAACACTGGGTGTGTAGTGGTAGAAGCCCATGGTTCTCAATGCAAGGGTCGCATGGGACCTTGCAATGATGTTGTCCTCTACTCTGAGCAAGAAGCTGCTGAAGGAAATGTGCAGATTGCATTTTAATTCTAGGACATAGAAAATGGACATCAAATACTATGATGTCTAAAGGTAGCAAGTGTGGAGGTGCCTGGGAAGTAGTAAAGGCAGGTCTTCTTCCAGTGAAAGTAAAATCTGGCGTGACTGAGTATGTCTGTAAAGCTACATTTGATAAATTTATGCATAGAATTAGTTTGAAATATAACAGTAATAGAAACATAAGTTGAATTCTGGGGGAAAAACCAAATCCATGCCAACTCTTCTGTGAGTATTTTTTGCTTAGGCTAGTATTGTGTTTGTACATCAGGGAAGACTAAAACAAATATCTCAAAAATAAAGTGAAAAGTGTCTGCCATTGATTGCCTCTCAGCTTGTTTTAAAAACTAATAATCTGAACTTGAGGAGTTAATGAAGAAGGGAAGAAATGACTTGGGCGTTTTTCTATCATGTTGACTTTTTCCTTTCAAACAGCAAATGTATTAACATACTTGACTAGAGTTTCTAATGTTGTTAAATTAATGGATCCTAGATTGCAGCCAATATTGTATATTTTTACCAAATAATGACAATTAAGAATGTTCCTGTTGTACTTTTAATTCCTTACCAATCATCGATATATACATATTTTCCATGACATAAAGAAATTCCTCCAAAATTAGCTGCTTTTCACAAAATCCAGGAGCTAAGGAGAAAGGTGCTTCTTAAGTTTTAAGCTCAGTGTTGGGGATGTGAAATTTAAAAACCTGGCTATTCAGATAAGGTCTGACCCTGAGAGTAAAGCACAGTGGTCACCAATGCAGATGGAATTACTCGGTGAATTTGAAGAACAATGGAAATTGTTATCTTTAGTAGTTTTTAAGAACAGACATATAAAATAATGATCATTTGTCTTGGGGTCAGGTAAATCATTATGAACAACCCTGTTATTTATCCAGAAAAATTAAAGGGTGCCAAATGTATTTGCAGTCTGTAAAAAGTAATTTGATTAGTTAGTAAGAAATAGGTAAACACAATAAAGTTGTCTAACAGCTGAATGTGCACAAACAAAATGAAGTTTATGACTTGGAAGAGACTTCATCCATGGGACATCACTTTTTAAGAAAGAAAATGTGAGATTCTCTTCTTTCTAAAGGGATAACAAATGTTTTTGGTGACAAATTGCTATACGTCATTAATGAAAGAGAAACAAAACTATGTGTGAGCAGGAACCGATCAATACAGTTAACAAGTTTTAACATCTCAGTTGTGTGTTCAGATCAAAAATCTTGAACATTTGAGAAAGTCAAAACCAAAAAAAAAAATGACTTTTGAATAAAAACGCATAGAGAAATACCATGAACTGCTGACAGATACTTAAACCCAACTAATGAACTGAAGTTGGAGACCACTATGGTAGAATTACAGAAAGGCTGGAAGAAGTTGGGGAGTAGGGCAAACTCATAGGAAGACCAGCAGTCTTCTCAACAAACCTGGACTCCAAGATCTCTCAGTCACTGAGTCACCAACCAGACAGCATACACTAGCTGTTTCAAGGCCCACACACATACAGCAGAGGACTGCCTGGTCTGACTTCAGTGAAAAGAGTGCCCTTGAGACCCCAGGGAGTGGGAGGCCTGGAGAAACGTGGAGGATGAGGACATCCTCTTGGAGACTGGGGTGGAAGTGGGAGGAGGAATGGGATGGGGAAATGTAGGAGGGCAGACCTGGAGGCTGTTAATGATTGGATTGTAAAAAATAAAATAGTAAACACACAGGAGAATAAGGGGAAAAAAAAAGAAAACAAAAGCCTTGTAAGGTCTGGCTAGGGTATGGATGGGGAAGATTTATCTTGAATCATCTCAGGCTTGCTTTTAATAAATCTGAATACAGAAAATGAGGCTTCCAAAATTTACCAAAAGAAAGCATTTTAAAATACGTAATTTATTTTCTTTCTTTTTCTTTGTTTTTTTTTTTTTTTTGGATTTTTTTTGGTTTTTTTTTGTGGTTTTGTTTTGTTTGTTTGTTTGTTTGTTTTGAGACAGGGTTTCTCTGTGTAGCCCAGTCTGTCCTGGAACTCACTCTGTAGACCAGGCTGGCCTGGAACCCAGAAATCCTCCTGCCTCTGCCTCCCAAGTGTTGGGATTAAAGGCGTGCTCCACCACTGACCTGCCTTTCTTTCTTTTTCTTTACTTACCTTGTCATCTACACTTAAACCTTTAAGAAGGCAACTGAGAACAATTCACAGATGCTCAATTCAGGTAATATTTGCTAGCCATGAGATATAAAAAAGAAGCAAGCATTTGACTGAAAAAACTGGTTCTTGACTTCCATATAGCTTCTTTCTAACCCCATAAAAATCCCACAAAGCCAAAAATTCCTTAATGATATCTAAAAATAAGGAGTAATCTTTTCAAAATGATTGAAACAACTGATAGAAGTGTTACTGCTATCTTATAAGAAGAGACTAGGGCTGGTTCTAAAGAGGCTACAGTGTTAAGGGGAAAGTTCATTATTGCCATCATCTCACCAAAACTTTCAGTGGAAATGAGTCTGTCAAAGTTCAAAAGAAATTATCAAGCTATAATCATGTAGTGGCTAAGTGGAAGGGCTACTAAGAAGTTAATGGGAATATATCTGAGAATTAGTTTTTTTTAAGAGTTTGAAGGTGTTATGAGAAGTAATTTAGAACTATAGAAATTTATGGGGTTCACCTAGATTAAATATATTGGGTCACAGAAGTAGAAATAGCAATTCAAAATAGTAAGACACAGAAGTGAATGAGAAACTCAAGAAATAGCTCAGTGATTAAGAACACACACTTACTGCTCTAGTAGGGTTTGGTTCTCAGAATCAATGTGGCAGTTCATGACTAACTGTAACCCTGTTTTCAGATGATACATTGCTATCTTCTGGCTTCTTTCTTCACTTGCACATATATGATGCAGATAAACACACATGGGCATAATTGAATAAAGCCTGCTAGAGTATTCTAAGTTTGATCTTCTACTTTTGAAAGCATTTATTTTTATGCAATGCATTCTATTCACGTTTTCCTTCCCCAATTCCTCTCAGATCCTCTCAACTTTCCTACCACCCACTTTATACCCTTTCTTCCCCTCCTTATTAAAAATAATAAGCAAACAAGACAATATAACAAACAGAAAACAACAACAAAACAAAAACAAAACAAGAAATGCACACACAAGAAGCTCTCACAAACAAAACAAAACAAAACAAAACAAAACAAAAAAACCAGAAAACAAAATCCAGAAGGAAATGACCAATAATAGAAACAAACCAAAGCAAACAAACAAAACCTCAAATAGAGCTACACTAGACAAACTGTGTCTACAAAAATACTATTGAGTTTGTTTTGTGTTGACCATCTACTATGGAACATAAGACCAACCCTGAAGTATAGTTAATATACCCAGTGAAACTCCCTTGGAGAAGACTATTTATTTTTTGCTTTGCAAACAAGTACCTACTGCTGATAACTTCTTGGTTAGGGGTGGGAAGCCATGTTCATCCCCTCTCTTCAGGACTAGAACCCCTTCTGTCTTGAGTCTGTGAAGGGGCTCTACTTGCTCTGTCAGTTCATATGTGTATCCTTCCTGTTGTATCTGGAGGACATTAACTGGAGGTATCCATCACCTCTGACTCTTACAATCTGGTTCTTTGCATATGACTTCAGACACTGCATTTTAAAAATGTATTCACATAAGGAAAGTATTTACAACTTATGCTACAGAATCTCTTAAGATATATTTTTAAAAAACATTACAACAGTTGATTAATCTAAGATCGTTTCAGAGAATTAACACTTAGACTTGGACCTGACATTAATGAGCCTAACCCCATGCCTAGGGAAACCGATGGGAAGAGAGAATGTTTCTGTGCCAATCTCAGGATGTTGTCTACAGGTTTTCAGGAAGAAGAAAGTGAGAAACTTTAAGAAACTTCCAGAAGTAGGATAATACAACCAGACTGCAGTTGTCTAAAGTCATGTGCTTTGATGGGAATCTATTGAGAAACAGCAAACAGTTACTTGAGTCTAGGAAATGCTTTCATGCAAGCAAACAAATATTTTTTGCTAAGTGCCCATGTCATATACTCGTGCACATATACTAGAAGAATATAGATGAAGAGAGCATATTTAGTAGTTTCAAATTTTTCATCAAAAGAAATATCACTTGTTAATATAAGCATACACCAAAAATAAAAGAGACCTATCATGACTACTCTCCAAAAGACCCAACAAGCAGCTGAAAGGCTCAGATGCAGATATTTGCACCCATCCAAATGGAGAGAAGCTGCTGATCCCTGCAGTTGAATTAGGGAAACGCTGGAAGAAGCTAAGGAGGAGAGTGACCCTGTAGGAGGACCAGGAGTCTCAATTAAGCTTGACTCCTGAGATCTCTCAGACACTGGATCACCAACCAGGCAGCATACACCAGCTGATACAAGGCCCCCAACACATATACAGCCGAGGACTGCTGGGTCTGGATTCAGTCAGAGAAGATACACCTAACACTCAAGAGACTGGAGGCTTCAGGGAGTTTTGGGGTCTGGTGGAGTGGGGGTTAGGGGATAGGGACATCCTCCTGGAAACAGGGGTCAGGGAGGAGATATGGGATTTGGAATAGTCAGAGGTCAGAGTGAGGACCAGGAGGAGAATAAAATTCGGAGTGTAAAAAAGACAAAAGAATAATAAAAAATACATAAGAAATGAGTAACCAAGAAATCAAACCATTTTATTCTTCTGACATATCTTCTTTCCCATGGCTACTTATAATAAGGTCTGGAGTCAATTAGCCAGTTGAATAAGATAAAACTCAAAGATGCAATGGGAATCTAGGTTTGATGAATACCAACATTTCTACTTTATCATAGAAAATGCATTTCTGTTTTGTTATCTACATTTGGTTCTCATTTGTTCTTTATTAATATTCAGTAAATATTTAAGGAATTTCAAGAGAAAGTGAGTTTTATCATTAGGCCATCAAGTTGAGGGATATTTGGTTCATACAAATGGGTTGCTACAGAATATTGCTGAGGTCTGCAATGATTGCTCAGTGGTTAAGAGTGCTGGCTGCTCTATCAGAAGCCCCTGGTTCAATTCTCAGTACCCATATGATTGCTCACAACTATATATATAAAACTCCTGTTCTAAGCGATCTAAGGCCCTTTGCTACCCTCTGTATGCATAAGGAGTACACGTAGTACACAGATATGTAAGTTAAATAGCTATATTCATAAAAACATAAATCGCAAAAGAAAACAAAATATTGTTTACCCTTGTAGAGACTCATTGGCAGCTTGTTGTTGGACTGGCAGAAATCACTGAATGTGGTGAAAACCCCAGGAGCAATATGTATTGGTGACAACATCAGTAAACATTTCCCTGCTTGGTAATTGCTCTTGTTCCATCTTACATTTATAATTTACTTAATTAGCAAGGACTGAATCCTTTGCATCCTCAGAATTTAACAAAGTAAAGGAACAATATACTTAAGATTTTGACTTGGTATCAACTGGAAAGTTCTGCAAGAATTATTTATCACTCTGCCAAACTTCAGATTGCTAATAAAATTGCCAAGTTCTCTTTGTAAATGCTGGCAATTTTTTTAGTTGACAATAATTGATGGGCTTATCTGTCATATGTGTGCGTCATGAGAATTAACTAAAACAACATTCTAGCTGCTCATTACAAAGGAACAAATGCCAAAGAAACATGGCTATGAGTGCATCTTAGACAGCTTTCTGCTTTTACGACCTGGAGGTGTGTAGGGAGTTCTCCATATCTGAAGAAGTCATGATTTCCCAAGTGTCTTAACCATATGCAATAGTAACCTTTATATTTCTACTGAGAAACCTGAAATGTGAGGAGGTTCAAAGACTGTACTCCCCATTTGGGTTACCTGGTACAGAGCTTTGGAAATATAAAGCTGAAGCGCAGATAGAACATAAACAAAATGTGTGTTCTGAGAGGAGTTTTCATTTGGTTTTGCTTTTGGTTTGGGATTTTTTTCATTTCCTTTAAGTTTTTTTGTGTTTTTAATTTTTAAAAATATATTCTTTGGTCGAAATGGATATATAGACTAAAATTATCTTCTCTTTCCCTCCTTACTTTGTTATAATTGTGGGTGTGTGTGTTTCTCTCTCTCTCTCTCTCTCTCTCTCTCTCTCTCTCTCTCTCTCTGTGTATGTGTGTGTGTGTGTGTGTGTGTGTGTGTGTGTGTATGTGTGTGTGTGTGTGTGTGTGTGTGTGTGTGTGTGTGTGTGTGTGTGTGTGTGTGTGTTTACAAGGGCTTTTGCCAGGTAGGCTAGCCTAAAACTCAAGGTATAAAACAAGCTGTCCTTGAATTTTTTATTCTCCTTTTTTTCCCTCCCACTAATTGGGATTACTTGTGTCCTAACTTACCAACCCAACAACTTTTCTAAGAGGTTTTAAATATTGAAGATAGAGTCACTAGCAATGCACATCTCTCCGCTGATTGATGAAATTTATACAATTGATGGGCATGAGTAGCTTTTGGGCTGTCTCTCAACTACCAGCCTGGCATAACACAGACTAAGTAGTGAATATCTGAATGTTCTCCAAATGAGTTAAGTAGTTATTGAGCAAGATAAAACTTCCTTTGTAAAGTGAGGCTTAATTTTGTGTTTTAAATTGTTTGAAGTGCATTTGATGATCTGCAGCTATAAAATTTTAAGTTACAATCTTGTTTACTCTGGATTTGTTTCAAACAAAGCAAGAGTGTTTTTACAACTAATGGTAAATACCGCGTTTCACTACATTTAATGAAGCCCATAAGAGATATGGAAATGTACTTGGAGAAATAAAATTAGAATTAAGGCATATTAAGACAATAAAAGCATGTTAAATATGAATGTTTAGAACATTAGAAATACACACATACAGTCTTGTTTGCTATCTTTGAGTAATGGCATTATCTCTCACATTAAAACAGGCATATGTAAGTATGAGAAATATATATATATGTATATATACATATATATATATGTATACATCATACATACATATATATATATATATATATATATATATATATATATATTATATGAGCATGTGTGTATGGAAACTAAAGAAAAGCCTCATGTACCCTCATCTACTACTCTTTATTTTACCAAGAGCTTTATGATATATGGGTAGGTTGGCAGGCAGCAACCTACCTGCCTCTTTTCTGCTGGGTGCTGAGGATACAGGCATGTGTGAGACTTTGCACCCCTTGTGACACGGGTTTGGAAATTTCAATGCAATTTGCTAAGCAAGTGTTCTTAACCAATGGGCAATCTCTCCGGTCTCTAGTTTACATTTTTAACATAGTGACCCACCTACAAATATATTTAGCAACATACTCTGCAGAAAGCTGGTACTTATCCTGGATACTTTTTCATTGTTGCCCAAATGTGTTAAAGTGAACCATGACATTAAGAGTACTTAAGCATATGCTGTTATGCCTATGTACTCTTTACCATATAAAAGGCAGTGTAACTAGAAAGCGCTTTTGAGGTCCATAGAAATAAAAATAATAATGACAACAAGAAATTGACCTAGGAAGTACAGTTTGAAACACAAACTGATAAACTGAATTTACTTTTTGGATTTTATACCTTTTCTGAAAATATAAATCACACACACACATACACACAAACACGCACACGTACAGATACATAGTCTCTGAGTACATAATCTTCATCTGTTTGTCTGAATATTCATTTTGGCAAGCTACATGAAACCTTGCCCGCGTACATCTGGACATACTCAGGGCTCATCATGGCAGAGCTGAGAGATGGGGATAGAATCTGTTCTGCTGTTATTGGCTTTTGACATTTGTATCTGTGCCATTGCTTTAAACGGAGAGCATTTGCAAACAGTTTGCAGAGTGGCACTTGAGATCTAAAGCACACTGACACAGCTCGGTGTACATGAGAAGGAAACGATTCGTTGTTTGCTGGTGGTTTCCATGCCAAAAGTTTTAGACATTAAAGATAATGATGCCAAGTGTTCAGAGAACAGAGATTGGTGGAGTTATAGTAAGCGTTGGTATAGTCGGGGCATTTGGACTTTAGATGCTTAAAAACAAAGAAAGCTTGACATTCCAAATTATGTTCTCTGAGAATTACAAAGTAATCTCTCTCTCTCTCTCTCTCTCTCTCTCTCTCTCTCTCTCTCTCTCTCTCTCTCTCTTTCTCTCTCTCTCTCTCTGTCTCTCTCTGATGGTTCATCAAGGCTCAAGAAAAAAGTTTGCCAGGAGATGGGGAGGCATTTTCTTTACAGTGTAGGAAAAAATCGGCCAGTTTCTTGCAGAAACACTAGTTGGGATTTGTCACACAATCTTACATTAATTCTGACACCATCGTCCTTTTCCCACCTTCATCTATAAAGCTCGAATGATGGGAGCAAGTGGTGGGAAGAGAGAAGAAGCTGGGGAAGCGGGAGAGAACGGCTTGAGAAATCTCTGTCTTTGAGGTGATAGCAGTATGGGTTTTTTTGTTTTTTGTTTTTTTTTTTTTTTTTTAAATGATGAAATCCAAATCTTGAATAAAGACAAATTACAGGCAGAACCATTCTTCAGAGAAAAGAAATGGAACAGAAAGCACGTAACATTTTCAGGATAAAATGCTGATCCCTCTCTCATCTTATCTCTTCAAATGAGATAGTACACCATCTGCTCTCCAAGCCGTTATTTCCTATCAAGCTGGATTTCTGCATGGTCTCCTCCCTTAGTTTCTCTGAGTTTTCAGATTGGCTCTCTTCCGGTGAGTCACATCCTTTCTTTAAATGTTTCCATATTTCCCCTCGTTCTCTTCAGCTGATGTGTAACTCTTGGTTAAGCATTTCAAAATACTACATGTACCATAACAGTTTCCTGGTACCTAACACTTCTATTTATTTTTAGGAATTAGTGGTGTTCAAACAAATACCATCTTCCTCAGTATGTACAGCATTGAAAGTGGTTATTTGCTAATCGACATGTCAAGCTGCTAGACTGGGTGCCTCAGTCTCTGATTCTGCAATGCTTATTCTAACTCAGAGTCTTGTCAGTATCGTTTCAAGGCCTCCCTCCATGGATAATCACATATTATCTCATTGTCTTTCCCAGACCGTTCTGTGTATTATCATGTGAGCTTTAGGATAACTCATTGGTAATTATCATTACATGCAGACTACATCACAATCTGGACCTCTTTCTCTTTCTTAATGTTTACTCACCCCTTCCCTTGTAGTTTTATCTCATCAGTAGTTTGGTAATTCTTGCAAAGTTTGACCTGTGAGTCAAAACCCAACAGCCCCTTTTTGTAAATTTCATTGGCCTACACCCAGCTCATTTACTTTCACACTGGGTATGTCGGAAGGTTTTTTTTTTTTTTTTTTTTTTTTTTTTTTTAATCACTGTATTTGTTTACATTTCAAATGTTATCCTCCTCCCAGGTCTGCCTTCCATGATATGGCAGAATTTTTTTAACAAATGCACAAGTTGGAATTTATTGCTATCCTATTTCAAACAGCCAGGGACTTCCTCCTTCTGCCAGTAAAATGCTCACATTCCTAACCTTAGTTTGAATGCATTTTTTACAACTTACGGTGTCTTTCCCCCCTAATTCCTACACAACAGAGATTCTAGGCATGAACAACTTCAAATATGTTTCTGTACTATCACACACCATATAAGAAAAGGCTCCTAATTCTAATAATGTGTGTTAGATGCCCAGCCACTGGTATGTCATAAAATATTAAATTTCTGGAACTTACTAGAGTTTCTCTATTGCTTTGTTCATTGTCCCATTTACAAGTGCCACATACAGTTCCACATACAGGAAGGATTGAGAAACATACATGGATGCAAATAATAAATTGTACCTACTGCTCACATGCTCAGAAAAAAAAAGGACTGATAGAAAATCCAATAACTACAGAGATGGTTTGGTAGTTGCTAAACTTACTGAAGATTTCAGTTTGACTCAATATTCATATGAAGAAGAAACAATGGCATAGCTATATTTCTTATGCTAATTATTAACATAGTACATAACTGCACATATATTGGCATTTCCATATTCAGGTCATGTTTCTGGTAATGATCATGAAATATCCACTCGTTTTATTTAGATATGTATTTTGAATGGCATTACTTTTATGAATGCTTACCTAGATCTATTTTTTTGTAATATATGAAATGTATTAATTAGTGTAAATTTTACATGACTGAAAGCTTTGTGTTATTAAACCAGACTCTAAACTACTGTAGCTATAACTGAAACTAGGTAACATGTTCAAAGAGAAGGACTGCTACCAGGACTTTGTGTTTGATTTCATTCAGTAGTGCCTAACGTTTGAAACTCCCCAAACCACTTAGAGATTGGGAATAGGATTGTAATATGTATTTATATGTTCTACTCAAATTCTGTTCAAAAAATCATTGTAAATGCTCTTGCTGGCATTAATTTGTTGAGATACTTCCTGTTGCAGCTCTAAAAATGTACTCTTTATTACAACTGCTATATGTATTTTCTGACAATTCCAACAAGGAAAAGATCAGTATTTGTACATTAGTAAAGATGAAACATTTTCAAAAGAGAAGATTTTGGACTGTTGGCAGAAGAGTCCTAGTGAATTTCAAATGCAGTCTAACCACCAAGCGTAACCTGAACTCTTCAGTTGTGTTACTATCTCATTCTTTGAGAAGAAGCTTTACCATGCAGCAATTGGATAAAAATAATGCTTTACATTTAATCTTACCCAGCATATGCACGGGAATGACTGGCAGCACCTTCTTCATACCATAACTTTATAGCATTAGCTCTCCAAAAGCAAATAAATGTGGGATATTATGTTATTCACATAAACAACTTGACTGATCCTGGGAAAGGAAAGGCCCCCTACAGTTCTCAATGGTTATGTGATAGGACAGGCCTTGTTTGAACTGTTTGAATGCATATCTCCTTACTTCTGCCTGGTGGGATTCAGAGTCACCCACTAGGCAGGGTTAACTAATGACTGAAATGAAATCCAATCATTTAAGGAAATCTCAAAGGCTTCCTGTGGTTCGGTTGGAAAGATGTTATACTAAGTGTAGGGTTGTACTTGCTGCTGCTGCAGTGTTTACAGAACCTGTAACACGATGGAGCATGATGAATGAGGCTCTTCCAACTCTAACCCCAGCCTAAGACCATAGTTGTCTACATGATCTACAGATCTCCATGTCTACAGATCAACCTTTATCACCCCAATAATGACAGAAATGTAAACCAGAACCTCGTCATTTCCAGAGTGCGATGCCTGGCTTTCATCCTCTACTGAATTACAGGGTTAAAGAGGAAGCGTTCTCATTTTCTAAGTGAGATCAACGCTTTTTCATTGTGAAATGTTCTCTCCTCAAACATGTTTACATCAGTCACGTTATTCTGTACTTACAGAGTGGTGTAAAGTGAACTTGCAAAAATCATTGTCATCCCATGATGGCTGAGATATCTGTGGCACAAGGTCATCCAGTAACTACAGAAAATATAACAGTTGGGAACTTGTTTATTACTAGAATTCAGTCAGGTTCTATTACTTTTATTGTTATCGTTATCATCATCAGCATCATCAGCATCATATTTGATTTTGCTTTTTGAGACAAGGTTACTCGTGTAGCCCTCCTGAAACTTGCACCGTAGATCAGGCTGGCCTTGAATGCAGAGATCCACCTGCCTCTGCCTCCGAAGTGCTAAGAATAAAGACGTGAGCCATCACCACCCGAACTTATTATTACCATTGTTAGTTAGGCTTCAAAATAATAGTTTCAGTATGACAATTGTACCTCTATATCCTTGCATTTGTTGAGATTCATTTCTCTTTTCCTTATGTTTTACCTCTCCCATTCACTTTTGCTAGTTCCCTGTTTAATGCACAGTATACATAAACATATATACTTTAGACTTAAAATATACTGACAAACTTTTATACCTAAACTCATTCTATAAAGCATTAGCCAAAGAACCTGGATAATGAGCAGTATTTCCTAGCATCTCCAAATCTATTTTCTTTCATTTTCCCTAAAATACTATGCAAAACAAAGGCAATATGATTTATATCTATAGGGAAACATTTTTCATTGTTTTGGTCAAAAAAGCATTTTCAGAACAGTCCTGATTGCGTTTTCTTCGTTCAGCTCAAGATCTCACTTACTAAATATGCTTCCCACTTCTCTGTCACTGGGGCTGCTTCCAGAAGCACAGCTGATAGATGACTCCCAGGGCCAGTAGGTCTAGTCTTAACCCCCTTCATCCTAGAAAGTTTTTTGAGGTCTGAAAATCAAAGTCGTCTTGGCTGTAAAAAGCCATTAAAGAGCATGCCACATTGATTTTACTGCATTTGGTTGGAGATATACAAAAACCAAAGAGGGCCTATCCTCACTGATAGGCTCTGTGTCTAGTATCTTGATGCTCCTGGTGTGCAGACCACGATCTGTGTTTTGCATCATTTTGTAACATTCAAGTTAGATGAGAATTACTCTTCCAGCAGATTTTTCCGGAACAGCTCCCAAAAAGAGCATGGTGACAGCTACACAAATGTAACAGGCACGACCTGCACTTGTCAGATTTTCTTCTTTTGTTGTACTTAATTTCTTCAGGTCATTTTCCCAGTAAAATGACAGATTTATCTTTCCCAGACACTGCAGTGGAAAACATAAAGAAGCAGTACCTTTGGTGGCTTTGGTTTGTTTATTTTATGGTTACTCAGAGTTCTGGACCTGTCACTGCTTAAGTAAAGAGAGGTTCTTCATCCAAGTTCCTTGATGGACAAGATGTTGTCCTTATTTCCCCGCTTGTCAATTGATACTATGTCTGATTTTCTTTTTCAGCCATCTGTCTTATGTTTCTTATTTTGCTAGAAGTAAAAAAAGAAAACTTTGACATTATCCAAAATTAATATTTACATTGCTGTAGCTGGACAGAGGCAAAAACCAAAGGATGCTCAATGCTTGAATATCTAGAAGAATTAAATTTTTTCATGTGTAAGCAATTCATAATTCTGTGATCAAAAATAGAGTTTTATGAAAAAGAAACCATTCGTTTTACCGAGTACTTAGTAAACAGATATCCCTAAAGCTGTGCTGACAGAAAAATTTTTGGCATTGGAGCCTGGGTGCAAATAGCCACACAAAAAGGAAATGTCCCTTTGCATGTGGATTTACAGAACTTTTAAAATGTTAATGTCTTTTTAAAGAAAATATAGTGAGAAGAATAATTTATTTGAATTTTTTTATTTTTTCTCTAAATTTAACCAATCACATGGATGAATTTACTTACAATTCTGGTCACCTCTTGATGTAAAGTACTCTAGAGCCACAGACAATACTACTTAGACTTGCACATTTGTTTGCTATTTCTCTTATACCTCCAATACCTCATCTCCCACCCTTAAGATTCATGTCTTATACATCAGTGGTAAAAGACAATGTTCTAAGATTAAATAATCATAGCTATTGACATTGTTCTTGTTTTTGAGAAAATACTTCCACTTAGGCAAATATTGTATTACACAACTCATTGATATTGAAAGTACATCTCAACATTTTTAACAAGCTTAACAAGTGATGTATCTTTCATGATTATTACCACAATATTGTGACACCCATATATTTTATATTACTTTTATTTATTTTTTGAGGACTTCACACACATTAATCATTTGGTCCTATAACCCCTCTTCCTAGCTTCCCTCTCCTAGAATCCCCTCCAACACATTCACCCTTCCACATTTAGGCCGTCTTTTTTATTGTTTGATTTAATTTGGTCTGGTTTTCCATTGAGTGTGATAAGTGCTGCCCATGTGTGCGTGGGCATGGAGTCACCCAGTGGAGCACAACCCCCAAAGAAAAATGTTTCTCCATCATCCTCAGTCAGTCATGACCTGTCAATAGCTTCTCAGCTAAGAATATGGCCTCACAAACCCTCCTCTATCCATTTAGTAATTTCTACTCTTTTCCTTTTGTTCAGATCTTGTGCACTGCAGAGTTCATGAGAACAGCAGCCAGCTCATGCAGCGAGATAGCTTTTAATAGCATGCCTTTCCTTCTTAATCTCTTATTCTCCTCATCTTCTTTTCAATGCTGTTTCCTACGCCATGTTGGTTCAGGGAGGCCCAGGAAGGGAATTGATATAGATGCACCATTTAGATCTGAGGACTCAACAGGCATTTATTCTGAGCTTTATTATAAGTCTCTGTATTGACTGCTGCCTACTGCAAGAAGAAGAGGAAGAAGAAGAAGAAGAAGAAGAAGAAGAAGAAGAAGAAGAAGAAGAAGAAGAAGAAGAAGAAGAAGAAGAAGAAGAAGAAGAAGAAGGGAGAATGAGGAGAAGAAGAAGAAGAAGGAAGGAGGTGGAGGAGGAGGAGGAGGAGGAAGAGGAGGAGGAGGAGGAGGAGGAGGAGGAGGAGGAGGAGGAGGAGGAGGAGGAAGAGGAGGTGGTTCTCAGATCAAAGGTGAGAAAAGTTATGGGTATGAGTATAAATACTGGAAGACAATATGAAAATCTGACTATTTCACAAAGGAGAAAAGAAGGTTCTTTATTAGGTTTTATGACTTGCCCAACTATAGGTTTTGGAGAAATTTAGTTTCAGTTATGAATTGCATCCTATAGATTAGACCTCAAATATAATAATAATACTAATAATACTAATACTACTAATAATAATAATAACAAATGAATATCTTCATAAGAGAAGGGCTACCACTGTATCAGTTAGTACAACTTGCTTTGTACTGTAGCACACAGAGTCTAGGAAAGGAGAAAGGAAACACTAGGGTGAGGGATGTGTGGACAGAGGAGGAGGAGTAGAATAAAGATCAAAGAAAAGTAGATATAGGTTCTATTGGGGGTAGAAAAGTTTAAGCAAGGAAGGAGTTAAGGAGATGGGAGAAATGAGAGTACAAAAGGAGAATTTAAACAAATTAAAGGGTGTATGAAAAGTCACTTGAAAACTTTCTAGCTTGCAACTCAATTTAAAAATATAATTGGCCAGATGATAGTAAAACTAATAAAATATAAAAGAAAGGCATTTAATGGGGTTCATTGTTTTTTTTTTTTTTTTAATCTGGGATGGAGGATGTGAGGGGGAGGGTAGGAGTGGGTTAAATAAACTAATGATGTATGAGAAGCCTTATGGAAGCCTACTAGTTTGTGAGCTAATTACAATTGTTTAAGAGAAGTTTGAATGGAGATGCCCTGAATGTGTGGACAATGCTGCTCCCAGAAAATGGGGAATTAAATGATGAAAATCTCAGTGTTAGTCATAAAATGCCTTCTGATGAGTTACTGTTTAGGAAGCCATGAAGCTCTCCAAAACAACCTAGGCTAGTACCATTGTTCATAGATGCCCACCATAAATAGTTGCTAAGACTTTATTATAGACAACAGCACATGTTTTGGATTGTAGGACAGAGAGAAATTCTTCCCTGCAGGCTCGCTTTCATAGTGCTCCTGCTCCTGGAGTTACTACTTTGGTTGATGGGGAAAAAAAGACATCATCGTAGTCTTCCTCAGAACTATCTCTATATGCTACAACCTCATATTCTTTTACTGTTGATCTACATCACTTCTTCTTTGCCCAGCTCACCTTTCCATAGAAGCCACGAATTAATATGCTCTCAGTCTTCATAGCTTTAACTTTTACAAATTTCCATAAATTAGATCACATAATTTTCCTCTTCTGTTCTCTTTCACTGAATCTAACATTCATAAATTTCAAACATGTTGTAGAATGTATCCATAGTCTTACTCTTCATAGTCTAATAACATATCACTATGTAGATATGCCACAGTTCATCTGTCTATGCCCTCACTACAATGGGTACTTAATTAGTGTATCATTTGGTCTGGGTTGGCAGTTTCTTCATGACGTTGAGGTCTCCTTAGCTTTCATAGATTCAGTCCTGTAGTATAAAAAGCTATCTGTTAGATACTGACACACAAGACAACTATGACATCTTTTGGGGTATACATCTTTTAATTCAGGGATAATTAGAAACAACTGTGTCTACAGTGAGTTTCATCAATAATCAGAAAACTAATATTCATGACTCTATAAAAGTGAAAGTAATATTCTTTAGGAAGGAGGCCAAACTCTTTACAGTCTTCTGAGTCTTCCTGCTACATGTTATTTATTTATATCTATTTCACTTACAAAAAAATCTAACACTACATCATTTATAAATAACTAAAAGAAAAGTAAGGAGGCATGAAATGAATGAGAGACACAACACAACTAAAATTAATTAATTAATTAATTAATTAATAAGTGGCTCTTCCTTCAGCAGTCAAAATTAACTGCGAAGAAAGTTTGGTACTCTCTTGACCCAGCACACCCAACAAAATCATGCATATTACGAGACTCAAATCTTTGTGTTCCCTTTAAGAACACCCAGGAAAATACCCAGGCAGTCAAAGGTTTGCATATCAGCAAAACCACCAAGTCTCTGAAGGATGTCTCTTTAAAGAAGCAATGTGTGCCTTTCCAGCTGTATAATGGTGGAGTTGGTAGATGCATGCAGGTTAAACAGTGGGGCTGGGGAGAGGGATGGTGACCAAGAAAGAGTGCTGAATTTTTGCTACATATGCTTAAAAATGCAGAGAGTAATGCTGAACTAGCCACCTAAGGTGTGCTGATGATGTCACAGAGCTTATGGCTGGGTTAACACATACATGAGCTCCCCCTGCCACATTGAGATGATCCTCACTGAGAAGGAACAGATTGTTTCAAAGCCAGAAAAGGGAGGTTGCACAGAAGGAAAAGGTATCCCAGAAGAAACTGAAGAAACAAAACCTCATGGCATGGGAATTAATTCAGCATGAAACAACTGCAGATAAAAATTTTTTAAAAAATGTATAGTTCAGAAGCAGAATAATCTCAGACTTTCTATAGTGTGTGTTGCCAGTAGATGAACAAAACATTCCTTATTTTCTGTCATGTAAGTTAAATTAATAAACCCATTTTTATAACACATTGGTCCTGTTCCTTAGATACCTGACTTCTCTTCTTTTTCCTTTTATTGAAAATAGATTTCCCCACTCACACAAAGTATCTTGATAATAGTTTCCCCTCCATCTACTCCCAGTCCTTCCCCCATGTCACCTCCTATTTATATTCACTTATTTCCTTTCTCCCATTAGAAACAGGTTTCTATGGGATAATAACAAAATAAAATATAATAAGATAAAACTGCCACAGGCTGTCTGATTGACAGTAGAGTCCTGCCTGCAAGATATGCTAGTGCAATGGAAGCCCACAGTTAGTGGGAAAACTGAAGCTATTGCTGTCATGAACTTGGTGATGTGCTTCATTGGCCTAGTTATTGGGGTTTTAGGGTATACCATGGACTCTATTGGCAACTGGGTAAGAGGTCTCTCATGTGATATCCTGACAAATAACCTGGCTTCATCTCTCGTGTTCTGAGAATGTGTACGAACTCAACAGAATGCAGGTCATATACTGAGTGGACAGTGCAACTTGATAGTGCTGTCTAATTAACTCTGGTTTGGCAAGCCTGAGAGATGCAAGAACAAGTGGATGGTGGTGACCTGCACCACGGTTTCCAGAAAGCTACAAAGGCCAGCCAATGTGTAGCAGTGTCAGATTCCCCTTAGGGAAGTTTTAAGGGAAGAGCATAAAGCTGTCAAAATAAGGTTTAAATGACAATGAATACCCTAGGATAATAGACATTACAACTATGAGAGATTTACCTTGTAAAATTCTAGGATGTAATGGAGCCTGCTCAGGACATAGTGTATGTGTACTGAAGGCACCGGAGCTGGAGTAGCAGAACTGCTCAGAGATGCAACCAGAGCTCCATTTGCAGTATATGAAGGGGCAGGTTTGCTGTTTGCTTTTATCTATTTCAGTCTTTGATTGAGTCTTTATTTCCTATTCTGGGAATGTTTATTATATCATATATAGGATGCATATAGCTTAATTATGTTTTAGCTACTTCCAGTCTTAAAAGACTTTGGGCGTAAGAACAATGTTGGGAATATTAATGGATAAGAAAATTTCCAGAGATAATCTTTGAATCATAGTGTGAAAATGAAGAATTAAGGATCAGAGGCAGAAGTCTATATTATAAAATTGATGTGTTTGGGTGTCAAGTTGACAAGGTGCGGAGGTGTGATGATTGCTCCTTGTCAACCTGGGAAGGTTTAGAATCACCATGGAAATACACGTCAACCTCTTAGACTGTGTTTCCAGAAAGGTTTAACTAAGGATGGAAGACCTACCCAGAGTGTAGCTTCTAATGAATCTGTGGGATGGGGTCGCAGACTGAATGAAAAAATAGTGAGTTCATTATTTCAAGATTCAGTCTTTCTCTGCTTTCTTAGTTTAGATTCCTGTGAGTTGCCTCCTGCTCCTGCCTCCACGACTTCTCTACCATGATAACTATACTTTCAGATAATGGAGCCAAATAATTTGTGTTTCTCTGGTACTTTGTTTCAACGGAAAATCAACTAACACAACTTTTCAAAGCAAATGTCTTTGTGAGTCTAAAATAATGAGGCTAGTATTCTAGTGTCTCCTTAGTGAATAGTGGCAAGTTTCAAATTGAAGTTATACAGGTAGAGAAACACTGAAAGAAAGTGTTTAACTTTTAAAGCACCAAGTTCTAGTGTTTCTAACAGAAAATAGAGGAAACATGAGACCCAGGAAGTTCCAACTAAGTAAATAAGATAGCTAAGTGGTGGAAATTCAAGTCCTAAAATAATGCAAGAATATAATAAAGATGACAAGTGACAAACCTACGTGAAACACTTTACTTCTGCTAGTCAGAAGAGGAAGTGTAATAACGACTCCTCAGAAAATAATATGACAGTTTTAAATGACACACTGACAGATTAAAGTCTCTGAGGTCAGGTGCTTTTCCTTCCATGAGTAAAATTTGGTACCAAAGCGTGACTGCTGAAAGTATTGTACAAAGTAACTTTGCAAGAGCTCTATGGTTCTATGCATTGGAAGTTAAGAGAGGCTGGGTAAAACCTAGTGATGAGCAACTGGAGAACTAAGACATATGTAAAATCCCATGAGGCAGCACTGAACAGTCTAGAGTGGAATATGCCAACTGGTGAAGTATGCTTTGCAGAACACCTTAACAATGCAACAACAATTCCTTCCTGTGTTGAGATTTGAGCTAGCTCAGTGGAGTTGATTTTTACACATGCATCTGGATGGTAGTCTTGGTTTAACATTTATTTGATAGCAAGGAGACTGGGGCTGGGAGCCATTTAATGATTTCCTGATAAACTGATGGAGACTTGAAATAAGATCTTCTAAGTCCAAGTTTGGAATATCTGTAATCGAACAAGCCAGAGTGAAGATGTGTTTGTTTCCCTAATAAAAGTCAGTCTTGCAAACGGTCCCTGCCTTCCTAAGAAATTATGTTTATTTTTTTAATATGTCAATACACAGAAACTGAGAGAACGTATATCAGTTTTAATTCAGAATCTAACATAGACACATTCAATTAAATGTGCTTTCTCAGATTATAAGATGCAGCCTCTGCTCATCAGAATCACAGCTAGATATAAGAAGCTCTATTACTTTTACTATAATGGAAACATCTAAGATTAAATAAGTCCCTGGGTAGATCTTGCATTTCTTTTTATACCCCCCTTTTAAAAAGGTGTGTCTCCAAGTTATTCCCCCTAGTGCAGTTGAAGAATATACATCAAGTTTTTGCTTGCCTTTCTTTGGAACAGAGCAACTGCAGAACAAACAGCAGGTTTATGTAAGAGGAAATCTCCATGGTTTAATGTGCTTTTGTTTCCTGTCAGTGTGTACCTTCTGTTTTTGTTCACGCATAATCATCTTGTAACCTACACAGAAATGGGAAAAAAAATAACAGGGCTAAGAAAATGGATGTTCCAGCAATTACTTATAGGCTGGCTTTCCAATCTTGGTTTAAAGGGCTTTTCCTGAGACCAGAGACTACAGTAGCTGGGGCTGTAACATGCAGAAGGCTGGATATAAAATAATGCCATAGAGGTCCCTGTAAAATCAGTATACTGTCAAGAGATCTTCACCATCACTTAAATGAGGCCTTCTCTCTAGAGAAACGTCTTTCAAAGCACTAAAGCACTTTACACATACTAAAATTGTTTTATTTCTGTAATGAGCATGTAATTATGTGTCTCTGGGACTTCACTAGACTGAGTATTTGACAGGGTAGACACAAAATCTATTCATCAAAGGCCTGCTACAAGTTATACGTTTTCTACAGATGTTTGTGAGGTGTACCCTACACTTTGCAGTGTAATGTTTTCAAATCAGAAGGGAATGTATCCCAGAGCTGCAGATGGCAGGACAACAGCCCCGCTGACAAAATAATTTCAAAAATTAGTAGTATTTTCTACTTCTGAAAGAGAAGAAAAGCAATCTGTGCACTGCATGCTAGCCATGGATTTCTTTACAATTGTCCCCACCTTAGAAGAAAGATGCATTCCTATGTCTGGCAAAGAAGGCTTATTTGTGAAATCAAACCATCTTTGATCATCTGCTGGAGGGAACAATGGTAGACTGTGCACAACTGAAATAGAAACATAAAACCAAAGTAATTCTTTGAGATACTAAGGTCTAGTTGAGAGACCAAAAAAAAAAATGCAGATAGTTAAACATCACTTTATGGAAAACTGAAACTCTCATAGAAAATTTGAAAGGGAGAGACAGACAGCCGTGGGTATAATGACTATTGTCTTTGCATAGGTAAATTGAGGTTTTGAACCAATGAAGAATGTGATGTGGGGATAGAAGGAAAGCACAAAGAAGATCAAAGAAAGACTACTTTTGATACAGATTTTTATGAAAACTGTTTCAAAGTGAGTAGACAAGAGAGATTGTGCAACAGTCTTTCCAAGAAATACTGGAGGCTCTCAGTATCAGTACCAGAAGATGCTCTGCACACTGCTGAGGGGAGAGAAGCAATAGGTAAGTCCTATCAGCTATAATTTCATGTCAGCCACAAAAAAGTCTGCATTGAGAAGATTATCACCAGTGGGGAAATTGGCCTAAAGGCCTACTTAATAGGAAGAACGTAATGCCTGGTCCTGTAAACCTGGAGATGCTGGAAAGGTTATAAACCAGAAGGAAGAACCTAGTACTGCCATTTTCCAAAGCTTGTATAGTCCTAAGCATATTATAAGTACTGTTCTTTAAACATACAGGTAACTGTAGCTCTTACCATCATCAAAGAAGCTTCTTTTGCAACAGATGAAGACTATTATAGAGATCTGCAACGTGTCAAAATGCAGAGAATAAAGGAATGCAGGTGTCCAGTCACACCCAAAACATCTGCACTGCAACCTCTACACCCAGACAGCTCAAAGAACACCATGGAAAAGGAGTCAGAAAAGTTGTAGGTTTGAAAATCTCAGGATGCCTGATGTTAGATAGTACTGGCTAAGCATAACAGGAGAAATGTACCCATGGCCTCTCATGATGTGTTTGTTTGGGCAAGATCTGTGTAATGACAATGCCTGTTCACATGCCAGTGTCTACAGCAGAAATTTCACATAATCCCACACTTTTAGGTAGAGTTACAAGTGGTCACTCAATGGCTGATGAGAAGAGAATCAGTCTTTCCCAAGGTCCAGGTTCCTCACAGGATGTTCTCTCTGTCTCTCTCTCTGTGTCTCTCTGTCTCTCTGTCTCTCTGTCTCTCTCTCTCTCTCACTCTCTCTCGTGTGTGTGTGTGTGTGTGTGTGTGTGTGTGTGTGTGTGTGTGCATGTGTACCCATGTGCACAGGCTACCTGTTGATGGAGAATTATTTGAGAATTGGAGATATTAGAAGAGAAGTAAACTGAGAAGGCAATCAAATCTTAGTTGCAATAAAACATCCATTGAGGACTGAAGCCTTAAAGGTGATTAGTAATCCAGCAGCTTTCTGCTTTGTTCCTTTCTCCTCTTCCCTCTTTAGACTCCCACTAACATTCTAACGTATTCCTGGTTGTTTCTCAGTACAAAGTAAATCATTGTATCCATCGCAGATTGCCAGTGTGTAAAACCATCAGGCTTTGGAGCCCCTGGAACACCGTTTACTCTTGTTCTGTCTGACCTCACCTCCATGCATTTCTAAAGTTGATGAGCTCTCATCAAGCTTATGACTTATCACATTGCTTCTCTTGGTACATTTGCTGTAGTATTTTCTTTATTTACATTTGTAAAAATCATGATCATAATAATCGCACTCATAGCTTGTAGAAGGAAGAGCTTGCTCAGTGCACTACTTTATTATACCGTTGAATCACCATTACTGTAAAATAAAATTCTACTTATTAATAACTGCCCCCCCTTTCTTTTCTGGATTAATTCTGTTTCCAGCTGCTTAAATCACAAAGTAAAGCCCGTTTAGGGTTCCTTCCTGTCAGTTAACTGATACATGTTCGTAAGGATGTACTTAATAAACTGTCCTCTCAGAAGAAAGATGCAGAGGACAGTCAGTTCTGTGGACACATATGCATACTTGCTCAGAAGACTGGATATTTAAAGGACGGTGGAAATGCATTTGTCCTAAAGTGCGATCTTTGCTGATTCAAGAACCAAAGCGGCTATTCCTATGCTCTGCTGCCACCTTGGCAAATCAGAAGGATTTACAACGGAATTCTTCAAGCTGAAGTCTGAAGCAGCTCCAGAGGCCTCTCAGGATTGCTGGGCTCAGGCGGGCATTTGAAGTGGAGGCAATTCACATCAGGTTGGGTTTGTTGGGTCAGGAGGAGGACATTGATTCAGAGGAAAAGTGCGCCTTCCTCACCCTTTAAAAATAATCCCTTTCAGCAATGCCTCCCTGTAACTCTTAGAGCTTTCTAACATTTAGAGCCTGAGAAAAGCAGGCTCAGATCACAATCCTGGCTCATTTGACAGAGAAAGCTACAGCAGAGGCACCAGGAGAACAGTTTTCTCAGGCCTAAGTTTCCTTTCTGAAACCATCGAGATGGTTCTTTGTTTATTCAGTTAACTTTCTGAACGTTCTGAATGTATAGACAAAGTTGTTCACTAAACCCAAGTAGGAGTTTATTATACAATTAACCTGTTTCAAGGGAGGTGAGGAAACAATGTAGGTCAAATCACCCTTAAAACTGACCTGCTAAATCAAGCCCCGCTCCCTTTATTATTTTTCTTCCTTGTTTTTAATTTTTGCATTTTTATTCTTCCCTCCCCCTCTCTTTCCCTGTTTATTCCACTCAAGCCTTTCCCTTTAAGCTCCTTTCCCCAACCATGCATGTATCAATTTCGTTCTTTTTTTCTTTTTCCATCGGGTCTTCAGGTGTCTTACTCTTTCTTACTTGACTGATGTCATTTAGTTGACACCGAGGCTTCTGATGGGTAGGTGGGAGGAAGCTGTCTTTGCGGTTTCATTTAAATTTGCCAGGAGTGGGTGGGTACCCTTCTCCATTCCTCTCCCGTTGCACTCGAAATTCTGTTAAGAGTTAGAGCTAGATCAGAGATTTTTAAGTCTTCAAAGCGCAGCTGGCAAAGGAAATTATATGAGAGGCGGGGGACACAAAAGTAAAGGAATAAAAACCAACTTTGCTGGCAACTTCAATAAATCCGGTAACTGGAGGTAAAAAAATATATATATATAGATTGTGAGGGTTGGGTCTGGTCCGGATGAAACGCTAGGTTCTTTCCCATCCCTGAGTCTGGCTCGGAAAGCGCGCCACTGGCATCTTGCCACGCAAGTGCCCCTAGACAGCCACACGCCCACTGGAACTGCACGTGAACAAAGCTTTTGCCTGGAAAGCCACCGCCTGCGGTTTCTCAGCGCAATCTACCTTCTATCCAGAGTGTAGGGTGAACACAGGGTTAAGTTAGTTCCCTCCTCGAAGGGAGGGAAAGGAGTGGGAGGTGAACGAAGCTTTCTGTCTTGCCGGGTACCTTGCAGATAGTTGTACATTTGAAAGCAGTCGCCATCACTTGTGAGTTTGGCGTCATCCATTGTCACCACCGAGGAATGTGCGCTGGGAGATAGCCGCAAGTGCAGGGCTTTCTCAAACACTCAGAGCTCTCTCTGCTTCCAGGTGCGCTCCTATCTGGTCCTCGGTCCGGAGTTTCCAGCACCTGGAGGCAGCACCGCAGAACCGATCGCCGCGTCCACTGAGCCTCAGGACCAGGCTGGCAGTTCTCAACGATGGGCAGGAGGGACCTCGGCGGCGACCCCTAAAACAATACCATGCCCGGGGAGTCCCTCTACTGCCGTTCCAGCTTCTTCCCTTTCCACCTCCCCGACCCCGTCGGATTCGGATGAGCTAAGGAGACAAGGCTGTCAGGTAAAGGGATTTCTATGCCAGTTGAAGTTTGTAGTGACTACCTTAGCTTTCTTTAAGTGGCCACCACATTATTTGGAGCCCCCCCCCCCTTTGAGCAAGTGGTGGGTGGTCACCGGGTGAGTGTTCTAGGTTTTGTCTTTTTATCTGCAAGGAAAATGGGCTTTTTTTTCCTCTACCCCAATACTTGGGGGGCAGGGCCAACGGCTTCTATATTCAAGTCGATTCCAAATCCTCTAGGGAGTTTTGTAACTGAGTTGTGGATAAAATCGCTCATTTGCTACCTGCCAAAATCATCGATCCTAAATGGAGTTTCCCAAATCCCCTATGCTTAGAACAGCCTTTCATTTCCCTAGAATGCTTCTCTTAAGTCCGGTAAGTAGCAACCTCCCATACCCATCTGGGTTGAATGCAAGAAGTGGTATTATCAAGCCTCAGCATCTCAAGCTGCTACCTTCCCTGTGCCCGAAATGAAATCCGGGTTCAATTAGCCACTAAACTTCCCAATCGCGTATGATTTTTTTTTTTTTTTTTCAAGCCAAGGACCTTTCCTGACCCGCTGTTGCACCTGGGACTGGCAGTTCCAGAGCTGGTGTAATTGTGCTTTCCTAACTCTTGGTCCGGGGATGGAGAAGTCCCCAGGAGCTCCCAATGCTGGGGAGCCCACTTTTCATTCGTCCGGTGCCTGGGATGGGGAGATAGTTCCTTTTCTGCCCTAGGGCACTGAATGCAGGTACTCAGATTAGGAAGGGGGAAGGACCTATCCAGCTGCCCTAGA
Source organism: Arvicanthis niloticus (assembly GCF_011762505.2). Lineage (NCBI taxonomy): Eukaryota > Metazoa > Chordata > Mammalia > Rodentia > Muridae > Arvicanthis > Arvicanthis niloticus. The sequence continues at coordinate 22,081,955 of NC_133430.1, read as the reverse complement.
ATTTCCACCAGACTCTGGGCCTCCTGGAAAAAGAGTCCTCAATAGTCCAGGGCTCTTCCTGGATCCCTGTAGTTTTCAACGATGGTGAGGTCACCGGTCCCCCCCCACCCCCTCCTCCTCCTCCTCCTCCTCCTCCTCCTCCTTCTCCTCCTCCTCCTTCTGCTCCTCCTCCTCCACCTTCTTCTTCTTCTTCTTCTTCTTCTTCTTCTTCTTCTTCTTCTTCTTCTTCTTCTCCTTCTCCTTCTCCTTCTCCTTCTCCTTCTCCTTCTCCTTCTCCTTCTCCTTCTCCTTCTCCTTCTCCTTCTCCTTCTCCTTCTCCTTCTCCTCCTCCTCCTCCTCCTCCTCCTCCTCCTCCTCCTCCTCCTCCTCCTCCTCCTCCTCCCTTCTTCTTCTTCTCCTTCTCCTTCTCCTTCTCCTTCTCCTTCTCCTTCTCCTTCTCCTCCTCCTCCTCCTCCTCCTCCTCCTCCTCCTCCTCCTCCTCCTCCTCCTCCTCCTCCTCCTCCTCCTCCTTCTTCTCTCCTCCATGATCAGGAAGCCCAGCTAGCTAATTGTGTCTTGGAAGGGCTGGTCCCATACTTGCCATTTGCCATTTGGATAAATCATGTGGCCTAAAAGGCGCCTTGAGTGAGCAGGGGCAGTAGCTCCTGAAGGCTACCGCCATCAGCACTATTATCTTAGCACTTTACTTCAGAAGCTCACAAGATGACTCTCACTATCTGTTCTCAGATTAGAGTGTCTGCATTCAAGTCCCATTCTCTCCAGGTTATTTGTCAGTTCCACTTTAAGTTCGGAGAGAAGACCGACAAGGATATGCCTATGTTTTTTCTAGTCTCCTTTGTATATATTAAAGCACAGGGAAGGGTGACAAGCTCTCTTGAACCCCAGTGGTGTGTGCCAATGTGAGTGAATGCCTGAGTCGCGGCCGGTTTGGGTGGATCCCTGTGTGGCTTGGAAAGACAAATCGGGCGTTTCTCCAAGTTGCCTTACCAGGGTTTAAGAGCTCAAATCCGTGAAGGTAGCAGACACAACAGCATTGCAAGGAAATAAAAACAATTGGGGAAGTGCTGCCAAGTGACTCAGACTTTGAACTGGGGACAAGGAGTGCGGTCGCGCCGGGGGTTCGTCCGGAAATCATCTCCAAGGCGTTAGAGGCAACGCCCCTGCCAAAGTCCTCAGCTCCGGGAGCTGAGAAGGTCCCTAGGGAGTTGGTCCAGGCCAGCTTTCAAGTTGCAAATCGCTTTGGGGGGCGGGGGTGCTACCCACGGTGCGCCTCCTTTCAGCCTAACGCTCGTAGGCGACTTGTTCTCCCTCTTCTGTTAGTATTCCGCCCGGTCTCCAGACTAGTTAAAACAGGACCGCAACTTGCTGGAGACAGACAGACAGCAATGAATGGAGGAGCGAACCAGGCCACTATCCCTTTGCCAAAAAAGGGGGGTGGGGTGGGGAGGATCAAATAAAGAGTCGTGTCTCCGATTTCTTAGATTACTCTTTAACCTCTGTAAAGAGAATTCCAAGTGAGAAAGGTTTATCGATTGGACATCTTAACTATACAACCGATTCTCGTAGTCTTTGAGGCTGGACGTTGTCAGTTGTCTATTGTAATTTATGGAGCCAACTCATCTACTGAACATCATTCTTTCCAGGAGCAGCCAGGGTGACAGGGGAAAGTGAATGTGTCTAAATATGATGCCAAACTAATTTCTCCAATTAAAGTTCATGGAAGAGAGCTTGGTGAGCGGACCTTTGATGGGCTGGGGGTGCAGTACATCCCTAGTGTTACCGGCGAGTGAAATCACGCCATTTTGGTTTGAGAGATATGTGCTATATTTTTACCCTCTAATGTTACGTTTCGATCATTTCTGAGTCTAAGTACTAGCTCCTCTGGTGTAGACATACATCCGGAGGACTACAGAGAAAGGGTCTTTCACCTTTCAGAGAAGCTCCGTGTGGGTACAGAAGACGCCTGAGGAAGCTAAGAGAGAGGGAGAGGAGCAGCTCAGGGTCAAGTTGGCATCCCTGGGAAAGCGGGGTGCAGTTAACTTTCTCCAGGGAGGACAGGGTTAAAAGCCCCATCTGACTTCTCTTGGAAAGCTAAGAGTTGCTGCGGCTCCTCCCAAGCATTCTTTAAACCAGAGAAGTGGGAGGGACTCCGCAAGAGTGGGAGGAGAGGAGGGAAGCAGAGAAAGAGGGCTCCAAGAGGGGAGCGCGCCAGAGCACGAGGGACCGAGGGAGAGGAGGGGCGCGCGAGCAGCAAAGCCGACCCAGCGAATTCATTACAGTAAACATCTCCCGAAAGGGAGGGGGGGTACCAAGAGGGGTGGGGGTGGGGACCTCGTTCCGAGCCTACATTAGCTGACCCGGTCCAATCAAGGCTGCAGTGTGGCTGGAGCTTCCTCTAGCCCCGCGCCCCGCAGACGCTGCACTTGGAGCCAGCCCCGCGCCCGCCCCCGCGCAGCCCGAACTGCACGCCCCGCTGCGCGTGGTCCGCGCACACTCTGCGACCGAGCTCCCGCCTGCTTCCCCAGCCGACCCGCGTAGCCCTCGGTCTCTCAGCAATCCCGGACTCACTCGGACGCTCTCCGCCTCCCTCCTAGATCGCCCTACTTTATTTTTCGGGGTTCTAGGGGGAGAGGGTGAGATTGAGGAGGGAAGAGAGGAGCTGCGGCGGCAGACCGAGCCTAGAGAAAGTGGCATGCCCGACCCCTGGAGGCGGAGGTGTCGGAGGACGGGGGAAGACGATGCCGCGGCTCCGTAGGGGACGTAGGCGACAGCAAGTGAGGCGAGCAGGGTGCTGGGGCGCCGGCAGGCTGCCGCGGGGCGCGCACCGCTCTGAAGCTCCAGCCTTTGCCTCCCGGAGCTCCGACGCAGAGGGAGACCGAGCTCGGTTCCAGCAGCCGCCGCCGCCACCTGGAGGACCTAGCAAAAGTTTGGATCTTGGGGAGGGCGCTGTGCTGAGAGGAATTTACCAGCGGGGCTGGAAGGAGACCTGAAAATCCTTAGCAGGTAAACGCGCACCCTTAACGGTGCCCCCACCCCCCACCCCGACTCTGGGCTTCGTTTCCTTTGGGAGCAGAGTTAGCTAGGTTTGACTCAAAGTAAGACGGAGGCCAAGTTCAAGGTCCCTGGGATGGGTATCCAGCGCAGGCAGTTCGACAGTCGTGTTAGCTGGGTGTGGGAGTTGTGAGTGTGTGGCGGCGGCTGGGGGAGGGGGTGTCTTGGTGTTTCTTCTTGCCAGATAGGCAGCTGTGCGAGAGTCGACCCCCTCTCCCCCAGGAGTTCAGGAGAACCCTGGGCCCCAGCTGGTGTCTGATATTTGTATAGTTTGGAAATTTGGAACGCGTAGCCAAGGACTTTTAAGTGTGCTTGAATCCAGAGAAGAGATTGATGGATTTCACTTTTCTCTCTCTCTCTCTCTCTCTCTCTCTCTCTCTCTCTCTCTCCCCCCCCCACCCCCACCGATTTCATATCAACAGAAAGGAAGCCTCTACCTTGCCCGCCTCTCTGAGCTCTCCTGGATCTTAGATTTGAATATTGAAAGCAAAGTGGAAAATTGTATCTTTTTCCCTGCTTTGACATCCTCGGAGGTCTTTCCTACTTTCATTAACCTTCTGGTGTCATAAAAGCATGAACTATAAAATTCACATTTTCACTGAAGGGCAAAATGAAACGTGCTAGCCATTGGTGGTTTAAATTTGCTGTGTGTGTGTATGGTAGGGAAAGCGGGGGGTGGGGGGGATGTGGATGTGGGTCTGGATATGGATGTGTGTACTGTTGCCTGAGGTTACTGATGTTGTAGACAACCCCCCCCTTCTCTTTTTGGCCTGATGCTCAGTGACGTGGGGGAAGTGAGAATGGCTTCATGTGTACAAGGAGACTAGGATACCAGAGGGAAGAGGCTCACAAATTCTGAACATCATCCTGATGCATTTCAGCTAATAAAATAGCTACTGGTCACTCCCAGGGCAAAGAAGATTCAGCCCCACCATCACCCCTTAAGGCCCTATAGAGTCTTGAAGCATCTCTTGGGGCCCTGCTCTCATCTTTCTTATGATGGTCACTATTAATTCTCCTGGAAACTCTTAGTACTTTCCCCGAATGGAAATCATCTCTCCGTGAGCTTCTGATTAGTTCTAATGGAGGGAGTCTCCTATAAAGCTAACAGTAAACTAATCAAGCGAGCGCAAGGCGCAAATCCCTGTAAATGCTCCTACAGGAGTGCAAAGTGCTGATCAGATTTCTTTGCATGCTGTGTCTGCTGTGCAAACCCTCTTCTAAATGGGAGCCATTGCTCCCCATTCAACTGGGAGTCTACTTAATCACACAGGGTTCCAGGAGCTTCAGAGCATGTCCATGAGCTTACAGGATTACTGCTAAATTTATTATGTCTAACTTCCCCCAGCCCAAAGCTAATATGAAGCATGGCTTCCATACCAGAGTGGGATTCTGTCTAGTTCTACCTGGCATGACCTTATTAAATCTGCCAAGAAGTATCCCCCAAACATTCTGAGGTAAATAGAATGCAGGGTTGGCATTTATACAGCACTGCGTGATTGTTGCTGAATGAATATAGAATTCTAGGTCGGGATCTGAAATGTTAGAACTGGATTGTATCTTTGAAATCAGCCAGGATATTTATCAGATGCATGTAGCAGGCTGGCCACCATATTAGAGGAGAATTAATCTTTGGGGAGTGTGCACATCAAGAAAAGTTGCTCATTTTCATGCAGTGCTGTCGCTCTGAATATGGACAACTTTTCTCTCCTCATCTGGTTTCTGGGAAGCCTGAGAAGTAATCAAAGCAGGATAGGATAAAACCCTTTAAGGGTCTTTACTAATGACTGTTGACAGCTCAGCCCCACACGCTCATGTCAAGTTGTAAATATTTGTGACAGAAGAAGGTTGAAAGATGTGATTCCAATCATTATTGATAGTCTGATAGTGGAGCCATGGAATTGTACAAAGTATTGGACCGGCTGCGCTATAGCAGAACCTATTATACTATTACAGAATACTATTAAAGACCTTGCACAGAAGGAATGCTAGCTTTCTGTTTGTTTTTAATTTTTGTTGTTGTTTTGTTTTGTAAAGGGGCCCATATCTTAACAAGGTTTCACTGTAGTTTTGCAAATTCTCTGGGGTGCTCTCAGGAAAATAAATTAGGTTTCAAAAGCTGTCACGCTGGCCTTCTCTGGAGTCCTTAGAGCACTCAGTCATGTTTCTTCCTGTGGGCAGGGTTTGAGTTGATGTGATATCTGAGTTTGAACAGATGAATCTCATTTGAACCTCCTCTGACGTCTTTTACATTTATTCTCGACTGCTGGAGAGCTTCAGTTAGGTTCTAACCCAACCTTCCTGAAGAAGCAGTGATTCAGCTTCGCAGTTTGAGGTTGGGGTTTTAAGAATGTGCACAGCCTTATTCTATAGAGGCTCAGATGGAGCATCTAATCTAGTTTGACCCTTCAGCTTTATACTTTTCTAATGAAGAATGTCTGCTCCTAGGATCAGCAATGCCTAGGGTTCTAAATAAATACATACAAGGAAAGAATGTCAGAACTCAGAGACTGTTGCTCTCTCTTAAAACATTTCAGTAAGTGAAGGTGAAGAACATCGTTTCTGTTTGGGTCTTTTTTTTTTTTTTTTTTTTTTTTTTTTTTTTTTTTTTCTTGCTAATCATCTTTTGATATCTTTAACTTTAATTCAAGTTCATTTTTTCCCCCCACTGGATTGCTTTAATAACTTTGTGGTTTTTGCCACACTGATTCAAATTCAGTCCATTAGTGACCTCTATCTGTGAGAAGTGAACACTCATTGTTTTTCTCTCTTCTCATCAGGATCTGCAGACAGATGATGTGTCTAGGGACCTACCAGCTCCGTAGATCTTTCTGAATATTTCATATTTTTTTTCTAATTCCATTTTTTTTCTAATACAGAGTTCAGGATGGTTAATGATATTTAATAACAGTAATAAAATGTTATCAGTTGAATGGAGTCAGTCCTACTAAATGGTTATTCCATAAAGTATGGACAGTATGATCAAGATAAATTAAATACAAGCAATGTAAACTGCCTGAAAGAATTGTGCACTCAAGGTGACTGTTGTCTTGAGGCTGCTGCTGAATGTCTGTGAAATTTTATTGCCTCTAAGTGCTTACATAATAAGGGAAACTTGAGACGGGCCCAGAACATAGATGTGGTAACTAGGCTTCTTAATAACTGTGTTTGTGCAACTTTAGCTTCATCTTGGCTTTTGTGAACGTAGGTTCTGATGAGGGGCTAGGTGGAGTGTGAGGAGGGCATTTATACAGAGATGGCCCTCTGAAGGAGACTCTTAAAAACCCAACTCCTTGTCCAGCTCTATCCTCAAGGCCTTTTCAAATAGAAATCTGAGTTTTAGTTGATTATTTGAAAGATCAATTGAAGCCAAAGTTTATTCCGTTTCTTAACTGTTTCTTAACTTGGGTGGATATCATTATCTGATATTTTGATGGACTGTGGTTTGAGATGTGGAGTCTTTAGGAATTTGTCTTTATTCTCCTTTGGGCAGGTTTTATACAAAAGACATTTTTAAAGACCCGACTAATTATTGTTATTGAAGTTAACCACTGTTGTATCCTCCTTGGCTTTCTTCCCTATTGTTCCGGCCCTCATCTGTTTGCTTTCATGAAATCTTTTTTTTTTTTTTTTTTTTTTTTTTCTCTCTGAAACTAGATGTTGAGGGGAGGAGCAGTATTATCAGTATGTTGTGACTCAATCTAATAAAAGAAAGCAAACTCCAATTAAATATCTGTTTATTATCAACTACACATATATGTACATCTCATGAGCAATTTTCAGACAGAGATTCTTTTCAAAGTACTAAGTATGTTCCCCTTTTTAAGGGCTATGACACAAATATTGTAATAAAAATATCCTGTATTCTGATGAATACAGAGGCTTATTTCAGTTGCACAGAACAGTAAAACACTGTATTAGCAAAATAATCAGTGGTATTTTGAGTACATGGTCAAAATCTGTTAGAACTTACATGTTTCTTTCCTCTTTTTTTTTTCTTTACCCTTTGGCGAATTTCACATCTACTGGGTCTTTTGGGTTTCTTTGATTCCTTCTAGTGTGGCTCTTTGAAGTGCTTCAAAATTAAACAGTAGCTACTTTTTAGGGAAATTCATCATGTTATGTTCAGGATTCCAGGAGAGTTAATGACGCAGAAAAAGTCCTGTAAAACATCTTTCTAAAAGAAGCCCTTCTCTCACAGGCTTCCTACTTACTGGCCCCCTGTACCATTTGCAGTGAATTGGAACTCCGTTATTTATTTATTTTTCAAATACCACCTTTAACTTAATTTAACGTGGGATGTGTTTCTGCAGAAGTGTGCAGTGCCATGTGTCTTGAGTCCCTTGGACAAAGCAGCGTCGTTGTTTCCAAACGGCAATAAGAGAAGGTAAAAGAAAATCCTCCGGTTAGTTGAGGAAGTCCGAAGGCCTCATTCACAATTCTCAAACACTGGTCAGGCACTCTCCTGATGGTTAATAAGAACATGCCCTTTCTACCTGGCAGCTTATCTGTTAAAGACTTCAGCCAGTTTTGGAAGCATTCCCAAGATAAATCTCGGGAGCGGCCAGCCATTGCCTTCTCCTCATGCTTCTCTTGTTGACTTTAGAGGAATGTCCAAGAAACTTGAAAAAAGCCTTCTGCTGACCTGAGTTCATAGGTCTTATTGTTCATTTCGGTTTTATTATTATATTTCAGTTATTTTTATCCAAGCTTTCATACAGATTAAAGGATCTCTCCAGTGAACTTTTGGAGAACCTGAAGGATTTTGGAGTTAAGACCACTGAAAAGTAGCAGGTCCTGAAGTTCACAGATAGCAAAGACCACCTTTCTTTGGGGAGCAAAACAGCAGTGGCTTCTATGAAGGTTCAGGAATCTCCTGCTCACTGGAGTTCACACAGGTCACATGGCCAAGTGGAAAGCATTAGATACTTGTTAGTCCTGAAATAGGTTCACATGTTGCTGTCACTCTTAGCCCCAGCTGGTTGTGGGTATTACTTTCATAAGACTCTAGTGTCAAGACAAACTTTGAGATAGTTTCCTCTCTTATTTTGATTCCAAGCTTGGACACAGATGCTTGGATGAAGACATTTTGAAGGGGTTCTAATACTCAACTGCATGTAGGACAAAGGGGAGCTGAGGTGAATAGCTTAGTTAGACATTGCCCTTAAGGGTCCCATCATACACTTCAGTTTTTTTTTCTCCTCTTGTGACTATCTTCTGATAAAGTGGCATCATGATGCTGAGGGCTACCTTGCTTTACACAGAGTTAATAATGAACATTCATTTTAAATTCTCCAAATACAGATAAAAGTTTTCATTCTTTTACAGTTCCAACAAAAATTATTAGAATTGGGTATTTTTATTAAAATACAAAAACTTCATGGCAGTCTTTGATACATTTATATTTAAAATAATAGCATTTTCATACTTTTCTGATATTATACAAGATTATGAGTTTTTCTCATCTGAAAAATAATTTTGTGATATAGGTATTTGGCCCCTCAACCATGATAGAGTATGAGAAATGTCATTTTTTGGAGGAAAAAAATACAATGTGCATTTTTAGGTTTGTATATTTCTTCCTATATTTGACCTTGTAGGAATTGCTTAATCTATTGGAGACTTAATTTCCTCTTTGCAGAGTTCAACAGAGTTGTTGATAGGTCTAATAAGATTAATGTGTGTGGAATGCCTTGATAACAATACAGAGTTATATTCTCATAAAGAGGCATTATTCAGGTTGATAAAATTTATCATTGCATGACTGTCTTGTTCTAGGATAGGCTTGGTTTTGTCCAATTAACTGGATACGCAAGAGGTTCCTTTGTCCTTCAGGAACCTTGGTTCTTGTGTGTTTGTGTGTGTGCACATACACACTCGGGCGCGTGTGCGCGCGTGTGCACTTGTATGCATGTGAGTGTTTTCACCTAACTTATGAAGTGTTTTGTGGACCCACAAATCATTTTTTTTCCAGATCATTTAGTGATTGGATGCCTCCTTTGATGAACTTTCTCTATTTTGATGCACTTCTTCTTTCCAAGCATGAAACGTAATTAGGACGAGATGAGTTCAAGGGCTAGACTTTCCTTCCCTTGACTGAATAGATCATGAATGGGTTCTGTTAAGGTTGTTTATTGGAAGAAAGCTTGAGATAAAGTTTCTTGAAATAAAATCAAGTCTGTTTTTGACCAGGTTTAAACTTTAAGTATGAAAGTTACCTATTGTGAAAATAACAGCATTAATAAAAAAAAGTATGATGCATTTTTTAAAAGTTTGTCTTATAAAATAAGATTATTGTTTCAGTTCTTTGGTAAAAAGAAAAAAATACTCATTTCTTATGATTAAAAAGATCAGATTTGTTATGATGGAAACATATATTACAAATTTTATGTCATTAGTGTCACTAGCACCTGGTGATACAACTCTTTATGGCTTATTTCTGTAAATTTTGTTCAGTTGTATTCCTGAATCCAAAGTTTCACAAGCACATGCATTTTGTGAAGTGTGCAAAGTTATCTTGACATCATGATTCTTGATTAGAATGAATATTTCAACCAATGACTCCAAATTCTTTTCCATTCCTAACTGTTATCTTTCCAGGTTCTTATAGTTAGTGTTACTTTCTGTTTTATTTATTTATTTATTTATTTATTTATTTATTTATTTATTTATTTATACTTTTTGAGATTACTTAAACAGGCTCTCACTGTGTAGCATTCGCTAGTCTATAACTGACTTTGTAGACCAGGTTGGCCTTGAACTCACAGAGATCTTCCTGCCTCTGCTTTCCAAGCTCTGAAGTTAAAGGCACTTACCAGTAGTGCTAAGTCTTCCTTTTTTTTTTTTTTTTTTTTGGTTTTTTGAGACAGGGTTTCTCTGTATAGCCTTGGCTGTCCTGGAACTCACTCTGTAGACCAGGCTGGCCTCGAACTCAGAAATCCGCCTGCCTCTGCCTCCCAAGTGCTGGGATTAAAGGCGTGCGCCACCACTGCCCGGCCTAAGTCTTCCTTAAATTTGGTACTTTTATAGTATCTTGTAAAGTCTATGCTCCTAGATATATATTTTAAGATGAAAAATTGCTTTCATAGTTTGGCAAAATGAATAAAAATACTTTTGGGTCTGGCCTTGTTTAATATAGTTATAATAAGATCTTAAGAAGGACGATATTTTCTAATGCTGAAAGTTTAAATGATCCAATGAAAAGAGCATATATATATATATATTACTTAGCATATTAATGTGTACCCTTGTAGTGTAGAATATATCTTAGGTCTTAGACACTGGAAAGGAAGTACTGTTTATGCTAAAATAAGCTTTTGTTAATTTAGCTGTCATCCCCTTGAGATAATAAAGTAATGAAGTCTCAACAATACTTTTCCCCTCCAATTTTTCCTTCTTTGTTTGAGTGTATAATATAATTATTCCTTTCCCTATCCTTTCTTCCCTCTGAACATGCCCTGCCCCACCCCATACACCCCATCTTTCTCAGTCTCTCTTGTAATTGTTGTTATATATATATATATATATATATATATATATATATATATATGTCTATATCTAAATGTTTATGTATATACACATGTATTGTCCAACATAACCATCTCAATCTGAACAATGCCACTCACATGCATGTCCTCAGACGTCATCATTTGGTATTGCAAAACCAATTGGTAATACTCGTCCTTGGAGAAGTCTGTTTCTCCCACTCTTACCATTCCTGAGTTACCTGTAGCTCTTCTTTAATTGGAGATTTTATTTTTTCATATAGGCTAGAAGGAAACAGTATGTGACACATGTAACCCCATGCCTTCAGAATGTCTGTCCCTTGTGAAGTCGATTATGATGCTTTAGACACAGAAGGTATATACTACAGATGGTGAAGAAAGTTTTATGGTGCTGTAGACACAGGAGGTATATACTACAGATGGTGGAGAAAGTGTATTCATTCATTCAGAAGGTGATCTTTATATCTGCCGTGAACCAGGCACACGAGTGTACAGGATTACTGGAATGTCCAGAAGTCTGTAGTGAAGGAGGCTTGTGGTGATGCTCCACGCTGGTGGCAGGAGAGGGAGATGGAAAGTCTGATTACATCATCGGGTTATGCATGACTGAAGATAGTGGTGTCAACCTGAGTGAGTGAGCCAGACATATTCAGTGAAAGGAACTCTCCATTCAGACAGTGATATCCTTAGACCTTCATGTTGTCTCTTCTACTTGTTAGTTTTGTGAAAGGTGCAAAATTTTAAAGTGTTTCTAAGTCTTTGTCTTCTTTGAGCAGAAAATGGGAGTGCTGGGCATACATCTCTGTGGCAGGGAAACTGCCTAGCATATATAAGGCTCTGGTGTCCATTTCTAGTATAGGAAGGACTGGAAAAGGAAGAAGAAAAAGGATAGGGAGATAAAGGGAAGAATGGCAAAGAACGTGAAAAATATGTTAGATTCACAAGCTGTTCCTGTGAAAAGGAAGTTAGTTATATAAGTTTCTAACTGGGTACAAATAAATACTGACCGTACCTCCTTATGTCTTCAAAATGACACACTCACCTTCTATAAAGATTTTGACCATTTCGTTAGAATCCCAAATATTTTTCGCAATTCTAGACCAGATGTAGCCTCTACCCCACAGTCATGTTTTTCAAAACACATGCTCTGGAACCTATAGAGGACAAGAAAGGACATCACATATAGTGACAAAAGGAGCCTGTAGCTAGTAGTCAAAGAAGGTTATTTGAGACAGTCATGGGGAAATATTAAGAGGACAGAATGAAGACTTTCTTTCAAATTAGGAAATCAGATAATTATGTCAACTAGTTCATTGAAAGTCTTTGATTACTGACAGTTTTGCCTGATGGTTTTTCACCCACAGAAGTATATCTGTGCACCTTTGGCCAATTTTTTTTTTTTTTTTTTTTTACAAGAAGTACAGGTTCTAGACTAGTACATTGAGTACAGTGAGCTATATTGATTATGTCTTTGCCAAGGTAGAGTGATTTTTATAAAGATGAATCTTAAGCACTTCCTTTGCCCAACTCACTTCACCCATGACTCTTGTCAGAGTCATGAAAATACTTTATTGTAGAAAATTAAAACTTAAATTATTGTTATATTTCTTAATACTGTTTAGTGTTCTTATGCAATGACTGCATCTGGAGGGTCACGGTTAGATTTGATTGTCAACTCAGTGCAAGCTAGGGGAAAGGGAACGCCAACTAAAAGAATCACCTCATTTAGATTGTCCCGTGGCCACGTCTGTGAGAGATCATCTTGACTGATAATTTATGTGGGAGGGGCCATCCCACTGTGGACCTGTACCATTTTTAGGCAAGCAGGTGAGGGCTGAATAATGAAGATAGTTGAGCTTGAGCCAGAGGGGGAACCAGTAAACAATTTCCCCAAGGTTTGTGCTTCAACTCCTGCCCTGACTTCCTGTAATGTTTGAAAGTACTCTGAAAGTATAAGTGGAAACGAATTCTTTCCTTCCCTAAGTTGTTTTGGGTTGTGGTATTTATCAAAGCAGTAGAAATCTAGCTAGAACCCTTATATATTTTGGATACGGGATGGTATCATTGGGCCATCAGTTCAATGTGGAGACATTCTTTTCAAAAGCATTTTAAAATTATTTAAAAAGGGGGTTTTGCACAGCTTCTATAACAGGCTTCTTAGCAAGTAAAGTCCTAAGACACACTGTTGAAAATCCATTTTAATTTATCATTATGTGCAGAGAATAATAATATGTATATAAATACAAAATGTAGAATGTATAATATGTATTACTGAGATGTGTTTGTTTTTAAAGTTGTAGTTCTATGAATGTCTGGATTTAGCAGGCTATTAGGCAGGCCCAGGCCACCAGGTAGGGAAACACTGTACCTTTTCCTTTTAAGATCACATAATATATAATGTAACATAAATACATGTAATTAATTAAATTGGATCAGGGGTAGCAGGCCCCAGGGTACACTTCTTAAGCTGTTACCATGTTTTTAAGTAGCTTCTGAGTAACATTCAACCCAACATAAAACAATAAGACCTTGTTTTGCTACTTTTGAAAATATAAGAGAGATTAAAATTCTTTGGAAAATGATTTTTTTAAAAAAAATATTTTCCTTTTTACCCAAATAGGTAAAGAACAAGTCCAGTAGTGCTGACAGCAGTGGAATATAAAACTGCAGTGTAATAATCTCAGGCTCCAAGGAATGCCAGACAGACATCCGTTGGAGTCAGAAGCTTGTAACTGAGGTCTGGGCAATGACTGAATACTAACCATGTGCCACACACCATGCTAAGTTTATGCAAGGGCATTTGGGATAAATGTTGAAGTAAGACTCCATCCTTGTTCACAAAATGGTGATAGTTTAAGCCTCAGTAGAATTAGGTGAAGACACTAGATAAAGATGCTAGTTTTTAGACCCTAGTATTGCAGATTTTGCCTAAGTAAATTTTTGTAGAAAATGGCATACTGGGCTCATAAAAACTCTTTGATTATAATCAAAGGTTAGGCTTTCTTTTCTCTGAGCTTGATATTCAGTAGGTATAGTAGGTATGTAATCTTCTAGTTGAGAATTTCTCTCTCTCTCTTTCTCTCTCTGTCTCTGTCTCTCTCTGTGTATGTGTGTGTGTGTGTGTGTGTGTGTGTGTGTGTGTGAGAGAGAGAGAGAGAGAGAGAGAGAGAGAGAGAGAGAGAGAGAGAGAGACCACTAATCCTGCTCCATGAACTTTTTACTTTTTATTCTTTAGATATGAAAGATTTGCTTCACTCTTGGAAGCAGCAGTGCCCTGTGCTGTCTCTCCACCATCACTATCCCCTGGAACTCTCATACTCCCTTTGCTATTCCCAGAATTAATGTACTAAAACATCTAACAGGCCAAAAGATAAAGCTGTATTTTATTCTTTATCTACTTCACTTGTTTTTTGAATTGCCTGTTCTGGACAAAGCCTATTCAAATATATTAGTCTATCTTTCAAGATCCATGATTATCCAGATCCCAAACTGGATCTAAGTTTTCAAAGACCCATTCCAGGTACTTAAGTAACTTAAGAAACTCAACCTTTCCCATAGAGTTTATTAGTTATACAGAACATTAACTAATTTAGAAATTTAGAAATTTTAGAAATTTTAACTAATTTAGAAATTTTAGAAATTTTTCGGTGCAATTTGTTGGGATATAAACTTTCCTCCTGGTCAGCATAAATCATATCTTTCTTTGGATTTCTCCAAGTACTAGATTATAATGTATTTGTACATAAGTCCGTCTTTCACTGTACTTCAGAGCTATGACTTAGTCATTTTTTCTTCCTGGTGCTAATAAAAATACCTGGTGCAGCAAATTTTGCATACATGTAATTAAGTGACTTCATGTGTAACTGCATAAGCTGATCAGGAAAGACAAGATCTTTATACTGTAGTAGAGAAAGACTGTCAGAAGCACATTTCATTCCCATACGTTGGTTGCCTAATGGAAAGAAATATAGCCCTCACCATTTGACTTTCTCTAAACAGGTTTTACAGGCAAACAGCTGCTGGTTAGCCAAACCCTGATCAGTGACATGCTCTCCAACCCACACATGAGGTAATTCAGATGCCACATAGCATAGATATGTTAAAAAATAATTTTGTTTCATGATCTGTCTTTCCTGGTGCCAAATGAAACTATTTTTTAAAATAGATGCTCATGTAGCTGTGTATTTTCACATAGAATTAAAAGAATAACTCTCTGAATAACCTTTATGTATCTGTCTTGGCAGATTTAAATAGAACAAAGCAAAGAACATGTGAGAGTTTGTGCATTTGCTCTCTCTTTATATTTCTTGTTCTTTGATTTTATTTTATTTATTTTATCTTTGGCATCGTCTTTCTTGACAGTGTTCTTTAAGAGGCAAGGGCTCTCCAGGGAAGGCCAAAGAAGACTAGAAATCACTTTTCTTCAAAAACCTGAGGTCTGCCGAGTCTATTGATTCGCATGTTGAGTGCTGCAAAGTGTATGTGAAGGTTATGATAAGTTATGACATGTATGACATAACTCGATCTAACAGTGAACCATGGCAACTACAGAAGGCAAACCTTAGGTCTCTTCTTGTTGACCACAATACAAATCTAATTGTGCTTTTCTGATTTCATGGTGGGTAATAAATTGGTGGAAAGACATGATTTGCTCTCAAGTGTTATGCCTGTGATTACACCTGTCGTTCAGAAAAGGAAAAGAAAACATAAAACAGACGTAGAAAGGAATGGGAAAAAGAATCTCTTATGATGCATACCTTTAAAGGTTTCTTTACTGTTACATATACATGTTGTCCATTCTTCCAAACTCTGAAATAGTTTTTCAGAAGATCAAGGCCATTCACACTGCAGACCAATGCCTACTCGGACTTTTAGTGATAATCTGTCCATTTCTGTGAAGCAATGACCTCTCTCCCCAGTCATGAATTTCGCAGAGTATTAGAGAGGCTACATTCTCACCCAGAGGATCAATAGTAATAACACTACCAATAAAGGTTAGTCATAATTTTATCAATCATATAGTTATTCTTTCAGAATGCTGCTTACTCAATTCATGTATGATATTATATTAAATTCTTTACAAAGCCTCTGGGAAATGCATTCTGATTACTATTGTAAAGACTCTGCCTTGTGCATCATACAACTGATATGCTTGCTTCGTTTTCCTCTTTTATTTTGTAGTTAGGAATAGTTTTGTTAATACAATGGAACTGCCTAAGACACTGTGATGTTTTCCTCGCCATTGTTTTGACTGAAGAAAAGGATTCGTGAAGTGATACAATATAATTCAGTGAAGTGGGAATACTGAAAGTGCCACTCGCTCATTTGTAAATAAAGCATGACAACTTTTAGGAGCATTTGTGACAGGAATCTGAGTCTGCAGATAAAAGCGAGAGGTGGAGGGCTATGTTAATTGTACAGAAGGCTCTCCATTATCCTCCCTCCCTTGTCCTCTTACCAGCACTGCTAATAAATAGTTAAATGGATTGATTTGAGATTCCCCTCTTTTCCCTGCGGAGGTGATAATGGGCAATGGAGTGACCGTAGGGCCGATAACAACATAAAGTGTATAGCTTGAGAGAGTGTGGAATAATGGAGAATTGACTGTGTTATAAATAGCTTTGCTCCTTTTCTCAATCTATGTAATTGCTTGGGTTGTAAGCTTTTATTGAGTGAAAAAAAAATGACCCAGAAATGGACTGGGAAAGACTTGTTCCATGTTGATGACTTGAAAATAAGGAAAGCATAAGCTTTCAAGTCTTCTGTCAACTGTTCGAATTGGAGTTTTGACTACCCTTTCCTCTTTTTTGACTTTATCTATGGAGTGGATTTCTGTTCACACAAAGGTTGTAATTTTCTATGTTCCACTATTAAAATTAAGAGCCTCCAGTTATGTGTTTATTATGTTTGCATGTAAATACTTTTAATACTGTTGGAATTAAGTGATCTGTTTATTAATCCTTCCCCTTCCCTTAAGGCAGGAAGCTGCAGTTTCTGTTATTTCTGCACACGTTTGTCACCCTACCCAATTAGCTGTGGTGAGTCATGAGGATACCGCAGATTATTTCTGACCTAGGTCAGTGCAGTAGAACTCATTTCTGGGTTTGTCTGACAGAATTCAGTATTCAGGTGTGGGAAAATTCTGGAGAGCATCTTTGAAGCCACCCAACTCCATGACTCCTTAGAATGATAGGCTCCTTTTAGGTCTCAGTAAATGATTTAGTGTTTCTTCTCTAGGACACTGCACTAGATGGAATGTAAACATTGGCTATACAATCTTATAATTAGAAATGATCAAGTCCAAGTAAAACAAAGCCATACTTGCCTGGTGTGAATCTTCCAGGAAATGGCTGGTCAGTTGGTATCTTTATACCGACAGGTAGGTCTGGGGCATGGGGTCCCTCTTCTTCCCTCCCCTTGTAGCTGTGCTTACTTGAACATTTTAGATATCAGCGTTAGTTCCTTCAAGGTTGACCTGACCATTAACAGGATAGTTATGCTCATGTTCAATTCACAGATATTTTGTGAACAAGAGGTACTGTCTACATAAGATCACAACTTTGAGCCATCTGATCTTGTCTTGTTTTCGTGAGGCTGTCCAGTCTCACTCTGTGGCTAATGTCTGCCTTAAACTCTTGATCCCACTCCTTAGTCGTCCAAGTGGTGGAAGTAGAGGTACACTGTACAATGGCTGGCCAACTTTGAGCCACCTTACCCCTTTTCTTCATTTATTTTTATCGAGCCCATCATTCTTTCCATGCATTATGAAAGGATTCCTTACTTAGTGTCCTCTATGGGTATTTACCATTGTGACCAGTGTACTGATGGCCACCCGGACCCCCCTTTCATTTCTCTTTCACTAACCTGAAGGGCGGTTACATGAATCTTTCCCATTCTTCCTGATAATCCCACTCTACACTAATTGTGGAGGTTCAGTCTGATATACAGGGTCTGCAACCAAAATTTCTCTTTCAGAAATATCCCATGGTTTTTCAAGGACACCTATCTCCCCTTTTTCTAACTAACATTTAAGATAGGCTGTTATTTAGTTTCCTCCTGCTCTCAATGTAAATATAAAGTATTTCCCAATCCTCTGTGTCTACTCTCCGACTGTAAACTCTCTCAGAGCAAAAGTCATTTGCAAAGATGTGAAGCTGAACTGAACTTGTGTCTATCTCTCCACCTCTGAAGTATGCATTACAACATGCTAAGTGCATCTTTAGAGATGCTTGCTCCCATTTGGGGTTTTAATTGCTGAATGTATTACTCTTGACAGAGTTTGTACAAATAACGTGTATGTACAAAGGTTTTAAATGATCTAATAGAAGAAGCATCCTTTGTTCTCTCTGTGGAATACGTTTCAAAGCAGTGTGGCCTCTTACTTTGAAAACAGGAAGGTAGAACATTCCAACAGCATCATGAGCACTCTGTTTATAGTTGTAAAGCCTGTACTCTTTCCAGGCCTCTAGGCAAAAGCAAATAGGAATCATCACAGGCATTAGAACTTGATTATGTTGAATTGGCTTCTGAAAACCAAAGCTTGATAGCAAAATTATTGGTGTGGTATTTTATTCTGAAAGAGAACCTTGTGATATTGCAGAACCATAGACTTGCAGCTTGCTGGAATCTTGGAAGACTTCTGGACATTTTGAAAAAAATACAATAATCCATGCTGTT
Organism: Arvicanthis niloticus; assembly: GCF_011762505.2. NCBI lineage: Eukaryota > Metazoa > Chordata > Mammalia > Rodentia > Muridae > Arvicanthis > Arvicanthis niloticus. The sequence continues at coordinate 22,063,722 of NC_133430.1, read as the reverse complement.
CATGATATTTTGATTGTCTCTATAGTGAACCTGGAGCGCTGCATAGGACGAAGAAGGAGGATGGTCAGAGAGCTTGGTTTCACATAAACTAGATTTTATTCCTGATTTGGCCTCAGTTTGTTATCATGCTTTCTTCCCTTTATATCTACTTTCTCAGTTTTTAATTAGAGGACTAGTAATACTCATAGGGCCATTTAGACTGCCCGCTTATGTGGCACTGGTATATATCATGACTAGCAGGCATGAAAGCTTTTCTTCTCTGCTCCTCAACTTGACACAGGGAATTTTGTAGCTTATAAGGCATTGTTTTCTTCTGCATTTATAAGAAAGTTCTACAAGATAGTTACTGGTTTCCCCAAACGAACCTTCTGTCTGGCTACCATACATTTCTCTATCATTATATTTATTTCTGAGGTCCGGAGGAAGGTAAGATACTCTGGAACTAGTTATTGCTCTCTCTCAGTGAGGACCCTCTTTGCTCATAAAAACCAATTCTTCTGAAAAAAAAGAAAAAGAAAGAAAAGAAATCTCTCCAATAGGCTTATCATTTCACAAGCAGTGGATAATAGGGATTGTTATAAAGGAGTTACCCAAACAAAGTGTTCTGCAAAATAAATTCCTGTAGAGGAAGGTTGCTGATCAATGGAAGAGAGTTTTTCTACTAAATTTCATCTTGTCACTACAAATGAGACAATACAGCATTCCTGATGTACTCTATCGGGACAATGCTCTGAGTGTTTTCACTGGTTTCAATTCTCTGGTAAAAGTGTCTGAGAATGAACATGTACTCTAGAGATCCCCAGGGAGGGACTGTTAGGGAACAGAAAGATGAACAAAGAGAGAGAGAGAGAGAGAGAGAGAGAGAGAGAGAGAGAGACAGAGAGAGAGACAGAGAGAGAGACAGAGAGAGAGACAGAGAGAGAGAGAGAGAGTCCTTGCAAAGAGGAAGGCAAAAATAACAATAAATAACAAATACTCAAATCACATGACTAAATTCTAGAGCACATAGTGATATGAGGCACATTGTATTTTGCTCAGAATAAAGAATCAGTGTGATTATAGTTAATGAATATTTTTGCTTTTCTGCATGGCATTAATATCATTGAAATTTTATGATATTTTTGTGTACAAATTTCATAGTAGTGCAAGATTATTACTATTACTATTGGTGGTGGTGGTTGGGAAAAAGTAGTTTGTGTTGCTTTGTTCTTTATAAAAAGATTTGTTAATTTTTATGCTCATGAGTGCTTACCTCCTTGCATGTGTGTACATTGCATGTATGCATTTCCTGCAGAGGACAAAAGAGGACACCAGATCCCTGGGAACTGGAGTTAGGCATAGGAATGAACTCTGGTGTAGGTTCTGGGACATAATCTGAGCCCCTTGTAATAGCAAGAAGTGTCATTTAACTATTGATCTGTCTCTCTATTTGATGTTCATTTATTTATTTATTTATTTATTTATTTAACCTGGATTTAACAGTTTACTGGCAATCGGAAACTCAACTTCAAAACACATATAAAAGGCTTTATGGAATACGGTTTGTCACCTAAAGCAGAGGAATGTTAGAAAATCCTTGTGTGGGAAGACTGACCTCTTATAACTCACTTTGGAGATCTGGAAGCGATGTCACAGGAAATGTGTATCAGTTTCTGTGCCAGAGCCCTTAAGAATTCGAACACTCATCTAGTTGATTTGCAATCAGTTGCTCTAACTTTGACAAGTGTGCAAACAAGTTGGTGACCATTGTCATCTCCAGATCTATGCTTCTTACATTGCTAAATCATTAATGGAGTTTCTCTGAATACAGCATATGAATTCCTGAAATAAACTGCTATACAAATAATTCTTCCTTGTGTCCAGAAGAGAGGTCTAAATAATTAAATCTAGCGACAAATCTCTAATTTCACTGAACTGGTAGATTGGATTCAACTCTGACTACAACTGCTTATCAGATCTCCTAACAGGAAGATGAAACGGATCTAATCTTCAAACCCCATTTTTTTTTTTTTTTTTTTTTTTTTTTTTTTTGCTCTTTGAAATCGAGAACATTGTTATATTAGAAGGAAGGTGATGAATGGGAGCAGTTTGCCATAGTCAAAGTAATGTGAGAAGAAGGATTGACCAGAAACATTTCAAAATGATGGGTGGGTGAAGAGCAGAGTACCCAAAAAGATGCCCATCTATGCTATGGATAAAAAATAAAATCCTTCAATGTGTTCTTTTTGTTAAGTAGACCTTATACTTCTCCAAGGAGCATTACTTGTTAAATTGTTAAAAAATTTAAAACAGGTGAAACACTTGCTTTCATCTAGTTAACTCTTGGAAGCTCATTTGGTAACAACAGATTCCAGTGTCACCCGGATATGTCTTGTTTAATAGGGAGTGATTGAAAGAGGTGGGGAATGTTTTCCCTTGCCACATGTAAACATGACTGTACATGGGTAGAATTTTAGGCATCACATCAATATAGAGTTAAATAGGCCTGGAATCTTAAGAATATTATTAGTTTTATAAAAACCCTTCCTGCAAAACGAGAACACTGTATACAGTTCATAGAAAAGTTAACTGAAATAGGCTGAGCACCGTACTCCACATAAAAATATAATGTATTTTTGTTGGTATTCTATAGGCTTGGCTGATGAGCACTGTATTTTTGTTGTGAAATAAATTTAACAGAGGAAGGCATGTATCAGTAAATGAGTGTATCTGAGTGAGAGTTTGGGCCTCAAAGTTTGTGAAGGCTGGTTTTGTTTAAGATGGCAAGGAACCCAAATAGATAACTAAAGATTCAATTCAAGTTTTACAAAATAAAGAAAGTGTGTCCATTTGACCATGGGATGAAAAACTTACAGGGGAAACTACTTCTCCTAATCCTTTTATTTTTGTAATTTGTGTGCCTTTGATTAAAGTTTACATTGTACATCATATACATCATATACATATACATCATATACATATGCATCATATATATATACACATACATCATATACATATGCATCATATATATACACATCATATACATATACATCATATACATATACATCATATATGTATATACATATACATCATATACATATGCATCATATATGTATATACATATACATCATATACATATACATCATATGCATCATATACATATATACACATCATATATATATACATTATATACATATACATCATATATGTATATACATATACATCTTATACATATGCATCATATATGTATATACATATACATCATATACATATACATCATATGCATATGCATCATATACATATATACACTTCATATATATATACATTATATACATATACATCATATACATATACATCATATACATATACATCTATGCCAAGAGGCATTTCATCATAATTGATGCTATGAGCTGAGCCCCAACATGTTACATGGGATTCTCGACAGATCAATACTATTGTAGACAGTGATGCATTCTATTTTTTATGCTCCTTCAAAAATCCCTTTGTGTAATGTGAAATTATTTAAGCTTGGTCTTCAATTTCTTCATCTTTCAAAGTCTAACTTCCAGTTTTCAAAGTCTAGGTTGTCAACAGTGGCAGATAAAGACCTGGCCCTGCCTTAGTCTGCTTGACTTAAGAACTGCCTTCCTTGTTTCACCTTCCTGTTGTGCTGACAAGATGTTTAACCTATATATGAGCCTCATTTTTCATCTATGTACAACAGAGGAAACATTGATCAAAAATAACATAATAATTTGTCCTGAAGATTAAATGGCAGGGTCAATAAGAAGGCTTTAGCAGAGTACATGGTACAGGTAAGAGAAGAAAAAAAAAAAAACTATCACCAAATTTTACATAACACTGTTTTAAAAAAAGCACATTTAGACAAGTATCTCTGATGTTTTAAGAAAGTGTTGCCATTAATATATGCTTGTGTTGTTTGCTCAAAGCCGAGGTCATGCTCAATAAAACACTCCAAAGACTGGGCCGTCATAATGGCTAAATGTGGAATGTCTCAGAGACCTTCCCAAAGTGAAAATTAGTCTTTGTAGGCACTGGGATTGGGAATGATAGTCGTGTTGATTATGTTAGACATGAGTTTTCCAGGTAAAAGACAGATACAGCTTGGAGACCTTTGGGATATGGTAGGTCATGAGGGACAATTTGGAAGAAAGTTATTTCGAACATCTAAGACACCTAAACAGCTGACCTAATGACACTTGACAATCATCCATCTGATGTGTCTTCCACTGAATTAAGTCTCTGAAAATGTACAGTTTAATTTTTAGGGCATAGTTCTGAAGATGGTAGGAAGAATACTCTTATTATTTTTTTTTTCATGCAGTGTTTCACATGTGAATCTTTCACTGAATTTCAGTGATGGGAATTCTGTGATTAAAGATGTGGATCAGATAGTGCTGTAAAGAAAGAGCTGCTTTTTTACATATTGGCTCTTACCTTTTTGATCCAGGTGAGAGTATGAGGCCCAGTATTAGTGATGGTTATGCAATGTGCTCCCAACTATCATTTGCAATACGGACAAAGGCCAAAATGATTCAGTTTATGGTGCATCTATGATGTTTGATTTGCTAAGAAAAACGAATGAGGACAAGATATGGTGATGAGTCTTCTTAACATACAGAGTATTTACTGGTGGTTAGCTTTAACTGCCTGCCCCTCTTGACTCACAAGTTTCTTTTGTTTCAGAGCTGATGCCATTGGTATCATTGAAGGCAATCTGTCCTTGTTGAAACATTTGGGTACTAGAGATGTTAATTCCTGATCCTGATAGTAATTGAGTATTCAGTAAACATTTGTTGAAGGCAGGAGTTTGGTAATGAAAAGGAGGGGCAGAAAGGATGCAGGGCTTGTCGTAAGGAGAAAAGAGTGAAGCTTACTTCCACAAGTCACTGTAAAGTATTTTTATTTTCGTTTTGTACTTTAATTTTTGAGGACAGGGACTTTGTGAGGGCTATGAAAAAATAGAATTAAGAGGTGATTTTCAGGGTGTATTAAAATTCAACTCTGCCTAAAGAAACACAATAGAGTCTATGTTCCTTGGCTTGCAGGCTAGGGTAGATACTTGTCAAATGTGCTTTTGAGGGTTTAAATTGGAAAGAAAATCTTATCAGAAACACAAAGCAAAGCCTCCCTTTTCATTCGCCAGGAGAAGAAAGGGAAAACTTCTTATTTTATTCTCTTTTAAGAGCTTAACTTAGTAGAGGGTTTTAAGACACTCTGCAGGACACCATATATGTTTAAGCAAAAAGAAGATTCTTGTCAGAGACAGCCATCATCAAGTATTTATTGAAGTTCCAAATGCCAGAAAGTTCTAAGGGTAGTACAGTGGTCTTCCTGAGAGATTCAACAGTCATCTATTAAAAGAAACAACTGTTAAAAATGGACATTCATCAGGAGTTTTCATGGCTATGATGCCCTTACTTACAATTGCTTGTATATGCTTCATTTGGAGCACAGTAGTATATCTGTGAAGTATGGTCCAGGCTGCACAGAGATCTCATTCGTTTTTAAAGAAGATCAGTGGGTGACAGATCATTCTCAGGTCTTAGCATGTTATAGGCTAATCCTTTTTAACTTATCCTTTTATTGAAAATAGAGGGTTTTTCATATATATATATATCCTGATTACGGTTTCTACCGTATCCTCCCGGTTTCCCCTCACTTTGGGTCTCCCAGAAAACAAACATGCTTCTAAGGAACGATAATAATTAGAATAAAATAAAAGTCATTTCAGTCCTGCCTAGGAAGCTTTGAATCCTACTTATCGGATTAAAGGAGGTTGCTTCCTCTTTAAGTTGTGTGATTTCTAGTTGAAACATTTGCAAAATTCAATTCATTAACCTGAACAATTAACGCTATGAGTATTAGTATAGCCTTTAACCTGCTCCAAGGAATGTTTATCTCTGCCTAGTATTTCCTTTCTGAATGTAAACTTAAAAAGAAGAGGTCTTGCTTTGAATTTTAATGAACTTCTCCTGGTAAAATACTTCTGCTTCAATACAGGATAAAGGTGACTTTAAAGTTTCTTTCTTGTATGGCTGAAAGTGGTAGTTTCTTATCCTGCAAGGGTGGGGTCAGCCTTTACCATGTGCTTGGACCACATATCCTCACTGCTGGGTATTTATCACACCTTGAAGAATGCTATGATTTAAAAAAAAAACAAAATAAGCAAGCAAACAAACAACAACAAACTCCAGCATTATCTAATAGTGTCTGTTTACTGGAAACACCCATCACTTTGCTAATGTAGCTGTGTTCCTTAGACATTCAGTATGCACTTAGGAACTGTATTTTACTGTGCAAAAGCTCTCTTAATAGAGAGGGAAAAAGTTTAGTAGAAAACACTGTAAAAAGATGTCTTATCTGTTATTATTGTTTAGCACGGCTTGGAATTGATCCCTGGGCCCTGCCCAACGTAGTATAATGTGTTGCCATCAAAATGTCAAAATTGATCTGGTAAGGACACAGAAAAAAAAAAAAAAAAAGAGCCAGGCAAGGTAAAATCTTGATAACACTTTTAAAGATGAGAAGAAGAAATAAACATTAAAAATGTAAAAATGAGCTAAAACAACAACAACAAAATAAGTACACATGATTTGGGGAAACTGCTCAGTGCAGAAAACGCATACAAGTCATGTAAGCATGACTGGGGTATGGATCCCCTGAGCTCATGTAAAATATCAGACACAGTAGCTCATGCCCTGAATCCCAGACAAAGAAATATCTGGAAGCTCACTCACAGACAAGTTAACTTATCAGAAACAGTGGTAAACAACAAGTTACCCTGATTCAAATAAGGTGGGAGGTGAGAACTGACACCTAAAACGGTACTCTGACCTCCTCTTGGAGGCTATGGCATCCATATGTCTATACGAAACACATAGGGACAGGAATCTTTACATTCAGAGAAACAAAGAGCTTTCTGGTTTGTAGCAATATGATTTTGGGTCAGGATGATTAATGAATTAGTGGTATCCATCAGATTGACAAATCTCATCTTGCAAATCTCAAATTCTTTTCTAACTTAAAACTCTTGTTTATTTAGTGTGTGTGTATGTGAGAGTGTGTGTATGTGCATGAGATGAGAGAGAGAGAAAGAGAGAGAAAGAGAAAGAGAGAGAGAGAGAGAGAGAGAGAGAGAGAGAGAGAGAGAGAGAGAGAGAGAGAAATTGAAAGACATGGGGCACAGAGGACACATGGACAACAGAGGACAACTTAGAGGAGGTGATTTTGTTCTACGATAGGGACTTTGGGGGTCACACTGTGGTTTGGTGTGAAGTTTCATTAGCCACCGAGCCATTTTACCATAGAAACTCCTTTACCATGTACCTCCATTACATACATACCCTCACCACTTGGGTATTTGCCATACTCTGAAGAATGACCTGATGTGGATGTAAAACCCATGGCATCATCTAAGGGTATCTGTCTAGTACAAACAGGCATCACTTTGGTAGTTTAGTACTTATATAGAACTAGAAGGAATATGCCAATGATTCTTTAAAGTAAAATCAAAGCATCAATAGTAATTATTGCTGCCGGGACATTTAAAGAAAGCAGGCTTCATGCCTTAGAGATACTATATAGATTCTGTCTCTACTACTAGCCATACAGAAAGAATGCCTACTTCTGTTCCCTTGGGATGTCCTTAAGAAGCAGCTTGTGAAGGGTGGTCTGGGATACAATCTCAGCACCAGGCACTTAAAAACAAACAAACAAACCCCTTTGCCTGTTTAAACCTCCTACTTACTCCCCAAACATCCTCTTTTTATTACCTGAATTTCCATTCAAATAATTCCGATAATCTTTAAAAAAAAAACTTATCAGTAAAACTCTGTTGCTAAAAATACGGTCATTTGAAATGGAATGTAGTTTAGGTTTGGAACATATTCTTGGGGGAAAAGCATGTTCATTCTCAATATTCAATACCCTGGGAGGATACTAAAGATGTAGAAAATGTAAAACAGGTAAGGGGACCCCAGAATTCCTATTTTCAAAGTCTATCTCTTATTTGTACTGCATCTCCATGGACAAACTTCATGTCTCTGAACACTTTAAGGTGGTTCTGTTAGAACACGGGCTACTGACAGGAAGGCTATCTTATACGGTTGGAGAGGAGACTCCATCAGTTAACATACGCATGAGTCCAGAACATGTTTTTATGTGATGTATTAGTTTTTTACTGTTAGTTATAAATAGTGCTTTCTTGGCACAGAGTTCATACCACTTGCGGTTTGCCTGCTAAATGAAGTTACAGATACCTATGTAAAACACACATGCTCCCACTGGAGTAGAAACTTAAAACACTCACCTATTTCCAGTATTCTTTCTTAAAGCATTTTAAATGAGACAGCTGGTATGATAGATTTACAATATTATACAATCAAGAGTATTGCTGTAGGTATCTCATGATACCTCTGCAGCAACTGAAATTTTGGCCACATCTTCCTTAATGTTTCCTTCCCTAGATTTATATTATGAATATGATTAATATTAGTTGTGATGTCCCTGCACAAGGCAAAAAGCAGAAGGACTCTTATTAGAACTGTTTTTCTACCCCACTTGCTCATGTTAAAAGGAAAACAGTGACCATTGAATCAGTCTGCCTGGAGCGTTTTCAGGAAATAGAGCACAGAAAGGACGTCCAGAGAAACCATCTCTCAGGGCATTCTAGGGACAGATTGTTACAGTAATGAAGCCTCTGGGTAGTATTTGTTGCCTTTGGAGTATTTGCACCTATTGCATATGTGTGTGTGTGTGCATACATGCATGCATTTGTGCCTGTGAATTCAGCAGTCTGAGTGGAAATTTTATTTTCTAAGCAGCATGAGAGGTAAATTGTTCATGGTTTTTTTTTTTTTTTTTTTTTTTTTTTTTTTTTTTTTTTTTTTTACCCACAAATCATACTGAAGAATTTTTTTTTTCTCAGAGAATTTTCTTTTCCCTGTACTTTGCAAGATTTATCCTTGCTTCTGAACTTAATTTGAAAAATAAGTAGATGAGACAAAATGAAGAAAGAGGCATTGCGCGGGTGGGAGAGGGGAGAATCTGAATTTTGATAATGGGCTCATGCTTAGCTGATTAGAAATGAGAAGTAAATCTGGGGCCAGTCATCCTGGGTAAAAGTCAGTATGCATTATTAAATGAAACAGTGGTGAAGTATAGACTGTCAGAAGAAATTTTTTTTTTTCCTTATGGAGACACGGGGAGAAATGAAATATGGTTTCAAAAGAGAACTTTCTCACCGTGTTTCTTCAATCACTCTCTCTGTGAGGCTTTAATTACAGTACTTACTGCTGCCTAATGCTTGTGGTTTAATTCCCTTCACAAGAGAGACTAACTGCTCTTCTGCAGAGCAGAGTGGTTTCAGCATCAAGGTGTTCCTTCAGCCCCAGCCCGGAGTTTCTGCTAAGAGATTCTTTTCTAGATCAACATTTTGTTTCGGGGGATGCTCTTGTGTCTTGCTTATCCAACACAGTGCTTCTTTGCAGTGATTCCTCTGACAGGGAGTCATTAACAGCACTGATAGCAAAGTGTAGGAAATAACGTATTTGAAATAGAGGAGCTCATTATTTGCATAGCGTTTTCTAGAAAGGACAATGTGTCCAAGGTAGCGGCTAGAGGCTTCCCAGGGATGTAACATGCTAATCCTGAGAACTTGAATTTAGAATATATTTACATAGATGGAAATACACATGGAGGCACATGGACACACGGATACACACAAATTCACAACCACACATAGATTATCTGCATGCTTAGTGAGAGGAACAGTGGTCGAGAGGACTGTTCTCAGGTTGCTGCTTCGTGTCTATGGAGGAAAATGATGGGACTGTGGATTACAGTTGGATGGTTGAGGACATCTGCACCCAAGTGGGAGCAGAACAAAGTGAAGCTTTTTCTCCTAGGGACCCTTGGCAGTCTCCGGGAGGGAGTGACCTCTGAGTTGATTCTTGATGGGGGAAGAGGACTAAGATAAGCACATAAATAATAGGAAGTTATGTCAGGTGTGGTAAGAATTCACTTCAGGATTAAATTTACCCATGAACCAATAGTCTTTCATTTGCAAGTAATTTCAATGTTGTTTTGTTATGCTAGGCTCATGTACTGAGGAAAGGGAGACAGGGGACTGGTTTATTCCATGATGCCTTGCATGAAGACTATCTTTAATACTCAATATGTAAAATCTGTTTGCATTCATGTATGTCTTTATTTACATACATGTAGCATATATGTGTGTGTGTATGTGTTATTTATAAAATTCTTTTATATGTTTTCCTATCCCTCTGTCTGCTCCTCCTCCTTCTTATTGTTTAACCACCAACAAATCAGATTAATGGGTCCATTGTCTTTCAGTAAAAGACAGGAGAATTGAACAGTGTCACTTTTGCAAGGTCACAGGTATCTTTATTCCCAGTGAAGTTTTGGAACTCATCTCCCCTGCCATGACTCTGAGATTGAATTGCAGGTTGTAGATGACATTCCTGATCTTGGTCCCTGAGTCTTTGTCAACATCTAGTTAGTGACACTCCTGGTAGTGTCTGGCTTATTCTCCATTCAGACTATTTCAGACATCCTATCAAATCTAAGAAAATTGTTGACTTCCTGGCAACTCTGCCAAGTCTCCAGGAATTTAAATAAATCTCTTGATGCCATTTCCTCATTGCTAAACCTCAAAAATTTTCTGCCAGACACACATAGACTGAAGTACCTCTGAGTCTTTATTGAAATTCTCATTTCTTTCATACTTATAGCCATACATAATGTAAGAAAACTGCTTCACCTTACCTCATTTCTGTAGTCAGGGAGGTAAAGTGACTGAAAGGATTTTGGCCAGAATCAGAGAACACTTCTTAATCTAACAGAATTACACATGCTGTCCCAATGGTTATTCACACACTCAACACAAGTGGATCCGTGCTATAGGACCAGGAATTTCTAGCTGCGTTTTTTTTTTTTTTTTTAAACTGAAGTTCTTCACAGGAAACACTAATGGGAGGAGCTATGTATGGCACCATTAAACTGTGTCCCTGATAGTGTCTTTGAAAATGAGGGCAAAGGAATGCAGAATGTGTCCATGTGGCAAGTCATGCTTTCCTGAGCTCTTGTGATAGTTGTAGATTTTAAAAAAATTTTTAGAATTTAAAAGTAAATACAAATATCTATTTCCCTTCTCTCTTTCTAAAATTAGATAATTCTGGCTAAGTAAAACTCCAGACAGAAGAGCAACTAACTACCCAGTTATGATAATTACTCTCCTAATTATAACGATAGCCATGTCATATTATCATAATTCTCCAAATAGAAAAGGCAAGCTCCAAATCACACCAATATTGGTTATCTCCCTTTGTGAATGTCTCACTGTCAAGCCCGAGGATGATAAAATTTTTCTCCATTACATTTCTCTTACACTGCACATATTTCGTTGCCTCAGAAAATGATAATATATTCAGTCTGATGTGTTTGTGTTCCACTGCTCCATGATCTGAATATAGCTTTTTGAACATCTCCACAGTTTCTGACACCATCTCCTGAGCAGTATGTAATTCTCCCTGGCTGTTTGATGGTAATGGGTATCGTACATGTAAGTGAGAAAAGTAAACCACAGCCCGGGGTGAGCAAGGCGCTATTTATCAAGGTATCTTACAACCTTGGTTTATGTTGTTATAAAACGTTACTGTGCATGCTCTGTGAGATTACATCCCCTAGAAATTTGTCATCCATTGTCAACATACTGTAAGGAAAAAAAAGAATGTGTGTTATTCTAGTCAGCTTAATTTCATTCTGCATTCCTTTGCCCTCATTTTCAAAGACACTATCAGGGACACAGTTTAATGGTGCCATCTGTTAGATTATGAACTGTACAGAATGAGCTGAGGAAATATACCAGAACACTCCCTGAACCCTGGCAGGTGGATGACAAGGCACCCTGATGCATGGCTCCTGCCAGTGTAGAAACTCTCCCTCCATTATTATAGCAGATGATACTGTTGACAACCAATAAGGTTACAGAATGGCTGTCTCCCAAACCGTGATGAAGTAGGAATGCCATAAAATAGAATCACTTTCTACATGCAGTGGGGAATTGCCCTAATTTTAAATGGATAGTAATGGCCCCTTTAAAATCATTAGTCCTGATGCCAGAGAGATCGCTCAGTGCTTAAAGAGCACTTATTACTCTTGCAGAGGACATGGGTTCAATTCCCAGCACCTCCACAGAAGGTCACAATTGCCTGCCACTCCAGTTCTGGGGAATCTGATGCCCTTTACAGGCACTGCATGGGTGTGTCCCATGACATGTATGCAGCCGAAACACTCTTACAAGTAAAATAATAATAATAAAAAATATATTTAGCACTTTAGGCATCTGAGCCTTGGATAAATACTGTTTGTTTTTTTCTGTTACTCTTTTTTTTTTTTGGTTTTTTTTTTTTTTTTTTTTTTTTTTTTGTAATTACTGGGAGTTAGTGCTTCTAAAGTGCCCGAGAGTCTCCTTCTTGCATACTCGAGACACCTTGAACACATAGTTTATGTGTGCCCTAATGTTTTCTGACTATTGGAACTGGTTTCAGTGAAGCAGAAACTCATTCTCATTATAGTAACTCTCACTGAAACCCATGTAGTCAGGGAGCTTTTCAGAAGTATTTACCTTTTAAAATTGTGCATTAGGCTTGGACTACACGCAAGTGTCTGCTGAGATAGGTTGTTGGACAACTGATGACCTGGGTCACAAACAGAATTGGTGGACACAAAGCTAACACTGTCTTTTTAAAGATGTTCTTACAATCCTAGGTTCCAGGGTATTATCTACAGCATTTTGAGTCTGTGATCTAGGAAAAATTGTTAAAATTTTCAAATATTGAGTCTCCACTATATGTTAAATTTAATAACATGGACATGTAGACTAATTCCAGGGCTTAAATGTTTGTCTATCACCATCAAGGACAAACGGCTAGATATCAGATATCATCTGCTATATGGTGCTTGTTTCCAAAATGTCCCTTGGGTCTTGTTTCTTTAGTTTTTAAGTTTTTGAACCCATTTCACCATTTATTTTTTTTTCTAAGACTGGTGCTTATAGGCATATTTTATTTTTTTTTCTGCTGTGTAGGACATTCATCAGGATGCAACAGCTTACTTTCAGGGAACAACACCATGATTGCACTGCCAGTGCTGAGAAGGGAATCTATTGAGGGTTCAACAGGGTAAACAGCAAACAGCATAATTGGTCAGAACGACCCAGGAGAAATATGCCAATGAAGTTAGGCAAATGAAATTTTATACTGTGAGTGAAAATCAATGATTATAACAGAACCCCACATGAAAAGAACTTCTCTCATCACTTAGAAAACAGGGAGGCACTGTGAAACAGCATAGGATAGATCCTGAACTTTTATTTCCACATTTTTATGACTTTCTATAATGCTAAATATAAAGAAATAGTAGCTAAATGTGTTTCCTTTCTCACTGATTTTACCTGAGATTCAGATGGCAAAAAATTCCAAAGACTGTGCACTCCTTACTGTTCATGTAAGGGTATTACAGCCAGAAAGCTTTTGTTCATGCTTCATGGATTGATTTGGCCAACAGCTATTAATAACGTGGCTAAGCATTGGATGGGTCGGTTTGTATTGTCTGTTTAGAAGCTCTGTCACTCTTCAGGCCCTATGTCAAGTAGCACAAGTAGCAATTTAGAAATAGTAAAATAGGCACTGGTTTATCTTCTATGGGTAAAAAATGATTTTTTTTTAGAATGGTCTAGTTTAATTTAAAAACAAACAAACAGAAATAACCACTAGCAACTTGAAAGTATTATTTATGTTATTAAAAACCTAAGTCATTGTATCCTTATCAGAGCAACCAATACCATTACCAAGTGTGTTTATCGAAGTCTATTTGAAGGTATTTTGATGTCATCGAGAAAGGCTGGTTTTCAGATCTAGATAGTGCTCTGAAATAACAGTAGAAACATTAGAAAGCAAGATCCTATTATACCATTTTCAAGGTCTCTCTTAACTCTTGCTAACCTTTTTATAAGTGTATTACCATTCCTATCCTGACTGATATAAACAATATGTAATTTAATACTGTGACTCTTAAACTGTAGCTTTTCTTCTCTGGGGATCATCTGATTCATCTAGTCCAGGAGGCCAGTAGTAGTGCCCAGCGAGAGGGCTTTTTGTGAAACTGTCTACAAGTGACTTTGAAGTCAAAGAACCCTGTTCACATGTGAATCCTGTGACCGCTAATTATTGTGAGTCTCTGGGGTAGTTCAAACACTGAGCAGTTTCATGTGGCTTATCTTAATTTCATACAGTAATAATGATTTGACTTTCTTTCGTCTTAACTAATTTTTCTTCAGTTACTGTCTAGCCACAGATTAGTTCTTAAAGAACAATCCTGGGTTCCTTAAGAAGCAAATGATTTTAGGACTTAGCCTGACCTTTGAGATTTTCAAATATTATTTTTCAACCTTCAAAGGGAATTGCAACTACTGATTTGATGGGCTTTCCTAATTTCTGTGATATAAAGAAAGCTATTGAATATATACTGGGCATTTCCTATTATAGAGGAGAGTTGTCATTTACCATGCGATTACTAATTTTATCCTGGCCTCACTTACTGTCTGTGACAGCAAGAAATAAGCCCTGTGTCTCTGAACTGTGCCTTAGTCTCATGTAGAGGGACGAAGATGATGTATGGTAGAGTGTACATACAAAGCCCTAGGAACCCTAGCAATCTAATTCAAACTACAGGCTACATTTTCAGTTGTCACTGTGATTCCTTCCAAGGATCTTAGGAATATGAAATGAAATGACTGAAACAAACAAACAAAACCAAAACCAGTACTGTTTTGGTTTTTCTCTTTGCTCATGTTTTTCTATGAAAAAAAAGTGTGTGTGTGTGTGTGTGTGTGTGTGTGTATAAAATGTATGCATATTTTGCATAGATTGATGTAAAAGTCCTCTGTTCACAAACGGCAATAAAAATAACTTTTGCCATAGCATCATTAGTGTGCTATTACTTTCCTCATAAGGAATCTGTCACATTCATTTTAAGTTAAAATGTGGCTGTGAGACAAACAGAAGTTGCAGGTTTAACAAATGGTCCTTGGGTAGAAATAATGATCTTTCAGTAGCTGGTCAGGGTATTAGATGCTAACTGCAGTCCTGACAGTTTCCTCATCTTACTCTCAAGAATATTATCATCTCTAGCACATGTCAGGTTAATGGGTTTGTTTGTTTGTTTATTGGCATTCTACATAATATCAAAAGCCAAGTATAAAGATATATATTGTCAGGCATATGTGTTGGGGGCAGGGTTCTTGAACTCTGGTTTCAGGTTTTAAAATATAGGTTGTTAAGTCTTAAAATAAATGTTGCTATTTTGAGATGTCTCGCCTGAAAGACATTTGGAAATAGCATGAAAGGATTCCTAGATTGAAAGCTGCTACATGCCACGAGGGAAAATGTGCTTCGTGTGACAGTAATTTATTCACACAGGTTGAATCCACAGGGTCTTGGAATCTGCAATGAAACTTATTGTAAAATAGCACAAGGCTCAATGTTAAGGGAGAAAGGATGCTGCTTTGTTGGCATCCTAGGCAGAAAATGCCCTGCTTAAGGAGAGATTTTGATAAAACATGAATATACACCATGTATTACATTTTATAGGATTCTCCTGACAACATTTAGAATATGAAAGAAAAGTCTTCATCTTCTGCCAAATCTATACTATCCTAACAGATAAAAAAGTTAAGAAACATTTAAGAACTCAGGGAAATTTGTAAATCTTATTGTCAGTAATAGTTTTCTCATGCCTGTAATCTGACAATACAAACCCAGGACACAGCTAGAGGAATCATACCTGGAGAGAGGGTGACATTTATAATGGTATTTATCTATTCATTCTGCTTTGGGGCTTTAAGAAATATGTGAACCAAAAATACAATGACATGTAGATATATTAATGAGAGAAAGGGCATGTTGAGGTGGCCTGAAGAACCCCGATGAGCTCTCTATGCTTGGCCCAGGGATGATGGCATTCGTTAGAATCTAGTGACTTGATGAGTTTGACTGGAGAAATGTGCAGCAGGTTTCACAGGAAAAATGCAAAAATAACAAAGCATTTTTGATAATTTTTTTTCTCAAGATAAAATCTTTGTAAAAAGCTAAAAAAAAAAAAAATCCCGATATTCAGTACATGATAAAACACTGGCAGAACTTGCAAGTTTAAGTTAGGCAAGCTAGTTTCATCTATTTCTATTTTATAGCTTTCTATTTTTGTCTGTCTGTCTGTCTGTCTGTCTCTGTCTGTCTCTGTGTGTCTCTGTCTCTCTCTCTTTCTTTCTCTCGCTACCCCCCTGTGTTTGTTTGTGTGTGTGCACACAAGCACACATACACAAACAAAACAGACATTTCTGCTACTTTAGAGAAAGACTTCTAGAAAGTGCAAATGTTGTTAGCTGTTTGATAGAAATGTATGTGGTAGAGTTTACAGGTTTTATATTCCTAGTCTACTTTACAGGAAAAGGAAATATCAACTGGTTGAAAAATGATGCCAATGTTCAGTCGTATTAAATCATTACATAATAAGGGAATTTATCTGTTCATTGTATCAGCTTTTCCCCAAAATGAAGCAAGCAGAAATACTTCGTGAGGTAGTCATCTGTGTGTTAGTCATATTTACAAAGCAGCCCACTGATAGAGGAAGGGTGATATACTATGAAATTTCAAATACTATTAATGCTTGTATTGGGATTAAAGGACAATGAATCCTAGTTTAGTTGTACGAAATGTCTCATCCTACAATGTCATTAACAGTTGAGTGAAAAAAGTTTTTCTTGAAACTCACTTAAATAAATAATATGCTAATGTTTGTATTGAACACTAATTTATGTGAGAGTCTGGAAATATATATATATATATACATACATATATATGTATACAAATATATGTGTGTGTATATATATATATATATATATATATATATATATATATAAATTAGGAGCAGAATTGTAGGTTTAAAATGTGAAACAATCAAAATTTAGCTAACATTCTTGACATTGTTCTCCTTGAACCATTAGACATAGTTCTAATCACTGTTTTTTCCCCCTAATTCTGACTCTGTTACATTCCCCTAGTATATTTAAAGCCTCTAAGCTTCCTTCTGCATCTAAGATGGATATGAAGAAGAAAGAAAAGAATAAAAGAAAGAAAAAAGGAAGAAAGAAAGAAAACTAAGAAAGGCTGCTCTCTGTGTACATGGTGTCTGCTTCTGCATTGCATATTGTGTTGGTTCAAACTGCCTGGATTTCCTTAGGAGCTAAGGCATATGTCTTCTTTCTGCTTGCCTGTCTCTTTTTGCAAAGTGCACATGGGATCTCTCATGCTTCACATAAAATGATGCCAGAGTGCAAAGGTATCTGTAAATGACTTAGAGTAGGGTACTAACCAGGGAAGGTTTACATTTGTTGACTAGTCCTGTAAAACTCCATGATTTGCCCTCCCCTTAGCACAAATGTTCTAGTCAGCCTGTAACATTGTACTAGCAAGGATTTTGACAGTGGACTTGCTAATTAACCATCTCTTTCCTTGACTTGGGTTTCCCTGAGAATTTTTAACTTTCCTGCTTCATAAGTGGACTAATAAAGACTATTTAAAGTTGTTCTTCTAAAACCCTGTTGATCTACCTACAGGCATGGAACAGCTTAGGCAGAGTAGAAGGGATCTTTGAAGCAGAGAACACTTGAATGTTAGGTAGATTCTTTCTTCCTTGTATATTAGAGACATGTCGTCCAAGTCTGTACTGAAATAATAAACCAGTTGGACATCCTGAGAAAAGTATTAATAACAAAACAGCAGCCATTGGTAGACAATTCGGTTTTCATTTTAAGTGAGTTGTCCTTATGTTGCACACAGTTTATGGGGATTATCATGTGAAATATTTCATTCAAGTGACCTGGACTAGCTATTTAATAAACACAAGATACTCAATTTTCCTACAGATCCCTCCCCCACCTTCTTCTTTATTTCTATGAATTTTCTTAGGGATGTAAGTTCGAATCCTGCTCCCTTTCCATATTCAATTAGTTACTATGAAACCAAGCCCCATGTGGCTGCCTACTCTTACCTCTCCAGTGTCTGCTAAACCTTTATATTATAAGCTAAATAAAAGGGAAATCATTAATTAACTATATAACATTTAGTCCACAAATCATTAAAAGAATACCTTCCATTTACTCTATCTTTCCTATAACCTAGTCTCTGATAAAATTAAGGAATGAGAGTTAGTCCTGAATATTACATAAAGTAGCACACAAACATACACATGCACAAACACACACACACACACACACACACACACACACACACACACACACGATAGGCTTTTACTTTACTTCTAAGCCATGCCACCAGCCTTATTACTTAACAGTTTGAATTCCAGTTCCACTGTAAGTGAAGTGGACAAGCCATCACAAACTTTGGTGAGGTGACGTGAGGCACGAGCCTGACATTTTTGTGTGTCAATGCATGCACTTATTTAACTGATTATAGATTAAAATAAAATGCATGGACAGTTTTCTTGCCAGCCCCTCAAATACAATGAATAACTATTGACATATCACTTGTGTGATATTCAATATGACAAGACATCAAGAGGTGATTTAAATATAAAGATGGATGGGTGAAAATTTCATGTAAATAATATCAGTTTATAAAAGGGATTCAAGTATTGGAGATTTTGGAGCTAGAATATCTTGACATCGGTCACCTTCAGATGTTGAAACACAAGTGCATTTTATTTAGGAGTGTCTGGCTTGACTTCCCACTCATTATTCCTGATTCTCATTCACCCAATTTTCACTTTATTTTGATATTATTCTGTCTTAAATGATATGCAAGCCAATGTCTTTGCTATTTTAAAAAGAATATGATATGTTTGAGCTATAATTTCTTTCACAATTGAACAGTCTAACTGGGATTTCCTAGTAACTGCAGCCTTTCCCAAGAAGGAAGGACTTCACAGTCCTGTAGGTTCATGCTGTGGTGTTGCCCAGGCGGGCATGTGGCACACCAGAGAGGGACTCGTGGGGAGAAAAGGTAAGCACTGGAGCAGCCGCCGGTGCTCACCATTTTGCTTTTGACCACCATTCTTGGCTTTCTCTAGGAAGAAGGAAATGTGTCTGCCCAGAGCAGCACTGTGTTCCCCAACTTCTTTGGCAGCTGAACAGCTACCGTCAAGGCTACCACTGTCAATTCAGGTTTTCTTTCTACAGCCTGACCTGGAGTGAAGGGGAAATTTGATCGCCTCTGGTTCCCTTCCCTGATCAGGAAATGACAGGGCAGTGGAATCTTCTATCCTGGGACTGTGCGAGCAGGGCAGGACAAAGGCAGCAGGGACAAGGGGTCATTTCATGCTGCATGAACCCACACTGGTTGAATTCCTTTCAGCTATGCAGAATAAAATTTTGCAGTAAGGGATCATTCAGAGCCAAGACACTGTACACGTGCTGGAGGGTCCTAATCTATGTCTGCAGCCAGCCTTAGTAAGGAGTGCTTATGAGAATTTCAAGCGAAGATTACTTTGTCCATGGGCCTTTGTAACTATGGGTTGTTAGGATTTTACTAGAGACAATAAAATATACATTTATCATGCTAAACAGTGAGAAGACAATGACAGAATGCCAATCCTAGGATACTGTTAAGGCTTTATCCCACCCGTCTTATGATTTTGGAAGATATTTCCATCAGTAATAAATAGGATCACCAGAGTTTTGGTGACCAGGCTGTTTTTTTTTTTTAAACTATTTTGGCCAGATTGAATTTTGGAATCAAGTTAATTGACTGTGACAGTGAGCCTCAGTGGTATTTATAAGATGTTGCTGTGTTCATTTTGTTTACTCCAGAATTCTTTAAACAGTCTCCCTCCAAGTGGGCGTATCATCTTTCAGCCTTACGGAAAATCAAGAGCTGAATGTGACAAGCTTTGACACCAAATAAGAAGGCATTTCTACTGTTCTCTCTGGCTTCTGGTATTGACAGCCATCATCCAGGAGTGCAGAGTTGTCATTTTGATGCAGGAGTAATATTGCTGGCGTCTCAAAGATGTTTTCTGGCTTCTGTGCCAAGTTTCTATTGAGCACTAAAGATAAAGGACCTTGGTTTTTATAGATTTCAAAACCCAACTTTGGATTAGAATCTATGTGAGGATATTGTAAATAACCTGAAAATGCATATGGGAGCTGAACGAGTAATAAATTTAACTCCTTTTTTGTTATACCATTAGAATCCTTGGTTGTGTTTTCTCATCTCAGTTTGAGCATGGTATTATAAGCAGATAAATGGCTTCACATTTAGAGATTCATTGCTTATTTAAAATTTTCATTGATGTGCTTCAATTTATACAGTTAAACACAGAAGCAAAGAATGGAGTGTATTACGTATTCTTTCTTTATTGTTTTGTTTTGTAATGCCATATTTGAGTCAAGGTCTCATGTATCCTAGAATGGCTTCCAACTTCCTATATTGTCAAGGCAGGCCTTGAACTCTTGACCTTCCATCCTCTACCTACCAAATGCTGATTCATAATCCTGTACCACTATGCTGCCAGTGTGAAGGACTTTGAAACATACTTTCTATTTCTCCCTTCTACTTTCATTATTTGTGGGGAAAATATTAAAAAAAACCAAACTCATTAGACTTTCTCTGAAATCTGTGCTACAACAGGAGTTCAGACCTTGAAATTATTGCTGTCCTTAGCAACCTCCAGTCACCCTGTCTCTAGAAGATGCTTGATTAAGATTTTCAGTCTTTGTTTGAGTGATGTAAATTGATAACAGATCTTTGGTCCAGGTCCTGGTTAAAGGTTTGAAACCATGCTTTTCTTTGTATGTTTTTAGCAAGATTGAAATATTTAACAATGCAAAGCTGTACCCTGACTCAGAAGGCCTCTGTGCTTCTGTAAACAAATATGTCACTTTAAGACTACCATGATGTTAACTTGGGGTCAGCTAGCTTGTCTGTAGAATGTAAATGTTCTAATATTTCCTTCAAAATGGAACTTCTTACATTCTAGTATATAGACATTTCAGAATTGCTTAAACTTTACTAACCAAAAACTGTAGAATGGTGAGCATATTATTAGATGGCTGGGCCCTGCATATTATGATACTCCATTGCTTATACAAATTGCCAATATACAAAACATAACCCATTCTTGTTGTTAGAGCTTGGTAAAGCATAGGAAAAATGCTTATGTAATCTCTGGGGTTTTTCCTTCCATTCATTGCCATATCCCAAGGCTATATCAACAACTAGTTCCCCTCAAAAGGTAGAATTAAAGGTATTTATTATTCATCTGGAATTATTTCCATGATGTTATCCCAGTGGTAGCAAGGGGGAAATTCTAGCCAATGGAGTGGCTTGGGATGACAGAGCTATAGAGAGTTGTGTTTGTCTGACTTCTTGTGCATTTGATGTCTGAAGAACAGCGTCAGCACCTTCTTTCCTTATCAAGTGTTCTATGATAAGCTTTGTCAAAGCATCCAGTGACTCCTGTTCCCCAGAGTCATGATGTAAACCACGTGTCCAGAAACTCCTTTACTTTGCATTCCATTAAACAACAACATGAGCTTCTGCTTATATTGTTGAGGGGAAGCAATTACAATTCATTGGCTAGTTCATATATTTTGAAAATGGACACTACTCAAATCTGACTGTTATATAATATCAATTTACTGGGAAGATAACAAACTCTTGGAAACCCCTAAACAGCAGTGGCTCAATAATGGCATTAAAAAATGGACAATATTGATTAAGGGTTGCAGTGTCTCCAGTCATCCTCTGGTGCTGTATTTTCTCATTTCTGTGACTTCACTTGTGTCATACGTAAAGGATTACCTCTTCCCTGCTTATCTGAACTCTGCTTCATCTTCAAAGCTTGTCTCCAGTGGCTTATCTTCCGGAAAGAATTCCCAGACTCCTTTAAGTGAACGCGGCTCCTTTCTCCTCTGAGCTCATATATTTTTTTAAAGCAATTGCAATTTTCGCCAGTGCTCAGTGGCTACTATGTTTAGTTTTATGCAGCCATCTTGTCATTATTATTCCACTCATTGCCATTAGCTTTTCA
Organism: Arvicanthis niloticus; assembly: GCF_011762505.2. Taxonomy (NCBI): domain Eukaryota; kingdom Metazoa; phylum Chordata; class Mammalia; order Rodentia; family Muridae; genus Arvicanthis; species Arvicanthis niloticus. The sequence goes on along the minus strand of NC_133430.1, from coordinate 22,041,591 downwards.
CGCCAATTACACTCCATCCATCGTCCCATCCAAGATGTGGAAGCCAAGTCGAAAAGTCTTAGGATTTTTGTACTATCTGCATGCTCACACCCCAAGTTCATGGTGAAGGGTTGTATTAAGCATGGATTGATGTCCTTAGTAATATGACATCGTCAGACAAGGAAAACCGATTTTGATGTTATTCTGTTGTTCCTTTGTCCTGTTCACAGCTATCCAGAAATTCACATTTATAGCTAGGCACAGAGTAAATTCTTGCTTGAGGTTTGGTAACATAAGGAAATTAGAAAGAAAATGCTTTGGGTGCATAGAAATGTACTCCATTGCTTTCCATTCTTCTTAAGTGGCACGTGTTTGTGTGTGTGTGTGTGTGTGTGTGTGTGTGTGTGTGTGTGCTGGATACTTAGTATATATGAATCAACTTACCCTTCATAGTTGATCAAGAGGATCAGAGAGTTCAGGTTTGTATATTCTGTGCAACTTCTGTCACTCATTTTTTCCTGTATGTATTTTTGAGTACATGGTTATCCACACTTCAGATTTCACTTTCCAATCCTTGGTTATTCTTTGCACTGATTTGCAAGGAGTTTCCTCTGAATCTGTCTCTTTCTAAGTCATCATTTTAAAAGTTTGGAGTTCCTAGAAAAAATGGAATTGTCACCTGTATCTTTCCATTAAGAAGTCCATATCAATTATAAGTGACCACACATATAATGGAGTGTATTGAAAGTCTAGTATTTTAATCATAAGATGATATGTAGCTTTCATCTCTCTTCAAAGAAGTTTTTTTTATTTCTGCATCAGAAGGAAACCATTACAGGAAGCCACAGCTGGTCCACATGTAGAGAAAAGCAATTGGTCATGAGGTGTCCAGACCCAGTAAATACATTTATATGGGAATCCCAACATGCAGAGCTTAGGGAACATATCAGAAGGTAAGCTGTGAAGTTGTATCTTCTAGATATGTCAGGAAGGTTACACCCATGTAATCTCAACAATATGGCTACCTGAACAAGACCTGCTCAGTGAAACCAGTTGACATGCCAACAGAGATGAGAGAAAATTCACGGGACTCCACCCTCAGATGAAGAGATACAGGCTAATTAGTTCCAAGAGGGAGAGAATCGGTATTCCCCAGAAATGAGCAACTTAAATGTTTATGCCATAACAAGTGGCCAGCCCTGAAAACATACACGTGCAAGCAACAGTAAAAGGATTCAGAAAGTTTTATTTGTATTATTATTCATGGTGTACACAGACATATCTTAAAAAATAATAATTAAAGATAAAGGAAGCATGGATTGGAGTCAGGGCATGGGCCATTGGACAAAGGTGAGGGAATGGGAGCGTGGCGTAATTATATTTTAATTAAAAATAAAATGAACATGGTGTAATTATATTTTAATTAAAAATAAAATAAATGTCTAAAGTTAATGATGTTAAGGGAAAAAAGAAATAAAGATATTTTTAAAAATGCACAGTGGCTATTCCCTTCTCTACTCTGCTATACCACAGCACATCAGCCACTACACATGCACACGCACAGCACATATACCTAGAAAAAAAAAGTTTTATTTTTATTCGACTTCAATTATATATCTTTGTATTTATTTTTTAACATAGTATGACCCTTTGCTGATAAAATGAAGGAATGGTTTACATCTTCTCAGGTAATTCCTGATTCATATGTGGATTTCCTTACACTGCATTATGATTTGACAGTCTCTCTGTGGGGAAGGAGTTAGTGCGTTATCTAAGCCCAGAAAAATGTCTCCACTCCTTTGGTTGGGTGTGCCAGTTCTTTCAGCTGTTGAAGTAACAGGGCTGGAGGGGGATTGTTCAGCAGTGACAGCATGGGTAAGTGCTGGCATCAGATGCCACAGCTTCTATTCTGGGCCTTCTCGCTTGCTGCTTTAGGTGACTTTCTCTGTAGTGTCCTCATCTGGTTGTGAAAGAAGCAGACTGTTATTTGGATTGGCTTAATTTCTTTGACCATTCCCAGGGTGATGTTGCCTCAGATCCTTAGACTTCTAAATGATCTCTAGAGGTCTGGTGGAGTGACATGAGCTGTCAGTGGCCTTCGGTGCATCGATCTTTCATCATTTTTCTTTTTACTAGTTTGGGTGGTTACAGTTATTCCAAGATGGGTATGCACAGGGACTGTATCATGATTGTGCTTGATTCCTAAGGAACCTGACCACAAGGGGAAAGGCCCCAAGGGTTAAAATATGTTCCAGCAAACTAGATAGTGCTCACCTTAATAAGAACCTTTGGCTTCATCATTAACCAAGAAGAGATTGTTCAATATTTGGCCCATAACTGCCAGATTTTTCTGTTAATACAACAATAGTGTTAGTAAATACATTTCAGTGTAAGAGATTACCTTGGAATTTTTTACAAACACTCAATGTATTTTGTGCACATATGCCTCATGAAAGAACTAGTTTATTTAGTATACTGCCCTTTATGAGACACAGAGTCAGGGAAAGTCCTGTTTTTCTTAAATATTAATGCAGAGGGATTGCAGAGGATGGGGGTGGGGGATGGGGTTGTAGAGGCATTGGTCCTGCCATGGGCCTGTCTTCAGATACCTTTTCTAGAATCGTTATAATAGGAATGTGGCAATGCTTTGTTTATGCTTTATTCAGTTCTCTTTATGTCTGCTGCTGCTCTGTGACAATTCAACGTTCACTTCTGTTCTTTAAATAAACTGAAGATAGGCTTGCGGAGTGCAGAGCGGCCTAGCCCCATGGCTCTTATTAAGTCATCTCTTCACATGGAAATGTGTTCCAGGTTTTCTCATTTGGATACAGTCCCTTCTCCTAAATTTCAGAACTGTATTCTGATTGGTGGTTTCTGAGGAAGCTGAGATGTCCCCATTGACTACTTTGTTCTCTTCTCAAACAGCCATTATCCCAAATGGAATATTTTTCTAGTAGTTGAATGGCACTTTTTCAGTCTCTGTTTGGGAAAAAAAAAAAAATCTTCCAGGACAATCCTAGGCAATGCAGAAAACAAAGTTTTTGGCTACCTTCCAAGAGGAAAGCAGGTCAATACCAACTACAGGCGAATTCATTTTCACTCAGATCTCTGAGTACCACCTACACGTGTTGCAAATTCACCTAGCAGAAAAGTCCTGTGGCCTGGATAAGCAAATACTTTCTTTATGGCTTTTAGTAAGTTATCACATGTGGTTTTCTGTGCGCATCCTAGGCATACACATCTTGTTCCTGTTACAGATTCTAATACAGAACTTAAAATGGCTAATTAGGATGGCCAGGGAAACAGTTGAGCTGGCCAGATTCACACTTACCATAGTCTACATAGACAAACATAGTCATAGACAAACATAGTCTTTGTTTGTCTCTAATGCTTATCTTTAGACATTTACAGTCTAAACTTGAGAAACTCAAAACCAGATGAACCTCCACAATAAATGTATGTCTAAAGCGTGAATAGTGTTACTTTACACAAAACTATTGTGGGTGTGTTTGTGCTATATCTGGAACATCAGGATGGAATATGTAGGCTATACAAGAGGGAATTCTGTAAAACCCAGGCCTCTTTCCCAAGACTAATAGTTTAATCGTTCCTTATTGAAATATTTCTTTCAACTCTAATGTATCATTGTCACCTTAAAAGTAGTGCTTTTCAAAGAAAAACTAAGATATATTTTTATGTATTACCAGCATTCTAGAATTTATCCTTTCAGTAATTGTATGTTAGATTGAAAGTAATATATACATATATATATATATATGTATATATATATATATATATATATATATATATATATATATATATATGTTTTTGCACTGGCATATCAACTCAGGTTTAGCAGATGTACATGGAGTAGTAGAAGACGAATAGTTAGGATCTCGAAGGCCCCAAAGCTAGCATGTTTTATGGTCTGTGTAGAAAAATGCTTTGCTATGTGTTGCTTTCCATGGGCACAATATAGTAGTGAATAAAGACCATTTCTCACACTCCTAAGGCTCCATGTATGAACTGCACACTGAGAATGTTTAGAAGCAAAGAAAAAGGGGTTTTTAGATTTTTTTTCCAACTAGAGGACCACAGCTCTAGAAAATTACCACTTCTGTTAGGCGTTCATAACAAGAGAAGTGGTGCCTTCACTCACTGCACTGAGCTATAGGGAAGCATTACAGCAAATAATAGCTCAGAGCCTAGAACATTGCCAGGCAGGAGGACAGCCTTTAAAGTAAATCTTAATACTTCCTTGCCACTTGGGAGATCACATTCTAGAGTTGAAATAAAGGCTTGTCGCATGAACCCATGAGCCTGTTCACTTATTTGCCATGTTTCCTATAATTAATGGTCTCGTGTGGGACTCACAAAAATACCATTAGAGGGAAACAAAACAGATAATCTGTGGTATGCTTAAAAATTTGACGGACAGGAACCTTAGAAACTCATGGCCATATCCTCAATTTTATTTGTATACAGTGTGTCTTTTAAAACTACACATATTTTCTTATTTTTTCACAACAAATACTATGTAATTTTATTATGACAGTTACCTCTGAATACCTGAACTATTTGACCATTTTCTTCTGTTTGAGAATAGAAGTAAAGGCATCCTGATTTGCTGGAAAGCATTTGCTGTCTCCAAACAGTAGACAGAGTGACTTACATTCATAATGTGATAAAACACTACCATTGTTTGCCGTTTGTGGCTTGCAAACTTGGGATTTTACATGTTATTAAAAGCTTTCAACACCCTTTGTTCTTTGAAGAAGAATCAGCATATGACTTGCCTCTAGTTTTCTTCCAAGGAAAAGTAAAAACAGTGTTTTTCTTGTTTGCGAAAACTCCAATTCTAAATGTAGAGGCAGTGCACACTGGTCATGTTGTTTAGGACTAGGTTAACATGCTATTTGTCCTTTTAAATTTTTGTTTTGAAACTCGTTTTCAGCTTCAAAACCCTCCTTGGGTAAAACTAATTGCCGGCTCAGTGGTGAAAATTTCTTAGTTCATAGGGGAAAAGACATCATAGATGGAATTTAGAAGCATTTCTGACATACCTGCGAGAGCATTTACTACAGAGATCAGAGTGGAATGGATAATTCTGCCACAAGATGCACACCAGGGACATGGGTTTCTTACTGCGTGCATTTGCTTTGTCTTTCTGTAGGGAAAAAGTAGAAAGCCAGCTTTGTCAGTGTGTGCTCCTGATCTTAAATATTATTATTCCTCTAAATATAGTGCAGGACATTTGTCAGCGGACTGTAAAGCCCTTGTTAAAAATAAAATGGAAATTCAAATCTCAAAATAAATCAAGAGCAATCTGCAATGCTTAGGCACTTGTACTTTTCTTTGTGAGCTGGTTGAGTCTGTGGCCCATGGAATTCCATTGTGGGTCACCCCACTTAGGTATTTCTTCACAGGCTGTCAAATCTTTTAATTCTCAGGACTCCTCTTGATGCTTCAGGAGAATACTACAAAACAAAATTGATTTTTTTTTCTAAAGAATGTATTTTTATATCCTGTCAATATATATATAAAAATGCAGGAGAGGAAGCAAAATGAATCATGGCAAATGACGTATGAATCCATTTCCCACTGCAGTGCTGTAACAGAACTCCTGTTGACATTGGAAGAGAGCGCATTTATAGATAGGATTGTAGTTGCAGGCTCACTGCTGCTGTGACTAAAAAGAGATGCATGGATTTTTACTAATTCCCCACAGCCACTCTATTTATCCAAGTCTACTTCCCAGGCAGCGTACTGTCTTGTAGCGTGTTTATTAGTCTCTAAGGACCATGCCCAGCCTCCAGAAATGTGTTTTCCTTCCTTGACTGTCAGAAGGACATGCAGAAGAAGGCTGACAGACTTGGGCCTTCATTCAGCAGATGGTCATCAGCATCTGTAGAGAGATTCTCAGAAGTGAATTGAGAATGAATGGTCCAGCCTTTTCTTTTTTCCTGTTGGGATCTGTATCACTTTCTCTTGCGATCTCTACATGAAAAGACACTCAACCCATTGTTTCAAAAGATGCTATCAACTTGTTTCCTCTCCCTCCCTCAGCTCTACCGGAAGCCATCCCAGAAGCTGTCAGACACTTTGTTGCTGTGGCTTTTGTGGCAGAGCATCAATTAAATGTATGCTGTGTTAACTGGGCAGTGAGAAAGCAGATTACAAACATTATTATTGGAGGCTCATCTTTATAATCCGCAATAATTTTGAATGACGATGAAGCAGACCCAATGATGATGGATAGATGATGAAGTAAGAATAAGTGACCAAATGGGTGTTTCAAAGACATCAGCTTGTAAATCAGTGACAGACCAGAGGGAGGGAGGCATCCACAGGACTTCTAAGCAGACTCCAATCCCCGACCCAGCAGAGGAAACAGATACCCTAGCAAAGTAGAGAGGCTGGGAGTTGGTCACACAAGAGACCTCTACTTATATTGCAAAGTTTTTTTTTTTATGTATTGTTTCTATCTAATGTCATTTTTCTCTTACAAAAGAAAATGTAGTTCTTGAAGTTACAGAAGTGCACAAATACAGACAGATTAGCTCTGTGCAAAAGACAGTACTCATTGTTGTGTCCTGGTAGGGCTTTCCCCGCTCATCACACTCAGATGGGCACACAGAAACCTGGAACCATCTTAGAAACCTGGGAACTAGCTGTGCAGTAGAAACACATCCCTCCCAGATGGAAACTCTTACTCCCTGAGCCACACCAGATCCCTGATAGAAATCAGCATTGGGAGGATTCTTTGAACACATGATTTAAGATGACTGGCATCTGCAGTGACTCTCTGTTTCATCCTGCCTCTCCTGTGGATCACGACCTCCTCCTACTGGCCCTTTTAAACCTCATTGCTCTTGTTTGTGCAGGAGCTAGTTTTGAAGTCAGTGGGAGTTGTTCAGTGGGCTGCGGGAAGTGGGACACCAGGAAGAAAATAAGAGCCAGCAGAAGTCCATGTAGCTCCATAAAATTATAGCGTTCTCCTCTCCCTCCCTTCTCTTTCATTTATTTTTCTTTTGAAATGGGTATGTTCTCTTTGGTAGAATTAAAAAAAAAATCATCATGATTTCAGAAACCCTTGAAAATCAGTTTCTTTGTCCCAAGTGGGGTACGATGAACCTCTGCATGCAAATCACTGGAGCCAGGATTTGGAAGTTGGGCAGATACACAATTCTGCAGATTGGACCATTCATGGCAGTCATCCTCCATACACAGTGCTGAGGTTTCCTGGACCAGAAGAATGTGTCTGCATCTCTTGTGATTTGCCCTTGAGTATGCGCTAATCTGTTGTGAGCCGTCTTAGTTTTGTCTCTCCCGTTTGCATCTTGTCTTTGAATTTCCCCCAAAGCATTTGTGGCTGAGAATCCTTTTGGGGCTCTGAGCTTTCCCCCACCCCTTTAACATAAGCTTTGGACTAGAATCAATAGAATGTCAAGATGCCAGGCGCATTCAGCCTTATCGCAGGTGAGTGGCTGTTGCACAGTGTGTCTGCTTTCTTCACAGTAGCAAGTTGGGGCCAGAATTAGTGATCCAGGGAAGGTGCTGTGGGTGTTGCAGGGCTTGTGCAGACTTTTCAGAAGAAATGTGCTTTTTTTTGTTTTGCTCCTGATAGGTATATTTACACAAGAAATATTTGTTCGTGCATATGTGTACCATGATCAGTGCAACTTCACTATGGATTTGGTCAAGCTAAGTACATCCAACCTCACTATGGTTTAAAGTCATAGTTTTATGCTAGTTGATGTTCAAGGGAGCAAACTCCCGGAAGGCTGAGGGGGGTACTTAAGTTCTCAGTTGCATGTATGAGCCCCATCATCACAGGAAAGGACTCTTAGACTGAGAGTTAAGGAAGTCAATGCGTCCGATCCAGGTGTGACTGCATTTGTATCTTCTTTCTGCTCTTACAGTATTTTGAATGTCCTCATAATTCTAGAATCCTTTGTATATTAAATGCAGATATGCAAATAAACTACTGGGATACCTCACAGGCACCCCATAAATGCTGGCATTCTAGTTAATCCATGGATATAGGACACCATAGTGGTGTGTCTAGTTGCTTTCATGTTGACATTTTTCACTGTCACTCTGGCCCTTTCCCTTCCTCTCTTCCTCCCTTCCTTCCTCTCTCCCTCCCTCCCCCTCTCCCTCTCTCTCCCTTTACCTTCTTCTCTCTCTCCCTCCCTCCCTCCCTCCCTCTTTCTCCCCCTCCTTCCTTTCCTTTTCCTCTTCTTTCCTTCCACTCCTTCTCCCTTCCTCCTCTCTCTCTCTCTCTCTCTCTCTCTCTCTCTCTCTCTCTCTCTCTCTCTCTCTCTGTCCCTCTCTCTCTCTCCTTGCAACAAGCTTTCTCAGACTTCACCTATTAACTTTAAATATAAACCGAGTTGTGGAGCATGCGCCATTTCATTACTGACCACGTATACACCCTTCAATGTTAGTGAGTTCCCACATTTGGATATTTCCAAACCATGCTGATCTAGATTTAGGCCTAAGATGAATGAAGTAGAATTCAAACTTACGCAAATTGGTTTCTCCTCTGTCCAACCATGGTCTGGAGGCAGTAGAGAGGTCAACGGGTGTTCCAAATTTCAGATGAGAACAAACAGTGCTCTGAATGAGATGCTTGTGGTTGCAGTGGCTCATTGAAGAAAGCCACTGGGCTCAGAAAAGGCAGGATTTAGTGGTAAAGAAAGGAAAACAACGACTAGGAAGAGCCAGAGTTCTGGCTGTAATAGTTCAGGAAACTCTACCACATCTCAATTTCTTGGAAGCGTGTTCTGGTGTCTGTGGTGCCTGATTCCTTCTTCAAAGTTCACAACCCCAGTCTCCTTAGGTATGCATGCTCACCATTACAGTAGCGGTAGAATTAAAGCTTTATTTCAGAAGGCACATACCCATTGTCTGTTGGAATGAGAGATTAAATTCCATTTATACAATACAGGCATTACAAATATTTGTATAGGTATATTTTTTTGTAGAATCTTTTATGTTTTAATTTTTGGAATGAATTTTAAATGAAATTGTTTTTCTCTGACTTAAGCAAAGAGAAGACATATTTACAAAGATTATGAGAATTGTAACCCAATATTCTTTCCCCATATTTCATTTAAATAAAGATGTGATATAATTTTTAAAGATTTTTTTTTGCACTGTTGTTTTCTCATTTTATTCTGTTCACAGATTGGAAGTTTCATAAACAAAATTGTGTGTCATTTTAATTCAACTAAGATTATGGTCTTTGAAAGGATGCAGTTTTGGCTATAATTGGCAGATATACATACAAATAAAAATGATCTCTGGTATAAACATACTATGAGAGACATGTAATGGTTCACCTAGTAATGGGAAATCTTTCCTTAATGATGACTGGTAAATTATAGCTTGTAGGATATATGGACCAAAATTTATGTGCAGGTCTTGCTATTAGATCCTAGGGTCTGTGGTAAGGTAGAATAAGTAGAATTTGGATGTAATTCTGTTCAGTAGTCATGTGAGCATTATTTTGGTACACAAGAAATATTAGTTATGATTGATTGATGTGCATGGGTGTGTTGTTTTCCAAATGAACTGTAGCTGTGGTTTATTTTGACTTAAGACTAAAGGAAACAGTCATAACGTTTGAACATTTGGACTTGGATGGCTGGGCAGTTTTTTGCTCAATAACTTTAGATATCCTTTTGAATTCCAGTCACTGATTTTCGTTTGTCCCTAGCATTTGTTTGAAGTATATTTACACAGGGACTATGAAGTTTAGGACCTAAGCATTTTGAGTTAAGCTTCTGGCACTTATTTAGAGAGGCACTAAGTCGCCGGCCTTCTGTGGTATCAGTTTCTGACTCTTTGTATTGGAAATCACTGAAGAAACAGCTTCAGTACTGTTAAAAGAGCTAAATGAAGGCATCTTAATTATTGTGCCTGGCGGGTACAGTTAGTTTCTTTTAAATCTTACTGGTATAATCACTATGGTGAATGTATAAGCATAATAGCGATGATAATTAGTCCTTTCTTAAGTGGCCATTTAGGGAATAACATGAGATATTCCTGTATAGATTCTTTCACCTCAAAGAGTAAATTCTTGCTTTCCATTATCAACTCAGTATGAAACTTCCTCATTTTGAGAACTTAAGTACTGGCACAATACAAAAGATAAGAGTAGTAGTAGTAATAATAATAATAATAATAATAATAATAATAATAATAATAATTTTAAAACTGGAGAGAACCTGGGAAAAATTCTTAAACTCTCCCAGATGCTTGCTACTGGGAAACTGGAACATCATTTTCAGAGTGGTAGTGATGAAGGGATGAATCCATTGAGCAGTGAATGGGCACTCTGCCATGAGAAGAATTCAAATGCGGGTTAGTACAAAGAATTTTAGGAGTGTAGCTCTATTGTGGCAGCAGGTGCTTAAAGCCCCAAGAACTTCCAGAATCAGGCCCTGAACCCTGAGTTATCAAGAACATATTCCGAAACTCTTCTTACAGGGTCAAGGCAGAGTCTCGCTCCTAGCCCCATTCAGGAAGGTTGTTTCAAGGTATTGTTAAAGAGAGAAATATTGTTCCCTTTATAGTCAGCAAGTGCATAAAGTTGACTGTCGTAGTTTAGAGAGAAGGGAGCTGTCTGTGGATCAGCTAGGAGAACAAGGACCTTCTGACGCTACTGGGAGTCTGGCCATGAGTGTATGGATGGTGTGAGGACAGCGCATGATTGCATTTGTTTCTTGTTTTTGACTGGTCCCTATGTGTGAACTCTCATTAGCGTTGCACTCAGATTTATTTGTGTTCTAGGGCATGTGAGCTCCAGCACTCCTTTGCTATGGAGTTTGAAGGCTCTGGAAGGCCCTCCAATTAAAATACTCTGTTGTCCTAACCTCCCTAAGCACGGCTGAACTAGGTCTTCTTAGCTACTTACCTCATAACATCAACGGGTGAGATGATTAATGTTTGCATAAGACTTGAGATGCCTGTTCCTCGTAGAATGTGCACGTACCAGGTTGTCGAATGTTGACTCAGGACATGATACTTATTTCCTTGTTTAAACAGTTAGGAAAGATATTTCGCGACCAATCCATTGAAAAGTATAAGTGAGAAAAATATAGAAGCCAATAAAAGCTGCACAAAGCTTTTTTTTTTTTTTTTTTAATTTTTTTTCTAACTCTGTATCTTCATTCTGCATATCTGTAAAGCATCAGATATTTGTCACCTAGGCTGGAGAACCTAGTGGGACTGAGGTTCTTCCGTTGACAGTGTTTGGCTGGCTTTCCTCTTCCTGTCTTTCAGCATGTGACAATACACCCTCCAAAGCCACAGAGGATGGACATTCTTCGCTGGCTCCCAGACCCCTTTCTCTGCTCACACGCAGGCCTGCCTGAGTTCAGCAGAGAATCGCTCACTGTGCAGTGGCTGGCTTCTGCTGCAGATGCTCGCTCACACAGGGTTCTAAGTGCTGCTGAAAGCTGCTTTATGAGCCTTGCAGAGTCGGTGGGCATGTCTGCAGCTGCACTCCTGTGAGAACGCTACTGGGCTTGGGCATTGCTGTACCTTTGACAGACTTTTTGTATGGGAGCTAGGGGAGGGTTTTGTACCTGTCCTTACTTTTCACTGAAATGGGGGGGACAACATCCAAAAGATGCCAGTGGGACAAGCTAGAAAAATGGCAAAGGAATAAATAAAGATATAGATGGGCCAAGGAAAAGTGAGAGGCAGCCTGGTCTCTGTAACATAGTTGAAAGGTTTGACTCAGTTCCAAGAAGTATGTAGACGTTTCAAAGTCCTCTTCTGACCTGCTGTGTGGCTTTAAACTCTGATTACTTTTTTTTTAAAGCTACTCTAGTATGCATAGCTATTGTATCTAGTGATACCTCCAAAGGAGGCTGAGAGTAAGGGAAATAAAGCCTGCCACATTATTTGTCCTCAGCACTCAGTAAGCCCTGACCAGTCAGTATAAGCCATCTCTGATTAGGATTTACCCAGCCAACTGTCTATCCTCTTGGTTGAGAAGAGAAAGTTGTTCACTAAAGCATTCTGTTTCCCCTACTAATCTCTATCAGGTTTGTGTGATCCCAGACTGTCTTTTTTTTCAGGACAGTTTTTGCATTATACTAGAATGATCTCACCTTCCCCTTCCAAAGGGGAAGTTAGTAACTTTGGTGATGATGGTAACTCCAAAACCAGGCACATGTTAAAAACAGAAATCTTCTTTATTTCAGATGATAAACGAAACTGTATTATTGATGGTTTCTGAAAATCCAAAGCTTCAGAGTACACTCCTGAATAACTGTAAGCTCAGCACACAGAGGGATCACTGTTTGTGCACTTAGGTGTGCACACATGTATGCATTTTTATACCTGCATGTCAGAGTTTCTAGTATGTGCTGTATTTCTTATTGTGTTATTTAGCTTTCAGAGAATGGGGATAAATTCCCCCCCCCATATTTATCTAAGTCTAAACAATATGACGTTTGTCACACAGACTTGCAAAGGGTTCCTTGGATTTCTTCCTGAAGTTTTCTGTAATGGCGAGGAGAAGATGTCAAACCAGAGACAAGTGGCTGTACCTTTCCTAATGCTGTGGAAGAGAAATAGGGCTTCAGTTTTGCTGACAATTAGAGTAAATATTGTGATATATTTTCCTCCTTGGCATCGGCTCTATATTCCTTAAGTGAGTAAGTGAAAGTATTTCATTAAAACACTTTTCAGTTCTAATGTGTCATTAATGTAATCAATGCTTATCTAACATATAAGCATAAACACATATGTGTTAATCATGTACTTACGTGAGTATTATATATTAAAATACTATTGGTATTGTGCATCCTAGGCCGCTGTTTTGCCATTAAGCTGTATCCCTAGCTCAGATGATTAATTTGGAAAAAAAAACCCACTATGATAAAGTAATTATTTCATCTCCATTTGAAAAATGAGGGAAATGAAACACCATCCACTTAAGTGATTACCCCTAATCACACAGTCAGTGTGAGGAACTAGGTTTGTATCCTATGGGTTGAGCCTGAGATTTTTCTCTAATTTGGGTTGACCAAGCAGGGCAAACTCATCCTCAGTCAGCAGTCAGAAAATTTCAAGTAGGAAAGAGCAAGCTATGGAGGTATGGAATACATCATTGCTCTGTGGTTAACATGCCATATTCAACAGTTAACAATTTGATTAATGGGTAAGTAGCATGTTTGATGTGATTGCCATAGAGTGGTAAAATTTCTAAAACAAGGGATGGTGTAAAATTGGTGTTTAAAGCCCTTCTATGAGTACCAATGTTTATGTAGTAATTTAAGTCATGTAATTTTTTTTAATTATGGTACTTATGGGGCTACAGAGAGTGCCAAGTGGTTAAGAGCACTTGTTGCCCTTGCAGAGGATCCTGGTCCAATTCCCAACACTGATGAGGGTGTTCATAACCATCTGAAACCTACACACAGAAAATAAAACGACCTTACACATAAATTTAAAAATAAAATAAATCTGCAAACAATGGTGTACATATACATGTATAGTACATAAAACATGAAAATACATGAATAATTTTATGCACAAAAGGCACATTTTCGTGGAATATTTTAACATAGAATCCACTTGGAAATGAACTTGATCTCAAACTAATAAGAAAGAAATCTACATGGAAAAGGGGATAAAATCTGAAATGTAAAAATGTAAATATAATATTCAATAAAAAAGGTTATAATAGGAAAAAAAGAAAGAAAGAAAAGGTTAACACACAGGAAAGACTTATTCCAAGGCTCTTTGTTGGAACAAGGAGATTCTCAGAGAGCTCAAAAATGGTAGAAATGTTTTTGTATTTATTTTCCTATTTTTTTTCCTTGCCAGACCAATAGTCTCTATTCTGACTGTAGCAAAATCTAAGTGGTTTTATACAACCCACGCCTAGCAACCAGGGTCTAGCTTGGTATTTGCTACTTGACTGTATCTGAGACAAGCATACTGTGATTGCATCTTATCGTCAAAGGCGGAAGCTCACTTTAGCCTTGTTTCCAAAAGTGACACTTAATGTGTATGCACAGTGACTCACACATGGAGGAGTCTTTCTGCATTTAAGGAAGTGGGCACAAGTTATTTTTTTCTTTTTCTTTTTTTTTTTTCCTACACTGAAACTGCTTTGTCATCTAGTTTGTAGCTGGCTAAGGAATGAAAGAAAATTAAAAAGCAGAGGTCATCCTGATCCCTCTAATTGGCATTGACAGCAAGTGCCAATGTGCTAACAGTTGCAGTGCATTTTTGCTGAAGAGCTCCTTCTGCTGTCGGGATCCTCCCGAGTTGTTTTGTTTGTTCATTGGCTGTATAATCTTGTGGCTTCTGGCTCTGCTCACCTCTTAACACAGAGAAACATATTGGATTTTTAGGTCGTTTTAATAAGAACTCGCTTTTCAAGTGCCAACTGTTTCAACAAATTAAACGACCTGACCGAAGAGGAAATCCACCCTCCCTGCCCAAGTGAAGACATCCCTGTTATTCAAAACTCACCACAAAATTAGCAGACCCATGCAAACTGCCTCTTCAGATGTGGTCGCAGTTGACAGTTCAAACAAACCATATCAGATCCCTTAAAACTAAATAAAAAAAAAAATTGGCCTTGGCATAGGAACTCCTGTTTTAAAGATAATACAAATGTAAGTGTGATTTTAATATCCTTTTAGGTGTAAATTCTTTCTGCTTAAATGCTGACTGTAATTTTTAATTGCCCTTCTTCTTCAGCAAAATAGCCAGATTTGTAGGATGGCAAAGGGAGAGACTGTTCTGGAATTGTTTATTTTAGCATTCTGTCTTCTTGGTGGTGGTAGGATTAGACCAAGTTCCTCTAAAGAGTACCAAGTATTGTTTTTTTTTCAATAATGGACCTTCTTAGTGGTATTTTAAATTTAAACTAGGGGTTTCAATCATCCTTACCACTTCCTCAAGTTGTTAATGTACATTTCAAATGTCTGTTCCCCCATAAAAACATATTTCAAATATAAATAACAAAACAAACAAACAATAAAACCCCAAAACAAAGCCAAAACAAAACAAAACAAAAACCTACTATTTTTTTTCAGAGCTAGATTTTCTTCATTATTCATGTGTGTTCTAAAGCCTTCTGGGTAACATTAATGCTGAAATTTCAGGAGTCTTTCAGTAATTGAATAAAATATTTTAGTTGAATTATTTCTTGCCACACCCAGATGTAGATTTCAAGGTAGAATCTGTTTTATTAGTAATATTATATAGCGGGGATAAAAAGGCTTTCAGAAAATCAGTAACCTAGACAAGTTCCTCTCACCAGTTCAGTATTCCTTTGAGGTGACACTAGAGAACACTGAAGACTTTGTTACAGAAGGTCGTTCTGTGCTACGCATTGTAGGAGACTTAGACATCCCTGTCCTCTCTGTCTTTGCCCACCAAATGCCAATAGCACCTCATTCTGGGACTTTAAAAAGTGCCTGCATCAGGTTCTTCATTTAGAGTAGAGACAGAGAACTAAAAATCTTATAATGGAGAGCTATGATGTAGCAGATCCTGAGAATATTTTAGACTAAGTTCTCTCGTCCTAAGTGTATCATTATTTCTCTGTTTAGCTTCTAAGTAGTGATAGTTGCTACTTTTTGTTCCTTCTGTCTTCCTGGACATATTCAATTAAAAATAGTATAGAAATTTGAATATCTGAAGGCCATACATAGCATCTACATATTATCATATAGAGAGGCATACGTGAAGTGTCACATGGTCATTCCCACTGAGTATGTGCTAGGAAAGTGAAATAGTCATATGCTCACTGAGTCAGATGCTTAATCACTGTTTCCTCTGAATGCTGAGTGCCCTTGAGTAAGTCACTGATTTGTTGTGTTTCCCCTTTCTTCCTCCTACTATCTTTTCCTTCTCTTTCTCTTCCCCCTCTTCTTCTTTCTCCTCCTCCTCTTCCTCCTCCTCCTCCTCTTCCTCCTCCTCCTCCTCTTCCTCCTCCTCCTCCTCTTCCTCCTCTTTCCCTTGTAGAGTGAGTAATATTCTTTTTTTTTTTTTTTTTTTTTTTTGGTATTCCTTTTGCCCTTTATTTTTGGTAACTGGCAAAAGGCTAATTGCAAGGCACTATAAAAGAAAATCCAAGTTAATTAATTCAATGACAATGAAATGCCATGCTTCAGAAAGAAAGCACTTATTCAAAAGGCTTTGCTATTTGATGTGAACTAGCCATCATTTTTTTAAAAAAAAATGCATAATTAAGTCAGGAAGATTTCAAAGACCTGCAAGTTACTGGTTGGTTTCCGTTTTCTCAGTGTAGATATTTCCCGAGGCTTTGAATTTCTAATCTATCTCAGGTGGCACTTTCTTTGTGCTGCTTCAGTCTGATAAGTACCTTGGACTCTCGCTCCTTTACTCCATCCCCAAAGTCCAAGCATAGCATCTCTGTGATCATCAGTCTGGTGAGGCTGTCTGATTCTAGCCTAACACGAACACCTCAAATCTCTAGGTTTAGACTGGGGCTCACATTTGTGCACTCTCCTAGCCTGTTAAGTGTCTGGAAGCTTCCCTGCATGTATCTTCCTCACCGCTCATGCCCAACCTCTATGACAGCCTTTACACTGTCCTCCCCAGCAAGGGCTTAAGGCCCAGGCCCACACACATACTCCTCACACTACCTCAGGAAGCCCAGAAGATACATAGCCCACACAGCCCAAATTTATCCAGCTATTTATCTTCAGTCCATGAGATTTTTTTTTTTCCTGGAATCATATCCTTTCCTTAAATGTACTTTCAACACTGCATGTCTGAAACACTGTGTACTTCTTATACCTGAATTGCAGTCAATCCATCTCAGATAACAAGTACCCAGGCCTTAGGAAAATGGAATGAAGGTGCTGACTTGGTGTTAAAGACATTCTAAGAGTAACGGAAGTTAATAAGACCATGTGATGTAGGTTCATTGGAAGGGCATTGAGTTGTAGTGAAGACTTCTATTGATTAGAAAGTCTGCAGTGTGAAGGGATTTGGATTCTGAACCTCTGAAGATATACAGGATGAGCATCTTGTCCAACCTCTCCTTATGCTTAAAGCCAGTAAAACAAGTTGGTATTATGCCGTTGAAACTTAGCTGACCACTTAGGAGACTGAGAGACCCATTACTTCAAGTCTGAAAAATAACTGGCAAGTTGTTTCTGCCAATTACTACTTAAAACTTTCTGAGAATAATACAGATCTTTATGTATTCATGGCTACAGGCAGCTGCATGTTTCTCTTCAATTACTTTTGATTTATTGAGTGACAGGTGAGTGTGATTCCTAATTTATCATTGAGCCATTACTTTAAGTGGTGAATACACGCCAGTTTTATTGTGCAATAAATATTTTGACGCTAAGACTTTAACACAGTTGTGGAAGATAAAGGGACATTATTTGCACCCAGAATGGTATGTAACTTTAGTGCACATTTATCTTTTTGTTTCAAACATACATAAGAGTGAAGAAATGAATAAATTACTACACTAATTGAAAAATCACAAAGTAAATGACAGCATGATTCAGGGATTGTCAAATGGACAACTTCTTTACTTCATAGTAATAGATTTGGCCCTACTTGAAATTGGTTATTAAAATAGATGTTTTTGAAATGACTAATAGGATTTATTTGACATAATATATTTTAAATATCATCATTGTAAGACTGCAGTTGCTAATAAGGTTATCTTCCACTGTTTAAAATAATTCTTGTATTTTAAAAATTATAATTATATCACTCCCACCATCCATTTGCTCCCTCCAAATTCTCTCATATATTTTCTCCTTGTTTTTTTCATATTCATGGCTTCTTTTTAAGTTAAATGTTATAATATACATATATATATTATATATATATATTTCTAAACTCATAAGTTAAAGTTGCTTAGTCTGCATAATGCTTCATTTTATGTACGTTTTCAAGACTGAGGGATCATTGTAGAAGATGGTAACAGAATACTGTGAGAGCCAGAAGTACAGGCCTTTCCTGTAAGGTTGTATCTCCTAAGAACATCAGAAGCGACACCCGTAACGCCTCACCAACCTGACTGCCTAATCATGAGCTAAACAAGGGCAACAACAGTAAACCTGCTAATGTTGCTGGAGGAAATCCCAGGAGACCTCAGTCAAACCCAAAGAACTACAGGCAACTAAGGAAGGCTGAGAGTAGGAGAAATTGTCTTTCCCAGGGTAGAACGCACCAACTGATTATCCAACATTTTTAAGACGATTCTTGCTGTTTGGGGCTGAGGAAGGAAGCAAGCAGATAAAAGTGGCATTCTTGTATCTTAATATATGTGTATATACATATACACACATATTATTAATATTAATATTAATAATATTAATATTAATATTAATATTAACACATATTATTAATATATACATACATATACACATATATTAAAATCAGTGTATATTGTAAGAATAAAGTGTAAAAATATGAACGTGAATCCAGAAAAGGACAAATATTTCCCTTTAGTGCCACACATCTTGTTGAGCACACTCTGGGTTTTCCTCCAAGTCTAGAAGAAGTCCATCTGCAAACAGTGGAGAAGCCTGTGTAGGAAACGGTCCATCTCTCTTCCTGTCATATTGTAAATAATAGGGCTTTCTGTAAGAACAGAAGTTCTCAGCTTGGGAAAATATCTGCTCCATCAAAAAGGATAACTTGTGAATTCTGCCTTTCTTTATGTACATGGTGTTCTGGGGACTTCATACGTGGAAAGTAAGCTATCCTTTTAGTTCCATGAATCTGAGGCTTTTTAAAACAATCATTCTAATGTATGCTCAAATTATATAAGTGATTTATTCCTGATTTTCAGATCAGTGGATGGATGTGAAATACAGAAAATATTTGTTCCAGTACTTATATATTGTTTTATTTCAGATATAGATGTAAGTAATATTTACTTCTTTTCTTATAAAATGGGTTATTATGCTTCTTTAAGAATGTTGTGTTAAACTGCCTAAGACACGCAATAGTGTTCTATATAATGTTAATAGTTTATTTCTGTTTCTTTTTAGCACTAATGACTTTCTGTGATTAATCAGTTTGCCTTTGAACCTTTAGGTTTTTACATTTGGTATATATTGCATGCATTCCCAGTTAAGATGCAGTCCTGTGTTGCTTTTGAAATTGCAGGAAGCTAACCATATCTCTTGCATCTAATCTTGAAACTTTTTCATTTTATATCCTTTGATTGCATGGATATTCATCTAAGTCTTGTCCGATTTTTTGTGAGGTCCCTCTTTAACCTAAAGCTTGGGTGCTATGATGAGATGGAAAATGTGTTGAGCAGAAATCAGGCAGTGATAGTAAATGTTACATGTATTTGTATTTTTTCTGAGAGACAGAGAATAACATTTGGTGTTTCCCCCAACAACTGTACATCATTATCAGCCCTCAGTTATTTCTTTCAGTTGTTTGGGAATGTTTAAATGCTGCTTAGTTGTCTATGGGTTTCTTTTTTTTCTTGAAATAACTTTGCATCTGGCTCTGAATATTAAATATATTTAACACCTGTTTTTTAATCATATATTTTAAGCCTCTAGTCACCTTAGACTACAGATCTTGTCAATTATCTGTCTTTCTGAGAGCATTCAGGTATTTATTAATAAAAGAGTTTAAAATATTAAAGTTACTAATGAGTGGAATATACGATGTGCATAAGTATTTAGAAAGATTGCTTAAGTAATTTTAAGAAAATCAACTAATGAGACTTTTTTTTACCATAAATATTTAGCTTTAACTTAAGCTAAAACTCATATTTCTAACAATAATGAGTTTCCTAAGTCCACTCATACTTTGGTATTTGAAGGAGCTGATTTCTGAGTCTAAATCACGTTTCTACAAGGAATTCAAATAAAGGTTGGGTTCATAGACACACCCAATTCACCAATAGTGAGAATGAAGCCTGGCTCTGTCTTGACAGGACCAAAAAGTGTGTCTTCGTTGATTGAGGGTGTGATATAGCTGGTGTGGGAGCGTACTCTAACACCATGCTGTACTCTGAGTTACATGAGGCTAGCTAGCTGGTCCTAACTTTTGCCCCACTGTAACTTACTCATCAGCAAGGTGACCTTCCTTGAGAATTCTCTGGAGCTTTCCCGCACTGAAAATAGATTGAAAGTAATTCAGGAGGATTGTAGGGAGTCTTTAAACTTTATAAGTCCTTGCACTGGGATATCTTGAGTGGTGTAGTTATTAATATTGATTTTCAATTGTTATTGTCTCTAGAATCAGCTAGGATATAAACCTGGCCATGCCTGTAAGGCATTATCTAGATGAGACTGATTTGAGTGTACCTGTCTAGACTATTGGCAGCTTCAGTCAGTGAGCTAGGGTCCTGAACTGAATAAAATGAGAAAGTGAACCAAGTAGAAGGATTCGTGTCTCAGTGTCCTGCCTACAGATGCAATAGTGCCAACTGTCACCAGCTCCTGCTGTTGAGACTTCTTTGCCACAACAGACTGCAGTTTGGCTTTCTGAGCAATAATTCCTTCCTTAAGTTACTTCCCGTCCAGTAGGCTTTCACTACACCTGGACAAGTAAGTAATGTAGCTATTAATGTAGAACAAGAATGTAGCTGTGAAACATGTTTGCAGGAAAGAAAAGTGAGATACAAAAAGTCAGCCGAGGCAAGATGGCTCCACAAAGCAAGAACAGATGAAATCGTACAGACACCTGTGCATGTCAGGAATCATATTTTATGGGAATTAAAAGCTTGTCAATGGGCCAGAAAGTTAGAAATGAAGGACTGACCAGCAGACTCCAAGGGTCTTTCTTGGGTTCTGCCTGTGTTTCAAGTTTGCTCTCAGTGAAGGGCAAGGAGAAGAATTGTGGACCATGATGCTGAGAACCACAAAGTCTGCCATGTCTGTAATGTAAAATGGACATTCACATGTGTCTTTGCCTGTAGGTCTGGGTGAGCCGGCCGAGATTCCCAAGATGTCTTTGTGCCTAGATCCCTTATGGGTATAGCTCTTATTTAAACATTGTGGTGAGGTCTCCTTTGACCATGGCTGTGTAAAATTGCTCCCACATAGCCCTTCACATCTAAGCTTCTCTATCTTAAGTTTGAGAATCCCAGGTTAACCTAGAAAACACTTGGCAAATATCTTCCTGAACTCGGCAGGAAGCCAAGCCTTTGGGATTATCTCTGTCTTGCTCATTTGAAGTTGACTCACATATAAAACTATGTTTTAAAACCTTCGAATCTCAGTCTTTCCATTGCGAGCCTTACAATCCTGTTACGAGCTAAGATTTTCTTAGCAGTTCCTTGCATATTCCTATTAATTAGCTAATAGGAGATGAGTGTTATAAATCGTTGACCCTGGGTTGGGGGAATTTCATAATCTTAGGATCAAGTGCTGATTCTTAAAATAATTCCATCATGTTGAGTGATTTTTTTTTTAATTTTCCTTCATCTTAAAAGTCTTGTAAGTGTGTTAGTAATCAGATTCTCCAGAGATTATTCTTAAGATTATTAAGAGAATATTATAATTATGAAAAAATGCCTGAAAAATTTCTGATATAGGTGATGTTCTCAGAAATTGATACATACACATTTTAATGCCTCTTTTCATGTTGATTTGTTTATATGTATGTATATGCACATGGCTATAAGAAATTATAGATTTCTCTCAGTGACCTAAAATATAGAACCTTTTGAAGTTTTTGAAAGAGCTCAGGACTTAATGTTCTGGTTTTATCCAGGTTCTAAATTCCTGCCGTGTTCAAAGGATACAGATAAGATTAATATGAACTTTTTCTTTGAAGTTCTAATACAGAAGAGCCTAGGAGTAAAATCTATAGTTATTCCTATAAGGGAATACATAAAGGAACATGCACAGTGGGAAAACTCAGCATTCTTTGTTGGTTATGTTTTCTTGACTTTTATCTGTTTTTCTAGTTCCATGGAGAGTTGAGCTGGTCACTAAATTGGCAGGTGATGATGATCCTATTGTTTGGTGTACTGTTCAGTGTCTATAGGAGTCCTTGGGAGAAGGTCTCCAATGATGAGGATTCTGTAGTTCACATTACATTACCATAAATATTAGGTGAATGTGTAACATCACACAGGAAGTTACTGTTCATTTTTTTGTTGTTTCTTTTCTATTATTTCCTTCCTTCTTTTCTTTCTTCCTTCCTTCCTTCCTTCCTTCCTTCCTTCCTTCCTTCCTTCCTTTCTTTCTTTCTTTTTTTTGCATGGCCAGGAAGAGTCTTTTAAAATTCACCTGCCTCCTGCCCCAGCAAGCAGCACCTCTTTGCCCAAGGTAGGGAGGCTGCCTCTTCCCCAGGGTGCAGGAAACAGGTGCCTCTGAAGTGTTGTCTCTGTTTTCACTCGTTATCATCACTTGTAGATCTGGGAACAGATACAGAAATAGTCCTCACAAGTTTGGGTGGAGTCAATACAATGACTACCTGCTCTTATCTGCACACACACACACACACACACACACACACACACACACACAAACATGCATCATTTATAACTGTAACAAAATTGAACATATACTTTCGATGTATTTCTCTTCCTTCTTTGTTTTTGTTACTTTTATCTTTTTTCTTTTTCTTTTTTTTTGGGGGGGGGTGGGGGAATCTGGAAGCATAACTTTCGGCGCTTTGTCATCTTTCTTATTGAAATTGTCAACCAAGCCAGAATTAGACAGTAGCACACACAAATGAGCCTGTGCTGAATGCAGGTGTGTGCACATTATGTGTGTGGGTGTAACTGTTTCTATGTGTGGAGACCTGACTGATAGCAGGTGCATTCTTAAAACAAGTCTACAATTTAGTTGTTGAGGAAGGGTCTCTCACTGAACTAGCTGATAAATTTGGATAGATTGGCTGGAGAAGAAATCTACCTGTTTATTTTCCAGGACTCATGTTACAGGCACTGCTGCAGTGTCCAGGTTTTTATATGGGCACTTGGCATAAGATCTCATTTTCTCCTGGTTTTTACTGGAGGCACTATTACTACTAAATGATTTCTTCATTTAGTAATAAAGTAGGTTTTAGTGTGAAAGTACTAAGGGAAATATACACTTTCTAGATGTGTCCGACTTGCAAGTAGAGAAAAAAAAATCAAGTTTAGGAATTTTAGCATAACACTACCCATCCTTTTTCCTGAGGCTTGATTATGTTTTGGAACATTTCCTTCATTTAAGCTCTTTCTGCCTGTCAGCATCGTCCCTGGGAGAATTCAGGTGTTTCCTTGCACAGATCCAACCCTGCTTGCTATGTTTTATTATATGATGTGGTGACTTTCAGTTGGTTTTGATCACATGTTAAGTGGTATGCCTGTTTTAAATGTGAATGGTGAGCAGGGAGATAGCCAACAGCTTTAAAGATATGGTTCTCAGAGTACAAGCAAATATTTAAAATGACAGTTTTGTGACAGTGAAAATCGAGGTGAAATCCGGATGTCTGAATGGCAGAAACAATTTTCTTCTTCCTTATTTTTAGCTATGGCTCATTCTGTTGTTTTGAGCATATATGTGGAAAAGCAGAACTAGCTATCTAAGTTCAGATAAAATTAGATATGACATGAAAGTCCACTATGCTATCTTGACTACTTCAGGTTTTTGAACTAAAAAATCATTTTAATAAAATGTAATATGTAAATGTGTAAGAATATGTAAATGTGTAAAATTTAATATGTAAATGTGTAAGAAGGAATGTACTGTAAGCAAATTACACATATCACTCAATACATTCTTTTACTAGTCTAGAGAAATTTCTGGCTGAATATGATGAGACTGTAAGAACTTAATTTGAAAGAACAGGAGACATCTTAGTCATAGCCATTATCTTGCTTGACAAATGACACCAGTCCACATCCCAATCCTTGTGGGAGAAGCAAAGTTACTAAAGCACTCATCCAAGAATTATATACCATCTCTGATGGCCAGACTATTTTCTCACTAACATTAGAACATGTAAATCATATGAGAGAAAGTCCAGGTACATTCTAGCTAGCCGTGATCCATGTGTACTGTATTTCTACATAATCTTCCTTAACATGCCTTGAGCAGCTAAATTCTCCCTATGTTGATCCTGAGTTCTAGGCAAGATGAAGTTTAACCCTTATGTCTGTCATAAATTTTAGAATTCTGAAGCCAGCTATGTCTTAAGTCTCAAGGTATTTGTTCACAGACACCAAGACTGAACTTCTTTGAAAAGCAGTCAATTGCAGCTTTTGATTAAATTGTTCAGGGAAATATATGTATTTCACATTTAATTTACAAATTTGTTTTGTAAGTTGTGCCAGTAATAAAATAGCAGAAAATTTAGCAAAAGAAGATTGCAATAAAATAGCAAATAATTTAAGCTAA
This sequence comes from Arvicanthis niloticus, assembly GCF_011762505.2. Classification (NCBI taxonomy): domain Eukaryota; kingdom Metazoa; phylum Chordata; class Mammalia; order Rodentia; family Muridae; genus Arvicanthis; species Arvicanthis niloticus. The sequence goes on along the minus strand of NC_133430.1, from coordinate 22,017,265 downwards.
TTTTAAAACTGATACTGTTTTCTCATTTTGAAAGACAAATACTGGAAATATCAACACACAGTTGTCTTTAAGATATTTTAATGGGTGTGAACAAGCCAGAGAATCACAGTATTTTCAGGGAGACTGTACATTTCTCCTCTCAGTGGTTTCTACTTCTGCAAATAAATATAATGGCATTTAGTTTTAAAAATAATATTTGGCTGAAAATTGTATACCACAAGATTTTATAGCTGAATGGAGCTGCAAAGAAGGTAGAGTCTGATAGTATTGTTTTTATATCAGCAGAATCTCTGTATTTACAGTCATGACACACATCTCCGTTTGGAAACTCAGTTAGGTTGATTGCCCTGGTGCCAAACAGTCTCTGATGGCTCGTGTACATTTACCACTGTTTGACTAATGTGGTGAAAACTGTTAAGCTGTTCATGTCATAGAGAGACAGCCTATGTGTAATGCTGAAGATTGTGAGTACTTTTTCTTCAGCACTTACTCCATTTAGGCTGCTTCCCAAGTAAAAGCTTTGCCCAATTAGTCTCTTTTAATCTCTGCAACTATGCTGCAATGAAATGTTGCATTAGAGAAGTTAAACAACTTGTTAAATATTTACCCACAGCACATTAATGGCAGAGCAGTGTTTGGATCGACAATCTGACTATGTTCCATTCATCCTGGTATTAAGCAGACCCCTTAGCTCAGGAAACAAGTTATTCCAGAATCCTAAACTCCTTTAGATTTTCAAATTAATTCTTGGGCCACAATTCATAAGTAATGTCAGAAATTCAAACTATGATCAAGGAATTATCTTTTTTACTATCTTCATGAACGCTTCAGGTCTAGTGGATTTACCATAAGTTTTGGCTTCTGATGGTGAAATTCAAATGCTCTGAGACATCTCTAGGTTGTAGGACTTTTTCTGGACTTTTTCTCAGTTGGACTTAGTAGTGTAAATCCATTTGAATCTCAGCATCTCAGGTTGATTGAGACATTGCTTATTATGAATACTCTCTCCTATTTCAGTTTCAAAAGACTCATTCTCAGATAATGAAGATGTCTAGGCAATGACAGAATGAAGACAACATTATAAAGTTTGGAATGCAAGGTCTCCCTTTTCTACGATACATGTTACATGATTGACTTAATAGTGTACAATCTGTTTGGTACAGTCATGCATTGGGGTGGAATAATAGGAATAAACTTACTCTTCATATTAAGGTGGCAGATGAAATTAAGGTGACATTTTTGTGGCAACAGGCTAAACATATTGCCAAATGTCAAGATCGCCATTTTGGTTGCTAGTCTAGATCATGTTTGTTGGACAAGTCTCAATAAGAGTTTCAATAAGACTAGGTAAAAGGCTTTGTGGTTAAGAGTGTTTTTTGTCCAAGTATGTGGAATGAAGCTGAGAAGCCCCAATATGTGTGTAAAAGGCTGGGTATGACCATGAGTGTCTGTAACCCCAGTAGTAAAGGAAGCAAAAAAGAAAGATCTCTGGAGGCTTGATGAACACTCGCTGATCCCCCCAAAGGTAAGTCTCAGGGTCCAGTTCAATGAGAGATCTTGTCTCAAGGGAATGTGAAGATTTGTAGACCAGTATATCTCATGGTATCTTCTGACCTTTGAACAGAAGATATGGGCACATGCACTCTGAAACCTGCATATCTATCACACATAACACACTCACATATAACATGTACACGTGCTCATTATCATCTCTCTCTCTTACACACACACACACACACACACACACACACACACACACACACACACACACTAAAGACAGTGGAGTAGGTGGTGATCAAAGGTAAAATACATTGCTAGTCTCAGTTCTCAACTCTTTTTTCAAAAGATTTATTTATTTATTTACTTATTTATTTTGTATATAATGTTCTGCCTGCATGTGTACCTGCATGCCTGAAGGGGGCACCAGATCTCTTTATAGATGGTTATGAGCAAAAATGTAGATGCTAGGAATTGAACTCAGGACCTCTAGAAGAACAGCCAGTGATTTTAACCTCTGAGCCATCTCTCCAGCCCCATCAAAATAACTCTGAAAGTTAAGCCTTGTTATTGCCTTATATAGAGTGTTTTTTTTTTTAAACTAAGTAACATAGTGGATTTCAATGTCTTCTCCATAGCACACACATATTAAAAATGTTTACAAATTGAATATCATTTCCTTTATGTTTAAATGTACTTATTTGCTTATATAACATATTGGACTGGTTGGATACATATTATCTTGATCAAATAGTGCAGTGCACAAGTGAAGAAATTGGTATATTATATGTTAGTCATGTATTCTTAGCTGTTCTTTTTCTCTCCTTGTCTTCACCCTGGCTTCCTTCCTTTATCATCTCTCCATGCTTGACTATCTCTCCTCCTTTCCCTTCTTTCTTTATACATGGCTCTCAGTAGTCCATAGGCTTAGAAATATAGAGTTAAACTTCTGATCAAATGCTATATCATTCTCAAACATTGAGGGTTCTGTTTTCTTAGTATTGAGGCCATAGTATATGCAATCAGTTTCAGCCTTAGAGGTTTCTTTCAGGCTGGTTCAGGCATTGGAAAGTAAACAGGTGAACTTAAGATGAAAAGGTAAAACATGGAAGAATATTGTAGGTGGGTGAGGATAGGGAAAGGAGAGCTGGCCACCTCCCCTTTGAACCCAGGAAAAAGGCAAAGACCATGAGACCTCAGGTAATTCCATAGCTAATTCAGTAGGTTTAAGTTAAATTCTATGGAACTAGAAAGTAGAAGACATCATAATCTACATAAATCCAAAGACAAAATTGGGTGGTAAGTTGGTGAACTTCTAGTGCTACGAAGAGACTTGGAACAGTGAAAACATGACCATCTTTATCCTTCAGGTTGACTTTGCCTGAAGCCCCATCTTTGGCTTATGCTCCATGTTGGTGTATCTTGCCTGGTACAAGTTCTTAGTGGATGTGTTTCTGATGAAAAATTTAGCTCATTTTTATTCAAAAGTGAATGGTACATATTCATCATACTTTATATTCTTATACTGTTATTGAGTCATGAATCCAAATGCACAGAGGGCATTGGGATAGAGATGCAGACAGGGAGGTGAGAACTAATGCTCTGAGAGAGGTGCTGCCTGCTGCCAGAATTTCTCTTATGTCACACTCAATATTAAATTTGGCCAGAACTTCATAAAAGGGTTCTGAGATATAGTCAACCTGTATGCCTAAAATAATTCCCAGTATCACCCATCACCCGTGGAAACAAGGGAATCTCTCATTAATGAGAGACAACACATCCATTTGTGGTTAGTGGCCAGGTCCCACAGATTAAATGGTCCAGAGAATAAACCTTGAATATCTTGCCAGACCAAAAGAAAGAACAAACACTGTGGCTTGACTCCAAGCTCTACTGCCTGCTGCCTAAACCAGCTTATGCAAATCCTTGGTCAGGCTGATTTGTCATTTAAAAAGGGAGACCCGTGATGATATTTGCTCCCAAGATACTGTGATGCATCCAATGAAGTGTATCAGAATAGTGTTTAATGGATGAGTTGTATACAACTATTAGATCTCTACTAATCATCCTTATTGGTAAAGCTTCCGTTGTTGGGATTTCTTTGAAAGAATACTCTAACAGAGGCTTTGCCTTGCCCTAGGCACAGAATACTTATGAATGGGAAGCTTTTCATTTAATGACATGGAAGATTTTAATTCCAAGATCTACCATAGTCCTTGCACATTAAATGATGGGTTTAATGTCTCAGGCAACAATAATTCTTGGACATTATAGATGCTTTATTTTAATCATATATAAAGGTGAAAAAATTTAACAATGAATAGTTATTAATGATATTTGGTAGGATTTTATCTATACTGACATATTGTGGGAATAAACACAGAAAATGCAAATATAAGTATGTGTACATTTGTCTCAGATTACATATATTTGATAATTTTCTGTGCTATGTTGGTCTGTTGGTCTAGTTTTTCAGAGTCACAATATTGCTATGTAACCTTTGGACAATCCTTTTCCTGTGATTAGATTTTTCATTGTGGAAGGAGTCCCACTATAACCCTGGATCTTTTTTCTTCCCTGATATTTTAAGGGAAGAAAGATGACCCTTCTGATGTCATAGATGCACCCTGCAGCTCAAAGAACAAATTGAAGAAAACAGGACTTATTCTCTGCTACCTTTTTCTGCATCAGGGTTTGTTCAAAACTTTGGAGTTTTCAAAGTGAGAGTCACCAAATGATATCCTGCACTCAGGGCAGAGAAGTATAATGTGAACAAAATTCTGATTATTTTTTTATGAATGAACTATAAAGAGATTTCTTTTACTTTAGCAACTGGGCTTTAAAATTAGCAACTTTTGTTATATCAACTGTATTGGTCTGTCAACCTATTGGAGAACAAGTTGCTTATAATGTCACACATAAAGGGTGCATCATTCCAGGCATGGGATTCTGTGCAGAAATCTTTGCTGCTGTGGAGAATTATAATAATGATCTCCCATAATTCTAGATTAATGGCATCAATGTTCTTGGGTTATGTTTCAGGAGAGAGGGTATCTGCAGTTAATTTATTCCAACTCACTGTAGATAATAACTGTCAAACACAACTCATCTCTCATGCAACTTTTCCTCCTGCCTTTCATGTCTCACTAATCAAATAGTATCCCCTTCTTTTGAACAGGGTACAATTTTGTACCTTTATTTATGATGCTCTGCCTACTGAGCATCTTTGTCTTTATACCAAATAATACGTAGGTGGGATGTTGAAGTGTTTTATTGTTAAGTTCCCTACAGCTACTTAATATATGTTGTCCACTTACAATCTCACTTATAAACTAATGCAGTTATTCTTCTGGCATAAATTGCAGAGAAGAGGACATAGAGATCCTTTATTGCTATAGGAAAGAGTGAAGTTGAAGTCCTGGGCACTGATATTTAGATAGACCCGAGTATGCTTTCTGGAACAAGAGGATCTGAGTATTTCTGTGGTATTGCTCACTGCTAATGGGAGCTTTCTCATGAGCCCCTGATAAGAATAGATAAGAAATTTTGGATTCCCTTTTTAATTATATAGTCTCTCTGTCTCTCTCTCTCTCTCTCTCTCTCTCTCTCTCTTCTCTCTTTCTCTGTGTGTATGTGTGTTTGTGTGTATGTGTGTGTTATTCTCTGTGTGTGCTATTCTGGCAAAGATTTAACTTCTGCCCTAAAAATGGAACAAAAGTTCAACAATTAAAATTGTACAAATTTTCAAGTAACAAAATATTTTTCTTGTGTTGTAAATGGGGCTGTCTTGATTGTATTATTATATTTCTTTTATAAAAGTTCATGTCTTTTGCTTTCCACATTATTTTGATGAGTTTAAATGTCTTAAGAAGCCCTTCTACTTGTCTTGTACATTTAAAAATTGTTGTTGTGGAGTGTTGTGTTGTTTGTTATAGATGGGTGTTGGGAACGTGTCACATATTTTACAGGTGGAAAGCAGATTACTTCATAATTCCCAGTAACTGTGAGTTGTGCCCATGACACATCTGTGTTTGTGTAACATTCAGAATTCAAAGTAGAAGTTTCTAACTTTTCTTCAGACCTTGATTTCTTTTTCCTAAGTTTTCTACATGTTTGGATCTTCTCTGTTGTATTAATTCTGCTTATTAAGCTAGACTATATTTCCCAAAGATTTTGTAAATATTTCAAAAGTATTATCTTTGACATTTTTTGACTTTTTTTTTTTTTTTACCACCTACCTCATATGTTGGCCATTATTATTCTTGGTTAGTCACATTTTAAGGAAGGATGATTACTATCTTGTCCATGTCTTCCACATTGTGATTTTTGGTAGGTCATACTTCAAGGATGAATTGTGACTGTGGGTTGCATTTATTTTTACAAGTTGATGTCAGTGGATAAATTGAGAAACAATTGGAAAATTGCACCCAAAAAGTTTTAAATGGAAACTCAAGTTAGGGATTTCTCAAATAATGTGATTTTTTCTGTTTTTTTTTTTTTTTAAATTGGATGAATTATAGAATCAATAAGTAAGTACAAATAAATGAAGTTGTTTTAAATAGCTGTGGTTCAGTGCTGTGCTAAAGAAGTATTTTCAAAAAATGCTTCTAACAGAGCATGGTGGGTGACTGGTTTTCCCTTACTGGGTGTGTGTCTGCAAAGAGCTGAGGTGCAGGGATTAGGAAACAAAACAGGAAACTGGGAGATAAGTTTTTGATGTCTTTGGCTATCAGTGCAGTCAGCAAAGACAATGGGACTCCTCTGTGCAGAGTCCAGGGTTCTTCCAGGACTCAGAAAAAGTGTCACTAACTAGTCATAGCCTTTTGGGGGCCTGAAGACAGTGAACCTGGTACACAATACAGATATAGAAATTTATGTGTGCCTGGAAGCCAACATTTCCCTATTCTCCTTTAATGTCATCTGACTCAGTTAATACTCACATCCTTTTGCATACATGCTTTGGTCTAAGACTTGTCATGGAGCCAGGGGTTTAGCTTGAACTCAGGTGATTTTCTTACAGTAACCACAAACACAGGTGAAAACTGACCCTAATCTCTTTTGGTAATAGTAAGTCTCTCCATTGTAGGATAATGTGCATGGAGTTTTACCTCAATGGCTCTAATGTTTAGGGCTCATAAAAGCATCTTATGCGTTTGGAAATTGCTACTGTATTCAGGTTACCTAATATCAGACCAAGTTGGTAGTTACTTCAGTAAAATGAAGACATAAATATAAAATGCCAGTTTAAACATAAAACGTGCATAGTTTGCCAGGTACTTGTCAGTCAGTGGAGGCCAGGTTTCACTTTGCCCTTGGAGGTACTGAGGAGGCAGCATTGCTTTTGCCTCTCATAGAGCCTCCTCACCTTCCCATTTTCTGTCTTATATTGGAAGAAAGCCTTTAAGATTCTCCCTATCTTGTCTCCTCACAACCTCAATTCATCAGTATTTTGATTTAGTGTTATTTTTAAACATTGCTGGTGTTTATTATTTTCTTTCTATTATTTACTTTGAAAGCTTCATTCAGGTACTACTGTATTATTTTGAGTTTCTCACATTCCTGCCCAAGCTTCCAGACCTCCCTTTTATCCTTCCATCCAACAACTGAAGACTGGGATCAGATAATGTAGGAGTTATTGCTTTCTTCCTTTTTTCTTCCTTTTACTTAATCAACTACAAGTTCCTTTATGTGTAACTCCTTTGCATATCCATATTTAGTTTAATTACAAAAATTTTATTGCATTACATGACTACAATAAAAGAAACTATATGGACAGTATTATATGGCCTTGAACTCTTGATTTTCAGAGTGCTCATCGATCAAAAGTAGGCATAGTTACTGTTATAGGCCACTGTTATACTGTATAACTGCAATCCCCACACGAAGAAAGCTGATGCATGGCGATTGCATGTTTAAGGTTAGCCTGTGCTGCAAAATGGGTCTCGGAGATTAAAAAACAAACATGGAAACCGATAGAGACACAAGAATATATATTCTTGGTATCTTGTACTTGTGTGTGTTTTTGATATATATTTTACTGAGGGCATGAGAAGAGAGTGTTGGCATGGAAACCTCCAGTCCATAGATCTTAGCAGGGAGCTCTCAATTATATTACCTTAGAACAGTGACCTAAATATTTGACTCTTCAGTGTATACATCACAAAGGTGATAACTTAGTAATGCTTATTTCATAGTCCTGTCAGGAAGATGAATTCAGTTGACATGTTTCACACAGACATGTGATATACTTCCTTTCCCATGATGCTGGGCTCTTAGTAATATTAGATTACTTCCATGCTTGGTGGTCTATGACACTGTACATTTTTATTTCTCTTCTCCGATGAGGCACCTCATATACATTTATTCTCTTTACTTCATGTCTTTGGAGGGACACAAACAATGTCACATGGCTAGGTTTATTTTTTCTCTTCTCATTGAAAGCAGATTTTCATTCTTCAGTGCTTACTGCCCTCATCGAGGATGTAGAGTCTGTTCCCAGTATTGCGTTCTCTGTAGTACAGGCATGGAGGAACCACATTAAAATGGGAATGGCATTAATCGGGGATTGATCAAATGTCCACTTGGAAGTTCCCCTGTACTCCCATCTCTCTGGCATATGTCCCTTCTGAGATAGACACTTAGGTTTAGAAGCCATTGGTACAGAGGGTCAGTAAAATATTGAAGTACATCAGTGATTTTCATGGTCTGAGAAAGCAATTAGAGTTAGATGATATCACTTATCTTAATGAACACTTAGCAGCAGTCTTCATTTTTGTTAATGGCTTGTCATTGAAGATATGAAGTCATAACTCACTGTCCTGGACAGGAGGGAGTTGGTACATTCTTAGAACTACCAAGAACACAGCACCTGAGAAATGACTGTTTTCATCTCCTGGAATAAAGAATGCTCTAGGGGGATGCCTGGCAGCTGAAATTAGGTGCAACATGGGCATCAAGTAGAAAAACTTGTGCTCAGATAGAACATATGGATGCTTTGCAAGACCTATTACAGGAATTGGGTGAAAATGGGTTGTTTCGTTCTCTCTATGGTAGCACAGGGGGTTAATGTTATTAATGAATAATGAACCTATGGTCCTGTGCATGTTAGAACTCTGCTATTAAGCTATGTCCCTGGCTAAATCTCCCTGCTTTTTTTAAATCATTCTCTGTGATGATGACTTTTACTTTCTTATATGTCATGTGTTTCTGCACATGTTGCTGTATTCTGAAGTTACATATCTGCATTAGCTACCATGCCACGACAAAAAGCACTACCCATTAGGTGACTGTGGCGTAGGTAGCTTATTTTCTCTCATTCCGAGGGCTGAAATTCCTGAGTAGAGATATGGACAGAATTAGATTCTTCTGACTGCCCTTTCCTGGGATTGCATAATACTCTACTTTCTTCCTGTGTGCCTGTACATGGTCTGTCTTCTGTATAAATCTATGTCTTATTCTTCTATTTTTTATAACAACACCAGAGATATTATCCTCTATCTCTAAATATAGCCCCATTTTAAAATATTAGATATTAAGACTTCAGTAAATGAATTTGCATGCATGAGTGGGTAATGGAGTTTTATTTAATTTTAGTATGCATTAGAAGTTAGAAATTCTAGCAGTTAACTAATGTACCATTTTCTAAAGTTTCTGTGCTTTGTTCACCCAGGCAATATGCTTAGGAAGCAAAATTCCTTAGTGACGTTTCTACTGATCCAATAACTGTGCCCATTTTTCCTTTATGTAAGGAGGTAAAGAACCATTATATCTAGCATCAGAACCACCATAACCCTACCATCAGAAAGAAAAGCTGAGAGGTTTGTGAAGCTCTTGTGAAAGATATTTAGGAAAGTATTCTGCTGATGGAATTATTAATAAGTTACAAATCTTATTAATCATTTTTTTAAAAATTCATGTGTGGTTTGTGTACTATGGCTGACCCATGTCTCAGAACATTCTGGAAGGCCAGGCAAGTTATACATTAGGATTTTCAAAGTCCAGCAAGTTCTGACTGGAAAACTGGCAGTGTACTAATGAGTGGCCTTTTATTCTTCCAGCTGTCTGTGCTCATACTCTAATCCCCAGCTGGGCCCTCTGTTCCTCCTCTATCAACAAGCCTGGAAACATCATAACTCGAGCCACCCAGGCCCAGAAAGGTTTAGCACAGGATATTATGGGATCTCTGTACCTAAGATGTTGTCTAGGTAGGGCATTAATGGCTTTAGTCAAGTATGCTGCTTTATACAATTCAGGCCCTGTATACAGGGACACCATTTGTCTATGGGGTGGTATTCTGGTCAGTCTGAACTTCTTCTGCAACTGTTATTAGCTTTGAGATTATTTCTATACTTTGAACTGTTTGACAAATGGTCAAGAAAGCAAGGAGGAAACAGTAACAACAAAACAACCTGAATACTCAGCAAACACCAGAAGAAAACTTATTTCATCCACTGGTAGTTAATAGAAAATTTATTCATTAGGGAAATAATACTGTGCCTTGGCTGTCTAGTCTCTTACTTGCTTATGCAGCCCTGGTAGTCTCTGTATCCACAGCTTTTCTCCAAGACCAACTCATCACTAGTAAGGAGACAGGATTCTAGAAGCACATACAATTCCAGAATGAGGTAAAGCCTGAATGGAATCCTGTCCTTAAAGGGATCTATGCTGACCCTCTGTTTCTTTTTGCTCAGGTAAGGAAACACAGATTCTCACTGTGGCAACTGCCAAGAAACCTCTCTAACTCTGGATTAATAATTAGGGTCACCAGAGCTAATTTTCAAATGATCCATGGTGTTTATCAGCCTGTGCATAGACCCTAAGTAGAAGAAAGTTCACCTAAGAATTTCATCACCATATCATATAATTCTTGATAGAGAAGAGCAGGTGGTCTGTGACTTTCCCTGTGGAAGAGACACTATGGTAAGCGGAGAGGAAGGCTTCCATGATTGTGAAAGTATGACGAAGTCCCTTCTAGTTAATGACTGCCTTCACACAGCACCAGTAGATCACTTTGTCATCAAATTCCTTGTTGACTCAAAGCCACATTTCTCTTATTTATGTTTGATTGTTTGCTTGCTCACTTGTCTGTCTATCTATCTATCTATCTATCTATCTATCTATCTATCTATCTATCTATCTATTATGCTTTGTCTAGTTCCAAAGAGAATTTGAGACAGTTGGACAAAATATGTAAAGTGTTTCACAGACAAGTAGTCACTGGACGAACTCTGACAGTGGTTGAGGGATTCTTTTCCTCTTCAATTTTTTTCTCTTGAAAACATTTCTCCATCTAGTTCATTATGACATTCTCTTGGTTCTTCACTGCACTCAGTGACAGTTGTTGAATTCTTACATTCTCGTCATAACAACTTCTTGCTCAAGGGCATTAAGATGCAGCTTTCCCCTTACCCCAAGAATATAATCTCAAGGCTCACCAAAGCTACATGGTTTGCACACCTTAACTTCATAGAACTCTTGACTGTCTTCTTTTCAATTACAGCCTAATTGTTCTTAGTTTCTTAAGGTAGTTGGTAGGTTTCCCCTATTAGCATTGCACCTGCCTTGGGAATGGACTATGAACTCAAGCATGTTCTCTGATAACTGCTCTTCCTCATCTTCCGTCCTGGTGCTTAACAGCAGTTGTCACATCTCATTTTTTTTCACATCTACCTTTCCTGTCTACCCAATCTTAATTCACTCCAGTGTGTCCTTCTGTTTATTCTACATCACATTTTATTTTCTTCATGACATTGCTGGTAATTTTATCATTCCAAGACTCTTTTGTTCTTATTTTTTTATTTGCATGCTTTATTTCTATCCATATCACTGTGCTGGCTGTAGGGAGTTCATCTCTGTTGCCTTATGCTACACAGGAGCCACTAAATAACTGATGAGTGAATAAGAAAGGTCAGCTTTAAGCAAAGATCTAGGACTAGGAGCTTGACTCAGCCAGTCAAGTGCTGGCATCACCAGTGTGGAGTTTGGAACATCAGAATCTCTATAAAAAACTGGGCAAAGTGCCCTGTGCCCATAATCCCAGGGATGACAAAATGGAAGGTAGAGACAGAATACGATTCCACGTTCACTGGCAAGCTATCCTAGCCTACTTGGCAAAGTTCCATCACAATAAGAGATACACTGTCTCAATTCAAAATATGAAAGACACCTGACATGATACCTAATGGTTGTTGTCTAAACTAGTTGGGTAGTAATAAAACATATGTGAATGCTTTGAGCTGACATGAACAGTGCTTAAGGACGTGGAGGAAGTCCATTGGGAAAGGACAATCCTGGGTCATCTGCTCACAGATCCTCTCCCTCACACGTGTGTCATTCTCCTTGACATGTGCTTTGTCATATTGTTTTGAGTAATGATACACTTTTGAATGTAGTTCTCTACAAGTTTATAATGGAATCCCATTCTCTAAAATGCCACCCATGGTGACCACATCTCAATTCATTTTTTTTTTAGAACTCTCTATCAAATAGCTCTCATGGTTGGATGAGATGGAGAGAAATTGAATGTATCAGCAGAAGCAGTTTCACATGAGGGACCTAGTATTGGGGCTTCTGTTGCTTAGGTTACTCAAATCTAGTGATAAACAGGCCCAGCATGCTGAACATTCATTTTGTGGATTTTATGTGTTTGGAAAAGATTGATACGTCCTGGATGTAACATGAGCAATAAGAGTATACTGTGGTGCTGTCTTGTTCCCAAGTTAACTCACTAAAGGATCTTTTCTGGATTACTTCCAGTACTCCTCAGAACCGGGGGCCTGCACTGCAGCCAAGCTAAAGAAGGCATCAGTAGCCCAGTCTCATGCAAGCATGTAACGATCTCTTCATAACTGTCTGTGGTTCAAACCTATTTTATTACCACCCACTTCCTATTGTTCTCTGATGTGTGCGTGTCATTTACATTTAGCAATGAAGACTGTGGTGTTCTGCCCAAGCATCATCTGGTTAAAACTCTGTCTGTCTGTCTGTCTGTCTCTGTCTGTCTGTCTCTGTCTGTCTGTCTCTGTCTGTCTGTCTCTGTCTGTCTGTCTCTGTCTGTCTGTCTGTCTGTCTGTCTGTCTCTGTCTCTCTCTGTCTCTGTCTCTCTATGTCTCTCTGTCTCTCTGTCTCTGTCTCTGTCTCTGTCTCTCTCTGTCTCTCTCTCTCTCTCACACACACACACACACACACACACACACACACACGGGGGGGGGGTGTTTGGGTCATTTTGACTGATGTAATTTTTGCACACAGGCCTGGGAGATATCTACCAAACCAAACTGTGTCCTGAGTTCTAAGCAGAAAAGTAAAGATATGGTTTTTCCATTTGGGTGTATATGATCTCCTCTCTTCTTTTTCCTTCTTCATCCTCTCCTCTCCTCCTTTCCTTTCTTCTCCTCTAGAAGTAAATAGCTGAGGCCCGTTGGCAGTATATACATATGAGTGAAGATATACATATCTTTTTCATTTGGAATAAAATATAAGAGCAGAGTTCTGATACTGTATAACCTAGACAAGGTTTTCTTTGCATGTTTGAATATCTATGTGGCTTCTCAAACAAATACCAATATCTTTCCTCTTTCCTCCTCCTTCTTTCTGCTTTCTATATGTATGGAGGCCTTTGTAATCTGTTTTGTGCTTTTAAAATATAGTTTTCTTTGAGTAATTTCTTCTGTGCCTTGCATAGTCACTCTGGGTATGATGCTGATTACTCTTATTGGGGGTTTTATTTTAAGCATTAGGAATCTATGAGGTTAACCTATATCTTCTCTTGTTCTGGGAATAGAACATGCTTGAGAGAATGAGAGAGGGTCACGGATATGAAAAATAATCTTTCTTCTGTTTCTTCCCTTATGTATTCCCAAAATCCATAAATAGTCCCCAGAATGTAGCCTTGACACCTCAACATGACAGGCTTCTGAGGATGCTAATGTTCAGTGCTAAAACTACTTATTCAGAAAAAAACTCTTACGGCATTTACATTCAGGGCCATGACTAGTACCAAAATGAACTTAGGTGATGAATTTTTCATTTTATTTTTAGATGCAAATGCAGATAAGTCACCTGGAAATACACACTATGTAACTTTATGTCATGTGCATAATCCTTATTGCCCACTGAAATTTGCATTCTCCTTCTGAAGGATGCATAAGATTTTCTGTTCTGATATGTATATTAAGTGTGGTGAAATATTTTGAGAAGTAGGCCATGTTTATATTTTTGGATTCAGTTTTTCTTTTCTTTTTTTGCCCCCTCATTGGCTTTTTTTTTTCTATAGCTCTCAAAGATACTGGCCTATTTTTTAATTTTTTTTATGGACACTGACTATGTAGAATGACAAAATGCTATACAACTAAAGCTCACTTGAACAATGAGCTTCTGTAAATATTTAAAATTTCTGTAAATATTTAGAAATTCAGTGAAGTTCTGTAAATATGTAGAAGCTAATGGCATCATGGAAGCAGAAATACACACACACACACACACACACACACACACACACACACACACACATATATATATATATATATATATATATATATATATATATATATACCACAAAAGAGTTTCCTGATTTTCAGTGCACAGCCCTCATAGAACTGAAGCATTAGGTAAGGCTATGCCTCTTTTGAAACCTAGTTTTCAATAATGCTTTACCCTGACAACTATTTCTAGGTTAGTAAGACCAAATAATTTGGTGTTATTTTGTAAACCAAGCTCAGTGCTGCAGCAACGTGAAGTTCTTGTCTATATTCATGGTCTATACCTTGTTCTCGGGTCATCTATTTTCTCAGTATTCAGGTACTATTTAACCATCTCTGTCACTCAGTCTTTCTGCATAAGTTAGGGTAGCTTAAAACTCTTAGACGTGAGTTTGAAATATTATCTTTTTGATTTCTTAATGGAACATCAGATGGATGATGTTACAAATGTTTGCAGATTACCTCTTCAAATGGAGCAATACCTGAAGGTCATTGTTTGACTTGTTCATTTTTTTTTTTGTAAACAGTTCTTAACTGCTTGCCACATACAGGTATAGATTCTGGGGCAATAGACAAGATACAATCTGACCAGCCTGCACGGAGCCTACATGGAGGAACAAGGCCTTGTAGCTCGTAGCTGTACTCATACTCTTTCCAAGTCTCCTATTCACTGATCAGCCATTACATATGCCCATACTCCTGCATTACTGGTGGCTGGGAATAGGTATGTGTTTAACACCAATGGGAACACCTGTAATAATTGAATGGAAGAAGTAAAGTGAGATCGTCTGGATTTGAGAGAAGCACCCTTGTCAAATGAGAAACAGATGTTCTGTGGTGGGGGAAGTATTGTTGGCTAAACTAATAGTTGGAAATACCGACATAGTGAACCTCATTTTCTGTGTGCTGATGATAAGAGATGGCGGTGCGGTGCTCTTTCCTACAGATTTACTTAGATCATTTGGGTTACAGAGCTGAAAGCACCTGCTCAAGTTAACACATGGAGAAAATGGAAATGCTGGCTGAGTTCATATATCCTCATAGCTCACACCTCGCTCGGTACATTGTCCCTCTACGTCTCTCTTAAACCAGCATACGTTTTGATTAATTGCTGCTGTCCCCAGATTGTCCTTTCTATATCTAATCTTCCACAGTGTTCTGTAAACACAGCTGATTGTTACCTCTCCATGATAAGCAGAGGCCTATCCAAAGTGAAATCTGGGATCATCTCCCTGCTCCTAGTGCGTGGAGGACCTGAGATGAAAACCGATTTGAGATTGACTCCAAACCCATTGAACTTTCAAACTGCCAAACGAGCTCCATCTTTACCGTTGCAGAAGAGAGAAGGGCATAATGTGTAGATGCTATGAATGCGGTTCTTGAAGAGAATATCTGGATAAATACATTCTAATGTCGTTAAATATGTTAGTTAACTGAGGAAAGTCTGTACAATATGCATATCTAGATACCTTAAAATGGACTAAAACGTTCATAGATATAAGCTATAGGGGAGCTGTGCCCAATGCACCATGCTCTTTCATGGTCTATTTGTTCTTTCTTTCTTCAATTTCTCCTTCTGCAATTTGTTTTACACGACTACTAATCAACAGTTCTGACAGTGATCATCAGAAATTGTTTTATGAGCATCTATTAAAACAGCTGGTCATTCTAATTGCTGGCGCCAATTAACTTGGATGGTTAATGTGCAAAGTGGTCAATGCCTGGCAGCCCCCAATATTACATGTATTACAAGAAGATCGCTTGAACCTCCCAGTGAAATGAGACAGGCAGGTGGCAGTAGTGAATGAGTATTCAGATGTTCTGTATCCGACTCTATCACGGGGGCTGTTCGTTCTAAGTTTATTTTTACCACTCGAACTAATTGGAAACCACAGGAGAAAAACCTTTGAAGCCACCCAGTGGCCCCATCCCTGAATCTGTGCTTGGCTAGAGTGGGTTTTATTTTTTAAGTTTACCAGAAACTGTTCTTATTCTGTGCTTAAACTCTATTCTTTCCCCCATCATTGTTCTCTCCTCTCTGGAATTTTTTTATTTTCCTTTTCTGTTTCAGAAAAGAATATTCACCTGATGGTATATTTCAAGAGAGCAAAAGGTGATTTCCAGATGAGGGAGAGGGTGTTCTTCTATCCTTTCAAATTCCCTTCCTAATTGTGCATTTTGGTCAGTGCCACCGAGACACCTCTATTGTTACATCACAGTACCTATATCTTATGCTTAAGAATAAAGAGCTGTGTGCAGTATCCCTAAATCGCCCTGGTGATCCCAGATTGCAATGAGATCATTTATAGGCTGTGTGTCTATCTGGATGCTACTACACCTGCAAGGGTCTGACTTTAAGTTCAAATTGCTTCACTCCAAAAATTACCTGAGTGGAACATAAACCTGGAAACCTTTTCTAAGACAGTCCCTATTCAGATCAGCATCCTCGGCCCCTGGCAAATGTTTCGTGTAAGCTAGGTTGGCATGCATTCAAGGGGGACCTTGAACTTCTGATTTGGTTGCTAGAATTATAGGTGTGTATCAGCACATCAGTTAATATGGGGATGGGTATTGAACTTAGACCATTGTACACGCTAGGCAAGTCCTTACCAACTGATCGACATCCCCGACCTACTTTCTCATTTGTACCACATTAGACCCAGTGCTGTCTTATCACAATCAAGCCAGTATAACTAGCTCTGGAACCATTAAGGCTTTATTAGGTTTGTCCTGGTATCATGCAATGCAATTGGCAGTGCTTATTGACAATTCTTATTTTCTGTTCTATGATTTTTGTAGTCTGAGTTTATTAAGTGCTCCTGGAATCCAGCCTTCTGGAATTAATTTAAAAAGCCCTCTTCTTAGGCGCCATTCTGGTAGAAATGTGCAGAAAGCTTTTTGCGGGATTTATATGCTTTGAATCTCAGTTCCTGTGAAAAGAGCTAAATTAACATACAGTAGCCTAGAATATCTGCTGTTGTCACTGTCTTCTTTAAGAGATTGGCTGGACCATGCTCTCCTTGCCTCCAATCAGCCACTGTACGTTTCACCTTTTGATGCTGTGCTGCTATTGACAGTCCATGCAACTTTCTGTTTGTACCTTTAAAGATCTACATAGCCATTATTTGTAATGTGATTTTCTGGGATGGGGGAGAGTCATATTCCAAACAGGATTCATATGAGTAAGGAAAAAAAAGCTTGCTTTCTATACTTTGAGTTCATTTTATAAAGCATTTTTATCACTGACTTTAAAACACTTGTAAATGGACTGTGGGATGAATTTTGAAATGTTTACTACTTTCTAAAAGGACAATAAACAGTTGGAGAAAGTATTCTGCTGTAGAAACTTTAGTCACTCTCTGGGTTGAGCTGGGTTTTATGCCTTGGCTCAAGCCGCAGGCAGTCTGCACTCATAGCACGGACTTTTCAGATGATCTCTTGCCATGAGTCTTCTGCCCTTCAGATGCAGACCTACCTCTCGAGTGTTGTTGGTTGTTCAGTTTTTGTTGTTTGTTTTTCCAGATATGCCATAGATTAGGTTAGAGACCAGTGCATAGTGCTAAATCTGTGGGTATTATAACCTCATAGCTCTTGACATATTTTGCTAATTCCCTGCTTATACATTCTTTCCCCTCGCTAAACTTGAAACTCAATTTGGTCAAAAATCACACATTCCCTTTTATGTGAATTAAGCACATTAGTAATTAACTCCGAGTAACCAAAAATGCATATGTGTTACATTAAGGAAGTAAATAAAACCAATTTCTTTTGGAGTTATTTAGCCAAGAATGAATCCATATTTGAATTTTTTTTACCTCACATTCCGTGCCTGTGTCTTCTGTCTGTCTATCTGTTCATCTGTTGTATGAATCAGAATCTGTGCCTGCCTGAAGGCTGTCTTGTGCATCTGTTTCCTGTGTCTGTCTGTATCTGTCTCTGTGTGTGTGTCTGTTGTATGACCTTGTGTCTACGTGTGTCTGCTCCAAACAAAGGGCTTTGCTTTGACTTTATTGAGCAGAACAGAAAGCATCGCATGTGGAAAGAATGAGATACATTAATAAATATCTTTAACAGAGTTTTACAAGAAATTAAGTCATTGGCATTAAATGATCTCAACTAACCCAGGCAACAGTACTATGAATGTCATTGTTTATCAACCAATATCCATAAATGTTGTTTTCAACATTTATGGAAGATATTCACTTTAGAAGATTGCTTTCAACATCTGAATTTGTTGCTTTCAGCAAAAGATATATGTGCATTGTTCTACATTGGGAGCTTGCAAGAGTATGTGACTTCAGATTAAAACTATGCATTAGCTTAGGCTGTAAAAGCTGACCATATGGAAAATTCAAAATCAGTAAGGTTGGTTGTTATATTGATTTGCTGTTGTTTAAGGCAGGTTAAGCAAATAGGCTGAATATCCCGTAGGATAGCAGTCTCAAGTCTTAAGTGACCTCAAGCTATATTATTAACTCTTGTTATCAAGTCCAAACAAAGTTTTACCACACCCTCACACAGCTGGGTTCTCATTCTATTTGACAAATATTGGTTGGATAAGAGAAGGAAACTTACACTTGGGTTGGAAGGATAGCTCAGTAGGTAACACACTTGTCAGTTAATTGGGACAATTTGATTTTGAATCCAGAACACCCATATAACTGTGGCAGCCCATATATAATACCATTGCACAAGAGGCACTGCCGAGAGATCCCCAAAGCAAGCTGGCAAGTTAGCAAGTATCAAGCTCTAGATTCAAGTGACTTTAATTTGGGCCTTTACACGAATATATGTGTGTCCACTAAATCTGCATAGATGTTTAGAACACACATCCAAATGCAGATATATGCACACACATCATTCATGCATATGCAAACAATAACTCAGATGTTAAGGCTTTCTAAAGTTATATAACAAATAATGTAAATTACAAAAACTGTAAATTCCTACTGGACGTTCGTGCTAGTCACTGAAGTCAAAGACTTCTATTGAAAACAGAATGGCAATGTATCCACTGAACTTTCATGCCCTTTACATGTAAAATTTCAATTGAGGTTATTTTCTGAAGTCAGAGTGATTACTATGTTTTCGGCCTTTCTTCTCAGAAGAGATATATGCATGCTTTCTCATTTTTTAATATTTTATATATTAAAATAATTAAAACATCTTTGTGCTTAGGGGACTGTTTGCCCAACTTCAATGCATATACCCAAAGGTTTTGGTCACCTGAACATTTTGTTCGCTGTGATTCTTTTGTTTCCTCCTAACAAGGCATGTCAGGTTCATGAGAAAACCACCACACTAGAGTAAAAAGGTGATAAGGAAATACTAAGACTGTTTTCAAGATAAGCTAAGTGTGTGTGTGTGTGTGTGTGTGTGTGTGTGTGTGTAAGCTTATAGAGAGATTTCTTCTGAAAGGAAGGTCTCAGGTTCAGTGACAAAACATACTTGTGAATAGTTATAATTTTTATGTGTATGTATTTACTTGATTATGTGTACATTTGTGTTTGTCTGTGTGTACATATAGTGTGTGTGTGTGTGTGTGTGTGTGTGTGAAGCCAAAAGTTGACATCTTGAATCTTTCTGAAGCATTCTTCTTGTTCTTTTGAGACAAGTGGTCTCTCACTGAGCTTGTTTAGTCATCCATTGCCAGTGACTGGCCAGCAAGCTCCAGGGTTCCACCAGTCTCTGCCGCAGCAGTGTTGGGATTAGAGATGTTTAATGATGTACTCACTTTTTACATAGGTTCTGGTGATCCAAACTCAAGTTCTTGGGCATGTACTTTGAGGACCTTACAATACTAGCCATTTGTACAACCTCCTCAACTACTTGCTATTTAATTAAGATTGGTTTTTGTTTGGAAAGGGGATCATACCACTTCTGAGAACATCTTCCTTGCTTCAAAGTTTCCAAGAAGTTCTAGGTTCTAATAATTAATTATTATATTATGAAGTTCTAATAAGTTTGTGTTCCAAGACTATTTTGATGGCTTTTATTTGTTTGTTTTGCTTGTTTTCATTTTTTTCTGCCTTTAAATTTTTGACACTTAGATAACATTGACAGTACTTTTTATTTTCAAATTGAAAATTTTAGGTCTAAAGATAGCTAAGGAAGTAGTTTCAAGCAGAGCCCCTTTGCTGTGGATACAAGTTGTTCCAATCTCCCTGTTGGTGAGAATTGAGGACCTTGCAGCCAGCCATGTCCTGTCATGTTAGCTTACTTTGCAAGGAAATCAAATCTGGCACCTTTCAATTAACTTCTTTCCCTCTCTATCTAAAAACAGATGGAACACATTGTGAAGCAAAGAAGGCATGAATCCTATCTTGGAATTACATTGACTGCCTTAATTGCAGCTTCTCTCCTTCCAAAACTTGGTAGAAGTCCTTTTGTAAAGGCAAGAAACTGCTCTCCCACTGGAAGGTGGTCACATTGAAGCAGAATTCATTTTCAGTTTTGAGTTTGGCAGTACACAGGAAAATCACAAAGGCCTATTTCTTTTATACCTAGAGATCCCAAGGGAAGGACTATCTACGTTGAAATTTGCCTGATTCTTTTGTTTGGTCAGTCTCTTGGACAACAAGTTTAAGTGATTCTGCAGCGAGAAAATGGGATATTGCAGCTAGAAAAGAGATTTTTTTTTGCCTTTCTTATTAAGTTATATTTTTCCCGGTAACAGAGAAAAAATATGTGGGATATTTTTAGTGATATTGGTTGTCTGTAGTCATGACATTAAGTATCACAAAGGAGGATAATTATTCCACTTTTGGGGATATGCTTGTGTGTGTGTGTGTGTGTGCGTGTGTGTGCTCATAGGAAAAAATGGAAGCAAGTATTTGACTCAGGGTGCCTTTATTCTCTTCTTACCTTCTGCCTGAATTTAATTTTGCATCATCTGGAATTCCTCATTAAGCACAAACACTATGTTGTATCAGAATTTGAAAATATATTTTGCAGAAGATAGTAACTAACAGATTTTCAGTTCTCTTACTATATCTAAAATATTTCATGGTAACTATATTCAGGAGTACAATGGATTTGGGAGAATTTCTTAAGAAGGATGCATTTTCAAATGGCTTAGTACCCACTTCACATTTGTACAATCGATAATTCTGTAGGGCTTCCTGTCGGTTCCAGATTGCAATCTAAAACAATAGAGCTTTCTCTCTTCTTCATTGACAGACACCATGTATCAACAGTGTGTCACTTGCATTTGTCTGTCAGTATATGCAGGTAGATATCTGAAAATACTGATTGAGGTATAAAATTTCCCTAGGATGTTTGTCAATAAACTATATAGTCCCATCTCCTTTGGAAAAAAAGGATTTTACAATAATCATTTATTTCTTAAATATTTTTCACACTAAACCATTGTCACTTAAAATGCTACATCATGCCAACCTGGCTCCCATTAGTTAGTCCCAGTCAGAGTTTAGCTCCTGGACTTAGATGTAGCAAACACTTTTTCCATTACTACACTTCCTGACTCTTATGCTTTCTTTTCTACCACAGATTACAGACTCTGCTTAACCAAGAAATTCCTGGGCTGATCTATACTGGCCTGACTTACTATAGAAGAAGGAAGATTTACCTGCCTGGCTGGACTTCTCTTGACAGTACTTGGCATCACACTTTGCTTGTGTCAAAAAATCTTCCTGTTGAATTGTTTTGCACATGGAGGACCACTGCACGAGGGCAACCTAGGCAGATCAGACTAAAAGCCTCAGAAAGATTGTTTTATTATCTTTCCTTGGATCATTTCCTCTAACAGAAGTTCTAGACTTTGACAGAACCTGGTCGGATCCTTTTGATTTTGCTTTCTCGTTTTTGTTATTATTTGTTGTGCTTTTGGTTTTTTTTTTTTTTTTTTGGTTTTTTTTTTTTTTTTTTTTTTTTTTTTTTTTTTTTTTTTTTTTTATTTTTCCCCCATCACATTGCATTTGATTTCTGTCCTTCAGAAATGGGCCTACAGACTACAAAGTGGCCCAGCCATGGGGCTTTTTCCCTAAAATTTTGGCTCATCATTTCCCTGGGACTCTACTTACAAGCGTCAAAACTCCTGGCCTGCCCTAGTGTATGCCGCTGTGACAGGAACTTTGTCTACTGTAATGAGAGAAGCTTGACCTCAGTGCCTCTTGGGATCCCGGAGGGCGTAACCGTACTCTACCTCCACAACAACCAAATTAATAATGCTGGATTTCCTGCAGAGCTGCACAATGTACAGTCAGTGCACACGGTCTACCTTTATGGCAACCAACTGGATGAATTCCCCATGAACCTTCCCAAGAATGTCAGAGTTCTCCATCTGCAGGAAAACAACATTCAGACCATCTCGCGGGCTGCTCTTGCTCAGCTCCTCAAGCTGGAAGAACTACACCTAGATGACAACTCCATATCTACAGTGGGAGTGGAAGACGGAGCATTCCGGGAGGCAATTAGCCTCAAACTGTTGTTTTTATCAAAGAATCACCTGAGTAGCGTGCCTGTTGGGCTTCCTGTAGACTTGCAAGAGCTGAGAGTGGATGAAAACCGAATTGCAGTCATATCAGACATGGCATTTCAGAACCTCACAAGCTTGGAGCGTCTGATCGTGGATGGGAATCTCCTGACCAACAAGGGCATTGCTGAGGGTACCTTCAGCCATCTCACCAAGCTCAAGGAATTTTCCATAGTCCGGAACTCACTCTCCCACCCACCTCCTGACCTCCCAGGTACGCATCTGATCAGGCTCTACTTGCAGGATAACCAGATAAACCATATCCCTTTGACAGCCTTCGCAAACCTCCGTAAGCTGGAAAGGCTAGATATATCCAACAACCAGCTACGAATGTTAACTCAAGGAGTCTTCGATCATCTCTCCAACCTGAAACAACTCACTGCTCGGAATAACCCTTGGTTTTGTGACTGCAGCATTAAATGGGTTACAGAATGGCTCAAATATATCCCTTCTTCTCTCAATGTGCGTGGTTTCATGTGCCAAGGTCCTGAGCAAGTTCGGGGGATGGCTGTCAGGGAGTTGAATATGAATCTTTTGTCTTGTCCCACCACGACTCCTGGCCTACCTGTCTTTACTCCAGCTCCAAGTACAGTTTCTCCAACAACTCAGTCTCCTACTCTCTCTGTTCCAAGCCCCAGCAGAGGCTCTGTGCCTCCAGCTCCTACCCCATCGAAACTTCCCACCATCCCTGACTGGGATGGCAGAGAAAGAGTGACCCCGCCTATTTCTGAAAGGATCCAACTTTCCATCCACTTTGTTAACGATACTTCAATTCAAGTCAGCTGGCTGTCTCTCTTTACTGTGATGGCATACAAACTGACATGGGTGAAAATGGGCCACAGTCTCGTAGGGGGCATTGTTCAGGAACGGATTGTCAGTGGTGAGAAACAACACCTGAGCTTGGTCAATTTAGAGCCCAGATCCACATATAGGATTTGTTTAGTGCCACTGGATGCGTTCAACTACCGAACCGTGGAAGACACCATCTGTTCTGAGGCTACCACCCATGCCTCTTATTTGAACAATGGCAGCAACACTGCTTCAAGCCATGAGCAGACAACTTCCCACAGCATGGGCTCCCCTTTTCTGCTCGCGGGCTTGATTGGGGGTGCAGTGATTTTTGTGCTCGTGGTCCTGCTCAGTGTCTTTTGCTGGCACATGCACAAAAAGGGACGCTACACCTCGCAGAAGTGGAAATACAACCGGGGCCGACGGAAAGATGACTATTGTGAGGCGGGTACCAAAAAAGACAACTCCATCTTGGAGATGACAGAAACAAGTTTTCAGATTGTCTCCTTAAATAATGATCAGCTCCTTAAAGGAGATTTCAGACTGCAGCCCATTTATACCCCAAACGGGGGCATTAATTACACAGACTGCCACATCCCCAACAACATGAGATACTGCAACAGCAGTGTGCCAGATCTGGAGCATTGCCATACGTAACAACCTAGAGGTCCAGCATTAGGAAAGTGGACAAACCAAACTCTCAAGAACACACATGTGTGTGCACATAAGAGACACGCAAATTACATTTGATAAATGTTACCCAGATGCATTTGTGCATTTGAATACTCTGTAATTTATACGGTGTACTATATAATGGGATTTAAAAAAAGAAGTGCTATCTTTTCTATTTCAAGTTAATTACAAACAGTTTTGTAACTCTTTGCTTTTTAAAATTAAAAAAAAATGTTGCTGAAGTACTGTACGGGGTTGAACAATGAGAACCCAATGCCAAGGCAGAAGAATGAGTGAATCATCCTTAAGATGCATATTAACCACTTCGCTGTTGAGGCTGTCAGAAGAAATTCCTTTTCTAGAGATGACAGTCATAAGAAAGGATAATGTCAGATGTGCTCATCAGAATAAGAGGGATAGTTTGAGTAAAGAAAGAACGGCCTAGTTATTTCTATGTTTTCTATACCTCCTGGAGGAAAAACTTTGTGAAAAAAAAATCCTATAATATAATACTCGAGGTAGTAGCTCCAGTTTGAATGAGTGCAGGAAATAGAAAGAACATCATGAGGAAGCCAGTTCCCATGAAATAAGTTAGGCCTACTTGACCAAATCAAGGAAACTGAGAGATTTGAAATGTCCTTAAAGCCCCAAGGTTGGCTTTCTGACTGTGAGCTTGAAAAATCACTTTTCAGGCTTCCCTGGCCTTATGTGATAACAGATTGGAAACCTGGGTCTCCTTCTAGTTCTCTTCAGGGACCAGTATGATCAGTTCTAGCAAGAAAATTCCCCTCAAAACTGTCACTGTTCAAATCACATGTCAGGTTGAATCCTATCCAACAGAGTTATATTCTAGAATAATTTTTTAGAAGAGGCTAATACAAAAAAATAATGGGAAGAATTATATTGAATGGAATTATTTTTGATAATGAAAATTATTTGGGTATATTCACTGAGGCTATATCAACATGATATTTAGACCAACAAAGGAGCAGTGTTTAGAATCTATTATGGTAATGTGTTGATTCAAAAAGTACAAATGACATTTAGACAAAAATATTGGTGATTCTCTTACACTGTGTCAATGGACTTTGTTAGTATCGTGTTGAAATAGCTTGAATTAATACCTATATTCTCCCTCTAATTCTTGTCTTCCAATCATCTTGCATATATTTTTTTTGTAATTAAGTTGTATATGCCACTTTTGCCCCTTCTCCCTGCTGGGTATTTTAAAGAAAAATATGGATGCAAATTTTGGTTACACAAAATATTCCTGGTGTATTTTTGCATATTAATGTCCATATTACCATTCCTTGCCAATGATTCTTTGAAGGCACCCAAGCTGTCCAAAACAATGCGTATTGTTAAAGGCAATACTACGTTTTCAGTTTGAATCAACTTTGTTCCTGTTCCACAGGGAAATTCTATTTGTTCCTTTTATATTGTGGATGCTTCTCTAAATTGGTACTTACAGAAGGATAATTAACCCTAGGGTAAAAAACTACCAGTAAAAACAAGTAAGTTGCAGAATGAAAGTTTCTCCAAATCATGGCAGACAAAGGCTCAAAGCAGAGGGCACAGTAGGAGAGAGGTATATTCATGGTTGATGTTAGATATTTTTGAAGCAAGTCCATTTTCAGGAAACAGGCATAATTTACCCTAATTCTTACCATTGTATAGGTGTAGAAGGGCTATAGACCACATGTACTGTCTAAAGGAATTCATCCTTGGGGATTTTTTTTTCAAACCCACTTTTAGGCATTTCACTCTCTGCTTTACAATCATCTTCCACTTTAGGGACTCATGAAATCAATGCCATACTCTTCTCTCTCTCTCTCTCTCTCTCTCTCTCTCTCTCTCTCTTCTCTCTCTCTAAGCAAAATAAAACTGTGATGTGTCTTCTTGTAAAATTTAGGTATACAATGCTATGCAAGCTTTTCTTTATAGTGAGAGCTTTATTTTCTTTAATAATATACCCCAACTTATATGTTTTAATCCCCCTCATCCCTCAGAATAGGAAGAAAATATAACTGCAGCGGTAATGTTGTAGATACAAGCATTGAAACTGTGCAGTCAGTAGAGCTGAACATAGTTATGAATTAATTTAATTAATTCTAAAATGACTCGGGTTTCCACTTTAGTCTATTAGCTCAAGGGTTTGGGCTGTTGGTTTCTGTAAAAGTAGGTTCACACAGTAAAGAATAAGACCATCTGGAACAGTGATCAGTGTTGCATTACATCAGCTAAAACCAGGACAGTAACATGGGGCTCTGCGTGTTAGCTGGATGTGTCCCCTTCAATGTCCTCTTGCCTCTCACTATGTAGGTAAAACTGTGTGCTGAGAAATATAATGGTACTTTGATTATTTTGAGGATTTTTATTTTGTTATATAACAAGAAAATCATTCTTGTCTCTTGGTATTGTATATTTAACTCCCAGTGGCATTTGGGACGGTGGAAATGTCTTTTCTTTGTCTTAATAGGAACGAGAGTGGAGAGATCGCCACAGTATTGCATCCACAACACTATTGGGAGTCGAAGTGATACAGTGGAGGGCCAGTTATGTGAAACCATTAGGGCACTCTCAAAATTGCTCTGGTGGAAGGTATTTCTGAAAAGAGAGTCTTTATTTTGATCTCATGAACAACACAGGAATTACATGAACCATAGTATTGTGCCTAAGAAACTTACCTACATCAGAATAGAAATCACCTCATGGAACCTATACTAGCATATACAAATTTGAAAAACAAATGGCCAGTAATCTTTACTGGATGACGTTTTGGCTGTCATCTTTAATCAGGAGACTGCATTCTTTAATTACAGCTCCTCTGATTTTGGTCCTCTCTCAGCCTCATTATTATTTATTTTGAGGTGATTAGTCAAGAGTCAAAGTTGAGTTGACCCTATATTGTCTACCCCTTGTCTGCACAGTAACTTTACTTGCACAGAGGACATTGCAAAAGGCAAAGCAAAGCATGGTCATACAAATGTTATTGTTAGTTAAACAGAAGGTGGTCACCAATACTTCTTCCTTGTAGAGATGCATTTGACCCTGGAGAGGTCCTGGGTTTCACTTAAACACTGCCATATGCATTGGACAGGTAGTGCAAAACATGGGTCAATCACAAGCAAATATGATGAGTGTTCCCTGCTTCATTATGATATAAGTGGAAAAATCCACCCTTGTGAGAATAAATGCTATTTGTAATTTTCCAGATGTTTGTTAATACAATATTAGACATTTTCTCTCAAGAGTAAAAACAAAATCTGTAATATCAACTCTTTGATAAAAATGTATTAATGGCATAGCTAATATTACACCTTTGTTTCTTAATAATGGAGGTCGTAATGGTCTTAGGCATGGCACACAGACAGAACTTCCTTCTCTCCTTGAGAAAACTTAGCTCTTCATGTGAGGGGAGCATCTATTCCAAACACAAGGCACCATTGTTTCGTTCAGAGGCAGGTGCCACACTGGACCAGCATACTTAGGCTGCAACATCCCATGCAGCTTTGAACAGTGAAGTGGTTAATTCCCATTGATGTCTTTGTTTATAGCATTTATCTCTGACCTATCAAAAGAGGATATTAGATGTTACTTTAGAACTTGAGGATAACATATCACCTCACAACTTGCTTTTTCCAACTGAATAAGAAAGCAGAACAAAAGGATGCCCAACACAAAACACAAAATATCTCCACAAAACAACTCTCAATTCTTAGTCTTGTCAAGCTTTGCTTTTTGAAAAGTTAAAGTAAGAAACGATAGGAAGCTCTATCTATACCCTTTTTCCAGTTTCATCAGCGGGATTGAAGGAATTGTTGGCAACAGGGATGCTTTTCACTGATTGTGGGGAAAACGTTTTGTACACAATAGAATACTGTTTTAGCAAACCAGGTTGTTTTGTGATAGTATTTGGTTTTTCTAGCTTCACATCCACCAGAAGAGCACAAACCAAGGCCATTGCATCAGGCATTTTAAAATTAATATAAAACATGCAAATCCATGCATACACAAATATGGGGGTGTGTTTAAAGGTGTCTGTGGGATGTGAGATTTGTAACCAGTTATGTTAAAATGAGGCACCACTACTGTATACCCTCCTAGGATGATATTTACTGAACCAGTCACTTCAATGATCTGTTACTGTTTGAATCCTATGTTGATTTAATTCTGGTTTGTGTTTAGTGTGTTTCTCTGACAAGGGACTGCAAGGGGCTGGAAGATTCTGTGTCATGCATCCTCAGAGACCTACCATGTTGCACACTTTGTTAACTACAAACTTCACTCTACACTATACAGTACCTTGTTGATATATTCAGTAAAGGCTTATTTTAAAAGAAAACCTATTGTGTTTATCTGAGTAAGTTCATCGGAATATAACTTGTACTTGTGCTTCATTCATTGTAAATGGAAAATGAAAAAGTTTTCATACAAAAACATGCCAGAGGGGATGCAGTTTGTAGAACGATCATATCTCCTACTATTAACCTCTATTTTCATATCATAGTCCTTTTTGTGTAAGAGGATAATGTGGCTGTTTAATGTTTTTTACTTTTCCCCCTACTGATATAGTTACAGAAAATGGTATTATATACACATCACCACAGAAAGCACAGGATTCTGTATTTGAGAAATACAAATACACACATGTAACTAATATGTATACAATCACAGAGTTAATCTCTCTTTCACAATATACACTATTCGTTTTGAACTTTAATTTTGAGAATTCTTGTTCCTTCCTATTTAATTATTCCTCACTGCATATTTGTCTGAACTATTTGATGGATACTCCAGATAGGGCATCTACTCATATATAACTCACATTTTAGTTAGACTTCCAAAAATCTTCCAGAATTCCTTTCTCTAACACTTGGCCGTTTCACCACTGATGTATTTGACATGAGACAAATTAATCGGGAAATAAAATTATAGCATTTAAGTCAACCATTATCACTCTCCTGGACCTCAACTGGATAGAGTTAACTCTGAAAACCAGTGTTAACCATCAATTTATATTAGTGTGAGACTTTACATAAAATACTGAAATTGCTAATTTTGGTTAATTTTAACAAGAATTAACTTTACAAAACATAGGCTGTCAGCCAATAAGAACCATTCATTTGTTAGAATTTATTACGGTCGTCATTCACTGTTCTAGGCTCTAGGGGGACTTCAGAGCCTTTGTAAAAATAAAATGCAATCTTAGATAAATCAACCTTAATTTCTAGCCCACTGGTAATCTGTGTACCTAACCTATTTACTCCTGACCTACTTTCTACAGGACTAGGTTATGTTTTACTCTTTTAGATCCAGAGAAGAATGATCTTGCAATTTAGGAAACTTTTTAAAGACACTATAATAACAGTATGTCCACAGTAATAAAAGAGTTACATCTATCTATGGGGCAGTTAATACATTTGTCATAAAGTGTTATTAATTGTTGCAAAGTGATAGCACATTGGCAAGTGGAGAATGATAAGTGGAGGCTCATTTGAAATTGAGACTTTAAATTCAAAGCAAAATTTCAAGCTTTATTTACAAATTACACAAAACTGGAATCCATCATATTTAATAAACATACCTGAGAAATGTATAGAACACATGGACATAAGCTCTCTGTCTCAGTCTCTCTCTCTCTCTCTCTCTCTCTCTCTCTCTCTCTCTCTCTCTCACTCTCTCTCTCTCTCTTTCTCTCTCTCTTTCATTTCCTAGTCTACACTGTTGTG
This sequence comes from Arvicanthis niloticus, assembly GCF_011762505.2. Lineage (NCBI taxonomy): Eukaryota > Metazoa > Chordata > Mammalia > Rodentia > Muridae > Arvicanthis > Arvicanthis niloticus. The sequence goes on along the minus strand of NC_133430.1, from coordinate 21,987,602 downwards.
CCTTTAAGATGTCCATCCATGTAAGGCCCATTCTCAGTAATTTCTCAGAATTTAGAACTGTATCTCATGAGAAGCTCAGTGTTTTGTCCATAATCCCAAGTGCTGTGGATAGTGGAGTCAGAACTTAGCTTCCAGAAAGACTACGTAGAATCATCAGTACACTGACTAGCCTTAAATTTGACCTTCAGGATAAATATAAGTCTTAAAGAGGTTTGATGACACAGCTTTTGCAGTGTTTCAGTGCATGCCAATATTAATTCCTGTGTCTAGATGGGCACATTGATATTTCCCTAGGAAAGGTGTTTCTTATAATTTCGGTGATTTATAATCCTCCACACAGGGATAATATTTTTCTAATGATATAAAACATAGTCTTTGAGTTTGTTAACATCCATGGACTGACATTACCAGCCATTTTTGCTTTCTTTTTATTATCATCATCATTTGCTTTTAAGTTTGGGTGCTGAATTGTACAATGTTATAATGAAGTTGATAGGTCGCCATTGAAATCTTTCCCAGAAACTGCAGATACTTGACAAGTGACCCAGATTCTCTGTTTCTACATCCTTCAAGAATTTAAACATACATAGGTGTTTAAATTATCATTCATGGTGCGGCTCATTCAAGTAGCATTTGAGCTTCTCAAATTAGCTTTTTCCTCTCTTGTCCTCTGTCTGTCTTCAGATTTTTTTCCAGGTTTTCCTATGTACCGTAGAAAAACAGTCAGACAGTGCTTAATTAGGACATACACTTGCTTTTAAATTCTATTGCCTTCACTTTGTGAAATGGAGGTCAAAGTTAGAACCTGCTGAAGTTAGATCTCTTCAACATGTGGGTCTCAGCATCAAACTCAGGTCATCAGGTTTGGCAGCAAAAGCTTTTACACACAGATCCATCTTTCTAGCCATTGCCATGTTGACTTTTGATGAAATTCTTTCACTCTTATAGTCTAGAGACCCTGGAAAACTTTAACATATTCTATCAATTCTTTCAGTCTCTCCATCGTTGAGTAAAATTTTGGACCCCTGATATGTACCATTCACTTCAAAAGACTTAAATCTAAAATGCCTCCTATAAGTGGAAGCTTGAAACATGTGAGGTAGCCCTGCTCAAACAGCTGAAAATGTCCTTGACATAATGAAGGAAAACAGTTCCCCTTTCTCAAAAGATTCTTTGGTTACTCATTAGTATGTATTTTATAGAAAAATTTTGTATATAAAATCATATATTTGATTTGAAAATTTTGTACAGAATCTTGATATGACCAAGGGATGAACTGAGTGAACAGGTTACATGAATTGAAATATTTCATTTTATTCAAATACTTTCTGAGCCAATTTTGAACAGAGAAGCATATAATGGAATTGTTATTTTTAATTATCTTGCAATACAATGACATGATCATGAAAAGCCCACATAGCACCAGTCCAATTAAGTCAAGCATTCTGACAGTTTGGGAGATAAAATCAATTTTCTCCATTTGAAAAGCAGAAGTACATATTCCTTTTATTTCAAGCAGTAAATTCAGACCAGGTCATCATTATTCACTGTCATAGCCCAGATGAAAATACAAAATATCAAGTATAGGTTCATATTGTATCATCTTACTTTCAGCTATGGAGACTCTATAATCTTTTCTAGAAACAATTTCTCCCTACAGAAAGATACATTAGTGGTAATTAAAAACTCAGACTTGAAATTAGTCTGATTAGTTTTAGAAATTCGACCATACTATTAACTAGCCAACTATCCTAAGTAATAGATTGCATTTGAAGCTATCCGTTTCCTCTTACATAAGTAGGATAATACTCTGTAAATATCAACCTCTGGAGCAGTATGGCAGAGAATTTGATCCTAAAAATCACCCAAACATTAAGACTTATATAGTCTGGTTTTTGTTTGTTGATTTCATCAATACAAGGTGACATACATCCATTATTTTTGACGAAAGTTAAACTTTAGAGTAATTGGCAATTCGATATAGATGATATCTATGTAAACGTAGCTGACTTCCAAGTCCAACTTAATTGTGCACAGCTAACAGAATCACAGAGAGGTTTTTATTGCCCCAATATTTTTATTTTTTTGAAAGTGAAAGAGGAAGTGAGTTGTGTCATAATAGCATACAGAACAGCAGGTCCTTTGCTTCTTGTTGAGGCAAGAACCATTGAACAACTGTTGAGTGAAGAAAGAACACACTGCTTTGAACATGTAACCTATTCCCTCTAGTAGGCAGAATGCTAATAAGTGTTCTTGTGATTGAAAGTCAGCTCAAGCTCTGTAAGCATCATACATCCCTAAAAGGAAGTATTCAGAAGATTCTAAAACACAAAAGCCTGGGTTTTAAAGGAAATAAATTTGCCTTAAATCTGTAAGTAATTTGTTTACTTGCCATGCTCAGGGTCAAATCTATTGCCTTCATTAAGCTGTACTCTGAATTCCACACAAGTCTAGTTTACATGGCTTCATGATAATTTATGCTACCATGCCAGCATCATAACTTTTAAATCTATTCTTGGATTACAGCGATTATGCAGACAGTAACCCAAAGGAATCAAGAGTTGTAAGCTGCCACTTCAGTGCTAGGAATCAAATTTTTGCCCTCTATAACCAATAAGCCATCTTTCCAGACCCTGTCATGTTATTCTTATATTTTCTTATGATTTTATTTTTGTCAACGTAAGCAAATAGACTCAGTTCAGCTTTCTCACTGTAGTTTATACCCGCATCCTTTTCCCTAATATTTTCTCTTTTCTTAAAGAAAGAGAAAGCCATGCATTTCATTCATTCATGAAAAAATAGTTTTTCTTCCCATCCTTAATTTCATTGTACAATTGGTTTCAAGGAAATTATTTGCCAAGTATGCCAAGTATCCAAGGAAACCATTGTTGTGTGATTCAATAGAACCAATCTCTTTTCTCTTTGGACAAGTATTGACTGGCTGGCCCTCAGTTCTTTGTATTAGATTACCTTCCTTACTGGCCCTCACTAGCAAGAAAACAGTCAATTGCATTAGTCTTTCTGAGCAAGGAGAACCTGGAGGAAAAAAATGTAATGGAGTTCAATTTCATAAGAACAAAAGCACCAGTCTATAGAACCTTAGACTACTTCATAAAGAGATAACCTATTCAAACATGACAAATATCTTTAATTCTGAGGGGAAAACTATCTACAACTAGGTTCAGATCTCTGCCATGGCTTGAAATAACGTGAATCAGGAGCACATTTTTACTCTGGAATTCTCATCTAGGTCAGAGGAATTACTCACCTCCACAATAACAGCACACAACACTGGCTGACACATACCAAATGCACAATGACGTCACCTATTTTGAAAAATATGTGGAATTGGGATTCAGAACACTATTTTCTATACACCAGTTATCTGTTGGACCATGGGTATGGCCACTTATTTTAGTCATTGTCAAAAGGAGAAGAGCTTGTTGCAGTCTCAGATGTCCTGTTGGGTTTAAAGTCTGCTTCACTCTTGTTATTGTCTGTGAAGTTTAGCTTCTGTTACTTTGTTTTTCTTTTGTGTGCTGTCTTGAGAAAACAAACAAGCAAACAAACAAAACAACTGAAGAAGATGCATAGAGAAAATATACAGAGAATAGTCAAAGAGTTAATTCTATGGATTTTATTCTAAAGCCTGGCATGTTGAGCATTAAACGGAAGTGGTTGCTAAGCAATTAAGAGTATTTACTGCTACAGAGAACCTAGGATCACTTCCCAGCACCCACATCAGGAAGTTCACAACCACCTGAAAGTGTAGTTCCAGGGCATTTGTCTTGCTCTTCTGCCCCTCACGGGTACCTGCACACATGTGGTAAATGTAAACTAATTGAGGCATACACATACATAAAATTTAAAAAAGCAGTAATAATAATTTAAACAGGTTAGGGAAGAAACATGCATACTCATGGACAACAGGAGCGATTTGCACCACAAATAACTGTGAGTGTGATTTCATGTGTGATTTTTCAATGCTCCCAAGCCTCAGTTGCCTCAACATGAGATATGGTAGTCGTACTTCTGAGGGTTTAATAGAGTACATGGTATGGAGAGGTCAGCGGTAAGCATTATAGCTAAATCCTGAAAATGCATGAAGAGAAAACCAACTGTGAACATTATCATTACTTCGGATAAAAATAATATAATGAAGAAGAAATATTTATAAAACACAAAGGAAAAACTTCATTTTTTTAAATGCTGAGTTTGTCTTCTATTTCTGCAAGTCTCTGATGTTGGAAGCTAGCAATCATTTCATATTTAGAGAAATGAAATTATGAGAATAATATGAAGGATAATATTAAATCATAAGCAGCGTGTAATTTAGAATAAACAGGACAGCTTTCAACACCAACGCCCACAGTCCATCCTCTAAATCTGGGAACAATACATTTTGTTTTTATACATCAGAGAATGAATTCTCAGAATAATTAGGTTATTCTTCTGTAACATCTTCAATAACATTGATAAAACTACTCTTGAACAGATGACAATGAGATGCTAATTATCAAATTTTAGACTTAAAATAGTTATCTTTAAACAGCCTTCTTATGGTCATATTACACACCTGGATAAATAATGAAACACTATTTTAGTAAGAATGTTTATATAGTGTAGAACTTCTAATAATTTATAATTGTCTAACGACTAAGATTTTAAATGGATTGCTTTTAAATATGCAATTGGAAAGGGATCTTTAGGACTAAAACTGAACGATTACCTATTCTTTCACATGCAGTTATTTATAGTTCTAATTTACTAGCTCTTGTTATGAAAATTTAAAACTTCAGTTCTTCAGCAAAATTTGATAAAAGATAGCCAAATTATTAAGATAATATTTTTAAACATGTATAAATATTATGTTTCCTCTAAGTAGAGCTAATACAGGAATTTAACAAAGAAAATTTAATGAAAGTATTTAGTGACACTTTTATTGCAAACACTAAAATTGCAATAAGAAGTTTAGGAACATGAATATTTCTACCTAATGGGAAGAAATCAAAGGTGGCATCACCGAGGTGAAAAGGTGCCACATCCTACTAATCTCAACTGATTCTTCACAGTGATAGAAAATTAAATTTTAAAGAGATGTGTCTTTTTAATCATTTACTTTATTAAATATAGTTACTATCAGTGAACTCATTACTATAAACTCTGTTTTCAAATGCAAATGTTCCCCCCAAATATACACCAAATTAATATAAAGAAAAAGTTTACTGAACAATAAAGTGTCTATGTAAAATTGGTCAGATTCTGACATTCAAAGATAAAGAACAAAATTTGTCAAAATAAATGGTAACACTACATACATTTGAAGAACAAGACCAATGTGTTTATGGATTAATAAATGCTTATTAACCATAAAACATTTGTTACTTGCATATACATTTAAATCACTACAATTTAGAAGCAATGAAAAATTACACTTAGACTAACAGCTTAGTAAAAGCACTAACAATCAGTTTAAAGTAGTAAGCTTCCAATATTGGAAAGCTGACTGCTATTATTATCATCTCACAGTCTTTCATCCTCTCACATGAACAGTAGTGATGTAGTCCCTAAATGGGTCCATTACTCATTTCTGCCATACCGTCATAGCTATTTATTATTGGACTTGAGATAAAATTTAAAAGATGATCACTTCTTATTGTATTTATATATGAATGTGTGTAGAAAAGTCTGCAGACTTTCCTTATTCTAATTTCATAGTGTCAGAGAAGAGCTAAGTATATGAACCTATATAACATGTCATTAAAAGATAGCTTGAATTTCTGTTCTTTTTTGCTCTAGAATTCTCCACTTGGCTTAATAACCCATCATAATCTTTATACTTTTGAGTATAAAGCATCATCACCCAGATATGTACACTTAACATGAGCTCTTTCTCAGCCTTTAATAGAGGACTTCTAGCTAAGTAATTTGACCTCAGAACTATCGGGATGAGTGGAAATTTTTTGATAAGAATATATTCTGAGATGTACGGGGCATGCCAGCTCATTCATAGACAGCTAGTAAATAAATCAGGATAGAGTTGTCACTCAGAGGTCAGAGCCACTGACTATGACATCAACCCAATGCTCATGGCCCAGGGTTCCTGACAAATTTTCTGGCTGGCTCATACCCTTTGCCTGTTCATGTGATACGTAGATTCACACCAGGAAGAGAAGCAAGACACCATTGGAAGACACTGACCAAAGCCAGTGGCTGAATGAGAAACTTATACTGGGTCTGGCACTTTCACAAATGGCCCTATTAATTACTGGGTTCCATAAGTGACTGAGAACAATATCCTGCTTTACTTTGCCTGCAAGCATAACTTTTGTAATGAGAAAGAAAAAGAGAGAATTTGTGACCACTTCAGAGAACGAGGCTCTGATCATCTTGTAGCATTTGGCCAGAATCCTACTACACTCAAAACATTAAGAAAATGAAGCCAGAATGTGAAATCATTCCACAGAATAATGATCTTCTCAGAAATCTTTGGAAAGCAGGCGTAATTAGTAGAAGAGGTCACACATCTGTGGATTACTTGCTTATGATATCTAAGACCTGAAATGTATATTTGAGTCAAAGTGTCTGGAAGCACTATTTTCAACCATCTTTATGGCTTACTAGAGTGACTAAAGAGGTTCTCTGCTTACAAGAAAATGAACCAAATACTCCTAATATCTGCATATACAAGAGTGGCTACAGGGAGTGATAAATAGCTCCTTGAAAGGGCAGGGAGATGGGGAAAATGAGACAATGTTTGTATTGCTTGAGTCTTTGAAGGAATGGCTGAAGTATCCATGAAGACACCTTCCTCTCTTCTCATTTTCTTTCGTACATAGCCTAATTTTGTCATGGGTCCTCTTTTCTTTTATCCAATCCTTGGCCGTCCAGGCCATTTGAAGCCTAGGCTCCTAGTTTTCTCTTGACAATGTTCCCTTTTAGTGTGACCATGTTCTGCACTGACACCCACATTACAGGCTTGCTGGTCAATTGCTGTAGTGCTTTGAAGAGCCAATTATTTGGGCTCTCCTTCAGAACTCGTCCTCATGCTGCAGCCTGAGATGCTGGTCTGTCACCCTGGTTCCCAGTGTGGTTCTTATCCTACCCCATTCTATCCCTTATAACACTTGAGCTGCACTTGCCCTGGCTATTGCACTCACCACATTTCAGTGTAACCTGGAATCAGTGACTTCCTGGAGATCCTGGTTCACAGGCATTTGGGTGCAATAGACATGGGTTTGAGGCTTCTGGTTCCATGGCTCTTTAAATCTCAGAGGAAAAATTCTGGAGCCAGGACACTTCCTGATTTTAACAGCAATGAAGCTTACAATATAACCCCCAGCTATGAGCCTGGGTTCTCACTGTCTCCTCGTATTGTTAGGTTGTAGGATAGCACCCGCTAGGTCTCTGAAGTCTTCAATGTTTTCTGTCCTCACTGACTGCTGCACACCTGTCATTGGGACCATCCTTCCAAATTAACCGTTCTACTTGAATTCATGTCAAGAAAGTTTCTTTATGCTTTTATTTATAAACAATAGCAACAACAGCAGAAGTAGCAAAAAAAAAAAAAAAAAAAAAAAACCAGAAAACAAAAAAATAAAAAAATATATAACACTTAACTGACACAGAATGAGATAATGACAACTGAATTGTTGAAAGAAAAAAATGAAAGAAATTTGAATGCAAGTCATTTGAATGCACAAACGCCAGGGAACCTATCAATTTAGGGGCACTGAGGAACGCAAGCTTTACCTGTGTGCTTGCTTTTTCCTATAAGATCTACTGAATAATTAATAGAAAACTTACTGCTGTCTCCTCTCTTTGATGTCACCCAGGGTGAACCGAGATTTCACAGAGGTTAGATCCTCTTTACAGAAAAAAAACCAGGGAAGGTGCACTCATGTTGCCTGAAATATTAAATAATTTTCTCGCCAGCATGGCACCAGGGACAGGCTGGCCTCTTCTCAGCCCAGCAGACTCTCTGACCCATGGTAATAGTTATACTCAGTTTATATTTGAAAGAAAAGATTTTTCTTTTAATTGAACAGGAAAGGTGAGACGTGGCAGAACCTTTCCCTAATGAATAATGATTTCAAGAAACCAATCACTGGGCATGAAGGAAGCAGGACTTCCCGGTCGGAGAGAGAAAGAGAGTAGGCAGGAGAAAGATACTTCCTTTTGAATGGGAGAGAACATGGAGGTACAATGTAGGTAGACAGAGGTGGTTGATTTAAGTGGCAGATCAGGATTTCCCCAACCCCAGGATTTAACATAGAATAGCTTACAAAATTAACATGCTAGTTTCTGTGCCCAGAGATACTATTACCTGTTGTTTCTAAACTAAGATTGTGTGATGTTTTTCTTCATGTGGCAACTCAACTAGGTTCCAGAGAAAGTTACACTGGCAGAGCACCCCAGAAAGCGTGGGACACTCATGGCAACAGCCTGCCATGGGAAATTAGTGAGCCAGGTGGAGAGATTTGGAGCTCTGACTCAGAGAGTCTTCTGAGATGAGAACAAGTCAGCTTGCCATGCCGGGCTGAGAGCAGACCTGCCATGCAGGGCAGAAAACAGACTAGCATGTCCACTAGTGCCACGACTGCAGTACTGTGGATTACCATTTAATATTTCACACAACACACCCAGACATCTTCCTCTACTCAGAGTAGCCCAGAAGTGTCATGCATTTTGAATGGGATGCAGGCTTATTTCCAGCTTCCATTTAAATCTCATCATGACCACTTCTTCCTCCAACCAATCTCATCTCTTTACCATGCCTTTTACTGGTGTCTATCTCAAAAGACCAGCCTAGTGGGCTAATGGGACCATGTCTACTTATCTCTGCTTGAGTCCGCTTACCTGCAATTGCAAACTGTCAAACCTGTTTATTAATTTTGAAAAAAAAAAGAACTCTTCTAAATGTAATTAGAAATATAAGCATTAGTTATTTAAAGTTGAAAACCTGAACTCTAAGGACTGCTTGTCTTACTGAGAAAAGTGAAAGAAAATTTTGCTTTGTTTTATAATTTCCCATGATTCTTCTCATTCTGTGAATTTGAATGATACCTGTGAACACTGGAGGCCTACGTATTGCAACAAATGTGTATCTAGTCAAACCTGCTTTGATTTGTCAGTGCATCCTTCTCTGATGATGGTAATTTCAAGGATACTACCACAAAATGCTATCAACAAACAGGTGAGCGAAAGCAGATAAAACTTACCTACCCCTTTGAATGAAGCAAAAAGAAACTATCACTTTACATGAAGTCTAAAGGCAAGTGTCAGTCAACTTTACTGGTGTGGTAGGGTAAGTGCCTGCTCTGGCTAGAAAAAAGAAAACGAACTAAATTCAACGCAATTTTAGGAGCTAGAGCCTATGTTCTGCAGCCATTTTTAGCCAATTGCTTTAACAGTACCTGCAGGATCCAGTGGATTGTCCTAGCTGCTGGCTAGAAGCTGAGAAAGTAGATATTCTTTGTTTCCTTTTTACTGACAATAGCTCTCAACAAATTCAGTTAATGCCATGGCATGTTGTTTATGAGCACACCTTCCTGTTAAGTTGACAGAGTCTTGACAGGAGTAAAAGAGAACTGAATTCTCCCTCTGAAGTGGTTTTAAAGTGGTTTTAAAATAAGCAGCTTTTCTTGAAAGTGGTTTATCTGTATGAAAAAAAAATGAAGATGGACATTAAAGACATTCAAACATTTAAGGACCAAATTTACTCTCTTCCTTGCAAGCAACATAAAGGACTAGGAATCCAGTGACCTCTGTTTCTACTTTCTGATGCTTGCTTTTCAGGAGTCTGTATGACTGACAGTTGCTGAGTTTTCTCTTTTGTGTAGGCATTTTAACCTCCATTAAACACATCATCCATTTTAAAGATGGAAAAAGTGCAGCTTGGGGTGGTGGTGGCTCCATCCAAGTAAAGGACTTGCAAGTGCAGAATGTAAGTAGGATTCATAGCAATTATGAAAGCCAGAGGTAATAAACTACTTCCCTATGTCTCCGCCACTTTCAAAATGCAACTGGATTTATTCTCTTGACAACACAGAGAATAGCACATTCTAACAAACACATCTTTAAAAGAGACTCACTAGCCCCTGCTACCCATGTTTGACCCTAAGTGGTGTGAAACAGCATTTGCAATTTACAGCTTTCCTGTAAGCTTTTATTCATGACTATGTGGCCTCTCTACTGGCCAACAATGTTGAAGCTGTTTGTTTGCACTGTAGCAATGGTTTAAAGTGCACACAAATCCAGTACCACATCCAGTAAACATCTTTATAATGTAGGTGGCAATTTTTCTATTACCACACACTACATATTTAGCCTATATATTATGGTGATAAAACCCACTGAAAGTGATATCTAACAACAAAGAAAGCATTTACAACCTATAACAATGTCCAGAAAACACAGAAGAAAATCTGATATTGAAGGATGAGGTGGCAAGCTGTGAAGAAAAATTCTTTTAGCAAAGTCCCAAATAAGATAGATGTGAGTTGTTCCCAATTCTTTCTATGCACTTGGATTTCTAGAATATTTTCCTTTTGTATTTTATGAATGAACAAAGCTTTGCAAAATATATGTGCATGTATCAAGTATAAAGGCAGAGTTGGAAAGAAATCATCTTCACAAGATTTGGACTTAGACACAACGGCAATCAAGCAGAGAAAGTGTAATCAATGCTCTTTTCTCCAGGGTCTGGTAGAGTCAGGAAAGAACTGATTCCTTGAGATGGACTCCTTCAGCATGTCTTTGGGTGCATGTTTGTGAGTTCCTATAACCTTTCTCCACAAATGCAAGACTTGCATTAAGCATTTTCTTTCTTTCTTTCTTTCTTTCTTTCTTTCTTTCTTTCTTTCTTTCTTTCTTTCTTTCTTTCTTTCTTTCCGAAAAGCAAGTGGAATAGTTTCTGTTTCCTGCATTTTACTGGTACTAACACTATAGGAGATTTGTTTGCTCAAGGATGTAATGTAATATTGGTTCCCTAACCAGGTTAAATTTGAAAGAAGAGAGACACTTCTAGTGAATAGTTAAACTGTGGAAAACTCTCTTGCAGTGAAAAAGGAAAATAAACTAAAACTTGTTTGTGACTAAAGTTATCACCTGAGGTCACATGTAATACCGGGCTGATTAAAACCAAGGTTTTCAAGGTTCTATGTGATTGCTTCTATAGAATTTCATGATGAGAAGAAACATTCAGCAATTATCATATAGGCTGTCTTTCCTCTAGGACAAAAACTATACAGCAAATCCTTTTAAATATTGATTCTAGAAAACTCTATAAGCCCTGCAGCATCCATGACAACTATCTTACCATCTCATAATCAAGTACTGCTATTGATAATAATACAGAGTGTCTGCTCATACTTAGAGTTGAATTAAAATGAGGTTGATTCCCAGTATACTTATATTTCCGTGAAAATTAAGGCACTGATTGAAAGCGACCAGAAACCTGATGAGTTCAGATGTACTGAATTCAGAAACTTCATGTGTTTTCTTGGTAATAGAAGTAACCCATCCATTTTTTGTACATTCTTTCATTCTTGAGTTACAGCATTGACCACTATGCTGTGTTCAAAGTACCTAATGGATCTTTCAAGGCAAAAGTTCTAAATTCTTCCATGATATTCCTACAGACCAGTTCCAAAGGTCTATAAACCATGTAGTCAGGTTTATCTCAAAACTGACACAACTTCTGGTACCAGTTTTCTGTATTATTTACGTGTTTTGTTGCTATGGCCAAAACACAAACAAAAAGAGTAAGAAATAAAATAAAACCAATCAAATGGACTTAAGGAAGGCACAGTTTATTTCATACACAGGTCTAGGCGGCAATCTATCATAGCATCAAGAATTCAAGAGCTTGAGGCAGATGGCCATATTTTATCTACAGTCAGGTAGCAAAGGAAGTGAATGACCATGCTCAGCTCACTTATTTTTCATTCATTCCAGTCAACATCCACAGTTAAAACAAATCCTTCCAATGCAAACTATTCTAGATAATCCTTCAGAAGCATGCCCAGCACCAAGATGCTTGTCTCTTACATAATTTTAGATCTCATAAAGATTAACAATCAATATTAATCATCACGTGAATCTTTTTTATCTAAGATAAAAATAAAGGTATGAATGTGGCCTTTGAAATAAACTCTGGGTTTGAATTGTGATGATGTAATACTGGTATGATACAGGACAAATAATAATGCAAGGCACAAGGTAGAGATGCCGTCTATATTAAGTAATAAGGATATAAGAGACGGAAAGTGATTCAATATATTTATGAGTAGGAAAAATTTCAGTATAACATCATGGATACAATTAATCAGTAAATTTAATTTGTACCTGAGTTTTACAATTAAAAAAAAAGCCAGGCTTAGCAAAAAGAATTCTAATTGATTGTCACAATGTAGACTAATAGCCATTCACTCAATATTTGAATGGAAGGTACTCCTTGAGGTATGTCTATGATCTCCATGTGAATGAAACACCAGTGAAAAAGGTGGATATGTTATAAAATTGGCAGAATAGGAGGAGCTTACTGTAATGGTAATTTCAATCATTAATTTCATTCAGGGATGAAGTCAACTGAATTATGCCATCTCAGATGCAGCTATTTATTAATAGAGACACTATAACCAATGACCAATGAATGTCATAGGTTAGTTTTAACTTCATTAACATTATAAATCTAAATCTCATCTCAGTTTTGTTTTTTTTTTTTTTTTTTTTTTTTTTTTTTTTTTTTGTCTGTTGCTATAACCAAACACTCAAGACTGGATAATTCATAAAAAATAGATGTTTTCTGGTTTGGTACTGAAAACCGGAAAGTGCATCTATATGAAACACTCATCTGCTTAGCAACTGGTGAGGGCCAACTTGTTTCTTCTTAACATGACACAGAACATCACATGTCAAGACACAGGAAGTATGATAACTTAAATCATCATCTTCTTCCTCTTCCTTTTCCCCTTCCCTTCCTCCTTCTCCTCTTCCTCCTCCTCCTCCCCCTTCTCTTCCTTCTTTTTCTAAATTCAATAATGGCACCAGAGAGATCCAAGTTGTTGACTGTATCTAAAACTAGTTACCATAAAGAAGTGCATCTTTAAGAGTCATTAACTGAGTTTGAGACTGTGATTTAGAAATATCAATTTTGTGAACACATAGTGGTCCTGTAACATATGAGGATATCACTCATTACTCCAAGGGTACATGACATTCTTACACCAGATCTTATTTAATACTTCACATGATTAAAGATGGAGAACTGAGAACACAAAATCATCCTTGGAAATTCAAATGCATTCAATTAGGTAGGAAAAATAATCATGAAAATGCCCACATCTGCCATATTTTACAAATTTCTTTGTGTTCATTAGGAGACATCTGAATAATTTCTCTAAAGAAATAGAAATAGAGTTACCTATTCTTGCATTCTAAATATTTGAAAGCAACTTACTTGACTTGTAGATATGCTATTTAGGTAATTGAATCTAATCTCTAGGACTGTGTGTTGATAGCTCATCCAAAAGAAGACTCTACCATTCACAGGCTGGGCTCAAGTAGCTATATTTGTAATCAGTTATTGAGATTCAGAAAATTCATTAGTGTTTGAAACATATGGCCATAAAGTTTTGAAAACAGCGCACACCTGAAAAAAAAAACACTAATATTTTAGAATACTAGGGCTTTAAAATAAAATAATGTCTGTTTAAATTATTAATATTCTCTTCATACCCATATTCTGAATCTTGAATAGGTTTTGGGGGAGACCAAAGCCATGGATATTAGACCCTGGAGACTGAGTCAATAGCTATCATTACTGTTATGTGCCACCAGCTGCTTGAAGCAGCTAGCTATTTAAAACATGATAATGGACTATTGAATACTCAGTTACAGCACCATTTCATTGAAAGTACTATTGGATATTGAGAGTGCTGCCATTAAGAATATGTGGTCTAGAGTAATGAGAATTAAATAGGGCTTCCCCCAACTCCTGTAGTAAGTGTAATGTGGACACATTAACAGGAAAGGGATGAAGTACATTCACACATTCCTAAGAAGAAATTGAAAATGATCTAGTCAACTGCATCTGAATACAGAGCTGAGAAAACTAGCAAGTTCTAGCAGAAGGCTGTGTCATCTTTTTCTGCTGATGGCATAGTTATGAAGACAAAATATGAGAAATAAGGAAATATCCTAAGTGGTAGAAGTTTTCACAGCTCACATACTCTATCAAGAAAGCACACTGGCCAAACGTTAAAATTTCACGTGTTAGATATATAGTATAGACTAGTATTCTCTTAGATACTAGACATGTTCCTTTAATACGTGTGTGGCAGATGAATAGCTGACCTATATTTTAGACATTTCTGAATATGTAATATGCCTTTTGTATATTTAGTTTATGTAGAATACCAGAGTCAAAAGTATTGAAAGTATTCATTCTATGAATAATATAAATATCTTGGTCTTTAAAAATCTTATCTATGTTCAATGTAAAACATACTTGTTTTAGTTATGTTTTATATCATAGTTTATTAGTTTATTTAACATTCTGAGAAATGTTAAATGTTCAAATATACAGAAATTTTCTAAGTTTGACTTTTCCATTAGACATTTTTTTCCATAAATCCTTAACACAGTTATTCTGAGTAACAGTTTATCAGAGTGGAAATCACTTGACCCAAATTTTGATGATTTAATCACTTGTTGTAAGGGATTGACTCAAGCACATAACAAAAACTCCCATTTGCATCCATTAGATTTTTGGTTTATGGGATTGGATAATTAGAAAAACAAGAGAGTGATTAGGAACTAAGATAAATGTGTGCATCTTGAAGCAGAATATAAAGCAGTACAAAATATCTTGTAAGATGAACACTTGAAACCCATTCTCAGAAACATGCATAGATTATAATGGATTAAAGTTTGGAATGCTATGCAGAATTGTGCTTGATTGAGTCTAACAAGTAAAAAGTTTATAATTAGGGCCACTGCATTTGCATGTAAGCAAGAGATGAGAAAATTAATGCTTCCACAATAAAAAATATAGATGCTATAATATTCATACCTCATGCTCATTATGGAATATAATGTTCTTTGTATTATTAATACTTTCATATTAACTCTGATTTCTTCAATTATTTTTGCTTGATTTGGATCATTAACTTCAACAAAAAATGTTTCATGCAAACAATATAGGTACTTTATTTTCATAATGTATGTGTATTTTATATACATATGCAAAGCATATAGACTGAACACATATAGTCTCACTTCTAGGCTAATGGAGAGTTTGTTCTATTTTTTTTTTAATTTCTTACTTCTTTGTAGGCAAAATATCTTAATCATGCTGCAGTTAAAGAGGGAGAAAGATAAAATTTACTCTTCAAGAAGTTGTATCTGAATTAATACTTTTGTAAATGTGCTTCAGAATTTCATTCATGAAAAACTGGAAAGTGTGTCTTCTCTCACTGAGGCCAGACCAGGCAGTCCTCTGCTGTATATGTGTTGGAGGCCTCATATCAGCTGTTGTATGCTGACTGGTTGGTGGCTCAAAGTACAACTGATCCCAGGGGTCCAGATTAGTTGAAGCCACACCTAACCCATGAGAGACTTGAGGTCCCAGGGAGTGGGGAGGTCTAGTCAAGTGGGGGTGGTATGGGTTAGGACATCCTCTTGGAGACAGAGGAGAATGTATGTGATGAGGAACAATCAATGGGTAGACCAGAAACAGGATAATGACTGGACTGTAAAAAAAATTAAAGATTTTTTTAAAAAAAATGAATGCCCTTCTTCCTTTTATTTATTACATTGTTGATTTTAATTCTCAGGTATAATCCATACTTGTATGAATTGAAAAGCAATATGATATTAATTTACAATTTCATACTTATAAAAAATAGTTTCAAATACCATACTTTTTCCTCAATATCTTGTTTTTTAAAATATTCTCTTGTTGCTTCGATTCACTTCTTTTAAATATAATGTAGTATTAGATGTATTAATATATATTACCTATGCCTATAATCTCAGTCACAGGACGACTGCTGTGAATACAAAGTATTCTATTATATTACTTTATAGATATAAATTAATTCTAATTTTTCTATGGTATAAGGGTATATATTGTATTTTCAGCATTATAAAAAATCCTAAAGTAACCATTATTTTTATGTATATTTTGCATATGTAAAGTTTCTTTGGCATGGATGTCTAACAATTAAATTGCAAGATTGAAAATTCAGTTGCCATATTTTGTCCTAAAGTCTTCAATTTTTTCTATCAGTAATACATCAAAATTTTCTTTTCCCCAGCCTTGATATACCATTTGTAAAATATTTAGATGTTTATACTACCCACTGATAGATCCATCAATCATCAGGGTGACATTAAATTATTTTACATCTCAATTTCTGTTAATTGTGTCTTATATTGATTATGTATCATTAATTGGCTCATTTTTAATGCATTTTTGATGTTACCTCATTTTAAATTAAATCATGACTCATTCTTAGAAGGATATTTTGATATTTTATACTTTGAATATTGTTATGTGTATATATGCAACTTTATTGTTATTCACTCCTATTCTTTATACCATGTCTTAATATTTTTAAAATAATTATTTTCTTTGATATTACAATATAGTTATATCATTTCTCTATTCCTTTACTTCCCCCGAAGCCCTCCCAGGTTCTCCTTGCTCTCTTTCAAATGTATAGGGTTTTAAAAATTGTTACATATTTGCAATATGCATAAGTGTGTGCATATTTATAAATATGTAGGTGCAACAGATCCAGTCTGTATAAAATTACTTGTCTGAATATGTTTTCAGGCTTACAATTTGGTATTCAACAATTGAAGAAGATCCTGTAGCTACCATTTTAAGAAATCGGAATTGATCTGTAAACACCTTCTCAACATGTGGCATTTCTAAATGTTTAAGTTGTGTCTCTTCTAAGTATACTTTCCTATGAATACTTTTGAAGGCACATATTCTTTTTCTTATATTGCTAATGTTTTTCTCAGACTCTCAGCATGCATACTTGATTTAAAGTTTACATTAATCACCACTTTCTCACATTCTCATTTTTTTTGAACAATAAAAGGAACTTCATAGTATTAATGGTCACCACCTGCTTACTTACATATGCTTTCTCACCAGGGCTTTGAGTAAATGAATATCATATTAAAATTTTTTCAGTATTAACCATGGCAGTAAAAACAAAACCGAGAGAATGATGTTCATCAGATAGGGCACATTGGATCAGCTTCAGTTTACAAAAGGAAAGTAATGAGTGAAGAGCAATAGTATCTCATAAACAGGAGACAAAAAAAATACTTTTGCTTTTACTGATTCTTTGTGAGTTTCACATCATGCAATCCTATCCCACTCATCTTTGTCATTTCTTAATCCTCCCTCTGCCATTGCCACCTCCCCTCAAAAGAAAACAAAAATAAAAATAAAACAAATTTAAAAAATAAAACAAAGCAAAGCATAGAAAATGTCTTGTGGAAGCTGTAAGGTGACACAGTGTCACCTTTTTTGTTCATTGTAACGAGTCATTGGTCTGGTTCAAAGCCTTTGTTTTCTGCTGCACCATCATTACTAGATTCTCACTGTGACTCCCCTTCGTTATTCTGTAGTTGCCTTGTGTCATGGAGACCCTGCAGCTTTGGAAAAGCAGGACCAGCACCTTAATACTTTAATATGCTCCAGCAGTTCATAGATGATGTAGACTCATCTATGTGTTCTTGATCTGGGCCTGGTTTGTAGCTGTGTTGGTCAACCTGTCAGCTCTCCTGTAACTACAGCATAGAGATGAGTTCTCCAACATGGCCTTGGATAGCTCACCCAATGCTGTAGCCCACAATAGGTTCGGGTCAGCTCTCAAGCTTTCATGCTTTCAGGACTAACTAACAAACACTCACACCAACACAGTCAACTCCAGTGTGCTCTCCAGTCAGTAACCTACACTCCCAAATTCAGCAGACAAAGAGGGGAATGGGCCAGCTCTGTGCTCATACATTCACCTGACTGGCTCACTGGTGCCTTTGCCATTAGGGCCAGGTCCACTGTATTGTCCAGGCAAGGTGCCGGGCCTGATTTCTTGACTGTTGCAACCCATGAGAGGCAGGACCAGGTTTCCCCCTCTCTTGATCCCAGGGCTAACTCCTGATCGCTATATTGGTCGTGGGTAAGGAAGGGAGAGCAACACTGCCATACCCATGCCACTTCACAGTAGACCAGTAGCAAGGCCAACTCTCCTGTACTCACATGTGGCTCACTCATGGCCCCTCCACCAGTGCCAGCTCTACTGTGCTGCCCAAGCAAGGTGTAGGAACTGCTCTCCCAAGAGCTGTAGCTAGTGATAGGTAAGACCATCTCTCTGGCACTCATGAGAGTCAGCTACTTCTGTACAACCCTTGGACATCTATGTAGTTCAGGCAATTGGCCAGACCAAAAAGGTCTTATATGGTCTTTAGTGGTAATCTTATCCATGGACACAGACCCTTGTTGCATGGCCATGAAGCAAGACATGGCCTCAGTGGCAGCATGGGCTGACACTTCACCATAGCCTCAGGTGCCAGGACTCATAACAGACCTTTTCTCTCCATGTTCATGTCTCTAGTTTCACCTATCATAAAACTGCTCAAGCTGTTTTGCTTCTCTTTCTCTCCTATCTGCATACCACATACTTGTACACTGTAGTGGCTCCTGCTGTGGGTGAGTAACTCACTCAGCTATTGAGTCTCTGGATGTCTTCCTCCTCTTGTGCCACATGGCAAGCTGAAAGGTAGGTCTCTGTTTGTCCTCTGCCAGCCTATGCTACATGTGTTTGGTGGCTAATGGGTCTCTAGGTATCTCTAGAAACAAACCAAAATATTTAACAGCATTCTTGATTTGAACTATCTTATATAAACAGCCAAATTTTATTTGACTTCTCTTTTGGATGACTTTGTTGATTTAGGTGATATCTTAAGTATTTGAAATGGTATATTAATTAAGTATTTGAAATGGGTAAACACCTTCATAGAGGCAGGAGGAGGGGGGATGGGATAAGGGGTTCCTGGGTGGTGGGGGAAATATGTTAAGGGGATAAAATTTGAAATGTAAATATTATATCCAATAAAAGAGGGGAAAAATAGAAAAGCGGTTAGAACCAACATTCTTAATAAAATGTCAGCCCTCTTTAAAAAAAAAAAAACTATCTTGATACTAAAATTTGTTTTGAGAATTGTATATTGCAGAATGATCAGCCTTGGTGTATCTACTCAACAAGCAAGCTGGGCAGACCTGCTCAAACCTCTGAGGTCCGTGAATTCCATCTGGAGGCAGCGAAGACACAGCATCAGAGGATTGTCAACTTGCTCTCCCCCCCCACTCCTCTTCTAATATCTCAACGCCCATAATCAGCTTGAAGAAGCTAATGATGAGTCAGTGCCCCTATTCCCTGGGCATGGGGACTAAGGTGGTAAATGTTGGGCTGTCTCCCTAGGGAAAAGTAGTGGTTTTGTCGGAATAGAGAGGATTAGCTAGGGTTTATTGCATAGCCATAACCTATTAGTAGAAATCTGTATAATTAATATCAAGATGAAGATATAAATTCTTAAATGGCACCAATTTACTTTGTTTACAAATTTTAAGGTTTTCATTGGCATGAGCTTCTTAGTGATATAAGAGTGAGATGAATATTGTTACTCTCATAGGCATTGTATCAGTATAACACACTTAGGGATACAAAGCTTAGACCCAGTCCTTCTTTAACTTTTTTAACTGATTTGAGATTGTCAGCCTGTGAGTTAAGGGACTATAGCAAATTCATGACTTGGAGTTTATTATAAGGGTGTTCTCTATGTTTTATTTAGAAATAGCTGAGTGGAGTTAATAGGCAACAGTCCAGATTACCTTACATGGATAGCTGGTTTTCAAAACATCAGAAATCCTTAGAATTGACATGACAAACATTTCAGTATTAATGTTCATTTTCATTAGAGACCTGTCTGCTCCGGACAGCTTCCTATGTTAAATTCTAAGAAGAAATTGAGCATCTTTGGAGTTACTCCAGTTGTGGTGAGACAGCCACTAGACAAGAATTGCCTCTTTCCATCTACAGACAAATTACTGTCCAGAAAAGGACACACTTGCAGAATAGTCGACTGATTATATCTGCCTAGACAGAGTAATCAGCCCTTAATAATTCTGCAGCACTAAGGTCTGTCAGATGATCCTGGGCCAGAAGGCAGAAGAACAGATGCTCCAACGTTTTGAAGTAGAGCGAGTGTCCAGGTGTTCAGAGGTCTCTATAAATTGGCTAAGTTTTAGAAGCTATGCTTTGTGCTTCCCACAATTATAGTCAACTCAGTCATTCTGGATTTCTGATGGGGTTGAAAACTTATAGCTATTTACTTTGAGAGAAAAGATCTGAGTGTATGGTCATCAGCTGACATTCATCCTAAAGCCAAGGAAAAAGCCAGGTTCAGAACTAAGTGTTTTAGTTAGGATAGATGACAGAGGTGCTGGTTAGTCAACAAAAGGATGGACTGGGTATTAGGACTATCTTGTACCTCACTGGTACAAATAGGCATAATTATGCTCTAATTGTATTTTGAGAGAAAAGTTTCCTTTTAACAGGAAGGGTGATGTGTAGGAGGAGCTAAGGTAGGAGGAGTACTGAGAGGAAGAAAAAGAGTAAGAAGAGGAGAAGAAGAAGGAGAGGAGAAGCTAGGTGATGAAAGAGAGATAGAGGGGGGAGACAGGGAAGCAGATGTTCATGTATCTCCACCAGTCAAAGATAGATGATATATCTAGGTTGGGTAGTGGGTTACACCTCTGATTGAACAATACCAAACTTATAAAGCCTATGATTAACATTTCTTAAAAAAATGTATAAATGCAAAAAGGAAAAGGGGGCATGGGATAGGGGTTTTCTAAGGGGGGGGAATGGGGAAACGGGATGGTATCTGAAGTGTAAATGAAAGATCTAATAAAAAACAAAACAAAACAAAAAAGAAATGATATATTATTTAGAAATCATGAGATGTAACTGTGAAATAATTGACATAGATTTTGATATGTGTGTGTGCACTTGTCCATATGTATGCATTTGTGCATTTTATAGATGCCAAAGTTTAAACTCAAGTTCATTCCTCAAGGCCATCCATTTTAGTTTTGAGAAAATAAATATCACTGGCCTATAGCTCACCAAGTAAGCTAGGCTTGCTGTTGAGACAGGAATATAGATCCTTGTGTTTTCATCTACCAAGCTATGAGATTTCAAGTATACATCACCAAGGCTGGATTATTTACTTATTGACAAGAGATAAAGCACAGGTCATCATTGTTATATTACAGAGAATATTCAGAGTTTCCTTCTGTGAATTCTTAATAAGGTTAATAAAAAATAGAAATCACAATGAAAATTTTACAACATAAATTTGAAAATAAAACAACAAGGTAAAGAAACTCTAAATTGCTGTTAGAAGAAGGAATATGGAGGAGTGTAGAAGGAAGAGGACATGAATGAAGAGAAAGGTAGAGGAAGAGGAGAAGGAACATGACAACAAGAAAAGGAAAAAGAACAACAACAAAAAAACAAGAAAAAGGAGAAAAGGAGGAGGAAGAGGAGAAAAAGAAGAAGAAGGAGGAGGAGGAGGAGGAGGAGGAGGAGGAGAAGGAGGAGGAGGAGGAGGAGGAGAAGGAGAAGGAGAAGGAGGAGGAGGAGGAGGAGAAGGAGAAGGAGGAGAAGGAGAAGGAAAAAAGAAGGAGAAGGAGATGGAGAAGGAGAGGTGGAGGGGGAGGGGGAGGGGGAAGGGAAGGGGAAAGGGAAGGGGAGGAGGAGGAATAGGAGGAGGAAGAACAGGAAGAGGAGGAGGAACAGGAGGAGAAGGAAGAGGAGGAGGAGGAAGAGGAAGAGGAGGAGGAGGAGGAGGAGGAGGAGGAGGAGGAGGAGGAGGAGGAGGAGGAGAAAGAAGCAGAAGGAGAAGAAAAGAAGAAAAAGAAGGGGAAGGAGAAGGAGAAGGGGAAGAGGAAGAAGGGGAAGGGGAAGAAGAAGAAGAAGAAGAAGAAGAAGAAGAAGAAGAAGAAGAAGAAGAAGAAGAAGAAGAAGAAGAAGAAGAAGAAGAAGAAGAAGAAGAACCACAACCACAACCACAACCACAACCACAACCACAACCACAACCACAACCACAACCACAACCACAATAGCACCAACAGCAACAGCAGGAGCAGGAACAGGAACAGGAATTGCCATTGGTGCTAGAGTATAGTGATACAGCCATATTCAACTATGGGACTTGGCAACCAGCTACTTGATGGAAAAGGTCATAACTTCAGTAAAAGGGTGAGAAAGTACCAGGAAAGCATACTTAGGCTTCTTGGACACACACACACACACACACACACACACACACACACACACACACAGAGTAAAAAGAAGATGAAGGAAAAGAAACAATTTTGTGAGTTAGAACTCATACAAGTCAGAAGACTGCCTGGATGTGAGTTCTTTAAGAGTCTGTACAGAGGTTGGTACTTCTGGGAAAAAGATGTACGTTATCTAATTAAAGGGATAATTATTCCTTCCATCTCTTTAGTATATGTCCTTAGGTGAATCACCCTCCCTGGATAATAAACTCCTGGAAAAATGATTTACAGGCCTAACCCAATGAATTCTTAAGGAAGGAGAGGGTAGTACATAAAGTTTTAATCTTCGTAGTAAATCAGAATGTCACATCTCTACACAGGTTCACAGGTATCTTTCTGTGACCAAATCCAGTCATAAGGGAGGGGTTCATCCTCAATAATCTCTAAATCCACAAATCCCTGCCTAGATGTGTTACATCTAGATAATGTTTAAGCATTGCTGTGTTTACATTAACCAGATTCCTTAGAATGAATACAATGCAGGCATACATTTTTCAACAATTTACAAGAACTTAAAAATTACCTTTTATTTGACATTGTATTATTTTGAAAAGTTCTTGTTTTGCAAATCTACTGCATTTCTTTTAATCAATAACAGGTTGTCACAGCACTTCAGCCATTAATCAATATAGTACTACCCTAAAATCATTTAACTTTGATTCTATTGAATGTATATAGCCCATTGATTTGTTCTTCAAATGCAATTACTAAGACTAAGCTATGGGTAGATTTTGCCCTTATTCTTAAATCTTTCAGCTGATATACATTGTTTAAAATGAAGGTCATTTACTAGAAATGAGGGAAAAGATGAGTTCTAGATGCATCTGAATTTAAAGACATAATTTCTACTCCTGTTCTACCCGAGGGTATAGCGCAAAGTGTTTATTCAAATAGAATTTTGAGCAAAGTTACAACCCCCAAAACAAAGTAGTTCTGCCAGGGAGCAGATGTAACTTGGACAGTTGCCAATGTGGTCATCTGAGATGACCAATCTTCTGGTACTCTCAATGGAATGCCATTTTGCTAATCGTGCCTGGGTGAAGAATATCTAGTGGATCACTGAGAATGCTCCATTCAGTTACTTAAATCAAATTTCTCAGCAAAGGATCTCTAGAATGACAATTTAGGTGCACTGTCTGGAGAGGTAAGGGAAATGTCTAGCCAAGCTAAAGACTCTCCCCTCTTAGTATTCTCCTCAGTGCTTCTCCAGCTTGCTGCATTTTTCCTCAGAAGCACATGAAAGAAACACAGATCCAAGTATTCAGTGCTCCCTTCACCAAAGCTGCCTTGGAGAGATCCTGCCCTGAGATGCAGAGTTGTGGACATTATCAAGTACCCAGGCACAGAGCTTCTTTGATTGAGTTGCTTATCCTCTGTGCTTTTCCTAGGTCCCTTTCTAGCCTATATTACAGGGGTGTTTTAAGGCTAAGTCTACCTTTATGAATCTCATTCTGTTCGTTGCTATTAGAAACGGGGACAGGGCTGAGTAGCATGTTTTCTAAGAAGTGATCGGGAAAACATATAAACATTTTTTAAAATTTTAAATGAAAGGATAAAGGAACCATGTCTTTAATTGTTGGATTAAAGTATGTATTTCCACAGTTCAATCTCAAGTACTAGGACAAGTCAAGGTGACTTCGTCATCATTGAGTTAGTATCATCTTTCATCTTGTCTTTTCAATGTCATGTGATAAGATGCTAGAACCTTTTGACTAAATGTAAAGAATGTTTTTAGAACACAGGTGAAAACAATACCTTTACATAGATATGTTCCTCAGACTTGCTCTGTTGAGTTCCTGGCAGGATGAATCCAGTAAGAAAACCAGCAGAATGGCTTAGTGCTTTAGCACACTTTCTGTTCTTTAAAATGATCAGAAATTTGCTCTCAGCACCCATTTCAGAGTTTCACAAACACCGACAAGACAACTGAAGGTCTTGAATCACGGGATCCAGCTTCGGCATCCTCTTCTGGCCTTCAATACCCAGAGTCACATATACATACATACACATAAATATTTAGTTTTAAGTGTCTATAGTGAAGAGATTGGTGGGTTTATTGATGGTCTTTCTATGAATACCATAGGGTTATGACCACTGTTACAATGTCATCTTTGCAGCTGGCTAGGGAAGCAGAAATGCTTACAGCTGGTCCTCTTTTCCCAATCCAATCCAGTACAGTATCATCCCCAGCTTACTGGCAGTCTACCTGTGGCCTTCCCTCCTTCTCTGCTCCAGCCTCCAATCTTCTTCCCACTCATCCTTTTGTCTTATGCTACAGTAGGCATTCTCTAGCAACCTGCTGGCTAATCCTATCAGAAAAGTAAATAGATGAGAAGAGTAGAAGCTTCCTCCTGCAGCTGTTAGGAAGAAATACAGAGATCCACAGCCAGACAATATACAGAGAATGAGAGATTCCAGAACACTCGGACTGAAAAGGGATTTCTCTATCAAGTCCCTACCTTTTGAGATCCTACAAGAAAAGATGCAGAAAGAATGCAAGAGCCAGATAGAATGATAGACATCAGGAAACAAATCCTTCTAAACACGGCTGAATGGACACACATATGAAGTCATAAAGACTGAGGCAGCATGTACAGTATGAACCCAAGGGGGTCCTGCAGCTGAAAGAAGTGGATATATAACTCTATCCCTAGCCTAGAAGTTATCTCTAATAGATAACCACTTATAAAGGAACAAGTAGTTTTCCCCAAGGGAGTTTCAATGAGGAAACTAAACTATTTTTAAAGTTATGCCCCATGTGCACCAGTAAATGGCCCAAGAATATGAATTCAGTGTCATCTTTGGAAGATCTCTTTGCAAAATATCATATCTCAGCATTTTTGTTTAATTTAATTTAATTTTTATTTTTACTTTTATCTTATGTTATTATTATATCATCACCATTATCATCATCATTTTGTCCTACAGGCTTTGCATATATATTATGGCTTCTGCATTGTCATTATATTTTTGCTATGTTATAGAAATTGTGAGTATGGGATTGAGTGAGTCTTTGCATCTATATCTGTTTCTCAGGCTTTTGGTTCTCCTGTTTGTTTGTTTGTTTAATCTTATTTTATTTTATTTTTATTCCTTAGGTGCTTGTTTGTTTTCTTAAGAGGAGACAAAAAGGGATTGTATCCAGATTAGAGGGAAGATGGAGAAAAACTGGGAGGGGTAGGAGAAAAAGAAATCGTAATCAGAATATATGAGATGAAAAAATGTTTTTTCAATAAAAAAAACCAAAAGCCATTATTTTATCTATGTAATTGTAAAATGTTCTTACATGGAAATATAAAAATATCTACCCATTATGCTCAAAGTAATCATTAGCCATGTTCTCTTTAGACAAACCTAAATAATAATATTTTCATGTATATTTATGTATGTATACTACATGAGCAATTTTATATGTAATATTTCAAACATATTACATCATCATCTTGACGTTGCAATTAATTGATGTTTCTGTGAAGAACACATGGGTGTTCTATGGTTCTATGTTCAAACCAGTATTAACACATCTTTATGAATTCATTTCAAACAAATGTTAAAACTGAACAATTGAATGCATAGTTTAAGCTTTATTTCATGTTTTGGGGTTTCAGGCATACTTTGTTGTAATTTACAGATAAAATATAGTGCATGAAACCCATGATTTTGCCATTCCTTGAACAACATATTTAATTTAACTAGCCAGAATATGCTGCTGATGTCGGCTTGGTAAAATCATGAAACAGATTCTAACCAGATGTTGAAATAACATCTGGCTATTAACAACCCTTAAACAAATTGAAGAAGCCTCTTTATACTCTATAGTGAAAGCTCCTCCTCATGACTTGAGATGCTTTAGGCAACAAAATAAAAAGAATGCATTAATTTGTACCGGGGGTCCATATGCTGTCTACAAATCAAACCCATTAGCATTGCTTACCTTATGGTTTGGTTGCACATGGAAACCTCTTGACTCAAGGAGAGATAAAAGTGTACATTAAAAATGCATTGCACTTTATCTCATGGAAGCAGGTGAGGAGGCGCTCACTGTTTGAACAGAGTGGCTCTAACTTTTTGTCACGTGTACTTAACAGAGAGGATGCCATGCAATCCGAACACGTTGTTTAGGGAGCAGTGTCTGCCATCTGCTTAGGCTAAATGACAGTAGCCCAGCCCTTGCTTCTTTTCTGCCCCTGAAACTTGACTATTAGATTTTAATTACATGGGTATATGATTAAATCAAGGAGATTAAAAGGTTAAAGCTAATGTTCCTAGAGGTGAAGCAGGCCCCAAGGCTTCTGAAACAGCTGGTATTTTGGGAGCCAAGCTCTCTCTTGGTATGCCAAGGGAAAAAAAAAGAGAGAGATAATGAAGTCCTCTAGGGACAGACTGCTTTAGTTGTCTTAGATGAAGTCCTGACTGAGAAAGAAATTTAGTTCTTAAGTCTAGAAAATGAATCTGAAATAATTTGTTTTTGCGTTTTCTTTTAAAGTGCCAAAACATAGTTTTGTGGGTTTCTAATTTGGTATTTTATTTTCTTTTGTTATTTGAGGGTCATAAAAGTATGGATATGTTTTCCAAAAGTTAAGGAAATTAGGAGACAAGGATAACTTTGAATCACATTTTTAATAGGTGCATTGTCTCATGAATATGTCCAAGAATTCAAAGGTGCTTTCTGACTTGATGAAGAAAATGTGGTATTCATTTCAGAATGTGCAGCAGAAGTTAGTGAACAACAACAACAAAAAAAACTTATTAGTAGAAAACAATCTCCTGGGTATCATTTTGCAATGAAGCATAAAAGGAGACATGTCTCTCCCCTGGGGACTTCAGGGAGAACTAGGGACCAAAGCCTGCCTCTCTCACTTGCTGGTATTAACAAATTAGCATTTTTTATTCATTTGCAAAATGAACTGCTAATACCTTTTAGGATATTTTGTCCATATTATTGTGTATGTTAATATCCTGATTTTTAAAGTATTTATTTTCTGATCATAATCTCTAATATTGTTTAACTAGATGATGGGAACTTTCAATATTTTATGTGGTTTGTCTAAAATTTCAATGTATTTGTTTCCCAGAAATCTATAGGTCACTACTTTAACCTTTTTGTACGTTCTTTTCCAAATCCACAGAAGAATCTATGAGAATTTTCAAGGTTACATGGAATGTTTTTGGCAACATATGACCTTTAAGCAGCAATAATGGCATTTTACCATCATTTAATGATGCAAATTATCCTTCGCAGGAAGAATGGATGAGAGAAGGTGTCTGTGTTACCCAGAATTCTTTCAATTTCTCGGGAGTATGTCTCTTAGATAGTTTTTGTTGCTGTGGTGAAGTACCATGGTCAAGGAAGCTGTCAGAAAAAAAAGCATTTGGAAACTTATAGTTTTAGAAGTTTAGAGTTTATGACCTTTGTGTCTGGGCAAATGGCAGGCAGGCAAGCAGTCATGGTTTTGGAGCAGTACCTGAGATCTTGTATCATGATTTGCATGTAGGTGGCAGAGAATTAACATGGAATGGAATAGGTTTTGAAGCCCCCAAACCAGCCTGTAGTGAGGTACCTCCTATCAGAAGACCATGCCTCTTAATCATTCCAAAATAGTTCCACCAACTGGTGGCCAAGCATTTGGATATATGAGCCTATAGGGGCCATTCTCATTCTAACCACCACACAAGGCTCACCTCTCACTCACCTCTGTGCTTCCCTCTATTTAGTTCTCTTGGTATCTATCACTGTGAGACATTCTCTCAAAACTGTTACTTCTGCTTACAAAAGTGTTATTCACAAAGGATAAGTCAATTTGTTGCTTGCAAGTGGGAGTCTGCGTTTTTGACAAAACTATCATTACTTGCAATGATTTAGAAGAAGAGTATGACATGTAAATCAACTCTAGGCAAAAGGGGAAATAGATTTGAAATGTAGAATAATAGCATAGTAATTCAGGTAAGAACAAGAATTTTGTTACAGTGAGGATGGTAAAGAGAACAAACATCCAAGTTTATATAGCTATGTATGCTATATAGAGTGTCCTTTTGTTACTTTGATTTTGCCTTTAATTTCACAGCTGGAAAAAAGGTGATGCCTTGTTTCTACCCATTGTGCAGCCAACTCAAAGCCATCATTCCTGAAAAATCACACAAAACTGCAATGTGTGATTGAATTTAGAGCAATTTCTCAAATATTCATAGACCCCTTTCTGTGCCAGGAGCTTTCCAAAACATTTTCATAGTCTTTGTCATATGATGATCATCAGAGGATGCATGCATGCAGCATTGGCTGTAATTCACAAAGGAAGCAGCTGATGATGCAGAATCTAATGCAGCTAGATTCAGTTGTATGTACCATGAGATAAAGGTGCCTTCTCCTTTTTGGTGTTCCACCCCCACTAGCCCTGCTTCTATAATGGTGCTCCCACACCCACACACCCACTGCTTCCTCTCCACCCTGATATTCCCCTACACTGGGGCATCCAATCTTCACAAGACCAAGGGCCTCTCCCCTATTGACGCCTGACAAGGCCATCCTCTGCTATATATGAGGCTGGAGCCATGGGTCCCTCCATGTGTACTCCTTGGTTCGTGGTTTAGTACCTGGGAGCTCTGGGGGGTCTGTTTGGTTGACATTTTTGTTCTTCCTATGGGTTCGCAAACCTCTTCAACTCCTTCAGTTTTTTTCTCTAACTGCTCCACTGTGGACCCTGTGCTCTTTGCTTGCAGCCTGTCTTCAAATAAGCATATCATGCTGGAATTTGTGAGATAGTTCCTCTGACAGTTCAGGATTAGGAGAAAAACAAGCAACAGCCTGCACAAACTACTAAAAAAAATAATATAACTTAGGAACAAATGGTGGCTGGGTGAGTGTCATGAAGCCAAAGTTGTAGACTTTGCTTTCCTACAACTCACAATGGCCATGCATGAACAAGTTTAAACACTCTTCCAAATAGAGGCAATCAGTGGATGATTACTGTAGGTTGTGTCACTGCTCTGAGTATTACTGTTGAATGTATTTCTACAGATCATATTAAGGTATTAAAAAGCACTAGAGAGATGACTTAGTCAATAAAGCAGGTTTTTAAAGGCATGAGGTCTAAAGTTCAGTTACACAGTCCACACATAAAAATAAACGTCACAGTGGCCCCCTGTGACATCAGCACTGTTAAAGTAGAGACAGGGAATCATCACGGTAAGCTAGGTAGATAGATGTGCCAGAATCAGTGAGCTCTGGGTCCAGCATGAGATCTTGCCTCAGTAATTAAAGTCAGAGCAGTCAATGACATGTAGCATTAACTTTGGCCCTCTACACACAAGGGCATGTTACTTGTACTCACTCTCATGCAAACACACACACACACACACACACACACACACACACACACACACACACACACACTCAAATATACCAAAGGCATATACACATGAAAAGAAGAAAAGGGAAGAAGTCACCCTTTGATGAACATAGGCTGTATCTGATGTTCCAACTTCATTAGTTTCATTTTCTTTTTCAAAACTCATTTTTGTAATAGATTTATTTTTAATCATTCACACTTCACAGAACTATTGTCAAACTGGTATCCAGTGACTTTTATATCTCATATGTTTATTGCTTATTATGATATTAAGGGAATCATATTTTCTATATCCTAAAATATTTTAATATTTTTTTATTGAAATAGAATTAAATAACCTCTTTTACTCATTTTCTTCATCCCAAGCCTTCTTGGATACACTCCCTTGAACTTCTCCCATGTTCCTCAACTCTAGTTGATAGTCTTTTTCATTGAATAGTATTATTTTATACATGTATGTGTGTGTATGTGTGTTCAACCTGTTGAGTTTGCTTATAGTGTTTGTGTCTATGTGGTTTTATATATAACCACTTTTTCTATATACTCTGAAAATGCATTCATTATTCATTATATCCTGAAGGAAACAATACAATCTTATTTTAGGTATTATACTTTTGAATCAAAACATATCCCTCAGAAGAGACACATAACACCAAATGCTGCATGTTGCACAAGAAGACAAAGATTTTAAGAATTCCTTTTAATTTGTCAGGATAAATGATTTTATAAATCCTGACTATTGAGGATTAGAGACAAATACAACGAGTGATTGTGGAAGATAAATCTGAGACAATGATGTAGTAGCTGTGTATGGATATTTTCATATACCAAGTCATGCAACCAAGCCATGTTAATCTGGGAAACATTAAAAAAAACATTTTATAAATAGAGAAAAATTATCTACTAAGCAGAAAACAGCATTGATATCAAGAAATATACTCAATATATACTCAATAATCTGGACACTATATGTATTTACCTTATGCTAATCCCTAATAGCTTCCTTTTGTCTCATGGTTCTCGGGACATCCATATACACCTGTAAAGAAGCCCTGCAGTATGGAATGGCTTTTTCTGTGTTTATGTGACTTTATAGTGTAGCTCTTTTGCATCTTGGTGGACCAGAAAGTAAAGAGTGAGACAAGAAATAGATTAGCACAATCATCATCTGCTTCCAGCAAACTATTTCAAACTGAACTAGGTCACGGCCTCAAAAGTACTTCAGATTCAAACTATAACAGTGTCCTTTACTGATATTGGGGTTATGTGCACATCCATATGCCTAGTTCTATTCGAGTTAGTACTTTCCAATCTTGATAGTTAGATTTTACATACTCTTGTGGCCAATAGAATTCTCTAAACAAGCATAATCACAAGGACATGTCTATCTCCATGTCAGCATCTACATTGATTTTCACATCTTATCTCATTCGCATTATTTATTTTCACATAACATGCACTTAGTGCAGGTCAGTAACTACATAGGCTCATTATAGGAAATTGGCAAATGCATGCAAATGCTGAACTATCTCAACATCCAGTCAGGAAGTTAGATATCAAGAGAATCACTGGAGTATTTCACATTCTAGTCTGGGTAGAAGAGAAACAGAAGCCAATAGTTTATTCTCGAGAACCCAAGAGACTGATTTTCAGTCTGAAATCAGAAAAGGCCAATGGCTTGCCTCAAGAACCCAAGCAGAAACATTTCTGTATGCATAATGTTTGTATGCTGTGTAATGTTTACCCTTTGGGGTTAATAAAATTCTGATTTCTCTGCCTTTATAACTTATTTCAATCTTGTCAAGGCATTAGGATGCTTATACTAAGAATCCATTATCTCATCTTTGCATAAACAGTTCTTATCATTTTTCCCGTTCTGTCAATAAATGCTGATCACTCATTGGCTGGGCAGAGTAGAGAAGAGGGTGAGATGTCTGCTAGCAAGAAGAAGGGAGAGGGAGATTCAGGGGAGCTGAGAGAATGGAGAAACTCTAGCCATGAAGAAGGGGTCAAAGATCCAGAATAATATTAATATTCAAGAATCATGGGATAGGACTAAGAGGTAGCTAGGTTCCCAAAGAGGTTTATGGTACATCATTTTAATGTTCAGCTATTGAGGTGCAGTTTTAAGTGTATCTTGGTTTATCTACAAAGCTATTAGGGATTAGCATAAGGTAAATACATATAGTGTCCAGATTAATTCAGTTTACATTAATATTAATATCAGGAATAATTTATTTACATCTGTCTATCACATACAGCCATTATTTTTTTTAACACAAGTATTCTACTGATTGGATAGGGTCCACATAAAGTGAGGAGGGAAATTAGTCTTTCTTAATCTATGAATTAAAAAGCTGCTTTTATCAAAGAATATCAGTGCAGGTCCCTAGAGGTTTGGCCCAAACACCTGACCATTTGGTTGTTGAGTCAAGCTGACAGGTTTGACTCTTGGAACATCACATCTTGAAACTGAATGGCTAAGAAGTCATCTAAATATAAAAATCAAGGTTTCTCTGTATCTTAATTGATTATGTAAAAGGCTGCTCCAAGAAGAGACAGAGGAGAGTTGTGGAGAATATTGTCATGGACTTTCAAGAAAATTCAAATAGATAAGGAAGATCCCCTTTACTGTGAAGTAGGACACTATTGAGAAACTGTGTACTGCCCTGACAGTGTTCAAAGTATCAGTCTTCTTGCCCCACCTACCTGAAGATGCTCTTGTTTTCTTCCAGAACATTTACTTAGAGATATTTACATTTTCTTTGTATTCTTTTAAAATTTCTCTTGGCAGTAAAAATGGTCATCTCTCAAGAGAATCAATGCTTCAGTTATGCCTTGTCATGTTGATGACTGATTTTTTTTTAAATGAAACTATTTTTCAAGTTTTCACAACAGTAAATACTGTACATTGAGGTTATTACCCTTGCATCCTCCAACCGTCTCTTATCTCACCTCTTCAGTTAGTATCCTGTCACTCTAGAGAAGTAGTTCTCAACATGTAGGTCACAACCCCTTTGGGGAGGGTCACATAAATATCAGATATCCTGCATATCAGATATTTACATTATGACTCATAACAGTAGCAAAATTACAATTATGTTGTAGCATGGCAAATAATTTTATGGTTGAGAGTCCCCACGTCATGAGAAGCTCTACTAAAGAGATGTGGCATAAGGAAGGTTGACAATATGGCTTCACAGATTTTAATTTCTATGCCACATTATATGTCCGTATAAAATCTAGGAACCACATAGGAGAGACAACATGCAATGTTTGCCTTTCTAGGATTGGTTTCATTCAAGTAATATTGGTATCTTTGGTCACATCCATTTTCCTGTAAGTGGCATAATTTCATTTTTTTTTATAGAGCTGACAAATTAAATTTTCTTTATACACTACAGGTCACTTCTTGATGATTAAAGGAACACCACATCAACCATGCACCGCAATTCTAAACGTACATGTGTTGTACACGGATGCACTCAATTTCGCAAAACAAATATTGGAAGGAAAATCACAGATTAGCAAAGCGTATTAGTAGGTGACTTCAATATCCAACTTTCATGAATAGATGTCTTGAAACAACAGAATGGCATCATCCCGAAACTTTGATCAAGGTCTATAATATAAAGTGATACTTGGGCACAGTCATACATTGTTGTGGTAACTGTAATTTTTCTACATTCTACTCAATTTCTCCTAAGATTAGAAACTGTACCAATATATCAGTCCTATTTACAACCCACCTACTTAATCATCTTTATGTTCTCTTCTTCATCTTTAACCATAACATAAATGGCCTAGAGTAGTTGTTTAGAAGTCTAGATCATTTTGAGGGTGGGGAGAATTTCCTGAACCCAGTGAATTCATAACATGCTTTTTCTGAAGGACAGGAAATGAGTGTCAATGTTTAAGATGTTGTTTCTTTTAATCTAAAAAAACTGAACACTAGACCAATTTCATATCTACCTAAAGTTATTAAATTATAATTAATTATAATACATTTATATTAATTAATATAATTAATTAATTAATTAATTAAGTAATTAATTAAGTAATTAATTATAATACATTTAATTTCTAAAGAGCTTCTTATACAGTTTAATGAGCATATGTGTTGCTATACATTTTGTAGTCTGTGTCCTATCATTATTATTAATTCTAGTAAACTTTCTGCCTTCTCCTATTTTTTTTTTTTTTAGCCAATCTGAGTGTTGTTTTGTATTCTTTCTCTATTTTTGTGTCTCTATTTTTCCTTAACAGAGGGAGGAGATGTGTGTCCAGAACTTTGTTTCTGGCTTGTCGTCTGTTGGTGGCATCACATCTCAGTTTTAAAAAGGAAACTGTGCTAGAGGCTGTAAGTCATAGAAATGTCAAAGCTACTGTAGAGTTTTGCCCTTCTGATACTTCAGAATAGCTTTCCAAAACTCCTGTGGATGCAACAAAAATGCAGAAGAGGAAGAAAAGGGAAAGCGGAAAATGTAATGGCTATACTCATTTCCCCTAAACCAATGGAGCCAGCAACTTTGCAATTACTGAGATCCATTTCGCTGGACTTTATAACTGGGAATGAAATGAGTGAGAAATGAGAATCCCTAATGAAGGCTCAGGTCCCCACCCACCGTGTTATCATCCCATCCCACCCATGCCAGCATTCACTCGCCAGCTCTGTAATTTGCAGCTTAATTTCTCATAACTCGCCAAGCGGTTCACATTCATTTACATTATTGCCATTTAACACTCAGACGAAAAAGAAATATGGTTTAAGATTTGATGGGCTAGGCATTTTTCCCTCTTTTTTTTTTTTTTTTTTTTTTTGTCTAGTTGAGTTTGTTTTTGCTGCTGAAAACAAATGTCTCCGGAGCTCCGTTTAATTTAGCATGTCGAACTGTTTCCGTTAAAGGCAATTTGGAGATGCTTTGTATATGCATATGTGCGGTAGACAATGGAGGCAAAAAACCCCATGCAGAACAGGAAATGAAGCTTAAAGGAACTGCTCCAAATGTAAGGGGTTTGCATTTTAGTTCCGTGACATTTCTGCGTTGCTGTTGGATACCTGTAATTGCTGCACCAAAAAGTACTGGGCAAAGAGGCAATAGGCATTTCTAGGCCATGGACCAAGAGGATGTTTCTTTGTGGCTTTTATTATTTCTCTTCCTTTTGATTTTGTTTTTATTTTAGCTGGATTTAACTGTGACTTCAAAGGGGTGCTTGCTGCTTGTAGGATCCCACACATTACTTTCCTGAAGTCTTCTGATTCTGAGTGTGCACTTTTTTTTTATTTCATTTTTTTTCTTTAAAAGGAGTGAGTTCTGTATGGGTGGGGGTTAAATACTTTATAGACAAGAAAAAAACTGCTCTAGAACCAACTTATCATCATCATCGTCTTCATTTTTGTCTTCCTCTTCTTCCTCCTCTTCCTCATCCTCTTCATCGTCTTCATCATTTTCCTCTTCCTTCTTTTTCTTGCTCTGTCAACCTTGACCACACCCTTTTTCACTGCATGAGGTTTTCCTTTATCCCTGTAGGCAGCATAACCTTTTGTACTTCTCCTTCAGCTTGGTAGCCTTCTTCTCATAGGGCTGCTTGTCGTCATCCGTTGCAGTGTTGTTCCATATCTCTCCTAGATTCTTTGCAAAGTCACCAATGAATAAGCCAAGATGCTTGCCTTTAATTTTGGGACGTGGGGCGGTACTCAGAGCAGAACAAGAAGTCCAAAGGAGGTCTCCTTTGGACTTGGGTACATTGAGGTCTTTGAACTTCTTTTTGGTCTCCCCTTTGGAGGGGATGTAGGTTTTCATTTATTTTTTGTAACGAGCCTTGTCACACTTTGACATATCTTTCTTTAACTTTCCTCTTTTCTTTAGTAGACATGGTCTTCCACCTCTCTGAGCACTTCTTGAAACACTTCTTGAAGAACTCTGAGAAGTTGACAGAAGCATCTGGGTGCTTCTTCTTGTGCTCCTCCCAGCAGGTTTTCACAAAAAATGCATATGAGGACATTTTGCCTCTCGACTTCTTAGGATGTCCTTTGCCCATGTTTAGTTGATTTTCCTCCACGAGGCACAGAGTCGCCCAGTGCCCGTCCAGCTTTCGCTTTCCCTGGCGCTGTTTCTATGGAGCTCAATGTACTGCAATGGCCCAAGTGTGCACTCTTGATGATAAACTTTATGAGTTCTTTGTATATTTTTCCCATTCTTTAGGTTACTTTATCATTATTAATTGACTCTCTTTGTTGAGTGATTTTTAAAAGTACCGATGAAACTCAGTCGTGTTCTTTTTCCTATTTTCTCTCTCCTCCTTTCCTTCTGCTTCCCTTTCTTCCCCCTCTTCTGTTCTTTCTCCTCTCCTTTGCCTTTCTACCTCTTCTTAGACACTCCCATTTGTTTTCATCCTTCTCTTCCTTTTCTTGTTGTTTGCTCTGCCATTCTTTCCTTCTACTATGTATCTTCCATAGAAAGCAGATCTGATCGGGACATTCAGGAAGCATGCTTTAAAAATGCAATTCTCATGCACTTTCCCAAAAGAGGAATGCCATTGTGTGTTGAGATATTAGAATAAAGATTGGCTATTTTTTCATTGCTAACTCCGAAATGTGAACAAACATTATACTAGAATACGCAAGTATTCTTGTTGAAAGAGAATCCAGTATGGAATAATTATAAAGGCTCATAATTTATGCCACTTAGTCTAATTGGTACTTTTGCTTCAGTATAGGAATATTAGTGTTCTATTAGTAGCAATCCTATTGAATTACCTCAATGTAATAATTGGAAATTGTAACACTCTCTATATTCACATTTACAGTATATTACATTTTATTTTTGCTGTGTAATCCAGTTCTCTTTACACATCAAGTATGTCGTCTGTTACTGGGTTGTATCTAAGACCATGAGTTCATTTTATAACACCGAAACTATCCTGAAATGTGAAGGCATGAAGATTCTGCAAAGGCTTTAAAATTACAACAGTAATTGACCCCATTTGAATTTTTTGTTTGTTTATTTGTTTTGTTTTTCAAAATGGCTCCTCTGTGTAGCCCTGGCAGTCCTGGAACTTAAAATGTGGCCTCTAACTCATAGAGACCTGCCTGACTCTGCCTCCCTAGTGCTGGGATTAAAGGTGTGGGCAATGGCCTACCAATGCCATTTGATTTTCTTAAAGTGACTTTCTTTAATATTACCTCCCTTAACACTAACTAGAAATTTTTGTGTTTGGTGTTATTCCCAATTTCCAGTAGGAACATTGAATCTCAAAGAGTTGAGCGCCTTCCCATTGGTCATGACATGTCACAGCTGACAAGACAATCTCATGTTTTGTGCTTGAATCCCAGTGGAGGGCTCAGTTTCTCTTTGCAAAGTTTACAAGACAAAACTGCTCTCAGATTAGAACACAAGATCCTTAAGATTTCTTAGAGGAATATACTGTACTTTTCCCACTGTGGCTTAATTCTCTATTCAGCTAATTCTCAAGTATCCTTTAACCTTTGGAGAAAAAAAATTCTAGAGGCTTTTTTTTTTCTATAATGATAGACCATTACAGAAAATTACAACCTATTAAAACACAAAGATTCTATACCCGGTCCTAAATGATACATTCACAACTCCGATACCCAGGCTCAGAGATTCATGGTGGAAGGACAGGAATGGAAATCCTTTAAAAGCTAAAAGAACAGAAAGTTTGCTGGGAGAACTTGTCTTCTAGGAATCTCAGAAGCTACACTCACAATGTCTATCTAACATGACTACAGGAATATGGCCTAGAAAAGGATGCTGCCATTACACATGCTAATATAGAAGCAGGAAGGCCTCAACCCTAGACAAATAACTACAGACAGCTAAGGAATCCTGAGGGTGAGAGGAAGTTTCTCTAGGAAAGAACCCAGCAACTGGTTATCCAATACCAAAGTGGTCAGCTCTGAAAATATACACACATAACAGAGTAACACTATGAATATTAAGCAGGTTGTATTTATGTATTTAGGAACACAAACACATACACATACATGCTCACACATATCCACACATGCAAACACACAATTGTAAAAACAGTTTACAGGAAGAAAGAAAACATAAATTCAAAGAGAGCAGCAAAGAGGGGGTTACGTGCAAGGGCTGTTAGGGAGGAAAGGAAAGAGAAAGGGGAAATGATATAATTATATCATAACCTCAAAAAGCTAAAAAAAAAAAAAAAATTAAAACACTTCTGTACCAGAAAAGTTTGGATTATAAATTCCAACTAAAGTATTTTTTTCATGAAATAATTCTGCAAAGCCTTACTGCTGTGAGTAATCATAGCTTATTAAAGTGCAGTTGGCTAAGTAATGTTAGTTATAGAGTGTTAAGGTAGTAATCCTAGTAAGGAAAACCAAGCGTTTTTCCTTCTGTATGCTTGAAGATCCTGCTATTTTTGTAAGGGCACCAGGTCTCCTAATGTGGACACTTTTCTTCCTTTAGGCTATTAATCCAGAACAGGAAACCCTACATGACATGCAAGGTCGAAACCCAGAAATCCCTGGTGCGTCTACACCTCCTATTTGGCATGGAGGAAATGATCTAACACAATCTGCCATATCAAATATCGGTGTAAAGAGAGGCTGAATGTCAGCTCTGGGAGAGCTGAATGTTGAGAGGTCATGTGATTGCCCTAAGCAGGGTGAGAGAGGATCTCATCTGCTTCTCAGGGCAGACAATGGGGTCACTGGAATGTTGAATGGCAGGAGGAACACTAGTATTTAAAGGACTGTGATGTTCTTGACGTACCTTAAAAGCTGGTAGTGGGAGAGCAAGGCTGAGCAGTCCTGAAATCTCTATGGAAAGTATTTACTGTTGGGCCACTGTCAGAGAATTTTGGAGTTTAAAGAAATTTAGTTTCATATTGTTTTAGATGATGGGAGGAAATAGAGCAAGTCTGTAGGCACACATTGTCATCATGGCCAATTCATAAATCTAGACTGTTAAGAGTTCAGTGCCTAAACTGTTTTTCATATGCCATCTGTAAGTAAACAACTTGCTGTGAACTCACTTTAGGTCACATGCCACATCAGTGATCTCAGACAACTGATTCTGAGTTGTCAATTTCATATGAATTTACAGGTATACTTATTTACTTTCATTTCCAAATGTGATAGATAGCATTACAGTTACTAGTTGCTATCTTCTGAAGCAAAACACTGAATAGTTTTTGTGATAAAACACATTAACAAAATGTAACTTAGCTTAGAATTCCAGGTTACAGTCTAAGACAGGAGGGGATTTAGGACTGCAAGAACTCCATACAGTTAGTCCATTCATACGTAGGTATAGTAGAAAGAACCAAATACATTCAAACTCACTGGAATTTCTCTCCTTCTGTAAGTCAAGACCCTCTATCTAGGGAATGATAAATCCCACAATGGTAGGTGTCTCCCTTCAATAATTAGCTTAATTAAGACAGCCTTCCACACACATAGGCCTACCCAGTGTACAGTCCATCACTGTGATTTGCTTCCCAGGTGATTCTATGTTGTGTCAAGTTGACAATTAAAACTAACCATCATTATTTAATGATAATACATATAATACAGAAGCACATTTATAGGAGAATGTGTCCTCTGACTGCCAGGGTGATTGAGAGATTTTGACTCCTAGGACATACTAGGTAGATTGCTGAGAAAGTGGAATTTTTTCCTTTTTTTTTTTTTTTTTTTTTTTGCCCATACATAATGCTCAATAAGTTGTTCCCCAGCAAAGGTAATATTGATCAAATGGCCCATGCAAATTGAATATCCTGATAGAGGATTTCAGGATTTCATTTTATATATACTTAGATGCACCAACTGGAAGGACATAAAATTGGAGAAAATAGTATTCTTTCTATCGTCAATGGATACATGTGAAGTACTTCCCATAGTGTGAATCTTAGAGCATGCAAACGACCTGATGATTAGAATTTCCACTCTGAAACTTATGTGTTCGTTCTTTTAGAATATTACATGAGAATATCTTATAGTTCCCATGCACATAAAACATTTATTTGAACTGCCACCTTTACCTTTTTACAGGATACTTGGAAGTTCTTAAAAATTATAGTACTGATCCATTATAATATTCTGAAGGCTTCTTTATAATTTTTAATTGCATTTCTTTATTTGCGTGTATATGAGTGGGTATGTGTGTAGGTATACACATGCTAAGGCATCTCCGTGTAAGAGATAGGACAACTAGAAGAAGTTGGTTCTCTTCTTGCACCATACAGGTTTCAGGGATTGGTAGAAGTCAACTACTCAGGTTTGGTGGAAAGTCTCTTTATACCTGCTGAGCCATTCCACTGACTCAGAAGTGGTTTTTCTTATACATTGGGAAATATATAAATTATGATGCTTTGGTTTCAGTGATGTGGAAGTTTATACACATTTCTCCCCTTTTCCTTTAAACAAAGGTTTACAGATTCCATATACCTTCTGTACTCTTATACACAGAAAATTATATTTTCCTTAACTTGACTCTATAGGAGCACATTGTGTTGAGTAACTTCTCAAAGCTTCTTTGCTGAGTCCCATTTAATGCTATACTCTTCTGCTTAATAGGGTAGCCAGTTAAATCATATTAATTATTTCTAAATTTGCTGCGATCTACTTTCCTATGACTGTTGTGATCATTCCCCTTTATTAAACCTAGCAAAATTTACAACTTGCATTTTCAAACAATTTCAGGTTGCAAACAATATGCAAAGAATTCCTTTATACCTATTTTTCAGCAGTCCAAATGGAGACATGTTTGTACAGCTACATTTATAATGGTCCAATCGGAGAAAGTAGAAAGTACGTAACGCAATTAAGTTATAAAAACCTGGGCAACATTAGCTCATTTTCTGCTAATATGTTGTATTTCCCCACAGTGCAAAACAGTCCATGATCCCACCCTATATTCATTTGTCATATCTTCTTTGTCTCCTGAAACCTAGGGATGCTCTATCTTTCATGACTTTAGAAGAGCACAGGACACACACTGTCATTTCATTTGGAGGTTTCTTGATGTGTACTCATCATTAAATTCACATTGGTATTCCTGACATTTGCATACCACTGAAGTGTTATGTCCCTGTTAGTGTACACCATCAGAAAGCACATGGTGGCCTTTCTCATGTCTGTACTTATTAACTTTGATCACTTTAAGTCTGACTGAAAAAAGAACATGCCTATGAATTGCTGTATTACAACTAGGCTGACTTCAGCTGCTAATTATAGATTAAAATTTTAATTTGGGAAAACTGTGATTATTGTGGTAACAGAGAGAATTCTATTTGAAAAAAGGGGATTATACCTATCATTTGTGGTCCATTATCTAATCCTAGGACACCAAGTCTTAGGCCTGAGCCTTGTCTAAGTTTTCTAAATTAAATAAAACTTTAATCTCTCTTGTTGGATTCCTTTTCTTTGATACATTTAAACAAGAATTGCCACATTAAAGGAATCTGCAAAACAATGTCTGTCCATCATCAGGACTGGGATTTCCTTAGAATGTATTTCCTAAGAAAGTGTAAACATATGTTTGAAATCCTCCCATTTTTTGATCTCCCTATATAAGAACTACTCAAATACCTGTCATGTAAAATTGCATGGTCTGCCTTATCTCTATTAGTTGGAAGACATTGAGTTTAAATCTGGGTTATGGGAACAAAGAAATCAACTACCTTGATTTTAATATTAGGAAAGCAGGAAAGATTAAAAACTATAACAAGAAATGCCAACAGGATACATTTTCAGAAAAGTTTAAATGTGTGTGTCTTCCTCTAGGCAGCATATTGAGATAAGTCTCCGCTTCCCTCAAAATCAAGTGGAGAAAGTGCCATGACTTAATGTCACAGGAAGATCAAGAGAAAGCCTGGAAAAAATTAAATTATTAGCCTAAGAATTTATCATGTGATCACCATTTTCCTAAGAGACTAGGAAGTTATAATGAATCAAAAATAAATTTGATGCACAGTTTTCATAGAGCTATATGGTCATAGATAATATGATAAATAATAAATAATAATAAATAATAAATAATAATATGGTCATAAGTAAAATGACCATATTATTAACTTCAACCCTGAACATAAAGAGTGGCGTTACGTGATCACCACATGCTGTTTTTATAATTAAGTCAAAAAGTATTTTTTTAAAAATCAATGTGTTAATATGATCTGATGTCTATGACTGATGAAATTGTTTACTTGGAACACAAATATGCAGCTATTTTTGTGTGGGAGATAACTCAGTCAGTATTTATCATGCAAATTTGAAGACCTGGATTTAACCCCCAGTGTCCATGTTTTAAAAAGGTGGTGAATTGATTTATAAAATCTGATTACCCTACACTTCCAGGCAAAGTTAGCTCCAGGCAAAAGACGGACACTTTGGGAAACAGGCTTCATTAAATAGTTTGTTTAACTAGAGGGAACAAAGGCTACTGAAATTTTGGGGTAGTGGATAGAGTCTTTGGGAGTGAGTATACATCATTGGCTGTGATTAAGGTGCTGGGAATGCCTTATTTGCATGAAGAGGAATTCAGGTGCTTGCTGACCATGACCTTATAAGGAAATAAAAATTTAAACCTGCCTGCCACTTCATAACCTTCTCTGGTCAGGGCAAAGTTAGGGGACACAGAATTACTTACTTGTGCTGGAGTATGCAGGACCAGGACAGGAGAAGGAGTGGTACTCACTCCTACCATTCTCAAAATGAGATCTCTAGGGCTGGACACAACCCCATTTCTGTTCACCACTCAACTCCACTTCTGCTTCATCCAGCTCTACATGGTTCCAGGGTAGCAGTTCCCACAGTAAATGGAGGCAGGTATTTGTAAACTTGGGGGGACACAGACATGTACATCCATGCAGCTCACTAAGCAGCCATGCTAATTGAATGGCAAAGTTTCAGGTCAATGAAAACATTGCCTCAGGGATAAAAATAAATGAGGATAATGCCCAATGTTGACCTTCTGCCTGTACACCAAATGTGTACACACACACACACACACACACACACACACACACACACACCAATTGCAATTTCTCCATTTGGAAGAGGATCTAGTGACTTCAGAGGAAAAAGTAATTTTAAGTGTCTATAAGATCCAAATAAAGTAGGAAAAGATTTATATTTCAGCATCACCATCTATGAGAGAACCAATCCAATGTGATCATGGGTAGAGGAATAGCTGAGGTCCTGTCATCCTTCAGTGTCTACATATTGATATTGAGATATCTGAGTACAAAGTACAAGATTTTGAGTCCTCATGCTTCATCCTAAGACAAGGACATTTGCCAGAAAACTGAAAAAACCATAAAAGACGAATGGACAGAGAGAATGTCGTTCATTTAAACAATGAATTATTATTCAGCAATAAAAAAAGTCATGAAAATTTGTAGGCAAATGGATGAAACTAGGAAAAGTCATTCCCAGTGAAGTTACCCTGACCCCAAAAGGTAATTATAGTATGTACTTACTTATATGTGGATATTAGCCATCAAATAAATTATAACTACTTTATGAACCATAGACTCAGAGAGATTAGGTGTAGAAGAAGAGATAAGGGGAGACATATGGTTCTCTCTGGAAAGCAGAAAGAGATTGTATGCATGGAGTGAAGAGCAGTGCAGGAGGGTGTAGTAACAAAAGGATTAGTTGGGTTAGGAGAAGGAACATGGGATTGAGGGAAGGAATGGAGAGAGAGAGAGAGAGAAAGAGAGAGAGAGAGAGAGAGAGAGAGAGAGAGAGAGAGAGAGAGAGAGAGAGAGAGAGAGAGAGAGAGAGAATGAATTGTGGAGTGGTCTGGACATCTAGGACACTGGAAACTTCCTAAAATATATGAAGTCTCCCAATGATGAGACAGCTACAACCTCAGCTGGCCATCTCTTTTCATCAAAATGAAGTTTCCAGTGCTGGAACTGGGTTATATCCAACTGAGGCTTTGGTCAAGGGGTACCATGAAAATTCCCCCAAAACCCTGGCTGTTGGGCAAGACAGTAGGTCCGCTTTCTCCAAACAGACAGCAATGTCCCATTGTTGGAGGCAGCACCCACACAGCTCAGTGAACACAGAGATGTGTATAGAACCTTTACTTCTACATTTTAGTGTCTTTGGTTTGGGAAGGTATTCTCCAGGCTTCCAAAAAAAAAAAAAAAAAAAAAAAAAAAAAAAAAAAAAAAAAGAGAGAGAGAGATATCTACACCAACACAAAACCTTTGATCTATGATCTGTCTGGCCTAGAAAATATGCAGTTTTAATGGTGGCATAAAGTTATGTGGGAATAATCAATCATTGTCTGATTTTAATAAGGCCCACATAATGGTTAAAAACCCATACGTAACACTGCTTATGTGATGAAGAACCAGTGGTTAGATAGCCTAGACAGCACAGAGATAACAAGGTTTAAAACCCAAACAAACAAGCAAGTAAAAAGCAAAATAAACAACCCTCTCAAAAGTAGTATTGCTCTAGAAAAAGTAATAATAAATGACTCCTAATGATATTCTATACTCATAGATCAGTGCCTTTTTCAGCTATCATCAGAGAAGCTTTTTCCTGCAACAGATGTGAACAAATACAGAGAACCATAACTAGACATTCCAGAGAAGACAGAGAGAGAGAGAGAGAGAGAGAGGAGAGACAGGGAACAGAGAGACAGAGAGAGAGAGACCTTGAAACATACTACTATAAATGAGATATCTTTTTAAACATCCCTTCCTCAGAGGTTTGGGGAGCTCTGTGCTAGAGGAAGAAGAAAGCATGTAAGAACCAGAGGGGGAGGAAGGACACCAGGAAAACAAGGCTCTCTAGATCAAGGACAGAAAGCTCATTTGAACTCACAGAGATTAAAACAATAAAGCACAAGCACCTGCATGGGTTTGCACCAGATCCTCTTCAAAATCCATTATAGTTTTCAGTTTAGTATTTTATGGGACTGCTTCCTGTGTGAACAAATGAGTTTCTTATTCTTGTTCCTCCTCTTGGAGCTCTTTTCTTTCTGTTGCTTGGCCGTGTCCAACTTTGATACGATGATTTTGTTTCATTTTGTGTTATTTGGGTTTTTGGTTGATTGTTATCTCTTTGGAAAGCTGAATTTGTTTGTTTGTTTCTTTGTTTTCATTTTTTTTTTCTAATGAGAGATAGAAAGAGAGTGGGCCCCATAGAGGAGGGGAAGTAAAGGG
Source organism: Arvicanthis niloticus (assembly GCF_011762505.2). Lineage (NCBI taxonomy): Eukaryota > Metazoa > Chordata > Mammalia > Rodentia > Muridae > Arvicanthis > Arvicanthis niloticus. The sequence continues at coordinate 21,942,641 of NC_133430.1, read as the reverse complement.
AGGGGAGACCCATCAGAATATATTGCATGAGAAAAATATCTATTTCAATACGAGGGGAAAATGAAATGAAAGACAATGAAAAAAAGAAGTGGCTATGCTCACCTGAAAAATGTAGAATCATGTGACACTTTATATAGAAATAGAACCTCATATGAACATACATTTGTAGAAAAATAACCCACAGCAGGTACAGGACTGCTTCAGTTGTTTGTGAGGAACAAAAATATTTAATTTCAGGGGTCTCTCAAGTTGATACAAATAAGTACATGACACAAACAAGTCTGTAGTTATGATTAGAAGATATACTACTCTACACAGCTATTTGGTAGATACACTGGGCCAAGAAAAGGTAATTTTTTGTTTGTTTTTTGCTTTTAACAGTGCTGGTTTTATTTTCATCTTAGAAAAATAGTGTCATTGCCTTGACTCCTCTAATGACTAATAACTAATGACTCCTCTTCTAAAACAAGTATATTTTTGTTTTGATTTGTTTGGTTAACTCCATGATATGAGGAACTTAAGAGGATTTGGAATTTTTCTCTTAGGGCAGCTAGAGACTCTAGCTCCGTCCTGTTTGATATCAGGTCCAGGCTTTCTCTCATCACTGCTGGGTCACCTCTCATCCTTTAACTGTAGCAATTCAGTTAATGTAAATAAGGGCATCTTGCTAATTGAAAACTGAGCACCAACAGGAAGGGTGTAAGGCATTCAATCTGCTTAACTACCACATTCAATCTGCCCCACTATAGCGGAAGCCAGAGGGACCACAGACTCTGCCTGCTCTGTGGTAAGTTCACACTTCAGCAAACTCCATACTTGCGTAACTTTCTCCTCCTTAACTTCAAGATCATCTTTGTCTGTTTGCCTCATTGGTTTTTGTTTGTTTGTCTTCAAGTTGGAGGAACTAAGATGTGACCTCAAATCAATGCTATTTCCATAATTCTTTAGCATCTGCTAAGGAAGGATTTTGGATAAAGCCTTGTAATATTTACTGCAAAAGAAAAAAAAAAATGAGTCCATGTTAGTCTGTCATATTTTGCTGTTTCTAGGATGTTTTTCTCAGTCTGTCCATCCTCATCCTTTTATCTTGGTGTCAATAGTGAGTCTTTGCTTGGTAATACCAGGTACTCACAATTACCGTATATTCTATATTCATGATAATATTACACAATTATTAACCCATCTTTTTAAAAATGATCCCATGGAATTGAATGCATTAGCTGTTTTCTATGCTGTGTTTTCTAAGCCATTTTAAAAATAACAAAGCACCCCTGTAGATTTTCGTTTAATATTTCCAAAACCGAGTACATTTTTGAGCTATTTCATGATTACGCATTGAAAGCATGTTTAGGTCTAGGAATTTAACAGTTCTGTAAGAACCTAACACCTTCTAAATCTGACTTCCATTTGAAAAAAAATAGAGGACCATTTAACCCTTATTATAACTGCCTGTTGCTGAAAAGACCATGTTGAATACTGAGCAGAAATAGAGACTAGTTGGAAGGCTTTTCTGTGGCAGGCTGCTTTGGTTTCCTTTCTGTAAAGTTTGCCTTCTTATTTAAATTAGACAAATGGCAGGGCTTCCTGGTTATTAGGACTGTTTGGAATAGAGGTTTGGAAGTGTCGCTTCCACTTTTTATCAGGTGATCATAATTAGGGTGAATGAACCAACCAGGGAGGTAGAGAGCAAGCCAAAATGCATACTTAACAGAAACAAAAAGACCTCCAACAAATAGACCACCAGGGCACCATCAGGACGATACGTATACACATATCACAAACAGCCTGGAAAAGCCACTGGACAGCGTTGCTGTGATTGCTAAATTATATCCCACTACAGCTTTGAATCCAGACTGTCTGGGGAACCTAGCAGGCTGCATTTTAATTACATCTACTATTTCACTACAACCCCCAAACATGAACATGTTTCTTTTATTCCTTTTATATATTTTTTTCAGATGTAACAGTCCATGATCAATCTGAATTGCATATTGCTGTTTCAGCTCTGAGATCCTTTCTGGAACCTTAGAATTCCCCTGTCTGGGGCTAGAAAGATGCTTCTGAATCCCTAATGAGAGTATTATACTGCAAAGGGCTTATGTAAATATCTGGTTTTATTGTTTTAATTTTACTAAATAATTTTCTTTAAGGGTGGTTCCTGGGGGAAATTTCCAAGCAAAGTCAGATTAAGATCCTGAACTCTGATTAAATACTCTACATACTTAAAGTGTCAAGATTAGGTTCTTCTGAAAAACAAAAAAGACAGAAAAGGAATCCAGTAATACATATGAACAAGAGTAGAAAATACTGTGGGGGATGATGGATTGATGGTTCATGAACATTCCAATGTACAAACTGATTCCAGGTTAGTAATTATTAGACATATGTCTCTTTACTCATGCATCCATTCAGTCTCCAACTCATAGCTACCTTGATTCCATAAGTCCACAGTAGCTGAGTTATTAAGGTCTGTGTGTTATACAGAACACAGAACAACTTTGATTCACACACCATATCAATGTGGCCAATGCCTCAATGAAGATAACTCTAATGTGTAAGTCAACTCTCCTTCTGGAAAGGATATACATTCATCTCAAATTTCTTTTAGGAAAAAAATGGCATTAGTTTAGCAATTCTACAAGATAGGTACCCCCTATTTCAATTAACTTAAAAGCTTTATTATATATGTGTACATAAGTTATACATGTGAGAGTCAGAGGAGGATATAAAGTGTCTTTATGTATTAATTTTTAACTTATTTTGTGAAGTATCTATCACTTGACCTGAAGTTCCTTGTTCTAGCTAAGTAGAGTTAGACATTGAGCTCCTAGGATCTGCTATCTCTGATCTCCAACACTAGAGTTTATAGGCATGTGTTACAAAATTAGACTTTTAGGATTCTATATGTAAGTCCTGGGTATTTAACTCAAGTCTTTCTGCATGTAAAACCAGTTTACCAACTGATTTATCACAAAACTCTATTTTAATTATTCATACACACACACACATATATATATATATGAGAGAGAGAGAGAGAGAGAGAGAGAGAGAGAGAGAGAGAGAGAGAGAGAGAGAGAGAATAAATATAGACATTGCCTCAGAAGGGAATTTATTGGAATGACTAATAGCTTCAGTTCAACTAATCCAACAATAGCTAGGTGTGCATGGAAAGTCCAAGTATCTAGTAGTTGCTTCGTTCCACAATGCTAGTTGTGTCATGTTGGAATGTTGAGGAAGTAGACTCCAAATGCCAGTGAAGGGATGGATGTTCTGGTAAGGCAAAGAACAAAACCTTCTTTCTTCCATTGTCCTTGAGCCTTCCAGAAGAAGGTGCAGAAGGTATGGCACACATTAATTGTGTTTTCGTGCCTCAAGATCAGAATTAACTGGGGTGTATCTTCCAAATCAAGATCTGAAATCAGAAGTCTGTGTTTCTAGCCTCTAGATCCATATTAAAGCCGAGATGTCTTCCAACATCAAGATCCCGATCACAGGTGTGCCCTCATTTCTACATTGTTGTTTATTCCAGATATAGTCAAGTTAGCAACCAAGAATGGATATCACTGTACATACACAAGCACACACACATATATGTGTGTGTGTAAGTATATATAGATATAATATATTCATATATAGTATATATATATCTCTTTATATATGCATATATAAGGGTGTGTGTGTGTGTGTGTGTGTGTGTGTAGCCTACAGAAGGTGGCTATCATCCTTGCAGCCATCTTGAGCCATATACCCTGACAAGAGGCTTGTTTACAATAGCCTACAACAGCTGAGCACACTCTGATAACATATTGTTTTAGATACCCAGGATTTTCCCTTGGGTGTGTGAGACTTAAAGGTGTGTGACTTAAGGGCATGACTTAGAGATCAGATTTAGAAACAAGACCTAAGGGCACGACTTAAAGGCGTGGCTTAGAAATGAGACATATAAAAGACAAGAGGCAGACAGAAGAGATTATTAAGTATTAGACACTTGTACTTGGGAGTAGGCACTTGAGACTCGAGACAAGCAATTATTATTAAGTATTAGGCACTTGTAGTGGGCACTGGGAAGGGAGCTTGGAAAGAAACTTGGAACTTGGAGGCACTAGGGACTAGGAACTAGGGACTAGGAACTCAAGACTTGGAACTTGGACTAAGAAGAGATACTGAAAAATAAACAGGATTGAATCACACTCTGTCTGGACTAGGAACTAGGGACTAGGAACTCAAGACTTGGAACTTGGACTAAGAAGAGATACTGAAAAATAAACATGATTGAATCACACTCTGTCTGGTCTCCATTCCTGGAGTCCATCCTCACTTTCTCTCTTGCTGAACCCTGACCCGCAGACCGGAGCAGCTTATATATGTGTGTGTGTGTGTGTGTGTGTGTGTGTGTGTGTGTGTGTGTGTGTGTGTGTATGTGTATGTGTATATGTATATATGTATATATACATATATACATATATATACATATATATATACATATACACACAAAATCTACCCCACTAACAAAAACTATCCTACAGTTGTTCTGATCTTATTCAACTATTTTCTTCACACAGTTTCATGTGTTCCTTTTTAAATCTAGTGGCTTCACCTGATGCTGCCAATAAGTGTATATATGTAGAACCATTCACTGGATCATGGACAGACTTAGTTACAATAGCTATAACTAAAACTGACTCTCTCTTTTCTAGAGATCACCAATTATTAATACCCCTCAGGAGTGAAGTGAACTCATGAACACTTTCCATGTCCATATTTTAAGGTATCTTTGAAATGGTAGAAGATTAATTTACATATCATCTAAAGAGTATTTCCACTGTCAAAGACATCAGTCAAAATTTTCTTCTTACATTTAATTGTCATGGATTTACATCTATTTTTAAGTCACGAGGATTTTCTGTTTTCATATGGAAACAGGCTTGGAAATGATTGAAATTCTTATGATGTCAATAGGAGAAATTATTGTCTGGGAAAAAAAGTCTGTGTCTATTATCAGAAGGCCATATATGTTCATGTGTTACACCCAAAAAGGTATGAATTGAGAGCAACATGGAGGCATGTTTGAATATATTTCAAATCAGCATTTCTTAATTATCTCCTCACAAGAGCAAAAAGCCAGGAAATGAAAGACCGGATGGATACTGATATTTTCTAGAAGCCCTGTATTGTCATAATTCCAACAAAGTTTTATGTTCAAAGAAAGTGGTTAATAAAAATTTTGAAGATTGGCTGATTATGCATGTTCATTAGCATGAAATCATCTAAGAGTACTAAATTAGATTTAAAAAGAAGTACCTCAGAATGGTCTTTGTCTTTTCAAAGTTGAGTTATGTTTGCTAAGCACAGAATTAAGGACAAATTTTAAACAAGTTTAGATTTTATGTCAAAAACATAAAAGTATTTGGTGTTTATGTGAGAGATAGATTAAAAGTAAAACTTTAGTATCATTTTATCTAGATTGTTTGACTTGCTCTTTCTTTCTCATTCTGCAGCTATATCCATCAAAATATATCCTCGATCATTAAATTTTATCGTACTTCTCTTGATCGTGGAGTATACTGCAAAACCCATTTGACTTTTTAAAATATTAACTTCATCCAAAAGTACTGAAAGGTCAAAACTGACGCAAAAAGACTCAGTCAAATTTTGTTATTTCATGTTACCTTCATTAAAGTCATTAAAGTAAATTTTCTGAATATTTTTAAGGAGTAAGCTTTTGTGCAATTGAATAAGAAAATTCTGGAGTCGTAAGTTCACTTTGGCAACTTATAGTAAAATCAACGTATAATTATGTACTTCAATTTTAAAAAAATTACGATTTTTATAATTATATCATTTACCTTCTTCCCTGTTCTAATTTCAACCCTTCCTATATCTTTTCCTCCAACCTCCATTTGAGTCCTCCACCCTAAAATTTTATATAACTAGGTGATGTTTTATAACAATATATCCATATGTATTTTATTAACGTTTTTCAATTACTGGATTCTAAGAATTTAATTTTTTTCAAAAATACCAGACACATTTGAAAATATAATTCTTTACATTACTATCCTAAGAGTGAAGTAAGTAACGCAAATGATCTACAGATACTATATGTCTAATGTGTGTTAGTTACAGTCAGGGTTTTCATTTTCAGAATATATTCCACACATCAACACTTTCCCCCCCAAAAATGGTTTATAACAAAATAATTTAACATTCCAGAAAAGTTGAGTTATATCTTATAGCAAATTGCAATGCATTTTACCATATGGAAGTCTAGAAGATACATAGATCATTCTTAACTAACTAAAAAACTCAAGTCCTTTCTCCAGGACCCATGTTACAAACTGAGAGAACTTGAAAGGTTTCTTTTAATCTAAACCTGTCTCCCATGGTGTCCACACACAAATAAAAATTTAAAAACATTTTGCAGACTTTGCACACCTTTAATAATCTCTGGGATCATGAATCACACGTTGACTTCATTGAGAAGAATGTTGGTTCTGCTGCCATTATAGCAAGACCTGAATGAAATTATATGCACTTTAGTGGAGTTCTACACTTGCCAGTGTTTTAATGACAAAAAGAGGTCAGAGAAACACCATGAGAATCATGCCCTTAAGTGCTGTGACTGGTAGTAATTGAGTGTGAGTAATACTAATTTAATGAATGATTCATTGCTTATTGTGAATTTGGTTGAGGATTTGGCCATGCAGGTTTGGGTACGGTCATTCCCTCCGTTTGTCATCTTGTACTTGGCTGCCTGCTAAGAGGGTCACAAGAGCAGTATGTTGTAACTCTGGCTCTCTCACAGCTGCAGTTCTACCTAATTTGTACTTTGGCACTCGAAAGATTATAATAAATGAAGTGCTGCTTTCAAACTTTCAGACACAGTGTTTTTATCACCTGTTTGGCAAAGGTGGATTTAATTTGACTTTTGCGAGTGCAAAAATCTGTCTCCTTAGAAGTTGGTCAAACTATTAATTTTATGGCGGGGACAACTGAGCACAGTAAACCTTTTCACAAAGCCAGACAGCTTAACCTAATTAAGCAGTTGTTTTGACAGGTGGCTGAAAGTGGAATGAGTACTATCAAAAATGTCTCAAGACATAAGTTTGATGAATGCATGAATGTGTTCATGCAGGTGAAAGTGTGCTTGGGAAGGGCATGATGACAGCTCGGTGTCCAAAGAGTGGAAGGCATACCTCCATAGTCACTTGTGCACATGCCTGACAACGTCATTCTCTGTTTTCAAATAGGCTTTAGGAGCTGGTGAACTTTACATCTACAGATCATCAAAGAGTCTGAGGGCAAAAGTAGTATTGTATTAACTATCATTGAAGTAATATAGGAAGTCATTTGTTAAACCTTGACTACAAAGAATTTAGAAATCAAAATTGGGTTAGGTAGATCATTTAAGTCTTGGACAAAGGTTTTTTTTTTGTTTTTTTTTTTGTTTTTTTTTTTTTTTTTTCTGAAAAGCCACTTACAGTTCCATAAACAGTAAGAGTTCAGATACAATAGATATAATTCCTAAGCTCATCAGATGCCAAGTCGCCCATATATCATTTTTGCAACATTAAAGTCCTTTTGTAAAAATATAGTTATCATCAAGTATTCTACAATGTATTTTCAAGTATGATATGTAAGATTGTTTTCAGAAGGCCTTGTGCCTTCTATTGTGTGTGCAGCCAAGGCTGGCATCACTGCACTCATTCTATTGTATGTTTCTTGCTGTCTTTCTATCTGTTTAACAGCATGCGATGAAAATGACTCATGTGTTTTGATCAGTATTGGTATTCATACTTATGGTAATTTTGATGTATCATCATTTGATAATGTGATACATTTTCCTAAAAATGTGGTAGTTGGTTTGATAAATCAATGGCATCAAAACACCCAAAGATGTTAAAATGACTCCCTTCATCAAATTGATAATTTATCTCTTTACTGTTTCTACTTTTAATTAAGTGCTTTTTGAATTTCAAACATAATATCAATAGTAGTAATATTGACAAAAAAAGTAACAAAATTAGTAACTGGTTCAAAGTCACATAAATTCTTAGGCCTGAAATTCAATCCAATGTTTAAAACATGATGCATTCTTTTTTTTCATTTTTATTGGATATTTTATTTACATTTCAGGTGCCATTCCCTTTCCCCATTTCTGCTCCCTAGAAAACCCCTATTCCATGCCCCCTTTTTGCTTTTATACAATTTTTTTAATCAAAGGCTTTATAAATTTGGTAATGCTCAATCAGAAGTGTAACCCAATACCCAACCTAGATATATCAACTATTTTTGACTGGTGGAGACACATGAACATCTGCCCCCATGTCCCCCCCCCTTCTCTCTTTTTCTTTCTCTCATCATCTAGCTTCTCCTCTCCTTCTTCTCTTCTCCTTACTCCTTCTCTTCCTCTCGGTACTGCTCCCACCTTAGCTCCTCCTACATATCACCCTTCCTGATAATTATGCCAATTTGTACCAGTGAAGTACAAGATAGTCCTAATACCCAGTCCATCATTTTGTTGACTAACCAGAACCTCTGACATCTCTCCTAACCAAAACACTTAGTTCTGAACCTGGCTTTTTTCTTGGCTTTAGAATGAATGTCAGCTGAAAACCATCCACTCAAATATTTTCTCTCAAAGTAAATAGCCAGGATTGCCTATGAGACTATAAGTTTTCAACCCCATCAGAAATCCAGAATGACAGAGTTAACTGAAATTATGGGAAGCACAAAACATAGCTTCTAAAACTTAGCCAATTTATAGATACCACTAAACACCTGGACAGTCCCTATACTGCAAAACCATGGAGCATCTGATCTTCAGCCTTCTGGCCCAGTATCATCTGACAGACCTAGTGATGCAGAATTATTAAGGGCTGATTACTCTGTCTAGGCAGATATAATCAGTCGACTATTCTGAAAGTGTGTCCTTTTCTGGACAGTAATTTGTCTGTAGATGGAAAGAGGCAATTCTTGCCTAGTGGCTGTCTCCCCACAGCTGGAGTAACTCCAAAGATGCCCAATTTCTTCTTAGAATTCAATATAGGAAGCTGTCAGGAGCAGACAGGTCTCTAATCAAAATGAACATTAATACAGAAATTTTTGTAAAGTCAATTCTGTGGACTTCTGACGTTTTGAAAACCAATTATCCATGTAAAGTAATCTGGACTGTTGTCTGTTAACTCTTCTCAGCTATTTATAAATAAAATATAGAAAATACCCTAACAATAAACTCAAAGCCATGAATATGCTATAGTCCTTTAACTCACAGGCTAACCATCTCAAATCAGTTTTAAAAAAGTTAAAGAAGGACTGGGTCTAAGCCTTGTATTCCTAAATGTGTTATACAGGCACAATGCCTATGAGAGTAACAATATTCATCTCACTTTTATATCAATAAGAAGCTCATACCAATGAAAACGTTAAATTTGAAATCAAAGTAATTTTGTACCATTTAAGAAATTATAACTTTATCTTGATAATAATTATACAGATTTCTACCAATAGGTTATGGCTATGAAATAAATCCTAGCTAATCCTCCCTGTTCCAACACTATTTTTCCCTAGAAAGACAGCCCAATATTAACCACCTTAGTCACCAAGCCCAGGGAATAGGGGTGCTGACTCTTCATTAACTTCTTCAAGCTGATTACTAACGTTGAGATATTAGGAGAGGGGTGGCGGAAAAGTAAATTGATAAGCCTCTGACACTGTGTCTTCACTGCATCCAGATGGAATTCCAGGACATCAGAGGTTTGAGCAGGTCTGCTCAGCTTGCTTGATGAGTAGATATACCAAGGCTGTATATTTTGCAATATACAATTTTCAAAACTAATTTTAGTATCAAGATAAATTTTTTAGAGTGCTGACATTTTATTAAAGATGTTGGTTCTAACAACTTTTCTTTTTTCCCTTTTTTAATTGGATATAATATTTACATTTCATATTTTATCCCCTTACCCCATTTCCCCCACCACCCAGGAATCCCTTATCCCACCCCCCTCCTCCTGCTTCTATGAGGGTGTGTCCCCACCTATTCCCCACTCCCACCTCCCGACCCTCAGATTCCCCCCACACACTCAGTGTTCAGCCTTCACGGGACCAAAGATCTCCTCTCCCACCTATGCCCAACAAGGCCATCCTCCCCTACATATACAGCTAGAATCATGAGCCCCTCCCTATGTGCTCCTAGGCTGGTGGTTTTGACCCTGGGGAGCTTTGGTTGGTTGGTATTGTTGATCTCCTCATGGGGACACCAACCCTTTCAGCTCCTTCAGTATTCTATCTAACTTCTCCATTGGGAACCTTTGATCAGATCAATGGTTAGCTGTGAGCATCTGCCTCTGGGTATGTCAGACTCTGTGGGACCTCTAAGGAGACAGCCATATTAGGCTGCTGTCAGCATGCACTTCTTGTCATCCATATCAAAGTCTATTTTTGGTGACTATACATGGGATGAATACCCAGGTGGAGTGGTCTCCATACAACCTCTCTTTCAGTTTCTGTCCCACACTTTATCTCCATATTTGCTCCCTTGGGTATTTTGTTACTCCTTCTAAGTAAGACCTAGGCATCCACACTTGTTCTTCCTTTTTCATGAGCTTCATGTGGTATGTTAGTTAAATTTTTGTTGTTTCAGACTTTTGGGCTAATATCTTCTTATCAGTGAGTAAATACCATGTGTGTTCTTTTGTGATTGGGTTACCTCACTCAGGATGATATTTTCTAGTTCCATCCATCCATTTACCTAAAAATTTCTCGAATTCATTATTTTTAATAGCTGAGTAAAATTACATTGTGTAAATGTACCACATTTTTTGTATCCATTTCTTTGTTGAGGGACATCTGGGTTCTTTCCAGCTTCTGGCTATTATAAATAAGGCTGCTATGAACATAGTGGAGCATATGTCCTTGTTATGTTGCAGTATTTTCTGAGTATATGCCCAGGAGTGGTATAGCTGGGTCCAATTTTCTGAGGAACCACCAGACTGATTTCCAGAGTGGTTGTACCAGCTTGCAACCCCACCAACAATGGAGGAATGTTCCTCTTTCTCCACATCCTCCCCAGCATCTACTATCACCTGAAGTTTTGAACTTAGCCATTCTGACTGGTGTGAGGTGGTATCTCAGGGTTGTTTTGATTTGCATTTCCCTGATGACTAAGGATGTTGAGCATTTCTTAAGGTGCTTCTTGGCCATTCAAGTTTCCTCAGTTGAGAATTTTTTGTTTAGCTCTGTACCCCATTTTTAATGGGGTTATTTTGTTGTTTGGAGTCTAATTTCCTGAGTTTTTTGTATACATTGGATATTAGCCCTCTATCAGATGTAGGATTGGTAATGATCTTTTCCCAATCTGTTGGCTGCCATTTTGTCTTATTGACAGTGTCCTTTGCCTTACAGAAGCTTTGCAATTTGATGAGGTCCCATTTGTCGATTCTTGATCTTAGAGCATAAGCCATTGGTGTTCTCTGTTCAGGAACTTTCCCCCTGTGCCTAAGTATTCGAGGGTCTTCCCTACCCTCTCTTCTATTAGTTTCAGTGTATCTGGTTTTATGTGAAGGTCCTTTATCCACTTGGACTTGAGATTTGTACAAGGGGATAAGAATGGATTAATTTGCATTCTTCTACATGCTGACCTCCAGTCGAGCCAGCACCATTTGTTGAAAATGCTGACCTTTTTCCACCGGATGGTTTTAGCTCCTTTGTCAAAGATCAAGTGACCACAGGTATGTGGTTTCATTTCTGGATCTTCAATTCTATTCCACTGATGTCCCCTGCCTCTCTCTGCACCAATACCATGCAGTTTTTATCACTACTGCTCTGTAGTACAGTTTGAGGTCAGGGATGGTGATTCCCCCAGAAGTTCTTTTATTGTTGAGAATAGTTCTTGCTATCCTGGGTTTTTGTTATTCCAAATGAATTTGCAAATTGTTCTTTCTATCTCTATGAAGAATTGATTTGGAATTTTGATGGGGATTGTGTTGAATCTGTAGATTGCTTTTGGCAAGATGGCTATTTTTACTAAGTTAATCCTGCCAATCCAGGAGCATGGGAGATCTTTCAATCTTCTGAGATCTTCTTCGATTTCTTTCTTCAGAGACTTGAAGTTCTTGAACATGATGCATTCTTTTTTTTTTTTTTGTTTTTTTGTTTTTTTGTTTTTTTGTTTTTTTGTTTTTTTGTTTTTTTGTTTTTCAAGACAGGGTTTCTCTGTGTAGCCCTGGCTGTCCTGGAACTCACTCTGTAGACCAGGCTGGCCTCGAACTCAGAAATCCGCCTGCCTCTGCCTCCCAAGTGCTGGGATTAAAGGCGTGCGCCACCACCGCCCGGCAACATGATGCATTCTTAATCATAAGAATTTCTTACATTTTAATGTGACAAGAGCTCTGTCATTGGATAGAAAAGAGGTAGGCGGGACTGGGGGTTGGGAGAAGAAAGAGGAAGGGCTGAGTATGGAGAAGGGGGGAAGGAAGAAGGAAGCAAGATGTAGGAATACATGTGTGTCTAGGAGTCTCGGGTAGTTATTCACATCAAGGGTTAGATATTGGGTTAACAATTCTGATTGTGTGGGCATCTTGTGTAGTGAGCATTTGCTAATACATAAATCTATTGGGTAATCCTAAGCATTAAGAGTCATCAATCTACCAGATACCGATATTGTCAGGGGTTGTGCTGAGCTTTATGAGGGTGGCAGTGTTGGCCCAAGAGCCATGCTTAGAGCCATAGACTCCACAGAGCTGACTGGCAGAGAAAGCAGCCATACTAATGTCTCATGGAGCCAGGGCCAGTGCTCGCAGGCTGGTGCCTCAGCCACCACTAGTATTCTCATAGAGCGGGAACATGGTTATGTCCAGGAGTTAGCAGAGCTGCTCGCCGATTTGTCAAATACTTCCCTCAACATTTTAAAACAGAGGTCTTCAACCTATGGATCCCAATACCTTTGGAGATTGACTGACCCTTTCACAGGGTTGCTTAAGACAATCAGAAAACACAGATATTTACATTACAGTTCATAGCAGTAGCAAACTTACAGTTACTAAGTAGCAAAGAAAATAATTTATTGTTTGAGTCAGCACACGAGCATCTATACTAAAAGTTGATTTAGTATAGGAAGATTGAGAAAGACTTAAAAAATGTCATCTTTCAAATATATGTAATGCAAGAAAGTTTCCTTATACAATATATCTTTAGGCAATTATAGAGCTAGTATGACTCCTAAGAGATGCCTCTTCTAGGTCAACCCTATGTAGAAAAGGAAAGCAGATGAAAGGCTTAGCTCTAGTGATTTAATGAATAAGCAAATGTTAAAGTAGTTAGAAGGTTGTCATGGTATTTAAGGTAATTAGATCTAGAAAATCAATAAAGAAACTGCCGGTTTGCCAGGCTTTGGCATGGCTTTGGTAAGACAACACTTGAAAACATGTGGAAACAGTGCACTTTCTCATCCTATGAATATGGGAACCAACTCCTAGTTTATATACCAGTCACAAGACCGAAGGCCACCTTTTCTCTGGCAAAACTGGGTATGTCTCACTCTCAGATATTCCTATTAGAAGAGATCAAGTTGTGTAAACCACATACAATTAAAGGCAGACTTATATCAAGTCCTCTGCATGCACTCTAAGAAACACAGGTCTCATGAATAAAACACCTTTGTTAAAAGTAAAAAGATACAAAGAAAGAATACTTGATTGCATATAAGTAAAAATTATTTCTAAAAATTAAATCGAAAAGCCTGCATTAAAGCCAGATCCCAGGAAGAGGAGACTCAGGAATCTTCAGTAGTGAAAAATTTGCTTGGACATATCATTTTATTCCAATTAGAGTGTTCTTTCTACCACAATTGTTTTTAATATTGATGAAGTCAAAGCAATCTTTGTTGCATGATTTTGCCTGCTGCTGTTAACACAGGTATCAAGACACTGACTAGAAGCTCTTTACAAACAGAAACTAGAGGGTCTGCGATGCACGATGAACATGAATCCATTGAGGTTGGGCTCCCCGCAATCTGTTGATCACTGCATTGATTTCTGTTGTCTGGTTTTGCGGTTTTGTTGTTTGTTGGTTTGTTTTTCTCTTGTTTTGTTTTGCTTTTTGTAAGAATCTCCAATTGCTGCAAATAAGTGCCTCTATGGCTCAGTGAACACCGTGGAAGCAGGAACAGAAGTATTGTACAAGACGTAATACCAGAAAATCTACTGTAAATGTCTCTTCCAGAAATGGTTGCATAAATAAGACTATAGCAATGATAATATCAATGAATACGTTATCATGGAAGGCTTAAATTTTACAGCAGCTTACTCTTAGAAAAATAACTACAGGCAACTAATAATGGCTTAGGAAAGTAGAATTCATTGTCCAGTGTTAAGGGGTCATCCTTGCAACCATGAACGCATTTGTACATATACATACACAATACACCATATATAAAACACACACATACACACACATATATAGTATTCATATATATAGTATATGTGTAACAATTGTAGTTGGTTAGACACACACACATACACACACATATAGTATTCATATATATGTAACAGTATATGTGTAACAATTGTAGTGGGTTAGCCTGATGCTGCTTATATTCTAATACTAATATTGGTTCCTTGAGACTGGTTGTCTCATAGAAAAGAGAGTCTGCATGTAGCCTCTATGTGACCTTATTCCCAAGTTATTTATTATTGGTAAATAAAGATGCCAACAGCCAATATCTGGGCAGAAGAGACATAGGTGGTGTTTACGGTTCTCAGCCTTAGGGGTTGGAGAGGAACCAGGAGGAGAGGAAGGTTTAGGAGGAAGGAGAAGCCATCATGGGTTGGGTGAGTCATTAGTAAACTATGGGCTGCTCAACTAAAGTTAAACGCAGCCCAGATGAAACATAGTAAGTAATGAGAGCTTACCAATAGGAAAGTAGACTCTAAGACCATAGAGGGTAGATATCTGCCCAGCACTAGTGCTGCTTAAGGGTTAGTATAAATTGAAAGGTTTTGTGTGTTTTATTTAAGAACTGAATGATCAAGATGGGATAGAAACCCTGGGTAGGGATTGAAACTTCTACAACAAACAATCAGTAGAAAAGAGGACATTAATTTGAGAGTTGGAAGGAACATAGGAGACTTTAAGCAAAGGTAGCTGGGAGGAACAGGATAGCAGAAAGGGGAAATTGATGTAATTCTATTTCAATGGAAGCATATAATACAGGACTTGTATCATTTTTTCAAAAACAAATGTGACTTATTGTTGAAATTGTGGGAATGAAAGATGGCAATCTTAACACCAACTATAAAACCCCCAAAGTTATTTTAATAAACAAGCTTTAGGACTCAGTTTTCAGTAAACCACTGTAACTCATAGACCTGCATTCAAGTTTTCTCCATCATTTAGTGGAGATGTTTGCTTATTTTGCTGTGAGTAACTTTATCTATTTCATTAATAGTTGTTCCACCACAGCATAATGAATCTACTATTTGTCCTATATAATGAATCTCTTTCTTACTATCTAACATATTTCAAATATTAATTTATTTAAAATTAAAACTTAAATGTTCCTATGTATGCTTTTTACTTCTTTTTAAAAGTGTATTATCCTAACAATATTAATAATGAAATATCAAAGAGACTGAATAATTACTCTGAACATAAATTCACAGTAGAGTTTAGAACCCCTACATTTTTTATCTGATTCAAATTGGATTTCACAGCTTTTGTTTACTATAAAATGAGACAATATTTGCTAAACAAACTACACGCATGACATATAAAATATTATTTCTTCCAGAAAACAAAATAGTAATAGGAATTGCTATAAGGAATGAATGATACATAACATGGATCAAAACTTATAACAATCAGAATAGATATACTTTCAGAAAAACAATAAAAGTATTTGGTGCTGTAGCACAAACATATAGAGGTATATATTTTCTGTAAAGAAGGCTGTTAGTATCACTATATTTCAGTAACAAAGGCAGATATCTATCTATCTATCTATCTATCTATATATATATATATATATATGAATTAAGTTGTCCCACCAGTGTGTTTCTCAAAATTAAATGATGGGCTTGAATTTCAAAATTTCAAAAATGAATGGTGTCTTGACATTCACATCCCTCAATAGAACTTTAGGTAAAAACATCTAACATATTGAAGTGGGCGTTATGTAGTAGTATGGTATATAATAATATAACCAAATACTATCTTGGAAAATTTTTATCTCATGTTTGCCAAAGGCAAAACCCTCAAAAATGAGATCACTTTGATACATATTTATGTAAGTCATATAAACTGACAATAGCCTATTCCTGAAACATAAAATTTAATACTATTTGTCATTAATAGATAAGATACATGACATGTAATCAAGTGCATACAGTGAAAGTATATATATTTAGTGACTTACAATGAGGCAGCTTAGGCTTTGATAGATTGGTATTTGTTGAGTACTAACTCTGGAGTTCAACCATTTCCAGGGATGTTTTGTGATAGACCTACAAGGATGTGGAAGAATAGCATTTGCAGACACTGTCAGTCAAACCAATGACCACTATATTCTGGAGTGAACTGAGTTGCTAGTTAATAGCATTTGAGAGGTTAGATGTGCTACCGCATTTTCAAGTGTCTCTGCTTTCAACTCATGATACACTCATGATATCCCAGGAGAGGAAGTGAAAAATAGAGATGCGGCAGCACTGTTATATAAAAGTATATTATCTTCACCCAAAGGCTATTGCTCCATTTCAAATGCATAGTATACCAGAAAGCACTTATTAGACTACTCGACCCATATTTTGGATACTCTTTGCCTGCTGTCACACTGTAAATGAACAACAGTCAACTACTTTCCAATGAGATTGCACAACTATGTTTGCCCAAATTAAAGCATATATATAACTCCAGACAGAAGGAAGTTCATAAATTTCTTCTCATATAATTTTAGATGACAAACACTTGAAGATGAAGGCTTTCTCAGGTTTGGTTAATGGAATGCTTCAGGGATCCTCTTTCGAAGTTTTATCCTGTTATAGATACTGGAGTTCTCCTGGGATTACTACATCTTAAGAGCATCATATCTCAATTATACCATGTTAACAAAATTTGAGGTCTGGAAGACATGCATTCAAACCATCCAATCAACATAACCTATCAAATCAAAACAACTCCAGATTCATTACAATTACAAAATTTTCCTTTTCCTGTCAAAATATAACCATCGTTTATTGACAGATGATTTAGCACACCGGAGACAACAAAAAAACTACAACCAGATAAAAAATTACTTGTAAATATGAAGATCTAAATTCAGTTTGCTGATTCTATCACCAGCGATAGCAGTGGGATTTTACTATTTCTCTGTATCACTGTTTCTTTTTTAAGTAAATGAAGCAATTGCTTTTGGAGGCCTACATGACTAATAAAATCAAAAAGCAATACAGATACAGGAAGAATAAAATGAAGTAATATGAAGTAGGCAGGAGGATATTTACCACACTTGGTTTTTATGTATTAAATCATTTTGGGATCCATCATGCCCATCAACGCTAGGCTCCACTTGCAGACTCTTCAAGGATTTCTAACATTCTGCTGAGTCTCTACATAAGCACTGTTGTCTATGAAGATTATATTAATTATTGATTAAGCCTCTTTCTGTATACATCTCCTCTTTATGATGTACAGATATTAATCATTTCCGACAGTGACTGAAATGAATTTTGTCTAATACTTAAGGGAAATTCTAAGAAAATTTATCTTCAGTCTAGTGAAGATTCAACCAAACATCAGATTTTATTTTCTGTCTTTTTTCCACGTTTACACAAAACTGTCTTCCATGACTCATTACTGTCTCAGAGTGAGGAGACTTTCTAGTTAGTTTTGTTATTCTTTTGTTTTGTCAATTTGACACAAACTTAGGTCATCTGGGAGGTGATTTGTTTACTGCTATTGCTGGTGGCATGAACCTGGGTGTGGGGTCTATAAATTAAACAGACAAGTCTCATTCAATAGCCAACGTTATTTACAGCATCAGTTTAAGAAGAACAACATGAGTAAAGCATACAATTACAAGAACAAGCTGCATATGACAAAATAATATTTTCCATAGAGGTATATAAAGAAATAGCAATAGCCAACTGTAATCAATAATCTGAAATGAGCTCACGTCTATTCACTACACCTAAGAGGGGTATAAAAGCACATTCCTAGAAAAATTCCAAGAAAGTGATGTCACAAGATGTACTGGATAATTTTGTGTGTCAACTTTCCACAAGCTGGAGTTATCACAGAGAAAGAAGCCTCCCTTGTGGAAATATCTCTATGAGTTCAAGCTGTAAGGCATTTTCTCAATTAGTCATCAAGGGCAGAGGGCCCACTCTATCATGGGTGGGTTCAATAAGAAAGCCAGATGAGACAGCCAGGGGAAGCAATCCAGTGAGCAGCACCCCTTCATAGGCCCTCCATCAGCTTTTGCTTCCCAGTTCCTGCCCTGTGTGAGTTCCTGTCTTGTCTTCCTTTGGTGATGAACAGTAATGTGGAAGTGTAAGCTGAATAAACCCTTATCTCCCCAACTTGCTTCTTGGTCATGATATTTTGTGCAGGAATACCAACCCTGACTAAGATACAAGACTTTTGTCTTGTTTTCTGTTTGTTTGCTTTTTTTTTTCTTTTTTTCTTTTTTTTTTTTTTTTTTGTAGTTTTACCACAAGTACTAAGAATTTCTCTTGCTTTAGTTGTTGGGGGACCCACATGAAGACCAAGCTGCACATCTGCTACATATGTTTGGGTTTGGGGGTGGGCAGAGCTACCTCCAGCCCATGTATACTCTTTAGTTGATGGTTCAGTCTGTGAGAGCCCCAAGGGTCCAGGTTAATTGACTCTGTTGGTCTTCCTGGGTAGGTCCTAGCTCCTTCTGTGTCCTCAACCATTCCCCCAACTTTTCCAAAAGAGTCCCTGAGCTCTGACCAATGTTTGGCTGTGTGTCTTTTGCATCTATTTCAGTCAGCTGCTGGGTGAAGCTGCTCAGAGGATAGTCATGCTAGGCTCCTGTCTTTACACATAACAAAAGCTATTGCTTGCCTATGGAATCCCCAGGGCTGAGCTGCTTATTTTGGCTTCAGTGGAAGAGGATGCATCTAGTCCTGCAGAGACTTGATGTACCAAGGTTAGAAAATACCCAGGAGAGGTATCTACCTTCTCAGAGGAGAAGGCGAAGCAGCGATGGGAAAAGGATACTTGGAGTGGGAGTGGGGGGTTGGTGAGAGAGAAGATGTTGCAACAACCAGTATATAAAGTTAATTAATTAATTAATTAGTTAATGGGTAAAAACAATTTCTTTCATATTAACTCCATTCTTGGATCTTTGCTGATGGGATTATCTCAATTGATAAAATTTCCTTAAGGAAGGTCTATGAGACTTTTTCTTGATTAATGATTAATGTGGGAGTGCATAGACAATTGTGTGTAGTTCCATTCCTGAGCAGATAGTTCTGGGAGGTAACATAAAGGAGGCTGAGTAAACAGTAAGGGCCAAAGTAGTAAGCAGCATTCTTTCATGGTCTTTGCTTCATTCCTGCTTCCAAGTTCCTGCTTTGAGTTGTTGCCCTGGACTTCTAGATGATAAAATACAACCTGGGATGTATAAGCCAAATAAACCCTTTCCTCTCCAGGTTGCTTTTAGTTGTCAGTCTTTATTATAACAATAGAAAGCAAACTAAGCTAAAAGAGCAGTGTTTGTCCAGTTGAATATCATTTGTATGCTCACAATTGAATAAATTAGATAACGTCCACATACAGGAATAAGTTCCACATAGCCAATATTTAAGAATATAAGTTTGGAAGTATTTTGTTTGATGTTTAAACATAAATCTAAAATCTTAAATATAAGCATTTAAATAGAACAATTTATGATTAGTGTACACTAAATAAATACCTAGGTTTATATTTTTTTTCTAAGAGATATCTTATTGAATACTGTATTTATTGCATTTCTTTACACAAAACAATGTATGTGACTTTGAAAGAAATAATTGTCTATGAATGTAACTCTATGGCATATTAATATGAATGTAACTCTATGGTATATTCTAGTATGTAGAGCTTATCAGCTCAAGACTATGTATGCATCACAAATAAATAAAATACATAAATAAAATTAAATTTTGATTATGAGATTTATGAAACTTGTTAATGTTAAAATTAAAAGCATTAATTGTTCAAAATGGCTTTATTTGTGGGAGATCATGTAGTTTATGAGCTCAGTCTCACTAATTTGAAACAATATATTTAATAATAACAACAAAGTAGTGATTTCTTAGTGCTTTTAAATACGTATAGTCTAGGGCCCTTTGCTATGTTTCTTGACAAAGCAGAATTGGATGAATAGACCAAAAAGTGAGATTTTAGCCATAGAACACCCAGGGAAAATGAGTTATTTATTAAGAAAGCATAGTTAAAAAGTATTGTTGTCATCAATAAAGTCCCAAATTTGTAGGATAATTTCTATAAAATCCTTGTTGCACACAAGTCAAAGGTCATCGTAATTTAAGATTTTCATATCCTGATAAAGTGTATTTTCTAGGCCTTAACAAAAGTACCATCCTTCTGATTTGGTGAAAATTTTACTTGTACATACTACTTAGGCCCTTTTCGGATTCAATAATTACTCTTCTTCATTTTATTTAGTCTAAAATTTAATACACAACGAAGTCTTTCTTTTGTCATAATGTGTGGAGGATTGTTTGCTTTGCTGTTTCCCTTAATTCTTTCAAATTCATATACATCATACTTAAAGAATAGTAAAACAATGTATTTACTAGAGAACAGTTCATCAAAATATTTTATCAATTATTATAACGTATAAAGGATTGGTCTTCTTAGGTAGCTTCACAGTGTTGCATAGGATATTACTGCAGTAAGATGTGAATAGTGAAAAGAATAAAAGATGGGTTTTGAGGCAGAAGCACATTGGGTATAAATGTTGGGACTCTAAACCTGCCACCCTATCGCCATCAGTTTGAAAAATATCCTTTGAACAGTGCAGGCTTCCGTGGTTCTTTGTTAATGTGCTTGTCCAGGGATGAGTCATTGCTTTCTTTGAACAACATTCTACTCAGCACACAAGTGGGATGACACTTCAAACTGTGCGGTTTTCTCAAAGTGAGCTTCATTTTTATATATTTTATATATTTTCTCAAAGTGAGCTTCATAGAGTTCCTTCACACTGGGAATGGTGACCAGTAAAGCAAAAGTAATGCAATAGGATATACTGCATCCTTGTATTACACAGTTTTCCAAACTAACAGTATGAACTGTGGCTTACATGATATTCTTTATATACTTAGAATTAGAATTTAGAGGAAGAGGCGTAGCAAAAGGCTTCTTGGCTTACAAGTGACAAACTGTGATATATATAATTATTGGATCAATGCATTTATGAAAATATATCCAAAAAGAGGGAAAATAAACATAAAGATAACTCCAGTAGAATTTTTATTATTAATTATTTTACTTACATTTCAAATGTGTCTCCTGAGAACCCCTCCCCCTCTACTTTGCCTGTGAGAGAGTGTTTCCCCTCCCACCATCCAATTCCCACCTCACTCGTTTAGCATCCCTCTTCTCTGGGGCATCAAAACTCCACAGGATCAAGTGCATCATCTCCCACTGAAGTCAGACCATGCAGTAGAAATTTTAAGAAGAAAAGACCTTCTTATTTAAGGTCTGGTAACAGTGTTGAGGAAACTAGGGAGAGAAATGACAAACACAACTGAACAAGGAAAAGGTCCAAGGAACTTGTTCATTTGGGGGCAGCTTTATTCAAGGCAAACAGAAAAAAATGATTAAAGGACAAATCCAAGAGAAATGCAGATCCAGAAAGAATCTATGAATTAACATCAAGAAATATGTTGGATACACAAACTTGGAAAACAAATTAATTCAGGTTTTAGAATACAAGGTAGGTTGGAATATAATGTTCAAGGGAGTCAAAGATAACGGAAGCCTTCCATGAACATGGTGGGTCCATCACGTTACAGTTGTCTATTGGAGATAGTATCCTTAGAATGTGACTATTGTATAAAAAAGATAATAATGTAGGAATTTCTTGAAAGTTTTATGAACTTTTGTGTTTGTGTTTATAGGAATTGACAGTGTTACTTAAGGAAGCCCATGTTTATAAAGTCATCTCAGCCTGTTCTTATGCATGTTCTTCTCTGGAAAAACTTTAACCTCATTTACTATGCAATGATATGGGCTTAACATGAGTTATGCAAGAAGGCAGGGATCTGGCAAAGACGTGCCAAAGATCATTGACCTGTTGCTTGTGGAATAAATACAACAATCATTGATTTGAATCATCCAACCATGTACTTTTTATTGTAGTAAGTTTTGTTTTACTTGTTGTTTGTTATTAATTTACTAAGGATCAAAAAAAATATGACACAAACAAATTCCATAAGAAAGAATTCTTCCCTCTTCTCATAGTGAAAAGTAGTGTGCAACTAGGCAAGGAAGAGATCAAAACATAGCCAGATGTAAGTTGTAATCTCTTCTAGTGTTGCCACAGTGTTGATGAGAACAGCATGTAGAACCACCCAGACAGAATTGAAAAGAACTCAAGGCTAACAACTGATTGCTTTTTTTGCGTGTGATAGACTGAGATGTGAAGGTCTCTGTAAGATGTCTCTTATTTAGTTACACAATCAACATGATTGGATAGTGGTGATGGAATAGCACTGTAGAAGAAAGCCATGAGAGATTTAGATAAAATGTCATGTTGCCCACTCTCTAGATACACCATGTGGGATGCCAAACAATGAAAGGAGCAATTTGGAAGAGAGTGGTAACATCCAAGAACACCTATTTGATAGAGTAAGCCTTGATTAAAGAAAGAGCACAACCAGAGGTCTGAGCACAGCAGACATGTAGCCTAGAGTGGTTGATACCCACTTCCTTGTCTAAAAGCTCTACCAAGAACATACATGACCAGAACCTCAATAAAGTCTGTATTGCAATGCAATGCCTTGAGCCTCTTCATCTATGTCCGCAGAGACAACCAAGTTCCCCAATATCAGAGATGACTTGGGCATATATAAAAGGCAGGGTCATATCACAAGAGATGTCCATGTGAGAAACAATTATATATATACAGCTTTTATGAAACAAGATTTGGAGTAAACAAAATAGTTACAGAGGAACATAATTGTATAAAGTGAAATCCATTTTTATTATTTTAGAAGGCATCTTCTTGTGAGTCTAATGAAGCAGGGTTTAGAAAATACAGAGGCAGTTAATGAGTAATACTCCAAATCAAAACATAAACCTAATAGATCTGGAAAGGAATATATTTATTGCCATTTCAGATTTGTCTCAAAAACATTAGCCACAAGTTTGACATCTCTGGTCCTTTCCTTTCTCTTTTATTCTCTATTTTTCCTCTCAAGTTATTTTTCTTTAAGAAGACAGCATCCTGGAATGCCTGGATGGATGCTTTCTTTTCTAACTAATGCTGAAACATTCTAACATGATCTTTCTTCAAATATTACCACTTCTGAGTGAAAATTTCCCTTAAATTATATGTATGTAAGACTGATTTATTTTTTTATGTCTCTTAAATTCCCTTTCAGAGTTTCTAACTACGAAGTAAGGTCCAATTTATTTGAGAAATCTTTAATATTTCTTATAAAACACCCAATAAACAGAAAGGAGCCCAAGATAATGAAGCATGATATAGCTGCTGCAGCTGATGTCAGCTATGCTCAGTGGCTGGTTGGAAGCAGAAATACCTAGGAAGGAATAATAATTTAAAGAATTGAAAAATGTTCCTTACACTCACAATTGTAAAACATTTGTCTGTAGCTTTGCTCATTTGATATGTTTCTCATGGTATTGTGAAAATTTTGCAGTTTTTTCCATAATTTTCTCTTCACAGTACTCTGAAAAGTGACCTGTTTCTTCGTTGGAATAAGACTATAAGATTATATTTGTATTACAAATGGAAATATTTGTAAAAAACTACAATGGAAAAATATGAAAAATTTTAGACTAAGCATTTTGATCAATTCATTTCTAATGTCATTAATAGTTCAGAAAAATAGCTCAAAGGCACGGAAAAAGTGTTGTAATCACAATGATCATTTCACAACCCTCACACATGGATCATTCTCTCTCTCTCTCTCTCTCTCTCTCTCTCTCTCTCTCTCTCTCTCTCTCTCTCTCTTTTCCTCTGGTTACTTACAAGGATTCTTTTAATGCTCATTCACCCATGTTACTGTGTCAACTGATTTCCTCTGCTCCAATTTAAACTCTGATAAAACTATCGTAATTTAGCTAAAGCCATTTAAAAATAACTAATGGAAGTCTCGAATAACATGAAGATTATGATACTTGGTAAACAGTTACACCTTCGAATCTTGCATTTCTAGCTTTTAATAGATTAGCACACTCAAAATGCATAAATAATTATACGGAGACTAATCCATCATATAATAAAATGAATGATGATGGTAAGAATAGATGATTATAAGGAAATTCAAAACCTATGTCCTAGACTATGACAAAAGAACAATTGCAAACTAGTACTCTAACAACATTTGATTAAAATAGACAATGGATTCTTAACATTCAGCAATAAGAAAATAAGTAATTCCATAAAAATGGATGAATATATGAATAAGTGTCTCTGATAGCATGCAGTTGACAAATGGACATATGAAAAAGACTGAATATAATTTGTGATTAAGAAATAGTAACTTAAAACAAGAGTGGCACTAGATCATCCCAATAGATCAGGCATAATTTTCAAAGAGCAGGAAATAACAATTGTTAACCTACCTAAATTCAGAAACTGCTATTTTGTTCTAGTAGGAAAGAACAGTGTTTCGGCCATATTTCAAAGCAGTCGACAGTTTCCAGAAAAGATAACCATAATCTTCTTGTCTAGCAATTGATTTTATAGATATAACATGGATCATATTCTCTCTCTCTCTGTCTCTCTGTCTCTCTCTCTCTCTCTCTCTCTCTCTCTCTCTCTCTCTCTCTCTCTCTCCATTCCTCTGGTTACTTCCAGGAACTTTTTATATGCTCATTAACCCTTGTTACTGCATCAGATGAAAGATTGGTTCAGACTAAGTTGAACAATAGACTGACAATAATTTTCTCCATGAGGAACATAACAGCAGCTTTATTTGGGAGCGATTGAATCATTTAGATACTAGGATACTAACCTACTATCAACACATGAAAAGATATATCCAAATCTACATCCATAGGGTTAAGTGAAACAAGTCAGTGTTTAGCTAAACAATTGATTATCCTCTATGACATATGTAGGAGTCCAAAGAGGATCAGACCATCCAATGAAGAGAACAAAGTTCCACAGTAGACTTTAACAAATTTGGGAAAATAAATAACAGTTAAGTAATTAATAAAGAATAAATGGAACGTGAAGTTCTCATCACGGTGAGGCTGGAATATTTGATGATGCAGAGCAAGAGCATATAAGCCATTGTCCAAACTCATATAACATCAGGCACAAATAATATACCAACATACGCAGATGAAAACCTATAGTCGAGATGAATTACCTGACGAAAGCATAATTTGACAAAAATTCCAAAACTATAATATATGTGATAAACCTCAAAGAATGAAGTGGGAGAAAATTTGTAGGAGTAGATAGACTTGGAAGCCAGTGGAATATGTAGGACTAATTGCAAAAGGAAAGATTTCTAGGTGCCCCAATTAATGAGGATATTTTCTTCAGGGTATGTGTTAATAATTCTGCAAGTACTTGGCACTGTGTATAATGGACTAATAATGATGCATACCATTAGCACATATAAAAAGCAGATTTCTCATTGTTGAAGGAGGGATGGCAGCTGAATTAGAGGAACGGCATATATATGTTATATATATGATATGTATGTATATATATGATATACATATATAACACATATGCTATATATGCTATATATATGATATATGTAGATGTAGATGTAGATATAGATATAGATATAGATATAGATATAGATATAGATATAGATATAGATATAAACATGATGCATGGTATCTCCAGATACCAGCCATTTTCATTCATATTGTCATATCCTCTTCCTCTAATTCAGCTGCCATTTCTCCTTCAACAATATATATGTATGTATGTATATATATACATATATATATATATATATATATATATATATATATATAGTGTGTGTGTGTGTGTGTGTATATGTGTATGTGTGTGTGTGCACGCACATGCATTTTGGATAAGGTAGATGCCAAAGGAAATAGATAAATATATTTATTGATGTGTTCATATGCCACTTTTAGATAGATGGTTTGATAGACATAGAGATGATAGATAGTTTATATAGCTTTACTAGAACAAAACCCTATTATCCACAGATACACTTACCATTCAGAATTGGATTTCTAAAACTATTGTTCAATAAAGTAATAAGAGTTCCTTGAGGAAATGAGATTCTCTAAGCTTGGAACATAAATCAAATATATATGTAATAATTAACATATATATTAACTATTATATAACTATATAACAATTATAGTTGTAGTATCAGAAAATTAAAATGGTTCAAGAAGTATTTTAGTAGTAGTAACAAAATATGTGATCATCATAAATGGGGATTCCGAGTCAATAAGAAGCTAACTTCTCCCTTAATGAACAACCTGTGAGGATTTATACCAGAAAATATGTTGTATTTAAAACACAAGTAATCAACCATCCTAACCGAATTTTGACATACATAAAGTTAAATGAATAAATAACTTTATGAAAATTACAACTCTTTCAGAGATGGTGCAACACTCCTTAATTATTAGTAGTAGCTATGCCCACGGATAGTCAGCTATGCACAGTAATGGTCTTCAAGATAGTAGTTGAGAAAGGAAAATATACATTTATGGTGTGAAGAAATGATGACTGTGTTCCTCTGGGTTCTCCTCCCACTGGAGGAGTTAGAGATCCTAGTTTTAAAAGAGAAATGAAACCTGGAGTTGACCTCTATCACCCACATGCATGCACTCTCACTCACGTGGGCATGCACACACACATGCACCAGCATGCACATATACCTGCCTCCTCATACACACAAACACACAAATTGTGAAGATATCTGAGCTTCAAAACTTATGAATAAGCGAGAAGACAAGAAGAATGAAGATGAAGGCAGAGCTTTGAAGGGGTCCACAGTGAGATCAATACTGCACAGGGCTTATTCAGGTAAAACCTGTGAATGCAAAAACACAGGTCTGCATGGAGAACAAGATGCAGAAAAAGAAGTAACAGTGGTGCAGAAGAAGGAGACAAGAACAGGTGCATTTGGGATGTGACACTTTGCTTTCATGTGTGGCCCAGTAGGTCCTCAAATACATGAAAACAGCCGTGGTGAATAAGTAGCTACCTAGTCGATCATAGATAGCTTCAAACTCCACCTAATCCATTGGATAGTTATGAGGTGTTTCACAAACATGTTAATCTAAACCTTAGTTATCTGACTTGGATGGTGAAAAACAAGAGAAAAACAAAACAAAAATGAAACAAAGGTGCACATATGCTCACCTCCACATACATACAGACACAGAATGTGGAGATGTATCGGCTTCAAAATTTAGGACTGAGTGAGAAGAGAAGACAATGCATTGCCATTGTTGAGAGGATTAACTGAATTATAGAGAATAATCTGATTGACTAGACAGCTACTTGTATAAGAGTTATGTTTACCATCACGATTTTCATGTATCTGAGACCCAAGCCTTGTGGACCCTACATGAAAGCAACCATGTGTCATGTTCCACTTGTATTAACTGACTCACTTCTCCAAAGTCTGTCTAAAGGACTGAGTGAAGGTACATGTTCAAGAAGTTGGCATGTATAGTAGACAGGATTGTTGAAGAAGGTAGACTTGATGCCTGTGAGGTACACTTCCAGGGGTGGGTATGCATTAGAATCAACTGGAGATCTTTAGAAAACAGTGATTTCTCAATGAGACCCAAACAATTCTGGTATAATTGGTCTAGAGTGAAAGCTATAGCTCGGCTTCTTTCTACTTTACTTTCCTCTCCTGCCCCACTCTGGCCTATTGCTATGCTTCAGTTTGCATTTGGTTTTTTCCTGTAGTCTTTTTATTCTGTTCTGCATGCCTGTGCAACCTCTTTTGCCTTGATTGGAGTCAAGTCGTGATTGTGAAGCTTGTTGAAGCCTTTGAAAGGGGATATCCTATCTTGCTCTGTTTGAAACAGAGGTGCACTCGTGTTTGAAATTATAACACTCCTCTCTGTGCCTTCAGAGAGAAGTAAAAGATAGGGAGACACTTAGATGTGTGCATCTTAAGTCAGACATTTCCAGAACTGTGCTAACCACTGGACTTAATGGGTAGTGTCAGTACGGTTTTTTTTTTTTTTTTTTTTTTTAAGTTTTAGCTGAGTTTGAGGTAGATTTTATTTTGATAAAAAATGAAAAAGAGCACTCAACACATCCCCCCAGTTTCCATTCTCTTAACCATATTACTGTGACTCTTTGTAATACCTGGGCTCAGATACTTGGGCAAGCATTTTTCTAAATGGGGATCAGGACTGCCTGAAATTAATTAACTCATTAAAATCCAAGATGCAATCTCCCTAGGCAGCTAGCTCGGAAGAGCAGCGGGTTTGAAATGAGGCCGCTCCACAATGCCTGACTCTCACCTACTTCCATTTTCAATTCTGAACAAAGGCCTCCACAGAAACCTGTATTTCACATGAGAATTGCAGCTTCACCATGAGTCATCTACCTGGATGGTTCTGAAACACTTAATTTCCATTTAAGCTTTAGCTGCGAGTTGTCAGAATATAGCTTGCCTGATGCTACTCAGCAAATTCTCTCAAGGGGGAAGGATTCACACCATGAGTCTTTCTCAGGTTCAATAACTAAATTGCCCACTTCATTTATTACTTTGGCACTATCTGTTCTCTGGGGGCAACACAAAATACAAGGAGACACTATTTTTTTAGAGTAGGTGGTGATGTGCATGTTTATTTCTCCAAAGCTGTATTTTGCCACATCGGCACAGTGTAAAGACAGCAGACTAAAGAGCATCTCCATGCTGTCTGATAAAGATAAGAGATAGGCACTATTACCAGGCAGGGAGCAAAAGAACATACTGTTCAGCTCATTCCTTGCTTACAAGAAAGTGAAAACAGCCCTGTCCTTTAACTTTGAGATAAATGGGGTTGTTGCATTCTGTGAAGGTAATTGG
Organism: Arvicanthis niloticus; assembly: GCF_011762505.2. Taxonomy (NCBI): domain Eukaryota; kingdom Metazoa; phylum Chordata; class Mammalia; order Rodentia; family Muridae; genus Arvicanthis; species Arvicanthis niloticus. The sequence goes on along the minus strand of NC_133430.1, from coordinate 21,913,383 downwards.
GGGTTTTGTTGGAATACAGCCACTAGAGGGTCCCTTTGTTCAAATACTTGCATGTGTTTTTGAAAGATTTGCACAGAGAGTGGGGAAGAATGGGTTATGAAATGAGGGAGGGAGGGACAGGGAAATTGGGTGGGGGCAATAGGGTAAAAACGACAAGCTGAAAGTTTAGAGTAACAAGGTTATCTAGGCTTGTTAATTTCAGCCTGCATTTTTAATAAGGATGTTGGCTGTGTACCTAAAATGAAATCGTTCTTCATTGAAGAAAAGGGGAATAATTTTCCTATCCCCAAATGAAATCTAGCATATTGACAATTACTGACTCTTAGTATCTGTGCTCTTTCAAATCAGTAAAAGAGAGCTGAAGGCAATTGACTACATTGATTCTATCATTATCTGGTTGAAATTCTGATACCTAAAATCTGCTGTAGACTTGAGATACTAGGCTTAGGTGCAATTCAGAACACATGGGCAGGAACACAGCAGATGTCTACCATGCAAGTAACATGTATGATGCAGTAAATGAAGCACAGGATTTTAAGCACCTCTTGGGGCAACAGATGAATTGGAAATATGTAGATTGTTGTTAGTGAAACACACTACAGGAATGTAATATACCCATGTAGGGCTGACAAGGTGAGCCAGGTTCTTTTGAGCAGTGAGTTGATGTGGAATACCTCTATTTGCATGAGGAAAAACATTATATTAAATTGGAGAAAAATTCATGACTTTCATTCTCAGTTTTTATTTATAATACGGTGTGTGTGTGCACGCATGTGTGTGTGTATCTTTGTGTGTTTATCAGCAACTTTCTGAAGTTTTCACATTTTTTGTGCATTTAAATTTAACCAATATTTTTAGAAATTTGGAATTTTATGTCTTAAAATCTTAGTTTTATCATATAGTTGCTCCTTATGTTATATTTTATATTAATCTTTACATGTTAGTATCTATCATCTAAACTATGCTGCCTTCATTTGATGTAAGTTAGATTAACTGCAATCTGTAGAGATATTTTCCATGCATATAAAATTGAGCCCCAAGATTTGTCTCTATATGTTCAACTCCTGTTCCAGGTGATCTGACACCCTTACACATATATTCAGTCAAGTCACCAACATGCATAAATAAAAGTAAGTAAATTTTTAAAAAGGTGAAGGGGGTAAAGATACAGTTAACAGTACCACACTCAGATTTCAAGATATATCTACTTGGCTTCCATAGATGTTAAAAATTCATCTTTCAAACTAGTGCCTAAACAGAGTCTGCATCATTTCCTATGAGAAAAACAAAGCACAACACAATAAAACAAAAGAACAAAACAGTTGTTGACAACATTCATATGTTGACCCTATATATGACTCTATTATACAACTCCTATATTAATTTTTGTGTATTTCCTCTCCTGTCTTAGTTTATTTAAGAAAGAGGGATCCTGACATCAGAGCACTTTGTCTGATACATTTCCTGATTTCAATAGAGAAGACCTAGAGTTGGTTAATTATCTTTCCCTTTCACTGGACATCCAGCAGGTTTGTCATTTATCTCTCAAACATATATCAAAGAGTCATTTTGACCCAGTGCTATAGTTACGGATGTTTGAAAGTGAATTACAAATAATTCCTCCAAAATTATTGGCCAGTGGTAGATTATATACAGTTAAATGAACTAGGACATCATATATTTAATCCAGGAATGTTATCCATAAGCTGAACTTCTCAGAGCTGGAGAGATTCAAGTCTCTTAATTTTATGAGTCTTGAAGGATAATAAAATGTTATGTTAAAGTTGGAGAGTAGACAAGAAATTGCTTATTTAAATAGTTGTCCACTAAATAAACATGCACAGTGAAATATCATTTGCTGCTTGCAGATATTAAGAGAAACTATAAAATATTCATTAAAATATTCATGGGATAACACAGGCTCTGCAGCAGTATGGGGGTATATAATTAAATTGAATGTTTTTCACACAGATTGGTATACTTTGGAGTTATTAACACTTAAACTTATATTTGATTCTAAGCATACTGTGTAATCTGGTCCCTCAGTTAAAGGTCATACAAGCTGTCACTGTATAGATAGATAGACAGTGGGTGGATAGAATAGTTTATGCTAATTACCTCCTAAATACTTTGAAAACAGAGAGTAATGTCAGTTTAATTTGAAGATTGGAAAACTGGTTTATATTGATTTTTCCCTCAGGACATTAATATTTTCCAGTGATCAGGTTAAAGAGAAGCCTGGGCAATTGTAAAATGGTTTAAGAAACAAATATTAGAACTGGTAGAAACATGTGCATTTAGTATGTCCACTGGCTATTTGTGTGATGTTAGAAATCACTGCTGTATTTATTATGCTGCATCAGTCTGGAGAACCAGGTAAGAAAGTTTAGATGAGTAACACTAACACTGAAACTGTCCAGGTCTCTATTTAGCTCCAATTTTCCAAAATTAACAAACTGGCTGCTAGGCTTTTCTTTCAGCAAAAATCATGACTTTACAAAGTATAGACTAGCAGTGACACTGCATACAAATAGTGGTGTTCATTTAATTGCTAAGGAGGTTGGAATGAGAAATGCCTGTCCTAGGCTTGGTATTTAAACACCCAGTTGATGACATTATTTGGCATGGTTGTGGAATATCTAGCAAGTAGAAACTTGATGGATGAAGTGCATCTCCAAGCACTGGATTTGAGGATTTATAGCATAGATTCATTTCCTGTTCTTCCCCCCTCTGCTACCTGTATACAGATGAGATATAATCAGTCTACTTCCTGACCAGCAGGCTAGCCTCATTCTCCTGCAGCTATGGCTTCCCTAATGTGAAGAACTGTATCACCTCTGAGACCCTCTTTCATCCTCTCAGTGGGTTATCTCAGAGTAGTCTACCACAGCAACAGAAAACTAATTAATAAAGCAGTGAAACTTGATTATATTTTTTGTTAGTGCTTTCACTACAAGGATCTTTGTTCTTTAAGAAATTTGCATACAGAAGTGAGTCCTTTAGAATTTCTGTTCTTTTAAGTGTCCAACTTTGGATAACATAATGTGTCTTAGAGTAAGCTGAGATTGCAACAGGGCACACAGAGATGTCTCAGGTCATACACGGTAGTTTTTGAATGTTTCTACAGCCTGTATATGTTGAGTTTCTTTTAAAGTGATCTACATTGTGACTGACATGCTTTTAAATGTTTCCAAAGGCTACCATGACAAAGTTATATAGTTTAGGTGGCTTAACGGCAAAGTCAGTTGTATTTGGTACTAGAATTCTGAGGTCTAAAGGTTATCAAGTTGCTGTATCCTGAAGGTTCACTCCAGTTTACATGTTGCATCTTTTCCTCAAGTCTTCAAATGTTCTTCTGTTTGTGTCTATCTCTTCATCAATACATTCAGTATTAAGTTTAATGAAAAACTTAAATCCATATCCTTTCTCAAGAATATAACACATTAATTTGGGGCACATTGTATTGAGTTGCAGTCCTCAGTTGGTATCTATCAATAAGTGATATAGATCAGCTGAACTTCCACAAATGGAACTTGGACCAAAAAGAGAGCCAAAACAGGCTTTGAGAAGGTTCAGAATAACTCAGAGAGGTATTAGATGTTCTCCATTGCTGGGTAGTTTGAAATTACTGTGCAGCTGCTGGAATGAAATTCAGTGTATGGTGTAGTTCTTTGCAAAGAAGTGAAATTGTAAATAGGAACTAAAGAAAATGAACAGCTAGACAGGTGGGAAGAGCCATGCCTGGATGTAGATGGTCTTTCCACCTAGGAGAGAACCACACATCAAGCTGTCTATGTGTGCCTGAGTGGAAAATCCAAATGGCAGTAGAAGGACACACCTAAGGAATACATGCAAGAAATTGCAGAGCAGTTCTGGGAATGGGACTACATGGTAATGAACAGCACAGAATACTTCCCCTTGCTGTCCAGTTAGGTTTGATCAGAGCTTACACTTTCTTCCAAGGATGATTCAAAGAATTGCAACCCAATGGATATGCTATAGAAAGAAGAGGACCAAGAGGGAGCACCTGAGTTATCTGAGAGCATAGGGTATGATTGAAATAATCCACTCCAGTGATTTTATGATTTCTCTCGTGGCCATTCTGATTCTCAATGTGAGACTAATTTAAACATCTACCATCCTACATTATGGTAAGGAGGAATAGGAAAAGAGACCACAGATGCTTTATTAGGTGATGATGGAGCAAGTGCCTCATGAGCTTTTTGCCCTTACATGGACAACAGTATTCGATTATTATTAAATCTGGACATTTTAAATATTTGAAGTTATAAACTAATTGGAAAAATAAAGAAAATATTATTAACTCCTTGATATGTGAGACTAAAACAATGGGAGATCTCTCTATTTGGATTCTTGACAAATTGTTGCAAGGAATTTTAGAATCATTGATTGCCCTCAGATTGAAGGAGTGACTGTCAACCATGATTATACTAAGGTTCAGCAAGAGAAATTCTGGCACATCATTGTACGATAGTATTTGTACATTTTTATCAAATGCCATTTTGCTTTTAGAATTGGATTGCCTTGCTTTATATAATCCAAAGTGACTTCCAGAGGGAGAGTCCTCCCCCCCTCCCCCCGTGCTCCAAATGTATAACTGCATTATAACAGACAGAAATTCAAACAAAAGGGAAGGAAGAATTTGTGAATCTGGGGGCTTCTCAGAGTAAATGTCACAGAATGCTAAACTAGACCCTCAAGTATAGAGGGTCTGTGTAATGTGATCCTGTTGATCTGAGACCCAGAACAGAAACAGAAGAAAACATGCACAGAGGTAAATGCAAGCCTTCTTAGTCTTACCCCAAATTGATTTTATCCATATCAACTCTTCCTGCCTAGTCTATTTCTTTATTTTTTTTTTTTCATTTTAGAAGCTATGTGTCAAGGAGAGAATTGCCTGACTCCAGTCAGATCAAATTTTTTTTATTTCATAGACAATAATGATATTAGGACCAGGTGCAGCAATGCTTTATTCTATTCTATCTCTTTCTGAGTTTCTATCTTATTTTCTCAGGAAAACACTCTGAGATTTTTGCCTTAACATTGATTCACACAAAAAAATGTGTGTCGAGAATAACAAACTTGAAATTAGGTATTTTTAAAGGGCATCTTTCAAAATTGGATGTGATAGGAGCTCTATTAAGGGCCATGATGACTGGCTGAGAATGGCAAATCAAGAAATATGACAAAAGGCTAGAAAATTCCTCTTGTTGTACATCTTCATTAGTGATCAAAAAGGAGAAAACAGCACATTAAATTTGGATGTTATTAATTCAATAGCTTTTGAAAAGCTTTGCAAGGTCAGGAAAAAATATTTAAGTGCTCATAAAATGTAGAATTGATTGGGGGAAAGAATTGAAATAGGAGAAAGAAGACTCCCACAGCATTGAGCAGGTAGGTAGCCCTGAGAACCCCTGTTTAATGAAAAGGTATATTGTTCATTAAAACTATTGAATGATACTTCAGACATAATAGAAAGAAAAATTAATGGAACTTAAATATGACCCAAGGGCAAAAATATAAGGATAAATGAATGTGCTGTATCTAATATATGAATTTAACAATGCAGGCTTTTATGTAAAAGGAAGACATCAACCACATTTATTCTACTGTTCAATAACGTCAAGTAAAATCTTCATTTTTTTGTGTGCATATCCTCCATTATATGTATGCTTACTTTGTTGATATTTTCAATAGCAACTAAACACATATCTAATTCTCCAATAATCTTTAAGTCTCAAGCACAGCTTCTATTATTATTTACAGGTAATGCTGACATGACTAAAACATCAGAAATTTTTACCCATTAAGCTTATGGAGAGTTCAAGAAGACATAAGTAAATTAGTATAACTCTTATTGTAAAAAAATAATCAAGAAGTAAGGAAAAGGCTGGGGATTTAACTTCTGTTGACAAGGAATTCAATTGCACTAATCAAAAGAAAGAGAAAAGAAAAAACAGGAAGAAAGACGAGTAGGAAGAAACTATTGGGAAAACTGAGAAACATTGAGTAAGAATAAATTAATGTCGAATAAATTTCAAAATATGTATACCTTTATAATGATGAAACTTTGATATTAAATGACTTTATAAATATATAAGTGAAACAATTCACCATGGGGCTTGGGAAATGGTACAGTTGGTAAAACCACCTGCTACCATGCATGACTATGTGAACTTGATCTCTAAGACACATGTAATGGAAGCAGACAACTAACTCCCCATGAGATGTCATCTGACTTACATGCATGTGTTTGGAATATGTGACCTCTTGAAAATACATAAATAGATAGATAGATAGATAGATAGATAGATAGATAGATAGATAGATAGATTTGATTAAACATTTTATATGCACATAGTACATTCTCAAAGAATAAAATATTACAAGTTGTTTATGTTGTTTATGTTTTTGATTGTCTGTGTAACAGACCATCCCAAACTTAGTGGCAGTAATCCCTCTGGTTTCTTGCTCCACTATGTGGGGAGCAGGCTGCCTCCTTTGAATGATAAGTGCACACTGATCATTTGTGTTAGTTTGAAAAATCTGGTTTGATAATCTGTTTGTATCCTGAGAAAGTTTGCAAGTTATGGTACCAACAATGGTATAGTTTTTAGTTTTCTCCCTGTTTTAGGGTCACCTATCCTTGAAATTTCTTACCATATTGTCTTCATCAAATTGAGCTCTGCACTACTAAGATACACGACTTGAGTGTAAGGGACTGAACCAGGTAGGAATATATTGATCTTTATGATTCAGTTTAGACCAGTCATTGCTGCTTTTGTATGAATCATTGAGTTGCAAAACATGCAAGGGTCAAGCAAGTTAGAGAAGAGAATCAATAGCAGTTTTGAGTGGGAAGAATGTTGTCATTGGGTTTTAAGAATGACTGAAATGGTTTGTGGCCCCATGAAGAGAGCAATAATACCAACTAACTAGCGCTCACCAGGGTCTAAAACACCAGCCTGTGAGCACATAGGGAGGGACTCATGACTCCATCTGTATATGTAGGGGACAAAGGCCTTGTTGGGCATAGGTGGGAGAGGAGGTCCTTGGTGCCATAAAGGCTGAACACCAAGTGTGGGGGAATTCGAGGGTGTGGAGGTGGGAGTGGGGGAGTAGGTGGGGGCACATCCTCATAGAAGCAAGAGGAGGGGCATAGTATAGGGGGTTCCTGGGTGGTGGGGGGAATGTGATAAGGGGATAAAATCTGAAATGTAAATATAATATCCAATAAAAAAAAAAGAATGGTTCTGTGGAGTCTTGAGGCTCCAGCATAGGTAAATGTTAGAGCAGTGAGGTAGGTGTGCATGGGGGGGGGGGCAGCCTCTTAGAGGCAAAGGGGATGGAAGATGGGATGAAGGGAGTTGTAGAGGGATGACCAGGGACGGGGACAACATTTGAAATGTAAATAAATAAAATGGGTTTACAAACCCAGAGCACTTAGATCATTATTGATCATTCTGAAGAATATCACATTTTAGGAACACTTTGATTTGTTTTTCTTCATGTGGATTGTAGGCTGAGAAATGGATACAGCATAGCCTGGCTATAAGATAAATGAATAAAGCCAAAAGGATCAGAGGATTCTTAGAAAGGCTGATCTAAGGACAGTCCAAAGACAGAATTCTTTCTAGTCTGTACTTAGACAATGACAGTCCAAAGGGAGCTGGTGTTGCCACAGGCATGGACAGTACCATGTTTATTTCACTAGACGAACCTAGGGATGAATATAATGCACAGTGAAGAGAGTGACTGACCCCTTTGAGCTAGTTAAAATCTGTTAAAAAATATCAATGGCTCTGTGCTAATAGAGTAATCACATGTGAAAAATATCACTAGGGGATTATAGAGATGGATATGTCAGTAAAGTGCTTCTTTTGAAAGCATGAGAACCTCTTTTTATTCTTCAGGACTTGTATATTAAAATGTTCCAGACATGGTGGCACAGACGTAAAGCCGAAATGGAGGACATGACATGTGAGGGGAAGATGATCCCTGGGGCTCACTGACCACCCTGTGTTGTCTACTTGGACAGCTCTGGACCAGCTATAGACTTTATCACAAAGCACAAATGAATAAGCATCAATAACAATATCAACAACAACACAATAAGTACAGTATGGGAAGCTACTCCATAATGATATACCCAGTTGATCCTGTGGCCTCCACATGCACATGCATACATGTGCAAACCTCTATCCCCACACCAGATTATAAGTAAATGGTAGTAAACTGTCATTATTTAATATTAATTCATTAAAAATAAGAAAAATGAAATGGCGAGCATACGTGGTCATCAGAGAGCCAGCGAGATCAAGATGATGTTCTCTTTCCCACTAGGATCTGTCTTGGATGTTATTCAGTTGGAAAATTCTGTGTACCTTTTTGTCTAAGGAGTTAGGTGATCTGGCTAGGGTCAGAAGAGGACACATTGAGAGAGCAATCTTTTTCAAGAATGACACAGCAAAAGTTACATATTAGTACAGAGAAAATCCAGAATCATTTATACTTAACAATTGTCTTGTCAGGCACCCTGGGAATGTCTTGAAAATAAAGTTCTTTATAACATCAGCATAATCACCATTGTATGTAAGAAAGCCATCCATCAAGTTATATAATAGTTTATTTAGAAGTTCTTGCAAAAGCTTTAGTCATTCCGTGTGATAGAAATGATAGATATGCTTTCAATTATCAACCACAATTGTGCACTCATGTGTGCTTCTATGACCATTATAGCAGAAGCATAGAAGCAGGCAGGCAGGCAGGCAGGCAGGCAGGCAGGCAGGCAGGCAGGCAGGCAGGCTTGGCACTAGAGCAGTAGCTGAGAGCTTACATCTGATCCACAAGCACTAGGTGAGTGAGTTAACTGGGAATTGTATGGGTTTTTTGAAATTTAAGCTCACATCCAGTGTGACACTTCCATCAAAGCTCTACTTTTTAATCCTTCCGAAATTGTCCTACTAAGTGCTGACTGTGCATTCAAATACATGAGCCTATGGATCTATTCTCATTTTTGACATGATGAGCTGTGTTTATTATGTTTAGTACCTTTTGGTCAGTTAATGTGGTTTGGTTTTTATGAGCTTGCCATTTTGCATGCATGGATAAGAGCTATTTTTTCTGATAGTTGAATATATATATACATATACATATATATCTCACATATATTTCATACATATATATATACATTTTATAGATATTTTATATACATATATGAAAAACCTTTGCTGTATGTTAGTTAATATTCCATCACACAGGAAAAAATAGTTAAGTTGATCCACTGATAGGACGGAAAGACTGATTTTGGCTCAGGGTTGCAGATGTTTAAGCCTATAGATTTTGAGAGCCTGTGGAAATACAGATATGATGGTAGTGAATATTTTTTGACAACCTGGGAAACAAAGAGAGGAAGCCTTTAATACACTGGAGGGGGGATTTTCCAAGCATAGTACCTTGACTTAAATTAAAACCAGCAGTGATTCTAGATCTCCCTAAGGCATCATAGAGTTCAATGAGATATAATTCATGCTTTCTTAATAGTCTACTACTTAATATTCAAAACCTATCTTTATGTACTCTGCTTAGAGAAATATATTCATTAGGTTATCATTATTCAATATTGTCTTCTTTTCACCTATGGTCAAAATGTTAGAAAGGCAGTGGGTAAATTTCAAATACATTAAGGAGAACCATGTCCTGTACAAAACATTGTCAAACTTTTCTCATGATTCGTCTCAGCTCCATTCAGTGTGGGTAGAGCTCACATTAATTTCATTAAAGTTAAATCATTAATTTCATTTTAAATCAACCTCCTATTCTATATTTAAGCTATAATGGTACTTTAAAGCACAAGCTTTAAATACCATACTAACTTAACTGCAATGGTTTTCCCCTGAGGATGATGAGGGCTTGACTTTGAAACTAGGCATGGGTGCCTGAGACAATAATCTTATTTCTGTCCCCTAACCCACATGTATGGTGAGACTCTTAAAATTATCTGTACCAACAATATTAGACCACTAGACCTTTGATATATATATGTGTGTGTGTGTGTGATCTCTCTCTCTCTCTCTCTCTCTATATATATATATATATATATATATATATATATATATATATTTGTTTCCATGTATATGCCATGAAGCAAATATAGAGGATAAAGAGCAACTTTAGGACTTCAATTCTTTTCTTAAACTCAGGTTGCCCAGCTTTGCTGCTGAGACATCCCAAATGTTTCTGTAAGAGCTCAGGCAAGCTCCAAAGTCAGTGACCTGACAAAAGTCTAGCATGACTGTTTTCTGATAGGTTCCACCCAGCAGCTGACTCAGACAGATACACACACCTATAGCTGAACAGTGGATGAAGCTTGGGGATTCTTATAGAAGAATGGGAGGGAATATTGAGGGCCCCAATAGAATAAAAACTCCATAGGAAAACCAACTAGTCAACTAACCTGGAACTTTGGGTCTCTCAGAGACTGAACCATGAATCAAAGAATATTCACAGGTTAGACCTAGGCCTCAATGCACATATGTAACAGATGTGAAGCTTGGTCTGCATTTGGGTCCTGAACAATTGGAGTGAGGGGTATCCCAAAAGTTGTTGCCTGTCTGTGAGATATGTTCTTCAAGCCAGGCAACCTTGTCTGGCCTGAAAAGAAGAGAATGTGTCTAGCTCCACAAAGACTTCATATGCCAGGGTTGGGGGAAACCCAGGAGAATGGAAGCAGGAATGATTGTGGTAAGGGGAACTGGAAGGGGGAGTGAGCAGGATGTAAAGAGAATACATAAGAGATGAGAGAGAGAGAGAGAGAGAGAGAGAGAGAGAGAGAGAGAGAGAGAGAATCCTCCCATACTCAATAGCTAAGTAGACAGTAATTATATCTTCTTTTCCTTGAGTATCAGGGTTTTTGAAGCAGCCACACTATGTGGGCATTTGGTGAGGAGGCATGTGACAGAAAATTTATTTTCTGAGGGTCCATATGGGGCTGTAGTTTGCTGAAGGGTTGCCTGAAACTTTAATATGCATTGTCAAGATAATTCAAGATAAAGCCAGTGTTGGTAGCTGACAAGAACTCTTACTTCTTCATGGTGCCATTCCATCATGCTTCCTGGATTTTCTCCCAGCATGGTAGAAAGATGCAAGAGACAATGACGTGATAATTGTAATAACTTTTATGAGTCAGTCTTGACTCAATGTAGGGTAGCCTGTTACAAGGCCATGTAATTAAGGCTTAGTGGTGACATAGTGAAGATCTGCTATCACAGGAAGTAAGCTCTCAACACTTAACACTTATAAAACATGATCTGCTAATCTTGTTTTATTAAGGATCATCCCCTCTTTATACACTCTGGGTTAAATCTGGTGATTTCCACATGAGATGCATGAAGTGTTAGCTTCACCTTTCCAAAGACATTCTAGAAGTCTGATTTTTGGAAGCCTAACCAAAGCGGAGATTTACCGGGATGGTAGAAGGCTGTTTCCCTTCCATAGTTGGCTCATTTCTTTTTCTACCATGGGAACCAGATGGCAAATCTCTCAGGGGTCCTGGTGGCTTTTAAACCATATTTGTACGATTACATGAGACAGCATGTCTTTAATTTGCTGTTTAGCTGCAGAGCAATATGTTTCTATCTTTGGAAAGCGGTTTTGCTAAGGTACCGGAACAAAGGATCGGAAATGAGGATTTCTTGGATCAATTTCCTAAGTGACTTACTGGTTGCTGAATACCCTTCAACAAGACACTTAATTTCCTTCTTGCAAAGCAAGGATGTGAAGACTGAATCTTTAGAAGGAATGCATCATGGCTGAACTCATATTAAAGCAATAGGTGTTGAACAAAATCCCCACAAAAAGCATACTATCGAAATTAAATTTTTATTTGTAGAATTCTTAGGATACAGTATCTGTGAGCCTATAAAATGCTAAATCTGTCTTATCTGCTTTGCAATTGTTGCCTTTTCATTTAAAATAAACTTTAGTTTCTTGACTTGGAACAAGACAAAGGCAAGTTCACATTGATTTATAAATGATACATTCTTTGGTGGCTGGCTTACATTGAGCTCTAGTATTCTCATACAGAAGTCATCCCATAATCAAATAACATCATTCAAAATGGTAATTGACTTACTTCCATACAATCAGGAGAAAGACATCCCATTCATATTCACACTTTAATTTTAATTTTAATAATTAGAAATATGTGGGAGAGAGCAAAGGAGAGAGCAACGCTATAAACTCACGTTGCAGATTAGTATAAATAATATATGCAGACACTCATGTATTCTACACATCCACATATATTCAACAGTGTATAATGCTTGTTTTACATTTAGTGTTTGGTACTTAACAACTACATTAATAACTTTGTACCAAGTTTCAGGAGAATATTTTTATAACATTAATACTTTGACTTACATTGGAAAGGAAATGCAAAATGATACATGGATAATATTTAGGGATAGCTTATAAATAACTGAATTACATAAAGGATATAACTTTATGTAAAATGCACATCCCATCTGAATCTACTATTAGTAGAATATAATGTCGAATTATTTCAAAGCTCAAAACAGTGTCTGCTAGGTGGTACAAGTTAGATACATCTGTTATGGATTCTTACCATTCTTACTTTGAAAATCACTTTTATTTTTATATGTGTGTTCATCATGGAGAGTGTGTGCATGTGTGAGAAAGTGCCTATGGAGGCCAGAAGAGAGTCATAGATAACCCAGATTTGGAGTGACAGGTGCAGTCAGAAAAGAGTCTTAGATATACTGTATTTGGAGTGACAGGTGGCTATGTGCCTTCTGCTGTGGGTGTTGTGAATCAAACTCTGGTCCACTGTAAGAGCACCAAGTACTCTTTAGCAGCTGAGTCATCTCTCCAGCTCTATCTACTACTGTGAAGGAAACTTTTTTTTATACCATTCAACACCAAGAAAATAAACCATTTGTGTTGCTTTTACCCAGATATTATTTAATTTTCAGGGCTCCTAGATAGAACTGGGTTTGGATCATAAGAAATATTGCTCTGAAGCATGTAGTCATTTCTGTAATCTCCTTGTCACTGTGTCTTGCAATTGAGTAGAAGCCATGGTGAAGAAAGTATCTATGGCAGAGAGACTTGATGTGAACAAGAAACCCCTCATTATTACAGAAGATTGGAGTTATAAATACAGTGACAACATTTTTAAAGTCAATATGTGTTCTCTTATTATAAGCAATATTTGACTTGGAGTGGGCTTTGGTAGAAATAAATACGTTGCCATAGAATTTCCAGGGTAGCTACCAGAAAATTCCAGATGCCAGAAATGCAAGAGGCTCCCAGGACCCAACAGTGATGATATTAACTAAATACCCAACAAGGGGAGTGAGAATCTGCAGAGACTGTATCCAGAAGTTAGGTATAGCCTCTGTTTGAAGGATGGGGCTACCCATTCATCTAAAAAATATTTACCTAGAATTGCTCCTGTCTAAAGGAAGTACAGGGACAAAGAGTGGAGCAGATACTGAAGGAAATTATACAGAGACTGCCCCACCTGGGGATTCATCTCAAATGCAGCCTCCAAACCCAGACACTATTGCTATGCCAAGAAGTGCATTCTGACAGGAGCCCGATATAGCTGTCTCCTAAGAGGCTTTGCCAGAGCCTGGCCAATATAGATCTGGATGCTTGCAGCCAACCATAGGACTGAGCATGTGGACCACACGAGGATGCCGATGGAGGAGTTCCGAGAAGGACTGAAAGAGTAGAAGAAGTTTGCAACCATTTAGGAAGAACAACAATATCAACCAAAGAAACCAGCCAATACTCCCAGGGACTAAACCATCAACCAAAGAGTACACATGAAGAGACCCATGGCTCCAGGTACATATGTAGCAGAGGATGGCCTTATCTGCCACCAATGGAGGGCAGGCCCTTGGTCCTATGAAAGCTTGATGCCCCAGCGTAGGGGAACGCTAGGGTGGTAAGGCAGGAGTCGGTGGGTGAGTGGGGGAGCACCCTCATGGAAGTAGGGGAAATGAGGGATGAGATAGGGTGTTTTTGGAGGAAAAACAGGAGTGGAGATAATAATTGAAATCTAAATAAGTAAAATAACCAATAAAAAAGACACTAAAGATATTGGTCTTTTTTTAAAAAAAATAAATTTCCAGAATGTAAATGATTTTAAGTAGTCACCCTACTTTGTTTTACCAGCAACTAAAGCAGAGTGAGAAAGAGAGAGGAAAGGCAAAAATGATAATATAAATTATCAAGTACAGATGATCATGCTAGAGAAAACTTAAAGGTAAACACTAAGTATGAACAGGTTCTTACATCCTGTTTGGCTTTTACTGTTAGACTGCCCTGCACATATTGTACAGAGGGTCTCATGCACACTTCCAGTTAAACCAGAGTAAATTCAAAGCAACTAATTTTAATTTTGTCCTTGCTTCCTTTCTTACTTCTTTTTGCATTAGATATATATGTGTATATATATAATTATATATTATACACTATATATAATTATATATTATATACATTATTTATTATGTATATAATATATAATATATGTATATATTATATACATTATATATACATATATTATATATGTATATATGTATATATTATATGTGTATATATAACATATGTATATATATATTATATACATATATAATATAATTACATATACACATATATTATATATGTGTATATTAAATTATATAATATAATATAATATAATATAATATAATGTATAATGTATAATGTATAATGTATAATATACAATATACAATATACAATATACAATATACAATATACAATATACAATATACAATATACAATATACAATATATAATATATAATATATAATATATAATATATAACATATAATATAATTATATATACACATATATTACATATGTGTATATATGATTATATATAATTTATGTATATAACATATATATATATACATTATATATGTATATTATATATAATTATATAATGCATTATACATTATATATGTATATATATAAAGCAAAATATATTTGCATATTCATGTAAATATATATGTATAATATCCATATACATATAAATATATATCTACCATCTAACATTGTGAAAGATGATTACAATTAAGGGATTACATTTTTTCTTTAAAATAATGTACATATTATCATATATTTTCACATGTGACTATTATACAAAATGGTAGATTTCACAAAGACATTTTCATACAAATATACTGTATATGGAGCAATTTATCAATTTTCTCTCATTTCTCCTCATGTCCTTCTGCTAGTTTCTTCTTTCCACTCCTACCAGACAATAATTTATTTGGTTTCATGTGTTACATTTTTTAAATTGCTTATAAAAACCACATGTATACTTATGTCAATATATGGGTTATGAAGTTTCCTTTAAAGTCATATTTTAATTGCCATACATATTCCCCCCAAAAATTATGTATGTATTCTTCCACACATAGCTCACCTTGTACATTAATTCTTCAGCCTGCCTGCCTTCCTTCCTTCCTTCCTTCCTTCCTTCCCATTGGGGTCCACACTAGCCCCACATTGGGGCGGCCAAAATAATGTTGGGGTCCACACTAGCCCCACGATGGGGCGGCCAAAAAACGTCGCAGCCCAAGCAAAATGTTGAGGCCCGGACTGACCCACGTTTGGGTGGCCACTTATCCCGGCCCAAGCTGCCGCTCCGGTCGGCGGGTCGGGGTTCAGCAAGAGCGAGGGTGAGGGCAGACTCTACCTAATGGCTGATGTGTCTGATTCGTCTGATCTCAGTCTGATTCTGATCTGTTCTGTCTCTGCCTTTTATATGTCTCACTTCTAAGCCACGCCTCTAAGTTACACCTTTAATCATGCCCTTAGGTCTTGTCTCTAAATCTGATCTCTATACTTCTAAGTCATACTCTTAAGTCACACAACTTTAATCTCATACACCTTTAATCTCACACACCCAAGGTATCTAAACCAAAATTATCGGAGTGTGCTCAGCTGTTGTAGGCTATTGTAATCCAAGTCTCATGTCAGGGTATGTGGCTCAAGATGGCTGCAAAGCTGATAGCCGCTTTCTGCTAAAAGTCAGCCCCCAACACCTTCCTTCCTTCCTTCTTTCCTTTTCTTCCTCCCTTTATTTCTTTTTTAATTCTCTATGTCTTTATGTCTGAGGTTCAAACTGACCACTCCCCAAGACAGAATTATATACTGTGTTCTCCTGGATTTCAGGCCTTTGGAATTGGATTGATAATTGTAGAATATAGGTTTCAGCTTGCCAAATCAGTGTAAGATAACTTTTTATACCTTTGTATATACATTTATATGCATATATATGATGTTTTATGCTTTATATAGTCTGGACTCATAGACACATATTATACAAACCCACATTCAAATTATTCTGTGTCTCTGGAAATTCTACTACAGAAAATATAATGGCATATTAAGTAGTTACTTTCTTACTGAGTAACTAAGTCTTTAAAATGAGATTTATTGATTGGGATTTTTTATCTATGTGTAGCTACAGATACTTAGATTGACTCATGCTCTCTCTCTCTCTCTCTCTCTCTCTCTCTCTCTCTCTCTCTATCTCTCTCTCTCTCTGTGTGTGTGTGTGCAAAAGCTATAGGTGGAATCCATAGGTGAAGGCTGGGTGTCTTCCTCAACCATACTCCACGTTAATTTTTTTAGACTGTGGCTCTCACTGAAGCCATAGCTTACTGTGTCTTTCATTGAAGCCATAGCTTGTCCATTTTTCTAGACCAGCAAGCATCATAGTTTCTTCTGCCTCCAGCCTTGAGATCAGAAGCCCATGCCAGTGTATACTCTTTATTACATAGGTTTTAGAGATTAAATTCGGGTCCTCATGCTTGACTGGCAAATAGTTTTGTCTATTAGTATATAACCCTAGCATTGATCATCTTTTTTATATCAGCTCCTCCTGATTAATATAATTTATATAAATCATTATTTTAGCATCTCAATATAAGCATAACAAGTTAAATATATAGCATTGAAATTAGAGTTAAAAATAATCTGTATTTCTGTTTATTGTAAGATATGTCAGTTTGGGTCCCATATCTATGTTATTTTAACATCTCTCTTACTGAATTTATTTGAACTAAGGCTAAAATTTGCTCTGGTGTAGGAAGGAACGCTGGCTTTTTATCTATGTGCCATGATTGAGTTTAGAGAACCATGGCAAATTTGAAGGCATATTTCAAAGGGGATTGAGAGAAAATACTTCAAACTTACTTGTGAATAATTGAGTTTTCATGAGTACTTCTCAGAGAAGGATTAATAGTAACATGTAGGAACATGTATATATCAAGAGCAATGGTTCCAAGATCCCAAAACAAGAATGGAATTAAAGTGAATTTAAAGGATATCAAAAAAGAAACATCCATTTGATATTTACCCTCAACCTACTCAGTCATTTCTGAGAATATTGTTAGCACACATTTATGGATTTTGAGTTGTTACATAGGCAAACAAACTGAGACAAGATTCTTACACTTTTGTTATATCTATTTCATTATATATTTCCTAATTTGCAATTAAGACCAATATGTAATTTTTCACTTTCCTAATATTTATTAAGATACACTTTTGCTGAGTATAGTGAGATGTCTCAGAAGTTAAAAATAATGGTTGCTCTTCCAGATGTTCCAAGTTAAATTGCAAGCAACCACATGGAGGCTCATGACTTTCTAAAAAGGGATCTGATGTCTCCTTCTGGCACTACTACTACATTTAAATAATTACACAAGTAAATCATGTTTCAAAAATATGTACTTTTTCAATTTTTCATAGTTTTAAATATTAATGGAGACAAAATTGTGTGTTCCTCAAGAAAAGACAAGTATTCACGGTAGTTTGAATTCTAATTAAATAAACACAATTGTTGATATTTCACAGAAAAATTAGCATACTGATTTTCTGCTCATGGGTCAAGTCAACCTCAAAGGTAGAAAATATATTCTGTAAGGCTTAAGGAGGTCTTTCTGGGGTTAAATCATTTGCCATTGATAAGTGTGACCAGAATTTGAATATCATGTAAATAAAATATGTTAGTGCACATATGTAATAACAACACTATTATGGTGAAAAGCAAAGGAAAAGAAGAATTCCCAAGGGCATACAGGTCAGGTGGCCTGACATACATTTTGCCGAACAATAAAATGACACAGTCTCAGGAGTGGGGAAAGTTAGTGCTAACTCTACTGTAAGCTATCATTTGATCTCCACACTTGCATTGTGAAATGTGAGCCCCCCCCCCACACAAATATGAACACACACATACACACACACACACACTGAATAAATAAATGAAAATACATCCTTTAAGGGCCAATATTCAGTCATTTCCACTTGGGTTCAGATATAAAGGACCCATATTTATTTGTCTGCTGGTCTTTTACAGGATGCTAAAATGTCTCAACTCTTTGAATTATAATGTTTTTTTTTTCCTCCCTGTGTGTGGCCTTTCTCATAGCAAGGCAAATAGTGCAACTACTTATTGTATTAAAAAAAGAAGAGGGTTTTTGTTTTGTAAATAACTGCAAAAGAATAAAAGTAGGCAACCTACAGAGGTAGGAGGTAGGGGAGAGCCCCCAGAATGCAAAAGACCTGGGAAATGAGAGACTCTCAGGACTCAAAGGGAGGAATCTTAGATGAAATGCCCAACAGTAGGGAGAGTGACATTATAGAGTCCACCACCAACAGGAAGACAGACCATCAAATGAGAGAGGGGGTTACCATCCCACAGTCAAAATTCTGACCCATAATTGTTCCTGTCTGAAAGAACTGCAGGGATGGAAATGGAGAGGAGACTGAGGAAAAGAAAGTCCAGTGACAGGCTCAACGTGGAATCCAGCTCAAGGGGAGGGCCCAAGGCCTGACTGAGGCTATGGAGTACTTATAGAAAGGGACCTATCATGACTGTCCTCCAGATGACCCAATAACCAACTGAAAGAGTCAGATGCAGATATTTGCACTCAACCAATGTACAGAAGCTGCGGACCCCTGTGGCTGAATTAGGGGAAAGCTGAAAGAAGCTGAGGAGGAGGGTGACCCTGTAGGAGGAACAGCAATCTCAATTTATCTGGATTCCAGAGATGTCTCAGACACTGGACCACCAAAAAGGCAACATACACCAGCTGATATGAGGCCCCCAACACAGAGGACTGCTGGGTCTGTGTTCAATCAGAGATGATGCACTTAACCTACAAAAGACTGGATGCCCCAGGGAGTTTAGATGTCATGTGGGGTAGTGGGGTGGGAACAGCCTCGTGGAGACAGGGGATTGATTAGAGTTATGGGATGTGGAACAGTCGGAGGGGGGAGGGGGAAAAATCTGGAGGGTCAAGAAATAAAGAAAGAAAGAAAAAAAGAAAAAGAAAAGAACTGCAAAGTTATTATACTTTTAAAGTTCTTAGAAGGAGATATTTTCTTTTTAATTATTTAACAAAGATTTATATTATGCCATAAGTATAATTAAGCTAATATAGAACACAAAATACCAGAAATAAAATTTCTTAGTTGCTTTAAAACTTTGTTTATGGCAGTAATAATCATGAATAGTAGGAATGCATCTGAAGATATCAAAACATTTTAGCATTCCTTTTAGTAATATTTGAATTTTGATATATAATTTTCCTTTGATAGTTGTTTTTTAATTCTACTGATGATGAATTAAGCAAGTTTATATTATTAAAGATAGCATGATGAAATTGGGCTTCCTGGAGATCTTAAAGAGGCACTAATATTCTTATAGACAGAAATTTAATAAAAATTTCTCCTCTCACAATTATAAGGGCAAAAGGCAAGAAACTTGTATAGTCTCTTTTCCCCCTCCTTCTTCAAATGCAGGTCTCTCTCTCTCTCTCTTTCTTATTCACTTTACAACTCAACCTAATTGGTGATCCCACCTTCCTTCACCTTCTCTCACAATTCGTCCCCCATTCTCCAACTTCCCTTCTCTGAGAGGGTGGATTCACTCCTTGGTATCCCTCAACTGTGGTACATTAGGTCTCTGTGGGGCTAGGCACATCCACTCTCACTGAGGTCAAACAAGGCAGCCCAGCTAGTAGAACATATCCCACAGATAGGCAACAGCTATTTGGATAGTCCCCACTCCAATTGTTCAGGGCTCACATGGACACTGAACTGTACATTTGTTGCATATGTGCAGGTGGCCTAGTTCCAACCAGTGTATGTTCTTTGGTTAGTGGTTCATTCTCTGAGGCCAACAAGAGTCCAGATTGGTTGACCTTTGAGGTCTTCCTGTGGAGTTCCTATCCCTTTTAGGGCCCACAATCCTTGCAACTCTTCCATAAGAGTCCTCAATCTCCATGCACCGTTTGTCTGTGGGTGTCTGCATATGTCTGAGTCAGTTTCTGGGTAGAGATTCTCAGAGAACAGCTTTCTAGAATCCTGTCTCATGCAAAATGAGTATTCTCAACTTTCATCCATTTGCCTGAAAAATTCATAATGTCATGGTTGAGAAAGCGTCCTTGTGGTATAGTGGGGGTACCCTTTGGGCATATGCCCAGGAATGGTATAGCTGGGTCTTGAGTTAGAACTGTTCACAGTTTTCTAAGAAACAGCCAAACTGTATAAATAGTCTTAAAACAAATGCTTTGTTAATGTCTTAATATAGTGACCTTCTTAATGAGGAAAAGTAATATCCTTGTAATTTTCACTTATTTTCTTCATTTCTACACAAAGTTTGCACATTTACATCATATACAATTATGATGAGGATTGCTTCCAAACTTATTCTCAGGAGAGAGATATCATCATGATCTAGCAGTATTATGTATGATGAAAAATTAAGACTATGAATAAAATATTTCCAATTATCTTATGGGAACTTATGTTTGTCATTTCAAGACAAAATTTATTCAATAAATTATGTAAAAATAGTTTACATACAAATGCATTGGTAATCTTTTTTATGTATTTGTTCTTGTGTTGAAATATCTCATTTTCTGAGTATTTGAGAAAAGATCCAGAGTACGTGGAGAAATGTGGCTTTGGACTAAACCTTATAGTTGGGCATGCTACCTTTTCCTAATGTGTATTTCATTATAATGAAGCAAATAAGATTCAAAATATTTGTAAAATACTGTTTATGATTACAAATAACCATATAAATATGAAAGTATATATTACTCCAAGAATTTATGTATAGCATATGATCATTTTAATAAATAAGATCAATCAATGACTAAAAGGAAATAGCTAAAAAGCTTAAGTTGGGACCCAGGTACCATCCAAGAAGAAGTAATTATTATCTAATGTGGTTTCAATAAGGAAGCAAAATGTAGAGAATAAATAAGACATCCTAGAATTTGAGCTCAAGGACATACTAGAACTAACATATACAAGAAACTAAGACCTTAACTGTCTTCCTTCATCAGGTTGCAGTACAAAACATAGTAATTCTACCATGTCAGCAAACTGGATATGCAAATGATCTAGGAGAGACAAATGTACCCCACTCTTACCTCTGAGATGGAAAGTTTGCTAGGATTTAGCACATTGTGCTTCCATCTTTCTCAAGGAAAAAGATAGGGAACATGCTTCCTTTCTTCTTTGTGTTCTTTTATTTCCTCTCTACTCCCCTCATTTCCCTACATCCCTTCATTATTATATTCCTTCCCTGCTATCCTGCCTTTCTTCAGTGTCTATTGGTAAGATGCATGGACAAAATGTTTGTCTGTTGTGTCTTCTGTCTTCTCATTCGTTCATTCTTTTTCTCTGTGTGTGTACACATGCGTGTGTGTGTTTGTGTGTAATATATGTATAGTGTATGGCAGGGAAATATTCATGCAGGCACATCCATCTTCTAGATGTTTGAGAACAACTTGTCAGTTGTCTCCCTTGATGGGAAATAGAGAAGAAAATTATATTTTAAGATTTTTAGTAGGGTGGGGAAATGACAGAGAAGTTACTCAACATCTATTATTTTATAGAAAGTCACAGCCGACTTTAAATCTCTGAATACTGATATTCAAATCTTGCATTGCAAAAGTATTCCCAGTACTATTACAGCAAAGTGGTAGATTGTAGAACATTAGTTAGAATCTAAATGTTGAGCATGACAAAACAAGGGTTAGAAAAAAATAATACAGTTTTTAAGTTTTCTACTAAGTCATTTATTTATTTTATATTCTGATAGCAGCTTCTCCTCCCTCCCCTCTTTCCAGTCCCTCTCTTTCAACTCCCTCCACCATCTACCCCACCACCCCTTCTTCCCAGAAAAGGGGAGGCCTTCCATGGATATCAACCTCAGCAGCCTATCAAGCTGCAGCAAAAATAGACACATTGTGTTCTGTTGAGGCTAGACAAAGCATCCCAGTTATGGGAAAGGCAGGCAATATAGTCAGAGACAGCCCCTGATTATGCTGTAGAAGCTGCTACACATGTGTAGAAGGCCTAGGTTCATCTCATTGGTGCTCTCTTGATGGCAGTTCAGTCTCCATGAGCAATTTTGTAGTCTGAGCTCGTTTCTTTCCTTGAAATTTTTAGATATTGAAACATACGTATGAAGAACAAGTTAAGGAATTTATCGTCATAGTACACAGATGATAACTGGCCAAGATAGATGAAGGCTCTATGTTCTGTGAATGTTCTCTCCAGTCTAAAATGACCTGGAGAGAAGGAGGAGTCTCATGAAGTTCACACAACAGTCATTAATTTACTGAATTTCATTGGGATCATGAAAATAACATAAACAAGAAAAGCAATATACATGTCTCCTCTTCTCAAGGTTATATATGCATTACACAGTACCTTGGGTGAGGAGACCATCAGGAGTATTTCTAGATGTCGAATGGAGCAGGGAGCCTCGTTAATATAGATTTCATTAGTCATCACCCAGGCTGATGTTGGCCCTTGGGCGATGCAGCTTATTGAGACACATATCTCTCTCTATGCAAAAAATGATCGATGCTAGTCAACTCACTGTTTGTCCAAAAAGAAAAACAGAAACTGAAAACTTAAGTGCTTTTCTGAATAAGACTTCAGTGGCAAAGGAAAGCAAACAAGCAATTGACATATGGGATGTCATGAAACAAAAACCTTCTGCACAACCAAGGAAGCTTCTACTATGGAAATACGTCTGGAGGTTTCTCAAAACAAAGCAAAGCAAAACAACAGCAGCAACAACAAAATATAAATGTGACTGTATGAGTCAGGTATACACAAAATCTTTATACTTTACTGTGAAGACACTTGGAATTCTGCTTTTAGTCCTGCTGTTATTAAGTAAAGCTTCAAAGAGAAATTGAACAAGATGCCTACCAGTACATGAACAGATAATAAAAACGGGACACATATACACAGTAGAATATTACTCAGCTATGAAGAACAATTAAAATGTAAAAATTTCAGAGAAGAAAACAGAAAACTATACTCAGTGAGATTACCCAGCCAAAAGACAAATGCCATGTGCCCTCTCTCATGTATGGGTGCTAGCTCCAAATCTTTTGTTTTGTGCCTTTTGCCTAACTCATGCGTGGAAGACAGGAGGAATAAGGAATGCATTTAGGGAGTATGGGTAGTATAATAGAGGTACCCTAAAGGGAAGAAAGAAAAGGGAATCATGTGAATCTTGTGTTCCTGTAGATGGGAAATGAAATGTGCATGAACAGGTTATATGGCAATCTATGATCTTGCAACCCAAGTAAAGTATTTTTAAAGGACTTGTGTGTGTGTGAGTGTGTGTGTGTTCTTTGAAATTATTGGGGAGGGGGTAATGGAAATTAAGAGATCAAGCAAAATAGTTTAGCCAAAATTAGGATGCATGAAGGAATTTTATGAAACACCACCAGGTGGTAAGTTGTGGTTATCTGAACAAGACGAAGCCAGTTAAACCATTCAGCTTGAAATGGGGAGATGCTCCCCAAAACATATCCCCAGCTGGCTACTGGCAGTTGATGCTGATGTCTGTGATATGTAGAGGGAGGGGCAGAGAGACAGAGACAGAGACAGAGAGACAGAGAATAGTAAGAGGACACAGTGGATCAAACCAAACTGGAAAACACACACACACACACACACACACACACACACACACACGAGAGAAATTAGAGATGAAAGTTTGGAAGTTTAGTTTTGCTGAATTTAAAAAGAGGAAATTGTAAAAGGGTGATCCTGACCAAGATATATTGTATACTTGTATAAAAGTTTAGAAAAAAAATTTTTATAATCAAGAGACATAATTTTGATACATTTAAACCAGCCACTTGTAAAGAAAGTGTTACACACACACTGATGCCTTGTGAGATTTTTCCAAAAGTCAATAAGATAGTGTGAAGTGCCCTGGGGACCTGACAGGCTTATAGTGATAAAAGACTGAACTTCATGGATATGTAAAAGCAGAACTCCAAGCTTCAAAGTTTCAGATGAGCAAATAGGTGGATAGAATCTCCTACCCATGGGGAGAATGTCTTCTTTTCCCTTTCACTTTCTCAACTCCTGTACCTTTCATTGCACAAAACTGATTTGCAAAAGTAGACAGCAAAGAATCCTTTGATATAACTGTATGGTTTAAGTCATCGAGAGTCTTGTGCAGAGTGAGGACAGGTTATGCCTGGGTGTTAAGGAAAATTTATATTTAATACATAAATATACAGTTAACAACTAGTATTCATTCTTAGCATATATCTTGAGGAAAAAAACCTAAGACTAAAAATAAAATTCATAATTTTAAGAAATTTTTTTATGGGGGATCACTTAGACTAAACCAAAGAGCATGCAGGAGCTGGACCTAGGCTCTTACACATTTGTATCAGATTTGCAGCTTGGTTTTCATTTGGCTTCCTTAACAATTGGAGTGGGACTTATTTCTGATTCTGCTTTCTGCCTTTGGGTCCTTTCCCCTACTTGGGATGCCTCAGTGGAAGGAGATGTTCCTAGTCCTCCTGTGACTTGATGTGCCAGGGTTGCTGGGTACCCATGATGGGGTATTTCTCTTCCTCTGAGGAAAAGCAGAGGGGGTAATGGGGTCAAGGGTTTGTGAGGTTGGGACTGAGAAGAGAGGATTGGGGGTTGCAATCAGGATGTAAAGTGAATAAGTACATGAAATAACAGTAACAATAACAAAAATGAATTTTGAGTTAGATATTTGAAATTCTGTGTTAGTTCAGAACACATATAGACCCAAAAATAATGGGCTTAAAATAAAGAATGAAAAATAGAAAAATATACTGTGTAGACAGTTTCAGAAATTATAAGATAATTATAAGTTCTAAAGTAAACTGTACATGTGTATAAATTCTGAGGACATGCCCTGGAACAGATAAATTTGAACCTTATATCCAGTAAGCCTTCACCCTTCTTGGAACACTGCATCACTCTTTTTCTCCAAAGATTATTGAAATTGTATCACACGGCTATATTTATATGTAAGGATTTGTGTACAATTACTTTTGTGGTTGTGGAATCTTGAAATGTTTTCTTCTCTTGTTATCATTGCTGCTTGTGTTCCCACAATCCTCTCCTGTTGCTTCATCGAGGGTTATAATATACACTACAAAGAAGAGTTACAAAGATGCAATGGCTTTTCAGGAGTTGTCCCTTCTACTCTTAACAGGGAGATTCCTAATATAAAATGCATTTTCAAGGTTGTTCTGGTAATTGGAGGGCGAAACAGAGGTAGAATAACAGGGTCAAATAAACAGTTGCAAGAACATAAAAAAGAATTGAAACAGAATTGCCGAATGTAAGTGCTCAGTACAATGAGGGAGGGCAATTTCAGCAGCAATTATTAGAACTCTACATAGGCTATACAAAACTAAAGAACATTCATCTTTTCAGTATGTGTAGATCATACATAAAATGCATCTAATAATAGTGTTAGATATGGTAATAGGCACTGTTCAGTGTTACATAGGAAAAGACAAATGCAAAATGGGGTTCACATTATCAAGAATCTTTTCAAGTAGTTAAGGAGACAGAAAAATCTTTAACACGGCGAATTACATACTTTATTTCACTGCTAGTTAAATGTCCAGCTACTCTTACTATTCTTATCTATCAAAAGTGAATTCTATATGACAAGAAAATAAGAGGAAAGGCAGAGCAAGAGCTGAGAAATATGGGTTATGAATATGGAGGGGATGATTTTTCAAAGAAAACATAAGGATCTTTTACCACTAAATAACTAGAAAGATGGGGAACGGGATAGCAGCTAAGTTGGCAAGAAGAACAACATTTTTAGCCTTAATAATCTTCTCCAGATGAAGTTCTCATGAGTTTCTAGGCACATCTGCAAAGATAAAATGGTAGGTTCTGAACTGAATTCTTATTTTATTTGATATGCATCAAGGCTTTTAGTGCTAAGGAAAAATGAAATCCTGACACTTAAGTATTCACAGTAAATTGAGAATGCTTACTATCATTCTGTTCGGGTTCCCCTATGAGTATATGTTCTATTTAGTAACTTGTCCTGCAAATACATGTAGGATATTAGCTTCCAGTGTTGTGTCAGGAGTATTAGCAATAATATATTGTTAGACATATGAATTCCTTCCAATCTTTAAAATCCCAGTAAAGTTAATATAAGAAATCATTTTAAAATACCAAGCAGAGGATTTTAGTTTTCATTTGCATTACTAACTCTTTATTCCATTTCAATTGTTGTACAAATCGTGCATCTTTCCAGTTTAGATACAGAATACTTTCAAGTCTCAAGCTTGATTATTTAACTCAATAACAAAAACTGATTGCCATGATCATTTGGCATACAGGATGTTAATAATCATACACAAAATATTGTATTCTGCTTCGGGATGAGGACGGTTCCAATTTCTACATATTACCCCAAAATTGGAATTCTTATTTCTTACCAAGTTCTCATTGCTCTATCTCTGTTCAATATTATGTAACTTAATGTTCATTTATGGATAATACTTCCTACCAGTCTCATATCAAATCTGAAGTTTCTGTAGGCTATTATTTCATAGTATAATAAAGAGGAGTTACCAAAACCCACCTTTGTTGAAGTGCTGAGATAATTCATGCATTTCTATGAGCTGAATTCCTTGAAAGGTATTAGCATTTTTCCACAGTAAGTTAAAATGTCCCATTCAGATTCTTATTTTCCAGCACACTAATTTTTCTTTTTACCACATCGACTGTTACATGAGACTGTAAAACTTTAATGGAGTGATTGCACAATTTTTTTACTCTCGTGTAATAAGTCATGTTCATACTCTTTGACAACATCTCTTCTTCACGTTTCAAGCCCAAATCATACCTTTTGTTCTTCTCTATACTAAGGTTTCATTATGGTTCTCTGCATGTGTCATCCTAGAACCTGAGTTATAGTGAAATGTGTTTATTTTCTACCATTAATATCTCCTTAAAAGTGAAGATATGTGATGCCAATAACCATTTAAGGCATTATAATTCATAAATACTTTTAGGACTACACTATAACAAATTCTTTTTGCCAATATGTTGGGGGCCGACTTTCAGCAGAAAGCGACTATCAGCTTTGCAGCCATCTTGAGCCATATACCCTGACATGAGACTTGGATTACAATAGCCTACAACAGCTGAGCACACTCCGATAATCTTGGTTTAGATACCTTGAGATTAAAGGTGTGTGAGATTAAAGGTGTGTGAGATTAAAGGTGTGTGAGATTAAAGGTGTGTGAGATTAAAGGTGTGTGACTTAAGAGTATGACTTAGAAGTATAGAGATCAGAGTTAGAGACAAGACCTAAGGGCATGATTAAAGGTGTAACTTAGAGGCGTGGCTTAGAAGTGAGACATATAAAAGGCAGAGACAGAACCAGACATTAGATGAATCAGACACATCAGACATTAGGTAGAAGACACTTTGCTCTAGAGAGAAGCAGACATTAGGCAGATACAGCCGAGAGAAGACAGGTAGTAGGCACTTGGGAGAGAACTCGGAAGAACTAGGTAGTAGGCATTAGGCACTTAGCACTTGGAAGTTGGAGGGACTAGGAGCTAGGGACTAGGCACTAGGAACTCAAGACTTAGGGCTTAGACTGAAGAATAAACGGGATTGAATTACACTCTGTCTGGTCTGCATTCTTCGAGTCCGACCTCACTCTCTCTCTCTTGCTGAACCCCAACCCCAGCTTGGGCCGGGATACAGTAGCAGGCAAACGTGGGGTGGCCTGGGCCTTAACATTTTGCTTGGGCCATGACATTTTTTGGCTGCCCCAACGTGGGGCTAGTGTGGACCCCAACACCAATAGAGAGTAGAAGTGATTTTAGTGAAGAATTGCTAAAAAGCAGTTGCAAAAATTGAAGCATTGGATATGCTTTTATAAAAATACTGTAATGAAGCCCATAATTTTATACAAGGAATAGATACACATAAAATTAAAGTAGTAAATGGTCTTTTACTTCCTATTAGATGTGTACCAAATAGGAAAATACTTTATATTTTTTAATTTACCTGAAATGATTGCCTGAATAATAATGGATTAGAATGGGGAGGCAACTGTATAATTGCTTCTGTGGCAAATGTGAAGCAGGGTTAAATGATAACAGTGACTTGAAAATGGCAAGAAATAAGCAAAGTTGATAATGGCAGGTGGTATCAGGAGAAGCAGTCTGATGGTGGTCTTTTTTCACAGCAGTCACTCTATGATTTTAGTTATGACGACCAGAACGGTTGGCATTCTCATTGTTGAAACAGAAATATAATGAGGCATGCATGGTAGTACATCCTGAATCCTAGTACTTGGGAGTCAGAGGCAGGTAGATCTCTCAGGTTAAGGGCAGCCTTGTCTACAGAGTAAGTTCCAGGACAGCCAGACTATACAGACAAACCCTATCTCAACAACAACAACAAAAACAAGAAAAACAACAACAACACCCATGCAACACTAACAAAACAGAAATATAGGAGAAAAGATTGGTAAATTTTTTTTGTTATTTTTAGAATAGTCTGACTTTTAAGTTATTTAGAACTTTCATGTTAAATTCTCCATTTGGAAGTTGTGAAAATATTGAGAATATTGAGACAAGGAAAGATGTCTCCAGATAAGGATGACATTTACTAGGAAGCATAGGAAGGAGCACGGGTAATTAAATGTGTGGAACAAAAGTAGAAATTTCAGAGTAAAATTATGGACTGCAGGGTCAGTGAATACTGAAACATCTTAAGGCATAAGAATAAACATCAAGTATCTGGTTTAGTAAAAGAAATCCAGAAACATGAGTTAGGAGAGTATATTTAATAGAAGTGGAAAGAGAAGAAAGTGACCAACAGTTGAACATGCCATAAGCTGGAGTGGAATGGGAGCTGCTGACTATGAGGTTCAGAATCAAACGTGATAGCCAAAGCAACAGTGTGGTCCTGAATGATGGGTCTTTCTTTCTTTCTTTCTTTCTTTCTTTCTTTCTTTCTTTCTTTCTTTCTTTCTTTTTTCTTTCTCTTTCTTTTCAATAGGACTCATACCTTAAATAGGGATATTATCTAGTAGAAAACAACAGAAGCAAACAATCTTCCTTAAGAGGTACTGGTGGTACATGCCTTTATTCTCAGTACAGGCAAAGCAATGTTCGTAATGACCTGACTTATCATTGGCAGTCATAATGTTTCCAGGAATGAAAGAGATAAGAAATTTATTACAGAATTTTGATAGATATAAGTATTAAAGCTCAAACAAACTAAAGAAAGGCTACATTGGACTGTAGCAATTGGGAATCTTGGCCCATACTTTACAAGGGTAAATGTATACTGGGGGAAAGAAAACAATCAGATTGGTGGGGCAGGCTGTATTAGATATTTATTCTGAATTAACCCTGACTTTTGGATATCCTAAGAAATATTATGAACCACCAGTTGATGCACGGGTTTGTGCCCTCCCCTCAGCCTTGAGCAGGCCTGAAAGACCTTGTTTACTACAATAGACCAAATAATAGGACCTAGGTGGAGTTACACACCTTGGCTGCATGTACAGCCTGCTACAGGAAATTAGAGGAATAAACTGCCCACTGAGCTTGCCTTGAGACACCTCAGGCTGTGACTAAAGATGGGTTCCCCTACCCATCTCCAGCAGTGACCAAGGATGGGTTCCCCTACCCACTCCAGCTAAAACAAGAAGGCGTTTTGTGGGACTTCCCCTTTAAATTAAGAGCTGAACATTAAACTTTGAGCCTTGATCAGAGAACTTTGTCTTGGCTTTATCTTTTCTTGCCCTCTGTTCCTTTCTTCATCTCCAGCCTCCCTTTCAGGAGAACCCAGTTGGTAAGTGGCCTCAGGCAGCTACATGGGTTTATGGAAGCTAGTTAATTAATGGAGAGTTGTATGAAGTCTGACTCACAGTAGGTTCACAAGGTCCATGAACTCATGTTGTGGTTATTTCTCCAGTCCCAGAGCATATAATTAGGACAGATACACTTAAAATACATCATTTGTTCCCTGACCTGTGATGTGAGGGTTACTGTGGTTGGAAAGGCCAAATGGAAGCCACTGGAGTTGCCTTTACCAGAGAAAATAGTGAACCCTAAGAAATATTGCAACTCAGGAAAAGTTGCAAAAATTAGGGCCACCATCAAGGCAGAGACATATACCTACCTATTTTTTCTAGGCCAGCCTATTCTATATAGTAAGTTCTAGGACAGACAAGGTGATATAAGGAGACCCTGTCTCAAATACAAAATAAAACAAATAATATATTTGAGTGTGTGATAAAGATTAATTTTACTTAAGATAAGTTGTAGGGGATGTAGAGTGACCAAATGGTCTTTGAGCAGTGTATGGAGGTAGGCAAGCATTTATGAGAAAATAGGAAACTTAACTCTTTCAATTAAGTTATAGAATTGACTCATCTATTACGATATGGTATCAGGAATAGTTATTTGTAAAAATGTATACACATTAAAAATACTGTGTGTGTCAAAGAAGTACCTGACCAAGAACATAAGTTAGAATGTCTGAGCAGTGTTCAGTTACCTGTATTAAAATATAATAATGTTAGTGTTGATTATTAAATATAGAAATATAGAGAAAATAGGATTGTGTAAAGAAAGTTCAAGATTGTTGGAGTAGAATACTATTGAAAACTAAGTAGGCATGAAAGTATGACTATAAAAATATGGAAGAAATGATCTATGAGATAATCAGTGATTATGAACCAGAGTAGACAGCAGCAGAACTGACAGATGATCTTGGATGTAATTACAAACAAAATTGAATTAGTCTATCTTACACATGTGGTCCATGGTATTATATTAATTTGTGTGTAAAACCACAGACATAGAGTAATTAAGCCACTCTTATAATAGAAGAGTAAAGTATGAAGGCTCACTCATATTAAGTACTGCAACATAGCTATTGTTATGAAAGTAATATAGTCATGGTACTGGGCAAGCTCATAAACCAATAAACTGAAGAAAATGATCTAAACTAGAACTATACAGGAAAAGCTAACCACTGATTAAAAAAAATTCAGACTGATTCAATAGAGGGTAAGTAATCTTTTCACCAAACTACAAGGAGTAATAAAGTGGGCATGTACAAATAATAAAACAAAAACATAATTAACCTGACATCACTTAACAAATCCTGTATCAGGTGGAAGTTCATATAGAACAAGAAGAACAGAGTGTTCTTGTTTTAAGAAGAGCTGGAAGACTGAGTATCATTTTATTTGTTGTTTTTTATTGCCTAATTCCTCCTAGTGACCACTGATCTTTCTTCTTTTATTGTAATTCCTGTGTGAGATTATATGATCTCTCCTGGAAAGGACTTCTCAAAACTGTGCAACATCAGCATCTTTGAGAAAATCCACCAGACAGGCAAACCCTTAGCCAAACTAAACTAAAAGGCATAGAGAGAATATCAAAATTAACAAAGTTAGGAATGGAAAGGGGGAATAACAGATACCAAGGGAATCAAAAGAATCATTAGGTCCTTTATTTTTTTTCCTTTTATTGGATTTTTTAAATATACATTTCAAATGTTATCACCTTTCCAGGTCGCCCCTCCAGAACCTCCCTATCTCATCCTCTCTCCACAGTCTCTGTGAGGGTGCTTCCCCACTCTCCCACATACATCCATCTTTCCACCCTGGAATTCCCCTACATTGGAACATCAAATCACCACAGGACCAAGAGCTGCTCTTCCTACTGATGTCCAACAAGGCCATCCTCTGCCAGATATATGGACAGAGCCACGTGTCTCTCTATGCGTACTCTTTAGCTGATGGACCAGTTTCCAGGAGCTGCGAGAGGTCTGGCCAGTTGACACTATTGCTCCCCACATGGGGCTGCAAACCCCCTCATCTCCTTCAGTCTCTTCTCCAACTCCTCCATCAGAGACTCCACGCTGTTTGGCAGCACATATACAAAAATTGGAATGATACAGAGAAGATTAGAATGGCTACTGCTCAAAGATGATAGGCAAATTCATGACTCTTTTTATTTGAAAAGAAAAGCAGTTATTAAAGATCCCTCAACAGGAAAAAAAAATCCCAGGGCCAGATGGTTTTAGAGTAGAATAGTTCTAGACTTTCAAAGAAGATTTAATGCCAATACTCCTCAAATTATTCTACAAAATAGAAACATAAGGAACATTGTCAAACTCATTTTATGGGCTATAAGCACCCTGATACCTAAAGCATACAAAAACTCAAAAAGAAAGAGAATTTCAGAACAATTTCCATTATACATCAATGAAAAAGTACTCCAAACTGAATCAAAGAACACTTCAAAAACATTGTCTACCACAATCAAGTTAGGTTTCATCCCAGAGGTGTAGGGGTGGTTCACTGTATGAAATCCATCAATGTACTCTACCATATAAACAAACTGGGAAAAAAAAAAAACAACAACATATGACCATCTCATTACATGCCAAAAAACCTTTGACAAAACTCAACACTCCTTCATGGTAAAAGTTCTGGAGAGATTAGAGATACAAGGTACATGTCTATGCGCAGTAAGGCAATATAGAAAAAACAAATAGTAAATATAGAACGAAATCAAGAGAAAATTTAAGCAATTATGTAGGGAAAAAACTGAAGGGCCTGGTAGGAGTGAGTTCTCTGTTGTGTTGTGGTGCCCCCGGGTGGGGAGTGAATTCAGCCTGATTCTGCAGGGGGTGCAGGGCTCTCCAGTGGAGACCCCTGGGCACAAAGAAGGCCAGGGGCCAATTGGTCTCAATTCTGGGGCTCTGGGAGCTCTAGGGCTCTGGGAGCCTGCAGCAGAACAGAGAAGAGGTGCATGACCGGTGGAAGGGAAAGAGAGGGCTCTGGCACAGCACGCTGTGGGAAGTGCTTACTTGTTCTACTTGCTTGGCTTGAACACTCTTGACTCTTCCCGAGGCTGGAAAGCAGAGAAGTTCTCCATGACAGCAGCACAAAGGCAGGGCCCAATAACATGAGAAAGTCCTGGATCCCAAGATCTTTATTGACATGGCAGATGATAGTTGAATCTGAATATGCACCCCTCACATAAGCCAGGGGGAAGGACCTGACATAAATAGGGAGGGAGAGGGGGAGGAGGGTTGCTTAATTAGCTATGCCCTCTTGCCTTTAGCTAACTCATTAATATGGAAATCTCTTAAGGCTGAAGCCTGTAGTCCCACCCTCTACCTGTGTAGGGTGATGTAAACCTCTCTGGGAGAGACTTCAATGTCCTATGTGACTGAATGGTACAGAGCCTGGATTCTGTGAGTGCTATGGGATAGATGCTTGTCCCTTTCAGGGTCTCTGGGCTACTTCCAGACAGCGCTTCTACCAAAACCCAAGACCCCTTTTATAGCCCCACACAATTATACTGAAATTAAGGACAAGACAAAGCTCTCCATTTAATACAATATAGGACTTGAAGTTTCAGCTAGGGTAATAGGACAACAAAAGGAGATCAAGGAGCTACAAATTGGAAAGGAAGAAGTAAAAGTATTATGATTTGTAAATGATATGATAGTATATATAGTGATGCCAATTACTCTACCAGGAGATTTGGACAACTAATAAACACCTTCAGCAAATTAACTGAAGGTAAAATTAACTCAAAGACATCAGAAACCCCCATACATAAAAGATAAATGGGCTAAAAAAATTAGAGAAAGAGCAACTTTTACAACAGCCACTAATAATATAAAATACCTTTGTGTAACTCTAACCAACCAAGTGAAAGACCTGTTTCACAAGAACTTCAGTCTCTGGGGAAAGAAATTGAAGATGAACTCAGAAGATGGAAAGATTTACTATGTCCACGTATTGGTAGAATTGACAGTATAAAAATGACCTTCTTGACAAAAGCTATCTACAAATTCAATGCAATTCTCATCAAATTTCACACATGATTCTTTTCAGACCTTGAATGAAAATACTTAACTTCATATGGATAAACAAAAATTTAGGATATCTAAAGGGAATCCTGTATAATAATAGAACTTCTGGAGGTATCACAATCCTGGATTTCTAACTGAATGTAGAGCAATAATAATAAAAATCACAAGACTTTGGCATAAAAACAGACTGATCAATAGAATAAAACCTAAGATGCAGAAGTAAAGCCACAAATCTCTAGGAACTTGATTGTTTTACAGAGAAGTCAAAACTATGCAATAGAAAAGAAAAAGCACCTTCAACAAATAGTGCTGGTCTAACTGGATGTCTACATGTAGAAGAATGCAAATAGATTCATATCTATAACCCTACACAAAACTGAAGTCCAAGTGGATTAAAAACCTAAGCATAAATCCAGATACACTAAAGCTGATAGAAGAGAAAATGGGGAATATCAGTGAACACATTGGTAGTGGAAATAAAATTGTTTATTTCCTAAACAGAATACCAATAGTTCAGTCACCAAGATCAACAATTAATAATTGGGACTTCAATAAACTGGAAAACCTTTGTAAGACATAGGACAACATCAAAAGAACAAAGTGGTAGCCTACAGGATGTGAAAAGATTTTTACCAACTCTACATTGGCTGAGATTATATATATATATATATATATGTAAATATCAATAAACCAGACATCCAAAAGAAATCCTGAATTTATTGATATATATATATATATATATATATATATATATATATATATATATATCAATAAACCAGACATCCAAAAGTCAATAGCCCAATTGAAAATGGAGTACAAGTCTAAAGAAAAAAATTAGCTATTTTGGAAATCAATTTCATGATTTCTCAGAAAATTAAAGCTAGATCAACTCAAACCCCAGATATAACACTCCTGTGTATCTACTCAAAAGATACTTTACCATAGCACAAGGACACTTGCTTAACTGTATTCATAGTGGCTTTATTCATACTGCCAGAAACTGGAAATGATCTAGTTGTCCCTTACCTAAAGAATGGTTAAAGAAAATATGGTACATTTATATAAGGTATTCAGTTATTAAAAACAATGACATGGAAATTTACAGACAAATAAATGTAACTAAAAAAGATCATCGTGAATAACCCAGAAAGAAAAACATGGTAGAATTATAATTTGTGGGGTGAGCATCCCTGGAAAGAGCTAACACCCTAAGAGAATGGAAACCCTTAGGAATCTATGAAGGTGGCCCTAGCTAAGACTCCCTGGAATGGGAGACATGGAACCTGAAATGGCCATCTTCTATATCTAGACAAACTGTCTAATGGATGGATTGGAATTTTAACCTGGCCAGAAAACATTTGTGGCACAATTGTCCTGCCTACATGATGTACAGGAGTAAAGATGAAGTAGAAATCGTGAAAATGACTAATGTCTGGCCCAGCTTGAGAGCCATGCCATGAGAGAGAGCCCATCCGCGATACTATTAATGATTGATCATATTGCAGATAGAAGCCTAGCATAACTGATATCTGAGAGGCTTCACCAAGCAACTGATGGAAACAGACGTAGAGTCTCAGCTAAATATTAGGTGGTCTTTGGGAATCCTCTGTAAGAAATGGAGGATGGAATAAAGAAGCCAGAGAGGTCAAGGACACAACAAGAAATCCTTCAGCATCAAATAATCTGGTCTCTTAGGGGCCTCTGGAGGACTCAACCACCAACAAGAGGACTTGTATAGGATCAAGCTTGGCCGTCTGCACTTGGCAACAGTTGTGCAGCCTAGTCTTCATTTGAGACTCCTAACAACAGGTGCGAGTGCTGTCTCTGACTTTGTTGCCTGCATTTGAAGGTTTTTTTTTTCTCTAACTGGGCTGTCTTGCCTAGCCTCAATATGAGAACATACACCTAGTCTTACTACAACTTGCATGCCAGGGCTGGTCAATGTTTCTGGAGGGCCTCACCTTCTCTGAGGAGAAAGAGAAGAGGGAAGACATAGGGAGGGGAAGTGAGAGGGAGAGGTTGAAAGGAGAAGCTGCAAGGAGAATGGAAAGTAAATAAATTAATAGAAAAAGAGCTGGAAATCTGAATATCATTCTATGTATTATGTATGTATGTATGTATGTATGTACATATGTATATTATGTATAGTTACTTCTTCCCAAAGAGCAGGAATTGTTCATCAGCTATTGAGATCAATAGCCCCATGTGAAAAGCACATCTCAAAACTGAAGCAGTGTACATATTATCTGGAAGTGTGTGTGAAGGCACAGTGCTGAGCTGCAGCCCAGAGGTTTCTGTTCCTCAGTAGTTTTATAGTATTAAGAGGAAATTATATTTTTATTGCAGCTTAGGGGCTGCTGCTCCTGTGATAAGGACTTCACATTAAGACTCACATTTATGGTCATCAGAGATCTCAGCTGAAAATGTTTGTGAATACAGTAAGGAATCAAAAAATATGCTTTAAAAATAAATTAGATGGCAAATAGTTTGTTTAAGTGGTTTAAAAACAGAAACAAGATTTAAAAATATAAAAAATAAAAAAGAAAGATGAAAGCAGAGATTGTACAGATAGAAAATAATCAAATAAATAACTGACAATTTTTTCACACTTTTAATTTATTTATACATTCATGTACATATTATTTTTATATATACAAAATATATTTTTATTATATCAAGTCCTCCTTAGATGATTCAACTCCTCTTGTGTCCCTCTAGTTAAACTTAGGACACACACACACAGAATACACACAAACACACAGATGCATACACATACAGACACACACAGACACACACAGACAAACACAGATACATACACACAGATACACACACACACACACACACACTCACACACACACACAGAGCTGACTTCCTGGGCATGGGAAAACTATTGGAAAAAATAACTTTGAAAAAACTTGTAATCATAATTTAATAATTGTCTACTTTTTCTCTACTTCTGGCTTACTCCTAAAAGATTGAGACTGAGGTTTATTCAATCAAGGTTTACAGCACAAAACCTGGGTAATAATTTACCTATTGTAATCCTCTAGGCTAATCTGGCTATATCCTAGACAAATTCCAGGAGATATTTGCATTGTAGTATTGGTCTTGCTTTTAGGGCTTCAGGTTCATACTTCCATGATGCATTCTCAACATCCACTTACTTAATCCCTCTTACTCCTCTTTCTTCCCCTCTTCTGGCTGTGGAAAATTCCACTCTCCTATTCTCCCTCACCATTGGCAGATCAGCTTTTATTGACAAAGCATAGAATGAATGGTGAGCATTGTTTATACAAATTTAAAACAGGAGATATTTGCAATAAGCATTACTATGTCATGTCAGGATTACAACAATACGTGGGAGCAGAGAAACCAACATTTGAATGACACAAGGATAATATTTATACAGTGCTCAAGAATATTATGGCTACTGAAAACTGACTCTTAGTTCCTTAATGACCACCAAGTGTATGAAGCTGTCTGACTAAAGGTTGGAAAGACTCACTAAAGGTGATTCTATACCCATCTCATTCTGGAATATTTACTGGTATGGTCTTGTATAGGAAGTCAAAGTTGTTAAGGGTTCAGAGCATAAGGAGTAGTTCACAATTCAGTCATTTTAATAAATATTTAAAAACAGACTCAGAGTAAAAACATAATAGAATGACTAAAGAAATGATGTGTAAAATAGAAGGATATGGCATATTTGGGGATCCTGACATGTATTAGCATGTTCTTGGTGATACACTCTATCAGGAAGGAGATGTGTTGGTATAGATCAATGACACATAGAGAGATTTCATCTTGAAGAACTAAGATTTTTATCAGTGGCATAACAAAACCATTCACTCACTACTGTTTGAATATGTGAAGTAAAAACTCTTATTTTCAAATTGATATACTTTCCATTTCTGTAGTTATTCTGTTATCCTCCTGATATCTTACTCTATTAAGTATCAAGAGTTTATGAGAACTCTAAATTACCAGCCAATGATAATGAATTGATAGGCACACAATCCTAATTCATGAAGCCTTACCTTTCCAAAAAAATAATCATGACTTTACATAATTATTTTCTTTCTCTTTCTATTTATGAAAAATGTCATTTTCTTTCCATGGAGGCTAAGATACATGAAATTAATTACAGTCTGGCTAAATATCATGGGAGAAGTCCAATTCTGTATCATATTATGGCTTCATCTGGGACCTGCTATCTACCATTACTTATGGTTACTGATATTTTTTTAATTATTTATTTTATGTACATGAGTACAGTGTAGCTGTCTTCAAACACACCAGAAGAGGGCATTGTATTCCATTACAGATGGTTGTGAACCACCATGTGGTTGCTGGGAATTGAACTCAGGGCCTCTGAAAGAACAGTCAGTGCTCTTAACCACTGAGCCATCTCTCTAGCCCCCAGGTTGCTGATATTTATGTCAATGGTAATCGCTTTCTTCTAATGGGGACTGTTGTTTCAATATTTCTTTTGGAGTCTGTTCTGTCAACAACACAGATGAGGACACATGTTACTTTTCCTGTCATCCATTGACCATGGGTAGTAAGCAGGAATCTTCAGCTCCCCAACAGGAAATTTTCTCATACAACTACAGACATCTGATAATGTTATTTGGTTATAAAATCCCACTAAATTTGGAGCTCCTTGAAGAGGCAATAGCTCATTATAAGCTCTTCCAAATGAGAAAGCATACTGTAAGAGTCCTCATTACAATTTTTCATCTTCCTACATCTGAAATTTGAGTCTCAGAGAGCTCATTTGCCTATTTCCTTCCGTTTTGCTGTACATCTCATTATGATGAGGCAAAGGGGATCGCCACTTGTTCCACTTCTTGTTACTATTTGAGCAGTGTGTGTCTATGGTAGGAAGGATCTTTTACCCTCTCCATTATCACTGGCCACAATCATGTATGATTATAGAATAGTCAAAATATTTCCAGAGAGAGAGGAGAGAGACAGAAACATACACAGACAGACAGACACAGAGAGAGAGAGAGAGAGAGAGAGAGAGAGAGAGAGAGAGAGAGAGAGAGAGAGAGAGAGAGACAGGGAAGAGAGACAGACAGACAGACAGACAGACACACACACACACACACAGAGAGAGAGAGAGAGAGAGAGAGAGAGAGAGAGAGAGAGAGAGAGAGAGAGAGGGAAGAGAGACAGACAGACAGAGACAGAAAGAGACAGAGACAACAACAGAGAGGGGAGGATCATGAAGAGAAATCATTCATTTGAGAAAAATAGCTCACTCATTAAAAATACAATTAAAGTTTTTTATAAATTATCTACAGAATAGTATTCTAACAGAATCTGAGATTATAGAAGCAAACTTTAGGCCAGGCAGTGGTGGTGCATGCCTTTAATCCCAGCACTTGGGAGGCAGAGTCAGGCAGATTTCTGAGTTCGAGGCCAGCCTGGTCTACAAAGTGAGTTCCAGGACAGCCAGGACTACACAGAGAAACCCTGTCTCAAAAAACAAAAACAAAACAAACAAATAAAAAGAAGCAAACTTTAGAAATTAAACCACAATAAATATACAGTACTTTTTTGAGCAATACTGTAGGTTGCCTGACCATTTAATTAAAAGCAAAAAAAAAAAAATCAGTTAATTAGAATATGCCTACTTAGCTGGAATTGTTTGGTTTAATTGATGAAGTTTTGCAGTCAGATTTGTTTACATGTAAGACTAATTGTTAACAGTTTTAGGAATAACTGTAGAATACATCTTATGTTTAACCTTCAATTTTGAACTTTGGGACACGGAATTTTTATGCCATCTGGTTAAATTACAGATGGCAGCAGAATATCATGGAAATGGAGCACAATGTTATTTATTACAAAAATGAAGTAGTGTCCATTTACCTTTACAAGAACCTTAAGAAAATATAGTCACTATGTAGTAACTTCTGGTGGTGGTTAAGGGTCATGCTTTCTATGTGCTAGGAGATTCAAGGTCATGGTTGTACAAGGGCAATGCCTCTCTGGACTCTCCTTTACTCTGTTGTGTCAATTTCTCTACAACACCCCAGACATTATATTCCTTTCACTTCTCTCTCATTGGCCACTACACAAAATGTTTCCCTGTCTCTTTCAGTCCTACATGTGAGACTTTTCTAGAGCTCTCTGCTGTGATATCCCTTTTCTTTCATCCAGATATGCCATTCCTGTCTAGAGTATAAACAGCATTAACTATTATCTATATCCCCATTAAGCTATCTCCAGTCCCAATCGCTGTGAAATTCAAAAGTCTTCAGAAAACCCAAGTCACCTTATTCCATTATAGAAGATATAAAATGTAAAATATCTAAGACAGATTATTTTTGTAGATAGTATACGTACTTTACACTTCGCCTTAATTATTTTTATTTTATTATTTTTTTGGTTTTTTTTTGTAGTTGTTGAATATCTACAGGTTTAAAAAGACAATTTCCGTCCCTTTTATACATTTACTTATTTATTCACCTTAAATTCTGATTGAAGCCCTCCTTCCTTTTCTCCTCAGAGTCTCACTCTCTCACACACATCCCATACACCCTGCTCTTTACCTCAGAGAAGGACAGGGCCCCCAAGGGAACCAGTCTGGCCTGGCACATCAAGTAACAGCAGGACTAGGAGCGTACACTCCCACTGAGGCCAGATATGGTAGAACACCTAGGCAAAAGGAATCCAAAGGCAGCAAATGGAGTCAAAATATCCCCTATTGAATTATTAGTGGACCCAAATGCTGACCAAGCTACATACCTGCCACAAATGCATAGGGGGTGAAGGTCAGCCCATGTACATTCTATGGTTAATGGTTCAGTCTATATGAACCTTCATGGCCCAGGTTAATTAATTTAACCTGGAATTTTCTTGACTCTCTTGCTCCTTCAATCCTTCCCATACACTTCCGCAAGACTCCAACTTATGTTTGGCTTGGGTCTCCATGTCTGTTTCCAACAGCTGCTGGGTGAAGCCTCTCAGAGGACAGTTATGCTAGGATCCTGTCTATAAGGGTAGCAGAGTTCTTGTATAGTGTCAGGGGTTGGTTCTTTCCTATGAAATGGGTCTCAAGTTGGGTCAGTCATTGGTTGACCATTCCCTCAATCTCTGCTTCATTTCTATCCCTGCATAACTTCTAGGCAGGACAAATTTAGAGTCAAAGGTTTGGGGTTGTTTGCTGTGCCCATCCCTCCACTGAAAGTCCTGCCTGGATAAAGGAGGTGGCCACCTTAGTCTCACCTATTAATATCACCTATTACTAGAAGCCTTAGCTAGGGTCACCCCAATAGACACCAGGGAGCCTGCTCTGTCCCAGGATGCCAGTTCTCACAAATTTCCATTCTTTTTTGGTTTGTTTGTTTCTTTTATTGGATTTTTTTTTTTTTTTTGCGATTTTATTTATTTACATTTCAGATGTTATCCCCTTGCCCCATCCCCCACCCCCCAACTCGGAAACCTCCTATCCCATCCCCTTCTTCCTGCTTCTATGAGGGTGTGCCCCCACCCATCCACCAACCCTCTCCACCTCCCAGCCCTTGCATTTCCCCACATTGGGGCATCCAGTCTTCATGGGACCAAGGGCCTCCTCTCCCACCGATGCCCAACAAGGCCATCCTCTGATACATATGAGGCTGGAGAGATGGGTCTCTCCATGTGTGTTCCCAGGTTGGCTTTTTAGACCCTGGGAGCTCTGGTTGGTTGATATTGTCACTCTCCCCATGGGGTCGCAAGCCCCGTCAGCTCTTCAGTCTCCTCTAACTGCTCTACCTTGTGATCAGTTCAATAGTTGGTCGAGAGCATCTGCCTCTGTATATGTCAGACTCTGGCAGATCCTCTCAGAAGACAGTTATATCAGGCTTCTGTCAGCATGTACTTCCTGACATCCACAACAGTGTCTGTGATTGGTAACTACACATGGGATGGATACCCAGGTGGGGGCAGTCTCAGGGAGGCCACTTCTTCAGTCTCTGCTCCACACTTTGTATTTCCTCCCATGAGTATTTTGTTACTCCTTTGAAGAAGGACCGAAGCACTCCCACTACACTCACTCACCCAGTTCTCTTCTTCCATGCACCTATGAGGTCTATTTTATTTTCCCTTCTTCCTTGGCCTCTCCTTGTTACTTAGCTTCTTTGGGTGTGTGGATTATAGAATGGTTATGCTGCATTTTATGGCTAATATCCACTTAAGTGAGTACATATCATATGTGTTTTTTTTTTTTTTCTGGGACTGTGTTTCTTGACTCATGTGGTCTTTTCCAGTTTCATCTATTTGCTTACAAATTTCACGCTGACTTTGTTTCTAATACCTGAGTAATATTCCATTGTATAAATGTATTACATTTTTTAATTCATTCTTTAGTTGAGGGTCAGCTAGGTTGCTTCCAGTTTCTATTTATTGTGAATAAAGTTGCTATGAACTTAGTTGAACACATGTCCTTGTAATATAGTAGAGCATCTTTTGATTATCTGCCCAGGAGTGGTATAGCTGGGTCTTGAGGAATAGCTCTTTCCAGTTTTCTGAGAAACTGCCAAATTGATTTCCATAGTAGTTGTACAAGTTTGTACTCCCACCAGAAATGGAGGAATGTTCCCATTTCTCCACATCGTGGCAAGCATGTATTATCATTGAGGTTTTTGATCTTAGCCATTATCATTGGTATAAGATGGGATCTCAGTGTCATTTTGATGTGCAGTTCTCTGATGACTAAGGAAGTTGGACTTTTCTTTATGTGTTTCGTGGCCATCAGAGATTTCTTGGTTGTGAATTCTCTGATTAGCTCTGTACTGCTTTTTAAAGTTTGGTTATTTGGTTTGTTGGTGTCTAATTTTTTGGGTGCTAGCACTTTATTGGGTATAGGATTGGTGAAGATATTTTCTCATTCTGTAGACTGCCATTTTATCCTATTGATGGTGTCCTTTACCTTCTAGAAGCTTTTCAGTTTTGTGAGGTCCCATTTATTAATTGGTGATTTCAGTGTCTGAACCATTGGTGTTCTGTTCAGAAACTTGTCTCCTGTGCTAATGTGTTCAAGGTTATTCTCCACTTTTTAGTCTGTCTAATTTAGTATATCTGGTTTTATGTTTAGGTATTTGATCCACTTGGACTTGAATTTTGTGCAGGATAATTAGATATGGGTCTGTTTGCATTCTTCTATATGCAGACATACTGTTAGTCCAGCACTATTTGTTGAAGAAGATTTTTAATTCCCATTGTATGGTCTTGGATCTTTGTCAAAAACCAAGTGTGTCTGTAGGTGAGTGGGCATACTCTTGGGTCTTCTATTCTCGTCCATTGATCAACCTGTCTGCTTTGGTAAGGTAGAATTCTTAATAAATCACCTTCACTCTTTTTTTTTTTTTTGATATTCCATTCCTCAGAAATATAAGACTTTAACTTCACTATTGTACATTACTGTTCTGTTCTTATGATCTCCCTGAGTCTGGGCAGGTGGTACCTTCTTTGTACCTGTCCCTCTATAGGCCCATCTATATATTGGTGTCCTTACTTGCATACATGTTTGGGTATAATTTGCATTCCTTAAAAAGTAATCTGGTCACTTCACATCCCTTCTAAAAGGTTTCCCAATCTGCTCATGTAACTTGAAACAGAACTCAATGTACTTTCTTGGCCAAGAGCTCTTCGGTGGCACTGGTAGCTACTAAGTACTGTCTAGTCCATGATGTCAATAATAATATCAGTCTTCCTATGAAGGCATTTGCTAGACAACCTGTCTGCTGTAGGATTTGGCCTTTCTTTTCTGACTGCAGTTTTTTGCCCACAGTTCCATGCATGTTTTGATACCTACATTTAGGGTTCTTATGAACAATGACAAGTGATACTAACAAAATTTTCACCTTCTTTTCATTATTTAATTCCTATTAGCATTGAAACAAGCTGGAGAAACTAGTGGCCCCTTTCAACATACCAGTGATGATATAAATGTTTTAAACCCTCGGCACTGATGTTTCCAACCATCTATGACACCATGGAGAAATCTTATTATTTCTTCATCCGTTAATTGCACTTCCTCCTAATTGCTTTCCACTCTATATAATCAGTCAGTCATCCTTTGAGGCAAATGTTGCACTATGGTGGGTAAGATACAGAGTATCGATTATTAGACAAATGTAAACTCAAGTCACAATGAAATACCACTCTATACTCACAGAGCTGTGCATTATTATATACAAATGGGAAATTCCAATTTTGAGCATGAGGATAAATTGAGTATTTTTACGTTCTCTGGAGGTCTACAAAATGACAACTCTAGCAAAGGCTATTCCATGTGTAATTAGCATGAGCTATCGATTCTACTTCTGTATATGTGTACTCAAAAACATGGAAGCAGAGATTGATACACATATTTTCATATTTATGCTCATAACTCTACCCTTTCTTATTGTCCCCCAAAGAAAAGGAAAGATAGAATCATTCCAAGCATGTACAGATAGACAAATGTTTAAGCAGAATATAGTATATGCAGACAGTGCAGCATTGACCAGATGTTAAT
Source organism: Arvicanthis niloticus (assembly GCF_011762505.2). NCBI lineage: Eukaryota > Metazoa > Chordata > Mammalia > Rodentia > Muridae > Arvicanthis > Arvicanthis niloticus. The sequence continues at coordinate 21,868,551 of NC_133430.1, read as the reverse complement.
AGAAGGGAAACGTGAGCATACATACTACGATCTGGATAAATTGTACATATATTATTTTAACAAAAACAAGCTATGTGCAAGAGGCCAGTTATTATTATTTTTTTTAATTTGAGGTTCCTAAAATAGACAAATTCATACAGGATATAAGTGGTTATCATTTAGGACTTGGGAGACAGAGGAACATGGAGGGACTCTTTTGTGGGTAGAGGGTTTTGGATTTGAAAAATGAAATAAAAAAACCTTGGAAGGTAGATGATGTGAGCACTTGCATAATAGAATGAATGTTCTTAATGCCTCTGGATTGCATGGTTTGAGAGGATTAAAGGGATGGAGGGGGATGATATGTGCTTCAGGGAAGAAAGCTCAGAGCATTATATACTTACATGGAAAAATGTGAATGATATTAATATACGCAGTGCTAATAAGTCAGAATATTTCTTCATTTGCATTCTACATTTATATTTTACTGAGAACAAGGTGATAGAAAAAGAAACAAGTGCCTAGCACAGGACACAGAATTAAATATTTTGTTAACAATAGAGCCTCAGCAATTGTCCTCATTTTCCTCTTTACACATTGTGTTTGTCATCATAGTCTGTATTATGCAATAAATTTATGTTCTCAAAGGGAAAGAGGGCCAAGACTAATTTTTTTATTTAATTCTGGTTTCTTAAACATTACACACCATGCTGGCCATAGCATTTCAGTGAATATTTGCATAAGCACACCATTATCATGCCAAGAAGAGTATGATTGGATAGCTTATATATTCATGTATTTTCAAATGATTACTCTGTTTTACTTTGATGTTGACAGAGTATTCACAAAGTTTTTAGAGTGGAATTTACTTCAGACTGTTTAAAAATACAACTGGAAAGAGAATAAAGAATCATGAAATCACTCCACTTCTCCAGGGAAAAGTTTACAGCGTAAAGACTAGAGACAATACTATAACTTATGTTTTTGTTCTGGGTTCAAATGAACTTCTCAGTGAGCCCGAAGAACTGTCATTTATGTCTGGGTTGTGGGAGTTAAAAGTCATGGAGAGTTCAGATTCAGGTAACTGCTGCTTTTAGAACTTCTAGAAACAATTTCCTTAACTCTTACTGTGCTGCTACACTTAACAGTTTCCCATGTAATGTTTGATGGAGGCAAGCAGCCACACTACCTGTTTAAGCTGCATGTTAACTACAGAACTCATTATTAACCTACAAGGTTTATAAAGGGCTAAAATTACAGCACAGAGAAGAATTAGCAGGGTCGAGAAGACAAAGTGGCTTCATCTTTATTGTTTTTCTTCCCAATTCACCATAGAACCTAAGGAAGAACATCATGAAATGTCCCACTTTGCACCTTATTCTGATTTCAAAAAGCAAGACACAGATATTTAGATGTAAAATTATTTGAGAGTCAACTGTTTTAAAGTGTTGTATGCAACTACAGGTTTTTTTTCCTGTGCTAGAATAGGGTCCATGGGGGATACCAGTGTATGCTTTCATGTTCTCTTACTTGTATGTAAGGATGATAGCCTTATATGATCTCCTGGAAGTAACAAGGTCACCTAGGGTACTATTTTAAATCCTTGGCAGGGAGATGAATATGAAGGCTCATTCAATAGCCACCATTTTTATCCTGCAGGATATATACCCCAGTGATCATCTTTTTCCATACAGAATGAAAGTGCACCACCTTGTACAGAATGTCACTACATCAAAGAGGCCCTTACTGGCTGTACCCTTCACTGTATAACAAATGGCAAGAACTTTAAAACAGAATCATTTTATATGCACATATTTTTTAAATACATACATTTTTTCTTTTCTGTTCATGAATCATATTGTAATACTGTAGATCTTCCAATAACACTTCTTGGTCATAATTTCAGTTGCCATATACATACCCTGATACGTGGTCACCAAATCATGTGGTAGTTTTATCTATTATATTTTAGAGAACCTCTGTATAGATTGAATATTTATTCCACAGTCCCCAAATTGACATGTTGATTAGCAATTTCCAATGATGTCTGGATATGGGGCCAATAGGACATTATCAATCCTCCTCAGCCAAAGATGATTTCTCTTAGGGAAGAGACTGGAAAGAGCTCCTTCTTCATTTCTGTTATATAGGATACAACAAGGCATCTGACCATACATCAGAAAGTAAGCCTACAGAACATATTTAGTCTATCCATGTCTGATCACAATTTCCCAGAACTGTGAGAAAACATTTATCATGCTTATGAAACACTCATTTATATTGTCATAATAGCACAGTCTGACCAGAACAATGAGACCTCCATGTTGTCTTACATAAGAAATGAGCCATTCTTCCCTTCCTCCCAATACCATGCAAGGCTTCCAAGATTCTATATCCTTCCATATCCTTCCATACATTTGCTTGTTCAGGTACTACTGCTTCTCTTCCTGTTTCCTGTTCTTTCTTCTTTTGATACTAGTGTTTCTGAGAAATGTGAGGGGATATCACATTCTGGATTTTATTTACATTACCTGATGATTAATAATGTGGTATATACAATGGAGTGGTAACTTATATTCACAAGATCAAAAAGAACAAACCCCCACAATTTCCATGTGTGACAATAGGAACTCCTCCCAAGTACACTACACTAACTGAAATAACCAGCCTCAGAGAACAGTCACATGATTCCATTTTTATGATGTACAAACAATGCAGAAATTCAGAAAATCCCAGTGGAATAAATGTGGGCAAAGTGTAAGGGAGAGTGAAAATATAGTTACTCATGGTTAACCAAGAAGATTCATTTATACACAAGTAGAAATCTCAGAGACATGCTGTTCAAAGTTGTAGTTCTAATGCACAAAATTGTTATGGAGGTGAGTATTTCAGAAATCAAGTCTAAAATGGTGTTCTTTAATATAGTCTTTCCCATCTTCTCTTCCATCTGGATACATACTGTTCTGTCTCTTGTTAGAAAACAGGCATATAAAAAATAATGATAAAATAAAATAATAAGATAAACAAAAGCAAATGTTTTAGGACAGGACATAACTAAAATGAGAAAAAGAATCAATGCAAAAAGAAAAGAACATATAGATGCAGAAACATCCATATTTGCACAAACAGGAATCTCATAAATACACAAAACTGGAATCCATAATACATATGTACAATGAAACTTTAAGGTTAAAAACAAACAAAGCAAAACAAACAGAAAACTGAAAGCCTTGATATACATTGGCCGTATACTTTTGGATATAGAACCTTCATTTTAGAGCTGTTTGTATCTTCAGGAAGAATTCCTTGGAGAAAACTAAATGTTCATTTGCAAGTGGCTAGCAGATTAGGGCTAGCTTCTGTGCAAAGGATGGGTTCAGCTCTAGGACTCCCTCTGGTGCAGATTTGGGTAGGCCCTGTCTATGCTTTGAGTCTCTGAGACTTTTCATCAGTCCTGCTGTGTTTAGGAGACCTTATTTCCTTGGTGCCCTACATGCCCTCTTTGTCTTATGCTCTTTCAACCTCCTGTGCTAAAGAATTTCCTGAGCCTCAAGATGAAGGATGTGTCATCCCATTAGGGAGCAATTTCCTAGCCTGGCTGAAGGTGCCCTTAAAACCTCTTTTAAGAGGTTTCCAGACCTGTTCTGCAGTCTCTCTAGGACTGGAGACTGAGGTCACAGTAGCTGCAGCTTCTCCAATGCATGTCATGGGTCTCAAGAAAGTTCTAAAATCATACTAGAGAGAGCTAAATGGTCCAACTGAGATCCACACGGGAAAAGCCTACAACTATCCAGAGAAAGGGATATTGATCTAAAGGGGGCCAAACCGGGACCTTCTAGCAGCCTACTAGAAGACTGAGCTAGACTGAGCGGCCATAGACACATGCTGGCCTGAGGAGACTGCAGATTTTCCTGGAGCTTCTAAAGTGGGAAAGTATTAAGTTTGAAAACAATAAAAAGAAACTATGTATGAAAAAAATCACAGGAAGAAATATTTTCTTTGAAAATAAGAAAGTAAAGACCTTAGGTGGAATTTAAAGATTTAAAAATATATTTTTTTTTCTGAGTTAAAAAAATGGGAAACTCTGTAGAAGAGGACATTCAAACACCATATAGTTTTTTAATTGGATATTTTATTTACATTTCAAATGTTATCCCCATTCCCTATTCCCCCTCTGGAAACTCCTGTCTCATCTCCCCTGTTTCTATGAGGGTGCTCCCCCACCTACCCACCCACTCCCTCCTCTTGTTTTGACTGTCAGCATAACAATAATTATATGTTCATGAATGATTACACATTTATATATACTCCTTAAGAATATTCTTTTAGAATAAAACAAATTTAAATAAGAAAAGTCCAGCAAGATGAAATGCTAGATTGAAGGCCATAGAGCACAGGTTAGACGATTCTTTAAATCAGCATAAAGAATGTTCAAATAAATCCAATCTGGAACAGCAAAAAGGGAAGTTCCAGATGAGAAAAATGCATAAAGGCTTGAGTGATTAGCATGGCAACTTGTAGAGATGAAATGTTCTGAGTTAAAGGACAAGCAATTGTACAGATATCTAAGAGGAATTTAAAGGAAATCTCATAGAATAGAGGGGGATATGAGATCTCCCTGAAAGATTAAAAGGTGCTTTATTAACCTTAAATTAAATGTTTAAAATGTCAATCAAACAGATAAACCACACTGCTGATGAAATAAACAGGATTTTAGACAGGAATGGTTAATTAGATCAACCTAAATATGTGATAACTTCAGAATGGGAGACAGGAAATACGTTACATTGAGGAATATAGTTTGACTTTGTTTCAACAGGAGCAAAAAGGCTATTGATTCCATCCAAGTTGATAAAAATCAGATTTGACAGGGAAGACCTCCTGAAGATTTAGGTTGCACCTATGAAGAAAGAAACCAAGGACAGGTAAAAAAGGTAACATAAATTGCAGCTCCCTCTACATAAGAACTGCTGTGAGGCTGGCAGAGACGTGAAGATGTTTCTAGCCAGGACAGCATCTATTCATAGCCAATAAGTCTTGTTAGCTACAGAATCCTCAAGACTTATCTTACCATCCTGTCAAGTGGCAAAGATTAATATATATAATACTGTTTGATCATATAATACAACTAACTTATAAAGACAGATCCCTTACCTGCTTCAACAGAGAGCACAGAATCATCTTTTTTTGTTGTTTGTTTTTCAAGATTGAATTTTTCTGTGTAGCCCTGACTATCCTGGGACTCACTCTGTAGACCAGGCTGGCCTCGAACTCAGAAATCCACCTGCCTCTGCCTCCTGAGTGCTGGGATTAAAGGTGTGTGCCACCACTGCATCTTTAACTAAGATATGCACACTGCACATTCCATACATATGTTATTGCAGAAATGTATATTCCTTGTATGTAAACTTTATATGTTTACAGGTGCCAATGAAGTCCATACAGGTCTGACAAGATTCACCCTCAGGGATGCTCAGACTCTGAGACATATTTATTTCAGTGTCCTGCTTGAGCCTACTTCAGACTGTCTCAATGCTATTTCCTTAAAAATCTGCATCCAGGAAGATATCAAACCTGCTGGTTAGTTCATCCTACATCACAGACAATTCCAGTCAAGCCTTCACTTAAGCCCTGAAGATCCTTAGCATGCAGAGACTGGGCATCAAATGCTATAGCTAGTGTTCTTAAGACTGAGCAGTATACCAGTTTGAGGGAAGATAGTGCCAAAAAATAATGTGTCAAGTCAACTGGAAATAGTTTTAAGAGAATGAAATCCCCATTCCCAAAAGAAGACATAGATTTTTTTTTAGGTTATTCAATGGATTTGTTGTAATTCAAGGTGGGTTGGTTACAAATTGTTAATGGTTTGGTCAGGAAGGAAACAAAATAATAGAAATTAAGACTCAGGAAATTCTCTTTTTCTTTCCTCCATTCTTCTATCCCTTTTATCCATGTTAAAGGTATAAAATGGAGAAGGAATGAAATGATAAAAAAGGAGGATATAGAAAAATATTATAAGAATGATAGGAATAAATGTTAGATTATTGAAATTATTCTTAAATTATAAAACAACTACTAGCTAAAAATCTTACATTAGTATAAATTTTTGTATATTGATACAAAATTAAAGTAACATTTCATTAAAACATACTATGTATCAACTGACTTTAAGGTGTTGTATTAGGAAATTCTTGAAAATGCAATGTTAATTTGTAGTCTTTTTGAAGGTTGCTATTACAAACTAGGATAACTAAGAAATGCAAGTTAATAGTTAATCACACTTATGTTCATGTTTGATACTCATCTATTTTATTACAGAAATATGTTTTCAAAGTCAGATAGTAGATAGCTAGAGACAATCAATTCAGATATACTATAGATAGAAAGATGGTCTTAATATACCTTAGAGATCTACAGAAAATATAATTTAAAGATGTTTTATAATAAAAGGCCATTTTTGACAATGAGACAGGCCTGTTCTTGATAGCACCCTATTCCACTTTGGAAGAAAATTATGAGCATCAAAGAATTTTTTTATAGTGTTTGCTTCGTATGGGACAAAAAACTGCCTTTGATTCAACTGCTGACAGTATGCTGTCCAAATAGAAAAAAACAAGACAGAAAAAAGTTGACTGCTGAGCTTTTTCAAGACAGGGCAAGCAGTCATTTATATTTCTGCATTCCCCAAATAATCTGTCAGATATTCTGGTACAGAAAGCTGAAGATGATGCTCTAATAACACAACAATATGTTGGGGGACTGTCTAGGAGGCTAGCTATCTATAGTTGTTTGGTTTTTGTTTTGTTTTTGTTGTTTTGTTTTTTGAGACAGGTTTCTCTCTGTGTAGCCCTGGCTGTCCTGGAACTCACTCTGTAGACCAGGCTGGCCTCGAACTCAGAAATACACCTGCCTCTGCCTCCCAAGTGCTGGGATTAAAGGCGTGTGCCACAACCACCAGGCACATCTATAGTTTTGAAACCTTCTTACCTTACTTCCTGAATACTCAGGTTATACTTATTCCTTCTCAGGCCTCTGATGGGGTTGCATACTAGATAGTTTTAGTTTTCCATATAAGTTTTAGTTATTTAGTATTTAACAAATGTTTTTTAAGTCTAAGCAGATGTTTTAGGTTGATAATACCAGTTATGATAGAAATTAATTTAGGTACAAAATTCTGAATATAACAAAATAGGATAGGTAGTAGAATACTTTCTTCAAGGTTGCCAAATGTATATTGACTGGACTTTATGACTGTAATTCTTCCCTGATAGTTTTCATAATTGTTCTTATTGCATAGTTTATTGAGAGAATTGGCCTTTTATTCAGTTAAACAAGGAGGATACAGGGACAACATCCTGAGTTCTGTGTGGGAGCATTACCAGTTAATAAAATGCTATTGAACTATTTATTAGCTTAGGCAGGAAATAAGAGTTGGGAGTTCCAGCAGAGACAGGGAATTCTGGGATAGAGTTAGCCATGGGATGAAAGGCAACCTATTCACTGATAGAAACAGTAGAATGAACCCAAGGTGAATTAACAATGTGGCAGGTCTTAGAATAGAAGAAGCAGGATAAATGAGTTACAAGCTAGTAGGAATGAGCCAAATCTTTTGGTCTAGGCATTTATTCATAATTAATTAAGTCTCAGAGTCATTATTTTATTAACTTGAGTGCAGGTGGATGGAAGGTTCTTTTATGATGACTGGATAAAGCATTGATCTATGAGTATAGCAAGATATTATCAAGAATCATTTTATTGACTTTTTAAAGACCATGCCTGTTTGGTTATTTGGGTTTCTGGACTATCTAGTCTCTGGTTCTTAGTTGCTGAAGCAGTGTCAGGTATGAATCCTGTCTCATAGAGTGGGCCATCAGTCAAATTAAATATCAGTTGGTTACTCCCACAGGTTCCGTGTCACCATTGTCCTAACAAATTTCAGAGGCAGTACAAATTTTAGGTCAAACATTTTGTGAATGGGTTCATGTTCACATTTCTCTTTCGGCATCCAGACGAGTACCTTCCTGCACCAAATAAATTAGAAAACAGGGATGAAGGCTCCATATGGGCACCAGCCCAACTTCTCCATGTTTAATGAGTTGTGCAGATGTCTTAGGTTTGAGGGTTCTGCTGTCAGTGTGTGGAAATCAATCCATTATCTTAACATCAGCTTGGTTTTTGGGGGGTTTGCCATGGTACTTTCTCGGATAGTTACTCATTCCCTCAACTGGAAAATTTGTCTGGCTATAAAAGAGATGCTCAGTTGATGCTCTGTATCTTCCATTAGCAGTAGTCCCCATCAGCATCATCATCATAGATTCCAGGATGTTCTAACTGCACTAGGTGTCCACATACCTCCTAACTGCCTCCCATCATCTTCTTGAACTCTTTTCTTTTATCCCATCTTCCACCTACCTAATCCATCCTACTCCCATCCATGCTCACCCTCATTCCACCTGTAAAATATATTTTATTTTCTCTTTCTAAAGAGATCCATGTGTCTGCCCCTTATAGACCTCTTCCATTCTCTTAACCTTCCTATGTCTACAGACTGTATTTTAGTTTTCATTTACTTAAATACATTTATAAGTGAATAAAACAATATTTGTCTTTCTGGGTCTGGGTTACATACTCAGGAATTTTTTTCTTCCAGCTACATCTAAAAATTTCCACCTGCAAACTTCTTGATAAAATTTTTTGTTGGTTTCTTTGTTTAGTTTTTTTTTTAATCATCTGAGTGAAACTTTATTGTATAAATGCACCACATTTTCATTATCCATTTTTCGGTTGAGGGACAAAAATATTTTTTCCAGTTTCTGGTTATTATGAGTAAAGCCAAAATGAGCATGCTTATTTGATCTTGATTTAAGTTTGGTAAGTGATACCTATCTAGAAAATGATCCACTCAATTTAGATTTTTCAACTTAGTGAAGTATAGTTTTTAAAGTATGTCTTTATCATCTCTAGATTTTCTAAATATCTGTCATCATTTCTACCTTTTCATCTCTAATTTTGTTAATTTGGATCCTCTTTTTCTACACTTCAGTTAATTTGGATAAAGGTTTGTCAATATAATTGATTTTACCAAGATACCAACTCTTAATTTCATTAGTTCTTTGTATTGTATTCTTGTTTTTATTTTATTAAATTTTATCCCCGAGTTTGATAATTTCTTGCCATCTACTCCCACTCCTTTTTAATATGAATTCTTCTTGTTATTCTAGAGCTTTTAGGATGCTATCAGTCCTGGAGTCTATTACAAAAAAAATGGACTGAGCAATGTATGAGGGTTTAGTTGGTATCTGTTGCCCTCTTTGCTCCTTAGGTACTGGAGTGTATCGGCCGTGATTTGCCTAAAAGAGAATGCTTCTGATAGCAGGCCAGACACAGAATGTTTTTCTAGGTATTGTAATCTGACATTTAGGAGTTTGAATGTGCTGGATGTGAGGAGAGATGAAAGGGTCCACAGAAGAAAGAAAAGCAGTGTGTGATAACAGTATCTGTATAATCTCCTGGGAATGGACACAGAGAGGGAGCTGAGGCCACAGCAGGTGGTCTGGTATACAGATGGACATGAGACTTGGGGACTGGATTTGAAAAAATGTTGAGTGTGTGTCTTATCTGTTTTTCTGGCCAGCCTGCCAGGCTGGTCCTAAGGATTGAATAGTTATTGTAATTTTATACCAATGAAATAATTTTCAAAATTATAAACAAAAATATTTAGCTGGGCATGGTGGCACATGCCTTAATCTCAGCACATGGAAAGCAGGATTAGGCATATCTCTATATGTTTGAGGCCACCCTGGTCTACATAGAAAGTTTTAGGATAGCTAGAGCTACATAGTAAGTACATACCTACATGTTATTTTTCTACCAGTGAAATGAGCATGCACTGCTTGATGAGAGGCTCTAAAGAGAGTCTTTAAATAATTGTATTGAGTTTTGCAGTCATGATCCTGAAAATGACTCTAGGAAATCATCCCTCCCCCCTGCAGCTAGAAGGAACTCAAGCCTTGTCCTGTAAGAGGAGGCGTGTCTTCTAAAGATATTATTAAGATACCAGATCTTTGACTTATGGATGAAATAAAGTAGGATTAATTTGAATGGGCCTTACCTCAGGAGTTGAACCCTTTCCAGAGGGAAAAGACTCTGCCTGCTGTTGACTATCATAGAATTAAACTATGAAGAAGTCTGAAACTGCAAGCCTTGGACCAACCTAACATAAGTGAAAGTCGAAACAGATCTTTCCTTTCTCAGCCCTCCAGCCCGAAACAAAGCCCTTGCATTGCTTTATTTCAGTTACTAAATAGTATGATTAGAGAACCCAAATAACAATTTTATGTAAACTTTTTTTGACGTTCAATAGCTTAGAAATAATGAATATGTTATTTTAAATGGCTAGGTTTTCAGCACTTATGGGAAATTTCTTGACAGAGGACTTTGCTAGTATGTATGGTGCCCTGGGTTAAACTCCCTGGTCCACAAAATAAATAATAAACAAACTACTTAGTTTGTCATCTTTTGTCACATCCGATTACAAACTGATACATAACGCTATCTGAAGATGGCTGCTGAGTCATGATATTGGGCATGTTTTCAGGGAAAAGAAACAAACGAGATCTAATAAAATTCTCACCTTAATGTCCCTGACAATCAGAAGTCTGATAGTGTTTTAGAAGCACCATCTACCTGCCTCATACTATAATGTAAAACACAGTTTATATCAGTTTTAAATGATTGCCTCATCCTCACGACCCTTTGAATGGCTCCTAGCCTGCAATTACATTTACTCTTGTATAAAATATATCACCATCTGGATGCAAGTTAAAAAAAGAAAAAAAAGAGTAATTTGAGAGTTCCAGATAAACAGAGGCTTATTGTCGAACACAGTGACTGACATTCAGGGTTGCTGAATCCCTCATTCAGTTCCGTGAGGATGCTTGTTGGAGCAGGCACCTGCAGCTACAAACACTGATAAGCGTAGGTGACATGACCATGTGAGTCAGCATCCCTGAACTGCACATGATAATGTGAACTTGATAGAATGCTTCTGCTTATCCCCATGTCAGAGCATAGTGTATTTGAAGAGTTTTGCAACTCTCAGTCTTTCAGACATGGCAGCAGCCTTTGGATCATTTTTCTTATTGATAATCAGCCAGCTTTATTTATCTTGTCTCCTAGTTTTGTTCTCAGACTAGTTTCTTTGTGATAACATGAAAAGGACACACCCTAAAATACAAGGAGTGTTTCAGTCTGGAAAGAGTCTATTTGGCTATAGCTTGGAGGATTTTGGTCAATCAGAACACATGGTAAAATCTAGAAGTTAGCATTGTGAACTACAAAAAAGCATTTATGAGTGTGCATATTAATTTAGAAAAGGATTGACAACTTTTCATAATTATGATAGTATATTGGTAATCATTGAGAATATTTGACATGTAACACCACTATATTTGTGTTTTACATATTTGAAGTGAAAGTGAGTAAAAAGGATCTTTCATAAATAGCAATTAAAGTAAATTTGATAAAATCTCCCAAATAGAGTTTTAAGGAGTGTGCTAAGACACAATTATTGGAAAGTAAGAATTTCTGGAAGGAAAAAAAAGTAGGATTTCTTAACCAAATTTCTAATTAAAATAATTATATATTGCGGGAAATATGTGGCACCAAGTTCCTGCACCACACCCAGCTAGCTACACTCTGCCCCAGCGGGCTGGCCAGCCATGCACTGATGGGCAATGGTTGGCCTGTTCTTATCTCTGACTCAAAGCTCCAAAATGTCTCCACCCAGCTTGCTAAATCCCCACTGGTGGATCGGTACCACGCCAGCCCCAGGCTTCAAAACCCCGATGGCTTTATGGTGCACATCAGGAAAAACCATGCTTTGCCACAGTACCTTTCTCTCTGAAACCCAGTCGAACTGGAACATGAAGGAAAACACCACACAAACTTAGTGTGAAACAATGGTAACTCAATCGCTTGGCGCAACAACTAGAATCCTAATATTGTAAGCCATATTAAATATAAATCTGCTGGTGGCAAATCCTGGTGGATCCGCCATTGAAACCAGGAGACACTAGTAGCTACATCTCATCCTCATGCTAACTCAGTCCCAAAGGACACCATCTTTGTCTCGCTTCCTTGCTTCCCTTATCCAAGTCCCACCTACTCTTCCAGTGATTGGCTCCTTTATTCGTTCATAATAAGTTACCTGAGTTCACTCATTCCTAGTTTGCAGCCCCTCCCAAGCAAGTAGAATTAGCATCAAAATACAAGGAACCCCAGGGCTATCTACAACAATTATATATATTTTATATCTAAAATCTGTAATTTAATAGAAAAAAAATGAATGTATTCTTACAAAGTCTGTGTGTAGGCATGGTATAGGTATGTATTTAAGTAGGAGAGTGAATGTGTGCTTAGGTGTGTGAGCATAGAAGCCAGTTTTGATGTCGAATGTGTTCCTTCGTTCTTTCCATACTTAGTTTTTGGAAGGGTTTTTCACTAAACGTGATGCTAATATATTTAGCTATACTGAGTGAGCAACGAGCTTTAGGAATTTGCTTGCTTCTGCACTCTTCAAGTGTTATAGTTGCATAAGAGTGAAAACAGTTACTACATCACCATGTTCAGTGGGGGACACAAATTCAGACCCTCATGGTTTTATAGCAAATATGCTGATGACTGAACCATCTCTATGTGGGTATGTATATGTATATGTGCATCTGCATATGTATGTGTATATATATATATATATATATATATATATATATATATGTTACACAATTATATATAATATATACTATATATACATAGTATATAATGTATATGCTTGTATATATGTATACATTTACATATAATTATACTACATATAATATAAATATTTAAATTATATTGGACACTGGACATTGGCTACACAATTTGAAACTGGAAAGTTTTTTAAAATTTAGATCGTAATAATTTATTACGGAATAAGTCACCAGTCATACTATTGAAAAAGTGCATGTACTTGGGAATGTCATGTGGATATCAGACCAGGGTATGTTCCCCAAATGCAAGGCAGTGTTTAAAAATTTGCTGTGCTGACAGGGAAGTTTATGTGGACAACTGCTGAGAAAACTTCCATAACTAGAGTTTAATTGCTGAAAGTTTTAATTGTTCAGATGTTCCTTAATAAATGCCACTGTCTTACTGTCGATAATAGCACTGTTTATCAATAGCAGAGACTTGAAGTTTGAAGTGCTTCCATATATGTTATTTCGAGGAGGGATGATGTTCTTTAAGAATAGAAAAAAAAAAGGTTTTTTTTTTTTTTTTTTTTCTTCTGCTGAAGGTCACCTTGGGCTGTTGAACTGAATGGAAAGCATTTTTATGCATCCAGATTCATTTATTTGCTTTGGCCTGCATTTCTGTAGCAGAGAAAAAGCACAAATTTCACACTGTTTACTGTTGTTAACAGGTCCAGTTGCCCCTGGGTGGTCTAGAAAACTGTGAAGCAAAGGCTCTTCACACAATAAAAGAAGCGGACCATGGTCTTTCAATTTGGGTCCCTAAACTATAATTGCACAAATTGGCACAATTTCTATGGAGAGAATTTAGTTTAACAAACTCATCACTTTGCTTACTAGAGTATGATTCTATCTAAGAATATATTTCCCATGTGTGGAAAGTAGAACTAAAATTAAAACTCCATATTACTTTTAAATTTCACTATAAATTTTAAACTTTAAATACAATGACTGAATCATCAGTTAATGAATAATTGTGAATTTTAAAATTTATTCAACATGGAAATAAGATAGTACTTATTGTTATATAAGTGATAAAATAAGATAAAAATATATTGACTAGAGAATGTAAAGTTAGATTCATGTTAAATTATTGGCCACAAAGTACAGATTTTTATATCTAGAATATATATTAAAATATTGCTGCTTTGGGGAGGGTGTAAATTTAACTACTCCACCCTGTGAAATGTTAAGCATAATACCTTTTGTATATCTCATTTAACAATTGTTTGTGATAGTGTTGTTTGCAGGAATTGCTCCCTGTCCTGGCCATTCAGAGACAAATAGGATACACCTAGTAGTACAGACCAATGTTAGAAAAGCCCAAGCCCTCTGATAGAAATAGAAACTAAATAAAAGAAGCATGATGGCCAGAAAGGATGCCTTCTTTTAATCTACTTTTTCGTAAATGTAGAAATGAGAAAGAAGAATGGCTCACTTACAGGCAGTTAATCACATTCAGGCCCCTAGTACAGGTTGGTTGCCCTTGCAGGGTGGCTGACTATGCAGGAATTATTATTATAGATAGAGAACAGGATGTGAGGAGGGGGGACTCTGGAGTCCAGTGGGCTGAGTGTGATTCCCAGGTCAGTCCTTATTTCCTCACAGTGTGACCTCAGCAAGTAATGAGCATCAGAGTGCAGCATGCCTCCATGGCAACACCAGGGTAGTAACCACAGTACCTCATTATGTAGAGAGGATTAAAGAGGTGATTCATATAAATAATGTAGGACACTGAAGTGTTATTAATGACTATGTACAATGGGCTCAGAGCTGCTGATTCTTTATAAACACTAAAATAAAAAAAGCTCCCTATATATTATCATAAGAAATTCAGAATACTTTGTATAAGAAACTACATAAGCACTTCAAGTATAGATTTAGCTAAAGAAGACAATCAACCTCTAACCATAAGGAATTTAGTAGTATTCAAGTGACAGGTAAGACCAACAGACTTAATTAGAATCTAATTAATTATAAACATTATGATGATTGATATTTTTTAAGGCAAGTTCTTCCTATGTAGCTCAGACTTGCAAGGAACTTACTATTTAGCTAAGCTGGATTTGAATCTCTAGTCCTTGTGCTTAAGCTTTCTCAGTGTTAAAATTATAAGCAAGTCCATCAACATTTAGCATAGTCTACATTGGAAATTGTGGCATTACAATTATTTCTAAAGAATTCCATTTAATATTCAAAGGAATATGCTGAGATTTAGTTGATTTAGTCCAATTTACAATTAGGATACTGAATTCCAGGTTGTTTAGGGGAATTGCTTATGGTTGTATAATTATTTACATACATGGTCAAGACTTAGACCTAGTACCTAGTACCTTGACCTTGCTGAGATACACAAGGATATTCCTGTCTCAACTTCCTGACTGCTAAAATTAGAGCCATTCACCACCAATTCCCAGTTCTCATTCTTCTTTTGAGGGACATTTAGATAGTTTCCAGTTTCTGGCTATATGAATAAACTCACAAGGAACATGGATGAGCAAGTGTCCTTGTGGTGGGATGGAATACCTTTTTGGTATATTGTTGGGATCCACACTAGCCCCACGTTAGGGCAGCCAAAAAATGTCTCGGCCCAAGCAAAATGTTGAGGCCCAGGCCGACCCACGTTTGGGCGGCCACTGTATCCCGGCCCAAGCTGCTGCTCCGGTCCATGGGTCGGGGTTCAGCAAGAGCGAAGAGTGAGGACAGACTCGAAGAATGCAGACCAGACAGAGTGTAATTCAATCCCGTTTATTCTTCAGTCTAAGTCCTAAATCTTGAGTTCCTAGTGCCTAGTCCCTAGCTCCTAGTCCCTCCAAGTTCCAAGTTACTTCTTCCAAGTTCTCTTCCAAGTGCCTGCTACCTGTCTTCTCTCTGCCGTGTCTGGTTCTCTCCTCTGTGTCTCCCTAATGTCTGATTCTCTACTGTCTGCCTCTGCCTTTTATATGTCTTACTTCCAAGCCACGCCTCTAAGTTACACCTTTAATCATGCCCTTAGGTCTTGTCTCTAACTCTGATCTCTATACTTCTAAGTCATACTCTTAAGTCACACACCTTTAATCTCACACACCTTTAATCTCACGCACCTTTAATCTCAAGGTATCTAAACCAAGATTATCGGAGTGTGCTCAGCTATCTGATCTTTCCCTGTTGACTTCTCTGCTTATATATGTAACCCATTTTAAAATTAGTTCATTTGTTTTTTTTAATATCAAGTTTCTCATGTTCTTTATATATTTTACCAGATGGTAAAATCAGTGGTAAAAATCACTTTTCATTTCTTAGCCTGCTACTTTGGCCAGTTGATGTTGCCCTCGACTAATAGAACATTTTCAGCTTTATGAGGTTCCATTTATTAATTGTTGATCTTAGTGCCTGAGCTGTTGGTGTTGCTTTCAGAAAGTCAAATCCTGTGACAATGTTTTCAAAGATATCTCCATTTTCTCTTCTATCAGATTCAGTGTATCTAGTTTGTTTGTTTGCTTTCTTGGGTTTTTGTTTTGTTTTGTTTTTTCTTCTTGTTGTTGCTGTTGTTGAGGTCTCTGATCTCTTTGGACTTTAGTTTTGTGTGATTGAAATGAATCTACTTAATATCATTTATATGCAGAAATCTATTTCCAACAACATTTGATGAAGCCTCCATCTTTTATCTAGTATTTATTTCTGGCTCTTCAACAATGCTCAGGTGTCCAGGGGTATATAGATTTATGTCTGAGTCTTCAATTTGATTCTGTTGATTAATGTGTCTGTTTTCAGACTAATATGTTGTTTTCCTTATTATAGCTTTGCACCTTTGATTTTAGCAGTGTGTGTGTGTGTGTGTGTTTCATAAGAAGTCGAGAATTGTCCTTTCAAGGTCTGTAGAGAGTTTTGTTTGAATTTTGATTGAGAATCCATTGTATCTGTAGAGGCTTTTGGTAAGATGGCCATATTTACTAGGTGAACATAAGAGTTCGTTCATTGTTTTTATATCTTCTTTAGTTTCTTTCTTCAAAGACTAGACCTTTTTATCATTTAAGTCTTTCACTTGCTTGGTTAGAGTTACCCAAGATAGTTTATATTATTTGAGGCTACTGTGAAAGGTGCTCTTTTCTGATTTCTTTTTCAGTTCATTTGTCATTTGTATATAGGAAAATTATGGATTTTTTGAGTTAATATTTTAACTAGAAACTTTGGTTAAAAATATTTATCAGCTAGAGGTGTTCCCATATGGAGGTTTTAGTGACAATTGTTTATATACTACCATATCATCTGCGAACAAAAATACTTTGACTTCTTCCATTGCAATTTTATTTTCTTGATCACCTTCAAGTACCTTAGCTTAGTGCACTAGCTAAGAGTTCAAATACTATATTAAATAGTTATGAACAAAGTGGATGTTCTTGTAATGTTCCTGATTTAAGGGGAATTGCTTTGAGTTTTTTTTTCCATTTAAATTGATGTTGCCTATAGGATTGTTGTCAAAGCCTTATTATGTTGAAGTATGTCCCTTGTATCTCTAAGTTCTCAAGAACCATTTTTTAAATAAGTGGGTTTTTATCAAAGATTTTTCCTGAATCTAATGAGATAATCATGTGTTTTCTTACTTTTTATTTATATACTGAAATACAATTATTGATTTTTATATATTGAACTGTCCCCAAATTCTAAAATGAAGTCAACTTGATCTTGGGGAATGATTTTTTTTTTATATGCTCTTGGCTTAGATTTGCAGGTATTTTATTGGGTATTTTTAGATTTATATTCATAAGGGAAAGTAGACCATAATTTTCCTCCTTTGTTGGGTCTTCCTGTTGTTTAGGTATTACTGTAACAATTGCCTTATGAAATAAATTTGACAGTGCTTCTTTTGTTTCTATTTTGTGTGGTAATTTGAGGATTATTGCCATTAACTCTTCTTTAAAAGTCAGTTAGAATTCTGTGTTGAAATCCTCTGGCTCTATGATATTTTTGGTTGGGAGACTTCCAATAGCTTTTTATTTCACTAAGGATTTTTAAATCTATTCAAGGTACCTAACTGATCTTGAGTTAACTTTGGTAAGTGGTGTCTATTGAAAAAAAAATCTGTTTCTTTTATATTTTCCAGTTTGGTAGAATACAACATTTTAAACTGCATTGTTATGACTCTCTTGTTTTCCTTGGTTTTTATTGTCATGGACATGACCCTGTATTTTCTAATTTTGTTCCTTTGTATATCCTCTGTTCACATTATTTTCCTTCTTCCTTCCTTTCTTCTTCCTTCCTTCCTTCCTTCTTTCCTCTCTTTCTCCCTTTCTCTCTCTCTCTCTCTCTCTCTCTCTCTCTCTCTCTCTCTCTCTCTCTCTCTCTCTCCAAGTCATTTAATGCAATGAACTTGATTAAATGCTATGAACTTGACTCTTAGAACAACTTTCATTGTGTTCCAAAAGTTTGGGAATGCTCTGTGTTTATTTTCATTGAATTTCTTGATTTCTGTCATTTTCATTGGACAGAAAGTTGTTCAGTTTTCATGAGTTCATAAGCTTTCTATTGCTTTTTCTTTTATTAATATGCTGGTTTAGTTTATAATGATATGATGGGACACAGAGAATTATTTCGGTTTTCTTGTATCTGTTGTTATTTGCTTTGTGTCAACTATGCAGTCCATTTTGAGAAATTTTCATACAGTACAGAGAAGAAGGTATATTCTTTTGTGTGCTGTGGAATTGTTCTGTAAATATATTCTAGGTCTATTTGCTTTATAACTGTATAGGAATCTTAATCCAGCAACATGTCTGCTCTGGCCAGGGATCACATGCAAAGACCTTCTAGGTTTGTATGTTTTGGCTGGAATACCAGACCTTTAATCCTTCTGGCTGATATACAGACAAACCCTTAGTGTATACCTTTAATCCCAAACAATGACGGTAAAGTTGTAGAAGAAAGCAGCCATGTTTGAACGTGACTTCTAATTGAGGGGCACTAAAATCATGAACCGGAGAAAGAATTGACAGAATAAGTCAATGGTAGGATGAGCCCAGCACTCATGAGAAGCACACAGGAAAGAGAAGCTACTTAAGATAACAACACCACAGGAAAGATAGGCAACTGAATGGGGGGGGAGAGGGAGAGGGAGAGAGAGAGAGAGAGAGAGAGAGAGAGAGAGAGAGAGAGAGAGAGAGAAAGAGAGAGAGAGAGATACAGATACAGACACAGACAGCAGACAGTTTTAACAGGATAGTTTTACAGTGACACATTGCAGGTGAAAATAGAATGAGCTAGAGAATGAGAAGGAGTTACTTTTGCATGTAACATTTGTTAGTTTCACTGTTTCTCTTCTTAGTTTTTGTCAAGATGACCTATCTCTTGGTGAGTGGGATATTGGCTTCTCCCACTATCAGTGTATGAGGGTCAATGTGTTAAGGTTCAGTAAGAGAGTTTGTGACTTTTTGGGCTTCTTTAAAGGGTTATTCATTTCCTCTTTAAGAATCTCTATCACATTCATAAAGTCCGTTTTAATGTCTTTTTCTCTGCTTCAGCTGTGTTGGGGTATTCAAGGCCTGCTGTGGCAGGGTGGCTGGTCCCTAGTAGAAACACATTTCCCTAGTTATTATTAATTGCATGTTATGATGGTGCCTACATATCTTGGATTGTGCTAGTGATAGGCATAGGTTCTGATTTCTGTATTTGTCCTCTCTGAATTTTCAGGGAGCATGAGGTTTGTGTTTGGCCTAGTAGGAATTTTTTTTCTTTGAAATTAATAGTTATGGGCCCTTGGAATAACAGGTAAAATGTGTTTCTAGGTATTGGTACTGCGAACTCACACTAGGAATAGGAATGGGCTAAGGGTATGAAGGTTTTCACGGAGAGAACAGTGAATTCAAACAGGATCTACTTATTTCTTCTTGAAATAGTGGGAGAGGTCTCGCCAGAGGGTCTGTTATAGTGCTGAAGATAAGTCGTGGGGTTTGGATCTAGAGAAATGGAAGGAGAGATGAAGATCTAGGATTGTATGCTTTCTTGTCAGGGTTCTTCTGGGGATAGCAGAGAGTGCCTTCTGGATTTGGGTATTGGGATAAAACAAATGAGCAAAGGGAGGGGTGGTTAGGAGGAGAGTATCTATGGAATCCACAAGACATGTTGCAGGAGAGGGAAGGAAATGTACAGCAGGTGTTTTCTTTCAGAGATAGGAATGAGACTTGGAGAATTGGATTTGGATGAGTGGAAGAAGAGTGGTCTTCTGTTAAATTGCCTGTTTCCCTGGCCTGCTAAGTTAGTATGTTCATAAGAAAGTCCTGTTGGGGTTAAAGGCTAAGATACTGGGTTGAATTAGAAGAAGGAAGGTTGGGAGAGACCTGTGAGATCCATTGGAGATGGAGTCTGAGAAGAAATGGAGAACTCAGTGGATTTTTTCTACCTAAGCTGGGGATGAGACTAGGAACATTGGATCTGGAGAAGCAGAGGAAGAGATGTGAATAAACACACACATCTGCCTACTTGTTGTCCTATCAGGAGAAGCTCTTGGGTAAGTAGGAGGTGCCCACTTCGGTTGGGGACTGGGACAAAACAGTGAGTAGGATGAGTGAGGTTAGAGGGAGAGGAAGATCTGTGGGATCTAGAGGAGATGGGATGGCAGGAAAGACTGCCCCTGATGTTCTGCTACAGAACTGGCATGAGCTAGGGTATTGGGGTAAGGCATCTTTTTATTTTCAGTGCTTTATTCCCTCCCCTCTTCTAAGAAGACCTGTTGCTTAAGTTAAAGTTAAGTATTGTGATTTTTATAAAATAACAATTGAATATTGTATCTAATTTATTGGACCTGTACTATTTATAGAAAGAGAATTAAGAATTATTTTATTTCTCTTTCATAGTGGTTTCTAAAAAAATAATGCATAGACTGTTTGCAACTTGAATTTTTACATGTATTTATAACTTTCCCAGCACATATGTAGAATGAGGAACAATTCATATATCATCTCTACTTTATCATGGAAATATAGCATCAGACTCCAATGTATCTCAATTTTATGCTCATGATTAAACCTTTATTATATTCCTTATTACCCAGTTGTTGATAACTGCTCTGCCCCATGCTTGGGGGCCAAAATGTCGCAGATCGCTCTATTAAATGTTGGAACCCACACTGCCAAAAGCCTTGGGGGCTAAGTTGTTTTGGCTCATACTGACCCAAGCTGCTCTGGTCCATGGGTCAGGGTTCAGCAAGAGTGAGGATAGACTCGAAGAATGGAGACCAGACACAGTGTGATTCAATCCTGTTTATTCTTCAGTATCTCTTCTTCTCTCCAAGTCCCTAGTTCCTAGTACCAAGTCTCAGGTCCTAATTTTTACTACCAAGTCTCAGGTTCTAATCCTACTTCCAGCTGTAATGAGTCTCAAGTCCTAGTCTCTTTCCCAGTTCCAAGTTCCAAATCTCTTTCCCAGTCACTAGTCTTCTTTGAAGTTGAAGTCTCGAGTCTCAAGTACTCTTCCAAGTACAAGTGTCTAATAATTTCTTCTGTTTGCCTTTCACCTTTTATATGTATCACTTCTAAGTCACGCCTTTAAGTCATGCCTGTAAGTCATGCCTTTAAGTCTTATCTCTACATCACACCTTTAAGTCTCACACACCCAAAGGAAAATCCTGGGTATCTAAAACAAGATGTTATCAGAGTGTGCTCAGCTGTTATAGGCTATTGTAAACAAGTCTCTTGTCGGGGTATATGGTTCATGATGGCTTCAAGGATGATAGCCACCTTCTGTCGGCTCCCCACATTCAGTTTTTTTTTTTTTTTTTTTTTTTTTTTTGCTTATCTTCCCAAATAACCAAAATTAATCACAATAAAATGTTAGCATATTATTAAACTCTTTGTGCAGCAAGTTTTTTAAATGTACTTTTATTATCCTATCTAATTATATTGATTTCTGTGATAAAGGAATGGGAGAACAGAGTATAAACTCAAGAAACTAGCAGAGACAGGTTACTAGTGAAAATGCTTTACTGCTGTATATGATGTATTCTGATTCTTAGCCTACACTCCCCTCAACACAGACAGCATCCTTTATATTATTTCAAATGTGCAAGAACAGGATCTCAGTCATTTACTTCATCAGTTTGTAGCTATAGCCTTCATAGTTGTGGAACTTTCTTATTGCAAAACTCAGGATTTTACCATATGCCTTCAGGGTCAGCACCGCAAGGGTAAGAGAATATAATGGTTCAGGAGTTGTACTTTCTGTATCTACACATAAATAATAATTGTAACTTCTATGAGTAGTTTCTGAACAAAACCTGTCACATGTTACCAACCAATAGAAGGGAGTGCACAGTTCAATCCTATAATATGCTCCAAACTATTGGAGAACATATTTTCATGGAATGGTCTGTAATATCAACAAAATAATTTAAAAGTAGCTCATTTAATGCTATACCAACCAAGAGACTATACAAATCCATGAAGTTTCTAATGTAGATTATTTTTGTTACTTTGTTTCCCTTCAGTAAAAAGAGGTTTAACTTTGCATTTTTATATAACAAAGTGTTTCTCTAAAGTGTTTTGGTGGTTGACTGTAGTCATGTTATTGTTATTTTTTGTTTTCTTTCCATTTCGTTATTTTTTATTGAATGTTTTATTTATTTACATTTCAGATGTTATCCCCTTTCACCCATTCCCTCCCTCCCCAATAAATGCCCTATCCCATCCCTCATTTTCTTTTTTGCTTTTATACCAATTATTGTTTTGTATTGACAACTTTTCTCCATTTCCTATCCTCTCCACAAATGGTCCCACATAACTGTTCTCACAGTCCCCGAAACTTATGGCCTCTTTTCTCATCAGTTGTTATTGCATTTACAGACAGACAGACAGACAGACAGACAGACACACACACACACACACACACACACACACACACACACACACATACACACACACACACACACACAAATACATGCATGCATACAGATACATATACAACATATATACATATACATTTCCAGTTGTAACTTATGGAGTTCATGTAATGTTACCTGTTTGAATGTTTTCTAGTTCTGCCATTTGGCACTAGATAAGCAATTGGTGTGCTCTCCTCTGGCAAGACTATTTCTCTACTCCAAGCTTTTGTCAGTTAGCTATGTGTAGGGTTACTATAAACCTACCATTTTGCAGGGCTGATGCCTTGTTGGCTTTTCCCTATTTCCTTTGTATATCCTGACCTTGTCTTAACCTTATTCAGCTTATGTTTGGGCAGTCACGTTGGTGTGACTTTATGGGTGTAATTTCTGATGCTACTAGGAGACACAATCTCACAGCAAAGTCCCTGTTAATCTGGGTTTTATAGTCTTTCCACATCATCTTCCTCAATGTCCCATGAGCCTTATGTGTGGCAACAATTTTTAGATGTATTCCTTGCAACTTTGAATATTACTGGTTTTCTGTACTAGTCTCCTTGCATTGCAATCTGTAGTCTACATATGTTTTGTTGATGAGGGATGAGGATTACATTCACCTGTGTGTATAAGGACAGATGTTTATAGACAGTTGTTAAAGAATATACTGGTTTGATAAATTAGTTTTGTTTATTTTCCTCCAGTAACAATGATTTCACTTGCACTGATTGTTCATCTAGATGTCGAGTTCTAGGCACTACAGAAGAAGGTAGGAAGAGGGTGAAGGTGAATAGTGGGGCATATGTGATCTGTGTGGGGAAAAGGAAAGAAAGAGGGGCGCTGTTGGAAAGTGGAATTGGAACAAATGCACACAGAGGAAAGACATAAGGAAAATAACAATGTGGATGGCTGAAAAAGCCATAATAATCACATGTACTACTAAACAACACCTCTCAAAACGCTAATGCATGTATTTTGGTCTATGAATATGGATATATACTTGTAATAAACTCTTATTACATCTAGGCTCACCATGTTCCTTTAAAGAGGTGAGGAGTTCTCTTTTGAGGTGTTGGCCATGGCTATCTAGGATACTCCAAAAACATATGGCCTATTGCTCCTGCCCTTGTTTATATCCCAGAGATGGAAATTATGACCCTATTGCTTAGGAGATCATGCATTTTAGAAACAAAGCTAAGAAAGCTGAGCTAGAATGGACCTGGATGACCTCTTCATGAGGGTTTGCTTTCATGGTGGCACACTGTCATGAAAGCTTCCAAAGGAGGTAGGCAGCCATTTTTGCCTTTGTATTTAATCTCTTTAGATCTTCACAGATATTAAATAGATTAAAACCATATGGTTTGAAGTTCAACAGTTACATGTGTTCTCTGTGGACTCAGTTTCTTTTATCGTCTTCAAAAATGCAATGAGAAACATGTTTAAGAAGTGTGAGGCTAGGGAGACCTATGGGTGAGACACTGCTCTAAGCACCTCAGCTCCCTGTCCTGAAAAATTCAAGGCATTAGGTTTTAATATGGGTCCCCTCATGCTTGGTTATTTTTCACTCTTATCTCCTTCTTACTGTATTTACTACTTGCTTACTTTTGAGTTGTAAGATGTTACGGTTGGTAAGATCATTCAGTAAGGTGCTAAGCCTAACAAACTGGCTTTCATTCTCTTCAGGAATTACCTGTTGGGCAGAAAGAACCAACTCAAGCACATAAAGTGGGTACACACATTCACACACAGCCAGTAAATTTAAAAGGTTATTAGAAAAGGCATTTTGTTTTTCAACCAAACATTGAAGTAATCACTGAAGTTTTCTGAATAAGTTCCTGGTAAAAGATTTTCTCCTCTGTATTCAACTCAGAAACATGTACACTTAAGTAACCATCTTATCACATTTAGATTTATTATTTAAACAACTTCACAAGGGCTAGAGAGCTGGTTAGAGCAGCAAAGAGCATTTGTTGCTCTTGCAAGGGGCTCATGTTTTGTTTTCAGTTCCCATGCAGTTACTCACAGCCAGCTCTAAATACAGTTCATACAGTTCCAGAAGATTTGACCTTCTTGGGAACTGCATGTTCAAGGTACACAGACATGTATGAAGGCAAAACACTTGTATACATTTTGTGCATGTGTGTGTCAAATAAAACATCCTCCCGAGACAACCTAAAACTTATATTCAATTCAATTCTGTTTAATTGATATTTGATACCAGAAAGGTGACAGGAAAGGTGACATGCCAGGGGAGACAAGCAGGCTTTCTGAGAGCTTAGTAGTATACAAATCCTGTACACAATTCACAGCTAACCTCACCATGAGCAGTGTCTTGTATGAGAATGCTTAGAATGCAAGTAATCAGGTTTTGAAAGTGATGTACTGAACTGCATTTGAGTTGATCAATACACAATCAGGTTTGGATATGGCTCTCATATCAGTGTTTTCAGTGCACATTAAACTTCTTTTCCTACATATTCTCCTTCCTACTTTCATCTTTACTCCTGCTGCTTTTGAAGATACTGATGGCCATTACATCTTGACTATTCTTATTTTTGCTCCTTAGAACAGATTTGACTCATGTTGTAGATTGTAGTATTTATGTCCCCTCAGTATATGTTAAAAAGCAAGTTACAATGCAATGGCATTTAAAATTCCCAGTCCTTGATTAACCTTTTATAGCCGACAAAAGGTCCCATGTGCATATCCCACTAATCCTATGAGATTTTAGTAATCGGATCAGGGTTCAGGACTATTTACTGTGTAGGACCCTGGGGAGGACCCTGAATTTTGTATTTATGAAAACTTATTTTAGAGCTAGGAGATAGCTCAATAAAGTACATGCCATGCAACCATGGAGTTTGGATTTCATGTACCTATGTTAGCAGTCTAAGTGCTGGGTATTTCTGCTCTTTATTACAGATTTGAGTTGGGCTATGGACGGAATATTAATGTTCTCCACTCGTGTGCTAAACTGAAGCTAAGATATAATGGTATTTCAAAATAATGCTTTTAAAAATATTTTATGCAAGTGCATTCTTAGTGAGATATACCTAAACCACAACCAAGTAAAAGCAAAAAAACCAAGCTTTCACTAGAGATTAGATCAGCTTTGATCTTGTTCTTAGATTTCCTGGCCTGTAGAATTGAGGAACAGATTCTTGGGATACCAGTTGACTAATTGTTGGTATTTACAGCTTTCAAATATTATTTTCTGCTAGTTTCTCGGCAAAATAATAGTTGGAGTAGCAACTACTTAGCAATTGAAATTTATGCTTTAAATAATATTTTTGATGGAAAAGAAGAATGGAGTTTTTTTTTTCCACTACTCTTCTCCTTACTGAGACAAAAATCTCAGATAAAATCATCTTACAGTTAAAAAAAATGATCCTTGATTCAGTTTGATGTCCATCACGCATCTTGGCATGAATATGAACAAGTCACATAGAACCACAGTCAGGAAGAATAGAACAGTGACAAAAGCTGGTGCCTACCTTCCTTTCATGCAGGACTCCAGCAGATTGAAGAGTACCTGCCACATTGAGGGTAGCTAACCTAGCTAATCCCTCATAGATATACCCTAAGGTTTGTTCCACTGATAACTCTAGTTATTGATACATTATAGATAATATATAGATATTTAATGTTAAAAATACATTTTTATTAAATACATTTGTATTATTAAATACAATTATATTTTTATTAAAAATACATTATAGATAATACATAGATATATAATGTTAAAAATACATTTTTATTTTTATATCATTATAGCAATAAAATAGGTTGCTGTTGTTGGATATATGTGTGTACATGTGTTTCTGTTTTTGTAGGTACATGTGTGGGTACATGTGCACAGGTATATAGTCAAGATCCTGATGGTCAGATCACTCTCAAGTGTGTTTCTCAATGGTTTTCAACCTTGTATTATAAGACAGTGTCTTCAATCCTGATCTTACTTGTCAGAGTCTCATAGAATACATAGGATGTAGACATACTTTTATATGTTATATTAAGTTATTTAAAGCCTGGAGACTTCCTTGACCCATGACTCTGATACCATTTGAGTAGTTTTTTGTTTTTTTTGTTTTTTTTTCCAAAATGTTGGCTTATTGATATCACTGAGGAATGAACATTTTTAGAGTATATGGGAAATCTACTGCACTGGACTGTATGAAAACTGGATACAGAGTGTATGCACTCAAGCATGTCCTATATGGTTTTTCATGCCAAGGTATAATGGTAGGGAAAGATGTGAGATAAACTCCAGTGTGGAGAGGACATGCATATGCTTCTCCCAGACCTTACACATTTTATGGCTGGGCCTTATGGAAGTGGTAGGAGAGGAGGAGCTTCAAATAATCACATTTTAATTTGAGACCATTTAGTTGCAGGACTGTTTTCTAGGGAAGAGTAAAGTGGAATGCTTTTGAAGCAAGTGACAGGCTATGTCAGGGAGATTTGGTTAGTTTTCCTGTTTTCTGATAGAAAGCAAGCACACAGAGTCCCAAGAAAGGCAGGAAAGTGATGCTGAATCTTAAGACAATTTTAATTGCTACTGGGGACCCAAAGCTGCTTTTAGAGCCTGAGTTAAAATGAAAACACAGTAACTGTCCAATTCTAGCAGCGTCTTGATGCAGCCTCTGAGACAGTTCCTGCATCTTCGTCCTCCCCAGAGCATCCTTCCAATTAACCCCAATTCCCAAAGGCCCCCTTTCGTTTCTTGAAAATTGTTTCCTGAGACCTTGAGTAGCTAGACCAACCCTACTGTCTAGGGGAATAATTATCCTCAACTTGAATGCTTATTTTTCTTTTTCTAAGGAGACTTCTAGTCAGGAAAAGAAATAATCTCATATCTGAATTTGAACTTCTAATATCAAAACTCTGATAAATAGCAAAGCTGCCTCTATTCCTTTCAACTTGTAAGAGACAAGCAAGTATGATAATCTAAGGCTATAAACTGAACTGTGGAAGAGAAATGGGTTGAATCAAAGGCTGAGTCACTATACAGTCCCTGGAACCCTTTTGACCCAATGTCATTACTCTAAAATCACACTTATACGTCTTAATTCTACATATTGCATTATTTATTGGTCTCTTAATTACTTATTGGGCTCTTTTGAAACCTTGGTATAAAATAACTTTTTCAACCATGCCCATCGTGGTGGTTTTTGTTTGTTTGTTTGTTTGTCTGTTTTAATTGTCTCCCATATTTTGTGGTTACTTTGGCAAAATACTTAGCACTTCATCTCCTTGACCTGCCACCCAAGCACATCTTCCTCTGCAGCTCTCATTTCTAAATCCTGTTGAGAACCATTGTGCGAAAGGCATTGTCAACCTTCCTTGCCCACTGGGTCTCCAGTTTCTCTTCTTAAGCTTCCAGCAGAGCCAATTAGCAGAGCATGTGGTGTTAGTTTGCAGAGTGAATGTGGTGGCCAAGTCCTGAAAATGTGGCCTAAATGCTAATTGGCCTTCAGACAAGTCCTTGGGTGTGAGTGCTGGGGCTTGATTAAATGCAGTGCACACAGGGCATGCGTATTAATCTACTTATTCCTGAAGGTCAGGGCATTGCGTGTACATTGGAAAAATATATGAAAAAACCTGGAATGCTGTACAAATGATGTAAAAAATTAATAAAGGATTGAAGGTATATAAAATGAGTAAGTAACTTAAAATTTGTCTGAGAAGAACAGGGGAGTGGGGTGCTAGAGTTTCAAGCCTATGCCTAGGTCTCATTCCAGTCAAAGGTACGAACATCTGTTTATCTATTACTGCTTGATTCTCATTGCTTCTCTCAACACTTCGAGTTTTCATTTTCAGTGAAACATCATTTTTGTATAAATAGACTTTATCTTGTGATGTTTCCTACTAATTTTGGCTCTCTCTAAAAGTTTCTTTTCAGTGAGTGTGTTCCTCTTTCCAAATTGCAATGGATTATCCTAAAGTTTACTGTCATGTTTTCTGTTCTGATAATTTTATCTTCATGTGCATAGATTCCCTTGAAAGTCAACACGAACCTTTCCTAAGTTTCCTTGCTGATCACCTGAACAGAGAAATTTTATAACAATTGGCACCGTTCAATGCTGGAATCTCTCAGAGCTTTTGTTGTATCACTGATTTAGTTAAAGAAAAGTCACTAAACTATTTTTATCTGTTACAAAGATTAAATCACATACTTATAGGGAAAGAAATTTCTTCCAATTCATATACCTATACAAAGCTGGAAGATCTGAATTTTGCTTTTGTGTCAATTAGTAAATGACCCTGCCATGGAAGACAAGAGAGGTCCCAAGGATTAACCTGACTTAGTACTATCTTGTACCAGCAAAACACCAAGCATGTCACAGACAGTCTCATAAAGGCTTGTGAGGGTGTAAATTTTATTTCAAGGTGGGCTCAAGAAGGTTAAATGGTTCTTGCGAGGCTGTATGTATAAACACAGGTTACAGGGGGAAAAAGTCAAATGAATAGCAGCTGGCCTGCACTGTCTCAGCTTAAAAAATGTATTATGAGAATTTCATGTATTCATATAATGAAATATGAATGTATCTCCCAATTCACTCTCTTAGAATTACCACATCAGGTTCTGTGTGGGATATCTACTGAACCATAGAAATCTTACAAGGGCCATATTGTCAATGAAGAATGATTGTCCCTGTCCTAGCCAGCAGCTGCTTTTATTTTAAGTATCCTTGTGCAACAGTTTCTGCTCCAGTAGCCTCCAAGGCAGCTGAACTTTAGGTGCTTCTAATACTTAAAGGCCTTCATGCAATATGACCTACCCTTTTCACTGTCTAGAGAATGTCCTATCTAGCACATCCTATTCCAAATACTCACATTCCCCCAAATTCCCTTGTTTTCAAGGAACTCTACCACCAAATTTATTCAAATGAACAGAAGATGCACTGCTCCTGAGTGTCAAAGCCCACATTTTTATGAGACCTTAATTCTTCAGGATTTTTAAGTATGTGAAGTGAGTGGTACAGGCCTGAACTACCAACCAAAGAGCATGCATGGACTGGACCTAGTCCCTCATACACATATGTAGCAGATGTATAGCTCAGTCTTCATTTATTTCTCAAACAACTGGAGTGGGACCTTTCCCTAAATAAGTTGCCCATCTGTGGAACCCTTCCCCTAACTCTGCTGTCTTGTCTGGCCTCATGTGGAGAAGAAGAGCCCAGTCCTGCAGAGACTTGATGTGCCAGGACGTGGGAAGGGAAACCCACTCTCTCATAGAAGAAATAGGTGATTGAAGGAGAGACTATGGGGAGGTACCAGGAGGGAGGACAGCAATTGGAATATAAAGTGAATAAATTAAAAAAAAAAACTAAAAATAATAAAAAAGTAAATATCCCCTTGTCTTTCAGCCACTCCTATTAAATAACCACATGTGTGCCTGCCTTGATAGATCACCTAATGAAACAGACTTGTATTGCACTGGCCAGTTAGCATTTTGGCCAAGTAAGAATGGAGCTGTTTATTTCCTATACTTGCTTTGCCAAGTGGTTTTTCCCATCATAATTTGGGCTTTAGCAAGAACAAAAAACTTCTTGCTGAGCAGATCAACTGACTTCCCTCATATCTCAGGCTTTCATCTGAAGATTAAAAAGGGTCACTCCTGGTCCAGCTGGGTTTAAGTCAGTGACCTGGTCCTTGTGCGTATCCTATTACCAAAGCCCAGCAGTACAAACCACAGTCTGTCTAAGTATTTGCATGGAACCTAACCCTGACCAGAGATTACGCAGTTTGGGCTGGCAAAGGCAATTCTGTCCATTTACAAACATCTGCCAGGAAGGTCATATGCAGCCTAGCCACTTCCTGGCTTCTGATTCTGCAGACTGCTTCGGTTGCAAGGACTATGTCCAAGGAAAATCAACAAAAAGCAAAGCTCAAGTTAATGTAGACATGTCTGGAAGTTGAATCAAATTCCTACAAGTTAAGATTTCTTAGTTCTTTCCCCAAAGATTTTGAACCAGGAAGATTTTAAACGAGTGAGGGAAGCTTTTCTTTCTAATTCTCACTTCTATTCAAATACATAAAACAGTGAGCATGATATGGGATGGAGGGAGAAAGAGGAGAGAAGGAGAGAGAGAAGGAGAGGGAGAGGAAAAGGAAGAGTGAGAAGAAGAGGGAGAGGGAGAGGAGGAAGAGGAAGAGTGCACTGCTACTTCAATTTAAATTCAAACATTCGTTCTTTTTTTTCATAAATAAATTGTTTTCACTCAAGCAATAGGCTAACAAAATATGGAACATTTGATTTAATTTTTCTTTTCATGAAAAGTTATGCTAGCACTCAAGTTAATTTCAAAGAAAAGTCTCTCACGATAATGTGCAGTTTGAGCAGTGAAAACAGCAGAGACTATCAGATTCCATTTCAGAGTGTGGGAATGAAACGTTCCTTCATACTGGGTCAGTGAATACTTAGTTACCATCCATACAATCCTGTGCTCCTAAAGAACTCATCTTCTCAGTCTGATCTGCCTAGCCCTACACTCACTGTATTAGGGAGATTCATTACCAGACTCCCACTATTGCTAACTGAACCATGCTACTCAGAAAAGCACGTTGGACATGCACATGCACATGCACATGCACAAGAATCAAAACCTATTACCATGTATTGACTACTAAGAGGAATTTTTCTCTTATCATCTACAAATATGGCTTTAATTTAGTGGAGTTTATTTTGAGGTAAAGGAAAGGGAAGACTGGATAAAGGAAGAAGGAGAGTTTTAGAACCCTTTCTCATGTTAAGGAACAACATGTTTCCACTAAGGGGGTGTCATCTGTTTCCAACAGGAGACAAACAACCAGCCAGAAAGCTTCTAGCACGTGAAATTCTTAGCAATTTTGAGTTGTAGTAAGGGAAAATTTCAGGGAGTTCCTTATCCATGGGTTGGGTGGGAACTTGTATGACTGACCTATTCTTTTCATTTTATTTTTTTAGAGGGTGAGGCTGCTGGGGATTAAATACAATGTTATAAACATGTTAATCAAAATCTCTGCAACTGAGCATCATTCCTGCACTAGTTTGATTGTTATGTGTGATAACGTCTAACAGATGTCTGATTCCTCAAAGGGACTTGATAGGATCTGTATCATTTATTGAGACCATTTCAATTCGCAAGGGTATTTGCAGGGTGGTTATTAAGTCTTAATCTTTTATCAAATGTATTATCAACAGCCTTAGGGGTAGTCTCAAACGTGATTTGTTGTCAAATAAGTATAGTATAAGCATATTATACATCCTTAAATTCTAACCTCACACCTTATTTGGTTTAAAATATTTTGTCTAAGACAAAGAGGGCATGGCATTTGGACTTTTAAAGTTTATGTTTTCAGAATTTTGACAGATACCTCTTTAGTCACTTTGAGTGTTCAGTCTAGGAACTCTCAGACAGGATGTAGGACATTTAACAACATGGAACTTTAGACCAAATCCACCAACTGTCAGCATTCATTTATAACTGGATCCAGCAACTGGACAATGGTGGCAGAACTCAAAGACATGGATAAGATCCATTATCTTGACCACCATAACTAATGAAAAGCCATTAAAGTGACAGCCCTTGAAGCAAGAAAACCTTGCCAACTCATCTGTCAACTCCAGAAGCCACAAGAGTAATTGTCGTTTTATGTGCATGATAAACATGATAGACATCTGAATGAAGTGTCCTATAATAATGGAAAAGCACAACCCAGTACACAAGAATGGTCACCCGCTTCTCATCTCTTTAATGACATTAAATATAAAATTAAATCACAGATAAATGTTGCTGTGTGAAATTTTTCCTGTATCTGTCTCTTCTCTAGCCCAGAACAAATTAGAATCTCAGTAGTTTTATTTTAAACCTTCTTCCTCAATGTAGCTCCTCAATGGTAGGTAGGTCATTTTCCAACTTAAGAATCATTGAATACTGTAAGAAGAACTTACTGTGCATCTCTAGAGAGCAAAGCATTTTTCTCACTGTTGTGAAAGTCTATCATGAATGACTTGTCCTATCGGATGTGAAGGTAGAGCTCAATAGTGATACACTGAGAAGTTGGTATATCCTCTCTTGGCTATTTTTTTCTACTTATTTATAGACCATTTATTAACATGATAAGTAGAACCATGTTTGGGTTCTAAATACATCAAATATCACCAGGAGACTATGTGTGCATTTGTATTTTTAAGACAATGTACTAAAATATGAATAGTTTTCAATCCAATGCCAGTTCTTTTACATCTTCGCAATATTCCCACTAGTAAAGACATCATCCAACTTTAAGAAAATGTGCACAATATGGCTTAAAATGATTCTTTGCCTACTGTTGTTACAATTTGTTAATAATTTTTAAAAATCATGATATTCTGAATAAAACTTGATATATCATTGGAGTGGTAAAACATATATTCAATTTGTGGCCCATTTTTTTCCTACTTGGGCTTTTGGCAGCTAAAAGAATAAGTTACAGATCTGTATGTTTTTAACTAAAATGTAAGTTGAAAATGATTCAGTTTAATGTTACATTATAAATACACCTGGGTAAAGCCAGCTGTTTACTTGATTGAAACTCACTGGCCAATACATGGCACAAAGTAGTCTTTCAGTCATGAGTTCAGTGAATTTTTTTTTTTTTTTTTATTTATAGTAAACACTATGTGAATTGTTTTGGATATTATTGACTTTCAAGTTTTATATCAAATACAGCTAAATAAAATGTAACATGAAAACTAAATGGTAGTGAAGGAATATGTGGTCAAATCCCAAGCAATGAGGTAGGGAGATGGCTCAGTGTATATAATCCCAAGCAATGAGGTAGGGAGATGGCTTAGCAAGACTCTGCTTGCTGCATGAGTCTCAGGACCTGAGTTCAGATCTCCTACACTCACAAGAAAGCTGGGTAAGACCCTGTGTTCCTGCAGTGCAAATGTTGAGTCAAGTGGATCCTTGGGGCTTGATGACTAGTCATTCTAGCCAAATGCCAAGATTCAGTAAGAGATCCTGTTCCAAGAAATAAAATAATTATTGACAAAATTATTCTTGTGTCAAGCTTCCTTATCTACATGTACCTGCACAGGGGAACACAAATGCAATCTCTCTCTCTCTCTCTCTCTCTCTCTCTCTCTCTCTGTGTGTGTGTGTGTGTGTGTCTGTCTGTCTCTTTGTCTCTGTCTGTCTCTTTGTCTCAGTCTCTGTGTCTCTGTGTCTCTGTCTCTGTCGCTCTCTTTCTTTCTCTCTCTCTGTGTCTCTGTTTCTCTCTGTATCTCTGTCTCTGTCTCTCTCTCTCTGTCTCTCTCTCTCTTTCTCTCTCTCTCTCTCAAATTCCTGAGTTTGTTGTTGTTGTGACCATGATTTTCATCACAAATATTTGGGTTACTACTGGAAATGAAAGTGATAAACAGAAGGAAGACATTATGAAAACATAGGCCATATATTTGTTGAAAATTTAGGGAATTGTATTCAGCTAATTTCCTGTATAATAATTTTGTAATTATTTCTATATATTTTATAATTGTATTATAATTTAATAGTAATAATAATGTTATAAATGTCCTTTAATCATAACTAGCTTGCTGTTATAGCTTTGTAAAACTTGGATAAATATAAATGGAACACTTGATATTTATTATTACTTATAAAAAATTATCTTTAGAATTGTTATTAACATTAACAAATTACAGTTATGTTATCTTGAGACATATATATTGTTATGGAAATAAGTGTATGCACTAATTATTGAACATGTGATACTGACATTAATTATTATGTTACAATCATATTCACCCCATGTATACATTAACATCACATAGAAAAACATAATAGTTTTACAAAGACATACTTATGTTTAACTTCTACAGAGACCTTGGGAGGTGATTCCTTGAAGAAATGCAAGAGGATGGGAATCAATGCAACAATTTGTGAACATTATAAAAACAAATCAACAAAACTTAGAAGAGCTGTGACAAATGGTTGAAGAGCAAGGGGGCAGATCTTCCAGGCTTCTACTCTGTATTGCTTTCCACATTTTCTTTTTTAGTAACAGTCACTTTCGTTCTATGCTCTAGATGTTTATACACTTGGCTTAGGTTCTGACTTGACTATACTGTGTATTCCACAGGAAATGTATCTGACTGTTTTGTTCTCACTGGCCTTAACTGCATCATACTAAAAATGCATTTATGGCTGACTATTTTCCTCCTTCTTGTGGTCTTCTCAGGAATCAAGATTACATTTTTACCTTATCAGCCTTATTATCACAGGAATCAGACACATGAAACAAAATGAAAGGCAGGAGTTTCTATGTGTTTTACTTTATCTAATGTCTCATAGCTGAGGGAAGTAGGTAACAAGACATCCTGTTAAGTGGGCTGCTATAGAACTGTATGCAACTGAAATGGCAAGCTGGTCCTGTAATGATCCACAACCATGCTTAACTTCAGAATAGGTACGAATGTTTAAAACAGTTAGAAAAACAGTTCTTAAATAAAACTAATTACAGATAAAGGAGTGGTATGTTTTTTCTTTCATAAAAGTGAACAAAACTACCACTTGTTTCCTCCTGCTCGTTTTCCCAATAGGATGGAGGAGAAGCATATATGCACACAATAACATCTGGCATCTTTCTTCCTATCTAAATTATTGCTGAGATGCAGAATAATTCTATGCTATTATAGAATCAGGTAAAAGATTCAGGTATTCTTATTATAATTTGTTGTACATTTCTAAAGAATTCTACATCTGCATTTTGGCTTGGAAGCATCAGCAAAATGGTATAGCTTGTAGCTCACTATTGCAATGGCTGAAAGAACAGATGTATAATGGATAGCCATAATGTGGGCTCAGGGAACTGTTCAGCTTGTGGACAGTTTTGTTTCTTCTTTGTTGACTTTGCAAAATTACTCCATCACATATGTGAAGTACTAAGATTATTGTGAATAAAGCATCCCAGATTTCCCTTTTAATATGTTACAAGCTCGAATGAGCTATAAGGACCATGTCTATACCTTTCTTACTGTTTCTCCCAGCTTATCTATGAAACAAGAATTTAGTTGGGAACAAATTTTGCCAACAAAATTTTAACTGATCATTTTGCAGTGACTTGATCAAGAAAATATTATCCTGGATGAGTCTGATCTAATCAGGTACAAGTAGGCAATTAAGCTCTCCATGAGATGAAATAATTCAACTTTGTTTCTCTTTTCATTTACCTTCCACTCAAAGGGTATAAGGCAATTTTCATTGTAAATAAATATATATGTTATTTTTAGATCTTAGGAAGAAGATCTCAGAAGATGGAAAGATCTCCCATGCATGGATTGGCAGGATTAATATAGTAAAAATAGACTTGTTGCCAAAAGCAATCTACATATTCAATGCAATCCCCATCAAAATTTCAAAGCAATTCTTCATAAAGATAGAAAGAGCAATTTGAAAATTCATATGGAATAACAAAAATCCCAGGATAGTGAGAACTATTCTAAACAATAAAAAACTTCTGGGGGAATCACCATCTCTGGCCTCAAACCATACTAAGGAGTAATAGTGATAAAAACTGCATAGTATTGGTGCAGAGACAGGCAGGAAGATCAATGGAATAAAATTAAAGAACCAGAAATGATTGCACACAACTATGATCATTAATCTTTGACAAAGGAGCTAAAACTGTCCAGTGGAAAAACAACAGCATTTTCAACAAATGGTGCTGGTCCAACCGGAGGTCAGCATGTAGAGGAATGCGAATCGATTCATTCTTTAGTCTTTGTACAAAGCTCAAGTTCAAGTGGATAAAAGACCTTCACATAAACCAGATACACTGAAACTAAAAGAAGAAAAGGTAGAGAAGACCCTCAAATACCTAGGCACAGGGAAAAAGTTCCTGAACAGAACACCAATGGCTTATACTCTAAGATCAAGAACTGACAAATAGGACCTCATAAAATTGTAAGGCAAAGGACACTGTCAATAGGACAAAAAGCAACCAAAAGATTGGGAAAAGTTCTTTACCAATCCTACATCTAATAGAGGGCTAATATCCAATATATACAAAAAAATTAAAAAATTATTCTCCAGATAACCAAATAACCCTATTGAAAATGGGGTATAGAGCTAAACAAAGAATTCTCAACTGAGGAAACTCAAATGGCCGAGAAGCACCTAAAGAAATGTTCAACATCCTTAGTCATCAGGGAAATGCAAATCAAAATAACCCTGAGATTCCACCTCCCACCAGTCAGAATGGCTAAGATCAAAAACTCAGGGGACAGCAGATGCTGGCGAGGATGTAGATAAAGAGGAACACTCCTCCATTGTTGGTGGGATTGCAAGCTGGTACAACCACTCTGGAAGTCAATCTGGCGGTTCCTCAGAAAATTGGACATAGCACTACCTGAGGACCCAGCTATACCACTCCTTGGCATATACGCAGAAGATGTTCCAACATATAACAAGAACATATGCTCCACTATGCTCATAGAAGCCTTATTTATAATAGCCAGAAGCTGGAATGAACCCAGATTTCCTTCAACAGAGGAATGGATACAGAAAATACGGTATATTTACACAATGGAATATTATTCAGCTATTAAAAACAATAAATTAAAGAAATTCTTAAGCAAATGAATGGAACTAGAAAATATCATCTTGAGTGAGATAACCAAGTCACAAAAGAACACACATGGTATGTACTCACTGATAACTGGATATTAGCCCAAAAACTTGTAATATCCAAGATACAACTCACAGAACGCATGAAGCTCATGAAGAAGGAAGACCAAAGTGTGGGTGCTTCAGTCCTTCTTAGAAAGAGTAACAAAATAATCATGGGAGCAAATATGGAGACAAAACGTGGGACAGAATCTGAAGGAGGGGTCATCTGAAGACTGTTGCACCTGTGTATCCGTCTCATGTGCAGCCACCAAAGGTAGATGCTGATATGGATGCCAGGAAGGTTATGCCGATAGGAGCCTGATATAGCTGTTTCTTAGAGGTCTGCTAGAGCCTGACATATACAGAGGTGGATGCTCACAGCTAACCACTGAACTGATCATGGGGTTCCCAATGGAGGAGTGAGAGGGAAGACTGAAGGAGCTAAAAGGGTTTGTGGCCCCATGGAGAGAGCAACAATGCCAACCAACCAGAGCTCCCAGGGTCTAAACCACCAGCCCTATGAGAGCACATAGGGAGGGACCCATGGCTCCAGCTGTATATGTAGAGGAGGATGGCATTGTTGGGCATAGGTGGGAGAGGAAGTCCTTTGTCCTGTGAAGGCTGCATGCCCCAGTGTGGGAGATTTGTGGGTGGGGAAGTGGGAGTCAGTGGATGCATGGTGGCACATCCTCATAGAAGCAGGAGGAGCAAGAATGGGATAGGGGGGTTCCTTGTTGAGGGAGAAATGGGGAAAGGTGATCACATCTGAATGTAATTAAAATATCCAATAAGTAAAAGACAAAAAAGAAAATAAGATAAGATTAGTTCTTAATATATAATCAACATAAATATTATTGGATTTATATGAATTTATAAAAGTGTCTGACCATGAACATATGTACTTTGTTATGGTACAACTTAACCCCGACATGCACTAATTTCTTCAACATTAAGTCAATTATGATTTATTTATGCAAATACCTAGAACTCCCTAAAAACTTTTTTTTAAAATGATTTTTGTATTACAAAGACACAAGAAACCGGCTTTATCCTTTCTAGTTTGACTTCTTTACGATATCTTTTATTATTATTATTATTATTATTATTATTATTATTATTATTATTATTATTTTAAAGAATATGTAAATGATTTGCTTGACCTTAAGGTAAAAAGATAGTAGTTGGAATCAATTTTAACTTTTCACCATTCTTCTTCACAGACAAAGAGAGCTCTGGGCCTGGTAAGGCAAAGCACCAGTCGAACAGCACACCTTTTCATTAACTTGTTTAAAGAAGATTGGTTTTGTCAATGTTGAGTTCAAATTGCCTTCAACAGCATTGTCAAGCCTGAAGCTAAGCAATAACTTTTGTATTACATCCTTGCTTTGTAGTTGAAGATTTCATGGATTTGTACTTTAGGCTGACAATTATAAAGAGAAGCAACATCGACAAAATAGAGCTAGATGTAAAATATGATATTAACTGAAGACAACAATATTCTGGTCAGAAGATAGCCCAACATTGGAGAATCTTGTCTGGGTTGGAAATTTCACACTTGAAGAAGAATTTGAACATTTTTCTTCACTCTTTCTCTTTGCTCCCAGATTTACATAAGCATCAATGACACAAAATTGTTTCTGCCTCTTGCTCTGTACTAAACATATCCATTGGTACCTGACCTAGAAGAAAAACATAGAAAGAAGTCATCAAAATAAACATGATCCACATGGGTTTTAAAGAATAGAACAAACTTTGTATCATGTTTATATTTTTTACCTACAAACGAAACAAAACAAACAAAAGCACGTGTAGGTGATGTTCACCCATTAATTCTTAGTTTTCTTTATTTTTTCTTGCTTTAAACTTATTTCTAAAGATGTACTTATTTTATCATTCCTAGGTGTGTACAGCATGGTATTGAGAGTTAGCATGCACTATGTGTATACAGGAACTCAAAGTAGAGGGAAGAAGACATCATATCTTCTGGAAATTTTTGTAAGGTGCCATTGTAGGTACTCTTAATAGAACTCAGATTCTCTGCAAGGGGAGTATACACTCTCAACAACTGAACTGTTTCTCCAGCCCCTGTTTAAATGTATTGATGGTTGTCTGAAGAGCTAATTTTTTGAAGCAGTTATCCATGATTGATAATACTCCATAACATATTTACTACACTACATTTCTCTATTGATCCCACATTTATCTCGGGTATGTGATATTTTGAACATAGTTAAGGAGAAAAAAATATCTCCAGGACTTTAAAAGGTAGCAGTGGGCTTTATGAATGTTTAAATAAGTATTTTCAAAGCTTTCTGAACATCCGCAGCTATTATATTAATATTATTGATGATGATGATATTTTAAGCTGATATAAAAAGCCAGACCTACATAAATATCTTTTTAAAATTAAACTGCCAAAAAAGATTTTGAAAACATTAACCCAGTTGTTACAAGTGTTTCATGATCTATTGTCTTATTTTGATTCTGTTGTTAATATTTTAAGATAATCTCAGAAGAAGGGCTGGAGTTTTACTTACTGTACTGTGAGCACCATTTCTATGGACTCAAGCACTCTCTCTTTATCCTCTTTCCTTTTGCTTGAGGTTAGTGTCCTTAGAATTCAGTATCCAATGATGTTTCAAAACATTAGCCAAAGAAAGAATTTTCCTCACTATGTCTGTAGTCTTAAGCTTCTAGAAGACATTTGTCACTTTGGATGACAGATGATATAATGGCCTCCAAGTTTGACTGAATCTTGTTCCAGATCAGAAGCCTTTGGGGCCTTAATCTGACAATATTTTAACAAGAAATGATTTTGTTTCAAACCATAGTGATTCTCCACATGCCCACAAGATAACACATTCCAGGTGAAGACAATGGGCTTGTGAACAGTTCTACCAATTGCTAATATTAGCATTGTTCATTATGGAATATTTTGTATACTATGTGCTAATGTCAACGTATTATTTCCCCATGAAATATAACATATTTAGGTAACATATAACAATTCATCTTTTGCCATAGATTCTTTTCAGATCAACCACCCAAAAATATCCAGGAGATTCTGTATAACGTTTCTGTTTCACAAATCCATTTGGACTGGCACTTATCTCAGCTCCCATAGTATTCGGTTTTAAAAGATTAGTTTTGTCTTCATATTGAATTATTAGTTCTAGAACTGCATGTAGCAGTAATTGACCATAAATCTTTGGCTCCAGGCAGGTTGCATGCATGCACTGGACAAGGAGCAATCTGGACTTGCAAATGGAACACACACACACACACACACACACACACACACACATACACACATGCACACACACATGCACACACATACACACACACACACACACACACACACACACACACACACACACACACACACAGACAAACACAGAGGCTAGCTCAAAGGCTGGCCAGCTGTAATTCTCCCTACAGCTAGCACATATTTCACTCCTGTAATCCTGGCTTACATCCTCTAATTCTATATTTTATCTTTGTTGCCCTGGCTCTTTCTGGGCATCTCCCTAGTCTTTGCTGCCCAATATGCTTCTGGGTAGCCCTTCTGAGGGCCACATTCCTTCTGACATATAATTTGTGTGATTTTGCTTCTGCAGCTCTAAATCTAGCCATCCCTCTCTGAATCATAGGAATTCCTTCTTCCTCTCTTCTAATTTCCAAGCTGCACAACCTTAAAGTTTGGCTCCTTTCTCTCTGCCCAGTCAGTTAGCTGTTGGCTCTTTATTGATTGATCAAAAACCAATTGGGGACCAAAACCTTCAGCATTTAAGCATGCAGATTCCTGAATAATTAAAAGCATTAGAAATAATCCCCAATATCTCACCTTTTCTATCCACTTTTTTTAAATCTGATATTTTATTTATTTATATTTCAGTTGTTATCCCCTTTCCCCATAACCCCAATTAACTCTCTAGCCCATCTCTCCTCCTCCTTTTTTTGCTTTTATACCATTTAAATTACATGTAAGTATTAAGGTCAGTTCTAGGTTGAGGAACTAGCAATACAATAAATGCAAATAGTCAAGGAACAAGAAAGACAATAAACCCAAATAGTCAGAAAACAAGCAAGGCAATGAACAAAATTCCGTAAACATTCCCATGATCACTGTTTCTAAGGGCTTGTCAGGAAAACAAAATAACTGATCCTACTTCCCTGCCCTAGCCCAAAATCATTTCATGTCTGAAGCCTACTTCCTTGTTCTAGCCTAAGATTTAGATTCCTGCATGAAATTACTTCTTTTTTTTTCTTTTTTTTTATTAGATATTTTATTTACACTTCAGATGGCATCTCCTATCCCCATTCCCCTCCACCCCCCTTAGGAAACCCCTATCCCATGCCCCCTTTTCCTTTTTGCATTTATACATTTTTTAAAAATAATGTTAATCATAGGCTTTATAAGTTTGGAATTGTTCAATCAGAGGTGTAACCCACTGACCAACCTAGATATAACAACTATCTTTGACTGGTGGAGATACATGAATATCTGCCTCCCTGTCTCTCCCCTCTTTCTCTCTTTCATCACCTAGCTTCTCCTCTCCTTCTTCTTCTCCTCTTCTTACTCCTTTTCTTCCTCTCAGTACTCCTCCTACCTTAGCTCCTCCTACACATCACCCTTCCTGTTAAAATGAAACTTTTCTCTCAAAATACAATTAGAGCATAATTATGCCAATTTGTACCAGTGAGGTACAGGATAGTCCTAATACCCAGTCTATCCTTTTGTTGACTAACCAGCTCCTCTGTCATCTATTTTAACTAAAACATTTAGTTCTGAACTTGGCTTTAGGATGAATGTCAGCTGACAACCATCTACTCAAATCTCTTCTCTTAGGTCAATAGCTATATGTTTTCAACTCCATCAGAAATCCAGAATGACTGAGTTGACTATAATTGAAGAGCTTTTTTTTTTTTTTTTTTTTTTTTTTAAAAAAAAGCTCTTTTAGCAGACATAAATTGAGCATAACCATAAAATTTATGTAAATTACAAAGTATAATATACAATTAAAATCCAATCTATTACATTTGTCAAATAGATAAAACACTTTACCATGTATCCTAGCTAAAGAGTATAATTCTATACTTGAATTTTGTTCTGATTTTAGCCTGTTTAACCCTCTGAAAAAACATCCTTTTTAACTCTATATCAACTTTCTCAATGCTAAACAAATTAAGTTTGAATATGAGA
Source organism: Arvicanthis niloticus (assembly GCF_011762505.2). Classification (NCBI taxonomy): domain Eukaryota; kingdom Metazoa; phylum Chordata; class Mammalia; order Rodentia; family Muridae; genus Arvicanthis; species Arvicanthis niloticus. The sequence continues at coordinate 21,826,107 of NC_133430.1, read as the reverse complement.
CTATAACTAGTATTGAACCCTGTCAGTTATCTAAGAACAAATGAAATATTCCCTGAATATTTAATTTTTAGGAAGCACAAAAACCTAGCTTCCAAAACTTAAATAAATTGCAAAGACAGCTGACTTCTTGGACAGTCCCTTTTGTTGGAACAATTGTCTTCAGTATTCTGGCCCAGAACTAGCTAGCAAACACTGAAATGAAGTACAAATAGGAAGAACTAGCTTACTCTGTTTTGGCAGCACTTAGCAGTCAACTATCTCACATCTGTTTGTCCCTTTTGGATAGTATTTTGTCTGTAGATGACATAGGCAATTTCTGCCCTTGCCATGATAAGTAATCTCACAGGTCACATAGGGTTGAACGTTTGCTCGTTGTCTGAATAGGTGAAAGACAACTGTCTTTTTATGAGTTAATTTTGTCAATAACCAATTGTAATAAATCTTCATCCATGCAATTAGAAAGGAGGGCACAATGAATCATAAGGATTCCATAACCAATAAAATTTATTGTCTCATTTTAGCTGAAGTTTTAGCTAGAGACATTTTTATGTTTAAGCCAGTTACTGGCCTGTTCCCATGTTGAGGAATCAGCAGATCAAATTACCTGTCCTGTTTGATTTTCTCAAAATTTTCTTTTCAGTAGCCAAGATCCTCAGGGGGGTTTCCTGTGTCATATTTGATCCATATCATTCTTTTCCTATCAACACAAATATAGAGCCGCTTTCCCAAAATAGCATGTCCTTGGTCCCGTAACCAGAAATCATTAGAGATATAGCTTGACCTTTCTCCCAGAGGAATTTTAATATAACCACTCAACTCATAACCACACATTTTGATAATTAAAGAATTTCAAAGCAATTAAAGCAATGTAAACAAGTATTAACCAATGAGACAGTGCTTCTTCAACATCTCCTGCTTTTTGACCTATAATTTAAGATCAAAAGTCTGAATATTTTATACATCTATGTATAGTTAAATCTTCCCTACTATGGAAATTAATATCTCTGTGGGAAAGGTACTCTGCCATTTCTTTTTAGATAATTCTTAAGGTCTAAGATTTTATAGTTGGAGATAGGTTAGGCTCCCTATCCTGCTTTTCTATCAAAATTTTAAGGCTATAAACTCTCAATATTTATTATCTATGTCTACTTACTGTGTAAGTCTATTTCTAGGTTCTATTTATGTCATGCCAGACAAAAGCAGTCACACAAATTCCATGTAGACCATGTTCATAGATTCTGAGTATTTGCCCTGGCAAGACTATTAAATTTTCTTAAAGCATTTTCTTTTCATTCAATCTTCCTAACTTGTTCCTTCTGTCCTTAAAAGGAATTAAATCAAATTTATAAATCATTGTCATTTATTTATCTAGTGGCTGGAAGCAGGAAGCTTTTATCACCTGTTTCTCACTGCCTTCCTTCTAACACCATGTTAGGGAACCAGCCAATCTCTTTGCACAGTAGAGGCTTTCAGCATCTCTAAGCTGGGGGGTGGGGGGAGGGGTCTCTTTGGTGCTGTGCTCCTTTGTTCTAGTTTTATGGCTTGTGTGGGAACCATGTGACTTGGCTCTGCTAGCTGAGAAAATACTTCTCCCCTCCTCCTAGACGTATATCAATTGAGTGTGTGAGTGTTCTATTCCAGAATCAATAATTTTTTTTTTTGATAGTGAGTTCTTGCCTAACACATAGAGCACCATTCTGTAATGATAATTGGCCATACTGCTTTGGTTCCAGGGGGATCGCACCAGCATACCTGCCCAGGAGCCATTTGGTTTCAGAAATGAACTACACACACACACACACACACACACACACACACACATTAATTTTTAAATGCCTTGGCTTGTTCAAAGGCTGGGCAGTTCTAATTCCCCCCAGAGCTAGCACCCATTTCACTCCTGTAATCATGGCTTAACATGCATTAATTCTATATTTTATCTTTGTTACCCTGGCTTCCTAGTCTTTGCTGCCCAATACTCTTCTGGGTAACCTTCTGAGGGCCACATTCCTTCTCACCTATATTTCATGTGATTTTCCTCCTGCACCTCTAAATCTGACCCTCCCCCCTCTCTCTGAATCATGGCAATTCTCTCTTCCTCTCTTCCAGTTTCTAGCCTGCAAAACCTAAAAGTTTGACTCCTTTCTCTCTTCTCAGTCAGTTGGCTGTTGGTCTTTATTAATTGATCAAAAACTACTTGGGGAGAAGGTCCTTCAGAGTTTAAACATTCAGATCCCCAATTAATTCACAGCATTTGAACCAATTCCCAACAACCACCATAATGTGACAAATACTTAACCTATACAAGCTCATTTGTTTCTTCCCTATTCTATTAAGGATCTCACCCATTGGAATGATACTGCTGGCATTTAGGGTGGGTATTCTCACCTCAATTAATCTTGCTGAGATATTGCCTTCACAGAATATCTAGAGATTTGTTCCCATGCTGAGTATTATATCCCATTAAATTGGCAAATAAGATGTCATACTATCTTTAAACTGTGACTGTGAATAAAATATTATAAAATAGAGTTTTAAAGAGTATAAAATAGTAGCTGCATGAGCTATTAGCTATTATTTATCATCAACACAAAGGCCATTATACTTTATGCAGTTTTATGTTCTGTTCTGTTGTATGACACACAATTGATTTGTTCATATCAGCATTACCTATTACCACACAGATTTGAATGGTATGTTGCTCTTATGACTTTGAAATCATGACCTGATAAGACTGAACTCACTAGGAAGCAGAGACTTTTCTCTTCTATTATCGATCCTATACTATGGTCTGTCAGACAATCATGCAATGGTTCAGGTACTTTGTAAAGCCTGGTTTCTAAGGCTATTTTATGAGAATTCTTTACTTTTAATGCAACAAGAAAACAGGATTTTCTGAGGGTTAGCTAGGCAACATTTGACACATTTAAAATTATTCTGTTGATGAAATAAGGACTCTGTACTCCTTGGATGATGAAAGTCCTTTAAATCATTTTTATAACCCATTCATCATCAGTTTTACATCAACAATGAACTGCTTTAACAAAGAAATTAACTTAAATGTATTTGAGCAACTGTTCAACACAAAGATTGACTATATTACATGATGATGTTTTTACCTATTTTCATTGAGCCCCACATACCTAGTTTACACTTTGCTAATACAACCTTTTGATCAGGTGACTATTGAAGCCTGAACTTAATAATGTAGTGCCTCAAAAACTTGTAACAGAATCTAAACCTTTGACCTCACCATAGCAAAATAGTAATTTATGTCAGATAGACCTTGATAACACTATTAAAATTGTTCTCAACCCTGGAACAGCTAATTAAAGAGCGAAGATTCCTATATTACTTTACCAAGCAGGGTCCCATAGCGCCTATTATCTTCCTGATTAAATACAGTAAAATTTCCAACACATTAGGGAAATCATCAAATGAGGCATGTTTGGCATAGGATGTGTTTATATAGAGAATGCATTAGAGCAGCAGCTTTCCCCTGTCATTTAGAAAGTGAAATGACACTTTGACCCATCACTTTCTTTACATGGTGATGATACAGATTGTGTTGTGGGAAGTTATGAAACCTGGCTAAGGTCACTGCTAGGTCCCGCAATCTTGTCCAAGATTAATTTTTTCAATATATTTTGTGGGTAGAGAGAGGATCAGAGAGAACATATAGGTCACACTCGTGTCTGATGAAATTTCCCTGTGACACCTGCTGCCCATCCCACATCTTTCAATGTGGAAATCTTTAAATGTTAATTTACCAAAATATTTTGCCTGTTACATTAATTTCTAAAGAATAAATAAAACCCTGAAAGCCCTACATCATTTTGAGATTCTCTGAGTCCTAACTACAGCTAGAAAATAAAGACATATTTTGCACTAAAACTTTTTTTCAACATTTCATATTAATTAAAGGGTAAGACACATTTGGCAATGCTATTAAAGTAATTTATAATTCCAAGACTTCAGACTGTCAACACTTGGTCAAAATAATCTCCAGTCTTTTTTAAAATAAATCTCATGATTAGTTCACACAGTATTATTGGATTTCTTCTCTAAAGTAGATGTGGTATGCAGGGCAGTTTTAAAATGTTTTTCCCCTTGTGACTCAAATAATAAGTGGGGAAAGAAAACCAAGTTTACATAAGCTTGAATCTTCCAAAGTACCATTTTAAATAAAATAGGATAAATCATCAAAACAGATTAAAAATAGTATATGCACATGAATAAGTTAATTTTTAAATTTTAAGTATTACCCGTAAAGAAATTTGTAATTTATAAGAGAAATTAATGACTGAAGCTCTCCTTACTTTCGCTTGCTGTTTTATTCACAGCTTATGGTGGATGCACTTTGCTTAGAGATGGGCGATACTGGCTCATAGTCTTTGAATATGTTCTATACCTTACATAATAACTCTTCACATTTCTTAACATTTTTAACAACAAAGGGGAAATATCTGACCATATTTTTGCACCCATTTTTTACTTCTTACTGATGTACTCCTAGTTAGTAGGACTTATATACCTGTTTTTGTTTAGTGTATTTTTACAACTATTGGTGTTTTTTATCTGTCCTGTGTGTGTGTGTGTGTGTGTGTGTGTGTGTGTGTGTGTGTTCATTATAGAACCTTATGAAACAAATCTATAAAGTGGATTGTTTATGTTTTATTATGTATCTGGCATGCATTAATTCATTTAGTTCTTCCAGCAATCCAAGAGAGCAAAAATTACTGATTTCTTTATTTTGCAGAAGTATTTTAGCTTTAGAGGAATTGAATAATTTTTTCTGAGGATGTCTATAATGTAAGTATGTAAATCATGTTAAAGTCTGCAATGAGACAATAATGCAAATGCAATGATAATGATATATATATATATATATATATATATATATATATATATATATGACAGAAAATAGCATTCTAAAAGGCTCTTAGTGTGTTTAGCAGGACAGGGTTTCAAAATAGGGGGCTAACCTGTCCTTGTGCAACCCATTTACTTAAGCTTGTCAAGTAGAACCACATAAATATGTACACATACACAGAGACACACAGACACAGATACACACAGAGAGACAAAGGACAGAGACAAAGGCATATAGTGAGACACACAGACATGGAAAGAAACCCGTGGAGTTACAAAATAGTTGGGATGACACTGGGTATGATTGAAATTAATAGTCCTGATCAACTATCCTAGGAGCTTTAAATCATTGTGACAGCTACTTCCTATATTTTACATGGAGAAATAAATTTAACAAAACACAAAAATAATCCCAGGTCATCACATCTTATGTGATGAAGTTATAATATGAAACAATACACTGATTAAAACTTTATGCAATTTCAGTGATAATTAATTTTTCTTATGAATGCTTTTAATATACTTCGTCAAATTTCTAGGGTTTGTTATAGGGTGTAAAAGGAGAGAAGCACAGAAATCATACAAAGGTACTTAAAATCATCACAAATATGTGTCAGAAAAGTACACATTTTTTTTCCAATCTGTAGTGTCCTTACTTAAGAAAACTAACAAACCAAGAAGAAAGAAAAAAACAACCATCAAGATAATTATTACCATTAAATTTCTAGTAATTTCCCTAAAGGAAATAAGAACAAACTCAGAAGATGAAACTAAATTATATATATATATATATAATATATAATAAGAACTTAAAATTTATTAACCAAAAAAAATATATTTTCATGAACAGAAGAATCCCCCTTTATTCTCTCTCAGTTTTTTATTCCAATCTGGAGTGGTTTTTGTTGGAAATATGATTTTATCTTAGACTTTGGGTCTCAGAGATAGACATAACTTAAAACTCATCAGTATATTGAATCTTTTTCCCTTTCAACCAATATCAACTTACAATGAGGAGAACAAAGTGGCTTGTGGAAACGCAAAACAAGGGGATGAAGGTCTAGGTTTCTTTCCTTCTCTGCAGAGAGCTGTACAAGGATTGGAGCAGACATCAGGAAATTAGACCAAATGGCAGTGTTAAATCCATTAACCAGCCTGCGTTCTGCAGTGAAAAATGACATAACTTTTAACAGTTGGGGTGAAAAAATTGACTATGTGGCTAGGATCTTTAATTCCTCTGTGGCTTACTCCCCTCATAACTATTCGCTAAAGTTTCACCATATGTACTTACTTGGCTCATGCTTTGGGTCACGTGTAAAATTTATTTAACAGGCATAGTCTCAAAACAGGTTAAGCCACAAGAGGTCTTTCTCTGTTTCCTTGGTAGGTTTATGCTCCTTGTATTTATCAGAGCTTTCTTGGACTTGGTGCATCATTTTGACACTCTCTCTCTCTCTCTCTGTGTGTGTGTGTGTGTGTCTGTCTCTTTGTCTCTCTCTATTTCTTCCTCTCCCTCTCTCTCCCCTTTTCCCTCCTCCTTCCCAGTTTCTCTCACCTCCTTTTCTGTCTTCCTTTCTCACTTCCCTGTTCTGCCTCTCCCCTCAATCTCACCCCTCACCTCCTGCGTGCGCATGTGTGTTCATGTGTGTGCTTAAGTGTGTGTGTGTGTGTGTGTGTGTGTCTATATATGAGTTTTTGAACATTTTGTTTTGTTTAATGCTGGGTACAAAAACATTTCATTGCAGATTTAAAGGCAATTTAGAACACAATTATTTAGCCTCTTTCAGTTTGCTGAAATGCCTTATTAGCATTAAAAGTAGCAAAGTACGTTATAGCAAAGGACAGAGAAGAAACAATTCTTGTTACCTAAAGAAGCTGGACTTCAAATTTTGATTTCACTAAAGGTGTGTTTTGCAAATGAGTGTTCTTACAGTAATTCTATATGAGTCCCAGCCTGAAATGCTACTGTGTTACTCAGAAGGTAAAACTCTTCACAGGATTATCAAAGTGAATCATGAGCTTTAAATGTGCTTTGAGGATTCTCAAAACTAAAAGTTGGAGGATATATATATATATAATCAGTATTGGATCTCATTTCTGAGGCGGCTCCATTTCTAAAACAGACAGACTTCACTGACACAGGATAGACCACTCAAAGTCTTTGTGATTATACCTCATAATATTGTCACATGGAAGAACTTACTAGATCTATACACAAAGACATGTCCACCTCAATTATGGTCTAAAGTTGTCACTGTGATAGAGAGGGTGACAATAGTTTTATGTGAAACTAGGTCTCACAGTTTTACCTACAGAAATCGATGGATCGAGAAACTGGGAAATCTCATGAAAGTGGGAAAGCCTAGGAAGTTCAGGGGTTTTAGTGTCTGTTTAGGGATTTACTCAAAGTCACTTCACCCCTATAACAAGATATTTATTTATTTATTTATTTATTTATTTATTTATTTATTTAGTGTGTGCATGTATGTGCATGAGTGGTGTGTGTGTGTGTGTGTGTGCATGTGCATGCATGCATGCGAGTGCCTGTGTGCATGCATGCGTGTGTGTGTGTGGGGGGGTGTTTTTTTGTGTGTGTGTGTGTGCATGTGGAAATAGGACATCAGATTTCCTGGAGCTGGAGTTATAAGGTTAGGAGATAGCTGGTTGGGAGCTCTGAGCTGATCTCAGGACTGATGGAAGTGCAGGAAGTTTTCTTAAACACTGCAGCATCTCAAGCTTTAGATCACTCTTGTTGATTTCTCCCTTTGACTTTGATTTGAAATCTTTTGCAGCTGCCAAGACTGAAGCATCTATTGACCCCAATTCTGGAGCACACAGGGCATTTTTCTTTCTGTATTGTCTGTAACATTCTTCATGAAAGCATATAACATCACTCCTTTTTTGTTTTCCCTTAACAACTTTGAGTCTTTGACTCCACAATTGTGCTCTGTTATGCAGAAACTTTCTCAGCCATTTTGATGCTTAGAGTTATGTGTTGTGAAGATGTGACTGAAAGTCATTTTCCTCAAAAGCTTAGGTCTTTACTTCATCCACAGTAAGAAAAAATGGCTGCAGGCTGACTGCTGTTATTTCGTCAAAGTTTCACAGCTTGACAAGATTTTATCGACAGATGTACTTTCCATTGAGTCGCACATGTATTACTAGTGATAAAACTTTTACCTGTTAATCTGCATGGCTATGCATGATTAAAACCGCCATTTTTTTTTATTAATCTTTGTATTTATTTACATTTCAAATGATGTCCCCCTTCCTGGTTACCCCTCCAATAACTCCCCAGCTCATCTCTTTCATCACCTTCTCTTTGCCTCCATGAGAGTGCTCCTCTACCCACTCCCCCACTCACCCAATCCCCCATCACCCGCTAGCATCCCCCTATGCTAGGACATCAAGCCTCCCTCCCCTCCCAATGAGGTCAGATAACACCATCCTCTGCTTCATATGTATCTGGAGTCCTGGCTCCTTCCATGTATACTCTTTGGTTGGTGGTTTAGTCTGTGGGAGCTCTGGGTGGTTCAGTTAGTTGATATTATTCTTCTTACGGGGTTGACGTCCTTTTCAACTCCTTCAGTCCTTCCCCTAGCTCTTCCATTCAGGTCGCTGGGCTCAGTCCAAATATTGACTGTGAGTATCTTCATCTGTGTTATTCAGGTGTTGGTAGAATCTCTCAGGAATCAGCTATATCAGGGTCCTGTCAACAACCACTTCTTGACATTAGCAATAGTGTGGGAGGTGGTTGTCTGCAGATTGGATGGATCCCTGTGAGATGGTTTCTCTATGGGCTATCGAAGCAATGTTTCCATGTGTATTTATTGTCTGCAGATGTGATGGATCCCTATGTGAGATGGCTTCTCTATGGACTATCGGAGCACTGTTTCCATGTGTATTTATTTTAGTTCCTATGTGCTTGTACATGCTGTCACGGTTCTTGTAAGAAAGCCACATGGTTGGAGTCAGTTCCTCTGTTGATCATATGTGTTCTGGGAGTTTACCCCAAACATGTTAGGACAGCAGCAAGCACTTAGCTGCTTAGCCATCTCACTAGCCCCTAAGTAAGTACTTTTGAGTAAGTTCCAAGCAGACTTGTCTAATTTATTTTTGGCAATTTTTAAGAAGAAGCCTGCATCTTACAAATTTTACTGTAAAAGTTGAGAAATTTTAGCATGCATTTTGGTATTTAAATTTTTCATGGGCAGGGAGTTCAGTAAGTAAGCAAGCAAGAGGAAATGATGAAACTGAATCCAGTAAAAAATGTCAAGGGCCAGCTAAAATGGTGTTAACACAAAGTCATATAGAGAAATCCATGAGCCAAGTACCATGACATATACTCTTAACTGTAATCAAATCCTGTATACCACATGCTTCCTTTAAAAATAAAATGAAGCCGAATCAGTGTCAAAACAGGCACACCAGGAAAAGAGCTGCCTTAATATTATATCATCAAACTTTTAAAGCTTGAGTAAGTTTAGGCATGAATTTCATCATACTGTCTTGGATTAAACTGTTAAAAAAAAATAGTAGTGTTTGGTCTGAGGACATAAGCCATTGGTAAATTGTCTGCCTTGCTGGAAGACCCTAGTTTTCATTCAATAACACCCCTTTGCTCTCTTTCACTTTCTGTCTCTCTCTGTCTCTCTCTCTCTCTGTCTCTCTGTCTCTCTCTATCACACACACACACACACACACACACACACACACACACACACAGACACACTCCCACATAGTTGACCTCAGGGCTGGTAAAATTAACCTTGGAAGCATGTTTCTTGAGTAAAAGGAGGAAAATAAATGTAAATCCAGAATAAAGTGATGGGGAAGGTATGTAGGACTTGCTTGAGGCAGAGTGTTAGAAACAGACATTAACAAACATTCAATAAACAAGTCCCTAGCAAGGAGGTAAAATACTACCTCTAATCTGTTTGCTCCAAATTTGGTCTGCGTGCTTCATGTCTGCAAGGAGAGAACAAGAATTGTCAATAGTTTCAGCATTACATTGCATGTGAGTAAACTTAGGATCAACTTAACCCTAAGTCCAAGGAAAATCACATGTCTATTTTTTCTCTTATCCTAATTCAAAGTATATTTCATTAAACAAATGACACACAAAAAATGACCAAGCTTGGATGTCATTCTTAGTTCTGTAAGACTTAATTTAAGTCTCTTGAATTATTACAGGTAATTTAGTGTGATTAACTATACAAAGCACAAAATAAATAGATAACAAAAACTGCTTTTGGGTTGTTTTAGCAAATGATTGGAGTGATTATTTAAATTGGTATTGCTCTGAATATTCATGATAGATCAGGATACTATAGCTAAAGAGAATATTTAGTATTTGTAAAAATTCCTGTATCATGAAACTGATTTGTATAGTATGCTAGCTATAACAATATATTGCTGTTGATATTTGTCTGGGATATTTTAAGTTATGGCTAACATTAGAAGTCATTAAAGATACTGAAATTAAATTTATCAATAGAATGCTATCAAGTTCTAGCCATCATTATTATAGCAATTTTGACGCTTCTACACAAAATGGTGCTTAATAAACATTTTAGTAAAACGTGAAATCATAAATAAGGAAAACCAAGCAAAACTCATGCAAATGTAATTTCCATTAGAGTATGAACTCAGTCTTACCAACTTCATTGTCCTCAGTATTTCTCCACATAGTTTGAAGACATTCGTTTTTCACATGTCTTCGTGTATACATGTTAGGCGCCATAAGAACCTCGCCCCAAGATGGCGATGGCCACCTGAAGGCCGAGTGATAAATAAGTCCTTATTAGGTGTGAAGGCTGTGCTTCAAGGTGGCCTGATCTTAAGCAAGCATTAAGAGCCTATGGAGAGATGATACATGGCATGAGTTCATGGGCTCCTGGCAGGGTTTATAAGCTGCGCCTGGGAAGGGATCGCAGGCTCGCCATCTTGACTACCAACTGCTAAGCATCCTGAGTAAACTGCTGTGAGAAGGAACCGGTTGTTCCATGTCTTAATTCCTGCTGGTCAGGGTTGACGTGGCACATATACACTCTTGGCTTTTTTTAATCAATTTTTCCTGAAAATAAAAGTAATAGGCCCATCTTAATCCCTCAACACGTGGTTTTTTTTTTTTTTTTTTTTTTTTTTTTTTTTTTTTTTTTTTTTTTTTTTTTTTTTTTTTTAGTTGGGTCCATGAGAGATATTTATGTATTTGCAATGAAAATCTCTATATATTTAACTTGTACCAAAATTATCCTGGTTTGTATCTTATTCTTATGTGAGGAATTAAAACGTTATGTGAGTGGAGAGCATGCATAAACTCTTTTGTTTAATATTCTTGTCAATACTATGCTGAAGAAGAGTCCTTTAAACATTCAAGTGTTAAGTACATTAGTTAAGAGTTTTCTATAAATTGCTAACAAGAGCATTAATTCTAAACTTTTATTTAGCCTATTAACTATCCATGTTTTATTCTGTTTCTACTTCAATTACAAGGTAGAGAAGAAGTGTCTACTACATAGAAGACTTGTTATTACTTTTATTACTTTGGAACCACAAAACAGTTCTAGGGATGCCCTGACTCCTCACCTTAGAGGATGGGAAAATAAGGATGCCCATCAGGGCCAAATTTTTGCTATTGATCCATTTCACTAGCTGCTACCCAAAATTACTTAGCTTATTTTATATGCAAAAGGAGACAGAGATGAGCTTCTACTCCAAGGATGTCTGAAGATGAAGCACACAGATGCTGGTTTATCCTTCTAAAGCGCTTCAGAAATAAAGATTAAAATCTTTCTGCATATTGCCTATATCACAGCATTGCTGACTTTTAAATCTCATGCGCCTCTTCCACTGGCAATTCTTCAACCTACAGACTTTTTAAACTGTCATTAAACTACCAAGTTTTTACTTTACTATCATAAGAAGCACAGTGTCATGTTAAATTTCTTCCCTATAATGGTAGAAAATAACATGCCATCTTTCATATTTTTCTCTCTCGACTTCTCCACTCCATGTCTGAAGATATTAGAGAAATAATGACTATGTGTGAAGGCACGACAGTAAACAAGGAGATGAAGCAGGATGAAATTTTGGCAACGTACATTGATTCAAGGCTTGTTGCCCTAAGTTTAAATCTAATATTTGTCTTCTGAAATGATGACACATTTTACTGATAAATATTAAGGAATATGGAAAGGCTGAGAGAGCTTTGAAGTTCAGTTGATAAATTATCTCCAGGCCATGTAAAATGATCATGATACAGCTGGCTTACTGCATATTCAAATTCAATTTGCAGCAATAAGAAAATTGCAGCCATGTGTTGAAGTCATAATTTTGTGTGTGTGTGTGTGTGCGTATGTGCGGCTATGTGAGTAAGTATGTCCACATCAGGGTGCATACACAGGTCCGTTCCCAAGATGTGTGTACATCCATTTAGAAATATTTCCAGTCAACAAACCTGAGCTTGAATGATCGATGCTCAACACTAGGTGTAGATGATCCTGAACTATCTGATTGCAAGTTGTTCATTTTCCCTGGTATGTTTCAATACTCTTCCAGGGAAATATAGAATTTCTCCCCAGTGAATACTTCACTTTGCTGCATGCAGATTAGATATTCTTTTATCTAGGAGCCTGCTTTTATGGACCTGAGAGTCCAAGAATATGGTCAGTGTATTCCTCTAGCTAGTACACATCACAGGATGCTGTTTGTATCACTTAGCTTTTGTTAACACTTTGCCATGCTTTGCTTCCCAAACTGTGAAGATACTGACTATTGTTCATGGTAAAAAAAACCCACAGTTTTTGCTTCACCTTTCAGCTAAAACCATTTCTTTCCCTCCTTTTCCTGAATTCACTCTTCTGGAAATTGAAATTTATCTTTTTGCTAAACTACAAGGCATGCCAAACCCCAAATAGCTAAGGGATCATAATTCAGAAGCCACTGGTTCAGTTTCTTGCATGCAAAGCCTGTATGAGTAACCATAGGCATTGGGATACATTTCTTAGAACAGCCAGAAAACTCAGCAGGAAGAAGCTGAACTTGCCTGAAAGAACTTGCCAGAAGAATTGCTGGGGAAACTGTCCATATTTTACACCATATGGTAATATGGGCCAGGTCCCTTCTAGGTAGCCAGAGCGTTTTTTACAAGTAGATAAGTGAGTCCTTGGGACACAGCACTTGCTTCTCACCTTCCTGATGATTTAAGAGAACTGGACTGGGATTTTAAAGATTTAAATACTAGTCCCTGCTGAAATGTTAACTAACTGTGACCTTGGGAAAGTCGTACACTCACTTAGCCTGTTTCCTCGTCTGAGATTTGAGGGGATTCCAAGAAATGATCTCCATGGCCTTGTCTAGTTCCACATTTCTGTGATTTTGCCCAATGGCTCTTTTCTTACATGGCTTCTTTCCAGGAAAAAGTCACAAGAGGCATGTGTTAACTTTGTGAGTGAGTTTGTGTGTGTGTACATATGTGTGTGTACATGCCTGCCTCTGTGTGTGTGTGTGTGTGTGTGTGTATGTGTGTGTGTGTGTGTGCATTCTTATTCGTTTTTTATTTCACGATTTATAAAAATAAAAAGGAATGCCCCTGTGGTCTGTAAAATTGTTTCACATTGAATGCTGTGTGGAACAGCCAGTTTTCCATTTTAATTCTTCTAAAATATTTGTCCATGCAAAACAGGCATAAATCCCAACAAAGCTTTCCTGTGAATTGCTGCATTTTGAGTGGTCCGTCCTCTCCACAGTGTTGAATTGCTGTGAGAATGGCAGTTTAAATGTACCCTGCAACCAATTCTGGTATTAGAATAACATTTGCTGGTTGGCTACGGAGGGAAAGGAAGGGCTGGTGAACAACTGCATCTCATATTCCATGTTGCTTGTCTTCCCTGGGGACATAAAATGAGGTCACACCTATTAAAGGCATAGATGTGGACATTCTCATAAGGAAACCTATCCTAAATGAAAGATGGATGGAAAACAGAAGAATGAAAGGAAATATGTGTTAAAGAGAAGAGGAGGAAGAATAAAAAGAAAAATGGGAAATACAAGACTTAATGGAGAATAAGCCAATGAGAGACAGAAAATGATGGTGTGTAAGATAAGAAGAAAGACGAGCATGTGTGCATACAGTTATGAATCCTCGATAAGTGTGTGGAGCAGATTTCCTTATGAGGGTCAGAAACACTAGTAAAAGTATGATTCACACGAGATTAGGAGGAAGATGAGGGATTCTGGGCTTGTCTGCAGAGAGATGTTCAGTAGAGAAGCCCAAGGAATTACAAGCTTGTTTCTAGGTGATACACTTTCTTCTGGAAGCACAAAACAGTTATAGTAAAAAGATTGAGAATAAGCTGAGTAAAATATTTGTATTTATATACGATTTACCCTTTGTTTAAGTAAAAATAATTCACAACAGATATGAAACTGAAGGCCTAGAAACTCAGGAAAGTATGCATTAGTAATTAATATTTTTCAAAAATGGGCTTTATCTAGTAGTTAGTCTGATCTCCCCCAATACAAATCCAATTCCTATAGCATAAAGTCCCAATTAGTTTACTTGTTTATTCATTAGACATCTCTTTGAAGCCAATACTATGCTTCTGACTTGGTAGAGTTGGAAAGAAAATTTGATCTTTCTTTTGATATTGCAATTTAAGTCTATGATAAAATTATCAAACATGCTTGTCAGAATATACATGAATATTTCTATAGTATCACATAGTGAAAAAATAAATATGGTTATCTTCATCAATTATAGTTCCAGAGTATACATCTGCACTATATTTATTTGTAGGTAAAACACATATTTCAGTCTCATTAGTGGGTGGCTTCCTTGTGATTGTTGTCTGCAAATATTCAATAGTCTTGTACACTCCCGTTTTTGACATCTAGAAGTGTAACATGCCTAGGTACCCAAAAATGACTGTCACCTTTCCTTCTCTCAATTCTTACCCACCCCCATGAAAAAATTGATTATGTCTTTACTTCATATTTCTAGAAGGTCTCCACTAATGCTTTCCATATATAATAAAATCCATATGAAAATTATCCATTGTATTACTCTACTTTCCTATAAAATACCAATTTGAATGCAGGTCCCTTCTGTTTGAAGCCCATAGACATTTAAGTAATAGCCTTCCCCAACCCCACTTTTTTTTTGACATTACTTAGATCAAACTTTCAATTTGAACACAACCAATGGCCTCAGTTTCCCTTTATGACTTGCAAGCTATATCTTCTATAAGATTCAAATTCTAACCATAGACAAATCGAAAATAAACAAAAAGTGTGTATAGGAATTACAAAGATATCTGAAATGAAGTTCACATTTGATGATACCAAACTTATACGTGGAAGAGATTATACATTTCCATGCAGCTCTCTAAAAAATAGCCTTTTCTTTATCAAACTTGTGAATTTCTTTCTCTGAATTCTTTTGCCGTGTACTTTCTGTTAGCTGACTGGGTTTACTATCTGTCCCCTCATCTGTGTATGTAATTTTCTAAATGAGCAGTGGTTAATCACTTATAAATATTATTGTGCCTATTCCTTAGCATATTAGAGCTAAATGTCTCACATAGTGCATGTATGGGCTGGGATAAAAAGATGGTGGCACAGGCTCATTCTTCTATAGCATCATAGTTGTTCCCATTGGAGACAGATGCCAAGGATCTTCCAGCCTCCTTCCTATCTTCTGATCTATGTTTCCTCCCACCCTTTTCCTTCTTCATTTTATCCTTGTTGAAAAAACACTGTATACATATTTGTTTTATTTTCCTTGCATTTTCCCTCTATTTACATGAATATTTCCCATATATAGTACAAAGGACTTCACCCATTACCTCCTAAACTCCTTAACAACCATGTGAAGTGAATGCTATCCTTTGTTACACTTTCATAGATGAGTAAACTGAGACCTTGAGGGACTCAATAATTCCCCTAAGATCCCACAGCAAATATGCAATAAAATCAAATCATATGTTCTCCAAACCAGCTTTACACAACACTGCTGTGTTATATGTAATAGAATTATGATGTATAATTTTGTTAAATGATTTATTATTTCTCTACCAAATGATAATGTAATAATGCATGTGGTTAATTCTCAAAAGGAAATGGAAAAATAATCTGAAAAGAGAAAATAGTGAAATGTGAGGAGATTCTGAGAAAGTCAGCTCAATCTATCTTGGTTTTAATCTAGTTGTCAAGGATGTCTGCCTCCAGTGAACTTGCCTTACTGGTTGTAAGCAACTGTACTCTTTGGCATAAAGTTCTCCTATAATCATTATTTGTTTCAATGTTTCTTGCATACACAGTGTGTACCAATCCTCTAAAAAGGCTGGAACATGAAAAAGGAACATGCAAACACACACACACACACACACACGCACACGCACACGCACACGCACACGCACACGCACACCCCAATTGCCATTTTGCTGAAGTTGTTTATCAACTATAAAAGTTATCTGGTAGACCTTTTGGAGTTGCTTATATATACTATCATATTATCATTATATCATCTGTACATAGTGTTACCTTCACTTCTCCTTTTTTTCCAATTTGTATCTCTTTGATCTGTTGTGTTATTGCTGTAGCTAGAACTTCAAGTACGACATTGAATAGATACAAAGAGACTGGGCGTCCCTGTCTTGTCCCTGATTTTAGTGGGCTTGCTTCAAGTATCTCTCCATTTAATTTGGTATTGGCTATTGATTTGCTATATACTGCTTTTATTATTTTTAGGCATGGGCCTTGAATTCCTGGTCTCTCCAATGCTTTTAATATGAAGGGGTGTTATATGTTGTGAATTGCTTTATCAGCATCGAATGAGATAATCATGCCATCTTATTCTTTGAGTTTGTTTATATAGTGAATTAATATTAATGGATTTTTACATATTGAACCAAACTTGCATCCTTGGGATGAAGCATACTTGATCTTGGTGAATGATGGTTTTGATGTGTTCTTGGATTCGATTTGCTAGAATTTTATTGAGGATTTTTGCATCAATATTCATAAGTAAAATAGGTCTGAAGTTTTCTTTCTTTGTTGGGTCTTTGAATGGTAATGGTATCAAAGAAACTGTGATGTCATGGAATAAATTAGGTAGTGTTCTGTTTCTATTATATGGAATAATCTAAGGAGTGTTAGTATTAGCTCTTCTTTGAAAGTCTGGTAGCATTCTGCACTAAGGCCATCTGATCTTGGGCTTTTGTGTTTGTCTGTTTTTGTTTTGTTTTTTTGAGGTTTTTAATGATTCCTTCTGTTTCCTTAGGGGATATGGGACTGTTTAGACAGTTTACGTGCTCTTGATTTAACTTTGATATGTGGTATCTGTCTAGAAAATGATCCATTTCATCTAGGCCTTCCAGTTTTGTTGAGTATAGGCTTTTACAGTAGGATCTGATGATTTTTGAATTTCCTCCATTTCTGTTGTTATGTCTCCCTTTTCACTTCTAATTTTGTTAATTTGTATACTATCTCTGTGCCTTTTAGTTAGTTTGGATAAAGGTTTAATCTATCTTGTTAATTTTCTTAAAGAACCAGCTTTTGATTTTATTGAATATTTTTATTGTTCTCTTAGTTTCTATTTGGTTGATTTGGCCCTGGTTTGACTTTTTCCTGCTATGTACTCCTCTTGTGTGTGTGTGTGCATCTTTTTGTTATAGGGCTATAGGTGTGCTGTTAGTTTGCTAATGTAGGATCTTTCCAATTCAGATTGCCATAAATTTGAAATACTTCCTCCTCTACCTTGTAGCGGCAAAGATGTGCAACATCTGGTTTGTTTTCTTAGTTATGGGTCACACTGCTGCTGTTTGACAAATGCTCTCTTACGGAGCCACATTCTTAGCCTCAATTGTTTTTGACAGGCAAGTTTAAGCTACCAGAACTAAATTTAAATTTGAATTTTAGAATTATTCTCAAAATTT
The DNA here is from genome assembly GCF_011762505.2 of Arvicanthis niloticus. NCBI lineage: Eukaryota > Metazoa > Chordata > Mammalia > Rodentia > Muridae > Arvicanthis > Arvicanthis niloticus. The sequence goes on along the minus strand of NC_133430.1, from coordinate 21,808,300 downwards.
GTCTGTTTTAATAATCCCTGAGTTACTTAAAGATTCTCACACTCTTCCTCAGCTTTCTACCTCAGAGGATCATGCTATGGAAGAGAAAAGGCCTGAGGAAGTGGCAGAGAGTAAACACCTTGATACACGGTGAGGCTGCCATATGCAAAAATATCGGTGGTACTTTTGCTGATTAGTTTAATTGTGCAACTTAGTATAGTAAAATCAAAGTTAAAAGTTAAGTCATAAATTAGAAGTATAAGGACTGGAGAAATGACTGAGCAGAAAAAAAAAACTACTTATGACTCTTGTAAAGAACTGAATTCAATTCTTAATCCCCAAGTTTGGTGGTTCATAGTTGCTTATAACTCCAGCTCCAGGAGATTTGATGCATGATCCTGGCCTCTGTGTGCACATGCACACTCAGATGCACAGACCAACACACAGATGCTCACATATGTATATCTTAGAAATAATTAAACTGGAAGAATAATTCACACTCTTGTCAATTATCTACTTTTTTTGAGTTCACCGTATGAATGATCTTGGTTATTGATATTTGTATCAAATACCTTTCTAATTGGAAATGCAGACTTCTCAACACCACTGAAATAAAGCTAAGAAGATAAACTATGTCTCACTCTAAACGTCAGACTTTAAATATGAATTCACTTGGCTGATATACTAAGGAAATAATTGACTTGCCTTTCCTATAATAAATAGGGTCTCACCAAAACTTTATCTTTTTGTTCCTAGGAACTACAGTATTCCCCATTAGAAGCTGAGTTAGAACTGATTTGTCATGGATTATAATGTGGTTAAGAAATCGGCACTGATTTTGGAAAGTTGCAGAGATGTGGTTATTTGTAAATAACAAGTACTATCATGCCTGACTGAGATGGAATGGGGTGCTATATACACACATAGTTGTAGCAAACACCAAATACAGAGAAAACTGGAAATTTCAGGAAAATAGAAAATACACACTTTCTCTGTATCTTACTTGTTAAATATCCACTTTTATCATGAACTGGATTGTTAATTAACACCTTAAGAAATTTTCAAGTTTTACTGAAATATCTCCTTTCAAAACTGATGGCTCAAGTAATGCTTTGCCCTACTTTTAGAGCCACAGCTCTTTCAAAGATATGAAGCTGAGAAATATAAACTCTATGAAATTAGACAAAACACTTAATTTTCTGAACCTCAATAAAATTGCTGCCCTTCTATGATTTTTGGCAGCAAGGAATATAATTTTATAAAAGAATTTGCTTATTCCTTAGATCCCTGTCAGTATTAATTTTTATGTTAAAATTACTCAAAAAAGTAAAGAAAAAAATACTTCATTGAGAAGTTGAAGGGTTGTGGATCAGTAAGTTTCTTTTATTAATAAAAAAACCATGTATTTTAAAGTTGAACTATAAATACACAACCCTCAAGGTTAATAGTAAGAAATATACTAAATAATACACTATTTACTATTTAAAATATTTATAAATATTTAAAATTTTAAAATATTTAAAAGGCGTATTTTTTTAAAAGAAAACAATACCTCTTTCTGTGGAACAGTCCTATCTCTTTGGTATCTCTTTTGGCACTTTAAACATTTGGAAGAATATATTTTCAAGAAGTTATAAGGTTCTATAATATCATAGCCAGACCTATTTTGCACCCAAGCAGGAACAGAGTAATTGAGAAAAAAAAAAGGACTAAAATATGATGGTTGTCAGTTTCACTGTATGTGACATAATCAATCTTAATGGAAGTTTTTGTAGCTGTTGTTTCTGTTTCAAAGTTAATAAATTTTTGGGATTGGTGTGAAACCTGCTCATGGTACTAACCCTTGCCCTATGTGGTTTGGAGATACAGTGAGCAAAACAAGTTCCATACTGCCATGGGATAGCCATTATTCTGAGGCAGGAGATAAAAAATTTGAACAGAGAGATCAGGACATTAAAAAATGGGAAGTTAAAGGTGTAAGAAGACAGATTGCAAAGTTTGCTATGAAAAGGTAATTCTGATCTTGGACAAAGTGGTGAGACCCCCTGGGAAGGAGCCAGCTGAGTGCTTTGAGCATTGATGCAGAGGCAGCAGTAAGTCTAAAACAGACTAATGCTCTGTTTATCTGAAAAACGACAAACCGACCAGATAACTGGATATGTGTGAGCAAGATGGAAAGGAGTTGGATCCAAGTTCAAAGAGGTAACAGGAGCTGAGTCTTTCAGTGGGTTGAATGAGTTTGAGAATTTAATCTGACTGAGCTAGTCATCTATTTCAGGATTTTGAACAGAAACATAATATAAGGTAGCAGCTTATAAGAGACGATTTTGGAAGGAATGGGTGGAAGCAGAGACGCAAGTGAGATAGTCTGTGCAATAATTTAGGGGAGAGATATTGGGACAAGGTGAGGAGTGGCTGAGATAGAAGTTGCAGTGAATGCTCAACTTGGTTGTATCTGAAAGTAGGTCAAGTAGGCAGCTTGTCTGTTGTGTTTCAGTGAGGTGTTTCTTGTGCAGTGAACATCCAGTAAGAAATTAGCATATTTATTATACAACATAAAATCTTTTATTTATAAAAGTTTTATTCTTTTAACTTCTAACATTTTATGTCATCTTTACAACAGTGTCTTACACACATAACCCTTTATCCAACAAAGTGGTCATTACTCACAATACAACATTGTAAGTAGTATACAATATACACATACACATATACATATATAATTGTATGTATTTTGTAATATTTAATATATATTATATTAATATATTATTATAATATATAATACTAATATATTAATTATTATAGAGCAGAAATTTGGTAGGCACATACTTGAGGCTTAGGTGAATCCCAGCTTCCTGCCAGACTCCTGACTTGGAATATGTATCATACTTCTCACATAAAAGAGATATGACCACAGCTCACGTAGGCTCAAGAAAGAAGCCTCCATGCTAATGAGGTATCTAGAGGCATGGAAAGCATAACCAATAAGTATCCTTTCCCAGACACTTCTCCCTGCAAAAGGTATTTAATCTCAGGCCCACTCTAAGAAGGGAGATATGGTTTTAACGCATCAGTTTTCTATTATGTCATTGAATGATTGGAACCACAGACTGTCTCTTTTCATCAGTATCTCCTGTGAAGAACCATGGAGAAGGCCTTTACCTACAGAGAAGCTGTCTACTCTCCCATAGAAGGCCTCGCTGTACTCTCAGCCACAACTGCCACCAATCTTGTCACCATCAAGCCAAGGACTCTCCCCATGGGACCAGCCAGAGCTCCCCCTTTTCTCCCAATCTCTGGCTAGATCGCCTCCCCCCTCTGTTCTCTGCTCTTCTGTGACTCTCAGTGGTGTCTGGGTATCCAAGGGTCTGAAAACCCTATAGCCCCAGGCTTCATTGCAAGCCTAGGAAGTCCAAAAACAACTCTGTCTTTCCCATGTCTCAGACTGTGCTTTCCCACTTCTGACAGCAGTGACTAGGAACTTGCCTATGGCCCAGCACTTGCCCTCCATTAGCATGGGATAAGTACAGTCAAACTTCCTGCTTTCTGCCTCCCCTGTGCAGAAGGCTGTGCCCTGTGGCGGAGTTAACATGGGACCCACAACCCTACATATATATTTGTGTGTGTGTCTGTGTGTGTGCCTGTTTGTGTGTCTCTCTCTGTGTGTGTGTACATGTATAATGAAATATCATGTGATAAAGTATGAAAAAGACAACTTATAGAAGGGTTTCCCTGGGCTAATGGTTCCAGAGGGTAAGACTTCATGCTGGAAGAGTGATGGTATGCTGAGGCAGGAACCTGAGGACTTGTCTTCAACCACAAGTGATTTAAAAATCTCAACCTCAAAATGATATAATTCTTTAAACTCCTAAAGCTAACCTATGGTGAAATACTTTCTTCAATAATACCTCCTAAACTCCTCAAACTGTGCCGTCAGTCATGGGCTAAGTAATTAAATGCACAAGGCTAAGGAAACTTCCCACCCAAAACACCAGTCATTGTTTGTCTTTCGGGGACAAAAGTAAATATTATGTAGTACTTTTCCAAATAAAACGCAGTTACTTAGAGCTCGCATGGATGAGGGGAAGGTTCATTGTTGAGAATTTCCAGTTTATTCTGAAGCTTATTTTTTCTTATGCTTCACTTCCACGTACTTTTCCAGTTTGAGATTTATCTTGTCCTCTAGTTGATACAACAATATTTATGATAATAACAAACATGAAGCTAATATAAGATGAAATCAATAAGGTAGAAATAGAGAAGTGCCTTTATCCAAGTATCTGAAATGATTCTTTATTTAGATGTTTTTAAGACAGTATGTTTCATTAACATCTTTGTGTTCATGAAAACAATATTATATGTAATCAGATTTAATATTAGGTCTTTGAGGTCACGGTTTGCCACATGTTCACATGGATAAAAATCCAATGACCAGAAAAGTACTGATTGTAACTAATTATATGTTGAACAAAGAGAGAATGGACAGTCGTATTTCAATATGGTAAATGTTGGACAAAAATTCTCTAGTGCTTTGAAAAACACCAAGTCAACTGCTTCCATGATTGCTAGAACAGGAGTTTCTGAAATGTATTTGGTTATAACTGGACAACTTCTCTCTGACAAAGAGAAAACTCATTAGTTTTAATGTCCTCCTAGCATTAGTTTCTTCCTCTAAACATTGGAAACCACTTTGTTCACATAGGTTTCATTTTGATTGTTATTTTTACTATTATTACTTGTACTAGATTGTCTTGAGGGACATACAAGCAAAAGACAAAAATCTTAAATACCAGAGGCATTTACATACATTTATACTGCAGGCTATCAGAAAACCGATAACAAGCTGAATATATAGAATGTACTTGGGTCTAAACTGACACTGACTGTCATCAAACTTGGAATTGACTGCCTTTCTGCTGTCCAGATAGCTCCATTTTACCCAGGTTTATTCCTTTGTATATAATTATTTTGTCAGTTTTCATAGATAATCACATGATTCCCTCTGAGATAATGTTGGAAAGCCATGCCTAGATCCAGTTTAAGTTCGTGTGTCAGCTCTTTGGTTAAGTTTTGGCCTGTCTCAAGTTGTTTTCTGACCTCTAGTTAACCATTTTATTTTTCACACTATTTCACACTTTCCAAAAAATTCTTGGGAGTCATCAGTCATCAGTGTTTTCTGTATTATAATTTTATATATCCTATTTCCATATAATTTTCTTCTCCAACTGAGCTGTTTTGAATTACATGAATACTTGTAACCACAGTGGGCCCAAGTAACGGGAAGCAGGAGTAGAAAATTAAGACAGAATGACAGAGTTACTGTTTTTCATCTCATCATTTAGACTGTTGTCTACAGTAATATTTATTAATTCCTAATGTTTTAATTAAGAATAAGTAGAAGGAGGCATAGGAACAAAAGATTAGATTCAGTATGCTTGGTTAGTGACATGGCTGCTTGAACATCAGTTGCAATATGGAGAGAGAGCAAGACGGTGAGAGAGTGAGAGAGCAAGAGAAAGAGGGAGGGAGAGAGAGAGAGGGAGAGAGGGGGAGGGAGAGGAAGGAAGGGAGGGAGGGACAGACAACTATGTTGAGTATAGACTTGGAAGAAGGTTGCCAAGATACATTCCATCCATGAGAGTAATGGCTAAGAGTTCTCAATGTGTACAATTTCCTGCTATAGCAAAATGGATACTGCTCTACAATTAATGACTAGAGAAAAGAAGAAAACTAAGCTGCAACTAAGTTGCAGTAATAATAACAAAAATATTATTAATTATAAGTTCTGGCATTGTACTAATTTGTTTCCTGAATTCTTTTTTTTGCATATTTACAGAAGTAATACAATAAAGAATCATTCTCTACTAACTTGACACCTGCATTTAACTGGTACAAATATAATAAAAATCTGAAAGTTGCTTTTATTCAGGTATTGTGTGGAATTTCCTTGAGGCATCATTCCATTCCTATGTGAGAAAACTGATCATATTTATTAAACATTAAAATCATCCCTCTGCCTGATAGAAGGACAGCATCATTTTAGCTCAAGCTAAGGCAACTTTATCCATGGTGATCATCTCTGCATGTAATTTATGTTCCATAGATATATTGAAATAATAGAAATAATGTTCTTGTTCTTTATATTTTCTTTGAGGTAAAAGGTAGAAGTGTATTTGCTAAAGATTTGTCAAGTATTTTTTTCTAACAATAAGGACAAACACAATAAGCAATATTATTTTCTTTATTCAAATATGTCCTTAAATAAACACACGAGTAGTTTATTCTTGGTTTTGTTTAGCCTATATAGTTTATTATATGTGCTACAGTTATTTGGTAGACAAAGTATCTCTGACTTGGAAGGCTGCAGTACTGTCAAGAGGGAGACATAGAGACAATCATATTTCTCTTTTCTTTCTTCCTTCTTTCCTTCTTTCCTTCCTTCCTTCTTCCCTTCCTTTCTCTCTCTCTCTCTCTTTTGCCGTTTTATTCTTAATTAATTAATAAACTAACTAAATAATTAATTAATTAACATCCCAAACACTGCATCTTCTCTTGCCCCTCCCCCTTACTGAAACCCTCCACAGCTTTCTCCCCTTAGCTTCTGAGAGAATGAGGCCCTTCTTGCGTGTCTCCCACCTCTGGCGCATCAAGTCTCTGCCAGATTTGGTACAGTCCTGTTGGGGAATGGATACCACAGTCAGGTCACAGCTTTAGGGAGAGCCTCTTCTCCAGTTAGGGGATACATGGAGATTGAGCTGCACACCTGCTGCATATGTGCCAGGGGCCTCATTCTAGCCTGTGTGTATTCTTTGGTTGGTAGTTCACTTTCTGAGAGCTCACAGAGGACCAGGTTAGTTGATTCTGTTGGTTGAACTGTGGGGTTTCAGTCCTCTTTAGGTCCTTCAATCATTCAAAAATTCTTCCTTAAGAGTCCCTGACCTCCATCCAATGTTTGGCTGTGGGTATCTGTGTCTGTTACAGTCAGTGTTGGATGGAGTCTCTCAAAGGACAGTTATGCTAAGCCCTTGCCTGCAAGCATAACATTAATGACAACCACATTTTAAAATGTAAAACAATAGATTAATTTTTGAAAGTTCAGATGTGGCCTGTTTGAAAACTTTTATTCTTCTTTCATATAGAAAATAAAGTTCTGATCCTATACTTGTACTTACTATGAAAAAATTGACTAGGTTAAGTAATAATATGATAATATTTATAAATATTTGATATTACATACTGACTTACCCAGGTTTACTAAAACTACAGTCACAGTACTGTGACAGTTCAAACACTAATTTTACTTCATTTTTATTCTTACATCTTAAAAAAAAGTTGTTTTTATTTTGTTCTGTTTTGTGTTGAGACATGGTATCACTATGCAGAGCATAGGACAGGGTCACATTGACCTTTGAACCTCAAAGTCTAGAAGACATTTTGTCTTCCAGATGAATATGGTACATGAAAATACTATAGGACAAAGAAAACCAAGATAATCAATTGTAAAAATAAGGGCTTTTGTGGGACTGCCTTGGCTCTAAATTTGCTACTAAATGACATTATTTTCAATCGATGTGACAGCTTTTTAAATCCATGCAAAAGTACAGACTACAACCAGATCTCTGGGTACAGAAATTGGCATTTGAATACACAGTGCACAAAAACACCCTCCAAAAATCAACCACTCATTTCTTAATTAATCAACTAATTAATTAATTAATTAATTAGCATTTTAGACTGAGTCACATGTAAGTCACGCTGTTCTTTTCCCTTGTCTTTCTCTATTGAGACCTTAGATGACATGCACAAGCCATCAGGCATGAATTGAAAAAAAAAACTCTAACTTGGTAGCAAATTCAATTTACATAATTGAAAATGAAAAAAATTAGTATTTTTAAAAGACTACAGTATTACAAATAATATATGTTGTAAATTTCATTCCCCATTCAATTAAAGTCTTTATAAAATAAAACAATTTATAATAATTATACATTATTTAACAATAAATATATTAATGGGTGTTTTTCTTTCAGAATATGTGAAAACTAAAAGCGATCACAGCTGCAACATTTTGTCCATGATAGTAAGCAAAACAAAGACTTTCTTTATTGACAGTTCCCATACTTAGTTTAAATACACCAGTCATATTAAGTAAAGTTTTTAATATTTTTTTTAATTGGAACCATTATCATGTCAGTGAAAGTAAACATTCTGTAGTGGCCTTTCTGGATTGAAATAGAAGCATCCCTTCTGAGTTAAACTGGGTCATATTATAGACAGCCCTTGTTCTGGGATCCTCACGGGGTTTGAGGACTCTGGCTTATGATTCTTAAATTAATGTCACCGAGGAAGGAAAAATTTGGAGTAATCACAATACATGTTATAAAACACCTGCTTTGAGCCTAGGGTTGCACATCAGAGACGAGTGTGTGCCTGGACTCGGCTGAGATCTGGGCCCTGTGTCAAATCTCTCTTATCATTCATAGGCATCAAACTCGTCCCTCACACTTTTCATCAATCTTCATCACCTTGGAGACCCTCAGAGATCATTTACCAAAAATATAAGAGTTTTCATTTTCACACTGATGGGAATCAAGCACAATTCCCAACTATTGCATTTTAAAAACATTTCTGATGCCAATGTTAAAATGCTGGTGGCCAAAATCTCTCCTGGCTTGAATTTGATGTCCTGTATCCTGAAACCCTATAAGCAGTACACACAGGGGATTCGCATGAGTTCTTATACATGTGGGAAAGAGGAATCTAGCCTCTATTTGGGTAAATGGTGTCTCAAGTTTAAGTCTTGGTTTTCTTGTGTTATTTAGAAAATTAGCTGCAAACTGATTTTGTCAGTTCTAATTCTTATTTTGAATGAAACAACTGTATAAAGAAAAGTTGATTTATAAGATATTACATATGTGTATATATAATATCTTATACATCATATATACATATATATGCATATATATATAATATCAGAGCATAAGGGTGCTTATTGAATGGAAGTGTCATGAGAAAGTAGGCTTGAGAAAATAATATTTCTTGAATATCTGCCATACCACACACTGTATTACTAGTCCTTGTTTGCAATCTCATACCAACTCAATGAGTAAAGAATTATCTAATTATCTCCATGTAGGAGAGGAAAACTTGAATATCAGTGAAAGCAAAAGACAAAATGAAGACTTTCTGACTATGAATTGGGGAACAGAAATAAAAGTATAAACTCTGTAAGTATTATTGTAATAACTTTATATTTCAAGTTTTGTTTTAAAAATGGAGATTGATGTGGCTTAGACTTTTTTTGATTGAAGATATGATAAGGAATCCCATAATGAGAAGAACATTTTCACTTGCTCTAAAATAACACTGGTATGTGAGTAGGGGTGTGGGTTATTAGACAAAGAGCAATGCTGGTATGTGCAAAGCCCTCACTAAGCACTGCACAGGACAGAATATGATTGTAGACTCCTGTAATCCTAGAATTTTGGTGATAGAGATAAAAGGATCTGGAGTTCAGTCTCTTCCTTTTAGGCAGTATGAGGTCAGACAGAAACCACATGAAAGACTAACTCAAAAAGAAAACAAGCTCATGGGTTCTCAATGGAAGAGTTAGGGCAGGAATGAATGAGCTGAAGGGGACTGTAACCCCATAGAAAGAACAACAGTATTAATTAAGCAGACTTTTCAGAGCTCCCAGGGACTAAACCACCAACCAAAGCGTATACAGTGGCTAGTCCATGGCTCCTGCTACATATGTAGCAGAGGATGGCCTTATCTGTCATTAATGGGAAAGGAGGTGCTTAGTGCTGTGGAGGCTTGACATCCCAGAGAAGGGGTATGCTAGAGTGGTAAGGGAAAGTAGATGGATGGGTTTGGGAATCCCCTCTTAGAGGCCAATGAGAAGAGGATAGGGTGGGGGTCGGGGTTGTTGAGGGGAGACCAGAAAGGGGAATAACATTTGAAATGTAAACAAATAAAAAGATTAATAAATAATAATTAAAAAAGAAAACAAGCTTTTGATCCAGATCTGTGAAGGCATGCTTCTCTATTTAGAACAGTGGTTCTTTGTAGGAAGCCGCGGTTAGCGGTGATACATTCCGCCATTGCAAGATGGCGCTGACATCCTGTGTCTCCACAAGTAAACAACTGACTGAGCAGGTGCAAAAGGCAAAAAGCAAGCCAAAGTCATTGCTGTAATGAAACAGCAGGGAAAAACAACTTGAGAAAGGATTTATTAGTCCTAATCTTCCAAATCACTATTCATCATTGAAAGAAGTCAGGACACAACCTCCAACTGGGCAGAAACAACATGGAGGCAGGAGTTGATACAGAGGCCATTTTGGAGTGCAGGTTGCTGGCTTGAACTCTCTAGATTTCCTCAGCTTGCTTTTTTAACGAACCCAGGGACAAGACCACCCATAATGAACTGGGCACTTCCCCATTAATTACTAGTTAAGAAAATGAGCTACATACTTGTCAACAGCCTGACCTTATGGAGATATTTTCTTAATTGATGATCCTTCCTCTCAGATGACTTTAGTTAGTATCAAGTTGACATAAAACTCTCCACAACATAAGGCCCATTCTCTTTGTGTTATCCATCTTACAATCTTTCTGCTTGTTCTTCTACAAGCTTCCCTTAGCCCTGAACTGAGCAAAATAATAAAAACACCACATTTAGGAGTGATTGCAGAAAGGTCTCTCACTCTTGGTACATTTTCCAGCTGTGGACCCTGTATTTATTCTTCTCTGCCACCAGAGAGATGTTTGGTGATAGAGGAACAAGACACTGATCAATGAGTATAGAAGAAAGTTGTAAGAAATCATTTTATTTCTATGTTCCTTTAGTAAAACATTAGTACTTGGTTTTTCCATATACCCCTTGCCTATCTAGTCTCAGGTTCTTGGCCCATAAACACCATCATTTCTTCAAGTGTGCTATAAACTCAATTACATATTGGTTGGTTAGTCGCAGAAGCTTTCTGCCACTCTCACACTAACACTTGCAGGCTAGGCTGGTGTTTACCTTTCTTCTTTTTTAAGTGTGTACTCTGTCTTATAGTATTTTAAACATGCATTAGCATGGGTGAAGGATCTAGGTCAACTAGCTCAACTTCTGCATGTTTAATGACTTTGAGGGTGTGGTGTTCTGAACTAATACATTGTAGTCAGTTTGTAAAGAGGAACCAATAGCTTTAGAAATATACTTGGTTCTTTGGAAGTCCCCATGTGTCCCTTTTGTCTAACATACACAATAGATATAACCAATTTCCAGAATAGGAGGCTTCATTCTGAAGTTCTTTGTTTCATAGTACTTTGTCAAGTCTTCTCTCTCTCTCTCTCTCTCTCTCTCTCTCTCTCTCTCTCTCTCTCTCTCTCTTTCTCTCTCTTTCTCTCTTTCTCTCTTCTTCTTCTTCTTTTCTTCCTGAAGGTCTTTTGAGTATACATTATGGTTTCTAGCTTTGTGCTTTTATGGAATTTTTATGTGTAAGATTATGTGTGTCTTTGGGTCTATATGTGCTTTTTGAAAGTTTTCTTTGGCTCAATGTCTTCTGATTTTTGTCATATCCTGTTTTTATTTTATCTAATTCTATTTTATCATTACCATTTTTAGGTGTGTGTTTGTCCCTTAATGAGAAAGAGAAAGAATAACTATGGACTTTGGTGGATAGAAAAATGGGGAAGATCTGGGAGGTGTTGCCCAAGTGGAAACATGTTTATAATATACTATATTAAAAAAACTATTTTCAATAATAAGAGAAAACAAACAAAAACACACACAATAAAATAAATATTAGAAAAACACTGAGAGTTGTAGAGTGGAAAGATAAATTTTAAGGGATAGGAGGAGCTGTAACCTAGGATGTGAATAAGGGGATTACTATGGCCAGATGATGGCTCTGTGTTTTCAGTGTAACAAAGGTTCAATAGTGTGATCTGATCTGCAGTTTGTAGATTATTGGAAGCAAAAAAGCAATACTTAGCACTTCAATACTTCAGCAAGACATAATATTCTCAATAAATTCAAGTTATTACATATCGGGTGGAAAAATGTACTCTTTTGGGTAAGTGTCTGGACACTAAAATAACTTCCAGTGGAGGCGATCACCTAATATACTTTTTTAAGAAAATGATTTCAATTTTAGATATTCACAGTAAGCTGTAAAAGATGGATATGAGGCGCATATTCTAAGAAATTCATGAAGCCCCTACAACAGATAATGAATTGCACAACCATAAATAATACTTTAGAAATGACAATGTAAATTTATCCACAAATTAATCATATTTCCAAATGGATTATTATTGTAATTTTAAAATAAACAGCACCACCATTAAACAACCAGAAACCTATAGCACAACATACTTTAAAACTGGAAAATTCTCATGTGCTTTTAATTCTTTTTGAAAGCAAAGCATACTATGCAATGAGGTGGTTGTCCCTTGTTTCCTTTGAAATGCTCTGTGTTGGCACTATTTTGTTCCCTTACTTAGTAAGAAGAAGAAACTAAGAATATAAAAACATTTTGCTTGACAAGAGCAAAAAGGGAAATTACTTCTAACTGAAGTTTCTATTGTTTATCTGAGGCTATAAAAGCACCTGAAAAGGGAAGATAAACTATTAACTTATACACCAAAAAAAATGTTTTCTTTGCCCTGCCCAAATCTATGATAAAATCTTACAGCAAGACTGTTACTAGGCTCCCTAAGTTATTTCTGTTTAAGGGCTATAAATGCCTGACTTGCCTCTGTACTTTACTTAGAAATCTTACCAGAGGGGTATTCTTCTGCACTGGACACTTGATGGGGAACTCCTTATCAAGTTATGAGCATGCATTTGTCAATGCTACCTTATGATTTCTCCCTTAATTGGCCTACTCTAGGCATCTATGCTGGTTTTGTTGATCACTTATTTCATGATGTTTCTCAACTATCTTTGTGTCTGCTACTTGTTTTTTTTCTATTTAGCTTGCCGTATGTACAACAAATTCATTCATTTAATATGAACAGACTGTATAGCTATGCTAAACCATTTTCCCGACTGTACAGAACATATAGGTACACTGTAGGTTCTTGGATTTCATAATTACCTTGCAAACATTATGCAAGAAAGAACTGAACACAACATAAAGAAACCATGTTCTAGTATATAGATTTGGGGGGGGGGAGCTTGTCTGTGGTAAGATAGGAAAACAAACAGACTTATTCCTGTCAAAAACTTATGTTTGGTATTTTATGCCAATTACAAGATAATTTCAAAGATCTGCTTGGTATGTCTCAGAGGACCGTGATGACATTCTGTATTGTACTGTGTGCACAGACCATAAGTTGAAACCTTTCAAGGCAAGTTCAATAAAGATTTGAAGATTCTTGGATGGCCAAATTGCTCCTAGGTCTCTTCTTCCAAAAGCAAAAGCTGAATAACCAGTATGATATAAATAACTAAGATATACAAACTACAACAGTTCTGCAAAAGAGAAAACTCCCACATATTGAAGATTCCATGAGGTTTTTATATAAGAAGCTTGAAGATGAACAAATATGTCATAATTTTCGTACTAATCTTGTAGCAAATAGGGACTATTGTCATTCCTGGCAACAGGGAAAACACAAGGACGGATTTCATTAAGAGGTAGAGCTTAGAGTGGTTAAAGAAGCAAGAGCCAGATGGTATTCAGAGTGAAAAATAGAAGTGCATACCTAAATATGATGTAGTGTAGCTAGATATTGGCCAGATCATACAACAAAAAGTAATAAGGCACAAAATATGGAGAATGGATAGGTGATAAAACGTCTAAGTTTTCCAAGCAGTTAAAATTACAGAAGAGTATTTTTGAGCTATGTTTTGAGATATCAATTTTGGCCTATGAATGTTCTATATTATATACTCCTTTTCATCTTAATCTAAAATGCAAATGATAAGATTTGGCCACTACATAAACTAATAGTAGATTTGAACTGAGTCTGCTATTTGCAAAAATAAGAAAGATAAGAGGAGAGAGAGAGAAAGAATTCCTTCCTCAGAAATATTGGGGTAAATATAAATTTCATTCATTGATTCATTTATCCTCTTTCTTCCTCTATTTTCCCCTCTAACTTACCTTTCTTCCTTCCTTATTTTCTTCCTTCCGTGCCTCTCTCTCTCCCTTCTTCTTCCTTCCTTCCTTCCTTCCCTCCTTCCTTCCTACTCCACTGCACTGAATCATCTGTAATGTTTTCTTTCTCTTTCCCACTGAAGGAATAAATGAATTCTATGGTGGCAATCTTTCCATTCAGAGCACTTTTGTTCATCGCTTTTCTCTCCCCATTTTGCAAAGCACTACTTATTTAACTGTACTTCAACATAAATAAACCTGACATACAAACTTTTAATAGATTCATTTTCCCTTAACGTATAATAAAATTACACCATTTGTCATTTCCTTTGAGGACTTCCAGTCCCTCCCATAGACCTCTTTTTGCTCTTTTCTGAATTCATGGCCTATTTAATTATTCATTTTTACTAGATGTTGTTTTATGAATATATCTATATGTGAGTAAATTACTAAATATAATCAGTTCTGTCTGTATAGTGTTATTTGTACATATGTTTTCAGAACTGATTGTTTGTCGTTGGGTATCCAATTGATGAGTTCTTAGAGAAGACCGTATCTCCCACTCACATTCTTCAGTTCCTCTTTTGCCTAATATGTCTTCTAATTTTTTTCTTTGTGGTTTAACTAGAATCGAAATGTATTCCCTGTTCTAATTTCATGTTGGTAATTAAAAAAAATGTATACAGTATTTTGTGTTTATTTTAGTACCTTTCTTAGCTAGGGTTTTGTTGCTGTGAAGAGACACCATGACCAAGGGAATTTTTGTTAAAACATGTAATTGAGAATGGCTTACATTTTCAGAGCCTCAGTTCATTATCATCATGATGGAAACCATGACAGTGCCAGGGCAGACATGGTGCTGGAGAACAAGCTGTGAGTTTTCCATCTTGAATATAAAGGCAGCCAGGAGAAGAATGGCTTCATTAGGCAGCCAGGGAGAGGATCCCTCTTCTGCACTGAATGGAACTTGAGCACTAGGATCCATCAAAGCTCACCTCCACAGTGATACACTTCCTCCAACAAGGCCACACCAGTTCTAACAAGGCCACACTTCTTAACAGTTCTACTTCCCATGGGTCTAAAAAATTCAAAGCACTACAATATTCATGTTTACCATAGTATCTGGCACAGATGCTGAGTGAATGCAACATTTTTGCGCACAAAATGAGAACGTCTTCACTGTAATTATGTGTTTAACTGACATCCTGACTGACTATAACTGAGACCATATTTTTATTATTATTTTTAAACCAAGATATCACATTTTACAGTTTCAGCAATGTCTTTCTCTGTTGGGTGTTGGGATGGTTTAGCCCTGCTTAATACATACATACATACATGTATGTATGTATGTATAAATTAAGCAGGGCATTATACACACACACATATGCATGCATAAATTAAACAGGGCTAAATTTAAGTTTCTTGAAGAATGCAAACGTACTTGCTTCATGTATTCTCAGATACACTCAAGAACAGATCTTTCTTATCAGTTAAGAATCACCAAATATCACCTCCTTTTGTAAATAATAAGATAGTTATAACTGTAAACATTTGATCTGTAATATTTTACAGAATATCTTTATGTACCCTGCTGTCAGGGTTGAGTTTCCAAGAATAGTTTCTCATCCTGTGCCCACACTCTAATGGAAATTCAAGTCACTTTGTTGCTTGAATGTCTACTCAGGCTGTTCTTAATAAATGCAGTTGTTATTTCTAAGCCAGTTGTTGTAATTATATTTTTGTTGGCTTTCTTCATTATATTTCTTCTCCAGATGGTGCATAATTTGGCTTTGGCTTCCCTCCTAATATCAAGATATAGGAATATTATACCATCTACTTGAAAAACAAATCTCAATTGATTTCTTGTTTGCCAATGGCCAGAGCCTTAAAAGCCCTCATCACAGGACTCTTCATATCTCAGTGATTTTATTCTGGATGAGAAGCCCATGGGAGACTGTGGGTTTTATTTTTTTTTTATTTATGTTTGAACAGCATTCTGATTCAACTCTATCTTTTTATTTTTCCAGAGCTGAGGACCGAACCCAGGGCCTTGTGCTTGCTAGCCAAGCACTCTACTACTGAGCTAAATCCCCAACCCCCTGATTCAACTCTGATATCAAAGATTAGATATTGATATCATCACTTCCAAACAAAATAAATGAAAGTATTGTCTTTCAAAACTCTGCTGAATTGAAACTCAGAAATTACCTGACTCATGACAACACCAACTGCAGTGCAAGACCTTTACTTAGAAAACAAGCATGACTAGTCTAGTGTGATGGAGGCTTTGAAGGGCTTGCTGTATAATTCTAGACTACATCTCTTCAATTTAAAGACCGTCTATGTCCATACTATTTTTATAAAGATTAGAAAAATCATTATGTTTGCACCAAATCTTTGTGCATTGATTTCCTTTAAAAAAATAGAAAAAAATCAGCACTCATCTTATTTTTCCTCTGAGGACACAAAGGCAAAATGACTTATTTCCTCTAACCATGTACAATAGTGTCTGACTTAGAATTTTTTCCACAAACGTTGACTATTATAATTATTAGCTGTAGTGGCAGGAATTTCATATACTATGTTATTAACTACAGACACAAAATTACTTACTGTTTATATATAATTAGTGGAGTTTGCCAGGGGTGATTATCTTCCCACCTCTCTTTTGAAGAAAATGAATACTAAGAACCACCATCATATGTAGATATGGTCAGTTAATTTAACAGACTTCATGAGCAGAAATTTTAAAGGCTTTAACACTACATTGGGTAGACTTTTCAAATCCTAACAATTTAACAGTGAACAGATAATTTAAAAATAAGTAGAAGTACTTGGCAAGGAATAAAAACTAGGGGTCTAGAGGGAGGAGTAAAAATTCTCACATGGTTTCCTGAGGAGTGGCCGGTGAAAACTATACTGGAAAAATTTCTTGTCATTGTTGATACCACTCTGACACATCATAATTTTGCATCAGAAGTAGCTGCCTTCATGCCTGGAGGCAACTTTCAGTCACTTAAAATATGTCTCTGTTTGAAAAATAACATGGGTAGATGGCTGTATCATTTTATGTAATAGACTTTACTGGACACTATGACAGAGAATTAAAAAGTATTCACCCCAAGCCCTGTCTACCACTGTGCTTCCTACTGCTTTCCAAATACCTCCTTCATTTAGTGACATGGTAATTTATCATTACATAGGATGAATTGATTTTAAAAACAAATATGAAAGAGAATAAGAAACATATAATTCTTAGTGACTATACTCTTCCCAACTTAAAAACATTAAATAAATAATCAGTGGCTTTGTATGTTTACTGAATAATGTTGAAGATAACACAGACAAACATGCAAAAACCATAATATTCCCATTTTACCAGGACCAGTTAAATTAAGATCTGGCTATGGAATCGTGGTATCATGTTTAAAAAATGTCTTTCCAGGCATTTACATCAGACATCCAATGTAAACAGATTCAGAAAAGAGTCAGAACCAATAGACAGATCAAACACGATCCAAAAGAATGGTGGGTGTACTCAGAATATTTTCTTGACATAGCCATTTAGCCTTCCTGACTGACAAACCAATATGTTAATTTGATTCAGCTTTAGAGGAAAGCCAATTATCTGAGAGCATGTGGATATCTTCATGGAACATAATGCCAAATGAAATATCTCAACCATAAAAATCAAATACAATATGAGCACATTCATGTATAGCTTCTAAAATCTCAGACTAAATAAAAATATATCAGTATTTTTAAGGGCCGTACCTTGATAGAATTATGGAGATGTCAATCAAAGAGTCAAACCATAAACCATGAGAAGAGAAGCTTTGAGAAATACAAAGTGCAGTGTAGGTGGTGATGGATGTGCTACTTTGATTTGGATTATCATTGCATAACATATATAAATCATGTCAATCTTTATTAGTTCAAAAAAGACTGATTGATTTAAGGGAATAAAAGATAGCCTCACAGATCAGCATTACTGATTGTGAATTTTATTTCAAAGTTTTATCTCAGTTTCTCTCTCTCCATCTCTGTTTCATCTCTGTCTCAGTCTCCATCTCTGTGTCCATCTCCCTTTCTCTGTGTTTCTCTCTGTCTCTCATTTTCCTTGTACATGTATGTGATATATATTTTTATAGGCTTTTGTGAAACTTTAATTTTTCTTGTTTTCAAAACAATATCCTAATTTTTAACATATTAACTCACAACTTTTAAAGTAATAATTTGGATTGGCTTATGCTTAAAACTTACTGTATTTGTAATCATATATACTGTGTTTTTTCTCTTCTTATATCTATAATATAGCATGAAGCTTTAGTTTGCTCATTCACATTATTGCATAGAACTAAATTTTTATCCATATTACTCTATATTCATGTATGTGCAGAATCCAGTTGTCTCCTGAGCTATGAAGAAAAACAATAACCAAGACACGCTTATAAAGGCAAACATTTATTTGGGCTTCACTTATAGACTCAAAAGTTTAGTCCACTATCATCATAGCAGGAAGCATGGCAGCATGCAGCTAGATACGGTGCTGAAGAAGGAGCTAGGAGCTCTGCATCTTGATTCAAAAGCATCTGGAGAGGCTGGTATCCTCAGAAAGCTAAGAGTAGCGTCTCAAAGCCCACCCCCACAGTGACACACTTCATCCAAAAAGGTCATACCTACTTCAACAAGGCCACAACTTCTTACCATGCCACTCCTTGGGCCAAACATATTCAAACCACCACATTCTACTCCCTGGTGCCCTTAAATACATGAACCATACATTTTATCTTTATCCTTCCTACGTTTGCTATGTTTGATCTAGAACAGAGTCTATACTTGGTTGTTTGAGACCTTCTCTGTCAATGCAGTTAATCTGATGAATCTCTTCGCATAAGCCTCAGGCAGACTCACTGAAAAAAAAAAAAAGACAAGAAAGACACATTCTTCACCAAAACATCTTAAGAATGACCCAACGCACTAAATTTCTTCTCCTCTGAAACCTCTAGAGCAAGGGTTGCACATGTCAAGTCAGATCATCCTCAGCACCAATGTGTTTCATATTGCCACTAGGATGGTCCCTTAAGCCACACTTAAAACATTCCATTGATTTGCAAATCCAACATCCCCAAACTCACATTATTCTAAACAGAAACATGGGCAGACCTATCACAGCAATACCCCAGCCCGTGGTACCAACTCATGTTTTAGCTGGAATCCTGAAGAAGTAGATGTACTGGCAAGTAAGGGCAAGCAGGCAAAGAAGAAAGAAGCCTCCCTTCTTTCATTGTCCTTATGTAGTCCTCTAGCAGAAGGAATGGCCCAGATTAAAAGTGTGTACCACCATACCTGGACCTATGCTGTTCTTTATTTGAAAAGTGTTCTGTCTTAGTCTGGCCTTGAATTCAGAGATCTGCTTGCTTCTGTCTCCTGGGATTAAAGGCATATACTGTCTTGCTTGGGCCTAAGATTTTTATGGCCTCTATGCCTCAAGATTGGGATCAAAATCCTGTGTCTTCCAGCTTCAAAATCTGGATCACAGGTATGCCTTCCATCTTTTTGGTTCATTCCAGACATAGTCAAGTTGACAATGGGGAATAGCCATCACACCAGCGGAGTCTCATTTTATATATCACTAGTACCTGTGAGTAAATGTTTTTGTGAAGTGGATTTGCTACAGATAGAAGTTTTGGTTCTTTATCACATGTCCTGTAAACTCACTTTTAGTAAGGGATACAGTTCAGTGGTTTGGCAATGAAGTGTTGTGTGAACTCAAATGTGAGATTATTTTGAATTGATTGGCAGACTCTGAGATAGGGACAGTGACTATTATGTTGAGACTCCAAAATGGTTTGAGTTTAGCCACCACCAGATGGGCAAAAATGTGTTAAGAAGTGAATACAAAATCAGTTATATTGAAACAGATCATTATGTCAGTTAAGTAAAGTTTTGGAAGGGAAGAAAATAAGTTCACAACTGTAGTTGCTTAGAGAACAAAGTTTGAGTATCTTTATGTACAGCAGTTATCAGAGCAATGCAGAGTAGGTGGCAGTTTATAATTCTTAAGAGATGATATCCACGATCTATTGATTGGGGGCCATTGTCAGCATGAAGGCATGAATAAAAGAAAGGGGAAAGTCTGGGCTTCCAGATACTGTCACATGGATGACTACATAGTAGTGAGATTTAAACACTGATGTATGTATATAAAAATTCAAAGTTGGGTTGAGAATGTAATTCCACTGGAATCTGGCTAGTATTCTTGACACACAGGTTCAAGTGGCTGGTGTTGATTATTTTTGAACCTAAGAAGTGAAGGCAAAAGAAATAGAAGAACCTGGTCATCCATATCAACATAGCTTATGTTCTAGATTCTTTTCTCAGAAATCATACATGCTCTGAGGTGACTAGTTCTCATTCTACAGAAATCAAAGAAGGTCAACATTTGCATGGTGGCAAATGAAGAGGCACATAGAAAGCCTGATGTGTGAGGAAGAGTAAGTGGAAAACCTATCCTAAAATTATAATAAAATTTAGGTTCTGTGGAAGGACAAAATGCTGCTTCACTCAACAGCTACATAGTTGCTTGCTGATGTTTGTGGCCTGTGCTGCCTTCTAGAGGCAGACCCCAATTAAAGGTTGAAATTGGAGAATGATTTAGTGGAGCATAAAAAACCAGGAGTTTGTATGAGAAACAAGAGATGACAGAGGTATAAGTGGGAGAAAATATGGGACTAAAAATAGATTGTTTTGTTATTCATTACTTTTTGTTTTAGAAGTGGAGATCACAAAATACTGAAATAAATGAAAGAATATCATGAAGCAAATGCACAAAGATTCTACATGGATGAAGACAATGGTGGAAGGGTAAATAAACAGTCTGTAAGAGCTTAATACTGCTGAGATGGTTTTAGTATCCAGCTGTGACATTTGCCCATGGTCCCCATCAAGCTGATAGTTATCTGAATCCATAATGATAATATTAAAGGCAGATAAAATGAAATGAGCAAGCGAGCTCCCAGGTCTAGGCAATACAGCTTACTTTATATATGACATATATGTGGGAGATACCATTCAAGTGCAAAGAATGTACTAATCTTATGGATTGAAAGTGGCCTCACGACCCTATAAACAAATCAACTAAGTGAGGGAACAAGACTAAATAGCTGAACCTGGGTTTAAACCCTTGTCAGAGTAGATCTAAAATCTTTGCGTTTTCAACAAATCCAAACCAACACTCCTGATGTTTAAACTTAAATATGTATGTCGTCTTGATAAAAATGCTTCTCTGTTAAAAGCAGTAAACCTAATTGTCTAATGCATCTGCTCTCATGTCTTGTGAGTAAAGTATAATGCTAAATGTCCCTTGATACGAGCAGGTCCTCTGTTTCACTGTACCATCTTTTAGAAAGTGTTTGTTAAATTTCCTTATTATCAGTTCTTAGAGTGAACATCATGAACACCCATTTATGATGGCTAACAAAGGATGGCTAAAAACCAACATATCACTGTTAAGTGTCCTGTGTAAAAATATCTGTATTTTATGTAGTACATTCTAAATATCACAGAAGTTCTCTACTAATAATTTGGAGATGAAAAGGGAGAGACTGTAAATATACAGATCCATCATTAAAAAAAAAATTGGTCTCTGGCCCAAGAAGATCATACAGCGATCAATGAATAGCCTGACTTTGAGTGTACGCATATTACCGTTAGAGAAGATAACAGGACCAAATACACATTTTCTTAGAACTCAAATAATATTAAGGAGATATAAACTGAAATTAATATTGACAATTTTATTGAATAGCAGAAGCTACTCATGGTACTACTGAGCCCCCACGACATGATGAGGGTGATGACTGGTATGGCTAACCATGCATAAATCTTATGTTGTAGCCTGTGGCATAATTTCAGCTGCCTCATTTTAGTTCGCTTATGGATCACGTTCCTTGATTTCAAAAGAATGAAGCTTGCCTGGTAAGATATTTTACAGCTCTTGTTATTTTTCTTTTCCTGAATTAACAAGAGCATTCTTCTACATATCATTTTGAATTTTTAAATTCAACAGACTGAAGTCTTGTTTGTTTCTACCTTCATGTGGCAACTGTTTAAACAATATTTTGCTTCTGTGAGTAATTTATTTAACAAAATACTTGATGACTGGATAGTGATAATCCTTTTTTTTTTCATTTTATTTTATTTACATTTAAGATGCCATCCCCTTTCCCCATTTCCCCTCTCTAGAAAACCCCTGTCCCATGCCCCCCTTTCCTTTTTGCTTTTATACAATTTTTTAAAAATGTTAATCAAAGGATTTATAAGTTTGGTAATGCTCAATCAGAAGGGTAATCCAATACCCAACCTAGATATAAAGACTATCTTTGACTGGTGGAGACCTGTGAACATCTGCCTCCATGCCCCCTCTCTCTTTCTCTCTCTCATCATCTAGTTTCTCCTCTCCTTCATCTTCTCTCCTTACTCCATCTCTTCCTCTCAGTACTCCTTCCCACTTAGCTCCTCCTACATATCACTCTTCCTGTTAAAGTAAAACTTTTCTCTCAAAATACAGTTAGAGCATACTTATTCCTAATTGTACCAGTGAGGTATAAGATAGTTCTAATACCCAGTCCATCATTTTGTTGACTAACCAGAACCTCTGTCTTCTAACTAAAACACTTACTTTTGATCCTGTTTTTTTTTTTTTTTTTTTTTTTTTTTTTTTTTTTTTTTTTTTTTTTTTTTTTTTTTTTTTTGGCTTTATAATGAATGTCAGCTGAAAACTATCTACTCAGATCTTTTGTCTCAAAGTAAATAGCCAGGATTGGCTATGAGACTATGGGTCTTCAACCCTGTCAGAAATCCAGAATGACTGAGTTAACTGAAGTTATAGGAAGCACAAAACATAGCTTCTAAAACTTAGCCAATTTATAGAGACCTCTGAACACCTGAGAAGCCCCTATACTACCGAATGTTCGAGCATCAAATCTTCAGCCTTCTGGCCCAGAGTCATCTGACAGACCTTAGTGATGCAGGATTATTAAGGGCTGATTACTCTGTCTGGGCAGATATAATCAGTCGACTATTCTGCATGTGTGTCCTCTTCAGGACAGTAGTTAGTCTGTAGATGGAAAGAGGCAATTCTTGCCTAGTGGCTGTCACAACACAACTGGCATAACTCCAAGGATGCTCAATTTCTTCTTAGAATCCACAACAGGAAGCTGTCAGGAGCAGACAGGTCTCTAATCAGAATGGACATTTATATAAATTTTTGTTGCGGCAATTCTATGGACTTCTGACATTTTGAAAACCAACTATCCATGTAAGGTCACCTGGACTGTTGTCTGTTCACTCCTCTTGGCTATTTCTAAATAAAATATGGTTAACCTTAACAATTAACTCAAAGCCATAAATTTGCTATAGTCCTTTAACTCATAGGTTAACCATCCCAAATCAGTTAAAAAGTTAAGGAAGGACTGGGTCTAGGCCTTGTATTCCTAAATGTGTTATACGAGCACATTGCCCATGAGAGTATCAATATTCATCTTACTTTTATATTAATAAGGAGCTCGTACCAATGAAAACCTTAAATTTGAAATCAAAGTAAATTTTGTACCATTTAAGAAATTATAACTTCATCTTGATAATAATTATACAGATTATTAGTGATAATCCTTTTATAAATTATTTTATTTATTTACTTTTCAAATATTGTTTTCCTTTCAGGTACCACTCCGTGAGTGCTCCACAGCATCCACTCTCCCCTTTGCTTTTGAGATTCTCATGGTGAAGTCTACATTCTCACTGGGAATAAGCTTTATGCAAGGAATTATAAAAAATATATTTGATATTAATAGTAATAATCAATGCAGCAACATTTAAGAGATGCAAAGAAAGTACAGTTAGGCTTGGATGCTAATATTTGTTGTGAAATACCTTCTTCAAGAGTATGGCATTTGGAATGAAATCTGAAACCAGAGGTTATACAGACAGAACACTTTACTGCAATGTATAATGTAAAACTTGGGATAATCACATATTTAATGAAATGAGATAATCCATTTCCTGGTGTTATGGAGGAAGCATAAAGGATTTGGTACAAGATAGAAATCAATATTTACTGAAAATAACCTAATGTGTTGGAGATTTTCTATATACTTTTTTTATTGACTTCTAGCAGATATTTATTGAAATTGGTGTTATATTTATTGATATATAAAACAAACGAATGTCAGATTAAGTAGGTATATTAATTGAGGTAATATCTTAAGGGATTGACGGTTTGGAATGAATATTTTTCCATCACTAGTTTGGCCTGAAATATCATCTATTGAGACTTGATTCTCAAAATCCAATTTAGTAATTAATATATATATATATATATATATATACATATATATATATATATATATGGAGTTAAATATAAACACACACACACACACACACACACACACACACACATGAATACCCCAAGTAAATGAAATTTTGTAGCATAATGCATTGGGTATTTTTAAAATATGTAACGTTAATCTACCCTCAAATTAAATTTGATGTCTGTGTGATTATCCAAGAGAGTGCATTGATCTTTGATGACCAAAAATTAATAATTGATTTGTATTCCCATTCAAAATTAACTGAAAGATATGTGTCAAATGAGATAAAAGACAACAGCTGTATCACATACTTCCCACAGGGCCTTGCTGATACCTTCCTTCACAATCACATGGATTTTACCAGCTAATTCCAGACAAGGAAGGATCATACTAGAGTATAACTATGTGGAGACAAAGGCATCCTGTTCTCAAAGATTCAGACATGACAACAGGACAGAAAATGTAGTTAGTGGGAATTATTCACCCTTTCCCCCAAACACATTGATCAGCAAAGAGACATTTCCATAGGAAACCGAGGAAATGTACAGGGGCTAGAAGATTTTTTTCCTTAAAAAAATTCCTCCAAGAGAAAAAAAGAGGAAATAATACATTTTTGCCTCTAAGGAGCTGAGAATATAGCTCAGGTTTTATACACATACACACACACACATACACACACACACACATATATATGTATATATATAACATATACATACACATATACACATACACACACACTATATATATATATATATATATATATATATATATATATATATATATATATATTCTTGCTGGAGCACAATAGTACTGAGTAGAGGCCTGAGAAGGATGACTACTTCTTTGACTCGTTTTGCATGTTGCTGTGTTACCTTGCCAGAGAACTCAATCTTCCTAGTCTGGTCTATTAGAAATTGGTGATAAGGCCGGGCAGTGGTGGCACACACCTTTAATCCCAGCACTTGAGAGGCAGAGGCAGGAGGATTTCTGAGTTCAAGGCCAGCCTGGTCTACAGAGTGAGTTCCAGGACAGCCAGGGCTACACAGGGCTACACAGAGAAACCCTGTCTCGAAAAAACCAAAAAAAAAAAAAAAAAAAAAAAAAAAAAAAAAAAAAAAAAAAAAAAAAAAAAAATTGGTAATAAAAAGCTTTGACTAAAATAGGATGAAAGAAAAATTTGGTAGCACAGGTTATTTACTTATTGGACATCCTATATTCCTTAGAAAATTTAATTAATTATCCAGTAATTATGGTTTGCTTGTGATTCTGTATTGATCATTTCCTACTATAATGTAAAATGGAGTGTCACTTGAGCACAGAAGGATGGGTATTTTATAGCAGAACAAATCAAATAAAGGATACTGACATTTTTTTTTGTAGAAATAATATGTCTTTATTGAAAGATGTTCTTTTCCTATCATCTCAAAAACAAACAAATTGAGATGGAAAGTGGTAGTCATATCATCAGCAAGGGGCAGAGTACATAGGGGACTTCATTAGTTATTGGCTTTCCCTGTGATATAGAATATCACTAAAGTATATTTGCCATACATTACTAGTCAGAAGCAGAGGTAAACAAAGATGGCTTACCATACTGTGGACTATACGCACACCTTTGCAAAAACATCTTATGATGTATTTATTTTTCTAACAGAAATCCTACTTTAGATGTATTTTAAATAAATTTCATATTACATATACTATTCAGTGTTCTCTAGAGGAACACAAGCAATCTTATATGTTATTGTCTGAGTAGTCCAGATGGTCCAACAGTGCTTGGATGACACCAGAGAAACTGAAACTTTGGAAGTTCTCGGTCTATGCAGTTGGATGTCTCAACAGTACCAATCTGGTGTAGAAGTATTACAGGATTCTTGGAAATCTTGTAGTGATTACATTGGAAGCCAGAAGAAGCTGAATCTAACACAACTAAATGAGGGAGGTAGTGACAGTTACTCAATATATAATCTTGCTAGCAAGAAAAAAAGAAAGCAGTCAAAAAGCAAAGTTCCCTTCTTGCATCTTATTTATGTCTCCATTACCTCTGGAAAGTGTTTCTCACATGTAGAGTGATTCCTTCCACTTCAAATAAGTTGGTTCAAGGAAAGAGCTCACATAGCACGTTCACAAATCAACTTGCCTTTAGTTGATTCCAGAGCTCCTTCATTTGACAACCAAGATTCACCATCACAAATGAATACATGGGATAAAATATTCTATATCAGCTTTACTGGTTATATAAATGCTGAAGATTCATCCAATAAGCTCTCTTTAGCTTGTTTAGATGCACTTTACATAAAGCCTTACTAGGGAAGCTCAGCCTGCATATGGAAGTCAAAAACACATGGTTCTTATAAAAACACATGTTCAGTATTCAGTTTTAAATTATGGCTAAATGCATGAATTCATTTCCCTTGAGTTAATAGGCTCACAGCTTTGTCAAAGCTTTTATTGAAATTAAAATGTCAGGAGAACTCTGAGATGTTCACACTGAAAGTTTATTTCTATTAAGAACTGCTCAATGCTCGCATTTCCCAAGGATTATTGCTGAAACTTCATGGTTCATAAAAATGAAGGGAGGATTTAGGAATTAAAATAATTCCTTCCTGGCTAAAAAATGTTTTGCACTGAAGTCCAGCTATATGCAGATTAACTATTCTTCTAGATTTTCCATATCTATACAATTTTGAAGTAAAAAGTATGAAAATTATTATGAAATGTAAATGTTATTTTGAGTGAATAACTAATGAAATGCACAAGTTTTAAAATGCCTTGCTTGTTTGCAAGTGATTTTCTCTAACAATTTTGTTTTTAAGGTATAATGGCCACTAATACCTCTGTAAAGTTTTATTTGTATTAAAAACTGTAGTGAAAAAAAAATGGAAACAAAATGGTTCAAAGTATAAAAGCACTTTTTTTCAATATGGATGACATGAGTCTGATTCCTAAGTTTAGCATTATGGTGGACAAAGATGGCTAGTTCTCCCAAGTTGTCTTCTGAGCAGCATGTACACTATAACACATATAATCACACACACACACACACACACACACACACACACACACACACACACACACACAAAATAAATATGAATATGTACATGAATATAACATGAAATTTTCTCTGGAGAAAACTATTTGTGCCCAAATTGACCAGCTCATTTATTTTCCACATTTCTTTTTTATTCTTCTCCTTTGGTCCTGGGAAGATTGATATCTGATGAAAGATCTTTATAAATGTTGGTTCAATGCAGTTTGCTGGTGAAAGCAATTCAGTAAACCTGGCTCACAGGAAGCAGTTAGAGTCACAAAGATTGTTCTCCCAAACATTTTAACATACATATATATTTATTGATTCACTCTATTGCCACAGTGTACAAGAGCACAGATACTCAAGGGACTTAAACTAATGAAGTTTCTTTTTAAGAGTACATACTTAATATATATTGTGAGTAAGAAAATAGATAAATAATTGCCACACTAAGCAAAATTAATTTACAGTTCACTAGGAAAACTGGCTGTAATTTTCAAAGTCATATGCAATTTAATGATGGGGAAGTCCTGATCTTCATCAGTATTGTTCAAAGATTAACTTATAAATTACTTTCAATAGACTTATGTTTAAAAAAGCAAAGAAATATCATTTGAGTATTAGCAATATCAATACTATATAATGAGAATGTCCACAGGTCAGATCTTTCGTGTGGATTAAGGGTCCATTTATGCCTAAAACTCCTCAACTGGTTGAAGATTAACGAACTGTTGTACTAAATTACTATCTTAACTAAGCCATTGCCTTTATTAACAGAGTAGAGAATTTACTACTGAATAGAGAAGACATAGTAATGAAGATTGACTACAACTTTCTATTTTTCTTTTTTCATTGTGTATATGTGGGGATTAAAGATCTGTGTGGCTGCAAGTTTCCTTATGCCTGTGCCAATTCCACAGGCATATGCTTGCATGTGAGGGCCAGAGAACTCTCATAATTTCCTTTGTCTTCAAGATTTATCCATCCTGCTTTTAGAGACATGTTTCTCACTGAATATGAGACTCAGTACTTAGGCCATGCTGATTTGCCAGCAAGCCTCAGTTTATTACTCTGTCTGGATTTATACAGGAATGTTCTGACTTAACCTAGCTTTTTAAAAATTAATTTATTATTATTATTTTTAATTTATTCTTTACTTTTTTTATAGTCCAACTTTTATATGCCTGCACATAAAGCACATTGCCTATTGGATAGTCCTTCAATCCCTATTTGCTTGGCCAGTCTTTGAACAACGCTGTGAGTATCTGGGAAACAGTGACATTTGTCATAGTAACAGTGATCATCATCCAGGAGGACAGTAGCACATAATGTACCTATCTTCAGCACAAGGCATAAACTAACACAAGTATGGTTCTGAATTCTATTTGAAAAGATATTATTTAACTTAATAGTTATAATGAATTTATCTTTGATAATACCAGAAGCAGTATTTGGATTCTTTGTCCTCTGATGAAATGTTTGTTATCTTAATAAAAAATATTTATTTTATCTGTTTATATTTTATATCATAATATATATTATAATAAAAAATAGAATAAAGAACTAAATAAAAAATTTTGTGGGATCTCAATGTCACAGAATAAGCTATTAGTTAATAAAGGGTTATCAAAACATCTACAATCATCCTATAAGATATCATTGGTAGACAGATGTTGGGTTTAAATTCTAGGGAAAAAAAGTAGAGCCAAATTTGTTTTCTTAAACATGTCCATGATTGTCACTTCTTACCCTTGAATCTGTTGACTCAATAGAACAGGTAATAGAAAAACACACATGCTTCTTACATACATCAACAGAACTGAAAAACAAGGCAGAATTGAGCCAACATGGTAGCATTGGTGTACAGTCACTAAAAAGCAGTACATGTCCTTTGATTTTGTAAAGGAACTCTAGCTATGAGATTTAATGTCCCAATATAACTCTATTATATTGTTTACACTGACAGAAAAAAAATATACAGGAATCAACACTACTTAGGACTCCAAGCTAGTTAGTTGAAGGTGACCATTTTATAGGTGCATTTTATTCTCATCCTTTTCTTGGGTGTATCAGGAAGGTATTTAGGTGCAGTGTTGGCATTTAGCTGTAGTTACAATGAATTGCAGCCATGATTGCAATTGTTTTGTGATGCCTGTGGTGTCATTACCAAGACGCGATTACCAATTGCTATATGAAATTAGTTATGCATGAAATGAATGGGAAGCATAAATACTAGAAGGGAGAGTCTGAGCACAGACTTCATCCTCATTGTCTTCCAGATCCACTGATGCTTATGCATAATGTGCTCATAAAACTTTAATTTATTTCAGAGTCAGAGGACTAGAAGGGATCTTTAAAGGTCATCTAGGACAACCCTCAGCTTTCAGGCCCTTGAGCAAACCTAAAATGATAACTGATGAACCTTTTTCTCAGGAGCAAATTAAAAAATATTTCATGTACTATACTTAGAAATGAGTCAAGTTGTGATAGTAAGAATTTCTACCAAGTCATATTGCACACTCTTTATTTTCCAATAAGTAAAATATAGTTTTATATGTATTGCACATCAAATTAATATAAAGATATATTTAATTGTATTTTAAATGTTTAATGTCAGAACATTTTATTGTGGTAAAACTTGTGGGTTTTATTTTGGTAATTGTGAATGTATGGAAATTTTCATTTTAATGAATGTCATATTCCAAAATAATTTCTCAGTAAATTGTGGAAAATTTAACTTTTCTGTGTGTTGGTGTATGCTGTATGTGCATATACTATATGTGCAAGAACATGTTTATGTGCATTAATGTGTAGCCAGTTGTTTATTCTGGGTGCCTTTTTAATCACTTTTTAAATCTTATGTTTTGAGACAAGTTCTCTCACTAAAGCTGACCCTTACTGATGCACATAGAGTGGCTGGCCAGAAAGATCCAGAAGTTCTGTCTTTACTTTGCCACTGCTAAGACTACATGTGTGTAAGTTCAACCTATTTCTTTTATTTTGAAATAAGTGATTTAAAATTTTTATACAATGTGTTTTGATTATATTTACTCTTGTTCCTACTGCCAGATTCACTAGTCTAACTTTAGTCACCCAAGTCTTTGTATTATTCTCATTTCTATTTCTTCCTTCCTTCATTCCTTCCTTCCTTTCTCTCATCCTTTTTTCTTTCTTTCTTTCTTTCTTCCTTTATTTCTCTTCTTTCCTTCCTTTTTTTCTGTCTTTCTTTCTGTGTTGTTTTTGTTTTTCTTCTTTTTAATTTGTGCTGTGGCCTTCTGGAGAATGGTTACCTGACTTCAGACAACACTGTTTAAAAAAGAAAGAAAGAAAGAAAGAAAGAAAGAAAGAAAGAAAGAAAGAAAGAAAGAATCTGACTTTGTCTACCAGAAGTTGTTGATTGGCAATAGCTCTTCTGCGAAAGATGGGATTTCATGCCCATATTTTCATGATAGAATTTGATCTGAGTTGAGCTTTTACAGGTTTTTACACAACCCCAAGTGTTGTGAGTTTACATGGGCAGGCTGCAGTACTTTGTCGAGAAGACACTATTTCCTTTAATCCATGTACTGCCTCTGACTCTTGCATTTCTTCCAACAACTTTTCCTGCAATTATCTCTGAGCCTTGGGATGTGGAAATATGATACATAGGTCCCATTTAGAGTTAAACATTTTACAATCATTTTTTCCTCATGTTTACCAGTTGTTGGTATTTAGGTTAATATCCATCTACTTGTCTTCAGAGTTTCTCTGATGAGCTTTGAGAAATGCATTGATGTATTAGTATAAAAACAACTCATTAAAAATCAATGAAATTAGCTTTTAGCAGAAAAATGCATTTTCCCTTTGGGTTTATGATCTCTTCAGCCACAAGTTCTTTAGTCAATAATAATGTTACATGAGTTTTTCATATTATGGAGTAAGACCATAAATTCAAACAGAACATGTTAAGTTAATTATATGATGTACCATATGTGGATACTAGTTTCGATACCACAGATATTCATCCAGCTATGAGAAATAATATGGAACTTTTGTGTTTCTGGATCTGAGTTACCTTACCTAGAATGGTTGTTTTTAGCTCTATTTTATAATTGCAATTCTTAAAAGCTGAATAATATCTCATTGTGTGACTACAGTTAGTTTTAATTATTTATTCAGTAAAGTGGCCAATAATCCATCCCCTCCCCAATATTTTGACTCTTCTTTAGAGAATCTATTTAAGACAATTTTCCACTAACAAATCTGCCTTAACATGACATATTGGGCTGCAGCTTCACAGTGACACAAATTATAGACACTTGGGTTTTTAAAATAGAAATTTGAACCATTTCATCAAAGTAGCTACTTTATCTCTTAAATACTTAGGACAAGTTACTATATTTATTAAATAAAAATAATATATCTAGTCAAGAGGTTTTCTGAGTACTTACAAAGTTTCTTTAATTTAATCTTCATAATTTTAAAAATTAATAATAGTAACATTATTTCTGAGAAGAGAAACTAGGCTCACAGATATAAGAGTCAGCTTGTCCAAGTGATGCAGTCAGATTCAACCCCTTATTTATGTGCTCCAAGCTGAACAATTGTTGTACTGGGCTTTCTTTCTTTCACTGCTAAACAGAGATGCAGTGAAACTGACAGACGTTACGGACTAAATGTATTTAGCAGATAAGTATAGAACATGTCATCCTTAAAAACAAAAGAGTATAACGTCTTCTCAGCAGCTCATGGTATCTTCTCCAAAAATTGACTCTCTAATCGTTCACAAAACAGATCTCAACAGATACAAGAAGATTAAATAATCCCATACATTCTATCAGATTACTGTAGACTAAAGCTGGTCTTCAATAACAACAAAAACAACAGAAAACCCACATATACATAGAAGCTGAAAAATGCTCTAGTCAGTGATAACTTGATCAAGGAAGAAATAAGGAAAGAAACTAAATACCTTTTAGAATTTAATGAAAATAAAGGCACAATATACCAAAACTTATGGGACACAATTAAAGTAGTGATAAGAAAAAAAACTCAGCTCTAAGTGCCTCCAAAATGAAACAGGAGAGAGCAAACACTAGCAGCTTGACAGCATATCTGAAAGCTCTAGAAGAGAAAAAAACAAATAAACCCAAGAGGAGTATACAGCTGGAAAAAAATCAAACTCAGGGCTGAAATCAACCAAGTAGAGACAAAAAGGACTATTCAAAGAATCAACAAAACTAGCAGTTGGTTCTTTGAGAAAAACCAACAGGATAGATAAAGCCTTAGCCAGAGTATTCAAATTAGGAAAATGAGAAATGAAAAGGGAGACATAAAATTAGAATCAGAGGAAATTAAAGAAAATCAGATCCGACTACAAAAGCCTATAATCAACAAAACTGGAAAATCTGGATAAAATGGATGATTTTCTAAACAGATACCAGGTACCAAAATCAATTCAGGATTAGATAAACTATTTAAACAGTCCCATAACCCCTAAAGAAATAGAAGCAGTCATTAAAAGTCTCCCAACCAACAAAAACCCAGGACCAGATGTGTTTATTGCAGAATTCTATCAGACCTTCAAAGAAGATCTAGTACCAATACTCTTCAAACTATTCCACAAAATAGAAACAGAAGAAAAACTACCCAATTTGTTCTATGAGCCACAATTATGCTCATACCTAAACCATACAAAGTCCAACAAAGAGAAATTCAAACCAATTTCACTTATGAATATTGATCCAAAATTACTCAAGAAAATAATTGCAAACTGAATTCTAGAACACAACAAAACTATCACTTATCATGATCAAGTAAGCTTCATCTATTGGATACGGGGATGGTTCAATATAAGCAAATCCTTCAACATAACAAACTATATAAATAAAGTCAAAGAAAAAAACCCATATGATCATTTCATTAGATGCTAAGAAAGTATTTCACAAAATTCAACATCACTTCATGATAAAACTCTTGGAAAGATCAGAAATTTAATACCATACCTTAACATAGAAAAACAATATACAGCAAACCAGTAGCCAACATCAAATGAAATGCAGAGAAACTTGAAGCAATCCCACTGAAATCAGCAACTAGACAAGGCTGCCCATTCTTTCCCTATCTATTCAATATAGGACTGAAATTCCTAGCCAGAACAATTAGACAACAAAAGGAGGTCAAAGGGATACAAATTGGAAAGGAAGAAGTCAAAATAACACTATTTGCAGATGAATAATAGTATACTTAGGTGACCTTAAAACTTCCACTAGAGAACTCTTAAATCTCATAAACAACTTGAGAAAAGTGGCTGCATATAAAATTAACTCAAACAAATCAGTAGGCTTCCTCTAGTTAAAAAATAAACAGGCTGAGAAAGAAACTAGGGAAATGACATTAGTCACAAACAGTATAAAATACCATGGTGTGACTTTAACCATGCAGGTGACAGATCTGTATGATAAGAGCTTCAAGTCTCTGAAGAAAGATATCAAAGAAGATCTCAGAAGATGGAAAGATCTTTCATGCTCATGGATTGGCAGGATTAATATAGTAAAAATGTCCATCTTGCCAAAAGCAATCTACAGATTCAATGCAATTCCCATCAAAATTACAACTCAATTCTTCATAGAGTTATTGGAATAATCCAAAATCCAGGATAGAAAAAGCAGTTCTCAACAACAAAAGAACTTCTGAGGGAATCACCATCCCTGACCTCAAGCTGTATTACAGGTCAATAGTGATTTTAAATAAATGGCATGGTATTTATATAGAGACAGACATGTGGATCAGTGGAATAGAAATGAAGAGCCAGAAATGACCCCACAAGCCTATGGTTATTTGATCTTTCCATCAATATAATGGAAAAAAGACAGCATTTTCAACGAATGGTGAACTGGTTCAACTGGAGGTCTGTAGCAGAAATTTCCATGCCCAATCTATTTTAAATATTAGTGCATCAGGAGGCCTATGATTGGACAGAAAAAGGAGGCAGAGCTAAAAGTGGAGGAGAAAGATGAACAGAGAGAAGAGAGGGCGGCAGAAAA
Organism: Arvicanthis niloticus; assembly: GCF_011762505.2. Taxonomy (NCBI): domain Eukaryota; kingdom Metazoa; phylum Chordata; class Mammalia; order Rodentia; family Muridae; genus Arvicanthis; species Arvicanthis niloticus. Next base: position 21,773,793 of record NC_133430.1, on the reverse strand, counting down.
TGAAACCAGATGTGAACCTGCATGGCTTCAGTAGCCTCAGGTAGTTAAGCATAGCCAAAGGTTAGAATAATTATGATAACTTGTCTAAGTTGTGTGGGCATCTTGTGTATTGATTATTTGTTGATATATTAATCTGATTGGTTAACTATATACATTAAGAATTTTGATTTACCAGGTGATGGGTATGGTGGCTGATCACAGGGTGAACAATCATGGTGTGGGGCTAACGTGGTTGCAAGGGGAGCTCTGGAGCTCTTGTCTGCCAGAGAGCCATGCCAAGGTCTTGGGGGGCAGGAGACTGACCAGCTCCACTGAGACCAACAGCCAGTGTTGAGCTTAGAGCAGGAACATGGCGGCTGTGCAGGGAGCCAGCTGGAAGCATCATTTTTAATACTTCCCATATAGAGGTTAGAATGTAGAAGAATGCAAATCGTTTTATTTTTATCTCCTTGTACAAAGCTCAAGTCCAAGTGGATTGAAGAACTCCATATAAAACAAGATAAACTGAAACTATTAGAAGACAAAGTGGGGAAGAGCCTTGAACACATGGGCACAGGGGGAAATTACCTGAACAGAACAAAAATGGCTTACACTTTAAGATCAAAATTAGACAAATGGGACCTCATAAAATTCCAAACCTTGTAAGGCAAAAGACACTGTCAATAGAACAAAACAGCAACCAACAGATTGAGAAAATATCTTTAGTAATCCTATATCCGATAGAGGGCTAATATCCAATATATAAAAAAAAACTCAAGAAGTTAGATTCCAGAGAACCAAAGAACCCTATTAAAATAAGGGTACATAGCTAAACAAAAAACTATCAACTGAGGAATACTGAATGGCCAAGAGAAAATGTTCAACATCATTAGTCATCAGGGAAATGCAAATCAAAACAACCCTGAGATTCAACCTCACACCAGTCAGAATGGCTAAGATCAAAAACTCAGGTGACAGCAGATGTTGGTGAGGATGTGGAGAAAGAGGAACACTCCTCCATTGTTGGTGGGATTGCAAGATGGTGCAACCACTCTGGAAATGAGTCTGGTGGTTCCTCAGAAAATTGGATATAGTGCTACCTGAGGACCCAGCTATACCACACTTGGGCATACACCCATAAGATTCTTCAACATATAACAAGAACACATGCTCTACTATGTTCATAGAAGTCTTATTTATAATAGTCAGAAGCTGGAAAGAACTCAGATGTCCTTCAACAGAAAAATGGATACAGAAAATGTTGTACATTTATACAATGGATTACTAGTCAGCTATTAAAAACAAAAAAAAAAAATTCATGAAATTCTTCAGCAAGTGGATAGAATTAGAAAATATCATCCTAAGCAAGATAACCCAGTCACAAAAGAACACACATTGTATGTACTCACTGATAAGTGGATATTAACCCAAAGGTCAGAATACCCAAGATACAATTCACAGACCATATGAAGTTCAAGAAGAAGGAAGAACAAGGTTTGGATGCTTCAGTCCTTCTTAGAAGGGGGAGCATAATACTCATGAGAGGAAATACGGAGACAAATTGTGGAGCAGAGACTGAAAAAAAAAAAAAAAAAACCATCCAGAGACTGCCCCACCTGGGGATATATCTCATGTACAGACTCCAAAACAGACACTAGGTCAGATGTAAAGAAGTGCTACTGACAGGAGCCTGATATAGCTGTCTCCTGAGAGACTCTGCCAGAGTCTCACAAATACAGAGGCAGATGCTCACAGCAACCTATTGTACTGAGCACGGGGTCCCCAATGAAGGAGTTAGAGAAGAAGCTGAAGAAGCTGAAGGGGTTTGCGACCCATAAGAAGAACAACAATATCAACCAACCAGATACCCAAGAGTTCCCGTGTACTAAACCACCAAACAAAAAGTACACTTGGAGGGACCCATGGCTTCAGCCACATATGTAGTAGAGGATGGCCTTGTTGGACATCAGTTGGAGGAGAGACCCTTGGCCCTGTGAAAGCTCTATGATCCAGTATAGGGGAATACCAGAATGGGGAGATGAGACTGGGTGGGTGAGTAAGCCCTCTTATAGAAGAAGGGTGAGGGAAAATGGGATAAAGTATTTCTGGGAGGAGGGAGAACCAGGAAAGGGGATAACATTTGAAATATAAATAAATAAAATATTTAATAAAGAGTCAAATAAAGTTTTAAAAAATGATTTTTCAAACACAAAAGTTGGTTTGTTTGTAAATTTAGCCTAGCAAGTATGCACTAAACAGAGGTAGGTATTAGACACAACTCTATAAAATAATTTGATGGACATATGAACATTTAAGTTTAATAAGTGAGTGGTTCAATTCTCTAGGAACTTAAAATTCTTTTAGTAAATTTACTGTGTTATAAAAGGATTAAAACACCCCTAAAGGAAATGCAGACATCAGATTAAGTAAGAATTAAATTCCTGGAGGTTTTTGATGTGAGTACCACCTTTGAAAAGTGACTTGACTTCTACAGGGAGGTAGATTAAAGAATTCTAGTTAATAGTGTTGCTGTGAAACATTTTCCTACTACAGACCAATGACAATTTTGTTAAAGGGAAAGAATGGACACAGGTAAGAATAATAGTAAAAACAGTGCAGTAAGAGATCTAAACATAAAAGGGGAGGGACTGAAGCTGGATATGAAGCTGGGGCATATAACTCCTGTTACTTTCATGATGATGATAATGAGGATGATAATGAGGATGATGCACAATATCAACATCCTGTCATAATCCCTATTAGCATCAGCATCAGCAGCGTCACCATCATCATCAAGCTGGCCTCCCGTTTAGCCAGATACTACTTTTAGTTTAAATAAAACTTTCTACTATAGTCAATGGGAAAGTAGCATGTTTCTAGAATGTGGAAATTTGTAGAATCAGCTCCCTGCCATTTGCCATTACTAGAGTCTCTCCCTTCTATGCAAAAGGCGTGTTCTCCTTAATTTGGCTTGACTTCATCTCACATTACAAGTGAATTACCACAGACTCCTCACATTAGGAATTTCTTGATTTCTCAGTGTCCATTGGCAATGTATAACTTTCTATAGTTTAGCGTTGCTTCCAGAATCAATCCATTTCAGGCCCGTGTGCTGACTTCTAATTCCCCGAAGTGCATACACTATTTTATGTAACCTGAAATGAAATAATAAAAGAGATTACATAGAATGCACCATTTCACAGAGCTGGGGTCCTGTGTTCCCTTAATTCTACAGTAGAGAAGATGCTGAAGGAACAAGCCTCAGGTTCTAGAGCCCCTCATCATCATCTGAAACAGAGTAAGTAGAAGCATCTTTCCTCCTTGGGAGTCATTTGGCCTAACTCTAATTAATACTTCACCTAATCTTCTAGTAATACCACTAATTGCTCACAAACTGGCAATTTAATCAACACTCTGCTAACAGGGAAAGTTTTTTCTCTCTCTCCCACCACTCCTTTTGTGCTCTGACACAGTGCAAACTTAGGCAAGTATGTCCCAATTGCTATGTTTCCATGTAATTTAACAGCACGACATTATTTTCTCATAAGAGGTGCTTTGAATTTTTACTGCTAATGAATAAATTAACTAAAAAAGGTTAATCTGCCTACATGTTTATGAAACATTATGCAAATCACTCTTTGAAAGGTTTAATGGTAATTGAAAGCAATTGAAAACCATGGTACATTTCCTCCAATTTTCATTTATTTTTTTAAAGTATACAGATTACACAGATTTTTACATTTTGCAGATATGTATATAAAGGCGGTTTTGAGAGACTTTTCTGTCATCCCTGAGGCTTAAGTACAAGAGTGAAAACAAGAAACAAGGCTGCTGATATTTTGCTCAGGAATGGCTCTGGACTTTGGTAATTAATTTCAAAGCCAAGCTGTAAATGTGAAGAGTCATTGTGATTAATATTACGAGAATTAGAAGCAAAGGGGTAATTTTGTTTAGACTTTCATTGTAAAGCTTTGACAATGGTTCCTGCATTGATTTCAAGTTGTGTGCACTCCGTGACATGTTATTCAGGTTAGGAGTGCTCTACATGAATGGCCTACATGCTGATGCTTAAATTATGAATCACTAAGTGTTTATAATAGCATCACATTATAGGAAATTTTGCCTCATTAAAGACTTTTTTCCTTTCCCTTTCTCCTGTCCAATAGAGACTGGCAGTGTGTGTGTGTGTGTGTGTGTGTGTTTATGTGGTATGTATGTATGTGTCTGTGGTGTGTGTCTCTGTGATATGTGTGTTTGTGTGTGTGTGTTGTATGCATATGTATGCAAGTTTTTATGTCTGTGTGTGTATGCATTTGTGCATCTCTCTTTCTGTTTCTCTCTGTATCTCTGTCTCTCTGTCTCTTTGTGTGTGTGTGTGTGTGTGTGTGTGTGTGTGTGTGTGTGTTGGTGTGTATGTGCATTTTGTGACCTGGAGAATATAATGGGACTCTGGATTAAAAACAAATAAACTAATCAATCAATTTTTTAATTTGAACCTGAAAGGCTACCAGTGTGAGAACCTGAAGGAATAGGAGTAAATAATTGGTTGGGGAGCACTGTTGTTGTACATTTTATTACATTTATTAATTTTAATGTATATTTGCTTGCACATGTGAACCATGCTTTCCTCATACTGCCATGAGGGTTTCAGGTACTGAATACTGAGCTCAAGCTATCAGCATTTGTGTCAAGAGCCTTTACCAAGTGCTCACTTTTCGGATACAACAGTTTTACTAATTTTCTTTTTCTATGAGTGCAGATGTGTGTTTTTTTTTCTGTATGCATTTATGTGCACTAGGTGGGTTTCTGGTGCTTGGAAAGTGCATTTGATGTCCTGGGTCATTTGTAAGAGTGACAAATGCTCTTCACTTCTCAACCATCTACCTATCTGTCTATCTTCATTCTCAATTGCTTTAAAAAAATACATTGTGTAAAAATATTGTTCTCAGACTTCTTTTGGCTTTAGAAACTGTTGCATCCTCAAAAATTATTGAGTTTCTCAAAGACATGTTGGTTACATAAGTTATGCACCATGGTATGATTTAAATGATAAGTACTAGTCTCTTGAGAAAGGAGAATATTTGTATTTGCTGATTTCGATGACAAAATATACATTGGTTTTATTGTCTTCATGCTCCCAGGTCCAAGTCACCAAAACGAATGTTCCAAAGACACTCATGTGTGAACTCCACCACTCAGCATCTGAGAGGAACACTCAGTCGTGCAGCATCTGATACTCACATAACTGTCAATACCTTAGAAGGAAAAACTAGGAACGTTCAAAAAATTTACTGACTCTTTCACACCAAACAAGCAGGGTAAATGTAATGTCAGAAGCTTACTACAAAATGAAATAATGAAGGCATTTTAAAAAAGACAAAATATTGATGACTATATCAAAATAAATAGCTTATGTTTCTTACTTTAAAGTTCAACCTTTTTTTTTTGTAAATGACCTTTGAACTTATAAGTTACTGGGAAATTATGAAATTAAATTCGTAGCATAGATTTTACAACTGATCTTTCTATGGTTCATTGTGTGTTTAAAGTACATGGCATTAACATAATAAAAGTCTTCCTGTAATAACTGGAGTTTAATCATGGTTGGTTCCATAATTGATTGTGCACGTGTGCATATATGGGTACATGTGCCTCTATGTGTGTGTACAATTCTGTCCAAACAGTAAAGTTACTTTGTAACTAACTCACTCAGAAGGTTCTACTTAAATTTTCAAGGTGTTCACAACTACTAACACTGTCTTCTCCTTAATGATCTTTGAAAAAGGATTTAATGAAAATAGAGCTCTATTTGGACCATTTATTTTCCTCTTATTTTGTTACATTATTGTATTTGTTTAACATAGCACAGTCATTCAGCTAATAAGGAGGTGATGAGATTTGTGTCTTTGTTTTTCTTTTCTGTTTAAAGTTTACTATAGTTCTCAAAGTAATATTCTAAGAAACATGCTTGATGTGTGGAATTTTAATCTTAGGGCCTTTGTTTACTTCAAAGGGTCTTTGATATATTGCACAATAAAAAACCCTCACACGCTATATTCTGTTTCGAGATATTGTCTTGTTTAATGAGCTGAATATTTGCTAATATTACCTCCAGACATACAATAAACTGAAAAGCTGGTAGTGACTGACAAAAGTTTTCAAAACTTCTGATTTTAACTTTAATGTTAATTTTTCTCAGTGGCAATGAATAATAATACTATTTATGTTGCTTTATGGCAAAAGTAAGAGTTCATGCATTTTCTAAAAAATGAAAATGGCTTCTTAATATTCTAAGTTAGTATCATTTGTTGATAACTTTTCATTTAAGATATGATGTGCCATTGTTTTATAGGAACAACATTAGCTTGGCAGTTCCAGTTACTATATACCCGTATTTTCTTCAGCTTATCATCATACTTAGATTCTACAAGTAATATAATCACACCATTTGGGGGGGGGCAGAGTATAAAACTGTCATATACTAAAGGGTCTACTGTTTATAATACTTTTTTACCATCAAATATAATTTAAAGTGAATTTTATATTTAATTTTAATTTACTTAGTTATAGGACATAATGGCTACACACAAACATTTAGCTTAAGGTATTTGCTGTCTTTTCTATTATTCTTTTTGTGTTTCCAGCACAAATGTAACTAACATTTAAAAAAATTGCTTAGGCATTAAAAATCTTCTACAAGATTTTGAGAATTTAGGGACATTGTTGATAGAAGATGGCCCAAAGGCTTTGGTTTCTGCTACCTAAGCTTCTGATTTTCCTTTACAAAGTAGATGCAGTCACATGTAATTTTCAACTGCAGTATGACTGATTTAAGTAAAGAAATCTATACTCTGAGTTCTAAAATTTTAATGAATCTCATGTTTACCTTCATTTCCTTAAAACAACTACTGGTTTGATATGGTTGATAATCATAGCATACATATTTGAGTATTGATTCTCAAATTCTTTGAGTATTGAGTATTGAGGTCATGCAGCCCTCAGGTGTCACTTTTGTTACTACATGAAACTACCTTTCAGTTCTCAGGTACTTATTTCACGAGAATCACAGCCAATTTTTAAATAGAGTCATGACTTTTTTTTTTCCCTTTTATTGTAGACTTTTACTGAATACTGTAGTCAATAGCAAAAGAATGGAAAAGTAGCATAATACAAAGTTTAATGTAACCATTTGAATAATTTATATTTCTAAGATGGAAGAAAAGACCCCTGAAAATCTTGAAATGGTAACTATAAAATTTTTAGTATCTGAAGGACACCCTGCTATGAATGGTCAAACAAGACAGTTGCCCTTCAAGAAGTTAACACTGAAAAATGTGTGCAAGCTTCTGTCTCCACTGCAGCTTTATAAGAAAGAAGATAAGACAAAGTCATGTTGCCATGCATAGGTTTGGCACACACACACACACACACACACACACACACACACACACACACAAACACACACACACATTCTGCTGTCTAACTTGCCTTCCCCCTAAGTTCTGAAAGTATTCTTTTTAGAAAGGTCACATCTGGAATAAATTTATTCCCAGATAGTTGCTCATGAATGACAAGCTTTTATTTTATTATTTTTTAAAGAAAAAACACTCCATTTGGTGTGTTTTCTGTAAATATCAGGGTTTAAACACTTGAAAATCCATAGTGATATGGAAGATGAAAAGTTCAAGGGCCTACTGATAAGAGCATCAATGGACTCAGGATTGCATTCCCTGACAACCTGCATTGGGTCTCATGATTCTCCTGATGATTCAGTTGTGCCTTTTAAAAATGTTTATCCCATCCTCTAATACAACCCTGACTTCTGTACTCTTCTCCTAAAGTGGTAAATAATCTCCTTGCTTGTAATTCTCTTCTGCCACAGTTTAGGATGGCTTAACATTATTGCACTCAATCGCAAAAGCCATTTAAAGTTTCACTGAATCTGCTATGCATTCAGTGATAAGATAGTTCATTGATTAAGATAGTTTATTGATTAGTGGTCCTAAGAATTTTGCAATAAATTATATCCTAGGATCATTTTCATTATTTTTATTTGCCTTCAAACAATTTTCATCTTTTATCAGAGTATCACGTGCATGCTTATTTTTTCCCAAAGAATGTCTTCAATTTGTGCTATTGGAGTACTTAGGATCTTAAATTTATTTTAAAGGAATCTTCTTCCTTGTGATATTTTGGAAATATTTAATAGCATTTTATAAAGTTCTATAATGTGCTATTACAGTCTTACTAGGAAGGACCAATGGGATGGCACAAGCAGGTAAATTTTGCCAGCTTGAAGGCTTGAGACCAATCCCTGGGGCCCACACTGTGAACGGAGAAAAGTGACTACTTCTAATTGTCCTCTGACCTCTACACTCACATTGTAGCACGAGCAAGACCGCAGTTGTACAGAAATAAATGTGACATGACAGGAATGTTGAACCTCTTGAACTTCATGTTAGAAATTAAAGCATTAATTTTGTGTGTAATACTTTTAGGAGTTTGGAAATTAACTTTGAGCCAGCCTTAGAGCTGGGCTCACAGTAGTTTATGTGAAATAGTAAGGTTGTCCTTACTCATATCCTTCTGTCCAATTCTAGTTGCAATAGTGAGTTCAGAATTCTTGGATAAGTGGGATTATTGCAGGATTTGCACAATTATCATACTCAGGTGCTTAAGACTAAAAATTAGGCACGAACACCTGTACATCAGAAGAAAGATTTTATTTCTTAGAACTATAAACTGAAAGCGAGTAAAGAGTGGGCAATAATGCCAATAATCTCAAAACGATAGATGTCAATAATGCAAGTTTTAATGAATTGGCTAGATGGCAGTATTGTCAGAATATATTGACAACATTTATTTTTGACAACCAAAATAATGGTTTTCATTCTAAATTGAAAAAGTCTTCAAATAATTCATGAATTTATGCTTAGTTCTTCATTTAGCTTGAAATATGTACTCCATAGATCATGCTCCATAATGTTCTGTGTTTATAGTAAAAAAGAAATCTTTATTTTATTGCTTTTCTAAAACTTAATTCTGTCACAGAAAGACATTTGAGAAGTGTTTATTGCCATCTCTCAAACCTCTGCAGTTCTCAAGGTATAATGGTGTACAGATCCACACCATTGACTTTCTGGATTTATTTCTTCTGAAGAGATGGTACAGAGAAGAGTCTCGTGATGTCAAAAAGCAGACTGGATTCATGGCTTATAGCAAAATAAACTGTTCAATTAAACAAGTAAAATTAGAAATTTTTCCATATCTATGTGCTTCAGTTTCCTTCTCTAACGCATAAAACCATGAACCAATTTGAATGTTTAGCTTGCCTTCTGGTTTGGTTTCTCCCAAGCCAAGTGATGCCCAAGGGACCTTATCACATGGTATAATGGGAAACTTGGCAGACCTTGATGCAGCACAACAATGTTTTTTCTCAATTATGTACTTTTTTCTTGTGTTTTTTGGACATATTTCAGATGGTCTTGACCATTAAGTTTCAGTAAATGAATATCCTTCAGAAAGTTCTTTATAAACTGCCCTTTTACTATTAAATAATATTAAATAATTAAATAATATTAAATAATCGTGAGCTATTAAATAAGCTCACGATTGCTCCTATTATGAAGATAGACAAAATTACCTGTTATTTAGTATGAAATATCTTATATAACAATAAAGCTGAGTGAAATTACTTGATAGTTAAAAACGTATATTTGAACTGTTCACTATGTACTTCTTTAGTTAGCAGTGAAAAAAGTTTTATAGGTGTATTGTCATAGCTTTGAAATATAAGTCAATGTGTATTATGTATAAAGTAACTGGATGTTTAGAGATCTTGAGTAATGCCAAAGTTAATGTGGGAATACTTTGTGCTAATATGGGTTTTAATATTGATAATTTTATATATTTTCTGTCTAATCTTATTACTTTAACCTTCTTATTCTCTGTCTCTGTCTCTCTGCCTTTGTGTCTGTTTCTCTGTCTTTCTCTGTCTCGGTCTGATTGTCTTTGTCTCTGTCTTTATGTCTCTTTGTTCTTGTCTCTGTCTCTCTTTTCTCTCTAAAGCTTCTTGCTTTTTTTCTGTGCTCTGTTCCACACTATCCAATGTACACAGCCTATCCCCAAACTTACAATGAAAAATGACTTTTGAATTTGTCATTAACCAGTGCTGACATTACCCATGTGTACCACCAGGCCTAGGTTATTTTGTATCTCTTTTAATTATTTTTTAATTAGTGACTAAGTTATGTACCCACAATATACCAGGTAATGTAAACTGAAAACAAAATGGGGGTGCTAAACAAAGTATATTAAGAGTATATGTAATAAACAGAAAGAAAAGTATATAACATGGAAGTGTAAAGGAATAAAAATTGTCCATGAGTTAAGAATGTTATGTTTGAGAAATGTAAGGTACACTGAGTTTTAAAAATTTAAAGATATTAAGACACAATGAAGTTGATTAGCTTGAGATGATATTTAATAAAATGTAGGTCTCTGGAATCAAATGAATAGTTCATTAATATGAATGAAGCATATCGCTTAAAATATTTCCATATATATATGTTCTTTCAGCTGGCAGTCAATTTATCTTGGCCACTTTTACAATCAATAACTAATCTCCAAATTCTCAGTGTCCTGCAACCCTTCCTGGATATAAACATGACAGAAAAAAAAGTATTTTAAAATTTCTTGTGAATATTTGTGCCCTGGAAAAGGGGGGGGGGCTGATATAAATTTCTTTTATTTGCAAATGCGATTTATATTTAAATAAAACATAGGTGAATACTAGAATGCAAAAATGGCAAATATTAAATATTCTAAAAGTTCTTCAAGTTTGTGGAATTATCATCATTAAAAATGTGAGTTTTATTAAAGAATATTGAAAGTAAAGTTAGACCAGGAATTCTGAGAAATACGCAGCTAAATAGGTTCATCTCAGAAATTAGAGTCATTTCTCTCTCAGGATGAGGTTAAGACAGCGGATAAGTCAACAAACCTAGTTTTGGATCCTGAAGCCTTTCCTTTAATTCTAAATTTAGAGGAATTATGATTGAAGACCTTGACATGGCCATGAAATTTAAACAATGATACCTAATACATGAATTTTTGTTTTGTCAGAGACTTTAAATGTTGAGACTTTTGCATACCTTGTATAGTGTGGAGTAGAGCAAAGAACAAAACAAGAAGCCAATTCATCATTATGAAGCATGTAGGTCTGGTTGCCAGCATGTGAGTCCAGAGACCGAAGACAGTTTTATACAAATATAAGAAGTAGTAAGTCACATATCCAAGAGATTACCACATGATATTCTAAGAAGAAAATATAAAATGTAGGCATAGTATGCCACTCAGACAACTTGTAGGCTCAACTTTAAATAGTTTTTAAAATTTTTTTAATTGAATATTTTATTTACATCTCAGATATAATCTCCTTTCCCCATTTCCCCCCACCCAGGAACCCCCTATCCCATCACAACTCCTCCTGCTTCTATGAGGATATGCCCCCACCCACCCTTCCATTCCTACCTCCCCACCTACTTTTTTGCCACACTAGGGTGTCCAGCCTTCATTGGACAAAGGACCTCCTCTCCTACCTATGCCTGACACTGTTGTCCTCCCATACATATACAGCTGGAGCCATGGGTCCCTCCCTATGTACTGCCAGGCTGGTGGTTTAGACCCTGAGAGCTCTGGCTGGTTGGTATTGTTGCTCTCCTCATGGGGCCTCAAACCCTTTCAGCTCCTTCAGTTTTTTCTCTCACTCCTTAATTGGAAAACCCATGATCAGTTCAATGGTTAGCTGTGAGCATCCACCTCTGTAGATGTCAGGCTCTGGCAAACCTCTAAGGAGACAGCTATGTCAGGCTCCTGTCAGCATGCACTTACTGGCATCCACATCAGCTTCAACTGCACAAGGGATGGATAACCAGGAGGAACAGACTCCGCACGGCCCCTCCTTCAGTTTCTGTCCCATGCTTTCTCCACATAATTGCTTCCATGAATATTTTGTTACTCCTTCTAAAAGGGCCAAAGCACCCACAGTTTGGTCTTCCTTGTTCATGAGTTTCATGTGATCTGTGAGTTATATCTTGGATATTGCAAGCTTTTGGGCTAATATCTAATTATCAGTGAGTGCATACCATGTGTGTTCTTTTGTGGTTGGATTACCTCACTCAGGATGATATTTTCTAGTTCAATTCATTTGCTTAAGAATTTCTCTAATTCATTGTTTTTAATAGCTGAGTAATATTCCGTTGTGTATATATACCACATTTTTTGTATCCATTCCTCTGTTGAAGGACATCTGAATTATTTCGAGCTTCTGGCTGTTATAAATAAGGCTGCTATGAGCATAGTGGAGCACTGTCCTTGTTATACGTTGGACCATCTTCTGGGTATATGCTCAGAAGTGGTATAGCTGGGTCCTCAGGTAATGCTATGTCCTGGTTTCTTAGGAATAGTTAGACTGCTTTCTATAGTGTTTGTACCAGCTTGCAATCCCACCAACAATTGAGGAATGTTTCTCTTTCTCTACATCCTTGCCAGCATCTGCTGTCACCTGAGTTTATGATCTTAGCCATTCTGACTGGTGTGATGTGGTATCTCAGGGTTGTTTTGATTTGCATTTCCCTGATGACTAAGGATGTTGAACATTTCTTTAGGTGTTTCTAGGCCATTCAAGTTTCCTCAGTTGAGAATTTTTTGTTTAGCTCTGTACCCCATTTTTAATAGGGTTATTTGGTTATCTGGAGAATAATTTCTTGATTTCTTTGTATATATTGGATATTAGCACTCTATCGAATGTAGAATTGGTAAAGATCTTTTCCCAATCTGTTGGTTGTTGTTTTGTCCTATTGACAGTGTCCTTTGCCTTACAAAAGCTTTGCAATTTTATGAAGTCCCATTTTAAAATTCTTGATCTTAGAGCATAAGCCATTGGCGTTCTGTTCAGAAACTTTTCCCTGTGCCTAGGTATTTGAGGGTCCTTCCCACCTTTTCTATTAGTTTCACTGTATCTGGTTTTATGTGAAGGTCCTTTATTCATTTGGACTTGAGCTTTGCACAAGGAGATATGAATGGATTGATTTTTCATTCTTCTTCTTGCTGACCTCCAGTTGAGCCAGCACCATTTGTTGAAAAAGCTGTCCTTTTTCCACTGGACAGTTTTAGCTCCTCTGTCAAAGATCAAATGACCATAGGTGTGTGGGTTCATTTATGGATCTTCAATTATATTCCTTTGATCTACCTGCCTGTCTCTGTACCAATACCATGTAGTTTTTATCACTATTGTTCTGTACTATAGTTTGAGGTCAGGGATGGTGATTTCCTCATAAATTCTTTATTGTTGAGAATAGTTCTCGCTATCCTGGGTTTTTTGTTATTCCAAATGAATTTGCAAATTGCTCTATCTATCTCTATGAAGAATTGATTTGGAATTTTGATGGGGATTGCATTGAATCTGTAGATTGCTTTTGGCAAGAAGGCTATTTTTACTATATTAATTCTGCCAATCTACAAGCATGGGAGATCTTTCCATCTTCTAAGATGTTCTTCAATTTCTGTCTTCAGAGACTTGAAGTTCTTGTCATACAGATCTTTCACTTGCTTGGTTAGATTTACACCAAAGTATTTTATATTATTTATGATTATTATGAAGGGTGTTATTTCCCTAATTACTTTCTCTGCCTGTTTATCTTTAGAGTAGAAAAAGGTTACTGATTTGTTTGAGTTGATTTTATATCCAGCCAATTTGCTGAATCTTTATCAGGTTTAGTTCTCTGGTGGAAATTTTAGGGTCACTTAAGTATACTATCATATCATCTGCATATAGGGAAATTTTGACTTCTTCCTTTCCTATTTGTATCCCTTTGACTTCCTTTTGTTGACTAATTGCTCTGATTAGGACTCCAGTATTATCTTGAATAGGTAGGGTGAGAGTGGGCAGCCTTGTCTAGTCCCTGATTTTAGTGGGATTGCTTCAAGTTTCCCTCCATTTAATTTAATGTTGGCTACTGGTTTGCTGTCTATTGTTTTTACTATGTTTATGTATGGGCCTTGAATTTCTGATCTTTCCAAGACTTTTACCATGAAGGGATGTTGAATTTTGTCAAATGCTTTCTCAGCATCTAGTGAGATGATCATGTTTTTTTTATTAAGTTTGTTTATATAGTGGATTATACTGATGGATTTCTGAATATTAAACCATCCCTGCATTCCTGGGATAAAGAGTACTTGATCATGATGGATGAATGTCTTGATTTGTTTTTGGACTTGGGTTCCCAGAATTTTATTGAGTATTTTTGCATAGCTATTTACTAGGGAGAGTGGTCTGAAGTTTTCGTTCTTTGTTTTGTCTTTTTGTGATTTAGTTATGAGTGCAATTGTAGCTTCATAGAACGAGTTGGGTAGTGTTCCTTCTGTTTCTATTTGTGGAATAGTTTGAAGAAAACTTGTATTAGGTCTTCTTGGAAGTCTGATAGAATTCTGAACCAAAACCATCTGGTCCTGGGCTTTTTTGTTGAGGAGACTGTTACTGACTGCTACTATTTCTTTAGGGGTTATGGGACTGTTTACATGGTTTATCTGCTCTTGATTTAACTTTGGTACCTGGTATATGTCTAGAAAGTTGTCCATTTCATCCAGGTTTTCCAGTTTTGTTGAGTATAGGCTTTTGTAGTAGGATCTGATGATCTTTTGAATTTCCTCAGTTTCTGTTGTTATGTCTCCATTTTCACTTCTAACTTTATTAATTTGGATACTGTCTCTGTGCCCTTTGGTTAGTCTGGCTAAGGGTTTATCTATCTTGTTGATTTTTCTCAAAGAACCAGCTCCTGGTTTTGTTGATATTTTATATAATTCTTTTTGTTTCTACTTGGTTTATTTCAGCCCTGAATTCTATTATTTTCTGCCATCTACTCCTCTTTGGTGTATTTGCTTCTTTTTGTTCTAGAGCTTTCAGGTGTGCTGTCAATTTGTTAGTGTATGCTCTCTCCAGTTTCTTTTTGTAGGCACTTAGAGCTATGAGTTTTCCTCTTAGCACTGCTTTCAGGGAGTCCCACAAGATTTGGTATGATGTATCCTCATTTTCATTAAATTCAAAAAGTCTTTAATTTCTTGCTTTATTTCTACCTTGGCCAAGTCATCATTGAGTAGAGCATTGTTCAGTTTACTTGTGTGTATGGGCTTTCCATTGTTTTTGTCATTATTGAAGACTAGCCTTAGTCCATGGTGATCTGATAGAATGCAAGGGATTATTTCAATCTTTTTGTATCTGTTGAGGCCTGTTTTGTGACCAATTATATGGTCTATTTTGGAGAAGATACCATGATGTGCTGAGAAAAAGGTATATTCTTTTGTTTTAGGATGAAATGTTCTATAGATATCTGTTAAATCCTTTTGGTTCATAACTTCTGTTAATTTCATTGTGTCTCTGTTTAGTTTGTTTCCATGATCTGTCCATTGCTGAGAATGGGCTGTTGAAATCCTCTACTATTATTGTGTGAGGTCTGATGTGTGCTTTGAGTTTTAGTAAAGTTTCTTTTATGCATGTGGATACCCTTCCATTTGGAGCATAGATGTTCATAATTGAGAGTTTATTTTGGTAGATTTTTCCTTTGATAGGTATGAAGTGTCCTTTCTTATATTTTTTGATTTCTTTTGGTTGAAAGTCTATTTTATTTGATATTAGAATGGCTACTCCAGGTTGTTTCTTGGGACCATTTGCTTGAAAAATTGTTTTCCATCCTTTTACTCTGAGGTAGTATCTGTTTGTGTCACTGAGGTACATTCCTGTATGAAGAAAAATTCTGGGTCCCTTTTATGTATCCAGTCTGATAGTCTAAGTCTTTTTATTAGGGAATTGAGTCAATTGATGTTAAGAGATATTAAGGAAAAATGATTATTGTTTCCTGTTATTTTTGTTATTAGAGGTAGAGTTATGATTGTGTAGCTATCTTCTTTTGGGGTTGTTAGAAGATTACTTTCTTGCTTTTTCTAGGTTGTAGTTTCCCTCCTTGTGTTGGAGTTTTCCATCAATTATTCTTTGATAATTCATAATTGAAGTGATGGATTTGTGGGAAGATATTGTGTAAATCTGTTTTATTTTTTCATGGAATATCTTGGTTTCTCCATCTATGGTAACTGAGAGATTTTCTGGATATAGTAGCCTGGGTTGGCATTTTTGTTCTCTTGGGGTCTGTATCATATTATTCTAGAATCTTCTGGCTTTTATAGTCTCTGTTAAGAAGTCTCGTGTAATTCTTACAGGTCTTCCTTTATATGTTAGTTTACCTTTTTCCCTTGCTGCTTTTAGTATTTTTCTTGGTTTTGTGCATTTGATGTTTTGATTATTATGTGACAGGAGAAATTTCTTTTCTGGTCCAGTCTACTTGGGGTTCTGTAGGCTTCTTGTATGTTCATGGACATCTGTTTCTTTAGGTTAGGAAAGTATTCCTCTATAATCTTGTTGAAGATGTTTACTGGGTCTTTAAGTTGGGAATCTTCACTCTCATCTATACCTATTAACTTTAGATTTGGTCTTCTCATTCTGTCCTGGACTTCCTGGATGTTTTGGGTAAGGAGCTTTTTGCATTTTGCATTTTCTTTGACAGTTGTGTCAATGTTTTCCATGAGATCTTCTGCACATGAGATTCTTTCTTCTATCTCTTGTGTTCTGTTGGTGATACTTGTGTCTATGACTCCTGATCTCTTTCCTAGGTTATCTATCTCCAGGGTAGTCTCCCTTTGAGATTTCTTTATTGTTTCTACTTCCATTTTTAGATCCTGGGTGTTTTTGTTTAATTCCTTCACCTGTTAGGTTGTGTTTTCTTGCAGTTCTTTAAAGGAGTTTTGTGTTTCCTCTTTAATGGTTTCTACCTGTTTACATGTGTTCTCCTGTACTTCTTTAAGGGAGCTATTTATGTCCTTCTTCAAGTCCTTTATCATTATCATGAGCAGTGATTTTAATTCTGAATACTGCTTTTCCAGTGTAATGGGGTGTCCAGGGCTTGCTATGGTAAGAGAACTAGGTTTTGATGATGCCAAGTAACTTTGGTTTCTGTTGCTTATGTTCTTGTGCTTGCCTTTCACCATCTGGTTAACTTTAGTGCTACCTGCACTCACTGTCTCTGACTGGAGCCTGTCTTTCTAGTTATCTTGCTTGTGTTAGAACTCCCCAGAGTACAGATGTCTCTGTGATCCTGTGATCCTGAGCTTTCTGGGTAGAAGAACTTCTGGGACTCAAGCAGTCTCTGGGATCATGAAATCCTGCTGCTCTGAGTGCAGTGGTTCCTTCTCTGCTCTGAGTACAGTGGCTTATCTAGGATGGCTCAGGATATGGTGTCTTCACAGGAGCAGACCAGCTAGGTGTCTGCTAGAGCCAAAAAGACCAAGTGAGGGGCAAAAGGGGAGTGGTATTCCAGAGTAAATAGTCTGCTTTTTTAAAAAAAAATAACAACGTTTTCATCCTTCTGGTGTCTATTTTTTTAATTTCTTTTTTTCCCCAAACACTTTATTTATCAGTATTTGTATATGCATACATACTTATACATGTATACATATATACATACATAGATGAACAATAATTAAATAAGATATATTTGAAAAGTATTGGGGGTTGGGAAGAGTGGGAGGAAGGAGAGAAAGAAAATCATTATGTAAATACAGTACTCATATATGAAATTCTCAAAAAGGAATCCATTTTTTAAAAAAATGTTCACCAGATTAACTTGCAATTTACAATATGAAAATAAATATGACCTATAATTATGTTGAAGGACATTTTAACTCACTACAAACTTTGAAATTTAATATGAAATCAATAAAAATTATTTTACCCAGCATACTAACAAAAACCACAATAATATTTTATAATTCAAAGTATTTCTAAGAACAAGAAAATGGATTGTCAGAAGCTAAGTCAGCAGAGCCAGGGGGACACTGTGTGTTATTTCTTTTCTTTTTATTTTTTTTTCTTATTAAGAAATCATAATTTTTACTTTTTAACACAGGGGTTATAAACACAATAATGCAGGATGTGGGAAAAGGGATGACACAGGAGCATAGATGTTCAGGGGGAGTACAGATATCTTTCAGAACAGGGTATCAGCTGGGTGAAGGTTCAGGGGTCAGGTCACTATGACTCTGCCTATGCTTCACTTGTCCTTATCAAAGTTGGTACTATCCGCGAAGGCTGCCTATTTACAAGGTCTATAACTACTCAAGCTGGTAGATTTCCACAAAAGCTGCCTGTTTACAATAGTTTACAGACATCTGTTTCAGTGTTTTTCCATAGAGACCCAAGACTTTGTGTTAGCAGGCATATATGTCAGGCCTATTGCTGATTTTAGGCTTATGGCTGATTTTAGACCTTCAGTGTATAAGCAGGGCTGCCCCTGACATCTCCTCCCTTCTCCATTATAGAAGGGTTGTGGCGATTCTAATCTTGCCAAGTCGGGGATAGAGGCCTGACCTCCAGTAATTAAAGGGGACCTTGTAATGGCTCCAGTCCTCCTGTCGTTTTCCAGTGAGGCATGAGGGCCATACCCGTCCCGATGTCTTTTTCCTGGAGAGGGGATACTTTTGACATCAACCCCTATGCAGTCAGGCTTGTCCATCAGGGAACCCAGAAACATATTTTAACTTTTATTTATATTCCCTTGCAGTGCTTAGCCTTGCAGCCTAAGCAAGAATTCAGATCGCCAGACAGAAGGGGTTCTGGGTAGCCCCTCACTACTTGGTCTAGGGGCAGAAGTCCCCTCTTTTAGATTGGGTGGAGATGAGACTTGGGAGCACCCTGGATAGAGCAACATCCTCATCTAGAGTCTTGTGGTCCTCCATAGCTAACTTATGATAATGTATCTGATTAGATTTTGCTATCAGATTATCTATCTGTTGTTTCCAAAGTTATTCAGCCTATTTAAGGCCCAGGGACCAAAGGAAATAAGCAAAAGTAACCTAATTAATGGTCCCAAGATGGGAGGAAGTGGGTTAACAATCATGGAGAGGTTGAAGACCAATTCTTGTACGAGCTCTCATTTTTCTCTTTCTCTCTCTGTCTTTTCTCAAGACCTTCTCTGGCCTTTTTCATGCTCTCTTTAATCCTCCCTGTTTTGTCTATGTAAAAGCAGCATTCTTCATTAAGAATGCTGTACATTCTAGAGCTGTACACAATCTTTTCTATTGTAAAAGAGAAAATCAAGTCCAATAAAGTCCTTTGCAATTTGGGGGGATTGCATCAGACAGCGAAATGAGGGATTTATTCAGATTAGTGATGTCAGTCTATAGCTGTTTGACGTCCTTGTCAAAGGTCCATTGGAGGTCTGTATAGTATAAGTCCAGAAGCCAGCATCAGGATTAGATCTTCCAACAGCAGACATCACCAGTGATTAATTTTTTATCTGGATAGGAAAAAAGAAGGGAATTCTCAGGGAAATTTCTCTTCCCTGGATGTCAATTGTTATTCATCTTATTTATGTTTGGGCCTGGTTTTGTGGAGGTATCTATTTAGTTCATTAATTTTTTTGGTGGCCATTTACCTATGCCTTCTGTGGTATCAAACATGCATATAAATCCTCAGCCCCATGTAGGAACTGGGTCCTGGCCATTCCATTTAAGAGTAAATGGGTCCTTCCACATAGTTGTGGCTTAGTTTTTATTGGTCTCAGCGATGCCAGAGGCAATCAGCAGCAGATTTGCCATGAGCTTTCAGTTTTAGAAAGTTAAGAGTAAACAAGGCAGGCCCCTTCTACTCTCAGAGAGTCATGAAGACACTATTTAAAGAAATATAATTCTTTATTAATAATTTCTTTTATCAAAGTACTATTATAAAACAACCAACAATTAATCAATCTATATCAACCTATATAATATATAAATTAATGAGAGCTTCTTCTACTTTTTGTAAAATTACTCCTCTTTTGTCAATTAACTGTTGAGAGAAATTAGGATTTGCATCTCTCTTGAGAATATTAAACAAAGACATAAATTCTTTTGTGAAGAGCTTAAAATAAGATCTTAGCCAATAAGCATGTCCTGGAAACCTTTGAAAATAGTTTGAAATAAGTAAACTATCTTTTTTTTTCCAGACCCATTATCTGGGTTTTTTGTTTTTTTGGTTTTTTTGGATATTTTACATATTTACCTTTCACTGTTATCTCCACTTCCTTTCTCCCCTAATCCTATACCCCCTCTTTCAATTTTTATGAGGGTGTGTTCCCACCATTCTCACAATCACGCATCCCTGCTCTCGAATTCCCCAACACTATGAATCCAGTCTTTTGGGGAACATGGCCCTCCACATCCACTGTTGCCTGAAGAGGCCACCCTCAGTTACCTATACAAGTGCAGCCATGAGTCCCTCCCTTTCTGTTCTCAGTCTGGAGGTTTAGACCCTGGGAGCTCTGGTTGAGTATTTTGCTACTCCTTCTAAAAACAAAAAAAAAAAAAAAAAAAAAAAAAAAAAAAAAAAAAAAAAAAAAAACAACAACAAAAAAAAAACAAAAAAAAAACAAAAACAACAACAACAACAAAAAAATCAAAAAAACAAAAAACAACAACAACAAAAAAAAACCCAAAACAAAACAAACAAACAAACAAACAAAAAACCACTCACACTTCCTTCCTCCTCTTGAGTTTCATGTGATTTATGCATTGTGTCTTAGGTATTGTGAGCTTTTGGACTAATATCCACTTATTAGTGATCTGTTCTTTTATGTATGTTCTTTTATGATTGGGTTACCTCACTCAGGAGGATATTCTCAAGCTCCATCCATTTGCCTAAGAATTTCATGAACTCATTGTTTTTAATAGCTGAGTAGTACTCCATTGTGTAAATATACCATATTTTCTGTATCCATTCCTCTGTTGAAGGACATCAGGGTTCTTTTCAACTTCTGGCTATTATAAATAAGGCTGCTATGAACATAGTGGGGCATGTGTCCCTGTTGTTTTTTGAATCATCTTTTGGGTATATGCCAAGGAGTGGTATAGTTGGGTTCTCAGATAATACTATGTTCAATTTTCTAAGGTACCACCAGACTGATTTCCATAGTGGTTGTACCAGCTAACAATCCCACCACCAATGGAGGAGTGTTCCTCTTTGTCCACATCCTCGCCAGCATCTTCTGTCACCTGTGTTTTTGATCTTAGCCATTCTGACTGGTGTGAGGTGGAATCTCAATGTTGTTTTCATTTGCATTTCTCTGATGACTAGGAATGTTGAACACTTCTTTTGGTGCTTCTCAACCATTCGAGATTCCTCAATTGAGAATTTGTTTATATAGTGAATTACATTGATGGACTTCTCTATATTGAACCAACCCTGCATTCCTGGGATAAAGCCTACTTGATCATGGTGGATGATTGTTTAGATGTGTTATTAAATTCGGTTTTTGAGAATTTTATTGAGTATTTTTGCATCAATATTCATTAGGGAAATTGGTCTGAAGTTCTCTTTCTTTGTTGGGTCTTTGTGTGGTTTAGGTATGAGCATGATTGTGGCTTCATAGAATGAATTTGGCAGTGTTCCTTCTATTTCTACTTTGTGGAACAGTTTGAAAAGAATTGGTATTAGATCTTCCTTGAAGGTCTGATAGAATTCTGCACTGAAACCATCTGGTCCCCGACTATTTGTTTGGTGACTAGATTTTTAATGACTGCTTCTAATTCTTTCAGGATTATGGGACTGTTTAGATGGTTTATCTGCTCCTAATTTAACATTGGTAACTGGTATTTATCTAGAAAATTGTCCATTTCATCCAGATTTTCCAATTTTATTGAGTATAGGCTTTTGTAGTAGGATCTGATGATTTTTTGGATTTCCTCAGTTTCTGTTACTATGTCCCCTTTTCAGTTCTGATTTTATTAATTTGAATACTGTCTCTCTGCCCTCTGATTAGTCTGGCTAAGGGTGTCTATTTTTAAAATACCGTTCTATATTTGTCATTCAAATCATACCTTTTCTGCTGATTTATCTTCCTAGTTATTTTGCTTAAGATTATATTAAAATCATGGACTCTCCAGAATAATAGAAAACAAAAGCTTATCATTAAAAAAATTACCTGCAAATTGTTTTATTACCTGTAACTGATACTTGACTTCATTTTAAATGGAATATGTTATTTTTACAGATCCCATATCAGCTTTCTTTACCTTAGTATATATTATACAATATAAATATATTTCCACATCACTAGTATTGAATATATGTTAAAGTCTCCTAAGTAAGATGAACACTAAAAAACAAGGATATGGACTGAAGAGATGGCCCAACATTTCAGGGTTCAAGAAACTTTTTTTTTTAACAAAAATTATGTTTCCAACACCTTTAGAGGGCAGCTCACAACCAACTGTCACTCAGACTCCAGTGGATCTGATTCCCTTTTTGGTGCCTTTCTGGCCCCTGCACAGACATGATATATTACGTACAAATATAGACACAGGTATACATATAAACAAAAATAAATCATATATACATATGTATATATATATGTACATATATATGTACATATATATATGATAAAAGACTTAATTTCTAAGCAATAATTAATTCATTATTTTGTTAAGTATATCTGCTTTTGAAGTAATTTGAAGCATTAATATAGAAAAAAAACACAAAATCAAAAATAGATTAATACTTTATAGTAAGTCTTCAGTAGATAGGAATAACCCCCAGTTGAGGAATGGGACCTACTCACTCACTTTAAAATTTTTAACCCAGAATTGTTCATGTCCAAAGGAAAGACAGGGACAAACAATGGAACAGAGACTGAAAGAAAGGCCATACAGACACCACCCTAACTTGGGATCCATCCCATCCACAGACACCAAACCCTGATTTTATTGCTAATACAAGAAATTACTTGTAGACAGAAGCCTGGTATATCTGTTCTCTGAGAGGCTCTACCACCACTTGACTTATACAGATGCAGATACTCACAGCCAACCATCAGATTGAGCCTGGGGACCCAATGGAAGAACTAGGGGAAGGACCAAAGGAGCTGAAGGAGATTTGCAACCTCATAGGCTTAGGACAATATCAACAGACAATTCAGAGATCTCAGAAACAAAATAAAAAAACAAAGAGTATACATGGAGAGATCCATGGATCCAGCTATATATGTAATAGAAGATGGCCTTATCTGGCATCAGTGAGAGGGCAGGCCCTTGGTCCTGTGGAGGCTTGATGCCCCAGAGTAGACGGATGCTAGAGAAGTCAAGCAGGAGTGGGTGGAGTAGCACCCTCATAGAGGCAAAGGGAAAAGGAGGGAGAAGCGATGGGATTAGGGGGGTTGTTGGGGGGAACTAGGAAGGGAAATATCATTTAAAATGTAAATGAATAAAACAATTAATAAAAAATCTTTATTGTATTCAGGCTGGACTGGTTTTAGTATCTAGTAACACCTAATAATTAATTCTTCTAAATTTCTCAAAACAAGAAAGATTAAATAATCTAATCACTTCTTATCTTTCACGGAACTTTATTTATTGATTGATTTAATTTTTTACATTTAATTTAGTTTCTTCAATAAAAATATACATGTCCTACTGACATCATTTTAAATGTTTTACTTTTGTACTTTTATTTTTTGATAGTTTAGAATGAATGGTAAACCACTTTAATGTAATTTCTACAATACCATTGAAATTGTTAAATAAATTTGATTTTAGTCAATATTAAAAAAAATAAGCTTCATTACATGAGTTGATTCTTAATGGGTTCTATAGCCCTGTAGTCTCCACCCTTTTGAGAAACTGAAATAGTAGACTATAGAATTGGCAGAGCATCATTTTAGTTTTGAGAGTGTCCCATGAAAGCACATGCTTTCTATGTCATAGAATGTTAATATACTTTTCTTTCTTAGATCATGCTACTGCACAAATTACACATAGACCTGGTTAGAATGGGAGATGTTTGCAAAATCACAAAAGGCTTTCTACATGCATGTAAAACCTTAAAGAAATATGCCTCACTTGGAGTTTCTGTTGCAGTGAAGAGTTACCATAAGGAAGGCAACTTTTGCAAAGGAAAATATTTAATTGGGGGCTAGATTACAGTCCAGAGGTTTAGTTCATTGTCATCATGGTGCTGGAGAAGTAGGCTAAGAGTTCTATATCCAGATTGGCAGGCAGCAGGAAGAGAGACTGATAGTGGGCCTGGCTTAAGCATTTGAAACTTCAAAGCCAACCCCCAGTGAGACACTTCCTCCAGTAAGTCCACACTTACTCAAACAAGGCCTTACCTCCTAATAGTGTCTCTCACTATGAGGGAGGATAAACCACCACAGATACTTTACAGGAACAGGGATTTGGTGTGATTATACTAGGCCTTTTTTCTGGAACTGAGGTTTAACAGAAAAGCTGATTATGACTACAATAGCAAGTGGAAGAAAGAGTAAAAACTAAATTACTGCATTATAATGGTTTGCTATCATATTTTTCTTTTTTGTATTTCTATTTCTTTCCTCTTTTTATAAATTTATTTATGTTTTATTTACATTCAAATGCTCTGTCTCCAGTCCCAGTTTGCTGCTCACAGAGTCCTTCCCCCAAACCCCTCTACACCTCTCTTTTGAGAGGATAGCTTTCCCTCTCCTACCATCCCCTCACCTTGGAGCATCAAGTCTTCTCTCCAGGGTTAGGTGCATCCTCTCCTACTGTGACCAGGAAATGGAGCCCTATGTGCACAGTCAGGAGGAGTAGCATGGGAGGCTTGGTCAAACCTATGTATTCTCTTTGGTTGGTGGCTGAGTCTCTGAGAGCTGCCAATGGACCAGGATAGTTGACTCTGATAGACTTCTTGTGGAATTCCTATCCTTCAGAACCTTAAATCTTTCCCCCAACTCTTCCATAAGCATCACAAACCTCCATCAAATATTTGGGTGTGGGTAGAGTGTATCAGAGGTCAATTATGATAGGTTCCTGTCTGCAAGCAGAATAGAGTATCAATAATAGTGTCAGGGATTGATGCTTGATCATGGAATGGGTCTCAAGTTGAACTGGTTTTTGATTGCCCATTGCTTCAGTCTCTGATCCATCTTTGTCCCTACATTGCTTTTAGACAGGGCAAAATTTGGGTCAAAAGTTTTATGAGTGGATTGGTGTCCCTATCGCTTCACTGGGGGCCATGCTGGGTGGTAGCCAATTCAGGTTCCAAATCCTCATTGTTAGGCATCTCTGCTAAGGTCACCAACATTGACTAGTGGGAGTGTCACCCATCCTAGGTCACTAGGATTTTCTAGAGATTCTTCCCACTCCAACCCCACGAAGCTGCAGATTTCGATTCTATTCGTTCTCCTGGCATGGTCTCCTGTCTCTCCTAACACCTGATCCTGCTCTCCACATTTGCATCCCCTTCCCCTCTCCCATGCAAGTCCCTACCTTGGATGGAACTAGAAAATGTAATCTGAACTAAGGTATCCCAGACACAAAAGAACATGTATGATGTGTACTCACTGATAAGTGGAATTAACTATAAAGTATAGAATATCCATGATACACTCCATAAAGTAATCCTACTCAGATGGCAGAATAAAATAGTCATAGGAGGCAGAGGGAAGAAGAGAAGTGGATAGGAAAGAAGTGAGGAGAGGAATGGGGTGTCAGGATCTGGTGTTGGGAGAGACAGGAAAGAGGGCCAGAAGAACAGGAGAAGGAATGAAAATATGATGTTCCCATGGGTGGAGGGCATGGGAAGAATCTCAAGAATGCCCTTGTTTTTCTTAAGGACTCTTAAGAAAAGTTAAGGTAGAATAATGGTTAGCCACTTTAGCTCAGCTTTAAATTGTGCTTAACTAAAAATGGAATAGAAAAATATCAGAAAGCATAGTTAATAAAATGTCTATGGTCACAAAATGGTAACTCATTTGATTTTCTTGCTGAACACAAAACACTTACCCACACATTGCTATAGATGTAGCCCATGGCTTCTATTAGATATGTCACTTGCTGAAGCCCTTAGAGGGTTATACATGTGTGCACAATACAATGCTGTTCCTCTAGGGAAGGGTTTCACTCTGTGATCAACAACCTGAGGATTCTGCATTGAATTTGAAAAATGTTGCTTGTCAAAATGACTGCTGTAGTATGCAAATCTATGTGATTTGAATTTTATTCTCCCTGAATGCTTCTCCTTAGATGTATGGTGTCCTCATGCTTCCATCATGGTTCTTATGGAGGAAGCAACATGTCTTTAATTTAAATGAAAAATAAATCATTGAATTGGAAAGGAAAAGCAGAGCCTTAAAATCAATCACTCCCTCCCTCCTGAATACAGCAAA
This sequence comes from Arvicanthis niloticus, assembly GCF_011762505.2. Lineage (NCBI taxonomy): Eukaryota > Metazoa > Chordata > Mammalia > Rodentia > Muridae > Arvicanthis > Arvicanthis niloticus. The sequence goes on along the minus strand of NC_133430.1, from coordinate 21,747,532 downwards.
AAGCTACAAGGATCAACAGCACATACAAGTGCTGTTGTAAATGCCAAATGCTTGAGCCTCTCTCCACCCAGCTCTCCTAATTTTATCCACAGGCTTCTACAATTTGATCATCCAAGGATCCATATATTGAAATATTTTCTATAAGCTGAAAATTGTGCCAAATTCAACCAACAAATCAAAGAAATGGGAAACTCTGTACATCAAGAAATTATAAATGAACATATACAGAGATCAAGTGACATACAAAGCCAAAAATAATAAGTGCTGGTCACACTGCTTCGGCTGCCCAAGCCTGTGGGTATATGAGAATAACATGCTTAACAGTGCATAATCTTTCCTTCTGCACAGAGATGTTGGTATATTTGCACAAATAAAGGAACATTTCCATGTCGTGTACACAAATGTCAAAAACAGTGAGCTATGACTTGAACTATTTGGCATCTTTACCATAATAGGAAAAGTGTGAATTTCAGCATGTATAAAACATTCATTTTATAAATATTATATTTAGTTGTAACCTCAGGGTGAGACAAGAATGAATATATTCATCATCCCTTTTGAATTCTCCATTTCTGACACATACACCAAAGAATGTGGTATCCTATTAGCTAGAATCATAGAGTATAAATATTCCCCCAAATGGGAAGTCTAAATTCCTCTCTGGAAATAAAGAACACTTGTATTTCTTTAGAACTAAAACCTAACGTTCCATATAATGTCAGAAGGAAACTAGTTAGGTATAAAGACAAACTACCAACTATCTAGATTCCATGGGAAGATATAATTTGTCACTTGGGAAATTCTGGCAATGTTTATGGACTATAGGAAGAAACTTAAAATGTAAGATTCCAGACACTTTCTTAGTTAAGAAAGCAGTGCTAATACATACTTCAAATGATCAAATCTTCATTCTGTGGGAAGAAACTATTACCCTGATAAGGTTTATAAGTCTCTTTATTTGCACAGTATATTTTGGAGTTTGCTAATAAGTCAAATAAAATATCATAAGGAACATGATTTCAATTCACTCCAAGTTAATGCAAACACATTTTTACTAATCTTATAATCACAGACTGTGAATACCTTAAGGTAAGTTGATGAAAAAGATAAAAAATATTTTCTTTCTTCTTTTTTTCTTTTTTTTTTCTTTCTTTCTTTCTTTCTTTCTTTCTTTCTTTCTTTCTTTCTTTCTTTCTTTCTTCTTTCCCTCCTTCCTTAGCATACTTTCTTCCAACACCTCCCCATTTCTTCTTACTTTATTTTATTTTTCTTTTTATTTCCACTGAGCATTCATATAATACATTTTCATCATGGTTTTGTCTTACCCATCTCCTTGCAGATCTTTCCCACTTCCCTACTTTTCCTAATCCTTGTCTTTTTGCTCTCTGTCTTTAGGAAGGAAAACCAGAATAAAAACAAATAAAAAATAAGTAGAAAAAAAGCCCACAAATAAACACATACACACAAATTTATAAAAACACAAAATTGAAAACTATTACATAAAAGCAAAAGAGATTAAAAATAAGTTCTGAAATAAAGTAATATGAGACACAAATGTATAAAAACATCATTAAGTCTATTTTATGAAGGCCCTCTATTGTTGGGGATGGTGTATAATATTAGGTGAGATTCCATGTGAGAAAACTGATTTTAGTTTTGCAAATGGTCATCAATTAGAGATCTATTCTTGGCTATGATGTTCATTTTTTTCCCTCATAGTACTAGGAGGTACTACGATCTGATTTGAATCAGGTGCTGTGCATATGAGTTCATATGTGCATCAGTGCTGTTGTGTCTTAAAGATAGTTTCCTTGCTTTTCACCATCCCTTCTGATGTGTAAAATCTTCCTGCCTCAGCCTTCATATCTCCCTGATCCCTGAAGGGAGGGAAGTGATCAAGATTCCATTCAAACTGTGTATTCCAAAGTCTTTCACTCTCTGCATATTTTTCAGTTCCCACATTTTTTAAAGACTCTAGTCACTTAGTGTTGCTTGTCTCTGTAATAAAGAGACCATTGTGTTGTTGAATAAACACATAGTTAAAGAAGAAATGTACAGCTATCATCAGAATACATTAGGTACTTTGTCCTAATCAAATATTAGGATACGTCAGGAAAGCAGTATTGAATAAAGAAAGAACTGAGAAGGAAACATACAGATTATATTAGGAAACTGTTTATTTGTACAAAATGCAGAATTAGTCTATGGAAATATTTGAGTAAAATGGCACACCTGGTCTTGGCGTCTCAAGTACTATAGCTGTCACGACTCTGCATGTATTCTTGATATTTTTATTTATATTAATTTTATCTCATATTACCCATAAATCAGAGCACAGTATATTCTTTGAAATAATTTCTGAACTAAACAAACTAGACTTATTGTTTATTGTATATCTACTTCAGTGTATTTATTTAATGGCAAATCTTCAAGAGAACTGATAACAAAAGATGGAAGTTTTTGAAAACAGAGACCCAGGAGTATAAAAATCTGTGGATTTCTAGTTTTTCTGATAATGTTTCAATGATCTGGAACGTTTGCAGTTTCAGTAATTGGAAATTGCTACTTGATAAGTGAATCTCAATGGTACTGAGGGTATTACAGAAACAAGTCTAGAGAGACACATTTCACTTAGAGATTTATTTTTCTTTGGGCCTCATCCACTCTTCTAAGAGTGCACTGTAGAATAATCTGAAAAATGTTCACCCCCTGGAATTTGTTTTATAATAGGCATAGTGTACCTTGGGATGTCAATTTAATAAGTGAAATATTGAATGTACTAATGAATGATGAGTGTTATGAAAAAAATCAGAAAGGAAGAGAAAAGTAATTTTGGTTTGGTGCTTGTATAATTTGACAAAAAATAAATTAAAAAAACTTTAACATTTAACTTTTAATTCATATGTATGTTCATATATATATATATATATATATATATATATGTATATACACACACACACAAATGAGCATTCTAAACAAAAATAAATGGGATGAGAGCAAACACTTCAAAACACTGCATGGTCCATGTGGAAGGCAATTATAGCCAACAACATGACACCAGAGTTAGATATATTTCCCAGTGGTATAAAAAACTTTAATCTGATTTAAACTTCACAGTTAAAAGTCACTTCCAAGCCTGTGCAAAGTAATGGACTCTACTTACAAATGCTTTTTATAATATGTCAAGGAAAGTCTGCTCTAAAGAATGTGAAGTTTAAAGAGATTAGTGAAATTGAGAGGTGACCTTTGATAGTCTTTTACAGAATTTTTATTTGCTTCTTTGTTTTCTAATGACTGAAAGAAACACTGAAGAGTCTATGTAACTTACACTATCAAATATTCAGCCAAGATTTAATATTACATAAAATTAAATAAAAATGTCTAATTATTAGTATGCAAACCTGTTTCTATTTCACTAGATGATAACATGAAGTGTGCACTGAGAAGTTTTAGAAATACAATTATTTTCATTCAGATTTATTTATTTTGAAATACGTGTATGCATGTTCTTGTGTAAGTGCACCTGAAAGCTGTTACTTCAGGGGCCAAAAGTGTTGAATTAAATGGATCTAGATTTAGAAGCAGTGTGAGCATTCTGGTGGACGTGATTAAAGCCAAATTCAGATCCTTTGGGAGAGCAGTGAACTCTTTCAACTTAAAAATACATCTCTCAAGCCCCCATTCCCCAAACAAAGTAACCATGATATATTTGATATTGTCATATGCTTGATTTATATACTGTTTTGTATTTTTATGCAGTGAAATGTGTATATTTTTACTTGATTGAAAGAACTCACAAGTAAAACTGGTTTATGAAGTCCTGATATCGATGGTAACAGGAGAGACATAGGAAACTCACTCAAGATAATACTTTATACCATCTAATTTAGTTCAGTTTATTATCTACAAGATAGAGATCAATGCTTCTTACTTGAAAGACTCTTCAAGCTGTAATGATGACTGCTATTCCCAGTAAAAACTGTAGTAGTCAACTAAGAAATACTTGAGGAATGATTAACAAGTGTGCATGAGACTTTTCTGAGGTACAGGGTCTTGAGAATTTCAAATATATACGAAGTGAATATTTGAAATAGGTGAAATCAAGGATATTGTGTTGTTTTAGAAAATAGAAAGTTCATTTAATTAAAACTTTGGTATGATAGCAGTAATAAATATATTCTTAGTGTTGTAATTCATATTGTAATATTTAATTTTTAATCGAAAGAAAAATGCCTTACCTAATTAATTGGATTCATCCTCAATATACTAAGGTAATAAACTTCAAATGATCATATACCTGTAGATTTTCCAAGAGTCAGTTTAGTTGCTGTGGATAAACCTGCATTATGGATTTTTGGTGCATTCAAAACAGTTACAAAACATGCCTTCTGAGATCTGGTCTTGATGATTTCAACATCTCAGTGGTGTGATCCTAGGAACTAGTAATGTGTCTGTGAGAAGATTTCCTCACTTATCAGACAGCTGCTTGTTTATATGACACATGAAAGACTCCACTTCTTTAGGCACACTACGATATATTACATCACAGAACCTCTCCAAATTCTATTAAATAAGACAGTTTCATCAAGAAAACCTTATATTTATGTTTATTATTTCCAAGACCCCTTCTTAGCTCTAAAATTCCATTTTTTCCAATTGTTGTTTGTTTCTCAAAGGAATTAGAAAATAAATACCTTGCATTAGATATGTTGGTAGCTAACCAAGCAAAGGAATTCGAGGGCCTTTCAACACCTGCCTTATCCCATTAATGATACATGAATACTGAACTAAATTGTTGATGTGAAGCTTAGATTTCTCAATCTGTGGTTATAGGGTTTCATATTAGTACACGAAATACAACGTCTATCTGTAATAATAGAATCCGTGGGGAGTGTGATTTAATTAGAATATTACTGCAAAAGCTTGGACACTATCCCATTAAATGTCACAGTTTCAGCAGACATGAAAAGTTTAAAAATGTAAGTTCCTAGAAATACGTTTATAACATATTGTTATGGGACAAACTATAACTCTTGTCACCACTGTAACCTCAAATAATTGTTACTGTACATCTCATGGGAAGCAGTGTATTTACATTAGTAACACAAAACAATAGCCCGTATGTTCTCTTTTCCATCTGTGAAGGATGTATGGTTCATATTATTCTAAAAAAGGTGCTGAAAACTGTTCTAATAACTCACATACACAAAAGATGCTGTGAATAGATCTATATTCTGGGTCTATGTTTTCAAGATGAGTAACTTCTGCCTATTTGAGATATAAAGGTGGAATTGGTATCTTGTGCTTATTAGTAAATATTCATGCATCTCTAAAAATGACTCAGAAGAAAAGGGATGCTTCAGTAATAAAACTATCACAACTTGTTTAAGTATACAGGGAAAAAGGCAGCCAAATTTTTAAATACAGGTTTGAATACAAGCATGTTTCTGGTTAACTGTAACTATTGCTTAAGTTGACAGGCCAGTAAGTAGTTATTGGAAAACGTTTGTGAATATTTAGTGTCAATTTACCAGTGTTAGCCTATAATTGCCTGCATGAATAGTCACTGCTGTTTATCACAGATTATTTTTATGTCTCTGATCTTGTTAGAACAGTAGAAACTAGAGACCCAATTCTGGGAATATAGAAGGTCAGCTATACTTTGAATTAGTATGTGTCCCACAAGACCATACCACATTTTAATGATTGATATTGGTTCAAGAAATAGACTTCAAATGAGCTGATGAGCTGGTGTAGCACACACACAATTAATCACTGTTAAAAAGTAAGTGCAATCGTAGTGAGGGAACCTGGCCAAAAGTTTTCTTATGAAAAGTATGTCCAAGAGATCAATGATAATTTTTAATATTTGCTTCAATAATTAACAACAGAATTTTACGAGCAGAGACAGAATGCCATTTATGGAAACAGGTTGCATAGAACAGATGTGGGGAAAGCCATAGGAAAGCATTCAGTTTGGTGCCCATCTGCCTATGGCGATTCTGAAGGCCTGAAGGTGATGCAAGAAACCCTTTAGAAAAGTTGTGTTATAAGCTTAAGTTCTTCACTTGATTTAAGGCACACAGCTTGGGATCAAGTGTTCCTTCTGATAGGCATTTGAAAAAAGTAGAAAACAGATATTTTTAGGAAACTTGAAATTTTATGAAAGGGTTCAGCCAATTTATTATGATAGGCAGGGTGATTAAAATAGAAGATTAATCGGAACAATTGTTAAACAGACAGCTTATACATCCAAGACTTTGTTCATTTGAACCAGAAATGTGTTATGAGATGTTGTCTTCCAAGTAACATTGGCATTATGTGATTTTAGCCATCTTGAAATCTGAGTAGCCTTGATTACCATCAAGGACACTTCACAAGACCGGGGCTAGTCAACATTCTCATTGGAAGGCAAGGGGAAGAAGTTAGAGTGCTCAGGAGGCCCAGGTAGCTCAGAAGACTCAATGTGCAACTAGATTTTCCTCCCTACTCAAGGACCAGATATATTTTCTTTAGTGATGCCGTTGACGGTAAGTTTCTCTTGTATTTATATGTAACTCCTCAGCTATGACTCTCTGAGTAGCCTCATACCTATGTCCCTGAAAGTAGCTCTCACATATGCTCTGTAGGTAACCACTTACCCATGTCCTGTAAGTAATCACTCAGCCATGATCTTGGATATAACCTCATTACCATAGTAGGACTTGGAAATGCTCCTTAGGTCTTTCATTGCCCTTTCTATATCAGGTGGCTAGACATGTGTTGGCATACCTCTGAGAACAGACAATACATTCAACAGTATTACCCATGTGTCATTATGCTAATTTACTTTCTGTTGCTGTGACAAACACTGACCAAAACTTGTAGAAGAAGAGGTTTATTTTAGTTTACATAGTATAGTTCATTATTAAGGTTGGAAACTCAAGGGAGGTATATGCATGCAAAATCTAAAGTTAAAAAGCCATAAGGCTACTCACTGGCTTACTCCCTCTAGCCAGATGTATATCACAATATACATCACAGGGACACTTACCTATGGATAGTACCACTCACAGTGACCTAAGCCCTCCTGCATTGATTAGGAATTAAAACATTGAGTCATGTGTGAGGTTACAGGCCAATCTGATTTAGGAAGTTCCTTATTTGACATTTCTGTTCTTGCGGAAATCTGAGTTGTATCAGGTTAACAAGACAATTTATCACACTCCACTCCTTGTCAACTTTGACACACTAACACATAATTTTATCTATCTATACACCTTCATTCCTTAGTTCTAAGATCACACTTTTAAGTCATAATATCAAATACGTTACAAGCTTAAGTATTATAGTCTCTGAAAACTCCAATACATAAAAAAGTCAGTGTATCTTTAAAAGCTCAAGATTTCTTAAATCTGAGCTCTTGTAGAAATAAGTAAAAAATATATATATATATATATATATATATATAATTTCTATCTCTACATGAAACAATCAAGCCATAAAAACAATGATATTAAAGTAAATTTGTAGTCTGGCAGTTTTGGTGCACGTTTTATAGCTTAAATTCTGATGTCTGTGACTTGTTCCTGAACTTCTGTTCTTCAAAAGACTTGAACAGCTCCACTTTTCAGCCATCCTTAACATATGGCTTGTTTAGTGGTCTCTTGACAGCTCTCCTCCACACTTCTGTGTTCTTGCTTCTCTCTGATTCCTTCAATTCTACAACTTTCATGCCATCATATGAGTATCATATATGACACTCATACATTACTGAGTTCAAATGTCAGTTTGTGATGTATCCCTTATTATCTCTGGACAACAGCTGGTATGTCCCAACATTGAGAAAATACTTTCCAGAAGACTTTATTTAAATGTTGCTGTTGCTGATGTCTTAAAACAGCTTATCTTTCAACCCCAGAGAGGTAATCTTGTTCCAGTATAAAACAAAAGATTTTACATCGACAGAATCTTAATAGAAAATATCACATCAAGAGTTCCAGTAGTCTTGGTTCCTTCAGAAACAATATTAGCAAAGCTTCTGTTGAGTGTATTTTCCAACTCAAAAGTTCTAGATGATTCCATAATTCTCCCCAGATCAACATGGTAGTATCTGTGACAACAATACCTCATTTTTCTGGATCAAATGTTAGTTCTAGTATGTTTATGTTACTGTTATAAACACCATGCCCAAAAGCATCATTAAGAGAAGCCAGGACAGGAGATGAAGTTGGGAACTTGCAGGTAAAAACTACAGTGGAAAGTAATGAGGGAATTTACCTGCATGCTCTTGTTGTCTTTTTCATCTACCTTTCTTATATAGGCCAGTCTCACTATGGAGGGTACTACCTACTTTAGGCTCCCTCCCCATCACATTAATTTTTCCATTATGAAAATTCTGAAAACACATTGGCATAGGTCAGTCTAATGAAGATAATTTCCCAATTAAGCTTCCCTCCTCCTATGTGACTCTGGATTGTGTCACGTTGCCAGCTGAAGCTAACTAATCACTATACATAAGAAATACGATTTCTGAAATGTTGAACAAACATTTTTAAAATCAAATGTTAAGTGCTAAGAGTAGTGATTGAGACATGATAACCAGCACACGATCACATGATACTAGCCTGTGGAAAAACCCAGAGGCGAAACAGAAGAAGACTCGTATGTAATAATCATAAGAAGTCACGACAGGAATGGCAGCAGTGTTCATGTTTGGAGTGGGTATCAAAATCATTGCATGTAATTCCTCCTGCCACTAGCAAAGAAATAGGCATTAAATATTTTTCCTATAAGAAATAAAGATTATGTCTAGAGAAGAAAAATGTTTTATCAGAAAAATAACATCCATGTACCACTGTTATATTTAGTGTTCAAATCAAATAAATAGCTATACTGGTATGTAAATTATAGACATGTTCTCAAGATTTTCACAATATTCCATCAGGCCATACTTAAATTGTGACCTTCAAGTGCAAGGAATTGCTGATAGATTTATTTTTATCTTAAATGTTTCATAAGAATTATATTTCTTATATAAGAAAATATTGTTTGGAATTAATGCCATGGTGCTACCTCTGGTTGAGATTCATGATTCTTCTAGATTATCATGTAGAAAGAATAATTCAGGAGTGATAGAAAGTTGTAAAAATGAAATTATGTTTATAAGTATTTTAAGGCAGTGAAACTATTTTGTATAACACCATTTCTGTATTTCTCTCTCTCTCTCTCTCTCTCTCTCTCTCTCTCCTCTCTCTCTCTCTCTCTCTCTCTCTCTCTCTGTGTGTGTGTGCATGTGTGTGTACAGTTAGCATTAACACCCCTCTTTGAAGACATAGCTAGTGTCCTTCTGCCTCGATATCTCAAGGGCACATTGCAGCTCTGAAATACGTCAAGTACCCTAAGCCTGTGTCAACAATCTTTGCCCTCAGTACATCTTATTTTGAAACACAAATAGACTCATCACAGTCTGGTTTGCAGCATTCCCTTATATAAACTTTCCTGAGGCCACTTATGAGCCAACTGAACCCTTGATTCAGCTCCAATTTTGTGTCAAAATCTCTGTCTGTCTGTCTGCCTGTCTGTCTGTCTGTCACTGTGTCCCATTTGGACTCTCTCTCTCTCTCTCTCTCTCTCTCTCTCTCTGAAATATATTTTGGATGATAATGACATGTCAACATTGATTGATGACTTCCATGAATGTACCACTTTATAGCAGAAGAAAGATGATGCAGGAGGCTGAGTGTTGGAATATAGTTTTGGGAATTCCATCTGCTTTCCTCTATGTACTTCACACTGCTGCAGAAAATAAAAATAAAGTGTATTCCCCAAGTACAAATAAAGTGTTTTTGCTAGTGAAACCACTGAAGAAATTATTTTTATACATTACTCCATCAAGTGGTAGTTTTGAATTTGAAAATAGTCATACACATAATATCCAATTTTTTCCTTATTTGTTTCCTCTTTCATATGGCAGAATTCACAGGAGGTAGCACTTAAAAGCAATCAAATTTTAAGCTCAGAGGACATGGGGGTCAGTGCTTAGATATATAAACTACCACCACCTGAACTTTGTGAAAGGTATTAGCCTTGCAAAATTTTTTAAATATTCAAATTTAAAATATTCATGAGATAATCACAAAATTTCAATAAATGGCATGATAAAATATATTAAGTGTCTTTCCTGGCAACTGAGTTTAAAATATTTTATTTTTATTTTGAGTGGTGAATGAGATAAAAGGTTGGCATGATAGCCTATTGTGCTCAGATCTTTCTTTTCTGCTCACATACCCACACATTCTTTCTCACAAATATTGATATGTAATTAGTGAACTCTGACTTCCTATTTGTTTTAAGCACACAACTCCCAAATTTAAATTCATTAATCAAGAACACACAGTTATTTGGGCTCTGATAAGGAAAATAGATAGTATCTTACTCAGTCATCTTCTTAGATGCATCCTCCTGCAACAGAGGGGAGAATAATGGAGACCCACTGCCAGACATTAAGCAGAGAGTTACAAACTTTGGAGTACTCATCCCTAAACAGGATGTCTCAGGAATCCCATGGAAGAGGAGGTAAAAAGAGTTAATAACATCTAAATCAGCAATGTCTCATATAGTATTCTTTACACATACATCACTTTTGGCATGCAGGAAGAATATAAATTTATATCAAAGCCAGCCACAACTCTCTATTCTATCTCTTGTCTCACTCTAAATAAAAATAATACATTTAAAGCTCATGTGACAAGAAATATGTGTAATATTTTATGCTACTTAATTAACTTTTGTGGTCAACTCAAAAATTAAAGATTTAAAATATTTTTTCAACATTAATTCTTTTCTGAGAGCTTATGTGGTGGTAGTTTATATATCTAACCATTGAGCCTATACTGTATGAGTCCAAAACTTGATCAATTTTAAATGCTACCTCATGTGAATTCTGTGACATCTCTTGAAACACATGATAAAATAAAGATAACAGTATGTTAAGTAGTAGTTTCATTTCTATTTTACACAGCATGTATGGAGAAAGAGATGACAATGATACACAATCAGAGTAATTGGACCAAAAAGGTTAGCATTATATTGAAATGTTTCGAGGTCACCCAGTGTGAGGGATGGTTGACATAACAAGACGTGGAAACTATTGAATTATTTTTATCTGTTAAGAAAAGGGTTGCTCTTTATTGAAAAGTATTTACAACTGGAGATAATCATATAAAGCAAATTAAGGTAACAAACAACAACATAAAATATTTCTACTGATCTGTATATTAAAAATAACACATTTAGTGTCCAAATTTTTATCATTATTTAAACCTTTCCTTTCAAAAAAAAAATCTTTATTGGACTTAAAGAAGTGTCAACTGACAGCACCTTTTCCTGGACCCATCCTTTACAGATGTTTCTTTGACATCTTTTTAAAAAGTAGAATATTCTAGACAGACTGAAATAAACCTTAAAATGGTTTCTTTGGTGACAAGGAGTTCGTACTCATCAATTTATAAAACAATTTTATTTTTTTATATAGTTCAGTAGTCATTTGATCAGGGACCCACTGTATTGTGGAACTGAGGCAGGGAGTTTAAAAATTAAACCCCAAGGCTCAGTATACTCTCTAAACTTAGAGTGTAAACCTATCTGCCTTACTACTGCCTATTCCTAGAAATGAAGGCTGCCCATAAGTTGTAAAATCCCAAGTGGATTAAATTCTATTGTTTCGTGTTCCCATTGGCATAAGATTTTATGCTATGCTTGAAGGTTCAATCATGGCCATAGGAGATTCACTTTTATCACTGGGGGGTATATGTATTAACCGGGGTGACCACCTAGAACTCTGTTGCCAGGGTTTGTGGAAAAAATATAGAAGGGATGATGTCATATGTCATAGCTTTCTTTCTCTCTTTCTTTCTCTCTCTCTCTCTTTCCCTTTGTTTTTACAGTCTCTGAAGCATTCATCATCTCCTTCTTATTCTTAAGTCTTTAGACTTAGAGGTAATACTCAGGATTTTTAGCATTCTTGTTCACACAGGGCTCCTCTGTGTGCCTCAGCTTCACTGGACAGGGTGCTGGCAAGGACATTGGTAAGAGCAAGATTAGTTCCTTTGAACCACTTGCCATTTTTGCTTGATTATAAATTCTTTCTGGACTTGTCTGTTCTTTGATTTTACTTGCTCCTTGCAAGCTCTCCTGCCAACAGTGTCAAATCAAGCCATTCCTAGGACATGTTTCCCTTTCAGTCCTTTGTGGGGGAAATAGAGCAAGAGATGGTTAACAATTGTTACTCTTCAGCTATTGAAACTAATGAAAGCAGCTGCCATGCTTCTACTACAGGCTCCCAGGGGTGTATGTGAATTGGGGAGAAAGAGTTGCATGGGCTCTTAATTACCCTACACAAAGGGCAGTGTTTGCTCCTCAGACACAAGGGATTGATGGCCTACTTTACTTTCCTATCAATGGAGTCTTTCTGTGTACCTCTCTTTCCTTCTCCACAGTATTAATCCTGCAAATGATGCCAAGAGAGCTTTAGCTTAGGTTTCGGATGAAGGACAGCAGACAACAAGAGCTGAGTGCATTCATGCCCCATTCACAAACTGCAAGCACTACCCAACTTTCTGTCCATGAGTAGGAGGAAATAAATGTCCCCCTGTACCACACCTCTCCACTTCTAAGTCCTTATTTCTTTCTCACATCAATTTAATTTATTTTATTCTCCCTGATATGAATGGATCATTATAAAGACTACGTGCTCAAAATATTCTAAAATAAAAAAGTTCTGTTCTGTAGTTGTACCTTCCATTATGCCTCCAAAGGCAGAATTCCCTGTGACTTCTTATCTCTCAAAAATATACTGACTGACTGGTCAAACTATTTTGCCTCTTTGCTCTCCTTCCCAACACTTTCTTTGTTATGATCACTATATTGTAAGTGTTTTCAGGATTCCTGGAATCTCCAGATTCTCCTAAAAAATATTGAGATTACTGCTTGTCCATATACAATTAGTAAATAGGAGGCCAAGATATATCTATATCTGACCCAATGTCTTGTTTTATTCCTTAAATTTATTGTTTTATTTAAATTTGAGTTTACCTGCTTTATTGTATGTTTGTTTGTACGTTCAGCTACTTGTAGTGTATTGTAGTGAGGAGAGGAATTTGGCTTTCCTTGAAAAGCTCAAAGAGAATGGATATTCAAAATAAGATTAAAACATGACTTGTGAAGTAGCTAACCCAAAGGAAGAGTGTGGAAGGGACAGGAAAAAGCTGAGTATCTGACAATCCAACTAAGAAATGGAATCAAATGGGCAGTAAAATAGTAAAATACCTGTGATGTGAAAAGAAGGAGGGCAATAGGAGCTAAAGGATCAAACATGGTTATGAGGAACAGGATGGTTGTCTATGGATGTAAGTTAATCAAAACTAAGTATGCATGAACAAGCCCTATGGAAATCAATGCTTTTTAAGCTACTTTCAAAATGTAACTGAAAGCAATAGTTTGGAGAGACGTAGCTGTGTGTGGTAGTTTGATTTAACATGACCTCCACAGGCTCATATATTTGACAATCAGAGAGTGGAGCTATTCAGAAGAGTTAGGAAGTGTAGCCTTGCTGAGGAAGGCCAATGAGAATGGGACTTGATGTTTCAATAACCCATGCTAGGCCCATTTTGCCTCTGCCCCTGGCCCTGGCCCTGGCCCTGGCCCTGGCCCTGGCCCTGGCCCTGGCCCTGGCCCTGGCCCTGGCCCTGGCCCTGGCCCTGGCCCTGCCCCTGCCCCTGCCCCTGCCCCTGCCCCTGCCCCTGCCCCTGCCCCTGCCCCTGCCCCTGCCCCTGCCCCTGCCCCTGCCCCTGGCCCTGGCCCTGCACCTGGCCCTGGCCCTGCACCTGGCCCTGCCCCTGCCCCTGCCCCTGCCTCTGCCTCTGCCCATTTTTGCCGCTGCCTCTGCCCCTGCCCCTGCCCCTGCCCCTGCCCCTGCCCCTGCCCCTGCCCCTGCCCCTGCCCCTGCCCCTGCCCCTGCCTCTGCCTTTACCCTATATCACCCATCCCTTTCCTCTGCATGCTGCCTGTGGCTCAGTATGCAGAGCTCTTAGCTACTTTCCACCATGCTCCCCTCCATGATGATAATGGACAATGTCTCTGAAATGGTAAGCAAGGTACCCCTGCCAAATGCTTTCTTTTATAAGAATTAAATTATCCATGCTGTCTTTTCACAATTAAGCAGTGCCTAAGACACACTGCACAGGTGGACATGTCTGATTTCAGAAAACATAGGCTATTAGACAAAAGTCATAGTCCAAAGCATGAGACACTTTCCTAGAAGTAAGGGCTGGAACCTACATGGCATATTACCAACCTGTCAGAGATGATGTGGCATTAGTTCTACAGAGGCATAACTATTAATGACTAGCTCCACAGACATTGAACCTGTAAGAAAACACACACATACAAACACACACACACACACTGAAATATAGAAATAAAATGTTTTTCAGAACAGGACTTCAAAAGCAGAAGAATGATTCTATGAATTGACAAATGGAACTATATGAGTTATAAAGCACTTGCAAGATATATATGCAATTACCTATGTGAAGAGACACTTAGACACAAGTCAAAAGATTTATATCAAGGATATATTTAAAAACATCAAAACACACCCACTTCATCAGTAAAAGACTAATGGGTTGGACAGGACAGTTCTCAAAAGAAGAAATACCAATGGGCAATAAATGCTTAAAAAGTTTCCAACATCCCTAGATATTGGATAAATATGAGTCCGGAGTGCTTTGTGACTCCATCAGAATGGTTACAGGAGGGGAAAAAAAGCAGTGTTGCTGAGGATGTGGGGAAAGAACTGGTGGGGAGCATGTAAGCCTGCAATAGCTTCCACTGAAATTCTATTGCATCTCTTCAGATAACTGAAAACAGAACTTACTGTGACACAATCACACCCCATTTGAGGTTATGAATGAGGCATTCTGAGTCTAAATGTTTTGGTGAATGCTTGTTTATAGCTGCATTATTCACAATAGTCAGGAAAGAAAACTGTACTAAATGTCCCTTAACAGAAATCAATGAGTACATTGAAATATATATATATATATATATATATATATATATATATATATATATATTATCATATTATATAGTGAAATGCTATATAAATTTTATGAAATTATTATGAAATATGTCATGTCATTGGCATAAAATAGATGAAAGTTGAAGTCATTATGCTAATTGAAATAATCTAGAATCAGCAAAACAAAACAAACACATTTTTTTCTCATATGTAGAACCTACATCTTAAATTTGTGAGTGTGTGTATGGGGTGTTGTTGCTCAGGATCCCCCTCCCTGTCTCTAAAGTCATGATTAGCGCATAATCGAAGCAGTTGATCCTGAGATGGGAAACTGAGCAGGACAGCATGGTGCTGAAGCGAATACAGAAAGAGGTTAGGGTCAAGAGAACAGACTCTCAGGGGCATCTTCAGTTAGAAACTTCATTTAATGGGGGGGGGGGAAACCAAGGCTATTAAACCTGTGGGGGGTGATTATGGTTGGTCTTTCAGGGTGAGTGTACATCATTGGTTGGGGCCAGGGTGCTGTAGGTGCCTCATTAGTATGAGAAGGAATTCCAACTGTAGATAGACTTGACTTTATAAAAGGAGAGGAAGTTCAAGATGGCTACCAGGCTTTGTGGTCTCCTCTGCTGTGCAAAGGTGGGGTGGAGGGTTGGTTATATGCACAGAGAGACACAGGCCTATAGCAGGGGAAAAATGATTTTACTCTGCTATACTCAGCTTTAGATTTCTGAAGTTTTGACATGCCTTGAACCTATTCTTTTTTCTGACCTGCTCCATTATCCCCTGCCTCCCCAGTCTCATGCGTCCCTGGCCCCCACATCTCCCACTTTTGTTTTATAAAGGGAAGTAACATAGTCACCAGACTCTAGGTTGAGAATGATTTGGTATTGCATCAGAACCTGGTTGTAAGTGACTTTGACAGTGTTACTTACTTGCTGCTTTAGAATTCAGATGAATCAGGAATCAGGAGGAGGAATGTTACAATGGCCACTACTGTGTCAAAGACAGGAAAAAATTGTAGCTACCAGAGGGTTTATGTACCATGGTTCATGGTGTGGAGGTACCCAGGTCATAGTGGGCTCACAGATCTTGCCTGAGGTCTTAAAGTACCTGTATGTTTTGTTTTACTAACCTAAATTCATTAACATAGAAACATCATTCCTCCCAAGTACAACACAAATCCCTCTCTGCTCAGTCATGGTCTCTCAGTCATGAGACCATGCCTGTTTCCTAAGGCAACACCTCTGGAGGAAGGTTATCTGCTGCTGGTAGAACTCAAGTCTATGTAAGGTAGAAGCCATGGCCTGGTTAAGTTTGTCCTGGATATCTTCAGCCAGAACCACCCCAATGGCCCTTGTTTCTCCTGCTGAGATGGTCAAGCCATTTCTGAAAAGCAGGGGGATGACGCTCTCTCCTTTTCTTCAGTCCCATCGTGGCTTTCAGGTGATTTCTTTAGACATGTACACTTGGACCTCTGGGGTAGTCATTACAGGGGTATAAAAACCTTGGAAAGAAGAGTTAATGCATAAACTGATGATGTTATTGCACCAGACAAGAGAGGGAGTGCAGGTGGAGTGGTGAATACATATTGGTTTGGTGACAGTGATGTTACTGGAACATGCAAGATGGGACCTGGAAGAGGATCCTAAGAGGTAAAGGGGGAAGAATAGATAGTAAAGAGGTTTTGTTTGTTTGTTTGTTTGTTTGTGTTTTTTTCTGTTTTGTTTTGTTAACTTTCATCTGGGTAAGAGCCCATGGAGTTGATGAAGCTAGAAATTATAACAGATGCCAAAAATGGCCAGAAAAAAAGAGGCACAGAGTTCTTCTCCAAAGGTTTTAAGGGTTCCATCTATGCAATTTTTTTCATCATAATATCAAGTATATCAACTTCAGTTAGAATTCTATAGGCAATAGCCACCTGATTGCAGCCATCCCAGCACTCCCTGAGACAGATACAATGCTAACATGAGAATAGGGGCAGAGTCCAAAATAAAAAGCTGTGCAGGCATTGGTGGATCATACCTAGCAAGTGCCATGTATTTTAAGGATCCATTAATAGCACCTAAATCCTCAACTGCCTCAGAAGAGAGAACTCCTTGTGGAGGGGTTTTTATCCCCAAACCTGCATAGTATTAATTGCTCTTAATTTTAGAGTTGACAGGTATCTTGTAGCCAGAGAGCTCTGTATTACAGCTGCCATTTAATTCTTTTGTCTTTTTTTCACTTCTCTTCTCCTCTCCTCTTTTCCTTCTTTCCTTTTCCCTCCCTATCCCTCTCTTCTTTCTTTCTTTCTTTCTTTCTTTCTTTCTTTCTTTCTTTCTTTCTTTCTTTCTTTCTTTCTTTCTTTCATTGGAAAAGCATTTTTCAAGGTCCACTATGAGTTGTTCCTCAATCATCATTACACTTCTCTGAGTAAGGAGAAGCAGCCTTTATGGGCTCCAGTTTAGAAGGGTGTAGGAATTGATGGCTGGAATTAATGGTTGGCAGAAAATGGAGAGAGAGAGAGAGGGAGAGAGAGAGAGAGAGAGAGAGAGAGAGAGAGAGAGAGAGAGAGAGAGAGAGAGAGAGAGATTCCTTTCTGGCTTTCTTGGTGGCTATGTCCATGTGTCAGGGCATCATGAGAATCAGCTGCTGCCACATCCAGGGTGCTGAATCAATGACTTTTTCCCAAAAGGAGATGGCTTCTCTTTAGGTCAGTTTCATGTCAAGAATTTTGATTAATGATTTTAGCTTTCTGATATGGGATATTTGAGGAAATGAAGATTTTTCTCTCATGATAGATAAAGTGTGAGAAATTCTGAGGCCAAAGGTGAACATTCTCCGGGCTGGTATGTTCCATAGGGGATTCCCCAAAGTCCTAGACCCAAGGCTTCCCATAAATCACAGAAACCAGCCACTAACCTAAGGACTTTCAATTTGTACTTCTTTTTAATGAGAGAAAAAATAGGGGGTTATTGTCAATGTTCAAGCAGGCTGTTAATCTCTGGACAGAGGGCTTGGGGCCTACTCCCAATCTCAAGGAGTACCAAGTTTAAGGTGTCAGAAGGTATCAATTGATCTTTCATTATAACCACTTTCTTTTATCAGAGTAAACTGAAAGTAAGAGAGAGAAGAAAACAAAACAAGCAAACAACCCCCTCAAACAACTATGAAAAAAACCAAACAAACAGAATATAAAACCAGACTGCCAGCCCTCATGATGGGGAAGCAAGTTAGGCAGGGCCAATCAACGTCTCCTGGGCAGGTGGAAAGTCTTTCAACCCCTTACCTTTCTCCTTAGTGTTCTAGCTGTCTCTGTGCCCCATGTATTTGCACCAGCTGGTATTCAGGTGCTGCCTCTTTACCCTTAGTAGCACGATTGGCCCAAGATGATAATCTGTGGATCCTGGGAGGGAAAGCTGGGCTGGATGAGAGCAGAGGAGACTGAAGACAGTGCATGAGCATGGTGAGAACAGACTCTCAGGAGGCAGCTTCAGTTCAACAGTTCATTTAGTCAGGAGAACAAAAGCCATTTAAACCTTTGGGTGACAGGTAGGGCTTTCAGGGTGAGTGTACACCACTGGTTAGGGCCAGGATACTGGGGATACCTCATAAGCATGAGAAGGAATTCCAGGTGCTGCTGGACATGACCTCATACGGAGAAAGGAAATTTAATTTGCTTACCAGGTTATATAACCTCCTCTCGTGGGGCAAAGGTGGGATGCAGGGATATGTGTACCTAGGGCAAGCAGTCCTGAGGCAGGGAGGGAGGGAAATCCTATGTCTGTTAACAGAGCTCTCTGGTCCTTCAGTGTGTGTGTGTGTGTGTGTGTGTTTATTATTTTTGTCAGCCATAAAATTAGAAAATGGACCATGAGAAAGAAGGAAATAATCGTAATAAAGACAGGAAATATAAAGAGCAGCAGAGGACTTGTAAACAGAAACAGAAGGAAGGCTAACTCCTAACTGTGGCAAGAGAGAGAACTAGTTGGGTATAAGTAAACAGAAACAGAAGGAAGACTAAATCCTAACTGTGGCAAGAGAGGGAACTAGTTGGGTATAAGTATGATGAGAAAAACATGGGAAGGGAATGAATGAAAAAACAAAGTACAAAGACATGGATGTGAGAAGATGCCAAGAGGAAACCCATTGTTTTGTATACTAATCTTAACTAAAAATATTTAAAAATATAAATCTTTTAACCAATATAAATTATATAAAAGGTAAAAAAATATAATTATGACATGGACCAAGATGACATCTTTCCATGTATCACACTGCTTACATCAGCCAATAAAGACAATTGTGTAGTTAATCAAATGAGTAAAGTGTGTGTGTGTGTGTGTGTATGTGTGTGTAAGAGAAAGAGAGAGAGAGAGAAAGAGAGAGAGAGAGAGAGAGAGAGAGAGAGAGAGAGAGAGAGAAAGCCACCAACAGGCAGAGAGACAGAGACAGCTTGTATCCTTTAAGATTATTAGGGATTTTTCTTATAAAATATCTGATCAAACATATTTAAATTTCTCAGATAACGGATTGCTAGTTTCAACATAAAATCGATTAAATGTGGCCTGTTAACAGAGGATATACTGTTCTGGCGACCCAGATTCTGTTATGTAGGAAACTGTAGTTGATTCTTAAGAGATCTCACTGTTCAGGAATTGAGGTTCTATTTTCCATAGTGAAGGATCAACATATTCTCTTTTCTTTAATATTCTTTATTTCCAAACAGTTTCTCACATGTATATCTTGAGTTTTAACCCCTTAAGACTTTTGTATCTCCACTGCTCAAAAAACATTATTTTTCTAGCCAGTGGCCTCCTACCCCTCTCTCTTATCTTTCTTTCAGTCTCTTTCTTGCCTGCTTGCCTGCCTGCCTGCCTGCTTGCTTGCTTTTTTCTTTTCCTACTGAGTTTAATTAGAGCTACTTGGATAAAGATGAAGTTATACACCATAACCTGGACAACTTACCAGTGACTTTTTCATTTTCTCAGTTCCCATTAACTGCACTTTGGTGGAGAGCAAGGCTTATGCGCTTCCCTCCACTCCTGATAAAACAGAAATCTAATTTTGTGCAGATTTTAACCACAGTAGAAGTGAACTCGTGGTCTCAACGGTCACATTTTCTACTGGAGCTAATGTTTTTTCATCACTCATCTTCAATGTCTGTTCTAAGTCTTCATTCCCTCTTCTTCTTTAGTAATGTCCCGTAAGCTTTGGAGGAGGGGGTATAGATATCCTGTTTAGGGCCAAAAACTGCACACTTATTTTCTAGACCGTTCAAATTGTGAATTTATGCTAACTGCTCTCCAGTTTGAAAAGAAACCCCACTGATGAAGGCTGAGAACAACACTAATCTGGTGTTATCTGCAGTGGTATTCCAAGTCTTAGCATATTGCATGATTAGAATCCTGTGGTGTCCAAATCTTTGTGCCCTCCCTGTCTTCCTAGACCTACTTACAATGGGTTCTAATATGTTAACATGTGTTAATTTTTTTAAAAGAATCTGTCATGGTCACAGAACAAATATCTCTTATCTCCTATCAAAGAAAGTCAGTGGACCAGTGAGTGTTTCAGCATTTTGGATGTAGCTGTGAAGCTGTGGCTACTTTTTCAAGAGCATCACTATGGATGATAATTAGGAGCAAATAATCTTACCAACAAGCTCTATAATACTGAACATACTTCCACATATAGAAGGTACAGTCTAAATTGAAGTGAGAAACTGAGGAAGGAGTTTCTCTTAACAGGAGGGGGACATGTCATTTGCAGTTACTGAGAGAGACGTAGTAGAATCAGAGATTCGAAGGACCATAGTCTTGGGAAAATCTGGTTGATTATGTAAAAGTGATAAATGCCTAAAAAAAGCAAGCATCTAGGTTAGAAATGAAATAATTTGAAAGTCAATGCAGCATAGATTTTAAATTACTTTTGGCCTATAAGCTTAATACACTGGCACACTTGCATAATAATTAAGCCTGAGAGTTAAGATTTAGAGAGCAAAATGATCACTCTTTCTAGACAGGCAGGAAGCCTACATCTGCTTGAATTTAAGGGAAAAAAAGAAAATAAGACACAAAGAAAAAAAGAAGAAAGATACCCACCCTTCTGTCTAATAAGGACTGAAGGTGGCATTTCAGGAGGAGAAGTCTGTGTGGTTATAAATTAACTAATTTTCTACACAAGTACCTCATTCATATATGGGGATGATTAATGTCCAAAGACTATGTCCTAACACCCACTAGCATTAGCAGGCTTGGTTTGACTGGATGTGTGCTCGGTGACCATTTTTTTTTTCTTAACACATTGAGTGACCTCTAGTAGTAAGGTCTGCCCACAATCCTCCTTCTGCCTCTGTTGATGCCCTAACTAAAATGTTATGGAGCTAAATAAAGTGGAAAGGCACTCAGAAAACAGTAGGTGCTGTGTTGCTTAGCTAATGGTCCTGGCTGTTATGTTCATCATCATCATGAATCACTATAATAGATAGACACCTAGACCTATGTATGAATGGACTTGCTCAAGAGGACAATTTAAATAAGTAGAAGACAAAAATTCAGCTTTATAAATAATGCATGACTCTGTGGCATGGGGGACAGAAGGAAAATGCATGCATAAATAATGAAATGAATCAACTAAACAGTAAGAGAAAAATGCCACACTAAGCTAAGAACTACATCTTTTTCAGTGAATCCCAGGGCTATGATGTGTCCCCTAATTCATGCCCCAATGACTTGTTAATGTAACAGTACCAGAGAACTGGGAGACAGAAAATGGCAGCTGCTACAGCTGTTATCATGTCCTATTGAAGCTCTGGAAAGGGAAAGTTATTATCTGAGTTGATAGAAGTGAGTGCTGCAGTATTATGGTCCAAATCCCCCTGCCTCAGTGGTACTGGGCATGCTGACCTTTTGAAATAAGCTCCTCAGGTCATTCATATACCCACTTCAGTTTTAAGGTCAGAAGCTTGGATATAAAATAACATCTTTTGAAAATTTTTCAATGACTTAATTGAGAATCTTGGTTTGGCTTGTATTCTTAATGATGGCTTCTCTCTTTCTATATATTTAAGATTAATTAAAAGTACAATAGACACCAGAAGACATGCTGAAAAAAAGTGGAAAATCAAGGAGTCACTCAAATATGACTGCAAGAGCACCATCTTTCCCTCATTTCCCAGAGATACATTTACTTTCAAAGTGTGTATAGAAATGCTAAGTATCTAGAATAATGTTTCCCCTTATTCTGTTAATACAACCAAGGATATTATTCCCAGGTAACCACACTTTCCTACAGAGTGCTAACATAAACTCACAGCTTCTTTTAACATTTTTTTTGTGTGTAACAAAATTCAGTCAACTAGAATTACTAAGGGTGATAAAGCCTTCATGCCAGACCAGATAAACACTGTTAATTCTTGTCACCTTAACAGAAATAACAAGAGAAAAATTCAGTTGTTATCCATAAGGTGGCTATGGCAGAAATTTTGAGTTCGCTTGCTCTCATTTTGCTTCTTGCATGCGATGTTAATAGTCTAGGGGCAAGAAGCTGTTAATAGAACACTCTTTTCTCACCTTCTCCCCAAATAAAATAAAACAAAAACATCCAACCAATCAACCAAACAACCAATAGCAGCAACAATAAAAATAAATATATAAATAAAACAACATAAAACAAACAAACAAAGAAACAAAAGAAAAGGAAAAAAAACATGAAAAATCTTTTATCTGAGCTGGGCTTTTGGGCAAGAATGACTATTGTGGCCAGTTTAGAAAACTTTCTGCTTATAGGATATGTTGAGTTGTGGACAGTGATAAGGAGATAGCTCTAACACCAGATTGAGTGTCACCATTGCATGTCCCATAGATGGACCAGCTGAGGTCCAACAACATCAGTCAACTCTTCTACAATATGGAGATAATGATGCTGTATGTCTCCTCATGTGAAATAGTGAGTGATACATACTGTCTGTCTTGTGAATCCTGATTATTGTTCATTTCTATGGATCTACCTCATTGTGCTTCCTTTGCATGTTAGGAAGCTAGTAAGCGAATTGGGATATTGAGCTGTAACAAAAGTAACGTAAAACTCTAAAACCACTTTGGCATTCTATGGCAGAATTAAATTGTGGTAGTGTATGATCAAAGGCCTTTTGCAGAATGAAAAACCAGAACAAAACAAACCATACCAAACAAAGCAACACATGTTTGATTACAGTCCAAATGAAAAGTATGCGTTGCTTCTGAAAAAGACTGAGATTTCCCTAGATGTCTGTGATGAAGAGAGGTGGCAGATCCACAGATCTGAGATCTGTGGAGAAAAGCAGCAGGAGATAGTCATCCTTCTTAAGTGATACACTAAAGACAGAATGAGTTATTTGGAAAACTCACTCTTTGCTTTTCATAGCTTTGGAGACTTAGACACCCAACAGTCTTTGAGATACTTCCTTATAGAATCCTTTGCAATCAATTTCTTCGGCCCAGGATATGCTGCAGAACTCTGGGATGAATATCTGTTGCTCTCCTTCCTAAGTGTTTTGGGGAAATAATGAGTTATTGGTTATGAACAGCTGAAAAACAAATATGGGAAGGTCATTGTGTTGCTAAAATGTGATATGTTGAGAACTGTGAAGGTTTTTGGAACTTCTAAAGTACTGTCACGCAGGAAGCAGTGCACTAAGTGGGTTCATCCATCACTAGCAAAAGCATGGACACAACATCACTGCTTGAAGGTTGGCATGAAAATGTTTAACCCTGATTAAATGGCTATAATTCCTCAAGGCTGTGATATGGCTGGCAGGCATGGGAAGCTGGGGCCTTAAAATATAAATTGGTAGAATTTGTAATAGACTGTCATAGAAAGAAAAAGGAGTGCTAGATTCTTCCTAAATTCAAATTATTGAGTCATATTTTAACCTTTCCAAATGCTGACTTGCAAATGAGTTTTGATGACCAAGAAAGAAATCTATATTTTTTAAATCTTTAATAAGAATATCATGGGTTGGGTTTAATGTTAATATTATAATGTAATATCAAAATGTTTAATGTTACTCTCAAACTTGAGACATCTGGAGATTTTAAAAATTTGTTAATGGTATTGTTTGAATCAACAGATTGTATGGAAGCCATGATTAAGAATTGTTAAAGATAGATATTATCCTTGAAGTTTTAAATACATCTTAAAATTGAAAAATACATTTATGTATTGATTTTATTCTGTGCAGAAGCCTGTCTTACACATGCTACACTTCCTTCAGATACTCAAATATTAAGAGAGTGTGAACATACCTTACTGGAGCAAGAAACAGAACATACAACTGACATGCTGTTTTATTATAATCTGTTGTTAGAGTTTGGTGGGCATTCCATGCAACACTTCACTGTGTTGTCTGTGTTCTGCCACATATGTATATATCCCTCTTTTTTCTGCAGTACCTGACACAATGTTCTGTTTACTATAGATACTGTGTAAATTCATGTTATTTAAATTACTAATCCCTCACCCTCCATGAATAATAGAAAACTTACATGATGGTCTTTGACGAAAGTAGGAAGAGCCAATGCCTTTAAAAGAAAACCTGAATGGAGCACAGGACTGTTGGTAGGAAGGAGGGTGTCCCTTGAAGACTGGAATGATCTTGTTCATTTCTGTATATTGTAGAATGTGCTATAATTGTTTGATGAATAGTCAGCTAGGTATGCATTGGTAATCATATGGATGTTTGTTCACTTCTTGGTGCTCACATTGGGTCAACACTGTAAGTGTAAGCATTGTCAGGTTCACATAAGTGAGTTACATGAGAACCATCGGGGTCTACACAGTTTATATATCACCTTCCACAGTCCCATGACTACTTTTTTTCTGTTGTTTCTTTACTTGGAGAAATCAGAGGACACTACCACAGTAATAAATAGACATAAAATTCAAGCACGACTCTTACTCTACAATGAAGAGAACATGCCTTTTATGAAAAAAAAATATCCAATAACTTCCAGAACTTTTATTTTTATCTCAACATAAAGCAATTGAGGTTTTATAACTTGATTCTTAGAATCCAAGTCTCAACAAGTTTCATAGCATAGGAGCCATGGCTTCAGTACTGTCTCTGTAATTTGAGGATTTTCCAGCCACAAACTATACATTTTCCTTAATACATAGAAGTTTTCATTATCGAGGACCATAGAGAGACATACAAATCACTTATACTTGAAATATTCACTTTAAATTTATGGCCTTAAGTGAAAATAGATTCTATGAAAGGGCACTGATGTGCTTTCTGTAAAATAAAAAGAAGATTTTTTTAAAGGCCTGTTATTAGAATATCCCTTGTTTGGTAGTCTCCCTTATATTTGCTGGCATTTCTCTATCTCTCTGTATCTTTCTCTCTTTCTCTCTGTGTGTATGCCTGTCTCCCTGTATATGATGCCTAATGATGAATATAATTAGAGTTGCTTTGAAGAGCATGGGTGTGGGATTATTTACAGGGGAATAGGAGATTTCTTCATACTTATACCAGTGAATATAATGAATGTGTCTCCTTCCCTCAGAAACCATAACCAGCCTATTGTTTTAAAATGTTAAAAAATAGACATAGCAAATTAGTTATTCCCATGCAGATGAGGAACTCCAGAGAAGTTCAGTATTTAATAATAAATTTAATAATAATTTACAGAATTGAAATTATATTGAATTATTTCATTTGAAAAATAAGATACCTTCATATCCACTGAGAGTTTTGAATTCCTGACCATATCCCTCTCATGATACCTCTGATGTGTTTCAGTACTTGTATACATAGCATATCTTATTCTGTGTTCACAATGCAATTAGTTTTCTCCCTTAGCCTTGCAAATTCCCATATCACAGAAAACTGGACAGCAGGTGCAGGCATCCAGCCTACTTTTTCCACACTAAATCTACATGAGGAATTGCAGTCAATGGCAAGGGTCTATCTAACTAGTTCAAAGTGATTCATTAGCACAGAGAAAATTCAAAGTAGCAACAGATCTCAGAGCCTTTGGCAAGCATGTTGAAGCAAGCCCATAACAGATTAAGCCAATGAACTGACATCTTAAATAGCAGTTGGGAGCTGGGAGAAATGAATGTGCTGACCTCAGAACAGTGAGCAAAACTTAATAGCTAGAAAACAAAAACTTTTGGGTCCTTATGGGAGAATATTTCTCGTTATGTATTAAAGGAGAAGGGAGGGGCCACATAGTTATACACATCATTAATTAAACTTACCACAGAGGTGCCACTGATGTCTACCTTGCTTCTTGATTAACATATTGGGTGAAGGATGTTAGATATTTACTGCCTGGTTTTGCATCAGAAACCATAAGGGAAATGGCCCCTCAGAAGTACATCTATAATTCATGGACCAAATCAGAAGCTGTGTGTGCAGGCTTACATTGGTATGCATTCTTTTCCCTGATTCAAGTGGGAGCTAGCCATGCGTAAGGAAGGTCAGAGCATGCTGTGTGATTCCATTTGTTTGTGTTTCTTTCAAGATGTTTTGGATATCCTGAGGCATGGGCAAGGACTTCGGAGGGGAATGAGAAATGTAGGTTAAATTAAAAGGTACTTGTTTATTTTAGTAAATCTTTCAATGGCCTGCAGGTACTAATTAGGGAAAAACAAATTATTTTAGATTTGGTATGTGTAAGGATACTTAAATGTAACCAATATAGGACTGAATTATAAAAAAAATATGTACGATTGACTTTATCTGATACCTTGGATTATTTAATATATGTACAACATTAGAAACTATGAGAGATTTACTCAAAGTATTTATATTTGCCTCTATCTTTTCTATGAAGATTATCTCTTGTAGTTTTTTATGAAGATGATTATTTTTGTAAATTTTGTTTTTCAAATCTTCTATTTATATTTTGGGATACATGCATATTATTAATGTTTGAATAATAACAAAATCACATTGAAAATTGAAAATACAACAAGAATTTCTCTTTAATTTAAATAAGAGAATTTTTCCTTATTTAAACCATATGTCAAGTGTTTAATGGAATTTTTGTTTTCTTTTTTAATGAGCACTTTGAGTAAATCCTTTAGAGAAGAAATTAAAACAGCTTGTTATCTCATTATAGAATTTCTATTTTAAACCTGAAAGTCTGACAGCAAAGAGTACAAGTCAAGCATGAAGGATGTGTAACTAATCAGTTTCACAATTAATTGTTCAGATCCACCCTTTGCTATGGCACCAGGGAGCAGCGTGCCCATCTCATGCAATAACATTGAGGTTGAATCAATCCATTGCTAAAGTATAGTCATGGGGGTACAGCCTGGAGGTCACAGACTAGAACCAGACATAGACCATAGATTACAAAACAACGTGCTTTCCAGTGCTATCCATTACCAACACTGAAAACCTCTTTTAAATATGTTCTATTCAAAGATATAAAAATCTACAGCTTTTGGTAACTCCACTCTGAATCCTAAAAGACAGACTGAATCAGGCCTGGTTCTTATTCTCTCAGAATGTAATTTGTTGTGCTTTTGCATACTCAGCTCAGACATTGGAAGTTGAGAGAAGATAAACTTTAAGTGTTTTTGATAGGCTGGACTGTCTTTCCACTGCATACCGTAATATAAAATGGACTGATTTATGAACATACATTAAAAGTGTTTGTTCAGTGGTGATTTGCTTCTTATGTGTTATGACTTATGGTTCTAGCCTTTTCCAGAAACAACAGTCCGATCTTGACACCTTCTCTTTCAAGGAGATTGCTCTTTTATAGCCATGTGTTTATAGAACTGCTATTGGAACCTAGGCTCTGAGACGATCATACCTCTCAATATACTTCCAATTGGACAGCAGAGAAGCATTCATTCTGAATCCCTTATTTACTTCACTAGATCTAAAATCCCTCTCAGTTTGTTCCCATAGACCACTGCACACAGGTAAAGCATAAGTTTCAGAACCAACAAAACAGAAGAAAAGTTGATGTTTTACCACATGGCTGGTAACCGATTGATCACCTAGAATTGGCAGTACATTGGAAGATTTGGTCACATATGTGTGAACCGTTTGAATGTGGGTACACTTGTTCATATCTGAAAACCACCTGTAAGCTTCAATGAAACACTAGCCAATGTCAGAATCCCAAGAAATTGAAGAAAGAGAACTTTAACTCTGTTCTACACACACACACATACACACACACACACAAATTTGGTTTCAATGAATTCTTGCCCAATTCATTGTCAGAGTGGAGTGGAGGGAAGAGTAGTCATGGTGACATTTTTTCCTATTATTTTAATTTTCAGATATGCATATCAGGGATATCTGTATTCACTGAGACAAAAACTTCTCTTTTTCTTTTTCTAACCAGTGGAAACCACCAAGTGGAACTACTGAAGATAACTAGATACATTGCAGATGCCTTTATTTGTTGTTGTAAATGCAGTACACAATCATATAATAGTGATATACCATTTACATATTAGTATGTCAAAACACTCAACAACTTAAGAGAAAAGTAAATTATTTTTCTTCACGGTTTTACAGACATTTAACTCCATCAAAGATGGGGGTGAAGAGACATGCTGTGATTCATGGTAATCAAAGCTGAAGAAGGGGGAGGAATACTTTTATCCAGATGAGCCAGGGTGCAGAGAGAACAGGTTAGTTCTAGGTCTGGATACAATATGTGAAGGGCACCCACTAGTGATTACTTCTTATGTCCTCTATATTCCCAACCCTCTAAGGATTAGCTCTCATAAACATAGTTCCACCATCATGGAACCCATCAATTAAAATATGGGCCTATTTGAAACATCTCGGATAAAAGCAACAGCAATGAGTGTGAAAAATTTCTGACGAGGACTCTGACTTTGGTGCTTGCTTTAAAATATGAGGGGATTTCAAGGCTATATCACTCCTTGTGATAATATCATTCACTTTTGATTCAGTTCCTAAGTTTCTCGTTGAGAAAACATCAGTCAAAAAGGAAATGTAATGAACTGTAGTCAAAGACAACACTGAATAAAATATGTGAGAGTTGGTAGGATAGTATGAGCATTAATAATTAGTTCAGAACTTCTTTAGGAAGGGTCAAGAATGATATGAAAGGGGAAAGGCAAATTTGTTTTATAAGACAAGAAATTTGAGAGAATGATCATGTCAGGCATTACTAATCCAAATGAGAGGTCTTCTGGGGTGTCTAAATATAGGATTTTCATTATAAGACTCATTGCTGCTCATTACTTGTATGAAATCATTTAATAGGTATTATTTAATAGGCAAAGGATAAACCATATGGCTGCCTGACCTAATCTTTCCTCCTTGGGCATACTTCTACATATTCTCAATTAGGAATTTCTCTGTGTCTCTATCTGCCTCTGCCTCTGTCTCTGTCTCTGTCTCTGTCTCTGTCTCTATCTCTGTCTCTCTGTCTCTCTGTCTCTGTCTCTCTCTTTATATATATATATATATATATATATATATATATATACGTGTATATATATATATATGTGTATATATATATATGTGTATATATATATATATATATATATATATACACATATACATATATGTGTGTGTATGTATGTATGAAATATATATATATATATATGAATATAAAGACTGTATCCTATATCTCAAGACTATGATGGTTTTTCTCTCCTAGTCTCTCATATTGGCATTTCCCCTTTACACACAACTGTCTGTACTCAGTCAGGTTTGTGCTTAAAGAAAAAAAGATCTAATAAATTTATTTGTTGGACAAAAATAATTAAAGAAAATAGTAACTTTCGTTTTAAAAAATAATTAATATGTAGTTATTTTGAAATCTATCGAAGGGGAAAATTTCTAGGTGAGGTGGGCATATTGAGAGACTAAGTAATATAATTTGAATAACTCTAAATCTTCTCCATTTTTTCTTAAGGTAAGTTGATGTCTATATTTTCTTAGAAAATTCAATTTCAATGTCAATTTAAAAGAACAAGTATTATTACAAGGAACAAATATCATGGCTCCAGCCCAGAAACACACAGGGGCTCCAGTGTAGGGTTGGGAATGCTAACTGGGACTGTAGTTCAGTGATAGATAATTTATCTGCTATATGCAATGCATCATATTTAATAAAAATTCAAGGAATTGAAGGGAGGAGGACATTTCTATTACATCCTGAGTAAAACCATTTGCATCTTAATGAAATCTTTTTCTACCTAAATGATATCTCTGCGACTCTTTGTAGGGATAGGAAATAGCTTTAATTATCAATATGCTTGTAGCTTGCTTTATAAAACCAAGGGGCTATTCTCTCATTAGTGAAAATCATAAAGTTAGACAAACTTATGTCCCTGTGGGTATTTATGCCTCATTTCTTATTTCCTCCTTGATTCTTCGAGTCTACTTATGTATAATAGTTGCTCCATAGAAGTTTTAATCGAATAGCTTCCTCATTTTAATTTGCCTCCAGATAATAGTTTGGTTTCTTAATTAAGGCAGTGAAAGCAGGCATTATGATCTTTACCTGAAATATGTTTTGATTAGCACCAATACCTGCAAATGTGTTTGACTAAAGTACTATTTCCCCTGCAGAGTGACTGTGTTAAAACTCATAGTTTCACTTTATCTCAGAGGTAGGTACATTTCCTAAATAAAAAAATTGGATTTATTCACTCATCTTTCGTGATGTGTTTTGAATGGCGAAGGTCCCCCACAAAGGCTTGTGTGTTTAAACATTTGGTGCCAGCTGGCAGGACATTTTGGTAAGATTCTGGAAACATCATGAGGTAGACACTTACTAGAGGAAGTATTTTACTGGGGCAGCCCTTGATGTTTTATAGCCTGTCAGCTTTTCCTGTTCTCTCTCTGATTTCTAACTATTGATGCAGTGGGACAAGCTGCCTTGTGGTCCTGCTCCCATGCCTTCATTCTTCTGAAAGACAGATTCCTTTGGAGCTGTAAACTAGATCAAACTCTTCTTCCCTTAAATCACTTCATC
Organism: Arvicanthis niloticus; assembly: GCF_011762505.2. Lineage (NCBI taxonomy): Eukaryota > Metazoa > Chordata > Mammalia > Rodentia > Muridae > Arvicanthis > Arvicanthis niloticus. The sequence continues at coordinate 21,716,518 of NC_133430.1, read as the reverse complement.
AAGTGTTTTGTTGCAAGAACATGTTAAATAGTTAAGACCCTTCCTGTAATAAAAAGACTGTCAGCAAACTTGAAACGTGACTCATAAAGCCCATGGTAAAAAGAAAAAATTACAGGCAACTTACTACATGTTTTTAATGTGTATTTATTTTGATTATAAGTCTTTATTTTTATGACCCAGTCTTCTTTTTTTATTGAAAATTTGTACAATATATTCAGATCAGGTTTTCTCCTCCCCTATCTCCTCCAAGATTTCCCCACTAAAAACCATCTAATTCTGTTTTCTTCTTTCTTTTCTCTTTCTTTCTTTCTTTCTTTCTTTCTTTCTTTCTTTCTTACTTTCTTTCTTTCATTCTTTCATTTCATTCTTTTGAAAAAACAAGCAAATGAAAAATAATAATATAACAATAAACTATTAGAAAGTACAAGAAACATATACGTAGACACATATAAAAACAAAACCTATAAAAATGCAAAATTAGAAACCATAATATAAAGGAAAAAGACCAGTAATATTTAGAAAAATTTAAACAATTGAATATAAGACAATAAATGGAAAAACATCATTGAGTTTGTTGTGTGTTGGCCATGTAATGTTTGGCATAGGGCCTGTCATTATATATGGCTTATATACCCAGTAAGACTCTGCTAGACATGCTAATTATTTTCATTGTAAGTGGTTGTTGATTGGATTTGGAAAAGAACAATGAGGAGAATATTGGAGGGTTTGGAGGAAGTGAGGTAGGAAAATGATGTAAGGTTGGATTTCTCTGACGGAGGAGAAATGTCCACATAAAGGAAAACACTATGAATAAAGTACACCCAGTGGCTAGATCATCTAAGACTCCTATTGAGATAGCCAATAAAGCCACTGAAAACACTGATTTACAATAGATAAAATGTTTCATCTCTTATAAAATGTTTTCTACAACAATGCTATAGAGGTCAATTGTGCGAATATAACACTTCCATTAAGCCCACATCTTACTTTAAAAATAAAAGGTAACCTCACAGAAAATAAACTCAGATTTTGTTAAATATTATGCCCCTTTAAAAAGATGCTTTTCTCATATGATATTCCCTGGTTAGTTTATCTACCAGTTATGCTCCTCCTAGTTCCTAGCTACCTTTCCTCTCCGAGGATTTCACTCCCTTTCTGCCTCTTGTCACAAAAAATGGGCTTCACAGAGAAAACAACTAAACATGATGAAATAAAATATAATAAAATAAAACAAAAAACATCATATATATGCAATAATATATATGTTGAGGACCTGGTACAGATGTGTGCATGCTCTGTACTTGGTGCTTAAATCTTTGGGTTCAAATGTGCTTTTGTCAGTTGATTTAGATGTATTTGTTCTCCTGATGTTCCTTATTCTGACTCTTATACTCTTTGTGCCTCCTACCTGATAGCTTCCCTGTTGGAGTCCGCACTAGTCCCACTCCTGGCACCAAAAAATGTTGAGAACAGCACTAGCCCAGGTTCGGGCGCCAAAAATGTTGCGGCCCAAGCAAAACGTTGAGGCCCCGGCTGACCCACTTTTGGGCGGCCACTGTATCCCGGCCCAAGCTGCCGCTCTGGTCCGCGGGTCAGGGTTCAGCAAGAGCGAGAGTGAGGACGGAAGAATGCAGACCAGACAGAGTGTAATTCAATCCCATTTATTCTTCAGTCTAACCCGTAAATTTTGAGTTCCTAGTGCCTAGTCCCTAGCTCCTAGTCCCTCCAAGTTCCAAGTTACTTCTTCCAAGTTCTCTTCCAAGTGCCTGCTACCTGTCTTCTCTCTGCTGTGTCTGGATCTCTCCTCTGTGTCTCCCTAATGTCTGATTCTCTATTGTCTGCCTCTGCCTTTTATATGTCTTACTTGTAAGCCACGCCTCTAAGTTACATCTTTAATCATGCCCTTAGGTCTTGTCTCTAAATCTGATCTCTACACTTCTAAGTCATACTCGTAAGTCACACACCTTTAATCTCACATACCTTTAATCTCATGCACCTTTAATCTCAAGGTATCTAAACCAAGATTATCGGAGTGTTCTCAGCTGTTGTAGGCTATTGTAATCCAAGTCACATGTCAGGGTATATGGCTCAAGATGGCTGCAAAGCTGATAGCCGCTTTCTGCTAAAAGTCGGCCCGCAACACTTTCCTAAACTCTGAAGGGAAGGTATGTAACTGAGACATCATATTTAGAACTGCATGTTCCAAGGTTTTGTGTGTGTGTGTGTGTGTGTGTGTGTGTGTGTGTGTGTGTGTGATGTCTAGATGTGGGTCTGGGTATTTGTTCCCATTTGATGATGGTTCAATATCATGTTAATTTATGAGTATAGCAGAATATCATTAGGAATAATTATACTCTTGCTTTTTGTTTTAAACCAGTTTTGTTATAAGTTATGGTCAGTTGGGGCTCTGTCTCCTTCATTATTTTGAGACATTATTAGAGTCAGCTTCATATAGTTTAAGAAATTTCCACTGAGTTATGTTTCCATACCACCTTTCAAATACCCTTCAATTTTACCCATCTCTCCCCACATGCCTTCCCTCAGTACCTATCCATTCTTCTTTTCTGCTCCTCAGATGATTCTGCCTTTTCTGTCCCCATCTCTGCCTTCTGTCCATATATAAAATCTGTTCTATTTAATGTTACTAAGGAGATCTAAGGTTCCCCAACCTTATGCTCTTTATACCCAACCTCTCTGGCTTTATGGATAATACTTAGGATATCACTTGATTAACAGCCAATATCCATATATAAGTGAATATATATCTTACTGTGTCTGGGTTAATTCACTGAGGATACGTTTTTCTAGTTTCAGTCATCTGCCTGACAATTTCACAATGTGATTTTTCTAAACAGCTGAGTAATACTCCATCATGTAAACATAGCACATTTTCTCTGAGTATTGTTGAGCACATGTCTCTTTAGTAGGATGAAATATCCTTAGTATATGACCAAGAGTGGTATAGCTGGATCTGAGGTAGATATTAACAACATTTTGAAGAACTGCCATATTGATTTCAACAGTGCATGTATAACACACCAAATAGCAATGGGTGAATATTCCACATCCCTTATTCCACATATTTGCTAGAAATAGCTTTCATTTGTGTTATTGATCTTAGATACTCTGATAGGTGGAAAATGGCATCTCAAAATATTTTTGACTTGCATTTCCCAGGTGGATAAGGATGCTGAATATTGCTTTATGTGTTTCTCAGCCATTTAAGTTTCCTCTATTGAGAATTCTTTGTTTAAATATCAATTAAAATTTTAAACTGCAGCATATTATATTGCTGTTACCAGATTTTATTTTATATTTTTGTTAATGTTAATTAAAATTTCATTTATAAAAATGTATTACAATTTCTTTTTATGCAATAGTATATAGTTTTCCTTGGTTGATTGTCTGTGTGATGCTAGAAATTAATTTTGATTTTCTTAGCTGCTGGGTTTAATATTGTCTACGTATCATGTAGTTTAAGTAAGTTATACAGACTTTTCTGCATGAGTTTTTCTTAGAGATCTGTGAAAAAACTCTGTGGTTGTGTCCTTTTCCATGTTTTACTTTTACTCTGTTAGTTGTGGTTTATTAATTTTAATGTATTTATAATTGGGATTAGTTTTCTTTAATCTACCCTTATGAATGAAGTAAAAATAACTCCATACATTTGAGCTGTGAACTATGAAAATTATAATTAACACTGGGTAACAATATTCCTGATAAAAATCTAGACCGACACAGTTACTGGAAGAGCCATAGATTATTGGGCTCTAGGTCATCTCATCATCTGTACACCAACCCCAGAGCTAGCTATATTTGTTAATAATCTTTTCCTATTATCTAGGATATAGCTATACCAATCTAGTTTAATGTGGCAGTCAAATAGCAAGAAGCTCTTTGCATAAATATATTAGTCCGTACTGGGGCAACAGCTCAGTGAGAAAGAGCTGTCTAGCATTCATGATGCCCAAGTTAGCTTCAATACTAAGTATTGCAAAATAAAAGAACAACACGAAGAAAACAACAAAATAAACAAAACAATAATCTGTGATGAAGCGAGAGAAGAAACCCAAAATCTACTGAGACCTCCCATCATCAGAAACTTGTCTTTCATGGTAGGAACAATATTCCTAATCATTATGACATTTGTGATTAAAATTCATTCATCATTTATTAAGTCACAATCTTTATCTTATTTATTTTTTATAAGTACACAAAGGTGTCGATGAATTTATGTGACTGAAGAAAGAGACAGTAAATCCAACTTTTATTAAAGCCAAACATGCCATTAGTGCTGTCAATACAAGTTTACATGGAAAGACAGTTGGAGAATTCAGTCTCAAACTCTTTATCTTTATTTCTTTATCCATTTTCTTATGTTGTGGTAGTTTCTCATTGTGCCTGGCCTTGAACTTATGAACACATTATGTACTCTAAGCTAGACTTGAACTTCAATCTATCTCTTCTTCCCAAACTCTAGGGTTATAGTCTTGCATCACATCCAGGCTTATTTTAAACTATAAATTGTATACTACATGAGTATAAAAAAATCAGAGTTAACATTACCACATGTCTATACATGTCTGTCTGTATAAGAGACCAGTTAGAACTGTTTGATGTGGGGTTAAGGACCCACTCACTCACAGTAACTCATGAGAGAAATGATTTATTGCAACTCAGTACTAAACCATTAAGAACCTGAGTCTGAACTCTAGAGAACAAGGCTTATGACAAATGCAACCAAGGAAAATAGTGGCATCAAGACAAAGATGAGTGGTTGAGTTCTTGAGAGTCATGACAAACTGGGAGTTTATTGATTGATCTAGTTATTTTTAACCTGTGCATAAGAAGCACATCAAAATCGGGTCAGGGTTCTTTCATGGGACCTTAGAATACACATGTACACACTGTATGGATACTGGATTAATATCCATTCAATTGATTATAAGTACATATGAAATAGATATATGCTTTGCTTAATAGAGAGGCGGCATCCTTATTTCAAGAGAAGCCTAAATTTTCTTCAAACTCTTTTGTTTTAGTTGCTTAGTACCTGCTTTGTAGAAATTAGATCCGTGGCTCTTAAAAAGGGGGTTGTAAAAATCTTACGTGAGGACTTACTGCATGAGGAGATAACACTTAAAATGAAGAATTTAAGAAATCAAGTTAACCTGAGTTAATTAGAAATCTACTTCTCCTTATTTTATTGCTGTTTTAATACCTGTTATAGATTGTCATTCTGGCTAGCTATTGCACATGGCAACTCTTATAAATTTACTCTCAAATAATGTCCATTTTGACTGGCTTTAATGTTGTAGTAATTTTTTTGTTTCTTGTGTTTTAAAGATTCAGTAAATTAGACTAACTTATAATCTACTTTTTTTTCAAAACTGGTTGTATGTTAATTAGAATATGAGCTCAAGAAGCTTCATTGGCATTCAAATATTCATCACATATAAAAGTATAGGAAGCAACCATTTCAGCTTAGAGCTACAGGCTCTGAGCTACAGGCAAAATCTGTCTTTATTCTATTGAAAAATGTATTTGTTATTTATAAACTTAATATCATTTGTAAAACTAACCACAGCATCTTTGTTACTCATGTATTATATTTACTTGAACCTTATTCTTTTAGCCAAATACCCACATTCCTTATTAGAGAAATCGTGTTATTTTTTGTTGTCTTTTTCTTACTAACTCCAAGTGGATTGCACTAAAACTTCTAAGTCAATATCATGTCTATAAATGTCAGAATTTACATCATTATGTGTCTGTATTATGCTCAATACAAATTCAGATCTGGGGTATTATTGTCAAAGTTATTCAACTGAAACAATTTTTAAACTTTCATAAAACTTTCTAGATGGATTTTTGTGACTGGAAACTTTATAAAGCCAGAGTATGGGCAGACCTCAAAAATGATTTGGTTGGTTGTTTTTCTTCTTTCTCTTTCTTCCAAATTGAAACTGAACTTTACATCATCTTTGATTGGAAAGCAATTTCCACATTCTTTTCTCTCCTCAGTAAGCACAGCTCATTTTTAAAGTACCATCAAAGCATCATTCAAATGAAATGTGGAAGGCAGTAATTACTTAACTCTGTTGCATAAAATATTTATCAATACAATGCGGTAAGTTTGACTGTGAAGTAAACATTAAGGTACATTTAATAGTTTCTCATAAAATAAAAAAAATCCTGTCCAACCTTTTGCAGCCTAGACTATTGGACTTCATAATAAAAAAGTTCATAAAGTGCCAAAACTGAATTGCCAAATGATTGACCACATCCTATACTGCAGGAGGAAAAGGCCACATTGTTTGTACAAGTGTGTTTCATTCAATGTTTGGCTTTGGTAAATAAACAATGTGAGGTTGGCATTTCTAAATTAACCATTGTTTTCAAATAACTACATATGAAGGACAATTGGCAGATGTACAATGTGCTCAAAATTTTAAGGAAAAATTAATACCAGGATGTCAGAACCCATTCACTTCTGCAGTGCTGCAGGTTTGTTAATAGGGATTGATGAAGATTTCAGTCAATCTATTTTTTTTTTAATATCAACTTCAACAGATGGAAAAGTATTGACTTTTTGGGTGAATGTGGTGACTTTTAAAGAACATTTTAAGAAGTAAATACTTGGTTTAAAGAAATATATTGGGGATGAAATGTTCTTTATGACCAAAGGATGACACTGATGGTATTTTAAACAAGCTTTTGATAACTGTATGCATAATTATCCAAAGAAAACTATAAGACAAGCGTGGTGGTATAAAACTATGACCGATGTGCTGGAGAATGCTGGAACTAGATCACAAATTTAAGGCTTGGTTAGAATAGAGAAATTGTTCAAAGTTATTCTGAGAAAATCTGTGAGACTTGGTTTCAAATTTACACACACACACACACACACACACACACACACACACATGAATGAATGACAAAGGTTGGAGATTTAGCTCAGTTTACATCACCTGTCTAGTAGGTATGAGATCCTAGTTGTAACATACCTGGAAAAGTTTATCTTCTTTTTATATATTTTTGTTTGAATTGGAAAGATAGCATCAATATATTCTAAAGTAATTAACTTAAAACATTTTAGGTTTAAAGTGATGTCTTTACATCATTTGGCACAATTTAGAATACTTATTAGTGTAAATTCACATATATACATATAAATATACCTACATACACATCTGAATTAAAGTCCTGGCTTCCCACACAGGCAGTTCTTACAGCTTTGCAGACGAAAATTATTGTTCTGATTGTGCTTAAGAGTTTAATACCAATAAATACTGACCTTTGAAATTATTACATTTTGATAAGGATGCAGTGAGAATATTCTTAAGACAGAGAGAATAATTTATATGATAAAATATAGTTGAGTATTGCATTCCTTCAGAAAAGGATTAATGTTGTCCTTTTTCTGTGAGCCTAGGTAAGAGACCCTGGTTGACGAAATATTTGGCCTAAGTAAAAACCATATAATATCAGCTTTGCTAAGAAGAAATCTTGTCAAACTGTCTGCTAGTTAAATTTTATTTAAACATATTATTTATTTAAATATACATATGTGTATGCATACTTTCTGTGTGTAAACCTGTGTGTGTGTGTCCATGGGGGTTGCATACATGATGTCATACCTCCTGAAGCTGGAGTTATAAGTACTTGTGATTTACCCTATGTAGTGTGGGAAATTGAACCTTGGTCTTCTGCAAGAGCATAAATGACTCTTAAGCACTGAGCCACATCTGCAGCCTTCAAACAGACTTCTGAATATGTATGTACATACCTATAAGTCAGTTATGAATTCTGTCTATCTGAAGGTTTCTTACTTTTTAAGTGATGATGGAATATTTTTCTCTAAATGGAACAACAAAATCATCCCCCCTAAGGTTCAGGAAACACTGTGTAAGAGGAGGCAAAAAGAATTTAAGAGCTAGGGACCATGTAAATCAAATATGATATCTGCACAAGACTTGTGCTAGGTTGAGATCATCAACATTTCACCATGGATGGGACATATGTCTGTGAGATTATACTCTTTCCTGAGTCATTGATGGCAATAAACATAGTGGCAGAGGAGTTGTCATTTTCTTCAGTGGTATAGCCACTAGTAAGTTGCTTCTTTTTTTGTAAATAACTTCTGGCTCATGATTGGTTAAGAAACTGCAATTAAACTCATTAGGCCACACAGAAAAGAATAAGACAATAAAATGTTGAGAAGACATGTTCCAGTGAGAGATAAGCAAAAGAGACAGATATGTGTGAAAATAATTCATTGTATGAGTATATGAAGCTGCCCAAAGTAATAGTAAAATTTACAATGATAGACATTATCATTAGCAAGAAGTTTAAAGACACTTGCAGGGTATTTGGTATAATTCTAACACCTCTCTGGATGTTTTAACTTTGCATAGTGAGATTATGAATTTAAAGAATGCTACTCTGCTGGGCTTTGATTCTGAAGATAATGCCAATAAAACTATCCATGGCTTGAGGTCTGTATTTCCATTTCGGTTAAGCTTCAAGAATGGCATATATAGCTTGATAATGGTAGCCCTTTTTGTCTTGGGAATATTTTATTCCTGCCCCATCATGTTAAAACTTGTCTTTAACAGCATCAGCATGTTTGCAGCTAACACTCATGACTTGAAACTGAAAATGGAGCCCCAGACAGAGTTATTAATTTAACAGGCTGGCAAGCCAAGGACAGGTAAGATTCTTCACAGAGCCTTACCAACCTAAGACAGAAGTGCATTGCTTATGATAATGCATATTCCACGATGGGTAAGAAAGTCATTATTGTCAGAATGACCTAAGACAGGCTCAACCGTGTTTATGCCATAAAAAGGGGGAGATGTGCAGAGCTTTTGGGGCTGCCTGGTGGGAATCTGACATTGACCAAGGACAATGAAATAGGTTGCTTGGAAGGAATCTGACATTAGGCTGGCACTAAGAACTAATTTCAGGCAGAAATCTAAATCATAGGCTAGAACAAAGAAGAAATTATAGGCAGAAATATAAATTTTAGGCTAGAATGAAGAAGTAGGCTTCAGGCATGAAAATGACTTGGGGCTAGGACAGGGAAGTAGGCTCACATATTTTGGTCATCCTGATGAACCCTTAGAAATAGTGATCATGGGACTCTGTTTACTGCCTTGCTAGTTCTTTGACTATCAGTGTTTATTGTCTTGTTTCTGCCTTGACTATTTGCATCTATTATATTGCTAGTTCCTCAACCTAGAACTGACTTTAATACTTGCATAAAATTATGTAAAAGCAAAAAGCTGAAAGGAGGAGGAAAAATGGGATAGGGGGTTTATGGAAGAAGGGAATGGGGAAAGGGGATAACATCTGAAACATAAATAAATAAATTATACAATGAAAAGGTAATAGTAATTAGGTGATGAGCATGGAAAAACTCACAATGAGTGACTTTCTAAGTTTTAGAAGTAAACTCTGCTGTTATTTGGAAGGTATTCATTTACAAAGGAATAGTCTTAACCTTAGAGAACTCTGTTAGAATTGACATCATAGACTTTTTAGCATTTATACCTATGTGAAACAATAGGCAAATATAACTAAGATATCTATAATGTTTTAAGATTAAATTCTGCTCCTTTTAATAGACAAAATAAACTTTTTAAAAGTAATGATATAAAATATAATTTTGGTCATATATGACCATTATTGCAAGCTAATCTATTTTCTTAAGTTCATGCTCTTAATTGACTAAGATAATTTAAGGTAATAAAATGAAAGGGGAAATGATGTTAACATACAAGGGAATTGGAAAAAGACCAAGACAACTGCCACTATGAATCTATGAAGCACAAAGTTATAATGCTACAAATAGAAGTTTTCCTGAACTTCATTTTTTTCTTCTGCAATAAAAGAACAATTAATGACTGGTACATAAACATATGCAGGACAGACACTTTCCTTATTCTCTGTCGTCTTCCATATCACAATATTAAAAAGCCAACTGCTTTAGACCCTGAAATTGGATTTTGACTTGTCTCCCATGACTCATTTAATAGCAGGAGATTGGCAAAGAATGTTTTCCATAGGTTTTGTTGTTGTTGTTGTTGTTATTATATTTAACCACATTTCAAATGTTGTCCCCTTTCCTGGTTTCCCTTCTGCAAGCCTCTCATCCCCTTCTCCCTTCTGTTTGCCTGTATGATGGCACTCCTACCTTACTACTCTAGCATCTCCTGATGTTGAGATATCAAGCTTTCACAGGACCGTTGATGCCATATAAGGCAATGCTCTGTTCATATGTAGCTAGAGCCATGGGTCCCTCCATGTGAACTCTTTGGTTGGTGGTTTAGTGTCTGGGAGCTTTGGGTGGTCTGCTTAGTTGATATTTTTGTTCTTCCAATGGGGTTTCAATTCTCTTCAGCTCTTTCAGTCTTTTCCCTAATTCTTCCAATAAAGTCCATGGGCTCAGTCTGATGGTTGGCTGTGAGTATCTGATCTGTTTTTGTCAGGTGTTTATTATTTAAAAATTCTTTATCTTTATGAGCTAATGCTTTAGCATAGAATCCATATATGAAGGATATCAGCCATTTCAGATACTTAGCAAATATCAGAAAGATTCTGTTCCAAGGCTAAAAAGATGACTCAGTGAGTAAAGGCTCTGGCAACTAAATCTAAGATCTGCAGTTCAGTCCCCCAAACACACATTGTATGAAGAGAGAAACAACAGTTACTGCATGTATTTTGATGTCTACATACATGTGATTTGTGCCCATACAAACATAGTCATGTACAAACAAATAAAAAGTAAATAAATACTCTACTCCACCTTTAGAATTATAAACTCTTCCTTTATCACTATTACAATGCAAACAAAAGATTCCTATCATTGGATTGTTGTATTTATTAATTGACTAAAGTGTAGAAAGAATATCTGATTACCAAAAAAATATTCAAGACATAGGTACTGATACAATATTAAAGGCATTTCTTTCTGTTGTACAAAAATTTTATGAGAATCATGTAGTGAACCTTTCATATTTTATTTGTGTGGATAACGCTTAAGATGGAACCTATAGATGCCTCTGGTCCTAGCTGCATTGTGTGAAGCAGACAATGCCTAGAGTGGCCAGGAAAATTCTGAGACCTGTTGGCTGCTTTTTTGCAACATGCATTTAATAAAACTATATGTGTACCCACACTAGAACTTATTCTCTATAAAACATTCATTATTACTCTAAAACAATGTGGCATTGTAAGGTATTCACCTTGCTATAAGACATATTTGGCCACTATGATTAAAAGCCAAATAATGCTACCAACATTTGTGCATGAGCCATTCTACAGAAGAACTTGTTCTAATCATCTTGACTGGGTAACTGAACTTTTAAATGAAGCCAAATTTAATATTTTATATTTGTTTACTCAGCTATAGAATATTACACTTAAAGTTGATCTTTGAAAAAGTAGGTGCACTGGGAAACACATATTTTAGTTAAAAATTAGTGTTGATTTGATTGTTTTCTTAACAATAAATTATTATACTAATGTTTGAATTGGATGTTTCGTTTTATATTTAATTTATTTGTATTTCAATTCAAAGCCTTCCTTGAGATGACATCTGCATTCTCATACTTAGCATTTACAGGGCAACAATATACATCCATGGTTCTGTTGGTGTTTGAGTGGGAAGTGTCTCCCTCAGATCATGTATTTTACCATGTGACCCCACCTTTTGGCTGTTTTAGGAAGCTATACACCCTAATAAATGTACTCCAACTGGAAAAAAAATCCAGTTGCTAGAAATTTGCTACTAGATGTTATGCCCTATTTCTTTTGTTTCTCTTTCTCTCTTGTTTCCTGGACTTTGCCATGCTGGATAGGGTAGCTGACCTGAATATTGCCATGCAGGTTAGGCTAGCTGTTTAGGGAGTCCCAGGGACCAACTTGTCTCTACTTTATTTGCATTAAAATTAGAAGCAGGCACTACTGTTTTTTTTGTTGTATTAGTAGTTGTTGATCGGTCGTTTGTGTTGTTTTTAATTTTACTTTTTTTACTTTACATCCCACTCACTGCCCTTCCCTTGTCCTCTGATTCTTCTGTTGAGAAATCTCTGTTTAGCTCTGTGTCCCATGTTTTAATTGGATTATTTGTGTTGTTAGTGTCTCAATTCTTGAGTTATTTGTAAATTTTGGATATTAACCTTCTGTCATATGTAGTTTTGGTGAAAACATTAATACACATAAACAAAGGCATGCCTAATATACTATATTTTTATTAATGTAAATACAGATATTTACGAGTTTCCATACAGTAAACCAAACCATTAGTGAGCAGATTTCACATTTAATAACAAATATAGGAAAACATAGGGCAGAGAATAGTATAATTTTATTATAAGTGGATTTGTCCTTCAATGAGAGAAAGAGAAGGAGATTAGTGGGGGCCTGGTAGGAACAGACCTTATTAAGCAGGCCTGGAGAACAGAAGGGAAATAGAGTGTTCACCTTGATAGATATCACCATAACAAATTTCATTTCATCTCCGGCATCTGCAGGAAGGAACTAGGTACTATTAGAAAACAATCTTAGTTAGGAAATGACCAGTTATGAAAGATATGTAGGCAATCAGTGCAATGAATATTGAGTTTATAGTGTTGGTGTTGGGAATAAGATTTATATTCACCCTTTAATTATATTTGAGGATCCAGATAAGAGAGAGTAAAGCCAGTTAATATCTTCTACTTTTAGGCTCTCTTCTACATGAGTTCCATGCACTTTATCATCTCACTACTTGACATATCACTGTGTGCACTAATATCGCCCAAGCATTGTGTGGGCACAAGGAGGGTGCCTAGCTGACTTCTCTATATTATTGTTACATTTCAATGACAAGGCTTCTATGGCCAACACTCATTTTGACCTATGAGCACAATAGGATTAAGTACAGGTTGGTTTTCTCAACTCAACTCAAATCTACACATATTTGGAAAGAGAATCTTAACTGAGAAAATGAATCTATAAGATTGGTCTCTAGACAAGTCTGTGAAGAATTGTCTTAATTGAATATTGATGCAAGTACAAGACTCATCCACTGTCTATAGTTTCATAGTATGTGGCTGTAGTGTCATATATTTTGTGCAGTTTTGACAAGTAGAAGAATCAATCATTAATACATAATAACACATATTTTTATATGTGTAGGGGTGTTTTGCCCTCAAGTATTTTTGTGTCTGCTGCCCTTAGAGGCCATAAGAGGGTATTAGATCTTATGAGACTAGAGTTTCTGATAGCTGTGGAGGATGAGACTTGAACCCAGATTCTCTGGGTGATCAGCCAGTGCTCTTAACCACTGAGCCATTGCTCCAGCTTCAATAACAAATATTTTAAGTTATGAAGATGACTCACTTGGTAAAACATTTATCTTGCGAGCAAATCACTCCAGCTAGATATCAAGGATCCATGGAAAACAAAACCAAAAGCTTGAATTATAATGAAAACCTATAATAGAAAAAAAAAAAAAACAAGCTATGATAGTGCCTGCTTCTAATCTCAGTGCAGAGGAAGTGGAGACAAGTTGATTCCTGAGATTCTCTGAATAGCTGGCTTACATTACATGTCAATATACAGACTAATATTCTAACTTTAAACAAACAAATACACAAACAATTGAAAATGCATGTTATATTAGATATGACATCCACAGTTGTCCTGCTGCTTCTACACATGTCTGTTTATAGATGCATCTATGCTCACATACTCATAAGTACATGGACACACTCAAATGAGTACACACACAAGTATGAACACACATACAGACACACACACACACACACATACACACACATATATGAACCCTAATAAGAACCTCAAAATATCATGGTATCAATATCAATGTTTAATTTGAAAAGAAACTTGCAGTGTCTTTCAAAGTTTGCTGTATTTTTGTAGTAACTGAAAGTATGTGTTTCTATATACACTTGTCAGTGTTCAGTAATATCAGTGTTCCAAGTTGTACTTACTCTAATCCTTGGTTAGTAATATCTCGTTGCATTAATTTGAATATCCTGAGAGCCATGAGAAGGGGTCATCTTTTCAGGCTCATCCTTGATATCTTTTATCTTTGTTGTTGAGCTACTAAAGTTTTCTTTTATTTTAGCTGTTTTTAAAAGTCAGGTTGTTTGTCTTCACAAACTATTGATTTTTTTTTCACTAATTCTTAAAGTCTCATTTGTTCAATAGCCTGGATCACATGGGTAAATAATTAAGCATGCAGATTGAGGACCACTTTTAGCTCTCTGAAATCATAATAGTTGGGATGAGAGTGACAAATTCTATTTTTCAACTAATATGTTACTTTTTAACCTTAATTAATTCAAAATATTACAGACACTTTGCCATGAAACTATCTTTCAATAAATCTAGATTTTTTTAATCTTAAAAATACCAAACATCTCTACTATTGTATATGCTGTAATAGAAGCCATGGATATGACATACTTCTCTACAAAGCATATATTTTTATTCAGTGTTATATATATATTGTTATAGTTTGTGTGTGTGTGTGTGTGTGTATGTGTATGTGCGTGTTATATTTGCACAATGAGTCATATATGGAGGGCAGACAACAACAGGTGAAATTTTGTTTCTTCCTAAGATCTAGGTCTCTAAAATTGAACTCAGGTCTCTAGGCTTTGTGGCAAGTACATTTAATCAATAACTAATCTTATTGATCCAGGTTTGGGATGTTTGACTTTATCAGTTTTGTAGTCTTATAAGTTTTCTTCATCCTTGGGTTCTTGATTGTTTTTCTCTCTTTTGTTTGCTCATTCAGTACATTTCATGTATTATCTTTTCTCTCTTTTGTTTGCTCATTCAGTACATTTCATGTATTATCTTTTCTCTCTTTTGTTTGCTCATTCAGTACATTTCATGTATTATCAGAGTACTGCTCACTTGGTCTTTACTCTCTGGATTTAAAACTTACTTACATATACTATGAAGATGGATATAGCAGTTTCTTGGAGATCAACAAAAAACTATGAGCTATGAGAAAAATATCCACTGGCTAGTATGATACAATCAGTTGTAGGGGGAAAAAAGCTGAAAAAAAAAAAAGCTCTGAATCTTTCCCACTGGCTTAGGATACTGACGGCAAACATGATGTCAAAATTCTAGTTCAAGTACTGATACATGTTATTGATAATGGCTTCTAGGCATTATGATACCTACGGGGTTAGTGTATATGTTCAATGTCTTTTATTAGCATATTAGTAAACATCACAGCTCTAGGAACTCAACTGCATGAAGTGGGAATTGATGAATGTACAGAGTTTACATTCTGCTTATGTTATTCTCATAGAAAACACAGTTCTTGTAATTATTCTCCAACATTTTAGGAACCAATTCCTCCTAAAAGCAAAACGTTGTACTGAACATCTGGAAAGAAATGCATTTTTTCCTGGGAATTTCTTTTTAAGAACTGGAATAGTTTATAGTAAATGCTACACAGCAGAAATGAATAAGGATTCCCATTTGTCACTTCAGGATTGCCCATCTGCAGCCCCTTTCTATCACCAGCTCTATACTCAAGAGACTCGGTCTGTACAGATGCTATGTTTTCCCTCTTATATTGTCTGCATCTCAGAACTGACACCTTCACACTAGCTATTCCTATGATTTCCTCACATTATTTATTGGATCATTCATTTACATGTAGACCAGTCTTTATTCAGTTTTGTCCCCAAATTTAATACCCTTGATACATATCATATTAATCTGTTTGTTTGAAAGTTTTACCTTTTTGCAGTATCACTGGGAGGTTGCCACATAAGCCATTCCTTTTTGTTGTTTTCACAAATATATCGCATATACACCCTGCACACCACACACACACACACACACACACACACACACACTCACAAACCACACACACACACACACACACACACTCACAAACATACACACACACACACAATTTCTGGGTTTCTATTGTATTCTACATCTTTAACCTCTCCAATACTTTAGATCCTCAGGAAGAATAACTATATTTACCTCAAAAGAGGATATAAACTGGCATAATTACATAGTTCAAAACTGAGCTTAGTGTATATTAAGTTTATAGAAGCAGAAACTCATTTTCATTAATTGAATACACATACACAAACACACACATATATAAATTTGGTATTATTAATATAGACATTTCTATATTCTCAAAATAATGAATAAAACTAAATAAGCTATGGCCTCAAACTATTATCTGAATTGAAGTCTTAAAAGAGGATTATAGGTTCATTTAAATTCTCATTAGTTGATTTGACAAAATTCAAGCATAGCTCCCTGACCTCACTCTGTACACCATAAAAAATGACCTATCTCACTTTGAATCTCTTCGTTCTCTCCAGTTGCTCTTGGAAGCTGCAATTGGATGGTCTACTTTTACACTTGGTAAGTGTCAAAATTTACATAGGAACTTGAAGGAGCTGTCACCAAATGGCTCCAGGCATCTTGCCAGGTTGTGAAGTTGAATATTCACTTGGGTTTGTAGCTCATCATTACAGCTATGGCTTTCTAAGAAGGAACCAAAAGGGCCAGACAGCTATGAATTAATGAAGCTCTGTGGGAAGTCTAAATAGAGACAAAAGTTTTCATCTGTATTTGTTTAAGAGTGTTGAAGTAGAGCCTGCTTTCCAAATGCCATGTCTAATTTAAGAGCAGGCCTGCAGAGGTAATAGCCTGATATTACCCTGTCTCCACTGCCTGCTGAAGCTGATATCAGTGGACATCAAGCTGTGGAAACAGTCATATCAACATAATTGGAAAATATTTTTTGGTGCCTTTCTGCTTTAATTAAAGCTCATTTTACATCTTGGGGAAGGAAATGTTTTCACAAAACTTCAGGGTATATTCAAATTTCTTTCAGAAAATAATGTCTGGATAAAACACACAAAGGAAGACCCCAGCCAGAGCAGATTACAGATAAAGAGAGTCAAATGGAGATTTTTTTTTTTTTTTTAAAAAACAGAGTCAAAATTTTAGTTCTAGTTCTGTCTTTTCTTGGCTTTATGACAAGGAGTCAGTAATTCTATTATTTGTAGGTCTAAATTTTATTGATTATGAGAATTGTCTTAAATAATATATGGTAATGGATATCACTGTAAGTAATAAAGCAATGCATGAAACTATCTTGAGAAACGTAAGGAGGTGAAATGGATGTCATTATGATCACATGAGGAAAGGAAATGAACATAAAGAGTAGCATGTTTAGGAGGAGAAGATGACAAAGTGGACAGGAATTAGCCAATGGCAAGAAGCAGAGAATGTTTGGATTTCTAGATATTTAGCAGCAGATGATTGGATATTTCAGATGTCAAACAGTAAGTACATTAAGTGCACATTTTAAATTTTCTACCTGTTTTAACTGTGATTCATTTTCATGGATTGTCAATGATATCTAATAAATATGTATATGTGTGTGTGTGTGATTATGTGAGTGTTTTATGTTAGTAGTGTTAATGAGGGTGCCTGAACAGGAAGATGACTTAGCTCAACTTTATCACTAGGTTAATTTGGTCCATAAGAGGTCACTGCTGAAAACAGGATCTTTGCCAAAGAGTAACACTGAAAACAGAAACCTAGAAAAATCAAATATTTTAGGGAGATTCTATTTACAACTGCCCATGTTGAGTGGAACTGTGATAAAGACAATTTGCTTCACAACTGATTATTACCTGGCTACTGATATACAGTAAGTCCTCCTCAGACTAGCACATGCATACCTTTGAGGCTTTTAAAATAAGATTATAATCATAAGATTGTGAGGGTAAAACCAATAAAAGTAATTCTGAGCAATAATATGAAATTCATATTTTCAAACTCCTTATCACATCGAATTGGTTGCTTTCCTTATCTCTTACAGTATTTCCCATTCATCAAATACACTGAAGATATATATATATATATATATATATATATATATATATACTCATTCCTCAGGAAGTAAATTATGTCTATCTTGCTTAGACTTATGATTCCAAACCTTTGTTAAAGTCTTAATTGTTAACTAACAACCATTTGTTGGATGAGTGGATGTGTTTGTTTCAGTGTTAAACAGGCACAGACCAGATTATTCTCCTTTATTTGGGGTCGGAGTGAAGTACTGAGAATGATGGTTAAAGACATTAACTAATGAGTGACAGTCACACACTCAATTTGAGTCATTCATTACATTAAGCATCTTTCTTGCTGTACTTTCTAGCTGAAAGTTTTTCCAATCATAAAAGTCAAAAAGTAATAGAATTTAAAATTTCCAAGATAATTACCTTACTTTCAGGGAAAATTAGACAATTACCTTGTTCTAATGGTTATTATTCTAAAATGAGATTGGAATCTTAATGATAGATTTCATAAATTTGGATCTTTTGGTGCTGGATTCATTCTTCATTCCTCAAAATTAAATAGCACAACTTTTAATTCACTATAGCATTTTTAGAAGCAAGGAAAAGAATGCTCTTTGTGTAGAAGGAATGAATCCATGACCTTGAAATGGAATGGGTGCCCTACATCCTTCCTGCAGATTATTAGTTACTGGCTGTCCCAACTTTGCCTTCAAGTTTAGTACTGTGTCTTGTTAACAGAAAGGAGGTACAGAAAAATTACCAGGAGATCCCAAAAGTAGAGTAGGAATCATAGTCTTCTATCAGGTTGTTGTGTCTTTA
This sequence comes from Arvicanthis niloticus, assembly GCF_011762505.2. Taxonomy (NCBI): domain Eukaryota; kingdom Metazoa; phylum Chordata; class Mammalia; order Rodentia; family Muridae; genus Arvicanthis; species Arvicanthis niloticus. The sequence goes on along the minus strand of NC_133430.1, from coordinate 21,697,814 downwards.
TTTATATACCTTTATAATTAAACTCAGCTCATATCTCCAATAATAATTTCAAATTAAATTGCAAAGTTTACAATTTAACTTTGCTTTCTTGCTATATACTTAATGTGTGATTTGGTTTGGTTCATTTTACCATATTTTACACCTTGAATTTAGATATATAAAAATGGAGGAAGTATACGAACAATGGTTGATAATGCACAGATTTCCTAATTTCCAGTGTGGAGATGTGCAGAGTGAAAAGATTGCCTCTGTAGTGCTTAGAGGTGTTCTCATTGCTGCAGATTAATTCTCTGTATTAGTTATAACACAGGGTGATACTGGTACCTTTTGAAATCTCTAAATTTTAGGTCAAGACAAAAAGAGGAATATATGGAGATAGGTAGGTAGGTAGGTAGGTAGATAGATAGATAGATAGATAGATAGATAGATAGATAGATAGAGACAGCCAGACAGAGAGGCAGAGACAGAGAGGGAGAGAGAGAGAGAGAGAGAGAGAGAGAGAGAGAGAGAGAGAGAGAGAGAGAGATTTTATGGGAAGAATGTGGTCTATATTGCCAAGCTCAGGTGAAATATAGTTAGAAACATGAAAAACTTTGAAGACAGTTATAAACATATATACAAATTCTAATTTGCAGTGACTTTTAGTAGACACCAGATTTCCAGTTTCTTATATTCTTCAAGGACAACAAAGGTCATCTGGAACACACCTATATTTGTGTGCAATATTTACAGAAATATAGTTTTTCAGTGTTCCTTAGGAAATCATCAACAATTTCCAGAAGCCACAGGCTGGCTGAGACTGCCATCTACACAGAGTAGCTTTGCGCTTGCTGTTGATCTTTTAAATGGTACCACCTGCCAGGTAAAGTGGCTCTCTGGTTGGCATATTCTGTAGGCCAGAAAAGGGGTAGGTAGTGACGAGAATAACAGAATATATAAGAGCTTTCTATCTGGAGTTCTTTTCTTAGTACCTGCTACTAGCCTAGAATATTAACTGAGAAGAATGGTGCTCTGAGGGTGAGATCAACAGCTAGAAAAGCAAGTACTGAAGAGAGATTGTCAGCAGTCTCCTTTGGTACAACAGTAAACATGTTCTGTAAGTGATAGAAGTGGTTAGGCTGAATTGTCAGTTCATTTTGCTGGATTACAAAGCAAAGAACATTCGACATAAAGACAGGTGGCTGCAAAGGTGGTTCTCTCCAACTATGACTGGATGCAGGAAGCTACTGACAGGTTAATATTAGCTCAGCAAGGTGGAATATTGTGACATTACTTCTGGAGCATAGCCCAATATATCTAGGTAAAACCTACTGATACAGACTTTAATGGTCAGGAAAGTGAGTCTGAAAAAATGGTATCTTCTATTTTTAAGTGCCGAATTCATAATTTAATATTCCCAAATTTACATGCTTTTGAAAAACAGAAATATGAGGAGAAAAAAAAATCAAATTTCTGAACTCATCTATCCTTTTGTTAAGGAGTGATTACATTAGAATATGCATGATGGCCTTTTCAGACTGCTCTGAAAATTGATCTGACTGCAAACAACTTTTCCCTTGCTCTATTTTATTCATCGTTCTGACATATTTTAAATGATATGAAAAATCACAAAATAAATACAAATTCTCTTAAGGAGAGAAAGAAGAAACTGGTTGTCTAGAAAATCTGCTATAATGTGATTAATTTGACTCAAATACTATTATGCTAATTTTTATTTTTTGATCCTAAAATATGTATTTTTCATTATTCCCTTGAGATGAACAAAAGAAACTAGCAGAATGTGTTCAATGAAGTACCAGGATTTTAAACTGAGGATGCAGTGGAAGTTAAAGCTCATATTGCTTGTGTTGTTTTTGCACCATTCTGAAAGAAATAATTTTAACTTTGTTTGGTAATAAATACATATACTTGCATATATAAGTGTACACATACAGGGTTCATCAACAGTTTAACTCTGTGTTAATATACAAAGTTAATGATTGAATCTTCAACACACAAGGTTGTGGGTGAAAAATGATAATTTTTATATGTTAATATAAGAAAATATCTCCTGCTGGGCAGTGGTGGTGCATGCCTTTAGTCCCAGCACTTAGGAGGCAGAGGCAGGCAGATTTCTGAGTTCCAGGCCAGCCTGGTCTACAGAGTGAGTTCCAGGACAGCCAAAGCTACACAGAGAAACCCTGTCTCAAAAAAAAAAAAAAAAAAAAGAAAAAAGAAAAAAGAAAAGAAAAGAAAATATCTTCTTTTTTACAGGGACTCATGTAGCCTAGGCTGCCCTCAAACTTACAGTACAACCCAGGATGACCTAGAACTTTCAATCCTTCTGTCTCTACATCCCAAGTTCTAGGATTGCTTGCATGCACTACTATGTCCTGTCCATGTAGTGATCTGGTTCAAATAACTTAATGCATTCCAGGCAAGCACTCTACAGGTTGCACCACATTTCACTCTTCTAAACAGCTTCTTCTTCTCCTTCCTTCTCCTTCTCCTTCTCCTTCTCCTTCTCCTTCTCCTTCTCCTTCTCCTTCTCCTTCTCCTTCTCCTTCTCCTTCTCCTTCTCCTTCTCCTTCTCCTTCTCCTTCTCCTTCTCCTTCTCCTTCTCCTTCTCCTTCTCCTTCTCCTTCTCCTCCTCCTCTTCCTCCTCTCCTCCCTCGTCCTCCTCCTCCTCCTCCTCCTCCTCCTCCTTCTTCTTTTTTAAATCTTTTACTGCATATTTTCTTTATTTACATTTCTAATGTTATCCCCTTCCCCTGTTCCCCTCCCCCTGCTTCTATGAGGGTGTTCTTCCACCCACCCACCCACTCACCCACTCACCCACTCACCCACTCACAATTCCTGAACTTTTCTCCATGCTTGAAGGAGTGAGATTGGCCTGAAAGAACTATAGATTTTCCAAACATCAGAGAAGTAGTCACAACTGAGAAAAATGTTTGTGTGAATAATTAAATTTCTACTTTATATTTAATTTTAAGTCTACCACTTAATACAATTAAAAAGGAAGTCATAAAATCTAAATGCAGTCATAATGATTATTATACTAGCCATTAATATTTGTAATACTGTATACATAAAATAAATACAAAGATAAGTTGTAAACATGTACCACAGAATACATTTGTCTGTTAATAGAGATGGTTTATTGCATTGTGAAAGAAGAGTATTGAGGCAGCAAGACTTTCACTCATTCAAAAACACATTCATATATTCATTTATTTAAACAAATATGCAAAAAGAACCTGCTACTTATGCCATAAATGTAAATTATAAAATATAACTATGAAAATGAATACACATTTTGTTTTTAAAAAAACTACATATATTGAGAAGCAGATAGGCAAATGAAGCAGTAGTAAAGCTTGACGTTCCTGCATGGTGTTAACAAATGTAATACTTCATATATAAATTGATATTTGATACACATTACAAATTAAAGTATCTGCCTGGAAAAACATGGTTGTTTTTTTCAAATGGAATAGTGTTTTCTCAAAAAAAATCATATGTTGATTTTTTACAAAGATATAGCTAGCTATAAGGAAACCAATGGATGACACTAATTTTATGTTGTAAAATATTAGTCAAGGCATTGATATGTGAAGCTAAAGAAAAATAGATTGAAGGATGTACACAGTACTATTACAAACAAGAGCTAGAAACATTGAGTGTATAGACCAGAAAAGTGGCTACTCAGTGAAGGAAATACATACCAGGCTATATTTGCTCCACTCATTCCAAACAATAGCAATAATCAGTGCAAGTGAATTTAGCTTGATACAGGCAAGTAAAACACACAGGTCTGTCCCCAGGAGCCTACATATAACTAAGTGTATAGAAGGTGGATCAGATAGCACATGGTACTTTGATCAAAAGTTCAAGCTCTAAAATCAGACTGCTTAGTTTTAAACACTAAATTTGCCACATGTTAACTACAGTCTCAGGAAAGATTTTTAAGTGGTGGTTGCTGTGATTTATTTTTCTTTATAATGGAGAGTAATACCAGTACTTCCTAATTGAGTTTCTCCCAATAAACATATTTTAAATTTTAGACCAGTTTTAGATTTACAGAAAATCTGAGATGATGATGACGAGTTGCCATGTGCCTGGTATCCTATTTCCTCACAGCTAACACTGTTCATGACTGTGGTACTTTTATCGTAATTAATGAAGTAATATTTATACATTAAACTGAAACTCATGCTTTAATCTAGTTTCATCTTAAGCTTTTTTGTTATTTGGTTTTTTCTTTGTGTGTTGTTTTGTTTTCCTTCTGGTTCTCATCAATACACACATTGCATTCAACTGCCCAGTTTCCTTGGCTTTGTCTTGTCTCTGTCAGGATGTGGTACATTTTTCCCTCTTCATCTTAATGATCCTTGTAGTTTAGGGAAACACTGATCAAGTAACAGTGATGAATATGAGTCAGGGTGGCCCTTGAGGTTTTAAAATAGATTTAATTTTTGGCTTTGCATGCTGAACTTGTATCATGAGAACTTCTGTACTCGTAGCTTCATGAGTTACTTATAGAGTGTGGAATTTCCCATGAGTGCTGACATTAGCAATACATGGAAATATAGTGAGTAAAAACAGCTTTCTTGTCTCCATGCTTAGTAGATTGTTCCTAATCTCTAAGTATTAAATACAAGAGTACATATATTTTACCTAGCGAGGGTAATGTGGTGGTGGTTGACTGGGTGAAAGAGTATTCTCTCAGAAACAAAGAGGAGAGAGGATGGGATGACAAATGTGGGGACTGGGGATGCAAATTGTTAGTTGAACATTTCTAAATATATAAAGCCATTGGATAATAATGAAGCTTTAGAGTACAGGGTACCATGTGGATGGCAGGTATTGTCTGGGGTTCAGCCAAGCTTTGTGGAGACAACGTGATGGTTTGGCAGAGCTGGCCTCCATGATGGCATCTCGTGGGTGCTAGAGCCTGTGTTTCTGGCCAGTCTGAGTGGCAGACAGATCTGAGCAGCTGCAGGAGCATGCCACTGCTCATGGCCTCAAGCCTTGTCTAGTTGGAGACACTGTAGCCCCAGAAGAACAAGCTAGATTGGGCCATGCCGTTTCAAATATTATCTTCAACAGGGATATTTGTAAATACATAAAATAATTAAATAATAAAAGAAAAAATTATTTAAAGAAAAACTCTTGTTTGTAGTTCATTAAACGTGTTAAACGAAACAAGTCTTAGATTTAGTCCTAAAATTACCAGTGTCACTTGATGTAAGGATGTGCTTTTTCTTGGTGGATAGCCTAAATACATTTTACACTTTTAATTATGCAATATAATTACATCATTTTCCTCTCCTTTTCTCTAAGCAAACATTCCCATAAACATCTTTTGTCATCTCTCAAATTCATGTCATCTTCTTTCATTAAATCTCTCTCTCTTTCTTTATATAAATATATATGTGTATGCATATATATATGTATGTACATACATATATGTATATATATGCATGTGCATTCTTATGTATAATATAATATATTCATTATATATATGATATATCACATATATGATATGTGTGTTATAATTCACATATATGAATATATGTGTGTATGTGATATATACATATATGTGTGTGTGTTATATTTATTAATACAATCTGCAGAATCTGAATACTGATTTCTGATTGTATATTTTCCAGGTTATGTTGTATTATAAAACCAATTGCTTTGCTCTTCTCTAGGGACATCTATTTCTTCATCTCTCAGTGTTTTTTGGTTGCTTATAGTTCACAGTGTGAGACTAAGGCCTTAAGAATTTAGCTTTTTCATATTAGTCTGCCTATTGGTTTCCTGTCTAGATAGTTATTTTTATGAAACTTTGTGGTTGATTCAGACTGACCAATAATACACAGTACGACTGAAATTTTGTTGTTCCTCTACCTCTTACAATTGCTTGTACCATCTCTGCAATAATTCTGAGCCTTAGGTTTAGACATTATATTAACAATATATTCCTTAAAACTACACTCCAAAACTCTGCACATTGATTGGTTGCAACAATTTGATTGATTTATAACAGTTTTACTTAAAGCAATGTATAGTTTTACTGAAATTCCAATCTAAATTCCCATTTCATTCTTTACAAAAGGGGAAAAAGCAAACCCCAAAATTTCTATGGAACAATAGGAATAACAAAAAAGCCAAATTATTCTTAGCTAAAAGAATAGTACTGAAATGAAACAGACTGGTACATCAATTAAACAAAACTGAAGACCCTACTATCAATACATATATCATAAGCCATTTAATATTGGCCCAGAACACAGAAATATATGCTGGAGGAAAAGAAAGCCTTTTAAACAAATGATGCTGGTAAAACTATACCTTCACATGCAGAATAATCAAACTTTACTTGCTCAACCATGTTCAATGTTGCTCTACTCAGAGTAGCTAGAAAGTGGAAATAACCTAATGTTTAAATTGACAAATGAATAATATATTTTTTAAAGCAATTCAGCTTTTCATACTAGGAATAAATTCTGCATACCTTTAATACCATCATATTATGAATAGTATATTAGTGTTTATTTAAGGAGTTTTGTATCTATTCTTAAAGGAATTTTGTCAGCAGTTTCTTTGTAAACTTCTTGACTGGTTTGAGGAATAACAGGGATTCTCATATCATACATTATGTGGTAAAATATTCCTTCTATGTAACTCTCTGGAAAACATTATCCAGAAGTAGAAAGCTGAAAGGGTCTCATATCTAAACATTCGGTACAGTTAATTAAGGTAATCATATTGCTCTTTTGTTGACTTTCTTATAGAGTTGCAAATGATGTTATATTTGTTTAATAGATGTAAACTCACTAATATTTCTTCAATTTGTTCATTGGTTTTGCAAATTATAACTCTCAAAGTATTTTACTGCCAATTCTAAATCATCAAGCCAATCTGCATAAGATTTGGTCAGAATAGTCTATTTTTAAAATACTTTCAATGTACATAGCTTCCATAAAATGACTAATTTCTGATAATGATCATTTTGGTCTTTTCTTCGGATAGCCTTGCTAGGAGTTGCTTCCACGTTAGAGATTTCCTTTAATACTGGTCTGTTGACTTATTTGATGTTCTCTATTATTTTATTGTTTACATTTTATTTTTTTCTACCTCCATCTTCATGGGGAATTTTATTCCTCCTTGTATTTGGCTCCTATTATTCTTCCTATAATTTCATAAGGTATGGTGTTTATTTTATATTTCCCTCCAGTTTGAGGAAAAACTCAAAGCTATAAATCTCTAAGTACTGCTTTCACTGCATTCATGTCAATGTTGACAAGTTGGAGTTGTGATTTCCTGTCTAAAAATTATATTAGTATTCTGTGGCAAATGTTTCTTTGATCTTCATGATTTTTATATGTGCATTACTCTTCAAATACTTCCTTAGGTTTTGGCTGCTATTCTGATTTCAATTTCTATCTTTAATTCTACTGTGATCGCAATTTATACTTCCTACACATACTACTTCTTAATGTTCACCTAATGGATCAAATTATGATCCAAGGTACTGATTCACAAGAGCTTAAATCATACTATTTCCTTCTGTTTACTTTGTAAATGTTTGATACAATTGATTTAAACTGTTGTTCAGGTTATTGTATCCTTCCTGATTTATCAATTATTGCCTAAGGATAGTTGAGGTATAAAATCTTAGTATGGATTTTTATGTTCCTTCCAGTTCTATAAGCTTTGCTTCATTTAATTTTATACACTCAGCTTGAGGGTTGGATTGTTCTTTTATTTAACCTCTTTATCAGTATATACTACTACACGTTACCCAAGATGATCTTGTTCATTCTGAAATTGACTCATTTCGTAGAGTACTTTTGCTATGAACTACACAGCTAGATCTTACTCATTTATCTACCTGTGTGAGCTACCTGAAGTCAATATGTTTAGATCAATCATATATAAAGTGATTTATCTCATGTTTGACTTAAAATATATCTGGATATTATTCACTTTATTTGTAATACTGCTGTCTATTTTACTACTATGCCTATTTTGGTTTCAGTTGAGTATTTGAATGCATTCTTTTTCCTTCAATGTATGCTTGAAAATTTAAATGAGTTTCCAAAATACATTTAAAAAATATAAATTTTTTATTTACACAATTTCATGTATAGTGAAGAACATCATACAGGGTATTTTTAACATCATGGGCATTGATTGAAATGTCTTTGTGAGTAGAGGCACTGTCATATATGAGGACCTAGTTTTGACACCCACGAATCACATGGTAGATGGAAAGGGGAATTATAGGGAGGGTTAGGTGACCTTTGTCTTAATTGGTTGGCTCTATGTCTAGAGACAGTCCAGAATCATTGCTGGGGGCAGGTGTGTGTGGCTGGCGAAACTGTTGCTAGGAAAGCCTGGAGAGTGTTGCTTACCCATTACTCTCACCTCAGGCCTGGTCGCAGAGCAGCTACTGATGACAGCGCAGTATTTGATTGGCTGCCCGAGGCCTGAGTTTTTTTTTTTTTTTTTTCCCAATAACTAACTTACCTGAATTTGTCCAGTTCTTGGAAACAGAGATCTAGAAATCTGTTCTTTAACAAGCTTAAATAAAGTATCAATTATACAAGGATCTCAAGTCAAGGCCAACATTAGTAGGGTAAAAGGACAAAGCAGAGAAGAGACAAGGGTGGTCAGGCAAGTAAACTAGTTGAAAAGCAGCTCATACCAACTCTGAGACTTTTCTCTTTCTATTCCATCTTGTAGTCTCTTTCTGAATAAGGCCATTGATTCTTTGATCACCCCTGAGTGGTCAACAAAGAAACAACATTACTCCCCTAAGGAAGAACAGTCCTCCCTAATGGAGGAATAGCAAGTCTAGGCCTCTTCTGTTCTGTAAGACTAGTTTTGCCAGGGAGGATTGGGAATCCTGCCAGGACAGAATGTACTTTTCCTTCTTCTGTACATCTGCATCTATAGCTGTCTACAGGGGCTGGTAATTTTTATCTTGTAGGTGTCTCTTAATTCAGACTTTGTCACAGATCAGAAAAACACTCTATTATTTGGGTCAGCAGGTCTCTAGCAAATTCCGGACAATAGCCCCCAAACCAAGGGTCCATGATTTCCTGAAAAAATGATACTCAGGACTCAAATAGTATGCAAAGGCAAAGAGTGTTTTATTCACCCGAAGTCCAGCATGATGTGATGTACCATTTACCAAGATGGAGACCAAATATGATTTTCATAGGTGTTATATTTTTTTTCTTTTTACAAAAAAAATTTAAACCAGCCTTTTGAATTTTTTGGAGTTGGTCTGGTAAGTACCATTTACTTGGTGATTTATTGGACATTAGTAGTTAAAAATTCCATTTTTTCTTTGACCTGTTTTTCCATTAATGTTGTATATGATATGCTTTTTAAAAATCTTACACTGCTTTTGAATGCTCAAAATTATTAATTTGTATTTCTGTGAAGATATTTTGGGAACTATCTAACGGTGTATTATCAACTCTCGAATTCTTTCCTCAGCTTTCTTTAGTATCTAATCAACCCAATACACCATTCATCCTTCTTTTCTCTTGCAGCAGTTTTTATTGTCAGCATTTCCCTTTTCTATTTTATGTATGCTCAACTTAACACACAAAAAGTTCAGTTCATTCATGATAGCTAAAACTTAAGGAGAACAACCAAACAAATGAAGCAGACAAATCTCAAGTATCTTGATTCTTATAAGCAAATCATATGTTGAGTTTTTTTCTAAAGTTTGTTTGTTTAGTTTTTAATAAATGAAATTTAAAATATTTCTAGTGAATGAAAAATATAATATAAACCATTTGCAAACTATATGAGACTCTTATTCTAAGGGACACAGAGAAAATTATCATGCCTCCAATTCTAAATTCTTAAATGACACATAACCAAGGTATCCATCACAATTAGAAGCAAAATAATAATTACTTGTAATTTAATTAGGGAAAGCAATGAGCTAGTACCTCTTTTAAGAAAATAATAAATAATAATAATAAATAATGAGATCTTCCCAAATACCAGATGATAATAGAAAAGTAGAACACATTATTAGCTATATGATTCTCTAGCAGCATATATTTTGGCCATTTCATTGTTTAGACAAACAAATATTGCAGTATTTGTTGGCCTTTGCTCAGCTCTAAAAATCTTTTAGTGTTTATTGTATATACAATCTGTTACTAAGAAAACTTTGGCTTCAACCTTTATTATTCACATCTTTTTGTTTCTTTCTTTTGTTGTATTGTTCTTCTAAAACTGACCATCCTTCAAAACACAATCTGAAGATTCATTACAGTTCCAAACATAATTCTATGCTACTGTTTGGAGATATAAAAAAAAATGTTGAAATCTATATGGAAGTACAAAAATGTCCAAAGATGGGAACAGCAATCTTGAACAAAACAAGTACTGGGAAAGAAAAAAATCAAATCTGATTTCATGTTATACAAGCAAGCTCTATTTTAAAACAGCATGATACTGACACAAAACAAGATCAAAGGAATAGAATATTGAATATAGATGTAAATGGACAAAGTAAGGTTACTTGACTAGTGACAAAATAGCCAAAAATCATACATTGTAAAAGCATCTTCAATGAACAATAATAGAAAACAGGATCGCCAGCATATAGAAGAATGGATTTAGGTCCTTTTTCTCTCAATTTGCACATAACCTGACCTCCAGATAGATCAAGTATCATCATAATAAGGATGAATGATCTGACATAACTTGAACAAGAAATAACATGTTTATAACATGTACATAGCAATTATATAGAAGCTACATATAGCAAGAACATATAGGAAGTACCTGGCAAGAACATATAGGTTCAGATACTTCCTGAATAAGGCACCTTTAGTTTGGATTCACAACTTAAAGCAGACTAGAATATACAAAATAGCAAGATCAACAATAACAACAACAACAACAACAAGAATAACAACAACAGCAGCAGCAAAAAGAGTAAAGGCAAAGAACAAGTAAATACCAAGTTAAAATGGGCTATGTGACTAAACAGAGAGTCCTCAAAAGTAGAAATACAAATGTCTACGAAATGCTTGAAAGAACTTCAATATTCTAGTAAGGTTAAATGACACTTTTCTTAAAAGTCAAAACTGTCTACTGAAGAAGCCTCATAAAATATAAATATAAACATACATAAAAGAGTTCAGAGTTATTCTATTACAAGAAAACCACAGCCCCTGCTGGGCATTAGAGGATATCAAATAAAAAAAGCTCAGTCTCACATGTTAGTTAATTCTTTTGGAATTGATGGCCAGTGGCATGCCAAAGAAATTGCCAGTGCTCCTTATCAGAGAATCTTCTTTTGTAGTTGGCAATGATCAACACAGACATATACTACTGGTCAATGAGCAGAAAACACTTCAGAATGTTCAGATATAAAAATAATATGTATTCTTACATATAAGTATATATAATGTGAATAAAAAACAATAAATACAAAAATATATGAGATATAATTTATATTTAAAACATAAGATAAATGATGTATTTTATAAACAAAAATAATGTAAATTCTATTTTATGTACAATTGTATAATTTATAAATTTAAAAGAGTGAGGGGGATGGGGGGGATTCTGTAAGAGTATGGCCCATAAGTTGAACAAGTTAACAGTTTTCAGGACAGAGCCAATAATATTGTAGCATCACAGATTGACCTTTATTGATGGAAAAGGGGCACATAATTAGATGTGAAGGGAAGAAGAGTAGCAGTCTAGGAAGGGTTAGGATAGAGAAGGTAAATATAGTAACATATTTGTGTAAAATTTTCAAAGGAAAATTATTCAACACCCTTAGTAAGGAAGCCCAGATTAAAACTGGAGGCCCATCCCATGGGCAAGCACCAATCCCTGACAGTATCATTAATACTGTAATGCTTGCAGGCAGGAGCCCAGCATTCCTGTCCTCTGAGAGGCTCCACCCAGGAGCTCACTCAGACAGATGCAGGGACCCACAGTCAAACATTAGATGAAGCTTGGAGTAGGATTAAGGGCTCTGAAAGCAATAGGAACAACAAAGGAAGACCAACAGAGTCAACTAACCTGTGCCCTTGGGTACTCTCAGGGACTGAACATTCAACCAAAGAGCATACATAGGCTGGACCAAGAACCCTGCACCTATGTAGCAGATGTGCAACTCAGTCTTTATGTGGCTCCTGAACAACTGTAGGGGAGCCTATCCCTAAAGCTGTTCTCTGCCTATAGAATATGCCCATCTCTTGTTTGGCCTCAGTGAGAGAAGTGCCTATAGAATTGAAGTGGCAGGGTGGGGGGATACCCAGGCAGGGCCTCCACTCTCAGAGAAGAGAAGGGGAGTTCAAGGGGGAGGGGCTGGGGAAGGAGGGACAAGAAGGAGTGACAGTGATTAGGATGTAAAATAAATAATAAAACAACAACAAAAGCAAGCAAGTAAACAAACAAATAAAAAAATGATTCCATATCTCCACATTAAGAATGACTTCCACCAAAAATAAGATTAACAATAAATGCTGTAATGGATATGGGGAATGGAGAACTTTGACATACTACTGAAGAAAGTATAAACTAATACAGTCACTTTAAAAATCATTCAGGGGTTTCTCAAAAACAAACAAAGACTAGAAGCAGGCCTACATTATGACCTACATGTACCAGGAATGATAATTTATCCCACACTATTACAAAACTATTTCCTAATCTTTATGTGTATCTGCTCTAAGACACGGGGCCATTCTATAAACCAACCAGCAAATGAATACATAATGAAAATGCACTGTACTTGCACATGGGGTTTCATTACACTGAACTAGAAATAATTATACTATGTGAGATGTGCCAGATCCTGAAAGACGATCATTGTCTGTTCTTTCTCATACTTGTATGAAGTTTTGAGTGTACTCATTCTGCTTATTTAACCTATATACCCATGGACATCAGGGAATCAGGAAGAAGGCAGTTTGTTGGGGATAGCTTAAGGGAGAATGGGAAAGTAAACACTAGGAGCAGAAGATGTCAAGAGTAGAATAGTGTAGATTGGTAAGAAAAGGAGAGTTCACCAAAAGCAGAAGAAAAATCATACTAAAGCTTCCTGATATACAACTCAATATAAAATATAAGTGAGGAGAAAAAAAACCTAGAGCTTCACATGCATGTGAGCTATTTGGGTGATACTACAAACAGCTATTGTATGTTGCAGTATACAAGTGGTAATCAAGAGCTGCCGGCTAATCTGATTGATTACATTCACCAGATGTTCTTGAGAAAGTTATACAAAGCATTCTGTCCACCTTTCTTTCAAATTCCTTTCAGCTCAGAGAGCACTGTTTTTGTAATTAAGGTTTCTCAAGGCGTTTCTTTTTGAAAAGGTTAACATCAACATGACATATCCTAGAAACGGCAAAAACAATTTCCAACCTCACTATTTCATTTCAACACACAACACAAAGTATCACTCTTTCCTGATCCTTTCAGTGTAAGAAAGAAGCAAAGTGTTCAAATACCAAACTGCTAAAATATTCTTGATTTCTGTGAAAGAGGGTTAAGAAAAGATTTATTTTTCAAGAAAATTCTGGAAAGGAGAACATGGTAGTGATGATCACTGTGGGCTGAAAATTTTTATACAAAATGCTATGAGACATATAGACTCGTGTTCTTGGACAGTGTTTTCAAATTGTAAGATTGTCAGTATTCTTTAATGCAACAATGAAATATTGGTCTGTTATACATATACTTTTCGTGAGAATTTATCTCTATAGCAAGATACTAGTGCCTCTTTGCATCCATTTGATTTCTGTTAGCAAAATCAAGAGCTAATGCAAGTGTCATTTTGCAGGTCACATATAACATATGCTGTTCTCATGATTGCTTGAATTCTCACAATATAATGTCTTCTGATAGTATTAGATCAGAGAGAAATATTTATGGAAGACTGGTTGAAGGACGATGAGGATAAGATATAACCCACGTAGGAAAGGATTCTCTGAGATAATTGTTTATAGAATTAGTGAGAAAATTAGTGGCTAAATAGGACTATATCTCCATTCAATATTGAAATTTCAAATTACATCCTCAATTATACAGTCATGAGATGTATCACTCAGGTCAGATATATATATATATATATATATATATATATATATATATATATATATATGCACACACGTATATATAGGTATATATATTTCATATTCAAGATGTCCTGTGAGTAAACCAATGTGAGAATCATTTATTTATTAAAATAATATGAATTGACCATATACTATATCTCAGAAAATGTGCTAAGCCTTGATACTTATTAGGAACAGTATACATGTTGTACTTTCCTTTCTTAGGTGGCTACATTATACTGGTAGAGCTAAGCATTAATAATATAAGACTTAAAACATCATTTTTAGTTGTGATTGGTATTATGGAAAAAAATGATGAAAACCCCAGTTTTGTACCTTGTACATTATACAAGACACATATCTCAAGCTTGTCTTGCAACATCCACATTTCCTCAGAGAACACATGAAAATTCATGCATTACATGATGAGTTTTCATGTTATGATGGAACATCTTTATTTTCTTATAATTCAACTTCTATTTCTCTACCGCATACTGTGATAATACCTGATTGAGATACTTTTTTCACTACATCAGACTGAAATTATTGCAAATATTTAAATGCATCCATGTTATTTTTCTTTCTGTTGAAGCATTAATCAGTGTTTTTTAGACCTAAAGAAATCCATAAGTTATAACTGGCCATTTTGCCATATCAGTATTAGATCAAGCCTACCTTTTAGAGTTCAAGGCTGTGTCTTTCAAAAACATGAATAAGTCTTTGGTTTCCATAAAATTCTAGCTTGATATCATCCTGGTTTACATATGATATATCTTGTTGATTGTATTAAAATTTTGATTCGCCGGGCGGTGGTGGCGCATGCCTTTAATCCCAGCACTTGGGAGGCAGAGGCAGGTGGATTTCTGAGTTCGAGGGCAGCCTGGTCTACAGAGTGAGTTCCAGGATAGCCAGGACTACACAGAGAAACCCTGTCTTGAAAAAAACAAAAACAAACAAAAAAAATTTTGATTCTCCTTCTTTGTCTCTGACTTTGCACATTTTCAGAGTGATCTGTAATTGTAACTTATTCTCTGATTTCCAAAATGGGGAATGAAAAATAAAGACCACACAGGAGGACTTCAGCTGTAAACATAAAGGATTTAGTATCCTAATCTTCTTTCAGCAATCTGTAAAAAATCATTATCTACTATTCAGGTCAATATGTTTAGAATTAGGTCATTTGCACTAGCATATATCAGAGAATGCTTAACAAACTGCATATATAAAAGTATGATCCTAACTGGAACATGTAAGACTTGTCTAAAGCAGTGCTAATAATTACTGTTATAGATCTTAGAGTTTACATGACAATTCCCTGTGTTCTGATTGCACTCCTGTAATAATATTAAACACACTGGACTGAAATAAATATTTGCATATCTGTGTGCCTCCAAGATTCATAGAGTATACTTATCAGGACAAAACAGAATAGAATGTGAAGATGCCTTTATCTGTTCAGGCTTTGCTCTTTGTTCAGTATCAAATAAACTTATACTGAACTAAATATCTGCCCTTAACTAAAGTGGTCCTTTCCCAACTCACATAATGTGTAGGTGTTAGAAATTGTCCATTAGCATCAAGAAAATAAAGCCCAATTGAAAAGTAATTAGCTAATTAAATTTGCTTATTTTTGTATAATTTTAATATAGACAGACTAAAACACTCAAGCTTGGCTCAGAAATGTTGACTCTTTAAAATAAATTCACAAATTTTATTCTGTGTATAAAAAGAGAAAATTTTCTTTTCAATTTTTAAAATATATTAAAATTTTCAATAAACTAATAAAATGTGTTTATCTTTGAATTCTGAAACAGACATTAATGTTATTAGTCAAACCATTTGGCTAGTCTACAGTGTACAAATGCAATTTCTGTTAACAAATTCTTAACACTTTTCAAATCTTTCTCCAAGAAATTTAACATCATAAATTTTATGACTTTATAGGCAAGTCAAAACCACTAACCTTGTATACTGAAAAATAGTTTTAAGCCTTCTAATTCAATAATGTAGCCATGTACAGTGAATGTTAAGCTCTTGGTACTTTTGAATCAAAAGTTTTCATTTATATTAGTACATGAAGGGATAAAGACGTGCATTTGAAATTTTGATGAATAAAAAATATGCTTTTCATTTTCTCTTCCTGACAGTATTACAAGTATTTCATTCAGGCCCAATTGAGGTAGGATATGGAATGGGTCATTGGGCTAAGAAAGCATCTTCATGGAAACAAGAAGTTTCATTCTCCCTGTAGGTAAGTGTCAATTGCACAATTACCCAGCCCTTTTGCTCTTTCTCGAGAGAGAAACATTGTTTCTATCTTGGTGCTTTCAGCTTGTTTTCTGGACTAACGTTTGAGTCATTATCTAGAGTGCTGCCTTGCTTTCAGTCCTAATGATTGAAAAGGCAATGGTACACCTTTGCAACAAAGCAACAAGGGTCCTCTGCTGCTTTAAATGGGCAATTTAGAGAAGACCTAAGGAGCTAGGCATGAGAACCAGGGTATTGGAAGCACAGAGATATTTGTAGAGAGGGACACTTTGAAGATAACCTGTTATTCCCCAGTCTGTGAATCCGCTATTTGTATTCAATGATTGTGTGATGTTACTCCTAAGCTGTATTGTACCATGGTAGCTCTATAATGTAATTTTTATATCAAGTATTGCAATGCTTTTGGTGTTCCCCTTTTTGTTCAACATTGTTTTTCCTGTTCACCGCCAAAATTTAGATTGATTATTTTATTGTATGTCTCTTTTTGGAAATTTTATAGCAATTGAATTGAATCTTTAAGTTGACTTCTGTAATTCAGCCATTTTCAATATATTCTGTCAGCCAAATAATATGGGAGAGCTTTCTATTTTCTAGTTTATTCATTCTTTTCATTCTTTGTTCTCTTTTGTTTTATGTTTTAAAGTTTGTTTTATTTTTAATTATATGTATTTGTTCTTACATGCACATGTAATACCTGAGAAAGCCACAAAAGGTATCAGATCCCCTGTATACACACACACACACACACACACACACACACACACACACGCACATGCACACGCACACGCACACACACACTGCTAAAGCTACAGATGTTCATGTGTTATATAAAACAGTGGGTGCTCAAAAGTCTAACTCTAGTCCTCAATAAGAGTACTTATTGCTCATAATTGCTGAGCCATCTCCAGCCCTCCTTCTGTGTTTTAAAGTTATCATTATAGATGTCTCTTCATTGATTCAGTTTATATTTAGATTGATTTTACTTATTCACTTGATTTTGAAGCTGTTATGAGTTGGCTTATTTTTCTGAGTTCTATCTCCATATAACAGAATGAAATTGTGGAAGGAACTGGAGACTATCATGTTAAGTGAAATAAACCAGTCTTAAAAAAATATCATGTTTTCTCTCAAGCACAGAACATGGAAAAAAATCTCCAGAATAAAAACCAGTGGGAACGAAAAGAGGGAAAAAGACAAGAAAATGGGTAAATATAATAAAATACTCTATATACATGCATGACACTCACTGAATCTCATATTCTGTACAATTAACTCAATAATTTTTTAATATTAATAAAGTAAAAGCACCTACAACCAACACAAATGCTAAAATAACTACTGCAGATTCATTTTTTGCTGAATACTTTGGATAATGAGTTTTTTCTCAGGTCCTGAATTCCTGAAGTCCTCGTTTGTCAAAATATTGTTCAAAACTCTCCAACAGAAGTCACTAGCACATATTATTGCACACAGGAATCCATTCCATGTGCTTCTATTTTGAGACTAGAGAGTACAGAAGATGTTCTGGTGTATCTTATTATCAAGAAACTAGAATATCAGATGTACCTCTGAACAATTAGTGGGAGAAGATTATTCTCATCTTCAATCACAAAAATTTTCATTTAAGAGTATATGGATGTTACTAAAAAAATTTACAACCAGTAAATATACAGAGAGTAAATGGTCGTAAAGTGCCATGGCTCCAGTTAGAACAGCTACAATACAACCTGTAAACCTAAGCCTCACATGACATGATGGAAGGAGGAACAGTGAGACTGCACCAGGCCCGAGCTTCAGGTAACTGCTGCGATGCATGGCAGAGGAATTGCTTGAGGAAATCTCAACAATATGGTTGTCTAAACAAGGCCTGTAATATTATTATTTTTTTGGAAAAAATTGTAGACATTAAAAATGAACTGTTTCAAAAATATTTTGAATAATATTAGCAATTGAAGAACTGTCAAAAAAGAGCCATAATTATTTATCCTTCCCAGTACAGCAAAGTCTATCACTTATTATATAGAAATATAATATATATTATGCTGGCCCATTGGATAATTATTTGGAGAAATGATTTTAACCATACATTATGGATTGAGTAGTGAACAAAAAATACAGAATAAAAACAGAATGTTTTCAATGTACAGTCTGTCAAAAATTTCTTGGCCAGAACATATAAAAATTGGGAAAAAATTGACAAACATGAATCAGAAGACCAGACTGTATGAAAATTAAGTTCTGTATATATTAATTATATCATGAAAATCTGGTATGGTGGTGCATGCTTATAATAATCTCAAGGTGTGGTCAGGAAAACTGAAGTTCAAAGTCGTCCTCAAAATGTAGACTTAATGATATCCCAGGCTATGAAACTTTGTCTTAATAAAAACAAACAACAAAATACAACAACAAATGAAATGAGCATAACATGAAAGCTGGAGAAGAAAAGCAGTGGAGAGGAATAACACACATTGACTAATGTGTCTTTTACTCTTATAAACTCACAATAATGTAACTTTTGTACACACATCAAACCCATCTTGTTTGTGAATATAAGTTTCACATGCACACAAACACACATTTACTATTTTCATTGGAAGATTAAACGAAGATAAGTTAATTTGCAGTTAATAGGAAGAGGACTTAAAGATAAACTTCAGAAAGGAGGCCAACCAAACTGACAATAACATACAAAGGCCCTCAACTTCAATAGCTGCCAGGAAAATGTAATTTTGAGCCAACCATCAGATGACAAAAATCAGAAATACAGGGAAATATCCATTGTTGGCAAAGAAATAAAACAAGCTGAAACTCTCCTAACTACCAGTGTGAGTGAAATCACTTTGGAAACCAATCATTTCAGATTCTATGAGTCTGCACTTTTAGGTCTTGGTGCATGTCCAACAAAAAAAAAAAAAAAAAAATGTGTTCCTGAAGAGTTGAATTAGAATGTTAATAACAGCACTGTTAAGTAGCTTCAAACTGGAACCTATTCACACGACTCTTGGGAGTAAAATACGTATATATTTCTTACTACTATCCAGCTTTAAGAAAGATTGAAAGTAATGCAGAATGGCAATATTGGCATCCACACTTTGTGCTATCCCCACAAAATTTTTAAGATTGAACCAAACACTAAAGATAATAAACTACCCATAAGTTTGGACAGCCTTTACCTTTGTGGGAAGTGCCGGCTTGGAATTCATTTAGTTCTTTCATATTGTTTTCTTTTGGCCCATGTGCAGATAGGAAGTCTAAAGTGAACTGAACTAAGGCAGTTTTTCATGTCCCCTGAGGGGAGTATACACTAGTAAATTTTCTCACACTGCGAGACAAATTTAATAATCTGTAAATGAGAACCTCTAAGGCAATTAATGGTGTTGTAACCAAGGTTTACTGTGATAATACCCATATGT
The DNA here is from genome assembly GCF_011762505.2 of Arvicanthis niloticus. Lineage (NCBI taxonomy): Eukaryota > Metazoa > Chordata > Mammalia > Rodentia > Muridae > Arvicanthis > Arvicanthis niloticus. The sequence goes on along the minus strand of NC_133430.1, from coordinate 21,678,028 downwards.
TAAATGTGGCTAGACAGTCTGTGCATTTTTATGATTGGGCTGTTTGTATGGATATTATCTAGTGGCTTACTTAGAGAAAAGTTTCAGGATAAATTCATAGGTTAAATTATTAAATATTTAAGATTTGCTGCTTATCGTTTAAAAGACTAGAACCAAATTGCAGAGTTATATCTGTTCTATTTACCTACATATCATTGTGGAATGATGTTTCCTCACACATCCCCAATAAAGGATTGGAACTTGGCTAATTCCCCACTGAAGCACCATTTCAGAATTATAGATCTCTTATTAACATTGTTGTCTCCTAATCCTAGTGGATTTAGTTTTGATTTGTTTTTCTATTTGTATTTTTATCTTCAACATATTCAGAAAAAGTTCTATAATAATGCTTTCAGTAAATTTGTTACATTTTGTACCCCTGTCTCAATAGCTCATAAAAATTTTCAAAGAAAATGATTTTGTTATGTTTGCTCAAAGAATCATTTCCTCTTTTTTTTTTTTTTATGTAATCAGCCCACCTTATTTTTCTTAACACACTAAGGTAATTACTTTATCTTTTGGAGTTTTTATTGGATATTTTATTTATTTACATTTCAGATGTCATCCAGTTTCACTATTTACCCTCCCTAGAACCCGCTATCCCTTCCCCCATCTTCCTTTTTGCTTTTATACCATTTTAATTACATGCATGTATTAAGGTCAGTTCTAGGTTGAGGGACTAGCAGTACAAAAGATGCAAATAGTCAAGGAAGAAGCAAGACAATAAACAATAATAGTCAAAGAACAAGCAAGGCATTGAACCCAATTACGTGAACATTCCCATGATCACTGTTTCTAAGGGCTTATCAGGATGACCAAAATATCTGAGCCAATTTTCCTGTTCTAGCCCAAAGTCATTTCCATGTCTGAAGCTTACTTCTTTGTTCTAGCCTGATAGATTCCTGTCTGAAATTTCTTTTTTGTTCTAGCCTAAGATTTAGATTCCTACCTGAAATTACTTCTTTGTTTTAGCTTAATGTCAGATTCCTGCCTGAAGCATACTTCCTTGTCCATGGCCAGTATCATTTCCTCTTTTAGGTAAATAATATCAAATCCAACTGATCTTGCCCGGTATAATATATGAGAGAGCCAGATCTATGTTGGTCCTGCTACAGAAGTACTTTCTAAAGCCCATGACTTGGGGCCTGTAAGGCATGTCTCTACTTTATAGCTGAGTCTCCAGTATTTAATAGATTCTTAGTTTATCACAAAATAAATTCCAAAAGTATTAAGAATTGATTAATAAAGTGAGTAAAGAGTAGACTTTAGACAGACCAAATGGTACAAAATTGTTGAATGGAGCTCTCTTAAATTCTGCAGAAAAGGAAGGCTGAACAGACATCCTATTAGGAATAGGATGGATTGAGTTGGAAAACAAAAAACGGTACTAGAGCCTCTGTTTGCTTGCAAGGACATATACTAAACTGGCTGGGGGCCCATGCTTTTGATGCTAGCATTCAGGAGGCAGACCTTTGAGTTCGAGATCATGGTCTCCAGGGCTGCACAGAGAACTTCTTTCTCCAAACACACAATCTTAGAAATGTTTGTAGGAATTTAAAGATCTTCTTTCAACTATTCTATGTTCAACACAAGCTTGAAACTTCAGGAACTCATCTGGAATTGTATGTTTTACACTTTATGCATCTATAAAATTAACTTTTTAAGAGAAAATCATCTTTGAGTCTAACATTGAAGGGCTGTTTTATGATTCTTCTCTGAGTATAAGACTATGTCTTATACTTCAATTTTTTCTCTTCTCAAAGTAAACTACATTTGCTGTTTTGTTTTTTTGTTTTTTTTAGGAAATCATCATTTGTTTGATTTGATTAATTTCTACATTTAACTATATAAGAGAGTATCATAACAAATAAAGTAAGACCTCAGACAAATGCTACTTATCCCTCTACTCATTTTATGAAGGCTCTCACAGTCTTGCAAGGCTCATGGCAGGAATCCATGCAGAGACAATCTTACTTTCATACACAAGACTGCATAAGTCCCCAAAGAGGTACAGAATCTGACCAAGTTGGCAATATTAAATTCTGAAGCAACCAAGGCCCTTGTATTTAGTAACAATTGAGCCTTTTCTCCAAGTTGCCACCCACATTTTTCTTTCTAACCACAGACTAGAATTCTGGTGTAAAGTAACAAGATACATTTTTTTTTAATGCAAAAGAAAATTATTGACTGTATTTCACTATAGATTTTCAATACCTTATAAAGGAAATTTTGCTTTTTATAAAGCAAAACACTCAAGCCATTGCTCATTTCTCATGTTCTAGGTTCTCAGTTTGTATGATGCTAAATCTTTACCTGTTTCAGAATGTGATCACAGAGAAGCCAATCAGTGAATGGGAGAGAATTGCTGGAAAATTGTCTTATTTAAATTATACCTCCACAAAAAATATCACATACTGGTGGATTAAACAACAGAACTTATTTTCAATGCTTCTAGAGTTTCTAAGTTTACTAGGAAGGTCTTAATAGCATTTGTTTCTGGTGAGACCATATCTCAGGGTTTTCAGAGGACTGGTGGCTTACTGTGCCTTTCTGTGAACCTTTATCTCTGTTAAAGGGCTCTCTGTTAGTGAGCCCTGATATTTCTTTTATTTTTTCTGAGGTCAGTAGCCATGTGGGATTATGGGACCCTTCTAATGACACCCAGGAATGTAATTTACCTCATTGAAAGTACTATTTCAGACATAATCAAATAGAAGCTTGGGATAGAATATTTGAAATCATTGCAATATAATTCAGTTTTTAAAATATGTGTTTACTTTGTCTTAAATGTAGCAATAAAATAAACTAAAATGGATGATTTCAATATTGATTATATAGTTAGATTTATAATGTGTGGAATATACATAGGAAAATTAATAGTAATGGAAAAGAAGAATATCTTTAACCTATTGAAAAAGCCTCAGGTACAAAACCCATTTCATTTCCTTGTTATGCTACAAAAGAAACATTTTACACAAATACACACACACACACACACACACACACACTTGAAGATTACCAAGCTGTAAAGAGTTTATAGTAAATGTATGGAATTAAAAAGATACTATACTGAACACATTAGCCAAGACCCAGAAATAGAAACATAGCATGTTTTCTGTAATCTGTAATTTCTAGCTCCTAATCTTCAGATGAGCATTTATGACCTGGAGTACATTCAGAAGCTAGGAATGTAGAAAGGGAACCATTGTGGGCAGTTGAAAAAGAAATAGTGGTGTCAAAGTAATTGTAAGAGAAGTGTAAAAAAATTTTAGGGTGAACAGGGAGGGTGTAGAAGGTTGACAAAAAAAAAGGAGAGGAAGAGGAAACTGTAAAATAAGAGTAAGGGTGTCTGAAAAAAAGTTACATAGAATAAAATCATTATCTGTTTATCTAAAATTACAAATGATGCATACATGTGTACACATTGACATATTATATTTAAGCATATGTGTCTATACACCTATATTTATATGCATATAATAATAACTAATGAGAAGAAGCCATGAAATTAAGAGAGAGAGGAGGGTATATGTAAGTTATAGAAGGACAAACGAGGATGCGGAAATGTAAATATATTATACTCTCACAATTAAAACCAAATGAATATTGGGTAAGAAACATTTACTGTTTAAATGATTTTTTTTCTACCTGGGCTGGTAATTTACCCTTCAATAGACACAGATTTTCTAATAGTGATCTAATATTACTCAGAAGAAATTCTTTTGCAAATTATTGATCAAAGGATTCCAAATGACTGCTAAAGCATCGTGGAATATTTCTATTGCCCTAGATTAGCTTCTGAAGTTTGAATATAACTCACTTTTGGTGAATACAACATACACTTCCAAAGCCTAGTAGTTCTATGCAGAGATGATACCTATGAATTACAGCCATGACCAGTATGGTGTGATATCCCTAAATATGCAATAGGTGCATTCAGATCTTAGTGGCAACAAACAGCTTTTTTTAATTAGAGTAAAATTCCAATTAATGAAAGGAAAATCATGCTTGATACTGGAAACCTAGCCAGTTACCCAGGGCTAGCGAGATCATGGGTTTTAGAGCACAGTTTAGAACAATTGATTTACTAAATTAGAATGATTTTTTAACTGTATTGTAAATACTTACACTTGTACCCAAATGTAAATGTAGTTTTTACCCCTCAACAAAGAAACTCTGTTTGCCACAGATGGAAACCATTACAGAAAACCACAATCAATCAAAAGGCAGAGAACAAGTGATATATCATGTGGTTCTCAGTACAAAATGGTCAATCTACAAAACAACTCCTGCACCTAAAGCTTAGGAAACATCCTGAAAAGATGGTAAGAGCCAAAGGAACAGTGTTTCTGCTGAGAAATTAAATCTTCTACAAATAGGGAATCTACTCTCTCCCTATGAAGTTTCAGCAACATGTCTGCATAAACATGACTTCGATAAGGACACAGGACAGAGTACTTAGGCCCCAACCCTAGACCAAAGACTTCAGTTGGCTAAAGATTGCTGATTAAAAGAGTAATGGTCTCCATTTTGTTATGTAATGCAAAGTGGTCAGTCCTGGTAATTTTATACATATTGACATTGAGTAAAATTTATGCACACGTAGACACATGCATACACATACGTACATACATGCAATTAACACAAAGAATGGTAGAGATCATTAATTTGAGAAAGTATGGGAGGTGAGAGTAGGGTGATGGTGCATGGAAGAGGTTGGAGGGAAGAATGAAAAGTTGTCTGTATACAGGTTAACTTTGAACCAAATTTCCAAAAGTAGAGCTGACACATTTTCTTCAGGATGCATTTGTAGGGATTTGGTCCAATTCATTTGAATTTAAAATATATGTAGTTATAATTGCAAAATGGTAAACATTCAATATAACTCATTTAAATTAATCATTTAATAGATATGTATGCTTTTCATAAGTATTTCATGAGATTTCATTTTGCTGTTTATAACTTGAGCCAAATTCCACTGTCTTTCACAGGAGATAATTATCTCTCTTCCCACGGATTCTCACAGATACTTTTGCTTTATGTCCTAATGTACATCCTTCTTAACACATTTTATGAGAATTAACACCAACCTCATCCACAAAAAGGGCTCATGAAAATGATCTAGCTTTCAATACTGACTTATAAAGTGACTTATAACTTCATGATTTTTGAAACTTATACAACATCTGTGAGCCGCCATTTCAAAATTAGATATGAATGATATTTATTTTTTTTTTTTTTTACACTCCAGATTTTATTCCCCTCCCGGTCCACCCTCTGACTGTTTCACATCCCATACCTCCTTCCTGCTCCCCTGTCTCCAGGAGGATGTTCCACACCCCTGCCATCCCACCAGACCTCAAAACTCCCTGGTGCCTCCAGTCTTTTGAGGTTTAGATGCATATTCTCTGATGGAACCCAGACCAGTGAGTCTTCTGCTGTGTATGTGTTGGGGGGAGGCAGGCAGGTTCATATCAGCTAGTATATGCTGTCTGGTTGGTGAACCAGTGTCTGAGAGATCTTGTGGGTCCAAGTTAATTGAGATTGCTGGTCCTCATACAAGGCCAACCTCCTCCTCAGTTTCTTTCAGAATTTCTCTAATTCAACCACAGGGGTCAGGAGCTTCTGTCCATTAGTTGGGTGCAAATACCTGCATCTGACTTTCAGTTCTTCGTTGGGCCTTTTGGAGGGCAGTTATGGTAGGTCCCTTTTTTGTGAGCACTCCCTAGCCTCAATAGTAGTGTCAGGCCTTGGAACCCCCCCCCCTTGAGTTGGATCCCACTGGATCCTGTCACTGGACCTTCCTTTCCTCAGGCTTTTCTCCATTTCCCTCCCTAATGCTATTTTAAACAGGGACAGTTATAGGTTAGAATTTTGACTGTGAGATAGCAACCACTTCCCTCACTCGATTTCCTGTCTTTCTGCTGGAGGTGTGTTCTACAAGTCCCTTCTCCGCAATGTAGGGCATTTCATCTAGGGTCCCTCCCTTTGAGTCCTGAGTGTCTCTCACCATCCAGGTCTCTGGTACATTCTGGAGGGTCCCCCCTCCACACACAACCTCCTACCTCCTGAAGTTATCTGTTTCCAGTTTTTCTTCTGGTCAGGGCGTCAGTCCTTTCCTCCCCACCCAATACCAGATCATGTTCCCCTTTCCCCATCCCTCCCAGTCCCCTTTCCATCTCAGGTCCCTCCCTTCCTCTTTATAATTGCTTTCTTCTTCCTCCCAAGTGGGACAGAGACATCTCACTTGGGTCCTTCACCTTGTTGACTTTATGAGTTCTGTAGACTGTATCTTGGTTATTCTGTACATTTTTGCCTAATATCCACTTATTAGTGAAGATATACCATGCATAAATGATATTTAACATCAAAACATGTTGAAAACAATCCCAACCTTACAGAACTTGAACACTGGTTAGGGACTGCCAAAAGAAAATGTTACTGGTACTCATTTTATCATCAGAAAATATTGAAATATCTTTAGTAAAATCAATGTTAAGCTAGTTTTCATTGTTTTTTGTTCGTTTGTTTTGTTTTTGTTTTGTTTTAATTTTAGGCTTTTAAATGATGACATTTACTTCTGCTTCTGGATAGTTGCTTTTGTATTGACAGGTCATTTTATTCCAGCCTAATCTGAAGATGTCTGTCAGTGTATTTCTTGGCTTCTTTCTCTTCCTTGGGTGTAGGATGTTAGCCTTTGAGTTAAAGATGGTGATATTTACCCAAACTTTTCTTCCTTTGAACAAATTCAGCCTCTAAAACAGACTTGACAGAAAGTATCTCGAACTTTAATGTTCCACTGATTATTGAGTTTATATGCAAGCATTCTCTTTTGAGATCTCAATCTCTGTGTTGGTCAAGTTTGTATTCCTGTACAAAATATCATGACCAAGAAGCAAGTTTGGGGAGGAAAGGGTTTATTCAGCTTATACTTTCAAGTTGCTGTTCATCACCGAAGAATGTCAGGACAGGAGTGAACACAAGGCAGGGCCTTGGAGGCAGGAGCTGATGCAGAAGCCATGGAGGGTTGTTGCTTATTGATTGCTTCCCCTTGGCTTTCTCAGCTTGCTTTATTATAGAACCCAGGACTACCAGCCCAGGGACGGCACAATGGGCCCTCCCACCCTTGATCATTAATTGAGAAAATGCTTTACAACTGGACCTCATGAAGGCATTTCCTCAAGGGAATCTCCTTTCTCTGTGATAATTCCAGCTTGTGTCCAGTTGACACACAAAACCACCCAGTACAATCTCTCAAGGCCCTGAATGCCTTGATTATTGTTATTATTATTTTATTTACATTCTAGTCATTTCCCCTTCCCCATCCCCCCACAGTGCGTCATCCCATTCCTCCTCTCCCTCACCTTGAAATGTTTTAGAAAAAATGTTTTAAAGGATGAATACTCCTGACTCTTACTCTTTTTTCCTCAGTGGGAATAAAAGCTAATAAAATAATAAAATAATAATAAAAGCTACCAGCAAGAGAAGGAAAAATTCTAAATATGGAAATTTGGAACTGGCAGTTTATTCAATAACTCAAAATAAACCCTTTAAAATACTATTATACCCCATATGATGTAATTTGATAAATTTCCCACAGTATACTCACAGATAATTAGTCACAATTTACTAGTTTAAACTTGAACTCAATAATGATAGTTAATTGTACTCAAATATTAAAATTTCCCATAAAATATTGCTATTATTCAGTTTTATTTTCCATTTGCTTTGAAATAGTTTGCATTATGCAAAGGCTACAAAGAGAGTGCCTCATTACATAAATAAACCCTGAAAGATTTAAGATGAATTGGTCCAAATCCCTAAAAGTGCATGCTGAAGAAAATGCATCTGCTCTACCTTTGAGAATTTGGTTCAAAGTCATCCTGCATTCAGACAACTTTCCATCAGTGCAGATTTGTTTGAACTGTTTTGTTTCTTTTCTACAGTTGGCTAACTGTGAGGACCTCAATGTCAAACTCTATTTTCATGTGTATATGTAAAATTAATCAACAGACCTAGTGACTCACAGGACCGTGGTCCTTAGAGCCTGAGGTTAAACATCTGTCTGAAATGATGTTTCCTGAAAAGCTTTATGTAATGGACAAAGGAGCTGAGAGTGGGCACTTAGTGTGGATGAGAGGGCAAGGGAGGCACTTGAGGGGAAGTGCTGGGTTTCAGGGAACTGACAGCCTCACCCTTCTATTCAAAGGTTACCACCTTAGACTCAAAAAGCTTTTAAAGCTTCATGCATCTGGGTTGACTGACTGCCTTTAGCATTAAGCACTTATGCCTGTGATGCTTTGAGCATACTTCTCTTTCAAAGTTTATATAATAAGAATAGGGAATCATTCAGGAAGATCCATCTCATAGATCATAACTCAAAGTTACTGAGTTTGGTAAAAGTGTTTCCTTTGTCCCACCCCCCATTTGAACTTGATTAAGATCATCCAGAAAGGTCTTCAAAATCTGTTGGAGGTTTGCTTTTACACGAGTAAGTTTTCCCTAACAGAGTTTTGTGTTGTCTGTGCTAACAGAATGATATAACCAAAGAACAGGATTTTGGGGTTTGATCCTGAGTTATGCTACTTCTTCACTATATGACAGAACCTGTTTCCTTGCTAGAATCGCTACACTATCCCATGTGCTTAGCAGTATCTTAGGTGTGTACAGTTTCTGTGGCCTGTGTCGAATCTGGAATCTGACAGAAAGACACTCTAGAATCAGACTCAAGAATTTTAGTTTATATTTTTGTTATTATAACTTATATTTAAAAAGTACAAAATAAAACCACAACTTAATGATTGTATAGATTACCTAAAAATATGCAAAAAAAGTAATAAATTTTTGTAGAAATAAATTTTAATTGCAGCAGAAAATTTTTGCTTTAATCTTTTGAATGTAAAATAAAGAAATATAACAAACCTACTATTAAGACAACCTATTTATGATATAAACAATTTAGAGATCTGTTTAAGGTACTGTGAGGTAAATAAATTCATCACTAAGTAGCAGTTCTTTAGAAGTAAGTTATATTCAGAAACCACTGAGTTGAATAACAGTGTTCTTGTTCAGAATGCTTGAATGTGAGAAGACAATTAAGTTCTTATACAAGTTTCCTTATATCACTCTGGTAATGAATAATGAGAGTATTCAAATGAAAAATGAACTGATATTAAACATGTACTTAGCAAATTTTTTTCTGTAGAAAATTAGTGGGTCTCTAGCACAGATTTTGAAGATTAGCTATAGATTTCACCTATTGCTTGTTAGCGTGAGCATATGTATGTGTATGTGCATGTGAATGTGTATACGATATATATGATGCATATGTATATGCATATGTGTAATTAGTATTAGTAGTGTATTTGAATGTAAATATGATATGTGTACGTATGTATATATATATATATATGTATAATATATATAATGTCTCTCACCACATATATATGAACATATATAGACACATATATATTTGTATATACCAAAATATCTACTGATTCATGTTTAAATGAGAATTTGTTTTTAAAATGTTACCTTCTCAAGATAACTATATGCTCAAGGGATAAATGAGGGGAGGGCAATATGCAGACGATTCATTGGCTTAATAGTAAAGCAGCTGATTGGAAGCAGGGGACAGCCACAGTCAAGCATTATTATGGATTTCAAGAATACAAGTTAACTGTGTAGACAGATGCATGTAGTTGGCAGAATAGTGCTCACATAAATACAGCCAGGTCTTATGAATACACTCTTTTCCATGGAATGTGACAGATACAATTAAATATAACTTTGAGATGGGTAGATTAGCTTCGATTATCCAAAGGGGCAAAATATAATGAAAAGCATACTTAAAGTCAGAAAAGACAGGAATCAAAAATATTTGTAGCTTACTTGAAGGAAGAATCCATGATCTAAGGAATGTCCATGGTCTCTGAAGTCTAAAATTGCATGTAAGTAATGAATTCTTGTAAGAGTAATACAAAAACAAATGCCATCCAAGTTACAGCTTTTGTTTGTCCTTACTTCTGACCTACTAATTTGTTTGAGAATAAGTTTCTTATATTAAGACAGTGATAATTAAAAGTTAAATCCTAGCGAATGAGCGGTGGCACACGGCTTCGGCGCCCGCCGCCAGAGGGCGGACTGTGCCCGACTCTCCTGGTTCGAATCCTGTGTTCTCATGGGACTCTGCCCGAGTCTCATGGGAAAAAAAAAAAAAAAAGTTAAATCCTGTTTCTTACATAGTAATGAAAATAAACTATATATCCATAAACACAAAGAGATTTAAGGTCATTGGATTAATAAATAAATAAATAACAATTGAAAATATCACTAAGGTGTCTATCCATAAAGATGGTGATAAAGAAGATTCCTAAATGGATGAAGAGGTATCTTCTTAGATATTTCAGCCATCCTTTAAATTCATATGCATCCCCCATCCTTAGGACCCCACCTTTCTAGCTACCAACAGCTAAGCATGTTTCCCAGGGTGCATTTGTTAGAAGTAAATACAATATTACCAAATTATTTTCTTATAAAAGAAATAAGTTGCTTCAAGTAATAACCATGCTGTCTCTTCACACATAACATGCAATCTAGACAAATAAAAATGCAATGGGTTTTTAGATGAAATAATGATCTTAAGAAAAGGTAGCAAACAGAAATTGACATAGAGTTTCATCTCTCATCTCCAATCCTTAGATGAAACACTTGACCATTCTAAGTTATGAAGTGATTTTGAAGTATGCTATGTTAGATATATTTGTCGCTATGACATATAGGAAAAGAACTTAAAAACGTGATACTTTTTATATAATAATTTCAGAAGTATACATTTGAAGCCATTGGCTTTGATGATTCCAGGCCTTTTGGTGTAGCAGCAGCTTGTTAAAGTGGGGAGTATGTCAGTCAGAACACTTGCTGACACCAGGGTGTCTGGGAAACAGAGACACAAATAGAGAACATCCAACAAAAACATGTCACCTGTGAACCAGGCTTGTAACTAGACTTCACCTGGAAATTCTGGCACTTTCTGAGTGATTAGTAAAAATCATTAAAAAAAATTACCCACGTGTGTTGGTGTGGGGATAGTGTATGTGAATGTCACTGGTTACAGAGGCTACAAGAAGGTGTTTGATCCCCTGGTGGTGAAATTTTATGGTAGTAAAGCTGTGTTCAACAGTCAGTGTGGATGCTGGGAACTGAAATCCACTTTGCTGAAAGAGGAATACATGCTCCTAACTGCCAAGTCAAATCTCTACTATCCAGACTGTACAAAGTGTGAACCCATATCCCATGACCCAGGAGTTTTGTAAAGCCTACCTCTGCATTATGCTGGTATAGGGAACCAAACTTGCAATAATGAGCTTTTTCAGGGGACAGATCATATTCAAACCATTATATATGCTAAGCTCCTATTTCTGAAACTTAGGTACTTTTTTGGTTTTTAACTAGTAAAGATGGAATTTTAGTTTGAACATCTATTTGATATGATGTCCTACGTATATTAAAAAATTCCAGAATTTCTGAAGCTTTACTTTTTTAAATATAAAATGTTGGGTTGATTGTTGTGTCCTATTGTGGGTCCTGCATCTGTATCGCCATGGGGCCAGGGACTCTCTCGTGACAACAGTTGAGCGGAAATTTGACTGTGTTCTCCCCAACCTGGCACCAGGCAGACATTGTGCTATGTGAAGCCACAGGATGGGGAGCGCAGTCTGAGGTCCTATAGGGAGCTGGAGCCCTTGGCTTGGGGTTCCCAGGGACAAAGAGTGGCCCTGGGGCCCTCAGGCTCTGCTGGGGGCATATGGGCTGGATTGGCCTGCAGCCAAAGGGGAGATTGAGAGAAGCTCTGGCTGTGTCTTTTGGGGATCAGAGTTCTTGGTAGCAGCAATTCCCTTGGCTTGGTCATGGCTAGCTCAGCGTGCTTGCCTGGGTTAGTGGTCTCATTCGCTTTTAACGAGAGTTCTTCTGAAATTAGGCGGTGGCTCTGTGGATGAAGGCCTGCTCCACTGTTCCCCACAGTGGATTTCGAAGAAGAGAAACGGTCCATAGTCTTAAGATGTTTATTGTCATGGTGAAAAGTAAATGAAAACTATACCTCAGTTTTCTCAGAGTGGGCCTGAGGTTAAATACCTTTTACAAGGAGGAGGATCTGGGAATGAATGTTTAATTGGCTATGCCCCTCTGGCTTTTAGGTACCCCATTAATAAGAAGATCTGTCTTGAGGCTCTGTGGCCTGTAGTCATGCCCTCTTCCTGTGGAGGTGCTAGGTGGCATTGTCCTACGTGACTGAAAGTCACAGATCTATGAAGGTCTACAGCCTCCTGTCAGGAGCCTGGAGTCTGGAAGCCTGGCAAAATGACTGCTGTACCTTGCAGGGGGCCCTGCGGGGTCTCCAGCAATTTCCAGCTGATGCTCAACCAGAAACCAGGTTGCCTTCCATGACCCTACAATTAAATACAGAAAATTTAATGTTTGTTATATGATCTCATTTCTATGGGGAATTTCTATTTTTATTTTGTTTTTTGTCTTTGTTAAATGTATCATTGACTTGCATTTCAAATGTTGTTCCCCTCCCTATTATCCCCCTTCCCCTTTGCCTCCAAGAGGTTGCTCCCATACCCACCCATCTACTCCTGTCTCACTGCTCTGGCATCTCCTTTCACTGGGGTATCAAGCCTCCAGAGGATCAAGTGCCTCTCCTCTCATTAATGGCAGATAAAGTAGTCTTTTGATATATATGTAGGGGGAGCCAAGGATCAACTCATGTATATTCTTGGGTTGGTCCTTTAGTCACTGGGAGCTCTGAGTGACTTAGTTGATATTGCTGTTCTTCCTATGGGGTTGCAATCCCTTTCAGCTCCTTCAGTCCTTCTCCTAACTCTCCAATTGGGGTCCCCAGTCTCAGTCCAATGGTTTATGTGATTTTCTGAGTCTCTCTTTGTCAGGTGCTGGCAGAGCCTCAGAGGACAGCTATACCAGGCTCCTGTCTGCAAGCTCTTCTTGGCATCAGCAATAGTTTCAGGGTTTGGTGTCTGTGAATGGGATGGATCCCAAGGTGGGGCATTATTTAGATGGCATTTTCTTCAGTCTTTACTCATTTTTTTGTCCCCGGATTTCCTTTAGATAGGAACATTTCAAGGGTAAAGATTTTGAGATGGGTGGGTGGCTCCATCCCTCAAAAAAAGGGGAGGGCATGTCTATTTACTGGAGGTGATCTCTTCAAGTTCTATCTTCCTACTGTTGGGTATTTCTACTAATGTCATTCTCACTGGGTCCTGGAAGCCTCTAATTTTCCTGGTATCTGAGACATTTTAGTGATTCCCCAAATTTCCCAACTACTGCTACATATTTTTGTTCATTCTTCTGGCCCTCTAGACTTCTCTCCTGTCTCTTCTTATACCTGATCTTGTACCCCACTTTTCTTTCCATCTCCACTCCCACCCAGGACCCTCCCTTCCTCTGCCTCCAGTGCTTTTTTCGTTCCCCCTTCTAAGTGGGATTAGAGCCTCCATACTTTGGCCTTCCTTCTTGTTAAGCTTCCTAACTTTGAAATCGTGGCCTTGCTGAAGCTTTGAAGGTGCCATGCAAAGGCATCACAAGACCTAATCTGTTCTGCAGAGCAGTGTTTTTGAGGTTCAACTTAAATGTAATTAAATTTAGCAAATTTGTGTATAAAATTTAATGATATTTACAAAATGTACAGTCATATAACCCCTGCCCCAGTATGACATAATACATTTCTAGCACACTAAAGACTCCCATCATTCAGCAATCAACCTCTGTTACCCTAGGCAGCTGCTGATCTGTTTTCTGTCAGCAGAAAGCAATTCATTCCATATAGAATTTCTTGTAAAAGGAATCACATGGTGTGCGCTATTTTGTGCCTAGACTCTACTCAGGCTGGGGATTTTGACATCCGTGCTTTATACCACTAATATCGATTAGTACTGTGTTTTTTTGTCCTTGTTTTGTATTCTGAGTTGTATCTTCCTCTTTGAATATGACGTTTGGCTCTTTATTACTCTTTTGAAAGATGCTTGGTTCATTTCCAGTTTGAGATGGTCGTGACCCATGACCACTTCTGTGAAGATCCTTAAGAGGATATACTTCTTTATTTCTCTTTGAAAAATATGGATGTAACAAATATGGAACATGTATGTTCGAATCTTCAAGAAACTGTCAACATGATTGTATTGATTTACATTCCTACTAAGCAATTTATGAATCTCAGTTATTCTCTCCAATGTGGGATACCATTACTAGTTTAGATTCCAGCTATTCTAGAATTATGCAGTGATTTTTGATGATGTTTATTTCCTGTCTAAGATACTTATGCTATATGTCTATTTATGTGCATGTATATCTTCTTTTATAAAGTGTGTCTTCAAATATTTTGTTTTCTTGTTTTGTCTTATTGAGTTATAGAGCTCTATGTATAGAGTTAGAGTGGGGAAAAATCATTTGTCAAATATTTATATTATGAATATTTTCTCTCAGTCAGTGTCTTGCCTTAAGATTCCCAAAAAGATTTGTGCTGAGCAGGAGAGTCTTATTTAGATAAACTCAATATATCAGTTTTTGTCTTTTATGGCTTTTCTCTTTGCATCCTATCAAAAACATCACAGCCATCCCAAAGTTACAAATATTTTGCCCAATCTGTTCCCAAATATATTGGTATTGTTCTAGTAGACACATTGGTGTTGATTCTCTGAATTAAAGAGATTTCTTTTCTTATTGTAAGGATTAAGGTACGAAGTTATTATTTTCAGCTTTTACTCCCTACATTTTAAAATATATTCCTTTCTCCAGTGAGTTACTTTGCAAACATTTTGAAATGTCAAAAGAAATACTTTTTTATTTTGTTTTGTTTATTTTTAATTATTATTAATTAATCAATTTATTATTTATTAATTATGTATTGCCTGTTTATTAATTTTAATTTAATTTACTAATTATTATTTATTTAATTAATTTTATTATTATTTATTATTGGTTCATTTATTATTAATTTTATTAATTAATTAATTATTTATTATCTTTTCATTTACATTTCAAATGATATCCTCCTTTCTGGTTACCTCTCTACAAATCCCCATACAGTCTACCTCTCCCCTCTCCTTTGTCTTTATGAGGGCTCTCCTCAAATATATTTTATTATTTTTTAAAATTTTCAATATGTCCTACATATTTTTGCAACATTTCCTACTACACTGCCTTCCTTATTTTGATATTAAAGTGTATTGAAATAATGTATAGCAAACACTCCAACTTGGGTTTTATTTTTAAATTTGTTTCAGATATTTGACTTACTTATTTGTACTTTCATAATTTAAAATAATAATATCATCAAAAATTTCTGCAAAATGAAACCAAGAAATTACAGTTGAAAATTTCTTCAAAAGTGTTCAAGTCTGCAGACCAATTTTATGCTAATGAATATAATGCGAATGGATTTAAAATCCATAAGTATGATATATATTTCCATTTTGTCTCCTTTAAGTTATCTAGGGAATGTATAATTATCTTTAATTTGGAAATATTGCTTATATAGGTACATTTTTCTATCAGTAGTATGGGAGTCTGACGCTATAATAAATAGTACTGTTTTAAAATTTTGTTAATTGATTTTCTAGTGTTTGTACATATAATTGATTTTCATGTTAAGCCTACACTTTATAGCCTTTGAAGATTCACTAATAAGTCTAGAAGCTTTAGTATTTTCTGTGTAGATGAATTTGTCAATTGTAAAGATATTTTACCTTATTTTTCTTAATTCACATGTTAATAAATAAATAACAAAATAACACAAATGATGATCTTTCATGGAATGAGAAATCACCAAAGGAGGGGAGCAGCCTCTAGTCCTATCCAAACACAATGCCTATCATAATAATGACCAGCATGGCACAATAACCGTAAGTGTGAACTGGTTGCACACAACCTTGGTACAAGTCAACAGCTCTCTAGTGGGATTTAAGCCCCACGCAACATGAGGGAAACAATGGCTATTAACGTGACCTACATCATCTTTCAGTGCTAATGAAATCATTATTTCTGGAACAATACCTGCATCCACTAATTTACTAAGCCAGCATAAAACCTAACAGCAGTATTTTCTGTCTAAATGAGTATTGCATATATGTGTAAGATGTATTTTATCAAATCCATACCCTTTCTCCAGTACTTCCTCAATTCTTTCCTTTCTATTCTATCACATCTACCTCCCAACTTTATGTGCCCCATTTAAAAAAAAAATATTTTTTTCCTTGTAAAGAGTTGTTTGTTGGCAGTGGGCTGGATTGGGTGTCAGACTTAGCATTTACCATACATCAGTATGTCAGACAATACCATACATCAGTCACTGGGTAGCAAGAAAGATGAGAAAGGGTGTGGAGCTCCCCTACCTCTTCAAGAATAAGTGGGTAAACAGTGGTTTGGAATCTTGACTGGATACCCTTAGACCACCTCTGTTTAGCAGGCATGGTTTGAGATGAAGAGGATTCACAGGCTCATTCCGGACTGAGCACTTGGAGGAGACTTTGCTTGACAAGCAAGGCTGCTATTGATGACCCATTTAGGGCCATTTAGCCATTTAGGCTGCTCCTCCTGAGCAGCCTAAGTTTCTCCTTTTCTTCCCCAACACCATACCTTATGGTAGAGGCCTGCTGAGTTCAGCCATAAGACAAAGTCAAGGCCAATGGCTTCAGCAAGAACACTTGTTAATAGTATTGCAGTACCCACTGAGTCTAAGTTTTTCAGCTTGCATGCATATGGATGTAGAACCATCTGGTGGAGTATGAAATGGTTGCTCTTCCATTTACTTTGTGCATTTTTAAAGTACTATAACCTAAATATCTCAGTTCTGTATCCATTTGGTAAGACCCTTACATTTGCATTTTTCATTTTATATTTCTCCACTTGTGGGATTATTGTTCTATAATTAATTTTGATGTGCATAATAGGCATTTTGATAAATTGTTATTGATTTGAATAATTATCTTTAAAGAGATTAAGGAAAATGATAAAAATATTTCTTTCTGCATAGTTTTCTTCTTGTTGCTCTAACAAATTTTGAACTGATAATGTTTGCATCTTATTAAATTCTTTTTATTTGGATTTCTTTTAATATTTCTTTCAAGTACAGGTTGGCAAAAAAGTATATACATATGCATTAGTCTTTTTCAAATAACTTTATTTTTTACTTGTTATATAACTACCTATATAATGATTTCATAATTTTAAGGAGTTTGATACATTTTTATGTAGGTTAACAATGCTTGTTTCCTTCATAATATTTGTTATGTGTTTGAGATAATTTTTCTTTCTTTTCTTTTCTTTTGTTTTCTTTTTATTTTTAGGTATCTAGGTTTTGGACTCTCATTCATTTTAGCCATTTAGAATCAGTTGAACAACTTAGAATAACTCTTTGAAGTTCACTCTTTCTGGGTAACATCCAAGAAGGTTCTTCTCTTCCTAAGATTTATATGTTCCAATAATTATCTAGTATATTGTGAGGCTATTATGTAATCCTATTTGTGTCATGAGTTCTTCTCCAAAAAATAGGGGGAAAATGTTTATAGTGTCATTCATCTTTTGAATGTGACTTTAGCTACTATCTAGTTTCTTTGCTGGGTTCCCTAGGTATATTTCTCCTATGTATTAAGATAAGGAGTCAATTAGAATCCTGAAATTAATCACTTAGATACCACAGTAGCTCTCTTTTGCACAGTTTCTCTCTCTTCAGTATTCTGGTGTTAAAATTTCAGAAATTTTGGTCTTGCTTAACTTGAAACTTATATTCCCAAACAGTACATCTTTGGAGCTACAATAGTTCAGTTTTTCCCTTTAATTGTTGACTTGTGTCTATCTCTAGAGTCATCATTCATGATTGTTTTTTTTTTCTTTCAGAGATTCAAGTTTTATCTGTATGCTGACACACAGCCAAAACCATTATTTCATATTTCTACAGTTTTCTAATTGTTGCATAAAACAACAACAAAAAAATCTTATTAGTGAACATTATTTCTTTGTTACTAGAAGAGATGCTGCCTTCTTGGCTTCGTGTGAGTGTGATTTTGTTATTTGCGGCTTCCGAGTATTCTCCACTATTTTCAGATCAGAGCAGTTATCTTTCTCACCATGACACTGTATTTTTAGAAACTCGTTCCTTTTATTTCTTTTGCAAAATGGCTAATTCCCTGCTGGAAGTGCTTTTTTTTTTTCCCCAATGCTTTTGCTAGAGTGCAATGGTAGTGAACAGACAGTAGTACTTTGATTCTTAATCTCTACTGTATAGTTCCCAGTTGAGTGGTCATGTTATATTTACAGAGTAAACTTCAAACAAGAGTTTTATCAAGTTCTTTATCCTAATGCAATATAAGGGATTCTATCACCACCTTCTTCTTCTTCTTCTTCTTCTTCTTCTTCTTCTTCTTCTTCTTCTTCTTCTTCTTCTTCTTCTTCTTCTTCTTCTTCTCTTCAGTCTCATATAAAAACTTCATTCTTTTCAGTTTCCTTTGTGGTATTTGCAACAGAGTTTGTACATATCTTCTTGGGCTTGCAATGAGCATCCTAAGGTGATCTTGGGCCTTGATACATATAATTTAGTGAGACACAGGAATAACAGACTAGGGATGTATACCACACTGATGTGTTATCTAAATTGTACTGGGTTAAATGGGCTCTACACTACAGCCGTCCATAAGAGGGGTAGGTAAAAGTCATTTAGCCGTGCAATCAAAAAGCAGATGACAGATTAAATGTACTTTTATTCCAATGTTATACAATGCTGTGTCAGATTTTTAGTAATGCATTTACTGTATAAGATTGTGACCATTTGCCTCCTGACTGTGCACTCCCAAGCATGGAGGATATTTAAGAAGGGGTGTCAATTGATTAGTCAAGTCCTAGAAGAAATAGTAACTCACTAGAGAAACTCTAGGCTTGCTGAATGTTAGCTGCAAAAGTACTTGGTGGATCTGAGATGAGAGTAATGATGCTTGACAGAAAGAGGGCAAATTTATATGAGTCTGAGGCCAATAAAATGACTAAAGTTTTTAAAGCCCTTGGATTCAATATCCTCACTCAAGCAGCTGTGAATAGTAACAATTGTTTCCTCATAATTACTCACTCAATGGTGTCTCATACTAAATGTAGTTTAGATGTCAGCATTTAAAATATAATAATGATAGAGAACTTTGCATAATCAGGAGAGAATGAAACAGTGGAGGGAACGTTTCCCGGGTACGCTGGCTGCCCACACACCATGGCCTTGAAAGTCCAGCAGATTAATGGCCCTGAGAACATCTGTGATGGGAATGACAGCACATTTGAACCCACTTGAAGCTGAGTAAAAAAGTATTGTAGTTATAACTGGCTTTCTATATTTAGAAGAGTGGCTAATCCTTGGGTAGCTATTTCTAAGAAGTGTGAGATGAAATAAAAGATCTACCTTAAAAAATGAGAATTTTTTAAGAACTTGGTATATCTTACAATTTAGTTGATTTTCCTGTCCTTAACATTGAAATGGGAAAAAAACAAATCACAAAAATCTTTCAAGTGCTATTCTTCCTTGAGACATTTTGACAGTGAGTTGTTGAAACTCTCTGTTAAAGGTCAAACTTTAAGAACATCAAGTACTTAGAATAAAGTGGCTGGAGTAAAGTTTGACTACTGTTAAAGAAGATGCCGTGAGAAACACATGTCATTAAAATCACAGCAAATGTGTCCCTTCCTTTTTCACAATGAATTCGAGAGTTATTTTATGTGTCTAAATGACAATGAATACAATGCACTAGTAACACCAAGGTTTTGTCATTGGAGATGAGTTTGGATTTAACATTAATCAAAATGAGAATTGCATATTAACTTACAGATGAGCAATGATGCTAGTGAAGAACTGGAGAAAATAATTTTCATTTATTATTCAGTTACTAATTTAGCAGACATATAGC
This sequence comes from Arvicanthis niloticus, assembly GCF_011762505.2. Lineage (NCBI taxonomy): Eukaryota > Metazoa > Chordata > Mammalia > Rodentia > Muridae > Arvicanthis > Arvicanthis niloticus. The sequence goes on along the minus strand of NC_133430.1, from coordinate 21,658,031 downwards.
AGATTTGCAGTGCTTATCTTGTTGTACTTCATGCCTAGGGTATAGGAAGTAAAGGAGAATAGGTGAAAAGTTCCCAGTTTCAGAGGATTTATCTTCTACTAGATAGAGAAGAAAAATCCATAAAAGTGGACAAACTACTAATAGTGTAAAAGTCATTAAGAGAAATAAAAGTACTAGAGATGTGAAATGTATTGGAATGATAAAGGTTGAGCAGAGAAATACAACTTTAATAAAAGTAATTTATGTAAAAACACCAAGACTTGAAAAATGTATTGCAATTACATATCTGGCTCACAGAGAAAGACATAAGCTCAGGCAGGATATTGACCGACCTTATCAGAATCATATCAGGAAAAGACCCCCTTGATATCTACTTAGCAAGCATGTCAATCCCGACAAGGGAGAGGGGCAAGTATAGGGAACGGGACTTATAAGACTGAGTAGTTTTTCAAGGAACAGAAATTCATGTCCTAAAGTTTTGAATTTTCAGTTTACTGGCAAGAGACCTTCAGATATAACTTTAGATACATACCTAATCTTCATCAATACTGTTTTCTTGTTGTTGTAAGAACCTCAGTTGTGTTCTTACTAGCTGAAAGAAGAAAAACAGATCCCTGTGGCAATAATTATAAGGACACATCCTCAAAAAAAATCAATTCTGAAAGAATAAATTCAGATTGCACTGGGTGATAGATTTCAGCATGTGAACTTCTGGACAAAGAAACATTCAAAATACACTAGTAAGTTTTGAAGGATGTTGAACTGAGTAGAATAACCATAGTAGTGCTTCCACTGGGTATATCTCATGTTTAATCATGAACATATTCAGTGTATGAGCTATGGAAAGCATTGGCAAACTATTTAGCTCATTGCAATTATCTTGGCAAGAGATAACCATGGTTGAGACATGATAATAGGAGTGAAGTATTGTCCTGGAACCATTGAAGATAAGTAAAGCAGATTTTCAATGTGTTGATGAGAAGCAGAAGAATTTAAGGCAAAGTTCAAGTTTTTACCAAAACATTTGTTGGACGATGGGAAATGGTGCTCGTAAAGGAGGGAAGACAATTGACATTTATGTTATTGATCTGTTAAGAGATTAGAGTAGTTGGATACAAAGATATAGAATTCAGAAAAGAACTGCAAGTGAAATAGTCTGAAAATTTCTGTGTCACTTGTGTATTAGATACATTAAAAGCCATGGACTTTTAAAAATCTCTCGGTAGTGGAAATATATGGCAAAGGAAAAAAATAGGACTTTAAATAACTGGCCCTGACTTCTTAAAATTGAAATGATACACATCTTGTTGTGTTTTGAATATCTTATGCAATGATTGATCTCCATTGTCTACTTGTTTAAATATTTAATATAACAGGATGCATGCTGATAGTAGTGTCTGTTGGGATATTCACAGAAACTCCTTACTCTCTGAGGAGAAAATACCAACTGTTAGAGTGGGCAACAATGTCACCTGAAGTAAAGTCCCAAGCTGAATAAAAGGGAGAGACTGACATGAATGCTATTCATTTCTATATGTTATGGATTGTAGAAATGTATTGAGCTTGGTTTCTGATTTCACCATTTCAGTATGTAGCCGGAAGTAATTCTTTGTTTTAAAAGCATGACTTACCAAGGCTAGCTAGTGGCTTCCATTCATAAATTCTTAAAATGGTACCCTCAAATTATATGCCAAAATAATTAATTCTTTCCATGGCATTCTTTGGTCAAGAATCTTTTTTAGAGAAATAAGAAAAGTGGGCTGGAGAGATGGTTTAGCTGTTAAAGGCTAGGCACACAACCAAAAATATAAGATAAAAAAGAAATGTAATATAAAAAAAAAATGACACCAAGGTGTAGAAACATCCCTATGACCAAGCTTTCCACTTTTTTGAAACAGTTTTCTGGGAGGAATGTGAAAGATCTTGTCACTCTGGGCTAGGTAAGTTCTGTAGTCTTGTGAGTAGAAATTAATACGCTGTTCTAGGAGCAATTTGGTGTACTAGAAAGCTCAGGGAAATGTGGGCAATATAGAACCAGTCCATTAGGTTTTATAAAAGCACAAGAACTTTATGGGCAACTGGGCTGCAGGATATTTGTCTCATTCCTATATGTGACCCCCTCCCCCATCCCCTCTAGTTCCACATCCTGTCTCCTCCATCCAGTTCCTTCCCTTTATCCACCTCCAATGACCATTTTTCCTCTTCTGAGAGATATTAAAGTATTATCCCTTATGCCTTCCTTGTTATTTAGCTTCTTTGAGTCTGGGTTGTAGCATGGATATCCTGTAGTTTATGGCAAATAACCACTTATAATTGAGTGATATTGTGTATGCCCTTCTGGAACTGGGCTATCTCACTCAGGATAATATTTTCTAGTCCTACCCCATTGCCTGCAAATTTCATGATATGCTCTGTTATGCTTGCAGACAGTAGCCTAGCAAAGCTGTCCACAGAGAGGCTCCTTACAGAAGCTGGCTGAAATAGATGCAGAGACTCAAAGCCAAATATTAAATGGAGGTTGGGAGTCTTGTAGAAGAGTTGAGGAAAGGGCTAGGGACTCTACAAGCAGACAAGTGTCAATTAGTCAACAAGTGTCAACTAACCTGGACTTGTTTTTAGCTCCCAGAGACTGAATCAACAAGCAAAGAGCACACAAGAGCTGGACCTAGAGCCTCTGCACATATGAAGAAGTACAACTTGTTCTTTATTCAGGTCCCCCAACAACTGGAGCAGGGGCTGTCCCAGACTCTTGTTGCATGCTTGTGAATCCTGTTCCCTACCTGGGTGGCCTTGTCTGCCCTCAATAGGCAAGGATGTATCTAGTCCTGGAGTTATTTGATGTGTCAGGCTGAGAAGGTCCCAGGGGGAGTCACTCCTTTTTCAGAGGAGAAGAGGAGGGAAAATGAAGGAAGGGCTATGCAAGCGGGGACTGGGAAGATAGGGGCTGTAATTAGGAGATATGTTGAATAAATAAATAAACTAATAGAAGCTATAAAATATAAAATGCAAGTTCACTTGAAAGTATATATCTTGAACTGATATTGAATGTGGTCCCTGCCCATAATCTTCTATCTAGGGAATTGTTTCTTCAGGGTCAGCACATAAGAGACACAGACCATGGGGAATAAGTTATAGCTTACATTGCCACCAGAATTTGATAGCATCATGTCCATAGTATTAGCTTAGCAGACATAAAAATTATATTCTTAAGAGGATATGGAGGGGCTGCATTAAGAATCCAGAGTGATGATGAGGACAAACAATTTATATCAGGGTTGAATTCACTAAAAGGAGCTCATCACAAGGAGCTGGGAAGATGAAGCTTAAATTATAGTGGATCCCTGAAGATTTTGCAAATGTTGGAACTGTGAGACATCCACACAAGAAAAAATGCAGGCCTGCACTGTGGTCAAAAGAATTGGAAAGGTGCTGTAGCCAGTGATGACAGAGGAACAGTTGGTTATAATAGGAAGCTCAAATGCAGTTTGATATTTGTACTTCTGGATATGAACATAATTTGTTTATTATTCTAAAGCATTTCAATGTTTAGAGAGTGGCTTGAATCTCTGAGACACTATGAATTTCAGACTTAAAAATGATATTGTGTATGGGTGTTTTGCCTGCATGTATGTCTTTATACGGTATGCATAACTTCTGCACATGGAGGCTAGAAAATGGCATTATATCTTCTGCAATTAATGCTACAGGTGTTTGTGAGACAGCATGTAGGTTCTAGAAATTAAACCAAGGTACTCTGGAAGAAAAGCTAGTGTTCTTAAACACATATGCTCATCCCCTTCAGAGCTCTTCCAGTGTTAGAAATATTAAGAATAAACACACAAACATTCAGAGAAGAATTAATTAATTTTAAATTATGAAATAAAAAGCTTTAATGATCACAGATGTGATATTAGGGTACAAAATTAATTTGGGCTCACTACTTGATAAGAGTAGAACTTCTGTGAATAACTTTGTCTACATGACTGAATTTATACTCAGCATGGGCAAATCTTTGAGGTTATATATCAAAGTGCTTAACTGAGGAAGAAGACTCACCTGGAATTTTGGTAAACTACCCCATATGCTAGGAATCCAGAAAGAACAAAACAGAAAAAGCAAGTGAACAGAAGTAGCATCCTTCTCTGCTTTCTGACTACAGAAGAATGATCACCATTGGCCTTACTCCCTTGCTGTCATGTCGTCCCATCAAGATGAACTTTACATGCAAACAAGAGTCAAAATCAACTTTTAAAAATTTCATGCAATATACTTTGATCATACTATTCTCTTCCCCAAGTGCTCCCAGATCCACCCCACCATGATACCTAGTCAAATTTATGTTCTTTTGTCCCTATCATTCAAATATATAAAAAGAAAAAGGAAACAATGCAAGAAACATATGCAAAAATAAACATAATACACAAAGATAATCTAAACAAGTAGTTAAAATACTGATAAAATACAAAACAAGTGTCAAAAGAAAACAAACCATCTAAAAAAGGTATCACTGCATTCATTTTGGGTCGGCCAACTACTTCTGATCATGGAGCTTACCTCGGAGTGAAGTTGATATAATCAATTAACACTTGGAATATAACTGATTTTTCCTATGTGCACGGGAATCAGTTATAGATAGCTTCTTGGTTAGAAGGAGGACACTGTGCTACCTTACTACTCTTTGTGCAGATTATTCTCTGTCTTGATTCTTCCATATCTTCTGAGTACTATTACAGTATCTGGACTTGTACTTCTAGGTTTCTGGGAGATCATATGTACATCAGTCTTGGGTCTGGATGACATGGTTACCTTGAAGTCATCCATCAGCTCTGGCTCTTACAATCTTTCTGTTTCCTCTTCCTCATAGATCTCTGAGTCTCATAGGGAGTGTAGTTGGTGAAGGCATCACATTTAAAAATGAGTGTTACACAGTTTCTCACTCTCTCTGTACATTGTCCAGTTGTGCATCTCTGTGTTAATTCTCATCTACTACAAGAAGATGCTGCTCTGATGAGGGCTGAGAGAGGCAGTAATCGATGGGAATGTAAGATTGTCTTTAGGAGTTATTTTTGTTACATTTCTTATAACAAAAATAGTATTAGGTTCTCCGCTAAGCTCAGAACCAAGCAAATTTAGTAGTGAAAGTTATGAATTTTGTTTCATGGAGTAAGTATTAAATCCAATGAGAAAGTGGGTCATTATTTTCATAACATTTGTGTTAATTTTGCAACAGTATTAACTTGCAGGTGTGTCACTGATGTAGGCTATATAGTTTTTAGCTTGGTAACATTGATAATTGCCTTCCTAATTGAGTAGCATTCAGACAACCTTGAAGTACCATGAATGATACTTTACAAAGGTGAAGCTTCTAGTTAGGCACAATTTGACTTTACTGTGTATGGCTTAAAAGTTATCTTCAGCAAAACAGTTTATTTTTGGAAAGCTACTAATAGCTTTTGCAAATGACCTGTGAAGTTTGAAAATTTTATGGAACCCCTTTGTTTAACTAATCCTTCCTTAAGTTTCTTTTGTTAGGTATTGTGTTGCATCAATAAAAAGTTTATTGAAAATGACTTCTATATGCACAAATAAGATTTTAATATGTTCTATTCTTTCTAACTTTTTCTGTTATTCAACTCAATATTTCAGTGAAGAGCTATCTTCATGGGGGAAATTATGATATATTAGATTGGACAAAAAATTGAAACTAACACAATACAGAGTTAAATTTTATTTCCCACAGTGGTTGGTATTCCGAAGTTAACAAATCAAAAACAAATGATGATTCCTAACAATACACAGTAAGATTATAATGAAAACTTGAGATATGCTGATGGCTCAGTAAGAGAAAGACATCAATGAACATGAAAACTCAGGTACAATTTGCAGAACCAGCTGGTGGAATAAGAAAACTCACTATGGCAATACGTCCTCTGAACCCCCATACATGCATTATTTTTTTTCTTTTTTAATTTATTTTTTATTAGATATTTTATTTACATTTCAGATGCCATCCCCTTTCCCCATTTCCCCTCCCTAGAAAACCCCTATCCCATGCCCTTTTCTTCTTTTTGCTTTTATACAATTTTTTTAATGTTAACCAAAGGCTTTATAAGTTTGGTAATGCTCAATATCAATCAGAAGTGTAACCTAATATCCAACCTAGATATGTCAACTATCTTTGACTGGCAGAACATGTGAACATCTGCCTCCATGTCTGGCCACCCTCTCTTTTTCTCTCTCATCACCTAGCTCCTCCTCTCCTTCTCCTCCTCCTTTCTTTCTCCTCCTCTCCTTACTCCTCCTCTTCCTCTCCATACTCCTCCCACCTTAGCTCCTCCTACATATCACCCTTCCTGTTAAAATAAAACTTTTCTCTCAAAATACAATTAAAGCATAACTATACCAATTTATGTCAGTAAGGTGCAAGATAGACATAATACCCAGTCCATCACTTTGTTGACTAGGCAGAATCTCTGTCATCTCTCCTAAATGAAACACTTAGTTCTGAACCTGGCTTTTTTTCTTGGCTTTAGAATGAATGTCAGCTGAAAACCATCCTCTCAAATTTTTTGTCTCAAATTAAATAGCCAGGATTGTCTATGAGACTATAAGTTTTCAACCTCGTCAGAAATCCAGAATGATCGAGTTAACTGAAATTATGGGAAGCACAAAGCCTAGATTCTAAAACTTAGCCAATTTATAGAGACCACTGAACACCTGGACACTTCCTATAATACAGAACGTTGGAGCATCTGACCTTCAGCCTTCTGCCCCAGGATCATCTGACAGACCTAGTGATGCAGAATTATTAAGGGCTGATTACTCGGTCTTGGCAGATATAATCAGTGGACTATTCTGCAAGTGTGTCCTTTTCTGAACAGTAATTTGTCTGTAGATGGAAAGAGACAATTCTTGTTTAGTGTCTGTCTCACCACAATTGGAATAACTCCAAAGATGCTCAATTTCTTCTTAGAATCCAAGACAGGAAGCTGTCAGCAGCAGATAGGTCTCTAATCAAAATGAACATTAATACAGAAATGTTTGTAACATCAATTCTGAGGATTTCTGATGTTTTGAAAACCAACTATCCATGTAAGGCAATCTGGACAGTTGTCTGTTAACTCCTCTCAGCTATTTCTAAAGAAAATGTAGAAAACACCCTAACAATAAATTCAAAGCCATGAATTTGCTATAGGTTCTTAACTCACAGGCTAACCATCTCAAATAAGTTAAAAAAGTTGAAGAAGGACTGGGTCTAAGCCTTGTATTCCTAAATGTGTTATACAGGCACAATGCCTATCAGAGTATCAATATTCATCTCACTTTTATATTAATAAGAAGCTTGTACCAATGAAAACCTTAAATTTGAAATCAAAGTAAATTTTGTACCATTTATGAAATTATACCTTCATCTTAATAACAATTATACATATTTCTACCAGTAGGTTATGGCTATGCAGTAAATCCTAGCTAATCCTCCCTGTTCCACCAAAACCACTACTTTTCTCTAGAAAGACAGCCCAAAATTAACCACCTCAGTCCACAAGCCCAGGGGATAGGGGTGCCGACTCTTCATTAACTTCTTCAAGCTGATTATGGGTGTTGAGATATTAGAAGATGGGTTGGGGGAAGAGTAAATTGATAGGCCTCTGACACTGTGTCTTCACTGCATCCAGCTGGAATTCCAGGACATCACATGTTCGAGCAGGTCTGCTCAGCTTGCCTGATGAGTAGATATACCAAGGCTATATATTCTGCAATATACAATTCTCAAAACAAACTTTAGTATCAAGATAATTGTTTGTTTGAATTCTGGAATCTAGTCTTCTGGTGGCCTGCCTCTGTCATGTCTAATCCATATAATTCTGGGAGTTTCTATGAGGGTGTGCTCCCACCATCCTCCCACTTTGCCTTCCTGCTCTAAAATTTCCCAACATTAGGGAATCCAAACTTTCAGGCACCAAGGCTCTCCACTTCCAGTGATGCCTAACCCCTTACCCCATCCCCCCACCTCCATTTACTATGAGGGTGTGCTCCCAACATCCTCTCATTCCCACCTCCCTGCTATTGCAATTCCCCAACACTAGGGAATCCAAACTTTTAAGTACCAAGGCTGTCTACTTCCACTAATGCCTGGCAAGGCCACCCTCAACTATCTATACATGTACAGCCATGAATCCCTCCCTTTGTGTTCTCAGGCTGGAGATTTTAGAATGGCTACTCCAGCTTGTTTCTTAGCACCATTTGCTTTAAAATTTGTTTTTCAACCTTTTACTCTAAGGTAGAGTCTGTCTTTGCACTGAGGTGTGTTTCCTGTATGCAGCAAAATGCTGGGTCCCGTTTATGCATCCAGTCCATTAACCTATGTCTTTTAATTGGGGAACTGAGTCCATCGATGTTAAGAGATATTAAGGAACAGTGATTGTTGTCTCCTGTTATTTTTGTTATTAGAGGTGAAGTTATCTTTGTGTGGCTATCTTCTTTTGGATTTGTTGGAAGAGGGTTACTTTCTTGCTCTTTCTAGGGTTTCCCTCCTTGTATTGGAGCTTTCCTGATATTATCCTTTGTAATGCTAGGTTTGTGGAAAGATATTGTGTAAATTTGGTTTTGTTGTGGAATATATTGGTTTCTCCATCTATGGTAATTGAGAGTTTTGCTGGGTATAGTAACCTGGGCTGGCATTTGTGTTCTCTTAAGGTCTGTATGACATCTGTCCAGCATCTTCTAGCTTTTATAGTATATGGTGAGAAGTCTGGTGTAATTCTGATAGGTCTGCCTTTATATGTTACTTGGCCTTTCTCTCTTACTGCATTTAATATTCTTTCTTTGTTTTGTGCCCTTGGCATTTTAATTATTATGTGACAGGAGGTATTTCTTTTCTGGTCCAGTCTATTTAGCATTCTATAAGCTTCTTGCATGTTTATGGGCATCTTGTTCTTTAGGTTAGGGAAATTTTCTTCTATAATTTTGTTGAAGATATTTATTGGCCCTTTAAGTTGGGAATCTTCACTCTCATTTATACCTATTATCCTTAGGTTTGGTCTTCTCATTGTGTCCTGGATTTCCTGGATATTTTGTGTTAAGAACATTTTGCATTTTGTGTTTTCTTTGACAGTTGTGTCAATATTTTCTATGGTATCTTCTGCACCTGAGATTCTCTCTTCTATCTCTTGTATTCTGTTGGTGATGCTTGTGTCTATGACTCCTGGTTTCTTTCCTAGGTTTTCTATCTCCAGGGTAGTCTCCCTTTGTGACTTCTTGATTGTTTCTACTTCCATTTTTATGTCCTGGAGGTTTGCTGTCTTCTTACCTAAGATACTGCCCAAGTTAGAGCACCTGGGAGCCCCGCTTCCTCTGGGTTCTTAGAGATTGAGGGCAGAGCTGCCACCCAAGATCTGATCAGTGCTCTGGCCCAGACCGGAAAGCCCATACATGCATTATAACATGTAAGTATGTGCATGTACAAACGCATGCATATGTGCACACCAATTAATCAAAAATAAAATCCCTTAAGGTTTTAATTGCTATGCCCAGTAAAATACTCTTATTGGCCAATATAAAAAAATGTATTGATAATATGTTAGCCCCAGTATTCCAAGTGCAGTAGGACCTTTTTTCAATTATTTATTCTTTTTGTGATTATAATATAATTACATCATTCCTCATTTCCTTCCTTCTCCCATATACCACTCCCTTCTCTTTCAAATTCATGACCTCTATTTTTAATTGTTATAACTTGCTTATATGTATAGGCATATACATATATATGTATATATTCCTAACTACAACTAGGTCAGTCTATATAATTTAAATAGAAATTATGTTTTTGGGTCTGAGTTTCCTGTATTGGACACCCAATGGGTGTGTTCTTCCTTTAGGAAGACTATTTCTTCTATGCTCAGCATTGCTTGTTTGCTGGCCATGATTCCAAATGTCTATAACATCACTAGTGTCTGACATTCAGAGCCAAATAGAGAAATTTCATTTCCTTCTGTCCTTGTCTCAATAAATAGAAGTAATGATGAACAAGATCCAGCTCTCAAGGTACCATTTGCTTTTATTTCTGAGTCAGTTTACTCAATTTATAAATTTCTTAATGATCTGAGCCAAAGGGAACCTGATTTCATTACAACGGTGTACCACACTGATTAATTCCTATGAGACATTTTTAAAAACATGATAAATAGCCTTGTTGAACATAAAAAATTAATTCCCTTAAACTGAGACTCATAATCAATGTATATTGGTATTTTGAGACATAAAAGTTGATAATTTATTGATCAAATATCATTTGGTTATAACTTAAATATTGCTATTGAAACCAATAGTATCTTTATTGAGTCAAAATGCAAATAAAACCTAGTTAGCTCTATCAGTAGGTAAAAGATCATGCTGCCAAGCTTAATGACTGTAGTTTGAATCCCAGAATGGATATGGTGGAGGAGCATATAATTTGTTACAAGTTGTTCTTTGACCACCACATTGGCACCAGGACAGACATGTTCTGACGTGTATACACATACTCAATATAAAAATATTTAATATACAATAAATATTAAAATAAATAAAATAAGATAAACAGGACATACTTTCTGATTGCAAAGACTATATATATCTATATATATAGATAGATAGAAAGACTGCATATATATATATATATATATATATATATATATATATAAAATGTTTGAGCATCAAGTATTGGTTATATTTCATACATTAAGTAAATGATTCAGCCTATGTTTTAGTTTATAGATAATCAACAAGTGAGAATGTTTAGACAACTATATAAATTTTTTGAAACTTTAAATCAAAAGCCATATAATCATATAAGCTACCAGAATCAAAAGAATGATGAATTGTGAAGACACCTAATTTTGGATCTTGATGTTGAGCCAATATGGATTAAAAAAATGTGGGAGAAGTTAAATAATGATGAGAATTGAGTTTGTATCAATATAACTAGGCCAATATGAGATATCCCTGTAGAGACAAAAAATGTTTAAGATATACATGCTAAAATAATACTTAAACTTAATCATTTTGTTGTGAAAGTTTAAACAAGATACTATTTAGATGCAAAATAACAACATAATTTAAGAACAATATTTGGTCTTAATTCTTACTACAGTATAAGTTTTTTAAGCAGGACATGCTAATAAAGTGGCACAAAATATGTAATACCATAAATTTTTGTAAAGAATTTCAATCAAAGTAGAATATCTATAATATAATGAGACTTAGAAAAGTAAATTTATTTTATCTTATAAAATATGAATGAAAATAACAACTGAGAAATAATAAATTAATCAATTAAATTAAAATAATTAATATTGTTTTTAGCAATTCCATTTGATACTAGGCAACTATTAGATTAGGTATTAGAATATTCTTTAAGATTCATTAGACAGAAAGATTATGAAAAATAACTAGAAATCTAGATATTAAAGGGAAATTTGTACTATTAGTTAGACCTGTCCTAGCAGATTTTGGAGCTACCGTTAAAAAAAATAGTTTACTATTACTGAAGCCCAATTCATGTATTGAAAGAAAAAAACGATGAAAAATAAATGTACAGGATTATTGAAGAAAAATAGGGAAAGACATAAAATAGCAGACACATATGTCTTTAACAAAGAGTAATGACAATATTTAAATGGTTATATATAAACATTGATAAATGAAGAAAGAATAAAATGAAAACATGTATTTATCAGACTGTGAATAAGAAAAATGGATGTAATTTTAATTGTTGATTGAAATTATGCATCTATAATATGAATCTAATAGAAAGTTAAATAATGCGACTGCCATCAGCCAGGCAAAGAACTTCTTCTAGGCCGTATACTCGTGGATTCCTTCATGAAGCTGAAAGAGTAAGCAAACTCTTGAGTTTTTGGAAACATTTAGATAAAATTTTGATTTTTTTAATGTTTAATAATATTCCAATTCTATTATCTGTGGTTTTATTCTTTGCCAAAATGTTTGAGGCTGTTGTGATGGCGTCTGTCTTAGTAAGGGTTTATCTTCTGTCAAAAAACATCATGACCAAGAAGCAAGTTGGGTAGGACAGGGTTTATTTAGCTTACACTTCCATAATACTGTTAATCACCAAATGAATTCAGGATAGAAACTCACACAGGGTAGGAACTTGGACGCATGCGCTGATGCAGAGGCCATGGAGGGGTGCTGCTTACTGGCTTCCTTCCTCTGCCTTGCTCAGCTTGCCTTGTTATTATTTTTAATTGGATATTTTTTTTATTTATGATTCAAATGTTATCGTCTTTTCCAGTTCCTCCTGCCAGAAGCCCCCATCCCAAACCCCTTCCACTTGCTTCTATGAGTGTGTCCCCCTGACTCCTGCCTCCCCACCCTCGCATTCTCTTACACTGGAGCATCAAGCCTTCACAGGACCAAGGGCCTCTTCTCCCACTGATGCCCTACAAAGCCATCATCCTCTATGTGGACATATGTGGCTGGAGCCATGGGTCCCTCCATGTGTACTCTTTGGTTGGTCAATTTAGTCCCTGAAAGCTCTGGGAGGTGGTGTGGGGGGGGGTTGGTTGGTTGGTGCTGTTCTTTTTTATGGGTTTGCAGATCTCTTCAGCTCCTTGAGTCCTTTCTCTGACTCCATTGGTGACGCCTTGCTCAATAAGCTTGCCTTCTTACAGAACCCAGGACTACCAGCCCAGGGATGGCATCACTCACAATGAGTCCTCCCCCACTGATCACTAATTGAGAAAATACATTACAGCTGGATCTCATGTAGGTATTTCCTGAACAGAGGCTCCTTTCTCTGTAATAACTCCAGCATGTGTCAAGTTGACACACAAAACCAGCCAGTACAGCATCCAAGATATCAACTTAAAATATCCTGCCTATACATTATTTCCTATTAAATTACCCATGTTTCTCTGATGCTCTGTGTTAGAGCAGAGAATGCGTTATCCCCATTTAATATTTTTATTTTATCTCATCCAGCTGCTTTATTGGTGCTTAGAGAAATTTTAGGTAATACATATTCTTTAGCTCAAATGACACCTGTCTTTATGCTCTCTATTTTGGGCCATTGACACTATCATATCTATGAGCTCATCTTTGGTTTAATTGGAAATACTATTCTAAAACTCTGAGGCAAGTTCTTACAAAATAGTTTGAGCTGGCCTAAAACTCTTGATTCCCTACCTCAACCTTTTAAGACATACAGAAGTTTAGGGGGCTTGTTGTTGTTTTTGTTGTTGTTGTTTTAGTTGTTTGTTGATTTTTTTCAGCAAGCAAGAAGCACTGAATTGCATTTTTTCTTACATTTAAATATATTCTGATTTATCTTCATTTCTTAGGTGAATCGGCAGCCACCACTACACTAATAGTTTCAGAAGATAGGAGTGCATGACTTCATTTAAAAACCTTTAAGGCTACGTTAGAAATGGTTGTTAGGTAAACTTGTAATAGCTAAGTAATGTTTAAAACACAAATAAACAAAACAACAAAAAATATCCACCTGAGTCTCATGACTATAAACACTGTGGCTTATTGGTAACTGTTATTACAGATACTATTTTCTTAAACTTATAGTATACAATTTATAATTGGCTATAATTTAAATATTTTAAACTGTCATAAAGTCCTATAATACTTCTTAAAGACTTATGAAACAAAAATTCACATATATACAAGACAGGATGCTAGTTAGCAAATATAACCCAATTATTTTTCTTCAAAATGTTATATAAATTTAAATAAGCATTGACATTTTCCATTGACATTGTGCAAGGGAACTAAAGCAGTAACCAAGATTTTCCCCAGAAGGAGATGATGACTTTCAAGGAAATGTCTACAAAAGATATGAAAAATAATCACAAACCCTTTAAGTTACTTCATCCAGATTGTAAAGTGTCGTGGTAAATTGATTTTGAGGTCAGCATTGCCTTTATTCTGAAATTAGAAAAAATTACAATAAAATAAATAAATAAATCTCTAGATCTCTAAATCTCCAAATAAATAAATAAATAAATATGACTTATAGTGTTTTGTCTGCATCTAGACATGTGCACCATGTGTATGCAGTGCCTTCTGTTGTCAAAGAAGGTGTTGAACCACAGGAACAGGTGTTATAGTTTGTGTGAACTAAAGGTGGATATTGGGATATGACCCTGGCTCCTCTGCAAGAAGAGGAATCACTCTTAAACAATGACCCATCTCTCCTTTATGGAGAATAAATTATTAAGTAGATTTAGTCTGCTTTATTTTTGTCAGTTACTGATAATTACAGTCTACATTAAAAATTTTATAAAGCTCGATAAATTGTTAGTAAAATTAAATTAGAAAAGATTATCAATTTAATAAGTGATTAGCATATTTTATACTGAAGATGACAAACGTTACCTTGTAAGCTGTTAAAAGAGAATAAAATGCTTAATCACCAAATCTTGTGTCATAATATTATAAATACTGATGATAGAAATCATGGGGAAAATTAATTGTCTGTGTGAACATAGACTATGACAAATAATAAAATACATCACTGCGGTTGCAGCTTCATGGTAAGTTGTTTGTTACCATATGGGAAGATCTGTTAGATCTTAGAATTATGGTGAAAAATGAGAAAATTAAGATAATATTTAAAAATGGATATATTCTCAATAGGCAATAACACCAGTTTAAAGAGTAGTATCTTGGGGCTGGGGAGAGGGTTCAGTGCTTAAGGACATTGACTCTACAAGTTTACTCTCCACACCTTATTTAAGGTCCCTCCTTTGGAGTCCTTGAGTCTCTCACCTCCCAGGTCTCTGGTACATTCTGGAGGATGCCCCCCCCCCACCTCCTACCTCCCAAGGTTGCTTGCTTGTTTGCATTCTTTCTGGGCTTCAGTCCTGTTCCCCCCACCATATCTGATCATGTTCCCCTTTTCTCTTCCCAGTCCCCTTTACCACCCTGGTCCTTCCCTCCCTCCCCACCTCCTGTGATTGTTTTCTTCTCCCTTCCAAGTGAGATTGAGCCATCCTCATTTGGGCCCTTCAGTTTGTTAACCTTTTTGAGTTCTACCCAAAATAAATAATCTTAAAAGAAAAAATAAAGAGTAAATAAATTACAGTTCTTCATTTATATCCTGAAACCAAAAGTGAATACCAGTGCTATAGTCATTGCAACAATTTGAGATCTCAAAAGGAAACCTGACCCAAATAAAAATTTTATTCTAAACCTAAAGAAAAATATTCAATGACAAATATAAAAAACATCATGTGTGATATTTTTATGGATAAGTGTAAATATATTGCTCCTGAAGTTTCAGAGTATGATTATGCCTTGTATTTAGTATGAGAAAAGTCTTACGTCCTATCTAGAATAAATTAAGCAATAACAACATTTAGTTCTCTTAAAATGAAAGGTAGTCCTGAGTTGAGTAGCCTTGACTAGGAGGGTTCAGCCATTTCTCCAAGAGTACATTACTGCTCCTTCATCTTTAGCTATGCCTGCTTGTGATTATTTCCACTTGAGTGTTTTTCTTCAAGACTCCATGGTTTCATTTAAAAAAGTAATTCTATTGATGAAAATAAGACTTTCCTTATATTTTAATTTGTTTCAAGAAATTGAAAAATAACTATTTAAGATAAGGGGTCATCAATTTGAAAGAGAACAAGGAAGGTTATATTGAATGATTTGGAGGTCAGAAAGGTAAAGAGGAAATGATGTATGTGCATTATAATTTCAAAAATGAAATTAATAACAAACCAAGCACTCCTGAAAACTCATGTTTCCCTGATCAGTCAATATTTATTGGCTAATGGAAAGTATCCATAACAACTTCTAATCATTTTGATTCAACATTACATTTCATTCTTTATAAGATTAACATTTATCTATAATTTTTAAACATATTTGATTATTTCATATAAAGGATGCTATTATACAGTATAGTTATATGCAAACAGCTATGAATAATTTCTTTTTGCTTCCTTGGTTTGACTAATTGATATCTTCTTGGGGGATCTTCTGACTTTAAAATAATACTATACTGAATGAGCCTAACTCATAGCTGGTTAGCCAGGATCCTGTAGATGTAGCTTAATTTCCCTAAACCCTTATTTGCATTCAACTCTATTATAAGATCCAGGGTAATTATCTACATGATTTTTTTGTTATTGTTTTCTTTGTATTTCTGGCTATTTGCTTAATTAATTTACATGAAAGAGAATAAGAGTGGACATGATTGTTCGCTCAGGTGAAGGAAGAAAGTTCTTCATTTTAAAGTCTCCCTCCCACTATGATACTTCAAAATATTCTCTATTGGCTTTGATTTATTATCATGCAAGAAAATGAAGTTTTGTGTATATATATTGAAGACACCATCATCAGAATCAGCATGCCACTTAAAACCAGGCCATGGATAGTTCAAATAAGGATGTGCATATAACATTTTACAGTTTTGAAATAATGTTGGATGGCTTCAAACTATATTATAGTATGTTCATTTGAGAATAGCAACATCACTATTATTTTTCTCTGTTTGGAGAATTTGCTGTTTATCCAAAGAAGACTTTAAATGAGTGATACTTAAATACTGTTAGCAAAGAACTCCTTATCTACAATGCCATTCACATTATATAATCCATATCACTTTCATTTTACACACACACACACACACACACACACACATTATGAACATTTAATGAACACTGAATCTTGTTCTTTTCAGGGGCCAGAGATATTAAAACAGATTTGTGTTGGGAGTTAATAAAAATAGATATAATACAGTTGATGAAAAGAACTCTGTCACTTGTCTCTTACACAAATAGTTTAGGTTTAACTGCCCTTGTTTTTGTTGGACCTGAACCGAGAAGTGAAGTACGTTAATCTTTTTTCTTAAATATAAGGTTGTGAGAATGTAAGGTAACAGCTGTTCAACTGTCAAGTCACCAGCAAAATTCAAGACTTAGAACAGAAGACAATCTGTTTAAATGAGACCTTCTTTGAAGACAGGCCATTGGTTTTCCTCATTTGTGCTTGAAAGCTGCTTTTTTTTTCTAGCAAGAACTTGGCTTAAAAATGTTAGAAAATCAGATTTCTTGAAGATAGCCATAGTCACTGAGGTGAGTAATCTCAGAGTAGTCTTAAATTGAATTGCCCTGATGACTATGGCTGTAGAATAGTTTTATGAATTCTTATTTGCAGTTCGTGTTTTATCTTTGAAGAATCTTATGTTCATTTCATTACGCAAAGTTGGATTGACAATTTAGGTTTGGTTGTGTGTGTATGTTTCACATGTTCAATTTTTGCAGTTCTTGATAAATTCTGTGTACTTTCAGCTACAGATGAGCAAGACTTTCCACCATATTGTGGGCTCTTTACTTTCTTTGCTAATTGTTTCTTTGGCTATACACAAGCTTTTTAACCTTTCTATAGTCTTCTGATTATTGGGGTTGTACCTATGTCATTTAAATTCTGTTTAGGAAGTTTTTGTTTACACAAACATTTGAAAGAGCACTCTCTGTTTTCTTTGGGAAGTTTCAGCATTTTAGACTATAATTTAGGTGTGAATGTACTTGGGGATGCCTGCTGCAGTGGAAGAGTGATTTAGATCTTAATTCATTTTAATGAGGGTAGATTTCTAGTTTTGCCAGCTTTATTTTTTTAATAGGTTATTTTTTTCTGCTATGTATTGTATTCCACTGCTATCAAAAATTAGCTTATTACAGCTTTGTCAATTTGAGTTTAGGTCCTCTCCTCTGTTCTCTTTGTCCATCTATTTTTATGTTTCCAAGCAGTCTTCACTGCTTCCACTGTGTAGTGTAATATAGGGAAAGTTTTGTGACTTCTCCATCTGTATTCTTTCTCCGTAACATTGGTTTAGGTGTTTATGAATATTAGAGATCCCATATCAATATTTGAACTTTATTTTTTCTTAGTTCTATGAACTATGCTATAGGAATTCTGATGGGTATCTCATTGAATGTGTAGGATAACCTTGAAAGTATAACCATTTTCAAGACACTAGTGTGTCTTGCACTCTTTCCAACCCAGAGAATGTTGTAACTCTAATTACTGCTATAGGTTCCAAATTAGCATAGTCATCATGGACATCATTATGGAGGATTCAAAGAAATTACAAATAGAAGTGCTATATGACTTGACCAAATCTGTCCTCTGTAGGAGCAGCAGAATGTTCAGGAAATAGAGCACCATCATATGACAAATTTCCTGTGACAGAGCTTGTTTTATAACGCGACTGTATAGGTGGTGTTACTGAAAACCCATGGTGACAGAGTACAAAGGATGAACTACAGAAACAAAGACCCTTACTTCATGTTTGATATTTAAAAATATATTTACACATGCTGCAGTGTGCTCATAGCAACCTTATCCATAATTCCCCCAAATCAGAAACAGTCCAGATGTCCCTAAACTGAAGAATAGATACAGAAAATGTGGTTCATTTACACAATGGAATACTGTTCTGCTTTAAAAACAAAGACAACATGAATTTTGCAGCTAAATGGATGGAACAAGAAAATGTCAATCTGAGTAAAGTAATCCAGATCTCAAAGAGCTCACTGATAAGTGGATATTAGCCATAAACTACAGGATACACATGATATACTCCACAAAACCACTGAACTTAAACAAAAAGGGAGGATACTTGAATCTCACTTACAAGAGGGAATAAAAGTCATAGGAGGCTGATGAAGGGAGGAAACTGAGTGGAAGATGGGATGGAAAAATAAATGGGGATGTCAGGATCAACACATTCTTTCTCTTTCTCTTTTTATAAAAACATCATTGTAACTGTAGAAATATGTAGGTTTGCATCATAACAGCTACCAAAAGAGATCCACACTCACTATTCTAGCCTAGAACTGGTAAGACCTCATACGCCAGTGGTCAGAGTAACCATCCACATGGTCCCAGGAAAGATTTCTTGAGTCAGAATGAATATTTTCAAGGCACCTTTTTCCCCTGAGGGACCAGTCCAACATTGGTATAGTATAGAATAGAGTTTATTCAGGGCATGGGGAGGGGAGCCAGGAGGGTAATAAAGGCAGAGAGAGAGAGAGAGAGAGAGAGAGAGAGAGAGAGAGAGAGAGAGAGAGAGAGAAGAGGGGAGGGGAGGGGAGGGGAGGGGTAGGGGAGGGGAGGGGAGGGGAGGGGAGGGGAGAGGAGAGGAGAGGAGAGGAGAGGAGAGGAGAGGAGAGGAGAGGTAGAGAAGTAGAGAAGTAGAAGCCAGACATGAGCACATGAGCATGTAGAGAAGGCCTAAGAGAAGGGGGAAGGGGTGAGAGGACAGGGAGAAGCAAGAGGCAAGAGAACAGGAGAGAGAGAGAGAGAGAGAGAGAGAGAGAGAGAGAGAGAGAGAGAGAGAGAGAGAGAGGAGAGAGAAGGGGGCAAGCAGCCCCCGTTTATAGTGGGTCAGGCCTACCTGGCTATTTCCAGGTAACTGTGGGGAGGAGCATACCTAGCTTTAGCCAGATAACTGTGGGAGTAAAGTTTAGACAGAATGCTAACATGGCTGACTTGTCTGGCTTCAGTGAGGGAAGATTGACCTAATCCTGTAGAGACTTGATGGGGGTGGGTGGATACTAGGGGAGGTCACTTTTTCAGAGGATAGTGGGGTGGGGGGTTGGGGGAAGGAACTTTGTGAATGGAGACCTGGGGGGTGGACAGCATTTGTGATATAAGCATATGATAAAATACTCTTGTTAATCACTTAATGATGTACCTTAATGATGAAAGCTAGGGAAAACAAAAACAAACAATATACAAAAGTATTTCATGGAATGGGATAATCAAAATAAAGACCGAAAATAATTGAAATAGAAATTAAAGTAAAATAAAAAGAACAAATGGAGTAAAACACAAACAAACAAACAAACAAACAAGCAAATAAGCAAACAGAAAAACAAATGGCCAATTCGGACTCATATGCTTCATTAGGTTGGGCCAATACAAAAGATATATGCCTGAGCTAGGCCAGGTAAAACTGGTGGATAAGCCATGTAACTGATTAGGACAAACCTAGGTCTGGATCTAAACTTTCTGGTGCAGAAATATTTGTGGGCAGAGCACAGGATTAGAGAAGAAATAGAATGTCACCAGTCAATGCAAAGCAGGTTCTCATGTGTGGAAATGGCTACATGAAGGAGACAAATTATGTGGGTGGTATGAGGTTGTAAAGATAAGGGATAAGATGAGTACCCAACAAACATGTGTTAGGAACAAAGGGGATATACTTGTATCACAGATCTGAAACTGAACTTATGGGTATAGCTGGTTGTGAAAAGGGAAGAAAAAGGGAAGAAAAGGGGAAGAAGAGACTTAACCAGCAACGGCAGCTCATGAAAAAGTAGAGATATGAGTCAGAGGGCTCTGGAACTTATTTGAGTTGTTCCATCTTAGTTTATGAAGCCTAAAGCACACCAGTTTGACTAGGCTAACTGGCTAAGGATATCCTGTCTCCTCAGGGGTGCTCCAATATGCCCAGATGTGCACTTCCCAGCCTTGAGCAGTTTGAACAGACCTTGTTTGCCACACAGGACCTTAACATCTAGGTGAATCCAGTTGCTTTGTTTACACTTGAAACTTCCTGCAAGAACTTTGAGGAAGAGACTGCCTGCTGAGCCTGCTTTGCAGCTGAAACAAAGGATATGCTCCAGTGGGCTTTCCCTATATATACAAGAGCTGAATATTAAACATTGAGCCTTGATCAGAAAACTTTGTCTTAGCTTCATGCTTCTCAGTCCTTTGGTTCTCCATCCTTTTTTTATTTCCAGACTCCCTTTCAGGTGAACCCAGTTTGTCTGTTGCTGCAGGCAGCTGCATCCAGACTTTTATGTGGATACTGAGTATCAAATTCAAGTTTTTATAATTGTGCCCTAAGCATTTTATCAACCGAGCTTCCTCTTTAAACCTTAGAATATATTAATTTTTGTTTATAAACTGTTTCTTGCAATGATTCTTCTAGATGTAAATTGGAAGTACAAAATAAAATGTCATACATCACTAGAAAAGCCTAAAAGGTTCTTTCATACCCAAGAACTAAATTTTTCTCCAATTGAACACTGATCAATCATAATTACCAATTTACAGAATGATGCCTTACTTGTGTATATAATAAATTTTAACTTTTATATGGAAGTTTGATGTAAATGAAGATCTGTTGTTTGCAATACAGATGAAAATAGTGAGTTAAAGCAATAGTAATTTTTCTAAAGAAAATATATGTAGCTGTGTCTCCTTTTAGTGATTCTGCCTCTTCTTTTAAAAAATTTTTAAAAAATGAAATCTTTACAATTTTTTTCCTCTCCTTACACTACTATACATATAAGAGTTAAACAACTAAACATATCACTTAGGATGTGATGGAAAAATGTAAAGAATATTATGAAAGTATGTAAGAAGTGATAGTTACTTTTCCTTAAGCATTAAATTATGTTACAGTGAAGAAACCTGTAACTGAGATTTTAACAGTCAGAATAAATTCACCCAAGAGACATAAGAAGAAAAGAACTTCCAAATACAGAATCACACGAACTAGATGTATAAAGCATAAATATTTATACAAGCGCCCAAGTGCTTAGAGTAGAGATTAAAATCTCAAATATTCCTGGCCTCAGAAAAAATATTACACTCATACTATCTAGATTTAAATAAATAAAAAGAGATTCTTTATAAAAAAAAAGTTCAAATCCAGTTAATTTCTCCCATTTTATAATGATGGGCTGGCAATAGCAGATATTAATTTATCTAAAAAAACAATTTTTCAATGTGAAATATTCTATTTTAAAATATAGTTACTGCATACTTTTTTCTTTAAACTCTTAGAGTGTCTAAAGGCTGGCACTGTTGAGGTAAATAAAGTACAACTTTGAGATCATGTTTCTTTGGAATACTGGTATGAAAAGTGAAATAATATGTGATCCCAGGGCTGTCTATAAATCTCAGAGGTAGATTGCTTGCCAAAGATGTATCAGAAAGAGACATGCTAAAATAGCTTCATTGTTCCTAAATATACAGCAACAGACCTAATTTCATTGTCTAGTCCAACTGCAGTATTCAAAGAGTAAGGAGCAGGAGGTGATATAAGACATCAAATATCCAACACCTTCTAAGTCAACCTTATCTATACACATATGAACCCAGAGAGACTGAGGTAGCATGCATAGATCCTGCATGGTTCTGTACCAGATGCTGTCCTAGTCTTAAAAGGAGAAGTGGAAACATGTGTCCATCTCTAACCCTAAACCCATACATAACTTACAAACATTTAAACGACCTTGAATTTCTGATTCTTCTGTCTTTATATCTCAAGTGCTTGGATACTTGAATTATGCAGTTATTTGGGAGGCATGGACAGGAAAGCTTCTTCAGTGATAGACAAGCAGTCTATGAAGTGGAAAACAGTTCCAATCTCACTAGTGATCTCTGCTCCATGAAATAGTAATGTCTTGAATAATATTGTCAGTCATTCTGAAGATTAATGGTGAGGCAAAGGGATGTTGATAAATGCTACTTGCCAGTTCAAGCAGTTATTTTAATATTTATAGTTTGTTGATGGTAAAGTCTTAGTTGAAAATTTAAACAATATGATGCATCTATTTATCTAATTCAATTAATTTAGCTCTTGATAATCATTTTACCACTTTTTAGTGTTTTCAGAGGATTCACTGAATGTTGTATATCTCATTATATGGACATAATCAAGAACCCAATCACAAAAGAACACATATGATATCTACTCACTGATAAGCAGATATTAGCCCAAAGGCTTGAAATAGCCAAGATTCAACTCACAGACCACATGAAGCTCATGAAGAAGGAAGACCAAGTGTGGATGCCTCAGTCCTACTTAGAAGGAGTAACAAAATATTCAAGGGAGCAAATATGGAGACAAAGTGATTGGGTGACCTCAAAATAAAATATTGGATGATATTTTATAGTTCCATCCATTTACCTAATAATTTCTCAAATTCATTGTTTTTAATAGCAGAGTAATACTCCATTGTGTAAATGTACCATATTTTTTTGCATCCATTGCCCTGTTGAAGGACATCTGGGTTCCTTCCAGCTTCTGGCTATCACTCATAACTCTGCTATGAACATAGTGGAGCATGTGTCCTTCTTATATGTTGGAGCATTTTCTGGGTATATGCCCAGGAGTGGTATAGCTGGGTCCTCAGGTAATGCTATGTCCAATTTTCTGAGGAACCACCAGACTGATTTCCAGAGCGGTTGTACGAGCTTGCAACCCCACCAACAATGGAGGGGGTTCCTCTTTCTCCACATCCTCACCAGCATCTACTATCAGCTGAGTTTTTGATCTTAGCTATTCTGACTGGTGTGAGGTGGTATTTCAGGGTTCTTTTGATTTACATTTCCCTGATGACAAAGGATGTTGAGCATTTCTTAAGGTGCTTATTGGCCATTCGAGTTTCTTCAGTTGAGAATTCTTTGTTTATCTCTGTACCCCATTTTTAATAGGATTATTTGGTTGTCTGGAGTATAATTTCTTGAGTTCTTTGTATATATTGGATATTAGCCCTCTATCGGATGTGGGATTGGTAATGATCTTTTCCCAATCTGTTGGTTGCGATTTTACCTTATTGACAGTGTCCATTTCCTTATAGAAGCTTTTTAATTTTATGATGGCCCATTTGTCAATTTTTGATTTTAGAGCATAAGCCATTGGTGTTCTGTTCAGGAACTTTCCCCCTGCATCCAGGTATTCCAGAGTCTTCCCCAATTTCTCTTCCATTAGTTTCAGTGTATCTGGTTTTATGTGAAGATCCTTTATCCACTTGGACTTGAGCTTTGTACAAGGAGATAAGAATGGATTGATTTGCATTCTTCTACATGCTGGCCTCCAGTTAATCCAGCACCATTTGTGGAAAATGCTGTCCTTTTTCCACTGGATGGTTTTAGCTTCTTTGTCAAAGATCAAGTGCCCATAGGAATCATTTCTGGATCTTCAATTCTATTCCATTGATCTTCCTACATATCTCTGTACCAATACCATGCAGTATTTATCACTATTGCTCTGTAGTACAGTTTGAGGTCAGTGATGGTGATTCCCCTAGAAGTTCTTTTATTGTTGAGTTTAGTTCTAGCTATCCTGGGTTTTTGTTATTCCAAATGAATTTGCAAATTGCTCTTTCTATCTCTATGAAGAATTTAACTGGAATTTTCATGGGGATTGCATTGAATCTGTAGATTGCTTTTGGCAAGATGGCCATTTTTACTGAATAAATCCTGCCAATCCAGGAGCATGGGAGATCTTTCCATCTTCTGAGATCTTCCTCGATTTCTTTCTTCAGAGACTTGAAGTTCTTGCCATACAGATCTTTCACTTGCTTGGTTAGATTCACTCCAAGATGCTTTATATTATTTGTGACTAATGTGAAGGCTGTCGTTCACCTAAGTTTTTTCTCAGCCAATTTATCCTTTGAGTAGAGGAAGGATACTGATTTGAGTTGATTTTATATCCAGCCACTTTGCTGGAGTTGTTTATCAGGGTTAGGAGTTCTCTGGTAGAAGGTTTAGGGTCACTTATGTATATTATCATATCATCTGCAAATAGGGAAATTTTGACTTCTTATTTTCCTATTTGTATCCCTTTGACTTCTTTTTGTTGTCTAATTGCTCTGGCTAAAACTTCCAGTACTAAATTGAATAGGTAGGGTGAGAGTGGGTAGCCTTGTCTAGTCCCTGATCTTAGTGGGATTGGTTCAAGTTTCTCTCCATTTAGTTTGATGTTGGCTACTGGCATGCTGTATATTGCTTTCACTATGTTTAGGTATGGGCCTTGAATTCCTGATCTTTCCAGGACTTTCACCATGAAGGGATGTTGAATTTTGTCAAATGCTTTCTCTGCATCTAGTGAGATGATCATGTGGTTTTTTTCTTTGAGTTTGTTTATGTAGTGGATTACATTGATGAATTTCTGAATATTGAACCATCCCTGCATTCCTGGGATAAATCCTACTTGATCATGATGGATGGTTGATTCGATGTGTTCTTGGATTCAGTTTTTGAGAATTTTATTGAGTATTTTTGCATCAATATTCATAAGGGAGATTGGTCTGTAATTCTCTTTCTTTGTTGGGTCTTTCTGTGGTTTAGGTATGAGCATAATGGTAGCTTCATAGAATGAATTGGGTAGTGTTCTTTCTGTTTCTATTCGATGGAATAGCTTGAAGAGGATTGGTATTAGGTCTTCCTGGAAGGTCTGATAGAATTCTGCACTAAAACCATCTGGTCCTGGGATTTTTTTTTTTTTTTTTTTTTTTTTTTTTTGGTGTGGAGACTCTTAATGACTGCTGCTATATTTTTTAGGGGTTATGGGATGGTTTAGATGGTTTATTTGCTCCTGATTTAACTTTGATACCTGGTATCTGTCTAGAAAATTGTGTATTTCATCCAGATTTTCCAGTTTTGATGAGTATAGGCCTTTGAAGTAGGACATGATGATTTATTTGAATTTTCTCAGGTTCTGTTGTTATGTCTCCCTTTTCAGTTCTGATTTTATTAATTTGCATACTGTCTCTGTGCCCTTTGGTTAGTCTGGCTAAGGGCTTGTCTATCTTATTGATTTTTTCAAAGAACCAGCTCCTGGTTTTATTGATATTGTGCATAGTTCTTTTTGTTTCTACTTGGTGGATTTCAGCTGTGAGTTTGATTATTTCCTGCTGTCAATTTCTCTTGGGTGTATTTGCTTTTTTTTTGTTCTAGAGCTTTCAGGTGTGCTGTCTAGTTGCTAGTATATGCTATCGCCAGTTCCTTTTTGTAGACACATAGAGCTATGAGTTTTCCTCTTAGAACTGCTTCAATGGAGTCCCACAAGTTTTGGCAAGTTGTGTCCTCATTTTCATTAAATTTTAAAAAGTCTTTAATTTCTTTCTTTATTTTTTCCTTGACCAAGTCATCATTGAGTAGAGCATTGTTCAGTTTCCACATGTAAGTGGCCTTTCTATTGTTTTTGTCATTATTGAAGACCAGCCTTAGTCCATGATGGTCTGATAGGGTGCAAGGGATTATTTCCATCTTTTTGTATTTGTTGAGGCCTGTTTTGTGACCAATTGTATGGTCTATTTTGAAGAAGGTACCACCAGGTGCTGAGAAAAAGGTACATTCTTTTGTTTTAGGATGAAATATTTTATAGATATCACTTAAATCCATTTGGGTCATAACTTCTGTTAGTTTCATGTGTCTATATTTAGTTTCTGTTTCCATGATCTGTCCACAGCTGAGAGTAGGGTGTTGAAATCCCCCACTATTATTGTGTGAGGTGGAATGTGTGCTTTGAGCTTTAGTAAAGTTTCATTTATGTATGTGGGTACCCTAGCATTTTGGGGCATAGATGTTCAGAATTGGGAGTTCATCTTGGTACATTTTTTTCTTTGATGAGTATGTAGCATCCTTCCTGATCTTTTTTGATTACTTTTGGTTGAAAATTGATTTTATTTGATATTAGAATTGCTACTCCAGATTTTTTCTTGGGACCATTTACTTGGAAGATTGTTTTCCATCCTTCTACTCTGAGGTAGTGTCTGTCTTTGTCACTGAGGTAAGTTTCCTATATGCAGCAAAATTCTGGGTCCTGTTTATGTATCCATTCTAATAGTCTATGTCGTTTTATTAGAGATTTGAGTCCATTGATATTAAGAGATATTAAGGAAAAATGATTGTTGCTTCCTGTTATTTTTGCTATTAGAGGTGGAGTTATTTTTGTGTAACTATCTTCTTTTGGGGTTGTTGGAAAATTACTTTCTTGCCTTTTCTAGGTTGTTTGTTTCCCTTTTTGTGTTGGAGTTTTCCATCAATTATCCTTTGAAGTGCTGGATTCATGGGAAGATATTGTATAGATTTGGTTTTGTCATGGAATATCTTGGTTTCTCCATCAATAGTCATTGAGAGTTTTGCTGGATATAGTAGTATGGGCTGGCATTTGTGTTCTCTTAGGGTCTGTATTATATCAGTCCAGTATCTTCTGGATTTTATAGTCTCTGTTGTGAAGTCTGGTATAAATCTTATACGTCTCCCTTTACATGTTACTTTACATTTTCCCCTTACTGATTTTAGTATTTTTTCTTTGTTTTGTACATTTGATGTTTTGACTATTATGTGGCGGGAAGTATTTCTTTTCTGGTCTAAACTATTTGGAGTTCTGTAGGCTTCTTGTATATTTATGGACAGCTCTTTCTTTAGGTTAGGGAAGTTTTCCTCTATAATTTTATTGAGGATATTTACTGGTCCTTTAAGTTAGAAGTCTTCCCCCCTCATCTATTCCTATTATCCTTAGGCTTGGCCTTCTCATTGTGTCCTGGATTTCCTGGATGTTTAGGGTTAGGAGCTTTTTGCATTTTGCATTTTATTTGACAGTTGTGTCTATGTTTTCCATGGTATGTTCTGCACATGAGATTCTTTCTTCCATCTCCTGTATTCTGTTGGTGATGCTTGCATCTATGACTCCTGATCTTTTTTATAGGTTTTCTATCTCTAGAGTAGTCTCCCTTTGAGATTTCTTTGTTTCTACTTCCATTTTTAGATCCTGGACGGTTTTGTTTAATTTCTTTACCTGTTTGGTTGTGTTTTCTTGAAATTCTTTAAGGGATTTTTGTGTTTCGTCTTTAAGGGCTTCTACCTGTTTACCTGTGTTCTCCTCAAATTCTTTGAGAGTGTTATTTATGTCCTTCTTAAAGCCCTCTATCATCATCATGAGAAGTGATTTTAATTCTGAATCCTGCTTTTCCAGTGTGATGGGGTGTTCAGGGCTTGCAATGGTGGGAAAACTTGGTTCTGATGATACCAAGTAACTTTGGTTTCTGTTGCTTAAGTTCTTGTGCTTGCCTTTTGTCCTCTGGTTAACTCTAGTGGTACCTTCACTCACTGTCTCTGACTTGAGCCTGCCTTTCCAGTTATCTTTCTTCTGTCAGAACACCTTAGGGTCCAGATGTCTCTTTGATCTTGTGATCCTGAGCTCCAGCTGCTCTGAGTACAGTGGCTCCTCTAGGATGTCTCAGGGTATGGTGTCTCCACAGTAGCAGACTAGCTAGGTGTTTGCTGCTCTGGGTGCAGCATCTCATCTAGGATGTCTCAGGATAAGGTGTCTTCACAAAAGCAGAGCAGCTAGGTATCCACTGCTCTGAGTGTAGTGGCTCCTCTAGGATGTCTCAGGATATGGTTTCTGCTGCTCTGAGTTCAGTGGCTTCTCTAGGATGTCTTGGGACTTGGGCGACTGTTCTTACCTGGTACTCTGAGTTTAGTTGTTCCTCTAGGATGGCTCGGGATATGGCATCTTCACAGGAGCAGACCAGCTGAGTATCTGCGCCCCCCACAAGGCATTGTTTTTCTTCTTAAAGCCTTTAGTTGATTATTTGATACCCCTCCTTCCCCATGTCATGGAATAATAGAGTAAAACAATTCTCCTTCCAATTCATTGATTTACCATTCCACTCCCTCTCAACCTTATAACTTACTTACATTTAGAAATGTATCTACTAACTTAAATCTACAAACCTAAATGTTAGTAATGTTTTAAATTACTGTTGAGTCCACATGTAAACTGGTATTTTGCTAGTTAGTGTGAGACCATGACTCACCAAAATTTATTCAATTATTGGACCATCATAAAACTGCCCGTATCTAATGATGTTAATTGGTTTACTTTTGGTTATTGTTATAAATACTTTCCATTGTCTTCTGTTTAAATTATTTATTATGGTTTCATGGAGGCAGACTTTTCCTAAAATTATGTTTCTGTTTGACCTCTTATACATCTTCTTTTTTCTTTCATCCATTCTTAAATATCTTAATTACAAATGGTCATGGCCCATAGTCCTTCCTTTTTACATGCTGATAATGCTTCATTATAGGCTCATTTGGAAGTAAATGTGTGTGTGTGTGTGTGTGTGTGTGTGTGTGTGTGTATGTATGTATGTACATGTATGTATTTGTTCTGCTCTACCTTAAGTCCCATGAAAGCTTTGTAAATGATGTTATGATACCCAATTTTAATGGTTAACTTGCCAGGATTTAGATTCATTACTAAAACTGGACTCTGAGTTCCATTAAGTTGTTTTCACAAAGGTTTAACTGAAGAGAAAAGACAGATTGAATGTGAATGGCCATATGCTATTGGCTGAATAAAGGAAGAATATATGCTGAGAACTGGGATTCTTATCTCTGTTTTCTGACTATGGGCATATCATGTGCCCCAAACTCCTGGACCCATCACAGCTCCATCCTAATGAAAAATATCTTGCCAATATAAATAAATATTTCTGTTCAAAAGTTGCCATAGTCAGGTATTTCATTACCTTCCTACTTATCCATAACTAGACTAAGTTTATATAACATCCTACCCTGCAGTCACCATTCTTTCTCCTTTCTGTCTAGTCGAAGTTTGAGAGAAAGATAGAGTGTGTTTCAAGATCCTCTTTTGCCGAGATATTCCTCAAACCTGTATACTTTAGCTCATGTTTAATTTCAGAAAGCAATATTTTCAGTGATTATTTATGTAAGTATTTATTGCAGCCATATTGGTACTTTTAAATTTTGAAATTTAATGTTTAATGTTTTTAGAATTTTATATATGTGTAATGTATCTATACCATCCACTCCTGTCATTATTCTCTGTCCAATTTGACTTCTTTTTCTACTCCCTCTCAACTTAACAACTTATTTTTCTTTAATTATTATTGTTATTGAGGGTATGTATATTTGGTCCTATACACATGTGTTTAGGGCTGAAACCTTAAAGTGGGATAACCTATGAGGGATTTTACCCCCCACACACACACACTTCATTATCCCTATTCACACACTCATTTGTTGCTTGTAGCTCCTGATCTAGTTATGGCACCCTTTAAAATGTTTCTATCAAATTTTCATGTGTATTGATGCTTTAATTATGCAATTTGTACTCAGTAAACTATATTGCTGAGATTTTATAGGTGCAGGTTTTCCACATTTTTTAAGAAGATCCTACCTCATATACATAGACTTTCTCCTAGATCTCCCACTATGATTCACTCAGATCTTTGGCCACATCTGCATCTGTGTTAGTTAGGTGCTGGCAGAACCTCCCAGGGGAAGCCATACCAGGCTCCTGTTAGCAAGTGCTTCCTTTATTTATTTGCTTGTTTGTTTGTGTGTTTATTTATTTATTTATTTATTTATTTATTTACTTTTTACTCTCCAGATTTTATTCTCAACTCACCCTGTCCACCCTCTGACTGTTCCACATCCCATACCTCCAACCCACTCCCCTGTCTCCATGAGGCTGTCCCCACCCCCCAACTCTCATCCCACCTGACGTCTAAACTCTTTGGGGCCTTCAGCCTCTTGAGGGTTAGGTGTATGATCTCTGATTGAACACAGACCCTGCTGTATATGTGTTGGGGGCCTCATATCAGCTGGTGTATGCTGCCTTTTTGGTTGTCCAGTGTTTGAGAGATCTCTGGGTCCAGGTTAATTGAGAGTGCTGGTCCTCCCACAGGGTTGTCCTTATCTTCAGCTTCTTTCAGCTTTTCCCTAATTCAACCACAGGGGGCAGCAGCTTCTTTCCATTAGTTGGGTATTTCATCCAAAAGATGCTCCAACATATAACAAGGACACATGATCCACTATAATAGACAGATGCTGGAAAGAACCCAGATGTTCTTCAAGAGAGTAATGGATACAGAAAATGTGGTACATTTACACAATGGAGTACTACTCAGCTATTAAAATCAATGAATTCATGACAGTCTTAGGCAAATGGATGGAAATAGAAAATATCATCTTGAGTGAGGTAACCCAATCACAAAAGAACACACATGGTATGCACTTACTGATAGTTGGATATTAGTCCAAAAGCTCACAATACCCAAGATACAACTCACAGATCAGATGAAGCTCATGAAGAAAAAGAGACCAAAGTGTAGGTGCTTTGGTCCTTCTTAGAAGGAGTAACAAAATAGTCACTGGAGCAAATATGGAGACAAAGTGTGGAGCAGAGACTGAAGGAGGGGCCATCTGGAGACTGCCTTACCTGAGGATCCATCTTATCTGCAGTTACCAAATGCAGACATTGTTTTGGATGCCAGAAAGTGCACACTAAGAGGAGACTTATACAGCGTCTCCGGAGAGACTCTGCCAGAGTCTCACATGTACAGAGGCAGATGATCATAGCTAACAATTGAGCTGATCATGGGGTTCTCAATGGAGGAACTAGAGAGAAGACTGAAGAAGCTGAAGGAGTTTGTGGCCCTATGGGGAGAGCAACAATAGCAACCAACCAGAGCTCCCAGGGTCTAAACCACCAGCCTGGGAACATACATGGAGGAACCCATGGCTCCAGCTGTATATGTGGGGGAGGATGACCTTTTCAGGCATTGGTGAGAGAACAGGCCCCTGGTCCAGTAAAGGCTGGATGCCCCAGTGTGGAGGAATTTGAGGGTGGGGAGGTGGGAGTGGGTAGGTGGGTGCACACTCTCATAGAAGCAGGAGGAGGGGGAATGGGATAGGGGGTTTTTAGGGGGAAATAGAGAAAGGGGATAACACCTGAAATATAAATAAATAAAATATTCTATAAAAAAGTAAATAAATAAAAAGAGTGAGCCCTCGCTTTGTTTGTACCAATCTGGAACAATATTATTGGGAGCATTTACTTCACTGCATTTGAGGGAATATTATGATTCCTTGCCAACTGTGAACACACAGGAGAGATGCCGAGTCTCATATGTAACGTTCCCAAATTTCTGAATCAATCAAGCTTTCAAAGTTTCCAATGTCTGCCCTCTTCCTACCTAGAAAAACACACACAATTTTGTAAATAGCATAAGGACACACATGTCAGGAACCTTCTGGTTGTCCATTTTCTTGTATGTCTGAATCTGACCTAATGTTTCAATTTGTACATAAAGAAACTCAGACTTTTTGGAAGAATAACATTGTTCTATTTTCCTACAAGGAGACTCACAATCTTGCTGTCAATTCAGCTGAGACTTTCTATGTATTTACATCATAAGAAAATCAACCAACACTGTTGATACAGAGTTTAGTGGGACCCGTCTTGATTTTTAGTGATGACTATGAATGTTATTAGTACGATGACATTTCGAATAATTCACTTATGACAGGAAAAAACTGGTGCTAAGAACATGTCTGCAAGGCTGGAAACCGTAATTCACTCTGCCATAATTATAGGCAAGGGAGTTCATATGATACAGGGTCAAGTGAGATTTTGGCTTTTTGGATTGAAAAGTTGTGTGTTGGATGAAGCAGATCTCCAGGGGGAGAGCTTCATCACATCCCTGAATCTTAACAACATTTCTCTGATGGATAAATTTTCATTTTCTCTGCTTTCATTCTAATGGTACAAAAGCATAATCCCACTGTATGACTCTAAATAATTTAATATTTTTCCTTCTAAAAGAGAAAGCTTTTCACTGCTAATTTTGGGACTCACATTTTCCAATCATACCTTTGGTTTAAATTTACTATGTTTAATATCTTTTAATTTTATTCTCATGACCTCAGTCTATGATAAATCTGGCTTTTACTAACAAAAGCTTTTGTATTAATTATGGTCAGATTTATTTAATGGAGATAATAATATATTTTTATACAAAATGTGGATAATATGAAGCAGTTAGTGTATTTTTTTGTTAACAGTCTTGGGACATTATAGGTTGCAGCTGCCAACAGCCAGCTGCCTTGTGATTTCCACTAGGACGAATCAAACCAACAAAAATGATGACTACAATAATTTTTTTTAAAGAAACAGCCATATATTAAAAAATTAACACTTGCAAACACAAAACTGACTCTTTGTTCTGCAATTAACTAACTTTTGGCATTTTGTTATTTTTGCCTTATTTTGTTTTCCTTTCTTGATTTCGTAGTCAGTAATAGTTTCTGAAACATCTTGTTTGAAAATTTTCTAAGATCTCCTTGCCGTGTGTGTGTGTGTGTGTGTGTGTGTGTGTGTGTGTGTGTGTGTGTGTGTTTCTCTAGCTCTATTCATGGTACTAAGCACTGTCTATTGATGGTATTCTTTACTTTTTTTTGTTAGTTTTGTTTTTTTGTTTTTCGAGACAGGGTTTCTCTGTGTAGTCCTTGCTGTCCTGGCACTCACTCTGTAGACCAGGCTGGCCTCGAACTCAGAAATCCACCTGCCTCTGCCTCCCAAATGCTGGGATTAAAGGCATGCGCCACCACCACCCGGCCCCTGTATTCTTTACTCTTGTACCTTGTAGGACTGTTTACGAGAGGACACTGAACACTACACAAATCTATACCTAATAAAATTTAGGATACTGTGATGGAAACACAGTTAGAAAATATATTATATTTAAAAAAATATAACTTGCCTACTATCCAAAAATAGAGAATGATGGGTGGGGAATGGAAATAAGCTATGAAGGGTTGGTTCACGACCACTATATATCTTAATACCAATTTGCTAATGACTGAATTTACTGACTAAGCATGTGGTTAAGATATTTGTGTCAATTCTGTCATGTGTCAGAGGTTGACATGATTATAAGATTATACATTTTTCTCTTTTCATGTTTTGAGTCTGATTTGCCCTTGTAATTTCCTGTGATCAGTAGAAATTTAAGATAAAGACAGAGTGATAATGGTGTGATGTCATCTCAAGGCTTTGCAACCTCAAGTCTTGTGTTAGAACACCGAAATTACCATGCAAAGTATCTTGACCCAGACTTTGGAGAGAAAAGGACAATGCCACAACACACTTCAGCAGCCAGCCAGCCAGACCAGCAGAGAGACAGTGTGGCTTACCAATGCTCCTCGGCTGACGGATGATAATAGTCATGACTGACCTCCCTAGGAGACCATTAGAATTTCTTAGCCAAGGTAGGGCTGCTTGGCTAAATAAGAATCATGAACAAAATATTTCATACTCTTTCGGGAGTAGTTCATTTTACAGAAAAGATAACTGATTTGGACATATACAAACCTGTGGGTAATTTAACTAAGGGGAAGGCATATGTTTAAAGTGTTTTCTGTGATAACATATGGATGGACATTTCCTGGATGTTTGTGCTAAAGCTACTGTAATGTCAGATGTACCATAAGCAAATTCAAGTGATGACATCACTACTCAGCCCTAGGTGCAGCTTTCTGAAGGTGAAGTCATGCTAAATTGAACCTTTTGATTTCAAATGATTATTCAAACTTTTAAAAATAGTTGAGCGTTGCCACTAAATTTAAGTAGATACTTAAAAATCAGATACTGGTATACTGGTATACACACTTTGATATTTACAATTTTTAGAATTCCAGCTGAGTATTCTATGTTTAAATATTTATATTTTTTATTTCCAGTCATTTGCAATCCCTATTTCTTAGCTGTGACTACCAAGCTCCTAAGACCTCTCTTCTACAATTTACTCTTGCCTCTTCAAATCACTCTACTTGAGTATAAAACATTATGATGTTTCTATTTTAGATGTTTCATTCTTGACTTTCTAGCATGGGTGAAAAGGATTTAGCATTGGAACATATATCAGCACTCTGGTCACATACTTGACTTTTACCCTTATCCCAGCATATGACTTCGGAGTTTGCTAATATGCATCATTAAATCATCATTATAATATAAATAATCTTCAAAGTAAAAACCATATATGTACTTCTTGTCATCATTTTTCAAATGTTTCTTTAAAGTTAATAGTTGTTTCCATTATTCATCTTCTTAGCCTTCGGTTTTCCTTCTACTAATTTATAACAAAATTCTTCTTTAGAGATATAAAACTTGTCATGAAATGCTGAAACACAACTGGAGATAGATAATTTTATTTATATATTTATTTATTTATCCAAGTAGATACATAGTTTGTTATTTTAATTCTCAATCTAGAATGTTTGGCTACTAATAAACAGTTTTCTGAATCCTAAATTATTTGTCTCTTGATTTGATGCCTTTCCTGTTGGCTTATCATATTTTCTTTTTTTATTGGATATTTTATTTACATTTCAGATGCCATCCCCTTTCCCCATTTCCCCTCCCTAGAAAACCCTTATCCCATGCCCCTCCTTTCCTTTTTGCTTTTATATATATTTTTTAAATGTTAATCAAAGGCTTTATAAGTTTGGTAATGCTCAATCAGAAGTGTAACCCAATACTCAACCTAGATATATCAGCTATCTTTGACTGGTGGAGACACGTGAACATCTGCCTCCATCACCCCCCTTTCTCTCTCTTTTTCTTTCTCATCACCTAGCTTCTCCTCTCCTTCTTCTTCTCATCTTTTTGCTCCTTCTCTTCCTCTCAGTACTTCTCCCACCTTAGCTCCTCCTGCATATCACCCTTCCTGTTAAAATAAAAATTTTTTCTCAAAATACAATTAGAGCATAATCATGCCTATTTGTACCAGGGAGGTACAAGATAGTTCTAATAATGAGTCCATCATTTTGTTGACTAACCAGAACCTCTGTCATCTTTCCTAACTAAAACACTTAGTTCTGATCCTGGCTTTTTTTCTTGGCTTTAGAATGAATGTCAGCTGAAAACCATCCACTCAGATCTTTTCTCTCAAGGAAAATAGCCAGGATTGGCTACGAGACTATATGTTTTCAACCCCGTCAGAAATCCAGAATGACTGAGTTAACTGAAATTATAGGAAGCACAAAACATAGCTTCTAAAACTTAGCCAATTTATAGAGACCGATGAACACCTGGACAGTCCGTATACTACAAAACATTGGAGCATCAAATTTTCAGCCTTCTGGCCTAGGATCATCTGACAGACCTTAGTGAGGCAGAATTATTAAGGGCTGATTACTCTGTCTAGGCAGATATAATCAGTGGACTATTCTGCAAGTGTGGCCTTTTCTGGACAATAATTTGTCTGTAGATGGAAAGAGGCAATTTTTGTCTAGTGGCTGTCTCCCCACAACTGGAGAAACTCCAAAGATGCTCAGTTTCTTCTTAGAATCCAAGACAGGAAGCTGTCAGGAGCAGACAGGTCTCTAATCAAAATGAACATCAATATAGAAATGTTTATAACGTCAATTCTGTGGACTTCAGACGTTTTGAAAACCAACTATCCATGTAAAGTAATCTGGACTGTTGTCTGGCTTATCATATTTTCAAAGGTAAAATGAAAGCAGAATGACCCTATTTTGGTACCAAGAATGTCACGCACATGCAGTCTCATGATAGCAACACCTCAGGACAGTCATAGCATGGCATGTAGACATTGCTTTAGGCATGAGACTTTTGTATGAACTTTGTTATAACTCTTGCTTACATTGGATTCTTGTTTGGTTTGTTTTATTAAGACAATATTTTAAATTAGACATAATTTGGGGGATTAAAGAAGTATCGTTTCAAGGTATTGAAACTTTTGGTATTGATAATTTTTAAGTTGTTAATGTAAACTTCTGAGAAAAAACTTTTAGAAAAATGAGTTCTAAGATAAGGCAGCAGAATAATTTGATGTATGTATTGTTTGTTTAATTTTCTGATTTTTATGATATATCTTTATCACTTAATAGATATTTCTTCAGATCTTGAAAAATGTATTTGTATTCTTCAAAATTTTGCTAATTCATTCATGTCTGAAATTTTGATCATATCATGGGATGTTCTTCAATTAATTCTTTTGTCTATCATTTTATTTTTATGTACTCATTTTGTGTGTGTGTGTGTGTCTATGTGTGTGTGTGTGTATGTGTTGACTCCTGTGTGCCACAGTAATAAGAAGGTAACTTGCTGAAGTTACTTCCTTCATTTTCCTTTTACCTCAGGAGTCCTAGAGACTTACCTCCAGTTGTCACACTGGGCAACAGTCTGTTTACCTCTGGGAAGTATCACCAATGCCACACATTCCAACTACATTAACTGTTAAAAATTATTTCTTTTATTTTTATATAATGTAAGAAGATCGATTTCTCACTCCTTTTCTCTCTCCAAGCTGTCTATGCACCCTTCTGTGTTCTCTTTCAAACTCATGTTGTCTTTGAATGTGAATATAAGTATATATACTTATATGTACATATATGTGTGTGTGTAATATGAACTTATATAACCTTATCAAAACATATAATAATATTTGAATGTATATTTCCAAGGCTGTCCATTAGGTATTGGATAACCAATTATTTTACTTTGCCTAGGGAAGAATACTTTTACTACTTATCCATTCCATACTTGACTATTGTTCTTCGTGTAGCTTTGAGGCCCATATACTTTTCATATCATTGATTTCTTTTTAAAGTAAGCTAATAATGCTCTAAAGCAATCTGGCCCTGGGTATGTTTTTGTGTTGGCCCTGGGTATGTTTTTGTTTGTTTGTTTGTTTGTTGTTTTGTTTAGTTTTGCTTTTGGTTGGGAAGTTTTTAATGAATTTTTCTATATGGATATGGACTCTTTAGATAGTTTACCTGCTCTTGATTTAACCTTGGCACATGGTATCTGTCTAGAAAATCACCCATTTCAACTAGATTTTCAAGTTTTATTGAGTGGGATCTGATGATTTTTTGAATTTCCCTATTTGTTGTTTTATGTCTCCCTTTCATTTCTGATTTTGTTAATCTTGATACTATCTCTGTGCCCTTTAGTTAGTTTGGCTAGGGGCTTATCTATCTTGTTGACTCTATCATAGAACAAGCTTTTGGATTGTTGATTCTTTGTATCTTCATCTTTTTAACTACTTGATTGATTTTAGCCCTGAGTTTGACTGTTTCCTGCCTTCTACTCTTTTTGAGTCTGTTTGCTTCTTTTTCTTCTAAGATTTCCAGGAGTTCTGTTATGTTGCTAGTGTATGATCTCTTCAGTTTCTTTTGGAGGGAACCTAGTGCTATGAATTTTACTCTTAGCACTGCTTTCATTTTGTCCCATAAATTTTGTTATGCTGTGTCATCATTTTCATTGAATTCTAGGAAGTCTTTAATTTCTTTCAGTATTTCTTCCCTGACAAAGTTATCATTGATTAGAGCGTTGTTTAGTTTCCATGGTTATGTGGGTTTTCTGTTGTTTTGATTGTTATTGAAGTCTCACTTTAGCCAGTGGTGATCTGATAGAATTCATAGGATTATTATTTCAATCTTCTTATATCTGTTGAGGCTTATTTTGTGACCAATTTTACAAATGATAAATGGGAGGTGAAGGAAAATAGGGAAACAACACCTTTCACAATAGTCATAAAAATATAAAATATTTTGGTATAACCAAACAAGTGAAAGATCTGTATGACAAGAACTTCAAGTTTCTCAAGAAATAAATTGAAGACTTCAGAAAATAGAGATATCTACAATGCTCATGGATTGGTAGGATTAACATAGTAAAAATGGCCATCTTATTAAAAGCAATCTACAAATTCAATGCAATCCCCATCAAAATTGTAACACAATTCTTCAAAGACATGGAAAGAGCAATTCCCAATTTCATATGAAAAAAAAAAAAAAAACAAAAAAAATGAAACACCAGGAGAGTAGAAACAGTTCTTAACAATAAAAGCACTTCTGGGAAAATCACCATGCCTGACCTCAAGTTGTACTACAAAGCTGTAGTGATATTTGCATGGCATCAGTACAGAGAAAAACAGATCAATCAATAGAATAGAATTGAAGACCCAGAAATAAACCCATACACTTATGAAAACAAGTGTAAGGGCCCAAGTGAGGCTGCCTCAATCCAACTTGAGAGAGAGAAGAGAGTAATCTTGGAGGGCAGAGGGAGAGAGGGATCTGGGTGAGAGATGGTAAAGGGAGGGGAAAAGAGAAACATGATTAAGTATGGTAGGGAGACCCTCTAGAAAGTACCAGAAACCTGGGAGATGAGAAACTCTCAGGACTCAAAGGGAGGGACCTTAGGAGAAATGCCCAATGCTCTACCTCCAGTAGAAGGACAGATCATCAAGTGTAGCAATGGGGTTGTCATCCACCAGTCAAAACTCTGACCCAGAATTGTTCTTGTCTAAAAGAATTGCAGGGACAAAAAATGAGAAGAGACTGAGAGAAGGGTAGTCCAGTGACAGGCCCAACTTGGGATCTGTCTCACCATGATGCTCCAAGGCCTGACACTATTATTGATGCTATGGTGCGCTTACAGCCTAGCATGACTGTCCTCTGAGAGGCCCAACAAGCAGCTGACTAAGACAGATGCAGATACTTACACACAGCATTGAACTGAAGTTGGGGAATACTGTGGTTCAATTAAAGAAAAGCTGGAAGAACCAGAGAAGGGAGACCTTAGAGGAAGATCAGAAGTCTCAATTAACCCAGACCTCTGAGATCTCTCAGACACTAAGCCACCAACTAGGCTGCATACACTAGCTGGTCTGAGGATTCCAACACATATACAGCAGAGGACTGTTGATCTAGCCTCAGTGGGAGAAGTGTCTAACCATTGAGAGAATTGAGGCCACAGAAAGTAGGGAGGCCTGGCATGGGGTAAGGACATTGTCTTGAACACAGGAGAGAGAAGTAATGGGATATGGAACTGTGGGAGGGCAGAACCAGGAAGAGAGCAATGACTGGATTGTAAAAAAATAAAATTAAAAAAAAAAGAAGGCTAAGATCGTTTTTACACATTTGAAATTCAGGTTTTATCTTTCCTCTTTTAAAGCTAGTTTATTTCTGTACTCTTTTTTACTTGGACTTAGACCCTTTTATCTTGATATACAAGAAATTCTGGTATACAAATGAAATATTATACAAACTGTTTGTTGCTTCCCAGTTTAGTTAATATAACGTTTTGCCTATAAATAATACTGTTCTTTACATTGTTTGTCGTTAAGTGTTTTGATTTGGTTACTTAAAGATCTAGATTTTTGTTTATCTTATCCATAAGGGTATTACCCTCCATTCAAAAGCAGTCTATTCTGTGTTCTATTCCAGTCCTATTATCTGAGAATATGTTTTTTTCAATAATTGAAAGAATTTACGTGCCTAATATGAAATGGAAATCACAATTATTATTTTTTAAAAGTTATTTATTATTAACATCTTATAATATATTCTCACAAAATTATGTAATATATGACATACAGTATCTTAACTCCTTTCAACAATTTTCACAAAATATCCTCTGGTCTATCACTCTTATTTCATAGAAAAAGCTGAAACATCAATTTTGTAGCTTACTTGAAATGACATAGCTAGTAATCCTAAACACCATGGTCTAAAAGTCAGGCTTTCTCCTCTCAGCTGTACTTCTCTTAAGCGCCATGGGGTCTTGAATTATAAAATAAATCCTCACTATTTTATATCCAAACATTAGGTTTTCTCAGCTTGCTTTACTCTGACTTTACCTTGAGTTGTTAAAGTTCAATACTATAAATGAAAGCCTTCCAATGGGTTCAAATTCAAGCTTCTAGCACTCTCATATTCACCTTATAAAAGATCCCCTAGACTCCAACTGTTTTGTATCAAACAACTGGACTAAAAACACAGAAATTGATCAGTTATCTCCAGAGATTTGAGTTCTGGGAGATAGAGACATCTATAGTCACATCACCTAGGTCTCTATAAATAATGAAGTGGTGGGCTTATCATGGTATGGGGGAAAAGTAGCAGATTGCTTACTGATTTCTGAGAAGAGGAGTTATTCAATCTGTAAAATAAAGTAAGAGCTTTTAAATTCTTTGTACTCCAGCCAGAGTTCTCCTATTGTCTTCATTATTTATGAATTACTGTATTCCTAACACTCCCTTTTCTACTTTTATAAATCACTACCCTTATAATCACCATTTAATTATTTTATTCTACACATGAGTAGATTTATGCTGTTCAACTTTCCTTTTGCATTGTTTTCAAGAAAATAATATTATAAACTGATACTTATATGCTCAAAAATAGTTACTTACTCTTTAAATCCTCTTTTTTTCTAAGAAGATAAGAAGAAAGATCAACTGAGGTTAATGGACCCTGAGATACTTGGTGGATATATGTTTAAGGGAAAACAAACAGTTTAGCCATTAAAATATATTCTGGTAGTACTAATGCCTAAGCAAGTTAACTTAAAATTAACCAATCCAATGCTAAACTAAGTAATGCAGTTTGGTCACTTGGTGATCCATCAATTAATAAGAGAGGAAATACTATGAGAAAACCATTTTTGTTCATGTAATATTGTTCACTATAATTGTGTGGCAGTCACTATGAAATGGAAAACCTGTGTGAATATCTTGAGTAGCATGTAAATATCATGAAATATTGAAATGCATTATCCTGCCATTCTTGAAAGAAAATTATCTACAAACTAGAAGACAGATAACAGGCCACAACCACTGGAGATCATGACCTCTACAGCCCACTTACCTGCATCCAAAGATAACATTTCTACTCTTCTGCCAGACAATATCCACTTAAGATATTCTTATATTAGTCACTGTCATCCAGATATCACCCTGTACCTCTGAAAAGTAACCTGAACATAGTTTTTTCTTTTTCGGAGAACCAGCAAGTCAGAAGCTGAACACATATGAGGCCCATTGAACTTTGAAATTCTTGGAGCTACTCTCTGTGGACCTGTACACCATTCTCTCCTAGATTACAATCATAGCTGGCAGGAAAAAAAAAAGAGAGAAACAATTTGTCTATTGAGGCCCTTGTCCAAAACACTGATGGGGCTGAGATTTGAAAGGGAGCTGAAATTGCATTACTTTGTTGCAAATGTGAATTATCATCTTTCTTGTCAAGTTGTTCTCATCTTTTGATAACACAGAGGATGATATGTTCTTGGAGTATTTATCATGGCACTTAACCCACTCTGAAAGCAAACTCTAATTCCCTTAGGAGAGCTTCCATTACCAAGTTATCCAATATTCATTTTGCCCTAAGTGCAACCTCTAAAGATAAAGTCCAATTTAAATAATCAATTTTTCTTAACCATCCCACCCAACAATGACTGGAAATGACTCCAAAGAAAAGAAGAGGCAGATCAACTTGGAAGCATGCTTTATATTTCAAATTTGAAAGTGATTTTCTTCATTGTGAACAAACATGATCAGGCATATAATTCATTGAAATTGTTTTCAGAAAAAATACAATGTAATATAAAGGACATAAAATTATTCAGATCAATTCATGTGTTTATCTTAAATCCTGCAATTATTTTTGGATCAGATTTACATGACATGGACATATCTTCCAAGTGTATTTTGTTGTTGTTGTTGGAAAATAACAAAATACAAATTGCATTTCAGAGTTAGATAATAGAATTTGGAAAATTAACTAATTATGTTGACATTGCAAAAAATCCAAGAGTGTAAATTTATTCAAATATAAACATGTTGAGACTAGGACAGTTCCATGAAGTAATGATATGATATATGGATTACTTTTGCTTGCTAATTTTTTATTGATCAAGACGCTCGGCAGTAACTGCTCACAGTGATGATGTATAGTTAGTTCTTGGCACCACCACTGAAACAAAAGGAAAAAAAAGAATAATTCATGATTATATTAATTCAGTCTTTCAGGACATCATGCTCTTGATTATTTTAATTTGTCTTTACATATAACCCAGACTGGGCAAGAGTAGAACTGAACTCAGGAAAATCGATTAGCCTTTGAGCAAAGTCATATTCACACATGCAACTGTCGTGTCTGAACAGCTTCACAAATCTGGATTAATGCTTCCTTATATTCAGCTTTAAGATATCACTGGCATCTATTCCTCAGATGCATGTTCAATTTACAACCAGCTTCTAGTCCTTCAGGTTCTCACTTTAATCCTTCAGAGAAATCCTTGTCTGTCATCCCCAAAGACAGTCTCATGTAATAGTCACCAATTCAACTTTTTAATGGTGTAGTAGAAGACAGAATATTAAGGAAACTTGCCAGAAGCAGTTGAAAGTTTTAATTAAATCTTCATCACAAAAGAGTTGTAACTTTTTTTTTAAACTTAACAAATCACAGTGAGTTGAGAGATCAAATTGGAGTTACTATTCATGATCACTAAAAGTATTCTCTTATGTACATTTTAGCATGGTCATCGGAATCTGGGTATGTATGACTCTTCATTTACATTGGTTTTATGCTTTACACTCTGAATAATGAAAGGAAAAGGTTGCCTTTATTTTCTTTTTTTATAATTTTTTATTGGATATTTTCTTTATTTACATGTCACATGTTATCACCTTTCCAGGTCCCCCCAGCTGGAATTCCCCTAACCCATTCCCTCTTCTTCTCCTTCTATGAGGGTGTTCCTCCACCTGTCTACCCACTCCTGCCTCTCTGTCATGGAATTGGCCTACACTGGGACATCAAGCCTTCACAGGACCAAGGGTTAATTATATAAGTCCTCTTTGCCCTTGTTGACTCCAAAAGAGTAAAAGTAGGATGTGGTTGGTTGCATTCCTTAGTTGTAACTTTTCTTGTTTCTTGATTGTATGCAAAGTTTTGCATTTACAGATACAAGTACAAAAATGTTTGTGAGGGTATAATATTTGAGGTTTCTAGAGAGGAATAAATAACAACAGGAAAATACATATTTAACACATGTGTATAGACAAATGTTATTATAAAGAGATAGCTCATGCAATTCTAAAGGCTGACAAAAGTCCTCCAATGTATAATCAGTTTGGTAATGCTTGGAAGAAAAAAAAAAGTACAGTTTGAGTATTACTCTAAAGTCTTGAGAAGCAGCAGGGCAAGTAAACCAAGTTAACCTGACTTAAA
The DNA here is from genome assembly GCF_011762505.2 of Arvicanthis niloticus. NCBI lineage: Eukaryota > Metazoa > Chordata > Mammalia > Rodentia > Muridae > Arvicanthis > Arvicanthis niloticus. The sequence continues at coordinate 21,614,402 of NC_133430.1, read as the reverse complement.
GAGACTGATGCTTGCCCAGATCAATGACAGGTGATAAGTTATTCCATCCCAAACTTCACAAGAGTTGAAAAGGCTATTCCATATTAGACAAATTAATCTACTTGCCTCAATCTGTGTGGGTAACAAACATCCTTACGTATTTACTAACCCAATGCAATATCTCCTCAAATTTCTAACAAGCTGTTGGTCAAGAACTGTAACAATTTATGTTCACTGTAATGAGATTTCCCTCTGAAAAATTCTTGAACATTTACACTTACAAAATACAATGCTGAATTTTACAGAAAGTAAACTGGACAAAGACTCTGAATTTATAATTAGATATTGAGGAACACATTTCTAATTGATATAGTAGACACAATATGATGACATAAGATTGGTTGAGGCTAATTTCTAAAGTAGAAAATGAAATGAAGAAATAATTTTTAATGAAACAAGGAATATACCTATGAATACACCTAACTCTTACTTTTATAAAGGATAGGACTGAAGGTCTGGACATGATTGAGCTTGTTATAACTAGTCATTTATCAGCACTTTAAAACAAATTTGATTCTGAAATCCAGGGTATTTCCTGAATGAAGGAATGTGGATTGTTATTTTTGTTGAGCTATTTTGAAGGTCTGAAGTATTTCACTGGAATCCTATGGACTTTTCAGAGCATTTGATTTCTGTTAGGGTATTTCTCATCCTTCTAAAATTTCAGGCCACAAAGGTATGGTTATTCAGAGAATTTGTTGCTCAGTGAATTTAATTGGCTAGTAAAATAATAAAGGTTCAATACAGTCATGAAAAGAACTTCCAGCCATTTTTGCATAAGCTAATGTACATAACTCATTGTTAAGACATTTAGAATTTCAATTAAGATCATGTTATATTATACCTTTGAACTTAACCTGTCCATAATAAATAGTAGAAAAAAATATGTAAAATCATTTAGTATTTTATTCTCATATTAAGTGAATTTTAAAATATTTTGATTTTTTGCATTTTTAATAAAATATAGTTGTATTTTTCAATATTTCTCTTATAGCTAATATTTGATACTTGTTGATTCTGGGTCATAAATCTGATATTTAATTATTAATTAAAATACTATATATTTCCAGACAGACTGTATGTTACAAAAAAAACTATATATAATATTATATAACATATCAAAATATAAAGAAGTATATATTTACTCTATATTGTATATAGAATATAAAGAAAGATAAAGACCAAGAGAGATATATGTGTTATTTGCAAAAGACAAAGTCTAAAAGCAGTGAGAATTCTTTTTCTACTAAGAACATTAATGATTATGCATCTTGTTTGTTGGTTAACATTTTTTAATCTCAATATTAGACCTCTTATCTATTGCCTTCAAAATGCTTTCTTTGTCTCATTCATTCCTTTATTACATCTGTCTTCTTTTGCACTATATCCTTATCATGATACTAGTTACATAGGTAAGGTAAGAGGTAATCTCTGGTAAATAGAGAAACAGGTAAATAACAATTCTATTTTAAACAACAGAAAATGTATGACTTCCAGACAGAAAATAGTCATCCTATACAGGAATGCCTTTATGCCAATATTTCAGTTTTCTCTAGTTGCTTAGTTTTCTTAACAAATATTCTACATTCTCCAATGTTTAATGCACAATAAATCCCTGGCAGGGCTCATTTAGCAGTCATAATGCAAAGATATATTTTTCTCTGCAGCCTCAGGAGCTCTGCCAATACTCACACAGTTTTATTTTTTAAACTTCTCCAATCCAGAGAGATGTGATAGGAAGAAACCAACATCACAAACTAAGAGTTAAAATCAATCTGGAGAGTTTAATGTGACTGATGAATACACCAAAGGTATACCCCTCCAGCTTGGAGAGACTCTTTCCTCTGCCCTGGGGTACACATTTTTTTTTTCTCCAGCAAAAATCATTCAACTTTGACCCAAGTGATGATTCAAGCTCTAGATTAGTAAAACTACTGATGCCTTTTAGATGTTTGTGATTTCTGTAAATTGCAAATAAAAATAATTAAACTCCAAGAATAGACAGTAGTATATTCAGTTGAAAAATCTTGTCTCTTACCGTGTCTAATAGTGGACATATTGATAGAAAGCCATAAACTCACCACAATGCCCTTACCTGAGAAATATAAAAATGCCCAGTATATTTTTTCTTAATTTTACTACATAGGAACTCTGGCTTGGTATGTGTTGATCTCTGTACAACACTTATAAGACCTGCTTGCTTTATTTTTATGCTGTTTTAAAAACATGTTTATAAATTTCTTATAAGCCTCTGAGCTTTAATTAAATGTTATATGATTTCCTGATTAATAACTCACTGTTTTATGACTAAGAAATCATGTCTCTATTTTGGCTCTGCTTACATACTTTTATCCAATTGTAGATAAAATAGTAATACTCCTACTTCAAGAGTTTCTTGATGTTAGCATACTTTAAGCTAACACACTAAAAAATACACAGAAAAATAGTCTATGTGATTATTTATATGATGGATAGTTTGGTTTCTAGGCTATAAGGAAGTTCAATTCATAACTTGTGAACATGTCATATGCTTGCTCTCTTATTTGCTTAAACCTTTTGGTAACACCCATATGTCTTTACTAAGAGAAAATTGCCATTAAGCTAAGCTAAATTAGTTTGAAATCTATTTAACAATATTTTTATCTGGAAACTACTCAAAAATTATATTTTCCAAATGGATGTCTTCCATCTTACAGACTTTAGTGAATTGAAATATGTGCATCATACTACAGACACCTATTCAGGATTTCAATGGGCAACTGGTTTAGCTTCAGAAAAGGCTGATTCTGGAATTATAGATTTATTAGATGTCATGCCCATTATAAGAATACCTATACAAATTAAAACACAAAAGAGTACAGCATATGTCTCTAATAAGATGAAGCAGTTTTTTTATATTATGATATAAAACATGCTACAAGCATATCACATAATCCTACAGGACATGCGATTACAAAGAGATCAAATTGAACTAAAAAAGAAGTGCTTAACAGGAAAAGGGGGCAACAAAATCCTTCAGAGATAAATAAGTACTTTAGAAATCTCAAATTTTAAAAATGCTAATGAACAAAACACTCTAGTTGCTGAAAGACACTGGATTGAAAAAGAAAGAAAAAGAAAACCTGCTGAACTAAACCAGCCTGCTGTTTATTTTAAGGATGTTCTGCCATCAGAATGGAAAATGGGAAATGTGTTAGACTGGGGGGAGTGGTTATACCTATACTTTCACAGGAACAGAAAAGCTATGGATTTCTTCCACAGTGATAAAAATTAGACATGACAAAGGGAGACAGACTGAAGACCATGGCTGTGGATGAGGAGAAGATACTAATAAGTTCAATAAGATATGTGATGCATATGTCTCTGAACACAGAGACAGCTCTGAAACATAAATGTCTATATACAGCCAATAAGACTTACTGAGTACAAAATTCTCATGACTTGAATACAAAGGGGTGGACTCATGGCTCGACCTGTATAGGTAGTTGAGGGTGGCCTTGCCAGGCATCAGTGGACATGGACAGCCTTGGTACCTGAAAGTTTGGATTCCATAGTGTTGAAGAATTGCAAGAGGAGGGAGGCAGGAATGAGAGGATGGTGGGAGCACACCCTCATAGTAATTGGAGGGGGGGAATGGGGTAAGGGGTTAGGCATCAGTGGAAGTGGATGGCCTTGGTGCCTGAAAGTTTGCATTCTCTGATGTTGGGAAATTTGAGAGCAGGAAGGCAAAAATGGAAGGATGGTCGGAGCACACCCTCATAGAAACTCCCAGAATTATATGGATTAGACATGACAGAGGCAGGCCACCAGAAGACTAGATTCCAGAATTCAAACAAACAATTATCTTGATATTAAAATTTGTTTTGAGAATTGTATATTGTAGAATACATAGCCTTGGTGAATCTACTCATCAGGCAAGCTGAGCAGACATGCTCGAACCTCTGATGTCCTGGAATTCCAGCTGGATGCAATGAAGACACAGTGTCAGAGGCGTATCAATTTACTCTTCCCACACCCCTCTTCTAATATCTCAACACCCATAATCAGCTTGAAGAAGTTGATAAAGAGTCGGCACCCCTATTCCCTGGGCTTGGGGACTGAGGTGGTTTAATATTGGGCTGTCTTTCTAGGGAAAAGTAGTCGTTTTGGTGGAACAGGGAGGATTAGCTAGGATTTATTGCATAGCCATAACCTACTGGTAGAAATATGTATAATTGTTATTAAGATGAACTTATAATTTCTTAAATGGTACAAAATTTACTTTGATTTTAAATTTAAGGTTTTTATTGGTATGAGCTTCTTAATATAAAAGTGAGGTGGATATTGTTACTATCATAGGCATTGCGCCAGTATAACACATTTAGGAATACAAGGCTTAGACCCAGTTCTTCTTTAACTTTTTTAACTTATTTGAGATGGTCAGCCTGTGAGTTAAGGGACTACAGTAAATTCATGGGTTGGAGTTTATTGTTAGGGTGTTTTCTATGTTTTATTTAGAAATAGCTGAGTGGAGTTAACAGGCAACAGTCCAGATTACCTTACATGGATAGTTGGTTTTCAAAACATCAGAAATCCACAGAATTGACATGACAAACATTTCTGTATTAATGTTCATTTTGATTAGAGACCTGTCTGCTCCTGACAGCTTCCTGTCTTGGATTCTAAGAAGAAATTGAGCATCTTTGGAGTTATTCCAATTGTGGTGAGTCAGCCACTAGGCAAGAATTGCCTCTTTCCTTCCACAGACAAATTACTGTCCAGAAAAGGACACACTTGCAGAATAGTCGACCGATTATATCTGCCAAGACAGAGTAATCAGCCTTTAATAATTCTGCATCACTAGGTCTGTCAGTGATTCTGGGTCAGAAGGCTGAAAATCAAATGTTCCAACGTTCTGTAGTATAGGGACTGTCTAGGTGTTCATCGGTCTCTATAAATTGGCTACGTTTTAGAAGCTATGCTTTGTGCTTCCCATAATTTCAGTTAACTCAGTCATTCTGGATCTCTGATGGGGTCCAAAACTTATAGTCTCATAGCCCTTCTTTGCTATTTACTTTGAGAGAAAAAATTTGAGAGGAGGGTTTTCAGCTGACATTCAGTCTAAAACCAAGAGAAAAAAAGCCAGGTTCAGAACTAGATCTTTTATTTAGGAGAGATGACAGAGGTTCTGCTTAGTCAACAAAATGATGGACTGGGTATTAGGTCTATCTTGCACCTTACTGACATAAATTGGTACAGTTATGCTCTAACTGTATTTTGAGAGAAAAGTTTTATTTTAACAGGAAGGGTGATATGTAGGAGGAGCTAAGGTGGGAGGAGTAAGGAGAGGAGGAGGAGAAGGAGAGGAGGAGCTAGGTGATGAGAGAGAAAGAGAGAGGGGAGCCAGACATGGAGGCAGATGTTCACATGTCTCTGCCAGTCAAAGATAGTTGATATATCTAAGTTGGGTATTAGGTTACATTTCTGATTGATATTGAGCATTACCAAATTTACAAAGCCATTGGTTAACATTAACAAATTGTATAAAAGCAAAAAGGAGAAGGGCGTATGGGATGGGGGCTTTCTAGGGAGGGGAAATGGGGAAAGGGGATGGCATCTGAAATGTAAATAAAATATACAATAAAAAAACAAAACAAACAAACAAAAAACAAAATTCTCATGACTTGTTATTACATACCATCCTTTAAGATGGCATGAATGGAAATTTATAATGTAGTTTGATTATGTGATTAAGGATGTTGTCTTTCTTTATTGGTCTTCCTTAACTGATCTGTACACCTTGCATGTTCCATACGAATGTGTTTACAGAATTATGTGTTGCTTGTAATGTTTCTATATTGCAGAATGAAAGAGGAGAAAGACAGATCTGACAAGACCCACATTCTGGGATGCTGAGATTCTGGAACCTTTCATTTCAGGTACTTGTTTGATTCTACCTCAACAATATCTAAGCTGTTTCCTCTAAAGATGCTTCCAGGACATTTCCAGAACAGCTAGCTCAACTGTTCAGCCTTTCAAACTGTTATAGTCAGGGCTTCAGCTAAGGCATGATCTTTTTCAGCACATAGAGACTGGAAAGCAAATCATGCCAGCTAGCCTTCCTTTGACAAAACCAATTTTCCTACATCCCATTGTATCTGCAGAAGAGAATTCCTCACCCCAACTCAGCTAGAAGCAAGCAAAAGAAAATAGTTGTCTCAGTCCCTTAGTTTGGGGTTCACAATTCTGGTTATTTTATGAATTATAGATATATTGTCATTTAAAGGGGTAGTTTACAAATTTTGTAGCTTTGGACAGGGAGGAAACGAGAGAGCTTAGAACAGGTATTTTAGAACAGGGATTTATATCTTTTCTTTTTTATAACATTCCTTCCTAGGTAAAGTAAAAGAAGATGGAAAAGAAAAGGGGGATATAGTAATATTATAGAAATTAGAGGAATAGACAAATAGAGATAGGTTGTCAAATTTACTCTTAAATAAAATATTGTATAGCCATATCTTACATTGGTAGACATCTTTATAATTAATGCAAATTGAAGTTACAATTTTACATTTTACAGAATTTATAGATTGATGCAGATTTAAGTTTTTTATTTGTGTGAATTTCTTATATTGATACAAAATTTGAAAATTAATATTGTTACACTTTGATAGGCATTGTGTCTATGCAACTCATTTAAGAATAGAAAGCTTAGGCCCAGTCCTTCTGATAACTATCATTGCAACCTGTTTAGTATGATGAAATAACACAAGTTAAGAACCAGATAGTAAACTCTTGTTTATATTAGATTCTGATTTAATCATAATAAATTGTTTTTAATTTACTCAAATAGTTAAAGTTTAACAGTTCAGATATACTTTATATAGATAGCTAGTCTTCTAATGCATCAGAATTCAACAGAATACGACATTTAATGCCATTTCATTTTTAAAGATTATTTGACTAGAGATATGTCTGCCCCTAACAGCACTCCTTTCTAGGTTCAAAGAAGAAATTGTAGATCAGTAGAATTGTTCCAGTTGTAGAAAGATAGCCACTAGGCAAGAATTGCCTTAATTTATGCACAGACAAAAAGACGTTGCAGGAAAAGGATACGTTATGTGGAATAGTTAACTATTAGCTCTTCCAAGACAGGGTAAGCAATCCTTCATAATTTTATTTTACAAGGGTATATCAGATGATCCTGGGCCAGAAGACTGAAGAATGATACTCTAACATTTTGAGGAATGAGTGACTGTCCAGATATCCAGCAGTTTCTACAAACTACTTAAATTTTGAAAGCAATGTTTTATATTTCCTAAAGTTTCTGGTAGTATTTAAGTTGTTTTCAGATTTCTAACAGTTTTGAAGACTAGCTACAGTATCATAGTCAAACTCAAGTTGTTTTTGCATTAACAGAGATAATAGAGATTTGAGAGGATGGTTTTTAGAGGCAATACAGGCCAAAACCAGAACATAATTCAGGTATAGGATTGTAAGCTCTTTAAGTTAGGATAGACAGTAGAGTGCTTTATCTAAATTGACCAATACAATGGACCAGGTGTTGAGTGAATCTTATACTTTATAGTTTGCATAATTTTAATGGTTGTGTTTAACTAATATCTGAGAGTCACTGCTATGTGGCACAGGGAAAATCGTCTGTCCTCAATAGATCTGCTTCAGAATGATTTTGTGTGAGGAGTAGAATAGCATAACACATTAACATCATTCATTATTTTATTACAAATTATTAGATAATATCATTTACAAATTACGTGATTAAAATCAGTAGGTCAGTTTACAAAAAACTTACAGTACAGTTATATTCATTTTGAGAGTCAACAGATTGTTTATTGTTAAAACACATGCACTCATACAGGGGGTTGTATTTAGTCATATGATTCAATTTTAGTCAAAACAAATATGACATATAAATTTATAATGGTATTAAAATATATTTTATCATTTATTTATCTTAAATACTACCCCTTGTACTCCATTCCTCCTACATTTATGAGGAAATTGCTATAGAGAAACATATTATATTGCCCCCTTTTCATAAGTACAATGCATATAATCTTATGCAGTACAGAACCATTTGTAATAATAAGACATGAATGTTATTTTATGTATTTACCATACAGTGTTTTTTTGTGTTTTCTTTCAGATTCCACCTCCACATATAAAACCCTTACTGCAATAGTCTACAATTGTATAAATTGTGCATTTCTGTAGGCTATAATTCTGTATTTCTTTAGTCCTTTATCATCAAGGACTTTGCCATCCAGATGTGTGTAAGGATACTCTGTGTGTCACTCTTATACAGATTAGTATTTTTGCTGAGCTTTTAAAACTATGAAGAATTATTATTATAAAACATGAATTAAAAAAAAAACACATTTTCATACTAGAACTCCAAATCTTTGAAAAAAAATAGCCTGGTTTTATTTGTTTCTTAATTAAGCTGAAGTTTTATTAGAGACAACTTATGCTGTTCATTGGAATCTTACACTCATGAATATTCAAACCATGCACATTCTAATGGTGTTTGGACTTATCAGTCCTACACATCTATTCCTCACCAGCGTTTTCTTTTTTCCTTTAAAATTTATTCATTTATTTATTCAATTTATATCACGATCATGCCCCCTTTCTCCTCTTTTCCCAGTCCCACCCTCACAATCCACTCCCCCACCCCACTCCCTGGCCACATAACCCCCTCTAATTTTCCGAGGAGAAGGTGAAGCCTCCATTAGGTGCCCCCTGATCCTGGGACATCAAGTTGTAGAGGACTGAGCTCATTCTCTCCCACTGAGACCAGACCTGGCAGTCCAGATAAGGGAAGGGGATCCAATAGAGTTAAAGACAGTTCCTCCTGGAGTAGTTAGGAGACCCACATGAAGACAAGGCTGCACATCTATTACAGATATATAGGATCTAAATCCAGCTCCTTTCTGATCTTTAGTTGGTGAGTTCAGTCTCTGTTAGCCCCCATGCATCCAAGTTAATTGAATCTGTGGGTCTTCTTCTGAGGTTCTTGTTCTAACTAGCTTTTTAAATACTATCCCCCACCTTTACATGAGAATCCCAAATCTCCAGCTGATGTTTGGCCATGGATTTTTGCATCTGTTTACATCTGCTTCTGGATAAAGCCCCTTAGGAGACAGATACGTTATACTCCTGTTCTTGAGCTGGGCAGAATATCATTAATTGTGTCAGGGGTTAGTTTTTCCTATAAGATGGGTCTCAAGTGGAACCAATCATTGGTTGGCCACTCTTAGAGTCTCTGGTCTATTTAAATCTACATATGCTGACTAAGGCACAACCAGCAGAGGTGAACTGTGTGCTGTTCCAAGACCTCTGTTTGTCCCATGGTTCTCTCAGCTTTCCAAATGTGGGCAGCAAGGCCCAGGGCATCCAGAATAGATGCTTTCCCAACAATCCTCTGCCTGCCTGGAAGGCTTGGGGCAGAGCCAGCAGAGGTGATCTGTTCCCTGTCTTCTGACCTCTATTGTCTTACTGACAGCTGTCACTGCTTTCTGGAGAAGGCCTGCAGGAATGCAGATGCAGTGCCATCCATTTTAAATATCTCTCTGTCAATCCAGTGCCTTCTGGGTCTACCTGGAGAACAACCCACAAAGATGAGCAATCTACTATTCCATGAGATTCATTGTCAGGCCCATTGTTCTACCTGCATTCTTGAGGAGTCCTATTGCCATCAGGAATATCCACTGATCACCAAGGACAACAAGATGCTAAAGGACGGAATAAGATCATCAACAAGAGCAAGGTCAATATGGTACCACCAGAACCCATTTATACTGCTGTAGCTTTCTCTGAATATCCTAACACAGCCAAAGAACAAGATGACCTTAAATCCAGTCTTATAAAGATGATAGAGGTCTTTAAAGAGAAAATAAACAAACTCGTTGAAGAAATACATAAAATTATATTAAAATTGGTGAAGGAAAAGGAATAAAAACTGTTCAAAACTGAAAATAAATATAAAAGCAATAAAAACCCCCACAAACTGAGGTAATCCTGGAGATGGAAAACTGAGTGAGGAGAATAGAAACTATAGATGCAAGCATAACCAACAGAATACAAGAGATGGAAGCAAGAGTCTCAGGCAAAGAAGATATGATTGAAGAAAGTGATACATCTGTCAAAGAAAATGCTAAACTTAAACAGTTCTTGATACTGCCTACTCAAAAAATCTGTAAATAATGAAAAGAGCAAACCAAGGAGGCTAACTACACTCAAGAAAATGAAAAGAATAAATAAACGTATATCATTAAACCAAAGGAAGTAACACATGCAACCCCCCTCACACACACACACTCACACACACAGGTTTGTATGCCCATACTCACACATATGTATACTACCACTACCAACACCAAAATAACAAAAATCAACAATAACTAGTCATTAATATCTCTCGACATCAATGGACTCAATTCCCTAATAAAAAGACACAGTATAAGAGAATGGATGCAAAAATGGGATCCATCATTCTTCTGTGTGCAAGAAACACACTCCAACAAAAAAGAGTGACATTACCATAAAGGACTGGAAAAATAGTTTTACAAGCAAACAAACACAAGAAACATGTCAGAGTAGCTATCCTAATATCAATAAAATATCTTTCAGCCCAAAATAATCCAATGTGATGAAGGACATACACATCAAGAAAAAATTAATCTACCAAGATGACACTTAAATCTGAACATCTATACCCAAAATTCAAGAGAATACCCACATCTGTAAAAGAAACATAACTAAAGCTTATATCACACATCAAACCCCACACATTAATAATGGGAGACTTCAACACAACACTGTTATCAATAGTCAGCTCATCAAGACAGAAAATAGAGAAATAATGGTTCAATGAATTTATTAATCAAATAGACCTAACAAATATTTACAGAACATTTCACCCAAACAAAAAAAGAGTATACCTTTTTCTCAGCATCTCATGGAATTTTCTACAAAACTAAATCATACACTGTTACAAAGCAAGCCTCAATAGATAAAACAAAATTGAAATAACCCCTACAAATTGAAAAAAAACATGTTGCGTTCTTATGAACTCATAGAAACTGAACAACTCTTACTGAATGACCATGGGTCAGAGAAGAAATAAAGGAATTAATCACTTTCTAGAATTCAATGAAAATGAAGTCATGACATACTAAAACTTAGAGGAGACAATTGAAGCAGTGCTAAGAGTAAAGTTCATAGCATTTGGTACCTTCATAAAGGAATTGGAGAGATTTTATACTAGCCACTTAAAAGCAAACATGAAAGATAAAGAAAAAAGAAGGCAAACATACCTAAGAGGAGTAAACAGCAGGAAATAATCAATCTCTGGGAATCAAATAATCAATAAATGAGAAACAAAGAGAACAATCCAACGAATCGATGAGAATAAGAGCTGGTTCTTTGAGAAACTCAACAGCATAGACAAGCCCTTATCTAGACTAACTCAAAGGAAGAAAGGCAAATAGAAATGATGAGGGGTCTATAAAAGACACTGAGCGATACAAAGAATCATCAAACAAAACAGTGCTCCTCCTTTGTAGACATAATAAGTGGGCTTGAAAAAATAAGGGAAACAAAACCAATTAAAATAGCCATAAGCAATATAAAAATATTTTGATGTATTTCTGGCCAGGCAAGTGAAAGAAAGTCTGTATAACAAGAACTCCAATCTCTGATGGATACTTCTCCTATACTCATGGCTTTATAGAATTAACACATTACAAATGGCCATCTTAATAAAAGTAATCTGCAGATTTAAAGTAATTCCCATCAAAATTCCACCAAAATTGTTATAGAACTTGAAAGAGTAAGTCTTAACTTCGCTTGGAAAAACAAAACAAAACGAGACAAACAAACAAAAACCTAAGATATCTGAAACACTCCTGTACAACTAAAGAACTTTTGTAGGTATCACCCTCCCTTATTTCAAGCTGTTCTACAAAACAGTAGTAATAAAAATCTGCATGGTGTTGGCATAAAAACAGACAGGCTGATAAATGCAATAGAATCAAAGACTTAGAAATAATCCCATATACCTATAGATATTAGATTTTTGACAAAGACAACAAAACCATACAATAGAAAAAAAATCATCTTCAACAAATGGTACTTGTCTAATTGAATATCTGCACGTAGAAGAATTCAAGTAGATTCATATTTATCACCCTGCACAAAACTCAAGTCAAAATGTATCAAAGAGCTCATCAAAAACCCAGACACTATGTTTATAAGAGAAAAAATTGGAACTGTATTGAACACAGTGGCACAGAAGACACCTTTCTGAGCAGAGCACCAATACCTCAGAAACTAAGATCAACAATTAATAAATTAACCCCATGATACTGAAAAGATTCTGTACGGTAAAGGAAACCATCAGTAAGACAAAATAGCAGCCTATATAATGAAAGATATCTTCATTATCTCTACAGCTGACAGAGGACTAATATCCAAGATAAAATAAAATAAAATAAATTAGACACCAACAAACCAAAAGAACCAATTAAAATGGGGCACACAGCTGAACAGAGTATTCTCAACATAGGAGTCTCTAATGGCCAAGAAACACTGAAAAGTGTTCAACATCCTTAGTCATCATGGAAGTGCAAAAAAAAAAATGATTCTCAGATTTCATCTTATACCCATCAAATAAGATCAAACACTCAAGTGACAGCACATGCTGATCAGGATCAAGGGTCAAATTCCTCCATTGCTTGTAGAAATGAAAACTTGTACAATCACTTTGGAAATCAACTTGGTTTTGTAGAAAACTTGGAATAGTTCTACATCAAGACCCAGCTATATCATGGCTGGCTACTATACCCAAAAGATGACCCACATTACAAAGGAACTTGATCAACCATGTCTGTAGCAGCTTTATTTACAATCTCTAGAAACTGGAAACAACCTATATATCCCTGAACAAAGAATTTATATAGAAAATATGGTACATTTATACAACAGAATAATATTCAGCTATTATAAACAAAGACATCATGAAATTTGCAGACAGATGGAGGAAACAAGAATATTATCTTGAGTGCAGTAACCTTGACCCAGATAGAAATGCATGATATTGACTCACTTATAAGTGGACATTAGCCATAGCATATAGGATATGTATCCTATAATGCACAGGGCATTATAAAGAATAAGGAGGGCCCAAGGGAAGATACTTAAATACCACTCAGAAGGTCAAATAATCATGAGAGGTGGATAAAGGGAAAGAACTGGTGGGAGAGAAGATTAGAAGAGGATGGGGTAAAAAGGTAAGGATCCAGTATAGGGAGCAGGAGTGGCAGAAGTCTAAGAGAGAATGGAAATAGGTGTTAGGGGCATTTCTGGGATGAGCAAGAGTCCGTGGACAGCAGAGGCTCCCAGGAGTCTATGGAGGTGACCCTAGCTGAGACTCCTATCAGCTGGAAAGATAAAAACTGAAGAGGCCACCTCCTGTAGCCAAGTGGGACTTCTAATAGAGAGAGGATGAAATCAACCAACTCACAAAACCTTTGACTCAAAGTTTGTCATGCCTACAAGATGTGCAGAGATAAAGATGAAGCAAAAGTTGAGGAAATTTTCAACCAATGACTGGTGTCACTTGATACCTATATTATAGGATAAAGCCATTCCCTGATCCTATAAATAATGCTATATTATGCTGTCAGTACAGGAGCCTAGCATACCTGTCTCCTCTGAGGCTAATATCCACTTAGTGTGTACATACCATGCATGTCCTTTTGGGTCTGAGTTACCTCACTCAGGATGATATTTTTTAGTTCCATCCATTTGCCTTCAAAACTCAGGATGTCCTGGTTCTTAATAGCTGAGTTTTTGTGTAAAAGAACCACATTCTCTGTATCCATTCTTCTGTTGTGGAACATCTGGGTTGTTTCCAGCTTCTGACTATCAAAAACAAGGCTGCTATGAACATAATGGAACATGTGCCCCTGGGGTCTGGTGAGACATCTTTTGGGTTTATACCCAAGAGTTGTATAGCTGGGTCTTCAGGTAGATCTATTTCCAATTTTCTGAAAGAATAATTACTGTTGTTCTTTTTGCTACTTTCTTCATATTTTCTGAGAGTTTGTGTTGAGTGCCTGAGACTTTTGGCTTTGAGGATATAGCTCTTAATATTGTAAAACGGTAACAGTAATGTTTTTCTTTTTTCTTTCCTTATTTTCTTTCTTTATTTCATTGTCAATCAATGACATTAATTTTCTTGCTTGCATCTTTCTTTCTTTCTGTTGTGATTATAACAATTCTTAAAGTTGTTGAACTTGATAACATTTCTCTATCAGTTATACTGGTAGTTCTTTTTAAGCCTTATCACTTGGCTTGACAGTAGAGATTATAATGATGCAATTCTGTTTCCACTGTAGTATGTGTAAGAATGTGTATGGAAACTAAGTAAGTATTGCTGAATCTTTAATCCTCAAATATTCAAGGAATAAAGATAATGGTCAATATTTTTCCTTGTTTCACCTCTTGAGCACTAAGGCTCTGATAGGCAACATATTTTTCCTTAATGTGCAAGAAAGGCGTAATACATCTGAAAGCTATCTATCTCCCAAATGATGTTCCTGGAAAATGATCTTCACTTCCTCTTGTCAATACCAAAGAAGAGTGTGTTCTATCACTTATTTATACCTAGTTTGTAAGTGGATACATAGAAGATATTTTTGACTAATTAGGTTTGTGACTGTGTAGTATAAGGCATAAGTCAAGTTTAAGAAAAACTATGTTTGCATTCATTCTATACTTGTGGAGATGGGAAATGTAAGACAGAGTAATTATTTGAATTCTGTAGGTTATCTATGATTCCAAATGAATTTATTTATGTGTTAAATCATGTACTAAAAGAGGAGACAAAAAGAAAGGGAAGAGAAGGTATGTGGATAAAGAAAAATGTACCTTAGAATTCTTTCACAAGCATTATCCATCTGCTGTTATTTAGAGATATTAACCCATATTAGAAAAACACCTCTTATTTGTCACCATCATGAAATATCATTGCACAAATATAACCTCACTGTCCTTCCATTTCTAAAAACACATTGCAATAAATTGTATATATTATTTAGTATTTTTTCTTCTCGTTTCAAATAGAAATGACCCCCAAATGAGAATGTAGTATGTCTTATTTTAAACTAGTATATTCAACATTTATAACAAATAAAATTGAAGAAAATGTCTAAAGAAAACATTTAGTAAGAAAACCTGGATTTTAAAAATATTACTTGATTCTTTTCACCTTACAAGTTGTGCATGCTAAAGAATAAGGAGAGTATGTCATTTTCCTTATCAAGTACCTTAAAATAATCATTAGGTCTCACAAATGTCAAAGCAAGCTTTGCAACTCTGATTTGAGGTGTATGTGTCTTGACAAAAGTTGTATTCTTATAACTTGGTGTAAGCTCTGTATTATTTCACATGTTCAATAAATATTTGCTCAAAACATGAAATGATTAACAATGAAATAAGATTCTCCATGTTTTCATGAATGCTTTACAATAAGAGGAAAGAATAGCAGTTTGTACACGCATGTACACTCACACACATACACAGGGGAAACGGGGAGGGAGAGAGGAAGAAAGGGAGACCAGGGGGGGGAGTAGAGTTGTAGTGAGGAGTGATCCACTTGTTGTAAAAGGCCATGATGTTCCCTGCTGTTCTGCAACCCAATGAGAATTAGGAAAGTGGACAAAATTTTCACAGTAATAAACTGAGATATTTTTATAATGACATTAATTATCATATGTGTCTGAGGCTATGTGTGAGGACTTTGTAAAATGTAAATAGATTCATATGACTCATTTTTTTAACTTGGCATCTCCAGTGTATCCTGGTAGCCAGAATTAAGCCACAAGTTAGTAAAAGCTTTTTGGATATGTCAGAACTTGCAAAGAAAGTATAATCTGTAATTGATAGTTCTCTTTGAGGTTTCAGGAGGCTAACTCTATTGAGAATTACACATAAAAGCAAGACTAGCCTCACCACCATGTCAGCAATCAGGTAAACATGCATGTGTTTGTATGACAGTAGCCATTTATAGATAATCTGAAGAAACCTGCCAGGAAGCATGGCTATGTTAGCTCCTCACAATATTTTTTTTTTTTTTTGCTTTTATTGCTGTGAGATGATTTCTGTTTTCTTCTTTAGGCTCTTCTTACAATACAAATGTGTATTCCATATGGGTCTACTTAGTCTATGGTCTATGTGTGATAGAATACTCCACTAAAGACAAGATAATTGAAACAAATCTATGGACAAATGTCTCCTGGTTAGATTTCATAGAGCTGATATTAATGGTCCTCCTACAGGAGAAAAGTAAGCATTAATCATACCCAACAGTATACTTTTTTATACAGCAATCTTCAATAACATTTGCCTAGCAAGAAAATCCCCTTGGTGACCAACTTGGACAAGCATTCAGGGGTAACTCACCACTTTCTCATTTTATTTAAGTCATAATCCATGAGACAAAGCCTGTGCCTAGCATCATTATTGTGCTAAGCAAATGGATCATAGACCAAAAAGGAGAGACTATTAAAATTTTGTTAAGTGGACATAGTGTTAAACTGATACCTAATGACTTAGTTTTACCTTTACATCAGTAAACCTCTGAACCCACATCAAAGAAGTTTCTATTTGCAGTAGATGTTGATGAAACATAGAGAAGTGCAACTGTTCAAGATTAAGAAAATAAGGAAGAATGAGTGTGTGTGTATACATACACATATATATCACATACACACAGAGACACAGAGACACACATATGTGTGTGTGTGAGAGAGAGAGAGAAAGAGAAAAAAAAGGAAGAGAGAGAGAGAGAGAGAGAGAGAGAGAGAGAGAGAGAGAGAGAGAGAGAGAGAAGAAGTCTACAGACTCCTAAACTTCAGAGGCATTGAAGGTTTCATTTCAGGACACCTTTGTTATGTGCACATCTCAATAAAGTCAAGTGTATATTAGTTTCTGGGTATTTATAAAAGTTTGACACTTCAATTTTTGAAATATACAATGTCTAATTAAAAGTACACCTATCTTAACTGAACACAGTTATTGCTATATATCATCATTTCTCAACCTGTG
This sequence comes from Arvicanthis niloticus, assembly GCF_011762505.2. NCBI lineage: Eukaryota > Metazoa > Chordata > Mammalia > Rodentia > Muridae > Arvicanthis > Arvicanthis niloticus. The sequence goes on along the minus strand of NC_133430.1, from coordinate 21,597,251 downwards.
GGCTGTCACCCCTTTGGGAATTTGAATTACTCCTTCAAAGGAGGTAACATATCAGATATCCTGATTGTTATTATTATTCATATCATTAGCAAAATTATAGCTATGAAGTAGCAAAGTAATAATTTTATGGATTGGGATCACCAAAATCCGAGGAACTGTGCAAAAGGGTCACACATGTAGGACAGATGAAAGCCATTGCAATAGAGTCTAATAACCACCATGGGCTTTAATGAACTGTAATACTATGCTAATAATCTAGCCTTGATATTGATGGCTGTTGATTAACCTAGGTGGTGATTGCTGATGACTGCTATGTTGGCCACTTTTTCAAATACAGTGAAATTTGAATATCAGTTAACATTTCAAGAATTGGTTCTATGCAGCTTATGCTGTTGGGTGCAAACAAAGAAATCACAATAAAAATTTCTCAAAAATGGAACTAATATTCTAAGCACTGCTGCTGCTTAGTCAACTAACTTTTCACAATATTTGTAATTCCTTGTTATCACTTCTAAATTAAAATAACCTTATTTGCAACATCACTGGGTTACAGTTCACATAAACACCATTTATTTTTCCTCAATCCTAAAAAATAGTACTGCATTATAGTTTATCATGAGGCTACAACAATTCATTCCCTTCTTTGGTTCTCTCTCTCTCTCTCTCTCTCTCTCTCTCTCTCTCTCTCTCTCTCTCTCTTTCTATCCATCTATCTCCATTTTAACCACATCAGCTGTTACCTCTGGGAATAAAGTCTTAAAAACCTAAATATTACCTATGAGTGATGGAAAAAGTCTCTTATGTGGATAATCTAATGACTTTCCATGCTACAAATGTTCTCATTGGATTTAGGTTGTCTTTACCAGTGGGGGTTAATTTACTCTGTACAATTCTACCATGGAAATCACATGATATTTAATAGCCATATATAAAATATGTCCTAGATGATCAGATTTAGACTGTAAGTTATTTTTCACCAATATGCTACATAATGGGCACAACCTTAAGACTCAGCGGACATCACTTTAAAAGACCTTGGGTTAACAAGCTCATTACTGAGGAGTGGCAATACTTTCAAATGCAGTTTTTCCCTACAGTAGATCTGAATGGAGCACTTAAAATATTCAGTAAAGTATGCTGTAAGTAGATGTGCAAGGATTCAGGATTTGCGGTTTTATGTGTAAAACACAGAGCATATGTAACTTTTTTTTTGTCCTTTTGTTTTGTGATACTGGATTTTAGTGGGTAAGCAGGAATAACATACCCACTCCTTCAGTTTTCCAAAGGCTGGGATGGCAGGTATACACAAGTTCTGGCAATATTTAATATTATTATTAAGAATAGAAGTTTTAAATTTTATTTTGTGTTGACTGATTCAAGTAGTTATATAATCAATTTTAGTCATTTACATCACCCTCTCATAATGAAATCATTCTTCTAAAAAAGACTCATCCCTATTTTCTAGAATTCTTTTAGCACAAACCACTGATTTTATTGAATTTATTGCCTGAGTATGGTAGGATGTTATTTATTGCAACAAGTGCAACTTTTCATTGGTTATATCAGTGAAGAAAATGACAACATCAGCAGTCATAAACTCCCAATAGTTCCTAAAGTAGGAGACATGATTTATTGTCCCCTCCCTGATTCATGTTGAAATGTTGATGGGATTGTCTTGTGGTGAGTCTTACACAGGCCCATCGAGTGTATGACTGTCACTACTTAGCTATGTTGCAAGACATCTTTTGTTGAGCATCTCACAATTGGCTCTTACATCTTCCTTCTGCCCTAACGTCTATGATGTTCCCTGAGCCTTCCATCCAGAGATGAGCAGTCCCAGTTAGTACTAAATGCTTCTTTATGATTTATTCTCAGCACTTTTCTACTTATGTGCTACCATCTTATATAAGGTATTCACAATGCTGGGCATGTATTGACTTCAACTGAAATTTATGAGCTGTGTTAGTCCCAAAGGATAGAGTTTTCCTGCTTTTTAGATTTGAAATGAGAGACTGGCTACTTTCTACCTCTGAAGGTCTTAAATAGAAGTCTCTTTCACCCACATACAAAATGTGTTGCTTAGTACAGCTGGATATATTGCTCAGGCTTTCACTGCCGCACCAGCAGATTTGCCTTGTTCTGCTAGATAGTAGTGATGTTTTCTTCCCCTAAACCTTATGAACTAACCTCTGTTACATTAGAGATTTTGCCTCTGTAATGTTTTCACTTTTCTCAACACTCAGAAGACTGAAGAGTGTTTGAATTGCTCTCCGGAGTAGTCACAGTTTAAGTGTTGTCATGGGTTTGTGTAGTCCACAGAAGTATTCGTTATGTGAGCAGGATAGTTGATTGTTTTCTCATCGTTCTATGGCACTTGGCAATGCATTTCAACTTTCTTAAGCAATGACCTCTCACTTTCAGACCTGAGCTAAGTGTTAATTTTAAAGATGAACTATAACTCTATTTATTAATTTTACTTTTACTCAACTTTCTCTCAGTAAAACATATTAATTGAGAAATTTTATTAGACTCTTCCTGGAAATTGTAAAAGATGTAATATGACTGGTTTGCCAATAGTTGTAGAAAGTATCAAACACAGAAAATTATATTAATTATTCTGCAATAACAATAAAGCAGCGACATCAAATTCCCATTAATGAGGAAAATGACAAATTACAAACTTTACTACAAATTTAAAACAAAAAATAAGGAAGTAATCTTAAAAGTATATAAAAAGTTAATACTTTATGATTGTATATAAATGTTTTTATTCCAGAAAAGAAATGTTTACTTCCTACCTATATCTTAAGTTATTCTATTCAATATATTTCCCTCGCATGATATAGTAACAAAATGAGACTCGGGCGGAGAAAAACGGGACTGAGCGGGATTCGAACAGGCAGATAGAGAGAGAACACAGACAGGCCCGCACCCTCTGCAGGTGGACGCCTTAGCAGCTGTGCCACCTCCAGTTCACTGTTTTTCTTCTTTTAAACCTGGGATTAATAGTTTATTTTTTGATCATGTCTCATATACCTCATATTAACATACATTCTGATTAAGTAATCTCTGTCATTATCTGAATGTTACAATTTATCTACCTTGTCTTTGAGCCTTGATTTTTTTTTCACCCATACATACATGTTTGGCCTTTCTTTGAGATTTTTGTTTGATTTATGGAGATGCTAATTTTAATCCAATAGTTTAACATTTCTCATTATTTCTATTTATTGAATTATTTTGTCCATATTCAGTATTGTCTTTCTTATTTTGCCCAACTTTAATCATATTCTCTTGGAAATTTTAGAACTTGATTTGTGTTCATTTTGCTTTTATTAAATATTCATATAATTAGTATTTTTTTGGAGTCTTGTCTATGATTTTATCTAACTCACTTCAACAAGGTACATTATATTTAGGTCTCTCTAGAGAGTCTAGACTCTGAATTCTTTTCTTGGAATTTCATGTTCAGTACCTCTGTATTGTATCTGGATTTTGATGACAACAATTTTCTGTTTTTCATTTTTTCTTTTGCATGCTTTTAGTCTTTTTTCCTTGCTTGAATTAGTCATTTAGTTAATACTTTTACTTATTTTCTTTCTATTAAATTGTCACAAGAATAGAGTGTTCTTACAGGCTAGCATTGTAGCATTTTCTTTGTGTAATATCTTTATTAAATGTACTGATTATAACCTAAATAATTCCATATGATATGTGTTATCACCACTCCTGTCATTTTTAACTATCCTGAAACAAAATACCTTTGTGCTGTACCTTTCAGCCCTATATTGTTTCCATTAGTATCTTGTTCCCTTCCCAAGAAGAAAGAACTTTGTTTTGACACTGTAGCAAGAACCTCTCCAGAAAGCATACCTTTTTCCTAGAAGCAATACTGAAGGATATTATTATGTTGGGTTATTACAAAAGGAACACGGAATCACCAGATGGAACAGTTGGTCATCAGGTATGGTTTGAGAGGATTTAATAGGAGACAAGATACTCTGTAGAAACATAGCTAGCACACTGGTTTCTAGAGGCTAATAAAGTACAATTTATAAAATTAATAAAAAAGTAGAAAAGACAATAGTGGTTAATTCTTTCTATCACAATAATTAGTAATTGGTTATTTTTGTTTTTTAATTCATTACTAAATTTTGGGGTAGTTCTTATATATGCCAGTTGTGCCCCAATATTTCACCTATCCAAGATGAACATGAACTCCCAAATGTCTTGTCCAGAACATATATTCTGGGACTACAGGTACCAACATGCCTGATTCATATGGTGCTGATCACTGAATTTATGGCTTAGTGAATGAATGCTAAGGAGGTTCTCTCCCAATTGGGCTATATCATCAGGCCTGATAATTTATACTATAATTTTGCTTATAGTATGCTTTTGAATTATATTACTTAACACTAAAATTCATTAATTTGTCTAAATTATTTTATAGTTTATTTATTAATTCCAATTATAAAGTGTTTATAGTAGTTTACAAACATAAATTACAGTCACCAAAAAAAGCATCTATATTTTTGTGACACTCAAATTTAATGAATTTAGTGGTATGTTCTTTCTGTTTGTGTTTATTTCTATCTGTATGGATATATAATATAGATTATATATATACAGTAATATATAATATATACATATAATATATATAATATATATTATATATATATATTGTGTGTGAGTGTGTGTTTGAAGCTGATAATCAAGATAGTCAAGCATGTACACATGAGAGATTGAATAAATGGACTACATATTTCTACAAAAAGATCTGAAGAATTTTACAGGTGGAAATGTAAAAGGGTTATGAATTTTAACGTTAGGAAAAAGAAGTGTTATATCATAGAAGACACGGAACATGAAATAAAATCATACCACAAATTAATGGCAAATTTTATCTCCTAAAATATTCTACAAACTTTGATTTTTATACCACAATTTTCAACATATTACATTATGCAAAATCATTACACAACTCATATAGTTATGAGATTAAAAAGAGATATAGCTCCTGGATATAAAGGGAATGTTAGAAATTAAGAAACAATACACAGAAAATTTCCATATATATATATATATATATATATATAATTTTTATTTAAGGTTTTTTGTTTTATATTGTGTAGGCTTAGTTTTTTAAATTAATTATTTATTTGTTTACAATTCAAATGATATCTTTGTTCCTCTCTCTGCAAAACCCCCATCCCATTTCTTCCATCCCCTTTGCCTCTATCAGGGTACTCAACCACTACTGCCTCACAATTCTAGCATCCCCCTATGCTGGAGTATCAAGCCTTCCTCCCTTTCCATTGATGTCAGACAAGACCATATTCTGCCACATATGTATCTGGAGTCTCAGCTCCCTCCGTGTTTATTCTTTGCTTGGTGGTTTAGTTCCTGGGTGCTCTGGGTGGTATATTTAGTTGATACTGTTCTTCCTATGGAGTTTCAATCCCTTTAAGCTCCTGCATTCCTTCCCTAGCTCTTCCTTAGGGGTCCCTTAGCTCAGTACAATGGTTGGCTGTGAGTGTCTGCATCTGTTTTGGTTAGGTGCTGGTAGAACCTCTCAGAACAGCCATATCAGGCTCCAGTCAGCATGAGCTTCTTGGCATCAGCAATAATGTGCGGGTTTAATGGCTTTAGGTGATGACCTTTCCTTCAGTGTCTGTTCCAGTTTTTGTCCTTGTCTTTTATCTACATCTCTTCTTTAAATCCATTCTTTACCAGAAGTTCATTGGATTTTTTTTCTACTTGAATAGGAAATAATGCCTATACAAATGCACTTTCTCAATGGCACTTTTAGTGAATCTCCACAGGAGTCTTGTGATGAAAGAAACAGAATTAGAGAGCATAAGGAAATATCTTCCAAGCATCTACTGCTATATGATATTGGGTGAACTTTTCTGTTTTTCCAGAGTCTCCAATACTATGGTAGTTTGAAAATATTTCATGAGGTTTTATTACTCTCTGTCTAAAGTATGAACTGTAGCAATGTTTTTAGCTGCTATTTTCATAAACTGAGTATCAACTAAAGGAGGTTTTATAAAGTATGAACATATTCCTGATTCCATAAATCTTAAGACATTTACAAACTCATGAACATTATTTGCTACCTTGTTTCTTTACAGATAGGTACAATGATGCCTTCGGCTAAACTTTTCTGTTGAAGAAATACTAGTAACATAAGTGAATTTATTTTGCCAATTAAATAATAGTCTTCATTAACCTTGTTCAATTAAAACTGAAATCATCAATATGTACTAGAAAGATAAATATAAATTCATGAGCACTGGTATAATTATCATAAATACTTCTGAGCTCAGTTGACATGTAACTGTGACAACAGTAATGAAAGTTTGATGATGAACTGTCTAACACATCTGATGAACCTTGAGGAATGAAGAAATAGAATTGATTAACATATAAGAACATTATTATATGTGCATGAGCAAAACAGTTTCTTGGTAAGTCTAATAGGTGTGATGTTACATAACTGGCAATGATCTTGGGAGTTATTTTAATAAAAATATATGCTTTATAATTACTTGTGTCTATGATTCATTGTTTTCTTACAACTGACATTCTACTTTAAGTATATAAATACATGAATGAAAATATCCTCAATTACCAAATTACATGCTAATATTTGTCTTGTTTTAAATGACAAAAGAAAGTAAAAAGCAAGAAGGGACGGAAGGAAGAAAGGAAGGAAGGAAGGAAGGAAGGAAGGAAGGTAAGGAAGGAAGGAAGAAAAAAGAAAAAATGAACCAACAAATCCTTTTCAACTCAGTGCCCCTGGGCATCAGATTCAACTCAGAAGAGCTTCCAGGTGTGCTCTTCTTCATCAATGATCATACCTGCTTGGTTTTTAACTCTTAAATTTACACAATCATCCCACAGTCTAACAATGCCTAAGAAAAAATACACACCACAAAGGTATTATTCATCTTCTATAGTACTTCCAGAGTATACAATTACTGACATGTCTCTCATATAAGAAAGACGTTGTGTAGTGACCACCTGGTTTTCCAAACGTAATAGTCACTATTGCTTCGTATTTTTCTGAACTCCATCTTGTTTAGTGTGTACCATTGTTCAATACAGGAATGGAATCAAGCAACTTCTAACTCTTACCTGTTTATGTCATACACAAATAGATTCCATATTATTATTTATTTTAACATGGTAGGGGATAGTTTCAGTTACTATGTGTATTTCTGTGTAGGACTCTGTACTTGTGTGACATGTGTAGGTGGAACTTAGAGGAAGGAATTAACCAGGATATTAGCTATCATCTTCCATGTCAAGGGAATGTTATATAGACAGAACTTACTCCTTAGCTGAAGAACTGAACAATGGAAAATATCCTTAATTACCAAATTGCATGCTAATATTTTCTTATATTAAATGAAAGAAAGAAAGAAAATAAACCAACAACAAGTCCTTTGAAGCTGCTAATTCCATGCTCCCTTGAATTATGGCTTCACTGCCCTATTTGAACACTCTATGAGGCTTCTCATATTGGGGAGACACATTAGTATTAGAAGTCTATTATAATCATTCAACATTTTTAAAGCTGAAAGCTACAATTGCACATTTTTCTCACTAGAGCCTTCTAATTTATTTGCATGTAGAACATCTGCTCAGCTCTCAGCATTAAATGAACTATTATGACCTTGTTCATAACTGGAGTGTTATAACATTTCATTTGCATATATTTCAATATAAAAATGTTTACAGAAACAAGTCCAGGCACAAAAGTAGAAAGGAATGCATGTACACGTTTATATCCTAGTACCTGCCAAGGCTTCATGTTAATTTTTACATGGACTACTTCTGGTGATCTGACTTTTTTTGTTGTTGTGTTGTGTGGAGTATGTGTTCATTTATCAGTGTGTAAGATCTTTGCCACTAAGGAAGGGAAGCTGGCTGAGGTCATGGTGAAGCTGACCCCATATGTAGCTGCAGGGGAGGATGAGTTGGCTCTCAGAGGAAAGTAGGCAGATAGAGAAAGGGTGATAACTATTCAAGTATCATGGTCAAGAGCACTGACAAGGATGAACTTGGTTGTTAATATAATAAAAAACAGGATCAATACAAAAAGGAATAACTAACCCAAAAGTTGATATTCACAATATAAATGTAAAAAGATTAAAGGCTTTAATTTAAAGTAGGTTGTATGTAACAGCATATAACTTAAACATTCAATCAAGGCTATTTGCAGCACAATCAAGAATATTGAATGAGCACAATCATTTTTGAACTTCAATACTGATATGGACAAGGTAGTTCATTAGATGAATGCAAAGAGAGAGGGTGGCAGGCACAGTATCATCCCACCTCTCCCCTGGTATCCAAACAACTGACCTTCTACCTCACAAAGCAAGGTTTATACACAGACTTTGAAACACAAAGAAAGCAACTAGCAAGAGAAACATATAATTCACAGTCAGTGACATTGAATATGTGAGGATATAAAATATAAAATTAGTGTAGCTACAACTGATTCTAGAAATCATAGACATTTTTAAAAGGCTGACTCTTCTTAGATGTAGAACATTCATGAACATTAACTGCATATCAACCTGCCAAACCTTCTGTTTTTAAGTACCAAAGAGTAAAAGTAGCAAGTTATCGCTGATCCTAATGCCAAATAATTTAGTAAAGTAATAACACTACCAAAAACTAAAATAATCAACCTGCAGAGTCATGAGTGTGTCAAATATCTTCATTAGAAATAATGAAAAATGCAAATATTATAGCATTATTTCATAAAGTTAAAGTAATAGTTAAAATATCATTGTTCAGAATCCATAACAACAAGCAAAACATTCACTCAAAGGAAGATGTATAATTTTGAACAATTATCCTAAAATTATTTTAAATTCATATACACAGGCACACATGCACACACACACGCACGCACACACACGCACACATACACACACACACATACATTAGAATAAGAGGGCTTGGGAGATGCTGGCATTGGTAAAGCATTTGCTACTCTGTGTTTGAGCCCATTACCACTCATAAAACCACACACTAAAAACAAGTGCCTATAATCCCACCCTGTAGAAGTAAAGACAGAAGATTCCCAGAGGATCACTGACCAAATAAACTAACTACTAGTTCAATAAGTGAGCCTGCTGCAAAAATATTATAGAGAGTGATTGAAGAAGATACTAAATATCAACTGCTAGCCCCTAAGTGCATGTGCATATGTGTACTTACAACCATGAACAGAGGCATAAAGAGATTAAAATAATTAACCAAAATATTTGAATAAGTACTAATAAATTCTGAGTAGAATATAATGAAAATAATCCCTAAATATAGAAAATATGGGACTTAATAAAAAGAAAGCAACAGATAAGGGGTTAGGTATTTAGCTGAGTGGGTAAAAAAAATACTCAAATATGAAGATTGGAATTCAAATAACCAGAATCTATGTAGAAGGCTACGCATGGTTTTGCATACATCTGAAAAACCAGGGCTTTCAGGGGCAGAAAAATGAGGATTACTGGGGTTAATGGATTACCTGCCTCACTTCACATTATTTGACAGATCGCTTTTCAAGGAAACAACTGAGGAGTGATAAAGCAAGACATATAATGCCATTTTATTGTTTTCAAGATGCTCACACACACACATGCACACATACACACACACACGTATGTATGTGTGTGTGTACATCACAAGCCACATTTAGAAATAAAGCCATTTTAAATGGATGCATAGTTTTACTGTAAAGTATCACTATAAGGAAAGAACATAGAAAAAGATATGCTTTCAAAAATTGAAAAATAGAAAACTAGGATACTACAAAGGAAAAACAAAACAATGAATACTAGGAGAATGAAAATACAAAAATTACACTGGGCGGTGGTGGCACATGCCTTTAATCCCAGCACTTGGGAGGCAGAGGCAGGTGGATTTCTGAGTTCGAGGCCATCCTGGTATACAGAGTGAGTTCCAGGACAGCCAGAGCTACACAGAGAAACCCTATCTGAAAAAACAAAACAACAACAACAAAATAAAAAAAAGTGTAAGTTCCCCTGAATACCTTTTTAAAAAGCCGAGTAAGAATGGATTCATTTTAGTTTGTTTTGATTTTTGTTATTTGTTTTATGTTTGAGTGTTTAAGAACAACAGAAAAAGAGAGAATTTGTTTTTGAGTGGCTAGGTAGGTGGTAAATCTGGAAGGAGTGAACCTAGTCTATGTAAACTGATCAAAATACATTTAATTCTTTAAAAATTACATATATAGCATTTAAAAAAGTTAATGTATCAATTTTTTAGAAAATTTATTAAATTTAGAAATTTAAGACATAGGAAAATAAAACAAAATATAGGAAAAAGATACATAAAGGATATAGAGCTTCATCACTTACATCATTTATAAATACTATTTCATCTAAGAACCTGGAGAGATTGCTCAGTGATTGGAGTGTTTGGTGCCAAGGTAAAAGGTGTCAACTTTCTGTAAGTCCAGGTTGAGGATGGCTACCAATTTATCCTCTTATATCTCTGAAGAAACTCACACAAGCACACACACACAAGCACACACACACACACACACACACACACACACACACACCAAACACATAAGTTTAAGAGAAAAAATTTTATTGGTGTATAAAACCCCAGTCCTGAGTATCTGTCAGCTTTAATCTTCATAAAAGAATTTGTTTTATATAAGGCTCATTATTACAATTTTGTCAAGAGTAAATTATGTGTGAAAGTACTCAACAGTGCAGAAACACACACTCACACACACGGACACACACACACTTGGCCAAAGAGCAATAATTTTTCATTAGTAATAAAAGTTATGTGTTTTCACATACATATATAAATCAAATGAACAGAAAGTCACAAATTATAACAGTAGTTACTCAAAAGAAGAGGTAAACAAAAGTATCCTTTCATCCAGAGTGTTTCATTAAAAAAATATAATTGCCACTGTATCTAATTGGATCATGGAGATTCTTTTTCTCCTCTTTCCCCATAGATTACACCCAGGACTAAAATCATGGAGAATACTATGCTCTTAGAGAAAAGTTTCACTAAGTGTGTCAGGGCCAAAAAATGACTATCTATAGAGCTCTGTGCAGTTTAGTTTTTTTAAAAAAGAGAAATTGCTGAATTTAAAATGCCAATTTTGAAGTTTGACTACTCACTTAAAACTTGTTAAGTGTAGTAATGTCATTGTCTAAATAAACCATTTTTATTTCAATGGTTTTCTGTGATGGTGACAAAGATCAGATGCCCTCCTGTATACCAGAGCACTTTACACATTTTAAGGTCTTAGGTAACTTTAAGTTGTTATTATGAATTAGTCATTTGCTAAATTACATTTCAGGGCTATTAAAACAATGAATAGACTTCTTGGAACAGAAGCCACCTTATCACCTTTTGTTTATTTGTACAGGGATTTTAAAACCTTTAACCTGGTATTACTGGTTATTAGTAATTGTTCTTGACATAGCTGAGGCACCCTCCTAAGAAAAGATGTCATGGTGATAATGAGGGGCTAAAAATTGTATGAGGTCAGGACTGAGAATGAAGAAAAGTAAAATTAAAAAGGGAGAAAGAAGTTCTGGAGGAAATGAGAATCTAAACATCACTATTAATGTCAGAGATATAGCATTCACAGCTAGATATTCTACCTAGAAAATGTCTGAATCTATATTAAAATTATAATCATCTCCATAATCATCATCTTCATTATTGGCAGTGGTAATAGTAGTAGTTATAGAGGTAGTATTGTTTTTGTTGATTTTGTTGTATAATTTTAGGAATGATCATATAAGTATGTGAATCTAAAATGAAAATAAACTAATTTTCAAATTGTTTTTAAATGTGTAAAGTGACACTAATACAGATGGCCATGTACAATAATAGATTACATTTTCAGACTAATTAATTAATTTTACTTTTTTTTTAAACAGGAAAACCAGCTTTTCAAGGTTATAGAATGATAGTTTACATTTTCATGAAGTGAATCTTATTATTTTATGGCTTTTTTTTAGTTAATATATTGTTCCAACATGTGATGGGCTGGTGTATCAATCTGTTCTCTCACTTTTCTATGTGCTAACCTGAATGGTGCGTTCCATTTAGAATTCAGTCTCTTTGAATTTACTCCTGATTACTGCTGCTGATTGTCTCATTCTCAGAGGTGACTTATCATAAAATCAGATGAAGAGTGCATGAGTTTACCTCAGGCTAGAATAGACTCTGCGGACCTCAAAATTACAATGATAAATTGTTATAATGCATTATGATGTGCATCCATAATGTTGCCACAAACTAAGGAAAGCCAGCACTGACAAGGCAGCCTTTGATTCCCAGACTTGGCTGCAGGGTTGGATTGAATCCCAAATGTGATTTTTGCATAGTTTTCTTCAATTAGAAGACTAGACAAAAACAGTGAGAATCCAGGACATAAGAAAAAAATTTGTTTATCTACTGTTTCTTTGGGCAAGATAGCATTAGTCCATCTGAAGGCCTGTTTGCTGATGGTACAAATGACTAAAGTTGGTGGATTTTAGTAAAAGTGTTTAGAAATATTTTAGCGGATTATCTCAGGTGATGATCTTGCACCTTTAGAATTTTTAAGCAAAGTGTGTTTTTCCTCCATCCTGTCTACATTACAATGCCTACGGTGCATCTAAGAACAGTGTCAATATGTGAGGCAAAGTAGGAAACTAGCACTGAATAATGAATAGAAAGTAACAAGAATATGATATTTAACATTTCCTTCTACTTTCCTTACACATTTAAAAGTATATATTTATACTTTAAAATGAAATCCTCATTTCAAAATGCAAACAAATAATTTTAGGAAGAAAAATTAAATTTGTGTGAGAGAGGGAGGAAATGGGATGGAGAGAAGGGGGAGCAGGAAAAAAGGAGGGGTAGGGAGAGAGAGACAGAAGGGAGTGAGAGACAGATGCAGAGAGGGAGAGGGAGAGAAGAGGAAGTGGGAGAGGGAGAGGGAGAGATGAAGAGAGAGGGAGTGAGAGGGAGAGGGAAAGAAGAAGGAGAGGGAGAGAGAAAGGAAGAGATGGAGAGAGGTAGACCAAGGGAGAGGGAGAGGGAGAGGGGTGTTGGGGGCCGACTATTAGCAGAAAGCGGCTATCAGCTTTGCAGCCATCCTGAGCCATATACCCTGACATGAGACTTGGATTACAATAGCCTACAACAGCTGAGCACACTCTGATAATCTCGGTTTAGATACCTTGGGTGTGTGAGATTAAAGGTGTGTAATTTAAGAGTGTGACTTAGAAGTGTAGAGATCAGATTTAGAGACAAGACCTAAGGGCATGATTATAGGTGTGACCAAAAGGCATGGCTTAGAAGTGAGACATATAAAGTCGAGAGGCAGACAGAAGAGGGATGAGAGAATCAGACACTTAGAGGAAATATACTCTTTAGGGAGAGTATCTTTAGAGGGTACAGCTAGGCTTGGGACTTGGACTAGGAAGAGAGACTGAAGAATAAACGGGATTGAATCACGCTCTATCTGGTCTCCATTCTTTGAGTCCATCCTCACTCTCTCTCTTGCTGAACCCTGACCTGCAGACCGGAGTGGCAGCTTGGGCCGGGATATGGTGGCCGCCAAATGCAGGGCAGCCAGGGCCTCAACATTTTGCTCAGGTCGTAACATTTTTTGGTACCCGAACGTGGGACTAGTGCAGTTATCGACAGAGGGGAAGGAGGGAGAGGGAGAAGGAGAGGGAGAGAGGGAGAGGGAGAGAGAGATAGTATGGCAAAGTTTTCCAGCAATATTTCCTTCTGCCCTGAAAGTTTCTGGTTTGAAAAACAATGACTACCAATGGTAGATCAGTAGGACTGTTTCAATAGAGGTTTCTTGCAGACATCCTCTTGGGTGTTATCATAAGAAATGGCCTTCTGTAGGTCATCTTAATGAAAATTGTAGCTATGTTTCGTATTACTGGACACTTAATGACTTGCTCATAATTATAGAGGTGTTTATATACTAAAATATTTAATGTGAATTTGTATGCCTTCTTTCTAAATATAAAAAGAAATAATGAAAAAACTGAATCCTATAGAAAAAATAGAATCCTCCATGCATGATACTTTTGTAATATTGCATGTTGATGACTTGGCATCAGCCTTTCCACTAGTTAGGCACCTTTCATACTGCTGAACTATTTGTATTGTAATGTATTATTAAAATGAATGATTTTATTATTATAATGGCAAAACTATTGGTTGGATTTAGCCCACTATTTTAATATTTAGAACATCTGTCTATTCATCAATTTTTTCTTAAATATTTAGTCATGTACTGATTGCTCAATGTATTCAGAAATAACTGTCCTCACTTAGATAAATGCTATAAAGACAATTAAACATTACTATTTCTAAACTATGAATAGATCTTTTGGCATAACTATTGATAATAATTATTTACAACTAAATTTCAAGGGAGACCTGCAGTGATTTTTCAAACTTACAACTCAAGTGCATTCTCATGAGTATATAACAGACTGAAGAATATCCCTGGATCTCATTTATGACATAAATAGCAGTCATTATTTGGAAAAATAATATATAATGATCAAATTATATTAATAAAACTATGGACAAAATATCGTCATTTAAAAATTAGAAATGCCATCCTAATAATTCTATGAAATCTTGTTTCATTGTAAATCTATATAATATTGAGTATAGTACTAAATAAATATGGAAAGAAATGTGGTTTTGATATCCAAGGGTAGCTAAACTTTGGTAAATGTCATTAATTTTAAAATAAGCCAATTAAGCACAAGTTTAGAATGCATGGAAATAAGTTCAGATGAGAAATTGAAATATTATCAGTAATAAACTCAAAATAGTTAAAAACACAGAGAGGTGACCATGAAATTAAGCATTAATAACCTGGTTGATGTTTAAAAATTATAAATTTAAAAAATATTTTAAAGCAAGAAAATTGATATATAAAAATTAGCATTTGTAAGATGAATCTCATATCATTACTGAACACTATATACATTAGACTAAAATCAAACATTTCTCCTCAAGGGTCATATCAGAAAGACTGGGTTAATAATGGACAGAACACTTTGGTTAATATGCAATCATTACCTTAACAGGTAGGAACTTCCAATCTCTTCATTGCTACTCATTCATTAGTAGGTGAGAGTACTGTTAATGTATAGTACTCACACATAGGCATGCTGATAGCAACTCATATGCTACATGATATACAGGCTTATTTGTGGCTGGTGAAGTGTGAATTTCCTTCAAATATTCCTGGATTTATTTCTTATTTTCATTATTATTCAAGATTATCAATATGGTGGCCAAGCCTGAGAAATAGTTCTGATCTATATTTTTTTATATTTCCCCTTGTTCTAGTTTTCATTTCTTCTGTTTACCTTAGTCACAAACATTATTTGGTGACTCCACACACTCATTGTTTCCCTCTTCTGTGAAGACAGCAGGTAATGATCAAATCCAAGTAAATGCAAACACTCCGTCTCTTAGTCTAGAGCACCTGTTTATGAGTTACTAATCTGTACAGTTTAGCTAGGAATGGGTTTTAGACTTTAAAAAAAGGAGGCTTACTTTTCTTTATCAGTGATTATTCTGAGATATATAACACTTGGCATTTTGAGGGTGATAGGTTGAAGAGTAAAGTGTGCAGGACATCAATTAGATATCTATTTAGGTTTGACTAGTTTAGGTAAAACCAAGAACAAACTACAGAAAAACATAAGGCAGTTGGTATACACAGCTAAGATGGAGGGAAAGAGGAGAGGAGAAAAAGAAGATGAAGAAGAAGAGAAGAAAGAGTTGTGTCCAAGGATGGACAGGAGAAAGAAGAAGAGGAGGTTTTAAGAATGGTAAAGTTTTTGCAAAAGACTTAAATCCAGTTTCTATCATCCAAGTTGTAGAGCTCATATCTGCCTGTGTACCTCTAGCTCCAGTGCATTCCACACTCCCTTCTGGACTTGAAAGTACATATGTATACTCACCTGTACATACCCACATCTAGACACAAAGCTAAAATTAATAAAAAATAAACATAAAACCAAAATAATGTACTTCACGGTTCATGCACATATGTAGGAAAACAAAACACAAGATAAGCAGTAGTAATAAATAAAATGCACATGGGAAAAGCAGGTGTGAATGCCTGGGACCATAGGGACAAGCTATTTCCAACCAGCCAAATCACTCTGATCATTCTCCACTGACTTTCTTTCATACCACATTGTTTACTGCTCAGTATTCATCACCAGATCAGGTACACAGTAGGACAAGAATTCAGTCTTTATTAGGCTGTAGTTGCTTTAAGGTGTATGCAAGAGAATATTTCATGGAGGTCATGAAGAAGATCATTCTTTTATATATATATACAATTTTTATTGGATATTTTATTAACATTTCAGATGTTATCCCTTTACTCCAATGCTCCCACCAAGGAATTACCCTATCCCATCCCACCTCCTTCTGTTTCTATGAGGATGTGCCCCCAAATACCTTCCCCCACTCCCACCTCCCCACCCTCAAATTCCCCAACACTCAGCATCTAGCCTTCATGAGACAAGGATCTCCTCTCCTACCTATGCCTGACAAGGCCATCCTCCACTACACATACAGCTGGAGCAAAGGGTCCATCCCTATGTGCTCCCAGGCTGGTGGTTTAGACCCTGTGGAGCTCCAGTTGGTTGGTATTGTTGCTCTCCTCATGGGGCCTCAAACACTTTTAGCTCCATCAGACTTTTCTCTAACTCCTCCATTGGGAACTCCTAGAGCTGTGAGCATCTGCCTCTAAATATGTCAGACTTTGACAGACTACTAAGGAGACAGCTATATCAGGCTCCTGTCAAAATGTACTTCCTAAGACCCACATCAGCCTCTACCTTTGGTGACTGCACATGGGATGGATACCCAGGTAGAATGGTCTCCTTTAGTTTCTGTCCCACACTTTGCCTCCATATTTGGTCCCTTGAGTATTTTGTTACTCCTTATAAGAAGGACTGAAGCACCCACACTTGGTCTACTTTCTTCATGAGCTTCATGTGGTCTGTGAGTTGAATCTTGGGTATTAAGAGCTTCTGGAATAATATCCAATTATCAGTGAGTACATACCATGTGTGTTCTTTTGTAATTGGGTTACCTCACTTGGGATGATATTTTCTAGTTCCATCCATTTACATAAGAATTTCTTGAATTCATTGTTTTTAAAAGCTGAGTAATATTCCATTGTGTAAATGTACCACATTTTTTTGATCCATTCCTCTGGTGAAGGACATCTGGGTTCTTTCCAGCTTCTGGCTATTATAAATTAGGCTGCTATAAACTTAGTGAAGCATACGTCTGTGTTATATGTTGGAGCATCTTCTGGGTTTATTCCCAAGTGTGATATAGCTGGGTCCTCAGGTAATGCAATGTCCGATTTTCTGATGAACTGACAGACTGATTTCCAGAGTGGTTGTACCAGCTTGCAATCCCACCTACAATGGAGGAGTGTTTCTCTTTCTCCACGTCCTTGCCAGCATTTACTCTCACCTGAGTTTTTGATCTTAGCTATTCTGACTGGTGTGAGGTGGAATCTCAGGGTTGTTTTGATTTTCATTTCCCTGATGACTAAGGATGTTGAGCATTTCTTTAGGTGCTTCTTGGCCATTTGAGTTTCCTCAGCTGAGAATTATTTTTTAGCTCTTTACCTTATTTTTAATAGGGTTATTTGGTTGTCTGGAGTATAATTTCTTAAGTTCTTTGTATATATTGATATTAACTCTCTATTGGACGTAGGATTGGTAAAGATCTTTTCCCAATCTGTTGGTTGCTGTTTTGTCCTATAGACAGTTTCCTTTGTCTTACAGAAACTTTTCAAATTTATGAGGTCCCATTTTTCAATTCTTGATCTTAGAGCATAAGCCATTGGTGTTCTGTTCAGGAACATTTCCCCTGTGTTTAGGTATTCAAGGGTCTTCCCTACCTTCTCTTCTATTAGTTTCAGTGTATCTGATTGTATGTGAAGGTCCTTTATCTACTTGGACTTGAGCTTTGTACAAGGAGATAGGAGTGGATCGATTTGCATACTTCTACATGCTGATATCCAGTTGAATCAGCACCATTTGTTGAAAATGCTGTCCTTTATCCACTGGATGGTTTTAGCTCCTTTGTCAAAGATCAAATGACCATAGGTGTGTGAGTTAATTTCTCAGACTTCAATTTTATTCCACTGATCTTCCTGCCTATCTTTGTATCAATACCATGCTGTTTTTATCACTACTGCTCTAAAGTTTGAGGTCCAGGAAGATGATTCCCCGAGAAGTACTTTTATTGTTGAGAATAGTACTTGATATCCTGTATTTTTTGGGGGGAGGGGTATTCCAAATGAATTTGCAAATTGCTCTTTCTATCTCTATGAAGAGTTGAATTGGAATTTTGATGAGGATTGATTGAATTTGTAGATTGCTTTTGGCAAGATAGTCATTTTTACTATATTAATCCTGCCAATCCATGAGCATGGGAGATCTTTTCATTTTCTGAGAGCTTTTTTGATTTCTTTCTTCAGAGACTTGAAGTTCTTGTCATACAGATCTTTCACTTGCTTGGTTAGATTCACTCCAAGATATTTTATATTATTTGTAACAATTGTGAAGGGTGTCATTTCCCTAATTTTGTTCTCATCCTGTTTATCCTTTGAATAGAGGAAGGCTACTGATTTGTTTGAGTTGATTTTATATCCAGCCACTTTGCTGAAGTTGTTTATCAGGTTTAGCAGTTCTCTGGTGGAAGTTTTCCGGTGATTTATGTATACTATCATATCATCTGCAAATAGTGAAATTTGGACTTCTTCCTTTCCTATTTGTATCCCTTTGACTTCTTTTTGTTGTCTAATTGCTCTGGCAAGGACTTCCCATACTATATTGAATAGGTAGGGTGAGAGTGGGCAGCCTTATCTAGTCCCTAATCTTAGTGGGATTGCTTCAAGTTTGTCTCCATTTTGTTTGATGTTGGCTACTGGTTTGCTGTATATGGCTTTTACTATGTTTAGTTATGGGCCTTGAATTCCTGATCTTTCCAAGAATTAACATGTAGGGATGTTGAATTTTGTCAGATGATTTCTCAGCATTTACTGAGATGATCATGTGTTTTTTTTTTCTTTGAGTTTGTTTATACAGTGTATTACATTGATGGATTTCCTAATATTCAACTATCTCTGCATTCCTGGTATAAAGCCTAATTGATCATGATGGATCATTTTTTTAATTTGTTCTTGGATTCAGTTTGCAAGAATTTTATTGAGTATTTTGCATCAATATTCATAAGGGAGATCGGTCTGAAGTTTTCTTTCTTTGTTGGGTCTTTGTGAGGTTTAGGTATGAGCATGATTGTACTTTCAGAGAATGAATTGGGTAGTGTTCTTTCTGTTTCTATTTTGTGGAATTGTTTGAAGAGAATTGGTATTAGGTCTTCCTTGAAGGTCTGATGAAATTCTGCGCTAAAACCCTCTAGTCCTGGGATTTTTTTTTTTTTTTTTTTTTTTTGGTGGGGAGACTGTTAATGACTGCTGCTATTTTTTTTAGGGGTTATAGGATGGTTTAGATGGTTTATTTGCTCCTGATTTAACTTTGGTACCTGGTATCTGTCTAGAAAATTGTCTATTCCATCCAGATTTTCCAGTTTTGTTGAGTATAGGCCTTTGTAGTAGCACATGATGATTTATTTGAATTTCCTTAGTTTATGTTGTTATGTCTCCCATTTCAGTTCTGATTTTATTAATTTGAATACTGTATCTGTGCCCTTTGTTTAGTCCGGCTAAGGGATTTTCTATCTTGTTGATTTTCTCAAAGAACCAGCTCCTGGTTTTTATTTTTATTTATTTAATTTTTTTTGTACTTTGTATTTTGTATTTTGTACAGTCCTTTCTGTTACTACTTGGTTGATTTCAGCCCTGAGTTTGATTATTTCCTGCCATCTACTCCTCTTGGGTATATTTGCTTATTTTTGTTCTAATCCTTTCAGGTGTGCTGTCAAGTTGTTAGTGTATGCTCTTTCCAGTTCCTTTTTGTAAACACATAGAGCTATGAGTTTTCCTCTTAGCAATGCTTCCATGGAGTTCCACAAGTTTTGGTATGATGTCCTCATTTTCATTAAATTCTAAAAAGTCTTTAATTTCTTTCTTTATTTCTTCCTTGACTAAGTCATCATTGAGTATAGCATTGTTCAATTTCTACATGTATGTGGGCTTTTCATTGCTTTTGTCATTATTGAAGACCAGCCTTAATCGGTGGTGATTTGATAGTGTGCAAGAGATTATTTCCATATTTTTGTATCTGTTGAGGTCTGTTTTGTGACCAATTATATGGACTATTTTGGAGAAGGTACTTGAGTTGATGAGAAAAAGGTATATTCTTTTGTTTCAGGATGGAATGCTCTACAGATATTTGTTAAATCCATTTGGTTCATAACTTATTTCATTGTCTCTCTGTTTAGTTTCTGTTTCTATGACCTGTCTATTGGTGAGAGTGGGGTATTGAAATTCCTCACTATTATTGTGTGAGGTGCAATGTATGTTTTGAGCTTTAGTAAAGTTTCTTTTATGTATGTTATTGCCCTTGCATTTGGAGCATAGATGTTCAGAATTTAGAGTTCATCTTGGTAGATTTTTCCTTTGATGAGTATGAAATGTCCTTCTCTATCTATTTTGATTACTTTTGGTTGAAAGTCAATTTTATTTGATATTATAATGATTACTCCAGCTTGTTTCTTGAGACCATTTGCTTGGAAAATTTTTTTCCATCCTTTTACTCTGAGGTAGTATCTGTCTTTGTCATTGAGGTGTGTTTCCTGTATGCAGCAAAATTCTAGGTAATGTTTATATATCCAGTCTGATAGTCTAAGTCTTTTTATTGGATATTTGACTCTATTGATATTAAGAGATATTAAGGAAAAATGATTGTTGCTTCCTGTTATTTTTATTATTAGAGGTGGAATTATGATTGTGTAGCTATTTTTGGGGGGTTGTTGAAAGATTACTTCATTGCTTTTTCTAGGTTGTAGTTTTCCTTTTTATGTTAAAGTTTTCCATCAACTATGTTTTGAAGTGCTGGATTTGTGGGAAGATATTGTGTAAATTTGGTTGGTTTCTACATCAATAGTGATTGAGAGTTTTTCTGGGTATAGTAGTATGGGCTGGCATTTGTGTTCTCTTAGGGTTTGTATGATATCAGTCCAGAGTCTTCTGGTTTTTATAGTCTCTTGAGAAGTCCAGTGTACTTCGTATAGGTCTGCCTCTATATGTTACTACCTGTTTCCCTTACTGCTTTTAGTATTTTTTCTTTGTTTTGTGTATTTGTTGTTTTGATTATTATATGATGGGAGGTATTACTTTTCTGGCCTAGTCTATTTGGAGTTCTATAGGCTTCTTGTATATTCATGAACATCTCTTTATTTAGGTTAGGGAAGTTTTCCTCTATAATTATTTTGAAGATATTTACTGGCCCTTTAAGTTGGGAATCTTCAACCTCATCTATAGCTATTATCCTTAGGTTTGGCCTTCTCATTGTGTCCTAAATTTCTTGGATGTTTTTGGTTAGGAGCTTTTTGCATTTTCTTTGATAGTTGTGCCAATGTTTTCCATGGTATCTTCTGCACATGAGATTCTCTCTTCCATCTCTTGTATTCTGTTGGTGATGCTTGCATCTACAACTTCTGATATCTTTCATAGGTTTTCTATCTCCAGGATAGTCTCCCTTTGAGATTTCTTTATTGTTTCTACTTCCATTTTTAGATCCTGGATGGTTTTGTTTAATTCCTTTACCTCTTTGGTTGTGTTTTTCTTGCAAATCTTTAAGGGCTTTTTGTGTTTCTTCTTTAAGGGCTTCTACCAGTTTACCTGTGTTATCCTGTACTTCTTTAAGGGAGTTATTTATGTTCTTCTTAAAGTCCTTTATCATCATCATGAAAAGTGATTTTAATTCTGAAACTTGCTTTTCCAGTGTGATGGGGGTGTCCAGGGCTTGCTATGGTGGAAGAATTGGGTTCTGATGATGCCAAGTAACTTTGGTTTCTATTGCTTATGTTCTTGTGCTTGCCTTTTTCCATCTGGTTAAGTCTAGTGGTACCTGAACTCACTGTCTCTGACTGGATCCTGTCTTTCCAGTTATATTGCTTGTGTCAGAACTCCCCAAAGTCCAGATGTCTCTGTGATCCTGTGATCCTGTGATCCTGTGATCCTGTGATCCTGAGCTCCTGTGTAGAAGAACTGCTGGGACTCAGGCAGTCTTTGGGATCCTGAAATCCTGCTGTGCTGAGTACAGTGGCTCCTCTAGGATGTCTCAGGATATGGTGTCTCCATGGGAGAAGACAAGCTAAGTGTCCGCTGCTCTGAGTGCAGTGACTTCTCTAGAATGGTTCAGATTATGGTGTGTCCACAGGAACAGACCAGCTAGATGTCTGCCCCAGGCAAAATGACCAAGCAAGGGGTGGAAGGGGAAGAAGATCATTCTTAAGAGTAGTGCTCTTATCATGTTATGATATATAAATCAAATTCATTCAAACACAAAGTTACAGAATGGTGAGTTTACTATTCTCACCTGAACACATTTTGTATTTTGATGTAATTGCAAATACACCAGTGACCATAAAGGCATATGGAGAATTTACAAGTTAAAAAAGGGAGAGTCCAATTTTTTAATAAAGTGCAGCTTCAATTTGGAAGTTGTTTTCATGGTAAAGGATGACCAGTAAACACTCCCACACATATGCTATAAAATAACTGTCCTCAAAAATTGAGACCACATCAAGAAATTAGCCATGTGGGTAGGGAGTAGTAAGCATTAGTTTAGGTAACTGAGAGTTTTCTGTTTTTAGAGATTTTATTTGGGGATGATTCCTATGTAGACCCACAGTAAAGATACACTTCCAACCTTGGTCTTTGGGGATACCTGATTTAAAGCAGATAAAGGTGATAATATATAAAGAATTTGTGAAAGACTAGCTCATAAGGCAAGAGAAATGACTTTAGGCTCTAGGGAGCAAGGAAAATAAACTGAGTATTTTGTGAAATAGATAGTAGATTCTCTTGAATGCTATTGACATACCAAGTAAAATAAGAGCCACTGCAGCACTCATCAGGAGTAGAGAAGCTATACAAGATTGCAAGTGTGGTCCTGAATGTCATCACAGGATGAGAACATGCTTGTATAAAATAATACCAAGTTTGAATAGGATAGGCTGGGAGGTTAGAAGACATTTATACAAACCAATTGTACAAACAAAGGGAGAGCCAACCATCAGAGGCATTCATTTTACTTCATATCCCCAATTACCTGCTAATGTATCACTAGCAAATACTATATGTCATGAATGCTGTGCTAATTGACTGCGTGTCAGTAGGCACAAAAAACTGCTTATGAGAATTGCAATAAATAGTTTATGTGAGACGTGGGAGAAAATGAAGAATTCAGGGACTATTCATAAGATTTTGAAGGATCTGGATGATGTGAATGCAAATTTTCTTTTCCCAGGATTAATATGTAGATCTCTAAGCTTAAGACTCTTAGTTATATAGAAATCATTGTAATAACACACACACACACACACACACATATGCATATATGTCAATATATTTCAATATATATCGATATATATGTCAGTAATAAGCCTTTGAATGGATATATCAGCCATAATTATTTGAGACTAGCTTCATAGAAGAAAACAATATTCTCTTAGAAAACCTGTTTCACTTCTTCTAAATAAATGATAATGATAACTTATAGAGTTTCTTCTATTCTCATACATTTTCGAGAAAGAATAGTCATCATTTAGGAAGATAATACAATAATAAGAGTACATACTCTGGTCTATAGTTTGGGAAGATTATAAAAGGAAAAACATATTCCCAAGCTTGGAAATATTGTGGTGAAAGTTGCAAGAGCTGAGAAGCTTCTACTCTTAAATGGGTGAATATCAGAAAATGATCTAAATTCCGTGAATAAATGGTCCTATATAGGAAGAGGAAAGAGGCTGTTTCTATTGAAGATTGTAAAATTGTGTCATATTTACCACATCTAATGTTCTTCTTTCAAATAACAGTATCATTTTGAGACTTTATTTTTCAATAACTCTAACTCATATGTACTTTCTAAATTGACTACTTTTGACATGGGTAATTATTTGATTACAGATTAATAATTACATTGTTTACTTATTTTGTTAAAAAACAGTTAATTACTAACTAGAGCATAGTACATTCAGGTTCCAAGATGGGGGAATTGTGATTTGAGTATATATTTTCAATAACTTTGCAAATCTTCCTCACCTAATTGTTTTGTGACATTTATGAAGCCAAGGAACACTTGAATAGATTTTTAATTCATGCCGCAATACATGATATTTTAGCAGGAGTTTGAAGAATACACAATTTTATTCAAATTTACCTAAGAAGAACATAGTCTTTTAATCTAAAAGAAGTAAATTTCAAATGGTTTACAATTCATTATTTTTCCCAGGGCCACCATTATACAACAATTAACATCCTGCAGAGAGAGTTGTTACCACTGACTTAATAGGATAACCAGTGTCCTTTACAGTCCAGTGTCTGTGTGCCAGCGCCCCCTGGTGGGTATTGTCAAAAAATAAAATTTTATTAGGATACGTTGTGTAGTCATAAATATCATTGAAATTATTGTGTCAGAATTAATTTGGACAATGAAGATATCTTTGCTTTGCTTGGTTTGTACTGACAGTAAGACATAACCTCCCTACAAATACACCATATGGGACATCAAGAATTGACTCTGCAGTGTAAATGCCAATTTTAAGAGTTTTCAGATTCATTAGTGCTTATGTATGTCTATATGCAAATTGCAATGTGAATTCTTAATTTGTATTTCATACCAAATTGTTTTATGTTTTCTTTACCTGTTTATCATCTATCTATTAAATATATATATCTTTATCTAATTTCAAGTAGGTCTTTGACTCTTTTTTAAAAAAATTTATTAATTATTCCATTTGTTTACTTCTCAAATGATATTAAATTTAGTTATTATGGTGTCAAAAAGCAATAGTGAGCAACACAAGAAAACCTAAAGCTTTATAGCTTTATAGCTTTATAGCTTTATAGGTTGGACTAATCCTATTTAAATATTATTTTTTGCATTCTTTACTTTTGTAACTTGCATTCTAGTTTTGGGTAGGACAGTTAGGACATCAACATAGGAAGTCTCTGGGCTCTCTACAAAAAATTCAGACAAACTTTCCACATTAATGCTTGTTTCTGTGTTAACAATTCAAGTGTTAAAATGCATAAAGTATGCACATTCTCACTGTTGAACCCTAAGAATAATGAAAACACTAGAAGTTCCAACGACCCCAAATCTTTCTAAACAGAGCCATGGATTTAAATTAATACAAAATAAGTGACAGTATCTCATCTAAAAGAATAAATTAAATAGATATTATAAATTACATTATTATCCAAAGAAACATAATTTATCATACATACAGATGAATTTATAATATATTCTTATTAATTGTTTAATAAGTTCTAAAAATAGCAAAATTAAGTGTTGTGACTAATTAATAAGATGACATTGAACTTCACTCTATGCATATACATCTTGAGAATATTGGAGGATAAACCAATCTTATTAAATTGCATGCCTAAGACATCATGTTTTATCCTTCTCATAAAAATTCTGGACATTTTTGTAATGTGTTTAAAAATTTGAGACTTCTCTGATAGTGAAGTTTTATACTGTACTAACAGAGATGTAAAATAGAATAAGAAAGAAAGTCACAGTTCTTAAAAAGAGTATAGAGACTACACTGGTCTCCGTTTTCTGTAAACAGAGACTTATTTGGTGAGCAGTTGTAGTTCCATTTATCATTTGGTGAAGAACTTAGACTATAGTAAGAAAGTATACTATTTTAGCAAAGTAGTAGTAGTAGCAGCATTTCTTGTAAGTCCTGTAATGTTACTAGCCCTGAGGAGCTGGCTAACGTTCTAGTACCAGGCATGATTTCTCTCTGGTTTCTCTTGCCATTAACATGAATCTTGCTTCATAAACTTTATACATACCTTGTGTCGTGGTTTGAATTTGCTTGGACCAGGGAGTGTCACTATTTGGAGGTCTGCCATCATTGGAAAGGCCTGTGGATATGGCCTTTAAGACCCTCATCCTAGCTGCCTGGCAGTCAATAGTCTGCTAGCAGCCTTCAGAAGAAGATATAGAACTCTCAGCTGTTCCAGAACAGTGCCTGATTGGATGCTGCCATGCTTCTGCCTTATAATGGACTGAACCTCTGAACCTGCAAGCTGGCCTCAATTAAATGTCCTTATAAGACTTGCCTTGGCCATGGTGTCTGTTCACAGTAGTAAAACCCTCACTAAGGCACCTTGTCATAATGATAATTTTACTAGATTGTATGTGTTGCAGTTAAATGGACCTGTCCAATTACTTCCTTTCTTTATAAGATTGCATGGTGCTTTCTGGAACCATGAAAGCTAAAACACAGCAGGATGATTTGGGAATAGATTCAACTTATGCCATCTGAATCATATTTCATAAGTGTGTGATATCTTCAGCAGTAAAAGCCCATGCATAATCTGAGAGACTATAAGGGCTACAGTTATAATATATATTGTTTGGGAAAGTAGTCAAACTTGAAACAATACACACTCAGACAACTGAAATAGCATTAATGGGCTCTGTTTATATACAATTTCTCTCTTGCTCTGTCTCTTTCTATCTCTCTCTGTGTATGTCTCTATCTGTCTGTTTCTCTCTTTCACATGGGCGGGAGAGAAAGGAGAAAGGGAGGGGGAGGGAGGGGGAGGAAGGGAAGGGAGACAGAACCCAAATATAGTCAAAGAAAAAAGCCTATCAACTTGGAACCTCTGATGGAGCATGGGGGAGGTTCCAGGGAAGGTAGCTCTTGGTGGCTGGAGGAAGGAAAGGGGATGAGAATGTGATGTGACTCTATTTCATTTAAAGCTTAAATTAAATTTCAAAAAGAGTGTTATTCTTAGAAAAGAGGTAGAGCAACCTCTCCTCTAGTAGTCAAGTCCTTCCATGTTTAGAAGCTGTCTGGAAGCATTTGCTGACTGCACTTCAGGATTCTTGATTTTATGCTTTAGCATCAAGTTGCTTCATGGTTAATTGAATAAAGTTGATCTTTTTTTGACCACAATGGTCTGTGGTAAGACTGTCAAGCCAAATAGATTCCAACATTTATTTCCATTGACCATGTTTTTGATTTACCAAATATTTCATGGTATTTTGAGTGTTTTTAATGATCTATATTCTCTTCACTTGATGACAGGAACTCCATCAGAGCATCAATAATATGTATTTTTTTTTTATCCCTTTTAAGTCTAATGTTCGAAATTGGGGCAGATTTTCTAGCAAGTTTGAAATTGTTCTATGATAAAACTTTCCAAATATTTGGAGTTGTAAGAATCACCTAGAATCATGAAAAACAACAAAACAAAAGTGAAAACAAAAACCAAACAACAACTAAAACACCTTCTTGAACCTTAAAGGAAAGATCAAGTCATAAATTTCAATTAGAGAGACAAGGCAATTGCTATTTATAAGGCACAGATGAATTTATACATATTTAGATTAACATTGCACTTTTGTTCACTGATTCTACTTCAGATAGATTTACATCATGAAGGTGTGAGCCCAGAAAGTTCAAATTATTTGTTTAGAAAACACAGTTATTAAAAAGTTGATTGCAGTGTGTATCTCTTTTATTTATTTAAGTTTACATATTATTCTTCATAGTAAAGACAAAGAAAATGCAATCCCTCCATCCGTCTGCAATTGCTTCTCTGTACTGTGCTCAGTGTGGATGTGTCAGGAGATGGATGTATATGTAGAAGCCAGAAGAGGAAGGCCAGAAGAGGATTTTAGGTGTCCTATTCTTTATTCTCTGCTTTATTCCTTTGAGACAATATCTTCAATTGAACCTGAAGCTCTCCAATTTGGACATAATAGCTTGTCATATCTGTCTGTCTTATGAGCACTGAGGTTAGAGCAATACAAGACAATGCATGTATTTTATGTGGCTCCTAGGGATTCAAACTCAGATTCTCACACTTCCACAGTAGTGTTCTTATTGGCTGGACCATTTGAATTACCTGCACACTACTACAGTTTTAAATGAGAAATATCCAACAAGGAATTTGCTTTTCTTTCATTTCCTTTTGTAAACATAACACCAAAGGCTGACAGTGCAGTAAGCAAGCCATCAATAGATTTAAATGTGATGAAGTTAGGTAAACGAATACTCCAGAGAGACATGGAATAGTTTGGATTCATATGGTTTCCTAATCGCTATCTAATGCTGTCTAGAATCCCAAAAATACCACAATTTCAGGGTTTTAGTATATAAACAACATGACCGCCCAACTCAAAGTTTCTTAATCAATATTTATTTAACCTTTTATGTTCCTCTGAGTATAATACTGTAGCCAAGGCATCAGTCAGCTGTGTGCTCACATGAAGCCTTGACTGGAGAAAAATGTGTCCTCCAACTTTCTCATTTGTAAGAAAGGAAACAAATTTTGTTCATGATGAAGGTTTACATGTATTACTATCTATCTTTCCATATCATTCACTCTCTTGAGCTTCAGACATCATTGTACTCTTGATTCTCCTTAGTTTATCACTTCACCTTCCACTTGTTACTGAGATCATGTGTTATTTGTCTTCTCTGTCTAGCTTATTTCACTGAGCATAATGCTGTCTAGGTCCCATGAGCATTGGATGTGAAGGGCAAGATTCCTTCTTTATAATAGATAAATAATATCACTAAAGCCTATTACTCTGGGCAACTGCATGAGGAGATTTAGTTTGCTTAGATAACTTGTATATGGACTTTTGAAGTTACTGAAGTATTTTCTTTGTTGTTGAATCAGAGGGAGTACATATGCACGTGCACACACTCGCTTGCACGTGCGCTGTGCTGTGCGCGCACACCCTACTACTACTACTGCTGCTACTACACTACAGTATGTTAGAGTCCATTTATCCATTTCTAAAGTCTATTGACCTCTCAAAATAGAATTCTGATGGTATACCTAGCTAAATATATTGTTTCCTTTTTAAAGTGAAGAACTTCTAAATTTATCATTTTGACAAGATGCGCATCGTTAGGAAAAAAACAATCAATTAAAACTTCATTGTTTGCAAGTAACTCATGATACATTCATTTGGAGAACATGTTACTGTTCCACCCCATGCTCAATTTAAGTTACTGCCACTGATAATATCCACATGATCAGAAGACATGATACTTTGGAAGATGTCTGCATAACAGCTCATTAATTACATGTACCAACAGTATCCTGTTATCCATTGAAAAGCATGTTGACTGTAATGCTGAATGTTCTTATTCTGATCACATCAATGCAGTAAACGGTCACATGAAATGAAAAATCAGCCACTGTGCAGGAAATGTTAGAGATGCCCTCAGTAGCTAGCTCAGGGCTGTCACTTCCAAATTCTCTGAAAAACAATATGAGTATTTTCCCCTGGGACACAGAATGGAAGATCCAAGCTGCATGTTAATTGGTGACAATGATTATCTTACTCCATGACTCTGTGGCAAATGCATGCCTGGTTTGGGAAAGTTGAAAATTAAATACAGACATCAGAAGGTTAGGGCAAGTAGGATTTGTTAGGTGTTTCTACTCTGATGTAGAAGAACTCCCATTAAGTTCCATGTTGCAATGATTAAAATATTGCTTTGAATTGGTTTCAAAACTTAAACAGATCCAGGGAAACGAGGGAGGGAATTAAGGACTAATTACATTAAGGTACCTCATATCAATTTCTCATGGCTTCGTGGCTTCATGTGGTTGTTGTTTTTAGAAAGTTAGGCAAATATTATGAAGAAATATCAAGAGATTCTTTTTTAGGGCTCTAAAATATTCATAACTATTAAATAAATACAGAATTGAATTTATTTTCTTTCTGGGGAATATAGTAAACATTGTGTTTATTGTAATCTTTACTATTGTTTTGATGTCTTACCTCTCAAAATACATGTATGTGTTGAAAACTTCTAGTTTGTCAGTGCAAAAGACTTATGACTACGCAACAACTTTTGAATTATTAATGAGAATTATTATTTTAATAATAATTATTATTATTTTCTTTTTTCCAAAAATTTACACTTATTTTTATTTTATAAACCCCATTGTCTTCCCCATACTTGAAATTGAGAGAGAAAGAGACAGACATAGAGGCAGGGAGAGAGAGAGACACACAAAGAGAGCAAGGGGGAAGAGAAACAGAGGGAGAGAAAAGAGAGGGAAAAGAGAAAGAGAGAGAAAGAGAGAGAGAGAGACAGGGAGAGGTTTGTGTGCCTGTTTTAATGCACATATATTACCATTAGATTTCAGAGCACAGCATCAGGTTTTGAACTTTAGTTTTCTTGCTTGATAAAGGGTGCTTTCTTCTTTTTCTCTTAATTGTTTATAGAAGGACACCTGTCTTACAAGCAGTTAGTGACTCTCCTTTTTCGGCCTGCCATATCATTATGATGGCACTGGAATCATAAATATATGGTATAAATTTATCTTTTACCAATGGTGTTGGGTTTCAAACACAGGTCCTCTTACTCCATGACTCTGTGGCAAATGCATGCCTGGTTTGGGAAAGTTGAAAATTAAATACAGACATCAGAAGGTTAGGGCAAGTAGGATTTGTTAGATGTCCATCAGTGATTTATTGTTCTCATAATAGAAAGCATTTCAATTGTGTAACAGTAGTGTGACCTCAGGTAAAGTGACATGTTATTATTATTAACACAGTGGTGATTTTTCTTCTAGAGCTACACATTTTTATGAACAGTTTTCTGTCTTTGGCTAGACATTAGACATGTAAAAGAATGATTTTCATATATGACATTTACAACTGTCTCAATAATTATCCTTGCAATTTCCAGAGAAAGAGAGAGAGAGAGAGAGAGAGAGAGAGAGAGAGAGAGAGAGAGAGAGGAGAGAATGGTGGAATGAGATAGGACTATAGTTGCTTACCATCCTTATTTAGTAGAAATCTTTGATGGTACTGAACAGATCATGTATTTCTCCATGACTATTTCCCTTCCAGGCTGCTATGTCAAGAATAGCAGGAATCCTGCAGCAAGCTTAGTGTGGTTGACACCAGACTCCTGACATAGCTGATTTTGGAATAAATGCAGCTGCTGATACCAGAGGGTAGGGTTGAGAGTGACCTCTAGAAAGTCTCAGAGACCTGGAATGTGAGAAGCTCCAGGACTCAGTGTGGATGTTCTTAACCAAATTGCCCAACAGTAGGGTGATGGAACCTGAAGAAATCACATGCAAAAGTGAGACAGGCCCCTAGTGGAGAGATGGGGACATCAAGGCACCTTCAATTTTTTGACCCAGAATTGTTTCTAAAAGAAATGCAGCAGAGACCAAAGGAATGGCCATCCGATAACTTGCCCTACTTTGTATCCATCCCATGGGTGTACATTAAACCTTGACATGCTTACTGACACTATATTGTGCTTGCAGACAGGAGCCTAGCATGGCTGTCCTCTGAGAGGCTCATGAGCATGTGCCCCTGCCATACACATTTAGTTACAGTCAACCATTGGACTGAAGTTGTGGACCACTATGGAAGAATAAGGTGAAGATAAACCTTGTCAATTAATCTGGACTCCTGGAAGCTCCCAGAGACTAACCCACCAACCAAAGAGCATACAGGCACATATGTAGCAGAGGAGTGACTTTTCTGACCTCAGTGAGAGAGGATGAGCCTAATACTGTGGAGTATTATGCCCCAGGGGCAGAGTGAGCACTCTATTAGAGGCAAAGGGGAGGAGGAATGGGTTGAAGAAATCTGGGAGTGGGGAGCAGGAGGAGGGACAATATGGGGATGTAAATAAATAAAAATAATTAACTAAAAACAATTTTAAAATAAAAAAATAGGAATTACAGTAATCCTACAGCAAGCTTAGTCTGCAAGACACCAGACTTCTGACATAGCTGCTTTTGGCTACAGACTTTGTGAAGCTCTTTCAAAACTTGATTCACTCATAATCTCTCCTGAATTGTTATGTCTCTGCTTTCTTCCCTTCCTGTTGTACCTATGATAAGACACTGAAGACTAAAAAGCTCTCAGTACACCAACCTTCCCTTAACAAATATCATCAAGTTAGTCCTGGCATCATTGTATTTCTCTCAGAGAAAACTATCACAGATATCAAGTAGAGGTTATATATTATGAGAACACTAGGCATAAAGCAGAGTGGAAGAATAAAATACTTTAAAGCATATAGAAGTGCTAAGTGGAATAACTTATCAATTTGAACTAAAATGAACCTGATCATGGGAATCACATTGAGAAAGTTCAGGTTCACCACTGAAGACCGGGGTCTCACTGTGGCAGTAGCAGTTTTGCAGTGACAAGAATGTCTTTCTATTGGATTTTATTAAGTCTGGTCTTCCTGGCAAGCTAAAAGTACTTTGTGGTATATTTACAGAATTACTGAATTTAAGGTTTATGTCTGAGTTTACAAGCAGAGCACAGATGGGGCTAGCTCTATTGTATTTCCAGTTTATTCCAACTGTGTTATTTGATGTGACTTTTCTTTTTGCTGTCTGCAGCTCAGCATCTACCCTTTACCAAACCAAATATATCATGACCCGGGAACATAAATCATAAAAGCTCTCATCTATAAGGCTCTCATTGACAGCATTATCCCTTTCATGAAAAACAAAAACAAAACAAAACAAAAAAACCCAAAAGGTTCCCTAATATTGCTTTCTCACTTCTTGGCAGAAAGTAGAATTTCCTCATAAGAACTACACACAACATGTACTGCCCCGTCCAGCAGGGCAGTAAACGGGGTCCTAGGGAGATCACCTGAAAGAGAGAATGGGGAAACAGGCAGACGCAAAGAACCACTATTTCTCTGTAGTCTGATCAAATCGTTATTTTTACATTTTCACACAGGGGTTATGAACAAATAAAGGCAGGATGTGGGGAAGGGGATGACGCAGGAGCATAGGTGTTCAGAGGGAGTACGATATCTTCCAGAACAGGGTATCAGCTGGGTGAAGGTTCAGGAGACAGGTCACTATGACTCTGCCTATGATTCACTTGTCCTTATCTATGTTGGTACTATCCACCAAGGCTACCTATCTACATGTCTATGACTACACAGGCTGGTAAATTTCCACTAAAGCTGCCTGTTTACAATATCTTATAATCATCTGTTTCAGTGTTTTTCCACAGAGACCAAGACTTTGTGTTAGCAGGCTGACTTAGGCCTATTGCTGTTTTTAGGCCTTCACTGTATACGCAAGGCTGCACCTGACGATGTACCATGTGCAGAGTCTGCAAATACTTAAATAAGAGAGCTTCTTTTGGAATTGAATATTTACAGTGGTAACTCTGAAGTATTCTGCCTTAACTTTTCAAGTATTCCTTTAATTAAACTTAATATAAAGGTAAGGTTTATTCCATACATTACAAATAGCTTTTTAGCTCAAGCTTCATCATTTGGAGGAAATATTAACATACAGATTCTTTTATATAAAACTATACAGGTAGATTTTAATTGTGTTTAATGTACATATATAATATATATATAATATTATGTAATATTATATATAATAATTATATAATATGTTATATTATATATAATATTATGTAATGTTATATATAATAATTATATATATAATATGTTATATTATATATATAATATTATGTAATATTATATATAATATGATATATAATATTAAATAGGTTTAATGAGACTATAAATTCCATAACTATAAACTAGTGGAGTATATTTTAAGACTCACTGAGCTTCATGTGTGCAGAACTATTATGTCGGATCACATTAAATGTAGTTTACTTGACTGCTTACTTTCTAGCACATAGAAATTCTCTAAGTATATGATTCCAGAGATAATTTACTGGGACAAAATCAATTGAAATGAGAAATGAGACAATGCATAGAATTTTAGCATATATTTTGTATATATTAGTCTAAAAATTTTAAACTTTTAAAATTTAAGTTATTAAAATGACACATGACTTTTTACGTATTTACTAAGCCAGTGTATAAAAACCTTTTATTTTGCTGAACTAAATTTCTTCATGTGACTGCGGAATTATTTTACATGTATTGTAGTGCTATTCGCAATGCTGCTGCTGGTTCCCACTAGGTCAAATAAATACTAAGAGTAAACAGCATTAGATCTCAGAGTTTTTGACTTCTTAATAGGAAACAATCATCCATTAAAGACAATTTTCTTTCATATTTTACATACTTTTAAAAATATAAAGTCTAGCAGAATGCTACATTTTAATGTGAATTCACAGATATACCCCATGCGTAGGCACCCATGGTAATGTATACACTCAAAGTCAGTGTTGCCAACTGTGGTTTTCATCAATGTGTGGATGTGGTTGAAATAAAATTTGATGTTTACTACAACTGGACATATTACATTTGTGGCTGCAGAAGCTGTTTACAATCCTCTCATAAATCGCACTTGTTTTATGTTTGATGAGAGATTTGTGCCCAGAAATATCTAACCTTAAAGTAAAGTCCACCTTAATAGGGAATTCTGATTAATAATAGTGTAGAACCTGCCAGCTGCAGAAAGCAAAAAAAAAAAAAAAAAATGGTTAATAGGTTTCTTTCATCATTGTTGTTCTTAATTCACTACTTAAACTGTAGCCGGGAGTACTGATAAAATTGATTAAAAAAAAACTGTACAGAAAAAAATTGCTGAATTATGGAATACATTGATAAAAATGGTTATTAGTGGGGAGAAACAAGATGGTATGGTAGTATCATATTTGGGTGAAAAGACATATGGATAGTAGCCATTTTTTTTTAAGTCCTAGAACTATAAGACACACACAAAAACTTTAAATGCCATTTTGCTGCTACATGACAAGCATTATATTTTGGAGTGTTCTGAACTTTCTTTGTGAGGGAAACACTATCCAGACACTAAAAGTCCTGCTATTTATTGGTATCTTCTGGCAATAGTCCCATTGTGCTCCCATATTCAAAGTCCACACAAATGCACTGTGAAGATTTACATGTGTAACAATCATGAGACTGAAGGGGAGGGCAGGAGCTCTAAGATTTACCTCCTAAACTCAGAGCGTTTCCTTGGCAGGGAATGTAAGTTACATTAAGTTTTCATCTAAGCCCTCCTCACCTTTGAGAAAAATAATGCTCTTAATTCTACTAAAACACTAAAATAGCTATTCTGAGGCCAAGAATCTGCCAAGAGGGAAAACTACCAGGTGCTTAAATGGCACAGGCCCGTGGGATGCAGTTGAATGGGTAGAGATGAATGGGATGATGCATTTTGTTGGAAATGGATTCAAGGGAAAAACTAAGCCAGAGTATGAGTGAAATATAATTTAATCTATTCATTTTATGGTATTAACCCCCACATACAAAAATGAGCACTTGAAAAATAGAAACTCAGTGCAGTGAATGTATTGTAAAAACATATGGTTAATATCCAAAGAGAATGGTAGGCTTCAAACCCAAGCAAATGGAGTGTTCCCACCGGACACAAATGAAATCTGGGAACCATGTGAAAAGTGCAGAGAGAAAACGATATGACATATTATAGGAAATGGCAAAGATAAACCAAATAAGGAAAGAGCAAACTTTATAGGAAATTTCACCAGTATGAAGTCTCGCTTTTACACTCTGACAATCATATCCTCAGTGGAAAACTGAACAAAGAATTGCCATGGAGCCAAAATTTTCCTCTTCTTTATTTTCTCTTTGATAGAAGACAAAATATCCAAAAAGCATACATAGAAAAAAATAGACCCTTTCCTATATTACCACAGTAGAATAGTGTTCTTTATTCTAGTAGAAAATTATAAAGGTGCGGATTCACATTTTCTAAGGAATTAAATGGAAGTAGTCTCATTTTTAAAACAATTGTAAGAAAGGGACCTATCATGATTGCCCTCTGGAAGACTCAAAAAAACAGCTGAAAGAGTCAGATGCAGATATTTGCATCCAACCAATGGCTAGAAGCTGCTGAACCTTGTGGTTTATTAGGGAAAGGCTGAAAGAAGCTGAGGAGGGTAGCCTTGTAGGAGGACCAGCAGTCTCAATTAATCTGGAACCCTGTGATCTTTCAAACACAGAACCACCAAAAAGGCAGCATACACCAGCTGACATGAGGCCCCCAACTCATATAGAGCAGAGGACTGCCAGGTCTGTGTTCAGTCAGAGATTATGCACCTATCCCTCAATAGACTGGAGGCCCCAGGGTGTTTAGAGGTCAGGTGCGGTGGTAGGTGTGGGTGGTGACAGCCTCATGGAGACAGGGAGGAGAGTTGGAGGTATGGGATATGGAACAGTGGGAGGGTGGATGGGCAGGGGAATAAAATCTGGAGTGTAATAAATAAGTAATTAATTAAAAATAAAACAATTGTAAGAATTTGAATATTAGACATCAAAACATTTAGAATTATTTAGCATTAACTACTCCATGAAACAGTATACAGCTAGGTATTTTGCCGAGAAAAGACAGATTCAGTATGTGACTGTTGCATCCATGCAGGAAACAAGGGCTGAGAAAGGACAGAGGCAGATAAGATACAGATTCATTTCAAGCAATTGGTCCTGACAAGAGATTTATGAAGTCATGGTTCTGAATTCTTACCTTATCACAAGAACCCAGTCTGATGGGTAAAATCTATCCATAGCACAAAGAGTATGTTTGCTTAATTCTGAGTTCAATATTCCAAATATCCACAACCAGATAGTATCTCAGGAAAGATACTCACATACTGGACACTGCTGTGACTTATGTTACTCAGCCTTCTACTGTTAAGATGTGGAGCAATACCCTGCCTTGAGATTTTAAGCTTCTCATAAAATAGTGAGAGAATTGTATGGAAATAATGGGCAATGGTTGGCATTTGTTCCAGAAGGTCTGAGATCAAAGCATTTTTTCTCTACTTGGAAAAGAGGAAAAGATGAAAGGAGAGTAATTGTATATCTATCTATCTATCTATCTATCTATCTATCTATCTATCTATATATTAAACATATATATATAGTAAAAATTAAACATATATAATGAAGGCCCACAAAATTGTGTGTATGTTTCCTACTAAGTCCATTAGTGTTGTTCCTCTCTCTCTCTCTCTCTCTCTCTCTCTCTCTCTCTCTCTCTTTCTATCTCTCTCTTTCTCTCTCTCTCTCTCTCTCTCTCTCTCTTTCTATCTCTCTCTTTCTCTCTCTCTCTCTCTCTCTCTCTCTCTCTCTCTCTCTCTCTCTCTGTGTGTGTGTATGTGTTTGGTGTATGTGTATGTGATTGGGAATTACTGCTTGCAAATATGTAACCTTTCAGGGAGCTCCTTCTTGGAGAAAACATTCTGCCATTCTAAGCAGTCTTAAATTGCTTGGATATGTTTGTGCAGGGGTGGGTCCCTGCGAGATTTCTCCCATTTACATTGTTATGCCAACTGATGGTATCACTTATCTGGTCTTGTTTAGGTGATCATACAGTTAAATCTCATAAATTCAGCTCCCTAGGATATATAAAATACAATCAGTTCCAGAGGAGCAATCCTGTGTTCTTTAAGCCAGTAAAATATCAAAATAACATCATATAAGGATAACATCGTATCATCATGTATAAAGTCATACACATGTCTTGTTAAAGTGGTCCATTCTTAGCCTTTTCAGTCATCTTCTTTAGTGATTTATAAAACCAGCGATAAAAGGATGTAAATAGGCAAATATTGCTAATATCTGGTAATTTATTCCACTATTTGAAATTATACTAATAAAATATACAGCTTTTTTTCACTGACATATGAATAACTTTTGGCCATACATGGACACTTTCATTTTGTGAGCAGGAATATTTGGTTTGATTTGACACAAGAGAAGTTTTTCAGAAATAAAAATTGATAATGGTAGATATACCTAAGAAAGTATAAGAACAATTATTTTACACTTAGATGGCTTTCAACATAGTTTAATTGCAAATACATAAGATATATTGGTCACACCATCATATTACCAATTTATAATTTTAATATTTATAATGTATTCATTGCTTATGGCTGAGGACATTTTAAAGTTCACCATAACTGAGGAAGCTAAAGAGGTTTTCATTGATTTCAAACTACTCAACATGTAAATTATTTTCATTGTCTATGCTTACATTTTAAGCATGAAAATACAAATTAATTCCATTTATTGAATGATAAATGGATAAGAGAGGAGCACAATAATTGATGGGGTGACCTTAGCTGTGACTCACTACATTGGGAATATACCATAACCAGGCAGGAACCTCAGTGGAGAGATAGAGATATCAACCCACCCACAAAACTTTCAACTCAAAATTTATACTGTCTACAGGAAATGCAGACAAGGGGGATGGGGCAGACACTGACAGACTGACCAACCAATAACTGGCTCAACTTGAAACCATCTCTGTGGTCAAGCACCATTCCCCAACACTACTAATGATACTGTGTTATGCATCCAGATAGGAGCAATTTGTTCTCAGAGAAGTTCCACCCAGAAGCCAAGTCAGACAAATACAGATACCCACAGGCAAGCACTAGATGGAACTTGGGGATCCTTATGGATGAAAAGGAGGAAGGATTGCAGGCTTGAAAGGGATAGGAATTCCACAGGAAGACCAACACAGTTAACTATCTTGGAACCTTGGGTTTCTCAGAGTCTGAACCACAAAGTAAAGAACATACAAAGACTGGACACTCACCTCCCCACACATATGTAACAGATGTGCAGCTTTGTCTTCATGTGAGTCCCAAACAAATGCAGTGGGGACTATCCGAAACACTGCTGCCTGTATGTGGGATTTGTTCTAACTGGGATGCCTTGTCTGGTCTCAATTGGAAAGTTGAAGTGGCAGGATGGGCGGGGGGGGGGGGGCAGATCCAGAGTGTGGGACCTGCTCAGAGTAGAAGAGAAGAGGGCATGGGAGAAGAATTCTGAAAGGAATGACCAGGAAGTGGGGAGTGACTAGTATTTATAGTGAATAATATTGTCTTGCTTGTTCCTTGACTATTAACATCTATTGTATTGCTAGTTACTCAACCTAGAACTGACCTTAATACTTGCATGTAATTTAAATGGCATAGAAGCAAAAAAGGAAGAGGAAAGATGTAAATAAATGTAAATAAATAAATAAAATAATGCATATCAATATCTTAGCTTAGACTGTTCAGCTACTATAGCATCTGTAGAAATGTATACTACATCATTCTGGAAATTATGATAGCCAAGGGTATCTGGCTCCATTTCTTTTTTCATAAATATCTGATTTTCCCGACTTCTCATAGCAGAATGTATGAAGAATTTCTCCAGCATCCTTGACTGCTTTTGCCTTAAGGGCACTATTTTGTGAAGAAAAAAAAAAATCTGTCTTTGTGACATAGCCCTATTTCTGAGGTCCCTCCTTCAATTTCACTCACTTAAAAGATAGCTTTAAAGAAACAAATTTTATAGAATGAAAAAAACTCCAGAATCAATAATGATGCTCAAAATCATGCTATTGAGAGATGATATTGGGGTGGGGGGAATGATGTGATTTAGTGGAGGTATTAGGGATAGAGCTTTCATCATGAAAGTATTGAATCAGTGTGTGTGTGTTATTAAAAAAAATTATTCCTGCATCACATCATCTTCCTCTATAGTCTTCTGACATATGAGAAAGTAAAGGCAAGTCACCTATGACTAGTACCCAATAATATCAGCACTCTGATCTCAAATTTCAAGACTAACACCCATTTTCTGCTATTACAGAATGCAAGTTTGAACTGAACAAGACAGGTAAATAACAAAAAAAAATAATTTCAAACTTAAATTATCAAAGATGCTATATGAAGAAAATTAAATCTTATCCTTTAGATAAACATCATTAAAACTGAATTCAGCACAATTACACCAAGGAATGTGTCAGATGAAAGTAGTACAAGAGGTGTTTATTTGCAGCTTGCCCAGGTGTCATATTTCTGTCTTCTCATTCACTTGCATTTTACAAGTGTAGTATACACAGCATGTAAAAATACTTACATGCATTTAAAAGTGTTTGAAGAGGTGTCAATTGAAGATTTAACTGCATTTTTAAAATCAGTTCACTCATTTCCTTTTCTGCTTATAGATCAAGGTTAAATTTTCATCATATTTATTATGATTTAAAATTAAACCAATCCATATTTTACTTCTATACAAATGTCATAATCTTGTTTTAGTTGGACTATTAATGGGATTTAATCAAATAAACTGTAGATTAATGAAAAATTATTTCATTTGGCCAAACAGTTGTCCTAAATTCATATTTACTTGGTGTCCACTTTCTTTCTTATGACCAGGATATGGAGTCTCAGATTCATCCTTCTCACACATAAAAAGAGTCATGTAGCATCTGTGGTTCTCACCATCTACCCTGATGTGGTTTGTTGTTGCTGTTTGTCTGTTTGTTTTTAATTCCTTGATTAATTTAGGCAGAGAGATATAGGGAGTGGTTATGACGTTTTGATTGAGAATCTGCATTTGAACGCTTAAGGTCCTGTTCTCCAATTGGCTCTTGATAGATCAATAGAGATGGCAGTGGCCAATGGCTGGGTGAAAGAATTGGGACTTCTGGGTTCCCACAGGCAGGCTAGGAAAGCAGGAGGAGGAAAAGGAATTCACCATGCTTCAGAATGAAAGAGAGACATCAGCCTTGTGAGATCTTTGGTGGAGTGGCCATTGGCCAATTCCCTGACTGGGCCTGGAATGACAGGTGGAATGTTAGAAATTCAACTAAGCTAAGAGAAGATTTAGGGTGCTGAGCAAGGAGAAGGTAACCAGGCAACCAAGATGAGGGCAGATTTAGAGTGTTGAGAAAGGAATAAAGGGAATGGCACCTTAGCCATGAGAGGCTTAGAAGATCCCAGCCCCTGAGCTGTAAAGCAGGTTAAAAATGAACTAGCATGTGTGTGTGTGTGTGTGTGTGTGTGTGTGTGTGTGTGTGTATGTGTGTGTGTCTTTCAACCATGGATCAAAGGGAACCAGAGCAGTGGCTGGTAGTATGGTCCACCTGGGGTTTAAAGTAGGGTAGTATAAACTACACACTATAGAGATTGGGCTAAAATTTAGTTTATCAGCCAACTGAACTGTGAGAGTAAGTAACAGTTAGGAGCTGTCATTTGCCTACAAAAGAATGATAAGCAGATACCTAAAAAGGCAACAAAGTACATTTCAATCTGCTATCAAAAGTTCTGCCAAAAATTTATGCTTTTAAACACTGTGTTGAGTAATCACACTTTTCTGAGAAATATTTAGCTATAGTCGACACAATCATATTAAAAATAATATTTGATTCCATATGTAATTAGATTTATTTCTTTGACTTTTAACTAAATAGTATTAGAATTCATTGAAAAGTTATAGAAACTCTCAAAAGCCTTCTTCTGGCCTGTGTCATGGAGAGAGTATACTTGTTTAGTCTACTTTTAAAAGTCTGGTTTATATATAGGATTTAAAAGAGTTAAAAATTTTTAAACCTTCCACAGATGGAGTCAAGAGTGCAGATCAGCTTGTTCTGTGCTCTGGGTCCTAAGAAACTAGCTATCTACAAGACAAGATAGATTGAATAGGATTTGAGCTGGGAGATCAGGTCAGCGTGCCCATGCACCCTGGATACCAGAAACAGAACTGACCACAAGATAGATTGAATAGGGTTTGAGCTGGGAGTTCAGGTCAGCATGCCCGTGCACCCTGGCTACCAGAAACAGAACTGACCACAAGACAAATTGGACAGGGTTTGATATTCCCCATGAACACTTCTTGAACCTGTCACGGAAGCTGAACACTGGACAGGTGCTTTCTATAGATACATAATCATGATTTCCCCCCTCATTTCCCTGGGTTGTGGATTTTCCCTTTAAAAAGCTCTTCCTCTTCTCTAAGGGGGTCGTACTTCATTGCTTGCCTCTGCGTAGGACAGGCTTGAAGTGCAGCCTCAACACGTTGAAATCTAATATACCTCGTGTTAATTGCATCAAGTTTGGTGTCTTGCAGTTATTGGGGTGGCTGTGAATTCCTGTGGGCTGAGAGGGAGTTTCTCCCTTCCTGGTGGGCCTTACAGCTTCACCAGAAAAAGATATTTTGGTGAATTATAATATTAAGCAAGGTGTGAGGTATCAAACTTTGTATGTAGATTAACAGGAATAAAGAATGATAAAACAAAAGGGAAAGGAAAAATTAATATACTCAGATAAGCAATACTTCCTATGAATGACACACCACTCACCCACCATTTTATAAAATTAACACTACAATCCTACAGTATAATAGATCCAGAAGTATTCTAACATTAGAGACTCAACAGATACCTTTCTGTTTAAATTTTCCCAAATTTTCTTGATATGTCATTTAATCATATGCCAAGAATAGTATAAGTTGCTGCCTTGTAATTATTTCTTTAAAAGATCTGTATTTGTTAGTCCTTTGAATAGTTAGTTCTATTACTATTTTGTTGAGAACCACAATGCCCCACGTTTGGGGGCCAAAAATGTTAGGGACCACTCTATCAATGTTTGAATCAGCACTGCCAAAAGCTGCTCAGGTCCTCAGGGTTCAGTAAGAGAGAGAGTGAGGCTGGGAAGAATGGAGACCAGACAGTGTGTGTGATTCAATCCCATTTATTCTTCAGTCTCTCTTCTCTCCAAGTCCCTAGTTCCCAGTCCCTAGTGCTTCCAAGTCTAAAGTCCTGAGTTTCGGCACTAACTCCTAATCCCAGTTCTCTAGTCCAAGTGTCTAGTTCCTAGTTACAAGTTCTCTTTCCAAGTTCCAAGTTCTTTCTCCCAGGCTCAAGTACTAATGCCTTTCCAAGTGCCTTTTCCAAGTGTCTAATTCTTCTTCCAAGTTCTAGTCCAAGTGTCTGCCTCGAGTCTCAAGTGCCTACTACTTTCTTCTATCTCCTTCTCACCTTTTATATGTCTCACTTCTAAGCCACACCTTTAAGTCACGCCTTTAAGTCTTGTCTCTAAATCTGATCTCTAAGTCATGCCTTTAAGTCATGCCCTTAAGTCTCATACCTTTAAGTCTCACACACCCAAGGGAAAATCCTGGGTATCTAAAACAAGATGCTATCAGAGTGTGCTCAGCTGTTGTAGGCTATTGTAAACAAGTCTCTTGTCAGGGTATATGGCTCAAGATGGCTGCGAGGATGATAGCCGCCTTCTGTCGGCTCCTCACACTATTTTATGCATATCTCATGTAAATTTTATTTAATCAATGATATTATATCTTAGAAATTATGGTATACATAAAAATTCTCTGTAATTGGAATGAAAAATTGAAAGTTCTAAGTTGTCATTTTGTTACAGCTCAGTTGACTTGTCTTTGGAAAGTATATCTTCTCTCAATGTTGTTATAAGGACTGAAAAAGTTGTGCATTATGATGGGTACATGTGGGTGCTCAAGCATTAGTCATCATGTGTTGTTTTCATCACTTCACTATATA
Source organism: Arvicanthis niloticus (assembly GCF_011762505.2). Lineage (NCBI taxonomy): Eukaryota > Metazoa > Chordata > Mammalia > Rodentia > Muridae > Arvicanthis > Arvicanthis niloticus. Next base: position 21,553,684 of record NC_133430.1, on the reverse strand, counting down.
AAACAATTTTTTGAGAATATAATAATATAGTTACATTGTTTACATCTTTCCTACAAACTGTCCTACCTGCAACTTTTTGTTCATTTTTAAATCCATCTTTCTTTTTCAAAAATTCTGTGTGTAAATATATATATATATATATATATATATATATATATATATATATACAACCATCTCAGTCTTTATAATGTGTGTTACTTGTATGTGTCTTGAGAGTGGAAGTAATAGTCTTTCTTAGGTATGATGACAGCATTTAGTTTTCCAATACCAACTACTCCTGAAAACATATATGATGGATTTTTAAACAACAGATGGTATATTGGATTCAGATTTATGCTAGTTTTTTTCCATTCTCTTTTTTTTTTTCTAGTTAAAATGTAACTGTCAACTAAAAGATTGAGTAGGAAGAAAAAGCTGTATTTAAAAAGTCAAGGTGATTGATTTCTCCAATGGGCTCCTTAGCTTTCACAGTACAACAGGGTTCCCTTTAAGCTTATAGCCATGTCTGTTAATGATATTCATACAGTGTCCAGGCATGAGGGACAAGGTGAGGTGGTGGGCTGAGAAGGGAGGAAAGAATGAAGGAAAGAAGGAAGGAAGCCTGCAGTTAGGATGTAAAGGGAGTAAGTAAATAAATTAATGAGAAGGAAAGGAAAGAAAATAAGTCATGGTCTCACAAGCATCTATTGCACTTACAAAAGAAATGGAGAAAGAAAACAGAGAGGAAACACACACACACACAGAGAGAGAGAGAGAGAGAGAGAGAGAGAGAGAGAGAGAGAGAGAGAGAGAGAGAGAGAGAGAGAGAGAAAGAGACTAATAAAATGGATTAAACTAGACATTAACACCAATATTGGTGAAATGTCACGGAAAATAGTAACAAATAATATTACAAATAAATGTGCTTGAACATTGTTTTAAGTCATAGTGTTTAATTAGACATAAGCTATAAATAACACTTGTAAAAACGTTAAGTTACATATATACATTCCAAATGCTTTGACTGAGGGGGGAAAATGCGACTTTGAAACAGATGTTTCTTTTTACCCTTTTGAACAAACTCTCTGTTGAAATTCTTCACACAAGACTTTATTAATTAATTAGGAAGAGGGGTGACAGCTTCTACTGACACTTAGATCAGGAAACAGACATTAAATTGGAGTCCATTTATCCGGGGTCTGACAGCAGCATGTTAGATCTTGCCAGGCTCAGTCATCCTTTGTTCGACATCCCAGAAGCTGCCCAGTTGTCAGTTTTCTGGGATGACACTTTGGGGCTGAGGTTCACTACATCATCTCATGTTGTAGTTGTTCACATGGGGTCTGAAGAGGAACTCTCCTTCTGATTCTTCAGTCATGCAAATGGAACACACAAGTGAACCTATATTTCTTTTTCATTCTGACCCGCCCATAAAAGTGCTTGGATTGTCAGATTCAGTTTTATCGGAGATACATTTTGATTATTCTACAAAGAATCAAAAGGAACGGAGTTAAAGTATTTCAAAGCAAATGAGGAAGTTGTTTAGTGAGACCTTAGGGGACAATGATTCAAATTGATGTCAAAAAAAAAAACCAAGGATGTCTAGTAGGAGGATGAGGGAAGTCTAGGTGGGGAACCACAGCTGAATTGCTTGATTGAGGGCAGGGTGGAAGGCAAGGGTGGAGTCTGGTAAAATCAGGCACAAATTCAATCTTTAGTACAGGGGAGAAACAGAAAATGAGGTGGGACTTTGTTTATTAATTAAAAACTACAAATGTGTTATTAAATTTGATATAATCATGAACATTTGGAATAATCTGAGGTGAAAGCTATGTTGTAAATAAGACACACCAAGACAGTGAGGGAAAATATCTAGAGTCTTATTATTTTTTTAAACATTTGAAACATATCCTTATTTTACATAGTTTTTTTAATGATCAAAGCCCTGATGTTAGTTTCTAGTAATGATAAACTGGCCAGACATACTTGATAATTAATAATTAAAATTATGAATATTCTTATTTCAAAAAACATATTTAGTTCTTATTTCAAAATATAAAATTATTATCTAAATAATAGCAAAAAATATTAGCAAAGTTCATATATTTTGCATCTAAATATATTCAACTTGTAGTTAAATAAGTATAGTATAATTTCAATTATTTTCCTTCTTCAACTATCTCTTAAGAGGTCTCCTCCCACCATACAGTCAGGGCTTTATATCTGTTTTTTTTTTTCTTGAATATAAATTTAAAATGTCATTTTATTTTTTAAAAAAAGTACTAACTTTTATTGACATTTTAAAAGACTTTTTAAGTTTTATTTTATGTATATTTATGTGAGCCTGCATGCATCTCTATACAGTGCTTATTGCCTGTGGAAGTCAGAGGAAGCTATCAGACACCTGTAATAGGTTTTACAAAGATTGTGAAATTCTGACTAGCTAGAGGTAACCGGAATCCTCCCTAAGACTAGCTAGTGCTCTTAATTGTTGAGTCCTCTTTGCAGTCAGAAGTTCTATGGCTTTTGAAAAAGATAAGTAGGATCACCACCTTGGTATTCTAAGGCTTGAGGTTTGAGTTCAACAATACATTTCTGGAGATGTTTCATTGTGAGTGCATGAATAAACTCCTTCATTATTGTTGGTTTCATCTCTTTTTTCATTTTATGATCATTGGTGACATATAGCCCTGAATTTTCCATCTATAGCCACCATATTCCAGTGTTAATCTTCAAGATTTCAGACTTTTCAGACTATAAAATATGAACTTCTTCCTGTTTATATTAATGAGCAGAATAAAAACATTTGCCAATGAAAGAATTGTAGACATGAGGCATAAGAACTCAGGAAAATTTCTTTTCATAATTCTATTCAGTTACATCTCAGATGATATTCCATTTTCCAGTTACCCCTCCACAAATACCCCATCACACATCCACCTTCTCCCTCCTTCCCTTTGCCTCCATAAGGGTGCTCCCCGACCCAACCACCCACTCCTGCTGCACCACTCCAGGGAAATATTTTAAATTTTGGTAGACTTTTCTCGATGGGTTCTAGATGACAAATGACAGGAAGGCGTTCCTACTCGTATACACCATTTTGACCTTTTACATTTTTTCCCATCTAGCAGGATTCTCATTTTAGATTTCAAAAGTCTTTCCTTGATTATGAATATGAGTGACATCGCCTGATCGTTTGAATGCATTCTATTGTGCATTTGCTAAAAAAAGTTTATACATTTTCTTTCATCAATTAAGGTTTGCTAATCAAATATACTACACATTCTTTTGTTAAACTGACTGGTACATTGTAAGTGTTAGCTTTATGAAAATGGAATGATGACTTTTGGTGAAAATATAACTGCTGACATTGGTATTTATATCTCATGAATTTGGATCCTTCTAGTGAGAACTTTTATAATCAGCAGTAGATATTTTTAGCTAGTGATGCTTCTTTGCACAGTATTTATTAAACTATTGCATATGATATTTGAGAAAATATTCAGCATTTTTCAACTATTTAATGAAAATTTATTAATTGCTGTCACAATAAGATTTTAAATTATTTGAAAAATGTTTCCATACTTTTATCTTAGACTAAGACTCTTTGAATAAGTTGATTATTTGAGCTCACTCCACAGCCTTTGTTTACTTTAGCATTAAACCAACCAAAATCAATGGCCATAATCAACAAGTAATAAAAATGAAATAATTTTATTCTTAACTGATGATACAGATTCAATCATTTACCTTAACTTTTGTTGAAAAAAATGACAGTTGCTTTTAATTTTCCTGTAACCCTGTATCTTCCAATAAATCTTCTGCTTTGAAAGACATGGAAAATGATGAAATAAGTTGCTATGCAATGTTTGGCAGAATTAAGACAGGCTTGCTTTCTTTTGTCCTTAGTCTGAATCCTGTCTCCAGTGCTCAGGAAAGCGTGGGTACATCTTGAGCTAGCCTGAACAGTTTTGATATTAGCCTGTTGCTCTCTATCATTTTCTATTTCAATAGATGTACTTTCCCCAACTGTCGTATATAAAGCTAAGTACACTGAACAGTTTATGGGTCTTTTGTGAATGATTTACAAATTAGCTGTGAAGACAAGCAGACATTGTCATCTCATCAGTGAGAAAATTTTTCTCAGGGCAACTTTTGGCTTAAAGAAACTTTAGTGGGATATTATTCATGTGTGTAACTGTGCCAGAGAGAGCTGAAATTCATCCCCACTTACCACACCTCATTAATAGTAAAAGGAAAATACAAGCCATTTAGAAAATAGTTTTATTTTATTTGGAGTACTCTGTTGAGAATAATGTGCATTTTACATGGTTTTATATCAGTAGAAACTAAACTGATGGCAGGGATATCCCCAATTATTCCCAATGTATGCCCAGCAATGGAGTTTTTGAAATACTGAAGATGCAATATGAATGACATGAGATAACCATGAGGACAACTCTCTGAATAGAATCCCCAGATACTAAGCTCCATTGTTAGGAACATTGGAAGGACTGGGGACGGACACACACACACACACACACACACACACACACACAGACACACACACACACACACACACACACACATTCTGAAAAGAGGGACGAAGAGAACTTTTTATAAACCTCCTATAGACTCAGCAAGAAGCTAATAAAGATAAGCATCTTGACCTTGTCTTGTGTTAGCATACCATTGCTGATATAACACTGCATTTTGACATAGTGGCTTAAACAAGTCACATATTTTATCTGACAGTTTTGTATGACAACATCAAAGAGGGTTTGACTAGACTAAACTAAGGATTCTCTAAGGTTGGCTCTAAGGCAGACTCTGTTTCAATTCTTTACCCTCCTTCAGCAAATCGTTTCATCCATTGGCTTATTGTTCCTACCCATTTTATCAAAGTCAGAAAGGGTCTGGCTCTACTCTCCACTTCCTTTCTGACTTCTCTCAGTTCTCATTTTAGCATTTCATTCTCAGTAGATTTTTCTGCCTTCATACACAAAGACTTAAATTGTGGTTTAGGGCCCATACGTATATATTAGAATATCATCTCCTTTTAATTTAACCACTAAAGTATATAGTTTACCTTATCACCCAAATGCAGTACCTTCTTGCTCAGTTAATGGCTTAAGATTTCCTTCCTGCTGGATGGCATTATTCTACTTAGCTGACTTTTAGACAAGTTCACTACCTAATTGCATCATTCAGTGTCAATTTTAGTTGTTTCAAATTAAGAACCCAGACTGAAGCTGGGATTGATATACCAGAATATTGCATATGTGCCTAGCATGAGTGTAAAACACAAAGATCCCTTGACAGAACTTGTCTGTCTAAAGAAGGTCAATGAATGTACATTTATATATTTGTTCAGGTGATTCTAATAAGAATATATGTATGTGTATGTATATGTTCATGTAAGAGCAGTTTCCAAAGTCTCATCTCACTTAAAAATGAGCCTCTAATTTAGGCTCAATAAGAGGCCCAAAAAACAAACTTTTCAGTATTACCTTGGCATACTACAGACAATCAATGCTTTAGGAGACGACTTGTTTTAATTTTCAATCTTATTCTCCTCAACTGTTTCAATAAAATTCATGTCCATATTAATGAGTTATATCTTCTACTTTGTTAGACAAACATGCTAGTGGATACATAGTGATACTGCAAGCAACAGTGTCAGGAATATATTAAGTATACAAATAACGATTTCTTCTCAAAGTGAGCCATATGGTATCAATAAGAAAGAATACTTCCATTAACATATTCAACACTTATTTTCTGCTTATTGGCATTTCCTATTTTCTAACATTCTTTTAGCTGGGAGAGCTGCTGAAATTATTTCATCCTTTGCTTCCTGCCCAGATGTCTTTGCTCTCTACAGTCTTATTTCTGTAACTTCCGTATGTAAGCTCTGCTGCCTGTTGATTTTTGTTCTGGGTCTTTGATTAAGAGGCTGTGGCATGTTAATCTTTGTAATGCATTTCTCTGCAGACTTTTCTTGTCAGTCTCTCTTTCATCTGGACCTCCTTTACCCTTCAAAGGCAGTGTTTAGGGCCAAACTTGAGGTGGGTTTCAGGCCTGGAATAAATCACATGGGAGGCTGGTTTCTCTCTGTTTAAAGAAGAAAATCAGTGATAAGACAGGAGAAAGAGAGAGACGAGACAGAGACAGAGAGAGAGAGAGAGAGAGAGAGAGAGAGAGAGAGAGAGAGAGAGAGAGAGACCTAAGTCTAAAAATGAAGGTGAAAATATATTCCAGGGGCTAGGATTCTGTGTTTGCCAAAGCTCAGTGGCAGTTGTATGCATTTGGTGTCACAGACATCGAGATTCGGAACTTAGTAACACTCAAGTATGAATGAAGACAACACCAAAGGATTTCTAAAGACATTTCTAGAAAACTATCATTCATCTTCATATTTTTTCCAACAATTACTTCAGAATAAATCATGAATTAATGTCATTATCAAAAACTATCATGTGCATGTATGTGTGTATGTGTACATATTTCTAATTAGCATCAGAAAAGCTTCATTTTACATAGAATAGCTGAACTATATTAATTCTTCAGAAAAGACTCAATTACATTGCAATAAAATGTAGCTAGCAAAAGAAGTTAGACATCTGGTCAAACAGCTGTATTTGGAATGTAAATCATGAAATTAAATTTACTTTATTTTGTGGATGAATTTATCCTTTTACTTAAATATATTGATCTTAAATCCTTTTGCTTTGGAACACACTCTTCCTTTTCCTTTAGAATATATGCTTGTTAATTACAGTGTTGATGTCTATAGTTGGATAATATTAAAATATTCTCTAGCAGGTGAGTACAAAAGATGCTGCATTGAATGTCAGTTCATCATAGACAACAGAAATCAATACAAGCTAATTTTAAAAAATATCATTGTCGTTACTTGAGATAGGATTACTCTGAATAGACCAGGCTCTGGAACTTGTCCTTTAGACCCAGTTATTCTTAAACTCAGAGAACTTCCTGCCACTGCTTCCTGTATATTGAGACTAAAGGCATGTGCCACCAAAGCAAATATCTTTTACACAAATGTTCTAAACAAACTTTTAAAATATTATCATGCTTTTATTCTCTCTTGATGTTATAATCAGAAAATAGTAATTATGGTCAGTATCTATGGAAATATTTCTTTTATCTTTCTTAAGGAACATAATCTTTGCAACTCCTATATTTTTAAATTTGTTTACAATCTTTGAGATTTTCATATTTAAATAATATATTCATATAATCTCCATTACTCCATATCCTAAATCAAGTGCCTCTGAGGCCTTCAACCCCCTCTTCAAATTTGTGACCTCTTCTTTAGTCACCAGAGTTACTTGTGTCCAACTGAGTCCGCTTTGTGTTGCTGGCCTGGACAATTATTAAGCACTGTCAACTTTGGATTCAACAATCTCACACAGAAATTGTCCATGGGGAATTCTGAAATGATCCATAGATAGCATAATTTTAAAAAGTAACAATATGAATTATCTATATCTGCTTTTTGAGTTGACAAGATGCTCTTACTATTAAACTTGGTTTTCAAAAGTAGAAAATAAAGTAAGCATATACTAAAAACCTACAGATTTTGTGTAGATATTGTATAACATTGATTGAGTACTCTTTCTCCCATTATAAGTTCCTCATTCCATTTCATTATAATTTTCATTTTAAATTTCAATTAAATTCATTATAATTTTCTCATTTTCTTTATTTTAGAAAAAAGAAAACTCAGATTTTATTTAAACGTCAATACATAATTTTCCCATTCTATATTCATTTTTCCTTTTATTATGGTATATGAAATGGCTTCTGGTACTAATTTCTTGATCTTGAAAAGTAAATCAAAGCATAAATGACTTTTTAACCCCAAGTTATTTTGGAAGTTTCTCCAGTGATTATCTGTATCCTAAGCAACTGATGGAGACAGTGACATGAAGAACTGGAAATTTTGTGGACACAAAACTTTGACTTCACATTTTCTCATCTGGAATAAGATGCAAAAGAAGCTCTTTATCATATTCTCACCATCCTGGAGAAAATGCAATGAAAGGCATTGTGTGTTATGTCATCCTCGCATCAGAATAACATCAACTGATTTAGCAATTGAAATGAAGGACTTGGGACCATGCTCAGATACATGACATTTGAGAAGAATATAATAGATATTAATATAAATTTGACTACTGAGATGGAGCATGCATGAACCCTAGCATCCTAGTCATCAAAGGAGGAGTGAAGTCAGAAGAGTATTTAAAAGGATGAAGGAAAGATACATCTGTATCACACATGTTTCTGTTTGCTCAGTTAGTACTTCTCTCACTTTTAGTGTAATGAGTATATTTTAAATTATATTTTAGCATATAAATGTATCTAAAAATTCTGTATTGTCTTTCAATCCATGGACTGGTAACTTTACTAAGGTGTCAAATCTCCATTGTACATGATTCTTTTTATGAGTCATATAAATAATCTTTGATGGACAGACACATTTACACATTAAGTGGAATTCAAACTCTTATTACAATGCAGCTTGCCATTTTGATTAGTTTGTAGACTTTTTGCAGATTCACCCACTTACACTTGTTAATTCTTCTACAACCTCCAATTTAGAAGACATAAACATATTTGTCAAGCTTTTCAAAAGGAAAATATAAATGAAATGCTTTCTATCTACACAAAATGATGAGACGCAAACATGAAGGAGAGGTGAGACATAAAGACACACTATGACTACAGCTGGCAAAGAAGATTAAGATGTTGAAAAATGTAACAGCATATTTCAGATTTGAGATCTAATGATGAATCCCAATCTTCCAAGTCACGGAAACTACTTCCCTGCTAGCGGCAAATAACTGGGCTTTCTGTTATTTGTTGAGCAAATTACTGGGAGCTGAAAAGTAAGAGGCATGCAAAATCGTCTTACAGCTGACTTGCAATGCAGAGTTCAGTGGATGGAGAGAACAAATGCTGTGTCTGGCAAGGAATAAGAGAAACTATGGGGTTATAAAAAAAAGGATACCACCCACTGCTATTACTAAGTAAGTGTTATGCCATTGGCAGTGGCACCTGCATTTTACTCAAGATGAAGAAAGAACTCAATGCTGGCAGATTAAAGCACCAGCCATTCTGAAAATGTAAACACACAGGCAGAGACAGACATGCAGTATATAAATTTTTTCATTTGTTTCTCTTCAAGCAAATTAGAGAGTGCACTTCCCTGCTAATTACCCTTATCCTGAGCCCCAAAGACTCAACCACCTCTCAATAACTTACAGGTGACACACCTCCCTTTGTAGTTCTGTTCCACGTTTATACCAGAAACTCAGATAACCCATTTGTATCAAATTATTCATGGTTGTTTGGGGGTAATGTGTTGCATATTTATTTCTGTGTAACCAGAAAAACAAAAACAAAAACAGCTATTGAGTTTTACTAAAAACACTGTTTTGGGATCCTCAGTCAAAAGCTTTTGTAACTTTCAAAGATAAATTGTTTCAGTTCCATTTGCCTAGTTGTGAAAATTTTGAAGCAGTTTAACCCAGAAAGATTTGAGGCACTTTTCAAATTCTCCTTACAAACAGGCCATCTGTTCCTTGATTTGGGATCAAGAAACAAATAAAAGTCAAAACCAAACAGGAACAGCAAAACAAGCTAGAGATAAGAAATACCATTGTTATAGAAAGCCAATTAGCCATCCTTCAGAAGATGAAACCTTTTTTTTTTTTTAAATTGATTAAAGATTTTTTGGAGGTTACAGAGGCATTAGTTTGTTTTGTTGGCAAGTGGTTTAGGATTCAATTATCAATTTCATTTGTTTTCGAACAAACAAAATGGTATACTTATCTGTCTCAATGCTTATGCAATTTATAGTAGAAATAAGATCTGAGTAATGGACTTTTAGGTGGTTAGAATCACTAGGTCTGTGGCATGATCATGGGTCACATTTGGGAGCTTCTATACAGACTTTTCAAGGGCCAGATATTTATGGCTTAAAACAAAGTAACTGTGTGATTGAGAAATCAAAACCTCACCTACAAGTTTGCAAACTTTACACAGATTTAATTTAGCATGCTGTTCTTTCCTAGATCTGTGTGTAAAAACTCAAATGATTAGTATTTGCAATCAAAATTAGTAACAGAAAGATTTTTGGGCAGGGATCTTCATTGAATCTGTTTCAAAACTTTTGCTGGTTAACTAGAAAGGGTAACAACAATGTTTGAACACAAAATCAATATAAATAATAAGACAATATTTTCAAGGAAGCAGTAGTCTTTTAATTAGTGAATAATACTCCGATGTAACCAATGTCACTTGACACACAAAAAGAAGAGAAGAAAAACCTTTCAGTATTCACAAATTTTATCTCCCCTGTTTAGATCTTCAGTTTCTCCATTTTCAAATAAAATTATGAGGATCCATTCACTGATTCTATGAAATACAAAATAAACTTTTATCAATTAAAACATGTTTTGCTGATCTAATCCTGACGTGGTTTGTGCTTCTTCCAAATGACAAGAGTAGATACAGAGCAATGAGCCCACCCCAATCAATATGGATATGCCTAATATTGTGTTCTGATTAGTTTTCAGCAAGACCTGAAGTGTAAGGTTCTGATTATGTTCATTGAAAGCCATTTGACTGTCTGGAAAAAAAATCTATCTACTTTCTCACCAACTGTACTTTGAACTTGAATGACTGTCACTGCATCTTTGGTAGTTGTGTTAATGTGTGTTAATATGGTAGGAATCCAATTATTCTTATGTATTTTTGACAGGAAAAGGTAAGTTCCAGATACATCTATGCCTGTTTTTAAAAGCTAAATTACAACCTGCCTTTTGGTAAAGACATTTTTTCTGCTGTAAAGTTAAGACCAGAGAAACTAAACAAGTGGTTCTTTTTTTCTTTTTTTTTTTTTTTTTTCTACCCACATGTAATATGACACAGATATGCAGTATCATGTTCCTTGCTAGTCTTTATTGTATAATAAATCTCTGGGTCACACTGTATGAAAATTAAGAGAATTATTAATCAATAATCAATACAATCTAGGAGTGTCAGTCAAAATATTGTTTGGTATTTCTTCTGTTTTATGTGAACTTTAAAGTTTGAGATTAAATTTTATTAATAGTTGAGTTTATTGGATATGTCTTATATTTAAGGGTTTGTTTAAGTTTGTGAAATGGTTAAAATTTGAAATAAGTTGTTGAGTATCATTTTCTGCCTCTATTATTTACCCTGTCAGTAATAACATTCTCCTCCTACTCACCAAAGGATGAGGAAGTTACAAAACCTATGAAAATTTTTTGAAACATGAATGTAATTTTTCTAAAGTTAGCAGGAATAACACATACATAAAATAATCAATCAAAATTTTGTCATTTAATTAGGTTGTGAACATCGAATTCTAAATACTGTATCTGTCATGGTTGGCTATAAAGCACAATAGTATCTTATAGTACTTATTGCCTGCTGAGATGTAATTTCCATTCTGGGAGTACTAAGTATTAAAGACTATTGTGGCCCATGAAAACATCTAGGTTTCCATTGTTTTTATTTTACAAAGTACATACTGACTCTACCATTGACTTCCTTTTATGTTTGTTATCCCTGAAACTCACAGCTGCATTCACTGTATACACTGTTCAATGTTAAGTGATCGTCTCACTTTACAACAGTACTCTGTTTTCAGAATCAACCCCCAGATTTGATGTAGGATATCACCAGTGAGAACTTAGCATTTTGTTCCATCTGTGGTCGCATCATGGTGTCTTAGACTTTTACTTAGCCAGATAACCAATACCAGGTTACCTGACTTTCATGGGGATTCTTGTGTGTAGCCCACTTCCTGTCCTAATTTCTATATCAATCATGGCTTTATACTGCAGAAATCAAAACCAGACCTTTGCTAATTGTTACATTAGGGTGGTTTTATTCACTTTATTTTTTATAGCACACCACATCACGGAATCTATTGAAATGGAACCATCAATTTCAGTTAATGAGTAGAGACTGGAGGTGATGGAGCTATGGCAATAGTCTTAGCCCGGGGGTTTCTAGGCTTGCATTGATTGGCAGTGCCCTGGTAAATACCTGAGCCTTGAGGAAAGTGGAATGATTTGAGGAAAAATAGTGTACTGACTTATATTAATGAAGTATAAGATCTACCAATCTTTATATACATGTTTACACATATTCTATTCTCCATCCTAGGAGGCTTTAATGATAGCTAAGACTGTACCATGGATATATCACTTGCCATTACACTAATCAGAAAACACATCTCTAAACTCACTGTGACAACTAACTCTGTAAGTCATGATTTCCAAACTGCTAACACTGCACAGTTCTGTAGTTTCATTTGTCCACTGGCTATGGATTCAATATGCTCACCTAAATCACCTGTTTCAATATTTTTAATGACCTACTGTAACTGGTACAGATTCATTTGGTTCAGTTTAAGCTTCTTTTTGCTAGAAGCCTACATATGTTTTGGATCCTCAATGATGCTGAAAGATATAAAGGAGAAAGGAAGAAAAAAGATGGAGGAGGGGAAAGACAAAAGGAGAAAGGGAAGGAGAAGAAAAGAAGGAAGGGACAAATGAAGGCATGAAGCAGGAAACAACAGAATGGAGGCAGAAGGCAATGTCTATTACATGTACAGATTAACAATATGATGGACAACAGAGAAATCAAAATGATACTGAAGTTGTATGAGACTGTGGAGGATGATCACACTGTAGGTGGAAAAGAAATGTTCACTATAGGGTTACACTTTTGAATAGTTGATGATGCTGTTTGGGAGTTTATGAAAATCTTAAGGGGTGAAGCCATTCTGGAGGAAATTTGTTTCTGGCAAAGAGCTGTGAGGATTTATATCCTTGAGCCAGTGACCTGCTTTCTTTACTCTCTTTTGCCATTCCCTGCCACCACCACCCCCAGTCTTCTGTGTGTGATGGAATGAGATCTTTCTGCTTCCTAATCATCAAACCAGACTCGTTTTCCTGTTTCCATGCCTTCTTTACCAATATACCATTTTCTTAGCCATGATTTTCTTACAGTAACTAATGAAGATTGTGAGAGAGACAGCAAGAGCACGAGGGCAGTGTTAGACATAGTTTTTTTCATATAGCTGTAGGTAGTAACGACATGCTGCCCCTACCACATGGTTGAGCATAGGAACACAATGGACTGAGTCTTCCACATCCAATCACATTTCAGGTGAAGCTGCTCAGTCTTAGTATCTTGGTCTCATTTATTTTGCAACCTTAGGTAATGTTATTTGCAGTCTAAAATTCAAGGTAAAATTAAATTGGATTAAAAATTGTGCATCCTATGTCCATCCTGAAACACTGAGTCTGAATTTCTTTAGTATCACAGACACTCAACTACACCCGATGATCACCATCAAACTCTCCATTTTAATTCAAAGAAGACTGATTTGTAATCACAAGCATGCACGCACACAAACACTCACATATGTTAGCCTTTCCTTATAAACCGTGATATAAATAAATAATATAAACAATGTTTCCAAAGATCATTTGAGGTCATGTATACTTCATACCTACTTCTCCAACATCTAAGACCTTTTTTTGTTATCAACAAGCAAAAAAGCGTTCAGTGTCATAGATAAGTGAAGTAAAATACATGTCAATCTATGCACATGGAAGTTCATTCATAGTTTTAACATTGCATCTATCTATGTATTATACACATATGTATAATATATGCATATATCTATATATCTTAGTGAGAAAATAAGTTGCTCAGTTCTTAAATCTATATTGGGATATGTTATACAATTTATTTAATTAAAAACCATAATATATAATTGCAGACTTTATACATGGACTCCCCTCAACTATCCCTACTCCCAGGGACCTCTGGTTTCTACCATGTTAAAAACTCCTACATTCATCTTACTAACAGTTTTTTAAATCTCTCCTCCTTCCTTGGCTGTTGTTTTTGAGTTCTGAGCCAAGTCGCTACAGCATCTATTTGCTTATGTACCACTGAGTTCTGTGTACATGAAGCCGTGGTCTTGCAGGAGGATCCACCCTTTCAACATTAAATAAAAAAGGCATGTACAAAATTCACACTCAAGAATCAAAGAAAAATAATCAAGTTACACACAAATTGCAAAACTCTGTGCTGTAGATTTATGATTCTGGGTTTCACCTTTGTAGCTATTGTAGCTACCCTCAGCCACTGTTAGCTGCATACCATTAATTATAATACTTTGTTTGTAAATGTTATGGAACATAAGTATTCTGCTGAAAATTATGCTAAACTTAAATTTTAGTACCTTGGTCCACTTTGTTGTGGTGTTTTTGTCATTGAAAATAAATATAATTTTATGTTTTAAAAAATTACAATGAAGCTGAATACATTTCCATATAGTAAACACAAACTAATGACCTTCGATCTTAAGATCTTAAGCCTTGGTACATAAGTAAGTTCAGTAATGAGAGACTAATAGCCCAAGCCCAACATTTCAGCATTGTGGTTCTGGGTGGGAATGATTGTCCTGCTGCCTTTTCAAAGGTAATCAAGTGTTGATTAGGTGCTTTAGTTTCCAGGCCACTGTGTTCTCCATTGCTGACCCCTAGCTTACATCAGAGAGCTGTAGAAGATATTTTATTATACACTACCTTTATATAGCCTTTGCCTGACTGGACCAAAGGTGTATAAATAAGTATTCTGTATGTGCTTTTTGAACAGAGCTCCACAAGAATCTGCATATATTATCATAGTCATTTTATACATCTTTAAGTGAAATAGTGGAGAGCAGTCTCAGACATAAAATACATGACAGAGCCATTAGCAGGCCAACACAGAGGCCACACGTGCTTTATATCAAACTCTGACAGCTTTAGTGTCTATAATATCATGGTCTATTTTGGCAGAGATGCACCTATTCAGGCTGAATTAAAAGTTGCAAATACCCTAGTGTAGCCCATCAACTGCTGAATATCCATCATCAATCAACCAATTACCATATGGTACCTGTACTGACAAGTGCACAATAAGTTAGGAATTTTTCTTTGTTTTCACTAAGAAAATAGTAGTTCTGTTGGATAGAATAAATACTAATGAAGGCACAATTATGTTAACCATTTTCTGTAGTGTTCATAAAAGCAACTAATAAATGAAACCTACACCATTCTATATGAGGATGGTAGATTACTGCTTGTATTAGAACTATCAGGTAAATATTACTGGTCTACCATATTCAACCTATGCAAGATACATTATGAAGATATTAATGCTTAGGGTCAGATTTACTTTATCTGATCTAACAGTTAGATAAACAAATCATATTGGAAATGGGAATTTGCATACAGGAAGTGTCTATCACATGTAATAGGAATGAATATACAGGCTTATTACATTTCAAAGAATTTGTATTTTAATGTACAGTCTTCACCACCCCCCACTGTAATACACTAAAAAATTCCTTTCCTCTTTCATTTTGCTTTTATACCATTTTAATTACATGCAAGTATTAAAGTCAGTTCTATGTTGAGAGTCTTACAATGCAATAAATGCAAATAGTCCAACAAGAAAATGAACACAAATAGTCAAAGAACAAGCAAGGCATTAAACCCAATTACATGATCAATGTTTCTAAGGGCTTATCAGGATGACCAAAGTATCTGAGCCTACTGCTCTGTCCTAGCCCAAAATCATTTTCATATCTGAAGCCTACATCCTTGTACTAGCCTAATATTTAGGTTCCTGCCTGAAATTACTTCTTTGTTCTAGCCTAAGATTTAGATTCCTACCTGAAATTATTTCTTTGTTCTAGCCTAATGTCAGATTCCTGCCTGAAGCCTACTTTCTTGTCCTTGGCCAATGTCATATTCCTGCCAAGCAGCCCATTTATTTGTCCTTGGTCGATGACAGATTCTTGCCAAGCATCCCCAAAGGTTCTCTGCCTCTCCCCCCTTTTTTATTTCATTAACAAGACTAAAACTGTCTTAGGTTGTTCTTACAAGAATGCCTTCCTTACCTGTCATTGAACATGCATTATCCAAAGAAATGCACATGTAAACATCCTGACTTTCAGTAAGATCATAAGGAAGACTATATTTTCTCAATTGTAAAGTGAGTTTTAGTATTCAATCACTCATGATAAAGCATTTGCTGTGTTTCTGTAGCCTGATGTGTATACAATGATGGGAAAATGGAAACTATAGTATTATAAGACACTGAAATTTATCAAACAAAAAAGCATAAGACAAGTTGACAGAGGCTCAAAAAGGAATTTTAGGGCTAAATTATGCCTTAATGTTAACTTAAAGAGAGTAAATAGAGGTTCCAGTTAACATTGTCTGGACTCCTCATCCACAGACGATGTAAGGTATAAAACTGGTCTTGTTTTATGAAGCTCATTTTTAAGTAAATTTTATATAGCAATAGAAAACCAGAAAATAGACATTTCTTCATATATCTAAAATAAATTTAATTAATCTTCAGTACAGTCATTATTTGTCCATTAAATAACAAAACAAAAAGAATGCTAATACATGACTAACAGTAAAATAACAGCCAAAACTTGCCTATGATATGGGTTTTGAATGCATGGTTAATATGTTTTATTTAACTGGTGGTGTCTTACACTTCTCAATTTTAATGTGTGTCATATAGGTTTCTAATGACTCTCTAACTTTGTGCCTGGCAAATGTTAAGAATTTACATGTACAATAATCTATTTTAATCTTTCAAATATTAACCAATGTTTCCAAAATGGAATACATATCTCTGTTCATTTTTTCCAAACCACAGAACTAGCTTACCACTGTAAAATTTTGAATCACATTAAATGATAACTTTTATATTTATCCCATTTTATAATTACTTCCTTTGCAATCTTATGAGGTCCCATTTGTCAATTTTTGATCTTAGAGCATAAGCCATTGGTGTCCTGTTCAGGAATTTTTGCCCTGTGCCCATGTGTTGGAGGCTCTTCCCCACATTCTCTTCTATTAGTTTTAGTGTGCCTGGTTTTATATGGAGGTCCTTGATCCACTTAGACTTGAATTTTGTACAAAAATATAACAATAAATGGATTAGCATTTTCCTACACGCTGACCTCCAGTTCAACCAGCACTACCTGCTGAAAATGCTGTCTTTTTTCCACTATCTGGTTTTAGCTCCTTTGTCATAGATCAAGTGACTGTAGGTGCATGGGTTCATTTCAGGGTCTACTATTCTATTCCATTGATATTCTTGCCTATCTCTGTACCAATACCATGCAGTTTTATCAGGACTGCTCTGTAGTACAGTTTGAAGTCAGGGATGATGATTCCCCCAGATGTTCATTTACTTTGAGAATAGTTTTCACTGTCCTGTTTTTTCTTTGTTATTCCAAATAAATTTGAGAATTGTGCTTTATATCTCTGTGAAGAATTGAGTTGAAATTTTAATGTGGATTGCATTAAATCTATAGATTGCCCTTGGCAAGATGGCCATTTTTTACTATATTAATCCTGCCAATTCTTGAGCATGGGAGATATTTCCATCTTCTGTGATCTTTGATTTTTTTCTTCTGTGACTTGAAGTTCTTGTCATACAGATCTGTCAGTTTCTGGGTTAGATTCAAACTGAGGTATTTTATGTCATTTGTGACTATTGTGAAGGGGGTATCTTCCCTAACTTCTTTCTCAGCCTGCTCATCTGTTAAGTAGAGGAAAGAGTAAAGGCTACTGAAGGCATATATAACTTTATCATGTTAGCCCCTTTTGTCCTGGGAATAGTTTTATTTCTGCCCATTGTGTTAAAGCTTTTCTTCAACAACATCAACATGTTGGCAGCCAATTATATGGCTTGAATCTTAAAATGGACCCCCCAGACAGAGTGATTAAATTAACAGGCTGGCAAGAAAAGGAAGAGTAATATTCTGCACAGAGCCTTTCAACCTAAGACATAAGTGCATTGCTTTTGATAATGTATATTCCATGATGGGTAAGGAAGGCAGTCTTGTCAGAATGACCTAAGCTAGGCTCAGTCTTGTTAATTAAATAAAAAAGGAGAGTCAGAGAACCTTTGGGGTTGCTTGGCAAGAATCTGACATGGGCTGAGGACAAGGAAATGGGCTGCCTGGAAGAAATATTACATTGGCCAAGGCCAAGGAATTAGGCTTCCGTCAGAAATCTAACATTGGGCTAGAACAAAGAAGTAATTTTAGGTAAAAATCTAAATCTTAGGCTAGAACAAAGAAGTAATCTCAGGCAAGAATCTAAATATTAGGCTAGAACAAAGAAATAGGCTTCAGACATGAAAATGATTTTGGGCTAGGACAGGGAAGTAGGCTCAGATACTTTGGTTATCCTGATAAGCCCTTAGAAACAGTGATCATTGGAGTGTTCATGTAATTGGGTTTAATGCCTTGCTTGTTCTTTGACAATTTGTGTTCATTGTCTTGCTTGATCTTTGACTATTTGTGTTTATTGTAATGCTAGACCCTCAACCTATAACTGACCTTAATATATTCATGTAATCAAAATGGTATAAAAGCATAAAGGAGGAGAGGGGATGGGATAGGGGAATATAGGGAGGGGAAATGGGGAACAGGGATGACATCTGTATTATAAATAAATAAAATAACCAATTAAAATTAAGAAAAAAATGTTAAAAATTTTAATTAATAATGTATCTCATCCTGTTATCTGTCTCAGAGAAACTTTTATCTGACATTTTCATGTACAACAATTTTTAACATGAACTTGACAATTTTTAATATGCCTTAGTGCTCAAGTAAATACAGTGATTATTTGTTTTGAGCTCAAATTGTTCTTAATTATCCCTTCACTGTGTATTATGTTTTATTATAATAGCTTTTTATTACACCAAAATGTTGGCAATAAAATTAAGTGTATAATAAAGAAAATAATATCACCTGTGCAAAGAAGTCTTCCAGCTGGAAGTAATCATGTATACTAGAGTATACTTTTCTTAAACAGGAGTACTCAAAAACATGACTTAACACATCTTTATTTCTTTAACACAAAAAACATAGTAAATAGTTGCAAACTTGTAATTAATAAAAGTTCACACAAACCTGCTTGATCTGATGGTGCATGCCTTTAGTCTCAGCACTCAGAAAGTAGAGGCATATAACTCACTGAGTTCAAGGCCACCCTCATCAATATAATGAATTCCAAGCCATCAAGAGATACATGAAGAACTCTGTCTCAAAATAAGTTAGTAAAATGTCTCAAAATAATTAGTAAAATGTTAGTTCATACAAAGTAGAAAAAACAAAGTAGAGTGTAAATAATGTTCTGAATATAAATATGGTGAAAGTTAATCTCAGTTAATTTATACCTGTAAGAGTTACCTATTTTTATTATTTAATTATATTGTATTATTAGTAGAATAATCATAGATGTGTTTTTATGTACATGTCTTGTAAACTGAATACTATTTTTTCACATGGAATATTCATTAAAATATGAATTACCTTGAGGCAGGAGAAATGATGGTTCGGTTGTTAAGAGTATTTGTTACTATTATAGAGGACTCTATTCAAAAGCACAACATCAACATAGTGACTCACAGTCTTTTGGGACACTAGTTATAGTGTATCTGATCCTTCACATGTCTTGCATACCTGTAATATTCCAGCAAGATTTTGAAATAGCCTCTCAATAGTAATTTTTTGATCAAACTACTTGACTAAAACTTAGCAATGTTTTTCAGTAAACCAAGCATTAAAGACAAATGTTAAGTTTCGGTCAAATTCTGAATATTTAAAAAATTAAAAAATTATCTAAATAAAGAAAATGGATACATGGAGATTACAAAAGGTAGTGGAGGGTAAATAAAAGGGGGCTGCGTTTGAATAGTTTATGATTTATTTATAACATTGAAGTGTAGCATCAAATTCCATTACTATGTTTAGTTAATACTCTCTAAAATCAGAATTCAAAAAAATTCTTTTTGTACCATCCTTGTACCTATTTCTATGCAAATACTAAAATAATTGGGTACAAATAAACTTGACAGAAAATTGGAAAAATAATGAAAGTGTTTCTCCAAAGAGGAAGAGCTTGAGAGAATTTTGGGAATGTTTTTTATAGAGGATATTTTATAGAGGAGAGAAGATTATGGGAGTCACAACATGAGAAGAAATTTGGTGAAAATATATTGTGAGTGGGAAGTTCAAGGAGAGAGATGAAGGAAAAGGAGCAATGGTTGCTGAGTTATTGTGATGAAAGAAGACAAAGCAGGAGGAAAGACAGCTGCAAGGACTATGAAGAGCATACCACCTGCCCCCTCCATCACAGGGCAATAACATAGAGAAAACAAACAAACAAACAAACAAACAAATCAAGTGTATTAACCTCATCTCAGAGAAATGAAGTCGGTGCTGGCAAAAGAAATACTTGTAATTAGGATAATGTCCCTGTGAACAGTTTCAGGACATCACTTTCCAAGTGATAGGTATGTGAGAATGGTTGAGAGCCATGGATCTCACACTCCTCACTCATGCAAGCTATCCTCTGAAAGTTAGAGGGATCACCACACGGAGTGTGCATGTTCCATTTGTTTCAGCTTGCACTTAAGTAGGTGGCCAACTGTTGTGAGTGCCAACCACAGTGGCAGCGAGGTCATCAGGCAACTACAATAAAAATATCATATGTATTAGACAAATTAGTAAATATAATTGAGTAGAAGTTCTCATAATAATGTACATTCAAGAGCACTCTAAACAATTCCCTGGGGTCTTTTTTTTTTTGGTAGGGTTAAAATATAATCATGGAAAAATGGTGAATGAGTAGAATATATCCAGAATTACTTCTGTCAAAAGGAAATGCAAGAACAAAGAGTGGAGCAGAGACTGAAAGAAACGCCCCACCTAGAATTCCACGCCATTTGTAGACACCAAACCCAGACACTATTGCTGATTCCAAGAAGTGCTTGCTGACAGGAGCCTGATATAGCTGTCCCCTGAGAAGTTTTGCCAGAGCCTGACCAATACAGATGAAGGTGTTCGCAGCTAAATGTTGGACTGAGCATGGAGACCCCAATGGAAAAGTTATGACGGCAAGGACTGAGAGAGATGAAGGGGTTTGCAACCCCATCGGAATAACAATATCAACCAACTACACTCTCCAAAGCTCCCAGGGACTAAACTATCAACCAAAGAGTACGTATAAGGGGACCCTTGGTTTCAGCTGGATATGTAACAAAGGATTGCCTTTCAGGCATCAATGGGATGTGAGCACATTTGACATGTGCAGGCCTGGTGATCCAGGGTAGAGGAATGCTAGGTTGCTAAGGCAGGATTGGGTGGGTGGGTGGGGGAGCACTCTCATAGTGGAAGGGGAAGGTGGAGGAGACAGAGGGTTTTGTGGAGGGGAAACTAGGAAAGGGGATAACATTTGAAGTGAAAATAAAAGTAACCAATAAAAATGATAAAAAGTAAATATAGTAAACAAAATAATTAATAGGAAAACTTAGAGTCATTATGCATTTATAAAACTATTGTCTATTGAGAATTAGCAGCTGTTTATGATGGTGTGCATCTTTAATACTGTTGAGGCCCGAGCTGCCCCACATTGGGCGACAAAAATGTTGAGAACAGCACTAGCCCATGTTCAGGCACCAAAAAATGTTGCGGCCCTCCACTCCAAGCTTGGTGGCCACTGTTTCCTGGCCCAAGCTGCTGTTCCAGTCTGCGGGTCAGGGTTCAGCAAGAGAGAGAGTGAGGATGGACTTGAAGAATGTAGATCAGAGTGTGATTTAATCCCGTTTATTCTTCAGTCTCTCTTCCTAATCTAAGTCCCAAGTCTTGAGTTCCTAGTTCCTAGTTGTACTCCTGTTGTTCTCTTCCGAGTGTCTAATGTCTACTCCTACTCCTAGTATCTGAATCTCTGTTACTCCAAATTGATCTGAACGCTCCTGTCTGCTTCTCGCCTTTTATATGTCTCACTTCTAAGCCATGCCTTTTGGCCACGCCTTTAAGTCATGCCCATAGGTCTTGTCTCTAAATCTGATCTCTAAATCACACCTTTGAGTCACACACCTTTAATCTCACACACCCAAGGAAAATCCTGGGTATCTAAAGCAAGATGTTATCAGAGTGTGCTCAGCTGTTGTAGGCTATTGTAAAACAAGTCTCATGTCAGGGTATACGGCTCAAGATGGCTGCAAAGCTGATAGCCGCTTTCTGCTAAAAGTCGGCTCTCAACATAATACCAGTGCTCATCAAAGGCAACATATGCTCTACAAATTCATAGAAAGTTCCAGGCCATAAGAGCTATATAGTGAGACCATACCTCAAAAACCCAACAGTAGATAGATAGATAGATAGATAGATAGATAGATAGATAGATAGATAGATAGATAGATACATACATACATACATACATACATACATATATAGATACATAGATACATAGATACATAGATAGATGATAGATAGAATTGTCAAAATATTATAATAAATTCCATTGAATCCAAATAGTATATAAATAGAATTCTAGTAATTTAAAGCTCTTTGAAAACACTACTTTATAAATTATACCGGTACATTGTGATTTTGCAACATTTATTTATCAGAGTTAGAAACATATGCTTGATGCTTAAGTAGGTTAATTATATACTGAGTTGATTCTTCTTAAAATGGTGTTTCATTTTCTTTCATGTATCTGTGTGTTTTTTCATGTATAATGTGTATATGTATGAGCTCCATGTGCATGTCTATGTCTCTACATGCATATGTCATTGAAAGAAACACATTGTAGGATACATTAACTTTTTGCATTCTAGAGGTGTGATTAAAATAACAAAAGTTATTTTAATATATGCAACCACTACCACAAGTCAGTTACATTATTTCTATCTTCAGTGATTTCTTTATGGATGTTCATAATTTTCGCATATAATCTTTATAAGAACTATAACAAGTCCAGTTGAATAAAATGAAAGAAGATAAACAAAATAGGTGAGAGATACACGCGAAACACAGAATAGAGTTTTAATGAATGGGATGTAATTTATTATTACACATATAATACTTTTGAATTTATTGAATTTGAAGTGAAATTTATCCATTTTTTTCCTCATATCCAATACATGATAAGAAAACAGCTTTTGAGTTAGACTCATACCCATTCTTTTACACTGGGGTCTCCTACCTATTCCTCATTCTTTTCTTTTTTTTAATTGGATATTTTATTTACATTACAGATGTGATCCCCTTTCCTTTTTTCCCTCCCACCCAGGATTGCCCTATCCTATCCCCCCTCTTCTTGCTTCTATGAGGATGTGCCCCCACCCACGTGCCCACTCCCACCACCCCACCCACAAATTCCCTGACAATGGGATATCCTGCCTTCACTAGACCAAGGACTTCCTCTCCCACCTATGCCCAACAATGCCATCCTCCCATACCTATACAGCTGGAGCCATAGGCATATCCCTATGTGCTCCCAGGTTGGTGGTTTAGACCCTGGGAGCTCTGGTTGGTTGATATTGTTGCTCTCCCCATGGGGCTGCAAATCCTTTCAGCTCCATTAGTCTTCTCTCTAACTCCTCCCTTAAGAACCTCATGATCAGTTCAATGGTTAGCTGTGACCATCTGCCTCTGTATATGTCAAGCTCTGTCAGACCTCTAAGGAGACAGCTATATCAGGCTGTCAGCATGTACTTCCTGGCATCCACATCAGCATCTATATTTGGTGACTGTACATCGGATGGATATCAAGGTGGGACAGTCTCCAGATGATCCCTCCTTCAGTTTCTGTCCCACGCTTTGTCTCCATATTTGCTCCCATGAGTACTTTTTTACTCCTTCTTAGAAGAACCAAAGCACCCACACTTTGGTCTTCCTTCTTCATGAGCTTCATGTGGTCTGTGAGTTGTATTTTCAGTATTGTGAGCTTTTGGGCTAATATCCAGTTATCAGTGAGTGCATACCATTTGTGTTCTTTTGTGGTTGGGTTACCTCACTCTGGCTGATATTTTCTAGTTCCACCCATTTGCCTAAAATTATCTCAAATTTATTGTTTTTAATAACTGAGTAATATTTCATTGTGTAAATGTACCACATTTTCTGTATCCATTCCTCTGTTGAAAGACATCTGGGTTCTTTCCAGCTTCTGGCTATTATAAATAAGTTTGCCATATGAAATGTTGGAGCATCTTCTAGGTATATGCTCAGAAGTGGTCCTCAGGTAATGCTATGTCCAATTTTCTGAGGAACTGCCAGACTGATTTCCAGAGTGGTTGCACCATCTTGCAATCCCACCAACAATGGAGGAGTGTTCCTCTTTCTCACATCCACACCAGCATCTGCTATCACCTGAGTATTTGATCTTAATCATTCTGACTGTTGTGTGGTGGAATCTCAAGGTTTTTTTGATTTGCATTTCCATGATGACTAAAGATGTTGAACATTTTTAGGTGCTTCTCGGCCATCCCAGGTTCCTTAGTTGAGAATTCTTCAATTAGCTCTGTACCCCATTTTTAATAGGGTTATTTGGTTATCTGGATAATACCAAATAACAGTACCACCATGATCATGAGTACACCTACCATCACCATTGCCATGATTAACATTTGTTGTCATCATCATCATTATCATCATCATCATCATCATCATCAGCAGCAGCAGCAGCAGCAGCAGCAACTTTGTTAATAATCAAAATAAAATGTATACTTTAGGGACGTAAATGGGGTCTTGGTTTTTGGTAGAAGTGCTGGCTGGAAGTAGCCCGGGGACCCTGCAAGGGATGGGCATTTATTCCACTGAGCTCCCAGAATCCAGGCTCCTAACATGTGACCTGGAACTCTATTAACCTGGATAGTCACATAGGATGCAGCCCCTCCTTAAGAGGTTTATGTCACCCTACACAGAGGGTGTGACTATGGGTTTCAGCCTCTAGAGATTTTCCACCTAAAGGACAGAGGGCGTAGCCAATTATGTATCCCTTACCCTTCCTCCTACCTATTTAAGTCAGGCCCTCCGCTGACCTAAGTGTGAGGGTGCACATCCAGATTTAACTACCATCTGCCATGTCAATCAAGATGTTGGAACTCTGGACTTTCTCGTGTTATTGGGGCCTGCCATCTTGCAGCTGTCATGAAGGACTTCCTTGTGTCCCAGCCACATGTTCTGCAGTCCACTGAGAGTGACAGGGGAAGGAATCGACCTGCCATTACAAATGACTTTTTAGTCACTGTTTGGCTCAGTTTGGATTTTCTGGCTTTACATTTTTTTCCCTTCTGTTCAGTTATGTTCAAGAATCTCTGGAAAAAAAGAACTGTAAATTGCTCCTAAGGACAAATAGCATGTTTCTGAGATGATTATAATTTTACAGTGAAATCAAGCTCACACATATTTTTAAATTAAATCAACAAAAAAACTTTCCCTGCCCTCTTTAAAGCAAAATACCCAACACTACGTACAAGTAATTATTTTGATATCTTAAATTTTTCCCCACAAATAAGATATTAAGTAAAAATATGATGAAGTTTACAACAAATGTACTTCTCTGTAGTAAAGATGCAGGAGCCTGGGGATGAATAAGAATGTCTTATTTAGGCCTGATATACCTTAGTCCCTTCAAAACAATCTTTTAAGATATAAAACTATAAAGAGTATTTCATTTAAAAAAGTAATATATATTTTATTTTGAAATAATGATTTTAAAACTATTTAAAATAATTAAAGTAATTATTAATATAATATTGTTATAATAAGAACTAATTAAATATTTTAGGCATTATTTAATTAAACAAATTGATTTAATGAATACATAAAATAACAATAATAAAATAATTTAAATTAAAAAATATGAATATTTTAAAATTAAATTTAATTACATAAATTACCCTTTTTTATTCCTGTTTTTATTTCCTCCCATGTGCCACCTGTAAACTGTACTTGCTCTAAATCATAAACTTTTGTTCAATATATATATATATATATATATATATATATATATATATCCTGTGTGGTTTAGTTATGGTTATTTGTATGTTTATGATGTCAGGCTGACTACTTTGTATTAGATCACTAGTAGGGGCACATCCCTGGGTACTGCTATTTCTACACTTCTCAACATTCTAAAGTTATGATTTTATATTTCATCAATTTATATGACATTTATTAACTTACAACAGTTATTTGTTTTAACTTAATCATTTGTTACATATGGACTTGGGCCCTTTGAGACATAATATTGTGAATAAATGAGCATTGCACACATTAGGCTATTCTATGCTTATGTAAGATATTTGAAAGCAAAAATGAAGGTCTTCCAAATTACACAATAATACATGGGGCAAGTTAAAGTTTGTTGCAGCAAAAGACTGAGAGAAGGAATGTTATGATGCATTGCTGAGCACTGTACTGAACAAATCAGAAATTAATGGGAACAGGAGTACAACAGCAGCATCACTGATGAAAAGAAAGAGACTGAGACTGGCCTTGTAGCGTGCAAAATTGTAATGAGCATCTCAAATAGTGTTTGTAAGAAAATACACAAGACAAGGTATCTGACCACAATGCATATTATCTTTCTTATATATGATGACAATATATGCCAAGTGTTACCCTTAGGTTTTCTAATAGAAAGTTAAGATTAGTTCCCCACTAGTGTTTATTTAGTTTAGTATCAAAAGCAGATTCTTCCCTCATAAACAAGACCACTGAGGTATCTTTAGTGATGAGTCAAGGTATATGTTGATCTGGATCTTAAATTCTAAAATTTTCTCTCTTCCCTCCTTCCTTCCTTCCTTCCTTCCTTCCTTCCTTCCTTCCTTCCTTCCTTTCCTTCCTTCCTTCCTTCCTTCCTTCCTTCCTTCCTTCCTTCCTTCCTTCTTCTTTATTGGATGTTTTCTTTATTTATATTTCAAATCTTATCCCCTTTCCCAGATTCCCCCTTTCTTAACTTTAAGTTTTGGACTAATAATACTGGATAAGACAATTGTCTTATGGGAACTCTCAAGAGATATATTTTACAAGAAATTGTATTCCAGAACTTTAAAATTGAATCTCATGTGCATTGTGGAGTGTCCTTCACAATCCCCACTCACACTGTTTGCTTCTGTGCTCTTGATATTCACATTCATATAAAGAAATACTTCTAGTATCAATATGGCATTTTCCTGGAAAGAATGAATAAGTTCATAGCCTGATGCAATGACAGATTCTTTTCTGCCCCATGGGGTTTTGATATGTTGCAGAAGTAATACCCAGTGTAGCCAGTAAGAAGAGAGCTTGTTATTGTATAGGGAAATTAAGCTGTAGAATTATTTCACTTAGAACACTTACTCTATTTCTTTTTTCTTTCTTTCTTTCTTTCTTTCTTTCTTTCTTTCTTTCCTTCTCTTTCTCTGTTTTCTCTGTTTCAGTTCTTATATGAGATATTAAGGTATTAAGTATATAAAAATTGAAACACATAGTCTTCATACAGTTAATGCTTAGTCAAGCTCATAACAATTTAACTATTAAACATTTTCTATTACTAATAAATATTATGACATCAAAAAGAATGCTTTAAAATGCAGGAATACTGACTTGTATTCATATAAAAATGGGAAAGAAATGATTGGGGTAATATAAATTTTACTAGGCATATAAAACTATTCTGAAAATATCATTCAGATACTGATGATTAAAAACTCCTTTAATGAATGCTTATAAATGACCAAATAACACTATTTTATATGGAATAGTAAAAATGGTTATATTCGTATAGTAACATTGTGAACAATTTTTTTTGAATCACCTTTGTGTGACAGAATGAGTATGTGTTACTTGGTTTAAAAAAGCATTTACAGGGTCATTCTGACTATCTAGCAATTCATGACGAATTTGTACTACAGCTCCTTGTGCTTTTTCCTTTTTGGCATGGTACTGAATACCTGCCGTACTTCCAACCACAGATGGTATCATTCAGTGGTGGTTAAAAGGACTTTTCTTCATAAATCCTGGAAGTACACAAAGAATCTTTTATAGAGGATATAACAGTGTGTGCTACTTTCTATAGTGGGTGTGAATGTACACATTTGTTTTGCTTTGGAATGGAACATTTTTCAAGGATGTGTGATTTTTGTAATTTATTATGTGGATGAATGGTGTTTGTACATTATATTCTTTCTGGGTCTAAAATTTATTGAAGTACAAAAATGAATTCTAACTCTTAAGTCATGTTTGAAAACTAGAATAGAGAATTATAGTAATTTCAAATGCTTTTTATTGTGCGGGGAATTAATCAAAGTATAAATAGAAATAAATTCCTGGATAATTTTTGGTAAGTATGATAGTTATAATATAATTAACTATGTGGAAGTTTCTGTAAACTTGAGCAAAGTAAAAGGGTCAAAGATGAAAGTAGCATGAAAAGAAGATACAAGTTGAGGGACCAAGGACATCCTTATATCATTAACAGGGCATAGCAAATGAATTATAGGGTGTCTTTTAGCCCAAATATTATTTTTCGGCTGTTAAAAGCATAAAGTCAGTGAACTTCAGGACCTATGTATCAGATGTGCAGCTCAGTGTCCATGTGAGCCCTTCAACATCTGGAGTAGAAGCTGTCCCTATAGCCATAGCCTGACTGTGGAAACTCTTCCCTAACAAAGCTGCCTTGTCTGGCTAAAATAGGAGAGAACATGAGGCTTGATTCACAAGGGTGGGGTACATACCCATGGGAGGAATCCCACCCTTTCAAGAGACAAGGGGATAGGACATAGGGTGAGGGAGTATGTGAAGGGGGAATCAAAAGGAGGGCAGTGTTTGGAATGAAAATAAAACAACAACAAAAACAACAACAACTTCTTGGAAAACCAGTATTTCAAACAGAAGAATTTTCAGACCAAGCAAAATTTTCTTAAGGATACTTAACTGTACATCTGTTCACGGAAAAAGGTTTAATTTTATAATACTGTAAATTAGAAGTCAGGGGATTTCTAGCCAGTAATTCACTTATTTACATATTCATTTTAGGCTATAAATAGTGAGATAAAATGAGTAATTAAAACACAATTTATGTCTAGACATGGCAAGCCATCCCTCAAGCCACCTTTAAATGATCACCAGCAGATAGGAGTCAAAAATAAAAACTGGGCTGATTATATTTCTCTTTTATTAGCCTGCAGAATCTCTTTTCACAACAATGACACTAGAATGTAGGGATGAAGGTTGCTTGTAGACACCAACTCAAATTCTCCATGTTCAATGACTTGTGTAGGTGTTATCCACATATAACTTTATAAAAGGGTTATCATATGTGACATATTTACTTAAATTTATAAATATATTGCATTAAACGTTTCCATCTTGCTTGTTCTATTTGTTCGCACATTCTCTGTGTTCTTCTGAAAACTTATGTTTGATGATCTGTAAAAATTATTCATTGATGCATTGCTATCAAGTGAGTATTCCTATTTTTAACTAATTCTCCAGCAATAGACCAGAAGTATCAAGTCAAAAATTATATATGTAATTGTGAATAATTTATTGTTATTCCATAATTGTCAACAATCGTTTCAAAAGATTTTAAACTCTGTACTTATATATCATCACTCAGATATTTCCACATCTGTGACATCCTAATATTAATTTAACTTCTCTACCTTAAAAATGTCAGCTGAAGACATATAAAGAAACTACGTTTGTTTAAATGTCATGTGTTCCTTTGTTAACCTTTTCTCCTATTGGTTTTGTGAATATCTTTCTTTCAATTCTTGCTCCTGTGTACTTTTCAGCATTAGTATTCCTTCTCATTGATGAAAGTGATTCATAGGACATGCTTTTTTTTTCATTATGACTGATCCACATTAGATAAATTTGACACTGTAAATTTGTCTCCTAATCAGCAGTATAGATTTCATGTGCCATGGCTGTAAAAGAAATGGGCTCTCTCAGTTACTGTAAAGAGCATCTTGGACATGTTTTATCTTGAGTATCACTTGTAGAGTTGGCCTATTATTTTAAGTATTATGGTAAAGCAAGTGATGATGCACACTGAACACAATATAGGTGTTACTTCGTAGTGTATGTGTTTTGACTGCCCTTACCATGCCCCTTGTGTGAAATAAATCCTGTATTTGAATGTGATTGAATTCCTTACACTTCAGTGTTCACGTTTTTCTTCAGAAAAAAAAAATGCTTCTTCACTTCTTTACTTCAAGGTGTTACCCATGAATTTTTTTCCTATTAAATAGAGTGTTTGGAGCTTTTATAAGTAAACTTTTAATCTATTAAATCTTTCATGATTTCTCTATTTAATATGCTATGAGATAAGAAACTGGCTTTCTATTTCTCCTTCGTGAGCCAATTGTAGCAATCTCATTTACTCAGCCCCATTGATTTGTCTGGCCACTATGCAATTTATCTTCTCAAAATGTGATAAAAACAAACGAAATTCTAAACATAGGGCAGAGCGATAGCTTTCACATTGATGCTAGAAATGGAGAAGAAAATTTGGCTTTTGGGGCTTATAACTACTGTGTTTGTGGGCTTATAACTACTGTGTTTGTGGTCTTTAGTTCCTTTATAAATCAATAGATTTGTAGACATTATTCTCTAATTCTATGATTGAATAATGATTTAATCCAGAGGAAGTCATCTCCTTGATTAAATGTTAAATAAGAACATCCATATAATTTAAGATTTTGATTTGTAAAGCCATGGTTTGCTGTTAAAGCTCTGTCTGCCCTCCTTTAATGCCTTTGCCTTATACTAATATAACCTGATTTATCTAAAGTAGACGGTGAATGTTACTGGATTTTATTTTTTTAAAGGGGAGAGAAGGTGGTGTCTGATTCCTATCACTGCAATGCTGACAATATACAGAGAAAGAAGAAAGATGTGCATGATGATGATGAATTGAAAAAAGAAATGTTTCTAAAAACTGGAGACTTAGTGTTGTGAAATTTGGATCATGGGTTTTAATTTATTATCAATTCACGTGATTGCTTTCTTACCTCTACTCCTCACTTTATGTTGTTTAAATGAAAGAACCAGTTCTGGCAAATCTCTCACCAAGTGTCAATACCTCTCAAGTCCTTTTTCTTTTACTTTTCTAAATATAAAACTAGAATGCCAATTTACAATTAGAATACCACTATCTGCACAAATTAAGACTTTCACTGTTTTCAATTCTATATTGATAACACCACTTATTATTTTTAACCCATCAAGGAATAATGAAATCAATATAACATGAAATATCTGACTATCTGTTTTGAATGAATCTTGGAAGACCCTCTTAAACTGTAAATTGAATGCCAAATAGTTTTCAAGATTTGTCTTATTTGGCAAAAGTTATTAGAATTTTTAATTTTGCCTTAAATAAATTATAGAATACCCCTAAGTGTTGGGAGCCGACTTTAGTAGAAAGCAGCTAGATCAACTTTGCAGCCATCTGGAACCATATACCCTGATGAAAGACTTGGTTTTCAAAAGCCTAAAACAGCTGAAGCACACTCTGATAAATATATTGTTAATCCCACATAGCTTGTTTTGCTGTTTAGTGACCTCAGCTGTATGGTGCACATGGCATGAGTTCATGAGCTCCTGGCAGGGTTTATAAGCTGTGCCCAGGAAGGGATCGGGGGCTCGCCATCTTGACTACCAACTGCTAAGCATCCTGAGTAAACTGCTGTGAGAAGGAACTGGTTGTTCTGTGTCTTAATTCCTGCTGGTCAGGGTTGGCGCGGCACACCTAATGTTTGATCAGTGCCACTTGAAATATCTCTAGTCTCTTTGGAAGGAAAACTAAACAATATATTTGTTATTAAAACTATACCCAGCAGATTCTCTTTTATTTACCTGAAGTAAATAAACCCTATCTAAACCTTGGAAAAAATACTGAAAATTTACAAGATCTATAAGCATAAAATATGCCCCCTAAAATCAGATTTCTCTTAAATTTTTACCTTCTCCAATCCTCCATCTACTTTTCAGTGGAACTCTTTCTCTGTGTATCTGGTGTTTATGTGTATTTCCTCACTCCAAGTCTTCCTTTAACTTAAAAAGAAAGGAAAGAAATTAAAAAAAAAAAAAAAACAGAAATTTCTTTCTATATCTCTGAAAAAAATACCATTTTATTTAAATAAATATTGGACTTAACAACAGAAATGTGAAACTAAGAAGCTCCAAAAGCATCATTACATGGTCCTCGAAGCTCCAAAAGCATCATTACATGGTCCTCAAACTTGCTAACAGTGTTGAACTTGATCTTCCAAACACTCTGCAAGTCATGGGTCTTCCTATTTGGCCTTTGTCTAATCTTCATTCTTTTGCACCCCTTCTTGTTTCTGATCGTTTTAATTGTGTTTGGCATGCTTTGTTTATAATCAGCATGAAAACTATCCAGCAGCATTCCTCTCGTGCAGAGTTTTCTAATGAGATTTTTACTGCCCTTAAATTCTAAAAACAGGACTTCTTCACTTCATTAGGTGAGGTTAAAGTCAATGTCAAGAGATTTTATCCTTCAGCTGATACCACTTGTGACAGTTAAAAGTGCAATGGTCTTGGAGTCAAAGCATCTAGCCTAACCCTGAAGTTTATAATTGTATGGCTGTTTCTCAATATTTTCATCTGTATAATGAAAACAGCAAAAATAAGAGATAAACATCATCTTCTTGAAAAAATTATATGACTATTTTTGTATGTAACATAATTAATGTGCATATTATATGATATAAATATGAAACAAACTTTATAGTTGCAAAGATAATAAATTTTGATTTTAATAAACCCTATTCTATTTCTTTATCTTTAAATAAGTGATCCTGTATGTTAGATCATTAAATACTTCATATTATTATAAATAATTTTTTATAAATTTCATATTATAAACTAATGTTTTTGCTGTTCCTTTTGCAT
Organism: Arvicanthis niloticus; assembly: GCF_011762505.2. Classification (NCBI taxonomy): domain Eukaryota; kingdom Metazoa; phylum Chordata; class Mammalia; order Rodentia; family Muridae; genus Arvicanthis; species Arvicanthis niloticus. The sequence continues at coordinate 21,520,833 of NC_133430.1, read as the reverse complement.
ATCATTATTGTTCCCTAATTAATCCAGATATTTTCTATTGCAAATAAACTTATAATTCTAATTAGAAGTAGCAGTAGTGGATTACAGGTTAGGGACCAATAAGAGATAAAAAAGATAAGCCATTTTAAAATTCTTATGAAATTTACAAATATATAATTTTATTTAACAAATGACTATGTTATGAAATAATAAAAATGAAATATGTCAATATTGTCAGTTTTGGATTAAAAATGAGGAAGGAATAAACTGTTTTGCTTAAAATGACTGGTTTTGTTTTTTTTAAATATAAATATATTTCATACTTAGAGATCCATTAATTATAAAACTACTAGATTTACTCACAAATATCTTCTTTTATTACTTTAATTACCTACTTAATTGGTATCTATTCTTATCTCCAGGGAATGTTATGGTTTGTTGCCTTGGTATATCAAGTGTATATTGATCTAAATTAGGGTTTCTAGGCATGGGTAATACTGTGATACATATTCAGCATTCTTAAATCATTTTAAATGTACTTATAAAAATCTATACATATGAATTATGAGTTCATAATTTATTCTTATTTTTATTCTATTTACTTTATAATATTCTCATTTAAATTTATTTAATTTTACATCCAAATATAATTATGATCAACCTTTTCATTATTTATTTTATTATTTTTAATTACATGCATATGTGTGCATCTGAGACCAGTATTCAACTGATTCCAAGATATTAGAAATCTCTCAAGTTAGAATTACAGGTTTTTGTAAGCCACCCAAGATGGTTGCTACAAACCAAACTCTAGTCCTCTAGGAAAGTAGTATTTTATTTTAATTGGCAACTGAGCCAGCTATTGCCAGTTTCATTTTAAACTTCTTTTTTACAATTGGTTATTTTATTTATTTACATTTCAAATGTTATCTCCCTTCCCAGTTTCTCCTCCACAAACCTCCTATCCCATGCCTCCTGCTTCTCTGAGGGTGCTTCCCTACTTAGCTACCCACTCCTGTCTCACAATCCTATCATTCGCCAACATTGGGACATCAAGCCTTCACAGGACCAAGAGCCTCCACTCCCATTGATGCCAAATAAAACAATCCTCTGCTACATCCCCAGCTGGAGCTATGGGTCCTTCCATGTGAACTCTTTGACTGGTGGTTTAGTTCTGGGAGCTTTGGGGGGGTCTGGTTGGTTGATATTGTTGTTCTTCCAATTGGATTGCAATCCCCTTCAGTCTTTCAGTCCTTTCCTAAACTCCTCCATTGGGGTTCGCCAACTCAGTCTGATGGTTGGCCGTAAGCATCCACATCTGTAATGATCAGATTCCTGCAGACCCTCTTTTAGAAGATAAATATACCAGGTTCCTGTCAGCAAGTGCTTCTGGCATCAGCAAGAGTGTCTGGGTTTGGTGTCTACAAGTGGAATTGATCTCTAGATGGGGCAGTCTCTGGATGTTTTCCTTTAGTCTCTGCTCCACTCTTTGTCTTTGCATTTCCTTTAGACAGAAGCAATTCTGGGTTAATATTTTTCAGATGGGTAGGTGTCCTCTCTCTCAACTGGGGGCCATGCCTAACCTCTCGTTATGGTCTCTACAGGTTCTCTCTCCCCTTTGTTGGGTCATCCCTGTTTGTCCTGGGAGCTTCTTGTTTTCCTGGCATCTGGTACTTTCTAGTGGCTACACCCAGTTAGTTCTCCATGCCCCACTGCTACACACCTCCAATCAATTTCCTGACCCTCTGTACTTCTTCCTATCTCTTCTTACACCTGATCCTACCCCCTATTTCCTCCTACTCATTTTGCCCTCCCAGATCTTTCCCTCCCTCTACCTCCCAGGATTATTTTCTTTCCACCTTCTAAGTAGGACTTAAGCATCTACATTTTGTTCTTCCTTCTTCTTGAGTTTCATATGGTCTGTGAGTTGTATCATGGGGATTCCAAGCTTCTTTTTGGGTAATATCCACTTATCAATGGATACATACCATATGTGCATGTGACTGGATTGCTTCATTCAGGATGATATTTTATAGTTGCACATATTCGCCTGTGAATTTTATGAAGTCCTTATTTTTTAATAGCTGAATACTACTCCACTGTGCAAATGTACCACCTTTTCTATATCCATTCCTCTGTTTAAGGGACATCAAGGTTGAAAAAAACCCACATGATCATCTCATTAGATGTTTAAAAAGCATTTGACAAAATATAACACCTTTTGTGTCTTGTAAAGATCACCAATTCACAGTTCATAACTAAGCATAGTAAAAGTAATAAGCAGCAACCCAATAGCCAACATGAAAGTAAATGGAGAGAAACTTGAAGCAATCCCACTAAGATCAATGACTAGACAAGGCTGCCACTCTCTCCCTATCTATTCAATATACTACTTGAAGTTTTAGCCAGGGCAATTAGACAACATATGGAAGTCAAAGGGTTACAAATTGGAAAAGAAGATGTCAACATATCACAATTTGTAGATGGTATGATAGTATACATAAGTAACCCCCGAAATTCCACCAGAGAACTCCCACAGCAGATAAACAACTTCAGAAAAGTGGTTGGATATAAAATTAACTCACACAAATCAGTAACCCTCCTCTACTCAAGGGATAAAAGAGTTGAAAAAAAATTAAGGAAATGACACCCTTCAGGATAGTCACAGATAATATAAAATATTTTGGTGTGATTCTAACCAAGCAAGTGAAAGATCTGCATGAAAGAACTTCAAGTCTCTGAAGAAAGAAGTTGAAGAAGATCTCAGAAGATCAAAAGATCTCCCATGCTCTTGGATCAGGATTAACATTTTAAACTTTTAAAAGGTAATAAAAGTAACTTAGGTTATATATATATATATATACATATATACACATATATGTATATATATACACACAAACACACATACATATTTACATATACACACATAAACATATATTCATATAATCTCTCTGTATATGTTAATACTTCAGTTAAAATAAAAGTTAAGTATTTAATTCCTTACATAAAAGTTCAAAAACATAGTACTCATGTAGGGCATAACATATTTGAAGTTATAATTAGATTTATGGAAAACATGACACATGCTCCAAGAACTTCTTGTGAGTATGTACCACATTATACACACAGTGTGTGACTGCCCTGAGCTATATGCACAAGAACAGAGAAATAAACAGATAAGAACAGCTGGATTGAATCAATCACAGAACAGCCCTTTGGAGAATACACACACCTTGCTGTCAGAAGAACTTGTGTTGTCAAAGAATATAAAACTTATTTGCCTGCTTCTTAAGGATTCATTTATCTAAGAATCACTCTTACAATCTGTATTATTCTACTCAGAATTATTTCCATTTTTTGAAATAACATGACAAGTCATTTCAATAAGAGAATATAACTGTAGAATTAGCTAACATCTATTGACAGCTGCCTTTTCTCTAGGCAGTGTTGTGGTTTATTTGCATAAACAGATTTACTCCTTTGGACTCCAGGAAGACTTTTGTGTGCTGTGACACATTTACAACTAAATAATGAAACAGAGGAATTTAAATGTTTTGCAATACCAGTTTGTTCCTTTCATTAACCTGAAGGAACAATGAAAATGGCTGATAGGTGAATGCTTTGTTCAAAAGTTCCATGCCTCTGCATTCCCTTTAATGAAATTCTAGAAAAGGTAGTACCTTATAATACCATAGAGTCACTAAGCAGTTCTGGTTGTCCCAGAACTCATAGGATACTCTGTCTGAAAATCAGTACCTGAGATTTAAGGAGCACTTTCTATGTCTTGACTGAAGTCATGGTTTTGTGCATCTGTTGAAAAGGTCTTCTTATATGTTTTCAAAAATATTTATTATACATAAATATCTGTGTTGTAGATAATCACTTTGAAATTGATATTAAAGGTATCAGTTTCCCATGACAGAGGCTGGATCTGTACTCCTATCCACATTACCTTTTACATGACAAGCTACTTAAAGTTCTATGCTGCAATGCCCACAGTTGAAGAGGTGTCATGATCTTATCATGGTTATGTATCTTGTCAATTATCAAACATATGTACATGTATAGAAAAATGAGCAGTTTAACAATGAGAAGAAAATCCACACTCTTTAAACAAAAAGTTGATTACATTGTTGCTGACAAATTGTACCCACATTTTGCAAATAGTAGGGGACTGTTTGGCAGCCTCAGGTGAGGGTTTCAGGTTTAGAATTTCCACTATTAATTTCATCTAGTCTTACACTTCAAAGTCCTTTAAACTGGCCATAGTGACTAGAGCTTTTGTTGTTAATATAAAAGAATGAAATAAAATTGAAATCTATTATACAAGTGGTTTAAGTAGCAGTTGCTTTCAGACAAAAATATAGAGATGCTGTAATAGTCAATATTTTGAGACTGAGAGACAGTAGCTTTTATTAGGAAAAAGGTTTGGAGAACATTTTACAAATTAAATAATTTCACAAACACCAAAAATAAGAAATAATAAATGCAGAAGAGACTAAGAAATTTATAGATAATTATAATTTCTTACTTCATCTGAGTTGGCTCAAAGTTGGTATTCATATACGGTGAGATTTTCAGAACTCCAACATATGCAATAAAATTTTTTTCCAGAAAACGTTCAAAATATGCTTCTAAATTCAGTGGGCATGTATAAAGTCAAATTCATATCAAGATCAAACTACAGAATATGTTTGATGACATGCTGATTATATAAACTTATGTGAAAGACTATTTCTAATTTCTGTTCCATAAGAAATGTTTTATTATTTCCTTTGCAAGTTACTTTTACATTTTTACATTTTTAGATTTGTGAAACATATTTTAAATTACTGTTTCTAAGATAGTTAAATATTTCAATACTCCTTCTTGTCTTTTCATACGTACACTGCTAAACAAAAATTTACTTGAAATAACTTTTATTTTCATATATGTTACATATATGAATATATACACATATACACACATATTTCCATTTATGTTACATATATGAATATATACACATACACACATGTATTATACATGTAATATTCAATATATAACATATATTACATATGATATATAATATATATATACATTATATATATATATATATATATATATATATATATATATATATTTGTTATGCTTTGTAAATCAGTATGTTGAAGTTTTAAGGACTGTTCTTGCTTTGATTTACCTAAGTTTGAATTAAATGGCCTGTAATATAACCTTTGGTATTTTGAAGATATATTGATGTCTCAAGGGTGAAGAGTATCTGGCCTTATGATATAACTCAATACAAATATTAGTTTGTCAAATTTTCAATTGACTCCCATCAGACAATTAAAATTAAATGTTTGATATTTAAAATACCAAGTATGTGTACATAGAGAATGAAATCTCATTGATGTGTAATGAGATGATCATTGATTTTTAAAAATATTTTTACACCAAGCCATGGTAAATAAACCCAACATTTACAGCATGTCCTCTTAACAGGACATACTGTATAATGTCAAAGTAAGATAGTAGAAAATCTTTGAGAAAAGAGAAGATATTCAAACTTTTTTTCCTAGTGGATCTGACCTGAAAGCCCATTTTTTACATGTAATTTTTTTTTAATTTTATTTAATCTTTATTTACAATTCAGACTTTTATCCCCCTCAAGGTTCAAACTCTGACTGTTCCATATCTCTAACTTCCTTCCCATCCCCCACCCAACCCTGGCTCCTGGCTCCTGGCTCCATGATAAAATGTCCCCACTCCAACACCCCCACTGCACCAGACCTCCCCACTCCCTGGGGCCTCCAGTCTCTTGAGAGTTAGGTGCATCTTCTCTGACTGAACCCAGACCCGGCAGTCCTGTGCTGTACATGTGTTGGTGGCCTCATATCAGCTGGTTTATGCTGCCTGATTGTTGGCTCAGTGTTTGAAATATCACAGAGGTCCAGGTTAGTTGAGACTCCTGGATCTCCTGCAGGGTTGCTCTCCTCCTCAGCTTCTTCAGCTTTTCCCTAATTAAACCACAGGGGAACTGGCTTCTATCCATTACATGGGTATAAATATCTGCATCTGACTCTTTCAGCTGCTTGTGAGTCTTTCAGATGGTAGGCATGATAGGGTCCTTTTTGTAAACACTCCATAGTCTCAGTAATGGTGTCAGACCTTCGGGGCTCCCCTTGAGCAGGATCCCAGTCTGGGCCCGTCACTGGGGCTCCTTTTCCTCAGGCACTTTCCCATCTCTAGCTCTGCAGTTCTTTCAGACAGGAACAATTATGGGTCAGAGTTTTTGACTGTGGGATTGCAACCCCATCCCTCACTTGATGCCCTATCTTTTTTGCTGGAGGTGGGCTCTACAAGTTCCTTCTCCCCACTGTAGAGCATTTCAGCTAAGGTCCCTCCTTTTGAGTCCTGAGAGTCTCTTATCTCCCAGGTCTCTGGTACATTCCGGAGGGGCCCTCCACATCCTAGCTCTGAGGTTGACTATTTCAATTCTTTCTGCTGGCCCTCAGGGGTTCAGTTCTGTTCCTTCCCCCTCAACACCTGATCATGTTCTCCTCTTCCTCTCTGTCACCTGTTCTTAGCCACATTGTGAAATACTAAGAAACTTAGGGAAATACGAGTATGAGAGCATTCTTGTTACTTTTTTGTGTGCTGTGACAAAATAACTATATTTAAATGTAAGAAAATATAGGTTTTTCGTTTGAAGTTTAAGGATGCTATTCATAGAAGTGAGGAAACATGGAAAGTAGACCAAGAGAGAGCTGGTCAACTCACTTTCAGAGTCATGAGGCAGAGGAAGATGAATTCTGATGCTTGCCTCCCTTTCTGTTTGTATTAGTTTTAGTTTGGAAACCAGTCTAATAGATGGAAATTACTAAATCAGGATGGGATTTTAACCTCAGTTAATCTTCGATATGGTCATATATACAGGTCTAAAAGTTGTCAAGGCATCTACATTTGGTGGTTTTGATGATCAATTCTAACCATTAATTTCAATATCTGCCAACTTGTCACAAGAATAAGTCACATTTAAATAATAACATTCTACTCCTGTTGTATAAAGTTTCTTGTTTAGCATAACATTCACTTTAACTATATCTAAATACCCTTTAAATCTTAAAATTTAGAAAAGTATTAAAGGAATAAAAAAAAGTCTTTCCTGTGTCTTAATCAGTATATTAAATGTGAGATACTATATAATAAAAATAAGTATATCTTACATGCTTCCAGTTCATAATGACACAAATAACTATTGTGATTCCAAATATTAGGAATCATAGAATTTTAGGAAAAGACTTCACTGAATAATGACCCAAAATATACAGGAAAACCATTAATTATGTGAGGACTGTTTTCAGTATTTAAGAAAACTGGTTTTGTCTTGGGACCAATTGGCTGGAATATTCCAGCTTTCCCAGTTTTGCTGCCTAAAACAAATGTATAATTTCTTATATTCTGACTCAACTCCATTTGAAGATTTCTACAGACTTTTTCTCCAAATCTTGCTACTTCCATCTTCATTGGGTGTCCATTGAAACTTAAGCAACTTAGACTAAATTTTCTAGTGCCATACAATTGCCTCTCAGAATCATTAAGCAGAGAATCTGATCATGCCATGCATTGTTTGAACTCTTCAGTTTCTTAGGAACATTGGCAGTACCTTGATACCCTGTTTATCATCCATACTTGCAAATCCAGAACAATGTAGTCTCCCGGCACACTCAGTTAATTAGTAATGGAATGTCATTTAGAGATACCTAACCATTTTCTCCTAGATGATTTTAAACCCCATCAAAATGACAATTAAGATAACCCACCACAAAGAAATGGTTACTGAGAAATCAATATTGAAATTTTCAAGAACAATTATCTGTAAAAAATATTAAAGATAATAAAAAAGACATCTCAGTATATATAAAAATACAATGAGCATGTTGGATATAAACTGAGGGAAATGAAAAGAAAAATTTGGGAACGATAGGTAAGAAGCATATTTAAATTGGAACAGAGATGTCCATGATACCTTTACATTTCCTATTTCATAGAAACTGAACACTTTAGACCTGGAAAACTATGATTATGGAAACATGGATTTCTTTCTCTGTTTCTGTTACCCTTTTGTGAATGTGTGTATGTGCTTATGTGAATTTGGGTAATCCTGTAATCTTATGAGTACACAGGCAAAGAACAATAATTCCTGGGTACTATCTTGAGCCATTGACTCATCTAGACCCATGGTTGGCTAACAAGTAGCAGGGATCTTCCTGTCTCTACCTTCCACACTGATATTATAAGCACATACCACCAAACCCAGCATTTTCTATGTGATTTGGGGGGAATCAAACTAAGGTCCTTATATTTTCACATTTCCAACTGAGATATATTTTCAGTCCTTCTCTCTTTTCTAGTGTCTTTCATTTATTTATGTAGTCAGTTTAACTTCTCTTTGTCACCGACTTATGTCCCTTAAGTTATCAAAACAAAGAGTGAAGGAAGGCATTCAGAAAGTTTTTCTACGTTATTTTCTGGCAAATAATTATGTGGTGTTCTCTTATCCTGTATTATATGTAGATGTTCAAACTGAAAAATAAAATTAAAAAAGCTATGCATATCATTCAAGCTGTGAACAATATGTTCCATCAATATAATTACTGTAAACGTGGCAGACCTAGTTCCTTACCAGTATAGAGTGCCAGTGTCACCTCTGATCAATAGTCACTCAGATTTCACTTCAAAAGAGAGGACTAAACTTCTGCCTGACAAAACACCTGTATTACCCATGTTTTCCTTAAAATGAATAAATCTGGAGAGGCTATGCCTATCTATAGAAAAAAGTTAATAACTTATACAATTAAAACATTAATTGTTTTTAAATGTACCAAAACAAAAAAGAAATTAAATTTTTAGAACAAATTTACAATTAATAAAGTGATAGCTATCTTAGTTGAATCTATGCATGATTAATAATAGATGAACATATGATAGGTACACAGAGGTATCAAAATGGATCATATGTATTACTAATGGAGAGACATTTTCTTCATGGAAAAGAGAATGACATGGTATCATAGAATAGCAAAAGACAAGTTTGTTAATTTAATATTTGAAGGAGTAATCTCCGTTTTTTTAATTCTTCTATCCACTCAATGAATGTATTGAGCTGTTTAGTATGGAAGAGAAAGATGTTGAGGTGTTGTAACTAAGATATTGCTATTAAAATTTGACTATAAAATTTTAGGTATAATTTTAAAATTATGTATACCTACAAGGATATTTTTACAGAAGATTGGAGGAGTAAGACTCCCCAAGATATCACTGTAATTATGCAATCTATACAATGTGATGTATAGATTTGCTCTAGGATTATTTTCATAAGTCATTATCTATAATGTATAAATATTTTTATTTATTTTGTTGCCAATAATCTGATCAGCCTAAAAGGAAAGACTATGTTTCTGGTAAATACCTACCCCAAGTTTCAAATAAATGTCTCCATTATTTACTGGCACATTTACTAGAAAAGAATCTATTTGGTCTATAATATTGTAAAACTTTGGGGATTAAAAGGTAACATCTCATTTCCAATGTCACGGCCTATGCATTAAGGGAAGAACTAGAAGTAGGTTGTGTTTTGAATCAACTCCAAAATTCCGTGAATACATATTTCTTCATGACTTCCATCATAATAAATGATTGTTTTCCATATTATGATATTAAAAGTTAGAAAATTCTATACTTAGAGACTAGAAACGCATCATGCAGCCTTTATGAAATCTTTCATAGTGACAAATATGTAACAAATATCTTGGCTGACTTTCCATTGATTATGCTATGTATATTAAGTGGTTCACTGGCTGAGACAGTGGTTTCAATTCCTCTGAAATTATATCTTAAGCTTCGGGTCTATTTGCTGGGTATACTATTTCTGAATTATTCCCTGTAATGTCAGCATCCCATGGAATATAAAGAGCTTGGCTCATAGGAAAGGTCAGGGAAAATGAAGTAGGCTGTTACCTTCTAAGCCTTTAATAATTATAAATTGTGAACAGGTGCTGCAATTTATAGAGTACGTTCAATTTGTTTTCATTAGGAAGCATACTGCCTTACCATTTATAACTAGTAAAGATAAAATAATGTTAGTTGAAGTAAGGAAAAATACCCAATACCTAGGTCTAAAAAAAGGTTCTTTCTGCCGTTTCTTTTTATAATAAAAGATACCATGAAAATAAAGCAGGATCAAATGAGACAACAATCTCCAACCTAGAGATTTCAAGTTATATTTAAGTTCCATGAAAAACATTCTTCCTGTTACTTAATTTTACAGATTTCATTTAATTGTTCATCTAAAAGGATCCTTCAGTTTAATTTCATCTATTCAACTGAGAATACTAGAGTCTGACTAAGTTAACTGCATTATTCTAAAACAGAATTATGAATTCTGTTAATTATTGAAACATGTTATTTAATAAAATATTGAATAATATTTTATAATACATGTTGAGAACTGCACTAGCCCACCTTTGGGGGCCAAAATGCTGTGGACTGCTCTGTCAATGTTGGAACCCACATTGCCAAAAGCCTTGGGGGCTAAGTTGTTAGAGCCTGCACTGCCCCAAGCTGCTCCAGTCCACGGGTCAGGGTTCAGCAAGAGAGAGAGTGAGGATGGACTCAGGGAATGGAGTCCAGACAGAGTGTGATTCAATCCCGTTTATTCTTCAGTCTCTCTTCTTCTCTCCAAGTCCCAAGTCTTGAGTTCCTAGTTTCTAGTGCCTCCAAGTTCCAAGTTCTTTCTCCAAGTGCCAAGTGCCTAATACCTAATCCTAGTGTCTAATCCCTAGTTGCCTGTCTCGAGTCTCAAGTGCCTACTGTCTAATGTCTACTACTTAATAATAATTTCTTCTGTCTGCCTCTCACCTTTTATATGTCTCACTTCTAAGCCACGCCTTTAAGTCATGCCTTTAAGTCATGCCCTTAGGTCTTGTCTCTAAATCTGATCTCTAAGTCATGCCCTTAAGTCACACACCTTTAAGTCACACACCCAAGGGAAAGTTCTGGGTATCTAAAACAATATGTTATCAGAGTGTGCTCAGCTGTTGTAGGTTATTGTAATCAAGTAACAGTGACTCTCTAGCAGCTATGGCTACTATAAAAAGATGTATATAAGATCATACAAACAAATATCCTCACATAGACAGATGGTTGGTTCCCAAGTCCAACCCCATTCAGGGAGCTATTGGCCATGGATGATGGTGGGGGTAACAATTGGTTTTTGAGGAAATGACACATATGTGTCCACTAGTGGATGGCCACACACATATGCACATATGACCATCACTAACCAGACTCAATGTGTGTTCCAAAAAGAAAAAGAAAAAGAAAATGATATTGAGGGAGCTTGTTGAGGGAAAGATGAAGAAAGTAGGAGGAGTAAATAAAGATATATATTACCATATTTTGTTGAATACATGTATGAGATTGTCAAATATGAGGAAAACACTCAAAAAAGACAAAAGGGATACTACCAGAAATTCCTGCACAAAAATGATGCTCCCAGAAATGATGGTTTATTAAATGAATATCTCAAAGCCAAACACAGGGTATCTCCATAACAGTTATTAGTTAAATAGACCCCAGTGGCATCCAAAAACAATACAAACTTTTTCCATTGTCTTTGGTTTCCTGCCATATGTAGATGGGATGATACTATGGCTACTGACACTATTCACTCTTGATGTAGAATGCAGATAAATTATTCTGAAATTGAAAGACAAGGAGAAACCTTTCCTAATAGCTAGCTTATACAGTGCCAGAGATGGTATATAAGATGGTGGAGGCTAAACTATATCTGTAGTTGTATTCAGTGCTGGATCCTTTAGGCTAAAGTACTGACTTGTTGGTAAATCATGCCCACTGGATCAATAGCGGTATGATGGTATCGCTATAACCAAAAACTTTCTGATTGGGTCTTAGTCATTTTCTGTAGAATTGATTTTATGACTCTGTGCTGTTAACATGGTTGAGAACATATAGCTAGGATAATAATTGTTCCTATGGGATAATCTAAAACATGCTAAAACATCATACCCTCAAATAGTACTTTAAGTAGCTCTAGATTTCTGATGCTTTTAACTTGGAGCACAGAAGTTTCTTATTGCATTGGATAGTGGCTAGTACAGAGAATTATAAGTACTGTTCATGTTAAATATGAGTAAATCAGCTGTAGAGGTGCCATTGACACAGAACTTTCCCTGCTCAAAGCTTAGGGAAATTCATGGAAGAGTGAGAAAAAAGAATATAAGGACTCCACAATAGAGGCGGGAAGTGTGAACTGATCGGTGGACATGGCTTGATTGTTGCACACATCAACACAGCAGCTAAGGTTACCTGTAAAATACTTAAACAAGACTTCTCCAACCAAAATTCCAGTGTGGATGAGAATGTGCTCCCTGAAGTCGCACCTCTATGACAGGAGTCCCTGGCAATGGGAGGTGAGAAGAAATCTGATTGTCTTTTAAAGATTTGACCAATGGTAAGTTGCATACCCTAACAGGTAGCCTCAAATCCATGCACCAATGGACAACATTGATGAAACTCATAATTATTAACAGAATAAATAAATAAATACAGGGATGTGAAGTTTGAAGTGTTTTGATAGGAGACAGTAGAAAGTGTTGGGAGGCATATCCATAGATATAATCAATAGACATTTTGTAAATAGATGCAACTTTTTAATAATAAAATATTCTAAGACATAGTTCTTTGTCCATATTCATTAATTTGTTCACTAATTATCATCTATACTTTATTTACAGATTACTTACAGGGAATGAGATAAGTTTATGACTACATTAATAAGTCCACATTCATGACCTATGTCTGTTAGACTAGATACTTCTGTCAGAGATTTTCTAAAAGACTTATGATTGCTTAATTACTTTTCTCTAACATACAATAATATTAATCTAAGTATAAACATGAACAAAATTTATTATTTGAAATAGGACGAGTGCATTACAATTTTACAAATTTTAAAATCTCAGGGCAACAAAGGCTGAACAAGTTGCTGCAGGAGTTGTAAAGTTGCTTAAGCAAGTACCAGAGTTAAGCAATGGTTGGAGTTTGAACCAGCAGCAGATATAATGAACCAGAAAACTGATAGAAATATTAAGGTACATCTCTAAACTTGGGAGCCATATGGAAGACTATCCCACAAGTCTCAGTTTCTTTCAGTGCTGAGTAAGGGGTTCTCATGAGCTGTCCTGGAAATCACACCTAGCTTAGAATTTCCATCAATTGTGACCTAAGAGCCATGATCTCTCTTGTGTTGCCCAAAAGTCCCTCAATGGCATAATCTCAGTATATTCAGGAACATGTTCTGATAAATGGAATTCTAAATGGAAAAATATGAGTGATCACCTCATGTGAGGTAGCAAAAAAATTACTAAATAAATTCTTCTCTTTTATCAGCACAAAAATTTCTTATTGCTTGACAAAACTCCTTTAAAAATCTCAACAATTATATCATCTTTCACTTCAGATGGTTTAACTATATTCATCTATGTGAAAATTAATCTCTTTCCCCAAAACAATAGCCGTGTTTGAACATATTCATTTGTCTCCTAAGTGAATCACAATCCTAATAGCCTGCAAGTATTTTATTAATATTATAAAAGTAATTATGATTTAGGTGTAAATTATGTTCATAAATTGAACATGTGAAACAAAAATTCTGTTTAGATAATTAGAAAATAGTAGAAATGAATTAATAACTATAATATATGTATAAAAAACAAAGGGAGATGAGGATGTCCACTGTTTGGTTTTTCATGTTGTGTGGTTACATTATATATTGACATTTAGTGGTTATTCTTTCTCAGTCCATTCTGGATTGTAGATTGTGATTATGTACATGATCAAAACAAAACTTATACTAGAAAATTCAGAATTATTAGTGCTTCTGTATTTTCTTACTTCCATATTTCATTGCAACTACTTCTAACTGAGAAAAGACCATTTTTCATTTAGCCAAGGTATTAATTTTGACACTTAACAAAGTTTTAATAAATACACAAAGGTCAGGGGCAGCCTCATCATCCAGATGAATACAACTATTATTTTATTGGCCTGTGGGAAGGTTTCCTTTTTAAATTATGTATTTAACATTGACAACATCCACATTTTATGGACATACAGGAAGCTTTTGGTTTTTTGACATCTTTATTCTGAAAAAAGTTTACCCCCAGAATAAGTAAACATCACTGTTAAGTTCTGTCATGTAATCAAATTAGAAAATATTCATATGGCTTATTAAGTAACATTCTCAAATACCAGATGTCAGAGGAGCCTAACTTTGAACCTTTAGTTATCCCAGTATTATTATCCCTGAATGATAGAACTGTCTGTGTAATCTGCCCTGTTGTTCTGTGTGGTTTTGAATGAGCTTGGGAGAATAAGGTTCGATATTCTGTCCCAGACAGGACTGAGTCTTTTGCACTCTCTTATTCTCTGGGCTTTGACCAATTGCATGTCTTCAGTGTTAATTGCTATCTATTGCAAACAAGCTTCTCTTAACAGGATTAAGTGTTCCTTAAACTATGGGTGTCCTAATTCCTCAGCAGTTTGTTAAATATTGCTCTTATTTAGCAGAGTAATAGTAGTAGCTTCTATCCTGGGGTCTATTGTGTCTAAGTATAGGTTCTTGGCCAGATAATGGTGCCACATATGAGTTCAGCCTATGTGGAGGGCCTTAGATTCACAAGAAGGTAGTTGATAATTATCATGAGGTTACAATTATTAATGCAGCAGTGGGCCAGTCATTACCGTCACTCCCAGGATTCACTAAGTGTTTTATATCAAGAATTATTACAGGTGCAGACTGGAAGATTTACAGTCAAAACACCCATCCACCCCCACCACACACCTGTGAAGAAATAGTTGAAGAATTTTAAATTTGAGAGTAGTAAGTTTGAAATTGTTGCCGGACTAAACCCTTATAAAAATCTGTGTCAATGAAACAAAAATAACCAACAAAAAGTTACTGTACAATAATCAAGTCAGAAGAGACAGTTTCTATTCCTCTTTTCAAGATCTTCAAAGTATGAAACAAATCTTTTAAAGGATGTTGCCTTAATTGAGTCTCCTGGTAATAAGATCCATATTAACAGTCAGTTTGTATTTAACCTGATCTTGCTTCAATCTTCTCTTGCTTGTCAGAGCTTGATAATTATGTCTTAATATGTGACACATACACTTAAAACTGACTACAAGAACAAGAAACATTTTATATTTTGTTTAGTTATGAATTTACAAAAAGCATCCTGCCCCCATTCATTGTCTGTGAAGAAGCTAAAACACATGCCTGGCATTAGCTACACATTGTGAAATCATATAAAAAGGCAAGACAGTAGATTTTGGTTTATCTCTGAGCTCAGAAACACGTTTTATACCAACCAACAAACCAATTATTTAATAATTTAGCTGAGTTTTAATAATTCACCCAATGCTCATCTCTCCTGGGGGAGGGGAGCATGGAGGGGGAACAGAACCATGAAGATCATAGCAAGCTGACAGTAACAGAAGACCACATATGTTTCACTTTAAAATGCCAGGGCTGAAAAGTCTGCATTTAAGTCTAATTTGATGTCCTATTACAAATATTGAAATGAAGGAAAGGATGAATTAATAATCTATGAGTAATTCTTCACTGTGTAAGAAAACACGTACTCCTGGTGTAAAATATCAACTTAAATTTATGCATTACCTTCTTTAGCATAGAAATATAATTTTGAGTCAATGACTTTTATCTCAATACTTTTACTACTGGAACAATTACATGACTCAAATCCATGGAGTTCAAGGCCTGTGTGAGGGACAAGATGATTTTTCTATTACTTTGACATATTGTCAATGTCTTGAGATCTAAGGAACCTGGGTCAGTTTTTGAGATAAAGATTTATTTTCTGTATCATCAGGATTTCAACTTCAACTATACTGAATATCCCCTAAATCTGGACTCAATTCTTGTTGTAGCATGCACTGACTCTTTGAAATGAACTTTGATAAACTATTTTAGGTTATATTTATTTTTCTACTGTCATTTTAGTGTCAATTTCTAGAGATTTAGAAAAATAAGACTAATTATTTAGCTATTCTGATTTATAAATGTATTTAGTCAAATGTATTTCTCATTTTATTTTTAAATATAACATCAAATTTTTTATATTAAAAAAAGATACTAAGTATGAAAAATATTTCTTTCTTTAAATTTATATCATTTATACAGTGCAGATTTATTGAGTATTGTCTGTGTATCTGATATGTTTCTAAGAAGTTATACCTCAAACAAAGAAGATATCACAATAAAGAACTACTTAAAAATTGTAAAATAGTATTACTACATGAGTCTTAACTTGTAGTGGCAATATTTAAGTATTATTAATGGGACAGAGATATTTTTAAAATAAATATCAAAATTACTATTTATTTCACAATGAATCAGAATAAAGTGAGAGAACAGCAAATACCAAGTACAGAAAAATAAATCCAAATAATACAGTTTATGCTTTGCATGGCAGGTAGTCTGTATCATGACCATTTTAAATATACTAGGATACTAATGGATATCAAGGACTAAAGACATCATAGGTACTAAAATGAGTTGATGTTGCTTTATTTTCCAACAAAATATCTTTCACAAAATTAAATTGTGCACTTGATTTGTTTTTCAAACAGTGCATCCCCAATCCTTGAGTACTCCAAGGCAGTATGAAGTATAAACCAACATGACATATGAGAGGAATTCAAGGAAAACTCGTGAGATTACACTCACCCTTTAGATGAAAAGAAGTCTGAAAGAAGAAGTAGAAGAATTCTAAAATCCTATGAAACAAACCATTAGGAAGTGATTATATCATAGTCGAGGAATATAAAAACAAGTACATATTCATAAACGAATTCTTGCTGTGTTCATAGCCTTTTCAATTGGTTATATATATATATATATATATATATATATATATATATATGTTTTTTGTTATGAAACCCATGTTTTGTTATTCATAAAACAAGGTCTCACTATGTATTCTTAGCTAACCTAGATTTCTCTTTAAAGCATATGATGGTCAAGTACTTACAGGTAGCCTTTGCCCCTCTTGATTCTGTTTCAGCCCCTGCCCCTGATGATGCCCCTGCCCTTGCCTCTTAGTTTGGAGATTAAAAGGGCATTCCTCTGGCCTGAGTTGATCATCAGTTTTTGTGACTGTAACATTAGCTTTGGTGCACAGAGAGGCAAATTTTGCAGGGTGGCTAGGCTAGCTAAAATGAAGAGGTGGATGATCAATAAGAAATACTGCATTAACACACAAGGCAGACATCCACAGAAAAATGATACAGAAATCTTAATCAATTTGACCAGAAAACAGACACACCTTGAGCACACACCATTAATTACAAACAATGTAGGGATGGATAGTTTGAAAAGGAAGCAGCCATGTTCTAAGTAAGTGATGTCTAATTGAGGGGCAAAGTGACAAATTATAGAAAGATATGACAGAATGAGTCAGAGCTCAGATATGCCCAACTGTAATGAGAACAGACAGGATAAGGGATCTCTTTAAGTGCAGTATAGGGTAAGAGGACACCATGATCTTAGAGTTATTATAGTTGGAAATATAATAAAAAAACACTATGAGGACACTCTCTGATCATAAATACAGGTGTTCAGTTCCCTCTTTTCTCTCTTCTCTTCTTTCTATCTTTTCCCCCTTTCTATCCAAAGTGAAATTTGTAATTTCTATTTAAGCCTCTTCTAAAATATTCTATTTTTAAGATTCCCCATATTCGGCAGAACAGCCTATGCGAGGCCTGGGCCGAACCTCTGCTCTGCAAGCTTGTGAATACAACCCGGATTCCTCCAGACACACTCTGGGGGATCCATAGAACCCATAGCCAGCGCTAGCACTCCCCTGCCGCCGTGAGCCCCTCTTCCTGTCTGAGGCCTGGGCCGGACCTCTGCTCAGCCAGCTTGTGAGTACAACCCGGATTCCGCCAGACACATTCTGGGGGATCCATAGAACCCATAGCCAGCGCTAGCACTCCCCTGCTGCCGCGCGCCCCTCTTCCGGTCTGAGGCCTGTTGGTGAGTGCACCCCAGTTACTGCTGCCAGACACATTCTGGGGGCTCCACAGATCCCACAACAAGCTTTAGGTAGGAAAACCCACATACTACCCTGAACTCATAGCTAGGTGCCCTGAGTGCTCAGAATCCAGCATATACCCCCACCCCCCGCCCCTGCCGGCTAGCACCCCCCTTCTGCCCATGTCCCAGGTCTGAGGCCTAGACCAGACCTCTGCCAGGTCTGCAGTTGTGTGGACCCCGGATTCTGCCTGAGACATACTGGAAGGTCCACTCAACCCAGAGCCACAGAGGAACAACTGAACTCAAACAACATATCCTGAGATATCCAAGAGGAGACACTGCACCCAGAACAGCAGAAAATAGCTGGACTGCTACCTTGCAGGCACCATATCCTGAGGCATCCTAGAGATACCACCATAATTAGTGCAGCTGGAAAAAATCATAGAGACATCTGGACCCCTAGAAGACCAAACACAAGCGAGACAACTGGAAAGGCAGGCTACAATCAGAGACAGATGCACAGGTAGCACTAGATTTAACCAGATGGCAAAAGGCAGGCGCAAGAACTTAAACAACAGAAACCAAAGTTACATGGCATCATCAGAACCCAGTTCCCCCATCATAACAAGCCCTGAATACTCCATCACACCAGAAAAGCAGGATTCAGAATTAAAATCACTTCTCATGATGATGATAGAGGACTTTAAGAAAGACATAAATAACACTCTCAAAGAACAGATAGAAACCCTTAAAGAGGAAACACAAAAATCCCTTAAGGAATTGCAAGAAAATGCAACCAAACGGGAAAAGGAATTAAACAAAACCATGCAGGATCTAAAAATGGAAGTAGAAACAATAAAGAAATCACAAAGGGAGAATACCCTGGAGATAGAAAACTTAAAAAAACGATCAGGAGTCATAGACACAAGTATTACCAACAGAATACAGGAGATGGAAGAGAGAATCTCATGTGCAGAAGATACCATGGAAAACATTGACACAACTGTCAAAGAAAATGCAAAATACAAAAAGCTACTAACCCAAAATATACAAGAAATCCAAGACACAATAAGAAGGCCAAACCTAAGGATAATAGGAATAGATGAGGGGGAAGACTCCCAACTTAAAGGACCAGTAAATATCCTCAACAAAATTATAGAGGAAAACTTTCCTAACCTAAAGAAAGAGCTGTCCATAAATATACAAGAAGCCTACAGAACTCCAAATAGTTTAGACCAGAAAAGAAATGCTTCCCGCCATATAATAGTCAAAACATCAAATGTACAAAACAAAGAAAAAATACTAAAAGCAGTAAGGGAAAAAGGCAAAGTAACATATAAAGGCAGACCTATAAGAATTACACCAGACTTCTCACCAGAGACCATAAAAGCCAGAAGATCCTGGACTGATATCACACAGACCCTAAGAGAACACAAATGCCAGCCCAGACTACTATACCCAGCAAAACTGTCAATCATTATTGATGGAGAATCCAAAATATTCCATGACAAATCCAAATTTACACAGTATCTCAACACAAACCCAGCACTTCAAAGGATAATTGGTGGAAAACTCCATCACAAGGAGAGAAACTACAACCTAGAAAAAGCAGGAAAGTAGTCTTCTAAAAACCATAAAAGAAGGTAGCTACACAAACATATCTCCACTGCCAATAACAAAAATAACAGGAAACAACACTCATTTTTCCTTAATATCTCTTAATATCAATGGACTCAATTCTCCAGTAAAAAGACATAGACTATCAGACTGGATACGTAAACAGGACCCAACATTTTGCTGCATTCAGGAAACACACCTCTGTGGAAAGGACAGACACTACCTCAGAGTAAAAGGTTGGAAAACAATCTTCCAAGCAAATGGACCCAAGAAACAAGCTGGAGTAGCGATTCTAATATCAAATAGAATCAGTTTTCAACCAGAAGTAATCAAAAAAGATAAAGAAGGACACTTCATATTCATCAAAGGAAAATGTACCAAGAGGAACTCGCAATTCTCAACATCTATGCCCCAAATGTAAGGGCACCCACATATATAAAAGACACTTTACTAAAGCTTAAAGCATACATTGCACCCTACACAATAATAGTGGGAGATTTCAACACCCCACGCTCAGCTATGGACAGATCATGGAAACAGAAACTAAATCGAGACACAATGAAACTAACAGAAGTTATGAACCAATTGGACCTAACTGACATCTATAGAACATTTCATCCTAAAAAAAAAAAATATACCTTCTTCTCAGCACCTCATGGTACCCTCTCCAAAATAGACCATATAATTGGTCACAAAACAGGCCTCAACAGGTACAAAAAGATTGAAATAATCCCTAGTACCTTATCAGACCACCATGGGTTAAGACTTGTCTTTGACATAGACAAAAACAACAGAAAGCCCACATACACTTGGCAACTGAACAATGCTCTCCTCAATGATGACTTGGTCAAGGAAGAAATTAAGAAAGAAATTAAAGACTTTTTAGATTTAAATGAAAATGAGGACACATCATATCAAAACATGTGGGACTCATTGAAAGCAGTACTAAGAGGAAAAATCATAGCTCTAAGTGCTCACAAAAAGAAAGTGGAAAGAGCATACATTAACAACTTGACAGCAAACCTGAAAGCATTAGAACAAAAAGAATCTAGTATACCCAAGAGGAGTAGACAGCAGGAAATAATCAAACTCAGGGCTGAAATCAACCAAGTCGAAACAAAAAGAAGTATACAAAATATCAACAAAACCAGGAGCTGGTTCTTTGAGAAAATCAACAAGATAGACAAACCCTTAGCCAGACTAAGCAAAGGGCGCAGAGACAGCATTCAAATTAATAAAATCAGAACTGAAAAGGGAGACATAACAACAGAAAGAGAGGAAATTAAAAAAAATTATCAGATCCTACTACAAAGGCCTATACTCAACAAAATTTGAAAATCTGAAGGAAATGGACAGTGTTCTAGATAGATACCAGGTACCAAAGTTAAAGGAGGAGCAGATAAACCACCTAAACAATCCCATAACGCCTAAAGAAATAGACACAGTCATTAAAAATCTTCCCACCAAAAAATGTCCGGGGCCAGATGGTTTCAGTGCAGAATTCTTTCAGACCTTCAAGGAAGACCTAATACCAATCCTCTTCAAGTTATTCCATCGAATAGAAACAGAAGGAACACTACCCAATTCATTCTATGAAGCTACCATTACACTCATACCTAAACCACAGAAAGACCCAACAAAGAAAGAGAACTACAGACCAATCTCTCTTATGAATATTGATGCAAAAATACTCAATAAAATTCTCGCAAACCGAATCCAACAACACATCAAAACAATTATCCATCAAGATCAAGTAGGCTTTATCCCAGGAATCCAGGGATGGTTCAATATTCGGAAATCCATCAATGTAATCCACTACATAAATAAACTCAAAGAGAAAAACCACATGGTCATCTCACTAGATGCTGAGAAAGCATTTGACAAAATTCAATATCCCTTCATGTTAAAAGTCTTGGAAAGATCAGGAATACAAGGCCCATATCTAAACATAGTAAAAGCAATATACAGCAAGCCAGTAGCCAACATCAAACTAAATGGAGAGAAACTTGAAGCAATCCCACTAAGATCAGGGACTAGGCAAGGCTGCCCACTCTCACCTTACCTATTCAATATAGTACTGGAAGTCTTAGCCAGAGCAATTAGACAACAAAAGGAAGTCAAAGGGATGCAGATAGGAAAGGAAGAAGTCAAAATTTCACTATTTGCAGATGATATGATAGTATACTTAAGTGAACCTAAAACTTCCACCAGAGAACTCCTAAACCTGATAAACAACTTTAGCAATGTGGCTGGATATAAAATCAACTCAAACAAATCAGTAGCCTTCCTCTATTCAAAGGATAAACAGGCAGAGAAAGAAATTAGGGAAATGGCACCCTTCACAATAGCCACAAATAAAATAAATTATCTTGGAGTCAATCTAACAAAGCAAGTGAAAGATCTGTATGAAAAGAACTTCAAGTCTCTGAAGAAAGAAATTGAAGAAGATCTTAGAAGATGGAAAGATCTCCCATGCTCCTGGATTGGCAGGATTAACTTAGTAAAAATGGCTATCCTGCCAAAAGCAATCTACAGATTCAATGCAATACCAATCAAAATTCCAAATCAATTCTTCATAGAGATAGAAAGAGCAATTTACAAATTCATTTGGAATAACAAAAAACCTAGGATAGCAAGAACTATTCTCAACAATAAAAGAACCTCTGGGGGAATCACCATTCCGGACCTCAAACTGTACTACAGAGCAGTAGTGATAAAAACTGCATGGTATTGGTACAGAGACAGACAGGATGATCAATGGAATAGAATTGAAGACCCAGAAATGAACCCGCACACCTATGGTCACTTGATCTTTGACAAGGGAGCTAAATCCATCCAGTGGAAAAAGGACAGCATTTTCAACAAGTGGTGCTGGCTCAACTGGAGGTCAACATGTAGAAGAATGCAAATTAATCCATTCTTATCCCCCTGCACAAAGCTCAACTCCAAGTGGATAAAGGACCTTCACATAAAGCCAGATACACTGAAACTATTAGAAGAGAAGTTGGGGAAGACCCTCGAATACCTAGGCACAGGGGAAAAGTTCCTGAACAGAACACCAATGGCTTATGCTCTAAGATCAAGAATCGACAAATGGGACCTCATCAAATTGCAAAGCTTCTGTAAGGCAAAGGACACTGTCAACATGACAAAACGGCAACCAACAGATTGGGAAAAGATCATTACCAATCCTACATCCGATAGGGGGCTAATATCGAATATTTACAAAGAACTCAAGAAATTAGACACCAAACAACAAAATAACTCCATTAAAAAATGGGGCACAGAGCTAAACAAAGAATTCTCAACTGAGGAAACTCGAATGGCCGAGAAGCACCTTAAGAAATGTTCAACATCCTTAGTCATCAGGGAAATGCAAATCAAAACAACACTGAGATACCACCTCACACCAGTCAGAATGGCTAAGATCAAAAACTCAGGTGATAGTAGATGCTGGCGAGGATGTGAAGAAAGAGGAACACTCCTGCATTGTTGGTGGGGTTGCAAGCTGGTACAACCACTTTGGAAGTCAGTCTGCGGTTTCTCAGAAAACTGGATATAGCACTACCTGAGGACCCATCTATACCACTCCTGGGCATATACCCAGAAAATGCCCCAACAAAAAACAAAGACATATGCTCCACTATGTTCATAGCAGCCTTATTTGTAATAGCCAGAAGCTGGAAAGATCCCAGATGCCCTTCAACAGAGGAATGGATAAAAAAAAATGTGGTACATTTACACAATGGAATATTACTCAGCTATTAAAAATAATGAATTTGGGAAATTCTTAGGTAAATGGATGGAACTAGAAAATATCATCCTGAGTGAGGTAACCCAATCACAAAAGAACACACATGGTATTTACTCACTGATAAGCGGAGATTAGCCCAAAAAATTTGAAACAACAAAGATTCAACTACCAGACGACATGAAGCTCATGAAGAAGAAAGAACAAGTAAGGATGCCTAGGTCTTTCTTAGAAGGAGTAACTAAATACCCAAGGGAGCAAATATGGAGACAAAGTGTGGGACAGAATCTGAAGGGGGGGGGTTGTAGGGAGACCATTCCATCTGGGTATTCATTCCATGGTCAGTCACCAAAAATAGATGCTGATAAGGATGTCAGGATGGGAAAGCTGACAGCAGCCAGATAAGGCTATCTCCTTAGAGGTCCCCCAGAGTTGGACATACCCAGAGACAGATACCCACAGCTATCCATTAATCTGATCAAAGGTTCCCAATGGAGGAGTTAGAGAGTAAATAGAAGGAACCTTAAGGGCTGGTGGCCCTGTGAGGAGAGCAACAATACCAACCAGCCAGAGCTCCCCAGGGTCTAAACCACCAGCCTAGGAGCACATATGGAGAGACACATGACTCCAGCTGTATATGTAGGGGAGGATGGCCTTGTCGGGCATAGGTGGGAGACAAGATCATTGGTACCCTGAAGGCTGAGCACAGTGGGGGGGGGAATCTCAGGGTGGGGAGGGGGGCTGGGAGTAGGTGGGTAAACACCTTCATAGAGGCAGGAGAAGGGGGGATGGGATAAGGGGTTCCTGGGTGGTGGGGGAAATATGGTAAGGGGATAAAATTTGAAATGTAAATATTATATCCAATAAAAGAGGGGAAAAAAATAGAAAAGCAGTTAGAACCAACATTCTTAATAAAATGTCAGCCCTCTTAAAAAAAAATAACTATCTTGATACTAAAAGTTGTTTTGAGAATTGTATATTGCAGAATGATCAGCCTTGGTGTATCTACTCAACAAGCAAGCTGGGCAGACCTGTTCAAACCTCTGAGGTCCGGGAATTCCATCTGGAGGCAGCTAAGACACAGCATCAGAGGATTGTCAACTTGCTCTCCCCCCCCACCCCCCCCCCGCCACTCCTCTTCTAATATCTCAATGCCCATAATCCGCTTGAAGAAGCTAATGATGAGTCAGCGCCCCTATTCCCTGGGCTTGGGGACTAAGGTGGTAAATGTTGGGCTGTCTCTCTAGGGAAGAGATGTGGTTTTGTAGGAATAGAGAGGATTAGCTAGGGTTTATTGCATAGCCATAAACTATAAGTAGAAATCTGTATAATTAATATCAAGATGAAGATATAAATTCTTAAATGGCACCAATTTACTTTGTTTACAAATTTTAAGATTTTCGTTGGCATGAGCTTCTTAATGATATAAGAGTGAGATGAATATTGTTACTCCCATAGGCATTGTACCAGTATAACACATTTAGGAATACAAAGCTTAGACCCAGTCCTTCTTTAACTTTTTTAACTGATTTGAGATGGTCAGCCTGTGAGTTAAGGGACTATAGAAAATTCATGGCTTGGAGTTTATTATAAGGGTTGTTCTCTATGTTTTATTTAGAAATAGCTGAGTGGAGTTAACAGGCAACAGTCCAGATTACCTTACATGGATAGCTGGTTTTCAAAACATCAGAAATCCTTAGAATTGACATGACAAACATTTCAGTATTAATGTTCATTTTCATTAGAGACCTGTCTGCTCCAGACAGCTTCCAATGTTAAATTCTAAGAAGAAATTGAGCATCCTTGGAGTTACTCCAATTGTGGTGAGACAGCCACTAGGCAAGAATTGCCACTTTCCTTCTACAGACAAATTACTGTCCAGAAAAGGACACACTTGCAGAATAGTCGACTGATTATATCTGCCTAGACAGAGTAATCAGCCCTTAATAATTCTGCAGCACTAAGGTCTGTCAGATGATCCTGGGCCAGAAGACAGAAGAACAGATGCTCCAACGTTTTGAAGTAGAGCGAGTGTCCAGGTGGTCAGAGGTCTCTATAAATTGGCTAAGTTTTAGAAACTATGATTTGTGCTTCCCACAATTATAGTTAACTCAATTATTCTGGATTTCTGATGGGGTTGAAAACATATAGCTATTGACCTTAAGAGAAAAGACTTGAGTGGATGGTAGTCAGCTGACATTCATCCTAAAGCCAGGTTCAGAACTACATGTTTTAGTTAGAATAGATGACAGAGGAGCTGGTTAGTCAACAAAAGGATGGACTAGGTATTAGAACTATCCTGTACCTCACTGGTACAAATTGGCATAATTATGCTCTAATTGTATTTTGAGAGAAAAGTTTCATTTTAACAGGAAGGGTGATGTGTAGGAGGAGCTAAGGTAGGAGGAGTACTGAGAGGAAGAAAAGGAGTAAGAAGAGGAGAAGAAGAAAGAGAGGAGAAGCTAGGTGAAGAAAAAGAGAAAGAGGGGGGAGGCAGGGAGGCAAAGGTTCAAGTATCTCCACCAGTCAAAGATAGATGTTATATCTAGGTTGGTCAGTGGGTTACACCTCTGATTGAACAATTCCAAACTTATAAAGCCTATGATTAACATTATTTTTAAAAAATGTATAAATGCAAAAAGGAAAAGGGGGCATGGGATAGGGGTTTCCTAAGGGGGGTGGGGAAGGAATGGGGAAAGGGGATGCCATCTGATGTGTAAATAAAATATCTAATAAAAAAAGAAAAAAAAGATTCCCCATATTCTTATATGAATAATCCAGAGGTCCTCATTACATTAATATAATATGAATTTCTCATCATCCTTCAGGAGCCCTTCAAATCAGACCTGCCTTCAATGGTGCAGTATCTCACCAGGTTCAATATAGAACACAGTACTTGAAATATATTGATTCGTATTATAGTTATGATTTCGAAATAAGATATTCAGATACATTTTTAAAAATAATGAAGTGGGCACTTTCCTCATTTATTTCTTCTTGACTAATATCTTCAAATGTCTGGTCTTTCTTAAAATAGAATCAATTAGTTTTTGTAACAAAAGAAAAGTTCCACTCTGAATGACTGATGTAATTATGTTCACTACCTTAACATTTTGCTTTGATTTGTATTTTCAAGAACAGAAATTTGTCACATTAACTCACATAGAGACATTTTCAAATGTTTAATATCCTCCATGTCTCCTAGTCTTTTATTTCTTAGTCTTCTTAATTTTTTTAGTTTTTTTTTATTCCTCTCTTATATCTTTTGCACTAACACCTGGGATAACTCTACAATATACAAAACAGAATTTCCCCAATGGTTTATGAATATGTTGTTCTAATCAAACCTTTGATTTAATTTTAAATAGTTATAGTAAGTTACAATGAGCCTGGCCTTGTCAATAATGTATCTCTGATGTCATTTCCATCAATTTTCCCATTCATTCATTTGAACATTTTGAACTTGTCTAGCAAATTGGTCATTGAGAATATTTACATTTTACCTAAGTTTTTGGAACATGCTTGGTTTATGTCTTTGCATACATACACATATTTTCATATATATATAGATTTTAAGTATGTAAGCTCTATAAGAGTAGGAATTTTTTTTTATTCCACTCATACAGTCCCATTTGCATGCTGACTAAAAAGAGAAAAATAAGGAGAGAAAGGGAGACATACTGAGAAATAAAAAGAAACAAAGAAAAATCTTGGATGAGTCCAAGAATCCTGATTTCATAATTTATATTTAAAATAATTTTTTAAGATTCATGGACTGAAAATGTGGTGTTCCACTGTCATTATTAGGAAGTAGTAGACATTTCAAGAGGTGGGATCTACTTAGATCATTTTTTAAGTCTCTGGCAATATGCTGTTAAAAGCATATATCTTCCACTTCCTTCTCTTTTAATATAGTAGCCACCAAGTGAATGACTTTGTTAGGTGAGAAGATTTCCTAAGATGCATTGCCATCCTCAGGGGTCTGAACACAATCCATGCTCCATCTCTTGAATAAAATTATCAAACTATGAAATAATAATAACTGTTTTTTTCAAAATACTTAGATTTATGTCAGGCATTTGCTACTTGGGGAAGTTCACTAATGCACTCAGTGAATGACAATTGTATTTATGGCATTGGGTCAAGCATAACCATGATAGAGAATCAAGAGTTCAAGTTTGAGAGGTTAAGTTTGAGATATAGCAGATTTGTCATGTTGTCGGAATTTAGAGCCTAAAAGAAAGATGAAGATAGATCTATAAATGTGAAATCCATAGGCACAGGCATCCTGCAAAAATCCATGATATTAAATTCAAGTGGACTTGAGACTAGCTGAAAATACACTGGAAGACTGATTCTAGTGATTT
Organism: Arvicanthis niloticus; assembly: GCF_011762505.2. Lineage (NCBI taxonomy): Eukaryota > Metazoa > Chordata > Mammalia > Rodentia > Muridae > Arvicanthis > Arvicanthis niloticus. The sequence continues at coordinate 21,492,998 of NC_133430.1, read as the reverse complement.
CTTAAGTGAGGAAGAAAATCATATGGCATAGCAGAGTCTGATACAAGAAATCACTGGCATTTTAGGGAAGCTTGACCTGGTTTGCTGTTTGCTAAGGAAATAATGAGCAAATTAAGGTGACATAGAAGAGTCTACTAGATGACACTTTCTTGGTAGCTTCTGTACATATTTTTCTGGCATTTTTTTTCTTATTACATAGTTGCCATGAATACTCAAACTTGCAGTATACTGTGTGCTATCCCAATTAAACTTTAGACATGGTACAAGCATTTCATAAATTGCCTAACAGTATTTATCACAACTAACAATAATAAGAGATTTCATTTTGAACAATGAGAAAATTTACTTTATCTCATTCTTGCACAGTGGACAGTAACATTTTCCTATCTAATTCTATGTAATCAAGATGAGATGATACATTAGAAATTCTTAGGACACTTATAAAGCCCACTGTCAAAGCTAGGACTCCATGCTAATTTTCTAAGAGAATATAGGGGCAGTGAGGAAAGATGAAGACATGGAAATGGTAAGGTTTGGTTTGTTGCTTTTTTGATTTAGAATAAATCACTGGCTGTGTTTAATTTCTGTTCCTCCCTCTTGAGTTTTCAACTTTGCTACTCATAAGTTTGAGTCTTATAAAGCGCTTCCTGCTGAAATGCCATGCTGACTGGAATTCAGCAGCAAATAAATATTGCTGTCCTCACTAATTTGAAACAGTATGAGCTTTAAACCCTTAGCTGTGGGAGATTTATTAAGATTACAGTTTTCATCACCATCTCTTCAGTCCATCAAGACAGGTCAAAGCTGTGTAAACCTTTTTTTTTTTTTTTTTTTTTTTTTTTTTTTTTTTTTTGACCAGCAGCAATTTTCATTCTTTAAGACTCTGCCTTCAGAGCCAGTATCAATGGTAAAAGCAAAAGCTAGAAGTAAATGAAACACGTATCCATGCATCCTTGTAAATATTTTAAGCTGACTTTGAAAAGAATGAAGACTGTTGAATATTTAATTTAATTACAACTCCTTGATTTTTAAAGTAACTCTTCATAAAGAAAAAGGCATAAGTCCCATGCTTAAAACTATGCTTGATGTTTTTAATTTTAAAATAAAATTGGCAACCTTACAGTTCACTCCAAGGTGGTAAACACTGAAAACAGTGCTTCTTTCAGCTTTTCTAAGTTTCAAAGTACAAATTAAGTGAGCTTTCCAAATCATTACATTTATTCATTGAAACTAATTGTCTTCTCATAGAAAATTAAATGGACAATAAATCAAAATATCCCTCCTGGTAAACTAATATTCATGGAAATGTATTCTAGAAATACTTTAATGTTAAGATAATGTATAGAAATATCATTGGTGAAAATTCTGGAATATGTTGGACAATGCCATTTATGTAAAATAATCAGAACTTATACTGTACAAATTTCAATGAAAGCTCAAATGAATGTTTGTCTTTTCAGCTGATAGAATCAGCATGCAAACAAAATATATAAGCATACTGGGCCATTATGTAACAAAAATTAAAGACCTTATATAGAAGTATATAGTAAATATTACTTCTATTAAATAAAAATCCCCTTTAAAGTAAATTATCAACAATTTATCTAATAATAGTTGTTTTCAATTTGTACTTGTCTAGTGAATGTATGGATCTCTCATAAAAGTATTTTCAGTTTTCTTTTGGTGATACTTGTATATTTATACATTGGATGTGGACAGGTACCCAACAAAACTATGAAGATGACACATAACTTTATTTTTATGTATGTGTATTTGCATGTGTTGTATGAGGAAGTACACATGCATGTAGGTACCTTGGAGGCCAGAAAACAACAGAGGATACCCGGTTGCTGGAATAACAAAAAATCGTTAGCTCTGAATATAGATTCAGTTGAACCCTGGTTCTCTGCAATAGCAGCAAACATTTCTCCACCCTACATGGTGATGTTTTAATTGTTTGGTTTTGGGACACACTTATCTAGCAGTCATAGTTTATCCATATATTTCTTTCCTCTTTTGTTCATTTATTACTGTAGTTGTTGATCTTCATCTGACAAAATAGAGATAACACTCAGCCCTTTTGTTACTTATGGTGCTAAATAAATCACTTGATATTTGTATGCCTTCTTTGTTGCCGCTGGTGATTAAAATGGTTCAAAATTTGTGTGATTAAAAATCCTCCCTAAGCTGGGTGGTGGTGGTGCACGCCTTTAACCCCAGCACTTGGGAGGCAGAGGCAGGCGGATTTCTGAGTTCGAGGCCAGCCTGGTCTACAGAGTGAGTTCCAGGACAGCCAGGGCTACACAGAGAAACCCTGTCTCGAAAAACCAAAAAAAAAAAAAAAAAAAAAAAAAAAAAAAAAAAAACTTCCCTAAGTATCACATGTTCACTTACTCTCATAAACTGCTTCCAACACTCAATATATGAAAAAAGAAAGTAGCATATACATTTATCTAAGTAAATGCTATGACTCCATTATGAATAGAGTCATGTAAAAGCCATGTTGAGCTGTTTTCTTCACCCTTCAATAGGACAAGAATTCGAGACATTTTCGTGGTCAGAGAGACACCTTAGGTCAGACAGGAAAAAGTAGAGATTGACCTCATGCCTAATTTCACACTTCTACGGAATCAGTGTTCACGATTGACAGTTTAATAGTGCCTCATTCTGTATGACCACTATTGGTGATGCTTGGTGGAGATTCCATCTGCCCACTGTGGAGGATTAACATAAAAATGCATGTCTGTGTTCTCTCTCCTGTTTCTTCCCCTCCTTTCTCCCTTCCATCCCCGTTTCCTCTGTTCTTACCTTACCTCCTCTCTTTCTCTCTGTCCTTCCTCATCTTTCTGCCTCCTTCTCCCTCCCTTTCCAGATCGTTTAATCCTTCTCTCTATGCCTCCTCTACTTTCATTATTTCTCTACAATTTCCCTTCTTCTGAACATTTTAATTTAACTCTACACTATGCTTTACTGCAAATTTTACTTTAAAAAACATAACATTAAGGACTTTTGAGCTCTTAAGGATGTCTTTCTCTCTTTAAGACAAATCACATATAAAACACCCCAAATTGCAAGGATCTTCACCTTCTCTTTATGTTATTGTGTTGTGTATTATTTATATAAAGAAGATATGTTTCAAGAGAATGTCAGTCACAATGAAATTATGAAGACTGACTTAAAGAAATGCTATTTAAGGGTATATTACTCAGTCTCTCGAAACTTGTATCTCAATGCTTATTTAGAGAAGTTTGAGTATTCTATCTCATTAGATTTGGGAAGAAAATTTGTTAAATATAAATCTTTGCAAATAGTATGCTTCACATGAAAAAGAATTGTATTTGTTATTCAGTGACTCAAGAAACCTGCAGATGTGTGAAGAGCATATGTGTGAAGATAGAGAATGATCAACAAAATAAATAAAATGCCTGAGCACCTAATTTTTTACATGGTGTTTTTGTATTAATTTTAATTTATAATTCAACAAAGCATTTTTAAATTTAAAATTAATAGCTTAAAATACTTTTAGTATGACTTGTTTACTGGTTTTCAAACTCAAAAATTTATTAGATGATTACAATAATGCATTAGAAACTTTTTGATTCAGGAAACACAATAATCAGTATTGTCACTATGGTAATAAATGATTTAAAAACAAACAACCAAGTTAATCTTTTTAACTGCTATTTTAGGAATCTTCTTTGAAGAAAAATTATTTTATATTGAATGTATATTATTCTGGTAAGCACAATATTTAATATTTTTCTGTTCCATGCCTGCCGTACAATTTGAATGATGATTCTTGTTTTATATTTCTGCTTTAATATTTTGCACAGTTCAGGCTATTTATGGGAAAATATGTTTCAACAATACAAAACATTTCACTTTCCATCATTTTTAAAGAGAATAGGCTCTCTGGATACTAAAACCCATTTTAAGGTTTTTGTAAGAGCTTTCTTGTATTACATCAGCTCAGAATTTTCAGTACTCACTTACCCATGTAACACTTTTCTGTTATCATTGTGTTTAAGTTGCCTATATTTCATTTTAGTTCTCTCTCTCTCTCTCTCTCTCTCTCTCTCTCTCTCTCTCTCTCTCCCTGTTTGTGTGTGTGTGCATATGTACAGAAGAGATAATCAGATCTCGTGGATTTGAAGTTGTTATTAGTGGTTCTAAACCATTCAAAGTTTGCACTGAACTTGGATCCCAAGGAAGAAGAGTAAGTACTTTTATCTGCTGTGCCTTATCTTTTACCTTTCTGTTGTTTTGTAGAAAAAAAATTAAAACCTTTAATTCACAGTTTACAGAAACTAGGTAAACTCTACCACATACACCACAATGCCTAGAATTCTTACTAAGGAATACATTTTGTTAGCTAAATTGCCATAAGACAAAAATCAGATAGGAATAAATAACAAATATTTCATGTATATTGACATTTTTGGCACGCCATTAATTTATGTGGCATTGAATTTTACTCATGTTTTTAATCTCATCTTCCAATTCTGTCATTTTAATTGGCTCATTTTATTGGCAAACTAATCTAATCAGGGAGAATTTTATACATGTGTTTTGTTTTTAAGAATCTATTAAAATTATTTTTGTATCTTTATAATTTCTAAATGTATGCACATTTAAAATTTTTCTTCTTTTGGCTGACTTTTAAATTTTAGTTCATTTTTATTTATATTTTTGACAGAGAGAGAACATATCACATGTGCAGGTGTGGAGGACAAAATATGTCATCTAGGCATTTAATTTCCTTGAGCAAGAGTTAGAGAAAATTTTGATTCTCTTGGTGCACATGCCAGTACTGAACTTGGGTGCCCTGAGGGAACAGAAAATGTCTCATACCACTAAAATCACCACACCAGCTCTTGATGAACATTGTATAGATATATGTGTATTAAATTAAAACTATCAGTGAGAAAATTTGTTATCACTTTCTATTTGACTATATAAACAATACATATAAATAAGAAGTCAGGTATAGGCATATATATGAATCATATTTTATATATATGGAAAATGTTTTAAAAGATTTTCTCAAAGTACATTAATTAAAAAAATATTAACAGTTTAGTGTTCTTAGTAGTTACAGAGTCTTATTATGAATCAGCCTGTTCTATTTTCTGTGTTATTATTATGTAATTATTTTATTTACTTATATCCTCAATGTTTTCCCACCTCCTGGCGCCTCCTCATAGAGTCTTTCTCCCCAACCTTTATACCATTTGCCTCTGAGAGGGTTCCTTTCCGCAGCATATCACAGGGGCTTTGAGTCTTTATAGGATTAGGTGCATATTATCCCACTGAGGCTGGACGAGGTAGTCTGTATTTTCTTCTGATTTTTTCCTCGTTTCCTGGGCAGTCATTACATTTGCCCTGGGATTCATGTACACCATGCTGAGATGAACTGTTCTCTTTTTTTCTAACTTAGGACTTTTAGCTTTTTGTTTATTGTTCAAGGTTTTTTTTTCCAGATAATAATCTCACTATTCTAAAATATTTGTAGAAGGCAGAAGATGTAGCTGAATGGAGGGAGTACTTGGAATAATTATAGCTTGTATATATTTTTAATTCTGTGAGAATTAATAATGTACTATTTATAAATAAATATCTGTTCATATTTGGATCACATTAAGAGAGAGATTATAATTTCAGACATAGACTTTATTGTTTATGTTCTAAATATCACTCAAAACTTGAAAACACTACATCAATATTTGTCCTTAATGGAGGCAGTGGGACTTCAGGAGAAGGGGACTAATGAAGGAAGTTAGACACAGGGACATGGCATTGAAGTGATTAATGTATGCTCAGGCTTCTTTTCTCTCCTTATAATTTCTCCTTATAAATTACCACATCAATTGACCATGCTCCAAAATTTGAATCTGTATGCAAAATAAATATTTCTTTCTCAAAAATTGATCTTCTCTGCCATTTTGTCATAGTGCTGCAAACCAGAAACTATGAAAGTGGTATAAATGAAGAGTTCCTCTTAATTCTTTGTAGTAGCATAGACAGAAATTTTGAGGTTATATCAGAACTTGCCAAAGCCATTATTACTTTATTGGCCTAAAAATGTCAAGAAATTTCTGAAGATGTAAATGTATCTAAGTCTATATATAACACTTCCTATTTATATAGCATAAACTCTAGTTACTTCAATAACATGATAAGTATGACTGGTTTCAGTAATAATTCATAAACATGCTACTGGTCACACCCATTTCTATGCTTTCTTTCCAATGCAATTATGGTCAATTGAAAAGCCCAGAAAAAGTAGGCTTAGAAAAAAGGAAATTAAATTTATTTAACACAATATAGTATCAAAACATGTATTAGCTTTATCAAAACACATTGAACAAATAATATAATAATTAGGTCATGAAGCATGAAATGTTTAGATTAGCAAATTTAAGATTTTTAACTAAGTATTCTTATTTATTTTTATTTAGCTATTCTTAACTATATGTGAGTGTTTGTGTTAGAATTTGAGAAATGCACATAGAAAGACAAAATTCATCATTTATTAAATACCAATTATATATTTTAAAAAATATATATGTATGTACATTAAATTTACCAAAGTTTAACTATTACAAATGAGGAGAAAGTGCCAACATAAAGCATGTCAGAATTATATTTTACTTCATATATAACATAAAATCAATTTTATCAATTATGATTGGTATAATATGTTTCTCTTAATTCCTTAACATGCATTAATAAGGTAAATTCTATGAACTAAATACTGTATCATTGAGTATACATTGAAAAAGTAAGACTAAAATAATACTTGTTCTCCTGGTGGTTATTTAAAGTACTTCCAGACAAAAAGTAGCCTTGAGAAAGGTTATAACTATTAAATAATTGATAACAAAATTATCACATAAAGAACAAAGCACTATACATGTTACTAATTAGAACACTGAAGGGAAAAGAAGAAACTAGTCTTGAAACATTTCATTAAGAATAATTTTGGTCAGAAGGACAGTAGGTAGAAAGTCTTTTCACTGGAACCAGTTTGGTATATTGACAGAAAACAATATCTTAAATTTGTAATAAGTGACATCAAAGTGATAAAAAGTAAAATATAATTATTTTATTGATTGATTTATTCATTAATTCTTTTTAAAACCAATTTTATGTAATCCAGGCAGACCTCAAATTCCTTATAAAATTAAGGGCAATTGAATTTCTGAATCTTGAAACCCCACTTCAGATGTGCTAGAATTATAGACATTTCCCACTATGCCTGTCTCATGATATAAGAATGAGTTTAAAATGTATTTTGGAATCTTGTGCCCACTCAGGAAGCATTCTCAATCTCCAGCAGACCACCAAGGAGTCTATTCTGATACAATCTGTTTATTCAAGCTGGAGCTTGGTCTCATTGACCCTGCAGGACTAGAAGGTAAAGCTCCAAGCCCAGTTTCATGTAAGCATTTATAAAGGCAAGCAAACAAGAAAGGGGCTATCTAGCCTGGTACACATCTGATTGGGGTGCTATTCTGGAATATTTTTTTTGCCCTTTAAAATAATTACCTGGTTCTGGAAGCCAAACCAAAAACTTAATTTCTGCTTTCCTCCTGATTGGTGATTGTTAGAGAGTGACTGTGAAATAAAGCATACACAGTAGCTATAACAAAATGTTCCATCTGTGCATTTGAATAGAGACCCTTCACTACTACAAGAAGTTTTAGTTCTAAAAAAATTTCTGGACAATTCTCTCTCACTCTCTTCTTCTGTGTAAAAGTGACAGAAACAGATTTTTTCAAGCTTCTATAAAATGGAAACATCTTACTCAAATACGTACCACATGCAGTAGTGTCCTGTGGAAAGCTGTGTGCGACTGACCACCCGAGAATAGCTGTGTTAAGTGATTGAAGTCAATGAGATCAATTAGATTGTTAGAACTATGTAATCTACAGAATGATCAAACGATATAAGTAATACACTGATAAAACAAAGTAGATTGAAAATGATGTCAGACATGCTCATAGGCTGTGGTTTGTGTTTTGGGTCACTAGCTGTGAAGCATCGGGTTTATAAAAAAAGAAAAGAAAAGAAAAAAAGAAAAGAAAAGAACACCTATAAAGTCTTTTCAGGGAAATATGCTTAAAATACTTATTCTTAGAAACAAAAGGTGAGAAATGAGACAACTATAAATATACCCAGGTGGAAACAATATTATCTTCAGCATAATTGCTGCAGTTTATTGAAAACACAGAAAATGAAATTAATGCATATATTATAGATGAAGAAGAAATAACAAAACTAATGAGTTGATTGGATTAGATTGATAACGTCCCTTGGGATTCTGTTCCATAAATTTCCCATTGGAATCTCACACACACCTTCATACCTGGCATACTCTAATCTGAATTGTTTTAGAGCTAGCTGGAACCTTAGAACCTAAGAGATCTCCGAGTCACGCTACTATGGCCTAACAATGGAAAACTCTTGTTCTAAAAGAAAATTTTAAAATAGGCCCAAGACTAATAAGAATAACAGGGCCCTCTGGTTCCCTGACCTAAGTAGTTAAAAATGCCAGTCAACAGGTCTGTTAAGCCAGGGCCCAGTTAATCAGTCACAGAAGATGTGGAGTTACAGGACAAAGGCCTGTTGAATCATCCCAGGAACTTGCTGGCCATGAAAGATAAGGAAAGTATGCAAGGACATCCTTGAAAGAACAGGGACATGCCTCGGTCCAAATGAGTAATGGGCCATTTGGTATTCTCCAACCTGCCCCCCCCACCACCTTTTTAGGCCCACTCGGAGTTCCAGAAAATAGTAGTTTAGGTTTAACCAGATGTCCTGCTAGCTTAGATAAGCACCCACCAACTGAAGCTGTATTCTGCCCTGCTCCACTTACACAGCCTGCTAATGTTTAAAATTATTAAGCAACCAATAGTGTGTAACTGCGTAAAAATTTCCCACTCCCCCCAACTCTTGGAAATAAAACCCCCAAACTTTTGAGCTTCTGGGTCAGCTCCTCTGTCTGCTGCATGAGATACATGTCCACCCGGAGCTCCGCCATTAAACTGCCTCGTGTGCTTGCATCAAGATGGTCTCTCGTGTGTCCTTGGGTGTGCGCTGTCCCGAGACTTGAGTGGAGGTCTCCCTTCAGGGGTCTTTCAGTTCAAGGTTGGGAGGATGAGAAATATGTGGCTTGTTCTAGCTTTAATGTGGAGGCTTAAGAACTTTACACAGTGGTAGATTTTACGCATTGGTTTCTGTTTTCAGAATGTGAAGTAATGAAAGCTTGGGTTTTTATATCAGTGATTTCTATACTTTATGACACCTGAAATGCTAGCACGCATTCTCTGAGTGTTCTTTTAATCGCTCAACAGTTTCGTAACTCTTCCATTTTCTACTTTAAAACCTTTTTATGCAAACACACAGATTGTATGTCTTTTCATTTCTTATTTAGTAAAATGTAGCATACAACAATTAGAAAATAAAATATCATAGTAGCCTTATAAGAATGGATCTGTGAGAGTTAATACTACTAATCAAGATCCTTACTTTGAAATTGGTAAAACTAACTTAAATCCACTTTATAATCTGTGGTCCTAACTTGTATTCTATCAAGAATGTGCCTCTCTGAGTCTTAATACTCTCATCTACAAAGGTGGATTTCGAACAATTCCCTGGTTATCATTACAGTTTACACTATCTTGAACCTACAATGAAATTTTTTCTTATAAAGGAAATGACACAATCTGGACATTTCTCAATGCATTATTCTACTTCCATGTATTTTACATCATATTGATGTGTGGTATACAGCTACAAAATCAGATTTCATAATCGAAAACTACTTGAATTTAAGGGACTAGCTTAACAGTAAATGAAAGTACTTTCCAGGACTCCTGTTTTGAATCCAATAAAACCACAGTGAGGAAAGTGAAAAGTGAGTTTATTACAGGAGTGAAGAAAAAAATCTGAAAGCACTGATTTTTAATTCAAATATTTTATTATTATGATTATTTTATTTATTTATTTTACATCATGATCATTGCCCTTCACAGTCATCCCTTTCCACTATTCTTCCACCCATACCGCTTCCTCTTCTCCACTAAGCCTTTGTGGATCCCTGGATATCAATCACTCCACCCTAGCACATCAAGTCTCTGTGAGGCTAAATGCATCCTCTCCCACTGAGGCCAGACAAGAGAGCTCAGTTAGAAGAGCATATCAACATACAGGCAACACCTTATGGGATAGACAGCCCCTGCTCTAGTTGTTCAAGACACACATGAAGACCAAGTTGTACTTCTGCTCCTCATGAACAGAGATGTCTAGGACCAGCTTGTGTATGTTCTTTGGTTGATGGTTCAGTTTCTGTGAGTTCCAAGGGTTCGGGTTAGTTGAGTCTCTTGGTATTCTGGTGGAGTTCCTATCTCCTTTTTGGCCCATAATCCTTCTTTCTCTTCTGCCATAAGAGTCCCCAAGCTATATCCACTGTTTGGATGTGGACGTCTGCATTCTTCTGAGTCAGTTTCTGGGTGGAGCCTCTCAGAGGACAGCATTACTAGACTCCTGTCTGCAGGTATAACAGAGTATCATTATTAGTGTCAGAGGTGTATTCTTGCCTAAGGGATGAGCCTCAGCTTTGGCCATTTCCTCAGTGTGGGCTCCATGCCTTATCCATACAGTTCTTGTAGACAGAATAAATTCATGGTCAAAAGATTTGTGGGCAGATTGGTGTCCATATTGCCTAGTTACAGGAGGTGGCCTCTTCAGGTTCCATATCCCCAATGTAGTAAGTCACAGCTAAAGTCACTCCCATTGATTCTTGAATGCCTCCTTTATCCCAGGTCTCAGTTCATTCCTGGAGATGCCCTCTATCTCCTCACCCATATCAGTTGCAGATTTCTATTTATTCTTATGGTTATCTGGCCATCTCTCCTGTCCTTCACTACATCTGATCCTGAATCCTGCCATTCACTTCCCAATCCCTTCCCTGACCCAGTTCCCTTTCTCTATCTGCCTCGCATTACTCTTTATTCCTCCTACCAAGACATTCAAGCTCCCTCTCTTGCACCTTCCTTCTTGTTTAGCTTCATTGAGTCTGTAGAGTATACCATTTGAATCCTATATTTTATGGCTAATATCTACTTATAAGTGATTATATACCATGCATGTCTTTTGGGGACTGGGCTACCTCACACAGGATGATATTCTCAAGATCTACACATTTGCCTGCAAAATTCATGAGTCTTTGTTTTTCATAGCTGAGTAGTATTCCACTGTGCAGATGTCCCACATTTTCTTTATCCACTCTTCATTGGGAGACATCTAGGTGGTTTCCAGTTTCTGCCTATTAGGAGTTGAGCTACTATGAACATAGTTAAATAACAATATTTGTGAGGTGGTAGAGCATCTTTTAGGTATATGCCCAGGAATAATATAGCTGGTTCTTGAGGTAGAACTATACCCAGATTTCTAAGAAACAGCCAAGTTGATTTCCAAAGTTATTGTTCAAGTTTTCACTCCCACTAGCAATGGAGGAATGCTCCCCTTGCTCCACATGTGTTGACACATGTGTTGACCTGCATGTGTTGACACTAGAGATTTTGTTCTTAGCCACTCTGACTTTTAAGATGGAATATCAAGGTTGTTTTAATTAGGACTTTCATGATGATTAAGAACTTTTACCATTTCTTTAAGTGCTTCTCAGTCATGCAAGATTCTTCTTGTGGGGCAGTGGGGTGGTGAGCTGTGAGAAGCAGCTGGGTGCTTGGTCAAGCATAAGTCTGGAACCCTGGACCCTATTGGACAGCAGGAGTTCAGCTCTGCTCCTGGGCCCTGGTTCTTTTCATTTAGCTTCAACCCTCCACCACCCCTCCCACAGAGAGGACTATGGCCAACAGTCCCTAGAGAGATTTACTTATTAATGAGATGCTTGAAGGCCAGAGGGTGGAGCCAATTAAGTATTCTTCCCCAGCACCTCCCTATTTAACTCAGGTCTGCCCTGAGTTTCAGGGAGGTGCACATCTAGATCCAACCAGCATCCTCTATGACATTAAAGCCCGTAAAAACCCATGGACTTCCTCATGTCATTGGGGCTGTTCAGTGAGGAACATGAAGAAGGCCTTTAATGAGCTGCTGTAGCAGCAGCTGTAGCACCTAACTTCTGCCTGGAGGAACCCTCAGCATCCCCAGCCTCAACTACCGACATCTTCTGTGAGAATTTTCTGTTTATATCTGTGCCTTGTTTTTTTAATTGTACTATTTGGGTTATTGGTGTTTAGCTATGTGAGTTCTTCATAAATTTTGGATAGTATCCTTCTACCAGATGTAGGTTTGCTAAATATCCTTTCCCAATCTATAGGCTGCTAATTTATCCTATTGACAATGTCCTTTGCCTTACAGAAACTTTCCAGTTTCATGAGGTCCCATTTATCAAATCTTGATCTTAACACATGAGCTACTGGATGGAGTTCTGTTTAGAAAATTTCCCCATGTGCCAATGAGTTCAAGGCTCTTTCCCACTTTCTCTTCTATTAGATTCACTGTATATGGTTTTATGTTGAGGTCCTCGATCCACTTGTACTTGAGTTTTGTGCAGGGTGATGAATATGGATCAATTTCCATTCTTCTACATGTAGACATCCAGTTAGATCAGCACCATCTGTTGAAAATGCTTTTATTTTTCTATCATTCACTTTTTTATCTAAAACCAAGTATCCATAGGTATGTGGGTTTAGGTCTCAGTTTCTTATTCAATTCCATTTATCAACCTGTATGTTGCTGCACCAACACCATGCATTTTTTACCACTATTGTTCTGTAGTATAGCTTGAATTCAGGGATGGTTAGGAAATTCTTTTAAAGTTCAGGACTGTTTTGGCTATCTGGTTTTTTGTTTGTTTGTTTGTTTTGTATTTTTTGTGTTTTTGTTTTGGTTTAGTTTGCTTTTGTTTGCTTGTTTCGTTTTTCCATAAGAAGTTGACAATTGCTCTTTCATTGTGTAAAATGGTTAGAATTTCAATGGAGATTGCATTGAATCTGTAGATTGCTTTTGGTAAGACAGCTATTTTAACTATATTAATCTTGCAGATCATTTCATATTCAGTTACTTTCTAAATTTTCTTTCTTCAAGGACTTGAAGTGCTTGTCATATAAATCTTTCACTTTATTGGTTAGAATTACACCAACATATTTTATATTATTTATGGATATTTTAAAGGGTATTGTTTTTCTAATTTCTTTCTCTGCCTATTTATCATTTGATTAAATGAAGGCTAGTGATTCTTTTAGTTTACTTTCTATTCAGCCACTTTAAAGCATTTATTTATTTATTTATTTATTTATTTATTTTTAGTACAACATTTTCATCAGAGTAAACAACTTCGGAGAACTGCCTAAAATATGCAAATCGTTATAGCTGTAGATAGAAGTTTTTCTGCAAGTGTACTATACTCTTCTGTCCTAGAAAAAGGTTTTCAGTAGACACAGAGAGGCATTTCACTAAAATAAACAAACCTTCACAATTAAAGTTTGGACAAAATTACAAAGAAACAGAATATGCCTCAGTATGACTAAAGAAGATATTCCCCATGAAATCTGGAACAAACATGAGACTGCTCATTCTGTCTGTTCTTATTTCATACAATATTATAGACTTTTCATTATAAGATGTTAAAATATACTATATTTTGAACATTATCATTTTCTCAAATACAAATTTCTTAATTTAACCAAATAAGATGCTGGAGAGATGGCTCAGTGTTTAATAAGAGTATTTACTGCTCTTCCAGAGGTCCTCAGCTCAATTCCCAGCAACCACGTGGTAGCTCACAACCATCTGTAATGAGATCTGATGCCTTCTTCAGGCATAGTCAGAACACTGTAATGTGCCTTAAATAAACAAATAGACTTATGACAATTACAAGTAATGCAATTTCTTCAGACAATTTTTATGTATTTTTTATAGGTCAATTATTTACTAAACTTTCTTATGAGAGACAAAACCATAGTAATAGTTCTTATAATGAATATGAAGTTATTGTCCTTCTTGGTCTGTCCTAAATACCATCAACAGAAGAGCTCAATGAAAGGGTAGAATTCTATTTCTCAAAACTATACAGGATGGTAGCTATCACTAACAAGGCTGTATCAGCATGGACTTTTTTCATGGCTTGTTGCTTCTTACTGTGTTCTTATATGCCTTCCATCTATGTATTCACAAATATAAAAACACAGTGGCATTTCTTAGTCTTTCAGGGATTGGCTGTTTTGACAGCAGTCAAACTTAATTAAGTCTGTACTGGTCCTATAGTGTCACATCAGATGATAAACTTCACTATATGTACTTTATCCCAAATCTTGTATGGAAAACCATATATTGAGAACCATAAATCTAGAAGTAAATTTGACTAAATTTAATTAATATCACTTGAAATCTGATCACTAAATATGCCTACACCATAGAGGGATGCAACTTCAATTACAAGGTCAAAAAGATTTGAAAGTAAATGTCACTTTGTCATTAGTCAATTAGTCAATGATTTCTCTACAGTTTTATTCGCTATATTTATACCTAAACTCTGCATTTGGTTTAGCTTTCTTCTGATATGTTTCCTTTCTGTATGTAAAATTTAAAATAGCAAGTAGTAACACAAACCACCTCAGACATGAGTAGAATTAAGGGAGAGTGAGGATCATTTGAAACTAAACTTGGTATAGAGCAAAAACTCATTTTAAAGTTGACATAGATAAATATCAAAAGCAGTAACAGTGCCATGCAATATCCATATTATCTGGACGAATGATGAAGTTGTTAGCATAGACGGAAACTACAAAGAGGAAAGCAATTGGGATTGTATGTATAAAGTAGAATCTTATGTATGTAATAACCAAAAAAGTAGTTCTAAAAGTAGTATGACATACTGTGGAAAAGACATAGAACAATGGCAACAAATATATCCTTGAATTCTGAAAACTATGTCTCAGGAAAATAGAGAATTATTCTTAATTAATAATTGTGAAGATGAAAATACATATTCTAAATATCAAGTAAAATATTTACTACAATTGAAAGAGACCCTATGATAAAAAGAGGGCATTCATACATCATGATATTTTTTATAAACAAAAAATGTTATTACAGTCAATTCATATTGATGCCTTAAAATTTACCCATTCCAACTGCTTTTGATAGCCCTGGGTAAAAATTACACATAAATTATAAATTCAGTTTAGTAGACTAAATAATTAACTCTAAGGATATCAATTCCACCTTCTTGTATTTGTATATATGACATTATATTACAAAGACATAATATAAAAAGTGATTAAAAATCTTGAGATGAGAAATATGTTAGAATTTAAATCTGAGTTTCCCCCACAGCCTCATGTTCTAGCTGTTTGTTTGATTCTCCACTTTACACTAGTATTTGTGATGCTGTGGACATTCCCAGAGGGTGATCTAGCTGAAGGATATAAGTGACTAAGTGCTGTCTTTTATGGTTATACATAGTCTCTGGTTTGCAGAATGCAGGTACATATACAGCACATCACACATTTTCATGTACTACCATGAAGGACTGAATTTATGAAACCAAATACTTCTTTCTTCTTGTAAACTCTCATTTTCAGGTATTTTTGATACAATAATCTAAAACAACTTGTATACAAAACCCTGCATACACTTCTAATACTTTATGAAAGAAAAGATGAAGTGCAAGATACATGCATGTATATGCACAAGAGACAGGGATATGTAGCTAATGGAGAAAAATATTTGAAGATGCCTTGATGAATGCAGTGACATGGCTGCAAGCCAAATAGTTACATTTGTCACTAGATGATTAAAAGGTAATTCACACATCCCCTTTTAGACACTTCTGAGGCATCCTTACATTTGTAAAATGATATAGACTATAGATCTATAGCCCCACAACTGTGAATGAGTTAATTTAGCTTGCAATTTATCTTGCTATAGGTCAGCTAGTTTGTGGAAATTATTTACATCTCACAAAACAAACTATTCCACTAAGGGAAAATGGCTCTTGTATTATATAGTAATAGTATATGTAATACATTGTTTTATATTGACTTCACGTAAGCTAGAATCATTTACTTTGATTGGTAATTGATGTGATGCTTCATGAAAATGAATGAAACTCTAAAATCATACACCAAATGCTGTATCTTCCAAGGTACAGCTACATCTCCTAAACCTCTCCAAATATACCCACAAACTTAAAAATGTCTTAAGATGCCTATGTTTGTGAGAGATCTTTTCATTTAAACCACAAGTGTTTTAATAAAAATGTCACAAAATTGATTATTTTGTTCACTAAAATTAACAACAACAAAAAACCATTAAAAATACACTTTCTAAGTTGAAAAGCTTACAAGTTCAATCAGGTGCCAAACTTATGGAAATGATTAAATAATGTACTTTATAGTAATTTAATTAGATATCACATTATTAATTAGCAGATTATTTCCATTATATTTTAGATATCAAAAATCACCAATTATTATTATCAAGACAAATATTATGTAATTTATTATAATTATGAAGAGAAATTAAAGCACATCTGTTATTCTGTTAAGAAAATGGACATGCATCATAGATAAATATGACTCTTCAGCCCTGCTACGGGGAAACTTCAAATGTGAGAGGAAAAAATAAACAGCCTTTCAAATAGTTGATAGACCCATAGTGTAAGAAAACTATATACAAAGTATACATATATATATGACTTGTAGGAGCATAGGTTTCAGAATATACATTCAAAGTGTGTTTTGGGGTCACAAAATAAGTAGCTAGTTCATACAGGTCAAGGATGAAGTGCATTATAAACAAGAAACATAAAATAGCACCTCCAGTGAGATAGTCGGTTCCTGTGACCAACAATTTTTACCCTATGAATGTCACAGGGAAATGGTTAGCAGAGAACATTCTTGTTCCATGGGTGAAGGACCCTAGCTTCTCTTTCATACAAGACCAGTAGTGGTGGGCATCATGTAATGACATAATATACAAGCCCTTAATCAGAACTAATGAGTACTCTCCAAAGGCAAAAGAGAAGAAGAAGGTACTATTCTCATGAAGGGCAGAGGATCATCTGGGAAAGTCCTTTGTCTCTTCGTTGAAAAATGGCCTAGGTTGCTTCAAAGATGTACAAGAAGTTGGGCAATGCTTATGATTTCTTTTTCCATGAGAAAATGTTGACATGATAAGCATTTTAAAACCCTTGTGGAGGCAGGAGGGGGGGACAGGGGGACAGGATAGAGGGTTCCTGGGTGGCAGTGAGAATGGAGTGAGGGGATAAAATCTGAAATGTAATTTAAAGAAATAAAAATTATATATATATATATATATATATATATATATATATATATATATACAAAATTTCAATGTGTAAAACAAAAATGTATATAATTAAAATTTGCCAGGGGAAACAAATTTCATAAAATCCTGAGACTTCTGAATACACAGTAACATGGATTCTTATCAATTGGTAATTAGAAAAAAATACAATGATATTTGGAATAATTAAAGGTATATTTCAGAAAAATGACATTAGGTGTAAGATGTTTAATCTCATAAAGATGTTTAATCTCATAGTAAATAGAAAAATAAAACTAATAGTATAAATGCATTAAAATGGCTAAAATAAATAAAAGCCCCAAAAAGCATTTTACTTTGAGTACATATTATGGTTGTGTTTTCATACCTTTCCCTGTGTGTGTTTGTTTCTTAAGCTTTTTCTTTATATCTTTTCTTGTTTTTTGTTTATTTGTTTGTTTGTTTTTTGAGACAGGGTTTCATTGTATAGCCCTGGGCTGTTCTGGAACTAACTCTGTAGACCAGGCTGGCCTTGAACTCAGAAGTTCTTCTGCGTCTGCCTCCCAATTCCTTGGATTAAAGGCGTGCGCCACCACTGCCTGGCTATATCCTTTTCTTATGTTTGTTGATTGTTTGTCTCTGTTCTGGTTTGTTTCTATTTTACCTAATTGTACTTAATTTAGATGCCTGTTTATAATCCAGTGAGAAAAAGAAATTAAGAGTGTGAAATTTGATGAGTGGGAAAGTAGGGAAGATCTGTGTGAGATGATCATATTGTATTTTATTAAACTTCTATTTTTAATAAAATAGATTGATGCCAAGTGTTAGTACATATAGTAACTGGCTTTCTCATGAGTTGCAGATGGAAATGCAAAATCATTATAAACTCTAACATTCATTTAGAAAGTCATCATTCCTTAAAGTAACCAATAATTGGTAATTGTCTCATCCTAATATTTACCTATGAAAAAATGAACAAGTTTTCTCATACACAGACTTGTACATGAGATTGCATATCATATCTAGTGATTTAATTTAAACCTGAAATCAACACAAATGTCCACCATCATGTGTTAGAATAAAAATAAAAACTGTATTTTATTTATAATAGACTGCTATGTAACAAAATAAATATTTGTTAACAGATACACATAAAAGGTTTGCACAGATTAATATTGTTTAAAAATTTCAATATACAGACAATTGGTAACTATGTGGTTTCCTTTCTATGAAAATCTTAAAAAAGAAAATCTAATTGGTAATGGTAGCAAGTCAGTCTATACTTACCAGCTTTGATGAAATGGGAGATTAGCAACAAGAAGCAAGACTGCTGTAGTAGAAGATTCAGAAACATGTGAACACATAGGGGAAGCAATCCAATGCATCAGGCTATTTACACACATATTGTCTGTGTATGTTTGTATTTGTGTGTGTGTGTGTGTGTGTGTGTGTGTATGTGTGTGTGTGTGTGTGTGTGTGTGTGTGTGTGTGTGTTGAACAACAATAACTCAGAAAATCTTGAGAATAAACAGAATATAGCAATGTGGAATAGGTTCTAATCAGAAAGAGTTTTCTGGGAAGACTTCTACTCTGCTTCTCAAGTTTTTATCATGGATGAAGCCTTCTTATCAAACATTGATAGAGAATTTTCAGTTGCACTGACCTATCAAATGGAGGAACTAGATTTTTGGAGCCCTAAAAGCTGAATAGATAAGAAAGCAACACACACACACACACACACACACACACACACTGAGTAAATAAAAGAGAATATCTGAATAATAAACTGTGAGTGCATTCCTGAATGGTTCTGAAACATGTGATGCCATCAAGCAAGCTACTCCTGTGAGTGTTATTTGGTGATTTTTGTCCTATCACCCACAAGATACAATATGAACTAGTCTGGAGTACTAACTACAAGCAAGGGTATGTTTACAGGATGATGGCATATTTGAGAGATTCTACTACATAGTAGTTCTGGTGTACATGGCAGAATCCATACCACAGGGCAACTGGAAAATTAAGAGAACATGGGTTTAAATGATGAACAGTAAATAGGTAAATGCTCAGAATTGGAACTAGGATTCACTCACCTGATGCTCTCTTTTGGCTCAATTAATTATATATAATATTACTTGCACTTATTAAGAAACAAACTGTTACATACAAACATAAAAGTACAACATGCAATTTTATGTTTTATTTTAGTTTTATTTGTAGTTTAATATTTTCATTTTCATTTTAGACTATCCCCTCAAGTATCATCTTCCGTTTTGAGTAATGCTTACCCTCCATCTCAACTCTCTGTATGAGGACCACCATAACTAACAATGCCTTAAAACAACTCAAAATTGATATTGAAAGAGCAAACATTACACGTCCTATAACAAGCAGCACATAAGACAGTATCGTTAGTTGACCTTGCCATTGTTTAAAGTGAATTATCTTTAGCATGAAAGCTTACTATCTGTTCTGTTCTTACTCCACTTTTGAATGTGTGTTCTATGTAGATCAAAATGTGGCTTCACTCATACAGCCAGCAAACCTGCCTGCACATCTCGTACTTGTGACTTTTTGATTAATTAGTGTGTTGTGGGGGCGGGGGGGAAAGAAGTTCTGTAATGTTTGGAGGACAACTTGAGATAGTTGGTTTTCTCCATCTACCATGTTGGTTGGTTGGTTACTCAGAGAGTTATTCCATGTCTTAGTAATCTTAATGCGTTGAGCCATCATGCCCTTCTTTCTTTGTGAGGTTTTGGAAACACTTCCCGGTTTTCAATGTGTACAAAGGAAGGAGAATAGGCTTTCTTTTTTCTCTTTCTCTTTCTCTTTCTCTTTCTTTCTTCATTTCTTTCCCTAGCTGCATCATTTTCAGGGAGATAGTATTAAAATTTATAAATTCATGAATTTTTTAATTATAATTCTATACTGTATACAAAGTTGGATTTAGGGGCAATCACGTTACAAATATTTTGTATTATTTGTAAATTAGGACACATATACTCAGACTAGTGTAGTCTGAGGAACTAAGACCAGTAATAGAGGGTGAGAGGTTGCTGTTAAATATTAGGCAATATTTTTGTCACAAATGGTTTGTTTATAAAATTTTCAAACTTGTTTCTCTCAGTGAACAATATTCCCAAATCATCAAAAGCCTGGCCTTTTAACTTCTGTCTGATTTGAACAAACTTTGAGGGACTTCACAGACACTTGGTGTTAGCAGTTCATTAAATATAATTTTTCTCTGGCTTAATGTAAGTAAAACCCTTGTTCTGATTCACCTGACAGATGTAGAACTCCCAAGGAAAGGCTTGTTAAACTTCTAGCCAACTGGAAAGATTTCAGCTCCCACTTCAAATGCACCAACTAAACAAGCCTTTATTTCAACAAGAAGGTCATAGCATTTGTTAACAGTCACTGTCACTAGGGTTTTGAAAGGATCTCCCAGCCAAAACTAACTCATTCTGTCCCAGACTGCACCAATCCTCCTACATTTCCTTCTTTCTCTTATTAGTCATTTACATTTTTCTTAATTTACTTTTAAACTGCAACACTCATTTTATAAATGCTTGGCATTATATAGTCTCCCTGCCTCTCCAGGTGCTGGAAGAATACTGATTTAAAACTGACAGTTAGCACTGGGTGCCAAGAGTTTTATTGTTGCATTGTGTGTTCTGTTTTTAACACGGTGGGTAGACCCCAATCCATCACTCATCTTCCATAGGCTTAATGACCTCTAAGTCCATCTTTGAACAGCATACTCTTTGTGGTTATGAGCTGCAGAAAAGAGACTTTGTTTCTCAACTGACACTATTGTATGTGGTATAACAGTTAAAAATATACTCTTTCCTTGTTGCCCAGAAGAACTGTAAGTCCAGTTGATGATGTTACAAACCTCTGTGCCCGGGTATAATGTACTGTGAATGTACAATCCATATTTGACACTTGAACTCTATCTACCAACTTGCAAATCTTCTTAAGGACTTTCAAACCATAAGGTGGAGCAAATTATTCTTTAGGTCATTGTGGCTTCTTTGATGTGGCTGCTCCCTGTGTTATTTAATTAAGAGGGTGGCCTGAGGTCACCTGGATATCCTTAACAAGAAACAATTACAGAGGGCTGACATATGCATGATATTATTTTTAAAAATTATATATAGCCCTTTTCTCCATTTTTCCCCACATAAGGTAAAGCTGTAAATGCTGATACTTGAAATAATTATATCAGATACTAAAAACATCATTGTGAGATTTGAGGTTTCTGTTTAAAAACAAATTCCTGCTGTATAATAACAACTCACTGAGCTCAGTTATATCATGCAATAAATTAAATCATACACCCCTTTATTTCTAAATATACATCTGAATTACTTATCTTACTGGTATAGGAGAGTGTCAAAATCAACTTTGGAGAATGGAGAGCTTATCTTATTTTAGCACATACATCCAGGGTACATTCCTTCATGGAGGAGATGCCATGGTAGAGACCTATGCCTGTTGTCAAAATCTGGAGAGAGCTGAATGCTTGTTCTCAGGTCACTTTCTTTTTTTCAGGCAGTGTAAGAACCCATCCTGTAGAAGATTTACACTTACATTTACTGGTGTATCTTTATATCAATTAACTAAAAATAGAATCTCCCTCAAAGATGTTCCCATAGATATGTTTCCAATATAAATGACACCAATTTGACAATATTAACCCTTACATTATCTGTCCTACAACCTCAGTCACAGACAGGAGATTGTAACAATCCATTTCCATTCTAAACAATGTCGAGTATCATTGGCATTACCTACAGCTAGAGAAAGCAATCTAGAAGAATACTGAAGTATTCATTGAGAAGGACACCATGTTGATGGCCAATTTATGATTTCTAGTCTCCAGAACAATATAGGCAAAAAGGGTTTGTTGTTGTAACACATCCATTTTGTGTTAATTTTTTAAAGGCAGTCCCAGTAATAACAAACTCTATTTGTAACATAACAAATGAAAGCCCTAGAGTGAAAGAAAATAGATTTAAAAGAGAGAGTATAAAACAGGCTTGTATCCAATACTTGGGATATTGATGTTTTCAGAGTAGGCAGATTCTAAACCAAGCATCTAAGGAGCTCTCTTTCACTCCCCTTTAGACTTATCATTTCTGCCTCTTCTCTGTTCTTAAGTAACCTCATAGCCATCACCAGAGCATCATCAATATATTCTTATAACCCACTTTAAAAATGCTTTTTCTATGTAATCACATTATATGTAATATGAACAGTATCATGGGTGCACACATAAGTAAAAAATTATAAAAATATTTTTGTTGGATTCTACAATATGAATTTGGATATCATCTACTTAGCCAACTTCATGTTCTTTCTCACTCTTGAAACAAAAAAAGCAAAAATTGCACACAAATAAATCAATTTATTAAATCAAAATACATGGTTCATTTTGTTTTAGCCAATAACTTCTGAGTATGAGGCCTATCTCAGAGTGTAGGTAATATATTCTGTTTCATCTCATTGAAGAAAACTAATCTTCCTTCCAGTAGCTTTCAATTGTAAATAGCTTTCAGGATAGGGGTGAGACTTTATACCCACTTCTCTGTCATGAGGTTTTATTTAGCTTGAACTTTTTGGCCAAAGGGTCCCATAGACAACCTGTAAAAATTAAAGGCCTTTGCCAAGGCTATTATTTACCCACCACAACCTGAGGTTAACCCTATTGTTGAAGTTGTCACAACATTATGTCATCAAGCAATGAAGCTCACACTTAATTAGAAACTTCATGCCTACTGATGTGCAGTCCTAATGCTGGAAACCATGATGCATGCTGCCAGAGGAGAGAAGTACTGAAATCACATGATATTTTGAAGCATCCATTTTCAGTGTCCATTTTAGGGTTCTAGCTAAGATATGCCAGTAAAACAATAAGTAAATGGAAAAGCTAAGATTAACATACACTCTTTTTCATTTTAACTTCTGAACATTTGTGTTTATCTGTCTATATGTGTCTTTCAATGTATAAATGTGTGTTAGTGCATATCTTGCATCAGCAATGGCCAAAAAGGGTATCATATATCCCTTTTACCGCTGTCAACCTATATTTGAAGTCAAGATATCTTCTTGAACTTAAGACCGAATTTTTATAAGCTAGGATGGAAGTTAGTAAGCCCCAGCCATCCTCCCTTCTCCACCTTTATGGGATCTGGAGTCACAGGGATTTCTGAGATGACTAGCTTTCTGTGTGGCTGCTTGGATCTAAACTCTGGTCTTTATTATTGTCATAACAAATACTCTTAAGGACAGAGCCATCTCTCTAGTTTACCTTAAATCTTGAAGCTGACATGAGAATTATGAACATGGGAACCTCAACATTTATCCTTCTTTGATCTCTCACCACTCCTTAGGTCTCATCTGATAGTTAGCATATCAGTGAGCACAGACCAGATAAGGAACAATACATGGCATGTTTCTATTTATCGACATATCAGAGAGAAATGTGAGTCAGAGAGCCCTGAGGCCAAAGAATACAGGTTCAATATTATTGAGATAAATTCTTTACAAAGCAGTGGCATTTTATTCTGATACACTTCATTTACTTTCCATAGTTAATTTCAGTGCACTTATATTTTTATATAAACAGGAACTCCATGTATTTTTTTCATAGCCAGAGACTTTCTTATACTCTTTTCTCTTATCACAATAAAATTAAACACAAGGTATTTTTCTCCCCTTCTCTTACTCTACCTTATTCTTTTCTTGAGTGAATTTTTTTAATCAGATAATATTGGAGGCATCTTGGCTTTTAAAATTTCCATACTGTTGTATACATTTGATGTTTGGTTCTATGCAGAATGTTCTGTGTACTTCCTCCTCCTCAGTGTCTCTCACACTGAGCTCTTGCACACACACACACACACACACACACACACACACACTCACACTAATACATTGTATATTAATGTATAATAATATATATTATCAGAATAAATTCTTAAATATGTTTCTTAGGGTGTCCATGTAGATTATGATTCGAATGACTCCTGAAGTGCTACAAATTTGTTTCTCATGTTCATGAGTGTGCCATTCCATGGCATGTCAGAAGCTCCTTGAGTAGAACTAGTTTTTGATCACATTGCTTTCTGTCGGGCCTTGGACATGAGGTCTGATCTCCATTCAACCTGCACCCTTCAGTCAAGCACACAGGTGGGCATGATAAACAGGCCCCAGGCCCTAGAGAGATTTACATACTAATAAGATACCTGAAGGCCAGAGGGTGGAGCCAATTAAGCATTCCTCCCCAGCCCCTCCCCCCTCTTCCCCTCCCTATTTAACTCAGGTTTACCCTGGGTTTTATGGGGGGCACACCCAGATCCATCCACCATCTGTCATGCCAATAAACAGGTTTTGGAAACCCATGGACTTTCTCATGTGTTGGGGCCATGCCATGAGGAACTGAACCATGGAGAGGCCTTTAGTGAGCAGCTGGGCCTAACTTCCAGCTGGAGGAACCCAGGTCATCCCAGCCAACTACACATAGACTTGCATGAGGAACCTGCCCTGCTGCTCCCCAGCCATTTTTTACCTACAGCTTTCCTCTAGAAAAATTTATGTTGTATCAGACTGACCTTGAACTCTAGAGATGAAAAGATAGTCCTGAATCTATTCTTCAGTTTATTAGGCATGGTCGATACCCATGACTGGATTAAATTATTATATCCTCGTTAAAGTTATTAAAATTTATACAGTTTTCCCTGCTCCAGTGTAGGGGAACTCGAGGGTGGGGAGGTGGGAGTGGGTTGGGGAACACCCTCATAGAAGCAAGAAAGGGCGGATGGAATAGGGGGTTTCAGAGGGGGAAAGGGGATAATATTTGAAATGTAAATAAATAAAATATCCAATAAAAAATTATACAGTTTCCAAGTTCTTTAGGAAGTTGTCATTGTTTACCAATTAAAAGAAAAAGCAGTTATCTAAATACTAAAAATGACTTTTGATTTATATATTCTTTTTTGATAGTTTAGTTATCTTAGTATCTTCTTATGTATATTCTTTCTTTCTTCTATGCTCCTACTAATATATACTGTATATACCTTGTAAATTATTTTGTAATAATTATATATTTAATTCTGGATCTCTGTGTCCTTTAAATTTTTGCCTCATTTAAAAATATTTATTCATTTATTTATTTGTTCTGTTTGCTTATTTATTTATATCCCAACCACAGTTTCTCCTCCATTCCCTCTTCCCAATCCCTCCCCACTAACCTGTGTTCTTGCAGCCCATCCACTTCTCAGTTTCTCTTCCTAATGATTTAGACTTTTCATGGATACAACAAGCCATGGCGTATCTAGAAGTTACATAAACTTGAAGTTACAATAAGCCTAAGCCCATTCCTTTTCTTTTAATGCTAGAGAAGGCAACTGAGTAGGAGCAAAGGGTCTTAAAAGTAGGCAACAGAGTCAGAAGTAGTTCCTGCTTCCACTGTTAGGAGTATCACATAAAGATTGACATATACAACTAGAATATATGTGCATATGTGCAAGGGTCTCAGTCAGACCCATGCAAACATCCTAGCTGGCAGTACAGTCTCTAGTAGCCACTAGGGGGCCAGGTCAGTTGATTCTGTGAGATTTATGTGGTGTTCTTGACCTTGTTGGCTTCTAAAAATTCTTCCTTCCCTTGTTCTACTGGATTCTCCAAGCTCTGCCTAACACTTAGCTGTGGGTCTCTGCATCTGTTTCCATCAGTTGATGGGTATATATTTGGTCTTATAGGATATGTATTTGTACTTAAATTAACCTTCTAAGTCTTAAGTTACCTTGTCAGGACTGATTAAAGAAATTTGATTCCTGTGAATTTCAGTTTTCCTAAAAGCTACATAATATTCTATTTTTAAATATACCACCAGCATGTTCATTGGTTTGTGAAAATACACTGTTTCTATGTACTGTTTATGGTTAACAGAGCAGCACTGAGAAGAGATGAGTAAATATCTTGCAGTATGAATGTCATTTAGTTATATGATCAACAGTAATGCAGCAAGAATATGTAACACACTGATTTCCTTAACTTTTCACAACTAGCACTTTATTTAGCAATGGATAAGCATTCTCTTTCTCCAAATGCGTACCAGAATATGTCAAACATTTTTTTTTTATCTTAGCCATTATGACTGTGGTAAGATAATATCTTAAATTAGAATTAGTTCACATTTTTCTAACTAATAAGATATTACAATTTGTGTAACACACACACACACACACACACACACACACACACACACCTTTGCTATCAATCTGTGTTTTGGTTTTTGAGAGCTCATTTCCTGTACCTATCACTTAAAGCATATTCCATGCTCTTTCCCCATTTAAATTTAAGGTATGAGGTCTTATGCTGTGGTCTTTGATGTGTGTGGAGTTTAATTTTGTGCAGAGTGTGAGACTTGGGTCAATCTCCTTTTTACACGTAATTATCTAGTCTATCCCAAACCAGTTAGTGAAGATGTATTTTTCCCCGATGTATATCCCAAGCATCTCTCAGAAATCAGGTGGGGGCATGTGAATGTGCTTTCATTTGCACCCTCACTTATTCTCTATGGGTAAATGTGTCTGGTTTTATAGTAGTACCAAAGTGCTTTCATTAATATACATTTGCAATAAGACTTGAAATATAGGTTGGCATACCTCTAGCTTTCTATAAATCTCTTTCTTTTTTCTCTCTCCTCCTCCTCTTGCTCCTCCTCCTTCTTCTCTTTCTTTTGGTTAGGATAACTTTTACTATTGTGGATATTTATGAATCCATATGGAACTTAGTGTTATTTTCTTAATTTCTCTGGGGAATAACTTTGGAATTTTGATGGAGGTTTTATTAACATGTAGACGAGGTTTGAAGGATGACCATTTTATCCTTGTTGATTCTACCAATCCTAATATGTTTTTCTCATTTACTAAATTATTATATAGGCAATCTTATGAACTTTAATCCATACTGAAAAATATATCAGAGAAAAGATTTGAATAAAAGAGAAAGAAGGTGAAAAAGATGATTTTCTAGAATAATTTAATTTCTTTACATGATCATGCAAAAATTCAGTTTCAGAAAATTCATAATGTTCAGGTATATGAGCATATTTAAATAAGTTGTCAAACTATGATTCTAATAATTTGTATACTAGTTGAAGATAATATTTTGAACTAATTAAGACAGTAAAACATAGCTATAAAGTGTGAAGGAAATTGTGCATTGTAGTAAAATATAAAGCAATTCCAGAGAGAGTCTAAAGTAGTAAGAGCCGTATTTAATGCTGGAATATTTAGGGTCATTTTTTTTTAACTCAGGAAGGACAGAAAGTTTGAATGAAACTGTTGAGTAAAATATTATGTCTTTATTCTTAAAAAGGCTTCAAGAGACAGGTACAATACTGAAAATAATAACGAAGATTGGAATTTTAGCAGGACTGAGGACCAATTGAATATTTTCAATTTAGCTTATTTTCCATTTTAATTATTATTATCATTATTATTATTAATGGGGTTTGAATAAAAAAAATGGTTCTTTCTCCTAATCAGAAACAGAGTATCCAGGAGTACTGTGGTAGGCTCCCTAGAAAGAATTACTATTTTGTTTTTTATGTCACAGTAATAGAAACATGTTCTATGTTCCCTTTCTCTAGCCATTCTGGATTAAACAAATAGACCATATTCACAATATTTTGAAATTTTATTTACATAATACCTAGAAAACATTCTCTCTACACAAGTAACCTAATGTAAGAGTCTATCACAAGAGTACTATGTAAAGCCAAATGTGTTATGAAATGTTTACTTTTTCTGTACTTGCAAGGAAGAGAATGCTATAGAAATTATGTCTTCCTTCAATGTTTTCATAATTGTCTCTAATCTTCCAGAATGAAGAAGACATAAGAAAAATAAGAATGTAAATCTTCACCATATTAATGTTATCCTAATGACACATACTTGGCTTGAGATAACAGTTTACAAATGTTTTTATCTCTCTGGCATTATTTCATCTTTCTACAAGCATTTTTACTTACATTTAAAGCACTAAAATTTCTACTAACATTATCTTCATTATTTTAGTGGGGTTAATTCTCTTTGTAAAACCAGCCAGGAAATTAACAGTCTTATACCTTATAATCCTATGTTCACATCCGTTAGCATACTTCACTAATAAATATTGTCACTGGCTCTCAAACAATATTCATGTTATTGAGTATGCTTCCTTATGATTACCATATTTATGTTTGTCTATTTGTGAATAAGAAAATAGTTAGCTAGTAATTTGGGTGAAAGAGATGGGCAATTCATGGTGATGTTGTTACATGCATTCATATGTTGAAGTTCATCAGAATTTCTTTTTTCCTCCCCAATGCTAAATTATCTGCTGCTATTTTACAGTAAATTAACTATCACAAATAATCCTTGGAAAGTTGGGAAGATGTCTCAGGGTTGTACTTGTGTTAGGAACCAGCTGTGGTTCAGTCTCCTCTGTTTCTTCTTGAGTGTCCAGTCACCAGGCTGGAAGTCATGAAAGAGTGGGGTCTGCAGGATGTCATTCCAGGTGGGAGTGAGTGCTGAGGGGTAAGATGGAAGGTCCTCTCTGAGGAATTTAGTGTTACAGCTCTTTTAGACAATAGTCAATGAAACAACTCTCTTAGATGATCTTAGCATGTGTGCATACCTTTATTCAGGAAAGGCTTGTATATATACATTTTTATTCAGAGTGAACAATGGCTATATATGAACCATGGAGAGAGCAAGGAATTTTCAAGGTAATTGTAAAATCATGTGTTAGATTTTAAAGTACTGTGAATGCCTCAGTTGTATTGAAAGGTAGTCCAGAAATCCCAGATATTATAATGCTAGATAAGTTGTTATTGGAACTTGTAGGTCTATGGAGGACTTCTTGACCTTCCTCAGGTACAGGGTATAGGGTGTCTGGCTTCCCAGACAAGGTCAGAGAAGAGGAAGTCCTGCTGGTAAAGGAAATGTCCATTTTATGCTGAGCTCAGAGGAGCTATCTGGTTATAATAGACTGTACCCTTAATTAGCAGGGATTCCCCACATCTCAGTGTTTAAGAGTATGTACTAATCTTCAGAGGAATCAAGTTACATTCTAGTACTAGTTATTGGATGGGTCACAATAGACTGTAACTCAGCTCCAAGGACTCTAACAACCACTTCTTGGGCATTGCACAACCATGATTCATATTCATGTAGGCAAACATGCA
The DNA here is from genome assembly GCF_011762505.2 of Arvicanthis niloticus. Taxonomy (NCBI): domain Eukaryota; kingdom Metazoa; phylum Chordata; class Mammalia; order Rodentia; family Muridae; genus Arvicanthis; species Arvicanthis niloticus. The sequence continues at coordinate 21,463,441 of NC_133430.1, read as the reverse complement.
TGCACATCAAATAAAAATAAATACATCTTTAAAAATAGAAATAAGGGAGCTGGAGAGATAACAGTTAAGAACACTGGGTGTTCTTCCAAAGAACTGAAGTTCAATTCCCAGCACCCATATGGTAGTTCACATCTATCTTTAATTTCAGTTTCAGGGGATCTAATATCACCACACAGACATATTATACTCAAGTAGAACATCTATGTACATTAAAGTAAATAAATTGTTAAAAAGGGTTTGAAGAGCTGAGTCAGTGATAAGGACAATTGTTTCTCTTGCAAATGACAGAGATTCAGTTCCCAACACCCCTGTGGTGGCTCATTTACAGGTATAACTCCAATTGTAGGAAAACTAACACTTACTCTGATCTCCAAGGGTGCTAGAAATAAACAGAGAGCATAAGTTTACATATAAATAGAACACCGATGAATATTAAATATAAATATATTTTCAATAAAAGTAAATATTCTGTCCGAATTAAATTAAATTAATATATAATAAATAAAAAACAATGGATTAAACATTTGTTATTTTTTTACTACTGTTACAAGTCCTAGAATTAAACGAATTACAGAGAGAAAATGATAGGACTCATTGAAGGCCATCTGAGATTTTTTTTTCTTTCTGTTTGAGCCAGTTGAGCATATCATGAGTGACAGAGTTAAACTGAATTACTACTAAGAGAAAGAACATACCAGAATGTTAGATACTTCTTCCCAAGGAACAGACACAAATCTCAGTTCTTTTATATACATCCTACCTATTAAACTTTCTCAATTTGGAGGCAAAGCTTTAAAAAATACCTAGAAGCAGGCCTATAGTTCACCATTATTTTAAATACAGTCAGCAGTTGTTGTGGAATGAAACAATGTGTTATTTATATGAAATAATGAATTTAAAGATTGTTTGACATTTGGCTCTGATACATTAACTATCTACTACCTTAAATCTTAACTTGTATAATTGTCTTTATCAGGGGTAGAACTAATTTATGAATTCCCAGAAAGAGGTGTTTTGTAAAGAGAACACCCCTAAAATTTGGTGGTTGGCTAAATGAATATTAAGTCAAGCAAATATATCAGGAAGCATTATTTTATTAATTTCTTCTCTAGTGAAAATACTGTCCTGAATATAAGTAACATAAATATAAGACCATATTTCCCTAATATAGTCTTTATAATATTTTTGAAATATACACCAGAAACCATAAATGATATTTTAGAACTTTTGATATATTTGTCTGTGAAATAGTGACTTAATCCCTTCATCTTTGTAATTTTAGATATTGCTCAAGTTGGTGAATATGTGAAAGTCTGGGATCTATTCAAATAAAACACATGGAACTAAACTAGCTTACAACATGCATTTTTATTTATTTATTTATTTTATTGGATTTTTTAAATTTGCATTTTAAATGTTATACCATTTTCTGGTTTTCCCTTAGGAAAACCCCTATCCCATCCCACTCTTCCTATTTCTATGAGGGTGCTCCCCTACCCACACACACACTGCCCTGGCATTCCCCTACACTAGAGTATTGAGCCTTCACTGGACGAAGGGCCTCTCCTCCCATTGATGCCCGAGAAGGCCATCCTCTGCTACATATGTGCCTGGTGCCATGGATCACTCCATGTGTACTCTTTGGTTGGTGGTTTATTCCCAGGAAGCTCTGGGGTACCTGGTTGGTTGATATTGTTGTTCTTCCTATAGTGTTTCAAACCCCTTCAGTTCCTTCAGTCACATGTCTAACTCCTTCATTATGGATCCCATGCTCACTTCAATGGTTGACTACAAGCGTCTGCTTCTGTATTTGTCAGACTCTGGAAGAGTCTCTTAGGAGACAGCTATATCAGGCTTCTGTTAGCAAGCACTTCTTGATGTCTCCTAAGAATTAAATTAAATTCAAGAAATGTCCTCTGTGTTAACATTAATATCTCCATGAAAATCACATTCAGTCAGTTAGGAGATGTGACTAATATCTCAGCAAAATGATAAATGCTGGTACCTTTAGAACAGCCTTTAAGGCTGTGGAAAAGAGATCTAAAATCATGGATTCAAAAAGTGTAATTTCAAAATTATGCAAAATATAAGATGCAATATGAATTATGACTGGCTTTATGCTGTACAAGTCTAAAGGAACAAAGGCAGCTGTGTTGTGAGCCAATTAGTCAAAAACATACTAAGAAAGGAAATAGATTTAGAGTACCGTGGTAAAAGGAGATCCCACCTAAGTAAGTGTTTGTTTGTTTGTTTATGCTTAGAAAGGGAGGTAGATTCCTGAGTTAAGTGTTGGCCTGGGACAAAGCAAGTTTAGGTAATATCAGGACAAGGTCCCACTCAGCTAGCTTATTGTCTGTGCATAACAGATGCTGGCAGGTCTCTGAATTCTTTTGCTATGTTAAAAGAAAATGTGTATTTGATGTCTCCTAAGAATTAAGGGGCTGGGATCAAGGGATGCTGATTCATAGGAAAATCAAAAGGAAAACTTCAGTAAATGACTAGATTGATATGTAAAATAAAAGACTGGGCTTATGATCTGCAAGAGATGCGCTATCTAGAGAAATTTTTAGAGAGAACTAGGGGGCTGATTTTTGACATCTCTTCTTGAATTTCTGATATGAGGTTTGTGACAAAACCAACTCAAGGTCAAATGTCACTTTTAATTATATGTCTTCTTAATTTTAATTATCATGTCTCCAAATACCACAAGTATTAAAAATAGTATTTCTAAATACTATTTTGTCTGTCCTTGCTTTTCAAGAGCATTATAATTTTAAAATACATTTTTATTATTTTAATTATGCATCATGCTCTTTCTAGTACACACACACACACACACACACACACACACACACACACACACGAATGCAGTGCTTAGAGATGTGATGGTTATGGCCAGAGTTGAAGGAATAAGCATCACAGAACAGATACTGGGAACTCAACACTAGTTCTCTGCAAGAACAATACCAGCTCTAACTGATCTACCTCTAAATGTTCTATTATTTCTGATCTTATTATATTTTATGTGAGTGTGTGTGTGTCTGTTTCTATGTGGGTGTACCCACAAATGCATATGTACATGTCCACAAAAGATAGAGCAGGCCATTTGGTCCCTTGTAGCTGACATTAACAGCTTTATTGAGCCATCTGATGGGTGTTGGGATCAAATCATAAGTCTTTGTGATTGAATGGTATTTGTTCTTACATGATGAACTATTTCTAAAGGTCTTAGTTTGAGTAATTTTGAAAAAAATTGTTCCAAGATGTTCATGTGCATGTTTGTATATGTATGTATTCTATAATTGGTTACCTATTTGGAATTTTCAAATATTTGTTTGAATTATGTACAGGTCTTGGACATTTGGAGCAGAACTCACAGAACAGTCTTACCTTTACATTCCAGTGTACTATGTAGGGTCAGATAAGTTTTTCCCATGTTTACAACTCATAAAAGAAATTTTAATTTTTTGAGTAAGATATCATCTACCCAGATTCTCAACTGAAATATTTTCCATTCTTGTGGCTCAGAAGTACAATGTGGTGAGATTGCTTGTAATCAGACAAATATTTTAATTCTGACAATTCATAATGAAAAAAAGAATTTGGTGTCAGATTTAAAGTATCAGCCAAGTCAAATTAAAGATGTATATATTAAACTTATCAACACTTACTCAGGAGTGAACCATGAAAGTGGGTAACACAGAATAGCTTCTTTTGAAGGTATAGAAACATAGCTGAAGAGGCATAACAGGCTATTTTTTTTTTTTAATTCACACACACATATGCACACACTACATCATTATACATGTATGAATACAAAATTTAATACACATTAACATATATTATATATAACATATTTATATATGTATGTTTAAAAAGAGTTGCTCTGAATTTGAGGAAATATGAGTACACAAGGGATTGCCAATGGAAGACAGGGAGATGTTGAGGTAAATACAGCTCCATATATAAAGCTTTCAAAATTGGAATAAATTTTTAAAAAGAATTAAAGTATCATAAATGGAGACTTTGGGTACATGATATTTCATTTTAAAATATATTATGAGATAGAGTGTGAAGGTATGTATTTAATCTTTGCTACATATAAATACTTTGTAATATTGCATCATATTTTGTCACTATATGGGGCACATACACTGATATATGAAAGTCTGAACCTGTACATTATTTTGATTAACCAAAAAACATAAAGTAAAAATAAGATCATTGCTTCTGTACTATTTAGTGGCAATGACATGACTCCCTTTCATTTTCTTTATTTCTTTATTATTTATTTTCTACAGCCATCAGCTAACAGCTCTTGCCTGTCTTAAATGAATCCTATAATGATGTTTATAGACATAAGCAGTATACTTTAATGTGAGTACCACTGCTTTTTTACTCATAGACGTGGTGAGCATCAATTATCTTGAGTAGTAGCATAGGTTTGACCTATCATAGGTGGAGAAATGTAATCAGATAAGATTTAACTTAATCTGAAAAACAGTACTGAAGGACCTGAGATCAATTTATTCAGGAAACTTGAAACACAATATAGTTTTCACAAAGGAGATGGCAAACTATTTGTGTGTTTAAAGCAATTGTGAAGTTCATAAGTTCATTTCTTTCTTAATTGTTAAAAGACAACTATTTGTTAATGTAATATTATAAATTTTTGTTTGGGCCAAATGGGACTTTCAGTTAAAATATATTTAAGATTGCTTTGCTACCTGAGTGCTTTTAACAAGTTTTACACAGAGGTCTATCATTTCTGTTTGTGAAATTAATAGGGTTTTTTTTTATTATTTCTATGTGTTATTTAAGGAACTGTTGAAAAATGTAAAATTTCAAAATGTAGTATAGTAAAATAACACACATTCCAGAATTTTATTTATAATTGTATCAAAACCATACATGAGTAGAAATTAATTACATGTGCAATTTATGTATGTGTCAATCTGAATTAGGAGAATATCATCAATTTCATAGACAGCTGCGATATGAATTTAAAGGGATACATTAAGTTATTTCTAGTGTTATAATAAGAGTTATAAGCACAGTGTCATAAGGATGAGGGGTTAAAGAAAGAGAGAACCTTTGGATTTGTATGACTAAGGGAATTTCTGGCTCTTATCAGGTTTTGAAAAAGGGTTGAGGAAAAATTCTATGTGAACCAGCACACAGGACAAGTGTCTAGAAGAAATGATTAAACTAAACAACTTATAATTCATGTTGTTTGATGCTGAAAGTAGGGGTCAGGGAGGCATGGAGCCTCCCCTCTATGGTACCTTTACGATCACAGGAATTTTTTTTTTTTAATCAGTGTCACTCAGGGGAGAAGACTGTTTGGTGGCTTGGTTTGATCTCTGAGAAAGGAGACAGTTAGGTGAGGATATGTAATCTCTGGCAAATGATTAAGATGATTATATGAGACCAGTAGTTACATGCTGGTATCTATGGAACTCATAGAATAGTTACTGTCTAATTCTGTAGACTTACAAGTCATGGGAGTAGATGGAGTAAGTTCTTATCTAAATCAGAAACTGCAGGAAGGGAAAGAAATGGATAATTGTTCAAATCTGACGCAGAAAAGTGAAGATATTTTTGTGGTTATATATTCTATATAGGTCTCCTATGGAAACAATATGGCCATGCCACATTGAATTGGGTCATCTGCTTTTGACTCTACTAATGAAAATGACAACTTTTTGTTCAGAAGTAAACTCACAAACTTATCTTGAAAACCAATGTTTTTTTCACTCATGGAATCTTGTTGTTCAGTGTTGTGTAGCTTTCCTGGGAAAACTTGAACAAATGTTTGTTTGCCCTGTATGGGGCACTAATGACAAACAAAAGAAAAAAAAATCCTCTCAAGCCTAACTTAGAGAATCAGTGAATTTCTTTGTGTTATTTAAATAGAGGTTACTCAAAGGCAATTGTATCAACATAAATCCCACTTAACTACCATAAATTAACATACGGACACTGTATCACAGCAGCACATTGTATATTGGAAGCCCAGCTGGTTGCAGCATCTCCTTTGCCCATGAATTCTTTACTGCTTTTATGACCTTTTCAGTTATGTTTACTCCCAGAGCATTGTATGTTTTGTTTACATCTCTAAGTCTTATAAACCCTATTTTTTTCTTCTAGTATGGCCCTTTTCCATTAGGATAAAATAACTACAGAAGGGCTATATGAGAATAGTTGAATTCCATCTATTTGGGTAATAACAGAGATAAGACTTGGAAGCATGTGAAATTGGCTTATTCATTAGTACCAAAGTGAATATATTCTTCAGGTGTCTCAAAGCTGAATTTGTAAGCTTTAGGGCAGTTTTTTTGGTTGGCCTTTTTTTTACATGAATGTATGAAATTATGAGGGTTACATACATAGAAGAGTCCAGGCAGGCAAAAAAAAAAAATGGTATTTGAGCCCATAGAACTGGAGTTAGAGTTGTAAGCATCTATATGGATGCTGGGAACAAAACCTAGGTTCTCTGCAAGAACAGATCGTTATTAACCACAGAGACACCTCTCCAGCAATTCTAGTGGTTCTTTCTTTTTGTTTTCTTTTACCTTCTCTTTGTTTTGCTTTTTCTTTTCATTTGCAAATTTGAACACTTCTTTGAGGACTTATGAGTAGTCTATCATATGTATCTGGAATTGTTAAATAATAGCAAAAGGAGAGTGAGATCGTTGATTCATTTTGTGGTGGATACCACCATGTTTAAGGATAGGCAGGTGCAGCCTGAACTTGCTTTACAAAGAGGCTGAATTGAAGAGAGTTAATAGAAGAATCACTAATGCTTCAAAGAGTTTCACAAAAGAGCAGATCTGCCTGTTAGAGAAGGTGAGGAATCTTGAATTCTCTGAAGAATACCTACTGATTGGCAACATGAAGCATCTGGATAGCAATTCTAATCTCCTATGCAGTTAGAACCAGATGTTGTATTCCTCTATGTTATAATTTAGTGATATGTTTTCAAACAAAATGTATTTGACTTGGCTTTCAGAGTATGCTTTATTTTTCCTGTGATAAGTGACTGATGTAGGCAGAATGACACTTTTGTCTGTTTATTTCTTTAAAATTAGCTACTATCAAAGAATTCTTTTTTCAAATTCCAGGTGTCAATTTAGTAATTCACCATAAAATGTAGGGAAAAAAGTAAGTAGCCCTTTTGAATTATCAATAAAAAATAAATTAAAATATAGGAAAAAATTTAAAGAATTGAGAATGAAGAAATAAAGAAAATAATTTGGCATTTTCATATCTCTTTTAATAAGAGTGAGAATTAGTTTCAGGAGGTATTAAATAATTTTGATAAGTACATTCAAATGATAGAAAGAAATGAGAGAAATGTTGGAACAGTATAATATGAACATAACTGAAGGAAAAATGTCAAACACATTTTAGGTTTTTGTGTACAAGAAAACTGTGCTTATTCTTTTATGATTATTGAATAAGAACATGAAATAATAGTTTTATTCACATTTTTAAATAAAAGATGTTTTATTGTAAATATTCTTGAACAGTGCATATTATACTCAGGTACAATCCCCCATCATTATTATTCTGCTCTCTTTTTGTATTTTTTTTAACAAGTTTGAATTTGAAAAGATTTTGTTTCTCATTGGTTGAACAAAATCAGAAGCAAGTTCTTGCTTCAAGGACTGAAGTTCTGTACTTAGGCTGGTGATACCGTTATTGAGTTTGTGATGAATGCATTCTTGGTTTGCCTTGGTTCAAATCAATGTGAGATGTTTTCTGTTTCTTAGAGAAGTTTTACATATCTATGATATAACAATGATATTTCAATATCTTTCCAATAAAACCCACTGTTTCATGATGCACTCTGTCATCTAGCAGTTCATGAAGTTATTTTAATATCTAAATCCTCTTGATGAAAAAAACTGAGTCCACAAGTCTTAAATTCCGACATTTTAAAACATATGAAAAATGATATTTATATTTAATTATTTATATTTAATTATAGTTAATTGATATTATTTTATTCTACATTGAAATTTATCTCCAAATGAAATTTTCAATACACCTATGAATGATAATGCAATATATAAAGCTAGAAAGATGTAATCAATGTTTTCCAACTTACCAAAGTAGCAATGGATTTAATTTATGTTTGTAAAAATTGAGGTAAAGCCATGCAGCTCAAAATACCAAGTTGCAAACTCCCAAACATCTATATAAATTCTGTTAAACTAACTGCTGACCTGGCTTTCTTGTATATAATATTTAGAAAAAAAGTCAGTATAACTTATCGATAACTTTTTAAGTTCAGATGTTTTGTGATCATATATTATATTTTAAATGACTTATCATATTTACATTTATGTCCATGCCTGTATAAGTGGATGTTATATAATCCACATTTGGGTGTCCACAGAAGCTGGAAGAGAAAGGCTAGGGAACTGAAGGTACAAATGGCTTTGAACACCCTGAAAAGGGTGCTGAAATAGGAACCCAGATTCTTTGGGTAACAGTAAGCGTATTTACTGCTGAACATTCTTCAGCCCCTAAATATTAAACCATTTTGAATGAAGTTTAGAATCAAAACATGTGGCAGAAAAAACTATATTAAATACATATTCAAAGTAAATTCTTAATATCACTTTAGTACTTTCAGCCTCTGTGTATCACAGAGCCTGGGACACCATCATATTCCACTTGGATTATTGCAATTGCAGAGTCTGTACTTACTTTATTTTTATGTCACTGTATTAAGACAAGTCATGTCAGGTCAAGTCCCTGAACTAATCTTCCCAATGATTTTCAGTTATGCTTAAAGCAAAAGCCAAAGTTCTTCCAAAAGCTCAAAGGTCTTTATGTAATATATTTTTATTTATATTATTTATTCAACTAATCTATTTAATGTTTATTATTTATTAATAATATTATTACATATTATTTATATATTTAATTACATTTCTTGCTGTATATCTTTTCCCTCTCTCTCTCTGCCAACAGACCTTCCCTGAAATTCATGTTGCCTAAAACATCCATATATAGTCTTTCAGAGCCACTGTCTCTTACCATTCATCCATATCCCTTTTATTAAAGACATGAAAGGCTGACTTCTCCTTTGATCAGGTTACCTGATCAAATACCAATAATCAGCTAACATTTTCATGATTATTCTCATCAATACAGTATTCACCACTTTTTCCAAATGTTTCCCATATTTTTAGCCATATCTTTGCAATAATAATTAGTAGAAGTTTGCAAAAAATTTGCAAAAAGTGAGTAGTGGGATAGTAAGAGAGCTAAGTATGACTCACAGTTGTGCATGAGAATTGTGTAATACTGCCTGCCCCACAGGAAATTCTCAGGGGTTATTGCATAAATGAACAAATATATGAATGGAAGGAACTATGAAATAATAGAAGATAATAAATAAAGCTAAATACATTAATTATATTTAGATGAATACATAAAACATATTTTATTAAATTATAATTTAAATGTATATAACATTCTTTCATTTACATCATAATGGATATATTAAGCAATTCCCATGTTATCATAGAAATTATCATAAAATATTTAGAGTGACTGGTTAATTGTTAAAAGACAACTATTTGTTAATGTAATATTATAAATTTTTGTTTGGGCCAAATGGGACTTTCAGTTAAAATATATTTAAGATTGCTTTGCTACCTGAGTGCTTTTAACAAGTCTTACACAGAGGTCTATCATTTCTGTTTGTGAAATTAATAGGGTTTTTTTTTTTTATTATTTCTATGTGTTATTTAAGGAACTGTTGAAAAATGTAAAATTTCAAAATGTAGTATAGTAAAATAACACAAATTCCAGAATTTTATTTATAATTGTATCAAAACCATACATGAGTAGAAATTAATTACATGTGCAATTTATGTATGTGTCAATCTGAATTAGGAGAATATTATCAATTTCATAGACAGCTGCGATATAAATTTAAAGGGATACATTAATTTATTTCTAGTGTTATAATAAGAGTTATAAGCACAGTGTCATAAGGATGAGGGGTTAAAGAAAGAGAGAACCTTTGGATTTGTATGACTAAGGGAATTTCTGGCTCTTATCAGGTTTTGAAAAAGGGTTGAGGAAAAATTCTAATCTTATTATTTTCATTATCTGTTCTTGAGTGCTAACATAAATTTCTTCAATAAATTATTTGTATACAATGAATACCATAATACTTTTGTTACTGAAAACATTCACTAGTTCAGAATATTAGATTATCCAAGGTGTTATTGATAATAAGCACAGATTCTTGCCTTCACTGGTAGAAATAGTAGTAGAAATATTACAGACAGAAAGAAAGTGTTATGGTTTCCTGAAAATCCATTAATTGATGCCTATAATCAAAACCAAGATGTTTTTATATCCAGATCATACTCCTTTTCTCCACATTGGCAAAGAGTGTTCTAATACTTATTATTTCAAAGGTGAAGGAACAAAATCAAACCCTGAAACTATAGAATCATATTGAATCATTAAAGAACAAGGTTTATTACATTTTTGGGCATTTCTATTTCACTGTGCTTTCATAATTTATGGGCATGTTTGCCTACACAACTTTATTAAGTCTCTCTTGGAATTGGGGGTTTGAGCAAAAAGGCATTGTTATTTATATTTTCTAATGAAGAAACATATTTGGGATAGCTAATGGCTTCCCTATGCTCAAATAGGTAGTAAACTGGGTTGAAACTGAGAATTCCAATTTCTTGGTGCAAAGAAACACTGCTAGGAATACAGCCCTGCATTCCCATACTAATCAGAAATTCTTTGTAAAGGTTCAGTTTCGGGGCAGTTCTGAAAAAGTGGGAAGATTTAGTATAGAGTGACAGTGGCTTATCTTACATGACCTACTTTGTCCATCTATAAAAATCACTCAAAAGAAGCAGATAAAGGCTTGAAAAGCAAAGGAGAAAGAGGGAACACTGGGCTCAGCATAAATTTAAAGTCCCAAGGAGTACTCAAACTTGGTGGCATGCAGCCAAGAAGTGCTAGTTCATTGTCTTTTGTCTTTCGGGATAACATGGGCGTACCAAGACAGCTTTGAAAGCATGTGGCTGTGACACTAGGGAGCTTGTAATATGTATACTTAATCAGAGTGTGACTATCTTATATCAACTGATGAAAGGTTAGTTTACTATTGCTGAGTTCTTAGGATAAGTGATATCTGAACATTCTCTCATTCTGGTCAACTGACATCTAAATGCTTGTTGTAAATTTTACTTGAAGAACAGTTAGACACTTCAGTTGCAACAAACTACAATGCTGTTTCTATACTGTACTAATTAATTGTCTGGAGCATGGACAGAGCCTGGAGCAAAGCAATCTGAGGAAACAAGGATATATTTTTGCTCATAATGATATAGTCCATATAGTCCATGATGGTAGGAGAAAAATGGTAACAGGTCATGAGCTGGCTGCCCACAGTATGTCCTCAGTCAAGTGACAGAGGAATGCTAGTAGACAACTCATTTTCTGTTCTTTCAGTCCAAATTTCCAGCCCATATATGATGCTGTCCATGTTCAACTTGAGTCTTCTCATTACAAAATCACAGTAAATAACCTCACAGTTGTGCCCAGAAAATTATTCTCATGTTAAATTAAATCTTAATTAAATCTTCATGTCTTAAATCCAAACAAATTTATAATGAAGATAAACTATCACAGAATATAAACAATAAACTATCATGAACAATAAACTTTTAAGTATATATTTAAAGAAGTTTGTATAGAAGAGTAACTAGATAAACATGGATATTGAAAGTATTTTCAAAACTCAATTCTCTTTTATACTTCTTTACTCTTAAATTTATTATTCTTGTATTTTTAAATAATTAACCTCAGCTACTAAGAATAATATATCTAGTATAATGTTTCACGTAAGTAAATTATAAAAGATGAACAGACAAAAGCATATTTACAGACTTACACATATAACTATAATTAATTAAAATACTTTTGAAGATTTTGTTTCTTGGCTGCCTCAAACAATTTTAATAAAAGACAAACGTGTGCTATAAGTTGATGATAGTGTTCTCATTAAAGAGCTAAAAATATTTACAATAAAACATATATATGCTTCAGATATTGCTCAGTGGGTACAATGCTAGTTGACAGAAATGTCAGCATGGGAGATCATGTCCTGAGAATAAGTAAATGAAACAATGATCAGGAATGGTGCCTGCCAATAATCTCATAGTTCCAGACACAGATAGAGGATGCTGTGGGCAAGCTAGCTACAGCAATAGATTCACTGGGATGGATGACTCCATGTGTAGTGGAACTATGACTTAATAAATAAAGAACTATCAAAGGAGACAGAGACAAAGCTTTGAACTTTGACATGCATATCCTTAAATGTGCATAAGTGCATGGACACATATATATGTATACACATACCTAAGAATACACATGCACATAGACTACACACATGTACAAAGAAAATAATATATTTTAATGTTGCTTTATTTCAGTTCTACATAGCTGACACTAATTGAAAAAAAAAAATACTTGAACACATAAAAAGTGACTATGAATGTTAGTGCCTTGCATCAAAACTACAAAATATTTGAGGCACGCAACTTGAAAAAAAATCTTAATTTAGCTTACATTTTTAGAGTTTCCAAGGCATGATCTTTGTAATAGTCACATGTTACTCCTAATCAACCTATACTTTAATATTGAATTGCACTTTATTATACATTTTATTGATGTTTTCATATTGAATATTTTTAAAATTTTTTATTTATTTTTATTTTATGTAAATTTGGTGTCCTGTCTGAATGTCTGTTTGAGGGTGTCAGAGCACATGCAACAAAGAGTTACAAGCAGCTATGAACTGCCAAATGGGTCCTAAAAATTGAACCCAGGTCCTCTGGAAGAACAGTCAGTGCTCTTAAGCCATGAGCCCTCTCTCAAGTCCCCCATAATGTGTATTTTTATTATATGCTTTTCTTTTTACCAAACTCCCTTCAAATCCTCACTGCTGCTTTACACACTCAGTTTAATTTCTTTACTTTTTTTGCTCCATCTGTCAAAATATCAAAATAGAAATACAAATGAAAACAATTATGGAAAGAAAGAATGAATAAAGAAAGAAAGAAACAAAGAAAGAAAGAAAGAAAGAAAGAAAAGTCAAAACAACAAACACTAACAAAACTAAACAAAAAATGCACAGAAAGTAAAGAAAAACATAAATCCATTTTCACTTGTCCAACTAATCCAAGGCATGGGGCCTGCTCTAGAATGTGGATGACGTATCTAGTCATGTATTATATTTTCAATGTAGAACATGAAATGCAGACTTCATAAGGTTTTGTTTCTATTACTTTTCCTACCAGATGTTATGGATCATTGTTAACTGTGTGTCATCACTGATGATTTAGTTATTCCTGGAAAACAATACTTTGCATGTTATACTCATCTTATTTGAGAGAATCCAACACCTTTTAGTATTAACTAAAATCTTAATAGAAAAACTTAAACTAAAAACTTAGAATGATTAAAAACTTAATAGAATAACAAAACACTAATTATTAAATTATTGAGACATTGCAGTCTTTTTTCCTTTCCTCTCTGAATTCGCTCTCTTTCCTCCTGCTACATTCATCTTTCTCCTTCCCTTCTGTTCCCTTTCTTCTATCTTGCACCTATTTGTTTCCTGTACTTGATTTTGTTGTAAAATATAATTCAACCCTAAGTAAACAGAAATATACAGCATATGTTAATTGTTATCATTTCAATTTTAGGATTTCTGATTTCAAACTTACCAGTCATCTCTGTGGGAAAATTCACATTCAGGAGTTGCATACAACCTTCAGAACAATGAGGTAGTTTATGTTACATTGGTTCTTTTGTTATTAAATACAATACAGATGAGAATTTTTACATATAGAATAAAGAAATGAAGGATTAATTTTACATTAGAATTATAGTGTGAGAGGTTTCACCTGAGTTAAAACTCAAGATTTCTGATGCATTTTATGATAAAATAGATGTTTGATATGTTATATTCTGCTACTTTATTTGTATTATTTTTATGCATAATAGGAGAAATTAAAATTTTCTACATTCTCTCAATAAAGACAATTTTTAATGTAAAGGACTCATGATTGTTAATGTACTTAGTGTCTTTACTTTTCATTATTTATTCACTTTGCATCTTGATCACTGCTTCCCCTTCTCAGACTGCTTCCCCTTCTCAGAGTCTCCCCCCCCCCCCCTCCTCGATTGTAGATGCTGGTGAGGATGTGGAGAAAGAGGAACACTCCCCCATTGTAGGTGGGATTGCAAGCTGGTACAACCACTCTGGAAATCATTCTGGTGGTTCCTCAGAAAATTGGACATAGTATTACCTGAGGACCCACCTATACTATATACCCAGAAGATGCTCCAACGTATAACAAGGACATATGCTCCACTATGTTCATAGCAGCCTTATTTATAATAGCAAGAAGCTAGAAACCCAGATGTCCTTCAACAGAGGAATGGATAAAAAAAAATGTGGTACATTTACACAATGGAGTATTACTCAGCTATTAAAAACAATGAATTTGAGAAATTCTTAGGTAAATGGATGGAACTAGAAAATATCATCCTGAGTGAGGTAACCCAATCACAAAAGAGCGTACATGGTATTTACTCACTGATAAGTGGATATTAGCCCAAAGGCTTGAAATGGCCAAGATTCAACTCACAGACTACATGAATCTCATGAAGAAGGAAGACCAAGTGTGGATGCCTCAGGCCTACTTAGAAGGAGTAACAAAATACTCAGGGTAGCAAATATGGAGACAAAGAGTGGGACAGAATCTGTAGGAGGGGTTGTCTGGAGACCATTCCACATGGGAATCCATCCAATGTGCAGTCACCAAAGGTAGACGCTGATGTGGATGTCAGGAAGAGCATGCTGATAGGAGCCTGATATAGCTGTCTCCTTAGAGGTCTACCAGATTCTGACATATTCAGAGGCAGATGCTCACAGGTATCCATTGGTCTGATCAAGGGGTTCCCAATGGAGGAGTTACAGAGAAGACTGAAGGAGCTGAAAGGGTTTGTGGCCCCATAAGCAGAGCAACAATACCAGACAACCAGAGCTCCCCAGGGTCTAAACCACCAGCCTGGGAGCATATAGGGAGGGACCCATGACTCCATCTGTATCTAGAGCATAAGAGGGAGAGGAGATCCTTGGTCCCATGAAGGTTGAACACTGAATGCTTGGGGGGGAATTCGAGGGTGGAGAGGTGGGAGTGGGGGTAGGTGGGGGCACTTCCTCATAGAAGCAGGAGAAGGGGGGATGGGATAGGCGGTTCCTGGGTGGTAAGGGGAATGGGGTAAGGGGATAAAATCTGAAATATAAATATAATACCCAAAAAAAGAGTCCTCTAGCTATGTCTAATGTTTGACTGTGGGTCTCTGCATCTGTTTCATTCAGCTGCTGGTGGAATCACTAGAGGAGAGTTATGCTAGGTTCCTGTCTGCAGGCATGACATAGTGTCATTAATAGTGTCAATGATTGTGGCTTGCCCCATGGAATGGGTCTTAAGTTGTGTCAGTCATTGGTTGGCCATTCTTTCATTCTCTGCTCTATCTCAGTCCCTAACTTTTTTGTAGAGAGGACATATTTGTGTTCAAAGGATTGCGGTTGGGTTGGTTTTCTTATCCTTCCATTGTGAGAAGGCCCTCAAGAGACTACTGGGGTGACTTTAACTGTGACTCATCTCTGTGGGGATATGGAGCCTTAAATGTCTTTCTTCTTAAAGATCAAAACATGACCAGGAGAGACGGATTCATGAGTAAAGGCATCTGTAACTAATTCTGAAAACTTGTGTTCAATTCTTAGGACAGATATATAGAAGAGAACTAATTCCTAGAGGCTGTATTCTGATGTTCACTGAGGCACCTTGACATGGATCTTCCGACAAAGCAGAATAAACCAATAAGTAACATTTATTCAAAATAGAACAGTTAACATACACTTCTCAGTTCATCTAGTCTCATTTAAAACTACAGAATGTCTGTGATTTTTTTTTTCCTGGACAGCCCCACTCCTAAGTGTGGATTTACAGATTTAACACTGCTGATGCTTTTCCTAACAAGTTAAATTATTACAGTGATAAGCTTTTACAGTACAAGCTCCAGTCCTAAAGATACTGTGTACTTTGGACAGCATTCACTTCAGTTTCGCTTTCCAGATTTCCAGCATTTCTCATCTGGAAGCATAAAAACACAGATGAGTTCCCTGTCAATGTATTTTTTATCTTATGTCATCTAACAAGCTATGTCTATGCACAGTTTATGAACAACAAAGGACAACTATTTTTCTTCATCATTTTCACATGCTTTATTACTGTATCATCAGTGGAAAAATACCTTCTTAGCACTGGATGAATGAGAAATTACAAAAAGTGTACATGTAAGATCATGCATTTCATTCCTTCATAAAGGTATCAAATTTTGCATCATTTAGCACTGGTTCATTTTTAATTGGTGGAAATAAGGTATTGACTTTAGTAAGGATGGTTCCTTCTTGGCTTGGGAAATTGAAATAGAGATAGATATCTTCCTTTAATGCATTCTTCTAAAAAATTGTCTTCCTTGAGTCTATATTTATAGAGTGGGGGGGGGGGGGCGTGCACACACACACATGCACACTAGCACATGTGTGCGCATGTGTTTAGGAAGGTAAGAGATATATAACAATACATGCACATAAGAACATCAATTTATTCCTTATAAAGGGAATAACTCATTTCACCTGGAGTTGGTATCCTTCTATACAACATTGTATCCTTCTATACAACATTGTATTCTTCTATACAACATTGTATAGACACTATTGTGGTTGCCAAGATGTGCTTGCTGACAGGAGCCTGGTATAGCTGTCTCCTGAGAGTTCTGACAGAGCTTGACAAACACAGAAGTGGATGTTTGCAGCCAACCATTGGACTGAACACGGGGACCCCAGTGGAGGAGTTAGAGAAAAGACTGCAGGAGCTGAAGGGGTTTGCAACCCCATAGGAAGAACAAAAATATCAACCAACCAGATCCTCCAAAGCTCCCAGGGACTAAACCACCAACCAAAAAGTACACATGGAGGGACCCATGGCTCCAGACACATATATAAGAGAAGATAGCCTTGTTGGGCATCAATGGGAGGAGAGAACCATGGTCCTGTGAAAGCTCAATGCCCCAGTGTAGGGGAATGCCAGGACAGGAAGTTGGGAGTAGGTGGGTGGGTGGGGGAGCCCCCTCATAGAAGCAGGGAGAGGGAGGATGGGATAGGTGGTTTCGGGGGGGGGGAACCGGGAAAGGAGATAACATTTGAAATGTAAATAAATAAAATATTCAATTAAAAATGAAAACAGAGTCAGAATTAAAACAAAACAAAACAAAACAGAGACAACCAACCAACCGAAAAAACAAACAGAAAAAAATCAAGCATGGTTGCTTATGCCCTAGTATTTATGTGAGTGTGAGGAATTCCAAATAAAATCTCTCATTGTTTGAGCAGCAATGATCCTATAGACTTAGTTATTTCCCTAGCCTATCCATTCAAAAATCAGCATGGTTCCTGGAGCAGACTACATAGAGTTGAGATCAGAGCCGTGGGTGCTCGAATTCTTGGTATCCATCTCTAGCTCACTGGGTGCCCAGAGTGAGTTGGCTTGCTATAGTTTTTAATATGTCTCAGCTTGGATAAACTCAATTGTACAATGACAACATGAAGAATAAACAGACCACTAAAGTGGACACATTAAAAAAGGATTATATGTGAGCATCCTTGTAACTGTCACAGAACTGTGTGTAAAGTATTTTCACTAGTCAAAATCAGGTAATATAGTCAGATAAATCATACCATCTTCATCAGCATCATCATTCATCCAACTTTGTGTATATCATTGTTATCACTATATATATGCCCATGAACCACTTGCATGTAGTGTCTACTAGAAGAGGCCACTGGATACACTGTAACTCTAAATAGAGATGATACTAGTCACTATGTGAGTTCTGGGAACTGAACCCTTGTCCACTAGAAAACCTTAAAGTGTATCTAACTGCTGAGCCATCTTTTAAGAATCCAGGGCAGTAATCTTAATGTTAAATAAAATGTGTCATTTTTTAAACTCTATTTTTATTAAATAGTTTTTCATGTAGTCTAATTCAATTGCAAAATTAGAACAATCATATGGCAAAAAGAAGCAAGACAGGGTGGTATACACCTATAACCTTGCTGTTGAGAGCTTGAAGTAGCCCAATGGTGATTTTGAAGCTGGCCTGAGTTATATGATGGACTTTTGTTTAAAGCAAACAAAACCTAGAATAATGCTTGATAAAAGAGAGAACATGCATGGCCACCACTCCATGCAGGGAATGGGTTGCAGTTTACATTGATACACTTTTCAGTTATATCTTCTCCTTACTGCCAAGGGAATGGCTCTACTGTGTTCTTGGTGCACCCAATCCGGATAGTGCTCAAACAGACTTGAAATCTGTAATAAAGGAGAGTGCTGTGTGTGCTGCCTATATGCATCATTGGAGGTCAGAAAAATAGATATCAAAAGAACATTTGCCTCTTGACATGTGGTTTCATAAATTTATTAAATACTAGCTCCAGATAGTGTTTCTAAATTCCATCTTATAAATCTTGCTGTGCTATGCAGCTTTT
The DNA here is from genome assembly GCF_011762505.2 of Arvicanthis niloticus. Lineage (NCBI taxonomy): Eukaryota > Metazoa > Chordata > Mammalia > Rodentia > Muridae > Arvicanthis > Arvicanthis niloticus. Next base: position 21,444,753 of record NC_133430.1, on the reverse strand, counting down.
CCCTAGACACCTTGACAGTTCATTACAAATGGAAAAATTTCTCACCATCTTTAAGGGGCAGCCTGAGATACTTTCTAAAAGAACCTCTACTCTAACACTACTGACATAGATTCTTGCTGGTTTTAAAGAGATAGTATTTTATTTTATTTTTGTTATTAGGGTTGTCTTCTATTTGCTTAATTTCCTGGGAACAATGCACTTACAGCTTAAAAGCCCTCTTTTCTAAACAGAACCTTGCCTTACTAACGTTGCCAAAGGCTGGGAGGGATTAATCATGGCACTCCATCATGCATTTGAATGGGAACTGACACCAATGCATAATATGGCTTAGTTGAAGCAGCTGATGTTGTATGAATGATAACTCTTGACCTAGGAAGTTCTGAAGTAGTGAAGGGAGATGAATTTGCATGATTTGCGCCATAAGCTATATTTATAATGTAAGAGGGTTTTAAAGATTAATACATTCCCAGAGAAACACATGAAAGAGACAAGAAAGGTTACTTGATGACTATCCAAATGCTCTGTTTATTTGCAATCCTTTCATCTGAAATTTTAGTCCTCTCCCTCCCTTGAGTAATACAGCCCACAAAGGGGATATTGATATCTTGCTAATTTTAAAATATTTTCTGGATGTTTAACTCTTAATAGGAAGAGGCATGATGTCGGTCAAAATAATGATTGATTAATTGTCTCTAATTAGGAAAATGGCCTATATTATTCTGGAAATTCTCATATAGTTAGTTATTCACTTTGGAAAGCAAGTAGGTTAAGGTCTTTTCTACATAAGAGGTGCATCATTGTTTTATGTACTTACCAGTCTGAAGATAAGTAAAATGATTTTATAGTCTCTAAACAAAGTCTCTCACTGTGAAATTCCACTATTAAGACAATGTCAGGAGATGAAGATCTTAGGGAAACATCTTCAGGAAACATCATTGATGTACCTCTAATATTTAAAAAAAACTAAATCTTTGTGAGTTTCACATCATTTACCTCAGTCCCAGTCATCTCTCCATCCCCTCTTATCTGTCCTCTTTTTGGAACACCCATCCTACCTCAGGAATAAAATCACACACACAGACAAACAATACTGCTTCCCACAATATACTGCTCTGTTCACACATCTTCACTTGTGAATGTTCATTGCAGTGTGTCATTGGTCTAGCTTGAGGCTTCTGCCTTTTGTGACACCATCAATATTGGCTCTTCACATAGCCTTCTCCTGTTTATTCTGTTGTTGCTCTCCATCATAGAGATCTTGAAGGTTTTGATCAGCAGGCCAGTCTCTTTCACAACCCCCAACAATTCCCAGATGATGTAGGTGCACTAAATTGAAGCTCTTGATAAAGGCATGGGTGGTAACTGGGTTGCTCAGCTATCTGGCTCACCCTTGTCTGCACCACCAGAGCAAACTATCCAGCAATGCTCTAGCTAGGCCACCAATGCCATCATCTGCAGGAGGCAGGGTCAGGTCTTTAGCTCTCAAACCCTCTTTTGTGTAAAAAATAGAAAATAGTTTCAAACTGGCCATTTCTCCTTTTCTTCTTCCACCTTAAAAATAAAAATTAAATAAATCCTGCTACATTGTTAAAATTTAAGATGTGAAAGGAGAAAGACATGGACCAATGAGTACACAAAAAAATTAAATTTAAATTAGAATTTTAAGAGTTTTATTCAGTTTCCTTTAGTATGCTAAGATATGACAATATAATTGTGTCTGCCCAGTTGAAAAATGAGTGGAACCAGTTGAGAAGTAGAGAATTCTGTGAAAGATTAGATAATCTTTATTGAGCCAAAGTATCTGAGTATATGGAATATTACGATCATCCTAGGTATATGGACAGAGACTGATTGACTGTCATAAAATTGGGTCCCATATCAATGCCTGTCATATTTCCTGGCTTTTCTCATTTTGTCTTCCTACATTTCCTTCTCTTTTGGGAAGATTGGATTTCAATAAGGCAAGAAATGGAGGCATTATTACATCACACTATTCCTTTGAGGCATCCCTTCTCCCTTATGTCATGACTCATGAAATGTGACCCATTATCATGTTGACTTTACAAATGAGGGGGACAATTTAGCAACTGGAGCTAAAGTAGAATGACAGTAAGTAAGGAAAGAAATGAGAATTTTCTTTCAGTCTCTATTTCCTTTGTAAGTTTTTGTTGAGACTCTTTTATTTTCAGAAATTTTGCCCCGTGTAATCTCTGCTGCATCCTGCTATTTCTGACAAGAAACATGTTTACTGAAGTTTCAGAAGATGTATTTTCCATTTTGTGCTCTACACCTACTGAGAATATTTTCAACTTAAAGAATTTTTAAAAGAAAATGAAATAAAAGCAAGTTATTTTTTGTTTGTTGTTTTGTTTATGCTAACTTTATAGACACATTAAATATGGTTGAAATACTGACTAAAATAACATTTTCTATTTTAGAGTCATTAACACATGACTCTAAAATCAAAAATATAGTTTTTGTATATAAATAATATATTTTTGTATATAAAGTATATAAAGACATATTCCATCATTATCAGTTATCATGTTCAATTAAGAGGAACTCCTGATTTAATATACTGTTTAGAATTGCGGTCTTGTCTTTTTATTTTCAGACAATTTTGCCCCCTGTAATCTATTCTCTGTCCTGATATGTGTGACAAGAAAAAATGTTTACTTAAGTTTCAGAAGATGTATTTTCCATTTTATGCTCTACACTTACTGAGAATTTTGTCTATTTTACTACATGATACCAAGAAGGTAAACTTGCAAACATAAGATGGCATATTCTGGGATTAAATTATCCAGCAGTGGAAGAGTAGAAGTTCTGAACTTTACATGATAACTTTCATCTAGATGGTTTCTTGCTTCCTTTAAACATAAAGATAAATCTCTGTGACAAACAAAGAAGATCTCATTGTCATGCTACAATCATTAATATGACTCACATAATGAATAAATAAATGGTATCAATGCATAATACGTGTTCACAGTGTTCAATATGAGGTTATTACTTTTTCCATCATTCCTCCATTCTGTAAGCAAATGTGGTATAGCTGTTATGGCAACATGGAAAATGCATCTTAACAATAACCTCTGTCAAGTGTTAGCTCAACATCCCAGGTTAGACATTTCTCTTTAAAGTACAATCATGTCTGTTCTTTTTTTTAAAAGTACAATCATGTCTGTTCTTTAATTTTTCATTGACATACGTGGCTAGCCATCATGCATATATTCTTTCTTTTTTCAGTGCTGCATTGTTTTTGAAGAAATGTGTCTGTAGTTTGAATTCTATGAAAATAATGCAATGCATATTTTGATTAGCAGAGGGAATTTCATTAAAAATCTGGCTACAAAGTGAAAATTGAAGATCCTTAAATCTAGCTCTACCTTATTCTTCATTAACTACGTTTTCATATGTAAGTCACTTAACCACAATAAACAATATTGTCATCATTTTTTTGTACTAAGGACACACTACCCCCCATAGCATGGATGAATCATAAAAGAAAATTCAAAATAAAGTACTTTCAAATACTTAGTTTGTCTCCATTTAAAAATTTTAAATTCCTAACTTGAAATTAAGAGTGATAGAGGAAACTCCTTATTTCTCAAAAATAGCATTTAACTTTCTTGTCTACTTGAAGCAACAATATGATCTTCAAAACATACTTGAATATAATGACTTGAAGATTATGTGATCTGCTTTTAAACAAGAGTGTATGGCTCTACATCATTTGAATCTGGTGCTGTATGTTGATGCCTGAAAATGGGCAGGACAGAACCATAAGAAGCTATTCATTGACACCAATTTCTTTTGTCAATACTCTGTGTCCCTGTTAGCAGAGAGGATGTTGTACTAAAGTCCACTGCAGAATGAGAACAATGTTTTAAATTTTCTTTTCACCCCCAAGCTGACCTTTCACCCTACTTCAAGAACAGACTTGAAATTCAACCTCCCTTCCAGAGCCGCCATAAACACGAGCAGGGTTTGTTTCCATTTCTTTCAGAGGCTGGAGCGAGAAATGTTGAAAGCCACATGAAAGACCTCACTTATAAGTCTTCCAGCCGAGACTGAAGACAGCAGTGCTGAAAACCCACAGGCGGCATCCAGACTTCATGAACTTTCCAGACAAACTCTGTAACCCCTAGAGCCTGGGGTAAACTGAAGTTCCCCTCAAAGTTGTCATACCCAAAGGGGATTAATGGAGAGCCATGGAAGTTTTCTTAATGATATCTCATGTGTAGTTTGTATTGTTTATGAAGTTTGTTCTCCTTTGGATCAGAAGGGCAAGTGTATATTTCGCATGATGGCAAGCGTTCACCACATTACAGAAAATACTCTTTCTTCTGTTTCTTTTTATTTTCAAGGTATTTTTATAACCTTTTTTTTTTCCTACGAGAGGTTTGTGGAAAATGAAGCGTTACCTAAATTAATATGTTGCAATCTCCTGCACAGACTGCGTCAGTGGAATTTTGGAGGCCTTTAAAAGGGATTCAAAAATTGCACAGCAGGAAAGCACCACCAAACATGGCATTGCAGTCCTGTTATCTAGATTTTCACAGGGAAATAGAAAAGTGTCTCATTTAGTCGTTTCTTTTGGTATTGCTTGCTTCTAGTAAGTGATGTGTATCGCCAATTTCAAGTCACCGACATCACCAGCATGTACATGGTAGTGAACATACATGATGAACCATGAGCCTGGAATAAAATAAAAACAGATCATTGAAAGAACAAGGCAGAGAACAATCACTTTAAAAAAAAGGAGATATTTAATTTATATTTTGAATATTTATTTTCTTTCTGGATATGAGTGTTTTGTCCACACGTGTGCATGTGTACTACTTAAATGTATTCCTCACAGAGGCCAGGAATGTCATTGGTTCCCCTGGGAACTAAAGGTACACTTGAGTGGGAGTTACCATGTTGGTGTGCCAGGAAACAAGCACATGTTCTCAGACAGATCAACAGGTGATCATAATCTCTGCGATATCTGTCCACCTCCAATATATTAAATTATAATAAAATATATAACTAACACAAAATAAACTAGATAAACTTGCCAGAATATGACCTTTATTTTAATATTTTATTTTATACACACTTTTAAATTTAAAATCTTTGTATTGATGCACTATTATCTTGATATAAATAATCTAAATCCTTGAAACTGAGAAGCAGATATTTGTGAGCTGCTATCTATCTGCTTCTGGGAACAAACGCTAAGTCCTCTAGAAATGCTCTTAACTGCTGAGGCATCTATAAATTCATCATTAGTAAATACTTTTTAAAACTCGAAATGCATGTTAAATACTAAAATCATTATGCACTTCCAAGACCTTTGTAAGTGAAATACATGATATGTAAAATACAAGTGTTATCTGTCAAATTCTAGTTTCTTTAATCAAAACTTTCAATTATTTAAATATTTTGAGAAAGGAGAGAGAGAGAGAGAGAGAGAGAGAGAGAGAGAGAGAGAGAGAGAGTGAGTTTTGGAGGAAGCATATATTCACTGTCAAGTGATGTTCTTCCTACACCAAAGACTACGAAGCCAACAATCATACTGTATTTTCTCTATTGATACATGATTACATTGAATAATGAGTAAGCCAAGCTTGGGTTTTCCTAGGTCTGTTACTAAAAATGACCTGTATTTTTTTTTTAAAGTTTTCGCCAATTTTCTGTGTTGCAGACAATCTAAAATGCCCACAAATCATGGACAGAATCTCAGTTTAAAATATGTTTAAACATTTTCTGGTTTTACTACCAGAATAAAAATCTTCTTGGAAGGAATAAAGAAAATTCTTGCGAATGAAACAAATTCTCCACATTTCCCCAGAGTTCTGAATCATTTCAGAATTTTTTTAATGAACATGCAATACTGTAAACTACTCTGAATTTATGAGTCACCTCCACTCCCACTGCCAATGCTACCACTACCACCAACAACAAACCACTTCTATTTTCTGTACGTAAGGTCTTGGAGAACTAAAGATTTTTTTTTTTTTATAGAGACTGTGAATGAAACTCAAGGTAAATATTTGTCTCCATGCAATGTGGAAAAAATGGTTCTATCACAGCATATCAAGTTGAGCTATTTCTGCCAGGAGTAATTTTACTCTAAGTTCTGATGTAGTGCTCAAAGCTCTGTTTATGGAAACAAACAATATTTCAAAAAGAAGACACACTGATTCTCCTCTTGAGACTATTTTCTATTTTCCTGTTCAATTAATGTTTGATGTTGAGTGTTTATGTGGGATCAGCAGAATCAGGTTATAAAGTCATCTGTGAATGGAGCCTCAAATTAAGATTCTAATTATGTTTCTTTTTAGAGTGGTGAAGTCTGATATGAAAGAGAATACTAAAAGTCTTGACAAATAATGTATTTGAGCTTTTAGCCACATTTTAATACATATTTGTAAATACAAAATTATTCAATTTGCCCATAAGTTTACATTTTAAATAAAAGGCAGATATTTCTTTATGCCACTGTTCTCAGAATTAAAAATAAGATTTACAATTACTTTCAGTAATTATTTACCCATTTTTAGTGGTTATTTAGAAGAAAACTCAAGGTTCTGTAAATAGTATATGAGTATTATGTGATTAAATCATATTTGTACAACATGGCTTTGTTGTGATTTGTTCTGACTTTAACACTTTACATCATTCAGTGTCTCTTAGTTCATTGCAGATCCCATCAAGTTGACAAAAATCACAGGCAAGTAGTATAGATAACATGGGTGTATCAGACAAAAGAGATGGTTCATATCTGAACTATGATACAGTCAGACAGCACAAGGTTTCACAATGCTTCTCAGAGGGCAAACTATTAAAAATATACCTTTGTCTCTGGAATTTTTCCTTTAATATTTTCAGATTGAAGTCAATGAAAGAAATTGAAAGTACCTGGAGAAGCAGGTTGTAGAAGACCTCTAGATGTGAATATTTGTTAAGAAGAGCATCTCTCTAATGCATGTGATTTTCTCATCACTATTTCTTTTACCATTATCCTTTCCCTTCGTATTAATCAAAATACTGGTACTGTAAATAAAGTCATCATTACATATGGAAACTTAATAATATCAACCAAAAAAATTGAAAAATTCTGGTGTTTTATTGAAAATGTTGTTACACTCAACATTTCATCACTGTGATAAAATAACAGAAAAAAGATGTGGTTCATAGTTTTAGGATCACCTATTCCCATTATTTAAGCTGGTGGTAAGGGAAGATATCATACTATGTAGCATACAGCAGAGTAATGCTACTCACCTCATGATGGAGAGAAACCAAGTGAGACAGAGGGAAACATCTGGATCATATATCTCCCACAACAATACATTCCAAATAAACTCACTTTCTTACATTAAACCTGTGTTCCTCAAAGTTCCACTCCCTACCAACAACACCTCCACCCTCCACGTGCTGAACAAACCCTTACAATATAGATTTGGATGAGTATGTAAGACTCAAGCTGTAACCACAGCATGTAGTTTTTTCTTTATAAGTGAATTTTCACAAATGACAAAAATGAGAGTTTTTGTGTCCTATTTTTTATTAATTAACATAATTCACACCTCTATTGAACCTTCCCCTCCTTCTTCACTTCCTACTTCCTATGTCTCTCCTCATTCCCATGTATTTCTTCTCTTCTCCTCAAATAAAGGGAGGATTCCCATGGATATCAACTGGCCTTCATACATCAATTTGCAGTAATAGTAGGCACATCTTCTTCTACTGAGACTAGTCAAGGCAGCCCAGTTAGGAATCCAAAGGTAGGAATTAGAGTCAGAGACAGAGCCTGCTCCTGCTTCAGGACACCCAGGTGAATATCCAGCTGTAAAAGTGTTATGTATCATTCATGCTCTCTGGCTAGCAGTTCAGGCTATATGAGCTGCTACAAGGTTACTTGATTCTGTAGGTTTTCTTGTAGTATCCTTGACCTTCTGGCTCTTTTATTTTTTCCTCCCCCTCTTCCACAGGATTCTCCATGACCCATTTAATGTTTGCCTGTGAGGCTCCGCATCAAATTCCATCAGGTGCTGGGTCAAGCCTCTGTGATGACATTTATGCTAGGCTCCTATCTCAAAGAATAGCATAATATTAATAGTGGCAAAGGTTGGATTCTTTCTGATGGCAAGGGTTTCAAGCTTTGACAATTATTCATTGGCCCTTGCCTCAAATTCTGCTCCATATTTTACCCCTGTACATTTTGTAGGCAGGAAAAAAAGGTGGATCTAAAGGTTTGTGGCTGGCTTAGTATCCAAATTCATCCATTGGAAGTCTCACCTGGGTTGCAGGAGATGGCTAGTGAAGGCTCCAAATCCCCCTTTTACTGGGAGTCTTAACTAGGTTCACCCTTATAGATTCCTGGGGGTTTCCATCATCTTAGGTTTTTAATACCACTTCCTACTGGAAATACAAAATAATTATCTCTATTGCACTGCCTTTGTCTCAGTAATAGAGATATTTGCATACAGTGTGATGACACTGTTAATACACCTGTAAATAATAGATAAGCAGACAGATGGTAGAACAACTTGAACAAACATCAATGGAATGGATATCTATTTTGGAAAAATGTTAATGGCATAACTATTTCTAGTGGCTTGAAGACTATCTATTTGACCTACAATTGTGCTGACTCTCTCTTGATTATGTCTTCTGTCATCTCCAAAGTATTTCTTCATTTTTTCTATATCCATAGGTCTGACAAGCAGTCAGAGCCTCATGATGGTATCTATAAAGGTTGCACTTTCTCCACTTGAACAACAGCATATTTTCTCTATGTTTTTTGCTCTAAAATTTAAGAATGTGATATTTGAAAATGGCTTATTGTGAATTACTTTGGTCACAAAGAACTTCAACATACTACCTATGCTTAAGCAACATAGCTATCATGCTGTTCAAAAATTTATCTGTTGTAATTCTTTATTATTAAATATAAAAATGTTCTCTTTGTATATATTAAGATGCTTCTCTCAACTATTTGTATAGTTTCCTGTAGATGAATTTTAACCCATTAATAAGACTGATCTGGCATGGCACCACACCCAAAGACCTAGATATATATCATCTTGCTGGAATACAGTCACACTACATATCTTTAATCCCTCTGGGTGAAATACATTATACACCTTTAATCCCTAACAAAAGGCAAGCAAAGTTAGTTTGTAGAAGACTGAAGCCATGTTTAATCAAAGTGATGTTTAATCAAGGGCCAGACAAAATGACAAATCAGAGCAGGATTTGACAGTGAGTCAGAGATAGGATACACCCAACTCTTATAAGAAAAGCACAAGAAAAAGAGACAAGTTAGGAGAGCAAAACAGCAAAAAGAGGGAGAGAAAAAGACGAGACAGATTTTTCTGGGGACAGTTTTACAGAGAAAGCTTGCAGGTTAAGACAGAAATAGCCAGAGAATGAGATGGAGCCAGAAGATTAGAACAGATTTCCAGAGTTAGTTAGAGACCAACAGAACAATTTATGCAGAAGCTTAAGGAAGCCAATTTAAATCAGTCAACTTGGAGGGGAAGATGCAACAGCTGAGTTGAACAAGCAAGTCAGATTTCATAAAGAGCTAAAAAGGGTGGATTTATACAATAACAAGCCTACAAGATGACAATTACATCTGGAAAATGAAAGTGAAATCTACAGTTCCCTATATCTTTATTAATATGTGAAATAGTTTCTATAATGTAAACTTCCACAAAGCTAAAAATATTGGAAAGTTTTTCTTAAGACCTAAGGATTTATAAGGTTTTTATTTTTAGGATTTGTAAGTTCAACTCCTTTGCAAAATTTATGACATAAATTTTTGTATAGAGACTTTTAAAATATGAGCTATACAGTAATTAATTTTACAAGTAGGTGGCTTAAGTAGTCTATTTGATTCTATGACCATTTAGCTATGTTTGGTTACTCCTTATTGTTATAAATAGCTCAGAAGTTCTAACATAGTTTATTGTACTAGTATTTTTTGATTATTTTATTTATTTACATTTTAAATATTGTTTCCCCTTCCTGCTCTCCCATCTACAATCCCCCATCCCATACCCTCTCCTGTTTGCCTCTATGAGGGTACTCCCCCACCCACCTACCCACTGTATCCTCATCCCACTAGCATCCCATTCACTGGGGCAACAAGCCTCCACAGGATCAAGCACCTCTCACTGATGCTAGATAAGGCAATCCTATGCTACATATGCAGTGGAAGCCATAGTTCCCTCCATATATACATTTTGTTGGTAGTTTAGCCCCTGAAAAGTCTGAGAGGTCCAGTTAGTTGATATTGTTGTTCTTCCTGTGGGGTTGTAATCCCCATTAGCTCCTTCAGTCCTTCCCTATCTCTTCCACTGGGGACCCTGGGCTCAGTCCAGTGTTGGTTATGAGTGTCTTCATCTGTCTTAGTCAAGTGCTGGCAGATCCTCTCAGAGGACAGTCCTAATGGCCTCCTGTCTACAAGCAGTTCTTCACAACAGCAATAATGTCAGGGTTTGGAGTCTACAGATGGGATAGATTCTAATGTGGGGTGGTCTGTGGATGGCTTTTCCTCCTATCTCTGATCCATATTTTATCCCTGTGTTTCCTTTAGCCAGAATTCTGAGTTTAAAATTTTGAGATGATGGGTACCCCTTCTCTTAACTTAGAGCCATGCCAATCTACTGGGGATGGTCTTGTCTGGTTCAATCTCCCCTATGTTGGGTATTTTGGCTAATGTCATCCCCACTGGGTCCTGGGAGCCTCTTGCATCCCTGGCATTTGGGACTTTCTACTTGTTCTCTCCTATTCAGCCCCAACCTCATTGCTACATATTTCTATTCATTTTCCTGGCTCTCTGGACTTTTCTCTTGTCTCTTCTCATACCTAAACCTGCCCCCTTTCTCCCTTTATTCTCATCTCCTACCCAAAACCCTGCATCCTTCCCTCTACATCAATTGAATATTTTGTTCCACCTTTTAAGTCAGATTGGAGCATCCACACTTTGGCCTTCCTTTTTGTTATATGTTGTATGATCTGTGAGTTGTATAGTGGGTTTTCTGCCCTTTGGGCTAATATCCACTTAGCAGTGAGTACATACACACATACATCTTTTGGGTCTGGTTCACCTCACTCAGGATGATATTTTCTATTTCTATCCATTTGCCTGCAGAATTCAGGAAGTTGTTGTTTTTAATAGCTGAGTAGTATTCCACTCTGTAAATTTACCACATTTTTTGGTATCCATTCTTCTGTTGAGTGACATCTGGATTGTTTCCAGCTTCTGGCTATTGTAAAGAAGGCTGCAATGAACATAGTGGAGTTTGTGTTCTTGTTATATGTTGGAGCTTTTTGGGTATATGCCTAGTAGTGGTATAGCTGGGTCTTCAAGTAGAACTATTTCCAATTTTCTGAGAAACTCCCAGATTGATTTTCAGAGTGGTTGCAACAACTTGCAATCCCACCAGCAATGGAGAAGTACTCATGGTTCTCCACATTCTTGCCAACATGTGCTGTCAGCTGAATTTTGGGTCTTAGCAATTCTGATTGGTATGAGGTGGAATCTCAGGGTCATCATGATTTACATTTCCCTAATGACTAAGAATGTTGAACATTTCTTTAGATGCTACTTGGCCATTCGATATTCCTCAGCTGAGAACCCATAGTTTAGCTCAGTCCCCTATTTTTAAAATTGGGCTATTTGGTTTTTTGGAGGTTAGCTTTATCTGTTCTTTATATATATTGGATACTAGCTCTTTATCTGATGTGGGTTTCGTGAAGACTTTTTTCCCCAATCTGTAGGTTGCCAATTTGTCCTATTGACTATATCTTTTCTCTTACAGAAACTTTTTAGTTTTGTGAGGTTGCATTAATCAGTTGTTGATTTTAGAGCCTGAGTCATTGGAGGTTTTTTGTTTTGTTTTGGGGTTTTTGTTTATTTGTTTATTTGTTTGAAAATTTCCCTCAGTGCCAATAAGTTTGAAGATCTTCCCTACTTTCTCTTCTACTCCATTCAGTGTATCCAGCTTATGTTGAGGTCCTTGATCTACTTGGACTTGAGCTTTGTGAAAGGTGATAAATATTGATCTATTTGCCAGTTGGACCAGCAGCATTTATTGAAGATGGTTTCTTTTTTCCATTGTATGTCTTTGGCTTCTTTGTCAAAGATCAAGTGTCCTTAAGTGAGTGGTTTCATTTCTGGGACCTCAACTCTATTGAATTAATTGATCTGTCTGTCTCTGTACAAATAACGTGATGGTTTTGTTGTTGTTGTTGTTGTTTTGTTTATTGGTTTTATCACTATTGCTCTGTACTTCAGTTTGAGGACAGAGATGGTGCTTCCTCTGGATTTTTTTTTTATTGTTCAGAATTGTTTTAGCTATTCTGGGTTTTTTGTTTTTCCACATGAAATTGAGAATTGCTTTTTTTTATGTCTTTGAAGAACTTTGTTGGAATCTTGATGGGGATTGCATTGAATCTCCAGTTTGCTAATGAGAGGATGGTCATTTTTATGATGTAAGTTTTACCAATCCATGAACATGGGAGATCTTTCTATCTTCTGAGGTTTACTTCAATTTACTTTTTGGGGGGATTTGGAATTTTCATCATGAATATTTTTTCACTTGCTTTGTAAGAGTCACACCAAGATATTTTTTTTTTACTATTTATGGTTATTGTGAGGGGTGGTGTTTTCCTAATTTCTTTCTCAGTCTGATCATCATTTGTATAAAGGAAGGCTACTGATTTGTTTATCCAGCCACTTCAATGAAGATGTTTATCAGCTGTAGAGTTCTCTGGTAGACTTTTTTTTTGGGGGGGTCTCTTATCTATGCTATCATATCATCTGCATGTGGTGATATCTTGACATCTTTTCAAGTTTGTATCTTCTTGTTCTCCTTTTGTTGTCTTATTGCTCTAGCGAGAATTTCGAGTCCTATATTGAATAGATACAGAGAGAGTGGGCAGCATTGTCTTGTCACTAGTTTTAGTGGGATTGCTTCAAATATCTTTCCATTTAATTTGAAATTTGCTGATGGTTTGCTGTATATACTTTTATTACATTTAGGTAAGAGCCTTTGATTCCTGATCTCTCTAAGATGTTTAACATGAAGTGGTGTTGTATTTTGTCAAATGTTTTTTTTTTTCTTTGACTTTGTTTTTATAGTGGATTACATTAATGGATTTTTTGTATTTTGAACCAACCTGCATCCCTGGGATGAAGCCTACTTGATCCTGGTAAATGATGGTTTTGATGTGTTCTTGAATTTGGTTTGTGAGAATTTTATTGAGTATGTTTGCATCAATATTCATTAGGGAAATTGATCTGAAGTTCTCTTTCTTTGTTGGGTCTTTGTGTGGTTTAGGTATTTTCTATTTCCTTAGGGTTTGTGGGACTGTTTAGACAGTTTACCTGCTGTTGATTTAACACTGAATTTATATTTTGACAATACTAAAGATTGATAATTATTACTTCCATATGTATTTTATTTGATTGACATCATCACCAAGTTTGTTGATGCTAGATACCTATCCTATATTTTCAAATAAATGTCATGTTCTATGTTCCTAATAAACACTAAATCTCAGTTTGGTCACTCTTGTCTATTTAATCTTTCCAGACTCAGATTTGTGATAATAAATATTTACACAAGAAATATTTACATGCATAGCTACCCGCAATTTAACTCTCAATATCTTTAATTTAATATCTCAGAAGAAAATTTTTCAAAGAAAATAAAGTCTACTACAAATGTGTTGTGATCTAAGTCTTTGCCTACCTCCCTAAATTCTGCCTGCCCTATCTGTGGTAGCTACACTAGTTCTGGCAAATTCCTGTGGTGGCACAAATTGCTAAAAACAGTTTGATATATTCTGTTAGGATAATGACTTATCTTTTGAGATTTTTACTTTTATTATATTGATTTTTAGTCTTGATGATGTCAGTTGCCATTGGTCACTGCTCTTTCTCAGTCAGCATTGCTTGTTGATGCTGTTTTTTCCCCCAGTACATAAGTAAATGCCTTCTACTCCTATCATCTTGTTTCTCCTACTTGGGATATTCTGATGATGGACAAATGTCATTCTGTGTCTTTGCTGTACTGTATAACTTCCATGTATATTTTCACATTTTTCAACTAACTTTCCAATCTTGATTTTCCATGTTTTGACACTGATTTTTATTCTTATGTATCAGAAAATAATTAATTATCTACTGTCATAGATAATACCATTATAGTTTTCTCTCTGCCTATCATGAAAATTTCAAAGTTTTTTTTTTTGCTGAGATATTTCATGAGATGTATATTTCACATAACATACTTAGCAATATTAAAACAAAAATGATTGTTAATAACAGGAACTCAACATGTGGAGACTCAGAACTTTATCTGAATACATGGAAGACACATCATTATGACGTTATTTAGCCTGTGATTGAAGAAAATAGATTCAGAATTTTAGAATTGCAAAGAAGGTGTACTTGGTAAGTTACTTTAACATTTTACTTTTAGCAATTTCTCTTGTTTGTTTATTTTTGAGATTGTATTTTATTGTAAAATTTTTTCTTAACTTTCCTTCCTTCAAATCTCTCCAAATGCACCTTTCTGTTTTTCTTCAAACTAATACTTTCTTTAATGAACAATCGTTATTTTAGCTATAATGAACCTTTTACATGGGACAATAAATTATTACTTCTGTTATTTGTCATATATCAGTTGTCAAACCTGAGAGAGTTACCATGTGGCCTGATTTTCTGAATATAGGTTCTGTCATCTTCATTTCCTAATCAGCTGGGCTTTCAGGAAGTTATGTTTCTATTAACAATCCCAAACCCTCTGCTTCTCATCTGTTTTAACTTATTGCATTATAGCTTCTGCATTGGCTCTATTGAAATTGTTTTGACAGATATTTCCAACAATGCACTTATTCCTAAATTCAATTGATTCATTTCAGGCCTTATCAGCATGGACATACAAGACAGTTTTGTTCCCTTCTTGTTCAATACATGGCCACTACCTGTTACTTTTGAGGCATTTCACTTCAAACTTTTATTATGGAATTCTCCTTTCCAATCATGCTGCATTATCAAACACTTTCTTCTGTCTCAAGGGTCTTCCTGTGGAGAAAAGAAATGATATAGGAGGAAGTAATAGAAATGGATATAAAGTAAGACAGATGCAAAGAAAGAGAAAAATACAAAGAGACAGAGAGAGAAAAAGAGAGAAAATAGTGAGAGGATAAGAAAGAAGGAGGGGATAAAATCAGTCTTATCTAACTGGCATTTTCATCCATATATTTCTTTACTTTGCTCCCTTGTAATCCAAAAATGCTTCAAATTCAACAATTTGAAAACTCCAGCTTTATCTTTTCTCCACCAGAATTCCCGGTATTTTTGCTTACACTCATATCAATAAAAATTAACTACTGTTGCTCTTGCAATTTTTAAAGAAATCATCACAAAATATTATATTGTTTAAGTTTATGGGATCATTATAAATTCTGTCCAAATACAGTGCTCTTTATAAAAATGAAATGTGTTAGTTAAATCGGCTTATGTATTTTAAGTATATTTTATATAGTTACAAATATTTATTGTTATTACTATTATCATTATTGTCAATTCATTTACTAATTTCAACTGAATAAGCTTTGAGAAAGCTTGTAAGAACAGTTATTATGTCTGAAGTTTATTTGTGGAGAATGCCACTCTGTTGAGTTTACTCAGTATTAAATGAAAGATATGAGCAGGTCCCTTTAATATTAGCCTGATTGGAAAGAACATTTTCTTTTGTTTTTGTAACTCCCCACCCCATTTTAGTGCTTCATGCTTATTCGCTGGTCATTTTACCTTATTCCATGGATCTAGACACATTACCTTTATTATAGACTACTCAAACTTTATTGTCCACATTGATGAAACAAATATCTGATCTTTGCTCATCAGCACTCTTTCATTTTGCTTTTAAGTATAGCCTTTAATGACTGATTCATTTTGCAGTGCACTAATTTTTATTTGACCTAACATCATGCCTTAGTTTAACTTGTCAGTTTTCTTGATTTCTCCCATTATTTTCTATTTTCCTATCATTTTCCCATTCTTCTAGGACTTGTATAAGAAACAGTCAAAGTTATCTTTCCATTTTTTCTACAGTGAATTGGCTGATATATAAATACAAAATGGCTCAGAAATCAATGCACAGTATATTGCACATTATTTTATATTGTTCCAAATATACAATTGGGACATAATATATATTGTCCCTCTCCCCAAAAGCACTGCATTTACTCTGAGTTCTAAGAATCTGAGTTAGGTCCTTAGAAATTAATTTTAAATTCTCCCAAGAAATTCTTTTGAATTCAAGAGAAAGTAGCATACCTTAGCCCATTTATTGTCTATCTCCCACAATTACCACAGGGTTTTCTCTGTACCATAGATGTCAGGGCTGTGAACTTTCACTTTCTTTCTTTCTTTCTTTCTTTCTTTCTTTCTTTCTTTCTTTCTTTCTTTATTTCTTTCTTTCTTTCTTTCTTTTTTCTGCTTAATTCACAAAAAGGGTTCACTAACAAGCTTTGGAGAAAGAACAGGTTTTTTATAATATTACTTTTACCAGAACAAAATCCAAAGATAGTGAGGCAAAGAATAACACAGACAGATCCTGATAAGGATGTTATTGTCTCTTTAAATGTTTTTATTACTGAGTCTCTTACAGAAAATTCAGCATGCTCTTTTCAGTGTCTTTATATTTGAGTACCATACAGGACACAAAGGTAGGTTTTAATTGGAATTTCTGCTGTTTTTCTTGTCACATATTTTACTTGAACACAAAAAACTGTTATCTTCTCCTGAAATAAAATAACAGGCAAACTGAAACAGAATAGATAGACAGATAATAGATCTCCTTATTATATTTTTCTAATGTTATTCCCAATGATTAAAAGATATTTGAAACTTTTATTATCTCAAATAAAAAAAAAACCATTAATGAAAAGAATACATTTTTAGAATATTATCAGACTCAGATGAAGCCACAAGAGTTAGCGCATATAAAGATTCGGGTATATATTGTTGTGGACTCCACGCCTAAGGACATGGACAAGATTATGGAAGTGACTCAAGAAATAATATTGATAATAGGAGCAATTTTGGAATTATAGGGTATTATGAATAACATTTTGATAAATGGCTACAACCCCTTTTTAAAAGAAAACTGGAGATTTCAATTGCATTGTTGTACTGTCAATGCACCATGCATTGTGCTAGAAAATAGAAATAGATAAGATGTGTGAAGTTTGTGAACAAGGGAAAGAGGCTTCTGACACTGGGACCAAAAGTTATATTGTGAAGGACAAAGCAAAGAATATCAATGAAGAATTGGAGCTCAAACCGCATAAATTGTAAGGATAATGAGTATGACAGTACATCTCGTGAAAAATAATAAGATAGTGTAATTTTATTTGGTGTTAAATTAGTGGGACATAATATATTTTGCATGCTCTCCAATAGTTCTTCATAGATTATGCTCAACAATAGATGATATTTGTAAGGACTTCAAAGTAGCATACTAATGTAAGCTGCTTTCAATTATTTTAGCTGTGTATGAGAAAAACCAATATGTGTGAAAAAGGCAATCTACATACTTACTCAAACTCAGATTATGAACTTCAATGCCTTTAGAACTGTTTTGTTCATAACAGAGAATTTGGAAGTTCTTGGACATTTTTTGTGAGGGTGTGTGTTTGTGTGTGCATGTGTTTAGACTGTACGATTGACCTTGGACATGCTTGGAACACATTGCTAACTGAATTTGCTTTGCCTGGCAGAGATATAGAGACATATTAAGATTACTAAAGACTTGTACTCTGATTAGAAAGTCACAAAATCTGAGATAAAAGATCTGACACAAGTTCCAGAGGGGAAAAAATGTACATTTGAATATTTATACTCAAAGATTAAGACAGCAAATCAAACTTTTAATGAGAAAAAAACAATAAATTACTGAGATGTTGAGAAGACAAGGTTTGACTGTCAAGATTTGAAGGAGAGAGAAATTTCTAGTCTCATTCTCAGAACACTAAGCTCTAAGATTCATAGCCAATAATCTGGCTAAGTCCACATTCCATCCATGATCGCTTGTAGCTTTAGTAGCAAAATAACATGCAGCTATACTCTGTCTCATAGCAGATAGATTGAATTATTCATGAAGAAATATAGACAGCCAAAAGTATCAAACTATCAACAGTTGTCTCTGGAAGTAAATCAAATTTAAAGAAAATACTGTCTTGAATGGAAAGAATGAGGTCAGAAAGAGGAAATAAGAGGAAAAGAAGAGAGAAAAACCTTCAGAAAGAAGAGTGTGTAAGACAGAAATCAGTTTAATATTGGACTTGTTAGCTAATTGTGATAAGAAGATAAGAAGATAAATAATCACATAGTCATCTTTCCAGTATTTGTTTTTATAGTAACAATACTACAATAAAATATAACCTATAATACCTAATGTTGTATGTAATATGATAACAATTTAAAGCTACAAAGAGTTTTTAAATTTTATAACAGATTAAAAGCACAAAGGGTATATGATGAGTTAAATACATAGGACAATATATAAAAGGGAAATTTTAAAGCAAAGAATCAATTCATATAGAAGACAAATGGGATATTGTAATACTTGGATAAATATATTATTGAAACTTCAGGAAAAGAAGACAAAGGAGAAAGAAAAATTATAAAATATAGAGATACTAATGATTTTTAAATCTTGTATGTATGTATGTATGTATGTATGTATGTATGTAATGTATTTAGATTTTATTCCTCTCCTTGTCCACCCTCCAACTGTTCCACATCCCAGGGTTTCTCTGTATAGGTTTGGCTGTCCTAGAACTCACTCCCTCTACTTCCTGTGGCTATGTCCATTAGAATTCCTGACTTCCTGTTCCTCTCTATGAGTTTATTCTATGTTCAATCCCTGATAACTGGTTGCTTGCTCCACCTCTTGACCTATGGTTGACTTCTTTAAATCCAGTTTATAATAAATGGAAAGCTCTTGAATTTAAAAAGTGTAATAGTTCTGAGCCACACCACAACCAGAAACAAGTTTTTCCAGTTAATAACACAATCTTGGCATTCAAAATGTGATCAAATATCCTGCAACAATCTGTAACTTCAAAATCAACAATCCTGACATCTTTCCTTTTCTTTCTTCCTTTCTTCCTTTCTTCCTTTCTTCCTTTCTTCTTTCTTCCTTCCTTCCTTCCTTCCTTCCTTCCTTCCTTCCTTCCTTCCTTTCTTTCTTTCCTTCCTTCCTTCCTTCCTTCCTTCCTTCCTTCCTTTCTTTCTTTCTTTCTTTCTTTCTTTCTTTTTTTTCTTTATACAAATACACATACTCAGACCTGCATTCCATATAAACACACACACACACATATAGAATTTACAGTGAGAGAAATGAAATGAAGAGGTCAAGTACAATGTATTTCTCAAGCCTTGAAGCACTTCTGCATAATATTATTATTGTGCATATAGGCCATTTTGTACTTGCTGGTAGGCAGGAGGATGTATAGGTACACAGAAGGTTTGTAGTAATTATTCTGATCTTCTGATAAGTTTTCAAATATTAAAACGTCTCTCCTTGTGAACATTTTCAGTGGAGAACTAAATCATGGAATGGTAATCAAGTTCATCAGCAGAAATTATTTTGAAAATTATTTTGCCTTATTTACTGAAGTCAGTATATATATACATATACATATATGTATATATACACACATATATACATACATATATATGTATATATACTAATTTATATAATTATACTATATATTATACTATAATATTTATATAGTATATATATAATTTATATAATTATACTATATATTATACTGTTATAATATATAGTATATATTATACTAATATATATGTATACATACATATACATATACTAATATATATGTATACATATACATATACATATACATATATATATATATATATATATATATATATATATATATTAATTTCACATTTGTTGTGTGACTTTTCTTGTGGAGACCTAAAAGGAACAAGTATCAACAAGGAAAGAAAATACACCACCAGACCAAAGGAAGGATCTCATCTAGGTCCATCTTAGTGAATTATAGAAATATTTATGGCTCTTTATAGGCTTGTTGGCAAATCAACTGAAGCTACACAGCCAAGCATTTTTTGTATACTTACAAACATCTATTATGAAGCCTCCTACTCTCAGCTTGTGTAGTCTACACAAAAATCTGCACCACTGAAAAATTCAACAAGATCACTCCCTCCCAGCTATCTATAGAACTAAAGAGTTACACCCTAATCAATTGTTTCAATTTATGTAGTACTTAAGACAGGATGAGTGGCCTGTGGATATTTTAATGGCCCACAAGTTCCATGGGCATCTCATTTTCATCCAAGGAGGTATGTTAGTAGGCCAAACTCCTGAAAGTATCCTGCAGGTGACTATGGCTGATGTGATTCAAACAGCAATCAACCTATGTTACCCAGAGGAAAACGTTGTGCAACAACATACATGGTCAATATACAATTATTCAAAGGATCAGAAGCAGCACATTCACGAAGTCACAAAATTATAAACCCACACTATCCAGCAACAACAGAGTGAATAATCAAACCTTGCTATATTCATATAAGAAAACATTCTATAGAAATGTAATGAGCACAGTGAGATCACAAACACGTGTGCCAATATATCATGCTCAATCAA
The DNA here is from genome assembly GCF_011762505.2 of Arvicanthis niloticus. Lineage (NCBI taxonomy): Eukaryota > Metazoa > Chordata > Mammalia > Rodentia > Muridae > Arvicanthis > Arvicanthis niloticus. Next base: position 21,424,027 of record NC_133430.1, on the reverse strand, counting down.
AAGGAAAAAAATCTATAATGATTAAGTGTATAATTTTTTAAATATAAAACTAGTTGACAATTAATCTCTGATGTTAAAGTACTGATAATTATTTAATTTAGAAACAGGTCACCTCGATATATATGATAGAAGGATTTATTAATTTTTTAAATGTACTCTTTCTCTCTTGGTATCTTTAAAAAGATGTTCATTTAAAAGGAAGTAGTTAAATTGTACCTTTATGACAAGGACATTTTTCTGCAGGTAGGCTCTCAGTTAAATGAACTAAGCAAAAGTAAAATGTGTAGAGCATGTACTACTTATAGACTATCATAAAATTATCACACTAAAATGAAGTTGTCCTCTGCAGTAGAAAACTCAGATGTTGGTACATTTCTTCTGAAAATTATGATGCACCAGGATTATTTGTCATTTTCATTAATATCATAGTTTTCGTATAGAAGTTAGTAGCTTTGTATAAAAGAAAGGTCTATATTTTCCTGAACATGGGCATTTTATTGACATTTGTGTAAAAGAGCAGTCTATCCATACAACAGAAATGTGATAGACAGTGAGAATTCAACAGGTCTAATTAAGTAACTATTGTGACAGTATTTTAAACAAAGGAAGTCATTAGCAGATTTAGTCTAAAATAGGATATTTGGCACTAAGAAAATATCCATATTTGTGATTAAAATCCCCAATCTGAGCCTCGAATGCAATTAATGATATGATGAGTCAGGTGGCATTTAGGAGGAACATTTTATTCTCTGCAGGAGGATGGAGCAGTCATACTCAGGCAATAGTATGGTTTGAATTAAGAAGTCTAAATGCTGGAAAGAGATTCCAAATCTGAAATTTCCAAATGACAGTTTAGATACATAGTGCCAAATGTTCTCTGTCTCACGCTGTGCTACTGAAAGCCAAGAAAAACTAGGATACAACAAAGGGACTTTTTGTGCTACGTGTAGAGGTCCAAATCAAGAAATGTATTTAGGCTGGGGGCCATTAAACCAAGTGTTGCATGCTAAGCCCTGTGCGGCTAATACTGGACCAGATGACAACCACATTCAAGAAGGTTAGAAACCTATCTCCAAAGAAGAGTTGTTGGAGGTGCTAGTTTGAGTTTCTGTATTTATAGGATCATAATAATTTCATTAACCATGTGAGTGTAATTCAGGGAGCACATTAACACTTGGCAACATGTGAACCACATTAAGGGATGAAGCACAGACTTTGTGTTGACTGGGAAGGTCAATATGGCCAACATGTATGTATTATTTTGTTAGAAAAGATCAGTGATGTGTCTGAATAACTCAAAACATCTGGATATGTATAAATGATTGTAAGGAAAAGCTCATTTGTTGGCATCATGTACAATTGGTAACATCGAGGGATTAAACTTGCTCGTCATTGTCTGGGAACATTGACTAAGATGATGAAATATTGGGTTTCCATAATTAAAGGTTGTATTTTGTGTGCATTTAATAATTTCCCAATTTTTTCCTCCACAATTTCATTTTTTTACATGTGGAACACTTTCCAAGTGGCTTTGTGGCTTTTGTTGTTTTTACACTAGTATGGATAAGATGAGAATGTGACCCATTTTAAATTTTTAACTCAGTTTTTCAGTTTTCATCCCTAAGGTTTTGTATTGAATATAAAATTGAATACTCTGGACATGAGTATAACATATGATATATATGATATCACACAACAAATGAGACAAAAATGCATAAATACATTATCATATATTCTCTCCTCTGGAGTGTTGATATTATAGATTTTACAGTTTTGTTTTAATCACTACCACAAAGTCTTTATTATGTTACTCATGATAGTTAGAATTCACTATGTATGCTCATGCTATTCTCTAATTATTAATCCTTTTATCACTACACTTTTCCCAATCCTGTCCTTAACAAGCATGTATTACCATGTTTAACTATGCTGCTCTTTGAGCAGTGTTTCTCCACATAATGTATTAAAGTTTCAACAGTATTGAGGTAGTTATTTTATTTTGACAGAGAATAAGGCTGCTATAATCTACTTCTCACATATGACTGCTTGACTGGCAATGTACACTTATTAATTGGATAAACTATATTATTAATAGAAGGCTCTGAAGTTTAATCTTCTTATGGAGCACCAGTATGTATTGCTGTGCCCTCTTGTAATGACACTGAGTTGCAGGTCTGAGTCAGCAACACAATAATGAAAGGGAACTATGGGTTTGCTAATAAACATATCATAATGAGAGGACTATGTACAGGAACATCTTCACAAATGAAAGAAGCAAGCTCAGGGAAGGTCTGATAGCGGTTTAAAGATGCCACAAAACATGTATCTGACATTCATCTCAGAATTCAATCAGTCATTGGTATCAGTCATTGATGTAGACCATACATGTTAGTAAAAACAAACAGATATAAGGGCCTAGATATTGAAAACGCAGATCTTTTCTGGACAGAGTATGTTGACATTTGCCCTGGATGAGTGCAATTTTATTCACACTAAACATTTTTTACAAGCTTTGATTTTTCCATTGTTTCCATTCATTTGACCAGCAGACTTGCTGTACTCACACCATTTTACTGTTTAAAGAAAAGATAGAATCAGATGCAGATTATCATTGGTATCATATTTGTTACAATAATTTAAAGATATGACTAACAGTTGTTCTTTCTTATTTTCAACTAATACAACTGATTAAGTACTCATCATGAAATTTATATCATTTTCTATTTATTTAGGTGTACATACAAACACACATAAGCATGCACACACACACACACACACACACACACACACACACACAGATCTTTAGGTAAGATAAAATGCTTCCATGAGATAGAGATTCAACATTAGCAAGCAAGTAAGACATAAAGATATTTATGGACTAGTTAATGTGGAAACTAAGATTGAAAAAATGAAAATGACTTTTGATAGTTGCATACAGTCATATTTTACAATTCTTTTCAAAGCTCTATTGGTCCTAAATTAACTTGTAATTTTAGCACTTATTTTATTATGCTCTAAATATGAGTATGAATATATATATATATATATATATATATATATATATATATATCCCTACTCCATGCCATCCATTTAATTGCTCTGGTATTTATGTGTGAACATTATCAGCTCAATGCTAGTAATTGAATCATTGAAAAATTGCGTGGCATGATTTTAGAAACATAAAATGTAAAATGGCTGCTACTTTGCTATTTATTTCATAATATACACACGTGTGCGTTTGTGTTTATGAATGTGTGTTTCTGTGTGTAGTCAACCAACTTCAAACACTTCTCTTTGTTCTAACATGCATCTGTGATGTTTTTCCTCATGAAAATTGCAAATAAACCCTCAAATTCATTCTCCCTTTTACTATTCAACAAAATGTTTTTAAAGACAACATACAATTAAGTAGTTTAACAGAAGGGAAATGCCTAATTATTATAAGAGGATATTGTCTTCCTCCCTAAACCTGCCCAGTCCATGCACTTCAATAGTCTTCCTTTCTAAACATCATCTATCCAATGCACTTCAATACTCAGCCTATTTTATAATTAACATATTTGATAATTAAATATGTATGGTGTTAACAGTAATTTAGTTATATTTGAAACCATTATCTAGATGGTAAAGTTTAATTAATCAATATCTCAATAAATGTGATTTCAGGAAACTAGAAAACACACAATATTATTGTATGGCTGTGCCCAAACATGTATACATTTTTCTATGTATTATTTATTTCACATATGTATGTATATGTTCATCTGTTTGTGGCTATACATGCCTGTTTGTGATCATTTTTACAAAAGCCAGAAGACAACATCAACTGACTTTCTTCAGGATCTGTCCACCTGGATTTTAAAAAGGCTCTGGTCTTTGGCCAAGAATTGACCAGCTATCTATGAACACTCACTTCTTCGGGACTGGCAATAAAAGTAGGTAATGCCAGTGGTGGTATCTGAGTAAGAATGGCTCACATTGGTTCATGTATATGAATTCATAGTTCTAAATTTTTACAACTGTTTAGAAAGGACTAGGAGATGTAGCTATTTTGGAGAAGGTGTGTCATAGTGAGTGGGCTTTGAAGTTTCTAAAACACATTCCAGACCCAATTTCTTTCTCTGCCTCCAACTTGAAGATAATATGGAAAAACTCAGGTACTGCTCCAGCACCTTGCCTACTTCCATGTTGCCATGCTCTCATCAATGGTAGTCATATACTTACCTTCTGAAATTGTAAACAACCACCCAATCATGTACTTTCTTCAATAAATTAAACACACAAGAATGTATGTGCCAGCATGTTCAGCATTTTAATGTGGGTTCTAGGAATAAAATTAAGTCTTTCATCCTTGTCCAACCAGTGCATTACCAAATTTGCTATCATGATAGCTTGTGTGTTATGTTTCTAAATGTGTATGATTTATGTGGCTTTGAATGTTGTTATTTTTGTGGGTGATAATGGATCTCTGGGGACTGATTATGGCCTTATGTATATTTAAAAAGCATTATGTGATTAACATATGACCCTGGCCTCTAAGTTGCATATTAGAAAGTACATATATATGAAATTTCCCTGTTTTGCATTCTGTCACGATTTAAATTTCTAAGATACTTGCTTAATTACCATCAATAATTTCAATTTCTTGCTTTAGTTTTTCAGTGCTTTAAATTTAGCGTTTCTTTGCCCAGATTATGATCTTGGCTCCATAATTGTTTTAAAATTTTATATTTATTTACTCACTTCTTCCATGCCACAGAATGCATTTTTTAGTTCACATATTTGGATTAAAATGAAAAAATTCTAGTGTTGAAAATAGCAAAGGTTAATAGCCCAGAGCCCTGGACCTTCATGACTAAAATGTTTATTTCAGAACAGTAAACTCACTGCAATATGACAGCTAATATAATATATATATGATATATATATATATATCACATATATATTACATATTACACATTACACATTACATATTATATATTATATATTACATATTGCATATTGTATATTACATATTACATATATAGTATATAACATATAACATATTTAGGATAATATTTTTTGTAACTATGATGATTTGTTCAAAGTTCTTTTGTTTTTGAAGTTGTCAAAGAAGAGATTTAATTAATTTTAAATGATAAATACACTCAGTAAAAGTGATTTTAATAAAAATATGTGTCAGATATTTCATGATACATGTAAATCTAATTGTTGCTTTTAAAAAACTTACTAGAAATCATATATTTCAAGTATTTTGAGTGTAAGTCATTTAAAAAAAATCATAACAAATTTTTGTTGTTTGTTTTGCTTTTCTTTCAACTGTTTTTTGGATATTTTCATTTTTTACATTTCAAATGTTAATCCCTTTCCTGGTCCCCCACCATGGAAACACCCTATACCCCTTCCCTGATTTTATGAAGGTGTTCCCTTACCGACCCACTTACTCCTACCTTCCTGCCCTCGAATTTCCCTACACTGGGGCATCAAGAGTTTACAGGACCAAGGGCCTCTCTTTCCATTGATGCCCAACAAACTGTTCTCTGCGACATATGGGGCTGGAGCCATGGGTCCTTCCATGTGTACTCCTTGGTAGGTGGTTTAGTACCTTGGCGCTCTGGGGGGGGGGGGGTCTGGTTGGTTGATATTATTGTTCCTATGAAGATGCAAACCACTTCAGCTCCTTCACTTCTTTCTTTGGGAACCTCATTGGGGACCCCATGCTCAGTTCAAAGGTTGACTGTGATTATCTGCCTTTGTATTTGTCAAGTTCTGGCAGAGTTTCTCAGGAGACAGCTATATCATGTTCCTGTCAGTATATACTTCTTGGCATCCCCAACAGTGTCTGGGTTTGGTGACTGTATATGGGATGGATTCCCAGGTGGGGCAGTCTTTGTATGACCTTTCTTTCAGTCTCTGTTCCACACTTTGTCTTCATATTTGCTCCCATGAGTATTTTGTTCCCCTTTATAAGAAGGATTGAAGCATCCACACTTTGATCTTTCTTCTTCTTGAGCTTCATGTGGTCTGTGAATTGTATCTTGGGTATTCAACAGAGGAATGAATATAGAACATGTGATACATTTACACAATAAAGTACTACTCAGCTATTAAAGATGATGACATCATGAAATTCTTAGGCAAATGGATGGAACTAGAAAATATCATCCAGAGTTAGATAATGCAATCACAAAAGAACACACATGGTATGTACTCAGTGATAAGTGGATATTTGCCCACATACTTGGGATACCAAAGATACAATTCAATGTTTTCTTATATGTGGAAAAAAGCTGATATCTGTTTATCAGTTAACAAATGTGTTTCCATCATATCTCCTTCAAGAAGTAATTAATTAAATTTCTAAGTCTCTCTTAATCAGTTAACATCTCTAGGGCAGAACTCATTTTTAGTAAATCAGAGAACATGTTTTAATTTTTCTGTCTTCTATCTACTTTAATATTGATTAACTCCAACAAGAACTAATGTAACATAATACCTAGAAAAGTAGTTATTTGCACTATCATGCATAGACATGATTTGTTGATATTTCTCTTTTGTACAAATAAGATGATCAATTTGGCAAAGGCTAGACTTTAGATTTTGTTTCTACAATAAAATAAACAAAAACACAAATAAAAACAAGGTCAATAAATAGTGAAGAAATTATTTTTTGTTCTTCTATGGATATACTTTACCACTAGATATTTTGTTTTAAAATGTTTGCTTTTGGATTATTAAAATACTATTTAATACCTCATTTTCTGAATATATTTTTATTCACCCTCCTTTCTGATTCCGTAATCTTTCTGTTTCTCATTAAAATGAAATATAATTAACAGCAATAACTTAAAATAAGACAAAACAGAAACAAACAACTCAGATAGAGTAAAGCAAACAAATAGAAGAAAAAGAACAAAAGAAATGCCAGAAAAAACAAATATAGTTGCAGAGACAAATACATTCAAACATACAGAAATCCTCTAAGATCATAAAATTTTAAGTCATAACATATATGAAATGAACATGTAAATTATATATAATAATTAATCAAGCAAATAAATAAATAAATGGAAACTTATGAAATTAATAAATCTATCATTTGACAAAGCAGTAAACTTCAAAATGGCAAATGTTACTTACAAAGTACATATTTGATAGAGTGCTAAAATTTAAAACATATAATTTAAAAACTGAACATTAAGAAAACTTTCATTAAGATAAAAGTGTTAGTTTGAAATAACCAAATTAAAAATGGGTACAAATGTAAAATGAATTCTTAGAAAAGGAAATGCAATGACTGAGAAACAAATTCAATGCTCAATATCTTTTATCATCAGAGAAAGACAAAAGAGAGATTCTTCAAACTTTCTGTCAGAAAGGCCAAGATCAATAAAACAACAGAAATATCATACTGGGTATGTGGAGCTCTCATCCATTGCTAGTGTGAGTGCAAACTGGTACAGCCACTATGGAACTTTTTGTTCCTCATAAATATTGAAATTGATTTACCTCAAGATATAACTATACTATCCTTGGGCAAATAGCCATCTTTGAGCATGATCCTACTAGAGAGATATTTGTTCAATAATGTTCATTGCTGCTGTATTCAGAATAGCTTGAAATTGGAAATAGTCTAGATGTTCATCAACTGGTGAATGGATAAAAAATGAGATAAATTTACTCAACGGAATATTACTGAGCCATTAATAAAAATGAAATGAAATTCACAGGTAAATGGGTGAACTTAGAAAATTCATCCTGAGTGAGATAACCTAAACCTAGAAGGAGCAAATAGTATAGTTATGGATAGACCATGGAAGCATGAATAGAAGGATAAAATAGGGAGCAGAAAAAGAGAAATAAGGAAGGGAATGTGGAGAGGGATAGGTAAAACTAAGACTTATTTAAAGGTTTTTATGAAAATGTGGCTTAGTAGACACTTCCTAAAATGCATTCGTGTATGAAACAGGTCTAAATTAAATTACTAAATAATGGGAAAAACAGAACTCTAAATAGAATATCTTCTCATTATATGAAGATTACGATGTATAAAATGAGTTACATCTAACAGATTTTTTGGTGGAAGAAGTCTCATCTGTACCTTCAAGCCACCACAACCATGGATAAGACACTGATTGCTATCTACACACTGCAGTTAGTGCCCAACTGCTGAAAAATAAACAAAACAAACAATCAAAATACCTCTATAAAACTTATTGAACATGAAGAATTTGGATTGAGGTCTGCCTATAGGTGGTCTTCACCCTTGCTGACTAGCATTCAGTATACTTGAAGGAATCTGCATTTGACCAAGGGAAAAATAGGAAATAAAAGTCAGCTACAAACTGTGTTATCAGAATTAAAGCTATGCTAGTACAATAGTGGAACAAAGCTTGGAGTAACCAGTCATCACTTCATTTGATCTAAGGCTTGCTCCATGAGATAGAACCCCATTCTTGACACTGCAGTGGTGGCTAAGAACAGACTCTTTCTCCAAAAGTGTCTTGCTGGGTAGAAAACTCACAGTTAAAGCCAGGGCTCAAGCACAGCAGTAGAAATAAACCAGAGTGAGCTGAATTTTTGGAGATTTTTTATTTGTCTGCTAATTCATTGGCCATTTTTTTTTAACCTAAACGTCTTTTGCTTATATAGTATAATATCCAGTTTCGTGCTTTGATAGGATTTCTGTGCTTGCAAGTGTGTCTCTATGTCTATATGTGTCTCCTCTGTTTTTTCTTTGATAGTTGCCGTCCCCATCTTTATCCCTTTCTTTCTCAAGCTCTCTATTTTATAATATATAACAGGATACACTAAATCTAATAAAAGAGAAAGTGAGAAATAGCCTGGAACACATTGGTACAGAAAACAATTTCCTAAACAGAACACTAATGACTCAGGCTCTAAGATCAACAAATGATAAATGGGACCTCATGAAACTGTAAAACTTCTGTAATGTAAAAACATGCAATAGAACAAAACAAAACAGAGGACTAATATTGAAAAGAAAGATAAATAAAGAATTTAAGAAATTAGATTCCAAAAACTTAGGGTATAGTGCTAAACAGAGGATTCTAAATAGAGGAATCTTGAATGGCTGATAAGCACTTACAACAATATTTAACATCTTTAGTCATCAGGGAAACACAAATCAAAATGACCCTGAGGATCATCTTAAACCAATCAGAATGGCTACAATCAAAAACTCAAGTGATAGCACTTGCTAGAGGGTGGGAGACCTCAGATGGGAAAGGCTCTCAGAAGTCAATGCTGGTCAAATTAGCCAAGATGCCTAACAGTGGGAACATGAGACATGAAAAAAATGCTTCCTCTAGCCAGGCAGGATCCTCAGTGGAGGAATAAGGACACTAAATCACCCACAAGACGTCTGACCCAAAATTTGTTCTGTCTAAAAAAAAATGTTGGGACAAAGATGGAGCAGAGACTAAATGAATGGCCAACCACTAACTGGCTCAACTTGGCAAGCACCAATCCCTGACACTATTAGTGATACATTGTTATGCTTGCAGACAAGAACCTAGCATAAATGCCCTTTGAGAGTCTCTACCTGTAGGGCGCTGGAAGGGTATCTTGGTTCTTGGATGGGCATGAGCCTGAAACCCCATATTCCAAGGGAGAAATGGTAAGTGTTTGGCCATGCCCCCAGAACCCAGTGTCCAGTCATGCGGTCTAATCTGCATTTAATCCGCACAGTTCAGTTCAGTCACATAGGACACAGGTAGAGGGCGTTGCTACAGGCCTCAGCCTCAAAATTTCCATATTAATGAGTTACCTAAAGGCCAGAGGGCATAGCTAATTAAGTTATTCCCTCCCAGATCCTCCCCTCTTCCCCCTCCCTATTTAAGCCAGGGCCACTCTGGCTTAATGGGGAGAGCTGCACCCAGACCATCTACATTCACCATGAACAATGAACTCTTGGATACCCACAGACTCCCTTGTGTCTATTGTAGCCTGCTGTCTTGTGACCGTGGAGGACTTCCCCACAACCCAGCTGCCGATCCACTGCAGCTTTTTTCTACATCTACCCAACAGCTGACTAAAACAGATGCAGATACCCATGGTCAAACCCTGAATAGAGGAGAGGGACTTTTATGGAAGTGTTGGGGAAGGATTAAATTCACTGAAGGTGATAGGAACTCCAGAGGAAGTATAACAGAGTTCTCTGAGCCCTAGGGGAAGATTTATTGGAGACATCTCATTTATGGATGAGTGTTCTAAGTTCTCATCCTCTGCATAATGTATGGCTGAGGGTCTTTGTATTTGTGCCCATCAACAGCAGGATGAAGCAGCTCTGATGATGGCTGAGTAAGTCTGCGTATTTCTTTGATCAAAATTGCATTGTCCTCTTCTGCTAATGTGTGTGTATGTGTGTGTGCATGCCAGTGTGTGTGTGTGTGTGTGTGTGTGTGTGTGTGTTATTGCATTTATTTAAGATGACCTGTATGAGGATGTATGGGTATGGATGGGTTATACTCACTAAACTAAGAGTCATACACCAGTCCTATCACACCACTTGTATTTTAATCTAGTAGGTTTTAACACATATCTCATTATGTTACCATCTAATGGTAACTGCATAATGAAAAGTAAACTCTTAGTGCTGGTTATTTGAAAAGCTTTAACTTGCAGATGAATTTCTTCTGTTTTATTCTTCTACCAAACAGAACAACTAAAAATATTGTCAAAAAGTTTTTGATAAGTACTCTATATTTTAGTTGAAGGATGTTCATTTGCAGCTAAATGTTTCTGGGAAGTGATATATATATATATATATATATATATATATATATATATATATATATATTCCTTGGCTTAAAGTGAGTTTAAGAAAAGTTGAAAATATTGTAAGTTGAGATGCATTTAAATCACATAACCTGTTGCACACCATAACATGATAAGACAGTGCACAGTAGAGTATGGATTAAACATTATGGATAGACATATGTCAGTCTAGGAGATGTGGATGACCGCAGCTACCCAGTGTTGTGAGAAGATATTGCACTCCAAGCACTTTTAAGTCAAGAAAACTGGAAATTCAAAGTTCTGTTTCTGCTGGCAATTTGTTGTTTTCACATGTTCCAAAACTAGAAAAAAAATCCTATTAGCAGTATGAATAGAGATGTCTTTTATCTGTACATCCTAGAATATTTATTTTGGAAAGTGTTGCAAAAGAAGGATGGTATTAACCTTGGACTAGAGTCTAAAGCATTAATCTGTCCAGTTTCACTGTCAATGTAGTGTACACTAATAGAGACTCCCACTTGGAGATATACTGTAAGAATCCCCCATGCCAGATGATGTCACCTATCTAATCCTCCTGTCTCCAGTTACTTTCTCGCCTCTCACTTTCTGCTAAAAGATCCTTCTAAACAGAATATAGTAATATTAACATATTTACATGTTTTATAAAGTTAATTTAAAAACTGAATATTTTAAAATCTATTACAAGTCCATTATTTTATTATTCTTGATTTAATCTATACACAATTTTAAACCCCTAGTTCCTTCAAGAGTTCAACTTTCTTCATTAACTTTATACCCAGGTTTTTCTTATTGAGGGTACTCTTAAGCAGTGGGCAGGACAGAGTAACTCACAGATTCCATTCTTTTGCATGCACTCTTTCTCCTGTCTAGAATGTCAATATTTTTCTGTCCAGAGAACCTCCATTCCTGTTAGGTGTATAGATCTATGTCTAAGAATATCTCCTTTATCCACAGACCCAAAGTGTATATATATATATATATATATATATATATATATATATATATATGATATATACATATATGTCATATGCACACAAAAACACAGAAAGAATGAGAAGACATGTGTTGCAAATTCTTAGCCTGTGTGTCTGTGTTTGTCTGTGTATAAAACATCTCTGAATCTCAGAGCATAAACACACATAAATATTATAATATCTCAAAATACTTTATATAACAAAACATAATTTAGAAGCATTAGAGATTGGAAAGTATGTTGGTGCACAGCCATAGTCAGTTACTCTAGCATGCTTGCTGAGGCAGAAAATCACAATGTCAAAGGCAGCTTTGTCAGTCCGAGTGAGAACATTTCCAAAAACAAACCAACAAAACTGTTAGTTGCCTATATATAAATATACATGTTTAAAACAGTGCACTTAATATATTACTAAAATTTATATTGTGTAATATGGTTTATAGTTATTAAATATCTGTAAAAATGTACATCTTCATACCGTTTACTATATCATGAAAATATAACTTAGAACAGTATGGTTATTTTGCAAATAACTGGGGTATTCTTCTGATTATTCTGATTATTCTGATTATTCTGATATTATTAAGGGGTTTGTTGATTTTGAGTCACAATGAAGATATGATGTGAGGACCTTGTTAAAAAAAAAAAAAAAAAAAAAGGTAACTTTCCTCTAAATGAACTAGTGGAATAAACACCATTTGTAGAGTATTCCAAAACACTACAGGACCACTTTTCCATTAGTAAAGCATGAATGCATGACATTTATGAAATATTGGTCTCATTTTCCTTGCAAACTTAGCGATAATGGCTGGAATGGATAAAGTTGGAACATAAGAGTTAGCTTGGAAAATCAGATCCTAGTCATTCAAGATGGAGCACTGCCCCGGGTATCACATTTTACCTGTGTCTATAAATAAATCTTGCACTTTAAAGATGTTCCTCATACCAAACAAACATATTTACTGCAGAAGAAACTACAGCTAGCTTTCTCCAAAATTGTTGTCCCATAGATCCTTCCCCTCCAGAGAGATAAATAAGAACAGCATACCTTTTCAAATCATACTCTCTTGCACATGCCGGAATGACTAGTTTTCAACTCTCTTGTCTTTTTTTGAGAAATGTAACATCTAACTCTTTTGAATTATGTGAGGAGAGACAGTGTATATTTTCTGCCTTAAAAGCAATTTAGTGTGGAGTTCTCTGGCACAAAGGCAATTCAGAAATAGCTGAAGCTTAAAAATTGAAACTCCCCCTTGCCTAGTATATACAGAAAGAGTTATTCAGAATTAGAAATGTTTTAAAATGCTAAGTAAAACTTGTAGCAGTGATTAATTTTTCAAACATTAATGACAATGTGACTGTCTAATTGAGCCAATATGTGGACAGAAACTGGACAAGCCATGAGCTATTTGGCAACATTTCTATTCTTTTTATTCTTTCAAACAGATGGAGAAGTTGAAGAAAATGAAATATCAAAAGTATAGACATCTTGATGTTTCTTGTAAAATGGCATTTTAGAGATAATTTATATGAAATTTACTGAAATGAAAAATTTGGTTGAGGAGCAGTTTTAGTACATTGTTAAATTATAAAAGTAAACTCCATTTGATCTTGGAAGTAATTGGTACAAATTTCATCAACATTTCCTTATTTATGTATTTTCCCTTAAGTCGGTAGACCTGAATGTTATAAGATATTTGGACCTGTTTCTAGTTAATAAGTGGCTCAGCCTTTAGCACACACCTTTAATCTTTTTTGGATGGAATACAGATATGCTCTTAGTACTCATCTTTAATCCTAAACAATGAAAGTAAAGTTAGTTTGTAGAGGAATCAACCATATTTGAAAGTGAAAGATTTGACTGGATAACATATGCCCAACTCTTACAAGAAGAGGAAATGGAAGCATTTTAAGGAAAAGACAGTACAGTACAGTGCAGTACAGGAATTCTGTAGAGTTCTTGGAGAGACAGTAGAGCTGAGAGCCACATCAGTACAGAAGAAGAAAAAAAGGAGGCAGTTTTACCAGGGGAGTATTACGGATTTAAAAAAAGAACAAGCTAGACAGAGGTAAAGACAAAACAAGCAAGAGAATAAGTCAAAGATTACAAAAAGAGAAAAAATTGAGTCAAAGATTACAAAAAGAGAAAGAGTCAAAAGATTACAAAAGATTGCCAGAGTTAGTTTGAGGCCATTCAGGAGGGGGAGGAGGAGGGGGAGGAGGGGGAGGGGGAGGGGGAGGGGGAGGGGGAGGGGGGAGGGGGAGGGAGAGGGGGAGGGGGAGGGAGAGGGAGAGAGAGAGAGAGAGAGAGAGAGAGAGAGAGAGAGAGAGAGAGAGAGAGAGAGAGAACAGATTAAATCCGGCCTCTTAGAGAGAAGTTTTTAGCCAGAACAGATAAGTTAAACCAACCAGCAGAGATCAGAAAAATAAGTAGAAAGAGGTATGCTTATTCAGGACCATGTCTCAGAGGCTGAAAACATTCTTTGGCTAGATTAGATTGTACAGAGGCTAGAAAATTCCAGGACTAGCCTTAGTTTAACAGACCGAGGCTGAATGTATTCCGAGAATACAGGTAACTCTGGTGAACAAAAGAAACATTTGCACCTGAGTTTTCTCACCTCTAACAACATATCATATCTATTAATAATCATATACTTTTATATTGACTACTTATTTTCATTGTTAGACTTTATCATGTAATTCTTACAAGCTTTTAAATGATGTGTTCAGTATTAAAAGCATAATTCATTGGGAAGACTACAGATATTATAGTTATGGATATTATTAATATATACGTTTCAAAGTTAGATAACACGATACCAAACTTTAATTGATGTGTTATACAGCAATGGTTCTGATTCTGACTTCCTAACAAAAAAAAAAAAAAAAAAAAAAAAAAAACCAAAGCAAACAAAACCTTATGCTTAGTACACAAAGAAAATCTCAGACCTTACCCTGGTGCTTTTCATTGTACACAGCTTTAAGGTTCAGTGAGTACTTAAGGTAGAAGACAAAATTACTCTACGCAAATGTCAAGGTGGCTATATCCTGATGGATGATATAAGAAGAATACTTTAACATTTAAAGTTCACATTACTTTCAACAGAAGAAAGCCTTTAAGTATGTGCTGTGTCACTGGCAAATGTTGAAGTCATGTGCACTAAGACAGAAAATATGAAGTCCATTTAGAATGCAAAAAACACATATACCTATATGAAGACCAATACACAGCTATGTAGAAAATAGTTATATATGTAAATTAGTAGAACTAAATAGGTAACATAGAATTCCAATCAAAGATGCTTCCAAAACATCTGTTTTTCTGAAATGTGTAAATGATGCATGACATGCCTAAAGAAATCTATAGTTATGATATGATAAGGTACATCCACCCCAGGTCCATGTACTGGCTTGGTTTTCCAGAGATGAGTTTTTCAGAATTTGACACCTCTGACCTAATATTGTTTAATAATATGATGGTTTCATAACATGGCAACATTATTAGGAATTGGCAAGATGTAGGAAATAATGCCACTTTTCTTTACATAAAATTACCTTTTTTCTTCATTCTAATGAGAAATATTCTGGAATTTTCATATTTTTATGTAAACTTTTTCTTTGTAAGCTTCACTGATGTTTGTTAATAAGAATTTCCCTATGTCCAGATACGAAATTTTTTCTGTTAATTATCCTACATTTTTCTGTGGAAAATTTTATTTCCTTAGAGTAATTCCACTTATAAGTGTAGAGTATCTGCTATTTTTTACATTTGAAAGTGTTTTGAGATGTGAATCCATGTTATATTATTTCTTTTAAACAATCATTATATTCATTGACCGTGTATTCTATAATATTTACAATATTTATCTGGGTCTTTTATTTTCATTGATTAAACTGTTGTTATGTTTTTCATATACTATGTTTTTGGGTTGCTATCATTTTTAAACATGATTTTAACTTCAATAATATTGCACAACTTTCTCAGGTCCTTTTCCTAGTTCTATGCCATCCCAGCAACCCTCCTGATACCCCCTCAAGCTACCTCACTCTCAAGTGGTTGACCTTATTTCTTTGTTCATTATTTGTATATAATATGTATGTATGTATGTATGTATGTATGTATGTTTGTATGTAAGTGTCTGTATGGACAAAAAACACATACATGTGCAGATTGATGAATCATTTTTTGTTGGTGATGTGTCTATGCTTTCAAAGCAAACTATTCTGTATTAATTAATAAGGAGACTCATCTCTGGGAAACATTAGGTTTTACATTTCATCAGTCATGAGTTCACTATAGCCCCCTTTTAAGAGTGTGAGTCCATGATGAAATTTTATCCCTTCCACATTAACATGTGTATTAATATAGCACAGGGCAGTATGGGATGAGATTATGTCAGAGACTCCTTGACTCTTACAGTTTTTTGTCTCTTTTTAGCATATTCTCTGAGCCAATGATGTCAATCTTGTAATATAAAATTCTTCAAGAATTTAAACAAATAAAATTAAACTTTTTAAACTCTTGAGAAATAAAGAATAAAGAAAAAAAGAAAGAAAGTATTAATGAAAGAAAGAAAAAGGAAGGAAGGAAGGAAGGATGGAAGGAGAAAAATAAACACAATTATTCCAAAGCTTGTTACTCTAATAACAAAACTAGGAAATGAGACCCAACCCCAAGGAAAAATAAACAAACAAATAAAGTACAGAACATTATCTCTGATTGATATTGATGCAAAAGTCCTCAGGAAAATACAAGCAAAGCATTCAAATAACAAGAACATTACCTACCAAAACCATGTTGGAATTATCCCATAAATGCAGTATTTATTCAACATATGTGAGTCAAAACTATTATAAGCAGTATAAATGGTTTTGAAAACAAATGTTTACAAATTTGATTATCTCAATAAATCCAGGAAACATAATATCATGTTAAAGGTCCAAGAGAGAATAGAACTGAAGGGGATATTTCAGCATAATATGCATATAGCAAATCCTTAGCTGACATCATCCTAAATGTTGAAAAATCTCAAAGCAATCTAATTAAAATCAGGAATGAGCAGAGATGACCAATAATGCTTGACGCACAGACTACTAAGGCAGTAGAAGGAAACTGATGAAATAACAATAGAAAAATAAATAGTCAACCTTTTTTATTAGTGGATGATATGATAGTGTCTATAAGAGATGAAAAATTATTTATCAGAAAAGTATAACCCATGAAAATTTCAGCAAAGTGACATAGAACAAAATGAACTTACAAAAAAATCAATAGCCTTTCTATGAAACAACAACAAACACTGAGAAGTATTTCACAGGACCACATTTAAAATAGTATCAAAGGATAAAATATCTAATAAATGTAAACAAGGTGACAAAATTATTATTCTAATTTTTCTAATGTATTCAAGGTGACAAATTTATTATTCTAATAAATGTAAACAAGGTGACAAAAGATCTCTGCCAAGAAAATTCCGTATCTCTGAAAAGCTGTGGGAAGACTTCCATTGTATCTGAAGTCACTGTTCACATTCTAAGTCTTATAATGTAAAAGCATAAAAGCAGTAACCAAAGACCCAGCTTATCGGTCGTGTTGGATTTTTCCTCAAAGAACACAAGACTTTTGCTTTGCCTGTCAATAACGTTGACAAGCCAGCCATTAAGATTCTTCCTAAAGTGGAGTCAACTTCATACTGTAATAGCCCTTTCATTAGACTGATTTAAAATGAGATTAGACCTGTGTATAACCTCTCCTCCCATGGGGACCATCTTAGCTTGTTGGTATTTGAAAGCGGGTTATTTGACTGCTGTTGCACATACTCGGGGTTCAATTTTCTTTTTAACTTCAGCAATTTAGCTGAGTCCAGGTGTCTCCCAATGTGCAAGAAGGAATGTATTCCATTTCACTGCTGCTGCCTCTGTGTGTTTTATTAGGAAGACTGAACTATCTGTCTGTGCGACTTCTATTTGTGTTCATGCCTTTTTCTTATTCCAATTTGTCATGCTAACTCACATTGTCAGCTAAGACTTAGTTTGTTTCTCTCCTTTAGGTTTTTTTTTATTTTTTTTTTATTTTTTTTTTTATTTATTATTTTTTTTTTTTACATTCCTTGGCTTCTCCCTCTAGGATTCATCCCTAGGCAGAACAAGCTTTCAGCACAAAACACATTGCAGTCCCTTTCTGTGGAATAGAGATGAGGCATAATTCACCAGTCTTAAAGTGTGTGTGTGTGTGTGTGTGTGTGTGTGTGTGTGTGTGTTTTGTAAGAGAAATGTATGGTAGGGTTATACACTCCTTCTTTAGTGCTACCATGGCCAGAAGATTTTTTGTTGTGTTAATGTCAAGCTAGGAACATAAACTTTGATATACATTTCTATTAAGGTCTTTTTTTTTTTTTTAATTTTTGTGAGTTTCTGTATGAACGGGTGTTAAAATGCATGTATAATTGTGTGCATATGTGGGGATGCTAGAAGTCCATATGTGCTAATACTCTCTGTTGCTCTCCATCTTAACTTTTGAGACCAGAACTCACTCTGAACTTGAAACTTTTTGAATGAGCAGGCTGGTCAGTGAACAAAGCCCAGCAATCATTTCATCTTGGACTCCCCACAGCTAGATTTACAGGCAATGCACTGGCGTACCTACCTAGATATTGGTAGGGGCTAATGGTATGAGCTGGGGACCTTACGCTGTACCAAAGCACTTTACCAACTAAGCCATCTTTTTCAGCCGCTAAAGTATGTGCATATTTTTAATCTTGTTTCAGAATGGATGCACTTGTCATTAAATGTCTAAGAATAATACGGAAACAACAATAGACTTAATTAGCATATTTTACAAATTAATGTACTCTTCTAGATTACATTTGAAATACTTAATACTAAATATCACTCCTCTTCATTTTAAAACTTAAAATATACACACAATGTAAATTATGATTTGAAAAATACCAAAAGATTCTGTGAAATTGAAAGAAAATATTTTTAAGTGAGATGTTTCCATGTCCATCTTAGTAATAATTCTCTAAGGAGGGATGCTTAATTTTATTATTAGAAAGTCAACAGAAATGCTTAAAAATCAAGAGTCTAAATCAGATATAGAACTTAAACACTATCAAATAACTTATGACTCTAATATTTAATGTGAGATCTAATATAGAACACATTACTTGTGCATGCAGTAAAATGCCAGATGAGTTCCTTGGAAGTTGAAGCACATTATTTAAATGCTGCATCAGTGAGCAACCTTGTACCTTCTATGACATATTTACTTTACCTATGTTGTAGTGTGATACTGACATCATATATCTATATTCCTCATTTATTTCCTTCAAGTGTTTTATTCATCGGGAAAATCTTATCTGCAGCTTTCAGATTCACACATATTTCAAGGTTTGCAAAAGAGGCAAGAGAGGACAAAGATACAGAGAAATTAAGACAGAAATTAGTTCATTCAAGTCAAGAATATCCTAGAAAAATCTAGCAAGTGTATATCTGTGAAATTAATCTTAATGAGAAAAATCATTGATATGAAGAACTCTATATTGTTTCACTTTTATTTAAAATATGCAGTTACTATAATTTTAAGTATATAAGTGATTCTGGATAGTTTTCTTTCATGAACCTAGAATGAAGATGATAATTTTAAGAATAAAATTCACCATGGCAGAATGATATACTGTACTAGAATCTAGAGACAGAAAATTTAAACATATTAGTCCTTTTAAAATATTTTATGACATTCTTTGAAAGTTTCAATCATTGTTTATTATATTAATTGCTCTCATCTCCTCTTAGATCTACCAACTCTGTGGGGAGCCTACAGAAGGAGGATATCATCCCTGCAGCCATCTTGAGCCATATACCCTGATAAGAGATTTGATTACAATAGCCTACAACAGCTGAGTACACTCTGATAACATCTTGCTTTAGATACCCAGGATCTTCCCTTGGGTGTGTGAGACTTAAAGGTGTGTGACTTAAGGGCTTGACTTAGAGATCAGATTTAGAGACAAGGACTAAGGGCATGACTTAAAGGCATGACTTAGAGGTGTGGCTTAGAAGTGAGACATATAAAAGGCAAGAGGCAGACAGAAGAAGAACAGAGAATCAGGTAACAGATTATTAGGCACTCAGCAGTACAACTTGGAGTACAATTTAGAACTAGGAATTAGGTTAGAGAGAAAAACTTGGAGTTAGTTATTAGACTTTAGGCACTTGGCACTTGGAAGAACAAACTTGGAACTTGGAGGCACTAGGGACTAGGAACTAGGGACTAGGAACTCAAGACTTGGGACTTGGAGAGAAGAAGAGAGACTGAAGAATAAACGGGATTGAGTCACACTCTGTCTGGTCTCCATTCCTAGCATCTGTCCTCACTCTCTCTCTTGCTGAAACCTGACCTGCAGACCAGAGTAGCCTGGGGCAGTGCGGGCTAACAAGTTAGTCCCCAAGGCTTTTTGGCAGTGTGGGTCCAACATTGACAGAACCTTCTGAGACATTTGGCCCCCAAGTGTGGGACAGAGTGGCTCTCAATATTTCTGGCCACCAAGTGTGGGGCAGCTCGGCTCGCTACACTACTCAAAAGCACAACTCTCTCAAATTGTGAGCCAAAATAAGTACTTCCTTCTGTTAGTTTATTCTGTCCAGTATTTTATCACAACAGTCAGAAAGTAATAATATTTACCTATTGAGCAATAAAACAACTAGAAGTGGCTCACCAACAAAATGAAGTGATGGCAAGTTCCCTGTTCCCATTGCTTCTAGAAACAACAACAAAACCAAACCAAAAATAAACAAAAAAGCATAGAGGATACTACAAATCAATAACAAAAAATGCAAAAAATGTAATGTCTAGACAATATACAGGACAGCTAGTGGGACTACAAAGGAATATGCTCTGAAGCATTATAGTCCATAAATAGCTAGATATAGTAATCAATCAAAAGAAGGCTGACATGCTTTACTGAAGGAATGAGGGCAAATATAACCTGCTAAGTAACTAGGCTGTTGAAGTCTCCAGTTTTTGGCCATCTATTCTGTGTTAATGTTCCATCCTATCTCAAGGACAAGTCCTCAGATACATTCATTGTAACATTATTTGTAATAGCCAGACAGAAGTAACTTAAATTCTCTTAACCTACTAATTGATAAAAAACAATTATTATATTTACACAATGGTAAATGTGTTACATTTATATAATAAATACTCAGCTGTTAGAAAAAAATTACATCAAGCTAGGGTAGAACCAAACAGGACTGTTCTTTTAAAACAATCAGTATAATAATTACTAACACTATTTTTTCTAAATTCTACAGCATCAGGCAAGAGAGGGTGATGAGACCCATTGCCATATGCTATGTAGTAATAGAGTCTAAACTGGAGATTTCTGCTGGATCCCTGTTCTTGTAGATGAGGAATGTGTGGAAGAGAGAAATGACAGACTGTAAGAGGAAGAGAGGATGGAGGGCACCAGGAAAACATGGCCCACCTAAACAACTAGGACAGGCTCACACGGACTTATAGAAAGTGAAACAGTTAAGCATGGAGCCAGCATGGGTCTGCACTAGGCCCTCTGCATGTATGTTACGGTTATTAGCTTGGTGACTTTGTAGGACACCTAACCATGTTGGCCAGTCTATATCTGACTCTTTTGCCTGCTCTTGAGATCCTTTTTTATCCTATCCAGTTGTCCGGAATCTATATGAGGGCATTCATGTAGTCTTATTGTATCCTTTTTGCCGGGTTTGACTGTTTCCATTTGAAGGGTTGCTCTTTTCTGAAGAGCAAATGGAAGGACAGGGTACATGGGGAAGCGAGGAGATGGGGCTATGTAGTAGTAATGGACAGAGGATAAACTGTTTTATGGATCTATTGGATGAGAGAAGAATCTGTTTTTAATAAAAATATATAATATATATAAAATACATTATATATATTAAATAAAAATTAGAGAAAATCTATAGAAATGAAAATAATAATTTAATAGAAGTTGACATAATAGTGAACTTATTTATGTTTGAATAATTTCCTGTCTCCTATACAATGCTATGTTGCTATCGGGGCATTTTATGCACGTGTGCTGAATGTGTGTGAATTTTTGTATGAATGACATGAGACTAACATGTGTGCATGCTCATGCAGTTGTCAATGGCAGGTGATTTCCTCAATGTCATTCCTCCCAAACTCAATGAATCTTGGCAACACCAATGAAGCTAAGATTTTTGGCAGTTGAACATTGGAGACAATCCTATGACTGCCCAGCAGTGCTGGGCTTACAGACTTATGACATTGAGCAGAGGTTGCTTTTTTATGTGGATGTTGATGGCTTAAACTCAGGTTCTCATGTTTGCAGAGTTGTCACTTGCCCACTGAATGGTAGTCTCATATACAAATTTATATTCTTTTCAATATTCTACTGATATGTATACTTATAGTTTAATAACTGTACTATATGATAGTTTAGTAAATGATAAATGCTGTAATATCTCACCCAGAAAGCTTTTGCATATAAATAACAGTAACAAAATATATTATCAAAATCATCAGTAGAATCTAAGAGCTTATTGTCTAATTATAAAAGATATAAATTCATTTAAATTGATTATACAAACACTCAAATTACATTATTGAACACCAGGTTTATGAGTGCATGTAGTTTCTTAAAACTTGAACACAATAAGTTTTCAAATGCCACCGACTTTTATTCAGTCAATATATTCCATATTTTGAACAGTTAAAGACTGACATTAACAAATACCCTAGATATAACATTTAAGAAATAAATAACACAAACTGAGTCCCATTATCTATGTAACATAATTTCATCAAGCTTGTCTCTTTGTCAAATAACTCTTATTTTGCAGCATAGAGAAAAAGGATATTTTCTATTTTTCTGTAGTGTTTATCTTACCAACAGAATTAAATGAACATAATAAAATTTTAGTCATCTTGATCTATGTGGTCATTATTCATATACTGTAAAATAAAGTCATCTTGCTTATGATTTCTTGGAAAAGAAGGTGAAGTTATCCTGAGTGCTGCATCACTGATAGCAGAAAAATCAATACAATAAATTTCATATTTTATATACACATATAAATGCATTAGGTACATACTGATCCATTCCCAGAGTCTTGTAAATTTCCCTGACATAGGCTCTATGTGTTGTTCTATAAGCAGAAACTTTTAGAATAGCTAGGGTATTGTTTTCCTCTCACTGTCTATGTGTCTGTCTGTGTCAGTTTGTGTGCAGATGTCTCTATGTGTGTGACTTTATGTATATATGTCTGTGTCTATTTTCTCTTCCTCTCTCTCTCTCTCTCTTTCTCTCTCTCTCTCTCTCTCTCTCTCTCTCTCTGTCTCTCTCTCTCTCTCTCTCTCTCTCTCTCTCTCTCTCTCTCTGTGTGTGTGTGTGTGTATGTGCATATGTTCCTGTATAAACATTGCCAGTTCCTGTATGCCTGTCTATGTGATTTTAACACATAATTAATTATAATGTATCATTTTTATCTATAAAGCTTTTATAGCAATCAATATAAATTGTAAACTTGAATTTTGGCCTAATGCTGAAACTGTGTTTTGGTCAATGAAGAGACAGCAACAATTATCTTTATTTTACTTTAAAGACTACAAAGTGCCAATGCCAATAAATCAACTAATGGCTATGTTCTTTCCATCTTATTTTGTCCAGAACAAATAGGTGTAGTAATACTTTTAAATTTCTGAATACAGGCAGGAGAGCCCGGGTGCTCAATTTGTGGTTTTAACAACTTAAATTTCTTAGTGGTAACAGAAAACTAGGAATTCACATATATTAGAATTAAATTGAGTAAAAAAAGAAAAATGAAAAGAAAAATATATTCTCATTTTCTATGAATCAATGTAGTCACAAGGTGGGCAATTTACTTTCTTCTTCTGATGGAATTTTTATTAATTAATTAAAGCTTTAAATCTATCCATGTTATCTCTGCTGACTCAGGAAAAGTATTTGTCCTCCTTGATCTATGTCCAGGCATGGAATTCTTCAAGCATCCTGGAACTTGGCACTGGTGTCACTGCAAAAAGTATAGTAGATATCATTGGATCCAGAAAGTTTATGAGAGTGAAGGAACTTTGAAGACGAGAAAGTGATCCTGAAAAGCTGGAATTTTTGATCATCTTTACTGTGACTCATATAGTCAAAACTGAATGTCAGCACCCATACAGAATCAGTGTTTTGTCTCCATTTCTGGATGATGAGTGAGGAAACTATGTCTACCAGAGAACCAGCTGCACATGGAGGAATGCGTCTGGAGCCCCTGCAGATGCAGAAGTTACAGACAATGCTGAATGTAGACTGAAATAGCACAGATTTGGCTGCTGTTTTCATATTTGCTTGATTTCATATTTTCTATGTGTCTTTACTTCAACTGTGTTTTCACCCTCAGAGATACTTTCTTAACCTTCTCTCATGGAGATGCTTCAGTTTGAGGAGTTCACCTATACAAGTAAAGGGGGGGTTAGGGTTATTTTTTTCTACTGCTTTAGCTGATTATCTCTTCTCCAAAGTGATAGAACTCATGAAAAGAACCAAAACAATTACTATATGGAAGTCATCTCAATGTTTAGCATTTATGTTCACAAATCCATCACCTACATGTATCCACTAAACAACTAAAGTTGACTAAATTGCATACATTGAATGAACACTACATATAAAGTTTGCAAATAGAGGGGGTTTGGTGGATACACACACATACACACAAAAGGTTTTTATTTATTTATTATATGTAAGTACACTTTAGCTGTCTTCAAACACCTCATAAGAGGAAATTAGATCTCATTGAGGATGGTTGTGAGCTACTATGTGGTTTCTGGGATTTGAATCCACAACCTCCAGAAGAGCAGTCAATGCTCTTAACCACTGAGCATTCTTAAAATTCAAAACACAGTTACTTCTGTAAATTTGCAACAGACACTAGAATTTTGTTTAATTTAATGTGGTGATATTTTTAGATTAGATTCATATCAGGAAGTTTTAAACCCTGGCTCTTAACTTTCTACAAGTATATGGATTGGTTTTCTCCTCTTTTCTCATCTTATAGGTTATATTTCACATTTTCAAAATGTTTGAAGCACAGCTTTAGTCAACATAACTACCAGTACTTCCAGATATTAGCACAGCAAACGGTAAGGAAGAGAGGTTATGGCCTTCATTACAAGGGAACATGTTTACTATAGTTTAGAGACTATCATATAGCATATATGTGTATATATATATATATATATATATATATATATATATATATATATGGCTATGCTATATGATGTATTATATATATCATATATATATTTTATATATGATATATATATATATAATAAGTAAGCCATGTGTAAATGCTCCTAATTTAAATTGTATGATGAATGACATACTCATAGTATATTCTATTGTTAAATGTCATTGTCCAAAGAATACTCTAATTTATTCAAGGATATTTTTCTTCCTTTATATATTCTACAATTAGCAGCAAAACAAAATAATCAACTACTCCAAGATAAAATGACAGGTTTTGCTTTACCATACACTATTAGTACTTAGAATCATGATCTTCAGTGTCTGCCTGCTTTAAAAAGTCAGAATTCACTTAATGCCAACATGTATGTGTGTGTGTGTGTGCATTTAAATTGTTTTCCTTAGGTATACTTGTATGTGTTAAAATTATTTCTGAAATTCTACTTCAGTGCATTTCATATTTTGGCATAACCCTTAGTATATTTAAAATACATAAACTATCATCAGAGGTAATCTGACGGAAACTTAATGTAGGTATATTTTTAGTGAATATGTTAATTTGTACCTCTCATATGACACATTCGTAAGAGAGGAAATATAACCCTCTCTCCCTATTTATGGATGAAAATTTGACTTTTGAATTTACTACCCACTACTATTAAATAAAATGATTTGAAGACTGTGTTAATTCTTCACTCTGCTTATATTAGTTCCTGGTCAATTTAATCCATCCCAGAAAATATATTCACATAAACATGGATGAGAAGAAATGAATCATTGAAATCCATTCAGCTCACAGAAAGGAACCATGCAGATATTTCTCCGAATATCTACTCACCACTGTATACCATTCATGTAACTCATTTTTGTTTTCAACATTGCAATGAAAGCTGGAAACATTATTTGGAAGATTGCTACTGGCATGGAAAATAAGAAATCCCCAAATATGTTCTGAAATCTCCAAAGTACATAACAATAGAGGGGACCAAATGATACAGACACAATTAGTCTCCATGTGGAGGTTATGCAATGCCTTTTTCAAAGACTCAGATCTCTAAGCTAATTTGTGTTAGGTTTTTCTTAATGAAAACAATAAATAAAGCAGATAAATCTGGTGGGAATTTGGTGCAAGGATAAATTAAACATTAATTTTCTCTTTTATGTCCCCCACACTCTAATACTGGTGGTTTGATCTGCCCTAAGACTGACAACTCAAGTTAGATTTGGTTTGTGATAGTCACAAGACTCAAGAAGGCAGAGGAGGCAGTTATGAATAATTACAGCAGATTGCTCTCCACGTCTTGAAATATAAATGAGAAATAGAACTTTGATGGACACAAGAAACGCATCATCAAAACTCTACAAATATAGTATATAATTATTGGGAGAAACCCGTTTTTGTTGATTTCTGGTGAAGTTTTATTTTTTAAAGAATAGAATCCAACTTTTTAATGATATTTGGAAGTAAAAATCACAGAGGGACTCTAGAAATCCATTCATAGTGTTTTCAAATACCCTTGTCACTGTGAACTATGAGTAAATAACAAAATATAACTTAAAAAATTATTTGATAACCCAGGCAGTGGTGGCACACGCCTTTAATCCCAGCACTTGGGAGGCAGAGGCAGGCGGATTTCTGAGTTCCAGGCCAGCCTGGTCTACAGAATGAGTTCCAGGTCAGCCAAGGCTACACAGAGAAACCCTGTCTCGAAGAACAAAACAAAACAAAAGACCCCCCAAAAAAAGTTTAAAAAATAATTATTTGATGAGTAACAAATATGTATTATTTTATAAGTGAAAATATAGTATATAGGTTTATATATGGGCAGAATTATTATTACAACATTTAAAAAGGTGAAATCTACTTTCCTTCTCTCTTCTGTAAAAACAAGTGGACCTTTACATGGATTGAATCATTGTGAGGAAATTTCTGAAGTTTTCTAAGGAAAGGAAGACAGCAAACAGGAAAAGGAAGCAAGCACTTTTAGCTTTTTTTTTTTTTTTTTTTTTAACAACATGAAGACAGAACTTTACTTCTGGCATAGACCTGTCCTTACTTTTCTTTACTGAATTTAGTTCAGTTAAAAAACAAAATGAGTTCTTTGTTTCATAGAATCCTTTACACCATAATGACTATTAAGTCACAAGACAGTTGGTTAATGCTAATATAATGGAACTGGAGACAAAGATATACAACTCTACACAGTAAAAATAGAAATCAGTGCATTGAATCTGTAGAATGCCTTTGGTAAGATGGCCTTTTTTTCCAATTCAAAATTTTCATTTTTTTGATTCTAATATTTGTATCAAAATGATTAATTTATTATATATGCTTTTTGGTTTTCTCTATAATTTTTTCTATTTTATCTGAAAATGTGCTCTTGGTGAGAAATACAGTTCAGTGGCAGAACACTTAAACAGTGTACTTGAGATCTGAGATTTTTTTTTCCCCAGTAGCAGAGGAAAACAGGTAAGATAAATGTGCTTTTTTAAAAAAAAAAAAAGTGGATGCTTTATTTATTTACATTTCAAATCTTATTCCCTTTCCTGGTTTCTCCTCCAGAAACACCCTATCACATCCCCCTGCTTCTATGAGGGTGCTGTTCAGTCATCCACCCACTCAAGCCCTGACATTCCCTTACACTGGTGCATTGAACCTTCACAGCACCAAAGGCCTCTCCTCCCAATGATGCCCTACAAGGCCATTCTTTGGCACATGTGTGGCTGGAGCCCAGGGCCACTCCGTGTGTACTCTTTGGATGGTGGTTTAGTCCCTGGAAGCTCTGGGATGTTGGTTTCCTGATATTGTTGTTCTTCCTATTGGATAGCAGACCCCTTCAGCTTCTTCAGTCCTTTCTTTAACTCCTCCATTGGGGATCCAGTGCTCAGTCCAATGGTTGGCTGTGAACATCCTCCTCTATTTGTCAATCTATCTGTCTGACACTCAGGAGACAGCTATATCAGGTTCCTGTCAGCAAGCACTTCTTGTGATCCACAATAGTGTCTGTATATGCGGTTGATTCCCTGATGAGGCAATCTCTGGATGGTCTTTCCTTCAGTCTATGTTCCACTCTTTGTCTTCATACTTTTTTCCATCGATTAATTTGTTCGTCATTCTTTTTTTGTTTGTTTGATGTTTGTTCCATTTTTATTGGATTTTTTAAATTTACATTTCAATTGTTATCCCATTTACCAGTTTCCCAGAGGGAATCTCTCTATTGATAATACCTCCCTCCTGGTTCTATGAGGGTCCTCTCCCACCCATCCAGCCACTCACCCACCCACTCCTGCCTCCCTACCCTGGCAATCTCCTAAAATCCCCTACACTGGGACATTGAACCTTCACAAGATCAAGGGCCTCTCTTCCCATTGATGCCCATCAAGGGCATCCTCTGCTACATATGGTGCTGGAGTCCCTCCATGTGTTGGTTGGTGGTTTAGTCCCTGGGAGCTCTGGGGTGTCTGATGGGTTGATACTGTTTTTCTTCCTATGGGATTGCAAAACCCTTCAGCTCCTTCAGTCCTTTCTCTAACTCATCCAATGGAGATCCTTTGCTCAGTCCAATGTTTAGCTGCAAGCTTACTCCCTCTGTATTTGCCAAGTTCTTGCAGAAACTTTCAGGAGACAGCTATATCAGGCTCCTGTCATCATGCACTTCTTGGCATCCACAATAGTGTCTGCGTTTGGTGACTGTATATGGGCTGGATCCCCAGTTGGGGCAGTCTTTGGATGATCTTCCCTTCAGTCTCTGCTCTGCACTGTCCCTGTATTTGCTCCTGTATTTTGTTCCCCCATCTAAGAAAAACTGAAGAACTTACACTTTGGTCATTTTCCTTCTTGAGCTTCATTTGGTCTGTGCATTGTATCTTTGGTATTCTGATTTTGGGGTCTAATACCCACTTACGAGTAGGTGCATACTATGTGTGTTATTTTGTGATTGGGTTACCTCACTCAGGATGATATTTTCAAGTTCCATCCATTTGCCTGAGAATTTCATTAAGTCAGTGTTTATAATAGATGAGTAGTACTCCATTGTGTAAATGTATCACATTTTCTGTATCCATTCCTCTGTCGAAGAACACTTGAGTTCTTTACAGCTTCTGACTATTATAAATAAGGTTGCTGTGAACATAGTAGTGCATGTGTTCTTGTTATATGTTGGAGCATCTTATAGGTATATGCCCAGGAGTGGTATAGATGGGTTTTCAGGTAGTAGTATGTCCATTTTTCTGAGGAATCAACAGACAGATTTCAAGAGTGGTTTTACCAGTTTACAATCCCACTAACAATGGAGGAGTGTTCCCCTTTCTCTGTATCCTTGCCAGAATCTGGTGTCACCTGAGTCTTTGAACTTAGCCATTCTAACTGGTATGAAGTGGAATCTTAGGGTTGTTTTGATTTGCATTTCCCTGATGACTAAGGATGTTTAACATTGTTAAAGGTGTTTCTTGGCCATTCGATATTCATCAGTTGAGAATTCTTTGTTTAGCTTTGTACCCCATTTTTTAATAGGGTTATTTGGTTCTCTGGAGTCTATCTTTTTTATATATTGAATATTAGCCCTCTATCAGATGTGAAAATCTTTTTCCAATCTGTCCTTTGCCATTTTGTCCTATTGACAGTGTTCTTTGCCTTACAGAAGCTTTGCAATTTTATGAAGTCTCTTTTGTCAATTGCTGATCTTAGAGCATAAGCCTTTGGTGTTCTGTTCAGGAAGTTTTCCCTGTACCCTTGTGTTTGAGACTCTTGCACACATTCTCCTCTATTTAGTTTCATTGTATCTAGATTTATGTGGAGTTTCTTGATCCACATGGACTTGAGCTTTGTACAATGAGATAAAAATCCATCAATTCGCATTCTTCTGCATATTGACCTCCAGTTGAACCAGCACCATTTGTTAAAAATGGTATCTTTTTTCCACTGGATAGTTTTAACTCCTTTGTCAAATATCAAATGACCATAGGTGATGGGTTCATTTCTGGGACTTCAATTCTATTCCATCGATCTTCCTTCTTGTCTCTGTACCAATACCATAAAATTGTATTACTATTGCTCTGTAATATAGCTTGAGGTAAGGATAGTGATTCCCCCAGTTCTTTTTTATTTTTATTATTTTTTATTGGATATTTTATTTACATTTCAGATGCTATCCCCTTTCCCCACCCCACCCCACCCCCAGAAAACCCCTATCCCATACCCCCTTTTTCTTTTTGCTTTTCTACACTTTTAAAAAATGTTAATCAAAGGCTTTATAAGTTTGGTAATGCTCAATCAGAAGTGTAACCTAATACCCAGCCTAGATGTATCAACTATCTTTGACTGGTGAAGACACGTGAACAACTGCCTCCATATCCCCCACCCCTCTTTCTCTCTCTCATCACCTAGCTTATCCGCTCCTTCTTCTCCTCCTCTCCTTACTCCTTCACTTCCTCTCAGTACCCCTCTCACTTTAGCTCCTCCTATATATCACCCTTCCTTGCAGAATAGTCGACTGATTATATCTGCCTAGACAGAGTAATCAGCCCTTAATAATTCTGCATCACTAGGTCTGTCAGATGATCCTGGGCCAGAAGGCTGAAGATCAGATGCTGCAATGTTTTGTAGTATAGGGAGTGTCCAGGTGTTCAGCGGTCTCTATAAATTGGCTAAGTTTTAGAATCTATGCTTTGTGCTTCCCATAATTTTAGTTAACTCAGTCACTCTGGATTTCTGACAGGGTTAAAACTTATAGTCTCATAGCCAATCCTGGCTATTTACTTTGAGAGAAAAGATTTGAGTGGATGTTTTTTTAGCTGGCATTCATTCTAAAGCCAAGAAAAAAGCCAGGTCCAGAACTAAGTGTTTTAGTTAGGAGAGATGACAGAGGTTCTGGTTAGTCAACAAAATGATGGACTGGGTATTAGGACTGTCTTGTACCTCACTGGTACAAATTGGCATAATTATCCCCCAGTTCTTTTAATTATTGAGAAGTTTTTGCTTTTCTGGTTTTTTTTTTTTTTTTTTGATTTTTTAAAATGTATTTGAAAATTGCTCTAACTCCATGAAGAATTGAGTTGGAAGTGTGACAGGGATTGCATTCAATCTGTAGATTGCTTTCATATTGCCATTTTCACAATATCAATTCAGTCAATCGATGAGCCTGGGAGGTCTTTCCATCTTCTAATATCTTCTTTGATTTTTTTTCTTCAGAGACTTGAAGTTCTTGTCATACAGATCATTGACTTGCTTGGTTAGAGTCACATCAAGTATTTTATCTTATTTGTGACTATTGAAGAGAGTTGTTTCCCTAAGTTCTTTCTCATGTGGTTTCATGTGTTTTCTGAATTGTTTTTTGGGTGTTCTGAGCTTTTGCACTAATATCCACTTATCTGTGAGTGAATTTCCACAGTGTGTGTTGTTACATCTCCCTTTTCAGTTTTGATTTTGGTAATTTGGATACTATCTCTGTGCTCTTTAGTTTTTCTAAGGGTTTATCTAACATGTTGATTTTCTCAAAGAAACAGCTCTTGGTTTTTTGATTCTTTAAATCATTCTCTTTGTTTCTATTTGGTTGATTTCAAACCTAAGTTTGACTATTTTCTACTATCTACTCCTCTTGAGTGTGTTTGCTTCTTTTTGTTCTGCAACTTTCTGGTATGCTGTTAAGTTGTTAGTAAGGGATAAATTCAATTTCTTTATGAAGGTACCTAGTGCTATAAATTTTCCTCTTAACCCTGCTTTCATGTGTCCCATAACTTTGATTGTGTTGTGCCTTCCTTTTCAGATAAGTCTAAAAAGTCTTTGATTTCTTTCTTTCTTCCTGACAAAGTTATTAACTGAGCAGATAGTTGTTTAGTTTCCATGTGTACAGGAGCTATCATTTATTTTTGTTATAATTAATGTCTAGCCTTATTCTGTGGTGATAGGATAGAATACAGGGGATTACTTCAATCCTTTTGTATCTGTTGAGGCTTCTTTTGTAACTAATTATATGATCAATTTTGGAGAAGGTTCCTTGAGGTGCAGAAAAAAAACTTATATTTTCTTGTTTTGGGGTAAAATGATATGAAGATATCTTTTAAATCCATCTAGTTAATAATTTTGTTTAGTTTCACTGTCTCTGTTTATTTTCTGTTTTAATAATCTGTTCATTGTGAGGCAGTGTAATGACTGGAATGTAAAAAATAATTTTAAAAATAGCATAAATAGCACACAAAGAGACACAAAGCTGCACTTGAGGAGATCTAGTCTGCTGTAGGCAGATGCTCCTGTTGCCAAACTCCATAGAGGGCTTCCTAGGTTAGTTGATACAGTCTTTTACCCAGAAAATAAAAAGGATATATGGAAATGGAAAGGAAAGAAATCATTTCAGTGAGAACTGCAGCTTACGAGAACACAGAAACAAAACAAAAACAAACAACCAAACACCAATATTAGAATAAGCAATGTATAAAGTATATTGAGGAGGTATGACTCCCTTTTTTTGGAGTCACAGAAACAGAGAACTAAAGTATTTTTCTCTGTTCTGGCTAAATCCCATTCTTAACTTTTGCTGTATAGACAGAATATACCAATTTGATCTGGATGTCAATGACATCTACCTATGGAACTTTTCCAAGAACCTTGAGAAATAATTTATCTTGTCAAAAGTTATATCATTAAAAATATGGCATATATTTTATGCAATATGCGCATAGTTTAGTAGAAATAATGCCAAATAGTTTGCTTAGTGGTTTTCCTTTTTTCCATGTGCATTCTATTTCAATAAATAGCAAATAATACCATTAAATTTTACATCTGAGGAAAAATATATATGTTTATGTAAAATGATCAATTTTTATGAAATCTGTGTATCAGGATGTGATTTAGAGAAATTATTACTTTATTTTCCTCCAGAAATGAGAAGAGATTTTTTAAAAGTTCCTTAATTACTGAGAATATAAGTCCATATGTATGTTTCAGCTTACACAATCTTCGGTACATATTTAAACTTTATTGGCAATCACAAACCCCATTGATATTACAAAAAGAATGGTATATAAATACAAAATTAAAATTACCAAAAGCTCTATATGTTCAGTTTCTGTCTGTTAAGTAGTTTCTCCATTTATTAAATTGACAGATTTCTATATCAAATGTAACCCAACTAAACATCAGAAACCTGAACGAGCACTTGATTTCAAGATCTATCAGCAACACACTCAGATCTTGGAGAAAAATGTAATCACCCATACAGGCTCAGGCTTTGAGACAGAGGAAATGAAAAAAAAAAACAATCTCCCTACTTTTTGATGTGAAAAGAAAAGAAGAAATAAGTGGAAGAGAGGAAAGAGGGAGAGAGAGAGAGAATGAGAGAAAGAGAGAGTGTATATATGTGAGAGAGAGAGAGGGGAGAGAGAGAGAGAGAGAGAGAGAGCGAGAGAGAGAGAGAGAGAGAGAGAGAGAGAGAGAACCTGCACCTAGACATGTTAAGGTGCAAATGTTGAATTTGGAAGAGAACATACAGGAGTAAGTTCATTCTTTGCATCATGTAGGTTGAAGGACTCGAACTCAGGATTTTAGGCATGGTAGAAAATACCTTTACCACATGAGCCATCTTTCTAAAGCTTAAAAGATTCTATTTTCTCTATCTACATTTTCTGTATCTCTTAAACAAATGTTAATAAGCTCATTTGATATTTTTCCATTATTTTATTTTCTTAAAACAACCATGGGTGTGTTGAAGAATATCCTTAAATTCACAGAAGTAAAGGTTTTGCTATGCAGTTTATCATGTGTTATGAAAAGAATAATGTGGTGAATGGCAAACCATGCTCATTGATGACCCTCCACCATCCAACTGAGAAAGACACCTCAAAATCTTTTTCTGTGACTTACAATTATGATTGGTACAAAGTGAATAAGAAAAAGAAAGATTTTTGAGTAGAAAATCAACAATTGTAAAACTTGAGATTTATTTTCATATGTGTAGTACTTGCCTATCTGTACAGTGCATGTGTAAAGTGATGTTTGTGGACACCAGTACAGGTAGCAGATGTCCTGGAACAAGACTTAGATGTGGTTTTAAATTTTCTTGTACATGCTAGGAACTAAAATTCAGGTAATTTTAAAGAATAGCAACTCTTCTTAATTTCTGAGCAATCTCTTCATCTTAACTCTTTTTAGAATAGGAAAAGCTTTTTACAACAGGTTTTATAAATCTTTTATTTTTAATTGACTTGAAGCCTAGTATGCAATACACAATGGTAAGGTCACAGATGTGTGATAGAAGAGCCTGCTTCAATCATCGCTGTTCTCTGAATGTACATTTTATTCAAAGGTATCTGGCAATGGCTGGAGCTGATTCAAATTCTTAAATCTCACACTGCTTACTTTATGAAAATAAAAATCACAGGGCAGGGTCAGAGAAGGCAGCCAGGAGAATATTAAGAAGCAAGTGACAACTGTTTTGGAGATGAAGAGATATGAATGGATTTGGAAATATTTTGAGTATAGAAATAACAAGAAATATCCAACTGAGGGTATGAAGAAGGAATCATAGTTACCTTCTGAGGATTTGGGCTCCTACAATCAATACATATGACTTATTTAAGTAGATACATACCCAGTTCCATATTATTTATAATAAAATAACTGAGACTTAATATTTAGTAAAGGAGGTCTACTTACGCTCATATTTCATGGAGGTGAAAGTTTAAAACATAGGTGACTTTTATATTTTTGATTGTGAGAATGGGTTCTGAACAAATGATACTACAAAGCCAGAAGATATCACAGGGTTATTCAGAAAGTCACAGAGCTTCCTAACCCAGGTTCCAAGTGTCAAGTTTTCACAAAAAAATTTATATATCTGAAAATGGAAGACAAATCCTCTCTGTAGAAAAATATTAAAACTCATTTACCATAAACTAAAATATGAAGTCAGAATTATAATTTGTTAATTAATATGTACTAGCCATATGGACCAGATATTTTAAAACAAAAATAACCTTTTATTTTCACAGTAGGAAAGAAAAAGGGAGAACAAATTTCTCCAAGCCCTCTCACCACAACCCAAATCATGAGTGCCTCAATTTGAAGGCCAACCTCATGCTAATTTGGCTTCATATATATAATTTCCCACAGTGAAAAATGTTATTGCTCTTCACAATTTGGCTTTTGCTACTCTATTAATTTTTTCTAATGTAAAAAATGGCTTATAAATAGAACAATATACACTTCTGCAAAGATTTTTTCCAGAGTACAACTAGATTGCATGATGATAGAAGCTACTGATACTTGCCTTTCAAAATGTGCTTTTTAAGAACCTCCTCACTTTAAAGCTTCTTTAGACCGAAGCTTCTCTCTCTCTCTCTCTCTCTCTCTCTCTCTCTCTCTCTCTCTCTCTCTCTCTCTCTCTCCTTCCCTCTCACTTCCCCCCCCCTCTCTGTATGTTTGTGTATTTGTTTATGTGTCTGTATGTGCGTTAACTTGGAGATCTCTTTAGGGTTCTCAGTGTATTTACATACTCTTAGTTATTTGGTAAATACCTGAGCTTCCTGGTGGAAATGCTATTTCTATTTTGAATGAGTCCTATGAGATAATCAAGAGGTTTATAAGGTCAGAATCAGTCAGAAATGTTCAAAAATATGTACCTATGTTCATTGAAAGCACAAAAGGCTAAGACAACATCCCAGAATATGGGTGAAAAAAACAAAATATAAGAAGATAAGTTATATCCATATTATATTACCAGTATTTATCAACTCTAGTAATTTTGTAAAATGAAATAACTTGTGACCATTTTTTACTGACTATAATCTATAAATAATCATCCCATTTACAGATCAATTTGATGCAGTCTTGCTGGTCTAGGATGTCATCATTCAGCTACGTAATGTGTGGATATAGAAATTCTTGTATCTTACTTAACTGGTTCTAGTATCATTGATAGTCAACAAATCCTGGGTTTATTTTAAAATCCAAGTGTCTTGGAGATACAAAATATCTTACTAAAATATGTAGGTAGGGAATCACATTCTATTACTTTTACAGAACTTAAAAAAATCAAAAAATAAATGAAAATAATGTACAGCATGTAATACTACTGGGAGACTGCATAATGCACTGGTGCTTCTCTCTGGAAGATAGCTGATTATGCAAAACATTGGTTAGGAGTAGGGTAGCGAAACTCAGTTTTCTGAGTGTAAATGTTGCCTAGTGTATTAAGAATATTTACTCTCTTTGATTCTTAGTTATTCTGGGACCAGAAGTTAATGGCTTCAAAGGAATTATTACCCTTACTTAACTACAGGAGATTAGGTAGACAATTTATTGCCTTCTCTGGCCAGGCATCCAGAAGCCCAGTTAACTCTGTGAAACAGAAGAGATGAAAAGAAAATTAATGAAAATCTTATACACAGGAAGATATGCAGAGACATATATACATTCATACAGCCACATTCTGGCTGGGCCTAGATATCTGTCTCAACAAACTCCACAAGTATACACTTATGCTTATATACATACACATGTATCTACATATGTACATACAAAGAAACAGATATATACATTTGGATAGTTGGATGAATGCAGGTACATAGAGCACAGCTCCCCAATCTAACACACAATGCCACCTTCATTTCTTTTCTCTGGCCATTTTATAGACAAACTTTCTTAGAAAAACTACCTTGTAGATAAAATGCTACACAAAATGGGAGTTACAAAAGGATGTTAATGTTAAGTTCAAAGCAACAGTTTCTCATAGCCTTGTCCTGTCATGGTGTATACCTGTGGGTTTGTCCTTGGACTCGTATGCTTTCCTTTAAACACAAATTTGCCCCAAGCCTATATCTCTTTCATGTAATTATGAAAGATTGTTTTATTTATTATTGTATAGCCTTTAACAACTACTATGAGGAATGGGAACATTGTATTCTTTTTTGTTGTTGTTTTGTTTTTGTTTTTTTTTTCGAGGAAACATTCTATTCTTGATGATAACTTTATTATATCTTTCTATTAAGACATCGAAATACATTTCTTAAAACTTTCTTCATAAGATCAAATCACAAATTTTATAAAGTCATGAATTTATACCTCATGAAAGTTCATCTTTAGAGCTTCAGGAAGTCTTCTCAGTATGGAGAGCTAATTCCTAGGAATCTTTAGGCTATGTAAGATTGTCAGGAAAGGCATATCAGCTGCAAGAAGAATTGCTGAGATGAAGTCTCTCTGGAGCATGCTTCTCAGATCTTAGGCCATGTGAAATGGTAGGCCAAATCTCAGAAGATCACATACTAGCCTTATGTTTTCATGGATGGTTTCTAACATAAGACATCCACAAAATTATGGATACAAATTATGAATATTGAATTATGAATACAAATATTGGCTTTCAATGATCACTGCCTTCTCTTAGCAAAAAAAAGGCAAAAATGTTGGGTTTTTTTTATTTTTCTAATTGGATATTTTATTTACTTACATTTCAAATGTTGCCTCTTTTCTGATTTCCCTTCTGAAAACCTATAATCTCATCCTAGCTCTACCTAATTCTATGAGGGTGCTCCCCCACACAATCACCCAATCAGCCTTTTTGACCTGATATTCCCCTACACTGGGGTATCAAACCTTCAACAGACAAAGGGCATCTCCTCCCTTGATGCCCAAGAAGGCTATCCTCTGCTACATATGTGGCTGGAATCATGAATCACTCCATGTGTACTCTTTGGTTGGTGGTTTAGTTCCTGGGAGCTCTGGGGGGGGGGGGGGCAGGGTGGTCTGGTTGGGTGATATTGTTGTTCTTCCTATAGGGTGGCAAACCCCTTCAGCTCTTTCTCTAACTCCTCCTTTGGGGACCCAGTGCTCAGTCCAATGGTGGGCTGCAAGTATCTTCCTCTGTATTTATCAGGCTCTGGCAGAGACTCTCAGAAGACAGCTATATCAGACTCCTGTCAGCAAGCATTTCCTGGCATACGCAATAGTGTCTGGGTTTGGTATAGGTATATGGGATGGATCCCCAGTAAGAGCAGTCTCTGGGTAGCTTTTCCTTCAGACTCTGCTCCACAATTTGTCTCTGTATTTTTCTCCTTGAGTATTTTGTTCCCACTTCTAAGAAGGTTTGAAGCATTTACACTTTGGTCTTACTTCTTCTTGAGTTTCATTTGGTCTGTGAAATGTACCTTAGGTATTGCGAACTTTTAGTTTGATGTTGGCTACTGGTTTGCTGTATATTCCTTTTACTATGTTTAGGTATGGGCTTTGAATTCCTGATGTTTCCTAGACCTTTATCATAAAGGGGTGTTGAATTTTGTCAAATGCTTTCTCTGCATCTAATTAAATGATCATGTGATTTTTTTCTTTGAGTTTTTTTAATAGTAGATTATGTTGATGTGTTTCCATATATTGAACCATCTTTACTTCCCTCGGATGAGGCCTACTTCCTCAGAGTGAATGATGATTTTGGTGCGTTCTTGGATTTGGTTTGC
This sequence comes from Arvicanthis niloticus, assembly GCF_011762505.2. Taxonomy (NCBI): domain Eukaryota; kingdom Metazoa; phylum Chordata; class Mammalia; order Rodentia; family Muridae; genus Arvicanthis; species Arvicanthis niloticus. The sequence continues at coordinate 21,385,555 of NC_133430.1, read as the reverse complement.
AAGAATTTTATTGAGTATCTTAGTATTGATAATCATAAGAGAAATTGGTCTGAGGTTCTCATTCTTTGTTGGGTCTTTGTGTGGTTTAGGTATGAGCATAATTATGGCTTCATAGAATGAATTTAGTAGTGTTATTTCTGTTTATGTTTTGTCAAATAGCTTAAAGAGTATTGGTATTAGGTCTTCTTTAAAGGTCTGACAGAATTCTGCACTAAAACCAGCTGGTCCTGGACTTTTTTTTTTTTTTTTAGCAAAAATGTTAATATTCCTAAAGTTAGTTATTTTATATAATCTCTGAACATCCATATCATCCAAAAGCTTTGTTTATCTCTTGATCTGTTATCATTTCCTATTGATTGTTTGTAAAACACAAACACACACATACATACACACACATACACACACTGTTTATGTGCTCAAACTTTCTTTACAAAATATAAGTCCTAGTTAAAAAGGCAAATTTATGAATATGAATAAAAACAATAGTTTAACAGATGTCAAGCAATTTACTTATTAATATGTGTGTTATATAATATATACTTTAATCCATATATATGTATATAATGTGTGTTCAGAACTGTGCATATAAACATATTTGTTTAAAGAGAAATGAAGACAGAGAAATAAGTATAAAGAAACAATTCTGAATTCTGAAAAGCCCAAAGTAGACTTTCTTGGTTTTACTTTGTTTATTTTGTGTTTAAGATTTTAGGATTTAACTTGTATTTAAATTACTTCTCATCCTATCTTGGGCACAACACTAAGGTCTTTATGAGAAGAGCTAATTTATCCAAATGCCCCATTCAGGCACATAGGCTGTCTGCATTCTTTCTTCTTTTTCTTTAATATTTTTTCATCCATCTAATCCTTTTATTTCCCACACTCAGTATCCTATCTCACTGTGTCAAAGTCACAGATCTCTAAAAGACATAAAATCTTTAGTTCTAAAGATTTGTGGTCATTAATGTTGGTTACATAAGCATGTGTGAGGTTAAAAAAGAAGAAGAAGGAAACGCCAATGGTGGATGTGCTTGGATTCGACTAACTAAGAATAAGAATGATTATCAACTTTCTGAATTGCAAATAGTAAACTCTCTATATATAGAGAAATATCCAGACATATTGAATTAAAATAGTTTACACTGAATCACACATGTCTCCCTTTGCCACCACATGTTTCCTTTTAGAAAGATTGACAGGTTAGACAGAAATGGACCTTAACAATGGAATATCAAGAATAAACTTTACAACCTTCCAAAATATTCATTCTATATGTAGCTCAGTTACAATTACAAGTACAATATGCTAATAAACCCCAATGAAAACAAGTTCCCTCTTTACTAATTTTGTTTGTATCCAAAGGGCTTCACTGAAAACCTACCTTCATTTATTTATTTTTTCAAACAAACAACCACAAGCATTCATGCATATTACAGTAAGCCTGTGGCACTAACTTCTCATGTGTACAGAACAATATAGAGAGTAAATGAATAGGTACTGCTTGTTTTAACCAAGCAATGTCAGAAAAAATAACAACTAAATTATTTTATATCATATGTAATAATCATTATATCAATTACAAGAGAAAATAATTCATTGACAGCTATAGTTTTATATAAACTTGTTACACACACACACACACACACACAAACATTTGCTTTTAACTTGAATGAAGTCTCAGTAGGTTGCATAAGTGCATCATAAATCTGAATAATAGATAATAAATCATATCATTGATTTCACTAATGTCAGTACTAATCATTGGTTCCCTTGGACATAGAGACATAGAGGTTATTTTCTGATGTGGTTCCTTTAATATGCTTGCTGCTGTTTCCTCTTGTTTCTCCACTCAATTCTGATTCAGCAGTGTACTTTATTAGACACTAACAGTGTCATTTTTCATCATTTTTTCCACCTCCCCTCCTTTTTTTTCTGTTAACAATCTTTACCTTAAATGACTAAAGGCAAAATTAACAAAGTCCTATAGATTTTTCCATGTTTCACCTCAAGGTTGGCACACGGTTCCTTCTTTTTTCTGGGTAATTTCATATTCTACCTTGGTTGAGTTTTCTGCAGTTTGCAAGAGTATTTTGTTAGAAAATTTCAACCCACTATTGTGAAGTGTTTTATTCTCTCTCAAGGTCTGTGGCTTCGTCTTCTTGGTTGATAGGAAAGAAAATCATGACATGGAAATTATAACTGCCTGACCACTAAGACGGGGTAAATTATCTCTTCAGTAACTGTTCATCAATATTCCATGTTCATCAAAGTCATTTTTTCAATATTGGTTTAAGTTAGCTTCAGAGCCTTTTTTTGACTAAGGTGATTGATATCATCCCAACAAAATCATTGATGATTGGGCCAGGATTTAACACAAGATGAGGTAACCTGCCCAAAGTATGTCTGAACAAATATAATGACAGTAATAGTGATAGAAATTAAACTTGAAAAATACTGAAGACTAAGAGGAGTTTAAGGAAATTTAGTCTGTGAAGTTCGCACCTCTAGCACTGAGCACTTCAATAACTAACACAATATTGTCTTTGGAAAATTAATGATCCTTTGACCAAAAGAAATTGGATGAGATGCTGGAAAAGACACATTTAATGAATAATGGATTATGTAAGTTTATTCTCAATGTGTGTCTCTGTATTTTCTTGTTTTTCATGAATTATTTCTTCATTTTTTTTCTAACAAGTATGTTCATTTGCTCCACCTAGTGTGAAAATCTGTGTTCTTGTAAAATACCACCAGTATACTGAGTTCATTAGAAATAAGGTAGGCAACTGTACACACAAAACAACTTTAGGACCCCATAAGCAACTAATTCCATGGTGATTTATATAAATGATATGCGGTATCTTAAAGACAGTATCATCATCCTGATAAGCCCTGAGAAACAATTATCATGGGAGTGTTCACGTAATTGGGTTTATTGCCTTGCTTTTTCTTTGACTATTTGTGTTTATTGTCTTGTTTTTTCCTTGACTATTTGCATCTACTGTACTGCTAGACCCTCAACCTAGAATTGACCTTAATATATGCATGTAATTAAAATGGTACAAAAGCATAAAGGAGGAGGGGGGATAGGATGGGGGTTCTAGGGAGCAGAAATGGGAAAAAGAAATAACATCTGTATTATAAATAAATAAAATATCCAATTAAAAAAGACAGTATCATCAGAATTACTAGTAGTTCCATTTTTAGAATAACTCTCTGTGTTCTATAAAGTTTCTATGGTGTTCTTCAAACCTATAAGAATATTACCAAAAGCAGATGTGCTGTGGGATGAAGCCATCATTCAGCCGTGAGGAATATCCAAAACTCCCATCACATTTTGGCAGCAAGAACTAAATGTCTGCTCTCATATCTCAATTCAAAGGCATAAATGTTTATCAGCAGAGACATATTATAAATAGTTCATTGAAATCTCAAAATAATAGCATATAGTAAAATATTGGGGTCCAAAGAAAACAGCCATCTATTCTATATTTTTATTTTAATCTATAAGCAGAATGGAAAACTGTGTTAAGTTACATTAAGATTTGTTTGAAATAACAAGAACTTTATTAAAAGATTCTTAATATTATGGAGTTTTACATGGTGAAGCCAACTGAGTTATGATACATTGTTATTAGTGTTTTCAAGCCATATCTGAAGCTATACATTTATAAGTTAAACTTATAAATGTATAGTTTAATAAACTGCAGCCAAAGTACACTAATTTTTAAATTTCTTTTGCTTTTATTATTCATAGCATTTTGTTTTTGTCCTCCTATATGTGATTAATTGATACTTATAAACATAATTCTAAAGAAAATACAGCCAAGCTAATATTTTATGAGTGTATTTTGGAAAGTACAGTATTTCAATAGACCATCATGCATTTTGTCTAAGAACCATCAAAAATACTTTTATCTTTTAATATTGAATTAAAATTTCTAGTAAAATGGAGACATGTAATATTCTAATGGTTCAGAACTCCCTGGGAAAGGTGATTCATTAATTTTTTTTATTTCTTTCACTAGAAACTTAGTTTTCTTTTCATTTTATACATCAAAACATAATACAATAAAATATAATAAGATTAAAGAAAGCATTACATTGAAGTTGGACAAGGTAAACCAAAAAAAATTGATGGTTCAATAGTCCTCAGCTCTTGGTCACCCATGAGATGTCAGGTATGGCATTCATATTATAAAATGGGCCCCATATCAAATCAGTCACCAGTTGGTTCCTCCCACAGTGTGACATAATTTTTCTAGTGTATCTAGCATTCAGGACAGCATTATACAATAAAAGATTTCTGACTGTGTTGGTGTGTGAATTCCCCTTTTGGTAACCTGCCTAGGACCTTCTTATACCAATGATACTAAGTCTTACAGGTGAAGGCATTATATAGGCGTCAACTAAACCTCTCTACATTCAATGACTTGTGTGGGTCTTGTCTTCTACATGGAGCCTTGCTGTCAGTTTGTTATTGTCTTGGCAACACCAGGGATTGTCTGGAGATTTCCATTGAACACTTTTGGCCAACAACTCAAATGGAGGTATGGGAAACTTCATTTGGTAATAAAACTGTTCAGTTTGGATTCCTCCTCCCTATTATTTTGAGATCTAGTTTGGATCATCTTTATATATTTTAGGAAGTTACACTGCATTAGGTTTCCATACTATCCTTTAAGTGCCTCTCACTTCTATCTGTCTGTCTCCATGTTCTCTTCACACATGATCCTAGCATTTCAACTCACCCCCTTCCAACAGTCCACTCATGAAAACTATTCTATTCCCCAGTCATAAGAAGGACCATGTATCCCCTTTAACCATTTTTTACCCAAGCCCCCAACATCATTTGATTGTAGCATGATTATCATTTATTTAATAAACAATATTCATGTAAAGAAGCATATACTACATTTATATTTCTGGGTCTAGGTTACCTTACCTCTCTCATGATACATTTTCCTATTTCCTTCTCACTTGTCTGCAAATTTCATGTCATTTTTTTTAAACAACTTGATTATAATTCATTGAGTAAATATAACACATTTTCTTCATCCGTTCTTCTCTTGGAGGACAATTATATTGTTTCCAGATTCTATCTAATGTTAAAAGTGAAGCAATTAGCATAGTTAAGGTAGAATGTTTCTCAATTCCCTGAAGAACAATCAAACTCATTTTCATAGCAGCTGTACAAGTTTGCACTCCCGTGAACAATGAATAGATAGTCCCCTTATTTCATATCCCCCCAAGCATGAGCTTGTGGAATTAATCCTAAATATTCTATCAGTTGTGAGATGACATATCAAAGTAGGTTGAATTTTCATTTATTTTATGTCTAAGAGTTTTGAAAATGTCTTTTAGTGTTTCTCAGCCATTTGAGTTTATTTTGTGGAGAATTATATATTTAGATATGTACTCCATTATTTAACTTGATACTTTAGTTTTTTGATGTCTATTTTCTTCAGTTCCTTACATATTTTAGATATTAGTCCTCTTTCTATATGGAGTTGGTAAAACTCATTTTTTATGTTCTGTAGGCTGATGTTTTATATAAATGATTCTGTCCTTTGTCTTACAGAACTTCTTCTGTTTCATAAGTTCCCATCTATTAATTATTGATCAAAGTATTCTGCTTGGTAAGTTATCTTTTGTGCCAATGTGTTATAGGCTATTTCCTACTTTCTATTTTACCAGGTGCAGAGTGTCTGGTTTTGTATTGAGGCCTTTAGTCCATTATGAGTTCAGTTTGTTGAGGATGTATCTGAATTCTTAAAAAATTATTTGGAAGGAGAAAACTACATTTCACTAAAAGAATGAGCATTCTTATCTATGAACATTTACTGCTACCAAGCATATTAAATGATTTTGTTGCTCTAGGGCAGATATCTGGGCATCCCTCCAGTTAAAACCACATATCTATAAGTCTGTGAGTCTTCAGGGCACATGTAGACACATTGAAAAAAAATATTAGTGAACAAAAGAAAAACTTTTAACAAAATTATCATAAATTCTATTATGCACATTGTCATTTTCTTCTGTTTCTCTGTATTATCTTTTTCTTTTTTTCTCAAGTTTCCCTTTGGTTTTTGTCTTAGTTATGGTTTCCTATGAAGCATCACCATGACCAAGGCAGCACTTATAAAAGGCAACATTTACTTGGACTGGCTTATAGTTTCAGAAGTGTAATCCACTATCATCATGGCTGAAAGCATGCCAGCATTCAGGCAGACACGATGCTGGAGGAGCAAATATTTCAATATTTTGATCCAAAAGTAGCCAGAAGGAGACTATCTTCTACACTGGGTGAATTCTGAACATAGGAGGAGACATCAAAGTCCACTCCAACATTGTGCTTGCCACAACCCCTAATTGTGGCATTACCCATGGACCAAGCATTCAAAAACATGAATCTATAGGATACAAAGCTATTCAATCAACCACAACTACTTTCAATTTTATTGTCAGAAAAATGCTTGCATTCAGAGAAATAAGTATTCTTCATTCTGGAAATTGAGACTTTTCTAATTGAAACCATCATTTATAGGGTTGTAAATAGAATCTGTTGAACATTTGAACATTTGGTACCTCTCCCTTTGACATTTTCAGTTCTATTTTTTTTGCTTTGATTTTTTTGTTTGTTTGTTTGTTTTTTCTAGACAGGGTTTCTCTGTGTAGCCCTGGCTCTCCTGGAACTCATTGTGTAGACCAGGCTGGCCTCAAATTCAGAAATCTGCCTGCCTCTGCTTCCCAAGTGCAGGGATTAAAGGCCTGTGCTACAACTGCCTCACTTCTATTCTTTTTCTAAAACAATTATTTTCTTTTAGTGAAAGTAGATTCTGCCACCCCAACAATATATTCTGATTTCAGTTTTCCCTCACCCATTTCCTACTGAATCCTCCAGACTTCCACTCCCTTCCAGACCCATATTCTTTCTGTTTCTCTTTAGAAAACAAAGAGGCATGGAAGGGGCTATATATCAAATCAAAATAGGATTAAAAAAACATAAACAGAATAAAAAGTGACAAAGGAAAATGGGAAAAGCAAAAGAAACACACAGATCTAGACATAATCATGTTCATATACTAAAAACTCTCATAAAACCCCAGAAAACCAGAAGTCATAATATATACGCCAAAGACGTGTAAATACTTAATAAAGAAAGCAAATGGAAAAAAATAAAAAAAAAAACTAAAATATTTGAACAAAGAAACACCAAAGAAGCCTTTGATTTTTGTGTTGTATTGACATCTACTATTCACCTACTGCTGTATTTGTGGTCTACACTTAGTTGCTTGTTTTCTTAGTGAGATGACCTTAGAGAAAACAATGTATTAGGTGTAATTGTTTGTCAACGGGATCTAACTTTGGGTCAGGGATGTCCATTTTTCCAGTTATGTGACCACATCTGGCTTAGACCTGAGATGGCCCTGTGCATGCCTTCACAGTTTCTGCGCATTCATGTGTGTGTCAGTCATGCCATGTTTAGGATGTCTTGTTTCCTTGATATTTTCTTTCCCATTGCCTTTTACAAGCTTTCCAATTCCTCTTCTGCAGAGTTATCTGAGCTCTGAAATTTAGGAATTTGATGAAGACATCTCATTTATGATAGACTACTCTAAGGTCTATCACTGACTATATACTGTTAACAAGCCACATGGCAGCACTTAGAATGGAATAAATGGTATAAATAAGTTATAAACTAGTCAGGGAACAAGTCCAAGTTTATGGCCTAAGTCTTTATTCATAAATATAATTATGTCTCATAGTCATTATTTTGGGGCACTTATATATGGATTGGAAAGCCCACAGTTACAAAAACTATGCCTGAAATTGATTTTCATGAAAATTTGGTAAAATATTTTATAGTCCTCAAGTTCATTTTGCAGGTAGTTTGTGTGTGGCTGGGGGTAGGTGGCAGGTGTTTGCAGAGCTATATGTCAGTGGGTGTGTGACCATAGGTATGCACATATTTATAAAGGTAAGAGGACAATCCTGTATTATTCTTTAAGAACCTTTGACTTTGTCGATGGAAGTTCTTTCTGTGGATGTTGAGTATCAGGATGTTCTCAAGTTTAAGAGGCAGACACTATTGACTGAATCAGATCTTTAGGCCACTCCATACATTTTGCTTCTTTGTAAAACACAATTATTTGTAAACATTGCAATGATCTTGATAGAAATGGCCTGGAAGACATTCCTGTTTTACCAAATGTCCTGGGAAATAAATTATTGTGATAAGATAATACAGGCTTTAATTTCTTTTTTTGACATTAATTTATCTCTTTTAAGCTTTGAAGGCCTCATCTAGCCAATATTGTAGTAATACTGTGTATACTCATTTTATTGGAATTTTTATAGTATGCATTAAAGTACACACAAATACGAGATATCAAGTTAATTAAGTTTTATAGCTGGGCGGTGGTAGTGCATGACTTTAATCCCAGCACTTGGGAGGCAGAGGCAGGCAGATTTCTGAGTTTGAGGTCAGCATGGTCTACAGAGTGAGTTCCAGGACAGCCAGGGCTATACAGAGAAACCCTGTCTCAAAAAAAAAAAAAAAAAAAAAAAAAAAAAAAAAAAAAAAAAAGAAACAAAACCAAAACAAACAAACAAAAAAAAAAAGTTTTATACCTTATGTGTAATAGTATAGCATTAATTTCCTTTATTAGAAACAAAAATAACATTAGTGCCAAATTTTTAGTTTTTAAAATTAATTTATTTATTTAGATCCCAATCACAGCTTCCCCACCCACCTGCTCCTACTCCCTCCCTCTTATCTCTCTTTCCCATTTACCTTTGTCTTCACAGAAAGTGAGGGGACTCATTTATAACAACCATGCATGGCCTATTTATTTACAATAGGTTTAGGTGCAACTTCTGCTATTGAGTTCACACAAGACAGCCCAGTTAGGGGAAAGGGATCCAAAGGCAGGCAACAGAGTCAGAGACAGTGTTTTTTTCTGCTGTTAGGGGTCCCATATGAAGACCAAGCTACACATCTGTTAGATATATGTAGAGGTCCTAAGTCTGTCCCGTGCCTAATCTATGGTTGATGGTTCAGTCTCATTGATCTCTGATATTAGTTGATTCTGTTGTATTCTTGTGGTGTCCTTGACATCTCTGTCTTTTTTAGTCCTTTTCCCCCCTTCTTTCTGAAGATTCCCTGAACTCTCCCTAATATTTGACAATGGATTTCTACATTTATTTTTTTATCAGCAACTGGATGAATCCTGTCAGACAAAACTTATGTTAGGCTCCTGTCTGCAAGTATAGCTAAATATAACTAATAGTGTCAGTGGTGGACTCTTTAATGGAATGTATCTCAAGTCAGGTGTGAGAAATACTTCCAGAGTTAACTTTGACTGCCTTCTTGCTTGTGATTAATCATGAATGAGTCTACTGACATCTGTCTTTGTTTTTAATTAAGACAAGCATTATATCCTGACAAGTTCCTCTGCTTATGCATATGTCCTTTAGAGACTGTCCTAGCCTGAAGGAAACAGCCTTAGTCAAACATAGATACTGTGTACCATAAACTGGCCACATAAGAATTTGTGGTATTGTTTAACTTCAAAGAGTTGAACACACTTTGTTTTGCTTGTCTTTAAAAGACACTTGTTCTCTGGTGTGCTTTAAACAACAGGCCTCCCTTCTCTGTCTCTTGTACCTTTCTGCCTTTTGTATAATCATCCTCACTCACTAGGTTATGGTTCCCATATTGACTGACTGGCTGGCTCTGGCAGTTGAGCCAGTCATTGGTTAACCATTCCCTCAATTTCTGCTGTGAATTAATCTCTGCACGTTGTATAGGTAGCGAAAACTGTGGGTCTAATATTTAGTGGTTGGGTTGGTGTCTTTATCTCTCCATGGAAAGTCTACATGGTTACATGTTCAGATACCATATCCTCTATCACTAGGAGTCTTAACTAGGGTCACCCTCATAGATTACTGGGAATCTTGGTTGTCCTGGGTTTCAAGTTCATCTCAGAGATACACCCCCTACACTGATTCCAGTTCTTTCTCCCTCATTCCTCCCCACAGTTCATCCTTCCTGCTCCCATGCCCACTTTCTATCCCACCCAGTATTCTCTCTCCATCCACCCCAGATGTCTATTTTGTTTCTCTTTCTCAATGACATTTAAACAGCCTTGTTTAAGCCCTACTTGTTACTTACCTTCTTTGGGTCTGTGGATTGCAGCATGTTTGTTGGATACTTTACTATATATCCACTTATACGTAAGTAAAACCTATTTTCATTTTGAGGTCATGGGTTACCTAAATCAGGATAAACTCTTCTAGTTCCATCCATTTGCCACATTTGTCACTGTTTTAATAGCTGAGAAATATTGTGCAGTGTAAATGTACCACCTTTTCTTTATCCATTCTCCTATTGAGGAAAATCTAAGTTTTTTTTTTTTTTTTTTTATTGTCTGGCTATTGTGAGTAAAGTTGTTATGAATATAGATGAGCAAATGTCCTTTTGATATAGTGAAGCAGCTTTTGGCTATATGCCTAGGAGTGATATGGTTGGGTCTTGAGGTAGAATTATTCCCAATTTTCTGAGACAACTTTGAATTGTAGACATTTCCACTCCCACGCTCAATGAAGGTATGTTCTCCTGGCTCAACATCCTCACCAGCATGCACTGTCACTTGAGGATTTTAATCTTAGTCATTCTGGTAGATATAAGATAGAATCTCAGAGTCATTTTGTTTTGAATTCCTCTGATGATTAAGAACTCTTTGATTTGTACCCCATTTGTAATTGGATTTTTTTGTGTTGTTGATGTTTAATTTTTTGAGTTCTTTTTATATTCTAGATGTCAGCCTTTTGTTGGGAGTAGGGTTGGTGAAGATCTTTTCCCATTCTGTAGGCTGTCATTTTGTTCTACTGACAGTGTCCTGCCTTACAGAACTTTTCAGTTTTATGAGTTAGATGCTAAAAAGCCTTTGACAAAATTCAATAATCTTTTATTATAAAAGTTGTGGAGAAATTTGGAGTACCATGTGTATACCTAAACACAATAATGGCAATATAGAAGAAGCCTACAGCCAACATAAAATTAAATGGAGAGAAAATAAAGTGATTTGACTAAAATCAGAGACAAACAAGACTGACAGAATTTTTAATAAAAATGTCATGGTATGGACATAAATACAAATAGGTTGATCAATGAAATAGAATCAAAGACCCAGAAGTAAACCCACATACCTACAGACATTTAATTTTTTGACAAAGAAGCCAAAAGCCTTATAATGTAAAAAAAAAATAAGCATCTTTTAAAAATGTTGCTTCTCTAACTGGATGTCTGCATATAGAATAATATGAATAAATCCATATGCATCACCCTGCACAAAAGTCAATTCCAAGTGGATCAAAGTCCTCAACATAAAATGGGATAGACTAAATCTGATAGAAGAGAACGTAGGTAATTGGCATGAACATAGGCAGAAGACAATTTACTGAACAGAATACAAACTGTTCTGGTATCAACATCAACAATTAATAAGTGGGACAGCCATCATTTTCTTAAAAGTAGCCTATTAGCACTACTTTTGGGTTGGAGATTGGTTCTAATGCTTTGATTCGATAGGGAATCTGCATGTCCAGACACTGAAGGTCCTTGTCCCAAATTGGTTTTTGACTTATAAATAAAGATGCTAATGGATAATTGCATGGGGCAGGACACTTAAAAGTTGCAATGATAGAATACAGAGGGGATTGGGAGAATAACCATGACTCTGGGTAAAAGGATAGGCCTCATTAGTGGCAGGAGATAAAGCCAACCAGTCATGTCAGATATTGTGTGAGTGGACACTGGGCAGTTATCTTATTGGGCCTAGTTGGGTAGCAAAGAAAGGTTTAGAAGTACCCAGCTTTTGAAATAATCAAGGTATTTTAAAAACAAGGTAGTGTGTTTATGTGTGTATGTGTGTGATTCACCCATGTATTAAAAAAAAAAATAGTTCCTAGACAGGTGCACTCTTGATTTTTGCCAGGAGCAAAAGCAATGTAGCAAAAACCACCACATCACATATGTGTTAGTCTTTATTTTCCATATTCATGACTAGGAATAACAATGATATAAATTTATTGATCAATTATATTAGAATTACTATAGTTGAACATCAGAGGTCATATATATTTATTGTGGCGGTATTCTCATTTTTACGTGTATTTTTCCACATGATCTTCACAACAATACTGAGAATGCTTTATAGATATTATTCTTTCCCAGATCACTGCACTGAAATTAAATTAAATTAAATTTATACTAAATTTAATTACAGATAATATGATGTTCTACCATATTATTATTGACTCGGGCATCATTTCAATAAGATCAACATCTTTACTTCTTCTCTAAATGAGAGGGTTGGTTGAGTGAAAATATATCACCTACAATCAGCTATCTAAAGAGTAGGTTAGTTGATATTTGTGCTGTTAAGAATGTTTTAGGAGCTTCATTTTTTGCTAGAGGAGGTATGTTACTGGGGGCAGAATGTGGCAGTATATAATTTTGCCTTATATCCAGTTCACTTTCTCTGCTTCAAACTTGTGTTTGAGATGTGATCCCTCAGCTTCTTGCTCCAGCTGTGGATCTTGATGTATACTTCCATGCTTTCTGCCATAATGGTCTCTTCGCCATCGGGAAATTTAACTCAAAATAATTTATTTTTAATAAAACTTTTGGTCATAATGTTTTACCACAGCAATAACAATATAAGAAATGTAGTAATTATTTTTTACTGATGGTTTAATTTAGAACCTTTCTAGGTATATTTTTTTTCTATTTTTGAAATTACTTAATATTGAAAAAATATGAATACTGTAGATGACATTCAAATAATCCTCATTAACTATAAACAATGCAATTATTTATTATTTTCTACCACATGTTTTTACCTACTTAAAAAATTGATTGCATACAAAATAAAGAGATCTTGTTCTCACTTAAGGCTTGTTGTGAACAATAATTTCATCATTTTTATCTATTGATTCTCTTCACATGCCCTGCTTCTGTAAGTAGGAACTGCAGTTATCAAACACATTCTAAATGTTTCTGATAATTATCTTCTACTTTATATTCTTGTTGTCCATGCTTTAAATATAATAGTATTTCATAGTATTTGACATTTTCAAAAAACAGTTAAAGTGCACTGGCTCTTTTCCACCTTCATGATGCAGCATATTCAAATAATGTCATAAAACAAATTCCATTTTCTTTTTAAATAAAATAGTTTCAAATATTGTAAGATTTAAAAGCAATTAGATGTCTGTCATTAATGGCCTGATATTCTGTGACAGTCAGACATCAAATATAATGCTGCCAAGGAGGGGAACAGCTCAGTTGTTAAAGTCCTTACCTTGTAAGCAGAAGCAACTGAGTTCACAATAAAAACAAAAACAAATTAGGAAGAAAATTTGTGTGGAATTGAACTGGAGAAATTGAGATATATCAATACACAAGGCTTTCAGGTTAGCAGACTTAGTTAAACTTGGCAACTTCTTGGCTAAAGAGATGCTATTTATTTTAATAAAAATGAACTGCATGTGATACATGTGCTAAATGAAAAAAATGATGTTGTATTTTGGCTTCCATATACATTTGCACACACACCCTGGAAGGTGAGAGACTCTCAGTATTCAAAGGAAAGAACCTTATATGAAATGCCCTACACTGGGGAGAGGGAACTTGTAGAACCTACCTCTTGTAGAAAAAGACAGGACATCAAGTGGGGGATAGAGTTGTCAACCCATAGCCACAAACTCAGTCTCAGAATTGTTCCTGTCTGAAGGAACTAGAGGAACAAAAATAGAGAAAAGCTTGAGTAAAAGGAGTTTCAGCAACAGGCCTAATTTGGGATCTAGCTCAGGGAGAGGCTCCAAGGTCTGGCGCTATTACTGAGACTATGAAGTGCTCACTAAAAAGACCTATCATGACTGCCCTCCCAAAGACCCAACAAGAAGATGAAAGTCAGATGCAGATGTTTACACACAACCAATGGACAGAACCTGCTGACCCCTGTGGTTGAATTAGGGAAAAGCTGGAAGAAGCTGAGGAAGAGGGTAATGGTGTAGGAGAACCAGCAGTCTCAACTAACCTGGACCCCTAGATCTCTCAGACACTGGGCCACCAACCAGGCAGCATATACCAGCTGATATAAGGCCCCCAATACATATAGAGTAGAGAACTGCTGGGTTTGGACTCAGTCAGAGAAGATGCACCTAACCTTCAAAAGACTGAAGGTTCTAAGGAGTGGGGAAATCTGGTGGGGTAGGGGGTGAATGGGTGTGGACATCCTCATGGAGATGTGGGGAGGAGGTATGGAATGTGGAACATTGAGAGGGTAGACAGGGAGGGGAATAGAATCTAGAGTATAAAAAAGATTTAATAATAAAAGGAAGGAAAAAATAAAGGTTTTATTTTCACAGGGAAAAAAAAAAAAAAAACGGGTGAAGAAAATAAATCAAGCAGTGCAAGACCTGAAAGTAAAAGTAGAAGCAATAAAGAAAACACAAACTGAGGGAATCTGGAGATGAAAATCATAGGGAAAAGAGCAGGAACACAGATGTAAGCCTCACTAACTGAATACAGGAGATAAAAGAAAGAATCTAAGGCACACAAGATACGATTGAAGAAAATGATACTTCAGTCAAAGAAAAATTTTAAATCTAAAAATTTCCTGACATAAAATATCCAGGATACCATGAAAAGACCTAACCTAAGAATAATAGGAATAGAAGAAGATGAATAATTCCAGCTCAGGGGTTCAGAAAATATTTTCAACAAAATTTAAAAAAAAAACTTTTCCAACATAAAGAAAGAAATGCTTATAAAAATATACACTAATAAAAAATACCAATTAAACTGGACCAGAAAATAAAATCCTCCCAACACAAAATAATCAAAACATAAAATCTACAGAACAAAGAAAGTATATTAAAAGTGTAAAGGGTAAAAGACCAGGTGACATACAAAGGAAGACCTATGAGAATTACATTTGAATTCTTGACAAAGACTACAAAAGCTAGAAGGGACTGGACAGATATCTTGCAACCTAAACTACTATACCCAGCAAAACTTTCAATCAAGAAAACAAGATATTTGAAGATAAACCCAAATTCAAACAATATCTACCCACAATCTGATAGAGGGCTAATATCCAAAATTTATGAAGAACTAAAGAAGTTAAATGCCAACAACCCAAATAACCCAACTAAAAAATGGTACACAGAGCTAAACAGAGAATTCTCAGCAGAGGAATCTTGAATGTCCAAGAAACACTTGAAAAAGTATCCAGTCCTTAGTCATCAGGGGGTTGCAAATCAAAACAATCCTGAGGTTCCATCTTAACACCTATCTGAATGACTAAATAAAAATCTCAGGTGATAACACATGCTATTGAGGATGTGGAGCAAGGGGCATTCCTCATTTAAGTGCAAACATATGAAAACACTTTGAAAATTAATTTGGCAGTTTTTTAGAAAACGAAGAAAAGTTCTTCCTCAAGACCCAGCCATACGACTCCTGGTCATATATCCAAAGATGTTCCACAATTCCAAAAAGACACTTGCTCAACTATATTCATAGCTGCTTTATTCATAATAGCTAGAAACAGGAGACAACCTATATGTCCCTCAACTGAAGGGTAATGAAAATGTGGAACATCTACACAATTAGTACTCTTCAGCTATTAAAAACAGAAACATCAACAATTTTGCAGGCAAATGGATAGATCTTGAAAATATCATTCTGAGTGAGGTAACCCAGTGCCAAAATAAATAAATGGTATATACTCAGTTATAAGTGGATATTAGACATAAAATGCAGGATAGCCATGCTATACTCCACAGACCAATGAAGCTAAACAAGAAGGCTCAGATAAGGATGCTTATATTTCAACTAGAAGGGGAAGTAAAATATTCATTAGAGACAGATGAACAGTGGGAATTGAGTGGGAGATGGGATGGAGAGGACAATGAGGTGGTTCTATATCTGGTGTGGATAGTGACATGAGGAATGACAAGATGGCTATGGGAAAAAATGGAAATCTGCAACTGACTGTGATGGAGAGGTAGGGGGCATCTCCAAGACAAGACAGAGACCTGGAATAAGTGAGATCCCCAAGAACCAATGGGGATGTTCGTAGCTGTGACTCATAGTATTTAGGATTTGAAACTTGAAGAACCCACCTCCTGTAGTCAGCTAGAACTCCCAGTGAAGTGATTAGGACCCACCCACAAAATTTTCAACCCCAAAATTTATTCTGTCTACAGGAAATGCAGGGACTGTTGATGGAGTAGAGACTGAGAGGGAAATGCCAACCAATAACTGCCTAAACGTGGGACGCATTCCATGCACAAGTACCAATTTCTGGTGCCATTAATGATACTCTGATGCTTGCCAACAAGAGCATGTTTTCCTCTAAGAAGCTCAACTAAGCAGCTGACTCAAACAGATACAAACAACTATAGCCAAATAGTGGATGGAGGTTGGGAACTCTTATGGAAGAACAAGCAGAAGATTGTTGCCTTAAAGGGGATAGGAACTCCACAGACAGACCAACAGAGTTAATTAACCTGGACCCTCGGGTCTCTCAGGGACTGAACCACCAGCTATAGAATATTCATGGGCTGGACCTAGGCCTCCCTGTACATATGTAGCAGAAGTGCAACTTGGTCTTCATGCAGGTCCCGAAAAACTGGAGCCAGGGCTATCACAAAAGCTGTTTTCTGTATGTACATGAGATATTTTATTCTAGCTGGGCTGCCTGCGTAGCCTTACAAAGATTTGATGTGTAAGAGCAGCGGTATAATCAGGGGCGTCCCAATCTTCTCAGAGAAGGGGAGGTGTGGTTGGAGAAAGGATTGTCTGGGTAGAGGTAGGTGACTTGGATGGAGGCAGTGAGTGGGCTATAAAGTGAGAAAATAAAAGAAAAAAATAAAATTAAAATTAAAAAGAAACTATTAAACAATAGTCAGAGAAGATTTAAAACACAAAGTAAAGTAAATAATAGAAATTTAAGATGACATGTTTTCCTAGAAAGCATATGGATAATAATAAGCCAGTGAAGCTATTTAGCATCATTGGGTCTGTGGTAATTTAAGTTAACTACACAGTGAGATATCATGTATTATTTTGGATAAAATAATAAAAACTATTTATACAGACAGTATCAACCTACGGCTCCTTGTGCTAGTTAACATAACAGTCAACAAGACACCTAGGCAGCAAGCTTCAAGGAACAGCATTGAGGGATTGTTGAAATTAAGGTTAGCTTCTGACAAGGCCTGTAAGGAATGGCCTTAATTATATTGACCTGGGGGGACATATCTCATGAATGGGACCATTCTCTGAGCAGGTAATGCTAGTCTGTATAGAAAAGAGAGGGACTCACTGGACTCTAGCATCTATGTAATGTCACTAGTTGCTTCAAGTTCCTGCCTCACTGACTTTTCTAAAATGGCAGCTGGTCAGAGGGACATGTGAGGAATAAAATTCTCTGTTGAAACGCCTTCATAATTTTTCATAGCAACAGAAAGTGAAAAAAAAGAGACATAAATGTTACACTCAAATGCTACTGCTTGAATTTTCATCTGATATAGGATTGGGAAGATCCCATCAAAGCAAAAGTTCACTTTCATGAATCAGTCTGAGATATTTCAATTAGGAAAGTAAAATTGTCTTTTTACATAATACTTGATTCCAATGTTCTTTGCAGTGATAGATGTAGTTGTCTACACCTGAAAACAGGCAATTTTACTGAGTATATGGATAGCCAATAGAATCCACATATAGGTTTAACATTATATATATAATATATATTTACACATATAATATATATTATACACATTATATATATATATATATATATATATATATATATATATATATATATATAACAAAATGGATGTAGTAAAGGAATTTGAATAACAAAAGGTATGCCCTATGACCAATAATATTTTATAAATGTCAGTTAGCTACTTTAACTGTGTACTTTGGAATGTATGTCCTGTCATGGGAAGTCCCTAGATCAAGAGTGAAGAAGATGAAACTTTATGAAGATTACTAAAATTAAATCCAGAGTTTTTCAATTAGGAAATTTCTAACAATTTTTAACAATTTCTTATAATGATAGAAGTAAAGCAGGTAAGGACCTAAAAAATATTATCACTAATGTTTGATTTTTATTTTTAAAACCAATTTACATAAATAAACTCTCAATCACTTTAAAACAATATAATGTTAATTTTCATAGGAATGAACAATGCAGTTTACTGATGTAGGATAGATATTTGGTTAGAACTTAAATGACATTTTAGGTGCCCTGTAGTATATTATACATAGATCAGAAATCCTTTTTTAATTTTACTATTTATATATTTTATTATTTTATGGCAATGAAGCACTTTTACAACTGTTAGCAAGTAAATAGGTTCACCTTAGACAAAAGTATAGTGCAACCTTGGAATAAAGGTGTATTTTAAAGGATAATTTTTGACAATATTCTTGTTTCATTTGTAATAAGATACTTTCCTCTTAAAACTTCATTATGCTTTTTCTTAGCTAATTTACTGGGCAAATTTCTGTAATACATGGGAGAAAGATAGATAGAAATATATTCATTTTGTCTAAAATTCTCCTATTTCTCTGGGACTGTTGATTCCCATAGTAAAATGCAATGGGTTGAATAGTTCTTTTGTGAAAAATCTATTATATTTTTTCCAGACAGAATAATTACCTAACAACAGGAACAGCATGTTACAGAAAACTCACCATTATCTTTTGCTGAAATGAAACAGAACTGTTCTAAAGAAGGAGGAAATAACTCAACAGACCTCACCAAGCAATATGTTTGGGGACAAAGGAGGTTTAATGAAAGAGACACAGTGATGGTGTGTCCTTTGTTATGCAGACTCATGACTGATGTGGGGATAAAAGGACAAAGCATTATTAGAAATTTGACATAATTATTTCAGCTTATTATTTCTTTTTTATATCAAAGCTCATATCTGACTTTGATGAAGTGTGTGTGTGTGTGTGTGTGTGTGTGTGTGCTCACTGTAAAGATTGAAAATGAGAGGGAAAAAATTCTCTTTCTCAGAAAATAAAGACAGAAGATGCTATCCATAGCATTTGAAAACATATGTAATTAAGCTGGTTGAGCAAAGAGGAGAAAGAATACATGATGATTAGAATATAAACTATTACTCGCAATAGAAGCCACTACTGTATCCTGCAATACATTGAGAACATTTCTTTCAAGCAGCATTTATTGTTTTCTGAATATTTCATTGAACTTGATATCATATGTACAATGAGAAAAATGAGACACAATGAGAAGAATGTGCAAAATGTGCATGTGCAAAGACATACAACTTTGAAGACATATTTAATTTCATTTTTTTTTCTCACACCTGATATGTGTGGCATGTGTGTGGATATCTGCAACCAGTTTGGAAGTTGATCTGGCAATTCCCTATAAATATAAACATGCTCACAGACAGCTTTACCATACTAGCCACTAAGTGGAAACAACTGAACACATTCTAGCCCTGCAATGGAAACAATCTCGCTATTAATAAGAGAATGGATAAACTAAGCATAAATTTCATACAACAAATTGCTGCCCAGTTATTAATGTAACCAATTGTTGTTATATAAACCTCAAAAATATTGGGCTAAGCAAGAAGGGCACAATAAAATAGAGTACATATGATATCAATTATAGAAACTTCTAGAAATCCGTGACTAATTTTTGTAGGAAAATCAGAACTTAGCTTGCCTTTGGGATTCAGGACTGTCTGGAAAGAGATATGATACATATGAAGTAATAATAGGAATGTTATATATTTATAGATCGATAAATAGATAGATATATAGACAGAAAGATAGATAGATATAATAGATATGCAACTACAAAATTCATTAAATTCCATGCTTATAGATTTTGCTGTATTTCATTGTACATATTTAATAACATAATCAAATAAAATTTTATGAATACATACATATTTAAACTATTCTAAAAACAATAACTCCCAAACTTAATGAACTGACCATTAATATTTTAGATAATTTCCCCAAAAGAACACTTTACAATATTTGCTTAATTTAGTAATTTGTAATTTCTAAATTATATATTAAGGTATATTATAAATGCATACATATTCACATAGAGCTCAATCCCTAATGTATTGCATTCATTTATAGATTCTCATTATAAAAATGCATCCCCTATATTTATAATTTTTAATGTCATTTTTTTCTTTCAATAAGAGGTGTTCAAATTTGATATAATTAAAATAATCTGTCATTTTGTTTACAATCACCATTGGTTGTCTCCCATTTCAAACTTTCAACTCTACCTTGAGAGTATGAGCATAACTGACAAATCTCTGTTTTATATTAGTCTTGATTTGGCTGTTAAGGGCCTTGGAGTGCACCAGATTGATATGTAAGTATGGTATGTGGTTAAGGTCTGACTGACTTATTTCTGTGTGGATTCCCTAACTTTACTAACATTAACAGTTGAACAGTGTTTCCTTTTGTCCTCTAAACTGTAGAGCTCTGTCTCTGATGAAGTTTACACTACAGTCTTGTCTGCTTCAAAAATGGACCTTTGTTCTCCTCCTGTAGAGCAGAGATTTCTGTGACTTTCATATCTACCTAATTTCAAGAACTTTACAGCTTTGACTGGAGAAGCTAACTTCTGTTACTTCCTTCATGGTCGCAGGTAAAACTAATTTCAACTTCAACACCAACCTTACATTAATCTTGTCATATTCATTTGACAAGGATTTTGTTTATAATTATGTTTACCATGCAGACCTATTTTGAAAACAATGTCCCACTCACATTAGCATTTCTTACCAATAAAATGTATCAAAGATATATGAAAAACAAATAATTTTAGAATTGGGATATATGTCATCATTTATAGTTCTTAATTTACAAGAAAAAAAAAAAGACCAGGATTTAGATCCCCGAATCCTTGAAACTGCCAGGAATTTATGTTGGCTTTAGTTTAACATTATACTGAGAGACATCAGACCTTTAAGCAAGCTGGCTAACCAAATTAGCCATCTATGTGCTCTGGGTTTAATTTCAAATTTATTTTTATAAAGAAAATTTACTTTCCATCAAATTTTCAAGTATGAATTTTTAACCAGGTGTTGGGAATTATTGCAAAGGCTCTTTATTGTGTTTAAGGCATATACACAACATAAATTTTATATCCAATTTGTTAAGACAGAAAATTTGTTGAGGTAGTTTCCAATTTAATAACAACACTGCCATCTTCCTTTCTGGGATAAACCTAAATTTAACATATGTTCTCTTTAGTTTTGCTATTAAGTTTATATCACAGTCTAACAACAGTTTTTTTTTTCTTCTTCAAGTGGGCTTATATAAGAGAAAAATCAATTGTTTAAATGCTAGTGAAGTGACTGATCCTAATATTTTTAACAATGTAAATTCTTTGGGCACCTCAAAATTATCATTATACAATGAAAATTAGTGATTCAAATTTTGTCAATTTTTTTCTATTTGACAAATTATATATTTAACAGATACACTATTTGATGATGTTTATTGATTTTTAAATGTAATTCAAATAAATTTTACTATTTCTAATTTTATTTATGTTTGTTTTTCTGTATGTCAGTATGTACACATGAATACAGTACACAAAGAGACAAGCAGAGGGCACCGATTCTCTGGAGCTGGAGTTATATGTTGTTGTTAACATCCTGATGGGGGATTGCAAATTGAACTTCAATCCTCTGCAAGATCAGGTTGTACTATGAAAGCATGAAACATCTCTTTTAATTAAAAAGAAAACTTTGTACATGAATACTGTATTTATTTCATACCCAACCATACTATTATCCTCTGCACATAGAGCTGGGACCCCTATCCCTCTTAAAACAGAACCTCCACTGAGTCACTTTAGTGATATTTAAATGTGCGAGTGTTCAGGGATAATCAATTGGGATTGTGTAATTTATCAGAAGAAGAATGATTGTCCCATTTTCAGCAACCATTAATTATCTGTGGTTATCCCTTTATAGATAGAGCTTTTGGTTGACATACTCAATGGTGCAGCTTACTATACACAGGAATGTTGTCATGGGCATAGCAGTAATGTCATATGTAGAAGACTGTAGCTTGCACCAGATATCTTTTTTTTTCTAACAGAATTCTTAAAATAAATCTCCCTCTCTCATATATATATATATATATATATATATATATATATATATGATACATATATATAAATGTATCTCATATATATATATATATATGCATACGCATACAGATACACATACATATACATAAATATAAATGACTTATTGGCTTCAGTTCAGTTAATCCAACAATGGCTGACTATGAATGGAAAGTCCAAAAATCCAGAACTTGCTTAGTTCACAAAACTAGGTATCTCAGCTACCCTTCAGTAGATGTCGGAATCCCAAAGAGGTAGACTCTGAAGGAAATGAAGGAATGAATGTGCTAACAAGGCAAGGCCAAGCAGGCAAAGGGAAAGAGCTTCCTTCTTTTATGTTCTTATACAAGCATCCAGCAAAATGTCTGTTCAAATTAAAGGTGTTTCTTCCCGCCGCAGGATTCATATCAAAGATGTGTGTCTTCTTACATCAATGATCTGGATTAGAAGTGGATTCACACACTTAAACCAAGCCAAAAAAAAATCTCTCACAGGTATGGTATCTATTTCTGTATTGTATTTCATTCCAGATACAGTCAATTTGAGGACAGCCATTACATCTATTGATATTTCATTCTTCTAATATGTGTAGTTGTTGATTGAAGATGTATCAATGGGTATCGGATATCCTATGATCTGGTTTTTCTTTTTTTTTTTACATTTTTACCAGTTGTGTATTTCTGTAAAACTCTCTATTCTGCAGGAAAGAATAACTTTTTTTTATCGAAGACAGAGATCTACATTTTACTGTGATTACAAGTACTTAGAATAAAGTTATAAGCTATAGGGTTTAAAAAGTGGTAGTAGTATGAACTCCTCAAGGGTCTCTGAAATGATCTTTCCAGAATTTTTTTTCAATTGGCAATTTTTGGATGTTGTAAAGATAATATTGAAAGAGCAGATTTTTAACGATGTTGATAGTGTCCAGAGTGCTTGGGTTTGTATGTGAACTCAATTAGGCAAAACTAAGTTTTTTTTTCAGGAAAATAATAAATTATTATTTAATTTATATTATAAATCCTAGGGACCTATTGCACACTCACTTCTGTTCAAGAGTTTTCAGACTGAAACTGTGACCCACAAATACTGATGGTGCCAGAATTGACTATCTCCATAGGAAATCTCTTGACATCTGTTTCCTCCAGCTGACTAGATTTCCACAGCTAAGCTTCATTAGAATTTTTGCACGCACGTTTTTTAGTGGTTCATATTCTTCTATTTTTTTCTTATTTTACTTTTTGTCAATTAGAAGTTGTCATGGCACCACAGCAGATATAATGCACAATAAGTGTGAGACAAAGGATGATGATGATGATGATGACGATGTGTGTGTGTGTGTGTGTGCATATGCGTGTGCATATACATGTACATACTTAGGCAAATGGAAGCTAGAGGTTGTTGTCCATTGTAGCTCTCTATCATTCTTGATCTTGTTTTAGGGATATAGGGTTTCCTAATCAACAAGTTATCTTTCCTGCCTTCTCAGTCAACACCTATGAAGCTTTGTCACTCTAGACTTCTCAGGACAAGGTGGCAGTCGTATCAACAGGCTTAACTTTTACATGGGTGCTAAGGATCCAAACACAGGTTCTAATGATTTTGTGGAAAGGATTTTCCCCACTGAGCCAACACTTCGGCTTCAAGTATCAGATGTATTACATCTATTCCTCCAAATGTCTTTTCCTCTTTAGACTATTTCCAGAGTGAGAAGCTTAATTTTTCTAGAATAAACAAGGTGAAAGAAGTCTTCCTCTCCAACAGTGTTTACAGATCCAAACATAGTTATATCTCTAGTTCTACTCACTGTTATTAGTTTAATATCACAAATGGATTTATAGTGACACAGTGGATAGACAAGGCTTCTAATTTGAAGTTTTGTTTGCTCACTGTAATCTTCTCAATCATCCTAATTATATTCACATCTATTTATCTGCTCAAGTGGTGAAAGATCATTATTTTTCTTGCACTGAGAGGTCTAGGTCTAACTCTAATGATTTTCCATTAAACAGGATATGTACTGATTTTATTTCCATTTTAAATGTTCAAAGTGAAGTGAATAAGTTCAAGGTGAAATTCCATAACTGAAGTGTTATTGAACAACAAATTTTAAGCAATATTTTGCCCACAGGTATGAACACTGTAATATATATATATATATCTTACTTCTAATGTCATACACACAAACACACACATTACATATATATATATATATATATATATATATATATATATATATATATATATATATGTGTGTGTGTGTGTGTGTGTGTGTGTGTGTGTGTGTGTGTGTGTGTGATTTAATGATAATGGAAGCCAAACAGTTAAAGGAAGATGCACAATGTATTGACAAACTTCAAAGAAAACCCTTAATGTATCTGTAAACCAGGATTTTCCCTTGGGAGGGAGCTAACATTATAAATACATCTCTTAAGGTTCTCTTTGATTTTCATGTGTACATGTCTTTAAAGTAGTTTTTTTTTTTTTTTACTAAGTTACCATGAGTTATAAGAAGATGAAATAACTGCATCTGGTCTTAAATTAAAAATTCATCCCTCTTTTATTCCAGAAAATTTGGAGAAAGAATGAATCTCAAACATTGTTTCCTTAACTAGACAAATAGCCATACAGTTCACAGCATGAAGGTGGAGTTTGCAATATTTGATCCATGAAAATAACATTTAGAAGTATCCCACAGGTGTGTTAATCTTATGTTTATAACATAAGGGAACCAAGGTGATGTTGTTAATCCTTACACAGTAGTCAATATTTGGAACCAGGAAAAGAAGCCAATCTTGGCTCTTAGCTTTTTTTCATAACCATCTCTAAAGCACATGAAAAAAATGTACTCTGAATAGTTCACAAAAGATTGATAATGAACCTGTTATATAATTTCAAAGTGTTAAATCTGAACCTCAATGTGTGTGTGTGTTTATTTATTTTGACATGAATTATGATATTTATATGAATGGTATCCTTTCCATGTTTTCAGTTTAAGTGCAAATTTCAAGTACATATACCTTATATTATCTTTATTTTCCAATATAATTCAGAATATTAAATCACTTTCTTCAAAAAAATGAAGAAATTATAGGTTTTGTCTCAAAGTAAACACTGATTATAAGCTACAAGTAAAATATCAATAATATACAAATGTTTTCTCTTCATATGTTCTTGACAACTATGTTCTGACCTTTGATAATCTGAATTGTAAATACAGCCTCATTTCATTATTGTATTTTGTAATCATATAGATCAGAAAGAAATTGTGTAATTTGTCTTAAATATGTTACATCAAAGTGTGGGAATGTGTACAGCTTAAATCTAAACTAGAGGCCAAATGCCTCAAGATTACTGTAGTTTACATTTCTAGCAAAAATATAAATATATATATCATAATAATTTGTTTCCAGGGAAACTATTTTTATGCTGAAAATAAATTATTGAATCTCATAAGGAGCTTTCTCTTCATCTGTTTTGGATAAATAATTGGGACATTTTATTTATCAGTTCTCTAGTTTCTTCAATATAAACTATGATATTCACTCAGTCATAACAGTAAGAGGGATGTGTTTTTCTGTGACTCCTTACAAAAAAAAAAGAGTAAATGTCATTCTGGATGATAAATGATCAAAGAGACAGTTGTCCAGTCTTATTTTAGTTCTCTAATGGGTTTACCAAGGCTGGTGTTACTGGTTATAAGAAATCAGTTTCGTAACAAATGCTAGGAATTTGAATTTGTGAGATTAGAATCTTTCAGGAACTGAGTGGTACAATTTAAGAATTTATCACATTTTATTGATTAACATTGAAACAAAAATAATCTCATTACAGAACACAAAGCAATTTTAGATTTTAATGAGACTATAGATCATGGTGAAATACTGTCCAGCATCTAGACAAATGTCCTACCTTTGGGTTATATTCACAGACCCAAATGTTTATTATCATTAAACACAATCTCACTAAATTGCCTGAGGTGGCCGTGAAGTTGTGGTCTCCTTGCATGTGTTTTCTTATGTGCTTCCATCAATAGGTCTGAATGTGGATTTTTATCCCCTTATTATTGATTGGTTATATATTCACTCATGAAACTTTTGATTCTCTGAGATTTATTTGCATTCTTACAATATGTTAATTCACAATATGCCTTTTGTATTTGTACTCTTATGATATACTCATGTACTTCTAAAAGCCTGAGATAAGGCATTTTAACATCTGTAATGATCAAGTTGAATTGTTCAAAATAAGATGTTTATGATTACAACAGTCAACTTCTATTCTCACTTAAATCCCTAGTTTTCTTTCTGTTGTGTTGACAAAACACCTTGAGCAAAAGCAACTGAGAGAGGAAAGGTCTTGTTTAACCTTCCACTGTCAGGTCAGAGTCCATCAGTATGGGAAGTCAGAGCATGAACTTGGGACAGTATCTATGGTGACATATTGCTTTCTGGACCACTCTCTGACTTTGCTACATGCTTATCAGAGCTAGCTTTCTTATGAATTTCAGGAACTCCTACCAGGGAAGAGATTGCCCATGGTGAACTGGGCTTTCCAACATCAATTTATTATCAAATAATTCCTCATCGACATGCCCACAGACAAAACTCTTCTAGTAAATTTATCAACTTAGGGTTTTCCAATATTATTTAGGTTGTGTCAAGGTGGCAAAACCAAGAAAGACAATCATAGTTTTGATTTGCATAGTCCATTATGCTTAGGAAGAATAATTTCTGTTCGTAGTTTTAAAAAAAGTATCATGCTAAAATTAAAAACAGGTACCTCAATTTATGTTTGAAATATGAACATAATTTTGTAAAATGTCCTTGAACAAATGCACATTTACACTTCAACATAAACAGAAAACAATTTGAAAAAGCATAAAACCTTAAGGTATATGGAACAGGGTTCTTAAAACATGGAAAGTTGCAAGTTTCTTTGATGATTTAGTATTTTAGTGATCATGATTCTGTAGTCTCAATTTTCAAGAGACAATATAAAAATTATAATATGATATGTTACAAAAATATTCTACCTTAATTTTTTATCTATATAATTAACTCTTGATTAATTAAAACTTTCTTTTACTCAATATAATTTTCAAGGATATTTCAAATCATGCTTTTTATGTAAAAAAATCTTTTGAGATTTTGTGAGGATGAGAAATAAATCATTATTGCCCTCTCCCATTTCAATGATTAATTTAAATTATCTTTTTGATATAATTCTTTTGAAACACTTTGAGTATATTACTCTATTGATTTTTTGCCTCCAGGGTTACTATTAAAGAGCTTAACATTAATATGATTTTATTCATTTGTTGGTTTCAAATTTTCCTTTCATTTTCTAGTAAGAATATGAATGAACTTCACAAGTTCCTTTCTAACTCATTATTTGAACATGGCACCTGGCCTCACTTTTCCAAGCTCAAATTCATCTATAAATTATGTAGCACATTTCAACTACTCTTGCAAAGTTTCCCAAGTTTTTTTTTTTTATCAGTCTTCCTGATTCACACATGTTCTATTTCTCATATAGTATGTCTCCCTGAGAGAAATAATTATGTTTATGTTTACTTTCTTTACAAAATAGCCAATAATATGCTTAATTTTAATCAAACCAAATTTCTAGAAGAACACATATACTAACTATTTCAGTTTTATCAATATGCAATCCACTTTAAACTCAATAAGCTTGGCTTTCTTCTCATTCATTGTCATAATAAGTTATTCTTAACTTCAACAAAGGCTTTCATTTAGGGCATATTGGTATGGTGTATATTTTTTTTTCAACTGACTACCTCTTGATACCTTAGTATGCACAGTCAAACACTTAATTTTGTTCACACATTGATTGAAATATAAAATTCCATTTTTATTGGTCTGTGTTGTACAAATATTCCTCTGTCCTTTTCTATATCCATAGCCTTAGAAATTGATGTTAATGGCATTATGTGTGATTTATAAACAATATGTACATAACAGTGGGAATAATCACTCTGCTTTCTTAAAAGACAGACTGCTTGATAATAATTGTACAGATTTCTACCAATAGGTTACGGCTATGCAATAAATCCTAGCTAATCCTCTCTATTCCCACAAAACCACTACTTTTCCCTATAAAGACAGCCCAATATTTACCACCTTAGTTCCCAAGCCCAGGGAATAGGGGTGCTGACTCTTCATTAACTTCTTCAAGCTGATTATGGGCATTGAGATATTAGAAGAGGAGTGGGAGGAAGAGTAAATTGATAAGCTTCTGATGCTGTGTCTTCACTGCATCCAGATGAAATTCTAGGACCTCAGAGGTTTGAGCAGGTCTGCTCAGCTTGCTTGATGTGGCACCAATTTACTTTGATTACAAATTTTAAGGTTTTCATTGGTACGAGGTTCTTATTGATATAAAAGTGAGATGAATATTGATACTCTCATAGGCATTGTACCAGTATAACACATTTATAAATACAAGGCTTAGACCCAGTCCTTCTTTAACATTTTAAACAGATTTGAGATGGTTAGCCTGTGAGTTAAGGGACTAGAGCAAATTCATGGGTTGCAGTTTATTGTTTAGGTGTTTTCTAAGTTTTATTTAGAAATAACTGAATGGAGTTAACAGACAACAGTCCAGATTACTTTACATAGATAATTTGTTTTCAAAATGTCAGAAGTCCACACAATTGATGTGACAAACATTTCTGTATTAATGTACATTTTGATTAGAGACTTGTCTGCTCCTGACAGATTTTTGGATTGAATTCTAAGAAGAAATTGATCATCTTTGGAGTTACTCCAGTTGTGGTGAGACAGACACTAGACAAGAAATGCCTCTTTCCATCTACAGAAAAATTACTATCCAGAAAATGACACACTTGCAGAATAGTTGACTGATTATATCTGCCTAGACAGAGTAATCAGCCCTTAGTAATTCTGCAGCACTAAGGTCTGTCAGATGATCCTGGGCCAGAAGGCAGAACAGATGCTCCAAAGTTTTGTAGTATAGGGAGTGTCCAGGTGTTCAGAGGTCTCTATAAATTGGCTAAGGTTTAGAAGCTATGCTTTGTGCTTCCCACAATTATAGTTAACTCAATCATTCTGGATTTCTGACGGGGTTGAAAACTTATAGCCTCATAGCCAATCCTGGCTATTTACCTTGAGAGAAAAGATTTGAGTGGATGGTCGTCAGCTGACATTCATCCTAAAGCCAAGGAAAAAGCTAAGTTCGGAATTAAGTGTTTTAGTTAGGATAGATGACAGAGGTTCTGGTTAGTCAACAAAATGATAGACTGGGTATTAAGACTATCTTGTACCTCACTGGTACAAATTGGCATAATTATGCTCTAATTGTATTTTGAGAGAAAAGTTTTATTTTAACAGGAAGGGTGATAAGTAGGAGGAGCTAAGGTGGGAGGAGTACTGAGAGGAAGAGAAGGAGCAAGGAGAGGAGAAAAAGAAGGAGAGGAGAAGCTAGGTAATGAGAAAGAGAAAGAGAGAGAAAGGGGGGGACATGGAGGCAGATGTTCACATGTCTCCACCAGTCAAAGATAGTTGATATATCTAGGTTGGGTATTGGGTTACACTTCTGATTGAGCATTACCACACTTGTAAAGCCTTTGATTAACATTTTTTAAAAAGTGTATAAATGCAAAAAGGGAAAGGGGGCATGGGATAGGGATTTTCTAAGGCAAGGCGAATGGGGAAAGGGATGGCATCTGAAGTTTAAATAAAATATCCAATAAAAAATGAAAAAAAAAAACTAAAACAAAAAATACTTTCAATCAGAGAACATTGGTATTATTGTTCTTTGCCTTCAGTTTCATTCATTAATATTGTAGATTTTGGCATAATTATCTCAAATACTTGTTAAATACAGACTGCTAAAATTCTGAGTACTGATGCTTTCTTTTCTGAAGAGATGTACTATTGGTATCATATCAACTCCATCCACTTTCTAAGAGTCTCTGTTTCCATTCCCGAGCAGCAATTCTTTCATCTACTCAGTTTCTTCAAAAATCTATGCACAGTTCTCATTTTCTTTTGAATATTATTCTGGTTTCCAGGTCTTTCATTCCATACATTTTCAGCATGTCAACATCTTTGGTCATTCTTTCATAATATGACTTATGTCTATAGTGTTATTAGTTTCAGTGATCAGCCCCATTATTTTTTTACTGAAAGTACTCTGTCTGTTTTCTGACCTGATTTCCTATGGGTTGATTGTGCTTTAATTTATCCTAAATCCTGACTCTATAATGCTGAGAACACAATTTTCATTTAAAAAATCTAATATCTCCACAGGAAAAAAAATTGAAATTATTTATCACATAAATAAATCTTTAAAAGTTGAGCTTTGTCTAATCGATTTGTCCCCCAAACCGTTTCATATTTATACATAATATTGTTAGCATTTAAACTTCAAAAATGTTGGTCTAGCTACAATACCACCAGGCTATTTTTATATGGTGCCTTGCAAACCTTACTTTTCTAGATTCTTCTTACTCAGATATTATTGTAAACAATAAGCGTTACATCAGATATTCATGAATACCATGTGTTTGATCTGCATTTTTGTTTCTACTCAATATTCATAGGCTAACAAAATGTAAATGGAATTAAGAAATTCATTCTTTGCTTGTAATTAAGATTCAAGCCCTTCTATGACGAGAATCAAGTCAACTTGTTTGTCATTGTTGTTGTGTAGCTTGAGTACAGAGACAGTCTTTCAGTGTTATGAGCACAGCCTTCAATTCATGATCCTTCTGCCACTGCAATCCAAAAATTATAAATATGTGCCACTATATTCAATAACATATCTGTACTTAGAAGAAACTAAAGAAGATTGTTTCCCATCCCTCTCAATAAAATAACAAAAAATATTCATATATTAGGTAGAAATAGAGAATTTCCATAGAAATTGACAATTGTATAAAAACCTGATTTCATACTTGAAGGTTCCTCAAGATAGTACGTATTTGTCACTGCACATACCTATACATGCTATTCTATTATTACATCCAAATTACAATATCAGGAAACATATGACATTACTTCTTCAGTATTCCCATGCATTTTTTCATTTTAAGTGACATATAGTAAAATTATCTTTCTATTGCAAATGAATTTCATTCCTGCAATATATTCTCATTATTGTTAACTGCTTGACCAAATTTATCAGATCATACCACCTCCCTTTCTATCTGTACGCAATACTTTCATTTTCTCCTTACAAAATAAATATGTGTCAAGAGAATTATAATAAAATAATATTAAAAAGATGATTAAAAACAAAAACAAACAAATGAAAGCAAACCAAGAAAAGAAAAAAATTGACAGAAAAGCAAAATATATATGCAAAGGAATTATAAGATAAAAACAAAATAAAACAAGACACAAAAACATTAAATTGTTACGGAAGTTTATTAGTCAAAGAACCCCTAAAGGTGCTGTTTCTCTTTCCATTTTGTGTATTAATTTGAGGATTATTAGCTGCTAAGTCTTTGTGAAGTCTGATATACTTTCACAATAAAAGTATCTGGCTCTGTTTTTTATTTGTTTGTTTGTTTTATTGTTTGTTTCATTGGTTTTGGTTTTGCCTTGATTTTTGTTGTTGTTAGTTTTTGTTATTTTTGTTTGTTCATTTTAGTGTTTTATTTATTCTGCTTTGTTTAGAGGAATTTTAATTACTGCTTCTATTTTATTAGGGGTTATATCTGTTTATATTGCTTGTCTGACTGCTATCTGACATCTTTTAGACATTCACATTGTCTTTAAAGTATTTATTTCTTCTATCTTGCCTTCCATACCTGACATTCTCTACTCCACTTCTCATGTTCTGCTGGTAAGCGTTGCCTTTTTGGTTCTTGTCCAAGTTCATAAATTTTTCAATTTCAGTTTTTTTCTCAGCATTGGTTTTCTTTATTGATTTAATTTGTACTTTGATGTCTTGAAATTTTTCTTTATTTAAATGTTCTTTGTGTTTATATAAATTTTATTAATATATATTTTATATCCTCTTTAAAGTCCTTGATCATACTGACAATACCTATTTTGAAGTCCTTGTCTTGTGCTTCTGTTCTGTTTTGTATCACAGGATCTGCTTTATTGGAGTTGATAGACTCTAGTAGATTCATACTGTAATGGCTGTTATTGATTTTCATGGTGATACATAAGCTTCTGTCATTGGGATTGTTGGAATTCTCGTTGTGATATATGCTCTTGTTTTAGATGGGTTGGTTATTTATTCCTTCATTTTTCTTGTTCTCTCTGGGACTTATGAGGGTTTCCTGACTGTAAGTTGGATCAGATACCCTTTCAAGAAAAATCCCTAGAGTTACTGAGTAGAATATATTTTGAGTGCTTACTAGTGTGTCAATCCTTTAGGAAGGAATCAAACTAGAGGTGACATTATAGTACTGTTTTGAATGTAAATTTTTGGAATAATACACACATTTTACTTTTAATATTATCTTGTCATAGTTACTACATTCATGATTAGCTAATTGGTAAAAAATTACAGCTCCAAGGTTAAAGATATAGCTCTAATATGGAGAATGAATACTTCATTACTTTTTTACAGACTCTGAGTTTGATACCCTATGTTTATATCATTTCTATCACCTATTGGGAGCACTAATTCTGGGTCATCTTTTTACTTTGCTGAATTTTTAAAGAATCTAATACAAGAGCATGTGAAACAGCCTTGAACCCATTGTCACAGAAGGATATTTCAAGAATTAATAAACAAGACCTCATGAAACTGAAAAGCTTATGTAAGGCAAAGGACACTGTTAATATGGTAAAAGGGCACCCTACAGATTGGGAAAAGAACTTCACTGACAAAAGTATAATATCTAAAATCTATCAAAGTCTCAAGAAACTAGACTTGAAAACAGAAATAACAACAACAAAATAAACACTAATAACCCACTCAAAAGATAGGGTGCTGATCTAAACAGAATTCTCAACAGAGGAATCTCAAATGGCCTGGAAGCACTTAAAGAAATGTTCAATATTCTTAGTCATCAAGGAAATGCAAATCATAATGACCAGGAGATTCTACCTTACACCAACAAGAATGGTTAAGACAAAAATATTAGCCAAAATGTTTGAAAATACCATAATATGCCTAGAGAAGGATGTCTTGAAATTTCCAAATAGAAAAAGATGTTGGAGGTCATTAATTTTAACAAGGATTCTGCAGTGTGCAGGGATATTGTGAACACTGTTGAATTATGTGCCCTCTCACCAAATTTAGCACTGTTCACATGATGTTGGGCAGGTTGGTCAGGCATATTATCTTTATGGGATTTCTTTGGACAATGTGGTCTGTAAATTTTAGAACTCTAAGTATTGCCCTACTGGGAAACAGTTGCATAATTCAACTGTGAGTACCCTTCAATTAGGGGCACCTAAAAGCCTGCAAGTATTTAAGGCTTTAGAACTTTCTTTATGAGTTCTAAAGACCTAATATTGTAAGGCCAAATACAGCTAGCTTGAAGCTTATCCTGTTCAATAGTAACATGTCGAAGATATGACTATTAAACTTGTAAAAGAGCGTACAGGAGGAAATGAGTGAATCTGGGACTTAAAGATCGTTAGAATTCACCGGTGTGTAAGTGTACATGCACACTATATATGTATGTGTGTGTATGTACATATGTATGTAACTATATATACTATATACATATATAATATATGATATATTATTAATTATATGTTATACAGATTACATGAAATATATAATACATATATATGATGTACTACAGCTGAATCTGGGTTGATAAATATTGTGTGTGTGTCTGTGTGTCTGTGTGTGTGTGTGTGTGTTACAAAATATACCAACATCTTAAGACTTTACCACAAGTCAATAGTTTTGCTTGTCTTTTCTTTCTTCTTCTTCTGTATTAAACACCCTCTCCACTCCTTTATTAGAGATCTTTTCCTCATGTTTCTGATTATCCTCTTTAGATCACCTAAATCCAACTATTCCCTTATTCTATGGACCAGTCAGGAGACCATGATGTTTTTCCCTTCCCTTCCCTTCCCTTCCCTTCCCTTCCCTTCCCTTCCCTTCCCTTCCCTTCCCTTCCCTTCCCTTCCCTTCCCTTCCCTTCCCTTCCCTTCCCTTCCCTTTTCTTCCCTTCCCTTCCCTTCCCTTCCCTTCCCTTTTCTTCCCTTCCTTCCCTCCCCTTCCCTTCCATTTCTTTTTCTTTCCTTTTCTTTCTTTTTCTCCTCCCTGCTTTGTTTCTTTCCTTTTTAAATTTCTGTTACTCTTAAGTGATATGTTTACATCTGAAGATTTGGAGCTAAAAACAAATTCAGTAGGCAGTGCAATTGATGAGAAATTTTTATAGAGATTTTAATTATTAACATAATAAAGTTTCTCAACTTTCCTATAGTAGTGGTAGTCTTTCTCTCCATCTATATCACTCTTTTCTCTTTCTGACCCTTTCTCTGTATATGAAGGGCTTTTTTTTCTGTGTTTATATGTCTGTGTGATTATCTGCATATACATATGTGTCTGTGTGTGTGTGTGTGTGTGTGTGTGTGTGTTTGTGTGTGTGTTTGAACGTGTTTGCTTTTGTGTGTGTCTATGTATATGTGTCTTTGCCTCTTTTGGCCCAATAGTAGATGCCATACCTCTTTCTCTCCCTGCCTAGGTTTATCCTGTAATATCAAAAACGGGAAATGATTTTTTTTCCACCTTGATGCTAATGTAGAAACTATTATTTCCCACTCCCTACAAAAGGTTATCAAATCAGTAAGATGCTGCCATATCACTCTGTCTATACCTACCATGTCTCTATAGCAAACCAGGGATTACAGATAGTTGCTACCCCAGTAAGCTTATTGTGATGGTTCCAAAGATCAAGCAGAGACTATCAGGCCTGAGCAGTGAGCTCTTTTCTCTGATGATGTTTCAGCTCATACAGTTAATAGGTAGGATAACTTTCATTTTGGAAAGTGCATTTTTTAAATACAATATTGCTATGCATCTTCTTCAGATACTTTTGAATATTTATTTTAATACAATTAATGTAGTTATAAAATTATCTGCCATAATATAATATTAAATTCATAATTTTTACTTTTACAATCATCACTTTAAAGCAAGTTCTTCTTTTTTGTTTTTAATCACATTGTGTGCCAGGTGACAGTGCTACAACAGTACCCGCGAGACAGAGTTAGGTGGATCTCTGAGATTAAGACCAGCCTAGTCTACAGAGTAAGTTACAGGACAGCCATTGTCTACACAGAAAAACCTTGTCTTAAAAAGAAATCACATTCTGAAATTGCTGTCTGAAGTACCTACCATATTTTATAGCATTTCATATTAGTAAAATAAAAGAAGCGTCTTATACAGTTTACTATGCAATTTCAAAGCAAGCTTCTGATTCAGAAAGTGATATGAAAACAGTCCTCTTAGAGCTTACAAAAATACATGACAATTTTTCTAACTCAAAGAGTTGATTCATAAATGCATCCATGCTACAGCTTGTTTCAAAGAGATAAAAAAGAAAACATGAGTTCTATACAGCAGTGCTTGTTTAACAAATGTGACTGTTTTACTCTATGGTCCTAAAGTACAATAAATGACTGAATGAGAAAGTTATTTATTGTGATATTGCAGAAAAATATGTTATCAGAGGGCTCTGATTTCAGGAGTCTGCTGTCATCGTATAGTTAGTTGCAATGTTATTGCAAAATGCCAGAGAGAATTTTCAAGCTGCAAAGATACTGCAGTAATAAGATATGTAAAGTGTTTGTACTATGCACCAGACATAAACTGTCAATCCCTATGTGTATTTTTAAAATGGATAATTCTCAATTATATTGTTTGTCTGTACTGTGGCAGCTTGATGTTAATATGTTCTTTACTTTCTATTTGAAAAATCAGATTCATGTCAGTACATCTGAGGATAAAAGCATTGAAAAGGAGGAAATCACAGGGAGCTAGGACTATATTATAGTATAAATTAAATACTTATTTGTCCTCTAATGTGAGCTATGGTTTCCTGGCTGCTTAGAGGTGGAATTCAGCTAAAGCCAAAGCTAATTTTTCTGCTGTTTCCAGAACACCAAGGACAGAACATTCAGCTCTACATCAGGCCATATTCCCATGAAGCTAATAGATTTAGCAGAATTGAAAAGTAACATGACCCTTGGAACTGAAAATCGTGCTGGCAAGGCAGAAATAGCATAACCCTGGGATTTCCCAGGCTTCATTCCCTGGCCTGCTTATAGGAGCTTGGATCTGGTAGGGACCACCTGCTAAGACACAGGCTTTCCAGAGTTAAGTGCACATGACTCTGAGCCTTGTCCTTTGGTCATGTTCATAGTCTATGAACAGACTATAGAAGACTGAGTAAAGGCGAAATGTCTGAGAGACGACCTTCACAAATCTCAGAACAAATGAGGAAAATATCTTCCAGAAGTTCTCTTTCCTCTTTCTCTCTTTGGACATTTTCAGTTAAGTATGGTCAATCTGCTGATGTTTATTTATAATCAAACATTTCTAATTATAAATTTTGTTTGAAATGAGAATTTGGTTGATTTATAAAATTATATTGATTAACAAAATATTCATGATCAAAACAAATATTTTTTTAATTTTTTTCTGTGAGAAAATCAGCACATTTAATCATCAGTTTTTAATATGAGTGAGATGGGCAGAGTTTGAGGAAGAGACACAAATTTGCCAACCTCAATACAGCATAAAGCCAAACTGCATTTAGTATCAGATGCTTTGAGAGACCACTATTTAAAATGTTCATACGTGGTTTTAAAGTATAGTAAATGTGTATCATTAAACTTTTTTAATAACAATAAATCTGCATAGATGTATTATTATTATAGATTTCATATTTTATTTTAAAGACCAAAAAGATTCTAGAATTATGTGTCTGTGTGTGTTTATATTTGTAGATAGGAATGCTAGAAATTATTAATTGTAACAGAGTAGCTGGTAAACCTGTCATATTATGTAGATTAAAGTGTAGGAGTCCAAATTCAATTATAACTGAAAGTCTCTAATTTATCTTTCAATAGTTTTGGTATACCAAATTTAGTAACTTTTGAATTATTTCTGTTTAGACTATTTGCCAATTAAACACAGAACTAATAGCTGCAATCATTGTCAAAGCTGTGTTATGTTTTACAAGAAAACATGTGAAGTTTTATTTGTTAACATCAGGACTGCTTGTTTTGATGAGTTGAATTATGTGAGCCATGTTTCTAATAATAAACACTAGATAATACCTTTTGAAAAGCCATTGTGTCATTCACACAAGATATTGAAACTTTTGGCTATGTATATGATGTTTCTTATGAAGAAAATCTGTCTTCAGAGAAAATAGCTACTTTTATAATACTACCAGTTAACATAATATACCCACATACCTATTCTAATTATTGCAGAGAAATAATTATGAATAATGAAATTATTATAAGTGCCTCAATAACATATTAGCATAATAATTACAACATAGAAATTAAATACAATCAAATCATTAATGATAATTCTCAGATTTGTTTTATTTTTATAACAGATTTGTTACCCATAGTGCCCTCATCAGGATATTTAATGTGGATAGCTTAATATACAACACAAAAGCAGCCATGTGCATTGAAATATGCAAAGTCAATTTTTAAAATAAATCTAAATAAACTTTCTCTTGAAAATACAAGCAAATGAAACAAATAATGAAACAAGTTGTATAATTAATTGTGAATCTCCAAAGGAACTCAGCAAAGAGGTTTTCACACCACTATGAATAAAGTGGTGAGTTCCTCAGGTTGTGTGCTGTGTTGTATAGACCAGAAAAAGTGGCATAATTTCAGAAGTCTACATTGGAAAAACTAGTTTCTTTGCATATCTTATTTTATTAATATCAAACACAATATTTTTCTTTGTATAAGGTGATAACCAGAGGTGTGGGTGAAATAAACGAATAAGGCCACCTCTTTTAATGTCTGAAAATTAAGTACTTATAGATGAAAATATGACTTCTATTAAGCTAGGTTATTCTAAAATTTCAAACTATACTATAACTTATGCACATTTATATTGGAAGAGTACATTCCTTGGAGTATCTACTGGGATTATGGCTGTTTTAGTTGGCTCTGTGTTGGTGAGATAAACTTCATGACCAAACCCAATTGGGGAGGGGAAGTATCTATGTATCTTGCAGCTTAGAGTCTATGTTTGAGGGACAATAAAGCAGGATCCTCAAGGCAGGAACTGGCCCAGCAACAAAGGAAGAATATTTCTTAGTAGCTTGCTCCCTTTGACTTTTACAACCCAGACCCATTTGCCTAGGGGTACTTCTATTACCATATTAATTTATGTGTAGCTATATAACACTAAGGATCTTGTTTATTTTTAAAAGTATTTTTGAATCCTACACATACATAAAGTTTTCATAGCAATATTTATTAAAGGCAAGTGATTAATTATTTGAAGTATTTTGGCAGTATGTGCTTATTCTATATCCAAAATAAATTAATTTTAACATCATTAGCCCTAACTTTTTGCTCTCTTTTGATTGTACTTTCATAGGGAGGAAATATAGTGAACAAAGAGAGGGAAAGAGACAGGCACAGATATGAGAGAGAGACAGAGAGAGAGAGAGAGACAGAGAGAGAGAGAGAGAGAGACAGAGACAGAGACAGAGAGAGTGAAAATTAGATTTGCAATTTATGTTACAGACTTCCTATTTCATAATATTACCAATCTAGGTGGATCTAGATGCAACTATTATGAACTTCCCTAGTTACCGGACCTAGAGAAAAGCTTAGGTGGAAATGTAATTTATTCTCATGAGGTCATTAGTTTTTTGTCTCTTAAGTTCTACTGTCCTAGAAGATTTATGTTCATGGATACAACAAGGTATTCTTTTTTGTGTGTTGTTGTTGTTGTTATCTTCTCAAAGGATCACAAGGATCATTAGAGCTCCTTTGGGTGTTCTAGCATGGGTTCTAAACTACTTGGATATACTTTAGAACAGTCATCCTCTCTTCTCAGAAAATCATATTCTTTGACAAAGCATACACTTAGAGAAGGATTTGCATGGAAGTGGATATCAGCTTACCCAGCCTTAGCTCAAATGAATCAACCATGTTGCCAGATGTTGCAGCAAAATGGACCACCGGGAGGAGGGGAAGGAGCAAAGTCTTCAGCTGGGATATGAGAAGAAGAGAAAGAGGAGGAGGAGGAGGAGGAGGAGGAGGAGGAGGAGGAGGAGGAGGAGGAGGAGGAGGAGGAGCAAGAGGAGGAGGGGAGGAGCAGGAGGAGGAGGAGAAGGAGCAGGAGGAGGAGGAGGAGATAAATAAAATTTCTTGGAACTGTTTAGTCTTTCACATTATATAAAAATAATATCAGTAAGACTTCTGATGATTAGCCCAGAGATGGATTCAGAACTCTTCTGTGACAATGTCAAATAATGTGCCATCTAGATACATAGACCAATACCCTCTTACATCACACTGTTCCATTTCCTTACATGGCTTCCTACTCTGTATCAGTATTATAATCTGGTAACATAATTCCATGTAAACTCGCTGGGAAAGAACAAGATTATATATAGATCAACCTGCTGTTTTATTTTTGGCCTGTTGAGGTGTATTAAAGTCTATTTTTGACAATTTCATATATGTGTAAAATACATTCGTATCACAGTTAAGACCAACCAATTAACCAATCAATCAATCAATCAATAAATCACAAGTTATTTTAGTTAGGGTTTCTATTACTTGATGAATCATCATGACAAAAGAAGCACATTGTGGAGGACAGGACTTATTTCACTCATAGAAAAACAGTTTATTATCAAAAGCTGTACAGACAGGAACTTGTGCTGAGCAGGAACCTGGAGGCAGGAACTGATGCAGAGGATATGGAAAGGTGCTCCTTACTGGCTCACTCTTCGTGGCTTGTTCAGACCGCTTTCTTATAGAAGCTAGAACCACCAGCCCAGGATTGACACTGTCTACAATGGCCTGGGCTCTCCCACATAATTCACTAATTATGAAAAATCTCTACACAAGTATGTATAGGCAGATTGATTTCCAAAGTGTTTGTACCAGCTTGCAAAACCACCAACAATGAAAGAGTGTTCCTCTTACCCCACAAACTCACTCTCATCAGCTATTGCCTGAGGTTTTGATCTTAGCCTTCTGATTGGCATAAGGTGGAATCTTAAGGTTGTTTTGATTTGCATTTCCCAACTAAGGATGTTGAACATTTCTTTAGGTGTTTCTCGACCATTAAAGTTTCCTCAGTTGATAATTCTCTGTTTATCTTTGTACCCAATGAAGAACAAGCTTTATCACTACTGACAATATACCCAAAAGATGTTCCAACTTATAACAAGGGCATGTGTTCAACTATGTTCATAGCAGCCTTATTTATAATAGTTAGAAGCTGGAAACAACCAAGATGTCCCTCAACAGAAGAATGGATGCACAAATGTGGTGCATTTACCCAACAGAATACTACTCTGTTATTTAAAATTATGACTTTATGAATTTTGCAGGCAAGTGGATGGAGCTAGAAAATATATTCCTGTGTGAGGTAACCCAAACCCAAAACAGTATACATGGTATGTACTCACTGATAAACTCAGAATACCCAAGTTACAACTCACAGACCATATGAAGTTTAACAAGAAGGAAGGCCAAAGTGTGGATGCTTTAATCCCACTTAGAAGGGAAAGCAAAATAATCAAGAGAGATAGACAGAGGAAGGATCCTGGGTGGGATAGGGAGTCTAAGACTAAAAAGGAGGGGCAGGTTTAGGTATGGAAAAGACTGGAGAAAATTCCAGAGGACAAGGAGAATGAATAGAAATATGTGGCAGGGGGGCAGTGAACAGAGATTGGTGGGGGGAGAACCACTAGAAAGTTCCAGATGCCAGAGATTTGAGAGGCTCCCAGAACCCAGTGGCAATGATAATAGTGGAAATACACAACAAAGGAGAGATAGGACCTGAAGGGACCGTCTCCAATATAAAGGCATAACCCCCAGATGAAGGATCTACTAACGCATATCAAAAATTTTAACCCAGAATTGTCCCTGTCTAAAATAAATGCAAGGACAAAATATAATGGAGTAGAGACTGAAGGAAAGGCTATCCAGAGACTGCCTCACCTTGAGATACTTCCCATCCTCAGACACCAAACCCTGACACTACTGCTGATGTTGAGAAGTACTTGCAGAGAGAAGCCTAGTATGACTGTCCTCTGAGAGGTTTTGCCAGCACCTGACTAAGACACATGCAGAAATTTACAGCAATTGGGAGGGAGAATCAGGTATGTGTGTGTAGGAGAGACTGGGAAGGGAGACAGCATTTGAAATTTAAAAATAAAAAATAATCAATAAAATAACATAAAAATAAAAACAATTCTGTGCATTTGGAGACCTTTTTGTAATTTGGGTTCCCTGCATTCCCAGATGACCCTGGCTGTCTCAAGTTGACACAAATCCAGCATAGCAGAAAATTCATTCTATCCTTTCAATCTTTTTGTTTTTTACTTTTCTGTTTAAATATGTTTTATGAGATAGGCATTAAATATGACTAGTGCCTAAATTAACTACGATAATAAAACAGTTGAAACATGATATCTTTTCTATGATTTGCCTCCTCAGACACATCTAGCGAATGACCTTTTTGTGTCGTGTTATATTTTATTCTGCTATTGTTATTGCCTGTTAATTAATATATTTTATTTTTAAGGTTCAGGTTCACATGTCTACTTATACTCAACCTAAATCTGACTTTTATAATTAGAGTCTGGATGCTGGAGAGATGGCTCAGCAGCTAATGTTACCTGCTTCTCTCCCAGGAATCTGGTTTTAATTTCTAGCACCTACATTGTGCTTCAGTTGCCTGTAAGTCCATTTTAAGAATATCCAGTTCTGTTTCTTGGCCTCTGTGGGTAATAACACATATACATATTGGACAGAAAAACATGCAGAGAAAATTCTCATACATATGAATCAAAAATATTTTTCTAAAAAATTAAAACATTATCAAAACTAAATAATAAAATGAGATTTATTCATCTGCCAAAACCAAACCAAACTTAAAATTATGATTTTATCTGAAATTCAATCAGTATATGTTAGAAAAAAAATCTGTTTCTCAAACAATGCTGTCTTTTGAGCATCATTACACACATAAATGATCTTCCGTCTTGACACCATATGAGAATCTCTGGAGAGCTCTGTAAATCCCAGTACTCTAACCTTTCTCCAGAACTAGTCAACCAGAAACTTCAGAAGCAGGAATGGGATATAAACATTTTGTCAAGCTTCTCAACAAATTGCTGTCAGAGTTTTAGAATTAGCTTTTATTTTTGCAACATGGTCATATTGTGTGAGAACCACGAATAAAGTAAAATGTAGATATATGATTCTTCTGATTTAAATTCCCCTAAATCAATCTGACTTTAGTGGGTCAGTAAAATTTTACAATTAAAATCATCAGAAAATTTAATATATGGAAATGTAATACTTCTCTCCATTTGTTTACCCTTCTTTAATTGTATCCTCTTCTTAAAGATAGATCTGCCTTATGCACACAAATTGTTCTTATAAGACAGAGATCTTTGCTCTTAATAATGTTCATCTTATTTTCTGTTTCTCACTTAATGTCATGATCTTGAATGGCATCACATTTAATTCCTGCAGAGATGATTATTGTTGCACTGAAAGGATTATGACGTTTAAAAGTGATAAAAGTGCAGGGACAGAAATCTCCCTTTGTGCTTCCCTGTAATTATTAGCTAGATAGGAGTAAAAGCCCAAAATAAATAAATGTAAAGAAAAAGAGGATTTGAAGAACATCATAAAATAATAGAGAACTGTGCATGTGTTTCTATCGTGGAAGGCCATTGCCTCTTATGATAGATATTTTGTTGTTGTCGATCGCATTAGCTTAACTACTTGCTTAAAGGGCTAATGTTTTGTCAGGTCAGTCAAATGCTTAAGAAACTATTGCTTTAAAGTACAGTTAGAAATGTACCTTGTGATTCAGAGACATCAGTATCATAAATGTTGGCCTTTTATAATTCATTTTTTAAGTTACACATGTATTTTTTTTAAACCAGAGATAAAATGCACATACCCTTTCTGAGAGTTAAATGTTTCAAGAGTTGGATAAAAAAAATAAGTAATTTTGTTTATTTGGATAAACATTATATGCCACCAATTCCATTAAAATTTTTAAGTAGTTCTATGAAGAGGAAAAGCCTGTAGGCTTCCTCTTTAACCACTCACTTCATTGACTGACCAACTCAAGTAGTTGAATACTATAGCTATTTGCATTCATAGGGAGAACCCTTGTAGAGGCCAGGGGAAGGGTGATGGGATAGAGGATTTCCAGAAGAGAGACTTGGAGAGAGGATAGCATTTGAAATGTAAATTAAGAAAATATCCAGTAAAGGAAAAAAGAATAAATTAAAATATATAAAAAAAGAAATGTGGATAAAAGTGTAGTATATGGCTTATAGTCATATCCAGAATTGCAGAAATAGCAGGAAAAAAAAGAGTCATTAATATGACTACACAGCAAGCACTATTTCCAATGAATGTCTTATGTAAGTTTGATAATTGAGGCTATTTTGGATATTGTCATAGTTTTTTAGGCGTTTGTATGTCTTGGATTTTGTAGGAATGATGCCAAAATATAAACGGTTACAATTAATTCTTTTAACTAATATTTTCATCAAACTACAAGTTTCTACCTAATGGAGTTTTATATATGCTTATGATATTTTCAGTTTTGTCCTAAAAACATATTATGTAGCAAAGTTGTAAATTATAGTCTAGCATAGAAAATGAAAAATAAGATAGCACAATTTTTTTGTCTCTAAGAGACAATAGGTTGTGGCTCAGAAAACTCAATTTGTGCTGATCAATGAATGTTTAATTCTTTTGACAATTCTGACATTGTCATTGAGAGTAACTATGGAATAGTTTGTCACTAATTAAAGGAGCTCATAAAGTGAAACTTTGTGAAAATATATTTTTAAATTGAACTAATTTTTTTGTAATTACCTAAACACAATTTTCATTTTGAAAGCCTTTTAGCTTTGAAAATTTCCTAAATAATAATTGATTTGAATGTTGCGTTGATGAAAAATGTCCAAGCAGATGAGATTAATTTCTTAGTCTCTAAGTATCTACCTTATTCAAAAGGCTGTTCCAAGTTTCTTAGTACTCATACTCTTCTCAATTATAATTTATATAAATGATCCATTTCACTCAAAACCT
The DNA here is from genome assembly GCF_011762505.2 of Arvicanthis niloticus. Classification (NCBI taxonomy): domain Eukaryota; kingdom Metazoa; phylum Chordata; class Mammalia; order Rodentia; family Muridae; genus Arvicanthis; species Arvicanthis niloticus. The sequence goes on along the minus strand of NC_133430.1, from coordinate 21,341,055 downwards.
CCCAAGGACTTACAACATATACACAAATCAGTGGGCTGGTAGGAACATACAAAACTGAGTCTATCCATGTGAGTATTATAAAAGCTGATTTAATTATTTCTTTTACAAGTTTAATATGCAAAAAGTTAACTTCTAGTAATACCCAGACCATTGCCAGATGGCTATGAAAATTGTTTTTCATTAAATTGGATTGTTTAAATTTTCCAGACCTATGAATCCAAAGACAGTTTAAACACAGTCAAGAGGGAATTGTAATTCAGAAAATTAAGCTGAATCCCTTGCCAGGACTGTAATGATAATTATAATTAAGTGATACCACATTCTTAGGAGTCAGTCTTAAAGAAGGTAATTCTGGTCATCCAGAATTGCACATGCGATAAGAAGGAAGGCTTTGTGCTTCCTGAGGAAATGCAACAATCCACTTGCTTTGAAAGAGGATGCTCATGGTATCATCTTTAGAAAGTGCTGCAATTGAGACTGGACTTCAGTTTCAAATTTAATATTCATTTACTCCCTTGAGAGATATTTGTTGGATACTAATTCACTGTCCAGTGTTGGGTATGAAGTAACTTTACTGATTTGAAAGATGCTCTTCCTATGATTTATATTTATATCTACATCTTGTGGTTTCTAAGGTTTCCTCTCTACAATTCCTCAATTTTTGACACTTTTCCTTCTTAGCCATATTTAAAATAATCATCTAAGCAAGTTTAATATGTCATGTTGCTTTAGTTCAGATACCTTAAGAGCATGGGTGAATTTAGGCGAAACTAAAAAATGCCATGACTACATGACTATTGCCCAGTGATATGGAATACATACAAATCCTTATCCTCTTCAGCATGGCTATGTTGTGACTGTGTTTGATGTCTCATAGACAATGCATTTGATTGTCAAAACAAGCTAAATTTAAGAAAAATTATTCTAATATTTAAATGCACACATCTTTATAGTGTGCCTTCTTTACTGTAAATTCAAATTTCACTTTTCTTTAATGAAATATTTGTCCTGATGTGCATCAATCAATTCTAATTGTGAGATTGTAGTTTCTTAGAAAAACAAAACAAAACAAAAAACAACAAAGAGAAAAACTATCTTTAATGATGGATTTACAATCAGAAGTCAATGACAACTTCCCTTAGCTAATAATGATTGATAGCCAAATTAAATACTCTTAAGCTAAGATTTGAAAGAATTCAATTTACAAATAACACTTTTAAAATTATTTCTGCTCATAGAAAAGCCAACAATTAGCAGGATTCCATACCCACAAACTGTGCTCTTTATTTCCCCCATAAACCATTTGCGAAGACTTAGCAGTGTTTCATTTAATTCCTATAGAACAATTACTTTCTGGAAGAATTCACATCTGGAAGAGAGACAAGTTGCATGCATTTCTCTTGTCTGATTCTGGGCTTGCCCTTCTGTCCTGAGTCATCTTGTTGGAGACTAAGGGTGTCCTGCTTCCCTGAGGATACCTGCTTGGGCCCAAGAATAACCAGCTTGGAAGCCTGCCCGACCAATCCCTTCGCAGTAGGGTATGTCTAGAGTACAGCTGACAGAAGTGAGTTTCAAACTCTCCTCTGAAATCTAATGTCTGCTTATGACTTCCCCTTTGGTACCTAGGAGCCTTGTAGGAATCAAGAGCAAACTGCTTTCTCTTGGAAGGCTGTGGGGACCTCAAGAACTACCAGCTTAGAACAATGCCTCACCAATCCCTTGCCTATGGGGTCAGCCTGAGGCACAGCCAGCAGAATCAGCTCCCTTGACCTTCATAGTTAGGGCCATGGCTCCGTGTGCCTTTCCAAAAAGTCTTACTATCATCAGGATCAATCATCCAACACCAGAAAAAAATAGATGCCTAAAGGATAGGATAAGATCACAATCAACAAGAACCAGGGCAATATGGTATCACAAGAGACCAGCAATTCTGCTACAACAAGACATAGTTATCCTAATGAAACTGAAGTACAAGAAGAGGATCATAATCCAATCCTGTAAAGTTTTATAAAGAAATTTAAAGAGGAAATTAATAAACCCCTTAAAAAATACAGGAAAATATACTCAAACACATAGAGGCATTAAAGGGGGAAGCAAACAAATATAACGAGGACTCCCAGTTCAAAGGACCAGAAAACTTCTTCAGCAAAAATCATAGAAGAAAATTTCTCTAACCTAGAGATGGAGATGTCTATGTACAAGAAGCTAGAACACCAGAAATGAACGAAAAAAGAATTTCTCCTGCTACATAATAATCAAAACACTAAATATACCGGACAAAGATAGACCATTAAAAGCTGCAAGGTAAAAATACCAATTAACATATAACAGCTGACCTATCATAATTCTTTCCATCTTCTCAACAGAGACTCTAAAACTAAGAAGGTCTTGGACAGATGTTTTGTAGACCTTAAGAGACCACAAATGTCACCCGAGGCTACTATCCTCAACATGATATTAAATCATCAAAGATGGAGAAACCAAGATATTCTATGACAAAAGCAAAATCAAACAATACCTTTCCACTAACCCAGCCCTACAGAGGACATTAGAAGAAAAACTCTAGCATAGTGAGGCTAACTATACTCAGGAAAATGCAAGAAATAAATAATTTCACATCATTTAAACCAATAAAAGAGAAACAGACACACAAACACTACCACAGCCAACATCAAAATAACAGGAATTAACAATCATTGCTCATTAATATCTCACAACATCAATAAGCTCAATTCCAAAATAAAATACATAGAAAACAAAATAGATGCATGAACACAATCCATTATTTTGCTTTTTTTAAGAAACGCATCTCAGCAAAAAGGGTAGATATGACCTCAAAGTAAGGAGCTGGAAAACGGTTTTCTGTAGGCTTAGATTTATCAACACCTATTTTATTCAGGGTTCTTAAATACCTCAACCTCCCTTCCAGCTCACCAACCAGAAGTAGAGAAGAAAGAATGTTAAAAGGAAAAGAAGATTTTACACCTGTTTTGAAGTAGTTCCTTGGGGTTATTCTACACTATAATCAGCCAGAATAACCCAGAATACCACTAGAAGTTTATTGGTGCATTTCCCTCTATGACATGAAAACCAATGAAGATCAGCAAAGACCAGCAAAGGTAAGCAAAGAGCAACAAAGAAACAAAAGTATGCATGGTATAGCAATGCAGGAGTGACCTCTCGCAATTTATGGAGTTCCATTTACACTCTTTCCAAACATCCTGTGCCCTATGAAGTGTCTGTTTTCAGTAAATATTACCAAGTCCTGCATGGCCATTGAAAGGATGGTTTGACATGTTTCCATTCCTGGAAGAAAGCCATTTGGATATGGGTCTCCATTAATGTTGATGGTTGCTGTAGTCACAGAGATTGTTTGTATAATAATGTACATGATTTACCTTATTTTGCTCCTTTGGGAAATGTTCGCACTGCCAAAGTTATTGGGAAGATTCTCCCAGCCAAAGTTCATGACTCCATTATAAGTAGAAGCTGGTCAAGTTCAGGATGCCAGGGTAGTGTCTAGTGTTCCACAGCAAGGTATCACGTGTTGTGCACTTCCTGATATCCCTTCAGGCTGTGAGAAAGAACCATGAAAACATGAGTTAGAGAATATATAAACAAGATTTCTCAACTATGCAAAAATATAAGGATGCAATAAAAATTGTTTGAGGGACTTCATAGACCTAAGAGAACAAAGGCAGCTGTACTAATGAGCCAAAATATCAGAAAGACACAAAGGGAAATTTCTGAGTTCAAGTTCAGCCTAGTACAGAACCCATCAATGGGCAGGAACTGTGTCACACCTCCCTTTACTCAGCCATGATGGAACTGGCAAACAGTGACCTCCTCGAGCTGATAAACACTTTAGCCAAGAGAATGGACACAAAATTAACTCAATGAAATCAGTAGCCTTCCTTTATACAAATAACAAAAAGGCTAAGAAAGAAGAAGGGAGACAATATCATTTACAATAGCCACAAATAATATAAAATATTTTGATGTAACTCTAAACAAGCAAGGGAAAGTTCTGTATGAAAAGAACTTTAATTCTCTAAAAGAGAAAATTGGGGAAGATATTGGTGATTCCTCAGAAAATGTTGAGGACCCAGCTATACCACTCCTGGGCATATACCCAAAAGATGCTCAAACATATAACAAGGACACATGCTTCACTGTGTTCATAGAAGTCTTATTTATAATAGCCAGGAGCTGGAAAGAACCCAGATGTCCTTCAATAGAGGAATGGATACAGAAAATGTGGTACATTTACACAATGGAGTACTACATAACTATTAAAAGCAATGAATTCAGGAAATTCTTAGGCGAGTGGATGGAACTAGAAAATAACATTCTGAGTCAGGTAACCCAATCACAGAAGAACCTACATGGTATGCAGTCACTGATAAAATGGATATTAGCCCAAAAGTTTGAAATACCCAAGATAAAATTCACAGACCACATGAAGGTCAGAAAGCCAAAATTCTGATTAATTTTATTTTACACAGGTATATACCTGAAAGTTTTACAAAAGAATGTTCATGTTACTATTTCAAAATATTAGAACAGCTTCAAACATAAGCAACTAAGTATTATTATTTAATTTCATAATTAGGGTTTTTGCTTTTGTATTGTTTGTGACCTTACTACAAAAGGCCACTTACTGCTTTTACATTGTTTGTGGCATAATTCCCAGGTGATCCTGCCTCATTATTTCCCTGCTGTGGAAATCATGTGAATAGAAGTACAGGTTGGATGGATTTATTCATAGTTGGGTCCTTGAAATCCCATTCTTTCATTAAGAGTTTGTTAAAGTTTATGCTTCTCTTTCATAGTTTTACACACACATAAGTAAAGTTTTGTCTAGTTATATCTAGTTAGAATCAATATCTTCAGAAAAAAGTGTGCCTTTACTAATGTCTCCATCTTATAAAGAGTTTTGTTTTCTTCCCAGTATTTTTTGGACTCCACAGTTTTTTATTTATTTTTCTTATGGGAAAAATATAAAAAATTAATTTCTACTCATAGATTTATGCTTCCAGAAATGGTAAAGATGGTTGTTTGATTGTTACTACCACTTAATTATTTACAAAACTATTCATTTTTCTCTCTTAGAACTATGATGAAAAGTGACTTTCAAATTAACTCTTTTATAGCCCCAGGTTCACATATATATTCCAAGGAAGGCTGAATTTGATTCCAAAGAATCCATATAAAATGGCAGGTATGAATGTGTGCATCTGTAGCTTTGACAGTCCTAAAATGAAATGAGAAATAGAGACAGGAGAATAAGTGTAAAAGCTCCAATAAGCAATTAATTACAGCATGATAAGGTCAATACTGACTCAGCAACCAGGGAGAAGGAGAGGACTAACTTCCCAAATTAGTGCTCTCTGATTTTTTACATGCACATTATGGCATACATATTTATGCTTGTGCATTCTCTCTCTCTGTCTTTCTCTCTCAATTCTCTCTCTCTCTCTCTCTCTCTCTCTCTCTCTCTCTCTCTCTCTCTCTCACACACACACACACACACACACATGTGAGTGCACACACAATTGCACAAAATAAATAATTATTCATTTATTTATTTGCAAGGCAATTAATATCCCATGAAATATTATGTAAGTGTGAAAACTCCTCAGAATATACTCAAAAAATAAAGATTAAACTAAAATTTAAAAGATGCTTTGAATGAAGCACAAAAAATATAAGTCAATTTAACTTATTTGAAGAAAACTAGTAAGTACACATTGTAAAAACTATTTTTTCATACTCAGGCAATTAAGAAGAAGATATTGAAAATACTATTTTTAATATTTTTTTATCAGTAGTGGTAAAACCTCTGTAGAACCAACATAAATTCTTCTCGGACATTAATTTTCAGGTACTCTTTACATGGATGAAGATATAGAGTGTGAACTGATTGATATAGCACATCATTCAGGGAGAGAGAGAAAAGCCAGCAAACCTCAGCCTTGGTGATAAGGCTGGCTCTATTGTGTGCCTGGACTCCAGTGTTCATGGGGTTGTTGCCCTTCTGGCTGTCGTGCTGTCCATTCTCACTTATGATTTACAACTACTGGGAACATTTGTCACAGCTCAAGAAGTGTTTCTTGAAGGCATGTAAAAGGATACAGTCTGTCAGGGAAGTTCTTTGAAGCTTCAACTTCATATATGAACCACAGAATGTTGCATGTATTTTATCCAAACTATTCTATTATAGATGCTGAGAAAAGAATCTGGACCATCGCAATTCTCAATGTCAGATAACACTAATATAATTCAATAATTCACTACTAATATAACATAGGCAATAGAAAAAAATTTTTATTTTATTAATAGTTATTAACAATTAAATAAATAGGTTAAGAGTAAAAATAAGGAAAAAATGATTAAAAATCGGGAGCAATAGACTTAAGGAAATAAATTTTGCAAACATACTACAAATTATAAGTATATGAAAATATATTTTTTCTTACAAGATAACCTCTTAAGATATTTTTATAAGCTTTAAGTAAAGTAGTAAAATGATACATGAAGGACAAATTTTGGAAAACATGAATAACCCCATTTAATTCCAAATGCAAGAATATGCATATTACTAACATAAAACTTCTACATCTTTGGAGTTATTTTAAATAAGAAAAATTACAGTAACCCATATACAAAGATATTTTACCCAATAATATTAATAATTATGGGAAATGATGGCAGGCATAACTTAAAATCATATCTTAAAATCTTTAAAATATATAGACCATGTACCTATATAGGTGTGTGTATTTGTGTGTGTGTGTGTGTGTGTGTGTGTGAGAGAGAGAGAGAGAGAGAGAGAGAAAGAGAGAGAGAGAGAGAGAGAGAGAGAGAGAGAGATAGAAAGACAGAGACAGAGAGACAGAGAGGGGGCAGACAGAGATAAAGACAAAGACAGAGAAAAGTAGAACAAGAGCTATACTGATAACAACATATACAGTGATTTATCTCCAGCTAAAATCCAGGTTTATTACACAATATAAATTTACACATATCCTCTGGATAAAGGCTGAAAAAGTTGAAAAAAAAGTTAACAAAGTTTATATCTAAATGTTTCCAACAAACTTTCAATTTAATATTTTTATGTTTTTGAAACATTTTCACAAGTTTGTATTTATTTTTGTATTTATAACAAAACCAACAACAAAAACCACCGTTATATATTTGAAAAAAATCTTTACCAGAAAAATTTATTCAGTTTTACTCAGTTTTTCTAGGGTCTGAAGCAGGAATAGTTTTTATGCTGCAGTAGAAAAATAGCAAAAAGCATTGAAGAACAATACACATGCATTTATTTTTAGCTCTACTGCAGACTCTGACAATACATATAATTATTATTCTATTTTGTATTTTACACACAGTTGAATGGGTTTATTATAATAACTCATTTTAAAGTCTTTATCAATATGACTGTCCTAGCCTTGTTCAGTTTCCAGGCTATTGCCCAGGGGGAAATGGACTGACAAGTTGATATAAGTGTTCTTCTATACTTAGGCATAATCTTATGTCCTTTGTGAATATTGCCACCTAAAGTAATTCTAATTCTGAATCTGTAAATGTAAGAATGGTGTAGCCAAAATGTTGAACAGCCACTGTTTACTTCACTTAGATAAGGGTTAATTCTAATATTAGGTAAACTATTAATGCTGGATGAATCTGTGATAATGTGTATTAAGGACATAAGCGTTTAATTCTATAGTCTAAGAAAATAACTCATTGAACTGGTCAATGTAGATAGACTAGCCCTTTATAAGCCTTCATATAGCAAGAGAAGGAGGAAGGGAGATCATCTAGTATTCTTAAGTTCATATGTCTACACACCTTCTTTTTGTGTGGGAATCAGGGCTTTCATCTTTAGGCCTTCACACCCAGGATGAATTCAAACACCTTTCCTAGGTGCTTGGGTTTTAACTAGAAGGTTATCAGACTCCACTTATTCTGATTTCTGTAATTAACGTACTTACGTATGTTTTGTTTATCTGTAAGCTCTGACACTTTATCAAAAGAGCTGTTATTCTGAGAGGTCCAGCTTCTCACGTTATAATTTTGCAAATGTAGTATACTGTGAATTAATGTGTCCATGTTACAGCTTCAACCAGCATGGTTGGGAGGTCATTTTAAATGAACATTATCTATAGTGGACATGGCATGAAAATCTCATGCAATTTGACTTCCTTTCCAATCTCATTTTTCTTCATTCTAAATATGTCTCCCCTAGTAATAGCAATTGCAGACAACCCAAAAACCCTAGTTATTACACGAAACTGTACACATTAGGAAACTGTGGATTTTTTTTCTTTCCAGTTGGAGCTATGACACGAATAACATACATTTGTGTCATTCTTTTCTTAATATTCTCTAATATCTTTTTCTTACCACAAATCTCATAATGTCACTATCTGTTTTCTATATTATAAAATTAAGTCTACTCTTTTGTGTTAATTCCTTCTTTTTAATTTTTTACTTAATTATCTTCTTTAGAGTTCTTCTTCTTCCAAAATGCCATCATCACTATTTACTATTTGGTTTTCTGAAGCCATTACAATGAAAAGCAGGACTAATTGAAGCAGAATATTCAGATGCCATAAGGGTTGATCTGATCAATGAGATGACTATAGGATGAGTAATATGTGGTGTATAGCTTATTGCATTGTGGATACAGTAGACAGAGTGATGTCTCTCATTCTGGAATAACCATAATAGTAAGACAGAAGACTTTTTCACACTACTCAAAATAATTTGCAACTTATGAATGGATAATTTATAGGGTTTTCTGTTTAATATTTCAAAAAATAGATGGACATAAGTAAATGAAGCTACATAAAGTGAAAGGCACAGTTATTATAGTTGAATTGCCTAGAATGTTTTAACAGAGACTACTTTGGTCTGACCTAACCTCTCGAACTATTGTATCTCTCTGATAGATTTTTCTCACCTATTTCAATGGGATTTGGCTAGGTTTATCTATGCTCAAGGAAGATATAGTGCATAATCTTATTGCAATATTATTTCACAAATTTATAACAAGAAATCCAGAGTCTCAGTACATATCATATTTAGTTTACTTCATTATTTTATATGTGTATGTTTTGTGTGTGTGTGTGTGTTCATGTGATGTGTATGTGTTTCCATTTGCATGGGTATGCATTTGAACATGAAGGGACATACATGAAGGACAGAAATTAACTAAGTATCTTTCATGACTCCTTCATTTATTTATTGAAGCATATCTTTTGTCAAAACTTGAACCCACAGATTAATATAATCTATGGAACGTTTGGCCCTCGTTTCCTGCTCTCTATCTCCTGAGCAGCATATTGTACATTTTATATGGTGTTATTGACTTGAATTCTTTTGCTCAAATTTGGGCAAGAAGCACTCTATCTGTGCAGTCATATTTATATCACCTATAAGAACAAAGATAAGCTCTAGGCACATGAGTAGTTTAGCATGGAAAGAAACATGTATAAATATGAAAATGAATGATAAGTAGAAATACAGGGATTTCTGTATCTTCAATGGAAAAATAATCTTGATTTATAATTGCTCCAATACCAAGATAAGAAAATTGAGGTAGCATATAGAAAGTAGGATGAACAAGATAATCCTTTCTTCAATTTGTTATTACATATTTATCTGTATAAAAAATTGTTTAGTATTTATTGGTTTAAGAACCTAGTTTTAGTACCTTTACTGGCTGAGTTATCTCTTTGATTTTAATTTCTTTAATGAATGAAATAAGTACAGTTTGGAAGTGTTAACTATCTTTATATTTTTCAACAGTTATATTACACAATATTTACATTACAGAGAAAATACAAAAAGAAATGCTGAGCAAACAATTATCATGTTATAGTGACCTATACTTTGTATCATATTGTCTTATTTTTATACTACATATGGTAAATATTTATTTACAGACTTTGTTTTTAATGTACTATTTAATGAGTTCTGAATTTTCATGTGAATTAGGGCAAGAAAAATCCCTGGCATCAGAGAACACATTCTAAAAATATTGATAAATAATACTAGCAATTGTAATATGCAATATAATTTAAAATGTAATAGAAGCAGTTTTGTGATATATTGACTTAGAAAATAATGAGGTCATCAGGGAAAGTTTGCATAAAAAATGATACATTTTTGCAGTGGGGAGCAAGTGGCTCAAGAACCTCTTTTTATACATAATTTTGAACTAGAACTTCATGATGACAGATCTACCTCTACCTTGAAAATCCACAAAGGTGGTTGCCTAATATTTATAGAGAAAGAATTTCTCTGAAGATGGCATGCCTTGATAACACTTGCTGTTAATTTTATATCCCTTTGAAATATTGTCAGATTGCAAGCTTCTCTTATATCAGCATTCCCCAAATCATAATGAATATATCATTTACATGTTTTGTTCAAGGAAGTCACATCTATCTATGGGAACAATGGGCTAATTTTTCCCTACCTTTATATTTTTTTTGGCAAATAAAAAATAAGCAGAGTTGTAGAATTTAAAGAAAATGATGATTGTAAAGAAGTTTAGTGTTTTTACATTTCTTTTTTAATGTAATATTTTATTGATTATTCAGGAATTTCATAATGCATGCCAATCACCTTAGCTCACCATTACTTCCCAGAGCACTCTCCCAAATTTTAATTTTTTTGTTTATTTATTTATTTATTGAGAGAAACTTCAATAAAAGGAAAAAATACATTAGGTCCAATTTGTGTTTCACATGTTCTCACACTGTCAAACTCTGTGTGTCCAGTCCCTTAAAGGTAACTGATTATTCCCTAGTCCCACTTACATATTTTAATAGGATGTCTCTTTTATATTAGAGTACACACAAAACAAACTAAATGCTCTCCAGCCAAACATGCAAGTCAAAAACTGATTTGATTATAATAAGCATCATCATCAGAATGACTTTATGTTCAACATGATAGTTCCCACTAGTATTTGATTATTTCTAAGAAATATTTATATATTTTAATGCAGAGTTCTTGACAGTGAAACTTTTCATATTATAATGTGGTTTTTGTGAAGGTGTCCTGGGATTTAAGGCTGGGGTTATCTACAATGGAATGATATTCATCAAATACACTTTCTCCTGCTTTCAAAATACTGGCTTCCTTATCACATTACCATAAACTACACTTATCATCGAGAAAGGTACAGACGTAAAGCAAGTACACAAGTAGAGACTAACAGAAACACAACACTCCTTAAAGTCAATCACAGAGGCCCTCATGAACTTTTTCATTCACTACTAATCTGCAGGCTTGAAGAATTTTCTTGAGATTTTTTTTCCACTTGAGGGAACAATTGCAGAACTCCTTCAAGCTCTCACATTTATAGATGGCAAATCTTTTGATAGTTTATTTCACAGCTTTAGAATTGTCAGGAGCCCATGTCCTCTCTGACTCTAACACTTGAATTTATCTTTCTTCTTTATAAAAACTTACCACACCAATCATCTCTTGTATTGCTACCGTAAAGAATGATGAGTTTTCTTAATTTTTTTACTTGTTTTGCAGAGCACTACATGAAAGAACACTTGAATTCTTCTTCAAATTTACCTATTATTAGTATAACAAGCATTTTAGAACAAATGTGTTTCCTTCTAATAATAAACAATATTATTATATAATTTTATTAGGGGAATTATCTAGACAAATAATCTTTAAGTTGAAAAAAGATGAGGAATTGGCAAAGTCTTGTATATTTTCTTGAGAAGGAAATTAAAGCAGTGCAGCATACCTACATATAGGTTAGCAGTAACAAAGTCAGAAGCATGAATTCAAGGAGTATTCAGCAGGTGCATTATGCAGGACATTGGAGAAAACCATGATTTTCTCCACATATAATAGGTTACCAATACAGGCTTTATGGATTGTACTAGAGTAGTAAATTTTAAATTATGTCACACATACTTTCCCCCTGAACTCAACATCTGATTTTCTAAGATTATCTACATTGCTTGCAAATGAATCAGCTACAAACACAACATTTTTTTATACTTTATTTATGGTTACAATCATAATGATTAACTTTCATGAGAGGTTTGATGAGTGTATCAAACATACAGAAATATGTGAATTTCTTAATATTCCCATTTAAAACTCTCATGATTGAAATATTAATATTCTTAAATAAAGATTAGAAAATACATGGCCTACAAAGTTAAACAGTTCATCCCAGTTTCATGACCCCAATCTTGGCCAACTTATCATTTTGTAATAACTATTCCTAAAATAAAACTAAACTGAGTAGATGTCAGTTTATACTAATAGCTTAAGAACTTTGAGGACATGTTCACCTGAATGCTTTGCTTTGTTGCCTATAATTAATTAAGACTTCATGGATGGTGGACATGGGAGAGAAAAACGGTCACAGGCAATTGTAACCCTGGTTTCAAGTTGCTGGTGCTGCTTGGGTAGATTTAGCAGATGCAGTCTTACAGAAGAAAGTACCTCTCAGGAGGCAGATTTTCAGAGTTCACAGACACACTAACCCACATTTGTTGACTCTCTGATTTGTATTTGTGGTTGAAAGACATGATTGTACTTTTTCCTATCTCTGTTCCACCATGTCTAACTTGACATCAAAAGAAGGTTACAAACCAGCACTATGGGGATGAAGATGATCTGGTAATGAGAATCCTGAGCAGCAAGCCTGCCTCTGTATTTCATTCACATAATAATATTTGGGAAAAGCATGGCATTTGTTAACCCAGATTTTCTTATTTATAAAATGGTGATATTAATGAGTTCATGCTCCCCAGTGAAGTTTAAGTCAGAGAAATCCAAGTATTATAATTAGTTTGGGAATTGTTTGCTTGCTTGTTTTTACCCACTCCCTTCATTAGAAGATAATATGCTTATTATTAGAAAACAATAATTGTCTCTTATTAGAAAATAATATGCTTCTAAGAAATCATAACCAACTAGGACAAAATAAAATATTTAAGATAAAGCAAAATCTTTCATATCAAGGTTGGACATAGCAACCAAACAGGAGAAAAAGAGTACCAAGAGCGGGCAACAGTCAGGCACCCAACTGTCGTAGTCCGGAATAACATAAAAATACTACATAGTAGCTCTAATACGCATGCAGAGCATCTAGTGAAGATCTTTGTAGTCCTGATGCTGACTCTTTTAATCTCTGTGAACTCATGTACCTTCCTTAGTTGACTTAGTTGTCTGTGTTCTCCTGATGTCCGACATCCCCTCTGATCTTTAGTACCTTTCTAGTGAGATTCTCCGAGAAGAGAATTTAATAGAGATCTTCAAATCAGATTCTCTACCTAATCTCTGGCTGTGGGTTTCTACATCTGTTCTTTCAGCTGCTGGATAAAGCTTCTTTAATGATGGCAGGATAAGGCCCTGATCTGTAAGTATAGTGCAATGTCATTAGGGATCATTTTAATAATGGTAATAGTAATTGTAATACTAATAAATTATTTTTAGACAAGTCATGTTTAGACTCTATGTAAGCAAAAGTCTGACCCCTTCATGTTCAGTGCTTGTAGGGACATTTTCCTTGCCCTAAGGGCACCAATGTCAGGGTACAGAAAATCCTTTGGTCTGAGCAACAGCCTGGAATCTCTGAGGATTTCCATGACCCCCCTTGTCCAACAGCTCAATTGAATACACCCTAGTCCCTCCACTGGAAGTCTTGCCTGGCTATAAATGATGCTTGTTGAAACTTCCTATTGACACAGTATGAGGACTTCATCATTAGGTTGACCTTAATGAATTCCATTGCACTACGTTTCAAACACAAATTTCTCACCAATGTCCTCCAAATTCCGACCATTTATTTTTATACTTTCTCCCTTGCATCTTAACTGTTACCTGACCCCAGCTGTTCAAATACTGCCCCCCAGACCACTTATAAAATCTATTCTATTTCTCTTTCCCAGATAGATCCATGCCTTCCATCTAGAACACTCCTCTTTACCTAATCTCTCTGGTTCTATAAAATGTAGCTTGATTTTCATTTATTTAATGACTAATATCCACTTAAAAGTATATACATACCATATTTGCCTTTCTGAGGTTGGGTCCCATCACTCAAAATGATTTTTTTTCTAGCTCCATCCATCTTGCTGAAATTTATATACCACTTTTTAAACAACTGAGTAATACTCCATTGTGTAAATGTAACACATTTTTGCTTATTTTTTCTTCTATTAAGGGAAGTCTTAGTTATTTCCAGTTTCTGGAAATTATGAATAAATACAGAATGAAAATGGTTATGCAACTGTCCTTTTGTCAAGATATAACATTCTTTGGGCAAACTCAAGAGTGGTATCACTGGTTCATGGGGCAGATTATTTACCAAATTTCTGAGAATCCACCATATTCATTTGCATTGTGGATGTACAAGTTTGCACTCGAACCAGCAATAGAAGAGTGTTCATCTTACTTCATATTCTCAACAGCATGAGTTATCAATTGGGTTATTGACTTTAGACATTCATTTAGACAGGTGGAATCTCAAAGTAGTTTTTCTTGGCATTTCCCCAATGCTCACAGATGTTGAACACTTTTGACTAATATGTCTTAGCCATTTGAAATTCTATTGAGAATTCTATGCTTAGTTCTATAACCCATTTTAAAAATTGGATCATTTGTTTTTGTTTTCTGATATCTAGTTTGTTGTGTTCTACATATGTATATCTATATGAAAATTATATATATTGAAAATTATCTGAAATGGAGCTGGTAGAATTCTTTTTCCATTCTGTAGGCTGCCATTCTCTCCAATAAGCAGTGCCCTTTGCCTTATGGAGTATGCCTTTATGAGGTTCCATTTATTATTTGTTTATCTTACTGGCTGTGCTGTTGATTTCTGTTTAGAGAATCATCTTCTATGACAATGCATTCAAGACTTTTTTCTACTTTCTTTTCTATCAGGTTCAGTGTATTTGATTTTATAGTGAAGTATTTAACCCACTTAGATGTGCATTTGATAAATATGGTGATAAATAGGTGATAAATATGGATCTCTTTGCATTTTTCTCCATACATATATCTATTTTGACTAGCATAGTTTGTTGAAGATACTAGCTTTTCTTTTTTTAAGTGTGTATTTCTGGCTTCATTATCAAAAGTCATGTGTCTGAGTATGCTCTGTCTATGTCTGTGCCTTCAGTTCGATTCTATTGATTATTGTTTGTTTTTATGCCAATACCATGCATATTTTACTACTATATCTCAATAGTACAACCTGAAATTAGAGATGGTGATACGTCCAGCAGTTTTTTTATTGTTCAGAATTTCCCTACGGATTCAAAGATTGAATTTGAGAATTGTCCTTTCAAGGTCTGCTAATAGTTGTGTTAGAATTTTACTGAGGATTAAATTGAATTTATAAACCTTTTTATTTTGAAAGATTGGCATTTTATTGTTAATTCAACCAACCCATGGCATGAGAGATCTTTCCATCTTCTGATATCTTCTATTTTTTTTTTTGTTAAAAGACTTGAAATTTTTTTTAGGCTAATAGAGATCAGTACTCTAAGTATAAGCTGAATCAAGGACTGAACCCATTATTTGTAACGATCAATATCTCACCCAGTTATTTTTCTCTATTCTTTTTACTCTCCTTAATATATTTTTAAAATGCAGGTGAGGTTGAATTATTCAGCTCAAGTCTTTCAAGTAACTTTATTACCTAGTACTTTACTCTGAAATAAAGATTATTAATATTACAGCTCTAGCTTCCCAGAGAGGTAAACAAGATGTACTGACACATGGGTGGGAATTAAAGAGCTTCTTAAAGCACACCAGCCTGCCCTCATCAGGGCCCTGAGACCCAAGGAGCCTTTATTATTCAGTTGTGTGATTTTCACTTACCAAAAGGCCCTGCCAGGGCTCTCATCAGAGTCCTGTCAGAATCTGTTTGAGGTGAGGGTTAAATTTTTCATTTCACACTTCATTCAACTCCTTGCTTCAGTAATCCTGAAGCGCCAATAACACACCTGTTTCTGCAGGCATATTAGCACTAATGATTTAAATACATAGTTTGGAGCAATTCTTAAAACTGTGTACATTAAATTTTTTTGTGATAAATTATTTTTTTAAAAAGTCACAAAATGAAAATTGGAGCCCCCATGTAACAGCAGCAACAACAAAAATAATTTATTTAGCTCCTGATCCTCTTTCTTCACATTTATGAGTGTTGTCTTTGTGGACCTTCTCTCTATCTGCATGTTATATGTAATTGTATTTGATGTTACATTTAAATTTTTTTTATTCACAATAAAACACATTCTTCTGTAATGTTTATTTGATGCCTGGTAACCATTCAGAGCAGTGGTTCTTGTCCTTTGTGTCACAATCCTTTTGGTGTCCAAAGACACTTTTCACAGAGGTTGCATGCCAGGTATTTACCTACTGATTCATAAGAGTAGCAAAATTACAGTTAAAAAGTAACATCAAAAATAATATTGTGGTTGGGGATGACCACAACATGAGGAACTGTAAAGGGTTGCAATATTAGGAATGGTAAGAACCACTAGAGAAAATAGAGGATACATTTTGATCCACAAGTTATGTCATGCATGAAACTATCCATACCAACAGATTCTCAACACTGAATATTTCATAATACAGAATTTCCTACCTGATAACAACATTGATATTTACAATATAATATAAAAAGAAAGAAGACCTAAGTATGAGAAACTCTGCATATCAGTTGTAGGTTCACAGCTTATTATTCATGAGAAAATGTATTCACAATTGTTCCAGTACTTACATGTTTTATTAGATAAGTTAGTTATGAGGCTGCTGTAAATGCTGTAAATGTAAAGGAAGATAAAATTAGCTTACAGACTAGAGTTACATACTATATCCAGACTTTTATATAAATCGGGCCATTACCAGGAAAGAACTATTTTCTTACATTATATTTTTTTCTGTTTTGTTATACTCGTTTTTTTTTAACACAGTAGATATAATTTTTTTTCTTTGCTTGCATACATATAGACTAATTGGGGACTGGGAAAGCATTCATTTCAGAAAATATTTTAGTCCTTAGTAATTACTAATAAAATACTTAGAAATAAATCTATTAAGACTTTTTAATAGAGGGTTCCATATATAAGATTAAAGCATATATATATATATATATATATATATATATATATATTTTAAAGACAAGCCTGTTTAGCCCTGTCTGTCATGACACCTGCTCTGTATATCAAGCTACTTTCAGTCTCAGAGATTTGCCTTCCATTGCTTCTCAAGTGCTGAGACTTAAGAAACATGCAATAATACCCCCCAAATAAATCTGTAATTATTATATGAAGAAGAGTAGGATACAGTAGAGAGAACAGAGAAATATTTGATAATGTGCACTGTGACCTGTCTATTGCATTACTCTATAGCAAACTAGTAGCACTGTTTAATCTTGCTTGAGGGAAAATTATCAAAAACATGTATGATATTTACTTACATTCTCAAACACAGTGTAAGTAAAACTTTTGTCTAAATTCCACATCAACCTTGGTCTCTCACCTTAAATTTTCAAGATTTTATATCCGAAATTGAATCAACATCTCTTAGGCTAGAGAAGACATTGAATCCAATAATTCACCATTAGAGCAAGAATGCGATTGGCTGTTGCTGGAACATGCTAAAAATAAAGTCATTTGTGCACCTAGAAATCACAACATTTACAGTAATTACTTAGAATACATTACCAAGGCTTACTGGTATAGATAGTTGAAATTGTAGACTAGAGCAAGAATTTTGTCTTTTCTGAAGCATAGCTCAGTATCTCATGGAGCTTTTGCATAAAAAGAGAGTTTCTCAGTGGTGAAATCTTGGTCATGATCAGTGTCATGTAGCAGGAACATGTGGCAGGGAACAGCTACCCAGTTTGTCTTAAGCACAGACACAAACAAACAAACAAACAAAAAGAATGGATATAGCAATAAGCTTTGACCCATTGGTCATTTCTAGTGTGTAGCAAGCAAACATGAAGTAATTTTTATCCTGTTACTGTATTAATTCCAATTTAGGAACAAAATAAGAGTAATCATCTCTAAATATTTAAAATGGCATTTTATCTATGAATAAAATACTGGAGTAGATGTTGGGGACTTAAAAATCATAAATGTAATGCAATATAACCAAAACTATTCTGAGACTCAGCTTTTCCTTTCCCCAAAGTTTTACTGTCTGGAATGTTTTTCTATTTGTTATCTTAAGGAGCTTTTAAATTTATAAAATTTTCCCATTTATGAGAAATCTATACTTTCTCAGAAGATGGAATATAAGACTTTGGTATTTTATTCAAAGTTGAAACAGATTTGTTGTAGGATTTAATTTTATATAAACATGCAGATCCTAATAAATTTCAAATCCACAATGAATTCATGTAATAATATTAGAACAACTTTTCTCAAAATCTGTTACTATCAATGCAATAGATATAAACAAACCAGAACTCATGAAATTGAACTGATTATTCTTAAAGATCAGTATTGAAGCAGATGAGTGATAACTTCCTTCTAATATGTTAGAATAAACAGATTGGTAAAATTTTAGAAGAATTGGAACTGATTTCAATGCTTCAGAACTATCATCTTGTGATTATGAGTCGACAAAATGTATATAAATGTGTGATTTGTTGGTTGGTAAAAAAAAACATTATCAAATAATTGTACATGATTTTTTAATTATACTGATGGAATGGGAAATTTTACAAAGAGAAAATAGACAGGCCAAAAATTTGTGTTCAGACATAATACAAACTATACTATTTTGTATCATACCATATAAATCTGAGAAGAATGTGAGTAGGGGATGCCATCTGAAGTGTAAATAAAATATCTAATAAAAAAATTTTAAAAATAAATAAATAAATAAATAAACAGCAAAAAAAAGCACAACATAAAATTCTAAATGTATACTGTTTTAGATGTCAGAGGCTATATTTAATTTAATGGTATTAAATTTCTGAATTTAGAAAAAAGTCTACCTTTTATGATTTTGGTGATAATAACCAAACTAATATATTTCAATTTATAACAGATAATCTCAATATAGGTATGGCTTTTTGACTGTTACAAAAAATCTGGTCTTTACAGGTTCAACAAGAAATTCTAGAGACAGAAAGATCTTCGGGAAGATGAATCCTATACTATGTGCTTGAAATACTCAAGAAATTTTACTGTTTAATTATACTGATACTATTTATCTCAACTTGTTCTTTTAGTAATGTTTGTTTGATAATTCTGGCATGTATAACTGGATGGCTGATTGACAAGGTGAGTGAATTATTTAGTAATTAAACTTCAAATCTGAACTGAATATCATTATTACTTCAAAGAAATTGACATTAATTAAATCCAAGCTAAGCTCTATTTTCTGCAATTAGAAGTTGTAAATACTACTGGTGAAATGTTAAGCTTACAATTAAACTTAAGAAAAAAAATGTTGCAAATGTATTGGCAGTCTTAATCTGTCTTGAATGACATAAAATGCAATAGCCTGTCATCAATTTTCATTAAATGACTTCCACACTCTTTGTTATTTTCTATATAAGAACTCCAAAGAATTTTCTCCAAATTCACAAATCATAATAGTTCTAGGCAGAATCATGGAATATGCTCATCAGTATATATCAAGTGTGTGCTATCATGTCATATTAGGCATGCTCTTTATCAACATTAACAAAAACTACTGACTGATGAATTCATCAAGTATTAAGGACACACTTCTCTCCTGCTCCATATGACATTTTTATTACACTAATAAAATGGGTGTTAAATATTTCCCATTTTCCATTTAAGAGTTATAATATCACTGTAAAATATGTGGGGTTTTGATTTGATAAATACTTTAGAGGATTTGAAGAATTGTAGCATGTATATTATGTATGCAGAATACTTCTGCATATTCAAATTAAGTAAAGTAAATAAAATATTTACAGAAAAATAGAGCTTGTAAAGGCAGAGTGTAATTTACTAAAATGTGTGTTTTAGTTAAAAATACTGTTGCCAGTATAAGTGTAAAAATGGATAAAATCATTCAGACAACTTAACAAGTTCATAGACTATTTGGTTTTATATCAACAACAGAGTAAATATGGCCTATAACAAAAACACACACACACACACAAAAAAAAAAAAAAAACACAGAAAAGCACACACACACCGAGACAGAGAGACAGACAGACGGATAGACTGACAGAAAGAGACATATAGAGACAGAGATAGAGATTAAAAGATGAAGAGAAAAAAAATTACAAAATAGCAAATTGAGAATAGTTTGCTACACCTGTTCTAAAAATCAGACACAAAAGAATACTTTGTTCTCAGTACCTCATGAAACTTTCTTTTTTCTTCTTTTTCATTTGATATTTTATTTAGTTACATTTCAGATGTCTTCTTCTTTCCCCATTTCCCCTACCTAGAACCCCCTATTCCATCTCCCCTCCTTCTTTATACCTTAATACCATTTTGATCATATGCATGTATTAAGGACAGTTCTAGGTTGAGGGTCTAGCAATACAATAGATGAAAATAGTCAAGGAACAAGCAATGTAATAAGCACAAATAGTCAGAGAAAAAGCAAGGCATTAAACCCAAGTCCATGAACACTCCAGTGATCACTGTTTCTAATGGTTTACCAGGATGACCAAAATATCTGAGCCATATTCCCTGTTCTAACCCAAAGTCAATTTTCATGTTTGAAGCCTAATTCCTTGTTCTAGCCTAAAACTTAGATTCCTTCCTGAGATTACTTCTTTGTTCTAGCCTAATATTTAGCTTCCTGCCTGAGATTACTTCTTTGTTCTAGCCTAAGATTTAGATTCCTGCCTAAAATTACTTCTTTGTTCTAGCTTAATGTCAGATTCCTACCTGAAGCCTACTTCATTGTCCTTGGCCAAAGTCATATTCCTGGCAAGCAGCCCATTTCCTTGTACTTGGCCCATGTCAGATTCTTGCCAAGAAGCCCCAAAGGCTCTCTGCCTATCTTCCTTTTTATTTCATTAACAAGACTGAGCCTGTCTTAGGTCATTCTGACAAGAATGACTTTTTCACCCATCATGAAATATGCATTATCAAAAGCAATACACTTCTGTCTTAGGTTGAAGCTGGCAATATACTCAGTCACAAAGATAGTCTCAATAGATACAACAATATTTAAATATCACATCTGCAACCTATCTGAGAACCATAAGTAAAATCTAGATATTAGCATTAACAGAAACCACAGAAAGCTTACAACCTCATGGAAAATGAACAACAATTACTTACTGAAAAATGTTGATAAAGACAGAGTTTACAAAAGATAGCAATGGGTTTTCTAAGTTTAAATGAATGTAAAAATACAACATACCCACATTTATTGAAAACAATGAGAGCAGTTTTATGAAGCATGTGCATATACCCATAACTGCTTAGGCTTTAAAAAGAAGAAGGGAGAGCTCTCATACTAGTAACTTAATAGCACACTTGAAAAAATAGAAAACAAAAAAGAAGTAATCACACCCAAAACAAATAGATTAACAGATATACACCCATGACTGAAATCAATGCAATCAAACCAAAAAACACTTTTCATTAGCCTAGTCACAGCTCTGCCTGAATCCTCAAAGGCCTTCTGCTACCCAAGAATACCAGGTGAGATCCCCACACAGCAACCCCTGCTAGCCTGGTCCTTCAGCAAGCCCTGAAGGTCTGAGGTCTGCCACTTCTCCTATGTGCTCCAGTTTCAAGTCCTACATCTACCTTCAATCCTTGAGGCTTGGAGCCATCAGGGATAACCAATGCTGCCTGAATGTTCAAAGGCAGGCTACCACAGGAACTATCAGATCTGTCAACACCAGAGACAGGCAGATGGCAAAATGTCAGCAGAAGAACATAATCAACAAATAGCCCTGCAATATGGCACCAGAAGAACCCTGATATCCTACCACAGTACGCTCTAAATAGCCTGACACACCTAAAGCTCAAGTAAACTACCTAAACACTTACAAAAGTGATAGAGGCCTTTCAGAAAAAAATTAATAAGTCCCTAAAAGGAACACAGGAAAATACAATCAAACAATTAATTTAAAGGATACATTTCCTTTAAAGAAGAAATAAAGAAATACAAATAAACATTAAAAAATACAAGCAAATTGGTGAAGAAAAGGAACTGTTCAAAAGCTGGAAATAGAAATAAAACCAACAAGGAAAACACAAACCGAGGCAATCCTAGAGTTTGAAAAATTAGGAAAAAGTATAGGAAATACCAACAGAAGCATCACCAACAGAAGACATGAGTTGGAAGAGAATCATGGGCATTAAAGATATAATTTAACATATATAATTAAAGATATAATTTAACTGATAAGTCAAAGAAAATGCTAAAACTAAAAAGTTTTATGACAGGAAACAAAACATTTGAGATAATATGAAAAACAAGTACCAAGAATAATAGGAATAGGAGAAGAATAAGACTCCCAATTCAAAGGCCCAAAATATATCTTCAACAAAATCATAGAAAATTTCCATAAAATTAAGAAAACAGATGCCTGTAAACATACCATAAGCTTAAAGAATACCTAATACATTAACCAGAAAATGTATTTCACCACATTAAAATAAAAAAAAAACTAAATATACAGAATGAAGAAAGAATATTAAAAGCTGCATAGGAAAAGACCAAGAGACATATAAAGACATATCTATCAGAATTCCATCTGACTTGTTAACAGAGACTAAATGATAGAATGGCTTGGGCAGATGTCTTGGAGATCCTAAGAGACTACACATGTAAGCTCAGACTACTATTTTTATCACTATAAATGGTGTAACTAAGATATTCCTTGACAAAACCAAATTTAAACAATTTCTTTCCACTAGTCCAGCTCTTCATAGGATACTAAAAGGAAAACTCCAACACAAGGAGGGAAACTTTACTCAAGAAACCTCCCAAATAAATAATTTCACCCCAGCAAAAAACAAAAAAAGAGAAACACACACACACAGACACACACACACACACACACACACAGAGAGAGAGAGAGAGAGAGAGAGAGAGAGAGAGAGAGAGAGAGAGAGATACACACATACTACCATGACCAGCTTTAAAACAAAAGGAACTAACAATCATTGGTCATTAATATCTCTCAACATCAATAGACTCAATTTAAAAAAAAAGAGTCTGGAGAAAAAAAAATCTCAGCAACAAAGATAGCTATTATCTTAGAGTAAGGAGCTAGGAAATTGTTTTCAACACAAAAGGCAAAAGGTCCCAAGGAAAAAAAAAGATGTTTTGATGACTGTAATATCTAATAAAATAGACTTTCAACCAAAAGTAATCAAAAGATATGGGGAATGGAAGGGCATTTCGTACTCATCAAAGGGAAAAATCTACCAAGTGAATGTCATAGTTCTTAACATCTATTCCCAAATGTAAGGACATCCACATTTATAAAAGAAACATTACTAAAGCTTAAACATATATAGAACTCACACATTAGTAATGTGATACTTCGACACCCCACTCTCACGAATATATGGGTCATTGGGATAGAAACTAAACAGAGAAATAATGAAACTAAAAGACATTATGGATCAAATGGACATCACAGAGATATACAGAACATCTCACCTAAATAAAAAAGGATACAATTTCTTCTTAGTATCTCAGTGAACCTTCTGAAAATTTGAACATATAAACAAGTCACAAAGCAAGCCTCAACAGATACCAGAAAATCCAAATGACCCCTTGCATCTCATCAGACAACCATGGATTAAAGCTGGTCTGCAACAAAACCATAAATAAGAGAAGGCCTATAAACACATGAAAACTGAACGTCTGTTTACTCCTTGAACAATAGAAATTGAAAACTCTCTAGATTTCAATGAAAATTATTGCTCAACATACGCAAACTTACAGGACACAATGAAAGAAGTGCCAAGAGTAAAGTTCGTAGCATTCAGTGTCTTCATAAAGAAATAATAGAGATGTCTTAATATCTACTTAACAGCACACCTCAAAATGTAGAACAAAAAGAAGCAAACACAACCAAAAGGAGTAAATGAAAAGAAATAATCAAACTTAGGGCTGAAAAAAAGAAACAAAGAGAACAAGGAGGAGGAAGCCCCTAACCACTCAGAGACCTGAAGTTGCAGAATGGGGGATACCTAGGGGGTCCACCTGCTCAGAGAGAAGAGGAGGGGAAAATAGAGGAAGGAATGTGAGAAGGGGCAGTGAGTGAAATCTAAAGTTAATAAGTAAAAAAAAATTAATAAAATATTTTTTTAAAAAATAATTAAATCCGGAGATGTTTCTTTGAGAAAATTACCCAGATAGAAAAACCTTTAACCAAACCCACTAAAAGGCAGTGAGATAATATCCAAAATGGTGAAATCAAAAATGAAAAGGGAAACATAACAGCAGACATTTTGGAAATCCAAAGAATCATTTGGTCATATTTCAAAAGTCTATACTCCACAAAATTGGAAAATCAACATTAATGGTCTATTGTCAGGATACATTCTACTTGCCAAAGTTAAATCAAGATCAAACATATAATCTAAATAGTCCTATAATCCCCAAGGAACTAGAAACAGTCATTAAATCCTGCCCTCCCTCCAAATACAATAAAACAGGGCTTTCAATATACAGATAATACCAACACTCTTCATATTATTTCACATATTAGAAATAGAAGGTACATAGTGAAACTCATTCTATGAGGCCACAGTTACCCTTATACATAAACCACACAAAGACTCAATAAACAAAGAGAATTTCAGACCAATTTCCCTTATGAACATTGATGTAAATATTCTATATAAAATTCTCACAAAACAAATCCAAAAACACATCTTACATCATCAACCAGGATCAAGTAGGCTTCATGGTGCCAGGGTCCAGCCTCAGCATAAGTCGAGGAGTTGTCAAGTACTAGGGATACCTGGTAGGCAAATAAGAAGACACATCAATTAAGGAAACTGACAGGCTTGTTCATTTCTGTGAGCACCTTCTGAATTCAGGAGTCAGGGTGCTCATATAGACTTGACTCAGCCACAGTCTTTTTTTGAAATCATACAAGGAAGTTGGGTTACAAAGTTCATGGTGGGTGATTGGTAAATGCTTCTCTATTTTCCTGTGCCAACATTTCTTGTGATATGGATTAATACAGATTTAGAAATGAAAAGGTGGAACTATACTATCTCAAACATAAAAGTTTACAGGAAGCATTTTTTTTTTTTTTTTTTTTGGTTTTGGTTTTTTCGAGACAGGGTTTCTCTGTGTAGCCCTGGCTGTCCTGGAACTCACTCTGTAGACCAGGCTGGCCTCGAACTCAGAAATCCGCCTGCCTCTGCCTCCCAAGTGCTGGGATTATAAGCGTGTGCCACCACTGCCCGGCCATATTTTTTTTTTTTTCATATCTCCTTACCACCAGTCTCTGGTGAGGTCAGGGGCAGCAGTATTGCAGTTACAAAGTGAATATCTTTCAGACATGTGTGAGACAATATGGTTGCATAAAAGGGCAAACATGAGGCCATACCACTGACCCTGAAGTCTGTAATTTTTGAACCCCATTCATCTGTCTACAAACACATTCTCACTTAACCTGTATGAAGAATTGCTAGGGGGCTGCCACAATCATCCTGGAAACAAACAAAAAAAATGCTGACTTTTCTGGGAAATATTTGTATGTACTTCCATCTTCAATTTTATAATAAAATTGTCCTGTGTTTACTATACAGAATTGAGTCTGAGTTTGGGGAAACAGATGCCTCTAGGTTACTTTCTTTTTCACCTTGAGCAAGTGACCATAACATACATTTTCTCTTGAATTCACAAACAGCCTTCACTTTAATATTGTTGGTAACATCTAGTTTCTGGATATCAAGCAGGCTCCTAGTAGGTCTTGCCAGGTTAGCAAATACCATTTAAACAAGGAAGGAGGAAAGAAAAGGAACAGTAAATAGAGAAGGAGAATGATGCATACTAAGAATAGCTGCAGAAATGACATCACGAGGTGCTTGTGCCAAAGAAGCAGGCCTTGAGGCCTCTCAGTATTCATACTGGGGCACACAAGAGGCCATAGCTTTGTGCTCAGAAATGTGGTAGCCCTGACAGGTTTTTCTTCTTGTCATCAGGATTCCCAGGCATCTCGAGCTTAATGTGTGGTGTATCCAACATCATGCAACATCAAATTAAATGAAGTAAAACTTTTAAGGCAATACCAATAGAACCAAGGGCAAGACAAGGCTTTCTATTCTCTTCTTATCTCTTCAATATAGTACTTGAAGTTCTAGCTAGAGCAATAAGACAACTAAAGCAGATCAATGAGATAGAAATTAGAAGTCAAGGTATCACTCAAAGTAGATTATATGAATGAATATATATATATATATCCCTAAACATTCCACTAGAGTAGTCCTCCAACTGATAAAAACCTTCAGAAAACAATGTTTTTATAAAAAGTTAGCTAAAAATAAATCAACATCCTGATTTTTTTAACAGTAGCCTGAGAAAGAAATCAGGGAAACAACACCCTTCAAAAGTAGCTACAAATAACATAAAATATCTTGGTGGAACTCAAACCCAGAATGTGAAAGACCTGTATGGCAAGAACTTCAAGTCTCTGAAGAAGGAAACTGAAGAAGATATCAAAACGAATTGGTAAGATTAACCTAGTTAAAATGACCATTTAACAAAAGGAATCTACATTTTCAATGCAATTCTCATGTAAAATTAATTCTATACAAACCCTGAAAGAGCAATTCTCAACCTCATATGGAAAAACAAAACAACTCAGAATAAGCTGGAATAATCCTGTAAAATAGGAAGAGTGGGCCAGGAAAATGAATGAAAATTGGAAGAGGATAGGGGAAGGGATGGCATCTCTGGGATGTGCTGGAAACCTCGGATGTAGCAGGCTCCCAGGAGTCTATGAGTGTAACAGTAGCTGAGACTTCTAGCAGTGTGGAATATGGAGGCTGAAATTGTCACCACCTAGCCAGGTAGGATTCTCAGTGGAAGGATAATGACAACAACCCACCCACAAAACCTTTGACCCAAGATTTTTCTTGCCTAAAAGAAGTTCAAGGACAAAGATGGAACAGAGACTGAGGGAATAGCCAATCCCAATCCAATATGTCTGGCCCAACCTGAGACACATCTCATGAGCAAAGTCAATCCCTGACACATTTAGTGATACTCTGTTATATGTGCAGACATATAACTTCACTGAACAACTGACAGAAACAGATACAGAGACCCACAACCAAATATTAGGAGTTCAGGGAGTTAGCTAACCTGGAACCCCTAACCAAAGAGCATACATGGAATGGACCTAGGTGCTCTAGCACATATGTAGCCAAAGTGCTCTTGATCTTCATGTAGGTCCCCCAAAAATTAGAGTAAGTGCTTTCCCCAACTCTGTTGCCTGCTTGTGAAAAATTTCCCCCAAACTCAGCTTCCTTGCCTGGCTTCAGTTGAAGAGGATATGGCTAGTCCAAAAATGACCTATTGTGATATAGTAGATTTTTACCGGGGGGGGGGGAGCTCCCTTTTCTCAGAGAAGAAGGGGAGCAGTATGGGGGAAGGAGACATGTAGGGCAGAATTGGGGGGGGGATTGGGCCTGCAATTGTAATATAAAGTGAACAAATATATAAAATAATGGATTGAAAATCCAAAAAATTACAACAAATCAATGAATGAATGAATTGCTTTATCTTCCTGAAAATCAACATTGACAAATTATTACTATTTAAATTAAGTAATAGGATGGAATAATATCCAAAATAAAAATTATAAATAAAAATGCAAAGTAACAACAGTTTGAAGAAATCCAGAGAATCATAAGGACAGAGTTTAAAAATATGTCTATACAAAACTGCAAAATCAAAAAAAAAAAAAAGTAGATCACTTTCTCTAGGTTCTATAAACCAAACTTCAATCAAGATCACATGAACGTTTTAAGCAGAAATATAATCACTACTAAAATAAAAGCAAAAATTAAATTCTTCCAACACAAAATAAAGTACATGATCAAACAATTTTAGTGCCGAATTGTACCAGACTTTCAAAGCTGAGTGACTATTTAAACTTGTTTAAGCTTTCCACAAAATAAAACCAGCAAGAACATTGCCTAATTCTTTTAAGGCCACATAAAAATCAAACAAAGAAAGAGAATTAGAGACCAAATTCCATTATGAATATAAATGCAAAAAGTCTCAATAAAATACTTAAAATCAATCAAATTAAAAAGATCATGCACCATTAACAATTAGGCTTTATCCAAGAGATAAGAAATGATTTGTCACATATAAATTTATAAATGCAATTCACCATGTTAACACATGGAAAAATAAATATATGATCATCCCATTTAGATGGAAAAAAAGATTTTTGACAAAATCCAAGAACCTTTCATGATAAAAGTCATTGAGAATATGAATACAAAGTACATACAACATAATAAAGGCAAATCACAACAAACCCATAGTCAATAAGAACTTAAAATGGTGAGAAATTCAAAGCAATTCCATTAAAATCAGGAGTAAAATAAGGTTGTTTAAACTGTCCATACTCATTCAATATACTACAAGAAGTCTTAGCTAGAGTAATATTATAACTGCAGGAGACAGAGAGGTTACAGAAGATATGATAGTATATATAAATGACACTAAAGTTCCACTGGGAAACTTTCTTCAAATTAGCAAAATACAAAATAATTACACAAAAACCTGAACCCTTGCCATATACAAATGATGATCAAATTGTGAATGAAATCAGGCAATTGACAATTTTCAAAATGACTTCAACTTATAGGAAAACATTTTGATGACTCTACTAAGTAAGTGAAAGACTTGTATGATAAAAGTTTTAAATCATTGAAGAAAAAATTGAAAATGATGTCAGATAATGGGAAGATCTTACATACTCATGGAACTGTAATATTATATAATAAAAATGGGCCCTCTTACAAAAAACAATCTATAGATTCATAATGCCCATAAAAATTCCATTAAATTCTTCACAGATATTTTTTTAGTTCACAAGTATCTTTTTTAAAATTTTTATTCTCAGATATATCATTTCCCAGTTACCCTCTTTGTCAACCCCCATCCCATAATATATCCCTTTTGCCAGTTACCCCTCCACCAACCCCCATCTCACATCTGTCTTCCCTCTTCCTTTTTGCCTGTATGAGAGTGCTCTCCCACCCACTTAAATGGCATTTTTAGCTTCATATAAAAACACAAAATACACAAGTTAGCTAAAAAATTATTCTTAGTAGTAAAAGAAATTCTGGAGATATCACTTTGCCCACTTCAATTTGTACTAAGAAATTATAGTAATAAAAAGCAGCATGATACTGTCACAGAATCAAACATGCTGATCCATGAAATCAAATTGAAGACTGATATATAATCCACATCCCTGTGGATACCTGAATTTTTATAAAGAAGCATAAATAAACATTGGATATAAGAGTATTTTTATCAAATGGTTCCATGTAGAAGAATCCAAGTAGACCATACTTAACATTCTGCACAAATCTCAATTCCAAATGGATGAACGACTTCAAAGCAAAACTAGGTAAACTAAAAACTGAACCTAATCAAAGAGAAAGAGGGAAATAGACTTGAACTCAATGGTAAAAGGAAAGGCTTCATGAACAGAACACCTAAAGCTTAAGCATTAAGATCAACACCTGATAAATGGTATCTCCTTTTCTGGATGTAAAAGGACATCATCATTTGGACAAATCAGCAGTCTAGAGAATGGGAAAAGATTTTCACCAACTGCATATCTAATAGAGGGCTAATATCCAAAATATATAAATAACTCAATGGGGTAGAGTACAATACAGAAAATTGTCTAAAACAGAAACTTAAACTGGAAATGAAATGTTCAATTTTCTTAGTCCTCTGAGAAATGCAAATGAAAGCAGCTTTGAGATTTAGGATGGCTAAGATTAGTAAAATCAGTGATCAGATCAGACATCAGTTGCTAGTGGAATTGAAAACTCATTTAGTCACGAAGGAAATCAGGTGAAGATTTCTTAGGAAGATGGGAATTCATCTACCTCAATATTCAGCTCTAGCAATCTTGGGAATGTTAAAACAAAATGATGCTTCATCTTACCACAAGAGACATTTGATCAACCATGCTCTTTACTGCTCAATTTATATTAGAGAGAATTTGGACATATCCTAAATGTACCTCAACAAATGAATGGATAGAAAATAAGGTTTATTTATGCAATTTGAAGGTAAATGAATGGGACTAGAAAATATCATTCTGAGTGAGGTAACCCAGACACAAAAGACCACATATGGTATGTACTCACTGATAGGTGTATATTAGCCCAAAAGCTCAGAATACCAACTGAGAACTCACAGACCATATGAAGCTTAGGAAGGAGAAAGATCAAAGTGTGGACGCTTCAACCCTATTTAGAAGCGGGAAACAAAATAATGAAGGGAGGTAGAGAGAGGGGAGGGACCTGTGAGGAAGAGAGAAAAAAAGGTGGTGGGTGGGTTCAGATATGAGAAGAGACAGAAGAGAAGTATAGAAGGTCAGAAAAATAAATAGAAATATGTATCAGTGTGACTGGGGTACTACAGATAGCCACTAGAAAGTTCCAGATGCCAGAGAACAAAAGTTCTCAGGACACAATGGAGATGATCTTAGCTGAAATACCAAAAATGAGGGGTGATAGAACCTGTAGAGACCACCTCCAGCAGATAGGCATGGCCCACAGTTGAGGGATGGGGCTACCAACCCATCCCAAAATTGTTCCTATCTAAAGAAAACACAGGGACAAAAAATGGAGCAGAGACCTAAGGAAAGGTCATCTGGACACTGCCCCACCTAGGGATCCACCCATTTGCAGACACCAAACCCAGACCAAGAAGTGCTTACTGATAGGACCCTGGTATTTCTGTCTCTTGAGAGGTTCTGCCAGAGCCTGACCAATACAGATGTGGATGTTGCAGCAGCCATCAGACTCAGCATGGGGACCTAATGGAGGAGTTAGGGAAAGACCTAAGGAGCTGAATGGTTTCTATGGGTTTGCAACTCCATAGAAAGAACAATATCAACCCACCAGATGCCCCAGAGCTCCTAGGAACTAAACCACCAACTAAAGAGTTGGTGGTACGTGGAGAGATCCATGGCTCCTGGTGTATTTGTAACAGAGTATATTCCCAGTTCTTCATTCATCATGATTCAATGTTAGACCAACTTTCTCTTTTTACTTGTATTTGTGAAATTTAAAGATTGAGAGGTTTGAATCTATGATGTTGTATTCTTAATATTCCTTTGAAGAAACTATAAAATTCATTTAGTAGAAAGGAAATGGTTGTTACTAATCCTTTGTATAGAAGACTAAAGCTTAAGTATCAGAGGAATATTGAGGGTCAGGATAGGGTGCCAGGCTTAGTGCAACGTTTTCTTGATACGGGTGTGAACCTCTGATCATATTGCTAACCACACTGAAAGTAAAAAAATAATAGAAAAATAAATTAACTTCTGCTCTGAAATAAGCAGTTGCATTCTGAGTGATCAAACAAGCACTTCCTCTCAGGTGAAAAAATAAAACAATAAAGAGAAAAGTGAAAAAAAATTTAGAGGAGGCTTTAAAGTATGAATGGAAGGCCTCCTACAAAACTGACAAGGTTTTTGAATGTTTATATGAGAAAATCTGTGTTGCTAGTAAAGGAGCCCAGGATTTGATCCACAGGGAGGCTTGTTTGCACTAAGATATACATTCAGTTTTTTTTTTTTTTTTTTTTTTTTTTTGGTTTGGTTTGGTTTGTTCATTTTGTAATAGTTTTATACTTTTTATTTTTATTTATACACTTTACACCCCTCTCACTTCCCCTTCTTCCAGTAACTCCCTAAAACAAATCCTTTCAGTCATTCTCCTTTCCCCTTGTCTTCTGAGAGGGTGGAGCCCATCCTGGCATCCCCCACCCTACCACATTAAATATCTTTAAGGCTAGGCGCATCCTTTGCCACTGAAGCCAGACAAGGCAGTCCAGCTAGAAGAACATATCCCATAGACAGGAAAAAACATTTGGGATATTCCCAGTTCCAGCTGTTCGGGATCCATATGCAGACCATTGGCTATATGTTCTAAGGGGCCAAGTCCAGACCAGGCATTCTCTTTGGTAGGTATTTCAGTCTCTGAGAACTCCAACGGTCCAGGTTAGTTGGTTCTGTTGGTCTTCTTAGGAGCTCCTTTCTCCTTCCAGGCCCACAGTCCTTCCCCCAATTCTTCCATAAATGTTCCCAAGTTCCACCAACTTTTTGGCTATGGATCTGCATCCTTCTGTGTCAGTTGTTGGGTCAAGCCTCTCAGAGGACAGCCATGCTAGACTCCTGTCTGCAAGCATAATAGAGTATCATTAATATTGTCAGGGATTGGTGCTTGCCCATGAGCTGGGTCTCAATTTGGGCCAGTTAATTTTTGGCTATTCTCTCAGTCTCTGCTCCTTTGCTCATCTCTGTATTTCTTTTAGACTGGATAAATTTTGGGTTGGAAGTTTTATGGGTGGGAAGGTGTCCCTATTCCTCCACTGGAGTTCTTGCCTGGCTACTGGAAGTGTCCTCTTCAGGTTCCTTACCTCCACTATGAGTCACAGCTATGTTTGCCACCACTGATTTTTGGTAGCCTCCTCTATCCCAGGTCTCTCTCACATCCTCAAGAATTGCTGCCTACCTCCGGACCCCAATTTCCTGACAGAACAATAGCTCAGGCTCTAAGATTTACAATTGATAAATGAGATCTGATAAAACATAAAAGCTTCTGTAAGGCCCAAAAAACTCAATAGGACAAAATGGCATCCAAGAAGCACTTAAGAAATGTTCAAAATTCTTAGTCATCAGTAAAATGAAAATCAAAACAACTTTGAGATTCCATCTTACCCCTATCAGGATGGCTAAGATCAAAAACTCAAGTGGCCAGGCGGTGGTGGCACATGCCTTTAATCCCAGCACTTGGATTTCTGAGTTTGAGGCCAGCCTGGTCTACAGAGTGAGTTCCATGAAAGCCAGGGCTACACAAAGAAACCCTGTCTCGAAAAACAAAACAAAACAAAACAAAAAACCAACAACAACAAAAAAGCAAAATCTCAAGTGATTGCACATGCTGGCAAGGATGTGGAGAAAGAGGAATACTCCTTCATAGCTGGTAGGAAATCAAACTTGTACAAACATTTCAAACATTTTGGAAATCAATTGATGGTTTCTCATAAAACTGGTAATAGTTCTACCTGAAGACACAGGTATAGCACTCCTGGGAATATACCCAAAAGACGTTCCACTGTCCACAAAGACACTTTCTCAACTATGGTCATAGCAGCTTTATTTGTAATAACAAAGATCTGAAAACAACGTAGGTGTTCTTCAACTGCAGAATGGAAAAAGCAAATATGGTATATTTACACAATGAAATACTGTTCAGCTATTAAAAATATATACACCATAAATTTTGCATGCAAATTGATGGAACCTAAGAATATTGTCCTGAGTGAGAAAACCCAAACCCAAAATGACATGTGTCATAAGTACTCACTTAGAAGTGTATATTAGTCAATATGTAGATTCTATGAATGGTGCTCCAAGTCATTATTTTTCATCAACTAAATCCTCCAAAATAAAAGTCATTGCTCAAAGTGACAGCTCATCCTGTCATGCATCCTGTGTAGATTATGATTCATAGTTAACAACACAACAACATGTATGATGGTGGTTGTACAGGCAAAAGTTGTTGAAGGATACTCTGCTATCTTCTTGCCATGATAAAATTATCTGGTAATACAGTTCTTTGAAGGCATCCTGTCACTGAAGGATATAGGAATGCAGTATGGTTTTAAAACTCTCTTCTATCAATACTCAATGATAATTATGTAATTCTATGACTATTCTTGTGTTCATATTTATTAAATTTTATTTTTGTATTTACAGTATGATTACATTTCCCTCTTTCCTTTCTTCCCACAAAATCATTCAAATACTACCCCTCCCCAAATTATTTATTTTCTTTTATTTCACACATTATGATGCTGTTTGATGATCTCATATATGCATAACATATATGTATATGTTTTTATGTATATGTATACTATATAAATTATCTATATGTATTAGTTAGGGTTAGCCTACATATACAAATATACAATTATCATTTCCTTTTAAATGCTTATAATCTCATCTTCTAAGCTTAGTTGCAGGCTCAGAAACTAAGATTTCACTATTATTTATATCGATTGGCTAAATTTTTTTTACATTGGATTTTTAAAAATTGTTGTATGTATTTACATTCCAAAGATTGCCCCCTTCCAGGTCCCTCCTCAAAAAGTTCATCACCCTATTCCCCTCCCTTTCGCTTCCCTCAAACACCCACCCTCACCTCCAAACCCCTCACCCCCCACACCCACCCACATTACCCCTTACTCACCCCTTCCCTGGGCCATTAAGTCTTTAAAATTAGGTACTCTCCCACTGAGGCCTGACAAGAGCATCCTCTTCTACATATATGCCTGGGCGTTGGATCAGTCCCTATATGCTTTTTGGTTGGTGACTTGGTCTCTGAGAACTCTCAGGATTTCAGGTTAGTTGACGCTGTTGGTTTTCCTATGGGGTTGCCATCCCTTTCAGATCCTTCAGTCCTACCCCAAACTCTTTCACATGGATATGACCTCAGTCTAATGGCTGGCTGTAAGTATCTACTTCTGTCTTAGTCAGCTGCTGGTAGAGCCTCTCAGAGGATAGCCATGCTAGATTTCGGTCTACCAGCACAACATGGCACCAGTAATAGTGTCAGGTTTTGGTGCACACCCATTGTATGGATTCTAAGTTGGGCCAGTCCCTGGATGGCCTTTCCTCAATCTCTGCTTCATTTCTTTTAACCAGAAACAATTCTGGGTCAAAAATTTATGAAGGTAGCTTGGTGACTCCATCCCTCCACTGAGAACCCTGTCTATCTACTCTGTCTAGAAAGCCACATGGTCAACCATTACTATACCTTATTTTAACCACCAAAAAAAAAAATAAGATAATAATATTATCAAGTAGAAAAAAAGTGCTTGCTACCAGGCTTCATGACCTCAGTTCTATATCTGAAACTCTGATCATTGAATTGAGGGGACCAAGTATTAAAGCATTTTCTCTGACCTCCACTCATGCACTAGGGCATTAAAAGACATATGGACATAAAATTAAATATTTATACTAAGATATTCAAGTTGTTTTAAGTTTCTATATGAAAACATTTTAGCTCTCAATTTACAACTTACAGTAGTTGTATAAAATTCATTTCCGCAAAGTCTAGGACATAATGAAGAGAGTTCAGGAGCTGTAGTTCATGATGCGTGTTACTTGTCATAAGCATACTTATGAGTAGTAAGCAAGAGATGTGTTATGGTGACACAATGACATTTGGGTTCTCTCTTGATGGAAGCAGGCAAATGAACTTTGTGTATTATCTCTCTCACTTTGAGCTTGCTTTTTAAATGTTTGCTATATTGTTCATTTTACATATTTTTCTTCCTATATTGTATAAGTACCAGATACTTATTCAGAAGCTACTCATTTTTCTGTAAGTATCTTTAACTATTGTTTTGATAGTTTTGATCAGGTCAGTCATAAGACTTTTACCAGAAGCATCTGAGAATTAATTTTACCATGAGTGTACAGAAAACTTCAAGTCTTGATTGACCAATTGATTTTAAGGTATAGGCTGTAGTTTCTTACATCTGATTCTTTATATAAGCCTTCTTTTTTGAAGACATTTTTATGTTTCTGGTCCATGCTTTGCCCATGTATTTACAGATTTTCATCTCATTTTATAATTATTTTATTTTTAGGAATAATTTCAATGTTACTTGAGCAAATAGAGATATTTCATCACAAGTGTTCAATGGGCAATTTCTGATGTTTTGTGCAAAATTTTCAACAGAAATGTACCTTTGGTGTCTCGTTAAAAAAAAAGCTTTTAATTGCCTTATTATGTTTCAGCTTGATAAGCTAACAAATGCTATGAATGCTATGAACCAAACCCCTTTGTCTGAGGATGCTTGGCACAAAACCAGTTGCAAATGGAAATGATTACTGGTAGAGTTCTTTTGCTGCAAGTACTGAATAGCTCAATCATGGTTGCTGGAAAGTGGTGGGCACAGCTCTTTGCAAATATACACAATGCTCACTTGAGTTACAATCGAGTTGCTAAATTATGGCTTAGCTCTAGTAGGTAACAAAATATAAGCATAAAATAGGTCTCATGTTGTTAGTATTGTTTTAAGCTGGAGCATTCTTAAATACAAACTTCTAAGGTTATACAACAAATTTAAATATAAGTAATATAAACGGTCTGGTTCTACTTAGTTTAAAAATATGCAAATTAGAAAGGCCATTTAAGTCATCCATTTTTATTTATGTCATTTCCAGATGGGAACATAACTAATTGCAAATTTATTTCCACATTGCATCTCTTGATTTTACGCCTTCAAATTTGAAAACAAATTGATGTTTAAATATTACAAATTGAATTGTAGCCAGTGTAACTTATCCCAGCCTAAAAGAGTCCAAATTTAAAATTCCCTACAGGGGATTTTTCTAAATAATTACCTCATGCAGTTTGGCTTTGTATTTTATTAATACTTGTAGAAAAATAATGATTCGAAATAATAGTCTAAACTCATATTTGATATACCTAAATATTTCACTTTGGATTTACAAAACACCTGTGCCTTTGTGTAATGTTAAATTTTTTTAATTTGTTATTTAAAAAAATAACCAATTTTAAAAATTAAGGCACAAATATCCAATAGTTCCAAGAACAGCTGTGCAGAATTTATTTTACTTTTTGGCTAGAGATAACTGCTCTACACAGATAGTTCATAACATGTCGACACAATAGAGATTCTTAAGTGAGATCCAATAAGTTCAAGATTGAGAAAGACTTCATGGCATTGAGCAACATTTTTAATTGAATATTATTTTTTCCAGTCTGATATTTAAATATCTTAAAGAATCATATTTTCTTATCAACTATAGTTCTTTAAAATTCTGATCACTGTTTTTAATATTTTATATGAAAATTTCTAAATAAATATTAAACATGATAAATAAAATACTATTGTTTAATATAGCAATGTAAAATTTGAAGATTTGTTTCCATATTTCACACTTTAAATGCAGCTACATATCCTTATTGAATCTTTGACATCTGTAATATCCATGTCAATAATCTACCAGAAAAAAAAGCAAGAATCAGACCTTGTTGCTAGTGCTTAACACAATCTTTCTTCTCTGCTATTGGAATCTCTATTAATGCATTTTAGGTGCTTTGGAGGTATTGTCTTCTGTCCCTGCATTGTCTCCAATCATTTTTCCAAATACATGTCATAGTTTTGCATGTTTAATCAGTACAATTGTAATTGGTAGTAAAGCATTCTTCTCAGATATATTTATTGAACCTGCGTTCAAGGTCAAGATGGTTCTTTTGAGCCAGAAAAAATAAGTATTGAAGACAAGCTTTTCTCACTGCTTGTCTAGCTTCAGGCAAGGTCATTGGACCAGAAAGAGAGAGTCAATCATACACAACTCAATGGGCTACTGATATCTCACAGCAGGGCTGAGGTTCAGAATGCCTAAGTCATTTAAGTCCATTCCAAACAAATGATATTTTCAGTTTATATGGTTTGTTAATTTTACTGATTAATAGCTGATTTCATAGACAATAACAATGATGAGGTTGACCTATGTGATTTGATAACATAATAAAATTTTAATTTCATATTTGGCTATGTCAGCCAAATCTGTGCTGTAAATCTCTTACTTAAGAAATATTTCCAGGCCGGGCAGTGGTGGCGCATGCCTTTAATCCCAGCACTTGGGAGGCAGAGGCAGGTGGATTTCGAGTTCGAGGCCAGCCTGGTCTACAGAGTGAGTTCCAGGACAGCCAGGACTACACAGGGAAACCCTCGCTCAAAACACCTAAAAAAATAATAATAAATAAAAATAAAAAAGAAAAAGGAAATATTTCCAGTAATATCTACATTGTCAGTTGCTTCTGTTACTTTTTCATACTCATAATTACACGTTACCTTGTATGGCTATGTTTACTTTATGAATGTATGTATTTTCATGTTAGTATTAGATATTTTCCATTTTTAGATTCTCCAATTATTTCCCAGTAGACTCTTTATTTTTGTTGAATTATTATTTAATTTTTTATTCCAAAATTGTATTTGTATTTTCTTGTCAAAATGTGCATGCAGTTAACTTTATAACTATGAATTTTCAGTGATTTTCTTTGTTGTCTAGATTGGGAGAAAGAGACCTTGTGTGGAGGTTTAGAAATTACTGTCTTAAAGGGTTTGCTTCCAAAGACATCAATCAGTTCATGTGTGCTTCTCTTCTTTAAGTGTGTGTTTGTGTCCACCATGATAATGTGTGTATTTTGTAATTTATTTACTTTTATTGTTTTCTATTCAGTTTTAATATTCTTTTTTTTGTTAGCTCAAGGTCTGTCGTCACAGCTGTACTCCAAAGTGAAAGAATTACTAGTTGGTAAAATCTTATTAAAATTATCTTATTTAGTGAGTGAAGCCTCCTTTACCACTTAGATTGTTGTGTCACTTATTAAAATAATCACAAAGCTTGTGTGGAATCATAAAAAGTAGCAGTTTTATTTTTTACTTAGATTTTTACAGTTTTAATTTAAACACACACCAATTGCCCTTACATTCAGTAACACAATGTAATGCACAATACAATGTAATTTACAAAATTCATCATGGAAAGATGTTAAAATAAGTCAGTATTTCCCAGTATACTATGTTGTTTTCAGTAGTGTTTACACTATTCTTGTGAATTATATTTCATAATATAAATATTTGTTAACATTGATTTGTTTTTTTGTACCCTATATAGAAATTATTCTTATCAAGAAAGTAACAAAATTAAACCCTTGATTGGAAATCACCTATCCTGTAATTTCATGATGAGTTGTCTTGAAAAATTTTGTTGCAGCACTGTATAATTA
Source organism: Arvicanthis niloticus (assembly GCF_011762505.2). Taxonomy (NCBI): domain Eukaryota; kingdom Metazoa; phylum Chordata; class Mammalia; order Rodentia; family Muridae; genus Arvicanthis; species Arvicanthis niloticus. Next base: position 21,301,987 of record NC_133430.1, on the reverse strand, counting down.
CTGTTAGGATGAGTCTTTCATTAAAGGAGCTTTAGACTCTTCCTCTTGGGGTTAGGTATGAGTTTGACTAGCAAGCATACATTCCTGAGGTCACTGCCCCCAGTGATGCATAAAGCTTGGCATATGTGGAATACTCTTGTATTTCCAATACTTGGTTGATAGAGGTAAGGAAGTTAGAATTTGACTGTAATCCTCAGGAATATAGTGAATTTAAGGCCTCCCTAGGCTACATACTATCCTCCTGTCTTAAAACCAGGAAACAAATAACAGCCCTTCTAATTTTTAATGACATAGTAGTAGACCATGCAATAGCAAATAAGACTCTAACATCATTCTGTAAAATATTGTAGGATCTTGAAAATGTGTAATGAATGAAACACATCTCCAAGCTTACTGACCTATATAGTACACTCACTCTAGGTCCTGGACATTTGTTAGGAGGTCCAGATGTAACAAAGTTGATTTTAGTCTTTAAACTGATATTTTATTTTTAGATAATGACAACTTCAGGTAATATACTTCTATGGTTACTTTATTACTTTTATTCTACAGTATTCATTTCGCTGCCTGGAAGAATATAAATTCTTAAGAGTCAGGGTATGCGATGTAAAATACTGTATCTAGTTCTTGGCACTGGCTCCTAGCCTTTCTAAATGCTACTAAAATATGAAGATAGTATTTGATAAGTTAATACTGTTTATTCTATACAATATGATCATGATAATCATTACAAACAAAAGTTTGAGTATCATATTTTATAAATGGCTAATACCATTTACTTTAGCTACTATATGTAAATGCTTTTAGTCTTTAAAATATGGATTTCTAAATAAATATTGAAACTAGTAATAAAATAATGTTAATGATATAATACTGTTTCAATATTAAACAAACATATATTGATATTTTTAAACACTATTCTGAGGTTAATGTCATCAATGAGTGAGTAAAGCACCTGTCATTTGTGTATGAGTTCCACAGTCTGGATGCTCAAAAGCCACTTAAAACAAGACTTAAGTGGCAGCCATCAGTAATCCCAGCACTCAGGAGACTGAAAAAAGCAGTCTCTTAACCAAGGTCAATGCCAACAAAGCAAACATTTGGTTTAGCAAGAGACCTTAAATCAATAAATATTGAGAAGTGAGACCCAGGAAGACACAAAACATTAACTTTAGGCATTGGCACACACTTGTGTTAACAACACTCAAGTATATAGATATAGACACATACCACATGCATGAAGGCATGCTTATGTATTCTTTTATATTATCCACTGTAATCCTGGAAAAATATTTCAAAATTATCACTAACTCTGGAGCATGTTTTATAATATATTTAGTTTTCAGAGAATACATGACACTTCCTACTTGACCTGAATGAAAGAGTAAATGAAAAAAAAAGAAACGCAACTCAGTATAGATATAATGCATTACAGATGTTAATTACAGATAATTTTTTCAAAATGTCATTCAACTGAAATCCTACCAGTAAGGAAATTCTAACCTAGTATAGAGGAATGGAAATCCATAGAGATGCCAAATAAACTATGAAATTTCAGAGGTCTCTAAATGGAAAGAGAGATTCATTTAGTAAGGTGTAGAATTAAAGAATCTTCATTTTCTGGGGGAAATTTTAATAATTTAATTAAAAAGAGTAATTTGTATGAACCAGAATTGTTAAGAACATGCATGCAATCTGTCCTCTACACTCAAAAAAGTATATAATAAATTCTGCTTTACATTAATTGATTGCAACCATATATAAAGTTAATATACATGGACGTAGTATCATCAGAGCAGGCAGGTTGGACTAAGAATACGATTTTGAATTCTTTCTTTAAAACAGTAATAGATTTTTCAAAGAACAATTTCAAAACTTCTGTAAGGCAAAGGACATAGTCAATAGGAAAAAATACCAGCCTAGTATTGGATTTGGAAAAAAAGTTTGGAAAGGATTTTCAACTACCCTATATCTGACATATATATAATTTCACAAGAAATCATACTATCACACCAAATAAAGAACTCAAGAAATTAGATACCATTAAACTAAATAGCCCTTATTAGTCATTCTTTACCACTACCTCTGGTGGGTGATGGGCTGGAAAGGAGAATGAAGCATTTAAGAACCTTTATTACAATAGCTTTTGGGAAATCTGAGTCTTCAGGGCTGCGAGTAAGAATGGAAACTAGAGGGGACATCTCTGGTGACTATCTGGAGACCTGGGAAAGGGGAAGAGGATATAGGGAGTCTATGGGGGTGACTCTATCTAAGAGTGTTTACCAGAAAAGAATATGGGGACTGAAGCGGCTACCTCCTGTACCCAGAGAGGACTAACAAAGTAGAAAGGAGGATATCAACCCACTAGAAAACCTTCAACCCAAAATGTATCCTGCCTACAAGATTTTCAGGAACAAAGGTGTGAGAGAACAGCCAACCAATGACTGTCCCAACTCAAGGCATACCCCATGTAAGAGAGGCAGTCTGACATTGTTAATGATACTCTGCAATGCTTTCAGGGTATTATGGTAATACCTACAATTATGGTAACCTACCATAATTGTTTCCTGAGATGCTTCAAACAACAGTGGATGGAGGCAGATGCAGAGACTCACAGCCACACATAAGGCTTCCTGAGCTCAGGAAGATGTGCCACATAGTGAGGGATAAACATAAGCAAACAGGAGTTGACAAGGGATCATGAAACATCTAGACCTAGAACCCCTACACATTTGTTGCAAGTGTGCAACTTCATTTTCATGCAAGTCCCCTGAAGTGAAGAAGAGGCTGTCTTGGTCTCTGATCTTCCACTGGATTCCCATTCACATACCTTGACTGCCTGGTTAGGCCACAGTGTGACAGGAATTGCCTAGTGATACTGTGACTTGATGTCCCAGGGTGCTGCGGTACCCAAAAATGTGTTCCCTTTTCTGAGATTTATAAAGGTGAGACTTGGAGAAAAAGAAAGAGAGGGGCTGTGATCAGTATGTAAAGTGAATAAAAAATATTATTACTGGAAGAAAAATATTCCTAGGGTTGTCATTCTCTTGAACTGGCATGCTCAGTCAGGATAAAGTTTATATATATATATATATAAACTTTATGGATATAATATATATGGATATAATATATATAATCTGCTTTAACTGTTATCTTTGAAAGTTGATAAAGGAGAAACAAAATGGTTGGTGCATATTATAGGCCAAATTTGGAGATGTCCTATAATGGAGCAGTGCCTTTCAATAAACGGATCAAGACAGTAGTAACTTCATTTGTGTAGATTTGTTTCTAAGGAAGTTAATATGGAAGATCAAGTTTTTAAGGGAAATTAAATGAAATTCTTGATAATATTTTGTAACAGGTTACATTGAGGTCCCCACTATTATCTTGAAAACATGTAACACAAACATAAAAAAGTAAAAGCATTGCAATAAACTGGAACTAGAAAAAAAGGAGGAAGATTTCCTTTTAATTTAATCAACTATGCTATTTCTCTAAGAAAAAAAACTTGATATGTATGTGTGGCATTGCAAGTATACTGGGTAATTGTCCATGTATTTCCATTGTGCCACTGACTGTTATCAAATAGAGCTATCATGCATAACATGATGGACTCCATACATTGTTTGAATAGCAAATAAATCAATTAGCTTCTATAAGTGAATACTATATTACTTCAGAGATAGGAACTTGCTGGAGTCAATTTGATTGGGTTAAAAAATGGAGTAAAAATTTGGGAGCAGCTCCCTTTAAGAAAAGGCTATGGTAATCTAAGTTATAACTTTTAGGTAATATCTGATATTTTGAGTCTGCTCAGTTAAGTGCTAATGGGATCACAAAATACAGTATGTGCTCTAAAATTATAGCTATTATCACAGCACCAAATCCATTCAGCCATGACTCTATAGTTTTGTATTGAAATTATATAGGATTGTGACTACCTAATATGGTTATTTATTAAATGAGGAAGTGAAAATGCAGAAAAGAAGGTTCGTAGTTGGTTTGAATCTATTTTCTTTTGTTCAACTCAACCAAAAGCTTTGAAGTAATATAGTTAGCAATCAAAAGCTGAATGCAGGCTTGATTATTCAAATAACCTAGGGCTTTGTCCATCCTCTTCAAGGACACTTCGTTGAGATCATAAAATGAAATTTCACTTACAAAGTTCAATAGAAATAGAATATGTTTACAGGTATACAATATGACACCATTTGGATCAGGTTGCTGTTTACACAATTGCTTTGTGAAATTAATCAGATGATCTACTTTTGATCTTATTCTGTTTTGTACCTAATCGATACCTTAAAAACATGATTTGGTTAAAATGTTACAGTCTATTTTATTCATGTTTATAATATATTTACATATATTATATGTAGATATAATAGTAGAACAAAATAGTGTTGACTTTGTCAGTTTTAAGTATAATGAGAAAAGTTCCATGGAAAGGTAAAGATTTAGAAATGGGAGGCAGAGGTTCAAGTATCTCCACCAGTCAAAAATAGATGTTATATCTAGGTTGGTCAGTGGGTTACACCTCTGATTGAACAATTCCAAACTTATAAAGCCTATGATTAACATTATTTTTAAAAAATGTATAAATGCAAAAAGGAAAAGGGGGCATGGGATAGGGGTTTCCTAAGGGGGGTGGGGGGGGAATGGGGAAAGGGGATGCCATCTGAAGTGTAAATAAAACATCTAATAAAAAAAAAGAAAAAACATGGTTTTATAGTTTTTTATTAGATTCTCTCATCTAATTTTATGTGTGAAATTTTAGCCTGCACATGTATGTAGTCAAAACATATATGTTTGGTGCTCATAGAAGTCAGAAGAGGGCATTGCATCCCCTTGCACAAAAGTTATGAATGATTGTGAATCATCACATGGTGCTTGGAATTAAATTAGGTTCATTTGGGAAAATAAGTGTTCTTAAACACTCAGCCATTTTTCATCCCTGCAAAAATATTTGGGTAAGACAGTTCATAATTTTTTCAGGTTTCCTTATTTTGGAGAAAGCTTTATTAAGCCCAATAATGCAGAGAGAGAGAGAGAGAGAGAGAGAGAGAGAGAATGTACGTGTGCTGTGTGTGTATGTATGTGTATATGTGTGTCTATGTGCATGTATATCTGTCTGTGTATATGTGTGTTTGTGTGTCTGTGTGTGTGACATGTGTATGTATATGTGTGTGTGTCTCTCCTTTTGCATGTATAGAACAGCTTGGGTTTTTTTGTTTGTTTGTTTTTGTTTTATTCTTTAAATGATTTTTACAGTCCAGACTTTATCCCCCTTCCAGTAATACTCTGACTCTGTTCTATATCCCATACCATCTCCCCCATCTACAAAAGGATGTCCCCTGCCACACACACACCACCAGACCTCCCTACTCTCTGGGACCTCAAGTCACTTGAGGATTTGGTGCATCTTCTCTGACTGAGTCCAGACCCAGCAGTCCTCTACTGAATATGTGTTTGGGGCCTCAAAGCAGCTGGTGTGTGCTGCATCATTGATGGTTCAGTGTCTGAGAGATCTCTGGGATCCAGGTTAGTTGAGATTGCAAGTCTCCTTATAGTGTTCCCCTCCTCCTCATCTTCTTCCAGCTTTTCCCTAATTTAACATCATGGTTCTGTCCATTAGTTGTGTATAAATATCTGCATCTGACTAGTCCAGCTGCTTGTTGGGTCTTTCAGAGGGCAGCCATGATAGGCCCCTTTTGTGAGCCCACCATAGCATCAGTAATAGTGTCAGGCAATAGGGCCACCCCTTGAGCTGGATCCCAATTTGACCTGTCACCGGACACTGTCACTCCTTTTCCTCAAGCTCTTCTCCATTTTTGTCCTGGCAGTTCTTTCAGACAGGAACAAATTTGGGTCAGAATTTTTGACTGTGGGATGGCAGCCCCATTCTTCCACTTGATGCCCTATCTTTCTACTGGAGGTGGGCTCTACAATTCCCTCTTCCCGCTGTAGGGCATTTCCCTTCCCTTTGAGTCCTGAGAGTCTCTAATATCCCTATATACCTATACATTCAGTCCTCAGTAAATGACATCAGATTAATGTCATTTAACTAGTATTAAATATGTATAGCCTTTCCTTTGTCTATTTGATTTTTAGAATTAAAATGATTTTGTTACAAAAATGATGGTTATGAATCCTCTACTGAATGTGAATATTGTTATTACGGAAAAGCTTACTCGAGATAAAAAACTCAAGTATTAACCCAAAGATTGTTGATTAGTTACTTTTAAATTATGAACAATAAATAAATTGATGTTAGATACATGAAAGAAAGATAGATACATAGATTAGATACATAGATACGTAGATACGTAGATACGCAGATACGTAGATACATAGATACATAGATAGATAAAATATATTTTTGTAGTCCTGGGGTCAAATGCAGAGATTGAAGAATATATTCTTCAGCCAAGTACATTCCCATGTCATAAACTATAAAGCATATTGTACCAAGGATATGGGAGATGTGTGAATTAATGATGAATAAATTTCACCGAGTGATTCTTGTCCACTGACATGTCCTGTGGATTATAGAGTAGCTTTTGTCTCCTTTGAATTCCTTTTATTTTGTTTCGTATCAAAATACTTAAGTCACTCCTGTATGCATTATTTGTAAGTTTGTGTTGAAAGAGGATGAACATACAGTTTAAATTTATCAACTGGTTTTCATTTTTCATGATACCATTATTCTAATTACTAATCGATACTACTTTTAGTTTCAAAGTAACAAGAAGAAAGCATCATAGCACATAATATTAGTCAACAAACTGTCTGACTACAATCTAGAATGTTCCTCTTGTGATTGTCTTTCTTGAACGTTTTCATTTTCTGCATCCAGTAAGATCTTGCATTTCTCAGGCAGGAGTATGCATTTGATGTATAGATGTATTTGCTTTTGTCATAGAAAAAGACAGGGACAAGGTGACATTGAATTTGTAATCCATCAAGGAAACCAAAATCCAGAAATAATGCTCATTTCAGCAAATGGTATTGAATATTAAAAATTATTCAAAAGAATATAAAATGAAGATATGTTAGAATTAAACTTTTATCATTACTGATCAAGTGGACAATGTATTAATTTCATTTTAGATTCAAATCTAAGTAAACCAAAAAAAAATATTCTGCCTAATAATTAAAAAAATATCTTCATGACTTCCAGGTTGAATTTTTTTTTTAAGTAAACCGTTTATCACAATTGGAGAGAAAACAATTAGAAAGTTGTAATTATGCAATATAAATAGTTTCAAATAGTTACATAACTAATAACATCTTCAGGAAGAATGAGAATGACTAATTATTCTTGAGTACTTAGTTTTCAATGGTATTTCTTTTTTATTTTCAATTTTAGGGATGTCAATTCTTACTTGTCATATACTTTTTAAATGTAATGAGTTAATATAACAGTTGTTGTTACTAACTTCATAGAGGATTATAGCTGTATTTTCTTCATTAAAGAAGACAAATTAATGAGTTGGTATCTCCTTCCTCTAACATCTATATTTTAATTATTTGAAAAAATTATAAATCTTCACTTTTGTACAATTCTAATTATCATTTTCACCTTTGATGTGATAACATGAAGGGAAAGGTCAGCAAGGTACTCGGAGTATACAGTTACCTCTGTCTACTGAACTCTCTCTATATCTATACCATGCCATGAGTCAGGAAATAAAATGTATACACCTTTAAGGATGCTGAAAATAATATTACTAAAGCAAGTAACACTATCTGTCATAATAGCAGGACTATAATTCTTCTACACCGTAAAACAAAAGGAACAGAGTTACTTTTGCATCAAAGGTCATGATATGCTATAAACCCACTCATTTTCTAGGGTTAGAATATTCAACTTCTTTCTTGGGACACTACTGTGGCTAAGCAAAGAATATCATGCATGACTGGTGTAAGTGACATATAATATTCCTGATGACTGTTAAATCAAAGATGACACCATTCTGATTCAGCATAAGGAATAGCATTGCCAATTGGAAAACATAGTTTAGAGATGTGATGTTTTGGTGGGTCATGATGTCAGGAATATCAATAAATACAGATAATAAGTTATCAGAAGTCTGCTGAACAAGCATTGATTCTTCAACTCAGAGCCTTCCCTATATTATTTTATAATATAGGCTCCTATTCCACTATAGCTACCTTCCTGTCCTCATTTTGTTGGACCCAAGGCTCCCTGAATGTCTGCGGAAGGTATATTTCATCCTTATGGGCACTAAGCCACCTGAAATTCTAGAAGGAGAGGATTTTCCATTTTAAAGGCACTGTCAACATCAACATATTTTTAGAGATTTGTTTCTCTAGTCCAGGAAGTCATGAGAGAGATGACAGCTGCTGTCAGACTATGTTTTAATGAATAGAAGACTTTTATAACATGGGAGTAAATGGCTTCCTGTGGATCGGTGTACTGCTGGCAGGAGAAAACTAATCTAATTAATCCATTTCTCTATCTGTTATGTATCCCAATATATGGTATGAGGTCAACAGAACAAACAAACATTCATTTAGAAAGTTGTTACATGTTTATTGTATTGTATTATAATTAAATGCAGGAGGAGCTGGTAACTCCTTAACACTCTAAAAATTCTGAAATGAACGTATTTTTTCCTGAAGTAGCTTCATTATAATAGTGCTATGTGAAAAGAAAAAAAATCTCCAAACCTGGAGAATCTTTACTAGGCTGTTACAGTTTAATATAGTAGACTCATCAAACAAGGTAGAATCAAACAAGGTAACAAATTAATGAAATCATGTTTTTGATATTCTAGAATTCTTTAATGAAACATTAAATGACTAGATTCTAGACTCTAGAACAATCTGAGGAGCATGGACAGAAGTACCAACGTTACACACTGGAAAGTAGATCTATCCAGGAGCCCTTCGGAATACATAATGGGAAACATCTTGAACTTTCCCTGAAATGAGGATATTGTACCTAATTGAATGCTCTCTAAAGATAATGTTCCAGCACTGTTAATATTAAAATGAATCTAAATTTACTTGAGATGTATTGAATGTATCATGTGACCTAAAATACACTGTAGGTATGGAAGTGATCTTAAAGAATGCAAAAACTTAGCAAGTGTATGCACTATGTTCGTCCCAAGAAGGGTGAGGAAGGATATTAAACGATAAATCCATGCATATTTTCAAAAGTTCCCAAGTGTTTTAGCATGTTTGATAACTACTTTTCTTTCATTTCATATACAGTGAAGGTTATAAGTAGGTTAAAAGGGACAGAATTGTGGAAAGTCCAGAAATTAGAAATTTTTAACAGATGGAAACTGATGCAAAGACCCTCAGCCAAACATCAGGCAGAGTTTAGAGACTTATGGAAAATTAGGGGATAGAATCCAACAAGTGGGAGGACTTGAAGACAACACAAGAAGACCTATAGAGCCAAGTAATCTGGGTTGATAAGGCTCACAATGACTGAACCACAAACCAGAACACACAGGGTGCTCTACCTAGGCACCCTCTACATTTGGAGTAGATGTGCAACTTGGTCCTCATGTGGTCCCCTAACAATTGAAGCACAGGCTGTCTCTGACTCTAGTACTTGCCATTGGATCCCCTTGCCCTAACCGAACTGCCTGGTTGGCACTCAGTGGGAGAGGACGTGCTTAGTTCTGCTGGAACTGGATGTCCAAAAATGGGGTGGTACCAACTGGTGGGCTTCCTCTTCTCTGAGGAGATGGTGATGAATTAATAGGGGAAGACATTTCTAAGGGTAGGACTGGGAGGAGAGGAGGGAGAGAGCTGTGATCTGGATGGAAAAATGAATAAATAAATACACTAGTTAAAAAAAGATACTTACTATCATGTTACATATATAAAGCATAGAGTATTTTCATGCTTTCATCTATTTTGTGAGGGCTTTCTCTACATAGAAAGGATCATTTATTTACATTCTGATATTCTACTCTGACATTTATTGATAAAAACATTTTGTAATGCCTAAAGGGAATCTAGTACTGTTAATTAACCATGTGCTAACCTTCAGAAAAATTACAACTTATATTTTATTTTCAAGTTCAATAACTTAGCAAGTAATTAAACTTAACCTGTCCCAGTCTCATTTCCCAGTCTGATTAATCTACATTATTCCTTTTGGTAGCTTCCAAATTTTTCTATTTCTTTTGTAGTCAATTACATAAGTTATTTTTTCTTCAATACTTCTCCACAAAATTAAAAGGAAAAGAAAAACTATAATTTAAAATTTGTAAGCCAAAACATGATCTCTAGAAATTGAGATAAAGCTAAACAATATGTAAGAACTACAGTGAATGTTTTTCCTTATACATCAGAGAAGTTCTGAATAATTCCATTTTTTGGTAAATCCCTATTTTCACCAATTATGGATCAATAACTACTGCTGAGTGACCTGTTTACCACTAAGATGGAAAATGTGTTGAAAGGCAGCAGAATAAAATAAAATGAATGGGATATAGCAATGGCTATGCTATTTTCAACTCCCAGCTGCATATGTAATACTATATAAGTCTGAGGTTTCTTTCAAGAATAATTCAAATAACTTCCCTACTGAGATGTCTTCCCAGACTTCTGAACTGGTAGCTCCTTTGTCACTGAAATACTGCACATTGTCACAGAATGCTTAAATAAGGAACACATGAGGCAATTTTGGCTGGAACAATACTGAGTATCATGTAGAGAATATAAGGCTGCCAACACTGTTTTCCAAGACAGGTCTCTAGCTATATTCAGCTCTAATCCTGGAGATGTTCTCACTGCCAAATTATGGAAGAATAAATGTCCCATTTTGATACCACAATAAAGTCAGCAGATGCAGCTAGCCAGAAAAGGCAAAAAAATAAAAATTAAAAAAACTTAGACAATTGAAGAAAGAAAATCTGAAAAGCCACCAGTTGAAAGATAAATATCATAATGACACTTGGAAGAATAGAGTTTTTGTACATTCTCTGAAAAAGAAAAAAGCAAGTATTTTTCTGAAGATTTTTGAATATAACGCTACCATTAGGATTGTGGGGAGTGAATAGTAATGAGCACTTTAGTAGTTATTTAAAAATGTAGAATTAACCATTTTCCAATGACATGCATAAATTTGATTTCTATACTTCACATTAAAAGTTTTTAACATTATTTAAAAAAAACCCACCAATTTTAGCCAGAGAAGAGTATGACTTCTATGAAGAGAATATTAACCGAAATAAGTGTTCTTAGTTCTGTCTATACCACTTTCCCAAAAACAGAGAAAGGTGACGGAGACACTAAATACATCACTCAAATTTATCAAATATTAAATTAGAATGTGTGATTTGAAAGAGAGAGTGTCATAATTACCTTATATAAGTAATTACTATTATATTTCACATCCAGTTTTGATAGTTAAAGCAAAAACTATTGATAGTGTTCCTGAAAAAATTATGTTTATTTTTCATAATAACAACATTAGGGATCCATGTCTGTTGATCTGTTGAATCTCCTCTTAAAGGTATTTGCCTACCATGTTTCTAATGTATCTGGGAGCTACCATCTTTAATAAACCCGTTCTATTACTTTTTTCATGTGATTTTTAAAAATTGCTATTATACATGTCTCTGACCACAGAGTTACCAAACTTCTGTCAAAGGACATATAGTGAATGTGCTATTATTAAAAACAGCTACATTAATGTTCCTTGTCAATTGCTTTTCAAATCTTACCTTAAGAAATATAAAAAATTGGTTGCTGGGAGAAAATACTCATATAAGTTTTCAGTTTTACTGCCCCAGATTTCAACCTCTTAGATACCCTATCCCAGCTTGCAATGAAATTGATTTGCTACTTCTTATCTTCCCGATTCAGGCTGTTTCTAATAATAGCTTTGCAAAGTTCTCTTAGCCAATTCGCCTTCCTGGAAGTAAAACAGAAGTCCTATGAAGTCAAGAGCTACTCTAGGAAGTTCACTTCCCAACCTCTAAGTCTTCTGTTGAAGCCTTTTTGAGAAAACACATTACCTAGATGATGCTTTCATTATCCAAACCCCTTTCTATGTAATGATGACATAATAGAAGAACTAGTGGCATGGGGTTTGGACAAACTTATAATACATTAAACAGCAACAACAACACACACACACACACACACACACACACACACACTAACCTCAAATCATCTCGTTGGATTTTATTTCTAGTTTACCTAAGTGGAAGTAAAGGTGAATTAAATAGATTTCAATGGAAGTAGTAGACTCCCTGCATAGACTCAGATTCCTCACTGTTCAGAAACTGCTTATGGCCCTGTCTGGGTTGCCATTCTCTGTCAACTTGACACAGCATATGGTAATCACAAAAGAAAAGCTCCAATAAGGAATTGTCTAGAACAGATTAGCCTAGAGGCATGACTGCAGGAATTTTTTGATAGTTAATTGATGCAAGAAATCCCTGTTCACTGTATATTATTTTAAATATATTGATAATAATATACTACTAATAAGGATGGTATAGAGATATAACAACCATTAGTGGGGGTCAATCCTATTGTCAACTCAATGTTCTTATTGATTTCCTAGTGTATTAAATTTAAACATAAATAGTTGCATGTACTCAGTTATTCAAATGCTTGCTTCATCAATTATTTGAACAGCTGGTCATGCTGTTTGGGAAAGTTGCAGATCCTTTATGAGATGGAGCCTTAAAGGAAGTAGATCACTGGGGTTTGACCATGAGGTGTTATAGTTCAGCCTTAGTCCCTGTTCAGTCTCTGCTTCCTAAGTATGTATGCGATTTTACAAGCCAGCCTCCTGCGCCTACAGCCAGCATTAGCTTCTCATGTGTGCATCACGCTGAGTCTGTTTTATATGAAGTAGGAAACAGCAAAGCACAGTTGTGGGCCTTACTTTCAAATTAGTAAAATTTTTATAACACTAGCTCAGTCCATTGTCAGTGTTGCAGTTAAAATCTAGCTTTGTGGTAGTGTGAAAGTACAAATTTTAAATAGTCGATATTCTAATTTCTTAACATCAGGTTTAATTCTGTATTCCAAATTATAGCTTATTTTATGTTTGCTAAAGGAATAGAAAATTATATACATATCTAGGATCCAAGAAGGATGCATCATTGCTTACCTCCTAATTTTTCTTTCTAGTTTTTTTTGGGGGGGGGTATGGGGAGAAAATAAGCTTAAATTTTTTTTTAACAGTTGCTTATTTAATATGAACAGGTTTATTCCATTTCTTGTCAGCAATAATGTTGAATTAGAGAATAATTTGTGTTTAGATGTTTTAAAATTGGACCCAGTAAACGTTTTAAATTATTGGTTCAGTCATTCACATCTGATTGTTATATTTTTTAGTAAATGACACTTGATTCAATACACCTAAGTCATTTAATTGGAAGCTAACATTTTGTCCACTTTTTATTTAGATTTCCAATAAATTTACAAGATTATATGTACATTAAAAAGCATTGTAATAATTTCTAGCCTGTTGCAAAAGAATCTCCAGAATTTGAGGAGTGATGTCAATGTCATGAAAAATTAGCCTGGCTATGGTGGTACATGCCTTTCATCTTAGCACTTGGGAGGTAGAAATATGTGAATCTGAGGCCAGCCTTGTATAAAGAGTGAGGTCCACAACAGGCTGGACTTCATAAAGAAATATCATCTTAAAATTAAAAAAATAAATAGAGAGAGAGAGAAACAGAGAGAGAAGAAAAGAAATAATCAAAAGAAAAACACAATTAGTAAGGTGCTATTTGGCTATCTGATACTCTAAATATTCTATGGGATATTAAAATAACATTAATTTTATGACCATGATTTTGGCTCAGAATGTTACTTTTAATAATGTAACAAAATTCTAATAAAAGGAGAAGATATAAATTAGATATTTCAATATTTTGGGTTGTCACAGTGGGTCAGTATATGTTCCCAGGTTCAAAACCTTGCTTGACAATTTAATACTTATACAGTCATGGCATCTTAATACTTTGCTAATGAATTTATACATAGGCCATTTTCTTCCTTAATCAAATGAAAATAAGACTATTGTTCACCAGTGTTTAAGCACTGCAAATTACTCACTAGAACCAGTTACTGGGAAAATCCATTATATTTAAGCATTACCTCATATCACTTGTGTGATAATGTTTGGCAACTGGGAGCTACCCTAATGACATTTTGCAGAATGAGCAGTTTATAAAGTACAGAACATTGCTGTCTCACACCTCTTGAGACATTCAGTTTTAGATCAGTTTAGATCAACAGGACAATAGTTTTGGCTTCTCTGAGGTCCACTGTTAGCTTTCAGATAACGATTTTTCTCTGTCTTAACATGGCCATTTCTTCAAATACCATTTGTCTCTCCTTTATTTTAAAAGAACCACAGTTATAGGAAAATAGATCTCTATATTTGTGACCTCAAACATCCTTATTGCAATATAATTATTTTTTAAAAAGAATCATATTAGGAGCAAGAGAGACAATCCATGGGTAAATATGACATCAGGATACAGAAAATAAAATTTGAGTTCATAAAATTACAAAGGTCAAGAACTGCAGAAGTGAAAACCATGTATGGCATTATGAACAAGTTTTCTTTCTGTGTAGTCTGCCTCTGCCCCCATCAGCTGCTCAATGAAGCCTCTCACCAATGGTATGTATTAAATTGTAAGTGAACATAAAACATAAAGTGCAGGGCTACTATGCTACAGTCCAGAGACCCAAATAAATTGGTTTATAAGGCATTCCCAGGTAGGATGCGTTAGTATCACTCATAAGGGGAAAGTAAATCATCATCAGAAGTGGATGGAGAAAGGGAACTGGGTAGGAGAAGGGGTAAGAAGGGGGAAGGATGATGGTGGACAGGTATGTGGAGAAGTGGGGTGGGAGAGAAGTGACGGTGAAAATGAAAACTGGCAAGGAGTGGCTCGTCTCTGGTGATTAGCTGGAGGCCCGGGACAGGTGCTGATACTTGAGTCTTCGCAGGTGACCTTAGCTGAGTTTTCTACAAGACATGGATATAGAGACTGAAGTAGTCACCTCCTGTGGCCAGGCAAGACTTGAGGAGGAAAGAGAGGCACATGAATCCACCCACAAAATCATCAACCCAATATGTGTCTTGCCTAAAAGGTATGCAGGGCTAAAGATGGAGTAAAGACTGAGGGAATAGCTAACCAATGACTGCCACAACTTGAGATCCTCTCCAGGTGAGAGAACCAACCCCTGAGACTATCACTGATACTCAGCTCTGCTTGGAGCTTTTATTTTTGACATTTATTTTTAAAGTGTCATCTTACAATTTTTAGTTTGCATTTTAAAAAGTTACAAAGCAGAGTTTTTACTATGCTGTTGATACTACCATTTTGAAATAAATATGTCTAATTAAAACTTTAAATGTTTTACAGGACATTTCTATAATGTTATGTTATTTATCACTTAAAATAGTCTGATCAAGTACAGTTATGTTTTCTGGGGACCTGCTGGTCATTGGGTAGTTGTAGACAAATAGTAGTTAAATATTCTAATATATCATGGTATATTCTACATAGTTTAGTGATTATAGTTAAGAATAATTCTATGTATGTGTGAAAAGTCAAAAGAATGCATAATGAATGTTTTACAACCAACGACTGATAAACATTTGAGGAATTACCAGTTTCTCTTACTATAAATGCACATAATGTAGACATATACACACAATGTTCATCATGCTTGCATATAGTAATTAAATTAACATTTTACATACAAAAATGTGTTTCTATCAAGTAGCTGGACCAAGAAATTAAAATATATTTATGACAAAAATGAAAAAGTATAAACAATTTTAGATGGCATATATTTAAATATATATTTTTCTGCTTATGCAATCTACTTATAAGTTCATTTGACTCTAATTTTCTGCTTGAAAGCCTTACATTGAGCATAGTATACTAATCATCACCACAATAATAACTATGGAAATATATATATGAATCCTTTCCTGTAAAATAAATGTGAGAAAAATATGTATATTTTCATATAATTATATATACACATTTTACAAAAGTTCAATATTGTGTTATTGTTACAAGTGTGAAAGCAGAGTCACTTAGAGTCTTCATTATATAATTATTATAAATAGTCCAAAGTAAATTTGTTAGTAATTCTTTTCTTAATGAGAAGAATTGTTTCCCTAATTAATTGTTATGTATTTATATTACCATTGAGGGGTCTTGATCAGATTTGTTTTTTCTGTCAGCTCCAGAATTAAAAAGGCAGAAAAAATTAGAATCAAAACAAACAGAAAGGAAATCTCAGACACAGGAGCAGGATAACCCAGCAAAGGAAGTTTTATTTATTAATTTGGGGGTTGGTGTGGCAAAGAAACAAGAGGGAGAGGGTCCTAGGGAAGGAGACCAAGACAGACACAAAGACAGAGAAATAGGAAGACAGAAAAAGAAAAAAGTGGGAGAGAGGGAGTCAGAGAGAAGAGAGAGAGAGAGACAGAGAGACAGAGAGACAGAGAGACAGAGAGAGACAGAGACAGAGAGACTGAGGGAGAGGGAGACTCCAACCCAAGTCTACCTCTCCTTGAAGACTGGGTTTTGAGGCATCTTCATGTACTTATTTAAGTTTTGTCAGGTTTGTCAGGATGCTGACATGTTCTGATATGGGATTGGGTGCAATATTCTAGTCATGGGATCACTACTGCCTAGATACAAAACTAGCTTGCCTTTTAGGCCTCTTTATGTAGTTAGAAGTATGATGAAGAAGCTGGCTATTTGCCATCCTTATAATCCTCTTGTGACCTCGCTTTCTTCTCTTTTTGCCTGTCAGGGACCTGTTAGATGCCTACCCCTATACCTGCATTGTTGGAGACTGACTTTGTTTCTTGTTCTGATAAAACTCACTGACAAAAAACAGAAACAGTTTATGTTAGAACTCAATTCCTAAATAAAAGTTATCACCATCTGGATTTTATGTTTGCAGCAGATTCAAAGAATGGGTTATGTTGTGTCCACAGTCAGGATGAAGGGAGAAAGGAGTGCATGCCTCTGCTCATGTCCTTTTACAGGGATCTCAGGCAATGACACACTCCACCAACACATAGTAAGTAGGTTTTCACAACTTAGTTACTCCTACCTAGATAACCCCATACATGCATGCATGCATGCAAAGTGATCCTTCCAGTTGATTCTAGATTTGGGCTCCTTGACAATTAATATTAAGCATCTCACTCATTTTGTAAAATATGTATCATCAGTTATATTTTTATTAGGCCGTACATGAATGCAATAAAGGGCATTTTTCTATATTGTGTAAGTAAAGTAGCAATAAATTGTATTCAACATACCAATCCTAGGCATCAAAACTTATTGCTAATATTTGACAAGCTGTATTCACAACTTTCCAGACAGAGCATTTCAGTAATTTCCTTTTCTAAATTTCTGTAAAGTTTCTTACTTTCCATAAAGTTTCCAACTAAGTAGGGATGAAATTGTTTATTATACCACTGATTTTTCAATTGTAGCATATTACTATCTCATTTTATCACAACTGCTCAGATGTCTTTGGAAGCATCCCTTACTGTTTAGTTTAATATTCATTTTCAATGCAAAGGCATATGTAATATGTTTTTTATCATATCACATGGAGCTGGAAAGGGAAGCAGGGAAGTGATTTGGCTCTTGTTCAATTAAAAACATATTCCTACTTTTTATGCCTTATGTCTTTTGAACTGTTTTGAATACATGGACAAATAGGACTGAACAATTTTTATTTTTATATCCTTTGTCCTTTTTTTCCTTTTTAACAAAAGTAAAGGAGGCATATGTTAAGTTGGTAATGTGGTTCAGTGTGTAAATGTGTCTTCTCCCAAGCCTCAGCTCAGCTATAGATTCCACATGGTTGAATGAGAAAACCAATCCCAACAAATCCTTCTCTGACCTGCACGTATTTGTTATTACATATCTGTATCCTCATACCACACACTTCCATCATCGTGTGTATATAACACACATGCACACACAAAAATCTTTAAAAACAAATGTCTTTCTTCTATTAAACCTACTTAGTCCCTTTCTTGAGAACTACATATGGTGAAAATAATGATTTAAATTTTATTGAAAGCACCAGGATGTTAACAATATTCTGAAGGGTTCCCTTGAGGCTAAGCAAAGGAAGAGTAGGCATCTAAGTATAATGAACACATGGTTCAGTTACTTCCCGAGAAGCATCTGCTGGGTTCATAGTAGCAACTGTCATGGCTTGGACTTATGCAGTGGTTTCGACAGAGTGTGAACCTGAATAATTGGAAACACTGGAAAGAAGGATCTTGACAGAAAATCTTCGGATGAACATAGAGAATTAGACACGTTGGTTCTGCTTGTCATGGTAAACTGTCAATACAGCAGCTTTAGTAAGATTTGTGGCCCAGAATTTAATTGCATCAGCTCTTTATTAATGTATACCTCTCTTAATACTCAAAATTTAATGAAAATCCTTTTCAAAAAATGTTTCAACAATTACTATTATTAATGAGTAATATTTACCAAAAACTAGGCTGAAGAAATTAACAACACATAAAGAAAAGAAAAATGGAGAGATGATAGATATTATTATAGACTCATAGGTTTCCTAGATGCTTTATTTTGTGATATGAGAAATGATAGATTTTCTATGAATATATTAAATAAACAGAATAATGTAGAAATTTTAACATCATCTGTCAATGTTAAAAATTAATCAAATGCTAACTTCACAAGATTCTTGATTAAAACGTATAAACAAGGCTGATGAGAAATGTAATGGATAAGAAGATAGGACATAAATAAATATCAAGTGAGGAATAGAAGACTATACACTACAAAAGAAAATAAATAGACATGTTTTTCTATAATAGAAGATATAAAGTGAGGACAGAGATACAGAAATATAGATGAACTGAAGAGACTGTAATTATAGCATAAGTCAAAATAAAGATTGGGTAAATAAAAACAAATAGAAGTCAAAAAAAAAAAAAAAAAAAAAAAAAAACCCGAGGGAATAATGACAGTACTTTGTGGGCATTAGTAAGCCATTACATTTAGAGTTGACTGAATGCCTACCAAATGCTCTGTTACAGAATTGTTTTTAAATGATTAAATGAGATAGTATTGCTCTTTTGTAAGCCAAGGATGTTGCATTATTCAGGCTAGTAATAAAAATAAAGAGACAATGCAGAAGTAATAAATTGCGTATAGGAAATAAAATAAATAATAAAAAAGATTAGAGAAAAATGAACTAAACTTTAGACAAATAAGCAAAGTTAGTATTAACAGTAACTACATGACTCAAATAATTTAGATAAATGGATTTTGTGTTCCAAGTAAATAGATGACTTTTAGATTATATATGAAGCTAACTTTATGCGAAACAATTTTGTCTAATAACAAATACAGAAGTAAAATCACAGAAAAGATATGCATGTACCTTATAAGCAATAGCAGAAACATAGTTAAGTATTCTATGGAATCTAAATAAATTGTAAAAATTCTTTGCACTTTTCATTATTCATGATTAAGGAAAGATAGCAAGAATAAGAAAAGTTCACTGAGAAGATATAATTTCAATCTTGTTTATTTCTTGTATCATGTCTTCAAAATAAAGCATAAAAAATCAAAAGCAAAATAGAAAATCTTAATTTTGGTATGATATTTTATTTAATAAATATGGTATTTATTTAACATAATATGAGAAGAGTAGGAAAACCAAATATGCAAAAATTGAAAATGTAAAACATCCATTTTTCAAGGCATCTTGCAAAGTAAGTACTGTTCATTGGTAGACGGGACAGGAAGGCTGAGGTCAAGACCAGCCTTCTTAGGTCAGATTCGTAATAAATAAATAAATAAATAAATAAATAAATAAATAAAATTTAAAAAATAAAAAAATAAGTTATTGAAACATAACTAAAGAGGCACATGAAAACACTATATTCACTCTCATCATATATGAACTTTAAAAATATCCAGGATCAATTATTAAAATACATAGTAGATAATTTCTAAGCAAATGCAATGGCCATAGAAATAATACTTGTGTTTTCTTTTCTATTTATTTAATGGAATTACAAATATCAACAAAGTATGCCAATACCCTGATGTTTTATTTGATGTGAAGAATAACATAAATACTGTGCAAAAGCCATATTCCAAATAAATCATACTGACTTTACAATCGGCTCACGTTTTTGTAACTAAGGCTTTATAGTTTTGCTTATACTTATACTTTTCCATATCTATAATTTTCTGAGGCTATTGATAACTTATGTTCTAAATATGATACCCATTTGCGGTCTTTTTTTGTTCCTGGAATTCTAATTTATCCATATTTATGTTAGGAAAAAAAAAAGGTGGATGCTTCATTTTACTCAATGATTCTTTGGGTCTTCACACTCTAAAGTCTTCCCCTCCCCCTTTGGCACTCTCAGTTTCTTAGTCACATCATGCATACATAATACCCCAATGAATATTGCTATTGCTATTCTAATGGATATCACTGCTGCTAGGAATTTAAATGGTGTAGGCAGTATAGGTAAGTGACTGAAATAGTTTAAAGAAGGCTTACTCCTTTGTGCTGTCTTTTCATAACTTGCTTCGAAACAAAGAACATGGCTCAAGTATAGCATACCTTCTGTAAAATCAAGCCAGTATTTTGAGTTTGTTATATAAAATCAATACCCTTTACTGGTCTCTAGCCTGTGACAGAAATGATAATGACGTTTTATCGCAATAGGAGAGATTGGAGAGAAGTGATGCAAATATGCTGTCTCAGCTCTCTTTAGGAGGTCAGCAGAAAAGTGGGGAAAGAAGACAAGCTGCTTCTCCCTATCCTCCCATTTTTCTTTTATTTTCCCCTCTTACGTTTATGTATTCGGTGAAAACTTTTCCCCAGGGTAGCACAACAGAATTTATTTGGCAGTGGAAATCCTTGTTACAGTTCTTACATGAGCAATGAAAATCGAGCACCAGCATTTAGGACACTCCAATCATTGTGATACTGGGAAGAGTGGATTAACCTGACAGCTGTAAGACCCCTAGTTCAGAGGAAGTTAGACAAAATGAAGGAAAGTTCAAATATGAGGTGGGTCTGATTTCAAAGTGCACCAGAGAGTCACTCTGAAGATTAGTACCAGCAGCACCACAGCCTAAAATCTGTGACCTTAAAGTAGTGGTTGGAATGGTCCTCCGAGGGCGGGAAAAAAACCTGAGCAGCTTGAGTTTCTCTCAGACTCAACACATCATAAACATTCTGTGAGTCGATTCTCCCATGCAAATAGGCTGCAGATGCAGAGCTGAACAATGGGAATGATTTCTGGTGATGAAAAGGTTGGAGAGGCAGCAAGCATCCCTTATTGTATACTATTGTCTGCTCCAGCTGCCATCTGCTACAGAGCAAGACTTTGGCCTAAAAGACGTACACACCAAGCAAGTCAGAAGACATTTAACTTTGTTGACACTCATAAAACTATACAGGGAATGCAGTGGCTCTCTTGTAGCCTTGAACATTATAAGTTTAGAGAAGCTGTGGTTAGGGACCTTGTTCTTCTGTACTGGTTTAAATGCTCAAGGTTGGCATTTAGGTTCCTGCTAAGTTAAAGCAATTGCAAGCAGATCTAAAAATAGAAACAGCATGAACATCTACAACAAGGCACCTCTTCCCTTACACCTGTCATTTCCTAGGTGAATAGGGAGCTCACAGAAGAACCTGAAGAGTACAGTTTTGAGTAGAAAAAACTTCTGGACTTCAGAACTTGAACTCAAAATTGGAACCACCACATGACATCATTAGACATACATTACAAGGCAGAAAGCAAAGATTAAAGTTGAGGCTACAAAATAAAAAAATACTAAGTGAGGGAAATATGTTAAAGATATAACATTTTATGATTCTAGTTTCTGAGGCTCAAATTCAACTAAATTATATGAAATGGATTTGTTGTACAATCCAGTGAGGTTTTCTGGAAGATGGTGTCATTTTCTTCTGTTCGGTAACATAACATTTCATTTTAGAAGCTATTAAGGCTCTAAATATGCATTCTTCCATTATCCATAAGTATATAATGATAATGTGTATGCACTTAAAATATAGTTGAATATAATAGCAGAAGTAATATTTACAGAAAAAGTTTTTGTGTACACATTGCTTAACTTTTTTTACAAAATCCATATTTAACTGTGAAAAAAATTGAGCATAGGCCAGTAATTACTATGTGTCCACCGCTGTACGGAATGAACAGAGAACTCTGAAGTCAGAATGTATTTACATCATTTTGTAAACATTGCTATTTATGATCTTAGGGAGATTCAATAACAACGACCCTGAAAGTATTCCCATCATCAGATGAAAACAAAGCTAAGGAAGAGTTCATACAAATGCTTCCCATTACAGTCATAAATTTATAATGCAAGAGTTGATAACTCCAATTCCAAGCACAAGTCTGTTATGAATTAGAGCAATGCAATGAAGGGCTATGCTTTCAAGGTAGTAATTTTTATTTATTCACTTTACATCCTAATATCAACCCTCTCTCCTCCTTGTACCCCCTCAGGCAGATCCTCCCCCCATTCCTGTCTCCTATCCCCTCACACAATGCCTCCTCCCTCCCTTGCTCTTCCCCAGCATATTTTTAATGGCATGACTCTATATTTACTTGGTCACTAATGTAAGGCTGTATTATATTTCATGGCTATGTTAGCTCAGATCTATCTTTTTCAAGCCCATTCCCTTTGTTTACTCTAGTCTAATGAACACAGCTAAAATGATATGCATCAATGTTCCAACCTGATTCACTGTGATTGCAAGTTCATAAATCTCCAATTTTCTTTGATTAGTGTTCAACAATCCCTTTAATTGTGATAATGTATGTTAAAGCCTCCATGGAACTCTGTGTAAGTGTCTCATTGTTATGACATCTTCTAACCAGTTCCACTAGTATCTCTGTCCCCTGCCATATTTCATGTATACATATTTTTGAAATTCAAGCCTTATGTATAACAGTGTTATTCTCCAATATTTTCTCTTTTTATTCTTTAATTTTTTTTTCAGTCAAGTCTTTATCCCCCTCCTGGTCTGCCCTCTGACTGTTCCACATCCCATACCTCCTACCAGGTCTTCAGGAGGATGTCTCCACCCTTCACCCCACCCAACTGAATCTCACAACTCCCTGGGGCCTCAAATCTCTTGAAGGTTACGTGCATCATTTTGTACTGAGTTAAGACCCAGCAGTCCTCTGTTGTATATGTGTTGGGGGCCTCATATTGGCTGGTGAATTCTGCCTGGTTGTTGGCTTAGTATCAGCAATCTCAGGGAGCCAGGTTAGTTGAGACTGCTGGTCTTCTGACAGAATCACCTCCTCTTAAGCTTCTTCAAGTTTTACCCTAATTCAACCACAGGGGTCACCAGCTTCCGTCCACTGGTTTGGTGTAAATATCTGTACTTGACTCTTTCAGCTATTTGTTGGGCCTTTTGGAGGGCAGTCATGTTAGGCTCCATTTTATAAGCACACCTTATTATCAGTAATAGTGTCAGGCCCTGGGGCCTCCCCTTGAGCTGGATCCCAACCTGGGCCTGTCACTTGATCTCCTTTTCCTCAGGGTTCCTGATTATGGAATGGCAACCTCATCTATCCACTTGATGCCCTCCCTGCCTTTGTTGTGGAGAAGGACTCTACAAGCTCCCACTCCCCACTGTAGGGCATACACAAGACCATAAGCAACAGAAGCTGATATTTTCATTGAATGAATAGTAAGGTGTTTAATATTATGAATATATACACATGCAGGAAAGCACCTATATGTACAATAAAATAGGTAAGTACTTTAAAAAAAAGAATATTAACTCAATTCTTATGCCTAGAATACATAGATAATCAATGGTTAACCATATTTGTCTTCTTTCTTTAATATGCTTATTCTATATTACCAACATTCTTCATAAACATATACCAGTTATGTTGTTTAATGTAGCTAGGGTAATTAATAATTTTGTGTTCCAAATATGTTGCAAAGCTTATATTCATTACTGTTACGAACCTCAGAAAAGTTGTATAGGAGGAAAATATCTTCCTTTGTTTTGCAATATGCTTTTCTGTAACTGGACACTAGCAGTATTGAAATCTAGAAAATTATCTCTGAAGGAGATCACGTCAACCTTAATATAGTGCTCTGCCTCTGAAAAGAAGAGAAACTCCAGCAGGAATCTGACTTTTTTTGAGCTAAGTGACACAGCTTAGCCCTGATTATATAAATCTGTGGATGACAATGAGTTATAATGGGACTCTTTATACTTCTAAAATCACTTATATTTTAGAAGGCCTTTTGGCTCTCTAAATTGTTATTCTCCTGCATATCATATATGGGTAAAATCTTGTGTTATTAATGGTTATTCTTATGTAACATAAAGGGAGATAATATATCAAAGAATATATTAAATTGACACTAATCTTACATTGTACGTTTTGGTGCTAGTTCTCCCAGAATCCAAAGGCTTACAAAACATAGGGTATAGAAGGCATAAAACAGAAACACTCTACATAGGAAATAACCAGAAACACTGACATCATCAGTTCTCAGTTAACAGTAACAATTTGTGTTCTTGATGAAGCATTTGTTACTGGTTATATGTCAATCTCAATTTCTTTTTTAATTGATAATTTTGGGTATGAAACTCAAATGATAGTCTTGTTACTATTTATGTTTGATATCTCCTAAGAATTTCTGGGATTTTAATCAAGTGGTGACATTTTTAAAAAAGAAAACTTTTACATTTTGAAAGTCATATGGTTATCTGTGTATGCCTTATGCTCATTGCAATCAGAAGTGATGCCTTAATAGATCATACTTTGCTTGTGAATTTGATTTTGCACACTGACCATTGTAAGGAGACAATCTCTTATCTCTTTTCATTGTTATCTTTTTATAATCACACACGTATTAATAACTAGAATAGAAAAACTTAGAATAAATCAGCTCTACTCAACATATAATTCTGATATCATTGCTAAGATCAAATAGTAAATGTTTCTACTTCTTCCTAGGATTATCCACTTCTTATTTGTGGAAATAAACTTAAATATAACCTTCTAAAGAACTAGAAAAATATAAGCCACAGAACTACATTGGAAACTTTAGGGTATAAGAAGAAAATGTAGATTGTTCTGATTGTAGCACTACCAAGGTATTTGGTTTAGTGATGGTTTAGAATACCTGGGACTTTTCAAACAATAAGAGTACCATAACCATTATTGAAAACCCATTTTACATACAGTTGATTTAGTGCATATCCATCTGTCAAAATTTTAATGATTATAAAGAAAAATGGGTTTTTTGACTGAAACAGTACTCGAAGGCATTACTTTATTTCAGATATATTCATTTCATTCTGTCATTATGATCATCAATATTACCAACACTATAATCATTATTAAATTGCAGGTACTGTATTATGACAGATTTGTGAAGTTATTAATTCAGATGAAGTAAATGTATATATGAATTTAAAATACTAAAACACTAATGTAAGACTGTCCGAGTTTATATTTCCTGATTAAAATTCTAGAGCAAGGAGTGTCCAGAATAAAATTTTAAATACGGAACTACATTCAAGGTGACCCTTCTAAACAGAAAATTCCACTGACTCCATAAACCTCTTGCTCTAAAATACCAGTTGAAAAAGTGGGGAAATATTCATTCAGAAACATTTTAATTAATTTTACATTTTCTTTTATATAACACTCATTGGAGTTCTGTTTAAAAAATTTCCCCCTGTGCCAATGAGTTCAACGCTCTTTCCCACTTTCTCTTCTATTAGATTCAGTGTATCTGGTTTAATGTTGAGGTCCTTGATCCATTTGGACTTGAGCTTTGTGCAAGGTGATAAATATGGGTCTATTTTAATTTTATTTTTCTACATATTTACAGCTGGTTAGACCACAACCCAGATGCCCCACAACAGAAGAATGGATACAGAAAAGGTGGTTCATTTACACAGTGGAATACTACTCAGCTTTTAGGAACAAGTACAACCTATGTTTTACAGGCAAATGGATGGAAGTAGAAAATGCCAACCTGAGTGAGCTAACTCAGGCTCAAAAGGATATGCATGGTATGTACTCACTAATAAGTGGATATTAGTCAAAAAAAAAAAAAATACAGAATACTTAAGATACAGCCCAGAGAACTCAAAAAGGTCAACAAGCTGAAGGGCCAAAGTGAGGATGCCTCAGTCCCACTTGGGAGGGAGAAAAAGCAATCACAAGTGGTGAGGGAAGGAGGGACCTGGGAGGGAAAGGTGATGGGGGAGAGGGGAATATGATCTTTTATTAGGTGGGGGGAAAGGACTGAAGCCCTGAGGGCCAGCAGAAAGAATTGAAACTGGCAACCCCAAGAGGTAGAAGGTTGGTAGTACCCTTCAAAATGTAACAACACCTGGAAGGTTAGAGACTCTCAGGAATCAAAGGGAGGGACCTCAGATAAAATGCCCTACATTGGGGGGAAAGGGAACTTATAGAGCCCACCTTAGCAGAAACATAAGGCATCAAGTGAGGAATGGGGTTGCCATCCCACAGACAAAATTCTGAACCATAATTGTTTCTGTCTGAAAGAACTGCAGGAAAGAAAATGAAGAGGAGCCTGAGGAAAAAAAGGTCCAGCAACAGGCATAAAGTAGGATCCAGCTCAAGGGGAGTTCCCAAGACCCGAAACTATTACTGAGGCTATGGATTACTCACAAAAAGAACCTATCATGACTGCCCTGGAAAGACCCAACAAGCAGCTGAAAGAGTCAGATGCAGATATTTGCACCCAACCAGTAGACAGAACCTGTGGTTGCATTAGGGAAAGGCTGAAAGAAGCAGAGGAGGAGGAGGGTTACCCTGTAGGAGGACCAGCAGTCTCAATTAACCTGAACTCCAGAGATCTCTCAGACACTGGACCACAAACCAGGCAGCTTACACCAGCTGATATGAGGCCCCCGACACATATACAGCAGAGGACTGCAGAGTCTGGGTTTAGTCAGAGAAGGTTCACTCTACCCTCAAGTGACTGGAGGCCCCAGGGAGTTTAGAGATCTTGTGGGATGGGGGTTGAGGGGTGGGGATATCCTTGTGGAGACAGGGCAGTGGGAAGGAATTATGGGATGTGGAACAGTTGAAGGATGGACTAGGACGGGAATAAAATCTGGAGTTTAAAATAAATAAACAAACAAATAAATAAGAAAGATAAAAAAGTATTTACTAAGTTACTACTTTAAAGGCTTTCAGAGATTATCAAAGAATGAAGTAAATTATCTGCAGATAATGCAGGAGCAAGGCATCTTCTGGACAGGGGTAGGACATGGTCAGACTGATTGGAGAGTGGAGATGATTCGTATTGGGTGTGGAAACCTACTTTCACCAAAGGGAACTTGGAAGTTGTGCCACTGTGGAGGGGAGTGGCATGTAGTAAGCATGAAGAATGTAAACGTTAAAACACAAAGTGTTGGATGAAGTTATGGAGAACTCTATGATAAAGCTATTAGGCTGTGTATGTGCTCTCCATTTTTTCTGGAGCTGTAACCTCTTCAGTTTTTTTGTTTAAGACCCAATCATCTAACTTATTTTTTCATGTTCTTTTATTTCATTAATTATTTTGCTTATTTGCTTTATACCCCAAGATCACATCTGCCTCTCTCTTTTCTCCTCCCAGTTCCACCTCCCCTCCTGTTACTCCTCCTCCTCAGAGAAGGGAAGGCTTCCAATGGATATCAACTAGCCTTGGCATATCAAGTTGTAGTAGGCATAGGTGCATCGTCTTCTACTGAAGCTAGACGAGGCAGCCCGGTTAGGAGCAAGTGATCCAAAGACAGGCAAAGGAGGCAGAGGTGGCCCTGCTCCAGCTATTAGGGTTCTTACATGAAGACCATGCCACAATCTGGTGCATAAGTATAGGAGGCCTAAATCCATCCCATGCAAGCTCCATGGTTGGTGGCAAAGTAGCCCCTGTGGGCCCAGGTTAGTTGACCTGTATATTTCCTTTTGGTGTAATTGACCTCACTGGCTTCTTCAATTACTCTTCCCTCTCTTCCAGAAGATTTTCTGAGGTCTGCCTCCTATTTTGGTGTGGGTTCTGCATCTGTTTCCATTAGCAGTTGAATAAAGCCTCTCAGATGGCAGTTATGTGAGGCTCCTCTCTGCATTATAGCAAAATAGCATTAATTGTATCAGAAGTGGGCTCTCTTTAATGGCATAGGTCTCAAATTGGGCCATTCCTTTGTTAGCTATTCCATCAATTTCTGCTCCATCTTTATCCCTGCACATCTTCAAAGCAGGACAAATTGTGGGTTGAAAATATTTTGGGTAGATTGCTGTCCCCATACCTCCACTGGAAACCTGGCCTGGTTATAGGAGGTGGACTTTTCAGGTTCCATATCACCTATTGCTAGGAGTCATAGCTAGAGTCACCCTCATAGATTCCTGGGAGTTACCATTATTGTAGTTTCCTAGCTCATCCAAGAGTTGACATTACACCCACCACCAAGTCCAGTTCTTTCTTTAGACCTCCCCACACTTGTTTCCTCCTGTTACCCTTCCCATACCTTCTACTAACCAGTTCCCTCCCTCTATCTACCACCAAGTCTATTTTATTTCCCTTATGAGTGAGATTCAAGCCCTCCCTTGAGCCTTCCTTCCTATTTAGCTTCTTTGTTTTTGTGAATTATGTCCTGGGTATCCTATACTTTATGGCTAATAAAGACTTATAATCAGAAAGATAATATGCATGTCCTTTTGGGTCTGGGTTCTGCCACTCAGAATGATATTTTGTAGTTTTATCGATTTGCCTCCAAATTTCTGTATGTCCTTGGTTTTTAATAACTGAGTATTTATTATTAAATTTTGTAAAAGTACCACATTTTTTTATCCATAATTTGGTTCAGGGACATCTAGGTTGTTTCCATTTCTGGCCATTAGAGATAAAGATCCTATGCAAATAGCTGAGCAAGTATCCCTGTGGCATGATGGAGCATCTTTTGGGAATATCCCCAGGAGTGGTACAGGTTGGTTTGAGGTAGGATTATGCCCAGTTTTCTAAGACACCACCTAATTCATTTCCAAAGTTGTTATAAAAGTTTGCACTCTTATCTGCAATAGAAAAGTGTTCCCATAGTTCCACATCCTCGCCAGCATGAGTTGTTGATTGGAATTTTGATCTTACGCATTCTAATGGGTGTAAAATGGAATCTCATACTGTCTTTGATATGTATTTTTCTGATGACTATGGATGCTGAACATTTCTTAAACTTTCCCCCATCCATCAGAAAGTTCTCCATTGAGAACTGACTGTTGATCTCTCTACCATATTTTTAACTTGGTTTATTTGATTTATTGATGTCTAAATTCTTGTGTTCATTATATATTTTCATATTAGCTCTCTGTCACATGTATGGTTGGTGAAAAATTTTTCCATTCTATATGTTACCTTTTTGTTCTATTGACTGTGTTCTTTGCCTTACAGAAGTTTTTCAGCTTTGTTAGGTCCCATTTATTGATAATTTTAGTGCCTAAGCTGTATGTGTTTTCTGGAAGTTATCTCCAGAGATAGTGTGCTCAAGGCTATGTATCCAGTTTTTATGTTGAGGTTTTGATCTACTTGGACTTGAGATTTGTGCAGGGTGATACATATGTATCTATTTGTATTCTTCTAACATGTAGAGATCCAGTGAGACTAGCAATGTTTGTTGAAAATTCATTTTTATTTCCATTCCATTGCATAGTTTTGCCTTCATCAAAAATCAAGTGTCAATATGTATGTGGGTTTATTTCTGGGTCTTTAATTTAATTCCATTAGTCAACCCATAAGTTTTCATGCCAATACCATGTCATTGTTACTACTACTGATTTGTAGTACTGCTTGAAATCAAGAATGGTGATGCCTTGAGAAATTCTTTTACTGTATAGATTTTTTTTTTTTTAATCTATACTGGGGATTTTGCTTTTCCAGGATAATTTGATTACTGTTCTTTTAATATCTGTAAAGAATTTGCTGTAACTTTGATAGAAATTGAATTGAATCTTTGATAAGATGGCCATTTTTACTATGTTAATCCTACAGATCAATGAGTATTAAAGATCACTCAATCTTCTAATATCTTCTTCAATTTCTTTCTTCAAATACTTGAAGTTCTTGTCATACTGGTCTTTCACTTACTTGGTTAGAGTTACATAGAGATATTTTAAATTATTTGTGGCCATTGTCAAGGGTGTTGGTTTCATAATTTCTTTCTCAGCCCATATCTTGTTTGTATAAAGGACAGATACTTGTTATACCAAGCCACTTTGCTGAAGATGTTTATTACCTTCTCTGGTGGAATTTTTGAATTTATTGTTGTATATTATTTTTATCATCTGCAAATAGCTATACTCTGTCATCTTCCTTCCCAATTTGTTTCCCCTATATCTTCTTAATGCTTTAGATAAAACACTTGGTACTATGTTTAATAAATAAGGAGAAAGTCTGCAGCCTTTTTTTTTGTCTCTGATTTTAGTGGAATTGTTTAAGTTTCTCTCCATTTAATATGACATTGGCTTTTGCTGTATATTATGTTTATTGTGTTTATTTATGTGCCTTGTATCCCTGACCTTTCCAAGAATTTTATCATAAAGGAGTGTTTGATTTTTTTTCAAAGGCTTTTTAGCATCTAATGAAATAATCATGTGTTTGGTTTTGGTTCTTTTACTTTGTTTATATGGTGTATTATATTGATGGATTTTCTTAAGTTTCACCATTTCTATAACTCTGGGTTGAAGCTTAATTGATCAAGATGGATGATGTTTTTGATTTGGTTTGCAAGTATTTTAACGAGTATATTTGTCTTAATGTTCATATGGGAAACTGCTTTCAAATTCTCTTTCTTGCTTGAGTCTGTGTGGATAAGATATCTGGGAGAGTGCAGCTTTATTTAGATTTTCCTATTTGTGGCATACACATTTTTCTGGAGCAAGACCTAATGATTCTTTCTATTTCTTTTTTGTCTTTTGTTATGTCCCCATTTTCATTACTGTTTTGTTAATTTGGATATTATTTCTGCCATTCAGTTACTTTTGCTAAGGTTTTTGTCTATCTTGTTGATTTCTCAAAGAACGAGCTCTTGGTTTTATTAATTCTTTGTATTGTTCTCTTTGTATTTAATTGATTGATTTCAACCTTGGGTTTAATTATTTCCTGCAGTTCTTTCCTCTTGTGTGTGTTTGCTTCTTTTTGTTATAAATTATTCAGTTGTTTTTTATGTTGTATGCGTAAGAACTTTCTAATTTCTTTGTGAAATACCTAGTGCTATGAACTTTCCTCCAAGCACTGCTTTCATTGGGTCCCATAAGTATTGGTATGATGTACACTCAGTTTCATTTAATTCTATAAAGTCTTTAATTTCCTTATTTTTTCCTTGACTCAATGATCATTGAGTAGAGAGTTGTTCAATTTCCATTAGCTTGTACACATTCTCTTGTTGACTTTCAGCTTAATCCATAGTGATCAGATAAAATACAAGAAATAATTTCAATTTTCTTGTATTTGTTGAGACTTGCTTTGTTACCAACTATTTGGTCCATTTTGAAGAAGGTTCTTTATGGAGCTACTAACAACATATATTTGTAGATATCTGCTAGCTGCATTTGATTTGTAATATCTATTCATTTCATTATTTTTCTGTACAGTTTCTGTCCAGATGACCTGCCTGTTGGTGAGAGTGGGTTGTTGCTGTCTCTCACTATTAATTTGTGGAATTCAATGTGTGATTTAAGCTTAGTAATTTCTCTTTTATGAATGTGGTGGCCTTCATTTGGGGCATATGTATTAAGAATTAAAATGTAATCTTGGTGGATTTTTCCTTTGATGATTATGAGGTGATTTTCGCTTTCTTTTTTGATTAATTTTGGTTGAAGGTCTATTTTATTAGATATGATGATGGCTACTCCAGGTCATTTTTTGGGTCCATTTGCTTCAAAAATGTATTTCTAGCCTGTACTCTGAGGCAATGTCTATCTTTGCTGCTGAGGTGTAATTCTTGTATGGAGCAAAATGATGGATCTTTTATTTATTTATGTATTTATTTATTTATTTATTTATTTATTGCATCCATTCTGTCAGCCTGTATCTTTTAATTGGGGGGAATTGAGTCTATTGATGCAGAGAGAAATTAATGTCCAATGATTGTTAATTCTTTTTATTTTGGCACTTGTTGGTTGTGTTCTTTTTAAGTTTTTATTTATTTGTTTATTTACTTATGCATTTATTTTGGTCATTTTAATTATTTACATTTCAAATACTGCCTCATTCCCAGTCTCCCGTTCACAAAACATGTATACCATCCTCCTCTACTTTGTCTCTAAGAGGGTGCTACTCCACCAACCTACCCAGTCCTGCCTTTGCTCTAGCATCCCACTATGATGGGGCATCAAGCCTTTACAGGACCAAAGGCCTCCCTTCCCATTGATGCTTGATAAGTCAATTATCTGCTACATGTGTATCTGGACCCCTGGAGCTATTATCCATGTATACTCTTTGGTTGGTGGTTTACTCCATGGGAGCTCTGGGGATCCTGTTATTTGACACTTTTGTTGTTCCTAAGGGTTGTACTGCCCTTCAGCTCCTTCAGTCCTTCCCATAACTATTATATTGGGGTTCCAGGGCCCTGTCCAATGGTTGGCTGCATCTACATCTGTATTAGTTAGGTATTAGCAGAGCCTCTCGGGGGACAGATGTACCAGGCTCTTGTCAGCAAACATTTCTTGGCATCAGCAATCATGTTTGGGTTTTGGTGTTTGCAGATGAGATGGATCACTAGGTGGTGTGATCTCTAGATGGCCTTTCATTCAGTCTCTGCTCCATTTTTTGTCTCTATGTTTCTTTTAGACAGAACAATTCTGAGTTAAACATTTCAAGATGGATGAGTGGCCCCATCCCTCAATTGGGGAGCCATGCCTATCTGCTGGAGGTGGTCTCTACAGATTCTATCTCCCCCTTGTTGTATATTTTTGTGACCTTTATCCATCTGGTTATCTCTTGTGCTGGCAGATGTCTTTGTATGGAGGTAGATTGGTGGGATGAAAAATGGAGCACAGGGGAGTGGGGGTGGTTTTCCACTGTTGGGTGTGTTTTAGCATAAATTGTCAGGCAAGGGGCTAGGGATGGTGTAGATTACCAAGTTGTCCTTGGTGCCTCCTCTGGAATGCAAGCAGAGTTGATTGCCAGAACATGGACAGGCAAGGTCTGGGAACAGTTTGCCACAACTGAGTATGCCCTAAGGGAACAGGGAACCTGAAGGCTCGTAGGGCATGGTCCTATATGGTTGTCCTTGGTGCTGACATGATGTCAGTAATTGAAGAAGAGCCTTGAGCTGATAACGTGGAGTGCACAGGGGAACAGGCACACAGTTCACTGCTGCTTGGCTTGCCTCAGGGAAACATGGTAGACAGAGGGTTTTGAGGAAGGGGTTTTTACCTGGTTGTCCTTTGTGCTGGCAGACATCTAGGAATGCAGGGAGAAGCTCTTCTTTTTAAAAAAGACTAACAACAATTTTCTAATCTTTGTATGACCACAGCTGATTAATTATGTATAAAAAAAGTCACCATGGTTGCTTTTCACTCTTTTTAAAGGATCTAGTATTTGTCTCCTTGCTATCACAGCTGCCTTTACTATTGGGACAATAGAAGGAAAACTAGGCAGAACTTGACTGGAGTACTTCAGATTCACAGTCTCCTGTCATTATCTATGTTTATATTTCAACAACATTAATGTTCCCAGAAGTGGATGCTATGTGTGTTTTCTCGTCATTTGCTAGGATCCCACCATGATGTTAAAGGATTGGTGGACAGTGAGGAGGGCACAAGTGGTAGGCACCAATGAATAAGTGGTTTGCAAAGTCACCTTCAATTTGACTCACTTTTTTTTCAATGATGTAATTTTACATCTCTTTTTTGACTGAATAACTTGCATCTTCTTTATTGTAACATGAATCTATTGAATTATTGATTAACAGTACTTTTGAATTTGACCATCTTGCCTTTTATTTATAAAGGAAGTGGAACCTTATAGTCTTTGTATAAAGTATAAATCATGCATGTAGCTATTGTTTTTGTACATGCATGTGTATATATTGGTGTCTTTCTGTTATTTTGTTGCAGTATCTGCTTTATTTAAGTACCTAGATTATCCACAAAAATATGACCTGTTAAAAACATTCAAATTATATATAAAACAGTTATTTCATGCTTCTGTTTGCATGTAAATGAACCATGCTACAAATCCATCTGTGTCAAAATCTTTATTTTTTTTAATTTTTTTTTGTGCCTGAATAGCCTTTCTCTGTTCTACAACAGTGGCTATTATTCTAAATAGATTTGCTACTATTTCCTTCTGCTTTTCTGAAATAAAGTCTAACATTTGTTCAAATTGTACACTTATTAAATTATAAGGCTAAAAAATAGAAAAATTCTTCCTAGTCTCTCCTTGGTTTAAATTTCATGTCTGTACTGTAGCAGCTGTGTGACCTCCAACAATTTTTACCTCCATTTCCTGATTTACACAAAT
The DNA here is from genome assembly GCF_011762505.2 of Arvicanthis niloticus. Lineage (NCBI taxonomy): Eukaryota > Metazoa > Chordata > Mammalia > Rodentia > Muridae > Arvicanthis > Arvicanthis niloticus. The sequence continues at coordinate 21,267,410 of NC_133430.1, read as the reverse complement.
CTAGGATAATCAGAATAATTACTGCCATTTACTGAATGTAGGTGCAGCTAGCATTAAATGAGTCAAGACATTTAAAGTCTTTAAAACTAGTGTTTGTTACAGGCCACAGTTGCAAGTGATATTTATCTACATTTTTTATACTATTGTTCACCATATACTTTAGGAACTATATTCAATGTAAAATCTATGCATTTTTGTCTCATGACCTTTTGAATAAATTCTATTCACACACACCCTAGATAAATAATCTAGAGAGTTATGCTTACATGGTGTTATTTTCTTAAGTAAATTAGGAAAACAGTAGATATTGTGGTTATTATAAAAAATTAACTCAAGACATAATTTTGTCCCTTTTTAAAAAAGGTATTCCTTATATGTATGTGAGTACACTGTCAATGACTTTAGACACACCAGAAGAGGGCATTGGATCCCATTATAGATATTTGTGAGCCACCATGTCTTTTCTTGGGAACTGAACTTAGGACCTCTGGAAGAGCAGTCAGTATTGTAAACTGATGAGACATCTCTCCACCTCAAGATATAATTTTCAAAGCTATCTGAAAGTACACACATTGAATAGAAAACTAAAATAATAGTGCAAAGACACACCTAAAATCTAAAGATTGACACACTTAAAATCTAAAGATTGACACACCTAAAATCTAAAGATTCATTTTAACATAGTTTAATGTTGCTTGTGCTACATAATATTTTACAAGACAGAGGAAATTTTAGAGAAATATTTTCTAGACTTTGAGCTCTTATACCTGCCTGTTATTAATCAATCCAAATATCTGCATATATTAATTATGCAAGGGTGCAACTTTCCCCAATTTATAGCAAAAATACCTCAGGAATTATATTGTTTTGTTATGTATAATATTATTTAACATCTTTATTATTATAAGTGGATTGGTTACATTCTCATCATTGTGATAAAATATGTGGAGAAAATGATTCATTGGAGGGCGAGTTTACTTTGGTCTTTGGTTTGAGAGGACACACCTTTCATCACTGACCTTCAGTTTGCTTTTTGGCACAAATCACATCTCAGTGGTCTAAGAGGCAGAATTTGTGCTTGGACTAGAATATGCGATAAGTCTGAGATCTCTTCCTATGAAGTAGCCACACACACTCAATCAGCACAATAGCTGGTAAAAAAGTGTCCAAGCATATGAAGTTGTTTGTAATATTAAACTTCAAGCCATCCCAGGAAGAGTGATGATCCACAAAAGATGGGACTGTGGAGCAACTGCATAGCCTGCCGGCAGCTATAAAGGATGAAAAGTATCCTTTCCAAGTGACTCTAAGTGGTTTAAACTTTTTCCAGATAGCTTACCTGGCTTCTGTTTGTTTCAGGTATCTGGTATGGTCTCATAGTCTTATTTAGAGCTTGATTTGTCCCAGAAAACCTATGGCATAGAGTCAGAGGAAGTGATCCTTAGGGAGACAAGTGGTTCAGAAAGGCTTGGAAAAGGAAGCTCAACAAACAAATTATTCTGAAAATTAATAATAAAATCTATTATTTTGTATAATAATTCAAATTAGCCAATTAAAAAGAAATAGAAGTAAATAGAAAAAAAGCATACATCATGGAATGGGGTTGACAAGCAGAGAAGTAAGGTTCACAATAACAAGATGAACTCCTTCTCACTCACTGGGTTTCCAGTTATTCTCTTCTTGGGGTCACAGCAACATTAATCCAATAACCTTTCAGTTATTGACCATCATACCTTAACTCAGACCTGAATTTCAACACTGAATTCCTTAGAAAGGAGCCACACACCCTGCCAATATCTAAGGAGAGGGGCCAGAAAACTTAGTTTATGCTAAGTTTCTTTAGCATAAACACAAGTACAAATGCAACACCCATGGATGCATGAACCTACACAGGCTGTGTATCTGTTTTTCTGTCCTGTTGCACATCAACCTTCCCTCTCAGACAGCATGTACACAAGACTGTGGCTCTATCACAGTGACCTAGGAAAATCCCCCCTTATAGCTGAGTGAACTACAATATTGTTGATAATTAGAATCAGCAGACATTTCCATCAACCTAAGATTAATGAACATGCCCAATTTTCTAAATATTATGATAAATAATGTCCATTGTAATAATAACAAAATGATATATATTTATCTAGAGATTCAAAAATATTATAATGTTTTTGTTTGTTCATTTCCATTTTTGTTTCATTTGTTAGTACTGTAATTTTAGCTCAGGCAGTTCGCCGTACTATCTGATAATGTGAAACTGAGGATCAGATGCATACTCTCAGTCGACCCCCTTTTTAAAATACAGAGACCTTCCCTGGATACATAGAAGGTGAGAACCAGAGGTGACCAGTGTAGTTTTAAAATATGTTGTAACTATTTGGCAGCATGGAAAGTTCAGGAAACCAGTAATCAATTGTCTGCTCAAAATGTGCATATATTTTAAACAATTTATTTGTCTCTCCATTAGCTTCATGATTTGTATGAGCTGAAAGTCAAGGCTCAGATCATGGGTTATTTAATGTCCACGGGCTTCCATGTATTACAGGCTTTTTCATTCCCATTTTTAATTGAATTTGTCTTAACAGACACATTGCCTCCACTTTTTTTTCTCTTTCCTCCATTCCTTGCTTCAGCTAAATTTCCTAGACAGATAGATTTGAGTAGGTTTTGGCTTTTTAATCCTCTTCATTATTGTCAGGTATTTAAGCCTTAATAGAGTTAGAAACAAATGGTTCTTTCCTCCAAAACATCTAGGCCAGAAGTGGAAAAATTATGTTTCCAATCAACAACTTCTTTCGAATATTCTTCCCTGGGCAATGAGTTGAATTCCAAAGATATAAGAGCATCCTTGCAATTGTCTGATGGATTGACATTACCCTGATTTCTATTTTAGCTCTGTCTCTTTCAATATCATAACTCCCTTGATTGCTTGGTAATGGTCCCTCTCTCTTAAAAGGTGTCTAGTCAGTAATGTTTTTAAAATATTTGTCATTTTGATTAGAGTTTAGAAACATTTAATTTTGTCCCTTTTGGGAGCTGAAAGGCAAGACTGCTCCTTTTCTCTCTGTATTCATTTATTCTAGAACCATTTGAGACTTTAACAGTGTAATTTTTGAATCTCAATTTTGAAAGTTTGTTGACGTTGGACTTGATGGTCTGCTGCCCAGAGGCCAGACTTGTAGCTGGTAGAGTTCAACCTTCCTACCTACACAATTAAGACATGGATTATGAAATTCTAAACAAATATCAGAGGAGTAGAGGTACTCCTATGTGCTTTGGGAGGGAATTTCATTATCTGAATGGGCTGCACCACACTTTCAGGAAGCTGTTGAGCAAAGCACTGAAACACAAAGTACTGAAACATTCAAGTGTACATATATAGGGCACAGAAAAAAGAAATGAAGGATTTTCTGTGGCCTACACAGCTGTGCATCTTGCTTTGTTCATGTCAAACAAAAGATCTAAAGAATATTGTATGGAAGGGAATATGAAAGTCCACAATTGGCTTTAAAATATCAACATTGAGCCTATGGCTGCTTATCTACTGCAGTGTAAATCCCCCATTTTTCCTCTAATGGTCTCTGAAAATGTTTTATAATGGGAAGCAGATTTGAGTAATCCACTTTGTGCTCGAATTACTTCTCTCAGTGTCTTTTCCAAGAGCTGTTGTTAAATATAAAATGTCTAATCTGATATGTTTAAAAAATGTGCATTTCTAAGCCACGCTGATTGCCAACTGTTGGTGACTGGTATGAAATAACTCATTTTGGGAACACAATTAGAATCTTAAAATACTAATGTAGAAATGCATAAATGGAATTCAAGAACGTTTTTTTTTCCTTTTTAGCGTCATTAAATTCAGTAAAGCTTACTTGTAATCTGCCTATTCTAAAAGCTTTCCTATAGAGCAAATAAAATAACTAAAAATTGGAAAAGTCTTGACCAATGTCCCAGAAAGCATTATTTCCTACATGCCCCCACATTTAGAAATTGCCTCTCTTCTTCATTCTCTTCTTTTCAATGGGCTGACATAAATTAATCTGTATTCAACCATTTCATGGCTTTCTATACCAGAGAAAGATATGTTAACAATACTAAGCAGTTAATAAAACTCAGTCTGCCAGAAACAGGAAACAATAAGATGAACACTACAATATATGGGAGCTTTTATTAAACTTCTATCACCATCAAGGATAAGGGTCATATGTCTGAAATTTCTCCTGAAACCACATACATGAAGCATAAGGGATCACCACCTCTTACATTCTGAAAAGAAATGATGGTTTCTATGTGGTTGGCTTAATAAAAAATAGAAAATCAATTCAAAGACTTTAACTTCATCAATTGTCATATCCCCTAACAAAATCAAAGAAGAAATCTAAAAGTGTTCCCTTACGTACCTATAAAAAGTTTCGGACTGAACAATAGACTCAAGGGATTAACTTCCTGGTTCCACTCTCTGAAGAAAAGCACAGGAGCATCTTATATTCCTCAGCCGTGATTCTGTTAGGAATGTTTAAGGAAGACATGATGGACTATCCTACCATCTGACCTATATTCTTCCACAACTCCAGTTACTCTGGCTTCATCAATTGAGACTTAGTATCTTCACCAACAGCTCCAATTTTGTGATCATTAAAAAACTTTGTGCATTTACAGACTCAATCTTTACTCAAACTAACCCAAGCAAGACAAAACTAACAAAACAAAATATCTATATAATGTTTTATGTTTCTGTTTTTAACTGAAACAAAAAATGTAAAGAGATTATATATATACATAAATATATACATATATACATATATACACACATACACACTTACATATATACATACATACATATATATATACATATATATGCATATATGTATGTGTGTATATATAATTTTCTTATCTATTCCCTATTTTAATGTAGTTATACAATAAATCAAAGAATCTAGAATATCAAGAACATGATATTTCTAAATTGATTATAATTTGACTTAAGTCTGTGTGTGTGTGTGTTTGTGTATGTCTCAAAATACAGGAAAATGCATTGATTTTAACTATCTTTAATGATAGAAACTAAATTGGTACTACAAGTTACAATCTACTAGCAATAGCATAAATAATTGAAAATAAAATTTGAGAAATCTCAAAATTCTTATCATATTATATAATTCTACTTTTGTCTATTTTTTCTCATAAAAATACAACCCTACCTCAGTCTCCCCTAATTCCACTTCTGCTAGCCCTTCATCACCTCCCTTTCCCCCAGATCCACTGTCCCTCCATTTACCTTCAGAAAATAAAAAGATTTCCAAGAATAGCAACAGAACTTGACATAACAAGATGAAATAAAAGTATCGAGACAGAGCAAAGAAACGCAGTAGGAGTAAAAGGTTCCCAAGAACAGGCAAAAGATTTGGCAACACTACATCTTCCACTCTTAAGAGATGCACAAAGGCGGGTGGTGGTGGTGCACGCCTTTAATCCCAGCACTTGGAGGCAGAGGCAGGCAGATTTCTGAGTTCGAGGCCAGCCTGGTCTACAGAGTGAGTTCCAGGACAGCCCAGGGCTACACAGAGAAACCCTGTCTTGAAAAAATAAATAAATAAAAAATAAAAAAAAAGAGATGCACAAAATCCTCAAGTTATACAACCACAGCATGTATGCAGTAAACCTAGTGCAGACCTACACAGACTCCTGGAGTGACAATGAGTCTTCCTACTTGATTCTGTGGGACCTGTGCTCCTGGTGTCCTTGACCTCTTTGGCTCCAACAATCTTTTCCACATCTTCTGCAGGATTCCCTGAGTTCTATCTAATATTTGGCTCTGGGTTTTTCTGCATCTGCTCCCATCAGCTGCTGGAATAAGCTTCTGTGATGTGAACTGAGCTGCAAGGTTCAAAACCAAAAACTTAATAATAATTCTAATTTATAAATGGCTTTTTTTTGAGACAGGGTTTCTCTGTGTAGACCTGGCTATCCTGGAACTCACTATGTAGGCCAAGCTGGCCCCAAACTCAGAAATCTGCCTACCTCTGCCTCCCTAGTGCTGGGATTAAAGGTGTGCACATCCACTGCCCAGTTTATAGATGGCTATTTTTAAAAACAATCATTATGTGTGTGGAGTCAGCTAAATACACTTCTAGGAAAGAAACATTCCAGTTTTTTACCTTAAAATTTCAAAGTGAGCTGCTAGCTTAATGGCTCCATTGTTAAGAACAATTACTGTATTTCCATGTAGTCCTAGATTGGAATCAGTACAGTCTCTTAAAGCCTTGTGTGACTGGAAACCGAGTCCTGAGTGGAGGATGAGGCAGAAACAAAATCATTGAAACAGGCTGCCTAGAGAGTAAACATCAAACTCTAGGTTTATTGAGAAACCCAGCCTCAAAAGAATAAGTTGGAAATCAGTAGAGTATCTATCAAATATCTCCTCTGACCTCCACCTGTGTCCGGTGCACATGGATATTCATATCAACACAGACAGATGCACCTACATGTTTACAATACAATAAAATACAGATGCACGCACACACACACACAAATACACACATGCACACACTCACACAATAACTTCAAAGCCAATGTGAACATGGTTCAGTCTTAGCCACACCTCAAAGCTTCACATGCTACACTTCAGATTATATATGAGACTGAGAAAAATCTCTTATGTTTTGCTGGACTTTTTAAAATGATCTATGCCATGCTATGAAATTATTTATTTATGTATTTATTTCTCCAGATTTTATTCCCCACTTCTGGTCCACACTCTGACTGTTCCATATCCCATACCTTTTCCCCATCCCATACCTCTTTCTCAGCTCCCTGTCTCTATGAGGATGTCTCCACTCCCCATACACCACCCAAACAGACTTCTAGACTACCTGGGGCCTCCAGTCTCTTGAGGGTTAGGAGCATCTTCTCTGACTAAACCCAGACCTGGCAGTCCTCTGCCTTATATGTTTTAGGGACCTCATATTGATTGTTGTATGCTGCCTGGTTGGTGGTCCATCATTTGAGAGCTCTTTGGGGTCCAGATTAATTGAGACTGCTGGTCCTCCTACAGGGTCGACCTTCTCTTTAGCTAATTCAAGCCCTTTCCAGTGTTCTGTCAACTATGATACCTATCCAAGTCTGGTGGTGACTATTATTAGGTTTACAATTTCATAAGACACTGCTGCTAGCAATGTGCTTTTATTTTCTCTGAATTAGTAAAACATGGGAAGGACACATTGTTCATTTTCTCATGCACTAAATACATTGCCTAATCACTTCAAATCCCTTTTTTTGACAATACATTTGACTTCACTAGAATCATGATTTTCATTAGAAAATATACCACTAAGGGACCATGTTGACACCTATTTTTCTTCTTATAACTTCCTTTACCTTCATTTTCTTTGAAATTTGGCAAGAATTACATCTTTTTATAGTTTATTTATTTATTTAAAACTCCAACCTTTTTTCTCTTCCTGGTTTACCATTCTACTGTTCAAAACCCTATACCTCCATCCCACTACCCTGTCTCCATGAGGATGTCCCCACCCACCAACCACCACTCCACCAGACCTCTAAACTCCCTGGGGCTTTCTAAAGCTTTAATGAGTCAAACTGAACAACCACTGTTTAAATTATTTTGTGTGTACATTAAACAGGTGAATTTGAAACCCTGTTCTAATGTTTTAGAATAAGGCAAAATCAAGTTTCTAATATTTTCCAATTGGTGTTCAGAAAACATAAGTGTCTTTATTTTTATCTGTGAAATATATAATAAACATATACTATATTGTATGTATGTAAACAAAATACAACAATAGATTTCAGAATGTAAATTTATCTTCTTGGTGTACTGATTTTCTATCCACCACCAAGGTCTAAAGGTCACATTGAGTAGTATCGTCACTGATATAAAAATATATGAAAATGTATACAGTAGTAAACAATGGACTTAAGTTTTAGGTCTGCATCTATAATTGGCTGGGAATGCAAGTGACCTCCCTGTCTTTACTCACTGATTGTGCAAATTATCTACGTTGATTACTTGAGTAGGAATTAAAGGATTAATGAATGCAAATAAATTTCCTGAACGGCATTTTCAAAAAACAAAAGTGGTCTCTATAATCATGGTGATTGTATGAGTAGCAGGAACAATAATAATAATGGCAGTAGAAAATGATGTGGAGGAAAAAGAAAATTTAGAACATATATGGAATGTCTTTATAATAAAAATGAATGTTTCTCAGGTGGCTTGGAAAAAGTATTTGTGTTGTGCCTGAACACTTAGGTAGCAACCGGTGAGTCTCTTTATTAACATCTCAGGTGTTATTGGACCTTCAGGACTACATGAGTCCTGATTAGAGACCCCACAATGTGCAGATGTGTGAGCCATCGGCTGTGACTAAGGCAACTTTCCACATCTACTGTGGGACAAGTAAAGTTAACCTTGGTATTTCCATTCCTGGGCAATGAAAATGGCATGCTTGTTCTCTGAGAACAGCCCTGGAATATCCTCATCCACAAGGTACCTGGTGACTTTTAAAAGCAATTCCAGATAATAGCAACCATCTGGTCTGGGCTCTGATCCATAGCAAAGCTAACACTGAGGTCACTGGGATGCAAGGCCAGCTACCACGGAGGAAGTAGAGAGCTGAATATAAAAGTGTGTGCTGTGGCTTTTTTTGTTGTTCATTGTGATGGATTCAAATAAAAGAAAAAAATGGAAGAAAATATAAGATATTATCTTTGAATGAGTAAAAGTAGGAAACACATACTAAGAATTAAACATTACTTATTATGATTGTGAATAATAGTAAAAATGATAATGTTGTAAATAGGTATGTGTGTTTTATGTGAGTGTGTTTGTGTGGAAAATATGTGAGTGTAAATATGTGTCTACAAGTGTGTTTATATGCATATGTTTATACATACACATATGTGTGTGTATGTTTCCATGTACATGTGTATATATGTTTGTGTATGTGTGTATATGTTTTACATGTGTGTTTATTCACATGTTTAAACATCTGTGCATATGTTTTTGCATATGTGTGTGTATGTGTTTGTGTAGGTTTTTCTGTCTTTCTGCATGTGGATATGTATGTATGTAGATCTGTGAGCATGTGTATATGTGTACATGTGTATGTATATGAGCATGTGTGTGTATGTGTGTATATGCATGTTTGTGAATTTTATATATTTACTCATAATACTCTGGTTGTTCATCTTGAGTAAATATAAAATGTATACCTTCAAATGAATAACATTCTGTAAGTAACATTTTTTATGGTTTGGTCACAAAAGCTTTACTTGACATTCTGAACTGGATAATGTGAGAACTGCAAATTATGAAGGACTATGTGGTATGCCACTTTAGAAAATGAAAATGGAAGCAAGGAAGAAAGAAAAAAATAAAGAAAGGGACAAATTGGAAGAAGACAAAGGGATGATACCAAGAATATAACATTGGTAAAGAAGGTTATGATTAATATAAAAACCTAATTAACATACACTCCAATATGCTTTCACTAAGACAATTTAGATATAAACATAGCAAAGTCTAGAAAACAAGGGAGAAATTGACAACAGTTAAAAGAGTTTTTCTCCTGGAACTTTAAACTTTAAACTTCATTTTAAAGACATATATGTAACCATTGGGGAGTGATGTCTTTGAAAACAGTCTAATGACTCTGATGTGTGTTCCATTGAAAGCTATGGATTTTAAGACAGATAACTGGAGGCACAACTGAATATTCTATTCTATGTTTTATTTCAAGGCAGTTAATTAAATTACCTAAAGCCATAGTAATGCAGAAGGTATGCTTCTATATTTTACTGTTGGTACTGTTTCAGGCATGCTTAATGATAGTTAATATATTTGGCTAATCATAAGTGTTTTATGACTCAATAATTACAAAATTAACAATCAGAAGAACTTGGACCCCATAATTGCTGCTGAGAAAAAGGATGTAAATATATTGAAGCAACAATAAAAATACATAAAATAAATAAAATAATTTTTGTTAACTGTCAACAGAATTCTAGAATATTCAGATATTGATGTGTTTTGTTGAGCAGATAACTATCCTTAGAAATACATTAATTGAATGCACACACTTTACCTAATTTTAATCAGAATTCTGTGAATATATTCAGAAGTAAAGTGGTAACGCACATAGATTAAAGGAACCTACTGAGCTTTAGAATGCAATCTGATGACATAGCAATCATCCTTTTGCCATCAGAAAGTCAGTTTCACATTTGTCTAAGCAAGAAGAAGTGGAAAGATATCTTATTAGAAGTTATTAACTCATTGGCCTTAGTTATCACTTTCATTTAAGATGAGGGCACCATATATACAAGGAATGGATGCTGAGTCTATGTATATTTTGAGATCTTGTCCAATTACTATTTATATTATTTATCATATTGTGAGGTTACAAACTATTTTGGTGATATCCTATAAATGTAAACTTCAAGTAGGTAATATGTGTTAAAATTGGAGGATCGTCACGATTAAGCAAAACATACAAACAAAACAAACAAGGATAAAGATAGGAGAAAATTAGCCATTTTTGCCATGTAGATTCCAACAATAATTCATTTAGTGGTGGATAGCTTAGATGTGACTTTGTGAACTCTGCACACAGCCTGTGAGGGGAGTTGGAAGAAAACTGATTTGGAGTGGCATTCCTCCTACACGGTGTTCTGAGTACAATTGCCATTGTACAATTGATTGTATAACTATTGCATCATAAACAATGTATGGAAGTCACTTAAACTATTAGACTATAATTTTCTTCTATCCGGGAGTTGCTAAGTCTTCTCAGTTATGTTGAAGGAATGAATAATAAAAATGTCTCTAAAGCAATTCTAACACTTGCTCAAGCTTACAGGAGGTAGGCACATACTCCATCTTTAATTCTTCATGTTTTAATGGAAAAGAATTAAAAGTATAAGTGCTGATTATATTTTCATCTTAGTACTTGCAGTACCTAAAGTACTAAATTGGAGTTGGCAAAAATAAAATGTAGAAATAATTTTTAAAGGAACAGGCATAAAAGTTTGTGAAGATATTCCTGCTTATGCTCATATGTTAATAAAAGTGAATTATTTTGGATTTTTATGATAAAATTAAATGTCAGAAATTTAAAATGAAAAAACATGATCTGAGTATCATGGACATATTTAATTCTAAAATGTAATCACTGAAATTCTCTACTGCCAATACATATTGCATACACATACATACATAAACACACACCTGTATATGCACACAAATATACATAATAATATGATTTCTTGAGCATTTATCAAACAACTCTTGATATTTGTATCTAACCCCATCCTTCTTCTTCTGTGTTTAAATATTTACTCCACAGTTAAAGTCCCTTCCAGTTCATATGAAGGGAGCACAGATTTAGGGTGGGAGAAAAGAGGAAAATAGAAATATATGAGAGATAAGAATTAGAAAACAAACCAACAAAAACACGGAGAAGATGATCAATTTATTTTAAAATAAATTTCAGGGCTCAGGCTAAGCCATTTTTCTCTGGAGGATTGCTGAATCTGTTTCAGGTACCTTTGTTATAAAAAAATACTTTTGATATTTTGTCATGTTTTTCATATGTGTCAATACTAAGCAAAATATACACAAAGTGTAAGCTATAATTGTATTCTCAGTTCTAGATTTATAATTATGATTATAAATAAGCCCACGAATGAGTAAGGAGATTCAGCTTTTTACCTATAAAATATTATAGGATGGCTGGGCGGTGGTGGCACACGCCTATCATCCCAGCACTTGGGAGGCAGAGGCAGGTGGATTTCTGAGTTCGAGGCCAGCCTGGTCTACAGAGTGAGTTCCAGGACAGCCAGGGCTACACGGAGAAACCCTGTCTCAAAAAACAAAAAAACAAAAAAAAAATATTATAAGATGATGTCTAGATCTTCTTATAACAAAGGGAGTTTATATCAATGCTGGTAATAATGTTATTTTGTAGTACATACCCCATCATATAATTAATATATATATATATATATTATATTATATATATGTATATATATATATATATATATATATATATATATATATATATTGTTCTTTGGATTTGAGGTACCCCATCTACACAGGATGCAGTGTTGAATCACTGGACATTGCTTACCAGCCTCTTTCTGAGAAAAATCAATGTTTCCAGACATTTTCAAATATCCACTGGGACACAATATGTTCTGGGCTATATTGCAACAAATTATATCATACCAGGAGACAGTCATAGTCTATGAAAAATAAGTAATTAAGTAGATAACTACCTAATTTTTAAAACAACTGTGGAAATTTAATGCATATTACTAAAACAAAGAAAATATGTTGATTTTGTTTATGTAGCTGATATGCAAGCTCACATAATTATTTTAACATATCACAATATAGTTTCTTAAATATGTGTTTATACCAGCATATATACACTAAGAAATGAAATAAATGAATAAATATATAGTACATTGAGATTTCACAATGCCATAGAGCAGGAAGTTAGGCTTCTTTAATTGAGCTGGAATTTACAAAGAGGACACAAGTTTTTAATGTATTTTATTGAACTCTATTTTTTATATTCTGATAATACTTCCTTGGTGGGAAGTTGTAACTCTGACGAGTTTCTGAGCATGTACATGCAGGTTATAATTTAAGAACTTTGAAGAGAAAGACAGACAGGACAGAAAGAAAGAGAAAGAGAGATAGAGAGGGAGACAGGGGAGGAGAAAAGGAGGGGAAGAGAGAAGAGAGTGAGAGAAGGGAGACAAAGAAAGAGAAAAAGAGAAAAAGAGACAGAGAGACAGAGAGACAGAGAGATTTTGTGTGAAACTAATACATCCCTATCTTTATATAATTCATTGTGAACTAGAATATATGTATTCAGTGTGTGTGTGTGTGTGTGTGTGTGTGTGTGTGTATGTATGGTTTTGTGTGTAAAATTTATTGATGAAAAGATTATTAGGAGCAACATTATATACAATCCACATCCAATTTAGGATGTTAGCAAACTAACTGAGTACCAAAGTGCTATAGAAATTCAATAAAGGTTGACTCATAAAATTAATTATTCTAAAGTTTCAGAGGCTTGTCCTTTATATTCCAATTCAAAAAGCAGTTTGGTTTCTACATTTTATCTGTGAGAGTATTTTCATTAAATACACCATTGAGTTGTTATGTTTTACCCATAGTAAGTAGGCAAAAATCTATTTCTACCAGGAACTAAGTATATTTGTAACAGAAAAGATGTTGTACCAAAAATTCTTCTCAGAACTGCTCATAATTGTACAGTAGGTAATCTGGAGTGCTAAGAGTACATATAGGTATTTGCATGGAGTAGTCTTTGTGTGTTTTTTCCTAATTATTGAAATCTTTTCATAATTTCTTTTCAACATATACTGGCTGCAGTATCCTTTCCCCCCACCCCCAAACACACACATAAAAATTAAACAATGTGCCCAAATGTATCAATTTTTAATGAATTGACAGAAATGGTCAAATTTACTTTACATAAAATATCACTAAGTTTAGGGACTATTTCCAATGAAACTACTAGGAATTGCTTTTTGGTCTCTGTTCTTATAACACCATGTGCTAATGTCAGCATTCGGCAAATTATTCTACACATTCTACACATCACTCTGTCCTCCCCTTCGCAATGATCCTCATGAAAAGCATTTGTAAAATCACCTTTTCCTGCAAAAACTCCATGACATTCCTTACCAATGTCAAACCTAAAGACTGTAACTAACTCTCTTCTCATAATAAAATTTAAGTAATGTATTAAGCATCATCATATACTTTTGAATCAATAATAGCCAACATTCTCCTCTATACTGATTTTTCTGATTTTGATGTTTTTAAAAATACTTTCTACCATGTCCTATCTTTTTCCCCATTTGCCTTTGTTTCCATAATGGAATCTACAAAATTCTTCTCTAAAGTCTTAGCTCATCATAATACCATCATCATATTATTTTAAGTCATTTTACCTTTTTATTTTTAATTTTAGTTTTTAAGAAAAATACAATGGTATGACTTCCCCCTTCCATTTTATCCCTTATCCATCTCTCACATTTTCTACCCTCAACTTGTTTAGTGTTTTGTTAGTCTCAAATTAATACAGCAGAGGACTGCCAGGTCTGGGTTCAGTCATAGAAGATGCACCTAACTCTCAAGAAACTGGAGATCCCAGCAGGGACTGGAGATGTCTGGTGGGGTGGCGGTGGGAGAGAGGGGTGTGGAAGCATCCTCCTGGAGACAGGCATGTGGCAGGGAGGAGGTATAGGATGTGGAACAGTCAGAGGATGAACTGGGAGGGGTTAAAATCTGGAGTCTAAAAAAATAATTGGAGAAGAAGAGTCATAGTAATTTTAGTATCCAGTCCCTCTCTATTATTTATGTGGTATTTTAACACATTGAAAATAATATATTTTTCCTGATTAATAATTAAATATTTTCTCAGTAGTATTTTATATCATAAACAGTTAAGAGTTCAATTCATATTTGTTATTTTCAGTAAATGTAACTATTAAATATATTTGAATTAATTATGTTTTTTCCACTAACATGATTCAGCGTTTAAAAATAATCATACTTTCTCAAAGCAATGCAGATTTTTTTAGAGAATGTACTCCTAGCTATCATCAAATTATTTTTGTGTGTTTAGTGCTGTATATGTGTGTTTTGTTATTTGTTGAATAATTCACATAAAGCAGTGCTTTCCATAATTTTTAATATCATAACTGTCAAACATGTAATTTAGGCACAGGCCTTCTGTTTGATTTAATACTAGTAGTTTGCATCTGTGTTTGTGTGTGGCCTACATATTGCTCTAAGAACTTAGAGACACATCTGAAGTGAAAGGGGAGGAAGGCTTGTCCTCCATGCGAGGATCCAGGAAAGTCTAACCTCCACAGTGAAGCTTAAAACACTTACTTCTGTAAACTTAGGCTCAGAATATATGAGATAATATTTCATCTAGGATTTACTGGTCTTTGGAAACTAAGAGAACGTCCTTTGCTTGGGAGTAAGTTATGACCAAGAATGACTAACAAATATACCCAAAATATCATTCTAAATAAATGTTACGAACATAGGTAGAACACATGTTTATGCTGATGTGAACAGAGAATGATATCAATTTGCTCTATCATGCTTCTTGATTAGAGAACTGATACAGGTTATTACTTTGTTACTAACAATGTATAAGGAGTCAAACCAATAATAATTATTGTGAAGTACAAAAGCTCCTGTGGAAGGAACATAGGTTCTACTCACTGGTAAATCACCCTCTTGCTCCAAATATATGCCTTCATCAGTGGTGGTCCTCTTACAGAAACTAGCTGTGTCACACCCCCACCCCCAGAATCATTGAGGACTGCATAGAGCAGTATAGCATTTTAAAATTATCTTCATTAATGCTTCATTTCCACTTTTAAATTAAAGAGGAAGTTCGGTTGATTAATATTTGCCATTGCTGAAAAACCCAATCCATACTGGTCACTGTAGTAAAATCAGGGCAGGATTAAGCACAGAACTAGCAGGATCCATTGTGTAATTACAAACTGAACTCCAACTGCCTGGTCTTCAAACTACAATCTCGTGCTGTAGACCACTGGGGAGAGTATCTCTGTACACATTTCTGCTTGGACCTGACAACCAAACGAAAAGTGATTGTCTGTCTCCTCACACTAAATTTAATTATCAACACATCTGTTCTAAGGCATCCCAGGAAGAACAGATTGTCAATCCTTTGCATTTATAGAGCTTGTTGCTGTTGTCTTGTATCCTGGGAAGTGGCTTCGCACATAGACTGGTGCTTATTGCTCCCAAGCTACTTGCTCTTGAACTGGCTTCATCTTGCAAAAGGCTCAGAGCATAATTGCTGTTACTCATCCAAACACTCGCCATGAGAGTGTGAGAAAGGAGAATATTGTGGACTCAGCCACTTACTGTTCTGGTAACTCACGATTTGCTCAATCATCAGGATAAACATATTTCTCCTAAACAGCTTTGTCAGTGCCAGTTCACTGTGTTAGACTCCTTCTGTTTCTCTGTCTTTGTATCTTACCTACTTTTCAACTTTTCCCTCCTCACCCATTCCCAGTCCCCTTTTTACATGTCTCTCTGTCTCTGTCTCTGTCTCTCTGTCTCATTCACTCTCTTTCTGATACATGAGGGCAGTATATTTTTTTCTTCATTTGTATACAAAAATTCAAACTATACTTAGGAAATGTTTCTACCTATTTCACCCTTGTTTGTACTATTTTAGTATTAATAAACACACACGTTCATTTAACTGTTAACCACAAAATTAAGGTATACCCATATAAAACTGATTTACTGTACCCAGTTGCATGACACTCATTATTAGTCTTCATATTCTTTTATCACTGACAAAGGTTACCAGAAAAGACTTGTATTCATTGTCCTTCTCTCAGTGAGGTTAGGTAACATGTACAGTATCAGTAAAGTGTTCCATTAGAGTACTGTAGAAAATGGGTGGAAATGAGAGAAAAGAGAGAGAGAGATAATAAAAAGGACAGGATGGAATCATGAAGAAAAGGAGGGGAGAAGAGACATGATACTAAATGTAAGACACTATCAAACATATATAAAATGTTTGGAAATGCCTCTGAGAAAAAGGAATTCTTAGTGACACCTTTTATTTGGCCTTCAAGAGGATACATTACCTATGATAGTGGTGATTTTTGTGTGTAAACTCTATAAAGTTAGCCTATACAACAATGAATGAATTACTTTTTTATGTGAACAAAAAACTGTAAAGATGTAATATAAATGATTGAAGAGTTTATCTGGACTTATAGCTAGAGGGCATATGACCTCTCATGGCAGAGCAAGTGTGTCAGCAGGAAGGTATGGCATCTGGTCACATTGGTTTTGTAGTCAAGTAGTGGGGAACACCTAACAACTGGGAAAACGGTAAAAATAAAAAAAATAAAATAAAAACCTAATGCCTTTGACACATTTCCCCACACTAAGGCTCTATTATTTTAAATGTAACAGCTTTCCAGAACAAAGCTTGTCTCTAGGGAATCATATTTTTAAGCACAAAGGGCTATGAAGGACAATTAATATTCTAACCACAGCACAGGATATTATCATCTGGATTAACACAGATAAAAGTATAAGAGGAGAATTCCCACACATCACAATTTACATACATAGAAATCATTTGCAATTGTGTGTGCTAGCATTTCTGTATGCACATGCCTGTGTCTAAGTTTCTTTATTAGTGCATGCATATGGAAGGCAGAGGTCAACTTCATGTCTCTTCCTTGTCACACTGCACCTTATTTAGTGTGCTTTTTGCATGTGTGTGTGTGTTGGTGTGTATGAATGATACTCTGTTTTGTTTTGGTTGGTTGCTTGGTTGTTGTTGTTGTTGTTGTTTTTTTTTTTTTTTTTTTTTTTTTTTTTTTTTTTTTTTTTTTTAGTTTATTTATGAGTACACTGTAGCTGTCTTCAGACACACCAGAAGAGATCGTTGTGAGCCACCATGTGGTTGCTGGGATTTGAACTCAGGACCTCTGGAAGAGCAGTCAGTGCTCTTAACTGCTGAGCCATCTCTTTTTGCCATATACATGTGGGTACAAACCCATATGCATATGGAGAAAAGATGTTTATGCTGTTACATTTTCTGCCTTCCTTTTTAAAATAGTGTCTCAAAAGGAACGTGTAGGTGATGGATTCACTTACATACACTGGCCAGCAAACTCGAATCTTCTCTGTCTGCCAACATTTGCATTTGAGTCATATGTTGTTGTGCCTGGCTTTTATGAGAATCCAAACTAAGGTCCTTATTTATACTTGCAAAAGAGCATGTCTGCATATTATTTCTGCTCATATGTTTGCAGATAATCTTTTGTCTCATCTTATTACATTTTGAGAATTGTATACGAAGTTTGTTTATTGAAGATTGAGTTGGACAAATATTAATGCAAGCTAAATTTTTCTACACTCTTTAATTATGAAAAGACAGTTGAAGAGGCTTAGGTTCATTATCTTTACTAACTAAAAGCATTACAACATGAGTCAGAAAAGTCTGATAGTTCAGAAAGCAGACTCCACTTCTACACAAGCCCCATCTACACAGTAAATCAATAGACCTTTGTAAGCTGTTTACAAGGAAAGTAGGTAGGAAAAAAAGTTCAAGGCATGGTTCATACCTGTTTTAAACAAATATTTCAATGTCTCCAGTACACTAAAAGTATACTTATAAACTAAATTGAAGGACAAAATGGTTTATCATTTATAATATTCCTCTCTGTAAGAGCACTACACACTCCTTAATTTTATTTTTAAATAAAATGTTCATCTTAAAATATTCTCATCTGTTTCCTCTGTGATCAAATTCCTTTCTCAATATGTTATGAAGTTTTAGAAGACTCACTCATTGAATCTGATTTATTTTTGTATATACACCAAGAAGTGAAAGGTGATCATGTTGGTGTCAGTTTAAATAAAGTATCTCTGAAACTAAACTACACATAGAAGTTTCTTTTTGATCCTACACTAAAGGTTCTTTTTCTTCCCTATATTTTTCACCTAAACTGATAGTTTTCTTTATTTTATCAGCATAATATGTGAGTCTAAATATGAAATTTATATACTTGTTCTTACAATCACTTATGCCCCATATGGCAAAATTTGATGCATACAGCCAGAATATTAGACATTTTCAGTCTCTAATATCAGAATCTGTAGAGATAGGTAAATAAAGATAAATAAATACTAAGGTAGGTAAGCCTTGGCTTGTTTTGGTTTTAGATACCATAATCCTCCAAGGCTGTTGCGTGAACTTAAGATCATATCACTTAAGTTCTATGGATATATGTTAAAGTAATTCTTTAAAATGGCCACTAGTCAAGCCGACTATCTAAGCTGAGGAGGCTTTGCTTAAGACACCAGAATGGGAGATGTCTCTGCCAATCTTCCATGCTGTCTCCACAAGGCTGGGCATTTCCCAGACCATCCCGCCATCCACGCCATGGCTCTTCATCCTCCTACATCTCTGCCCTCTCTAGCTCCTCCTCTTCCTTTTCCTCTTCCTCTCCTTACTCTTCCCACCTTAGCTACTCCTACAGACAAATTCTTGGAATCCCCGAGATCTTGACTGTCTTTCTTGTTTTTTTTTTTCTTTGTTTATGAGAATTCCATACATGTATACAGAAGTATCTTTATGTTTACTCCTATCACGTTGCCCTCTTCACCTACCACCATGATCCATCAAAATACCCTTCTCAGTTTCCTGTGTCTTTCTGTTTGAATAACTTGTAAGTCCCTTTAGCTGTTCATGTTGCTCATACGTGCATGGCCATTCACTGGGGCACTGGGAAATTTATAAGTGGCCACAACTTCAAAATAAGAACGATTTTGCCCCTGTCATTAATTATTCACAGCTATAGTTTCTCACTAAGTCAAGGTAACTTGATATCATCTACCATATCTATGCTAGGGTTTTTTTTTTTTTTTTTTTTTTTTTTTTTTTTCTGGCTTGGGCTTATATGTATCGCTTCCAAATAGCCATAGCTTTTGTAAGTTTATGTGTGCAATGACTGTCCCACATCCAGAAGACAGGATTTCATAATATTCCTCTCAGTACTTCAGCTCTTATATTCATTCTACTTCTTCTGGGATATTCTCTACCCATTGGTGGTCACAGTGTTGATTCATACAGATTAGTTATTTAAAGATATTTAGGGGTTTCTTATTCTTACACATCTATCTATTGGTTGCTGCTCACTAATGAAAAAAGTTCTCTGAAAAAAGCTGAGAGCAGTCAAGGTCTATTGGTACAAACTAAACATAAATGTTTACAAGGAAAATTGACAACATGAAAGTTTTAATTCAAATGGTAGGTTCTACTGTGGGGTGTATGACCTCTCCAACCATGAGCTTTTTAGCTAGATTACAGTAGCAGAGATGAACTCTCTCCTGATAAAGTAGGCCAAAAATCCAATCAGATATTGATTAGCTATCACAATGACTATCATGACATTAAGGCCACAATGGGCCCATCTTATCAGATAGATTGGTTCTACAGCAAACAGTCCAATGCTGGACAAGAGAATTGATGACTTTTTTTTTTTTTTTTTTACTCAGCTGCTTCTACATCATATTCTGACACTACAAATGCATGCCATTAGAGGTAAAGATCCCCGATCTATTTGAGGTTACTTTGTCTATACCTTATAACTAAAGTAAGTGGTGTCTTTAGCAATAGGTTCTTACCTTGTTGCTATGAAGGTTAACAAAAAGGCAGTGACAAAATCCCTTGTTACTTTAGGGACCTCTTGGGTCACCCTGACTAGTAACTCCTAAAGAAATATCCCCTGTATAGCCCTAAGATTTATATTTAATAATAACATTTGGGGGAGCAAAGGTATACACCAAAGAACAGGAATTCTAATTGAGTTCATGTTTGATTTCCGTTTTTCATACATAATTTTTTTTTTCAACGCATTTACTCTCTATGATCTCTCATCTCCTGACACATGTCTCACTTAATGTTTTAACCTCTTGTATTCCACCCTCTGCTCCCACATGTGTTTCACTATCCCTGCATGTGTTATGTTGTGGGTTCCACCGGGAAAGAGTAGACTTTCATACTATTATCAAGGTGCTTCACTTTGTATTTTTTGTCTCCATCTCCTTATTTCTCACTATTATGAATTTCTTTACTGCTCTATGCTTACAAATATTCTACATCAGCACTCTAATCACCTCAGGTCTACTATACTCTCCTTGCTGAGTATCTCCTCTTCCAAAATATCTCCTTTCTAGTTCCCTTACTTCGACTTGTGCTCCAAGTAAAACAAACAAACAAACAAACAAACAAGCAGACAAAAAGTATTAAAGCTACATTCTATATAGTAGATGAAACATGTTGTCTACAATTCTTTCTTTGAGAAATTTTTGTTCATTTTTCCTAGGTCATTTTTTGTTTATTATGAGTGCTAATGAATATCCCTGAAGAAGCAGAATGAATGTAAAACCTAAAGGATTGAGAAGAGTATTATAAAATTCTGTCTTCTGGACATGGCACACTCATTGCACACATACACTTAGAAAAGCCAGTGTTACCTAGAAAAGATGCATATACAGATACATCTCCAGCACAATTTGAATATTGTCCACAGAGAAAGGTAAATTTTTCTTTGATTTTTCTGCATTTTGAGTTTACTTTTTCCCAGCATATATAATTGTGAAGTCTTTGTAAAGTCAGGTAACTGAGGTTATTTGGCCTTTTATCTGTGTCCTCAACTTTATGAATTATTGTCTGTATTTGTGACATTACAATACCTTTTTTATGACCGACTCTGTAGAATGATTTGAAATCAAGTTTGATGTTGCCTCCCAAAATATTAGTTTTGTTCAATATTGCTTAGGGAACAATTAGTCTTTTTTACTTTTGTGCAAATTTTTGGATTTCTTTCTATCCCTGTTAAGAATATCATTGGAGTTTTGATAAACTCTTGTATTAAAACCATAGACTGATTATAGTAAACTGTAAATTTTACATTAATTATTTAATCTATGTGCTTGGAATAATCTTTCTGTCTTTTGTTAACTTTCTTTATTTCTCTTCAGTGTACATCACAAAACCATTCTTACTGATTACATCAAAAATGTTGTAAGAAACATTAAAGTATGAGTCCTTAGATTTCATCAATTCCTGGATGAACTCATTCACTCAGTCCCTAGTTACTGTGTAACAACTGAGTGACAGGATGGTTTTGAAACAACCAGAAAATATTAAAGAGAAATTGATTAATGTTAGAAAACTGATAAATATACAGACCTGACTTGCATTAGTTTTAAATACAGTCAAGCACCAATTTAAAAATATATGTTAGATATATATTAGCAACATTTAAACATTTTTCAAAAGTTTCTTTAAATAGTACATTTTAATGTAGTATTAACTGTGTACACGTATGTTATTACAGAAAATAATTTCTGTCTCAACCACATTTAAGCCTGGTAATAATGAAAACCAACTATTTTATTTATTCAAAATATTATTATAGTTTATTATGACTAAAAAATAAATGAATGATTAGTGATTGCTTGGTTATGGAAGATGATACTTTCAACATAGTCAAGTCCATAAATTATGGAGCTTGTAGATCCAGAATAAACCTATAAGTTAAATGAATAACAGCTAAAACCTCACTAGATGGATTCTTCACTAGAAATTAGTTGATTTATCAAATGAGCAGTTTTAGCCTAAAGTTAAGCTAACAATTATTTTTGGACTTCCTTGATAATGTACTTTTGTCTGTGTCAGGCTGTAGTGATATTCACTCAACGTTGCTCTTTTGGCAGGCTTTTGTTGGAATTATTGTGTCATGGAGTATTTGACCATGTTCCTCCAATTCTCAGGAAGTGTATTTGTGATGATATCTGACAAAACTTGAGAGTTTAGTCTACAGGATGATGTTTTAAAGAAAATAACATCAGTATAGATATTGAATAGGAAATTTAAAGTCAATGAATAAATAATAGATTATTCAATTTTTAATCAAATTTGTACTGCAAACCACAGGTATACCAAAGTAGATGGTGTTCTCATAGTCCTAGCTTAACATTACAGTATCAGTATTTAATAATCACACTTAGTAACATATGAAGGGCAAAGAAATTCTATAGTTCAGCATTGTTGTACTGTGATATGATGCAGCAAAAAAAAAAAAATGTTCCACATAAAGAATTTCTTAGCAGTTAGTTAACAACACATAACTGCAGCTCTTTTGTATGTACATCAATATATTGATCCAATTGTAACTCTTCATTAATACTTTTTTGTGTTCAACTAAATTCTCTAATTTCTGTAAAAGAGAATTATTTCTCTGTACCAAAAGAATGACTGCTGCTTTTACATTATGAATTCATTTATGGTTTTCTTTGTAGAACAAGCTCATTGAGAAAACAGACCATTTTATCTTAACACATTTTAAAATATTGTGTCCATTTTGTAACATTATTTTTAAAAAGATCTTGTAATATCTGTGGATGAGTAAAAGTTAAAAGGCTGCAGTAATTGAGGTTGTTTCTTTTAGTGATCTGGCATTAATCAGAAAAGTGTCCTTAGACAATTTCTTGACTATTTCTTTATCAGTTTATTCATTTAGAAGCATATGGACAGGATTCTTATTGCTGTTTTATTGGTAAGATTTTACTTATAAGAAGATTCACATGATGACTAATATTTACATATTTACTATACATACACCTTCTGAGTCCTCACAGGAATTGCCTGTGATAGCTACTAATAGCTCTATATTTCAAGAGAGTAATTGGATATCCAAAATAATGGCTACATATGCACTTTCCCAGTTGAGAAATATAACCACCCCCTGAATGACTCATTGTAGGAATTTCCTGCCCAATGTATTTGCTGTAGGAACACTGTTATTAGATAGGAAAGAGGGAGGGGAACCTGGGAGTAGGGAAGAGAAAAGAATGAGAGAAAGGCAAGATGGCAGACATATACCCATGTGTCTCTAGCAGTCTCAAGTAGTTATTTGTATCAAAAGATTAGATAATTGGGATAAACATTCTAATTGTGTGGGTATCTTGTGTATTGAGTATCTTCCTAATATATAGATTTATTCGGTTAATCTTAAGCTTTAGAATTTTACTTTACTGTGCTACTAGGAAGTGGGTCTGCGGACAACTGGGTGGTTATGGCTGTAAAGGAACTAGCGGTTCCAGGAATGAGTGAACCGGAGCTGGAAACACAGTGACTATTTGCTACTGGGGCAAGCTGGAGAACAGCCCAGCAGAACTAGCTCAGGAGCTTTGGCCCTGCCAGAGAGGTAGGGGGCCTAGAGTGTTCCGATGGTAGCATGGGAAGTCTGTGGGTTTATTTTCTAGTATTCCCACAACAACCTATATTTATTGTTTTTATTGGAGGTTCCTTTGATCTATGAAGAGGCTTTGATTGATTTGATGCATGTTATTCATTGTTCAGTTGACTACACTCTTTCCAGTCCCTACAGTCATATGGTCATTTATAGACTTGCATTTATCCTCAAGTTTTATATCTCTTATATAAACTCTTATATCTGGAAAATAACTCTTCATTTCTTTTTGTAAGTTTGTATTGATATTTTGAATTCAGTTCATTTTAGATTATGTGTACTTGGAAATAGCCACATCAAAGTGGTATGCTTTGAAACAGCTTCTCACCATAGATGAGAAAATTGGCTCTGTACTGAGTCTCTTGAAGGCATTGTTGACCCTGTGAATGAGGAGATATATGCCAGGCTACTCCAGTATAAAGTTAACTTTCATTCCTCTACAATCTATAAGCATAACACCCAAAGAGTTATTGAGAATATATAAATATCACTTTGTTTTTCAAAACTCTAATTAATGATTTATATTGCCATGACTTTAAAGATAAATCCCATAAAATCCAATATCTACATTCTGTTTATACAAATATCTTCCATTTTAAAACTTTTTTTTTACTTTAGCATGTTTGAATTTTATGTGAAAACTTTATAAGTGTACAGGGTTTTTTTTTTTTTAATTTCTTGTCATCCAGGTTCCTCACCTTCCACTATCAACAACTTATATTCTAAATCATATTTATGAAGGATAGGTAGAATAACATAATAATTGAACTGCTATTTGAATTGTTACTTTTGTTTTATTCCACTTTACTGTTGCCCATTTGAAAGTTTAGCATCTAATCCAGTATAGTAATTTCCTCTTATTCAATTTAGGAATAATTTTTTTGACTTCTGATCACTGACATTTTTGAGTATTTTCTATTGACTCTAATATTCTACTTTGAAAATATTTCAATTGAGTATTTTGAAAAATAAACAAGCAAAACAAAAAGCAAGCAAGCAAGCAAGCACACAAACAAACAAACAAACAAAAGCTTCCTTCTTTGATTATCTAGTTGTAGCCACCTCTGTTTAACACCAGGGTGCTGCGCAGCCCCAAATGCATCCCTTGCAGAAAGACATAATTGATGACTACTTAAGAGACCAAGGAAGGATGATACAGATGATGCCAACCAATCAAGAACTACGGTTTAGAAGAGATGCTTTCTTTAGACCAATGGGGGATGGGTGGAGTGTATTAAAGGAGCTTGTAACAGTGTTCAGATGAGCTCAATGTAGCATTTCTCATCTGCTCCAAAAGTCTTTGTCATTGATTCCACTCAACTCTATTTCACCAGTAAACCCCAAGGGCAGACAAGGTCAGCAACAAGTAGTCCAGGGCATAGGCAACATCTAGTACTTACTTATGATTGAATTCTAGGCAACAGGGTAGATGATTGCTGAAGATAAATGTTCTTATTTCAATGAATCATGACTTATTGTTGGTGTTTTTAATCTTGACTTTCAACCACTGACTTAGTTTTTGGCTTCCTTAATATTTTTTGAAGCACACCATTTCAGCTTCTATGGACTCTTGCAGACAGACTATATCTGAAATAAAATAAACTGTCTTCCCCTTTATGTTCATGAGAATGCTTGGAGTAATCTGTGTCTTTAGAATGTAAATATGTAAATAACTATGCAACACATGTTCTAAGATATTTCAAATGTTTGAATGATTGTGTGATAGTAACTATGCCATCATCTTATATCATCTTACATTCATAAACACCAGAACTGAAATTTGCTTTTCATCAAAATGGGCAATGGTAGTATACACATATAAAGACTCACCCCCGAAAGATCACTTAAATAATGACTATTTCATATTGTCTGCCATTAATCTGCTTCCTCCTCTATAACTCCTAAATATCCAAAAAGCAATACAAATTTTGAAGACATTTAATAGTGTTGTATTCCTTTCCTCAGATTTAGTAGGCTCTGCTCATAGTATGTATAGGTCACAATGCTTTCTGTAGTTTGTGTAATGTCAAACTATCCTCAGAAATTATTAGTATAGGTAGAAGAAACGTTTATGTTTTTATGTTTTACAATGCTGTGGTACTTCAAAACAGCAAATATAGATTCAGTACTACATATGATTTTTTTAACTCAATGATTGTGTATAATTATATGCAGTAATAATAAATGTTATGATAATGATTTTCATAATCAATAAATGTCAACAACACTTAGATGTGGAAGAGAAAGAAACTATAGAATATTGACTGGAGGATTAATACAGAAATCCAAAAGAAGAGATAAGATTATTTTACCGAATCACATCTGCCATATTCTCAAAACTTAGAAAGGACTAACTACTTCTCTTATTTTTTTAAAAATGTAATTATTTATTTCATGTATGTGAGTACACTGTCACTATATTCAGACATGCCAGAAGAGGGGATAAGATACCCATTACAGATGGTTGTGAGCCACCATGTGGTTGCTGGGAATTGAACTCAGAACCTCTGGAAGAGCAGTCAGTGCTCTTAACCACTGAGTCTCTCATTTTATTCTTATGACAGAATATAGGCCAATTTAGGTGCTCCAGCAAAGTCATAGAAGCAGTTCTGTCCTGGGTCTTACAAAAGGAGGTACCAGCTGATTTATATTACTATTGATTAAGTACTGGCATCAGTGTCATCTTCTATGTATTGAGGAACTGACAGTGGTGCCTGAAGAACATTATCCTTGGACTAAGATAGAGACATCAGGCAAGAAGATACCTGATCAACAGGTATAAAAACAGGAATTGGCAAAGACTCTCCAAATCTAATTCTTCACGCCAGATAAGTCAATTACCATGTCAAGTAGAAAAAAATAGCTTTTTTGTGAGATATACCAAGTAAATGCTTAGTCACATAGTAATAACAATTGAGAAAATACACTTGGGCTTTACATCAAGGAACCTAACCCTGCAAAGCATCCTTTGTGAGGCAGGTGTACTAGTGTGTGCCTCTCATACCAGCCCAGAAACTTGGGTGAAACTTGGTTTCAAATCACCAAATATTGAGCGAAGCAGGGTGGGGGTGGGGGTGCTGAAAGAGAAACTTTTCAACTGCCTAGGATGGGATGGGATGCTTCTAAGTGTTTTACAAAGGAAGCACTGTTTTATTTCTCATCAAAATCAGCTTATTATCCCAATGTTCATTTACTGCAAAAATAATAACTTGTCAATGTTATTGAACAAGAAATTCCAGAGCCATAATTTGAGGCACATTATAAAAGGACTTTCCTTCTTAGTCAAGCATCCCTATGTTTTCCATTTTTACTTTTCTTTAGTTCTTTAATCTTTTTTTTTTTGATAGTCCAGTTGTCATCCCCCTCCCTGTCTGATCTCAGACCAATCCCCATTCCAGTCCTCCTCACCTTCCTCAAGGGGTAGGTGCTTCTTCTCTCAATGAGACCAGACCAGATTGTCCTCTACCTATCTGTTTTCAAATTAACATTAAACAATGCTCTGTAGTTGTAATCTATTGGGAGTTTTCTAGAAATGGTACTAACATATAAAACAATTAATATTATACTTACTTTATCCTCATTTATAAAAATCACATATAGAGTGACAATATCACTTGCAATATGTGAGCTGTCAAAGAAAAAGAAAGAGCCAGAACTAAGAAAATATCTCCACCAGATTGGCCTCCAGACAAGTCTGTGAAAATTTCTTTTGAAGGAGTAATGTGAAAGCATCTAACACACTGTGGTTGGTGTTACCTCTGGGTAGATGATCCTGGGTTGTATAAAAATGAGGGTGGGACAAGCCACTGAGAGACAGAAAGTAATCATCCTTTCTTTGTGGTTCTGTTTCACTTTCTACCTCAATTACTGCCTTGAATTCTAGGTTCCTGCATAATATACTGAGAAAGTGGTAGTAATTTGATTTCTTTTTTTTTAATCTTAAATAAAATTGGGATCATTTGATACACATCAAACATTTAGCTTATCTATAAAGACTATTTAAGTTGATTTCTTATCAGACAAGCACAAGTAAAATAAACATAAATATTTACATATAGTTTTATTTATCCAGATGAGTAGATTATCATTTATTTGGGATTGTATTAAATATTATTATAAAAGAAAAATTGCTACTTCAGGTGTTCAGTATATATATAAATTTTTAAGAAAATGCTAATAGATTATAGAAAAGGTTGTATCATGCCATATCCTTTTGTTTGTCAGTTATTTTGTGTTTTTATCATTCCTTATGTAATTGAAATCATTAAAATTTGGTGTTTTATATCATGACAGTAATCTAGATTTGTCTAACAAATAATATTTAATACTTTTATGTGGCTGTATATATTTAACTTGTTAAACTCTCTTTTCTAATTATTCTGTTAATTGTTAATATTGTGTTTGATATCTGTTATACTCCTGAACTCTAAAAAAATATATTTTGTCTTTGATTGTAATTGATGTTTATTCTTTAACTTTTTCCCTAATTTGATTTGAAAACAAAATTTTTGTTTTGGATAAAGTCAAATTTTATACATTACTTTTTTTTATGAGCTCCATGGTTGCTAAATAACACAAATCTAATGAGAAATCAAAGTGTTTCTTTTCCAATCATAACCCTTAAAGATTTTATACCACAGGGTTTAATCTCATATATTTAGTGTCTGTGGGTTGAGAATCATTTTGACTCTTAGACCTTCATTGTTGCAGATTCCATTGTGAAAAGCAGGATTCTCTTTCTCTCACCGTTCTCAAAATGAACTGACCTGTGTATCTCTGTGTCTATTTCAAAAGCTTCACTGTGCCCCTTTGATCTCTTTCTCTATCCCTCTACCAGAAACACAGTACTGAATACAGATTACTGAGTCTTTGTGTTAAGCTTTGGAATCAGATACTGTTAAGTGTGACTTTTGTCAGAGTCATCTGGATGCTTCCCATCTCGTTTGCTTTCCTAAGGAAGGATCAAAACCAGAGAGCAGGTTGCAAAGGACCAGTGAGGCCTCACATGTTCTCTCTAATTGAAGTTATATTCCATCCTCGAGTGACTTTCTGGACAATTGTTACATCAACCTTGCTAAATCATTTAATCCATTCTCTTAATTTTTCATTTGTTTAGGTCTTGCTTCATATTGTCATATTTACAGATATCTTAAATAATCAGCAAAGAGATAGATATGACTTATTCAATCAATTGAAGTGTAGTGTAAATAGTAAGTTTATGTAAATTTCAATTTTTATTGATGTGATATGAAATATATTAGATGTTAAAATATCTAACAACCCTAAAAACTCAAAATTTTATAATTAGATTTATTAGCTCTTTTTATAGGATCTTTGTATTATTTCATGTAACAAAAAATAACAAGAATTACGGAATCTGCAGACTGAATAATCCGTCTCTGAACTACAGCCCCTGCCCCCACTCATAAGTTCAGGAGGCCCTAGTGACATTTGACTCCAAATGTTCTAGGTCCTGAGCAAAAATTTCAGATGAGCGATTCCTAAGATACTGACAAATAAAAGTGTAATTACAAAAAAAAATAAAAAATAAAAAAGATTGAAAAAATAGATTTTGAGAGTCTTTGATTTGCAGCTATGAATAACTAATATAGTTCCTCTCAACGCATTCTGGTCTGTATTCCACGATTGCTCCTTTGTGCTTAGAGTGGGTATTCTCACCTGTGGCTATTGGGCTTAGCTGAGTAAATTCTCTGAACCAAGCTGCATTTTTACACTCTTGCTTCATCTGAGCAATAGATTCCTTATGGACGTGCCATGGCTAGCCTGGTTCTCACAGTAGAGAGTCTGAACTATTTTCTCTCTTGGGAATATCCCTAGTGGTTACTAAGCTCTGATTGTAATGTTTGACTGCTCTTAGGCATGAGAATTGCTGATTTTTTGGCCCTTCCTCAGTTATAGAAGACCACTTAATTCCAGGTCCAGGATGATACCTAGTCATATTTCAAGGTTAAGCATCTTTCTTTTGTTTTACCCATTTTACTGTTATTAGTACACTTTGGAACTTTCCCTGTGTCCACAGTGACAAGATTCACAAGGTTTTTTTCACAAATGAATTTATTTATTTTCTTTTTCTTCTTCCTTCTTTTAAATCTAAAGAGACCAGGAGGAAGGATCAAAGTAGAATACTTGCCTTTCTTGTATAGGTAGCCATGCTCTTCCTCCAAGGACACAAGGGAAGCTTTATCCTAGACTCCCAGCCTTCTCACCATATTCATGATTGACTTCTGATAGAGGCTTATAAGGTTAAAACATTATGATTATGATTACTAGAGATTCTGGGCTTCTGTGAAGCTCCACATGCATGCTTGCTCAGGTGTGAATTAGCTATTTTATTTGCATAATTTTCTCATATATTACCTTGGGTTCTTCTGTACTCTACTACAGTGATTCAGAGCCTGTTTCATCTTTTTTTTGGGTAGGTGCAGCTTACATTTCAGGTCACTTGATTGGCTCATTAATGGAACTTTCTGAGGTAATTAAGAAAAGTGACATTCCTTGGCCTTGTGCCTCCAGTCTTTATTGTACCATGACAGAAGAAATTTCTCAAAAATTTTTAACCTTATTTTTTCCCTGTAGTCTCTTTTATAACCTCTGAAATAAGATTTTAAAATGTTTCTAAGTAAATATGTAAATTAAATCATCCATTAATTTTTTTCAGAACACTGATCAAAAAGTCTGACGAGAATGATCTTAGTCATATTACCCACAATACCAATGTAAAAAAAAGCAATTCAAATTTTCACAACTTGGTGGAGTAATCAACAAATGCTTAAGGGAAAACAGAACTGATGGTGTGTGTAACAACATGGTCCTATGTCAAAATTATTATGTTAAATAAAAAGCTATACTAAATACAGTCTAAGATGTGCATGGTCTGAATCCAGTTTCACTTATTAATATTCTTTGGTGAAACCCACGCTAGTTTATTAGTGATTTGCTTACGAGATGGGCATGCATTGAAAATGGACTTGCAAGATATTTTGAAGTGAAAAGAATCTATACATGTACAGTAGTAGGAGTTTCAGAACCAAAGAGGGGTATCAAACCCTATTTCATCTATAACTTAATCTGACAGGTTATTTTATATTCCCAAGTGTATTTTTTAAACTACTAGATTTACTATTTTTCATATTGTGTTAGGTGAAAGATAGTGAATGAGTATTATTACAATTAGAAAAAAATTGTGTATTCTCATGATCATTATACAGTGTATCAGACTGTGTGCATAACAGTCACAATGCACCTCCTGTGAATGGGAGATGCTTGCTAGCGTGTCTACCTATCTGAGATACCACAAGTCTAATGCTGAAAAACAGTGACAAACACTGCATGTGTCTGTCTGTCTGTCTGTCTGTCTGTCTGTATATTGTATATATGTATATAGTGAATATTTTTGCTCCCACTTTCTCTTTCAAACACTCTTATTTTTATGCTCAATCTTTTTTGACAAGTAATTTCAACACATTTTTTTTTTTTTTGGCGCAGACACATTTATTCAACCTATAGTGCCTCACATACTATAGTTTATAGTACTTTTTTCTTCATTTATTGTTTAAACATTTTAAGAGACTATGTTGTTCCATATAGCAGGATATGTCACATGTATTCATACACAGGCAAATGTGAGTTTCATTTGTATGTATATATGTGAATAGGCAATAGTTTATTAATACTAAGATTCTAATATCAAATATGATAGCATGATAGAGTTTCTGTTTACTATGTGTGACTGAAGAAACAACTCACCTCACATTTTAAGAAGGGACACTTCAGAACTATAGAGTTGACCTATGAATTAAGACTATTTACTGTCTCTGCAAAAAAGCCACACTCATTTATTTCCTGTTCTATGGGATCCAGTGCCCTCTCCTGGCCTCCACCAGTTACTGTACCTTATGATACACATAAATTCATGCACATATACACACAAATTCACATAAAATAAATCAATAAATAAAATTTTAAAGAAATATTTTTATAGAAAAACCTAGCTACAGAAACATTGACTTCCTTTCCCTTGAATTCCTTTCTTCTTGCTTTCTTTGCCTCCTGAAATCTCCAAAATGAGTTTTTGAAATTATTTTGAAAACAAAACAATTTTGGCAATATAAAATTTGTGACACTGAGAGTATGGATGGATTTTAAAACCTACAAAATTAAACAAATCAATATAAGTACATGATCAGCATTAATTAACTTCACTTCAAACATAAGAGTATAGATAAAGCTTCTAACATAAGGCTGACACCTGAAACTGCATTTATCTGAGTTGGATGTGACTAGGAGCTTGTTTTTCATTGGCTGAGAGGTGTCTCTCTTAGCAAACCAATGTGTAATTCACAAGATGACAAACTATTCTTCCAGAGGACAAAGACACTTCAGTTCTTCATAAATTAAATTCTTGGCTAAGCCTATTTTCCACCAATAATTCATTAAGCAAATTTCATTTTATGTTCCTTCACTTTCAAGTGTGCCATGAATTTAATGTGACATAAAAATGAAAGCAGGATAACAATGACATAATTCCTATGTCTTTACTAGTTTCAATAATCTCTGATTATATACATGTATAATATAGATATTATATATTTTATACATATATGTATAAATATATGTATAAATATATAATATAAATATATAATATTTTATATATATGTCTATTGTATATATTAGATAGATAGATAGATAGATAGATAGATAGATAGATAGATGCATTTTTACTTTGCTTGGTTCTTTCAGCTGCCAATTGAGGCCAATGCTACTGTCTTTTAATCTCATTTTGGAAACAAATTCGGCTCAGAAATGTTGTTTTCTAATAATTCCATAATGAACTTAGAAACCTCCTTTAGGTACATTGACCTCCAGGTCTGTTCCTTTGCCACTAAATGATATCAAGCAAATAAAGTAACTAAATCCCAGATGACTGATTAATTAACCAATATAATTTTCATTTGGGAAAAAAGAAAACATTTATTTAGCAAACAAAGCTGAGTACTTTGCTTCATCCAAACCATTTTATTTATTTGGGACCCATGTATAGCTTGTGTCCCATATGCCTGAAGCAGTTTCAAGAAGAGTAAGAAATTAATTGTTGCCCTGGTATTTCCTGGTTGCATGCTGCTGTCTACTAATATCTCTATGACATTATGATGGATCTGGGTCAGAATACTATTCCAGATCCCTAATTTTATTTAGTCATATGTGGTGTGAGCTTTTTCTAATTGATTACAAGTGTTCCAGGGTTAATAAAACTTTCTTCTTATAATCTATTTCCTAAGGTAGGCATTCTCTTGAGGTTATGTTAAAGCAATGGTGTAGGAGATTTCTGCTTATTTTCACAAATAAAACTATATTTAACCAAAATAAGATACTGTGTATTAAAAACTCATGACTTCATCACTTACTGGAGTGGTTTGTGTCTAGTTGAAAAATCAACATTAAGTTATTTATATGTAGAGCAATAGTCATTGTAGAAAAGAAATTGTTCATGTACAATCTAGTTCTTGGAATGAATCTGAGTTTCTTCTCTGACTTACAGTATGGAAATGATGACACATTTGACAATATTTTCAGCCTCAATCTTCTCCCATTCTATGATCACAAGCTTCAAGTGTGAATCAAAGAGTGGTTTACATTTATTGCATTTTCTATAGTGGTAATTCCCTGGTCTCTTTTTCAAATATTTGATTTTATAGAATTTTTTCTCCATAAATTAATTAATGCATTTATGAGAGTTAGTAACATAACTACATGCTCAGTCATTAGATATATATTTAGTTCATGGTCTCATGTATGCTTATTAAAATTTTAAATTATAACAATCCCTCACTTGTATCTACCAAAAAAATTGTCTATGTTACCAGTAACTAGTAGATTTAAGCCAATTTAAATAGCTTTAGAGGCAGGAAAATACTAATTCTTATCTTAAATCAGAATGAAATCATAATGGTTTTATTAGTCATCCATGTAGTATTTATTTATATGAAATAGAAATTAAAGCTATATTGTGTGTAAAAGCTTGACTTACAGCTATTCAGTTTGGATTGTGTCTGCTGTCTATCCATATTACTTAATATGTCTTTACATTCTTGTTGTAATATTAAATGAGATTAATATGACCTTTTTGCTACAAATATTATATCTTCAAATGAGACCATTGAATTACTCAGGGCATCCATTTTCTAATCCCTTAGGTACTAAAGTAATAGGCTCAGTGGCCAATAAGTGTGTAGTGCCATTAATTAAAATGTATTTTATTTTTATTATTATGAGTATCTCTCCATTCCCTAGTCTGAAAATCAGTTAAACACGATTTAATGGAGCCACGCTACCAAAGAGTAATTTTTCTTCCCAGAGATTGTACTCCAGAAACAAAGGGAGTAAATGCCTGAAATATTTGAACAGTTTAGTTCTTCAGACAGTAAATGACTTTGGCTATTACATTGTTCAAACCTATTTTGAATTGTGATATATTTAAATGTAATTCATATTCTTTCTCATGTGCCCAGGATAAACAAAAGGAAACAATATTCAACGGTTACATATGTATATGATAAGACTTAGGTGTCTCTACTCATTTTTCATGTAGGATTAAACAGCACTATGCCACAAACTAGCCCAACACACTTTATCAGTTTAATAAATCAGCATAATTAAATGTGATTCCTTAATAAATGGATTCATAGATTCGTCTGTTTATTGTGGAGAAAGTCCATTAATGCTTCTGTTCAGAGTCATTGGGAGCCGTCACACATCCCTTTTCTCTTCTAGCCTCACATTGAACACATTGTAGATCAAATCCACATTAAAATGTAGGTGTTTATTCATCACACGCCTTGACAAATGAGAATAAATGTGATATATCAATTCTGAAGGAACTTTGAAGAAAATGAACAGTATTTGCACACTGCTGTCTCTCTACTATGGTAAATAAGGGGCAACTACATCATGAACATTTATTTCTAAGGCTCAGTATGGTTCTCTAAATCAACCATACACAGATGTATTCTGTTGAGCCAGAGGGGTAATTAGCTGAAAAAGAAGTATGTGTGTACCATGTTTGACCACAGGTATTCAAGAACTCCATAGTCATGTCTGCCCCGAGATACACACTCTCCATGTTAACTGATGATATATTTGACTTTCCACACATCTTGACCATCTAATCCTCCATTGCATGAACAATACAATTTAGTTTTTTGATATGCCTTATTACAGTCTCCTGAAATTTCTCTGAATTCTTTTTTTTTTTTTTTGGTTTTTTGAGACATGGTTTCTCTCTGTAGCCCTGGCTGTTCTGGAACTCACTCTGTAGACCAGGCTGGCCTCGAACTCAGAAATCTGCCTGCCTCTGCCTCCCAAGTGGTGCTGGGACTAAAGGCGTGTGCCACCACTGCCCGGCAACTATTTCTAAATAAATACTTGAAAGTCACACAGTGGGGGTTTGGTATTCAAAGAAGGTGAACTTTAATGAGCAATGATTTTTCTTTAATTTTCACATACTGACAGAAAGTTCACAATAGGAATTGATTTGAAAAGTGAATTGTATTTCTATTCAATTTTCATAAAATCTAAAATGGTTCTAAATGAAGTCTATTTCAAATGAGGGCATTTAATTGCAAATTTTATTTCCTTTTTACAATAATTTTTTGCTAAAATTTAGAGAAATTATTTTCCCTACTTAGATGGTTATATTCCTCTTTATCCAAGCGATTTTAATTTATTGGCTCTCAATTGAAATGTAGTGTCCACAAGAAAAAATGTTCTAACCCACAGATTTTTTAAAGGTCATGATTCATCAGCATTGTGTGTTTTAGTTTTGAAGGGTATATCTTAGAGGTGCTAGGGCACAACTGCTATCTTTCCTTTTGTACAATGTGGCATTTACTGTTAACTCCAGGGTAAATCTTATTATGATGACTCTGTAATATGACTTGATATTGGGAATGGAATAACTACCAACATTTTTGTGTTTGCTGAGGATGGCTTTATCTTTCCAGAGCATTTTGTGTTTCTGTATACTTTAAAAATTATTTTATTTTAAAAAACATAATATTAATTAAAAATAACATTGATTTTAAAGCCTCAATATTTTTATTTATATCTAAAATGTGAATGTTTCATTGGGTATTTTAATGGGAATTGTGTTGAATCTTTAGTCCTTTTGTCAAACTAATAACAACAAATATTAAGTGTTTAATGTCATTAGCAATTGTGAAAATGCAATTTCTATTATCAAAAAATCAGAAGAATAATTAATGCCTTTGAGGATTTGAGTCAAGTATAATATTCATTCACTGTTGATGATTGTATAATCTGATACAACCACTGTAAAAATCTGTATTGGAATTTTTCAATAATCTAGAAATAAAACTGCCGTATGGCCAGGCTAGACCCTGGCTGTGCCTATAACAAAAGGGATCTTTATCTAACCCTGGAGACACTTGCTCATACATGTTCTACATCAACTATGCAAAGTAGCCATGAAATTGAAACAGACTTGATTTCTATTAACTGATGAATGGGTAATGAGAATGTGATACATTTTCATAATGGAATCATGTTCAACCAGATTATAAAAGATAAAATTATGAACCCCACAGGTAAATGGATACTGATAGAAAAGATTATACTCAGAAATTAATCAAAATCTTAAAAAAATAAAGAAAAAAACAAACAAACAAAAAAGCAAAAAAAAAAAAAAAAAAAAAAAAAAAAAAAAAAAAAAAAAACCAAGTTCTTCATATTCTTCCTTATAGGTGAATCTCAATTACAGATTTCTAGATTGCACAAAGAAGAAAGAAAACCAAAATGACAACAGTGGAGAGCCATCACATCAGATGGTGTCGGGGTGAAGAGATAGTACCATGTAGGTCAAATGAAATATAAATAGGGTGTTTATGTGGGGTGGTAAGGTTTAAATAGGAAAATGAATGAGGAGAAAAGAAAAGGAAGGGTTAGTCAAATGAGATTGTTGATGAAAGTCACATGAATATCTCTTACCTTATTATCAAATGAAGTGTTTAAGGAATGAATGAAAGTAAGACTAGATGTAGCTGCCTCTTTGAATCATGAGCCATTGAACAAAGTTTCATTTCCTGGAATTAAATACATCCTTTTGGGTCTTACTTATCCCCACCTTATCTACCCCTACGTGAGGAAAACTGAACAATACAGTCTCTTGCCATTTTTCTTGTTTGACAACAAAAAGTAGATAATACTCTATTGTTGAAGACAAAACACACCTTGTCATACCTTGTCAGAGAAACATAGCTGAAATTGAGCTGAGAGTGTTCATTCTGCTAGCTACCTTTCATAGTACTAGAAGGTGCTCTATGGGTCACTGAGGAAAAGCACCTAATACTAATTTTTTGGTAAATCATTTTAATTGTTTACATTCCAAACAAAAACAAAATTAATGAACATGGGGAAAAAACTTGTAGGGCAGAAAGTAGCTTGCTGTGGATGAGAGAGAAAAGGGTGGTTGGAGTGAGTCTAATCGGCATACATTGTACACTTGTCTGAAATTTTCAAAGAAATAAAATATCTTCAAAAACATTGATTTTATAAAAATCCTAATACATACTTAAGTAACTGAGGACATAGCCCTTGTACATAATACAAGAAAAGAGCAGAGCAATGTGTTCTCCATGGAAATTTACCTAGAAAGAAGATTAAAATTTTTAAAAAGTTAATAAAATAGTGGTTTAAAATTCACAGTCCTTAATGAGTCAGACTCTGGCAGACCTCTAAGGAGACAGAAATATCAGACAGAGGCAGATGTTCACAGCTAACCATTGAACTGATCATGGAGTTCCCAATGGAGGAGTTAGAGAGAAGACCGAAGGAGCTGAAAAGGTTTGTGGCCGCATGGGGGAAGCAACAATACCAACCAACCAGAGTTTCCAGGGTCTAAACCACCAGCCTGGGAGCACATAAGGAGGAACCCATGTCTCCAGCTGTTTATGTAGGGGAGGATGGCCTTGTCAGGAATAGGTGGGAGAGGAGATCCTTGGTCTCATGAAGGCTGGACACCCAGTATGGGGGCATTCAAGGGTGGGAAGGTGGAGTGGAGGGATGAGAGGGGGCACATCCTTATAGAAGCAGGAGGGGGGTATAGGACAGGGGGTTCCTGGCATGGGGGAAATGGGTTAAAGGGATAACATCTGAAATGTAAATAAAATATCCAATAAAAAATAAAAGAAAATAATCACAGTTCTTTTTGAATATTAGTAAATGTTGCAGGTATATCATTGAGATATGTTGTGTTTAAAGTGATTTATTTAATTCAACTTCATGGTAAAAATGAGGATATGAATCAAAGAGAAAGTTTACCATGTATAATAGTAGTACCTAGGGTGAAGCTACAGTTCTATTTGCCATTTGATATTCAAGGAAGCTGACATAGAACCGAACCAGCAAAGGTCATCAATAGATACATGCTGAATGAATATATATGATCATGTCTATAGACAAGACTGGAGGCCTGAAAGTCAAATAATGGTTCTTCTTCTAAAAATGAATTAAAACTGAGTCAATCTGGATCAGAATAAAAGAGATGCATTAGAAAAACACGTCAACTTCTGTGCATGCTTTCGGGTGATATCTTGGTTTAAGTCAGCCTGATTAAGTATCTCAGCTTCATTACCAACTTGAAGATTGAAAGGACAGAACCATGGTGACCTTGCTCTGTGCTGGTGAGAAGGATGTGCTGTGCCCATCCTTTCACTTTAAATGACCAATTAAGTAGCAAACAGACAGCAGTAAAATGAGCCACAAAACCTCCAAATTAAATGTGACCATATTAGTCAATGAATGTTCGGAGAGATATACACAAGCAATACTCTCAGTCTCTCACTGTTCTGGCTCTTGTCTAGTTCTCTATTAGATGGTCCTTGGCAATTTATTTTCACGATGAGCCAACTATCATGGTAATAAAGAAGTGATCTAAAAACATTTTTTAAGAAGAGCCTTCTCATGCAGTGAAGGGAATGAAAGATAAATTTTTATAAATTTATTTAATTATCGATATAATTACAGTTTTTAAAATACCTAATATGACAAGCTACAGTAATTTGCCATTAATCATGTATTTCAGGAAAAACACCAAAGACTTCCGGTGAAAAATAAATTATCCATAATCCAATACGATAAAAATGTAACATCACAAAAAAGCCTTACAAATTACAGGAGACTTTCAAATCTCAAGAAAAGCATACTATAAAACATCTATAGTTAAAAATAGGATCAGATACTGTGTTTATATTTGGAAAAAATAGAAAACATAAAAACTTCCCATTGTGTAGAAAGATAATTTACTTGATGCAAGAACTAATGTAAAATCTGAATAAAATTATCTTTATTACAAAAATTGTTTAATAAAAATTTTATATAACTTACTGGCTTTAACAATTTTTACATTATGGTAAATATGAGAAATGTTCCTGTCATGTATAAAGGGGTTTTTTGATGAAAAGCATAGAAAAGGGTCTGGAACAATAGCAGTGTAATTAAAGGGCATTTTCTGTTCTTTTAAAAAACTCAAAACCAGCATAACAACTCAGAGCCATCTCTAACTTAAGTTCCAAGGAATCTGATGACTGCTTCTGGCTTCTGCAAGAACTTGATACAAACACATGCAAGCCAAATACTTATACTCATAAAATACAAATATATAAAAATAAAATGAAGAATATTATTACCTCCTTTTAAAGAATAGAACAATTTCTGCACCAAACTCAATCATCCACAAAGCAAGAATGCATGGCACAATTGAACAATGATGTGAAGTGTCAAATGTATGTGTTAGCAAACTAAATTCAGTGTGCCCTCCTCCGAGCCTTGAGCAGGCCTGAAAGGCCTTGTTTACCACAATAGACCAAAAATAATAGGACCTAGGTGGAGTTACCCACCTTGGCTGCACAAAGGAGCTTAGAAGAATAGACTGCTGGCTGAGCTTGCCTTGACACTCCTCCAGCTGTGACTAAGAATGGGTTCCCATCATGTATCTCTAAAACGTTCTGTGGTGGGGCTTTCTCTTTAAATTGAGAGCTGAACATTAAACTTCACACCTTGATCAGAATACTTTGTCTTGGTTTCATTTACTCTTGCCCTCCATCCCTTTCTCTATTTCCAGCCCCCCCTTTCAGGTGAACCCAGTTGATCCGTGGACACAGGCGGTTACAATTCAGCAGTCCACAAAGAATGCATCATGATGAAGAAAAATTGATTCTGTGAATATTCAAAGATTTCTTACAAGTGGACATTACATTGTAAATTAATTCGTCAAATTAAATGTTAGAAGAAGCAATATATATATGTAGAAAAATGACATGAAATGAAAAGATCTGTTTGTAGACAGACTAATACAGCAAATATGATAGTGATTCATTATATGTGTGTCTCAAAAAGAAATAAAAACCCAATACATTAAAAAAACAGAGCCATTGAAATAATCTGTCAAAAGTCACCTACTTGAAATATATAAGTTGTTTTTAATTAATTATTGTCAGACAGAAATGGTTTTTATATTTATAAGGTTTTATGTGCCAAACATGTTGAACTTTAGGAACAAGGAGTTCAAAGAATGACTACATTTTTTGTGTCAATTTGTAATAGATAATAAATGTAAGACATAAGACCTTACATAAGAACCAGCTGAAAATTATAGATGGGATGTAGACTCATAGTTGCATGCTGAATGGAATACAATTCAGTATTTAAAAATAAGAAAAATGGTCACCTCAGGCAACATAAATAAGATCATACTAACTGAAATTCGGAAGGAACACGATGATGCCAACTTACAAATTTCTGATTGAGGAAATGTAGGTCTAAATACAATTTATGGAAAATTTTAGAAATTATTTAATAAATAACCTTCCTTTAAAGGGAAAATAATGGCAAAAATCCACTTCCCATAGATCTTAGGAGAAAGGGAGAGAAAAAGTAGGAGAGAGATTAAAATTTCCAGTGTAGAAAAAGAATCTACAGTATTGCAAAATCATTCCATTTTTGATTTGAGTGAAAGATTTTGCTCTGTAACAAGCATAACAGAGGGTCCAGAAGCCAAGTGCATATAAAAATGCAAAGGTTTCTCCAAGATATTGCATTGAAACACAATTTATCATATTAAGTGTTAGTACAAACAAAACCATATTTATATGAAGTTATATAATGCTGGGTATCATGTTGCCTTCACCAAAACCACAAATGCAAAAAGAAAGGGGTCTCCAAAGACAGCAAAGATAAATGGCCTTCTATTTCAATACTATGACCAGTGTGGTCAAGTGTGACAGCTAATTGTGAAAATGCTTTTTCAAAAAAATGTACAGGAGGAGCACCACGAGGGGGAAACAAATAAATCATAGGATGACAATGGATCAAATTTTTCAGATACGTGCACAGCTTTTATTAAGCATAGTCATCTAGTATGTAAATAGATTGAAGCAAATATCCTTTTCATATCCACAGGGCACAAGACAGCAAGAAAGGGATCCCCTTTTACTATTGGTTGAAATTCCCATACTACCAGTGCTACAGTGGGGGACCTCAAATTGTAAGCTGTGTTTTCATGACACAGAGGGTAGGGTAATCATCTTAAACAGAGTCAGGTGTGAGCAGTATTGTAGTACCTATAGAACCAAGGTGGCAATAGAGAGTGATGAGGACTTTGAAGGGAGAAATATTCTGGTAGCTTAATGATGAAGCAGCGATGGAGCACCTGGCAATAAAGGCACACAAGTACAGCATAGTGGAGCCATGTGTCTTTACTTCCCCACCTTTAGGTAAGACTCTGTGAAATGAACACACCAGATTCACACCCTCTATATTTTAATGAAGTAAACTCTTTATCTCTGTTGAGCTGCAACAGACCATATACATTAGCTTCTTTTATGGTGGTTTGACATAAGAAAATGTTACATTCAATACTGGGATAAATAATATTCAATTTTTTTAGAAAAAATCCTATTTTGAATTAAACATACCATAATTACCAACAAATTTGGTTTAAATATTAATTTATCACAGTTAAATACTTCTTAAAAGACATCTTGATAAAAAAACTCAATATGTTCCAAGATATACAGATAAGACTAATATTATTTTATCCTAAACATTAGTAACTTGAAAAATGTAAAAAGGGACAAAACACACTTTAATATTAAAAACATAGTAAAAACATATTAAACAACTATAGGGTCAGAGGGTGAACATAAAAGGATTGTGAAATGTCTTTTGATAATAGTAATAGGATTCAAAAGAATTTGTGGCATACATCCAAAACAATTGTGAAGAAAAGTCCTGTAGCACTGAGCACCCTGTCAATAAAAATGAGTACAAAATAAAATGAATCTTTTTCTACAATTCAAAAAAATGGTGCCGGACAGTGGTGGTGCATGCCTTTAATCCCAGCACTTGGGAGGCAGAGGCAAGTGGATTTTTGAGTTTGAGGCCAGCCTGGTCTACAGAATGAGTTCCAGGACAGCCAGGGCTACACAGAGAAACCCTGGCTCGAAAAAAACAAAAAACAAAACAAAAAAAAAAAAAACAAAAAAAAAAAAAAAACAAAAAAAAATGGTAAATACAAAAAAAGATAACAAGGAGTAAAAAGACTTAATAAACAACTTTAAAATGTGAAGTCATAGGAGAATCTATAACCAAACTTCTGACTAAGCCAACATAATTCCTAACAGTATTTGTCCTTGTAGCCCCAAACAAATGTAGTTCTTCCCTCTCATCAAAAAAAACTTTGTAACTGACAGAGAACACAACATAAAACACAATAAATCAAGGTTCAAAGATGTTGAGTCCAAATCAATGGATACATCTACAAAACAACTACACCAAACCTCAGGAAATACTGCAGAGTAGGGGGCAGATCGATGATAGTAATAAGCTTATCAAGGGGTGTGCCATGAGACTGTGTCTCAGTCTCAAACATGAACTCAAAAGAACAGCATCAATAGATATGCTAAAACAGACAGGGAAAAGTCTATGTGGCCTCAATCCTAAACAAAGTACTTCAAAAGCAGAGAAATACTGAGTGCAGGAGAAATAATCTCTTCTAAGTAAGAGTGTACCAATTAGTTATATAAAATCAAATGATCCACTCTGCAAACATAAAAATGAACAAACATTGTTCAGCTTAAGTTATATTTACAAATATATATTTATGTTAATATAGTAACAGTTAATGAAAATAAAGTCAATTCTCTCTGCTCCTGCTAATATGAACTGTGAGGCTGGAGCTCAGGTCAAAATATGTTAGTGTAGTAAGCACCACATTTGAACCACCTTGCAGGCCTTCAATGTAGCATTCTCAAGTATACTAGTAAACATAAAATCTAAAGTACATTACAACAGAACAAGATAAATGGCTATTGATTTCAATAATGTTAATATAGTTCAATGGAAAAGTGATCATAAATAATTCAGTAAATAATATGATACAAATACAGCTTAAACACAAACTACATGACTATCTCTCAAGATTTGGAGAAAGCCTTTGCCAAAATTCAACACAAAAAGCAATAAAAATATACTCAATTAATCAGAATTAATGGACAAATCCATACAGGAATTTTAATTCAGCAACATGCTGATAAGGGATCACATCTGGTAAGGAATCACATCTGAATGCATTCTACCTCCGTGTTATCTGGCTGAAATGCAGACACATTACACAACTTTAATCCCATAGCTGGAATACATACACTTTCTTAAGCACAATTTTAATCTCAAACAATGTTGGTAAGGTTAGTTTTAAGAATCACCAAAGTATAAATCTTGGCAAAATAATAAATGAAGTAAAAACCTAATAATAAAAGAATGAAAAATAGTAATATACAACTTAAATGGAATTTAACTTCTAAGTAGACACAAAAGGAAAACAATTTAAGGGGACCATGAGTGAGTATTTTCATGAAACCAAAGAAGAGTCAAGAACTCATAACACACAATGTTGAAGACAGGGACAGCTAGAGTAAAAATTTGGTCATAATGGGAATCATGGAAAGGGAAAAGTAAATGCCAGAAAAATATTACAAAAAGAGTCTGTGTTTCTTTTCCAAAATTAGTTTTTAGCATTGAAAGTGTAGATAGAGTCAGAATACATAAAGATATTGTATGGTAAGTTCTGGAAGCAATAATAATAATAATAATAATAATAATAATAATAATAATAATAATAATAATAATGCTGACAGAAAGAAAAGATACTGATGAAAAAGAAACACTGAAATCAGTTCTCCATAAAGAAAGAAATGTTTTAGAGAACTGCACAAAATTTTGGGGAGAAATGAAGCAAAGATATACTGATTACAAGGTCTGTTGCACCATTAACTCTATCTGAAAACAGCAGGATATGCCTGAGAGAAGTCTTTTGGCCCTTGCATTGTCTGGAAAACTTTACACAGAATGAAGATAATGCATGACATTAAATCACAAATAAGAGAGGCCCAACATAGGACGCTAAAACATACATTATTCAGAGGTAAAATGTTCAACTAGAATACAATCAGAAGTAAAGGAAAGTTGATA
The DNA here is from genome assembly GCF_011762505.2 of Arvicanthis niloticus. Taxonomy (NCBI): domain Eukaryota; kingdom Metazoa; phylum Chordata; class Mammalia; order Rodentia; family Muridae; genus Arvicanthis; species Arvicanthis niloticus. The sequence goes on along the minus strand of NC_133430.1, from coordinate 21,222,941 downwards.
TGCACTTCCAACATATTATAAAATAGTGTTGCATTTGTGAAGGTAATCAGAAAAGCATAATTATATTCAAATGTAGATGTAATAACCAAGTCAAAGTCAAAGAAAAGAATATAATTTTTTATTCTTTCTTTACTTTGTTGGTGTACATAGATGCAATACCTATATTTTAAGGTTCCACATCCCATGGCTCAAGGATTCTAATGCAAGACAGGGATGAAAGAAAGTTAAGGGTTAGAGTGAATATAGTGCATTGAAACATAGTCTTTGTGATATGACAGAGCTATTACATACATCAACTCACAGTATAGTAGTTACCTACACAAAACACAGACAGGTAAGGCCAGTTACAATTCCAATATACATGGTGGATGGGCACTAGGATTCCATATCTAATAGAGGAAACCTGTTAAGATTTGCTAGTGGAGGAGGAAGAGTTACTTTTATTTGCAGGTATGACTGGAGGTAGATTGTATATGGTCACATACTCATGTGTATGCAGGTATCAGTAATAGACTCAGTGAGTTATTAGATAGATAAATAGATAGATTTTCTTTCATGAATAAGTTTGGTGTTTTTTGAATAATTATATAAAGAACACCTAGCATTAAAAGGAATGAAGTGTCTTGATCTAAACTTTAACTATTAAATTATACATATTTTTGAGGTGATATGTGAAGGAAACAAATCAGATTTGCCTTAAAATATTGAAAAAACAGAACATTTTAAAACGTTTTGTAATATAATTCCCACTCAAGATCAAAGAAACATATATTCAAAACAATAAAAATAAAATCATAATCAGAAAGAATAAGTACTATATAGGAGTACACATGAAAATAGATATTAAACAAATAATTAAAATATTAAATAAATTAATATTGAATAAAATAGATAGTAAATTCAAGAAAAATGAAAGATATTTGAAAAGTAACAAAAAATATCCAAGAATTAAATAGATACAATATAACTTTTCAATTTTTTAGTACTTGGTTTTTAAATTTTATTTAGTGTATTTTTTTGTTCGTTGTTTTTTTGTTTGTGTTAGACAAGGGCTTTCCATGCATCCCTCACTATTCTAGAACAGGTAGACATGCCCTGTAACTCACAGAATTTTCTCTATCTTTGTCTCTTATTGATGGAATTCAAGCATGTTCTGCCACAGTTTTAATTTTAAAAGGCAGATGCATAAAAGCAGAAAAAAGTGGCATAATGTAAAATTTCAATGACATGAGAAGATTATAACCATCCTTGTATGAAATGTAATTTAAATGAGACAAACTTATTTGTAAAAAAAAGAGCTCAAAAAAGAACTAAAATAAGTTTTTCATGCAAGAAAATTTTATGTATACAATTTTTCTAAAAAATAATTACTCAACAAAGATTGTCTCTATTTTTAATCCTGAAATCATATGGAGAAATAAATGAACATTAGAAAATGTAAAATTGTGGTAAAAATAACGATTGGTGAAAATCATGCATGCTTATGTACAAATTTCATTTTGAATATGCAAACAGAAAGTCCTTTATTATTTCAAGGAAAATGTAAGAAGTAATGATGAAATACAGCATCAATAGTATCATCATATCTGTTTTCTATTTGATATAATCGTAAACAATGGTAGAAAAGTCACTGTAATGTCTACATATACCAATAGTAGTTTTTGTTACTTTATTCAATGCAATAGACAAAATAAAATGAAAAGTTACAAATAGAAATGTACAGTGCAGGATATAATCATTATTTGTCCTTTATAAATTTGCAAATTCAAAAATAATAGCATTATATAGACAAAATATTAGGCAGTTTAACAAAATTCCTGTACTAAAGGCTGTATAAATAGATCAAACAAAATAAGTATTTGATTCATAAACTGAACATTCCATTTACTAGGGGAAAAATAAGTCATCAACAAGCAAAGAAATATCACATGACCACTGACTAGAGAAATCCGTTTTGAATCATCTCAAATCTACAAAATTAGATTTGTTCCGTATAAAATCTAAGCTGAAAGGCAAACTGTATTTGTGATTGATGATAGTCAGAATGTATATGAAAAATAAAAGTGATGAACAGGATAAAAATTTTTAGTCCATAGAATACAACTCAGAGCATAAGCCATTAGCCCTTATTTTCATATTCAGATGGAGAACTTATGGGCAAGGGTCCATTTATATTCATTTGGTCTATAGTAGTTGTGACAGGGAGATAAAATATTTTGTCTAGAATGTTGTTGTGAGCATTCCATGTCAGAAACATAGACACATTTGTCTCTTTCCACAATGTCAGAATGTAAGGAAAAACAATGAACTAAAGACTGCATAAACTCTGTGCCTTTCAACTTGCCACATACTCCTGATTTCCCCTGATACTTGGTTATATTCTTAACTAAAAAATTAACTCTTTCATCACACATTACACACCACAGAACAAATATGAAGACTAAAATATGGCTCTAAAGTGAGAAAGAACCCATAGCAGTGTTTGCAAAATTCCACTTTGATCTGACTAAAAGGCAGAAGTAAAAGTGTAATACCTAAAAATGTCATTGGGTATAATTTAGTCAGATAAAATTGTCTTAGAGTCAAGCCCAGTACTTGAGATCAGAGTTGAGCTAGCCTCAGTGCTAAGTATAGCTGTCCAGATAGGCTCATATTTGGACCCTGGAAGCTGGAGTGTTAAATACAGAATCAAGTAGAGATGAGTGACCATCAGATAGCAATTCAAGTAGATTGTGTTATCAGTATGGTACCACATCAATGAGCTGAGCTGGATCCTTTGGGACAATTGAAGTTTTCTGCTTGTGAGTCCATTGAAACACAAGTGAGGTGGCCATCTATGGTCATGATAGTGTCATGGGTCTTCTACATAGTATTCAAGTGAGAGAGTTGTACCCTTTTTTCCATCTTGTATGTTCAATCAGCTCTAGAGTCTGTTTTTTTCTACTATAATGACACAATACCTGGGTAATCATAAGATCCCATTTTAATTGATGAATGTATATAGAAGATGCATTTTTTAGGATTAAATTATTGCTCTGACTTATGCCTCCCAAGAGGTACCAGAGCAAATCAATTTACTTTTATGTTTGTAATGAATATGTAGTAAATGGTGCTCTTATATTTTGGTCAACTTTAAGAATGGCATATATAGCTTGTCCATACTAGCCTTTTTTTTTGTCCTGGGAATAATTTTATTCCTGCCCATCATGTTAAAGCTTGTCTTTAACAACATCAAAATGTTGGCAGCTAAAGTACATGGCTTGAACCTGATAATGGACACTCAGACAGAATTATTAAACTAACAGGCTGACAAGCCAAGGACAGGTAAGATTCTGCATAGAGCCTTACCAGCCTAAGACAAATGTGCAATGCCTTTGATAATGCATATTTCATGGTGTGTAAAGGAAGGCATTCTTGTCAGAATGACCTAAGACAGGCTCAGTCTTGTTAATAAAATAAAAAATGAGGAGAGGCTGAGAGCCTTTAGAGCTGCTTGGCAAGAATCTGACATGGGCCAAGGACAAAGAAATGGGCTGCTTGACAGGAATATGACATTGGATAAGGACAAGGAAGTAAGCTTCAGGCAGGGACCTGACATTAGGCTAGAACAAAGAAGTAATTTCAGGCAGGAATCGAAATCTTAGGATAGAACAAAGAAATCATTTCATACAGGAAGCTAAATTTTAGGCTAGAACAAGGAATTTGGCTTCAGACATGAAAATGATTTTGGGCTAGGACAAGGAGGAAGGCTCAGATATTTTGGCCATCTTGATAAGCCCATACAAACAGTGATCACAGGAGTGTTGACTGAATTGTGTTTAATGCCTTTCATGTTCTTTGACAATTTGTGTTTATTGTCTTGCTTGTTCCTTGACTATTTGCATCTATTGTATTGGTGGATCCTCAATCTAGAACTGACCTTAATACATGCATGTAATTAAAATGGTATAAAAGCAAAAAGGAGGAGGGGGATGGGATAGGGGTTTCTAGGGAGGGGAAATGAGAGAAGGGGATGACATCAGAAACGTAAATATATAAAATATCCAATAAAAATGAAATAAAATATGAAGTATTCTAATAGATAGATAGATAGATATAGATATAGATATAGATATAGATATAGATATATGATATAGATATAGATATAGACTTAATGCAAAAGTCACAACCTGTAATTCTACTGGATAGTACAATATGCAGCAACATAGAGCAAATCACAGCTATACCTCAAGAAAGCACTACAGCAACCAAAAATTTGGCAAAGTATTTAAATGATCACTATGTATACTGGTAATAGGAACATAAAGTAGTAAGATCTATATGGAAGCAAATTTATTTGTATCCTCAACAAACATAAACTTGGTGACATTTGATTGACAGTAAAAGTCTATGCAAGAACAAACAAATTCCAATATACACACATCATATATACATAAATATATGTATATGTGTGTTATATATGTACATTGATATGTATATGACTATAATATATATTCTATATGGAACTATATATATGTAAATGTATTATTTATGAAACTTTTTTATACAGTACCATATTTAATAGGATAGCACTCAAATTTACCCATATAGTTGTCAATAAATGTCAGAATCTAAGCCTAGCATATAACTTTTCAGACACTGTCAGCCATTTGCCTCATCTGTGATGAATGAACTCTTAGAAGCAAGGACCAAAAGACTTTTTTCATAGTAGATGCTAGAAAGAATGTGGAAAAAAAGGAACACTCCTATATTGTTGGTGAGATTGCAAGATGGAAATCAGTCTGGCAGTTCCTCAAAAAATTGGACATAGCATTACCTGAGGACCCAGCTATACCACTCCTGGGCATATACCCAGAAGATGCTCCAACATATAACAAAGACATATTCTCTACTATGTTCCTAGCAGCCTTATTTATAATAGCCAGAAGCTGGAAAGAACCCAGATGCCCTTCAAGAGAGGAATGGATACAAAAAATGTGGTACGTTTACACAATGGAGTATTAAAAAAATGAATTTGAAAAATTCTTAGGTAAATGGATGGAGCTAGAAAATAGTTATCTGAGTGAGGTAACCCAGTCACAAATGAACACATATGGTAATCACTAACTGATAATTGGATATTAGCACAGAAGTTCAAAATACCCAAGATTCAACTCGCAGACCATATGAGCTCATGAAGAAGGAAGACCAAGTGTGAGTGCTTTGGTCCTTCTCAGAAGGAGTAACAAAATACTCAAGGGAGCAAATTTGGAGACAAAGTGTGGTACAGAAACTGTAGGAGGGGCCGTCTGGCACTATTCCACCTGGGTATCCATCCCATATGCAGTCACCAAAGGTAGAAGCTGATGTGGATTTCAGGAAGTGCAGGCTGACAGGAGCCTTATATAGCTGTCTCCTTAGAGGTCTCCCAGAGTCTGACATATTCAGAGGCAGATGCTCACAGCTAACTATTTAACTGATCATGGGGTTCCCAGTGGAGAAGTTAGAGAGAAGGAGCTGAAGGAACTGAAAGAGTTTTGCAGCTTCATGAGGAGAGCAACAATACCAACCAACCAGAGCTCTAAGTGTCTAAACCACCAGCCTGGAAGCACATATTGATGGACCCATGGCTCCAGCTGCATATGTATGGGAGGATGGCCTTGTACGGCTTAGGTGGGAGAAAAGATCCTTGGTCTCATGTAGGCTGGATGCCCAGTGTGCTGGAATTTGAGGGTGGGGAGGTGGGAATGGGGAGTGAGTGGGGGAACATCCTCATAGAAGCAGGGGGGAATGGTGTAAGGGTATAACATCTGAAATGTATAAAATATCCAAAAAAATTTTTTTAAAAAGAAATATTATGTGGCAAAATTATGCTAATAATATGTATCCACATATTTATGTACATGTATCTATATTTGCATATACATGCATATTTGTATGAAACAACTAATAATATAAAAAAGGCCATAGATATTAAATAAAGTAAGGAAAGTTTTGTGTTTGGAGGAGGATAAGGAGTGAGGAATGATATAAATAAAATTTAAAAAATAAAAAACTGAAAAAATAAAATCAATTCAACAAAAATACCTCTAAGCAAATAAAAATATCAAACCTTACTCAAATATTATTGCATCAACATAAGTTCAGACAGTTTTCTAGATTAGGAAAGACCCAAATGCAAGCTACACACTAATTTCCCAATAAATATACACATGTAGTATTAAATGAAATGCAAGCAGACTGAATTCATTAATAGAGAACAAAAGTATTTACCCTATAAGGAAAGAGCTGTTTCTCAGATAAGCAAAGAGATTTCATCTCTCTACAGTCAGAATAGTTCAAAATTTTAAGAAAATTAAAGATGAGTTCAATATGTAGATCTGGCTACAGCTGGAGATATCACATGGCAAAACTTAGCTAATTTTTTTTACAAAGCACTCATATTAATGAATAGGAATTGTGTGTATTTGTGAGTACATATGTATATACTTGTATGTGTGCATGTTTTATATGTTCATGTGTGGTGGTATACATATGTTTGTTCATACACATGAAAAGTCCAGAGATAGACATCTGGCATTTTCAGTCATTCTCCATCTTTCTGTCCTACTGGGTCATGGGATTACCTCAGTTTATTTTAACATTTATTTTTCATTTTAAATTATGTGTATGTATTGTGTGTTAATGTGAATTTGTGCACATAAGCACAGATTCTCTTGAATGCAAAAAGAAGGTAAAAAAGCCCTTGAGGCAAGAGTATGGGTTCTTAGAATCAATTTTGGTCCACTGAAAAAGCTGCCAGAGCTTCTAATTGCTGACATTTCTCCAGTCTTTATGTTTCTTAAACAATGAGTTCTCTGTCAAGGTGATAGTCAACTACTACCCTCCCAGACATTCTGTGATACAGCGGTATTTTTCTCCACATCTGCCCTATTTGCCATGACATTCATGTTTTCACCTAAACATACAACTGGATTTTCAGCTAGAGATGAATGTATATCTCTGGAGCAGGACTACCTGTATCTTGCTGCCTTAGCTATTGGAGTTTTTTTTTTTTTTCCTCTTGTCTACCAGGGAGCTATGTGACAGAAGCTGTATTTTCGTCACTTTTTTCCATAGATTGGCCTAACTCTTCCTCTGTATATTTTGATTATCCTTTAATTACCTTAATGGATGAGTTCCAATACTCACTTATTCAAATCCATTCTTCTTTCCCCCCCCCCTTTTTTTCCTTGTCTTACTTTCCCAATTCCCTCACCCTCCTACTTCACCTCTTTTCTTGCCTTTTCTTCTGGAACAATGCTATTTTTAATTATTATTATTTTCTTCTTCAACAAATTACAGAGAGTGATCTAGCTTGCCATCTTAAACAAAAGTCACAACAATATCATTAAAATTACTTTTCAAGCATACGTCTGATATTATGAGATTTGACATTCAAATATCTGCCCTGAGTTATGAGTGTTAAATAAAAATAGCTTCGGTTCTCTCGAATGGAACAAGACTGTTTATTCTATTGAGGAAGTGTTATATGTACATAAAGTAGAAAAAAAGTAAATATGGCCCTTCTTTAGGAATAAAGCAGAATAAACATAATAAAACAGAAAAGCAATTCCAAGACAATGCCCTATCTCTTATCAAGAAAACAGAGGTGTTTTAATTACACAAAGATGATTTAAATGCTGCCCATTTAACCACTGGAGGGAAATATTATTAATGCAAAGAAACCATTAATTTTGAAGAAGAAATAAAACTGAGCTCCAGTCAACTTATTCACATAAATATTGTTTTGATTCAATGAAGAACCATTGAGCATTTGAGAGTTGCAATGTTTAGGATGCATACTAGGATGAATAGCTCAAAGATCTGCTCAACTAGAAAGCAAATAAAAGTGTAATGCTGGATCTATTTATACAGTCACTGAGATATGTGGAACAGCAATGAAGAAGACACAGTAGACTGAGCTCTAAAATATTCACCTTAGTATTTGAAGAACAATGAATCTGAGGCTTTCCAGGTAGAGAGCCATGATAGTATTTAGTATTGGTGAGGTCAAATAACAAAATATAATAGGAACCTTGGTGATATTAATGATTTAAAAGAGGGAAAGATAAACTTGTGAAAACCAGGTGTGGAGGCACTTTAGAGAACTGGAGGGTGTAGTGTTTGAAAGATATGATTAATATACTTTGTATAAATTATATACATTTAAAAGAATGAATAAAATATTATTTAAAGACAGATATAATTTTATTTGCATGTTATTTTTAGCTTTCAAGCTTGCTACATCACAAAAGAAAAAGTCTAAAATTGAAACTCTCTCTTCTTCCTTACACTCAACTTACATGAACGACTATCTCGGTCAGCTGTAGCAATGACTGAATCCTGGACTCTAGCCCACACCACAGTTCTCACAGGCCATGGGCAATGGTTCCATAGGTTTAGCTGTCAGGTCCTCAGGCTTTTGTTTTCTTACTTTCACCCTCACACTCCATTTACATCTTCACATGTGGAGAAATTTCTCCTTATAAGTAGATGTAGAAAATCCTTTGCTTATGTAGAAGTTCAAGAAGGCTACAAATTAGCCCTTTACACACACACACACACACACGCACACGCACACGCACACGCACACGCACACACACACACACACACACACACTGGCCTCATAATAATACCTCCCTTTATAGAGACTTTTCAAGGGCTTTTTTTCCCTATCCATGTGGTATTTGGAGATTAATGGGAATGGTGTCCACATATTTGTGTGTCGGCCAAACTATACCACTTATCTGCAGCCAGTGTCAGGGCCTTATGACGATTAATCACCTCTCTGGTCCCTGAAATAAAATCTGCATTGTACACTTCTTGGACCGAAGAGAGGAATGGGAATGGTATGGTTTGGGGCTGCTTCTCATCATTAATTTTCAATTATGACTTCAAGAACTATCCCAGTTAAGCCTCACATTGGAGGGCAGAGGGTAAAAAAGCTCCAGGGAAGATTAATAAGGGCCACATGGAGGGAGAAATCTGGGAATTATAAAGACTTTTTTTTTTAGAAGTGAAAAATAATACACAATTTATAAAGTTTCTCACAGGGCAGTATAAAATGTATCCAAACTAAAGTCACAGGAAGGGCAAAACAAAGAGGCTTTTTAAAAAAAACTATAAATAAAAGGAACTGAGCTACAGCCTGGCTTGAAATTAAAGATGTGAACCCACATTTTGTGACTATTTAAGATCATTGTTTTAATTTACAATACCTTTATGACTATTTCTCTACTGAAACTTTTCTCAGTGTGAGGATATTGTTATATTGCTTTGAGAAGTTTGTTCTTAGTCTCTCCTTCTGGTGTGAATGAGCAAACCTAGAAACTCCTCTTAACAAGGGGTGATGGATAAGGGAAACATATTTAAGAATTTAGAAATGGCTTTGCTAGAACATATTAGTCTTGTAACATCTTAAATATTTTAAATAAATATTTTGAACAGAAGTAACTGAATACACAGACAAATCTTATAACATATTATAGTTTAAAGAGAGCATAGTTGATATCCTACTGTCCAAGTCCATCTCTAAGTCCATAATGCATTTGAGTTTTTAGCAATTGAACATGAAAACACTTATCTTGAGTTGTATATGTACATTATAATGAAGATATAATTTGTTGACAGAGAATACTATCACAAGAATACATACATACTATTAACCATACTGGATATCACTTAAATTTAGATAGACATTCCGTTCAAAAACTACATTCCTTTGTGTATATGTGTGTATATGTGCATATATGATTGTATTTGAGAGAGAATGAGTGTGTTTATGTATGTATGAGTGTGTTTACAAGTATTTGCATATAGAGGCCAGAGAACATCCCTGATATGGGGTTCCTAAAATGTCATTCATTTGATTATTGAGATAGAGTCCCTTACTCACCTAAATGTTACCAAATATACTTATTAGTCTGAGTAGCTAGCTAGCCTCTGGCATCTACCTATCTCAAGTATTCCCAGTACACTAGGCTTTTATACATGTGCCAGTGGTTCAAACTCAGATCCTTGTTTGTGCAAGGCAAACAGTACAGATTGAGGCATTTCTCTATTCTCCCACCAAAAACTACAGTCTTATTTCATTCTGTTAATCTTTAAAAATATCCTTAATTGGGTTATTCTGGTTTTTTGAAGGTTAGTTTCTTAAGTTATTTATATATTTTGGATATTAGTCCTCTATCTATACAGAGCTAAACAGAATTCAAAATATAGAGGCATAGTGGGGGGGGGGTGGGAAAGAGCATCTTCTAAGGCAGTGGGGATGAGAAATGGGATGAGGAATTATGGGGGTAGAGACCAGAAAGGGGCATCTGCTGGATTTTAAATAAATAAAAATAATAATAAGAAGAAAACATAACCTTACTCTAAATGTTTGAAAAACTCAGCTGTTACCTGCAAAATCTCTGTAAGTCTATCTATTCTACACTTATTATTTTAAGCTGCTCATCTACAACATCTCTGTGTATTTTCATATGATCCAGCTATAAGGTATTTTCTCATTAATGATAAATATTGGAGGGCCCAGCCCACTGTAGGTGGTGCCATTCCTGTCCTAGTAATCCTCAGTTCCACTGGAAAAATGGCTAAGCAAGACATGAGGACCAAGCCAGTAAACAGCACTCCACCATGAGCTCTCCATCTGTTCCTTCATACAAATTCCTGCCCTGTTTGAATTTCAGTCCTGACTTACTACCATGGTAATCAGTGGTCTGGAAGCACACACCAAATAAACCCTTTCAACCCAAGGTGCTTTTGGTCATGGTGTTTCCTCACAGAAATAGTAACCCTAACTAGGGCAGTTCATCCTTCTCACATTCCATCATTAACACACTCATAATTCTATCCAGTTTTTATAAAGAAATCAGTGTTCAGTAGGCTAAAATCAGGAATATTTGTTCCATTTTAGCTTTGAATACCCATGGATTGTGATAACACTAATTATCATGAGGTTTTTGTCCAAGATTAAAGATAACGTATTAATATAAAAGATTTATTTCTTTGAGATATGAAATTGAGTTTCAAAGTGTTGAAGACAAAGTAAAGAAGACATCTCAAGATCTGTTGGGAGGAAAATGCAATGTTTACAGATAAAAATGCTGGGTTTTGCCACAATTGAACCCCTACAGTTGTGTTATGCTTTAGTATTAATTTGAACACCTTAAAGGAGCTGTTTATTTTCTTAATCACTGCTGATATCAATCCTCAGTGTAAGGTGAGTCTTGAGAAAGGCAGGAATGGGAATGGTGCTGACTCAATAAGGACTTGAAGCAAGTAGTAGATGAAAACTGATAGTTCAGGTACTTGCTCTGTTTTCTGACAATTCTTAGTATTTTTTTATTCTTTTTCTTCTTCTTTTTTTCTTTGTTTCTAATCTGCTTTGATACCATTTTAATTACATGCAAGTATTAAGGTCAGTTTTAGGTTGAGGAACTAGCAATACAATAGATACAAATAGTCAAGGAACAAGCAAGACAATAAACACAAATAGTCAAAGAACAAGCAAGGCAATAAACAAAGTCCAGTGATCACTCTTTCTAAGGGCTTCTCAGGATGACTAAAATATCTGAGCCTACTTTTCTGTCCTAGCCCAAAGTCATTTTCATGTCTGAAGCCTACTTCTATGTTCTGCCCTAAGATTTAGACTCTTGCCTGAAATTACTTCTTTGTTCTAGCCTAAGATTTAGATGCCTGCTTGAAATTACATCTTTCTTCTAGCCTAATGTCAGCCTGAAGCCTTCCTTGTCCTTGGCCAATGTCATATTCCTGTCAAGCAGCCCATTTCCTTGTCCTTGGCTAATTTAAGATTCTTGCCAAGCAGCCCCCAAATCTCTGTGCCTCTCCCCCATTTTTTTTTAAAAAGACTGAGCCTCTCTTAGGTCATTCTGACAAGAATACCTTTCTTAACCATCATGGAATAAGCATTATCAAAAGCAATGTAACTTCTGTCTTAGGTTGGTAAGACTATGCAGAATCTTACCTGTTCTTGGCTTGTAAAACTGTTAAATTAATAACTCTGTCCATTTTCAGTTTCAAGCCATGTACTTTAGCTGCCAATATGTAAGACAAGCTTTAACAGGATGGGTAGGAATAAAATTATTCCCAGGACAAAAAGTGCTAGCATGATCAAGCTGTATATGCCATTCTTGAAGCTTGACCAAAATGCAAATACTGACCTCAGGCCATGGATAATTTTATCAGCAGTATCTGATTACATCAATGCTCAGCAGAGCAGCATTCTTTAAACCCATAAGCTCACTATGCAAAGTTAAAACATACAGTGAAGTGTCAGAATTTTGCCAAATACACTGCAAGTGTCTTTAAACTTTTTCCTAATTATAATGATTTCATTGTAAATTTTAGAAGTAATACAAATCCAATGGTATTTGGTATAACACTTGAGATGGCTTCTTACTCTTAAACTCTGAACTTCCCCCCAATAATTTGAATAGGATAAAAAGCATCAATCCATTGTCCCAGACACCTATCTAAGTTCTTCAGCTTAATTCTTAAGAATAATAACCTGAGAAATCCTGAGCCCTGTCTTTTATGTCCTACATCTATATCATCAAGATGCTGATCATTGTTAATAATTATCAAAAAGTCTTAAATTTACATAAACTCTACGAGACCCAGATCAATAATGCCAACCTCTGTTTCCTCAGAGCAGAACTGAGCACAACGCAAAAGCACCTTTTCTTGTAGGTTTACACAGCCTGTTCTTCACAGCTAGCTTTGCAAAGTTCTTGTGGTTTCATGGTATAGCAGAAAGCAGTCTTTTTTATTTAAAAAAAAAAAAAAACTATTTTCATATAAAAACAGAAAGATAGCAGACTATTAAAATTAAAATTATTGATTCCTTACAAAAATTTTGACTTTATGTAAGTAAAATAGTTAGCTCTCTCAATCCTTCCAGACATTAATATCTCCAATTCTTCAAACAGCTGGAAAAACAGAGTACTAACTTTTATATGCTTCTACATCATCTTTTAATTCTCTAATATTAATTAATTTTCTCATTCTAGCAATTTCATAGCCTCATGTACTCTTCTTGTAATACTATTTATTTGTAAATCATATATAATTTCCTATTTTTCTATCTATACATTTTCTTCCTGAGACCACTTTAACTCTATATCTTTCATGTCCCCAAGTTCACCCTTGCTAATTAATGTAGCAGTCATTGGATCAGAGGATACATGTATCTCCTCATACTTCCACATTCAAGGCTAATCCTGGCAGTGAACTATTTATACAAAGGACCATGTAGGCTTTTATGGCCCTTGTGGTTACATTGTCTAGATACTTTCCCATGGCCCCAAAGGCCAAGCAAAGGGCCTGTTCCTCATCCTCCACAGTTGTATGACCATCTCCATTTCTCATTTCTGTAAAATGCATCTGTTTTCATTATTATGGTGTGATTAATAATGGGAGAAGTATATTCCCAGGAAGAAAGATTGAAAGTAAAGCAGTGAAGACAGCAGATCAGCTTCAGGGCAACAGCAACCATCAGCTTATGTGGGGATCATGGGGATCAACAGTCTGGCAATGCTCCAGAAGCAGGGAATGTGTCACACCTCCTCTTATGCAACCATGGCAGACCAAGAATTTTCTCCTATTTGTTTTATTCAAGAGTATGCATGTCCATCATAAGTGAATTTAATGTGCACCAGATCAGGTTGATGAAGACTAGAAGAAGAAACAATACACAGAAAAATAAGGTCAGAGCCCTTCCTCCATTAATCAACAGAATAGTCCAGAGTGATGAGGACATGTTTTCAAACATTATAGATGCAAAGGCCCCAGACACTTTCTCCACAAAAAAAAAAAATTAGATCCACTGTATGAGTCACAAATTTCAAATATAGTTTGATGCAAATTGTCAATGTCAATAGACAACTGAGTATTATTTCATAATCCTTAAAGGTGAGATTGAATTTTATTCTATTCATACTCAGAAATATACTTTAAAGGAGTAACACAGACCAAGCAGATCAATGAGTGACATTGAGCTGAAAACCCAGTTGTAATATATTAAATTTGGTTTCCCATAATGAGAACTGCTTCCTCTGAAGCATTGGGTCTATCCTGAAGACCCCCTGTTAATTGTATCTTGCAAGAGTAATACAAATGAATCATTTTTTGATAATTGATCTACATGATGAGCAGTATGAACTTTCCTGACTAAAGATGTGGTAGATAATGCAAAACTATAGATTTCTCTAATTAATGCAGAGATTCCTAATATCAAGGCTGCCACAAATCCTTTTGACCTTTTAGGCATTAAAGTGACTTTATGAAGAGCCTCAATTCCAAGATTAGAAAACCAAGAGACAGTAAGGATAACAGTCAATAAAAAATAAGATGGCTAATGGAGTCTGGCATAAACCTCTTTACAATAAGGCCCATTACAACTGGACAAAGCACAGTTACTACATGTATAATATCTTTACAGAAGACTTTCTTATTAACCAAGTCTGAAGCCCATTCATGTCTTTAAAGAGTTAACTTTAAGTTTCTATTCTGTTCCAGTTTTCAGTTTGACGTAGACGTCTGATTTTTGAGTAATAAGAATTCTATTCCAGGGAATGAAAATGGCAAATTTCATGAAAAATGATCCTGGGTTGGTGGAATTTTCAGCCTTATTTTCAAGGTTCATTACGATTCTTTTATGTTGTTAAGCCGATGTCACTAAATGTGCATTTATGGTTGTATAATGCCAACGAAAACCGCTGGAGAACAGGAGATTTACGTAGTCAGTGTGTGAGAGGAAATCCCTCATTCAGTGACCACAGCATGTGTTAAATCTCAAGTTTGATGAGACTGACACTTGCCTTTATTTATAACGACAGCTGCCTATAAGCTGTGCAGACAAGCAAGATTAAGAATTTCCTGATATGTTTTCTCGGAAGATCATGTGACAGGAAGGACTTGAGATTTAGCTATTATTATAAAAAATACAAATTCTCCTTCCTATGAAGTACCTCTAAAAGGTAATTGTAGCAATTGACAATTTAAGGCGTGAGGTGGAAGAGAGATAAGCATAGTTAAAAATTAAGAAATGCTGGAACTTCATGCCAGAAAATGCACCAATAAAAGTTATCTTTTCTTTATTAGTAGTTAAATAAGATTCATATCAAGAAGAGTTTATGGTTTTTCTATGCTCAGAGAAATTTTTAAAAGAAGAAATATTATAATCTTCAAAATTATTTCTTGAGTCAGGAAAGGTTGCTCAGCATTTAAGAGCACTGGTTGCTTTCCCAGACATCCAGATTTCAATTCTCAGCAACCATATGCTAACACATGACCATCTATAAAGGGGTCTGATATTCTTTTCTGGTATGCAGGTATACATGAAGACAGAGCATTCCGACATTTTGAAAATCCATAAATAAATATAATCTTTAATCTATTTCTTATGGAATGAAAAGATAGTAGAGAAAAAAACTGGACAATATTGAAAAGAAAATTGGAAAAATAGAGAAGAGGACAGAAGAAGTATATAAGGATAAAAAAATGGCCTACCGATTAATTTATGATAACCCATATTAAAGACATGCCTTGAGTTGCTCAATTATTGTGACCCAGAGAATCTATATGCATTGATGGTGAACACATTTAATCATCTATAACATTGATCTAACTTGGACCCTAAATTATGGCTTATTAAGGACAAGAAGGATATAGCCACTGTCTTTATAATAGTGTTTGAAGTATAATAAGCAAAGTTTATTTGCTAAAATAAATATTTGCAGAAATAGTGACTGACCATTTAAAGTAATTATGTAAGTGCTCAAGGCAGTCAAAAATTCTGACTTGGAGCCTGGTGCCTTTTCCATTCTTTCCTTACAGTCTACATTTTTCCCAATGGTGATGGCAAAAATTGTACTCATTCTCTGTCTCTTTTGTACATATACCAATTTCTGCTATTTACAAAACTTCTATGTTACGATTTTTCTTTCTTTTGTTTAAAGAGACTTGACCTCTGTTAAGAGTTGACTTGTGTCTTCCACAAATCCATATGTTGAAATTGTGAACTATAATGCTACAGAATGTATTTAGAATGACATATTCAGACCTAATTAGTGAAATTGCCTAGAGGCCCCCATTGAAATGAGTTGGACCTCTATCCACTGTGATTAAGAATCTCATGAAAAAGGAATAAGACAGAGAGAAAAGGATGAGTGTAACATAGAGAACAGAGGTACACTTTCTGTAACCAACCAACACTACAATTCCAAGAAAGCCATCTTACAAAACCATTTTCCATGGCCCTAAGAGAGCAAGAGCCTTGTCAACAGTTTATTTTTAGATTTTTTGGCCTCTGGAGCTGTGAAATACCATGTGTCTGTTGTTAGCTGGGTAGTCTGGTCTCTGTGTTATGAAAGTTTTGCAGTCCGATGTAAAGGAATTGATACATGATAAAAATGGTAAAGTTTATACATGTGGTAATACCATTATATTAGGAAAAAACTTCTCTCTGGGAAATAATGTCTCTGTGTCCACTATGCATGGACACTGTAGAACTTGCTGTAGGATATTTTCCTTCCTTTGTGTGAGAAAGATTTAAAGGGGAGTAACTAGAATCTCCTAAGTAGGCAGCTTTCTCTCTGTGCTGCTATATGTTTCAAGTTTATACCTAAGAAATAAAGAAAAACACTGAAACTTGTAGTTTCTATTGGATTGCTACTTGAGAAAGTATATACTTTAAAATTATTTAATAACTTGATCTTATTAGTAAATATGTATGAAAGGTCTAAGCTCAATTTTAGTATGCATAGGAATTATATAGGAATAAACATAGATGCCTCATACATATATGCTTATTCAGTATCTACAATACCTACTAAACCAGGAATTGAACTTAAAATACATTTAGAAAAATAGTTTAGTTTTAGGAATTTAGAGAGAAATACATAGAAACGCAATTAGCGTATTAACTCTAGAAATGCTAGGGTAAGCTGTTTCAGGTACTTGTGAACAGAGATGAAGAAAATACTGATATCAATGAGACATTGCTTGAAAGAAAAACTGAATGTGCTCAGAATGTGCTCATTCAAACTAATAACTGAGAGAGAATTCATAAATCTGATGGCATTAAAACTGAACTTTTCAAAATAAACATGAATTTATTCAACTGAGAAAATATAAAAGGGTAGGAATCACCAGCCTATGTATACTTATACAGACATAATGTATATGGTGATCTGAAGACAAAGGGCAAATTTATGTACAAATATCAGAAGATAAAGCTAGGAAACAAATGAGGCTTAAGGCTGAAACACTGAAAGACATCACTAAGACTGACAAGTACCTATCTTATATGTTCTGCAAAGGAGAAGATTTAGGTTTCATCAGACACATTCTTATGTTTAATCAAAACAAGTTTTAAAGTCATCGTAATTTTTAATCCACATCTTCTCTTCTTTGATCAGAATTGTGTCAGTGTATCAGAAGCCTGCTCACTTGGTGACTGAGTTTGAAATAGCTGGGACTTCACCTATGGGTAAATATTCTTCTTTAGGCCTGAAGATTCCTGAACTCCATATTGTCTTAAGACAGGTATAAATTTGGTATGTTCTGTGTTCATGGATACTATACTTACAACTATCTCTCTTGATTAGCAAGCACTAAATCCAGATTTGATTCCTTATTTGGGCATTATTTTATGCTCTGCACATTACAGTCCCCTCATTTGCTTGGATATTCCGTTAGTCTCCTCAGTGTGTCCTGGGGACCACCATATTGTTTTATGACAAGTGGAAGCTGCCCTAGCAATTCTTTCAGTAAGCTACAGGCTACTAAGCATGTTGTCCTATTTAATATGAGCAGCTTCAGGAACACTAATAGTTGTTGAACATTGATAATGAGATACACATTGATCTGCGGGCTCACATAATTGATCCTCATTAAATATGTTAGTATTTTATAGCTTAAAATTTTAATGTCCCTTAGAAATATGTTTTGTGAAAGCTGGGACCCTACACCATAGGAGATGGTGAAACAATGGTGAGGAATTTTCAAACTATGTCAGATCATGGTCTGTTTTTCCTTCCTGATGCTCACAACTAAAATAAACTCCTTCTTCAATATCATGATGTAGAAGGCTGCCACAGAACAAAGCAGCAGATTAAGTAAGCTGTTGGAAACCTTTAAAATACTGAGAAGAAATAATTGTTTTCCATTACATTGATACCTTTATTTCTTCTTTAACAATTTGTATCCTTTTGATGTCTTTTTGTTTTCTTATTGTTCTAGATAGCACTTCAAGTACTATACTGAATAGATATGGGAAGAGTGGGCATCCTTGTCTTGTCCCCAATTTTAGACATATTGCTTCAAGTATTTCTCTGTTTAATTTGATATCGGCTGAGGTTTTGCTGTAAATTGCCTTTATTATGTTTAGGTATGGGCCTTGAATTCCTGTCCCTACAATACTTTTAACATGAAGGGGTGTTATATTTTGTCAAATGCTTTTTCTGCATCTGAGGAGATGATCATGTGCTTTTTTTTCTTTGAGTATGCTTATATAGTGAATTACATTAATGGATTTTCATATATTGAACCAACCTTGCATCCCTGGGATGAAACCTATTTGATCATGATGAATAATGGTTTTTATGTTTTCTTGAATTTGGTTTGCAAGAATTGTGTTGAGTATTTTCGCACAGATGTTCATAAGTGAGATTGGTCTGAAGTTCTCTTTTTCCATTACATTGGTAAAGAAAAAACTAACTTTTGTGTTTAGTGATCTGAAAGGAAAGTTAACCAACACATTATACCCTGATATTTTGTTTTCAAGTTAAGATTGCCATTCTAAAAGACCTAGTGGATTTTGCAGAAAGTTACAACAGAGATATGCTGATATTTGGGGCCAGCTTCATAATGAATCTTCTTGCTGTACACGGGATCTGTAATTTTCAGCATTGAAGAGTATATTAGAAAGGTTTTAGACAACATTGTACCTGCACTGATACAGTATGCATCTTCTCTGTTTTGTTGTTTGTTTTTGTTTTGGGTTTGGTTCTGGTTTTTTAATATAAAGCTGAAAGGTAGCCAAGCACTGTTTCCAGAACTGCAGCTAAAATCCAACATCAAGGACAGACTAATTTGGGCATTTGTACATTTGCCAAAATTGTGAAGTCACTAATTTCCATTGACAAATTTTATTCCAATAACAATATAGAATGAAAAATTGTTAAATTTTTGTTTACAGATAAGAACTTAAGATGAGGAATAAGTTGAAAATGACTCAAGGACATGTGTGTAACACTGGTATTTGTTAAATATATAGTTAATATTTCTTAAAAGAAATAAAAAAGAAAGGGGCACATAAATCTCTGACATTTGTCAACATGTTCCAGTCTACTTCTTTTAGAACAGAAAGCAATAGAATGTCTCTATTTTTGCTATGAGGCACAATAAGCAATCAGGTACTAGATATTTCTGTGTATGGCTTCCAGTTTCAGATACAAAATAATAATATCTAGTTTTGATAAGTTATCTATGTGACTAACTATAAACCAAAGGAAATATTTCATATTCATGCCACAGATCGGGATCTAAGATTGCAAAAAAATCAATTATGATACTCGACAGGCCCTGGAAAATGCTAACTGCATGACAGAAGAAGTTGCTAACCATGAAGGTTCAATACAATCTTTCTTATTCATAAGATTAGAAAGTAGATAGGGAGTAGAGTTATATTTATAAGAAATAGCAAGATCCTGAGTTGGGACAAGTAGCTAGTAACAGTTTTGGTTTTTATTTTATAGAACTCCACACTCCAAGAACTACTTGCTAGAAGGGGAAGGACTAGCATATACAAACAAAAAAATGTTAAATAATCTACTTTGTTTAAGGTCATTTGAAGTAAGCCCCATGAGACATAGCAACAACTTTGTCAATAGACTCTAATGTGACAGCATCAAAGAGCTTATTAAAATGAATTACTTGAGAGGATTCATTGGTTACATTGACTGAGCCTGTAAAAACAAACCAAAATGAAGAAAAGCATAAACCAGCCTTGAAGTCATAAGGAAATAGGATATGTAGTGCCCGTGTCTATTTCAACAATCCAGAAGGACGATGTGCTACTAATCACATCTCCCAAATATGATGTACCTCAGTGAAGTGTGTGGCCAAGCCAGTGTCAGTGTTTAAATATGTAGGCAGCTTGCAAAATGGTTTTAATAAACAATGAGAATAATATTTAAATGTTGTGTTTTTTTTTTGAAATAATTCTAAATTGACAGAATGGCAGCAGTAATCCTCCAACTACAGCTTATATGATTTTCTATATTCTTAACTCTTCATGAGTGCTAAGGATTAACAATGATATATGATATTGGATAATCTATTACATTGTTTTTTAGATATTTTACTTATGTCCTTTTCTTTGGCTGTACTATTTTCCCTTCAATCTCACCCTACCAAAAATGTCATGCATTTCTTGTTGCCTTTATGTTTCTCTTGCTTTCTGTCTTTTCTCCCTTTCTTCCCTTTCTTAATTATACACACTCCCCCTTTATCTATTTCAGAAGTCCATGTCAGGTTTTATTCTTCTCACATAACATTCCTCACATTCACTTTGAGTTTGATGATGCTTTATCATCACAAGACAATTATTGTAGAATTTTAGGGAGAATACTAGAGTCAGATAAAATTTTATTTTATTAAGAGAAAAGATGACTAATTCTGAGTCTTGGTATCCACATGGATATATAATGTGTAGTAGTTAAATTAATTAGTTAGTAACCCAACATTCTATATTTTATTTTCTGGGTATTGGTTACTAAATCCAGTACACAATCATGGGAGTTGAATTACCTTATTCACTCTAGAAAACATGAATGAAAATGCAATATAGTCAAGGAACATAATAATTTATAAATACCTTGGGGTAAATTCACTAAGGCTGAGAAAGTATCCTATTGTTTTTTAAAGCTTTGACCACTGTTGCTGTTCATCTAATAGATACAAGAATTATGTCACTATTTTAAAAGTGATTTTCTTTTCAATCATCTTTCTACATTTATTACTCAGAGTTCTGTCTGGAATATCTGTGACTTTTCACTGTGCTTTATTTATGCAATCTTTTGATTGTGTTAATCTTTACATATAATCGTAGTCACATAATTTCATTATTATCCTCTATAATAGAATTTTGTAAATTAATTTTCATCATACTATTAAATATGCCATAGCTGTTCCATATTTAGTCACATTCACTTTATCTAGAGTTTATTGATATTTTTGTGGGTACAGACTAAATATAATAAAAACACTACCAAAATTGCCTTTCACTGTATGACTTAATAAACCTTTTCTAGGTTTTGTCTTTTTCTCCTTAAAGCAAGTGATGTTTTTACAGTTTTGTTTGTTTGTTTGTTTTGTTTTGTTTGTTGGTTTGCTTGCTTTTCAAAAATCCAAAACAGAAGAGTAAATTCTGCAAAGGAGATTTCATGTATCAAAATTGATACACACGAGAAAATTAACCAAGAGAAAAGGATCGAGATACAAGAAAAGGAAACTCTTACGGTACATCTGATGTGCAAAGTGGATTTCACCACCACTATGCCCTAAGTAGCAAGAGATACAATACAGAGATTTAAATGGTGGTTGTAGTCATTGTGAACTGTACTCTAAAAATCATAAGATAAAGTATACCAACAAAAAAGAATAAATGAGTAGGGTACAAAACTGGACACTTAATATGGTCCTGATTTTGTTTAAAGAAGATGAATGACTATACAGACAATGTGTACATACTCTTGCATACCTAAAGCATTACAAGTTTATGTGTGTGTACGTATATGCAGGTGACTAAACACAGGACATCACATCAATGAAAGCTGGTTTTAAGGCCATTATTTTTTTTTTTTTGGAGTCTGGCTTTTTATATGGGTGCTGAAATCCAGACTCTGGTTGTCACAAGTGGAATGCAAGCTGGTATAACCACTGAGATATCTCTCTAGATTCCAATTCAACCTATAAGTGTAAAGGGATACACTCCTGTAGCATTTTGGTGCCTGATAATTTATATAGTATATACAAAGATTATTTACTGAACATAAAATAACTTCCAGCAATTAATGCTTGGAGCATAAAGTTGTTCTTTATGCTCACATGCACTAGTGATGGTTTCTAGGCTGAACAATAGTAGTGAATAGTTGATAATTTTAAAAGTGAGACAACAGTAAATCTTGAATCTTTAATCAAGCTGGTAAAAGTGATGATGAGACAGAAGTACTTGACTAAAATACCAGAAACCAGAATGTTTTGGGTGATAAAAATCTTTATTAAAACTGAACTATTTTATTCACCCATGTGAGCAGTTAGCTGTTCATTACAAATAGTATAGGTCACCTGAAAAACACATAGAATAATTGTAACTGCTCTAGAAGCCTTTGAAGCTATAGATGGAGCCAGTGGGAAATTAGCCAGATTGCCATTCCAGCTGAAAGGTGCCTGAAGGCCCAAGCAGCCGGTGTAATTATGCAAGCTTCGTGAGCCTTGAATATTTTGTAATTGTAATGTGTGCTCTCAGCCTTCATAAAGTTCTCAACCAACCTGCATCCTTTAAGCTGCTCACTGGCCTAAGGCTGAGTAATGGAGTAGGAGAGAAAACAAATATTTCATAATTTTTTTTCATAACAGAGGTTTCTCTGCCTGTGTTTGTGGCTTACACTCACACTTTACTCTTCAGTGCACAGCCTGGCTCAGAAACAATGCCCTTTGAATGGAGCCTTTGCCTAAAGAACAGACATACACACAGCTGTGTGTGATTATGGAAGCTGAGTAATAAAATAGGCCAGCTGGGGACAGGAAGGGGTCGCTGATAAGATAAGGGCCTCATCAGTGTCTTAAAGTTTCAGGGCAGGATTCTGGGGTACATAAAAAGGATTCAAGTAGAATGAATGTGGACCTTCATTGTGGGAGTAGAATAACTAAAAAAAAATGGTAAAGAGAATATGCTTCTAATTGTTAAAGTTACTATTGCTGTGATGTAACACCATGAACAAGGCTACATAAGAAGGAAACGGCTTATTTGGCTTACACTTCAACATCACTGTTCACCCTGTAGAATGTCATGGTAGAAAGTCAAACAGTGCAGGGACTTGGTGTCAGGAGCTGAAGCAGAAGTTCTGGAGGAATACTGCTTACTGGCATGGTAAACCTGCTTTCTTACAGAATACAGGACCACCAGCCTAGGGGTGGCCCCACCCACAATAATCTGGGTCTTCACCCATCATTCACTAAGAAAATGCTTTTCAGACTTGCCTAAAACCCAGTATTATGAAAGCATTTTTTCTAAGTTTGCTCCTCTCAGATGTTTATAGCTTAAGTTGACATAAAACTAGCCAGTATGAAAATTTTACAATCCAAATACCATCACAGTTACAAAAGACCAAACCCTAAATGAAGGAGAAAATTATCATTCTCATAAGAAAGCTTTCTATTGCCTTTTTACTTGTGTCTGGAGAAGGAATTCCAGATGAACTGAGAATAAAGAATGAATGAGTGTGTTCCATCCAACTCAAAAAGTGAAATGTTTCTTGTGTGTGACCTTTGATTCTTCTGTAGATCCCTTGCCAAAGACAGCACTAGAGACAAGGAGCATATGTCTGGGAATATTCAGCACCAAGCACTGCGTGTGACATTCACCTTAAAATTTGAAAGGAGGAGATCACATTAAGAATGTAGAGCAATTATCAATTCCCTCATACACAGTTCCCCATGCACACAAAGCTCATTAATCAGAAGTTCCAGAGCCCCCTCTGATACACTACGAAGCCCACAAGCCCTCATTAGTAATAACTGATGCCCCCAACAAGCGATTTCTTACTGTCATCTCTCCAGGGAATGAAGGAACTTATCTCTAATCTCTCAGCTTGATTGCATATGATAGCCTCTTTTTTTTTTCCAGATAAGAAATGCTAGGCAAAGAGAAGTCTACTGCTGCTGGCTAGCTGGCAGTGATTCAAGAGTGAACATGTGGTCATGCATTTCCTACTCCATTGTTCATAAGGCCATTGCTCATAAACGTGGTTTTACATGCTCAAGGTAGACCTAGAATTTCCCTGATACATTTCTGTAATCAAACAATTCAATTCACAAAAGAAGCAAAAGACCTCTTTCCTCACTGTCTTTTGATGACTTTACAAAGTACAAACAGTCTGCTGTATAACTTGAAAAAAACGTTTATGTAATTAATTAAACATGCATAGAAACAGAATACATTATATTAAAATTTCACATTAACTCTGCTGTTCATGTTACTTTATGTCCATTGACTTACACTTAAAAGTGAGAAAAGTATTGTCAACTACTCTTTAGTACTTTTTTGTGTTTCTTAATACCAAATTCTAAACAAGGAAACATGAATAAAAAGTTAGGATAATACAAAAATTTTTTGAGAATAGTGATTAGATACTTAAATATAGTTTCACAATAATTTCCTTAGTCTGAATTCTCTTCACGATTGTCTTAGGTAACTAGAGAAGAAATGCACACAATAACAAAATTATTGCTCTCTGAATATGTTCAACTTTCTTTAAAAAGACATGCAGATTTTACAGATTGTATATTTAAGTGTCCTATATGGTCCAATTTTAAGTATGTGTGTGATCCACATGTACACTCTTACACGCATACAAATACACACAGTCTCTCTCTCTCTCTCTCTCTCTCTCTCTCTCTCTCTCTCACACACACACACACACACACACACACACACACACACAAACACACACAGAACACACATTTCAACCCAATTCTACAACAGGATTATCTTTGGGCAAGTCATTTATTTTCATAGATATATGGGAAAAAAACAAATATAATTCTTGGTTGGTTGTCTACTGTCTTGCATCTGTATTTTTTATTGAATTGTGTTTAAGTGGAGTTTTCTATTTCTAAGTAGCTGAAACTGACCAGGAACTCACAGTCTTTATGTCAGTGTGTGCTAAACAGTCCCTAATATATGGTCTCCTTTATTCTTGGCTGAGTTGGAACTCTGGGACTTCCCATAGTTCCATAAGAGTTCCACAAGAAGACTCAGCTACACAACGCATCCATCTCTCTAATGTGAGTGCCACCAGGCCCAGCATCCCTGTATTTTTATTTTTAGTTTATTTTCCTTTAAATAAGATTTTGTGAAGTTCAGGTTGATGTGAAATGTACACCTCCACAGTTTACTAGAAACATTATGTTTAAGTTATTATGTATCATATCTCTGTAATTTATTCTTCTATTGGAATCAAAGGTACTGTAAACTATATATTTTTATAAATTACCATTGTCAATGAATAATAATAATAATATTTTTAATCCCACTTAAATATCAGTCAAAAAAGATTGTACTTTTTTGTTTTACAATAGTTGTTTTCTGTATTCCCATCTAATAGATTGAACTTGGGCATCCTTCTTCTCTTTTAAATTATACTTGTCTGGTGACTGAAGTATTCTTTTTAATTTTAGTTCATTCTTCTTCATATATTTCCTCTGAATCACAACCACCCCAAGCCCCTCCTCTATTTCCCTTCAGTAAGGAGCAGGACTCCCAGCGACATTAACCAAATATAGCATATCAAATTGCAGTTAGATTAGGAACCTCTCCTTATATAAAGGCTAGAGGTGGCAACTTTGTAGGAGGAGAAGCCTTCCAAAGTAGGCAAACTTGTCAGAGTCATATTCTGCTCCCAGAGTTCCACAAGAGGACCAAGCTACACAACAATAGCATACATGAGGGGGCCTAGGTCATACCCATGCAAACTCCCCTGATTGTTGGTTCAGTCTCTGTAAGGTCATATAAGCCCAGGTTGGTGGATTGTGTATGTTTTCTTTACCCTTCTGGCTCCTAAAATCCTACATCTCACTCATTAGCATGATTCCTCAAGTCTTGGCAGAATTTTTGGCTGTGGGTTTCTGCATCTGTTCCCATCAGTTGCTGGATGAATCCTGGTCAGCTTAACCTTAGAGTCTGGTATATTTCAGATGTTTCAGATGTTCACATATCTCTGACTAAAAGAATCTTGAGCAGGTGTTTTGTAATATCCCCTCACATTGAGTTTAATACTTGTTCACAATCAGTTTGTGGTTAGCAGAATGGGTAAAATTAATTTTCAGGTGAGGAATTTTATCCTTGTGTCTTAACAGGTTCACAATAGCCACAGAATTATTATTGGTAATCTTAGTCTTGGTCATAAATACAATGTGGCACCCGTACTTGTTCTGATGGAAAAATTGCTCTTTCTCTCCTTTCTTTTCTCCTTGAGTCTGTGTTCTAGCTCTCAGTTTGCAAAATAATTTCTGAGAACTCAATTTATAGGAATTTTGGTTCAGCTTATAATCTTAAAAATATTTGGTAAATAATTTTGTTCTTAAATTTTAAACTTTGTTAATAATTGGACATTAACAAAAATACAACCACAGTAAATATAATTACGTAGTTATAACTGGACTACACTAGGAATTGTATGCTTTTGTTCAGTTTACATGGTAGCTATTTTTGAGCAATAGATTTTAACTGAAGGTGTTTGTGGAAATAATAATACAATTTTCCTAGCTACATACACATTGTTTATATGTATTTGATTCATGTCATGGTTTTAGAGACAGAGTCTTCTATTACATAAAACTATAGGACAATGGCTTATCTTCAAGGTTTACCAATTGTCCAAACTACAATCTTTTAACAACAGAAAATTCAACCATTTTAGTTTGTTTCCTCTTGAACCTATCCAAGAGTATGGCAGCTAAGGCTCCCACTATAATAAGTATAATTCACATTGAAAATATCTAGCTCTAACATCTACATCTATTCCATTCACTCTCCACTGAAATTTTCTTGAAAATCAGTCTCATTCACTTCCAGAAAATTGCCTTTATCATTACATCAGTTTCAGCGAACATTCTCTCATTTCCAGAGAAGATATAATTTATTCAAGACCAGAAAAAAAAATGCTATTTTTTCTCAGTTTACTTTACTCAAACTGGAAAAATTTCTAAGAAAACTCGTAAATTCTCTCTGGTTCATTGTGGCCTCATGGTGCGGAATGTGAAAATATCCGTACAGATTTGAGCTGTAGGACACCTCAATTTATCTTTCCATTAAGTAAATTACTAAATTATCTGGTCTGATTATGGAGTGATTATTCTTTTTGTGTGATTTGAAAATATATAATTATACAGTACTCAAAGGGGCATTTAATCCTCCAAAAGGACATCTTC
The DNA here is from genome assembly GCF_011762505.2 of Arvicanthis niloticus. Lineage (NCBI taxonomy): Eukaryota > Metazoa > Chordata > Mammalia > Rodentia > Muridae > Arvicanthis > Arvicanthis niloticus. Next base: position 21,195,680 of record NC_133430.1, on the reverse strand, counting down.
CAAGACAAAGAAGGGTGTGCTCCATCCTTCTCTAAGGAGCAGTGGTGATTTAAGCCAGAGCCTTGATGGCATGTGCTACAATCACCTCAGAAGATGAAACATCACTCTCTTTTGCTGACAGAGTTTTTGAGAAAAGTGCACAGTGGTGCCACATATCATGTGTGATCCTGAAACAGGGTTTATTCTTCCTTGGCAGAGAACACAAATCGTGGACAGCCTCCTCCTGACACAGCAGGGTCATCCCTATTATAAATGGAGTCACATAGCTCAAGTTAAAATAAAATGCTCTAAGAATTGACAGGCTGATTTCCTCACCTTTCAGTGGACTGGCTCAGAGGTCCACACATCTTGAAATGCATCACTCTTCTGCTCCCTGACAATGCCTGTGTCTTACCACTCTGGTAGTAGTTTTTGATTTTAGTTAAACTTCTGTTTCCACATGCTATGTCATCTACAAGAGGATGAATAATTTAAGACAATAGTTGTTTATATTTTCACATAATATCCTTACCCATAGAATAATAATACTATGTACCAGGTGTTTAAAATGATGATTTAAATTCATCTTTTGTTTACACTTTGAAATGGAAACCAGGTTCTGATGCATACTAGCCAGTTCTTTGGTGGCTGTGCTTTATTCCTACCTAGGAGTTAGTGAGTTTTAAGTAAACTGACAGAAAAGTGTGCATCCTTCCTCTCATATCTTGGACCTGAACAGAAAAAACAAGTTCACCCTCTTAATAACATTTAGGATCCTTAATTCTAAAAGCCAAATTCATGTAATTTTATTTCTTTCAAATAACTTCTTGAATTCTATAATACAAAGAGCCCCCTTTTAGCATACATATATAGTTTAACATATTTTCAACTTGATTTTCTATATTACTTAAATATTAAAGGGACAGTATGATATTGGATGTTTGTCAGACTCTTGTGACCATAGAAGTTCAAGTACTAATTGACTTTATAACTAATTTTGTCAGTTCAAATAAGATTTTTTTTAAAGAACCTTGTATCTCGAACAATATTTATCCACAACTAGAACATTTTTGAAATACGTTGTCAGGACCAATATTTTATTATGTAAGTTTTGTTAATAGATAACATTCCTGTCAATACAATTCCATTAACTATTATTATATGGCTCCTTTCACCCTGGGGATTGTATTTAAATAGCTATATCTTTCATATGTCATGTTTTTAGATATGTTAAAGGTGTTTTCATTGTTATCAATTACTCTAATATTGCAGTATTAAAGACAAAAAGTGATTGAGAGTCACAGACATGTTTTGGAAACTTGTAAATAGATTGGTGTGTTGAATATACTTCTTTCAAATAGGCACACTGCCTGACTTTAAAAGGTATGTTATACAGAAGCCAAATCTTTAAGGATTATATCTAGATTTTTTTCTGTATTGATAGTTGAAGCTGATCGAGAAATGTATTATAATAACATAGATCTTCATCTATGTTAATATATACATCCCTGTCAATACAATTGACATAACATGCAGGGTGTTCTGGAGAGTGGCTTTCATATCTAAAAGGGCACTCTCTGGTTAAACAAACAGTGAGACACTGAGGTCATTTCTGATTCCCCTGATTACTGATGTAAGTTTAAAAGTCACTTGCCAAAGCTATCAGCTTGTAATATTACTGAAAATGCTGTGATTTAAGTTCCTATTGGTAGACAGACCTAGTTGCATTTGTCTACATTCTTGCAAGTGTTCAACCAAAGAATGTGTCACAAGTAATAAAGCAGAGCAAATGATTAAAGGCAATGGAACTGACAGTAATTCATCCTGTGCCATTTTGATGGTTAGTAGCTATGCAATCATTCCAAATACACATTCCCAGCCTTGCCTTTTCAATGAGGCTATGAAAATAGCCTCCAGGCTGAGATGACACACATGTCATCACCATGGCTTTGATGGGTTTATCACCCAAAGAGAAAGACATCAGCTCTCAATCAGCCTTCATTGGAGAAGTCTTTTGGGACTTTTGAGATTGCTATGGTTATCATGTTTCCCAAAGTAATCAAATACTCCTATCTCCAGGGCCATAGCTTACTTTTTTAACCATAATTTTTATTATTATTACAGGAAACATTCCATCAAAAGAGAGACCACATTATAACCATTTACTCTTCACTTTTCTTGTCACTTTCTTCTTTGTCAAAATGAGATGGAGACAAAGCCTTTCCTTTTGGACTAGAACATTATTGGCTCATTCAAAGGCAAGAATCTGAACATCAGAAGAAGGAAATCCATTTCGCACAACTTTAATAATATTTGTTCTTTGCCACCTCAATATTTCAGTATTTCATCATGCATTGATATATTAAATACAATATACTTCTGATGATTAAAGTATCTCAAACATAGACACATCTTTTTTGGCTGGAGCAACAGTGGGCACCAGAGTTAATTAACTGACATAACTTGGAAATGAAAACTTTTACTATATAAAAATAACAAAAGACATAGAAATTTTAAATTTGCTTATATGTATTAATTTTTAATAAAAAATATTTTTGAAACATGAATCAAAAAAGTCACAACTAATGTCAAAGAATAAAACTGTAAGCTTATTGACACAAAATATTTGAAAGGATTCTCCAAGAAAATATTCCGAAATACTGACTTTATTGTTAAAATCCATCCTCATGGAGCTAAGGGGAGCAGGGAGGAGGTATGGGATGTAGAACAGTTGGAAGATGGACCTGGAGGGGAATAAAATCTGGAGTGTAAAAAAAAAAAAAAAAGAAAAAAAAGAAACAATAAAAAATCCAGTTTATACATATAAGAAAACCTCACATTGAATAAAATCATGATGTATAATTAACATGAAAGAAAATACTGAAGACCTCTACATTTACTTTATTTAGTGAGTTTTTACTATAAACTTTGATTTACCAGATGGATAATAGAAAGCTTTATCTTTTCTTATATGATGTTGCTTAATTTGTTCCTATATGTAGCAATCAAAGTATTTATGAAATATTTTTAAGGTGGACCATTGAGTCAGGATAGAACAGGCATTTTCTATTACCTCAAATAAAATAATCAACCACTGAAATTGGATGAAAGCTTTGAATAGATCCCTAACTACCTACTATTTTTTTTTTTTTGCCCAGTGTTACACGTCTGTTTCTAACACTCAATTATTACACCAGTATTTGCTGAGCATCGCGTGTTAAGATAGATCAGTTCACAGTATTGTAAATAAGCTCTGATTTTGAATTCTAAGAATTCATTTTTTTTCCTTTTTTGAGATATTTTATTCAGTTATATTTCAGATGTCATCCCCTTTACCCATTCCCTTCCCCAGAAACCCCCATCACATCCCCCCTCCTCCTTTGTGCTTTTATACCATTTTAATTACATGCAAGTATTAAGGTCAGTTCTAGGTTGAGGAACTATCAATACAATAGATTCAGATAGTCAAGGAACAAGCAAGACAATAAACACAAATAGTCAAAGAACAAGCAAGGTAATAAACAAAGACTTGTAATCACTCCCGTGATCCCTGGTTCTAAGAGTTTATCAGGATGACCAAAATATCTGAGCCTTCTTCCGTCTCCTATTCCAAAGTCTTATTAATGTCTGAAGCCTACTTCCTTTTTCTAGCCTAAGATTTAAATTCCTGCTTGAAATTACTTCTTATTCCAGACTAAGATTTAGATTCCTGTCAGAATTTATTGCTTTGTTCTAGCCTAATGTCAGATTCCTGCCTGAAGCCCACTTCCTTGTCCTTGGCCAATGTCATATTCCTGCCAAGCAGCCCCCAAATCTCTCCACATTTCCCCATTTTTTATTTTATATACAAGACTAACCTTGTCTTAGGTTGTTCTGAGAAGAATGTCTTCCTTACCCGTTGTGGAATATGCATTATCAAAAGCAATGTTCTTTTGTCTTAGGTTGGTAGGGCTCTGTGCAGAATCTTACCTGTCCTTATTATTATACACTATTGTCTTTAGAGGAGGAAGATACCATGTCCACATGACAGAGTAATTTTGCTTAAGTATACATGTATTCCATTCAGTGAAATGTTTTGTACACTATGTCATATAAAATGAACAGATTTGGTACCATAATTGAGACATGTCAGGAAGTGAGTGAAATCAGATTACATTCCCAGCTTAAGAAAGTTAGTCACTTGCTATGCTTCTGTTTCTCCCTCATTTTGAAAAACCTGTAGAAATTTCAGTTTTCTTTGTAGGTTCTCATACTACAGTCAACTCATATGTTCCTTGTACTTTCTAATATATATGTACTGCAAATGAGAGTTTCTATTTTCAGGAGGAAAAAACAAGTAATTTTTAACACCTAGAAGCTTTGTTGAGGTAATGGCAATAATTGTACTGTCTGGCACATTTCCCAAGGTCCCTACTACCTCCACTACTGAATTCTGCTGCAATATGTTGGAAGAGATGTAAAAAATAAAAGAGGTGAAAATAATTTTCTGTTAAACATTCCCTGAATCTATAAATCACACATTTGGAAACAAAGAAAAATTCTGATACTTTAATATTTTAACCTATATTTTGCTTTTTTAATGAGAATATTAATATTATTCCATTCTATTATAATGATTGAGTCAGTATCTTATGTTAATTGACATACTATTAAAATGAATGAATTGTGTTAATGTTACCTTACTATATAAGTTTTGAGTAGGAGGATAAAGGAGGATCCTTAATATTTTCCTCTGAATAAATAATAACTACTCCTTAGAGACCAGAAAAATACATAAAAGGATAAAGATAAGAATTAATCTTATATAAATGTATATTCTTTCTTATTAAGTGTAATGACTATTTGATATTTTCCTAAATAGTTTGCAATTGTAACACAAATATGGTGATGAGTGTCTGAGCAATTAAAATTTACAATTGTTTCCACTTGCATCCATATGACAAATTATTACATTTTAAAATTGGTAACATAAACTCAACATTTTAAAATAAACATTATTATATATCTCTACAAATGAATTTATGTATTACATATTATAACAATTATACAGCATATAGATGATTTCATTGATTATCATATTTCAATTTTCTTTATTTGACAACAGCAAAGTTCACATATGTGCTTTGAAAAATATTAATTTCCACTAAATAAAAAATTTATAACTCGCTGAGCGGTGGTGGCGCACGCCTTTAATCCCAGCACTTGGGAGGCAGAGGCAGGCGGATTTCTGAGTTCGAGGCCAGCCTGGTCTACAGAGTGAGTTCCAGGACAGCCAGGATATACAGAGAAACCCTGTCTCGAAAAAACAAAACAAAAAAAAAAAAAGAAGAAATTTATAACTCAACTTATGTTTATTTTCAGTTTGTATTAGTGTTTGAATTCTTTGCTAGCCGTATTATCTCTCATTTGCCTCATGATTTATGTAAGTGTCTGTACCCAGGGACATCTCTATATTTCTATTTGAGGTGAAAAAAAAGTTTTAATGTAAGATGTGTATTATCAAATTCTCAGAATGAACTTAGTACTTTTAGGGCTTTGTTAGCTTGGTTTTGTTTTATTTCTTAATAACTAGAAGATCTCAGTGTTGCTCCTGTGTTCAATTGTATTCCACAATTTTACCCACACAAAATATATTAGCATTTCTCTTTTAATTAAACATGATAATTAAACACACAAATTTCTGTATAAAATCTACGATTCTATTTTCTCAGTCTCTTTCTATTCCTAAATATCATTCTTAATTACTGGAGTTCTGTTGCCTTAAATTTTCACATCCCTTTCAGTTCTATATGGTACCATTTACAATTTGGAAATTATCACCATAATATACTACTAGGTAGGACTTTTAGGTACACAATAGTGTTTCTTTAATTTTGTTATTATTTATTTATTTTATTTTTTATTAATCATTTTATTCATTTACATTTCAAATAATATCCCACTTCCAGGTTACCCTTTCACCAATAACCCTATTCCATCCCCTCTTACACCCTCCCCTTTGCCTCTATGATGGTGCTCCTCTACCCATTTACCCACTCCTGCCTCACACCTCTAGCATCCCCCTATGCTGGGCATCATATGCCTTCCTCCCTTCCCATTGATGCCAGATAAGGCCACCCTCTGCTACATATGTGTTTAGAATCCTGGCTTTCTCCACATCTACTCTTTGTTTGGTGATTTAGTCCCTGGGGCTCTGGATAGTCTACTTAGATGATATTGTTCTTCTTATATGTATGCAATCCCCATTCTGCTCCTTCAGTCTTTCCCATAGCTCTCTTCCCATTGGGGTCCCTGGGATCACTTTGATTGTTGGCTGTCAGTATCTGTCTGAATCTGTATTGATCAGCTGCTAGTAGAACCTCTCATGGAACAGCCATATCAGGCTCCTGTCAGCAAGTGCGACTTAGCGTAAGCAATAGTGTGGGTGTTTGGTGTCTGCAGATTGGATGGATTCCTAGGTGAGGCGGTCTCTGGATGGCCTTTTCCATCCAGAGACCTTTAATTTTATACTTGATCATTATTATTCCTTAATAGATAAAAATTTCATTCAGAAAATGATATGTTATATATGATTCTATCTTCTTACCCACATAAGAAACACAGAATAGTCACTATAAGCACAAAATTTTGATTTTTTTTGAGCCCATAATTTTTCATACAAAAACATGGGGATTATAACACTAAATATTTTATAAAAAGTGTATCAGAATGAAACAAAGGCAGTTAGTTATAAACTTTTATGGTGACATTTTCAATTGTTAATGCTATTATAGGATCCTTTCAATTATATTACAGAAAAGTTGTAATTTGACATTCAGGAAAATATTTAATGACAGAATTCACATCTAAAATCTCTGAATAATATCTTGATAGATACATATGTTAGCAAAAAGAATGAAGGTGACAAGTTTACTGATGTCCCATCTAATACAATTGCTATTGTAGATATACACAGGTGCTTACATATGATGTTGATTTTATATATAATAAAGAATTGTCTTCCCATGACATATATCATAATGGGACATATTGGTGGAGGCCAAATTTTTTTTTAAAGAAATACCTCTGAGAGTTATTCTTCTGTAATATCTATAGCTATTGGTCTCCAACTACACTTATGTAGCTGTTTTCTGACATGATTAAAGTTTTAAACTTTTAATATTTGGTACTGTATATTCAAATTTGGCTTTAAGGCTACCAATTAAAGTAATGTATAATGGATAAATTGTCTTAAATATTAAATGCAGTTCTAAGCCCTGATGATATTATTTGCAAATAGTTCAAGGAGAGAAAATATGAATTTATGGTTCACCTAAATCCAAGGCTAGAATTCATGAAAAGACCCAAAGAAGGGAGCAGAGGATCAGAAAGAAAAAAAAAAGACTTATGGAGAGTTTGTTGAAGACATGAGCTAAAGAAAAATAACTATCCCTGACAACCTTGGAGCCAGAAGAAGAAATAGAACCCCAATTTCTCTTAGAGTCTCTAGAAGTGCTCCCAAGCTGTCTTAGAGGTTGTAGAGGTACTCCTTTCTCCTTAAGTTGTAGTTCAGGCAATCAAAAATGTAAGAAGACAGTTTTCTGATCATGTAAGCTTCCATGCTTCTAGTAATTTGTTATGCCATCCCAAGGATTCTCGGTCTTCATCTTACTTCCATAAATCCATCATCCTTTTGTAGTATATAAGTTTTATTTCAAGAATCAGGAAGTAATTTAATTCTACATCTTAATCTTTGCTTGCCTCAAATATTATTTGCTGTTTCCTTTTGGTCTTTTCAAATTTAAAGTTGCTTATTTAACTTTCCTCTGAAGATATTATAAAGAGCAGTTAGGAAGGTTTTATGAGTTGATTGTAAGTGAATGCCATTTGATATAAATAAAAAAAACTGATACAAAATTTTTTAAAAGTATATGTACAGCTCATCCAAATCACGCTGAAATATGTATATGGAAAAGAAAATAACATATTGTAAAATTTAATATTACTTATTAAATTAAACCTTAATAACTTTATAACCCCTAAAATATTAAAAACTGTATTATTTACTAGTAAAAAAAATAAATTCATAAAGGCTGACTTATTTTTCATTTAATTTAGAGTATGTTTGGTTTATTTTGAAAGTAGTCTTATGGTATACCATAAAAGGAGTGAGGAAATGAAACAAAGATGGGAAGTCAATCAAAGTTGTCAAAAAGCCATAGTAAAGCTGTAACTACCTGCAACTGAGTAGCACAGTAGATCTCTGACCACTATTATAAGCTTCAGATGAGACAAAGCAAGTGATTGTGATTGGATGGAGTTTCTTCTTATCTGGAAGATGTAATATCTTCTAGGTGATTATGTTATTGTGGAAAACCAGGATCTTAAGGCAAATCACAAAAGTAATGAAATACAGATTTTATCAATGGAAATTTGGACAGATAGCTCTAAATGACAGTGAGGTATGACCAGGCCACTAAAGGGATCTCCTGGAATGACACTGGATACTAAGCTTTCAGACAAAGTACTGGAAGTGGATATTTAACATCAAAATCATTATTTACGAATGGACAAATCATTTATAAAATTGTATATACACGTGGCAATTCTGTTGTTCTGTTGATATTTCTATTGTGAGCCACTTGCCCAAAGTAATTCAATCTTGTGTTCCTATCACATCTGTAAGAAAAAAAATCTATATATAGAGGCAGAAACATTTTCTAGGAGTTCTTCTTTATGAGCAGGTAAAATGTGGACTATGATCCTCCAGCTCACATGTTAATTATTTTACTCATAGAAAAAGGATCAGTCTATTAACCATCTCATCACAAATCTCTTATCCTGGTTTGGAATACTCTAGAAGTATCGTATTTACTCTTCTTATTTCTGAAATTGAACACATGACAGAGAGTATCAAAAGGAAATAAGGCATTATTTCAGGTTTATGATTTATGAGGATAAAAGTCTATAGCTACTAGGGAAAATGGGCTAGTGTGGGGTAAGCTGTCATGCTGTATCTACAGTCTGCAAGTGGGAAAAGTTAAATATAGGTCTCAGTTTGCCTTCTTCCCTTTGCCCTCTTTATTTAGTGAATGTCCTATGTTATAAGATAGGACTGTCTATAATCAGGCAGTTCAACAACTCTGTCTAGCTATGTTTATGATGAAGATTAATCATCACAGGACATTTAATGACAAGGAAGATATAAAAGTTTGGGAAATAGCTCAGTGGCTAAAATGCTGTCCATGTAGCCATGAAATCTTGAATTGGTATCTCCCAGACCCATGAAGCAACAATTTGTAGCTGTAATATAGCACTAAGACAAGTGTGGTATGTATTTGAGGATGCCCAGAACTTACTGACCAGTCAGTCTAGCTGATGAGAAAGAGAGAGAGAGAGAGAGAGAGAGAGAGAGAGAGAGAGAGAGAGAGAGAGAGAGAGAGAATATATAGGGTATATAAAACACCTGAAGATATAATTAATTGTCTTTAAAAATAAAAAAATAAGTTTGTATATGTTCTAAGTGCAAAAAGAATTAAATCCTTGTTTGGATAATAGCTTTAATTCTGATTCTGTATGTATCTATGTATCTCTTACTATATATGAATATACATTCATGTATATACACACAAATATAAGTTATGAGAAATATGCATGTGTGTGTGTAGATTTACTCTCTGAAGTTGCTATTGTGGAATATAATCTAATTTTTAAAAGTCTTTAAATATTTAAGTTTAAATTGCCTAAAATTTCTGAGACATTACTTGTAAAATGTCCTTCTATTTGCCTAAAATAATGGTCTTGTAGGCTTACTGCTAAATAAACTCACCCTTTCTAGTTCTTTTTTAACTCTCCCTGGATGTATTATCTCAGCTGCTCTGCTCAAATTCCTATCCAAGCTGACTGATTCAATCTGTCTTCTCTTGGCAACTCACTGAGTTGCTCTGCTTGGAAAAACTGACTCTGAATTTTATGAACTAAATTGCACTTAATTCAGGAACTCAACTCCACTCAACTGCACTGACTTCAATGAACTCCCTGCACTGCTCTTAAATAGGTTTTCTGTTCTATGCTGTTCTTGAGAAATTTGGGCATATAGTATCTCTGACTCATTCTATCAAATCTTTCTCTGATTTGTCATTTTGTCTGCCCCACAATTAGAAGTCACTCTCAAACAGGTTGATTCCTTCTACAATCTGATTTTACTTTAATAGTGTATACTAAGTTGTGTCTGCATTCCATTTGCATTGCAAAGACCAATGTCTTTGGATGTAATCCCTTGCCAGAATAGTCATGTTGCTAGATTAAAATTAAAGAAGAGTTATCATATATTCTTTTCTGGTATCTCACTTTTGGTATTGTTTATGGTGAATATTGATGTATTAATTATTATTTCCATTAAAGTGCTTCACTTCTTCAACAAACATGACAGTTATAAATAATAATGTATGTTATTTTCAGTACTCTAAAATAACAAGTACCCCAGTTCAAAACTACTATTTATTACAATTAAATAGAAGACAGTCTCACAGACATGACTGACTTCTATTACATTTTAGATTATTCAAGTTAGCATGTTTGCTAAGGTTAAAACATATAAAGTTGTGTTTTCTGATTCCATTTTATTCCAACTAATATCTTCACAAGCTTTTCCACTTAATTTGAATTATTAAAAGAAAAACAAAATGTTCATAAAATCCTTAAGCATTCATTATCCTGGATTATTACTAAATTTCACACCTAAAAAAGTAAAATAAATACCTCCAATCATTGTTTGAGGAATCACTCATAGCTTCTAGACACCAAACTCTACATCTCATAGGCTTAATACCATGTTTTTTTTCCTCTCGCCTCACCTGAATAAAATATATAAAAGGTATTCACATGGAAATGGACAGTCCTTTCTCTTGGTTTAAAGGCAAATTCAGGCTTGGCATTCAGTGAACACCTTTAGAGATTAATAAACAAGTAAAGACAAAGGGGCATACATGAAATATCATGTGAGAGTGTATTGAAATGATAGTCTAACCTCAAGGCCATTTACAAAAGATTGATTTCATGATCATCTAGCTCTCTTCTTCACTTTTGTTCTAAATTCACAAAATTCTCTGCTCAGTAATAAAGTGGAAAAATAAATTTCATTTTTGATAATTTAATTATTTTTATCTTTAAATATTTGCTTCTTTTTAAACTTGGCTTACAAAGTAGCAAGTTTCTGTATAGCACTTTAAAATAAAATTTACTCTGCTGGGTTCAAATCACCCCCCCACCCCCCACTGCACTTCTCAGCTTTCCCTGCTAGAGCTATCTGCCCTTGATATTCTTGGGTTTACTTCCTTCTATTTCTTTCCCCATACAAATTCTTCAAAGCTATTTTCTCCAAAATCCTGGGCTCTGATCGAGTTCTTATTGTTGTTCTTGTGTTTGTTTGTTTTGGTTTTTTACCCATATTACTTTGTACCAGAAAGTAATAAAAAAAGGAAAAAATATGCACTTTAATTTTCAGAGCCTGGCTTGACTTGCATAATGTATTAATTTTCAATGTACCTCTACATTGCATTTTCATGATTCTACCCTTCTTT